>NW_026126525.1:20579166-23087500 GCF_943737965.1 Phodopus roborovskii
TATTGTTGGAACAGTTTCAGTGTGGGCTTCATCCTCAAATCACCTTCTCTCTCACCATTAAAGAACTACCAACAATAGCTAAACTGTTACCTTAGAGGTCACGTCCAGAAAAGATGTTGAATGTTTCCCCACATTTTCAAATAATAGCCCCACATTTTTGCTCAAAAGTACAAGAAATGGCCAGGCTGACTTTACTGAACGACAATTCTGGAAGTCCACCATGGTTGGTTCTAAATTCTATTTCCAATGGCATCATGCTATTAAATTAGACAAATTCTCACGGCAAATATTTGTGCCTTCAAAGTCATAGCTATAGAATGGGACAGTGAATGCTGGACAGAAAACAATGAAAGAAAGAAAGGAGAAACAGAGACACAGAAGTAGAAAGACAAGACATGGAAGGGGGAAGAAAAGAAATTAGTTCTATAGAGCAGTGTTATATTGGTGTCTAATGAATAGCTCTCCAAACAGAACAAAGCAAAAATGAATAAATAAATAAATAAATAACAATTAAAAAAATCTTTTCTCCTGTTGAGAATTGCTATTACTCAAAATATGCCATCATAATAATTTTTTAAAAAAAGAACAATGATGGTTTAATGACTACAAGATTGGGAATATATATATATGCAATAGATACATAATACATGAATATTCAAGTGCAAAAGCCCTTTGAGGTCAAAAGTAAACAAGTTAGTAAAAATAATAAGGGAAAACTATATTTTTAAACTTTAGCGACTTTGTTCTTAATGTAGTTTTTTCTTTTAATTTTATATGAGGTTATTTTAAATGATAAGTTTAACAATTAGTTCACAAATAACCAACAATATTATAAATTTCCTTCTTTTATGTTAGTAATGGTTGACAGTAAGAAATGACAATGAAGTGGTTTTCCCTATTCTTTTAAGGCATATCAGTCTCATACAGGAAATAAATCCTTGGCAAGGTTTTGTATTATTATTATCTTATTATTATCACCATCATCTTCATCATTATCATCATTATTATTATTAGAACAGAGTGAAATTTTAAGTTACTCTTTATAAATTTCTGTTCTTCAAAATTTTTCATCCTATAAGCTGCTGTTTTTGCAACTTTACCTCCCAATCCACCTCTCTTTATGGTCCACAAATAGTTCTCCTTTTCCTGGCTTTCTCTCCTTAAAAGTGTTTTTACAAGACACTACCCTCTCTACTCCAAGAAATTCTTCGTACTCTTGTAGGAAGAGCCATACTTGTATCTAATGTCTAAATCCCCAAACAGCTGTAGGCTTAACATATTTTCAAGCCAAATATATTGGAGTTTGGAAAACTATAGTTCTAGAAACACCTGTTTAGGAAATAACATGTGATATCTGAGATCATGATACTTCAGTTCTTCTGTGGATTAATTAAAATATTTGGAGACAGAGTCTTGATCCAATTTTATTTGTTAAATGTTTCACTGTTGTTGTTTTGACATGCCATCCATAATAGGCTGAACAAATCTTCCAGATTCTCTATTCAAAATGTAGTTACCACTTTATATATACTTTTAAATTTTATATAATATTATAATGAATTCAGAACTGGATTTCCATTACCACCTGACTGGCTATTCATAAATATACTAATACAACTATAGCAAAACTTTACCAATGGGTAGTACTAAGTTTACTTGTTTTTGCCCGGAAAACGAAATGATAAATATGGGGAACAGATACAAAACATTTGTCAACTATGTGTCTGACAGTCCATTAATACTTAGACTGTATAAAGAACTCTTAGAAACCATGCAACTAAAACCCACACAAAATCATCCAGTTTTCTCAATAGGCAAATTATCGGAATATATTTTTATCAAAGAATAAATGCAAATAGCCAATATTGTAGCTTGGTATTTGTTGCTAAGACAAACACCATGATCAAAAGCTAACAGAGGAGGTAGAGATTTATTTGGCTATACTTACACACACACACACACACACAGAGAGAGAGAGAGAGAGAGAGAGAGAGAGAGAGAGAGAGAGAGGTGAAAATACAGCTGGGAGAAAAGAGAATGGTTGGAAATGTGTTTGTGTTTGTGTTTGTGTGTAAATATAAAATAAGGAAAAATAATAAAATTGAGATATTTGTTTCAAATTTTCATTTTACACTGGATTTTTATTTCATAAAATAGTACATTCCTCACTCTCAGAAACTTTAGGTATTTTACAAAGAGAAATGTTCCAGAGATTTTTATCACTGCCTAAATGTTCACCAAAATTCTCAGGTTCTGTCATTGTATCACGTTAGGTATTGGATCCCCATTTGCTGGGTTCCTCCACCATGTATGCAACAAACAAAATCAAGCTAAATTAATACATCCAGATTTAACAAACAGGGAAAAGTTAAACAGAGAAATTCTGGGTGCCCTCAGGAAGGAAGGGGGTGACAAGTGACAGATCTAAGATCTATGGGGCTGATCTTAAACAGCCAGTAGAAGTAGTCCCAGGCATCTGAAGGATAGGCATGCTAATGTGGGCTTGCTGGAATGGAGCAGAGTTTAGGGAGAGAGAGATGGTGGAGGGGGAGATTGAGATACAACATTCCAGACCCTTTGTGTATATGAATGCCAGGAAATAGGGTGGAGCTTCCTCCTGAGCTTCCCAGACTCTTTGGGTATAATGTCAGGGACTGGGGTGGAGTTTCCACCAGAGCATATAAGACATATAAATGATTCTCTAATTGCATGCATGTTTATCTAGATTACATCAGCTCCCATGAGACAGGAAGTTTCTTGTTTGTACTCCTCAGTGTAGACATTCATTAAAAAACCATGAAGCTATGTCCCTGGTTTTAAAATGTGTTCTCTATGGCATTGTATGCAATTCTCAATGTTTTCCTAAGTAGTCTCTGACATAAAAAAGACAGCCATCAGGTTCCTAAGTTCTAGCAAATTTCGGTACAATGATTACCTTGTGTCTACAAATATATTTATTGTTTACTTTAGAGATCATTGTCAAGTAAATTCAAAACAGTCCAACTGAACATGCAAGTACTCAAGTACTGTGATTTATAGCCAAGCAAAACCAAATTGTGGTAGAAAGTGGCATGTTAGAAAATGTTTCCATGTATGCAAACAGGGGGGAAATAACACTGCTATTTTTTTTTAGCTACAAAATGCAACCAATATTTGATACATGTCAAAATCAAAGCAACTATATTGCATCAATCAAAGCCAGCCACCCTGGGAAGAGCAATTTAGTTTCAGCAGAGTAATCTTACATGTCATATCAAGTTAATGTTAATCGGAATGTTATTAGTTTTGCAGACATATTGGTACTCCATGCATAAATTTTCTTTAAGCTTTAGAGATGAATACAAGTGAAAACTAAAGAGCTCCCCTCATTTCTAAATTTGTAATGGAACTAGTTAACCAAAGAAATACATTTTCTTAACTAAGAAACATGTACTAGAAAAAAATACAGTGCTGATCCTATATTGTTCAATCATTAAAAATAAATAAAAATAAAGGGCCAGATTTACTGTGGCTCTTGTGACTCATAAGCACCTTTTGACTTGATTGCTTTATTTGCCTCACTAATGCTTATTGCTTTGCTTAGTTTTCCTCAGCACCCAACACTGCAATTGTATTTCACTCAGAAATACTTAGCAGTAAGAGTGTGTGTCTCTATATGTCTTCCTATGTTCAAATATTGTTATTCATACCTCTGGCAGAGAATTTGCCATATTTCACCAATTTATTCCATGCAACAGGCAAGTCCCATAGATATGGAATGAGTCATATTTGACATTCCTCACATTGCTCATACCTACTCCAATCATACCTACTACCTTGCTTGCTCTAACTGCTCCACATTGGTCTTAAGAGATAGATATTCCCCCAAATTGGATCTGACTACAATGTGGAAAAAAGTGAAGCTGTGAGCTACCCTTGAGGGCTCAAGATGAAAGAAATGACAAGAAATAGGACTGACAGAACTTTCTAATGGGAAATTCTTATGATACAGTACTTCTTTTTCTTTTTGTTTTTCAAGACAGGGTTTCTCTGTGCAGTGTTAGAGCCCATCCTGGAACTAATTTTTGGAGACCAGGCTGGTCTTGAATGTGAAGTGCTGAGATTAAAGGCACATACCACTATCACCTGGCTTATGATACAGTACTTCTTTAAGATAGTAGCATGTCATTGCTTTGCCTTGCCAGTCAATAGAGTTTATACCTCCTTTGCAAGTCACCATCATTTGCAAATTAGGTTTGTGGCTTTTGGAAAAGGTGATGGTTCACTGATTTCTTTCTCAGCTCATTAATCATCTGTATATAGTAGAGCTACTATACAGATTTTTTTTTTTTTTTTTGGTTAATCTTTTATTCGGCCACTTTGCTAAAAGTATTTATCACCTGTGAGAGTTCCCTGGTAGAGTATTTCAGGTACTTATGTAAATTATCTTATCTGCAAATAGTGAAAGTTTGACTTCTTCCTTCCCAATAGTGTCCTCTTGATCCCCTTTTGTTGTCTCATTGCTCTAGCTAGAACTTCAAGTACAATATTGAAGAGCTATGGAAAAGGTGGACACCCTTGTCTTGTTCCCGATTTAAGAGGAATCACATTGAGTTTCTCTCTATTTAGTTTGATGTGGGCTGTTGGTTTACTATATATTGCTTTTAGGATGTTGAGGAATGTTATATCTGATTTCTCCAAGACCTTTATTATGCACTTTGTCAAAGGCTTTTTCAGCATCTATTGAGATGAATTCCATTTGCCAGTATTTTATCAAGTACTTTTGCATCAATGTTCATGTGGGATATTGGTCTTTTGTTCTCTTTCTTTGCTGTGTCTTTGTGTGGCTTGGCTACCAAGATAATTGTAGCATCATAAAAAGTTTGACAATGACCCTTCTGCTTCTATTGTGTGTAAATATTTGAGTAGTATTGGTTTTGACACTTTGAATTTCTGGTAGATTTCTGTGCTGAAACCATCTGGCCCTGGGCTTTTTTTGGTTGGGAGACTTTTGATGATTGCTTCTATTTAATTAAGGGGTTATAGGCTTATTTAAATTTCTTATCTATTCTTGAAAATTGTCCATTTCCTTTAAATTTTCGAATTTTGTGGAGTACAGGTTTTTAAAGTATGACTTGAAGATTCTGTGGATTTTCTCAGTGTTCATTGTTCCCCTTTTTATTTCTGATTTTGTTAATTTGCTTGTTCTCTCTCTCTGCCTTTCAGTTATTTTGGATAAAGGTTTATCTATCTTGTTGATTTACTCAAAGAACCAACACTTTGTTACATTGTTTCTCTGTATTGCTTTTTTCCTTTCTATATTGACTTTAGCCCTCAATTTGATTATTTCCTGGTGTCTACTTCTCTGGGGGGAGTTTGCTTCTTTTTGTTCTAGAGCTTTTAGTTGTGCTCTTAATTCTGTAGTGTGACTATTCTCCAGTTTCTTCATGTGGGCCCTTAGTGCACTTAACTTTACTCTTATTACTGCTTTCAAAGTGTCCCATAAGTTTGAGTATGTTGTGTCTTTATTCTCATTGAATTCTAGGAAGTTTTTAATTACTTTCTTTATGTCTTCCTCAACCCAGAAATGGTGCAATTGTGCAGAAAATGGAAAGATCTCCCATGATCTTGGATAGGAAGGATCACAGAGTAAAAATGTCAATCTTGCCAAAACCAATCTATAGATTCAATGCGATCCTCATCAAAATATCAGCACAATTTTACACAAACCTTGTAAGAATAATACCGACTTTATGAAAAAAAAAAAAAAAAAAAAGAGCCAGGGTAGCCAAAATAACCACTTACAATAAAAGAACTTCTAGAGGCATTAACATTCTTGAATTCAAGTTCTATTATAGAGTTATAGTCCTGAAAACAGCTTAGTATTGGCACAAAAATAGACAAATAGACCAATGGACTCAAATTGAAATTAACCCATATACCTATGAACACCTGATTTTTGACAAAGAAGCTAAAATTATACAATGGAAAGAGAAAAGGATCTTCAGCAAGTGGTACTGGCACAACTGGATGATGGTGTGTAGAATACTGAAGATAGACCCATGTCTATTGCCATGCACAAAACTTAATTTCAAATGGATCAAAGACCTCAACATAAATCCAGATTACTCCTCCACTACTGGTAGGAGAAAAAGCTTGTACAGCCACTTTGGAAATTAGTGTGGTGATTCCTCAGGAAATTGGGAATCAGTCTACCTCAAGACCCAGCATTTCCACTCTTAGGCATATATCCAAAGGATGCACACACATACAATAAGGATATCTGTTTAACTGTGTTCATAGAAGCATTATTTGTAATTAACAGAACCTGGAAGCAACCGAGATACCCCTATCCCAAGAATGGATTATGAAAATGTGGTTCATTTACATAATAGAGTACTACTCAGAAGGGAAAAAAAGAAAAAAAAAAAAAAAACAAAAAAAAAACGGATTCTTGAAATTTGCAGGCAAATGGATGGAACTAGAAAAAATAAAAAAATCCTGAGTGAGGTAACCCATTCACAAAATGACAAGTATGGTATGTACTCACTCACATATGGATATTAGGCATAGAGCAAATGATTACCAGCCTACAATCCACACCACCAGAGAAACTAGGAAGCAAGGAGGACTCTAAAAGAGACAGTCAAGGGGAAAGGGACATTATCTCCTGAGCAAACTGGGAGCATGGGGAGAGGCAAGATGGAATTAAGAGAAAGAGAAGATGAGACGAGGAAGAGAGGAGGACATGAGAGAGAAGGAAGATTGAGTAGGGGGAAAAATACAGGAGAGCAAGAAAAGATCTAAAGAAAAATCTGGCACTAGGAAAATACCCAGAGATCTGCAAAGATGACTTAAACTAACAATCTAAACAATAATGGAAAAGCTACCTTAAATCCTCTTCCCTGATAGTGAGATTGATGTCTACCTTATTTGCCATCCTATAGCCTTCATCCAGTCGTAGCTGATGGACACAGAAGTAGACACCCACAGCTAAACACTGAGCAGAACTCCTGTAATGCAGTTTCAGATAGGGAGGAGTGATGAACAAAGGGCCCAAGACCAGGCTAGAGAAACCCACAGAAACAGGTGACCTGAACAAGAGGGAGTTTATGGACCCCAGCCTGATAACTGGGAAACCAGCATAGGACTGACAACTCAGAATGTGGGAGTCAGTTAGGAGGCCTGGCCAGTCTATGAGGCCTCTGGTAGTGAATCGGTATTTATCCATAGTGTACAATAGGACTTTGGGAGCCCATTCTACATAGAGGGATACTCTCTCAGCCTAGATACACGGGGGGGGGGGGGCTAACCCCTGTTCCAATTGTTGTGACAGACTTTGATGATCATCCAGGGAAGGCCTCACTCTCCCTTGGCTTGGGGAGCAGAAAAGGAATAGAATGGGGGATCCATGGGGGGCAAGGCAGGAAGGGAGGGAGAAAGAACTGATATTGACATGTAAATCAAGATTGTTTCTAATTTAAATTATAAAAAGTGTATAAAGAACATAAAAGCTAAGCTAAGGAAGAAAAAATTTCACACACACACACACACACACACAAAAAAAAAAAAAAAAAAAAAAAAAAACCAGAAGAAGAAGAAAAGTAAAGAAAAAGAAACAAAAAAAAAAAAAACTGCCAGGGTAGGAAGGGGTAGGAAATAATATCAGTAATCTTGAGAGAATAGAAAGAATTGTGAGGGTCTTTAATTCCAGGCAGGAAGAGAGAAAACTACAGAGAAAGGTAAAATAACAGTGTGGTTGTTTGAATAAGAGTAGTCCCCATAGGCCAAAATCTATGGTAGGATTAGAAGGTATAGCCTTGTTGGAGGAAGAGTTTTTAATGCAGGAGTGCTTTGAGGTTTCAAAATCTGATGCCAGGTCCAGTCTCTGTCTTCTCTCTACAGATAAATCAGTATATAACTCTCTCCTACTACCCTACTACACTACTACCCTAGCATCCTGCCAGCCTGTATGCCACCATGCTCCCTGCTGTGATGATAATGAATAAATATTCTGAAACTGTAGCCAAGCTCTCAGTTCAATGCTTTCTTTTTATAAGGGTTGCCTTGATCATGGTGTTTCTTCACAGCAGTAAAGAGTGACTAACACAAAGAGTAAGGATGTCTGAAAAAGTCATAAGGAATAGAATATAAACTATCTAAACTAACCTACCTATAATTCATATAAACACACATATTATAAATATGTATATAATTTCATTTATTAACTACACATATTAACTATACAAATAGATGAGAGAGGAAAGAGATGTAGATACAGATATACACATTGTTAAATGAAATGTTCCATCTGGGCTGATAGTGCTCCCTCTAAGAGCCATGGACCATCAACAGAAATACAACACCAGTGTTTTTGTTTTGTTTTGGTTTAGTTTGGTTTGGTTTACTTGGTGATTCTGTGGCCTTAACCAAACCTGCTGTGGGGAAATGGCTTTGGAGCTATCCACTGGAGCATGAGTAATTCACCAGTGACTACAGCACTGACTATAATGATGACTTCTTTTCCCTAGCAGCCCTCAACTGCCATAGCCTATACAGTTCAGTTTATACTGGCTTAATAAAATTACTAAAAATTCAATGTGCTGTAGCAAACATACACATTCAACTTCTTGTAGCATGTCATTGTTTCTCCTCCTTAATGCCTCCTCCTTTTTAAAAATAATTTCTCAGTTCTGAAGGGTTCAAATCTTCTACATTGTTAAAAATTCAATAAATGAAGATGGCAACTTAAACTAAAACTTTAAAGAACTCAAGAAAGTAAATTAAGGTTTTTGTATTACCTGATTTCATATGGAAAGGCCTCCAGGGTCTTCAGCAGTTTTACTATTAAGTTACAGAATATGAGAAATGTAAAATTTAAATTTCATGTACCTATAAAACAATCGGTTAGTATGGAGAAAGATGACTTGGGAGAGTTCATCTTTCCTTAGCCTTGTCTTCAGAGATCTGTTGAGGGCTTAGCTGTGAATGTGCCATTATGTAAAGATGCACCTGTTTGTGGTAGTGCTTCCTCTGCTACCATTCCTGCCACTGTTGCTATGGCTGCTGTCCTTTGGGACTACTATCTTTTGACTTCTTTATGTATTAACACTTAGTCCAGGCACTGATGCACAGAATTAAAAGTTAAAATATTAGCTGTTTTAGCAAACTACTTTCTTAAGGTAAAATATGAATTTTTGAAAAATATATTCAATCATTTGTCTGTGTATGTCTGCCATGCTTGCCACCCTCCATTCTAGTTTCCATAGCAAGCTGAATAGATAAATAATCTGAATTATAGGGTGAGGAGTAAATTCAAATTGGAATGGTAGCAAGATACTGTTCTGGTGCTCGGAGAAAAATTAAAAATACAGAATGCCACATAAGATAGTGTTGCCTAAGCAAGGAATGAACAGAAAGTGCAGACACTGAAGAACCTGAAAATAAACACACAGCTCACTGAATCACATACAAGCATCTATTAAATATACATTTCTCTAAGTATCTAATATGAACAGTTAATTTTAGTTAATTTTAATTCTTTTTCTTGATAGGTAAATAAATAAAATGAAATAAAACTAGTGTATAGTTGTAATTGTGTTGATCAGCAAGGTATATAGCAAATGTAATTTCTTCTTCTTTATAAAACTTTAAGCATCTAATATTAAGTCATTAACAAGCAGGTTCGGGAAAACGTTAAGCAGTTCTAAAGTCAGATGGTGTCAACTTTAATTTTGTTACCATTTCCCACTACACTTTATCTCTTGTTAAGAACATACTTTCTATCAAGTAAATTCTAGTTTTCATAGACTTCTGCTCTCAGAATAGTATTGAGCTCACTATAGAAAGCCAATGTCAATACCTAGGTAGCCTCACTCAGCAATACCCTTTACTAGGAATCTGCACTTATCTAATTGGTGAGTCTCTTTTATTTTTTTAATTTATTTTTTTATTTAATTTATTGTTTTACATGTCGATCCCAGGTCCATCTCCCTCCCTCCCTTTTACCCTCTCTGCCCCCTCTCATGCACCCTGGCCACGTTCCCCTCCCATCCCCCCACCCCAATTCCACATGTAGGGCAATGCCATCCAGGTGTCATGTAGATCTGTCAAGTCAATTGAAGTAGAGCCTAGGACTTCTCCCGTCTCTAGGTTAAGGCAGTATCCCTACATGGGAGATGTGTTCGCAAGGTCCTTTGGTGCACCAGGCATACATCCTGGTTCAACTGTCTGAGGTCCCTTAGACTGCTCAGTCCTTGTGGCTGAGACCCATTTTCAGGGGGGCCTGAGTCAGTCCCATGCTGGATTCCCAGCTATCAGTCTGGGGGCCTGTCAGCTCCTCCTTGTTCAGGTAAATGTCTCTATGCATTTCCCAAACCCGATCTTGTCCTCTCTATCTGCTTTTGGATCTAGATCCACTCAGTGTTTAGATATGGGTGTTTGCTTTTGTTTCCAACAGGTATTAGATGAGGGCTGCATGGATAAGTTAGTTGCTGATCTCACTATCCGGGGAAGGGCATTTATGGTAGCCTTTTCACCAGGGTCTCTCAAATTGTTAGTTGGCAGCAGTCTTGTAGGTCTCTAGACCTTTCTTTAGTTCAGTTTTCTCTTCAAACCAATAATGGCTCCCTCTTTTATGCTTCTCTCTCTCTCTCTCTCTCTCTCTCTCTCTCTCTCTCTCTCTCTCTCTCTCTCTCTCTCTCTCTCTCTCTCTCCTGTCTTCTATTCCTACCCTGACTCAACCTTCCTAGTTGCATGTGCTTTCCTCTCCTCCCCCTCTCATTCTCCTACTTCTCTCTCCATTCACTGCCCCCCCACTTCCCATGTGCTCTGGGGGACTATCCCTTTCCGCCTATTTGAGGGACTTTATATAAATCTCTTAGAATACACCTTGTATCCTAGTTCCTCTGGTGCTATGAATTATAGGCTGGTAATCCTTTGCTCTAGGTCATATATGACCAAGTACATACCATGTTCCTCTTTTTGTGACTGGGTTACCTCATTCAGAATGGTTTCTTCAAGTGACGTCCACTTGTCTGCAAATTTCATGATTCATTATTATTATTATTTTTTTTTTTTTTGCTGCTGAGTAGTATTCCATTGTGTAGAGGTGCCGCATCTTCATTATCCATTCTTCAATTGAGGGGTATCTAGGTTTCTTCCAAGTTCTTGCTATTAGAAATTATTCTGCTATGAACATAATTGAGCAGATGTCTTTGTTGCATGGTTGTGGACAATTTAGGTATGTGCCTAAGAGGGGCATTGCTGGGTTCTGTGGTAAACTAATTCCCATTTTCCTGAGGAACCGCCATACTGATCTCCAAAGTGGCTGTACAAGTTTGCACTCCCACCAACAGTAAAGGAGTGTTTCCCTTTCTGCATATCCTCTCCATCATGACTTGTCATTGGTGTTTCTAATTTTAGCCATTCTGGCAGGAGTAAGATGGTATCTCAAAGTTGTTTTGATTTGCATTTCCCTGGTAGCTAAGGATGTGGAGCACTTTCTTAAGTGTCTTTCAGCCTTTTTGATTTCCTCTAATGAGAATTCTTTCTTCAGTTCTGTACCCCATTTTTAATAGGGTTGTTTGAATCTCTTTTAAACACAACATCCAGAATCCAGCAGTACATTAAATCTGTATTCTATTAATTTAAATAAATGCACAGTATTACTCTTGAACAACACTCATAGAGAGCATTTTCTCTGTGGTTAATATCCTTCAAAGGCATCATGCCTGTTCATCTCTGCCATTCTGAACCCAGAGAAGAACAGAACATATTAACTTCTCCATAGTTTTATTTTTGCCATAATATAATAATGTTGGGATCACATGATATGTAGCCTTTTCAAGTGGGATTCTTTGACTTAATATTATGCAAGTAATGACTCAACAGGGTTTTCACATATTGATTATACTGAATAATACTCTAGTGTCTAGATGTTGCACAGTATAAAAAGCAAAAGATGGTTTCTTTCAAAGTATGATAATTACAAAAATTGTTGCTACAAACGTTGCTAACTTTTATGTTACTTTATTCATTCACCCTTTATTTCATGTGGCATGTGACTCTTTTTTTAATTTTTTTATTTTATTTTATATAACAAAGTCCATTTAAATGAAAACAAACATTTATAGACAATATTTTGGAATTTGGGCGTCGTTCTTTCCAAACAACTTCCTGCTGGTAAGAGGGGCTGTCATGGGGGATTCGAAGAAGATTCAAAAATCCTGGCTGTAATCTGTCAGGCTGCTTTGTCTAGCTGTTTTGAATGTAGGATCACCTGGTACTCTGTTTCAGGTGGTCTGGCTTGATCAAACAACATTAGTCTGGAAGGTATCCACATCTTTTCATTTTCTGTGGAAATAACTTAAATTCCTTTGTGTATATACCAAGGTTTCACAGATTGTCTCTGTGAATATATATATATATATATATATATATATATATACACACGTGTGTGTGTGTGTGTGTGTGTGTGTGTGTGTGGGTGTGTGTGTGTGAATATGTGTAACTGCTACATTGCATAGGAAGTTGAATATATGGCCTGTTCAGAAACATAGCCTAATTGACAACATCAGATGATGGAACATGTGCCTTTGAAGAGCCTATCTTGTTACTGTCTTGGATCTCAGCATTTTGACATTTCTTTTTCTTCTGTGAGTTCTCAAAAAGTGATATTCTAAACCAATTGATTGACAGGAATAAACTTGACTTGATCTTATCAATCAAATATGTGACACTACAATAAGCAGTTTTGTTAGCACCATTTTTCTTGCAGTACTGACATAGAAAATATCCTCCCTTTCAATTCATTCTTCCTTAAGCAAGTATAAGCACACTGATGTGTGGACCCCTGACCCAATCACTTATCCATAGGAATGTCATGTGACCACCAAACCTTCAACACATGAGCCTTCAGGCACAAATACAACCCAACAATAATATTAAGGCTGCAATATTTATTCAATGACTATAGTCTTCATTCAAATTTAGTTGGATCACTTCAATCCTTGCTTCTATATATCCAAAATCTTTTAGTCAGCTGTGAACATAACTCAGTTACTGCTCAAATATTTTAATCTTCTATCAAAATCAGACATTCTAACATCATCCAAGTTCAGATATAGAATATATCTTGTGCTGCCTTGAGGAAGGAATTGAAGCTAATAACTTGTGCTGTTGTAGCTAATTCCCTCTATAGCCATTAGCCAATGTTGTGGTCCATGGTTCATGCTGAAGGAAACATGAGAGTCATTGTCAAGGCACAGAATAGTATGATAAGAAATGTAAAGGTAATTTTCATTTCACTCTTGTCATTTTACTCAAGGAATAGCTTCTAGGAGGTACAAAGTTGACGCCATCTAATGTATGATATCTTGCTTCCTCTGGTCTTCCAAACTTGGTGACTCCACCTATCAACACCTTTAATTGCCCTGGGTATTTCTCCTCTTAATTATAGTCTTTATGAATTGTTTCAAAGGCTAGAGTACTGTCACTTTACCTCCAAAAATAAAATTTTCTGCAAATACAAGTCACCTTCAAAACTATCATTTTCATCACTGGAGAGTCTGGGTTTTGTAAGATGAGTCAGCCCCTGTTTCATGTGTCTTCCAATTTTCAAAGTGATTCTCTTTGAGCTACTTTTTAGGCTTGAGATGAAGGTGTCAGAAAGCAAAAAGATCAATAGTGTTTTTTCAATAAATCCTTATAACTCTTCTTGCCATGCCCACATCTGATTTTCTTTTTCTTGAATTTTTAAAAGTCCAAGAATATACACTATGCTCTTTTAAAGAGTATTATTAAGCATAATTATTTTATATTTACATAGATCCCTGATGACAATTTGCTTAAAATAGATCAGGAACTATAATTTTGTGCTTGACTTCTTCTAAAATTCTTTATGAAGCAGAGAATTAGTAGGGATTGAGCACAGACTCATTCATCCTGGACAAGTGCTCCAAACATTGGGGTGTAGTCCTGATTGAAACCCCAAAATTTCACTTTGAATCAACATCTATTTGACTCTTTGTAGCGTACTCGTTTGTTATCACAATTTCATGAAAAAAGAGGAATCCATACATATTTTGTGCTAAGAAGATACCTGAAATAAATGCTAATGAAACTAAATGCCAAAAGATTAAACACAACTATCTATATGAAGAATAAATAAGTAAAATAGTGTATACTAAGAAACTGTCTGTGATCCAAATAAAGATCCTTCTGTAACAGAAAGCAGTGGACCACAAATAATAAACAGGGGTTCAGAAAGCTGCATTAGAGGAAATGAGCAGAGGCGAAGGGGGTGAAGTTTGGGAAGGTATAAGTTCTAAGACAAACAGGCAAATTCTGTTCAAGACTCAATACAATAAGAAGTAAAAAGTCGTTAAGACAAGAAAGCTCTCAGGACCAAAAAGCTGGAGACTTGCAAGGCCAAACTACAGCCATCAAGGTAAGACAAACAGATTTCTGGAGGAGCTAGGATTCTTAAATGCTTACAACACCTAGATGCAATCTAGTTTGACAGTATCCCTCATGTGATACTCACATTAATATATAAAACATATGTTAATTTAATTAAGAGAGTTAATCAGCATCCAGCTTGCTTTCTCATGAACCATTTAAGCTTGATCTTGAAAGCACTAGATCTAGTTTCTGAAATGTCATTTCGTTCATTGCTGAACAAAGAAACTCAACAAAAAAGAAAACTCCTCTGGGTTCAGATTTGCTTCTGCAAAGCTGTGTTCTGAAGAAAGACAGCACACTGTGCTCAAAGTGAATTTAGCTGCCAATACCCTGCGATGATGAAAAAAAAATAAGCTGTGATTTGCTAAGAAAAGATTCTACTATGAAAATTTCAGATGGAAATATGGGATAGCTCATGGTCTAAAGCATCTTAAACCAGGCTTCCAAAAACTCTGCACCATTAATCAAACAAATTGTCACAAATAGTCATGTATAAGCTTTTAAATACAATTTCTCTGGGGGGATGTGATTTTTAAAGACAGAGTCTCAGAATAAGATAGATCCCAACGAGTATTACATTTCCCCATAAACCTGAATCTGAGCTTAAGTTTGCAAATATTTTGGCTCTGAGCCTAGAATAAGCTCCACACGAGCCCCAAGGTAGAGCTTCACACATCTCCTTAAATTTCTCTCTGACTAGAGAGATTACTCTTCTGAGCCAAATTTCTGGATGAGAGAGAGGCATCTTGAGCATCATTGAATCTCCTATGTGAGTTAGGCAGAATCATTCACTTCCTACTCTCAGCTTTCTTGACATTTTGGGAGGATCTATTACTCTGCCTTTTCTGGTGATCTGGTTAGTTGACCTTGTATCTGTCCCTCTCTTCCCCTTACTTTCTGTTTCTCTCTTCAACAGAATGTTATATAACCCAAAGAATTTTAGGTGTAGCTCATGCTTCTTATATTTGAACTTCAGTGTCAGGGTTGCATTTACTATCTGCATGGGTTGGCCATGTTGCCAGAACTCCACCATGGCAATAACTTTTACACCTGATTAGCATTTAATTCCATGGACTTTGAGCTTCTGTGTAAAGTTGATTACCTTTTATAATGACAGCTTCATCCAAGCAGTTGTGAGATACACCAAGGAAAAGGAACATTGTCTGTAGGATGATTTTACTTGGGCTTGCAACAACTTTTCTCCAGGTGTGCATCCTGCTTCTGCTGCCAGCCTGCTCATTCTCATAACCATGAATCAATTATTTCTTAAACTCTCTCTCTGCCTCTCTTTCTCAAATATATATATATATATATATATATATATATATATATATTATATGTATATAACCTGTGTCTATTTAATTTTTTTGTAAGTTTTTCTTATTCCTTTTAAAAAGTTAACTAGTATGTTCAATAACTTTTTGAAAGACTGAGTAAATAAAGTCAATAATTCAGTCTTCAGGCAACAGTCTAGTAAGATATTGGAGACTGAGTGTATGAATTGAGGAACAGTTATTAAAGAAGAATAAACTATATAATTTCATATTTCTCAAAAGTCCAAACTTGAAAAAATATATCTTTTCCTGGCCTAAAAGCTGAGCCATAGTGGCATGTTTCTCATTTTCCTAAAATTGCAGGTTTAAAGACACTACATAGGTGAGCTACACTGCTGTAACATTCCCACGAATTTATACATACTGCACCAATATCTATACAAGCAAATAAAAAGTCACTATTGTTTCATTTTCTATCAATGTAGAAAATACAGCCACATACCTGTAAAAACCCTACAATTGGAAGCATGGAAATATTTGCAATCTGTAGTCACAGGACAAAACCTTAAATATTAGCATTTAATAAAATCATCTCACATCATAGCCATCATTTTGCAAACACAAAATATTTTAAATTCTATTGTATTTTAATTATTTTTTTTTAAAATTTCATATTTGAGCACTGTTTTGTTTTTATATAATTTTCCCCATCTTTCTCCTCACTCCAACTCTTCCAATATCTCACTACTGCTTATAAAATCACAGCCTGTTATTTAAATATATATATATATATCCTACTAAGTTTAGTACTGCTCATGTACACGGTACACGTGCGGGTGTGAGTGAGTGTGTGTGTGTGTGTGTGTGTGTGTGTCTGTCTGTCTGTGTGTGTGTGTGTAGGTCTAACTTCTTGGGATTGGATTACCTAACAAGTGTCCCATCCCTATAGCAGATTGATTTTATCTCTCTCAGAACAAATTGCATGTAGCTCTTCATCTATGGGTAAGGCCGTATGAGATCCCTCATCCTGAGAATCAATGTATGTTGCTAATTTTTAAATCTTGTAAGGAAACTATGGGTCCAGATGCCCTGTCATATATAGGATACACTATTTTGTATATTTTTGTAATAGATGCCCTGTTCCTCTACCTCCTTCAAACTCCTTCACCCTCTACTGTGATTTTTTATTTAAATTTAGGTGTAGGGGCTATATTGATGATGCAAAATTGGGGTTATTCTAAGCATTTTGACCAGTTGAGTCTTTTTGTAATGTTCCCTGTCCACAATAGGACCTGAGAGCACTTTGATGAAGGTTTATAGTCACACTTACATGTTGTTATAAGGACACATATTTAGAATCCTACTAAAAATTACATTGATTTATGGAAGTGGACATGATAAGTTTTCCTCTAATGTCTTTGGACTCTCCAGTTACCAACAGTGAGCTAGGTTTACCATGTCAAACATGAATTCTCACCTATTGAGCAGCCTGTATGTCCAATTATGAGGTTGTTGATTATCCACTAGATAAAAGTGCCAGCATTACAGCATTCAGACTATCATGCCATTCTGAGCATTGTTGTGGCTTGCAGGTAGCACAGTTGTGTAGGATGATTACTAATCACCTTTTTTCCCTTATCAGCCTGCTTATCACTTTCCTTTTTTTTATGCATATAGAGTATTTTTTATTTAATTTTATATAACAAAGTTCAATTAAATGAAAACAAACATTTATACACAATATTTGGGAATTTGGGCGTCGTTCTTTCCAAACTACTTACTGCTGGTAAGGGGCTCTGTCTTGGGGGATTCGAAGAAGATTCAGATATCCTAGCTGTAGTCTGTAGGGCTGTTTTGTCCAGCTGTTTGGAATGTAGGATCAGCTTGTACTCTGTTTCAGGCGGTCTGGTGTGATCAAACCACATTAGTCTGGAAGGAATCCACATCTTTTCATTTTCTGTGGAAACAAAAATAGAAATACTTTTCCCCAGTAACTTGTTCTTCAACTTAAATTTTGGAGTCAAAGCGTCTTTTTTTTTTTTTTTTTTTTTTTTTTTTTTTTTTTTTATTTTACATGTCGATCCCAGTTCCCTCTCCCTCCCTCCCTCCCTCCCCCCAAGACCTCCCTCCCTCCTTCCCTCCCTTTTGCCCTCTCTACCCTCTCCCATGCACTCTAAACACCCTCCCCTCCCAACCCCCCACCACAATACAATATGTAGGGGAATGCCATCCAGTTGGGGTCATGTAGATCTGACAGGTCCTGTGAAGTAGGGACTAGGGCTTCTCTCCTATCTCTAGAATAAGGCAGTTATCCCTCCATGGGGGATATGTTTGCAAAGTCCTTTTGTGCACCAGGGATACATCCTGGCTCCACTGTCTGAGGTCTCTTAGGCTGCTCAGACATTCTGGCTGAGACCCATATTCAGGGGGGTCCGAGTCAGACCCCTGTTGGCTTCCCAGCTATCAGTCTAGTGGCCCTTAGCTCCTCCTTGTTCAGGTAAGCTGTCTCTATGTACTTCTACCGCATGGTCTTGTCCTCTCCATCTGCTTCTGGGTGCTAGTTTGACTCAGTGTTTATGTATGGGTGTTTGCTCCTGTTTTCAACAGGCATTAGGTGAGGACTCCATGGAGAAGTTAGTTGTTGATCTCACTCTCCGGGAAGGGCATTTATGATAGCCTTTCCACAGAAGCTGAGATTGTTAGTTGGGAGCAGTCTTGTAGTTCCCTCGACCTTTCTTTGTGTTCAACTTTATCTTCAAACCAATATTGGCTCCCTCTTTTATGTTCTCTCTCTGTCTCTGTCTCTCTCTCTCTTTCCTATTTTCCATTCCTAACCAGGCTCAATCCTCCTGGTCGCACATGCCTTCCTCTCCTCCCTCTCATTTTCTCCTACTTCTCTCTCCATTAGCTGTCCTCCCCCCACTATACCTGAGGTCTGGGGGACTTGTCCCTTCCCAGTTCTGTGAGGGACTTTATATGAATCTCTTAGAATACAACTTGTATCCTAGTTCCTCTGGTGATGTGAATTATAGGCTGGTGATCATTTGATCTAGGTCTAAAATCCATATATGAGTGAGTACATACTGTGTTCCTCTTTTTGTGACTGGGTTACCTCATTCAGGATGGTTTCTTCAAGTGCCATCCACTTGCTTGCGAATTTCAAGGTACCATTATTTTTTTCTGCAGAGTAGTATTCCATTGTGTAGATGTGCCACATCTTCATTAACCATTCTTCAATTGAAGGGCATCTAGGTTGCTTCCAGGTTCTTGCTATTACAAATAGTGCTGCTATGAACATAGTTGAACGGATGTCTTTGTTGCATTGATGTGAATCCTTTGGGTATATGCCTAAGAGGGGGATTGCCGGGTCCTGTGGTAAACTAATTCCCATTTTCCTGAGGAACCGCCATACTGATCTCCAAAGTGGCTGTATGAGTTTGCACTCCCACCAGCAGTGGAGGAGTGTTCCACTTTCTCCACATCCTCTCCAACATAAGTCATCACTGGTGTTTCTAATTTTAGCCATTCTGGCAGGGGTAAGATGGTATCTCAAAGTTGTTTTGATTTGCATTTCCCTGATAGCTAAGGATGTGGAGCATTTTCTTAAGTGTCTTTCAGCCTTTTTGATTTCCTCCATTGAGAATTCTTTCTTCAGTTCTGTACCCCATTTTTTAATTTGGTGTTTTGTTGACTAGTTTCTTGAGTTCTTTGTATATTTTGGAGATCAGCCCTTTGTCGGATATAGGATTAGTGAAAATCTTTTCCCAGTCAGTGGGCTGCCGTTTGGTCTTGTCAACTGTGTCCTTTGCCTTACAGAAGCTTCTAAGTTTGAAGAGGTCCCATTTATTAATTGTTTCTTTCAGTGTCTATGCCCCTGGAGTTATGTTCAAGAAGCGGTCTCCTATACCAATTTGTTCAAGGGTACCTCCTACTTTCTCTTCTAAGAGGTTCAATGTGGCTGGATTGATGTTAAGGTCTTTGATCCATTTGGACTTGAGTTTTGTGCATGGCGACAGACATGGGTCTATCTGCAGTCTTCTACATACCCTCATCCAATTGTGCCAGCACCATTTGTTGAAGATGCTGTCTTTGCCCCATTGTATAATTTTAGCTATTTTGTCGAAAATCAGGTGTTCATAGGTGCGTGGATTAATATCAGGATTTTCAATTCGATTCCATTGGTCTACCAGTCTATTTTTATGCCAATACCAGGCTGTTTTCAGAACTATAGCTCTGTAGTAGAGCTTAAAGTCAGGAATGGTGATGCCTCCTGATGTTCTTTTATTGTATAGGGTTGTTTTGGCTATCCTGGGTCTTTTGTTTTTCCATATAAAGTTGATTATTATCCTTTCAAGGTCGGTGAAGAATTGTGGTGGGATTTTAATGGGGATTGCATTGAATCTGTAGATTGCTTTTGGTAAGATTGCCATTTTTACTATGTTTATCCTACCTATCCAAGAGCATGGGAGGTCTTTCCATTTTCTGGTATCTTCTTTAATTTCTTTCTTTAGAGTCACAAAGTTCTTATTATATAGATCTTTTACTTGTTTGGTAAGCGTTACACCAAGATACTTTATGTTGCTTGTGGCTATTGTAAAGGGTGATGTTTCTCTGATTTCTTTCTCTGCCTCTTTGTCGTCTGAAAAAAATAGGGTTACTGATTTTTTTGAGTTTATCTTATATCCTGCTAGTTTGCTGAAGGTGTTTATCAGCTGTAGGAGTTCCCTGGTAGAGTTTATTGGGTCGCTTATGTAAACTATCATATCATCTGCAAATAGAGACAGTTTGACTTCTTCCTTTCCAATTTGGATGCACTTGATCTCCTTTTGTTGTCTTATAGCATTAGCTAGAACTTCTAGTACGATATTGAAGAGATATGGAGAGAGAGGACAGCCTTGTCTTGTTCCTGATTTTAGAGGAATTGGCTTAAGTTTCTCTCCATTCAGTTTGATGTTGGCAGTTGGTTTGCTGTATATTGCTCTTATTATGTTTAGGTATGTTCCTGTTATCCCTGACCTCTCTAATACCTTTATCATGAAAGGGTGTTGAATTTTATCGAAGGCTTTTTCTGCATCTAGGGAGATAATCATATGGTTTTTCTTTTTCAGTTTGTTTATATGGTGGATCACGTTGATAGATTTTCGTATGTTAAACCATCCCTGCAATCCAGGTATGAAGCCTACTTGATCATGGTGGATGATTTCTCTGATGTATTTTTGAATTCGGTTTGCCATTATTTTATTGAGTATTTTTGTATCGATGTTCATCAGGGATATTGGTCTGTAGATTTCTTTCTTAGTTGTGTCTTTGTGAGGTTTGGGTACCAAAGTTATTGTGGCCTCATAAAAAGAGATTGGCAATAAACCTTCTGTTTCTATCTTGTGGAACAGTTTGAGGAGTAGTGGTATTAGTTCTTCCTTGAATGTCTGGTAGAATTCTGCACTGAATCCATCTGGCCCTGGACTTTTTTTCGTTGGAAGGCTTTCGATGACTGCTTCTATCTCATTTCGGGTTATAGGTCTATTTAAGTTGTTTGTCTGTTCTTGATTTAATTTTGGTAAGTGATAGTTATCCAGAAACTTGTCCATTTCCTTTGAAGTTTCAATTTTTGTGGAATACAGATTTTCAAAGTATGACCTGAAAATTGTCTGGATTTCCTCTGTGTCTGTTGTTATGTTCCCCATTTCGTTTCTGATTTTGTTAATTTGCATGTTCTGTCTCTGCTTTTTCGTTAATTTGGATAAAAGTTTATCAATCTTGTTGATTTTCTCAAAAAACCAACTCTTTGTTGCATTGATTTTTTGTATTGTTTTCCTGGTTTCTATTTTGTTGATTTCAGCCCTCAAGTTGATTATTTCCTGGCGTCTGCTCCTGCGGGGTGAATTCGCTTCTCTCTGTTCTAAGGTTTTCAGTTGCGCTGTTAATTCATTTATGTGACTATCCTCTGTTTTCTTCATATGGGCACTTAGTGCAATGAACTTCCCTCGTAGCACTGCTTTCAAGGTGTCCCATAAGTTCGGGTATGTTGTATCCTCATTCTCGTTGAATATTAGAAAGTCTTTAATTTCTTTCTTTATTTCTTCTTTGACCCAGGAGTGGTGCAATTGCACATTGTTAAGTTTCCATGAGTTTGCAGGTTTTCTGCTATTTGTATTGTTGTTGAATTCCAATTTTAAAGCATGGTGGTCCGATAAGATACAGGGGACTATTTCTATTCTCTTGTATCTGTTGAGGTTTGTTATGTCTCCTAGTATGTGGTCGATTTTAGAGAAGGTTCCATGTGGAGCAGAGAAGAAGGTATATTCTTTTGTCTTTGGATGGAATGTTCTATAGATGTCTGTTAGCCCCAGTTGTGACATAACTTCTGTTAATTCTTTTGTTTCTTTGTTGAGTTTCTGATTTGTGGTCCTGTCTAGTGTTGAGAGTGGTGTATTGAAGTCTCCCACTATAAGTGTGTGAGGTTTTATATGAGCTTTGAGTTTTAGTAGTGTTTCTTTTACGAATGTGGGTGGCTTTGTATTAGGGGCATAGATGTTCAGAATTGAGACTTTGTGTTGATGGATTTCTCCTGAGATGAATATGAAATGACCGTCTTCATCTCTTTTGACTAGTTTTGGTTTGAAGTCTAGCTTGTTAGATATTAGGATAGCTACGCCTGCTTGCTTCTTATTTCCATTTGATTGGAAAATCTTTTCCCAACCCTTTACCCTTAGGTAATGACTATCTTTGGAGCTAAGATGTGTTTCTTGTATGCAGCAGAAGGATGGATTCTGTCTTCGTATCCATTCTGTTAGCCTGTGTCTTTTTATAGGTGAGTTAAGACAATTAATGTTGAGGGTGAGTAAGGACCATTGATTGTTGATGGTTGTTTGATTTAGGTTTGTTGTTGGCAGTGGTATTGTGAATATATTTGTTCTGCTTCACCCTAGGTTTCTGGTGTAGTTGGATTATCTGTTGCCTACATTTTTGAGGGCGTAGTTACCTTCCTTGGGTTGGAATTTTCCTTCCAATACTTTCTGTAGGGCTGGATTTGTAGATACATATTGGGAAAATCTGGTTTTGTCATTGAATATCTTGTTCTCTCCATCTATATTGACTGAGAGTTTTGCTGGATATAGTAGCCTAGGCTGGCATCCGTGTTCTCTTAATACTTTTAGAACATCTATCCAGGACCTTCTGGCCTTGAGGGTTTCCATGGAGAAGTCAGGTGTAATTTTGATAGGTCTGTCTTTATATGTTACCTGTCCTTTTTCCTTCGCTGCTCTTAATATTCTTTCTTTATTCTGTATGCTAGGTATTTTGATTATTATATGTCGAGGGGTCTTTTTTCTTTGGTCCAGCCTATTTGGTGTTCAGTATGCTTCTGGTACTTTCATGGGCATGTCCTTCTTCAGATTTGGAAAGTTTTCCTCGATGATTTTGTTGAATATGTTTTCAGCACCTTGGAGCTTGGCTTCCTCACCTTCCTCTATGCCTATTATTCTTAGGTTTGGCCTTTTCATGGTGTCCCACATTTCCTGGATATTGTGTGTTAAGGATTTGTTGGATTTATGGTTTTCTTTTGTCGATGAATCTATTTCTTCTAGTTTATCTTCTGCGCCTGAGATTCTCTCTTCCATCTCTTGAATTCTATTGGTTATGCTTGTGTCCGTGGTTTCCGATTTTTTGCCCAGCTTTTCAATTTCCAGCTTTCCTTCCATTTGTGTTGCCTTTATTTTCTCAATTTTGGTTTTCAAATCTTGAACCGTTTCCTTCACCTGGTTAATTGTTTTTTCTTGGCTTTCTGTACTTTCCTTAAGGAATTTGTTCATTTCTTCCACTTTTTTGTTCGTTTTTTCCTCTATTTCTTTAAGGGATTTTCTCATATCTTCTTTGAGGGCCTCTATCATTTTTATGATGGTGATTTTTAAGTCATACCCTTCTGCGCTTCCTCTGCTTTGTTGTTGTGTTCCATTCTAGTTGGTGTAGATTCCCTAGATTCTGGTGGTGTCATGTTTGTCTTTCTCTTGTTAGGTGTTCTCTTGTATTGCCTTCTTCCCATAGTTTCTTCCTGTAGGTGTTGGTGGTGTCTCTTCCCTCTCTCTATGGTCCTTCCCAGATGGGCTTATGTGGATCAAAGATTCAATGTCTGTATCTCTGTGTGGTCCAAGCTCTCTAGGAGGCTTCTCTCTGGCCAATAGCCGGCAGAAGAGGACGAGGGCTGGACTGGAACTTGAGAAGGTTTTGCAGGGTAGTGGGATCTCACTGGAAACTGGCGCTCTCCAGCTGAGACCTCGTTCTTTGGCAGGGGCCCGGATTTGTGGGTCAAGGATCTTGCCTGCAGGAACTCCAAGTGGACCTGCAGAGATAGGGGATCTCTGGGAGGGGCCTGGGACTCCAGCAGAGGACTGGAGGCGGGGTCAGGGACCAAGCCGGTGGAAATTATAGGTGGTCCCACGTGGATAGTCAGGTCTCCGTTGTTCAGAGTTGCTCCGAGAGGTCTCCGAAGTAGGGTGGACTGTTGGCTCCACCCTCTGTCCCAGTGCTCAACCAGAGCAGCAGGACCGTAGGTGGGGTAGGGCACAGGGTGGGGGGGGGTAGGCTGGAGGTTGGGATGGGTGGGGGTGTATCAGAGCTCCAAGGGTGCTCTCAAAGGGGACCTGAGACAGGAGCAGCAGGATCAGGGGCCAATCCAGGGAGTTCAGGCGGGGGAGGGGGGGAAAGAGGTTGAAGGGGACAGGCAGCCCCAATTGGGTCCAGACTCACCTCTGGCCAATAGCCGGCAGAAGAGGACGAGGGCTGGGCTGGAACTTGAGAAGGTTTTGCAGGGTAGTCGCTTATCACTTTCTGGTAATATAAAAATTAATCTTCTGAAGGGTCTTCAGTTGGTGACAGCTTAATTTCTCCAAGTTTAAAAAAAATCATTTATTTAACTTTAACATTATTTTATGTGCATTGGTGTGAAAGTGTCAGATACCCTGGAACTGGAGTTATCGACAATTGTGGTGCTGGAATTGAACCATGGTCTTCTGAAAGAGCAGACAGTGTTCATAATAACTGAGCTATCTCTCTAGCCTGATTTCTCTAAGTCTTACAACACAAAATCTTGGTTGTTAATATGTTTTGAATGTTTTATGAACCCTTTTCTCTTAATTTTAAATATTTTCTTCATCTGAATAAATATGGACAAGGAGTTAGGGTAGGCTTCCCTGATGGATTTTGACCAAGTCCAGTTGCAAATATCATAGAATCAGAGTTAGGTTTTACTTCTTCCTAAATGTAATGCAAGAATATGAATGTTTTTGCTGCCAACCCTCATTACCTGAGTTTGACTACCAGAACCTACATGATAGGAAAAAAAGCATATCCTGCAACACTCTAAAATAAATTAGTTGATAAAAGTGTAAATTAAAAATTAAGCACTACTGTGGAAACCTATTCCTTTATATAGTTATATTTGGAGTCGGGGCTTTGAGAATCAATCAGATGTCAGGTTATTATCATTCTCCAAGAAACCCTGCAGAGATCTCTCACTTCTTCCAACATGCATGGACACAGCAAGAAGTTGGCTCTCTTCAACAACTTCATTTGAACATCATAGTCCCCTAAATGTAGTGACTATTTTTATAGTATTCAATACCAATTGTGTGGAATGTTTGTTGCTGTATATTTCTCCATTCATATTCGGCTACCTGTCCTCATGAGGGTGCTGAGGAAGGAGGTAGTGATGTGAGAAAACCAGTATCTCTAGGTGGAGTCTTGAATAGGTTTCAGATCCACCAGAGATGAGGCTTTGACTACTCACTGCTTCCTGGGAGGAAAGAATCAACTTTCTCTCAAATTGTTTGAAAGATAAAAAATACATACATTGAATGTATACAGAGTATGAATAACTAATCACAAATAAGCAATCAAGTACAACTCATAACATATGATAGAAATGAACAAACTTCATTAATGTAAATGAAGCTATTGTCAATTAAATTTTTTTAAAAGGGAAAAGTACAAACATGTCTTGAAGCATAAGCAGGAAATCTACAAAGAAATAGATGCATAATGATAGATGGATTATATATTGCTCAACTTCAAGGTGCAAAAATGAATACAGACATACAATTTGTCACATGTTTTACTGGAAAGAATTATTTTTTTATCATTATTTAGGCTTTAATTACTGAAATCAGTGTGTCTAACTATGAACTCTTTAAATATGCAAAAATATTTTAATAAGAAACTTCAATGTTAGATATTTGTCTTACAAGAAAAGAAAATAACACAAATCCATAATATCCAGCCACATTTATCTTTATTTCATACATAAATAGAACTCAGAAATCAGAAAGCAATAATCCTGACTAGTTTTTTTGTCTACATGACACAAGCCAGAAGAGGAATTTCAGTTGAGTAAATGCCTGCAGGTAGACAGGTTTATAGGGCATTCTCATGATTAAATGACTTATGTAGAAGGGTCCAGTTCACTGGGTGTGAGGCCATCCCTGGACAACTGGTCCTGGGCAGCATAAAAAGCGGGCTGAGCAAGCCATTGAGAGCAAGAAGCCAGTAATGAACACTTCTCTGTGGCCTCTGCTTCCAAGTTCAGCCTTAAGTTCCTTCCGTGACTTCTCTCAATGACGGGCTGTGGTCTGTGAGGTGAAATAAAGGCTTTCCTCCTAAACTGCTTTCGTCATGCTATTTTATCATAGCACTAGAAATACTATGACTATAACATAGTTTCTCACTGATACATTAAAAATAAATAATAATGCTTCATTGCTTTGAAAGGAAACTTGTAGTTCAGTCTTTTGCTTTTTTCATTGTTTTTAAACTTGAAAAAGCTGATATTCAAATTCCAATGTGTTATCCTTAACATTAAAAAAGTGGATAAGTTTGGCACCTAGCCTGCTTTGAGAATGAAATGCCCAATCTCACATTGACCCCAGCACTATGTAAGCAGAATTATAGCAACTGGTGAAAAGCCATTCCAAGCAAACACCCTTCTCAATGTGTTACACCCAGCATGGGAAAAGACTAAGAGCACAGAGAAGGAGGATGGCTCAGAACTACTGGGAGTTGGCTTTTCTTCAATAGGGCCTGTCACTGAGGGTCTTCTTTTGCTGAGAACTGAATGGGAGCTGAGAGTGAGACTGAAAATCAACCAATTTGTTTCATGGAAAATTCTCTCCAAGTAACAAGTATCTTTCAGAATTTTAAGGTGTTTTCTGCTTCTTTTTAGAAGCTTATATCTACTGGTTGTCAATATGGTTAACAAAACCCACAATTTAATTAATAGACTGGGACCTTTTTCACTTAAAAAGAATGAATGGAGAGTGTATGCATTTGATGCAGCTACAATTATACAGACATAAATGCAGCCAGAAAAAAAAGAATATGTGCAAAAGCTGTAACAGAAATTATCTATAGAGAAATAAACACAGAGAAGTATATACTTAAAAGAAAATTGACATCTGACCAAAGGCAAGAAGAGAGGGTGGAAAAATATAACAACACTGAAATATAAAAAATATTAAAAGAAGTAGAAACAGAGGGCCTTCTAGTTGCCCTAAATTACTACCTCATGTTATGAAATCTCAGAAGAGTGAGGAATCTTTTCCAGTGACATAGATTTACTAATAATTTTGATGCTACCAATAATAACCAAGCCTAGGGAAGCATGAGGAGCTCCAAGGAAGTATTTTCAACTGTGGAGTTACAGAGGAGAGCCACCAGGCTCAGGAAACTTCTCCACTCTTCTGAATGCTTTGTGCCAAGTGTAAGCCATTTTCTAGAAGCTGCTGAAAAGAGGGGGAGGGGCTTGTATGCCTTTATCTTGACCATTGTAAACAATGTGGTACAACCTGCTAAAAGCATCCCATAAATATGGAATCCCTCTGAAGCGTTTTTTCATTAGCTATCTGTCTGAGACATATTGAATTCACAATGAGATTAGCCCAGTCATCTTTATTCTTCAAAGGAAAAGAGATGGAGCTGCACACATACTCCTCTTAGGTGAACTTCAAAGAGAATCCTTTGCAAAATGAAAGGTATATAAACACTGGACACTCAGTGTCAGATTAAACACAAACAACTTACTCTAAAACTTTGAAAACAGCCTCAGGCATGTTTTCCGAATTTGTAGGTCAGACTAACATATGAAGGCAGTGTAAACCTGCATAATGGAGTCAACTACTATTTCAAGCCAAGGGAAGGACTTTGATATATAATATAAAATGTTAAGTACTCTTTAGAATATTTGGTGAGACCAGTGTTAAGGAAATGACAACACATTCCATAAATTGAAACAGGTGATATAAGATTTCAGGTTTCACTTTCTCATGGTTATTTTCATATAAAACTATGCAAATCATTAAAAAAAATCAGTGAGTTAATCCAATTATATTCATTTTAAAGTTATATACACAGCAAATATATACATATATATATAAATATATATGTATGTATACACATATATATTTATATATTATTGTTAACATGGTGTGTCTTATTTCTTGTATTTATCTAATAGGATAATAAAACATCTAAAAGTAAAATTGTACACAAAATACTGACTGGAATACAAGAAAAGACATGTATTTTTGAGTAACATTCAAAGTCCTACTCTCAAAATTAGAACTTCAACTAAGTATGTCACAGAGGGAGCCAGAAGGGTCAAGGTCATCCCAAGGAACAATAGTTAAACGTTCTCATAAGAGCTCATAGAGTATGGACTGAGATCTAGGCAGCCTGCATGGGACCATCCTAGTCCCTCTACATACATGTGACAGTTGAGTAGCTTGGTCTACTTGTGGGACTCCTAACAGTGGGAACAGGGCTTGTCCTTAACCCTTTGCCTGGCTCTTGGGAACCTATTCCTCACACTGGATGCCTTGTCCAGCCTTAACACAGGGGAAGCAGCTTAAATCCTACCTTAATTTGATATGCCACACTTTGTTGACACCCATGGGAGGCCAGAAACAGAAGAGATGTGGATGGGAGTGGAGGGAGGCAATGCGAGGTGGGTGGGATAGGAGGAAAGGAGGGAGGGCAAACTGAAGTTGGGAGGTAAAATAGATGAATAAATTTAATAATAATGAAAAACACATCTTTCACAAAGTTTCTTTACTCCTGCACACATACATCATCAGTTTCTAACAGAGCAAAGCGTCATTTAAAAATAAAAGACAATACCAGAGCCTGGGTAGATGGCTCATCAGTAAACTGCTTGTTATGCAAACATAATTAAGTTAGCTAGATCCTTTAACCCATATAAGTAGGTGGAGAAATGGGGTGGGAGACATTTGTAATACTGGTACTGTGGAGGAAAAGACAAGGAGATCCCTGGGGCCCTCTGACTATCTAGCATAGCCTACTTGGAAACTCCAGGCAGTAAGAGACCCCCGTCTCAAAAAGTAATATGATTGGATAACTTATTGTTCTTCACTGGAGTGTTCACAGTGTTCTTCACTGGAGAAGACTATTTTCCCATTCTCCACATTCCTTAGTTATCTATGATTCTTTGTGTAGGGTTGAGGTCTCCTGGGCTTTCCCCAACCCCTTCATCCACATTATCATCTCTATTGTTGTCCTTGTTGAGACGCAGTAAATTCTCGAAATATCCATACAGGTATGATATACAGAGTGAGCATGTTGTATTCATGTATTTAGGAATATATACATATACATGTAGGTATATGCATGATAACAGGGAATGGTATAAGAGAGTGTTTGGAAGGAGAAAAGAGAAGGGATGAATGATATAATTACATTAAAATCTCAATAAATAAAAAAATCAAAGTGAAGTGAATGGGACAAATATGCAACACACACACGTACATGCACACCACACATATCTGTACACACAGCACATGTATACACACAGGAAATAATTGCATATTTTGTTCTTGTAACAGACTTCAATGCTTGATTAAGTAATATACTACCATCTTAATTTGTACTTGAATGAAATAGGACAATGGTTACATATATTCAATATGAAAACTTCCACCCTCAATCAGATTCTTGCTTGATGTCTCATGGCATATTACTAGCTTCATATGTTAAATTTAAATATTGGATAATTAACTGCATTTCCAATTACTTAAACCTACAGAGGCTATAAATATTTCAACCAAATTCTGATAATTTACACATAATCTATCTAGAAAAATTGTTATTCTAATGAGTGATAATGTAACAAATTAAGTTATAAAATTTGATTGGTACTTTGAATTTTAACTTAATTGATAATTGCTATTCTAATTAGTAAGTGCAATAAAATTTGTGTACTGTTTCATGTAGCAAAAGAGAAAAATACAATAACAACAACAAAAGTAAGGAATAATAAGTATTTTGACATTGGCCTTCCTTACTGCTAATCACTCAACATTATACACAGTAAACAATTTAATACATATGGTCATATCAAATATATATATACATATGTGTGTGTGTATACACTATATAGCATAGAGATCAGAAAGTCGTAAAATACAGACAAGATTCAATGTATTTGTGTTTGACCACAATAAAAATTTTGAAGGATTTTTAATGAAAAATACATAGAAAAGACATATTGGAGAACAGCTACATCCTGATAGAGTTTAATTGCTGGAAAAGTCCTTTAGCAAACTGCTAACAATGCTCTTAAAATTTTTGGATCCTCCATTATTACAAAACATATGGCATTAGTTATCTGAATATATTTTTATTTAAAAATAGTAGCCATGTGTCTTTATTTCAAAAATATTTGATATATACTATCAGTCTGAAATTCTTTATTAAGAACTCGTTATTTAAAGTACAGCTTGATCACCCATCCTTTGGCATAGAAAATAATGTTAAAAATTCAATTAATAAACAATCTAACTTTCAGTAGTAACAGTAGTAGAAAAAAGAAAAAGGAAGTTTTCATAACAGGAAAACATTTAGTTTTCATTAATTTATGAACTATCTACTATCAGTAATTCTGTAAAAAAGATTAGTGATGATGCAACATCAAGGAATATAGAAAGGTCTCTGGCTTCATCCCCCTTATATGCTGTTGGGGAGGAAGGTAGCAAAAAACGTCACCATGCAGTAATAGAAGAAGAATATAATAAACCAATCTTTGTAACTTATAATGTGAAAACATGACAAATGCTAGAAGGTAAATAAAAGTGAAATGGAACATTGCTACTCAGGATGGTCATGTTAGACATTTTGTGAAATTAACATTTGAATACTAAGCATAGGGAAATGAAGGGAGGGATTCTGAGTTATAAACTGTAAAGTCCTAGTGGTGGAGGAAATTTGAAATTGTCCATAGACTAGCTAAGGGATTCACCAGAAAGCATACAAAGAAGAAGTAGTAGAAAATAAGGTTAGAGAAGTTAATCACATGGGTAAATCTTAAAATGATTTTGTTTTTCTAAGTGTGGTCAGGGAAAAAAAGGAAACTTTTTTTTTAGCAAGGTGTTTACAACTCATTTTTAAAGGTACATGCATTTACAGTGAGGTGAGTGCTGGATCTGGGAACAGGAATATAAATAGTCTGATAACTGTGCTTATGATCAAAGCATTGATCTCTGGAGACTTTGCTGCAGGAGAAATGGTAACATTTGAACTTTATTTTTAAAGAAAAGCCAACAAATTCTCCCATTTATTGGAATTCAACTTTAAAAGTAAGAAAGGCTTTTTTAAAAATAGATATCATAGGTTATAAAAAGAGAGAAATAAGAATATCTTCCTGTTTTGATCATAAACTGCATTAGTAAAGATAGGAAGATAGGTCATTTGGTGGTTGGCAATTATGAATCGCTTCTACCTCAATTAAAATTTTATTAAAACATCTATGATATTAAGTTAGTTCACACCATATTAGAAAGGAAAATGCTGCATGATCTCCCTCATATACAGAATCTAGCCATCAATATATGTATATTTGCAAACAAATGTACATGTGAGTACAATATAATATGTAGAAAATAGAGCAAAAACAGCTAAATACTAGGGGATAAGGAAGGACTGAATGTCAGTAAAGGACATGAGTTATGGAAGACAATATAAATCTAATTGTTTTTCTACTTCTAATTCTGTCATTATTTGATTTTGGTAGTGAAAAACGTTTGATGATTTTAAAATTTGTTATACTTTGTTTTAATTTATTCTGTATGTCTTTTACATCCCATTCATTTCCCATCCCTTTGCATACACCCTCTGCCCTTACACCCCCCCCCCCAAATAAAGCAAAACTTAAGAGGAAAAAAGAAAAGAAGGGATTAAAATGTCACTGGAAGCTGCAGTGTGACACAGTGAGTCACAGAGTAAACCCTTTTGTTCATATATTGTTACTTGCAAGTGTTTCTTGCAAAAAGTTATGGGTGTGGTTCTAAGCCTCTGGCTTTTACCACAGGTACAGGGTCCACCCCAGTGCTACAGCTGGAGAGAGGCAGGAACAGCTCTCCAGCTCTTATGACCATAGGGCCAGTTCTCCCACTTGCTTCATGTGTTGGTGGGCCAGGGGAGAGGGCAACTCTCCCTGTCCATGCCACCTGAAGACACAGAGTAATGGGGACAACTTTCCCTTGCTCACTACTTCAATGCTGCTCACCCACACCTCCACAAACAGGGTTAGATCTATTGTGTTTCACAGGGAAGTCTCTACACCAAGGGGCAGGAAATTCTCCCACCTGCCTCAGGTTTTGATATGTGGTGGTGGGAGGGGTGGGGGAGACATCTCTCCCCAGCCAACATGGTAGGTAATGGGTGGGGCTAGATCTCCAGTGCTCACCACTTCCAGGCCGGGTCTCCTACACCTGTGACAACTTAGTTGGCTCTATTGTGCTTACCAGGAGAAGTAGAAGGCCTGCTCTCCCAAGTGTTGCAGCTTGAACAGCTCTCCAAGTCTTGTTCCCTCAGGGTCAAACTCTTCGACATGCCTTAGGCATTGATGGACAGGAATAAGGGAAGGGCATTTCTCCCTAGCCCACGCCATATGTCTCTCATAGGTGTTACCTAGGGGGCTGTTTTCCCCACAGACCCAGGACCATGGGGTGGAAAAACACCCTTCTCCTCCACACCTGCTCTTGGCCAGGCTAAGATTGGCTTTCAACCCGGTAAGTTATCCTTTCCAAGTCATTACCTTAAAAGCCCAGGGTCTCTTTCGATTTTCAGGGTGTCCTGACATATAACGAGGACATGCCAGGCCCCCGACATTTTACTGGAACAAGGACCTGCCTTCTCCAGTGGGAACCCTGATTCAGAAGATGTTCTGTTCAAGGGAATGTCCCACAACCCCTCTCTGTTTTTGACCCTAGACCTATCACAGTAGATGCATTACATTAAGCTTCAGGTTCTGGCATAGACCTGTGAAATGGGCACCTGCCATTTGAAGCCAGATCCCCAAAAGCCCTTGGGATGCCTTTTACAAAATCTTTTTAAGTTGGGGCTATCTAACACCACATGTTCTTTTTTTTTTAATTTTATTATTTTATTTTATGTAACAAAGTCCAATTAAATGAAAACAAACATTTATACACAATATTTGGGAATTTGGGCGTCGTTCTTTCCAAACTACTTTCTGCTGGTAAAGGGTGCTGTTATGGGGGATTCGGAGAAGATTCAGAAATCACGGCTGTAGTCTGTAGGGCTGCTTTGTCCAGCTGTTTTGAATGTAGGATCACCTTGTACTCTGTTTCAGGTGGTCTTTCAACTTAAATTTTGGAGTCAAAGCATTTTTTTTATTTAATTTATTATTTTACATGTTGATCCCAATTCCCTCTCCCTCCCTCCCTCCTTCCCTCCCTTTTACCCTCTCTGCCCTCTCACATGCACCCTAACCACCCTCCCCTCCATCCCCCCACCCCAATTCCATATGTAGGGGAATGCCATCCAGGTGGGGTCACGTAGACCTGACAGGTCATGTGAAGTAGGGACTAGGGCTTCTCTCCTGTCTCTAGATTAAGGCAGTTATCCCTCCATGGGGGATATGTTCGCAAAGTCCTTTTGTGCACCAGGGATACATCCTGGCTCCACTGTCTGAGGTCTCTTAGACTGCTCAGTCCTTCTGGCTGAGACCCATATTCAGGGGGCCTGAGTCAATCCCATGCTGTCTTCCCAGCTATCAGTCTAGTGGCTGTTAGCTCCTCCTTGTTCAGGTAAGCTGTCTCTATGTGTTTCTGCTGCATGGTCTTGTCCTCTCCATCTGCATCTGGGTTCTAGTTCGACTCAGTGTTTATGTATGGGTGTTTGATCCTCTTTTCAACAGGCATTAGTTGAGGGCTCCATGGAGAAGTTAGTTGTTGATCTCACTCTCCGGGAAGGGCATTTATGATAGCCTTTCCACGGAAGCTCAAATTGTTAGTTAGGAGCAGTCTTATAGTTCTCTAGACCTTTCTTTTTAACACCACATGTTCTTAATGCCTGATTTCTCTGTGCACTAAGGCCTGGCTTTGAAGACAACCCCCATAAGTCCACAGTTTCTGGATACAGAATTCCTGTCCTTCCCCCAGTAGACAGTGTCTTACAGCACCAGTCTTGTTAACTAGAGTTATGCCGCCTCCAGATTCCTGTCTATATGGGAACTGGAACCCTGAAAATTCTGCCCTGACTTGCTGCCCCAGACATTGACCCCTCCCCCACTGCCCTCTCCAACCTTGCCTGTCCAACCATTCAGGTGGCCCACCTTCCTCTTCATTCCTCCCCCTATCCACCTCTCCCCTCCCTTCCCCTCCAGGACAAATGTCAAGTAACAACTTCCTCCTTACCTACCTTTTTCTTCTACTCTTCTCCCTACCGCCCCTCCTTATCCTTCCATTGCACCTCCTTGTCCCCCTCTACACACTGGCTTATATTTGACCTAGCTTCGCCAGCAGATGCCACAGTCCTGGTCGCCCATTTCATTTGTCAGTCAGCACCACATTTTAGAAAGCAATTTTAAAAGGCTGAGGAGAAGCTGGGCGGTAGTGGCTCACACCTTTAATGCCAGCACTTGGGAGGTAGAGGCACGCAGATCTGTGAGTTTGAGGCCAGTCTGGTCTACAGAGCTAGTTCCAGGACAGGTTCCAAAACAATACAGAGAAACCCTGTCTTGAAAAAAAAAATGGCTTGTAAAGTTTTCAATGCCTGAGAAGAGCGGCTGAGTTCTGCCTACAGACAAGATCATGCTCCAAGCCTAAGCCTCAAGGGAAGTTGACCACCCAAGGTTCTGGCCCTTTGGAGCTCAACCCAAGTCAACTCTGCCATGTGCCTGCTACAAATGTGGCCAGGATGGTCACTTGACAAGATATTACATAGACCTTCAGATGCCAATGAGGCATCTGATGACAGCCTGGACATTGGAAATCAGAATGCTCCTGTTAAGGCTCATCCTCTATGCAAAGCCATGTCAGTCGGGCCTCCAACTAAGGCTGGGCCAGCCTTCAAACTACTTACCCTGGTAGAGGGCTGATGCAACCCAGACTTGGTGACTCCCATTGCCCTCTCCAAGCCAAGGGTAATACTGCAGATAGCAGGTAAGTCGGTTACTTTTCGTCTGGACACAATAGCTACCTATTCTGTTTTGAACACTCACTCAGGGCCCCAAGTTCCCTCTCCAGTTCTTGCCATGGAGATGGATGGGACCCCTTCCTTCTCATTTCAGAAAAACCTGGATCTGCTTTAGCTGAAAAAGCTGTGTCACTTCTGCTCATCTACTTATCCCTCTCAGATATGATGGGTTTTGATGACTGAGGTGCCTATAGCTCATTAGTTCATTAGTTATGTTTCCTGCTAAAAGAACAGACAGGTGTGTCTCTTTCATAGGCTTCATAGTCAGGGATTAACAGAGTTTTGACTTAATTTCAGAAGTTCAGATTGTCTTCTAAAAATTTTTATGCCCTTCAACATAAAGCCCTAGCCTTTTACTATAACACCAAAATGTAAATCTGTCCCAGCTGTCTTAAAGATGCCTGTAATTTCCTGGGAAAAATTGTGCTTCTATATAAAGAAATCTGTTCTGATAAAAACAGTCTCCAGAACCCATTTTTACCCCACCCATTTTTGGGGATGTATCTTGCAGATTCATCCTCCTGCCTGGGCCAAAACCAACCGACAGAAAGTCTTCTAGATAATGCCAGTACTTGCACCAGCTCCCGGTGCCAGGTGGGTCTGAGGAAAAAACAAGGAGCAGACAATCCTAGGCTTCTGTGTGAGTCTTCTTGTCTCCAATTAGTTCACCATGACGATGGGCTGGCCATGAATCCTCATCAGTGAGATCATTATAGTATTCAATTGCCAGGAGCCTTAGGCATTGGGTTGTCTCCTGGTTGTTGGCCCATGCTTGGCTGAGTTCTGTCCATCCCATCTGCATGGTGTGGAATAGGAGTGTTGCTTGTGGTGGGCCAGGGTTAGAATCCCTGGCTATGCTTGGATGAATTCTGCCCATCCTAGTTCCATGTTATGGGATAGGGACATTTTTCAATATATTTTATTGATAGTTAAAGTGTAAAAATTTTAAGGTATCACAGTTGACATTACAAATGCATCCTCTAATTATATTTCATTAAGTTCTATCAGTTTTTAGGTTTGATTACTTTTTGTGTGGAGTTTATTTGTAAGTTTTTTAAATAATAAAGTTTATTAATTAAAAACAAATGACTTTGCACTCCCTTCTCAATCTTAAATAAGACATATTAAGACTCAGGGATTTTGAGGAGGGGACACACAAATTGTAGGAGCCAAAGATGGTAGATAACTTTAAGGAAATTGGTTGTTTTGTTTTGTTTTGGTCTGGTTTGGTTTGGTTTGGTTTTTGATACAACAGGGAAGCTGCACAAATGAACGCACAACAACTATTACAGGATCTACAAGACCTGTGCAAGCACAAGATAACACATATGTCCAGCATAGATGTAGCAGATCAGCATGACATCTCACCCCTGTAATAGGAGCTATTGAAAACTGATAATTCGTGGGAGAAGGGAAATCAGTTTCTTTAATATTATGACACCTATTAGGTCAACTATTCTCTAAGATAGGTTCCAGGCCAAAGAAGAGCTGGGCAACACAGCCTGGACTCCATGGATTCAAAAATAAGAACACTAGGAACTGAGTGTATATGGAAGTGAGAATTGAAGAGAATGACTTTGGGAGGACTTGAGGGAGAGATGAATATCATCAAAATGCAGCAAATGTAAATTTCAAGAATTACTAATATATTGTTAGAAAAAAACAACTGCACTTTTCATGACACACTGTCTACTTATCCATATTTCTTAAGAGCACGTTTTTATTTCCTGAAATGGTTTCAAATATCCTTGCATGTATTTGTTTATAGCCTGATGACTATACTTTCAAGGATAACTTTTATAGTTATTTTATAGTCTGGATTCCCTAAATAATGTAAGTTTTACAAGAGTAGCAATACTGTGTTGCTCAGCATGAAACACGTGGTACCTAAAACTTTACCTAGAATGAAGCAGAAAGTTCTGAATTTGAAAATGAATGTCGATTGCTTGGTAACACTCAAATTTCAGATATTATAATAGTTTGTCTTGACAAAGATGAGAAAAACTATGTGCTAGCACTCAACTTAATGATGTTATCCTTAGTTTCTCTGATCATCCAGAAATTTCAATCAAAATAGAAAAACGAAAGACAATGTAGAAAAGGACAAAATAGTGTCATTGTCATATATGACTATATGATCGGGTACAAGTGAACCAGCATTTTATCTCCTAGCATGTTCTACAATACTATCCCAGAGAACACTAACTAAAGTCAATTAGAACTGTGAATTGTTTTTTAAATAAACCTGTTAGGAATTAGGTCAGAACTTTATAGATAGAAGATGACTGATGACATATATATGTATGTATGTATACATATATACATGTATACACATATATATGTACGTATATATGCAGATAGGTGACAAATAGATAAATGGATAGTTTATATACGTTCCTAGGTATACATATACATAAAATACACGAATTAAGTCCCCAGCTATACATGCTGCAAAGAATACAATAGCTTCCTAACCCATAAGGATGTACAGTTGATTTTTGTTAAAGTTAAAGAAAATGATACAGTATCATTTTAATATTATCCTCCTCCACATTTGATAACATGTGAATATATTAAAATTTAAACAATTAAATATTTGTCTAATAGAATATGTAATACACAAATGTATTATGAAGCCTATTTCAGTAGAAAGTATTTTGTAGTTGTTAGTTTATTGTTTAGTTAGTTAGTTTGTTTGTTTGTTTGGATGGGAGTCTCACTATGTAGCTTTTGGCTGTCCTGGAACTCATTATGTAGATCAGGCTGGTCTAGAACTCATAGGAAGATATACCTGACTATGAAGCCCAAATGAAAGGATTAAAGATTAAAGGTACGTACTGCAAGGCCTGACTATTTCAGTACAGGGAACACTTAACTAAGGCTTCATTTTGCCTATATCTGGCACTCACAAATCTTTCATATTATAATTAGTTATTTATACTACCTGGAAAACATTAGCCAAATAAATGTTATCCAAAAGCTCTCATATTAGGGTAGGGGCAATTCACATTTAATAATAATAATGTGAAATTATTTAGGACATCTCAAATTTAAAAAAAAAATGTTTCAGGTACCAAATTAAGAACTGTAAACTTGCTATATCAACATATTTAAGTCACATTTTTTTCTTTTCTTTTTATCCCCCTTAAGTCACAATTTTTAAATTAAATTCCTAAAGCCCTGTTTTAAGATTCCTAGTAAGAACAGAAAATAGGAAAATAGCAGTCTGACTTTTGTCAGTGAAGGGCTAAATCATTTAGAGAACCATTCTTGATACAAATTTAATAATAAAAAACCTCTATAGTTTCCAATTCAAGCAATAAAACTGGCTTTATCAATTGTTATATTGCTATTTTTATTGTGAATTTTAATTTGGAAACAAGCTTATTTCTTACATCACAACGGAGTCTGAATTTATTCCCATAGTCTCTCTGTATATGTCTTTACATTATTTAACTTTTTTGTCTTTACTGGGAAAGATCATGTTTCTTACCATGTCTTCAAAAAAGTAGCTCTTGTTTCATTTAATTATTTACATGCCAGGTATCTAAGCAATCATGGGTGAAAAGTTCAGTTCATACTCCCAAAACTTGGTATTTGTTCCCCAAAAATCAAATGGACACTCAACAACACTGAATGTACACTCACTCTTCTTTAGCTCCTATTATTCTCTCATTTTCCGAAGCAATGGTTTCAAAGTTTCCCATGCCTTCTTTACCCTCTGACAGTTTATCTTCTGTTTTCACTCCAGGTATATTTTCTTCTTAATATGTCACTAAGATAAAATGTCATTAGATACAAGCAGTTCTGAAACATCTCTCTGAATCTGTATATTTTCTCCATTTCTTTTGTCCTATTATAATTAAGTATATGAAAATTTCCTGCAGCTCTGGCCTAATCTCAATCCCAAATGGAATAATGCCTTTGATTTCTCTCTATTGTCTTTGTAAATCCTCCTGTTTTACTATCTCCTTTTTATCTTCATTTAGTCATCATTGAATTCTTTTTCTGGTTTTAAAACTAAAAAAAAAAAAAAAAAAAAAAAAAACGAACAAACAAGAAAAAAATATGTGCCTTGAATACATTCCGCCAGCCTCAGCATTTCTCTATTCTCTACTTGGTTAAAAATTCAGTTCAGTCCTGTCAGATCTCCATGACCCCACCTGGATGGCATTGCCCTACATGTGGAATTGGGGTGGGGGATGGGAGGGGAGGGTGGTCAGGGTGCATGTAAGGGGGCAGAGAGGGTAAGAGATAGGGAGGGAACTGGGATCGACATGTAAAATAATAAATTAAAGGAAAAAAGAAAAAAGAAATTCAGGTAGTAGTTTAGTTGGAAGTATGTGGAATTTAGGAGACCCAAGACTGTTTACTTTCTGGGTTTGCAATAGACATTTCTACTTTATGAATACAATAAATTCTGTACTCATTCTGAGGTAAGCTATTTTCAGCAGTTACTTGTAGCAGTGCTCAGAGAGTGTGTCAATGATGTTTTCAATTAATGTGCACATAATTTTTACAGCATTGGCTGTCCTGAAACTCCTTGCTCTGTAGACCAGGCTGGCCTTGAACTCAGAAACCCTTGTGTCTGCCCCCAAAGTGCTGGGATTAAAAGCTCGCACCACCACTGAAATGTACATATAATTCTTAACAGGGCATGGTAGTTTAAGATATTATATGAATACAGATGAGGATGTTTAAAACACTTATAGTGATATAACTATAGGAATAATTTTTATAGTTATATTATTGTCATAATGTTAGGAATCTTTTCACCTATCAAGAAGTTTAGAAGTTTATGTATTATATATCAATAACTTCCTGTTGTATTTTATCTTTCCCAAATCTTAATAAATGTTACATTAGCATGATCTTAATATCATACCATGCCACTGTACTTCCTTTTCAAATATTTGCTAAGCTAAGTACTTTTGATGGATCCATGTTTGTGTTCCCACATTCTTTCACTTATTATATCTTTCCTGATCATGTTGTATCCATCTCAAGGTTGTGGATTTTCTGCTCCATGTCTGTCTTTCTGCTGCTAAGCATTTTCAGCTATCGGCATATGAATATGCTTTCCATTTTTCGTCTTTAACAGTGAAACTCATTCCACTTCTTTTATAGTTGAACTTACATCTTACAATTCTATGTGACTGAAACCTGGAAGGTTGAAATATTATACTTGTGTAGCTACAGAGATCACCAAGTAATGGACATGTAAAGCCAACTAAGTGTGTGAGACAGAATGAGATTTGCTCCGATTTCTGGAAAAGATATCCCTACCCCTTCCTGGGAGACCCCCGATTATGTCAGAACTGAATATCATGCAATCATCTTGTTACCATTTGGAACCAAAAGCATTAAAATAAGCCAAGGAATGACGAAATACAAAATGAGTTCTAATAACATTGTTTGAATACTGAAGCCAGATCTGCCATTAGTGTTTCATATCTTGGGGCTCAATAAATTTAATTTTTCCTTAAGCCAATTTTGATTGAGATTCTGTCATTTACAACATTAGATATATTAACTAAAACAAGAAAAGATACTTTTAACCTAAAAATATAAAAGGATGTGCCAACAAATACATATGTTTTGTATTATATGTGTAAGAGAAATATCTATAACGTGCAGATGCAAGGCTTTAAGTTAAAAAGAAAAACATAGAATTTCACAACACAATGTTATCTGTCAAATCCAGGAAAATCTATAGTTGATATTGGATAATTTGGAGGCCTAACCACTAGAAAATGTAAAATCTGAAAATAATGGGAATACATATAGATGAATATACAGAGGTATATTTCTACCTATTGCTTCATTGACTGATAGAATTTTTGCCAACTCGGAGTCTTTACATAACTATAAAATGGACAAAAGACAGAGAGTGGGCAATATTGAAGTGGAGAAAAATTTGGGGTGGGACCCAAAAATCATGAGAGTATCCTAGCTATTCAATTCACAGAGATGGAAGATTTTCAGCATGCTCCCAGAGTAAGGTCTCTTTGAAAATACTCATTTAAAGAAGCTGGAAGATTTAAATAAATCAGTACACTTTGGAGAATTTATTTAAAACATCAGGAAACCTTCATGGAACTGAACTAGTGTCTATGAATGTGGGTGACAGTTTCATGACTTGATCTTTTAAGGGAGTGATAGTGGCACTAGGACCTATCCCAGGGTTGTGAACTGGCTTTGATACAGGGAGAGGAAAGACTTTGCCCTGCCTCAACTTTGTATGCCAAACTTGGTTGACTCCCCAAGGAAGGCCTTATCCCCTCTGAGGAGTGGAAGAAAAGGGTTGGTGTGAGAAGGACAGGACAGGAGAAGGAGAGTGGGAGAACTAGGGTTGGTATGTAAAATTAAAAAATATTTTTTTAAATAAAAAAAGACTTCTATAGAAGTGTGACTATTTGAAGAAGGAAGTAATCTATAGAATAAAGCAGTGAATTGAGGCATTCTATAGACAGCTGACTGAAAGTCAGGGAGCTGGGTGTGAAAGGAACTTGAAAGTCACTGCTCAGTGGCATGCAGTGTTTATTTTTTTTAATTTTTATTTTGTTCTTTATGTAAGTTTAAACTAAAATATAATTAAACCAATTTCTGTTCCTTCCTTCAACATATGTATTCCTAACCCCATTCATGTCCCTGCACTTCATTCCTTCTCAAATTAGTGGCACCATTTTTTGGGAAAGAGAGGGAGAGAGATATACAAAAATATATGAACACAAGCTTCTGAGTCTGTTTCAATGTTCATGTGTACATGATTTGAAGGCTGTCCACTTTATATTGAATAATCATACAGTGTTTTCAATGAGTGCTTTTCCTCTAGGGTCAACAGAGAAAATGGAAAAGAATAAAGGGCAGGAAATGGCATTACACTTCCTGGTTTTTTACTCTCTTCACAAAGTGCAACTTGCAGGAAAGCTGGAGAAAGACAACATTACAGTACATGAAGGGCAAAGCAAGAGTAGGGACCTTCTTAGTAATGATCTGCCTCCATTCATTGTGCTCTGAGACTGGAGCATGGTGCCAAGTACTTCAAAAGCCTCACCTTCTGCCCTTTATATGCAGAACTCAAAGTAGAGGAAGCCAGGCAAGTAACAACAAGGCAATATTTAAAGTTTCCGAAGAATGATACGTTCTACAAGACAAAAATTGATAATAATACTACGTGGGTTGACAACTAAGAAAAGAAAAGGACATGGTTTTCAAAAGGGAGAAGGAGGTTTTCTTACTTGTAAAGCAGCATCTGCTGTCAGAGTCTTAATCTTTCAATATTTGGGAGAAATAAAAGAGGAGCACACAGGAGTGTATGTTGTGGACTAGAGAAGAGGCACTACCAAATCTTCACTACTGTTTAAAGAGTTTCCCAGCTGAATCTCTAATACAGGGCTTATATTCTCTCCTCTCCTAAGTCTGCTACAATTTAGTTCCAATTGTTGACTCCCCTTCCCTAATAATGTTGGGGTTTCTTTTGTTTGTTAGTGTTTTTTTTTTTTTTTTTTTTTGGAGAGTTTTAAATTTTTTTTTTTTTTTTTTTGCCTTTATGTTTTTCTCAGCAGAGCACCTGTCATGAACATTCTCTCTGATTCTTTCAAATTGAATTACAATGGCTCTTCTGTTTGCTCAAGGAGAAGTATTTAGAATGTTGTTCTCAAAGTTAATATGTATGTCTTCTACTGCTCTCAGCTTCTAATGACACATCAAAAACATGAACAAATACTCAAAAATGTTAGCTGATTAATTGTTTTGCCTTAAGGTATGCAACTTTATATGAGTTACAAGCAATTCTTATCCCATTTGCCTAACCAGGAAATTTTTCAAAAAGAAATATTCACAGTTTATTTCCAATGTATTAGAAATGGATAATCATATAATGAAGAACACAAATGGATACTTCTACTCCAAATACAAAAACCAATCACTCTACAATATTTCACTGTCATATATTATTTTCATATAGTAAACTGTAGTATTATACAATAAACATGTTATATTACTAGTAAGTCATAACCTAGACATGAAAATGCAATGCTGTCAAAATTCAATTACATAAAGACTTCACTCTGAATTAGGTTATATGACCTAGTCTTCTGTGGTGCAGATTAAAATTGTCTAGAAACCTCAGTACACAAATAGGATAAAGCTAGTAAAAGAAGCTAAATATGAACTCATATGACTTGTAATTCTACACTTTCATTTGTGAAAAACTTGAAAAAATCTTGTCAACCTTTAAAAATATTGAATATGTTCAGACTATTTTTCTTATAGTATACACTAGTCCTTAGATAGAAACTAGATAGGAACGCTAAGTCCATCTGATATTCAGAAAATAGGGCCAAACAAGACTCAAACCTAGTTCTGGAATGAATCCATCTAGCAACTGCCAAATTTATCCTGGCAGCTCAAAATCTGGGAACATGGAAACCACAAATATGACCAAAGCCACATTCTAGGCTTTGTTTCACTCACTGGACATCTTGAATTCCAAATACCAGAAACATTGGCTGTGTGGTGATGCTTCCCCACATACAGACATGAATAAAATCTAAATTTAGGAGAAACTCAGGACTGGATTTCTAATTATCTTTATACTCATCACAGATGCCTAAAAAATTTCATCTGCCAAAGAAGAAATGGACAATACTTCATCTATTAGACACTTCATTTTAAGAGCATACTTCCTTTTACTTAAAAATATACTTTCCAAATATTTGTTTATTTTGCTAGTTTTGTTTTCTTCCCTGCATCTGCTCATATTCTATGTTAAATAGTCTTATTTTTCTCTTTTGCTTCTGCTAGTTAAACTGCTTACCATATTTATTATTGTCTAGTTCATTTCATTTTTTTCTATACCATATAATGTGTTTGTACAGTTTTTCCTCTGCAAAGACTTCCTAAATCCTTCCCACCTTCCTACTCACCCTCTTGGATTGGCATGACCATCATCAGCTTGAAGGAAAACAGATGCAATATTTAAGTGAGGCTCTCATGAGATGGGCTATATTAATTTTATTTGATAGAAAAGGCAGGGAGATTCATTATTCTCAAGAGGCTTATAAGAAGAGGGAGGGAGGAGACAGGGAGAGGGAACTGGGATCAACATGTAAAATAAAAAAAAAAAAACAATTTAAAAGAAAAAGATTCCATTTACAACCAGATTACATATGGAGTACACAGTTGACTCAGAGGGTATCTCTTGATGTTATAACTGCCCACAAGATATTTAGAATCCCCAGTGCTAGAGCTGCCTGTCAGTCACCTATGATCTTAGAAGTAACCCTAATAAGCAAGCTGTATTGATGTAATAACTTCTTTTGTATATCAGTTTCTTTGATCGTCTCAGGAAATGTCATGTAAAAGATCTAAAAATCTGTATTCCTTAGAAGTGACATTGCTACTGCTGTGTTGAGGACCACATGGAGAACATTGTTACAGTGGAAGGAATACCAGCTTCAGAGGCTGTAATGGCTATTTCTGATTGTCAACTTTACTAAACCTGGAATTAACTAAAATCCAAAAGTGAATGGCACATAAGTGAGGGATGTTTGCTTAATTTGAAGTAGGAAGATCCACTTCTAATCTAGGTCTTGAAGGGGGAAGACATGCCTTTAATCTAGACTATGCTTTCTACTGAAGGACTATAGAAGGTCCTAGAAGAAGGATGTGCTTACTGTTTGCCTAGTTGCTCTTATCTTTCTGGAAAGCCCATTCCCTTGTTAACACTAATTAGAACCTAATTTCTTTGAGATTCTAATATATACTGAAGACAAGCTGAGAAACATAACCCCTTGACTGAGCAACTACTACATTCTTAGACTTTCTGTTTAGAGCCAACTATTGTTGGCTTAGCCTGTCTAAAGCATGCAAGTCATTCTAATAAATTCTTTTTCGATATATATAGAGTCACTCTATAAATTTTGTTACTACAGAGAACCCTGACTGATACAGAGCTAAAAAACTTGAGGTAAAATTGCAAATGTACACTCTGATGTTAATATGATATTGTTCAAAAGATTCAATGTCTTAAATCCTTAGCTTTGCCACAAATGTGTACTACAGATGACAATGCCACTTATGGTCAATATAAGGAACCAGTAATGACAAAAACATATTTGTATGTGTAGATCATTAGTCTCTAATAGTGTACAAATGTTAATTTCCATGCTTCTGTTTCTGCTATGGATAAAGTTTTTGTCCTGAAAACAGCTGATCTATTCACCAAAAAAGCAGCTTCCTCGATGTTTTTCAATACAGAAAACTGTGAGCACTGATTACCCAAGACAAGAATTCCTCCTTTAAAACACAGTATTAACAATTCTCCAAAGATATCATTGCTTCTTTTAGAGTGGCCAAAATGAACCAGCAGTTTTTCTTTTTCTTTTTTTTTTTTTTCCAATGTGATATTTTTTTATTTATTTTATTTTATTTTTTATTATGATTCTTTTTTTATTTTATATAACCAAGTCCATTTAAATGAAAACAAACATTTATAGACAATATTTGGGAATTTGGGCGTTGTTCTTTCCAAACTATTTTCTGCTGGTAAGGGGCGCTGTCATGGGGCATTCTAAGAACATGCAGAAATCCTGGCTGTAGTCTGTAAGGCTGCTTTGTCCAGCTGTTTTGAATGTAGGATCACCTGGCTTGATCAAACCACATTAGTCGAACCAGCAGTTTTTCAACAGGTCTTATTAGGTCTCTGTCAAAAAACAAAAAAAAAAAAAAAAAAAAAAAAAAAAGGAGAGGAAAGAATAATGGTCAGACACTGATCACTGACTACATACTCACTTGAGGATGGGCCAGTTAAAAGTTTCAAACTTTGTTTATGTGTTAAATATTCCTAAGTAATGCAAATCTTGCTTGGTAGGCAGAAACATGGATCTCTTTGCTTCTACAAAAAGAAAAAAATTATTCAAACTACTTTGCCTCCAGTTTGTGAGTCACTACTATAAACCTTCTTAAATAATTTTGAGAAAGTTCACCCTGAAGGTTTATTACTATAGTGATATAATTTAACAATAAAACCAGGCCTATATTCCTCAATATCTATCAACAACAAATCTTACATGTAACTGATCCACAAAATATAATAATTCACTAAAAAGGTAATTAAATACCTGCAATTATCTTTTAAACTGAAGGCTTAATCATATCATTAGAATCAGAAATGTCTGGTTACAAAAATATTCAAAGGAACAAAAGAAAATCCAGAATGTTTGAAGACAATGCTCAATTATTTCCTTTTGTGGGATGTTTTTTTCCCCCTGAATAGCACAAATGAAGGAAACAATGGTGAGTTTCAGAAAAATGAGTACCTATGATCACAATATTATCTCAAAATTAATCCATACTAGTTGGACAAGTTACTTGAGTTTTTGAGCATCAGTTACTCAGTATTAAATGCAAAAGAAGGAATTCCACAATATTATCATAGAAACAAAACTTCTAAAACTCTCTGTATAACCAAACACCTGATGATGATAAATATTCAGAGCATGCTACTTATCATTATTATTTTTACTGTTTTAATGAAGAAGAAGCAATGTAGTTCAAAGTCAGGATATTGAAAACTCAATCATTTTCTACCCCTTCATGTTTGCCTGTCTCTACTTTTGATGAGGATCACTATCCACTAAATTTTTAATGATAGGTTCTACCAAAATAATCTACTTAGTAGTGTCATTTCATGAGGTTTTTTTTCCCCCTGAATGCCCTTAAAATCACCTTTCTCTTTCACATCCTCTGATTTCTGCCCTCTTCATTGCTCATTTTATTATATTTGCTCATTTATTATAATACCTTCTTTTTTTCTAGTTTGTTCCCTATAGAATGAATGTAACCTACAAGGTTTCCAAATAGAAACTGTTAGAAAATAACTTGCATATCACTTTTTTAAAAATTCACTCAATTTCTTATTATAATGCTCAAGTTATTGTTCAAATTACAAATCAAACTCAATGTCTATTCCTTTTCCAAACCTCTGTGTATTACTTATCTGTAGTTATTATTTAAAACTTATTATTTGAACCTTAAGAAGTAAACTTCTATTATTTGTTTCTTTCTTTTACTATAGTCAATGTAGTTTTCTAGATGGATGCTCTGTTTTATTATTTTATCATAAGGCTACAGTGTTACCCAGTTTCTTTCAATCTGACAAAATGTAGACATAAATGAGGAAAAGATTATTTGTTCTCATGACTTCAGAGGGTTCAGTGTTTGGTCAATTGACTCCTTTTCTCTCAGGCCACAAACAAAGCAGAACTATCATGATTGGAGGATGTGTGGAATAAGGCAACTCATCTCGAGGCATCCAGGAAGCAGGGAAATCAAAAGAGGAAGGAGCAATGAATAACACTTATCATTCAATGATACACTGTCATTCATTTTTCACTACTAATAGGTCTCACACCCCTTGTTTCTATTATTTTCTTACTGATAATCCCATAAAATTGTGACATCATCAAGAACTTTTATCTATTGACTAAACCAGAATCATTAACTTCCCCAAAAGTTTCAACACTGAATAGTGAGTGATGGATCAAGGCTTCAACACAAGACCCCCAAAGGGGCATTTCATCTAGAAATTCCAAAAGCAACACCCACAAAGTTTCAACCAGTACTCCATACTTATCTGAAGAGAGTGGAGGAGAAGGTGATTTTAAACTCAGTCCTGTAGAGGATTTCAATTCTTTTCAGTCTGCTGGTCTGAATATCTATACTACTCAGTAGGTAATGACCAGATACTTCCTTTTGCCATTGCTGGGCATCTTAAAATATGGATACTTGCTTTCTTTTGACAGCTAGTTATCATGACAAGAGTGAATGCAAGATAAAAAAGCAAGGCTCAAATGACAGTCTTTTGGAACCCAGTCTCAGCCATAAAAGTCCCTTTACAATCTTATGAGCTGTTCTTGGTAAGTGGATTGTTATATCCAAAGAATATTCACTATTGGCTCACCACACACTACGTACTAAATCATGATATAATTAGTAGAAAAATAAAATAGATTGAACATACAAAAGGCAAAAACAATAGACAAGAAAATATCATTGTTCCAGTTTGTAGTTTTCTGTCTCTACTTACATCATTATAGAAAACTTTCTAAGCCTTAATTTAAAAAAAAAAAATTAGTATGGCTTAAGCAAATGACTTAAGCCCTTTATTTCTTTGCTTTTGGAAGACTGTGGATATTTCCACTTCAAAATTTAAAAAGCATTTTTGAGACAAGACAAATATGAGTATATAAATTTAATAAGATATAGAACAATAAGGATATAAAACATTAATTCTGGTATACTCTGTTCCCAGTAAGAAATTTTAAATTAGGTACAAAAGACTGCAATTTGGGTCATACTGTTATTTTACCTTCATTCTTTTCTATGCAACTGGTTCAGAAAAAAGCAAGTTTGCATATTGCAAAATTCTGTTATGGAATGCAAAACAACTTTAAAAGGAGTATCCAGAGTTGTATAACATATAAAAAATTTGATAAAAGGAAAATGTGTAATCTCTTAGATTTGATCACTACATATCATATGCTTACACCAATTGTACCCATACATATAGATACATATATATGTAGCAATTAACATTTTCAAATACTAAACCAGGTATTTAAAAAGGGAAGAATAAACAAAGGAAGAAAAAAGAAAAGAGAAAAAAATAAAGGGAAGAAGAAAGAGAAAGAAGAAAGGGAGGAGAGACTAAAGGAAAAGAGGGGAGGGGAAAGAAGGGGAGGGGAAGAGAAAGCAAATGTTTACTACGCAATGGGAAATACATAAAGTTAAATATGAAGTAAAATACTGCAGATTAGAAAGTTCTAGTGAGAAATATAGATAAGCTGTCAATATTTTTTATAATTTTCATAGATTAAACTTACTTTTATACTATGAAATATGTATATGGGTTTTTTTATGGATGCTGGGGAGTCAGACTTGGTCTTTATGCTTGTGTGGAAAATAATTTACTGATTGAGTTATCTCCTGGTCTTTCTTCTACTCTCCGTATGTGCGTGCATGCATGCATGCATGCATGTGTGCCTGTGTGTGTTTCCTGACCTTTTCTTTTTTTATTAATTTATTTTTCATTTTTAGTTTACATATTGATCCCAATTTCCCCTCCCATGTATATGGTTTTAATTGAAATATTTTAAGTCTTCAAAATTAAACTGATTGCAGAAGAGACTGACTTTGATAATCCATCCAGCCACACGTTTTTAGAATTTATAACTTTCACCATTACTAAGTTGTAAGCTCTTATACCTACCATTTACCCGCTTGTCTTTTTTTATTGTTCTGAGGCTCTTATGTTCTCTCACATGGTACTGTCTTCTCTTCCTTCAAACCCTAAGTCTTTGCTGTTCCTCCCTCCTGTTCACTCTCTGGGCTAGATGAAGCTTCCTTTTCCTTCCACTCAGCTGTGAACAGATATCTGTCCTATCCAGTCCCATGTGAACAGCCATCATAACAGAAATAATTATAGCATCATTTTAGGTTGTTCTAATATTTATTGTACTTTTTATTTCTTTGTCATAAAATGCTGTCACTGACTGCTGGGAAGGTGTTTTGGTGCTTCCGCTATGGGAAATCCTTTAATCTTTCTTTAAATATTTAATTGTTGCCTAGGAAGGTACATTGAATTATCGGAAGTTCATACTTTACATAATTTTACAGTAAAGGTTTACGCGCTATCTTAAATATTAACATTCTATCTTACTGTGCTGTTTATACATGTGCTTGTTCTCAAAGTTGTGGACTCTTTGCCTATGCCTCGTACCTGCTGGAGGTGCCGTGCTTATCATCATGAGCAGCACGCATGAGAGCATTGTGAAAGCCCTTAGCAGTCTTGTGACTCTTTCTCAGATGTGTCCGTTACTACTTTTTTCTCTCTTCCAGGTCTTTTATTTTTTTTCCTTTAATAAGACTTTTTCTTGGAGCCAATGTTTTGAATTTTATCAAATACAGATAGTTTTACTGTAGTGGATAAGTTTGTGATGTCACGTCTGAGATATGAAGTTCTAGGTTCCAAAAGTCATCTCTTATGTTCTTTTTTAGACATGTTATAATTTTTCTTTCTTTTTTATTTAAATTAGAAACAATCTTACTTTAAATTTCAATCCCAGTTTCTTCTCCCTCCTATCCTCCATGACCCCCACTGACCCTCCCCATTACATTCCCCCTTCTTCCCCAAAGAGGGTGAGACCTTCCATGGGGATCATCAAAGTCTGTCACATCATTTGCGATGGAGCCTGGGACCTACCTCGTGTATCTAGGCTGACAGAGTATCCTTCTATGGGAAATGGGTTCCCAAAGTTCATTTGTACACTAGCATGACATGTTATAATTTTGAATAAACTGTTTTGAGGTAGTTCTTGACGAAGTGTGAAATGTGAGTCAAAGTTAATTAATTTAATCTATGAATGCTTAATTATTTCAACAACTTTTGTTGAAAAGAATTCCCTTTCTTCATGGAATGTATTTTTAGCCCTTGAAAATCAGGTGGCTTATTTTGTGTTCAGTTGTTTTTCCGGTAGACGTTCATCTTAAGTACACTTTCAATACTAGATTTCAATAAAATTAAGTGGCTAGAGAGATGACACAATGGTTAAGATCACTTACTGCTCTTTTGAAAGACCTGACTTCAATTTGTACTACCAACATGAGGACTCATACCACAGTCAGGGTACCAAATGCCCTCTTCTGACCTCTGTGGGCTCATCGACACACATGGTACACATGTATACACTAAGAAACATAATCATGAACAAAACAGCTTTAAAAAATACTACTAGAATTATTCTCCAAAAAAAGTGATATTCTGTCATCTATTGTAAGTATCAATATGTTATTCCAATAACATATAATGACTAGTATAATTTCAGGCTATGCAATGACGTTCTATTAAACCTGCCTCACTTTACTAACAGAACATTTGCATTTATTTAAAGTATATATATATTATCCTTTTTTTGAGAATTCTACCATCTTCATCTGGATAATAAAACAGAAACTATCCTACATGATCTGACTATAATTCACAGCATAAACTACTGTTCTATAATTATTAAAAATTTCAAAAGAATAACTGAGACATCTTCTATACTATACTCAAATGACATATTTGGACATAATGTAACTACTACTAAATAGTGTATTCTTGAGATGACATTGCCTAAATGAATAATCATTACCTATACAATTTTTTACAGTTTTCATATATTTGCCAGAACTGCTAGCTATATAAAGATTATTTGAACTTAATAATACTCACATTAATTCTGTTTTCAGAATGTACCTAAGGAAAAGAAATTATTTCACTGATGTTGAATATGAGTCAACTTAATTACATTTTTCTTGGGAAATCCAGTCCCATTGAAGTCATCTGGTTTGATCTGCGCTCTGCAGTAATTGATAAATCATGCTGTCTACTACTCTAGAATGGCCAAATGAGTAAGGATCTGCTTCCTCGATGAACAAGTTTTTTTTTTTCCAAATATATCCACAGAGCTCATTGCTTAACTTTTCAAGGCTTAACTCTCACTTCAATCTAAAATAATTTATGATCTAACAAGGAACTGTATGTCAGAATTTTTAATGATTTTAAAATGCTCCAGTATTCTAAAAGTATTTATTCCACACACAAACACTCACTCTCACTCTCTCTTTCTCTCTCTCAGGCACACACACACACACACACACACACACACATACACACACACACAGCTTTTCCAGCCTTATGTCTACTTAACACATATTTCGTATTTGTATCTATATATGTCTTATATACACACATATAAACACATGCATAGGACAATGTATGGAACTACATCAGTGATTACACATTTTCTAATGTTATAATAAATGTCTAATGTATAAGCACTCCTTTTATTCATTTAATATTAATGACCAAATGCTTTTGTTCCATTACATATTTAAATTTATTAATAAGGTTCTATATACTTGAACCATTTTCCCATTCATATGCCCTCTGGCTTTTGGTGATTGGCAGAAATGGCAAACTCAACTGGGACATGCTTACTAAAGGGAATTGGTAGTTGCTTAAATACAGCATTTAATCTTAAATACTCTGTGATTAACTTCAAGCTCAATGGACTATAAACTAGAAATCTAACATGTTCTCCAATTCTAAGACTTATATGCAACAAAGTGCAGTATTTTCACTATGCAAAAATATTTCTAGATATAAGGGAAACAGTTCTAGTTAATCATAAAGCTGCTTAATAAAACATATTTTTATGTCATAGCCACAGATTTGTGATGACATTTTACAGAAATAATGGACTTTAAAAATATTATACTTCCATATTATATACGTGAATAAACTAGGACCTCCAAATAATAAATCAACTATCCCAGATACTCAATTGTTTACTTGCAAGCAGAGAAATTGATTAGTTAGACAACTGTCATTGTTCTAAACACTCCTTTCATACACCAAGGAAAACTGATATGAATATTTCCCTAGACAGCCAAATGATAGGAAGTATATCTACATGGATTCACTGGGTATGACACAAAACTAAAGGACAGATGGGCAAATCCAGAATCAGATCTGATATAAGGAAACATAATCTTAATTAATATTAAGTACTTAAAATATATCAGATAATAATTTAGGTTTAAATTGAAGTTCTTGCCAGTTAGTATTAACAATTTTAAAAGACATTGCTGATTTATCATGAGCTTAAACATCTTCCCCAATGTCTGCCTCGGGAATTCCCACATAATACCATTGCCATTTTGGTGCATCATTGGAAAGCTTGCAGTTTTCAGCCCAGCAACTTTGTCTTTCATTTCCTCAGAAGCTAGTGCATGGTGGATCATGTGATCATCACATGGAAAAAAATATTTATTTTACTTTTTGTAAGTATAAGTGTGTTGCCTGTTTTATCTGTGTATCAAGTGCATGCCTGGTGCCCACACAGGATAGAAAGGAACTTCGGATCCTCTGTAAGTGGTTACATACAGTTGTGAGTCATTACATGGATGTACCAATTTAAACCTGGGATCCACTTGGTGAGCAGCCAGTGCACTTAATCATTGAGTCATTTCTTAATCCCCAGGATTAATTGTTCACATTGAAAACCAATGTTATGAAGCCCAGACCCTAAGGCAGCAGTCAGAGACACATTTGAGTCCTTAATGAAATCATATAAGTTTTCCTATGGCCTAGAAAGGCATATGACTTCCTAGCCTTGTGATCCTCAAGGATTATTTTTCCCTATCAAATTCTTCAAATCAGTATATAATCCTGACATCTTCAAAGGCCTAGTTCCACACCCTGGATCTTCTACTCCAAAAGTAATACACAACTGTCACTTTACTGAGCCACAACTGGAATCCAGAGGCAGAGAGGGAAGACAAGACCAGGCTACAGAAACCCACAGAGACAGCTGACCTGGACAAAGAGGAGCAAATGGACACCCAGACTGATATCTGGGAAACCAGCATTAGACTGACTCAGACCCTCTGAACATGGGTCTCAGTTAGAAGGCCTGGGTAGTCTAAGGGACCTCTGACAGTGGAACCAGGATGTGTCCCTCCCTGGTGCATGAAAGGACTTTGGAAGCACATTCCCCATGGAGGGATACTCCCTTAACCTAGAGGCAGGAGGGAGGGCCTAGTCCCTACTCCAAATGACTTAACAGATTTTGTTGATCCTTCCTGGAAGGTGTCACCCTCCCTGTGGAGTGGGCAGAGTGGCATAGGAGGGACTGAGGAAAGAAGGGAAGGAGGGAGGGAGGGAAGAAGAGAGAGGGAACTGGAATAAAAGCAAAAAAATAAAATAAAATAAAATAAAATAAAATAAAAAATTCAACTAGTTATAGAATAAAGGAATTATGCTTTATTTAAAAAATTAAAGTGAAGAAAATTTTGTTGAAATGCCCATTTTCTCTTGATTTCCACATATAGTTGCCCTGCTTCTTCTATGCTTTCCAACTGAAAAGAAAACCCAGTACAACAGCAAACATACAAAGAAAAGAAGAAAATATCTAATGCGACAAAAAAAAAAATCTTTGAAACGTACAAAGAAATAGCAAAAAGACATTTTACTTTTAAAAGAGCACTTCTACCATTTCATTCCCCTCCTCTGCTTTGGCCCTCTCCACTTTCAGGCCCATTGTACGTATTAGCTATTCCATTGTGTCTTTAGACTTTCATCTCTGAGCCTGAACAAAGGGAGTAGGGGATATCTTTATTTTCTTATTCTAGACTGAAAGCTGGTCCACTGATATTAATACTCAGTACATCTTGAAAACTAAAGACTCCTTGAACCAAATCAAAATACAAGGAATAAAAATGAAGAATAAATGCTAGTTTCCCAAAATGTGAAAGTATCTAATAGCTTCTGTAAGAGCATCTTTTAGCAATTTCTTTGCTTGTAGTCATGAAGGTCATTCTACCAAATGCTTTCAGATATAATAAAATTGATCAGATGAACACAGAACACAATTGCATTAAATAAAGTGTCTCAATAATGCTTTGCTTATCAGGATCATTTCAGTGTGTAATATCCCAATAAATTGCCAGTCGTAAAAGGAGCTTTTCAACCTACCCACTGATAAATTATGTCTGTAAGATATTTTAATAAAAAAACTTCCATAATGGTTAAGTTAATTTATATTCAACATAGCTTTATAGAGGGTACAAAGAAAGGCTATGCTGAGACAGCAAAGTGCAACTATTGGGCAAAATTCCAAAGCCTTATCAATCTACTTTTACTTCTTAGAGCTCCTATGATAAGAACAAAAAATGAAAACACAATGGAAGAGAATTTGCAATACCTCTTGATTCTTCAGTCTCTTGTGTAGGAATGTGACTAAAATACATTTAAAAAAATGTGAATGTAAGAATTTACAAAGCTATAATTCACATAACTGTCATTATAGAATGACTGCAAAATTACTTTTGTGACATATGTGTTGGGTAAAATAATGCCATATTATAATGCCATCTATTTACTGAAACTGGCAAACTCCATGTGGCATTATTCTGTCCAAGAGGCCTGGATTCATCAACCAGAAAACTCTAAAGAATGCATATAACTGTAGAAAGAATAACTGATCAGAAGTATATCAGCCACTTGACTTTGTGTGCTGGAGTTTATCCTTACCCTAATTTGTTAAAATCATATTCTAAATAGTTAGAAAATTTGCTAATTGATGATATATTTGACCTAATTTTAAAAATTACTCTCGGGCATCTAGATCTAATATTCAAATATAGTCATGATTTTTTAAACATCTATATTTAAACACTGTATATAAATATGAACAGATAGTCTGATATACCATCAGGGTATAACTTCAAATTAATCACATAGGGGACACTGAGCACTTGAGCCTTGCTCACATTGGATGTTATATGTTCATGGCTTTTTATTCTACATTTCCTAATAATATAAAACAAATTAGAGCTTGCAGTAGGGCTTGTAAGTTCTCCTTTAATTTTTAAAAACATTGAGGTATACATTGCTATTTGTTCCATTTCAATAACAATGCTCTGATTTTCGGAAATCGAAAAGAAGTTAAGGGCTGATTGAGTGAACAATTGTTCCTTTTCTCTTTTACAATAACAGTATTTGCTTTATAACTCTTTAAGATACCTTAAACTTTTGTGTAATCAACATATGCCTTTCCTAAAGGAGACAGTATGAAATCACTGAATCTCATCCCCAGTTCTTTAAATTGCTTCTACCTCTCTTCATTCCAAAATCAGTAGATCATAAATTTGTTTTCTCTGAAACCACTAAAGCCATTTTTAATGCACTCATTTCATTTGTGGATAGTAATTCTTTAGAATACTGAATGGCTGGCAATATGTTACACAGAGTAAGGGCACTACTAGATAAGCCTGGTAACCTGAGTTGAAGCCCTGAAAACCATGAAGAGGTAAAAGGAGAGAACCAACTCCACAAAGGAGTCCTGGTCTCCACATGGAGCAGTAGCAGCAGCTTCTGTCCCCTACACATCGTAACACACATACACACAGGCATGCACACATACACACACACAGATGCAAGCACGCTTACAACTTACACACACACATGCATGTTCACACATACACAAGGTTAAACACACATACTTATAGACACACAACACTCACATGTGCACACTTAATACACACAAGCACATACACGACATTCACACACATGCATGAACACATACACACTTATCACTTACACAGACTTACACACAAACACATACACATACACACACAAGCACAAACACTCATAGTCTCACAGAGAGGGAGAGAGAGATGCACAAAGCAATGGTAAGTAAATTGTGAAAAAATAAAACTAAGATACTTTCAATCCTACCCTTCAAAAATATCTTGAACTATATTTCCTTCCATGAACATCCAGTTTTATGATACAATATTTTAATTTTAAAATTATTTCTTATACCATACAATATGCAAGTCTTAGTCATACAACATAATAGGTTTCTATATGTACATATAACTCTGAAATAAATAACAAGATAGGACATCTCTGGGACCTAAGCAAGCGGTCTTGCATCTCACAGTCAGATGCTTCCAAAGTGAATGTCTATTCAACAATCTTTAAGGACTATAATGCATATACTTTATTATTTAACTTAAAAATTTTAGAAAGTAGGCCAGCAAAGTAATTTCAGTGCAAGTTAAGTAAAAAATAATTTGGGATATCTTCAACATGCAATAATATGCATTTAAAGAGTGAGTACACTAAATTATTTCTTATCTGTGTGTGTGTGTGTGTGCATGCATGCCTGTATGCTGTAAACTTTCACATGCATTTACTTTTCAAGGGCACATGTATGGATGTCAAATGAAAGCCTTATGGAGTCAGTTCTTTCCTTCTATCTTTATGTGGGCTCCACCCTGAGTCCCTGGGTTTTCACAGTAGTATCTGCTGAGCCACCTCACCAGCCTGCTGAGTACATTTAAATGTCCATCAAAAAATGTAACAAACTATTTTTCATATTTAACTAAACATCAGTTAAAAACTGTCAAGCCATCATGAGAGGACTAATTATTGATAATGTTCATTTTGTATGTAAGTCACTTAAATGCTTCAAATCCACTTCCCTTTTTAGTATATTTCATTTTAAAATCCTTTTAATATTTTATTATAATCTTTAACACTGTACAATCAGTATATGTGGAGATAGAAACATGACTGCCCATTTGGTAGAACTGGAAATCCTTGATATCACGAATTCCAAACCCTGTGCTGGATACATTTTATTCTTTTATGCACCATCATATCTTAAGATTATTTTTATCAATTTAAAAACCCCTACCATGTCTCAAATGAGAACTCTGATTTCAAAGTATAAATTATACCAGTCTACCAGAGTTCAGTATTCAGGGCTGAATTGTTTTATAGGAAAATTTGTTCAAGTTTTTAATATTAAAAATAGTGATTAGACAAGCATTTTGGTACATCTGTTTAATTCCAGCACTCAGAAGACATGTGGAGGCAGAGCTTGACGAGCTCGAGGCTGAGGCTAGCATTGTCTACATAATGAGTTCCAGTTCACTCAGGGCTCTGTCACCAGGAAAAACAAATGACTATAGTGTTGTATGTGTAATTGGTTTAATGATGACCAGAAAAGGTACAAAATGATAAAAGTGAAGACAGACTTAGTGGAGAGGCATAATAATTGACAAAAGCAAAAGCATGATGATTTAACTTCCTTGATCTCAAACAGCTAAAAAGAAGCTCAATTTCAACAATTTTTATGGGGATTCAATTGTTTTTTTCTCAATTTGCTTTAGGTAATTAATGGGGAAAAGTTGGGAGGGTAGAAGAGAGAGAAAAGTGAATTTTTTCCCAGGGGCTGAAATACATAATTTCTCAGAAAAATAGGCAAATAGTGAAATAAGTGAACTCTTATGCTTCACAGATTTTATCTTCTTAATCTTAGTTCTTAACAATTAACCCATAATAATTAAAGCAACACCACTGTTATATAACATGGTATTCTCTCTAGATAATCCTTCTATAACCCTAACCCTAACCAAATAAAGTCTTTTGAGAATACCAGGACCTACTAGTTGTAAAGTTAGTTTTTGTCTCAAGAAAGTACTAGATTAAATGAAACTATTGCATACAATTATTCCCCATGATAAAATAAAGTAAAATAAAATAAAATTACTTCCTAGAATCAATCCCTTTCCAAACACCATATCATATTACTAGAATAGACAAAGTTTAGTAGAAATTTGGTATCTGTTGAATGATGGAGGAAATATAAAGTAAAGAAGTAATTAAACATAACAGGTTTAAAGGGAACTAATTTCTATTTTGGGAAACACTATTCCCAGACAAAGCATCCCTTGGAATCCAGGTAATTATTATTCCCAATACTGGTTTTTACTGGACAGAGCAAGATATTTTAAGATTTTGAAGTTGGATTAATTGAGCCTTACCTAAATATATTTATATTTTATGTTATACATGGGAAACATTGAATAAAATCACCTGTTACCAACTAAGAATCACCAGTGAAATTCTTATCATTAGTGTACATATTAGTGTATTGTATGAAGAGAAACTGAAAAACAAAACAAAACAAAAAAAACACCTCTAAACTAGATAGATTCTTGAATCAAATTATATTTCGTCCTTCTGAAACATAACTGAAAAAAAATCTAGCAAAAGTGGGGGGGTCACACAATAGTTCTTCAACTCTGTTATTCTTCCTCTCTCTCTTCTGGAGACAAATTCATGTTTATGACCCAAATTCCTGCTTTCTAGAGATCTTCCTACCTCAACTGGCTTAGCAATGAGACTGTAGATGTGTGTTTCCAGGTCAAAATCCATCCTTTAAAAAATGTTTACCTAGGCACTCTGCATATATGTTATAGTTGTATAGTTTGGTCCTCTTGTGGTACTCCAAACTATGGTAACAGGGGCTTTCTCCAATACTTTTAGTGATTTTATGACCCTACTTATCATATTGGGTGTCCTTACCCAACCTTAATACATGGGGAGGAGGTGCTTAGTCTTACTGCAACTTGATATGCCGTGTTTTGTTGATAATCATGAGAGAACAGCCTTTCTTAAACAGAAACATAGGAGGAATGGATTAGGGATGGGGACAGAGAGGGTATGGGTAGGGACTGAAAGGAGAGGAGGGAGAGGAAACTGAGGCCAGAATGTAAAGTTAATAAATGAATTTTAAAAAATCTTTACATTTTTACTTTGAGTAACATTTTCTGCAATGTTGATTTAAAAGAGGAGCAGAAACATGACCACACGTTTTGCGTTTCTTCTAACTTTTGATGCAATTTTCCCTTTGTGTTCTCTTGGCTGCTGCTCCCTGACTTTTAAGGCAGAATCAACAGTTTTTATCATTTTAATTTCTTAACTTGATGCTTTGCTCCTCTTTCACAAGCAACCCCCCCCCCCGCCACCTCCCCACCCCCCACCCTGGGTTTGGTTAATTTTTTTTTTCTTTTCTTTTGTTTTCTAGTTACTTTTGCTCTCTTTGGTTTTGGTTAAGATACAAAATTTCAGGTTTTGGTTGTTTGTTTTTAATTACTATTTGCAACAACAAACAGGTAAGACCCTGAAATGTCAAGCCTGAAATTCCATTAGGACAATATTCATTCCTGCCTTTAAGTATACTCACTATGCATTTCTTTATGTTTTCTGATGATCTAAGCCACACTGAAACCACTCTAAGTAAACGGAAAGACAGATCGAGATTATTTTTTTTTTCATATTAACATGCTGTTTTAACCATTTGTGAAGAGTGCCTCACTCCTTAATGAATGACTGGTCACAGCACTCAATACCTGAAGTTTATCAAGCTCCTTTATGTCTAACTTCTCCCCTGATATCACTCCAAAAGCTCATCTTCTTCCTCTTTCTCTGCCTCTTCTTCTTTTCTAGTAGCTTTAGTTGAACCAAATCAACCTAATATTATTAACAACACATTGCTGTTTTAGATATCTTTGTCATGGGGGATTATAAGAACATGCAGAACTCCTGACTATAGACTGCAAGGCTGCTTTGTTCAGCTGTTTTGAATGTAGGATCACCTGGTACTCTGTTTCAGGACGTCTGGCTTGATCAAACCACATTAGTCTGGAACGAATCCACATTTTACATTTTCTGTGGAAATAAAAATAGAACTCCTTTTCCCCAGTAACTTGTCCTTGAACTTAAATTTTGGAATCAAAGCATTTTCTTTAATATTATTTTACAGGTCGATCCCAGTTCCCTCTCCCTCCCTGCCTCCCTCCCACACTGACTCACTCACTTTTACACTCTCTGCCCTCTCACATGCACCCTAGCCAACCTCCCCTCCCATCCCCCTACCCCAATTCCATATGTAGTGGAATGCCATCCAGTTGGGGTCATGTAGCTGTGTCAGGTCATGCGAAGTAGGGACTAGGGCTTCTCTCCTGTCTCTAGGTTAAGGCAGTTATCCCTCCACGGAGTATGTGTTCTCAAGTTCCTTTTGTGTACCAGGGATACATCCTGGGTCCAATGTCTGAGGTCCCTTAGATTGCTCAGTCCTTCTGGCTGAGACACATATAAAGGGGGGCCTGAGTCAGTCCCATGCTGGCTTCCCAACTATCAGTCTGGGGGCCAGTTAGTTCCTCCTTGTTCATGTAAGCTGTCACTATGTGTTTCTGCAGACTGGCCTTGTCCTCTCCATCTGCACCTGGGTTCTAGTTCAACTCAGTGTTTCTGTATGGATGTTTGCTCCCGTTTCCAACAGGTATTAGATGAGGGCTCCACGGATAAGTTAGTTGTTGATCTCACTATCCTGGAAGAGCATTTATGGTAGCGTTTCCACAGATGCTCAAATTGTTAGGTGGAAACAGTCTTGTAGTTCTCTAGAACTTTCTTTGTGTTCAATTTTATCATCAAACCAATATTAGCTCCCTCTTTTATGTTCTCCCTCCCTCTCTCTCTCTCTCTCTCTCTCTCTCTCTCTCTCTCTCTCTCTCTCTCTCTCTCTCTCTCTCTCTCTTACTCGTTCCTGTCTTCTATTCCTAACCAGGCTCAATCTTCCTGGTCTCACATATTTTCCTTTCCTCCCCCTCATTTTCTCCTTCTTCTCTCTCCTTTCGCTGTCCCCCCACTTCCCCTGTGCTCTGGGGGACTTGTTCCTTCCCGGTTCTGTGAGGGACTTTATATGAATCTCTTAGAATAAACCTTGTATGCTACGTCCTCTGGTAGTGTGAACTATAGCCTGGTGATCCTTTGATCTAGGTCTAAAATCCATATATGAGTGAGTACATACTATGTTCCCTTTCTGTGACTGGGTTACCTCATTCAGGATGGTTTCTTCAAGTGCCATCCACTTGCCTGTGAAATTTAAGATACCATTATTTTTTTTTTCGGCAGAGTAGTATTCCATTGTGTAGATGTGCCACATCTTCATTATCCATTCTTCAATTGAGGGGCATCTAGGTTGCTTCCAGGTTCTTGCTATTACAAATAGTGCAGCTATGAACATAGATGAACAGAAGTCTTTGTTGAATGGATGTGGGTCATTTGGGTATATGCCTAAGAGGGGGATTGCCAAGTCCTGTGGTAAACTAATTCCCATTTTCCTGAGGAACCGCCATAGTGATTTCCAAAATGACTGTACGACTTTGCACTCCCACCAGCAGTGGAGGAGTATTCCCCTTTCTCCACATCCTCTTCAGCATGAGTTGTCATTGGTGTTTCTAATTTTAGCCATTCTGGCAGGAGTAAGATGGTATCTCAAAGTTGTTTTGATTTGCATTTCCCTGATAGCTAAGGATGTTGAGCACTTTCTTAAGAGTCTTTCAGCCTTTTTGATTTCCTCTATTGAGAATTCTTTCTTCAGTTCTGTACCCCATTTTTTAATAGCGTTGTTTGGTGTTTTTTTGACTAGTTTCTTGAGTTCTTTGTATATTTTGGAGATCAGCCCTTTGTCAGATATAGGATTGGTGAAAATGTTTTCACAGTCTGTGGGCTGCCATTTGGTCATGTCCACTGTGTCCTTTGCTTTATAGAAGCTTCTAAGTTTGAAGAGGTCCCATTTATTAATTGTTGCTCTCAGTGTATGTGCCCCTGGAGTTATGTAAAAGAAGTCTCCTATACCAATTTGTTCAAGGGTACCTCCTACTTTCTCTTCTAAGAGGTTCAATGTGGCTGGATTGATGTTGAGGTCTTGGATCCATTTGGACTTGAGTTTTGTGCATGGTGACAGACATGGGTCTATCTGAAGTCTTCTACACACTCTCATCCAATTGTGCCAGCACCATTTGTTGAAGATGCTGTCCTTGCCCATTGTATAATTGTAGCTGTTTTGTCAAAAAATCACGTGTTCATAGGTGTGTGGGTTAATATCAGGATTTTTAACTAGAATCCATCGGTCTACCTGTCTATTTTTGTGCCAATACCAGGCTGTATTCAGAACTATAGCTCTGTAGTAGAGCTTAAAGTCAGGAATGGTGATGCCTCCTGAAGTTCTTTTACTGTACAGGGTTGTTTTGGCTATCCTGGGTCTTTTGTTTTTCCATATAAAGTTGATTATTATCCATTCCAGGTCAGTGAAGAATTGTGGTAGGATTTTAATGGGGATTGCATTGAATCTGTAGGTTGCTTTTGGCAAGATTGCCATTTTTACTATGTTTATCCTACCTATCCAAGAGCATGGGAGATCTTTCCATTTTTTAGTATCTTCTTTAATTTCTTTCTTTAGAACCACAAAGTTCTTATTATATAGGTCTTTTACGTGTTTGGTAAGTGGTACCCCAAGATACTTTATGTTGCTTGTGGCTATTGTAAAGGGTGATGTTTCTCTGATTTCTTTCTCTGTCTCTTTGTTGTCTGAAGAAAGTAGGGTTACTGATTTTTTTGAGTTTATCTTGTATCCTGCTAGTTTGCTGAAGGTGTTTAACAGCTGTAGGAGTTCCCAGGAAGAGTTTATTGGGTTGCTTATGTAAACTATCATATCATCTGCAAATAGGAACAGTTTGACTTCTTCCTTTCCAAGTTGGATCCCCTTGATCTCCTTTTGTTTTATTATAGCATTAGCTAGAACTTCCAGTACGATATTGAAGATATACGGAGAAAGAAGTCAGCCTTGTCTTGTTCCTGATTTTAGAGGAATTGGCTTAAGTTTCTCTCCATTCAGTTTGATGTTGGCAGTTGGTTTGCTGTATATTGCTCTTATTATGTTCAGGTATGTTCATGTTATCCCTGATCTCTCCAAGACCATTATTATGAAAAGGTTTTGTAATTTTGTTGAAGGCTTTTTCAGCATCTAGGGAGATAATCATGTGGTTTTACTTTTTTCAGTTTTTTTTTATATGGTGGATCACGTTGATAGATTTTCATACATTAAACCATTCCTGCAATCCAGGGATGAAGTCTACTTGATCATGGTGGATGATTTCTCTAATGTATTCTTGAATTCGGTTTGCCAGTATTTTATTGAGTATTTTTGCATCGATGTTCATCAGGGATATTGGTCTGTAGTTTTCTTTCTTAGTTGTGTCTTTGTGAGTCTTGGATACCAAGGTGATTGTGGCCTCATGAAAAGACTTTAGCAATGAACCTTCTGTTTCTATTTTGTGGAAGAGTTTGAGGAGCAGTGGTATTAGTTCTTCCTGGAATGTCTGGTAGAATTCTGCCCTGAATCCATATGGCCCTGTACTTTTTTTGGTTGGAAGGCTTTCTATGACTGCTTCTATTCATTGCAGGTTATAGGTCGATTTAAGTTGTTTGTCTGTTCTTGATTTAATTTTGGTAAGTGATAGTTATCCAGAAATTTGTCCATTTCTTTTGAATTTTCAATTTTTGTGGAATATATATTTTCAAATTATGACCTGAAAATTGTCTGGATTTCCTCTGTGTCTGTTGTTATGTTCCCCATTTCGTTTCTGATTTTGTTAATTTGCATGTTCTCTCTCTGCTTTTTCATTAATTTGTATATAGGTTTGACTATATTGTTGATTTTCTCAAAAAAAACAACTCTTCGTTGAATTGATATTTTTGTATTGTTTTCCTGGTTTCTATTTTGTTGATTTCAGCCCACAAGTTGATTATTTCCTGGTGTCTACTTCTACGGGGTGAGTTTGCTTTCCCCTGTTCTAAGGTTTTCAGTTGCACTGTTAATTCTCTTATGTGAATATCCTCTTTTTTTCTTCATATGGGCACTTAGTGCAAATAACTTCCCTCATAGTACTGCTTTCAAGGTGTCCCATAAGTCGGGTATGTTGTGTCCTCATTCTCCTTGAATATTAGAGAGTCTTTAATTTCTTTCTTTATTTCATCTTTGACCCAGGTGTGGTGCAATTGTTCAGTTTCCATGATGTTGCAGGTTTTCTGCTTGTTGAATTCCAATTTTAAAGCACGGTGGTCTGATAAGGTACAGGGGACTATTCCTATTCTCTTGTATCTGTTGAGGTTTGTTATGCCACCTAGTATGTGGTTGATTTTAGAGAAGATTCTATGTGGAGCAGAGAAGAAGGTATATTCATTTGTGTTTGAATGGAATGTTCTATAGATGTATGTTAACCCCAGTTGAGACATAACTTTTGTTAATTCTTTTGTTTCTTTGTTGAGTTTCTGATTTGTGGTCCTGTCTAGTGTTGAGAGTGGTGTATTGAAGTCTCCCACTATAAGTGTGTGAGGTTTTATATGAGGTTTGAGTTTTAGTAGCATTTCTTTTACGAATGTTGGTGCCTTTGCATTAGGGGCATAGATGTTCAGAACTGAGACTTTGTGTTGATGGATTTCTCCTGCGATGAATACGAAATAACCGTCTTCATCTCTTTTGATTAATTTTGTTTTGAAGTCCAACTTGTTAGATATTAGGATAGCTACACCTGCTTGCTTCTTGGTTCCATTTGATTGGAAAATCTTTTCCCAACCCTTCACCATGAGGTAATGTCTATCTTTGAAGCTTAGATGTGTTTCTTGTATGCAGCAGAAGGATGGAATATGTCTTCATATCCATTCTGTTAGCCTGTGTCTTTTTATAGGTGAGTTAATATCATTAATGTTGAGTAAGGTCCATTAGATTTATGTTGGCAGTTGTATTGTGAATATATTTGTTCTGCTTTTCCCTTGGTTTCTGGTGTATTTAGATTATCTGTTGCCTACATTTTTGTGGGTGTAGTTACCTTCCTTGGGTTGGAGTTTTCCTTCCAATACTTTTTGTAGGGCTGGATTTGTAGATATGTATTGGGAAAATCTGGTTTTTTCATTAAACATCTTGTTTTCTCCATCTATAGTGATTGAGAGTTTTGCTCATTATAGTAGCCTGGGCTGGCATCTGTTGTCTCTTAATACTTGTAGAGTATCTATCCTGGACCTTCTGGCCTTGAGGGTTTTCATGGAGAGGTCAGGTGTAAATTTGATAGGTCTGCCTTTATATGTTACCTGTCCTTTTTCCTTCGCTGCTCTTAATATTCTTTCTTTATTCTGTTTGCTATGTATTTTGAGATATTTTGAACATAGGAAGCTGTAGCAGAGAGCACCAGCAGTTGAAGAAGGTCTTTTAGTGTGGGGTGAGGAAACATGTGTCGGTTGAAGACCCTCCACAAGGTAGAGTGGGGACTCAGGAAGCAGAAGTCCAGCTTTCCTTGAGAGCTAGAATTTTATTTTAAAGTCTCTGAAGTGTCTGCCTTCCCTAATTTATAGCCAGTTTGAAAAAAAAGGCAGGTTTGCAAATTGGCCCACAGTAGTCTTGACTGACCTTGAATTTGTTCGGGCAGTCCATCAACAAGGGTCCTGCTAATGTGAGAGTTGCCAGTAGAGCCTTTGTATTAAGCTGCCAGCCTTTTGTTTCAGGCAAATGGATGAAGAAGGCAACCATTATGGAAGTGTGCCATCCTTATTGCCTATCTGTGGTCCTTTTCCCTATCTTTCTGCCTAGCAGGAAGTCTATCTCCTAGACGTTAAGGAAGATGGGTAGTTTGAGGACAGTTTGGGTTATACAGTTAGATCTTGTCTCAAACAAGAAAATGTATCCCACTTTGAGTTCTACAAATAGGAAGTTCTTCTAAATCTTCTGACATTCTTTGTTTTGTTTAGTTTTTTTTTTTTTTTTTTTTTTTTTTTTTTTTTTTGTTAGTTTTCTTGCTGCAAGGTACAGAAAATATCTGGGAAAGCCTTTCTTAAGTTTACAAATAAAGCTATATTGTTAGTCTGTCATTTAGGTATATTTCCACTTCAGTGACCTTGCCTCTTAGAAGCATCTCTCTCCTATATTACTTGATGCCTCCCCAGTAGGTCTATACCTATTTTCAGAACACAAACAATTTCCTGGGCTCATTTATCTAGCATCTTGAAGTTTCTCTGATGTCCCAACTTCTAACATCTATCTAGTGCCAACCAATCCCTACAATAAAACACCCCAGGTACAAGTGTTCTTTACCAACTTTGATCATGAAATGTGTGTGGGTGATAACATTGAATATTTCTATCTTAGCCAAGTAGAAGCAATACCTCCATGAACAAAAATAATCTGAATTCTTCCTGTTTTCTCATAAGGAACTATACCCCATTTCTTTCTAATTCAATATTCTGACTAACTCCTGAAGTCAATGTCAGAAAGAATGCCTAATATAATTATTAAATCAGACATGATTAGAAATTTGTATTAGGGGAGAAGCAGAAGCAGCCCATGAAATCCTTATATCAGACAAATAAACATCAAATTATCTGCAATGATTATTTCTCTTTAGTCATAAATACAGCTAATAAAAAGATAAAGTAACATAATAATTTCAGCTATTGATTTAGTATGATAACTAATGTTCAAAACAAGAATTACAATGCCTAACCCTAATCCTTTAATGCTTGCATACCATATTACATGCAGCTTGCCTTTGAGATTTAAAGCCACAGTCCAGAGGCTTTGTTAAGAAATGGAAGGCTTTCATATGTACTATGTACACAGAGGTTATAGTTTGAAAACTTAGGGAAACCTACTCTATCCAGTCTAAAAGACATTTTTACTTTGTTCTTTAATCCCTGGCTCAGCAGTTCCTTCTTCAGATATTCAAGGTGAACTACTGAAGGATGAATAGTCAGGTCTTTAAAAACAGCCACTGTTTCCTTTCTCTTTGAAAAAGAAAGCAATCATAAATCTTAACACTAAGTACTGAAAAAATGCTGAACTCATGAATTTATCAACTGATACTAATTCAACAAATCCTACATGTCTGAATGTTCAGTAGGTATGAACTCAAGAAAAATACAAAAGCTTTCAGCCTAGATAAATGATAAACATTGAATACAAAACATATAAATACATGAACAATTATGCATAGTATTTCATCAATATTAACATTTTTTCACAATTATTAGACATTACTAGTGGTTGCCATCTCTGAAAACCAGGGAAAATGACTCAGAAATGTCATGCTATGATTTGTCTTCAATGTTTATTTTCTCTGTAAAAAATGGCAAGAAATGGTCAGATAGAACACATGAAAAATGAAGAAGCCACTGTCAGACATAAAGGCTGTCACTGATCAAGAATAATTATGGAAGAGATTGTTTTCCATTTCTAGTTTATCTTATCTTCGTGTTCTCTTCTCTATTGTTAATACTCTGCTATTTAAGAAAGGGGTTTTGCAGAACCTAGATCCTAATTAAAGTAAACTGAGTATATCTGGTAAGGTTAGATAATAAAATAATATGGCCCACTAACATATGTTTAATAATTTTCAACTTTCTTTTTATTTATTCTTTATGTCTTTCACATAATGCATCTTGATTCCACAAATTTCATGTCCATGTATATCTACCTTTTGTCCTTGCAGCTCCCCCACCCACCCTACCAAGATAAGATTTAAGAGAAAAAGGAAAACAGAAAAGAAAAATTAGGGGTGGGGGGGTCTTATTATGGAAGATGTAGTGTGACATAGTGAGTCATAATATCAGGGATGGCTCGCCCCCATCTCTGCCAATGGAGTGGACACTATTGTGCTCTCCAGAGTGTGGCAGCTAGTGGCAGGCAAGGGCAGCTCTACTATCCATCTGATATCAGTCCATCTCTCCCAGCTGCCCCAGGCACTGATAGGCATGGTAGAGAGGGCATCTTTCCCCAGTTTATGCTACCTATGATAAATAAATAATGGGGACAGTACTCCCACCCCATAACTTCAGGGCCCGCTCACCCACACCACTGCCAACAGGATTAGCTCTAATGTGATGCCCAGATGAGGAGCAGCGCCTGCTCTCCTAGTTAAATAGTTTTTTTATAAAATGCTTTAAAATAATTTTTAAAATATAAATTGTTGGCAAATAGGAAGGCAAGATAAGCAAGACTAGGAGACAAGGAGGATTCTGAGAGATGTAGTAGAGAGGATGCAAGATGTAGAGACTTGAGAGAGAAGAGGTCTAGACCAGATTCTCTCTGGTAAGATAAGACCATGTGGAAACACTTAGATTAATAGATATGGGTTAATATTTAAGACAGAGCTAGCCTATAAGAAATGCTACTAACTGGCTAATACAGCATCTCTGTGTGTTATTTGGGACTAACATGGCTGTGGGACCAGGCTGGTGAGAAAACTTCCCATAACAATAAATAATATATTTTTATTATATTTACTATCATTGTTTCCATTCCCTCACTGAGTATCATCTCCTTGCCTACTAGTCCTCTTTCTATTATCATGTCTTTATATGTGAGTGTATGAGTGTGTGAGTGTGTGTGTGTGTGTGTTTGTGTGTGTGTGTTTGTGTGTGTGTGTGTGTGTGTGCATGTCCCACTGAGTTTAATGAGGTTTGCTAATACAGACAGGGCAAGTTTACAATAGCATGGGCAAGGCAATAGTTATACCACTGAAGAAAATATCTACCTATCTTCACCAAAGGACAATAGCCCCCATCTCATCCATGACATGTTCAAAGTTTAACAGGCCCTGTGCTATAAGCAAGGCTGTCATGAGTTCATTAGTCCTACAACCCTGTCATATCCAGAAGGTGTTTTTTTTTCCCACATGCTCTTTCACATCCATCAACTGTTATACTTTTTCATAACTTACAAATATATGTTAGAAGACAATATAACTTAATAGTTTTAAGACAAGTCTGACAAGAAAAAATTAATCAAAATGAAAAAAAAAAGAAGACACTAGCTATATATACCAATACTATGTTTCTGTAGTTTCTAGACATAGATAATGAAAAGTTTATCTGGAAGACTACGTGCATGCATGGGGACAGACCTTGGTAAGACAAGTATGCAAGAACTACTAGAATAGGCACAGAGCTGTTGACCTGCCAGCCTCTCAGGAATTATACAGAGAAGGATTCTTCCTTTACAAAGATGGATTAAATAAGACTAAAATAGGTGTGGATGAAGGGAATGAAGTAGGATGAAGGAAAGACAGTGAATCTGTAAAGAAATTGCCCTAAGGACAGCCATAAAGTAGGGCTCAGTCTGAGGTTCTGCCACATTTAAGTGACTACCAGAAGGAGACTATTTTAACTAAAGTATGGCTAACAAGCATTTTGCTCCTATTAGTCAGTGGAGACAAATAATTAAGCTATTGGTGTTATGAGAAAAAAAGAAGGTGGTGGGTTGAAAGATCTTTAAGAACTTGTTATAGGTTGATAAAATAAAATTAGGCATCTATATGTTTTATCTAAGGTAGATAGGGAAAAATTGTTCTTAGTAAACTTTCCAGAATGTACATAGGTTGACGAAATTCCTTGATCTTTACAGTTCAGGATCACAAAGCTCAAGTTAAATACATCAATACCTCTTCTGATTGCCTTGACATGTAAATAGTGTCTTTCAGGATAATTCCATAATAATCAAAGCAAAGGTTGAGGCTTGTAAGTTAAGTAACCATTTACGTTCAGTGTGGAAGGTCCCATTTTTGTGGGAGATTGGGAATGTTGGGAAGTGGTAGAAACATTGAGTGAGGAGCTTGCTAGAGCAAGCATATCATCAAAGTTATGTTGTAGGGTAGGGTGGATCTTTGGCTGCTTCTCAGCCTTTCACTTTCTAAAAGCTATAAGGTAAGCAAGTTTATTCCACCAAGTGGGTCATTTTGCGTCCCTTAAGACCAAAGTGCTAGGACCAAGAAAATATGTGCTAAATTTTTGAAGTCATGAACAAAATAAACCTTTCCCCTTTTATGTTATCAGAGGGACTTTGTTCCAGCAATAAAAGTTCACACACCTAATAAATAATTTGTCCTCCTAATTATTTCCAGTAAGATACATGAAATTCTTAAGATTAAATATAAAAGACCCTTTAAAATTACTTGAATTTTAGAGTTTAAAAATCATAAAGGGAAAAAAGTAAATAAAAAAATTTCCCAGGAAGGTTTTCATAGAAAAACAAAAACTTTACTACAACTTAACTAAAAGGACCGTGTGTAAAAAGCTGGCATAGTGCTTAGAACTTGGAGACATATAACTCTGAAAATGTAACCAAAGTTTTAGGCTCATATACTGACCTGGACTAAGAACAAACTTAGTTTCTTAGTTTGGCAACTGCCCTCCACAGATCATTGAGTAGACAAGCAATAGGTAATAAAAGGAGATTTATTCAATGTGTCCATGATGAAGTGAGAAGAAAGAGGCACAACTCACTTCAGTAGAAGTGAGAGGCATGTGTAACTAAGCCTCCTCAGCATCACCTACCATCATTGCCTTGGCCCCCTGGCTCTGTGAAGAGTGGCTTGATAAGTTGTCAGAGCTATATGAAATCTACTTCAGGTGAAAAACCCTTTGTGTGGTTGGTACCAGTTTCCCAGGCTTTCCCCCTTCAGCCTGAGACCCTACAGAAGTTCAAATGTCTTAGATCCATTGTTTCAATCACTAGGTAGTCAAAAGCATAGAGGAAAGAGTCTCTTTAGAATATTTGCATTCTTGACAGGGCAGTTACCAAAAGTTCTAAGGAGAGAAAAACATGAAGTGTAAAATTCTTCCAAGAGTTATTTTATTTTCTACTTCTTAAGCTATCTAAATGATAGTCAAAGTAATAGCTGGGTCTTTGTGTCTGATCTCTCTTATTTTAAGCATTTTTTCACAGGGACCAGAAGAGTAAAACTTTCAACCACACCATTTTAGAAGTAGCACACCTAACATAAGCCGTCCAAGTCTGAAGGGTTTGGTGACTAGTTGCCAATGTGAAACTCTAATGCTTATTCAAATGGTGATGACATTCCTAATGGTGATAATGTTAACATGATAGTTATGACAAGACTCAAAGTAAAAGTTTCATCCCCTGAGAATGATATCACTCTACAGGAACTGACTATTACCATGAATGAAAAGGCTTCAACATTATCTTACAAGCCTAAAATTAAGATAATAATCTTGCTGTTTTCTCTCTGCGCTTATTTATTTATTTTAAGCACATATCATTTTTGACTACTGCTTATAATCTACTGCTAAATGACAATTAGCTCAATTTGTGAAAGTCTATATAATATCAAGTTATCCTTATACCATGTCTTTCAGGCACTCTAATTAGGAGCTGTATCCTGTGGCATGCTTTAACAGCCTATTAATTAATCTTAAACGCAACAAAGTAAAGCATTTGAAAGGATTTCTCGTGGGAGAATTTTATGTATTATTCTCTTTATAAATAAAGTTCCAAAATTATATCTAAAGTCATACTATAAATTATCCAGGAAAATGACAATACTATTTGCATCTCCTAGGCTAATCCTATTACAGCCTTTCATTTTGTGTGACTGTGAACTCAAAAGAACTTTACTTATTTTGTTTGTCATTGAAATTAGTCATGGGAACACTGACAAAGACATTTCCCTTGGACTCCAACTCTGCTAATTTTCTGTATCTTCTGTTTAAGTAGACCCCCATCTTGAACTTCCTTTTCTGTCCTTGAAAATTGCATTTGAGCATGAATACTAAGTGTTTTAAATTCTTAATCCATTCACCATCTTCACCATGTGTTGCTGTGTTGCTTTTATAACACAAACAAAATTTTTAGCTAGAAGTATGTCATTGTGGATATTTCCTTTTGGTCCTCTCTATCAGCTATAATCTCTATCATGTCCCTAGATGATCTGTCTCTACATGACCTTGTTAGAACATACACTGAATTTATTTTAATTCCCTTACTGAATGAAGATTCATTTGCAGGATATTCTATGTCTATGATGAAGGCCACCTTCCAATAAAGTTTGCCTTCTCAGCTTTAACATAGGAAATAAATATCATTTGAAGAACCAATTAATTCAGAGAGAAAAGGGCATACCATCTTGCTGTATATATTACAAGGCATTGACAAGGGTCAGTCTTTACTGACATGGCCTCTATATAATTTGACCCTCATACCCTGATAATACTTAAACAGGAACACACTTGAAGTCCTTTTGTGAGTGCAGGGTATGAGCCACACAGTGTTAACTAGTGTGACCAAGTTCATTTCATTGACTTCTATTGGCTTTATTCTTCTATCAAATAAGCAGCACCCATTCCTTAGTATATTCTAATATCCTTATAAAAAACCCACTTCTAGATATTCCATATTTCTTATACATTTTCAGTTTATTCACCCAATTCCATTTGTGACCAATAGATATCCACACAGTTGGAAGACACTTTGCGATCATTTTAGTTATAAATGCATAATGAATTAAACACATGCTCAGTATGAACATGCTTACACTTAACACAGTAAAGAAATTCATAATGAAATGTTTACTATCAATGGATAGAAGAAGAGTATGCTACTAAAAGCAAGAATGAAAGGCCAGACAGGATCTTACAAAATGTAAACCAAATTATAATAGCCATACTGATTGAGACTTCAATGCTTCTGACTGAGAATGGGTAAATAAGGGACAATTTACAAGAAATAAAGAAAAGGTGATATAGTGATAGTAAGCAATTTTGTCAACCAATGGATGATTATAAGAGGAAGATGAACTCCAAGAGAAGCAATATCTATTGTGCACTAAACCTAGCTGTAACTTCTGCAGATCCCAACATTTTGGAGATTATCTTTCTGGCAAACCACTGTCCTTTAATATTAAAAGAATCATGCATCCACTATATTTTCTGTCTGTAAAAATCTATACTACAGTTTATTGAGCAGACATAGAATTTAATAATAGAAACAAGTACAGAGAAAGAAAGGACAGCTCAATAAATTCTTGAGTACAATAGTCACATTTGTTAAATGTCTAGTAATCTATTTGGTTAAAAGATGCCATACAATGTGAGCTCAAACACATTGCATCTACAATTGGTCTGTAAAAGTTGCTTATGAGAATTCCACCTTTTCATTTTTTTGCACAGCCCCTTCTTATAGTAACCATTCATTATTGACAACATAGCAAAGTCATTCATTTTTTTCAAATAAGGGAATTTATTGATATAACAAACAAAGCATAGTAACTCAGGAGTCCATGGGGAAATGTCCATAATGATAAAGAATGTCAAGAAAGAGAAGAAGGAAAATCCATTAGATGATGAAATGTGTATAGCTAAGTTGCTTCCTATGGACTCATAAATAAGAAGAAAGAGTCTCCCAAACAAGGACTAGAAAGAATGTCTACTTCAGTTCTTTCTTAGTACATGTGATGCTATACTCAGAGATACCAATGAGAGAAATGATTATAAAAGAAATTTTCTCATCTATAAAATGCTTACAAACATGGATCATAATTGCGACATTTTAAAATCTGAATGTGTTGAATCAAAGTGCTCTACAAGAATTACTGAGTGCATTACACTTTTGTTGGGTGCTAGAAAGGAATAAAGAAAGAGAGAGGAGGTGGGGGAAGAGGGAAGGGGAGAAAGAAAAGAAAGAAAGGAAGGAAGGAAGGAAGAAAATACAGAAAGAAAGCAAACACCAGTGGATATTTCTAGAGAATCAACCTTGAAGAGAAAAGGGTAGATCTTATTGAGATGATGTTTATTTTGTTATATGATTGTCTTGATACCACAGAAAAAAGTTGCATGTTATCTCAAAGCACCCTCAGAATTGTCTTTGTCTTCTAAAATAAAACAATTCACTATGTCCTACTTTGCTTTGACTTTTTAGTGTCAAATAAAGAAATTGGGAAAACTTTGGTTTTTGTTTGGTTGGTTTTGTTGTTTCTGAAAATTTAATATTAAAGAATTCCTTTTAAAAAATCTATAAAAACACAAAAAATCAGGAGGTGGAAATGAATCAAACCATTCAAGACATAAAAGTGGAAATAGAATTAATAAAGAAAAACCAAAAATGGAATAATAAAGGAAATAAAGGAAAACCAAAAAATGAAAATTTTAAGGACTAGCTAGCACAGGGGCAGAAGGGAGCTTTTCCAACAGAAAGAGTGTAAGAGCCAGAAAGAATGGAGAACACCAAAAAAACAACATCCTATGCATCAACAAGAGCACTCATATGAATTAGCATTATAGGGCCAGAACAGGTCTACACCAACTACCTTGCATATATATTATGACTTCCAGTTTTATTGTTTATATGGGATTTCTTTTATTTATTTATTTTTCTTATTTTACATATTGATTCCTGTTCCCTCTCCCTCCCTCCATCCCATGCTACCCCCTCCCGCCCTGATCACGGTCCCATCCCATCACCCACCCCCACTCCACAGGGAGGGTGATGCCTTCCAGGAGGGATCAACAAATTCTGTCAAGTCCTTTGGAGTAGAACCTAGGCCCTTCCCACCTGTAGGTTAAGGAAGTACACTTTCAGGGAGAATGTGCTCCCAAAATCCTTTCCTGTACCAGGGATACATCCTGGTTCCACTGTCAGAGGTCCCTTAGACTGCCCAGGCCTTTTAACGAGACCCATGTTCAGGCGGTCTGAGAAGGTCCAATGCTGGTTTCCCAGCTATCAGTCTGGGAATCCATTAGCTCCCCCTTGTTCAGATCAGCTGACTCTGTGGGTTTCTATAGACTGTTATTATCTTCCTTCTCTGCATCTGGATTCCAGTTCGGCTCAGTGTTTAGCTGTGGGTATCTGCTTCTGTTTCCATCAGCTGCTAGATTAGGGTTTTATGATGGTAGATAAATTAGTCCCCAATGTCATTATCAGAGAAGGGCATTTAAAGTAGCCTTTCCCCTATTGTTCAGATTATTAGTTGGGGTAATCCATGTAGGTCTCTGAAAATTTCTCTAGAGTCAGTTTTCTGTTCAAACCTATAATGACTCCCTCTTTTATGGCATCTGTCTCTCTTTTTTCTCTCTCGTCAATTCCTCCCCTGACTCCATGTTCCTAGTCTGACATGCTTTCCACTCCTCCCCTTCTCTTTATCCTAGCTCCCTCTTCACTCACTGACCTCCACTCCAAAGATCTTGTTCCTTTCCCCTTCTGTGAGGGATTTTGTATGAATCTCTTAGATTTCTCCTTGTGTCCTAGTTTCTCTGGCAGTTTAAATTGTAGGCTGGTGATCCTTTGCTCTGTGTCTAAAATCCATATATGAGTGAGTACATACAAGTTCCCTCTTTTCATGACTTGTCACATCATTCAGGATGGTTTCTTCAAGTTTCATCCATTTGCCTGAGAATTTCAAGATGTTATTGTTTTTTTTTTTTTCTGATAAACAGTATCCCATTGTGTAAATGTGCCACATCTACTTTATACATTCTTCAGTAGAGGGGCATCTAATTTTCTTCCAGCTTCTTGCTATTACAAATAATGCTGCTATAAACATAGTTGAACAGATATCCTTGATGCATGGTGTGGATCATTTGGGCATATGCCCAAGAGTGGGATTACCAACTCCTTTGGTATACTGATTACCATTTTGCTGAGGAACTGCCATAATGGTCTCCTAAATGGCTGTAAAAGTTTGCATTCCCACCACATCCTCTCTTTCTCCCCTTTCTCTACACCCTCTCCAACATTGGTGTTTGTCATTGGTGTTTCTACTTTTAGCCATTCTGGCTGGAATAAGATGGTATCTCAGAGTTGTTTTGATTTGCATTGCCCTGATAGCTAGGGATGTTGAGCACATTCATAAGTGTCTCTCAGACTTTTTTGTTTCCACTATTGATAATTCTCTCTTCAAATCTGTACTGCATTTTTAATAGGGTTGTTTGGTGTTTTGGTAACTAGTTTCTTGAGTTCTGTATACATTTTGGAGATCAGCCCTCTGTCTGATGTAGGACTGGTGAAGATCTTTTCCCAGTTTGTTGACTGCTGTTTGGTCTTGTCAACTGTGTCCTTTGCCTTACAGAAGCTTGTGAGTTTGAGGAAGTCCCATTTATTAATTATTGATTGCAGTGTGTGTGCTAATGGTTTTGTGTTCAAGAAGCAGTCTCCTGTATCAATTTGTTCAAGGGTACCTCCCACTTGCTCTTAAAAGAGTTTCACTGTGGCTGGTTTTATGTTGAGGTCATTGATCCATTTGGACTTGAGTTTTGGGCATGGCGATAGACATGGGTCTACCTGCAGTCTTCTACACAGCATCATCCAATAGTTCCAGCATCATTTGTTGAAGATGCTTTCCTCCTTCCATTGTACACTTTTAGCTGTTTTGTTAAAATTCAGGTGTTCATAGGTGTCAGAGATAATATCAGGATTTTCTGTTTGATTCCATTGGTCTACTTTTCTATTTTTGTGCCAATACCAGGCTGTTTTCAGGGCTATAGCTCTGTAGTAGAGCTTAAAGTCAGGGATGGTGATGTCTCCTGAAGTTCTTTTATTGTACAGGGTTGTTTTGTCTATCCTGGGTCTTTTGTTTTTCCATATAAAGTTGAGTATTATCCTTTCACAGTCAGTGAAGAATTGTGCTGGAATTTTGATGGGGATTGCATTGAGTCTGCAGATTGCTTTTGGCAAGATTGCCATTTTTCCTATGTTAATCTTACCTATCCAAGAGCATGGGAGATCTTTCCACTTTCTGGTATCATCTACAATTTCTTTGTTAAAAGACACAAAGTAATTGCTATATAGGTTCTTCACTTGTTCGCTAAGTATTACCCCAAGATACTTTATATTATTTGAGGCTATTGTAAAGGGTGATGTTTCTCTGATTTCCTTCTCATCCCATTTGCTGTCTGTATACAGTAGGGCTACTGATTATTTTGAGTTTATATTGTATATTGCTGGTTTACTGAAGGTGTTTATCAGCTGTAAGAGTTCCCTGGTAGAGTTTATTGTGTCGCTTATGTAAACTATCATATCATCTGCAAATAGTGACACTTTGAATTCTTCCTTTCCAATTTGGATCCCCTTGATCTCCTTTTGTTGTCTTATTGCTTTAGCTAGAACTTCAAGTATAATATTGAAGAGATAATGAGAGAATGGACAGTTTTGTCTTACTCCTGATTTTAGAGGAATCACCTTAATCTTCTCTCCATTGAGTTTGATCTTTGTTGTTGGTTTGCTGTATATGGCTTTTATTATGTTTAGGTATGTTCCTGTTATTCCTAATCTCTCCAGGATCTTTATCATGAAGGAGTGTTGCATTTTGTTAAAGACTTTTTCAATATCTATTGCGATGATCATGTAGATTTCCTGTTTCAGTTTTTTTATATGGCAGATCACTTTCAGATTTTCGCATGTTGAACCATCCCTGCAACCCAGGGATGAAGCCTATTTGGTGGTGGATGATTTCTCTGAAGTGTTCGTGGATTCGATTTGACAGTATTTTATCGAGTATTTTTGAATCAATAATCATGAGGGATATTGGTCTGTAGTTCTCTTTCTTGGGTGTATCTTTGTGTGGCTTGGGAACCAAGGTAATTGTGACCTCATAAGGAACAATTTGAGGAGTATTGATTGATATTAGCTCTTCTTTTTTTTTTTTTTTTTTTTTTTCTTTTTTCTTTTTTTGGTTTGGGAGGATTTTGATGAATGCTTTTATTTCATTAGTGGCTATTGGTCTATTTAAGTTGCTTACCTGTTCTTGACTTAACTTTGATATGTGATAGTTACCCAGAAATTTGTCCATTTCCTTTAAATTTTCAAATTTTGTGGAGTACAGGTTTTCAAAGTATATCCTGAAATTTGTCTAGATTTCCTCAGTGTCCCTTGTTATGTCCCCCCTTTTCATTTCTAATTTTGTTAATTTGCATGTTCTCTCTCTGATTTGGTTGGTTTGGATAAAAGTTTGTCTATCTTGTTGATTTTCTCAAAAAAACCAACTCTTTGTTACATTTATTTTTTTATTGTTTTTCTAGTTTCTACTTTATTGATTTCAGCCCTCAATTTGACTATTTCCTGATGTCTTCTCCTCCTGGGTAAGTTTGCTTCTCTTTCTTCTAAGACTTTCAGTTGTGTTGTTAATTCTCTAATGTGACTATCCTCCGTTTTTGTCATATGAGCACTTAGTGGAAATAACATTGCTCGTATCACTTCTTTCAAAGTGTCCCATAAGTTTAAGTATATTGTGTCTTCATTCTCTTTGAATTCTGGGAAGTCTTTAATTTCTTTATTTCTTCTTTGACAGGTATGTTGTGTCTTCATTCTTGTTGCATTCTAGGAAGTCTTTAATTTATTTGTTTCTTCTTTGACCCAGGTATGGTGCAATTGTGCATTGTTCAGTTTCCATGAATTTGTAGGGTTTCTGCAATTTCTGTGGTTGCTGAATTCCAACTTTAAAGCATGGTGTTCTGATAAAATATAGGGGACTATTCCAAATTTTTGTATCTGTTGAGGTTCAATATGTTGCCGAGTATGTGGTTGATTTTAGAGAAAGATCTATGTGTAGCTGAGAAGAATATATATACTTTTGTGTTTGAATGGAATGTTCTATATATGTCTGTTAAAACCTATTGGGCCATATCTTCTGTTAGTTCTTTTGTTTCTTTCTTATGTTTCTGTCTGGTGGTCCTGTCTAGTGGTGAGTGTCGGGTGCTGAAGTCTCCCATAATAAGTGTGTGAGGTTTTATGTGAGCTTTGAGTTTCAGTAGTGTTCCTTTTACAAATATGGGTGCCTTTGTATTTGGGGCATAAATGTTTAGAATTGAGAATTTGTACTGATGGATTTCTCCTGTGAAATATGAAATGAACTTCTTCGTCTCTTTTGATGGATATTGGTTTGAAGTCAATCTTGCTAGATATTAGGATAGCTACATTCCTTGCTTCTTGAGTCCATTTGATTGGAAGATTTTTTGCCAACCATTTACCCTGAGGTAAGGTCTGTCTTTGAAGTTCAGATGTATTTCTTTTATGCAGCAGAAGGATGGATTCTGTCTTTGTATCCATTCTGTTAGCCTGTGTCTTTTTATTTATTTATTTTATTTTTTTATTTAATTTTATATAACAAAGTCCAATTAAATGAAAACAAACATTTATACACAATATTTGGGAATTTGGGCGTCGTTCTTTCCAAACTACTTCCTGCTGGTAAGTGGCACTGTCTTGGGGGATTCGAAGAAGATTCAGATATCCTAGCTGTAGCCTGTAGGGCTGTTTTGTCCAGCTGTTTGGAATGTAGGATCAGCTTGTACTCTGTTTCAGGCGGTCTGGCGTGATCAAACCACATTAGTCTAGAAGGAATCCACATCTTTTCATTTTCTGTGGAAACAAAAATAGAAATACTTTTCCCCAGTAACTTGTTCTTCAACTTAAATTTTGGAGTCAAAGCATTTTTTTTTTTTTGTTTTGTTTTTTTTTAATTTATTATTTTACATGTCGATCCCAGTTCCCTCTCCCTCCCTCCCTCCCCTCCAGCTCTTCCTTCCCTCCTTTCCTCCCTTTTGCCCTCTCTGCCCTCTCACATGCACTCTAAACACCCTCCCATCCCAACCCCCCACCACAATACCATATGTAGGGGAATGCCATCCAGTTGGGGTCATGTAGATCTGACAAGTCCTGTGAAGTAGGGACTAGGGCTTCTCTCCTATCTCTAGAATAAGGCAGTTATCCCTCCATGGGGCATATGTTTGCAAAGTCCTTTTGTGCACCAAGGATACATCCTGGCTCCACTGTCTGAGGTCTCTTATACTGCTCAGACCTTCTGACTGAGACCCATATTCAGGGGGGTCCGAGTCAGTCCCCTGTTGGCTTCCCAGCTATCAGTCTAGTGGCCCTTAGCTCCTACTTGTTCAGGTAAGCTGTCTCTATGTACTTCTACCGCATGGTCTTGTCCTCTCCATCTGCTTCTGGGTTCTAGTTCGACTCAGTGTTTATGTATGGGTGTTTGCTCCTATTTTCAACAGGCATTAGTTGAGGACTCCATGGAGAAGTTAGGTGTTGATCTCACTCTCCGGGAAGGGCATTTATGATAGCCTTTCCACTGGAGCTGAGATTGTTAGTTGGGAGCAGTCTTGTAGTTCCCTCGACCTTTCTTTGTGTTCAACTTTATCTTCAAACCAATATTGGCTCCCTATTTTATGTTCTCTCTCTCTGTCTCTGTCTCTGTCTCTCTCTCTCTCTCTTTCTCTCTCTCTTTCTCTTTCCTATTTTCCATTCCTAACCAGGCTCAATCCTCCTGGTCGCACATGCCTTCCTCTCCTCCCCCTCATTTTCTCCTACTTCTCTCTCCATTAGCTGTCCTCCCCCACTTTACCTGAGGTCTGGGGTACTTGTCCCTTCCCAGTTCTGTGAGGGACTTTATATGAATCTCTTAGAATACAACTTGAATCCTAGTTCCTCAGGTGGTGTGAATTATAGGCTGGTGATCATTTGATCTAGTTCTAAAATCCATATATGAGTGAGTACATACTGTGTTTCTCTTTTTGTGACTGGGTTACCTCATTCAGGATGGTTTCTTCAAGTGCCATCCACTTGCCTGAGAATTTCAAGATACCATTATTTTTTTCTGCAGAGTAGTATTCCATTGTGTAGATGTGCCACATCTTCATTAACCATTCTTCAATTGAGGGGCATCTAGGTTGCTTCCAGGTTCTTGCTATTACAAATAGTGCTGCTATGAACATAGTTGAACGGATGTCTTTGTTGCATGGATGTGAATCCTTTGGGTATATGCCTAAGAGGGGGATTGCCGGGTCCTGTGGTAAACTAATTCCCATTTTCCTGAGGAACCGCCATACTGATCTCCAAAATGGCTGTATGAGTTTGCACTCCCACCAGCAGTGGAGGAGTGTTCCACTTTCTCCACATCCTCTCCAACATAAGTCATCACTGGTGTTTCTAATTTTAGCCATTCTGGCAGGGGTAAGATGGTATCTCAAAGTTGTTTTGATTTGCATTTCCCTGATAGATAAGGATGTGGAGCATTTTCTTAAGTGTCTTTCAGCCTTTTTGATTTCCTCCATTGAGAATTCTTTCTTCAGTTCTGTACCCCATTTTTTAATAGGGTTATTTGGTGTTTTTTTGACTAGTTTCTTGAGTTCTTTGTGTACTTTGGAGATCAGCCCTCTATCAGATGTCTATTTTTATGCCAATACCAGGCTGTTTTCAGAACTATAGCTCTGTATTAGAGCTTAAAGTCAGGAATGGTGATGCCTCCTGAAGTTCATTTATTGCATAGGGTTGTTTTGGCTGTCCTGGGTCTTTTGTTGTTCCATATAAAGTTGATTATTATCCTTTCAAGGTCGGTGAAGAATTGTGGTGGGATTTTAATAGGGATTGCATTGAATCTGTAGATTGCTTTTGGTAAGATTGCCATTTTTACTATGTTTATCCTACCTATCCAAGAGCATGGGAGGTCTTTCCATTTTCTGGTATCTTCTTTAATTTCTTTCTTTAGAGTCACAAAGTTCTTATTATATAGATCTTTTACTTGTTTGGTAAGCATTACACCAATATACTTTATGTTGCTTGTGGCTATTATAAAGGGTGATGTTTCTCTGATTTCTTTCTCTGCCTCTTTGTCGTCTGAAAAAAATAGGGTTACTGATTTTTTTGAGTTTATCTTGTATCCTGCTAGTTTGCTGAAGGTGTTTATCAGCTGTAGGAGTTCCCTGGTAGAGTTTATTGGGTCGCTTATGTTAACTATCATATCATCTGTAAATAGAGACAGTTTGACTTCTTCCTTTCCAATTTGAATGCCCTTGATCTCCTTTTGTTGTCTTATAGCATTAGCTAGAACTTCTAGTACGATATTGAAGAGATATGGAGAGAGAGGACAGCCTTGTCTTGTTCCTGATTTTAGAGGAATTGGCTTAAGTTTCTCTCCATTCAGTTTGATGTTGGCAGTTGGTTTGCTGTATATTGCTCTTATTATGTTCAGGTATGTTCATGTTATCCCTGATCTCTCCAAGACCATTATTATGAAAAGGTTTTGTAATTTTGTTGAAGGCTTTTTCAGCATCTAGGGAGATAATCATGTGGTTTTACTTTTTTCAGTTCTTTTTATATGGTGGATCACGTTGATAGATTTTCATACATTAAACCATTCCTGCAATCCAGGGATGAAGTCTACTTGATCATGGTGGATGATTTCTCTAATGTATTCTTGAATTCGGTTTGCCAGTATTTTATTGAGTATTTTTGCATCGATGTTCATCAGGGATATTGGTCTGTAGTTTTCTTTCTTAGTTGTGTCTTTGTGAGGTTTGGGTACCAAAGTTATTGTGGCCTCATAAAAAGAGTTTGGCAATAAACCTTCTGTTTCTATCTTGTGGAACAGTTTGAGGAGTAGTGGTATTAGTTCTTCCTTGAATGTCTGGTAGAATTCTGCACTGAATCCATCTGTCCCTGGACTTTTTTTCATTGGAAGGCTTTCGATGACTGCTTCTATTTCATTGCGGGTTATAGGTCTATTTAAGTTGTTTGTCTGTTCTTGATTTAATTTTGGTAAGTGATAGTTATCTAGAAACTTGTCCATTTCCTTTGAATTTTCAATTTTTGTGGAATACAGATTTTCAAAGTATGACCTGAAAATTGACTGGATTTCCTCTGTGTCTGTTGTTATGTTCCCCATTTCATTTCTGATTTTGTTAATTTCCATGTTCTGTCTCTGCTTTTTCGTTAATTTGGATAAATGTTTGTCTATCTTGTTGATTTTCTCAAAAAACCAACTCTTTGTTGCATTGATTTTTTGTATTGTTTTCCTGGTTTCTGTTTTGTTGATTTCAGCCCTCAAGTTGATTATTTCCTGTCGTCTGCTCCTGTGGGGTGAATTCGCTTCTCTCTGTTCTGAGGTTTTCAGTTGGGCTGTTAATTCTTTTATGTGACTATCCTCTGTTTTCTTCATATGGGCACTTAGTGCAATGAACTTCCCTCGTAGCACTGCTTTCAAGGTGTCCCATAAGTTCGGGTATGTTGTATCCTCATTCTCGTTGAATATTAGAAAGCCTTTAATTTCTTTCTTTATTTCTTCTTTGACCCAAGAGTGGTGCAATTGCACATTGTTAAGTTTCCATGAGTTTGCAGGTTTTCTGCTATTTGTGTTGTTGTTGAATTCCAATTTTAAAGCATGGTGGTCTGATAAGATACAGGGGACTATTCCTATTCTCTTGTATCTGTTGAGGTTTGTTATGTCTCCTAGTATGTGGTCGATTTTAGAGAAGGTTCCATGTGGAGCAGAGAAGAAGGTATATTCTTTTGTCTTTGGATGGAATGTTCTATAGATGTCTGTTAGCCCCAGTTGAGACCTAACTTCTGTTAATTCTTTTGTTTCTTTGTTGAGTTTCTGATTTGTGGTCCTGTCTAGTGTTGAGAGTGGTGTATTGATGTCTCCCACTATAAGTGTGTGAGGTTTTATATGAGCATTGAGTTTTAGTTGTGTTTCCTTTAAGAATGTGGGTGACTTTGTATTAGGGGCATAGATGTTCAGAATTGAGACTTTGTGTTGATGGATTTCTCCTGAGATGAATATGAAATGACCGTCTTCATCTCTTTTGACTAGTTTTGGTTTGAAGTCTAACTTGTTAGATATTAGGATAGCTACGCCTGCTTGCTTCTTATTTCCTTTTGATTGGAAAATCTTTTCCCAACCCTTTATCCTGAGGTAATGTCTATCTTTGGAGCTAAGATGTGTTTCTTGTATGCAGAAGAAGGATGGATTCTGTCTTCGTATCCATTCTGTTAGCCTGTGTCTTTTTATAGGTGAGTTAAGACCATTAATGTTGAGGGTGAGTAAGGTCCATTGATTGTTGATGCTTGTTTGATTTAGGTTTGTTGTTGGCAGTGGTATTGTGAATATATTTGTTCTGCTTCACCCTAGGTTTCTGGTGTAGTTGGATTATCTGTTGCCTACATTTTTGTGGGCGTAGTTACCTTCCTTGGGTTGGAATTTTCCTTCCAATACTTTCTGTAGGGCTGGATTTGTAGATACATATTGGGAAAATCTGGTTTTGTCATTGAATATCTTGTTCTCTCCATCTATATTGACTGAGAGTTTTGCTGGATATAGTAGCCTAGGCTGGCATCCGTGTTCTCTTAATACTTTTAGAACATCTATCCAGGACCTTCTGCCTTTCCATGGAGAAGTCAGGTGTAATTTTGATAGGTCTGCCTTTTTATGTTACCTGTCCTTTTTCCTTCGCTGCTCTTAATATTCTTTCTTTATTCTGTATGCTAGGTGTTTTGATTATTATATGTCGAGGGGTCTTTTTTCTTTGGTTTAGCCTATTTGGGGTTCGGTATGCTTCTTGTACTTTCATGGGCATGTCCTTCTTCAGATTTGGAAAGTTTTCCTCGATGATTTTGTTGAATATGTTTTCAGCACCTTGGAGCTGGGCTTCCTCACCTTCCTCTATGCCTATTATTCTTAGGTTTGGCCTTTTCATGGTGTCCCACATTTCCTGGATATTGTGTGTTAAGGATTTGTTGGATTTATGGTTTTCTTTGGTCGATGAATCTATTTCTTCTAGTTTATCTTCTGTGCCTGAGATTCTCTCTTCCATCTCTTGAATTATATTGGTTATGCTTGTGTCCGTGGTTTCCGATTTTTTGCCCAGCTTTTCAATTTCCAGCTTTCCTTCCATTTGTGTTGCCTTTATTTTCTCAATTTTGGTTTTCAAATCTTGAACCGTTTCCTTCACCTGGTTAATTGTTTTTTCTTGGCTTTCTGTACTTTCCTTAAGGAATTTGTTCATTTCTTCCACTTTTTTGTTTGTTTTTTCCTCCATTTCTTTAAGGGTTTTTCTCATATCTTCTTTGAGGGCCTCTATCATTTTTATGATGGTGATTTTTAAGTCGTACCCTTCTGCTTCCTCTGCTTTGTTGTTGTGTTCCATTCTAGTTGGTGTAGATTCCCTAGATTCTGGTGGTGTCATGTTTGTCTTTCTCTTGTTAGGTGTTCTCTTGTATTGCCTTCTTCCCATAGTTTCTTCCAGTAGGTGTTGGTGGTGTCTCTTCCCTCTCTCAATGGTCCGTCCCCGATGGGCTTATGTGGATCAAAGATTCAATATCTGTAGCTCTGTGTGGTCCAAGCTCTCTAGGAGGTTTCTCTGCAGACAGGGATCCAGGGATGGGGTCAAGGATGAGGATCCAGAAGAAGATGCCAGGAGGTACTCACAGTGGTCCTCTGGCCAATAGCTCTGGCCAATGACCGGCAGAAGAGGACGAGGGCTGAGCTTGAACTTGAGAAGGTTTTGCAGGGTATTGGGATCTCACTGGAAACTGGCGCTCTCCAGCTGAGACCTCGTTCTTTGGCAGGGGCCTGGATTTGGGGGTCAAGGATCTTGCCCACCAGAACTCCGAGTGGACAAGCAGAGATAGGCAGATCTCTGGGAGGGGCCCAGGACTCCAGCAGAGGACTGGAGGCGGGGTCAGAGACCAAGCCGGTGGAAATTACAGGTGGTCCCGCGTGGATATTCAGGTCTCCTTTGTTTGGAGTTGCTCTGAGAGGTCTCAGAAGTAGGGTGGACTGTTGCTCCACCCTCTGTCCCAGTGCTCAACCAGAGCAGCAGGACCGTAGGTGGGGTAGGGCACAGGGTGGGGGGGTAGGCTGGAGGTTGGGATGGGTGGGGGTGTATCAGAGCTCCAAGGGTGCTCTCAATGGGGACCGGAGACAGGAGCAGCAGGATCAGGGGCCAATCCAGGGAGTTCAGTCGGGGGGAGGGGGGAAAAGAGGTTGAAGGGGACAGGCAGCCCCAATTGGGCCCAGACTCACCTCTGGCCAATAGCCGGCAGAAGAGGATGAGGGCTGGGCTGGAACTTGAGAAGGTTTTGCAGGGTAGTGGGATCTCACTGGAAACTCGCCTGTGTCTTTTTATAAGCGAGTTAAGACCATTAATGAGGGAAAGTAAAGACAATTCATTGTTAATTCTTGTTTGTCTTACATTTGTTGTTGGCTGTGGTATTGTGAATATATTTGTCATGCTTTATCCTTTGGGTTCTGGTGAAGTGGGATTATCTATTTCCTATGTCTTTGTGAGTGTAGTTAACTTCCTTAGGTTGGAGTTTTCCTTCCAAAACTTTCTGTAGGGCTGGATTTGAAGATATGTATTGAGAAAATCTGGCTTTGTCATTGAATACCTTGTTGTCTCTGTCTATAATGATTGAGAGTTTTTCTGGGTATAGTAGCCTGGGCTAGCTCCATGAACTCTTAGTACTTGTAGAACATCTATCCAGGACTTCCTGGCCTTGAGAGTTTCAATGGAGAAATCAGGTGCAATTTGATAGGTCTTCCTTTATATGTTACCTATCTTTTTTCCATCACTACTCTTAATATTCTTTCTTTATTCTGCATGTTAGGTGTTTTGATTTTTATGTGTTGAGGTGTCTTTTTTCTTTGGACCAGTCTATTTGGTGTTTGGTATGCTTCTTGTACTTTCATAGGCATGTCCTTCTTCATATTGGGAAAATTTTCTTCATGATTTTGTTGAATATGTTTTCTGCACCTTTGAGCTGGGCTTCTTCAACTTCTTCTATTCCTATTATTCTTATATTTTCACAGTGTCCCACATTTCCTGGATGTTTTGTGTTAATGATTTTTTTAATTTAATATTTTCTTGGTTGATGAATCTATTTCCTCTAGTTTATCTTCAGCTCCTGAAATTCTCTCTTAGATCTCTTGTATTCTGTTGGTTATGCTTCCATCTGTAGTTCATGATTGTTTGCCCAGAGTTTCTATTGCCAGCATTACCTCAGTTTGTGTTTTCTTTATGTCTCTATTTCATTTTTAAGCTTTGAACTGTTTGAGTTGTTTCCCTCATCTCTTTGATTTTTTTTTTCTTGGCTTTCCTTACATTTTTTAAGAAATTTGTTCATTTCTTCCAATGTTTTTTCTTTCATTTCTTTAAGGGATTTTCTCATATCATCTTTGAGGGCCTCTATCATTTTTATGAAGCTCTTTTTTAAGTCATTCTTTTCTGCTTCATCTGCTTTGGTATGTTCAGGTCTAGTTGGTGTAGAGTCCCTAGATTTTGGTGGTATCATGCTTGTCTTTCCATTGTTAGATGTTTTCTTGTATTGGCATCTTCCCATATCTTCTTCCAGTGGGTGCAGGTGGAGTCCTTCTCTATTCTACTCTCCCAGTGGGCTTAGGTGAATCAGGAGTTCCATGTCTGTAACTCTGGATGGTCCAAGCTCTCTAGAACATCTCTCCTCAGTCAGAGGCCTGGCAATTGACGTCAAAGATCAGGCAGGTGGGGACTCAGGTTTGTCCAGTCTGGTTCGGTGGGTCTACTGTGCTCAGAGAAGATCCTAGAAGTTGCCCAGTGGTGGAGAGGTTGTTGGACCTGCACTCTGTCCCAATGCTCGACCAATGCAGTAGAGCAGAGGGCCCAGTAGGACACAGGGTCAGGGGAGGGCAGGTTCTGGGTGGGGTGGTATATGTATCAGAGTCTTAGGACTGTACTACCTAGGGAGTGAGATTTGGGCCTTACCCCAGGAGTTCCCAGGGAAGGGTGTAGGGGGGATTTGGCCTGAACTGGTCCCAACTCACCTCTGGCAGAGGACCGACTATGGGTGATTTTATTGGATTTCTGAGTATGCAAAGAAGTGAATCTCTAGTATTAGTGCTTTCTTTTGGACTCTTTTCCTTCTGTTGGTTTATCTTATCCAACTTTCAGAAAATAGTTTTTGTCTTACCCTATTATATTTTGTTATATTTTAAAACATCAGCTCTGGCAGGTAAAAGACACCCACAGGGCAGCCTGAGTCTTCATATTGTGAAGTATCATATTTGTTTAGTAATCTATATTTTCAAATTTACTTTAGAAAAATAAATATTTCCAGGTGTTCATTATTAGACTTGCAACAATTTTGTTTCTGATATAGCTTCATGTAAATTTGTCTCAGATTATTCCTTATCTTTTCCTTTAACTCTATTCATTAGGATTAATACTACTCCAATTCAAATATAGTACTTTTCTGTTAGAGTAAAAAGGGATGTTTCTCAATTTAAAAAGTTTAAGAGATTCTGTATTCCAAAAACTAATCTCTACATACAACAAGATTTAAATTGTCATAAAATACATCTATTTGGGGTATAATTTTCTATATAATCTTAAGCTTAAGTAATTTGGATTAGTAATCTATTTCTAAATTATTTTCTTAATGCAATCTTTGTTAGGATAAAGTAGATGATGCCTGCTACTTTACCAACATGTGCAATTACCCTGTAAAGAGTAAATGTTGTCTCATGAATGATGAGAGGCACTGCAAAGAAAGACAATGTGAAGATGGCAGCATGATTTTGTAACTGTAATTACAATTTTCTTGGAAGCATGTTACGTGCAGTTTTCCTGCCAGCCTGGTCCCAGAGCTGTGCAAGCCCCAAATAACACACAGGAATGTTTTATTAGGTATAAAGCTGTTTGCCTATTACTAGCATTTCTTACTGGCTGGCTCTGTGTTAAATATTAATCCATTTCTATGAATCTGAGTGTTTCCAGGTGGTCTTATCTTACTGGTGAGAGGGTCCAGACCTCTTCCCTGAAGTCTCTACATCTTGATTCTCCTCTACTACATCTCCCAGAATCCTATTTGTCTCCTAGTTCTGCCTATCTTCTTTCCCTTTTTGGCCAACAGGGCTTTACTCATTAACCAATAACATAAACATATTTACAGAGTGACATCTTCCATCAGCAGCATACCACACTATATAAAACATCATAGTGGTTTTTTTTTATGTCCTAAAGTATAAGTTAACCACAGAAAGTACTATTTCCATTGGTATACAACAGATTAAGAAAAAGTTCTTCCTTGTGATTTTATTTTCCATGGTCCCATTTAACACTATTTATCTGTGATCCAAAAATATTAAATGTAAAATTATAGTAATAAATTCAGGAGCTTTACATTGTGCCCCATTCTAATAAATATAAGATTTTTCTCTTTCATTATTCTGACTGAGACAGGAATCTTTCATTTGTTCAATTAATAAACACTAGAAATGCGATTCACCCATTTTGGTGTCTTTGTATCTATTTTGCTGTCAGGTCACTTATTGCTTTATAACAGATTTGGTGCTCCATATAGTGCAAAACATATTGTGGAAGACAAGAAACAGAAATAAGAGACTTTATACCTTTATGATAATTTTTATGTTAGTTCTACCTTATTAGTAGTTATTACTGTTCAACAATTGGCTTTAATTCTTAAATTCAAACTTGTCATAGATATCTGTTATAGAAAAATGGGTACTTAGAAATGTGAGGTTCAATGGCACACTAAAGGCTTCCCCATGGCAGGTGGTGAAAAAAGAAATTCAGAATAAAAAATACAAAAATATTCAAAAATAAAATAAGATCATTATTTTTCACTCTTACAAAAATATCAATTTAGAATGTCTCAGAAACTTTAATGACGTGAAACTTTGAAACTGCAAGAGGGAAAATGGGTAAAAATAACACCTTAAGATATATGTACAAGAGCTGAATAGATGGTTAAAAGCACTTGTTGCTCTTGCAGCAAACACCAGGTTCAGGTACCAGCAACTACTGGGAGGCTCACAACCACCTGTATCTATAATTTCATCGAATTGGACACTCTCTTTTTTCTCCAGGCCACTATGCATGAAAATGGTACATAGACATGCACCTAGACAAAACTAACATATATTTAAAATGGAATTTAAAAGTGTATAAAAAGATATAAGTAAAAGCAAACACTTATTGAATATGATCATAACATCTCAGGAAATTATCTAAATAATTGAGGAAAAAAGATTACATGAAATTAAAAAGCTTTTACATTGCCATTGAAACAATAAGTGTAATGAACAGACAGCCTGCAAAAGAGTATTATTAGAATATCTTTGCCAACCATACATCTGAGAGAGGATTAAGTTCTAGAATAAATAAGAAATTCGAAGAGTTATACACAAAATAACCAGAACTTCCAATCAGTAAATGGGTAAATTACTCAAGAGGAAGATTTTAAAACATGAAATACAAACGCATGAAAAAAGTTTAGCATATATAAAAAATGTACAATAATGTTAAGTCATCAAGGAAATATCCAACTCCATATGACTGTCTTCAAGACAAGCAAGAGAAAATGCCTGCAAATATGTGAATAAAAATAACCAACTTCCACTGGCATAAATTAGTGCAGCCCCTATAGATCAGAAGACAAGTTCTTAAGAAGAGTATAAGTGAAACTAACATATAATGCATGTATACCACAGGTGATTACATATTCAAAAAACTTAAGTCAACTTAATACAGACATGCTTGTTCATCCATGTTTAAGGCAGAACTATTTATAACAGTAAAGATATTGAGCCAAGTTAGACATCAATCAACCAGTGAAATGATGAGAAAAATTTAATATATACATATATGCATAAAATTGGGTCTTTTGCAGCCATAATGAAAATTATAATTATGTCATTTTCATGAATTTGTAACTAGACATCACCAAATAACATATTAATGCAGAATGGAAAAAAGATAAATATCACAGAAAACTAACTAGTTTTAAAAGTGTATGTGAAAAATGTCATTATGAAATATTTTATGTAATTTTTCTATGCTTTTTGTTTCATGTGTACAGATATTTTGTGGATTTGTGTTTCTGTGCACCACATTTATTCAGTGTCCTCTAAGGCCAGAAGAGGACATTGAATCCCCTTATGGGTGTAAGCAATCAAACCCAGACCCTCTGGAAGAGCAGACATTGCTCTTAATTGCTGAGCCATCTCTGCAGCCTCCAGTATGCTAAAAGTTAAATTTAAAAGCTAGATAACACAAAGGATAACTATATTTATCATATATATATGATAAATATCATATATATATGATAAATATCTCTAACTCTCCTTCTCTGCTCACTCCCATCTCCTTGTTAGCTCTTATATACATATATTTTGTTTGCTGTTATCTGTGGCTTTGATACCTGCTAGGGTTCAGGCAATCAATGTCTTTTGTGGGTAAACATTAACTTCCCTACAAACATATCTGTAGTGGAATATTACTCTAAGTATGTGTTACATTTATTTATATTTCAGAATATTATTTTAGCTATGTAAATGTATGTTACATTTGTTTAACTATGTAAAGATGTGTTACATTAATTTAATGATGTAAAGATGGATTATTTTGCCTGCCTATGTTAGCTGATTGATCTGATAAAAAGCTGAATAGCCAATAGCTAGGCCATAGAGAGATAGGCAGGGCTGGTAGGCAGAGAGAATAAGTAGGAGGAATCTAGGCTAGAGGGAGAAGGGGAAAGAAAGGGAGAAAGGGAGGGAGATGCCTTGGGCTGCCCAGCCAGAAAGCTGCCAGACAGACAGACAAAAAAGAAGCAGGAAAAGTAGGACATACAGAATGAAAGAAAGGTAAAAAGCCCTGAGGCAAAATGTAGATGAAGAGAAACAGCTTAAAGTAAGTTATAAGAGCTAATGGGACAGGCACAAGATAAGGCCAAGCATTCATTATTAATAATAATTTTCCATGTCTTTATTTGGAAGCTAGTTGAAGACCCAGAAAAATCCTTCTGCATACAATCACCAGAAATATCACACATTTACTGCCCCATGGTTTATGAGAATCATAAATATAGATTGTTTATACACAGTTTAGCTGGGCTATGCTATACATACAGGGTCTCACAGGGATGCAATCGGTCCTTAAGCACACAGTGTTCCTATTTGTTGGCTGGGCTGAGCACAAATCAGTTCTTAAACTCGTTGAAGCTGTTTCTATGATTGATTTTCTTGCAAATGTGTGACTGAGCATCTCTCTGTTCCAAAGCCCTTAGGTAAGCACCAGTCTCAGCTTATAGAGATTGTTCGTAGTCCTTTCTCTGTTAACTTTCTCTCATGGCTGCTTACCTATTAAGATAAAAGAACTTTTGGTCTAGGAGCCACCCAGTCCTATCTGAAAGACTTTTTCATTGTTATATCACATCACTCAATATTTTTTTGAACATATAGGGCCTGAAACTAGGACATTGAGAATAGCCAGGAAGTGCTTTGGTGCTGAATTATGTCCTATGCCATCTTTTTCTCTTTTGATTTTGAGATAGGGTCTCACTGAATTCTTTAAGTTGGTCTAGAAATGACAGTACTCCAGCCTCAACTTCCCAAGAAGCTAAGATTATAGACCTGTGTTACAAGGCCAAGCTCTCTCAAAGAATAACTCACAGTCAATCATTTCGAACCTAAATTGTATCCCCAAAAGGCTCCTAAGCATTGCCACATAACTAAAGCAAAACCACACCTACAGTCAAGGGATAGAAAAGTTAGGTGTAGGATCCCTGTACTACCACATCAGCTGTCTATTACAGAAAATACCTGATTATTTTTAAAAAAATTGCCCAGACTCTGCATTTCAATAAACTTACAAGTTCTGTCACTAGTCATATTGCAAACTATGTTCTCCTTAACCCCCATTTTCTTATCTCTAAAAGACTGATCTGCATTATTATTAAGCATTATTATTATAACCATGAAGATTATGTAGGAATTCATAACCTGGTAATGACAGCATCTCTATAATTCAGCCATTTTGTGAAGAATCAGAAAAATATTGGAACTTACTTCTTCTTAAGTTATTTCATTGAAAATTTCAAGTGGAAAATAAATCAAAATATCAATAAAAGTCAAAACAGATTTTAACTTCTTGCCCTCTTGCTTCAATTATTTATCTTAGTGGTACACTTGCAATGTCTGTGGCAAATATCCAAGACAGTCACTCCATAAAAGCAAAAGGCTTATTTTACTGTACAGTTTTAGTGAGGTCACCTAGATCCATCACTTTTCTGCCTGTGGTTAAGCAGGAGAACACAGCAGAAGAAACTGCTTACTTCATGGCTTCCTGGAAGAAAAGAGAGACAGCAGGGTCTCAAAATCCCCAAGGACTCATTTTCAATAATCTGACCTCTAATAAAAAATAAATTAAGCCCTAACAAGTCCCCTCATTATATGACATTCCTAAGAACACCATAGACTTCACATTTAAAGGACAATTGAGATTCAAGTAATAGTTAAGACGGAGATGATGATAGAGAAAGGGATCCCCACATAAATAAACAGAATTTGTATGTGTGCAGAGACAGAAAAGCACCATTACTCTGCTAAAGAAATTGGATCTCTCACTAAAATAAAGTTACTGACATATATATTAACACAGTACAAAAATTAGAGAATTTAAGTCACAAAGCTAATTTTAGATGATAACTCTACACTTGAACAGATTACACATCTGTATAGATAACAATATTCTTTACATAAGTTATTGAAAATATTAATTGAAATAACATTGCACATGATGTTTACATTACACTGAATCCCAACTACAAACAGACAGTATTTTGTGCATATCACTTTAATTGTAGTAGTATCTTAACTGTTTGGAATTGAGATTCACTCTAGTTCTGGTCACTGATATGTATCTTCTCACCCTATACTTTAAGTTACTAATTTTTCTTGAAGTTAGAGGTACAACTCAAAATATTACTTGTCCCACAAATCTTGGTGTCCTGGTTGGTTTTAATTGTCATTCAACATAATCAAGCATCACCTAGTGAGGGAATAGGATCTCGGTGGATGAAATGCTGATGTTAGGTTGGCAAGTGACTGAGTCTGAGGATAACTGCCTTGATTGGTGATTGATGTGGAAGCGTCCAGCCCACACTGAGTATTCTACCCCTAGACAAAACTACATTTAGATAGGCCTTGGTTGTGTAAGAAAACTCTCAGAGCACAAGTCAGTGGGAGAGAGCCAGTCATCTTAATCATTTCTATTTCTGCTATTTAAATTACTGTCTTGGATTTTCTCAGTGTAGATTCTAACCAGGAACTACAAACTGAAATAAATGCACTTTTCCCCAAGTTCCTTTCAGTAACAGTGTTTATTACAGCAATAGATAGCAAACAAGCTATATGTTTAGGCAATATGTTTCCGAAAGGAAGTTTTATAGTGTTGAACACACAGTTTTTCAGGATGAGCTAGAAATTTTGGAGTCTACCATAAAGATGGTAATTAGAATGATGCTGGTTGAAATAGGTCAACCTCTCTTTAAGAAAGGGATTGTAAATGGCTTTCTGCTGGAGCAAATATCAGGAAAAAAATCAAAGCCTCTTCAGTAGCTAGTACAAGACTGTATCTAGCCTGCCATTCGTTCATCGGTTCTCTCTTTCTGTATTTAATGAACATTTCCACAAATGTCACTCTTCTCCACTCCCTATTATACTCATTTTAAAGGAAAAGAACTAAAATATTCATTTAATAAAAATTCACCTATACAGTATGTTATATATGTTTCATCCCCCAGTGTATTAGGGCCAAGGTTTTATGTTCTTTTTTTCTCTCTTTTTTTTTTATTTATTTTATATAACCAAGTCAATTTAAATGAAAACAAATATTTATAGACAATATTTGGGAATTTGGACATTTTTCTTTCCAAACTACTTCCTGCTGGTAAGGGGCACTGTCATGGGGGATTCGAAGAAGATTCAGAAATCCTGGCTGTAGTCTGTCAGGCTGCTTTGTCCAGCTGTTTTGAATGTAGGATCATCTGGTACTCTGCTTTAGGTGGTCTGGCTTGATCAAACCACATTAGTCTGGAAGGAATCCACATCTTTTCATTTTCTGTGGAAGCAAAAATAGAAAACCTTTTCCCCAGTAACTTGTCCTTGAACTTAAATTTTGGGGTCAAAGCATTTTTTTTAATTTATTATTTTACATGTCAATCCCAGTTCCCTCTCCCTCCCCCTCTTCTTCCCTCCCTTCCTCCCTACCTCCTTCCCTTCCTTTTACCCTCTCTGCCCTCTCACATGCACTCTAACCACCCTCCCCTCCCACCCCCACCCCAATTCCATATGTAGTGGAATGCCATCTAGTTGGGGTCATGTAGGTCTGACAGGTCCAAGTTTTACCACATAAAATAATCATATATTTTTCAGCCAGAATTTGCCCTTAAAATCCATTCTGATGTCTGCAATACCTGCTTAAGTACAAATGAAAAATATAGTAGGACAGGAAGTAACAACCCATAGGTAATATACAATCAGGTTCAGCATGTGTGTTAGATATGGGTTATTGTATTGGAGTTGAACTTTAAGGGGAAAAAGATGGACACTAATTGCTCAGTAAAGAAGTCAGCATCTCTATAATAAACAAAATTAGAAACCAATAAAAGTAACTACTGTCTCCATCTCTAGCTCATTTTCTTTTCATTATAAAATTCATCTGTGAGGAAAATTTTTGTACTTGATAATTTACTAATGTATTTTTAATCATGTTCCCTGGAACAAAGAACAAATTTGTCTTGCCATTGTATTGTTAGAATAAACAGTTTTCTGAACATAGTAAAAGCTCAATAAATATTTATATTCTCTTTCAAGAGCCACTTGGTTTAAGTGAAGAATTTCCATGTTAATTGCTCCAGAGCTTAGATAATCTTTAAGCACTATCTGATGATTATTTTGGTGATATTGAATATTTTGTTTTACACATTGATCTTCATAAATAAATATGAATTCAGGTATTAGGAACATGGGCTGGAAAGATATGTACAGGGATAAAGCTAGAGAGATGGTTCAGTATTCAACAGAAATGACTATTCTTACACAGGTGTCCAGTTTAATTCCTATCACACTCATGGCAGCATACATGTGCTGTAGTTCCATTTCTAGAGAGCCTCACATCCATTTCTGGACTCTTGTGTGCTGCATGTACACGGTGCACACACAAATATATGAAAGAAAAATACTCATATGTACAAAATAAAAATATACATACATATATTTAAAGAGTGTATTGTAAATGTTATTTATATACAAAAGAGCTGTGGCCATTGTCAATTATAATTTCCATGTTTAAATGAAAGATAATAATATTTTTCTCTAAAGGTCCTTAAGCAGTGATTTTTATCTGGTAATTCTGAAGTATCAATAATCAGAGTTCAGTTTTGTAATGCACCTTGGAAAGACTCCAGCATGAGCACTCATTTCCTCAACATATAGAACAGTGAGTAGAGAGATATACTGGCTTCCCCACATTGCCAAGACTGGGTATTTAAAAAAGAGACTAGGACTAAGATCTCCTGATCTTTCATCCAGTCTTATCCACAGTGCTTCTTGCTTTTTGAAGGATACTATTTTTCTTGCTTCAATCCAGCTCATTTTCCCTTCTGACAGTCCTATTCATAATTCTTTCCATGGCATATCATCACTGATGCATTTACAATACTGCATCTGGGTGGTTTATAGCTAGTCACAAGCATTTAAGGCAAATGCACTTGGTAATGCTTTGTCAGTTTTCCAATAAAAGACAGCAGCTGAGGTATGTATCTGTTCTATTAAAAACAAGGCAGAAGGACTAACAAGTTTTAAACTATTTTTGATTACTTATCTTAAAAAGCCTTGTCAGAACAGAGGAAATTCAGGCTCTGATTAGTGTTGACTATTGCTGTGGACTGAGGGCCTCCTAGTAATGCTGCTTGTGTGTTAGAACAATCTGTCAAAATGCTGCCCCATTGCAGATACTCAGTGTGGAATTTGTTAGGAAAGCCTCAGAGCAGAAACATTTTACAAGGAAAACAAACAAAAAAAAAAAAAAAAAAAAAAAAAAAAAAAAAAGGAAGGAAAAAACTGTGCTATGATGGTGTATAATTTGTTTCCAGAACTTGTTCTGCTACCCTAATTGCTTTTATTTTTAAGACATTGTATTCTAATATCTTTCTACTTCACCCCACATAACAATTTTTCTAACTCTGAGTATAAATACAAGCAAAATGAATACAAAGTTGAGACTGGGTAAATATGCACTACTGTTTTTTTTTTTTTTTTGTAATTTTGTTTGAGGAAAACATGATAATGAGGAGCACTGAACTCTATATGTATTTCTATTCTAAACATTTACATTATTTTCCCCTTAAGAACCTATGTAAATTCAAATGAACAAAATCTCATTGTGTGCATAGTGCTCAAGCCAGAGCCCAGATACATCCTAACTTACTTCCACTTGTCTTTACTTGACAGGCTCCTATTTTTGTCACTTGTAATTTTAATGTTGAATTTATTAAGAAAAACTTTTTTAAGAGTGTTATTTAGCAGAGAACTTTGTCCAACAGTACTGAACCTCACTCCTCAAATGAATTTTATCAGTGAAAATATCATTCTGTTCAATCATATCAAATTGTTCTCACTGAAAATTCATCTTGTCCTCCAGTGTTTAATATTCATAAAATGTGTTGCAGAGTAAGATAGCTGCCTACCTTCTCCAGAACTTTAAATACTTCTATGAAAATACTAACTTCAGGCAGAAATCTTATCTACCATACACAATTGCTCTCTCAATCTTAAAATATACAAATACAATTATAGAATATATTCAACTATTTTATGGAAAGTGAGTGGAATCAAATCTGTTACAGACGTGGCTCTAGAATAGTTATTGTTCACCTGGCTTGAAATTCTTAGGACACATCATTTTCAATCTTATAAAGAAATTTGTCAGCATAGTGGCACACAACTGTAGTCCCAGATCTGGGGAGGCAGAGGCATGTAGATCCCTGTGAGTTCAAGGCCAGCCTGATCTATAAAGAGGGTTGAAGGACAGCCAGGGCTGTTAACTCCAAATGGTGGCTTCCAGTGGCTAGATGCTCTACCCTTCCTATTATGGTCAGCATTCTCATCACCATAGTTTGTCCTGCTCTTATGATTTTGTAAAATCATTTGGAATAGATATTAAATTCTTGCTTTGTGTATTTTGTGGACTGAAGTTTATCTCTAAACTTGGAATGTTCTAGCATGCAATTCTTCAAAATATGACTATATTTACAAATAGGATTCTAAGTAGGAAAATCAAAATTAATATTTAAAAAAAGTAAATGGAGCTAGAAGCCATGTTAAGGACAATCTGATAGAATTAGAAAACTAAATGCCACATTTTCTTTGATATGTAGGATCTAGGTGTGTGTGTGTGTGTGTGTGTGTGTCCAGCACAAAACTAGAAAATAGACTCTAAGAAGGAAATAAAAGATTTAAAAGGTAAGAGGACAAGATAATGAAATATATATGACATGAATGCAGAGAAAAGGATGCTTTAGGGGGAGGAGGGAGACAATAACATGGGACAAGAGGATGGAGAAGAGCTGTCCAAGAGGTATAAACAAGAACAAAGCATATTGCAAAGCATATATTAAAATGTCATATAAACCTGCTACTCTGAGTACTGAAAATTAATTTTTAAAATGTGATGTTTAAATTTAAGTGAAGTCACTGGGATGTTCACCAATCGAGTGTGACTGCTGTCATTTAAAAAAAAAAAAAAAAAAAAAAAAAAAAAAGGAAATTGCAGCACAAACAAGTATAGAGAAAACAGCATGTTGCAGAAACTGTGATAAAATGCCTGAGCAGGGCAGGGTCTAGAGACTTCAGAAGAAATCAGCTGTGCCTGCCCATCCCCCTGCCTTCTGATTTCCAAACAATGAGAAAATACATTTTTCATTGCTTACTCCATGAAAACTGTGCTACTTTGTAACAGCAACTTTGACAAATACAAGAGCCAAAAAAGCAGAAAACATATCCATTGACCAAAACAAGGACGCCATGACATCATTCCTGGTGCAATTCTACTAAAATCACCTAATAGGTGTTTGCATACCAGAAACTTAGGAAAAACTCTCCTTTTGCCATTTCAAGCTCATTATTAGTTACTCTGACACAGTATGAATTTCAGAATTCATCACCTACAAGTTTCTATTTTAAAAACAGGTGCTTAACATGAACAAAGAGAGAGAAAAAAAAAGAATGAAGATAAAACATTAAAATGTGCCTTTTGGCCTTTTGGCCCCAGCAGCCATCTTTCAGTAACTCGCCAAAAACAAGGGAAAAGGAGGAGGGCACCCGCTATAGTTTCTCTAGACCTTTTAAGAAACATGAAGTTGTTCCTTTGACCATGTACATGCGAACCTACAAGAAGGTTGCTATTGTGGACATCAATGAAGAAGACACAATTCAGAAAGGAATGCCTGTGTTACCATAGCAAAACCAAAAGAGTCTACATGTCACCTGGCATGCCATGAGCATCATTGTAAACAAGTAAGCTAACGATAAGATCTTCCCAAGAGAATTAATGTGCAGATTGAGCACATCAAACACTCTAAGAGCAGAGACAGCTTCCTGAAGTGGATGAAGGAAAACGACCAGAAGAAAAAAGAAGCTGAAGATAAGGCACCTGGGTTCAGCTGAAGCAGCAGCTGAAGGACCTTGAGGTGCTGGAACCTATTCCATAGGAATCCATGGCCTAATGTACAAAAACAAGTAATGTATTTGTGTAAAACTTAGTAAAGCTGAAATAAAGAAGAGGAAGAAAAGGAATGCCCCCCCCCCACCATTCAGTTGATGTTGAAGAACACTTGGTTTTGCATGCACTACTCAAGTTTACTTTCAAAAAAAAAAAATGTGAAGGAAATCAGAAGTTTCCCACTGCTTTAATAAGAGGGAACACAGACCTCACCTCAAATAAATATCTCAATTCCAGCAACAAGTAATTTCCCTAAACAAAGAAGTATACAGTCCTGAACATATTCAAAGTTCAAAAAGAATGTATCTAATGAAGTGATCCACAAAGGCCTTGAAGTATCCTTAGCTAAAACAAAGCAATTATTTGTTTGTGCCAAGAAAATTCTTATTAAAACTTCTTAAAACATAAACAGGTATTCCTTTAAAATGGATGCTGAAAGTGGGAGAAAGAGCTATTTATGTGATATAATGTCTATTTATAGCACAAATAATCACCACAAAGTAAAGGAGCAGGAAATTACCACCAAATCAATTTTCTCATGTATATCTCAGTATTTTCTATGGGGCAGAGAGCATACATTTCATCTCTCTAATGGCACATACATATTATTAGAATTCAAAAGAATCATTCCATATTCATTTCCAAAGACAAGATATCTCTTTTGGACATAGTGGTTTTATCATAATTGATCCTTCTTGAGATCAATAGCTCCAGTAAGGTAGCATTTGTTTAACTAAGGTCAGACCTTTTAAAGATTCATGCATATTCAATTGGATTTAAAGGAGATCTTCCTTTCCAAAATGTAGTGATTCCCAAGAAACTAACACACATTTTACACTGTTGAAATTAATTATGCACACAGTAGGCACATGAGAAGTGTTAGAAACTGGCAAACTACAAAAATCTCATCGATAAAAACAAAGCAACAGCATATATTAAGCTGGCACACTGGTAAGAGTATAGTAACCAAATGAGAGGTAATGAAGTAGGTGATCAGGCTTGACTACTTCGTGTTTCACTTGTTCATCAAGACAATTGCTATTGTATTGGTGTATAATGGAGAAGTTTTGCATTTATTATTAAAAAATTCATTTTAACTATATCAAAGTATTGTTAACATCTATGAACTTGAAATTTAATATAGATTAAGAGTAAAGCTTTTTGCAAAGTCAAGTATTTATATGAACAAGCATCAGTTTATGTTGTGTCTCTGTTCTAAGGAAGGCATCCTGATGATTTTGTCATTATCCATTATCCATTATCCATCATAGAGTATATTTACACAAACTAACATGCTTACAGTGTCAGTAAGTGATTATGATCCTTACTTTCTGTTATCAACTTGATTGAATTTTGGATCTCTGGGAGACAATGCTGGATGTGTTTATAATGGCATCTCCAATGAAGTTTAGCTGAGAAAGGACAATTCATCCCAAATGTGTATATTGTCATCTACAAACTGAAGTCTCAGACTGAAGAAAAGAGAAAAAGGAGAGGGGAAGCTGACTTCTACTTCTATCTCTCTCTGCTTGCTGACAGTGGATATATGGGACCAGGTGCCTCACACTCCTGTTACCACAAGAAGGTTCATTCTCCTGTTACCCCCTCCTCTTTATGATAGTGTACATTCAGAGTCCAAACTAAAATAAACTCTTCCTTCAGTAAGTTGCTTTTGTTAGCTATTTCTTTACAGCCAATAAAAAAGCAACTAATGCAGAAAATTGGCAAGGAGTAGAACAAGATGTTGTGGTGGTAAATGTCATAGGCCTTTGGAAGTGTTTTGTGGAAAAGTTATGAGAAAGTACAAAGATGTTGGCTAGAGATGTGCTATGATTCTGTAAGAGATTATTGGACCATTTTTCTGAGACAGTTTAGGAGGCCAGAATGTCAAGAAGAATATGAACAGTAGAGGCTGGGATCATAAGCTATCAGTGTTGAGTAAAGACTCTGTTAGCAACAATGTTATGGGGTATCCCTATTTCATGGCAAAGTTAGTGGCTGCATTCTTCCCACATCCTCAGATTTGAATAGTGTGGAATTTAGAAGGCATAGTGATAGATGCATGCCTTTAATTCCAGCACTTGGAAGGCAGAGGCAAATTTCGAGACAGTCTGTCATCCAGTCTCAGGCAAGCTCACCACTTACTAATCTAAAACACTCTACCATGAAAGAGAGCAGAAAAATACTTTAACATTTACAGTTTGCTAAAGAAAGTGGTGTGAGTGAGATGTAGGTAAGGCAGTTACATAGAAAGAAAATATAACTATTTGTAAGATTTGCAGATTTGGAAGATTTGCAGAATTCTGGTTCTCTTCTCACTGAAGATAATGAGATAATGCAGAATTGGGAAAGGGTTGTATTCTTTTCAAGAAAGTCCTGCGATGCTGTAATATGAAGATATAAAGGTAAAGGCTAAGTTCCAGTGAAGATCTCGTGGTGTTACAAATAAATGCTAAGATCACCGGGAACACCAAGAAGCTGGTGCAGAATACCAATTGAGATATGGACTGCATGTGCTACCTTTTTTGGTCACCGATAGAATCTTTGTTCCCTAAACACCAAACGAGCTGGGCCTCCACTGCCCACATTTCTGTCTTCTGGCCTTTCAAGCTTCCATCAGAGTGATCCAATGAGCTCTGCTCACAGCATTTAGGGGTGTCTCTAGCCCAGAGGTCTACACTCTTCCACATTCTACTTCCATCCCTGGTCTAGTAGGGCCAAATAACCATGCTATTATGTTTATTAGGACAACAGCTCCACGTCTTCAATCAAATTTTCTGTGTTAGTTACTTTCTCTATTACTCTGGCAAGCTACCCTCGCAGGATTAACTTGGTGGAGAAAGCTTCTGTTGTTCACAGTTCCAGGGTACAGTCTAGTATGATGGAGAAGGAATGGTGGCATGAGCTTAAGGCAGATGGACGCAGAGGGAGACTACTTTTCATGGTCTGCTAGTATTCTTCTTTTAACATAGTCTAAAAGCCAAGGCCATGGAGTTGTGCTGCTCACATTTAGAGTAGGTCTTTTCACCCTCTTAGCAAATGTAGGAAACTTCTCACAGCCATGCGCAGAGATTTGGTTTCATGGGACTCTGAATCCCATCTAGTTAAGAATCAATGGACTGTATAGTTATTATATATGATGTAACCACATACTATTAATTTTATATGTCAACTTTCCTGGTGTAATGAGTTGTCCACTTAAAATATCTATTAAATATCACTTCTAAATTTGTGAAGATAGCATTAAAGAAATGATTATTATAAAATGCCAACTTTTTGGCCATTGGCTCTTTTTAATGTGGTAAGACATTTACTGTCCTGGATAGAATAAAGAAATAGAAGAAGGTTGAATTTGTTCTCTGCATCATTACTGGATCTGTTTTCTCAGAATAGCCTGTGATCTATAGACTTAGTTCTATTGCTGTCAGGTCTTTGAAATTGAAAGCTTTCCTGTGTCTCTAGCTTCTAGATTATGTGTTTTCATGGGTTTCATAATCATGTAAACTCATTCTTGATAAGTAATGGTTATGTGTGTTGTATGTGTATATATGTGTGACTGTGTCCATGGGAGTGCATATGCATGTGTAACTGTGTGTATGCATGAACATACATATACTATTCCTCTCTCTCTGGGAAATTAATACATATACAAATTACATATGCCTTTGCTCACTCTTGTTTGTTCTTTTATATTGATCTGATTTCCAATTTTTAGAGCTGTATTATTTCATAATTACATTACTTTGCTATTATCAGATGTTTTCTCTGACAGAAAAAAATCTATACTTTTTACCACTTCAAAAACATTAATATTTTGTTGCTATTATTTGTGTGAATAATTTCATGAACTAATATAAGAGAAGTAAAATATTAGCATTTCATTATTTCTCTATTAAACTAGTTTGAAAATAATTAACTTTTTAATAAGATTCTTCTGTTTAGACTGAGAGTATAATATGTGCCAAAATCATTATAACCTCACATTGTTAAAGGTATTTGAATGAAGAAAATTAAAATACCATATGTCTCTTTTTAGAATAATTCCTCGATATATCTTTTCAGTTGTGCTTGGTATCATTTTCACATTGTAACCTCAACCTCCTGAGAATAAATGGTGTCTAGCATATATTTGAATTTGATATATAAATTTTAAATATAGATATTCTTAATATTTGTAAGAACTTTCAGTCAATTCTCCTGCGTTTTTAAATATATAGTTGTGACAGAGACTACATGCCCTACATGCCTGGCTGTGACTTCTCCTTCTCTCCTCCTCTTCAGTTGTCTTCTCTTCTTTTTCTTTTCTTCCTTCTAGGTAGACATTTGTTGTCAAGGGAATATCTTGAAACCTTGAAAAACCTTGCTGTGGAGGCAGGCTTTTCAGGAATTCAATTCTATTTTTGGCTGCACAATGAAATTGAGGCCAGCCTGGGCTACATGAGATATTGTCTCATAAAACCAAAAGGAAAAAAATCTTATGCTATAAAATATGGAACAAAATGAAGAGTCCAATTTCCTAACAGTAGCATGGAAATTCATACCAGTATTAAACTACATCCATTATCTTTCAGATTAAAAATAATAATAATAATAATAATAATAAATAGTTGCAGTTCCATTTTGTATAAGCTATTCAGCTCAGATGCGCTTACACAAATGTCACTGTATTATTGCAAATAATTACTTTTTTCTGTTGTTCTTGCTTCCATTTATAGTTTTGGCACTTATTGAGAATAGTCTTATTGCATTGGCAGGACATTACATCCATGTTAAATATAATGGTGACAGCTTCTTGGATCCTAAACTAAGTTCAAACATTTCCTAAGCTTACTGGATTCTTGCCTCTCCTATAGAAAGACTACCACTTTTTTTTCCAAATATCCTGACTCAATTCTGCTTGCCATCTTTAGGATTAATGAGTCATTTATCTGCTGTCTGAGTTTTAAGTCTGTCTTGAGGAAGCAACTTTGATTAATGCTCAAAGTGATTAAATGATTCTCACTTTGACTCCTCTTCTATTTGCAACACTGAGGGTTCAGGAAAGTAACAGAGGGTCATGAGAAAGAACGAGTGATGCTTAGCAGTATTTTAACCAATGGTTCTGGTGCTGCATAGAACTTTATAACCATCTGAAGCTTAAGAAGAAAATTAAAGACTTTGTAGTAAATGTGAAACATTGTATTTAAAGATGATAAAAAAGTGGGGGGGGGGCTTCAGGAAATTACATGTGGACCTGAAAACATTGTACTTTAAAAAAGACACTTTCAAAGAAAGAGTATAAAACTATGTTTGGAGGCACTTTTATGATTATGAAAGAGAATTATTCCCTACATAACTGTCTTCCTTGCATGGTAGGAGTGAGGAAATTATTTTGTTACATAAAATGCTTCTATGAAATTCAATAAAAGCAAATATCAAAGAACAAAATGGCAAAGAAATTCCAGCAGACTATTAGGAGTGATCGTCTGAAAATGGGAAATTATAGCACATATGATTGACTACTGTAAAATAAATATAAGAACAAATTCATTAGAAGTAAAGTTCTGGATGCAATGATACACACTGTGACCCCAAAATCCATGATGGTGAGGCAGGTGTCTGGCAGGTTCAAGACCATTCAGACAGCATAATAAAACTGTTTCTGAAAAATGAAGGGACACATCCTCAAACATAACAGAAATTTCATAAATCAGCACAACACATAAATCCACAATCTGTTTGAAGAAATATCGATTTAGTGAGTAAAATAACAAGGCATAGTGACTACATCTGTAGAACTATCTGCTTACTAAGACTGTGTACTATTAAAGACTAGTTAACTTTCGTTTTCACTGAATGGTGATTTTCATCAATTTCTTTTATCTCATAAACACTTGAAAAAATATTACACTAAAATTTCTAATATTAAGAGAAGCTTAGAGATAGCAAGATGGCTAAGTGTGTAACTTTTCCTAGAAGACTGGACACCTGAATCCCACAAGAAGACAGAAAGAAGAAAATGAATACCACAAAATAGTTTTCTGACTTCTACACACACATATGCATACTTATTGGCACACACACACACACACACACACACACACTGCACACAAGCACATGCACACATATATACACATGCACACACAAGCACATACATGCACACACGTATACATGCACGCATGCACATGCACACATGCATACATACACACAATGACAGTAACAAGTTCTTTTTAATCACACTATTTCTGGTTTCAGAATTCTAAAAGACTCATGACTACACATTAATGGAGAAAGCTGACTTTTCTCCTCTGGAGAAAAATTAAACTAGGTTAAAAAACTATGAAAAGATCTGTGCCAAGAAATAATTGAAAGTAATGTAGCATTAATCTCTTCTGCTAAAACCAACCCGATTCAACTTGTGCTGCAGAAGGATGGCAATAAATAAATAATTAAATAAATAATGTGCAAGCTCAAGGAAATTATCTTCTGAGTACAGAATTGTAGAACAGATATCTGCTGACTTTAACATTCTCAAGAACTGTACCTCAAGAACTGTAAAGGCTCTAAGATTTTAGTTTATCTATAATCTAAAAATTTATCATTCAACAGTTTCATAGATGAAGGTAAGAAGCTTAAACTTCAGGGTCAGTAGTAAAAAGAGTTTCTTCATGATGATAGCAGATTGCGAGTAGCATTAGCAATTTCACAAGAGCTACTTTAGGCCAAGTGGAGAGAATCATATGACAATTCTACTTGGAGCAGCCAGAATTACAATGAAGGATCTCATGAGTATAACATGCGTCTACTGTAATGGACAATAGGATAATTTGTAGCCTTCTCAGACAGCTAAAGTTTAGGGTTTCTTTAGTCAAACTATAAAGCTTGACTTTGTAATAAAAATAATTTGAAATTTGTAGTATCTACTTCAACATTAGATAATATAAAACATAGAAATTTATTTTCCAGATAAATGGAACATTATAGCCATATCCAGTATGTGCTGTTTTATTTTAATGTATTCCTCTGAGATGCTACATCCTAACTCCCAAATCCTGTACACAGTAGCTTCTTAATTCTTGACTTTCTTTTATTAAAAGTGCTTTAATTCAAATTATGTACATCTAGGTGACAAAAGAATAGCAAAACAGGTGAGTTTGAGGGAATACATTTTCCAAGGAAATGAATGAAATATGAAGAGACAAAAATATTCAGAAAATGAAGGTAGAGTTAAAGGTCAAATAGAACATATTTTAGTGTTGGGGTGAACACCACGCATGTAACCCTCACAACCTTTCATTTTAATACATTTTCTTCTATATCATCCTTTTATTAAGTAAGACATGGACTATTTTGGTCTGAATTCAAACTGAAGCAATTAGATATTCCTAGTAGACTACATAATCTAATTAATCCAGTCATCTAACCAAATGGTCTATTAACAGCACATTGAAATTGTAAATGAACAAAGAATTTTCTAAACAAATAAGCAGTTAAATACAGTTCTATAATTTATGCTGAGCTCTGTTTCACAATTTGAAAACTATGCTTATTTCCCTCTGAATCCTAGAAACCATTCTAATTCTTGTCTCTTTGTTATCAGATCCTAAGGTTTAAGAATTGTCTGACATTCAATAAAGGTATGCCTTGTTTATGATTGGCTCTTTCATTATTTATAATAATTGCTCCATCTTTGAAGCTATTATTAACCCCAAACTGGATATAAAATTGACTTTGTTCTAAGTTCTGATCTTATAAGAGCCACAGCAACAGTATGGCTATCTACTTGACACAGCTTCAGCAAATACATTTAAGCAAGCAGAAACAACCTTTGCCCAAACTATTTTAATAAACACAAATCTAAGAAAATGTCTACAGTAATTCTGAAATCTTATGAAGTACCATAGTTTTTTTCTCTTTTATACTCATGTATCCATTCTGAATAAGGCAAAGTAAATCTTAATGTTAAACTGTACCTACATTTATAGAAATATATCACTAAATATGTGTAAAATTATATACATGCATATTACAGATAGACTTTAATGAAACTGTGCATCTATTTTAAGCATAGTATCCTCTTTGTGTTATTTCATTGGATCTTTATTATTTAAATTTTTTATTATTTTCAGGAAGTCACTAACATTCATAAAAAGTGAAATACTTAACTTCAAGATTAAGATCAGCTTCTGTCAGGTGTACTCTGTTATAGACCTCAAACCATACAGACACATAACACCTGACAGGGAAACCCAAACGTAATATCTCCAGCTCACAGTCTGATTTACCCAAGAAACAAATCCCTTCTTGTCCTTAGAATGTTTTGCTTTTCTTATGTCAGTCATGCTTGAGTCTCTATCCATTTGCTATCATTCATTCTTGAACGCCTCCTAGGGAGCTTGTCTATCAGTCATTTATCCTTTACATTAGCTGTTTCACAATGTCGTGTTCTGTTCTGATACTGTGCAGTGCAGAAGGGCACAGACTCTTATCCACATGGAGAGAAAAGAAAGGGAAGAAAAGAACTGAGAAAAATGAGCACCCAAACACCACACACAGTCCCACATCGTACAGGACATTGTCAAATCAGGCAGCAAGAGTGACAAAGGGCTACTTCCCCGACATTAAAATTTAATACTCATCTACTTTTCTTTCTTTCTGTAAATACTCAATGGAAGAAAACTGACTCCAGCAGGGTTTTTATCAGATGCAGAAAGTGATGAATTGGCAGTTGGCTTCTAAATCAAAAGGTGAGAGAGTTGGCAATGTGTATATGCTGGCCTGCAGCGATAGTGAGAAACACTTAAACCAGGCCATGGAGACACCCTCATGAAAATGTGCTTAAGGTTTCTCAAATGTCACCCTAGCCTGACAAATCCCTGCTGTGAAAGTCACAATCTGCACAGACTAAACTGCTGCTCACATTGTCACTGCCTGATCTGACCTATCAGACAGACAGCACTTCATTGAATACAGGCATATTGAGTGCCACACTTTGTCACAGAGGTTAAGTGATGACTTCAAGTCCAGTTCCTGCTGTTATAAAGTTTGGGTTTGAGCCTATCTATAAAAACTTAGTAGTAGGACCCTGTGAGACTACCCAGTGGGTAAAGGCACTAACTGTCAAGCTTGCATCCTGAATTCAACCTCCAGAGCCTACATGGTATCAAGGGAAAAAAAAAAAACAAGCTACGCACAAAAACCCATGGGGCACATATACAAACACGCATAACAAAATATAAATAGAAAAACAATGTTTGAGTATTATTTAAAATGGCACTCTTGAATACAAAAGAATGACAATGAGTGGTGGTAAAAACAGCACTTTTAACTTTATAAAATATAAAGCTAAGCATTAGTCCTGTGTTCTACCCATAGCACTTCTTCTATTCAAAGCCCTTTCTTCTCTCTGCTTGTCCTGTAGAGGTCCTGTTGAAGCTCATATATTCTTTATGAAGTCATCCCAAAGCCCTCTTAGTGATCTCAAGTTTCTCATCTCTGAACTAGTATATCACTTATGGTCATGGGTTTATATAACTGTTCTTTTTCCCACTTAATATCTCAACTATCATTCTTTATGAAGAGAAAGGAGCATAGAGTTGTGGAGGTCTTTTCCATTTGAATCTGCCTCAGATGTTAGCAGTTCACAGGCCCTCAGAACTGATAAAATGACAAAGCCTGCCCACACTGAGATTCCCTTTGATTTGAAGGAGATAGACACCCAACATGAGATGACACAAAATAAATTCCAGTAGTATTAGGAGACAGTCATACATGATTCTTTCTGGTGTGACTTCAATGATGATGGTATGAGGCGATGTCTCATTCCTGAGTATTGAAAAAAAAAAGTGTGTGGAAGAAAGAAACATGATCTAATCTACAAGATAAAGGGAAGGATATGGATAAGGGCATCCATCTTAACGTGTATATCATGAAGAGAGGTTTGTGAAGTAGTAACTGGTGAGGTGGTTTTTATTTCTATCAGAGATAAAACTATTTAGCTGTATCTCTTTTCTTCCATCTCCATTAATACCTCTTGCTACTTTAGTTCTGCCCCTTGTTCTACTGTGTATCATTTTAATCTGCCCATCTACCCTTAATATTTTTCTTTCCTCCTGAATACAGGAGATAATAAAGAAGTAAGGCAGATTTAAGAGAAAGTTGGCAGTGTTTAGTATGAGAAATGGAAATTAAAAGAAAAAAAATCAATGAAAAAACTGGGAAGGAGAAATAAACAGATTAGTCAAGCAAAGGGAATTACCCATGTGTTTACAGCAGGACTTATCTCAAGTTAGCTCTCCCTGTCCAATAAGTACTCTGTTCTCATGGTGACAAGTTTAACAGAAATGGAGAGGAATATTTGAGTCATATTTTTCTATATGAGCCAAGATCAACACAAACATCTTCAGCAAAAATAACACAAAATTTTACTACTAAGGACATGACCTAATGAGTTAGGGTACAGAGTTTGTTTTAAATATCCCTTTGGGGAAAGGAAATGCATGTTCAATTAAGAGAATAATTTAAGCATTAAAATTGATAATCCATATTTTTATGTTAGTTTCTTCTCTGTTTTTGACAATTTCATATATACTTATAAGATATCTTGCTTGTGATCTCATTTCCTTACTAATGTCTTTATATGTCTTACTTTCCCTCAGCAATTCTTTTCTTCTCAACTAGTCTCATAGAGGCTACATCATTAAAGAATAACACCCTTCTACTAATGATAGTCAGAACTATTAGTAACACCCCCTCAGAAAGGAAGAGAATTAACTATGACACTGCCAAAAGGACTTCTCTGCTCCAGGATGAGAGCAGTGATAATCTCTGTTTATAAACATTAATATGTAGAAGGCAGGTTGACAAATCCATTTAGGGGAACAATGACGATACGTTGCCCATTGGGCCCACGCTCTCCCAGTCACAGCTTTTTTTTTTTTTTAACATGTTTATAGTATCAAGTATGTATCCTTTCATGTGCAGAATTTGTGTTTTTATAAACTTTATATTACACCGTGAATTCATAAGAATGGACTTTCACAAGTCATTCTGCTTGCCACTCATTCTCACTGTGTATCTCTGGGTGGAGCAGATTTGCTCTTCAGGGAACCCAGTGAAGCTGGCTCTTAGGCTTTTTCCTGTGCACTTTCTCTGTTAGAAGATGTAGTAAATTCAGTATCCCTATACACTCTCTTGGCAAGATCTTGCCCTTTCCTGCTCTATTGACAGCAACACTGAGCTTGACTAGCAGCATTGCAATTTTCTTTGTAACACTGTAGGCCATCCATTTAGAACCGTACCTGTTCCCTTTGTGTGTGCACTCTGCCTTTTCAATGGGTTCGTACGGATATGTTCAAAAAAAAAAAAAAAAGTGAGTCCACATTTTTTAAATGCTTACCCAGAATTTTTCTTTACCTTAATCATTCTGGGTCATCCCTGGTAGAATGCAGTTCCAGGGAAAGAAACTGAACCTACTGAATTCTTGTAAAATAGCTCCTGTTTTTCATTTTGCTGTAATTTTTCTGGGAAGGAGAATTTTCTGTGTTAGACAAAACAGGCCAAGCCAAGATGCTTGAAATGAAGTGGATGCTGCTTGAGCTTGTTTTCACAAAGAAACCACAAGTGTGCCGGTTCTTGCATCCTGTTTCAATGTAACTGAGGATTATCCTCTACTTTGCACTCTATAGTGCAGACAAGTAAAACATGCTCACAGTGCTAAAAATTTTCTCATTATGTGATGCTTTTAACTAATTGCAATAAATTTACAACTATACACCAATGGCTCTCTGGTTCACCAACATAATAGGAAAATTATGTGTCAGGAGGAGATGTTTTTCCTGTAAAACTTGGTTTTCAGATGTGATTGACTTTGAGTTCTTGTGGTTGTTGTTTATTTGTTTGTTTGTTTTTGTGATTAGTTTGCTTTTCTGTTGTGGTGTGTGTGTGTGTGTGTGTGTGTGTGTTTGGGTTTGGGTTTTTCCTCCCTCTGACTAATGAGAGTAAATGTTTTGTGTGACTTTGACTCAGTAAAATCCTCTCAGAAAAGAATTTAAATATAATCTCTTCCTGCAAGTACTTTAAACCCACTTTCATATTTATGCAGGAAAGTGTTTGCAAGATTTATAGCACAATAAAATATCAATTGCAAGCATACTGTGTTCGTCATAATTATTATTAAGAACCACTTAAGTTGGTATTTCACATTTCATAGTCCTCATTAAACACTTAAAGTCCTTGCTGTTTTCCAATTCTCCATGTCTGGTAAGTAGAATAACTTGCTAATGATATTTTCATTTTATTTCCTAGAAATATGAAAAGTATTTATTGAGAATATTATAAAGATTTTTCTTAAAGAACACAAAGAAACATGAAAATAGCCTTAAGACTTTAAATTAGTATTTAATTGAAAACAAGTATGTTAGAGAAGTTAAATATACACCTTATAGATCCTTTACTCTATTTCATTTCCATAAAACCTGGTCGCTTTAGCAGCTTGTGTAGAAGCAGATGCAGAGGGCTTAGGGGAAGGAAGAGCAAATGGGAAAGAATAGATTCATGAAGTAGCTGAAGTATAAAAATATCACTCAGCACAGGAGTTTAGCCTTTGTCCTGAGACATACGTAGCAACCACAGATGAACCCTGGAGCCATCAGGATCAGTGTTACAGTTTAGAGGAAAATACCAGTGTCAAATAACATAAATGAGGGTCCATACTCTCCAATTTCTACATTTGAAATAAAGAAAATACAAAAGATGGGAACTCAGAATATATTTGGCTAATGGAGATGACACCACAACTGAAGACCTTTTTCAGAGATAGTCAATAATAAAAGAACACTCTGATCGACTCTGTTACAAACTACTTGCTGATCATGTCTGTATGCCCAACATTCAAGGATCATATAATTCTTCAGGGACTCTTAAATCAAAGAATCATAATAACTTTCTTATATAAGTAACCCAATTCAACAGTGTCTCCGTGTTTAAAGATGTAATGTCATTGATATGCTTAGAAGTGCCTGACCAAAGCTCCTCATCCTAAGCTTAGTGACAGCCTTGTGTTCACCAAGGTGCCTCACCCACATCTGCCTTCTAACACTTGCACAACTAACTCACATTAATTACCATTATTTTCTTTGCCCTTCAGTATCTCTTCTGAGACAACAGTCTTATTATCTTTAATGTCACTCCAAAACAGTGCCTTTCCACTCCCTGCATCTCTCTCTAATCACTATCAACAGCAGAAAGTATGCAGCATAATAGGTAAACATGAAAGCATGAAGAAATGCTGACAAGATTCTATTAAGAGAACATTTTTAAATCTCTTTTACTTCATTAACAAAGCAACATATTCTCCTGTATGCCGTGTTTCCTTCCTTTTTCCTATCTTTGCTACCTTCCTTTCTTCATTATTTTTATTTCTACAGCTGTGACTCTTTATCTGAAAAGAATGGTTTTGTGTTTTTGATTAACAGCATATCCTATATTTACCACCACATATTCATCATTTAATTCTAGCATACCTTTTTGAATTGTCACTTACTTACAGTGTTCATTTAACATAGTCACAGTAAAGTTTGGTATTTTCTGAGATGACCTTGTTTAATCCAGCATTTTCCAAACATCATGGTCTGACATTCATGTTTAGATAGTATGTCAACTACTAATAAAACAATTCAAGAAATGCAATTCAGTGACTATTACTAAAGAAATCTAAAAACCATTTGCTTCTGAAATTTTTTGAATAGAAGACTGTTGTTGCTATATATTCTCTAAAGGGAATTGTACTTTTTTATTCCTCTCACCATTTCCTCAAAGAAACCAGAGTGGACTAATCCACATCTGAGATGTGTATATACATTTCAGCAAAATATGTCTACCAGTTAGTAAAATCTATCATAATTATGTTATTGTATAATAATTATTGCACTGCTGACCAAAAGGAAAAAGCTTGAATTCATGTATAAGTGTATGAGCACATATGTCCATTTATAATTCTATATAAAAATGCACCCTGAAGCTGAGTTGTGAAAAGTAGGAAAGATGAAAACCTGAAGCTCCTGTACTTACATGAAGGCTATAATGATTGGAGGAAGGCTGAGGCCACAGACTGTGCTTTGAGGCAGGGAGGAGATAGGTATATAAATAATGTTGAAATATTTTTCCTTTTATACAAATAAAAGGACTGTTGGTGGCAGAATTTCATACAAACAGAACTATTATACAGCGAGGCCCATGAGTAAAGATTGATATCAATGGACTCTGACCAATTAAATCGACAGCCATGTGGATGAGACAGACAGATCAAAATGTGTTATTTCAAAGGGCATTGGTGTGAGGTGGGGACAGAAGGACAGCCATCATGAAGATCAAGGCTGCTGCCTTCAGACTAGCCTGTCTACTGCTATCCTTTGATGAGTCTTCTCTAGGTCACCTTTATGCAAGGAGGTAGAGTGGTCACTCTGACTTGGTCAACTTAATTGTATTATTTAAGTTCTGCAAATGGTTGAGAAAATTGCTTTTAATTTTTTTTTACAAGACTTGATATTTTAAGAAAAGTTAGCATATCTTAAATATACTATATATACTACATTGAATAATTAGCATATTTATCACAATGTAAAGTCATTCTTAAGATCACTGTCTTTTTCTCTCTGACTGATGACAATGACAAACTACAGTACAGCTAGTCTGATTACATTTAGAAAGCAAGGAAGAATTTAAAAGGCATAGAAAATCTACACAAGGTTGTTAACCCTAGGATACATACGTGGGCATGATGTCCATAGATGATAGAATGATAATCTTTTATTTATTTCTGATTACTAGACATGCAAGAGTGTCCTGGATGTTTACTCTCTGTGTTTCTCATGAAGCTGAAAACAATAAGCCACCAAGGTACTGCTATAGACTGAATATATACCTTCGCATATAGAGACTACCCCACAATGTGATGGTGCTTTGAATAAGAGTGGCCCTCTTAGGCTCATATGTATGAATGCTTAGTCACCAAGAATTGACACTATTTGTAAGGATTAGAAAGATTAAGAAGTATATACTTGTTAGAGCAAGCGCAACCTTGTTGGAGGAAGTATAACACAGGGGTGTACTTTGAAGTTTCAAAAGTCCATGCCAGTCCCAGGCTACCTCTCTATGACTTTAGATATGGATGTAGCTCTCAACTATTTCCCCACTGTTGTGGTGCCACCATGCTCCTCACCATGATGATAACATGCTACGCCTGTGAAACTGTAAGCAAGCCCCCAATTAAATGCTTTCTTTTTATAAAAAAAAAAAGTGTCTTGGTCATGATGTCACTTCACAGAAATAGAACAGTGACTAAACATAAATGAGGTCTTTGGATGGTAATAAGAATTACCTGTGGTAATAAAGAATTACCCTCATGTAAGGGTGACCATAAAGATACAAAAAGTGGGATGAAGGATTAATCCAGAATCACCTATGCTAGCACCCTTATTTTATACTTCCAGTTTCCAGAAAGCAGTAATCAAATTTGAGATAACCATAAACTACTCAGATTGTATTTTATTAAGCAGATGAAACAGAGTTGGATAGTTGCTCTTCTCAAGGAACAGAAGAGGTAGACATCCAGCTCTATTCACATGAGCCAGTCTTCCATTCTCCCTCCAAAATCACTCTACATAGGTATCCTTTAGGATACAACTTCACATATAATCAACAGCAAGTGCATCAAAATATTCTACAAATAACCATGAATAATGTCAGAGTTGACTATCCAGAAAGCTCCCTATATGTCCTTCATCACTAATGATCAGTTTGAACACTTATCTCATTCAAGGGGAAGATGTCACCCAATGATTTCAGTCCCAAGAAGTGAGGAATCATTGTGTCCATCATAAAAGCTAACTCTGGGGGGATGTCCTTCTGTACATATTTATTTCTCTTATTGCTTGATGAATAAGACACTGATTGGCCAGGCAAGAAGTATAGATGGGGTGACAAGAGGAAGAAGAAGGAAGCGAAGAGATGAGACAAAGAGATGACATTCTGCCCAGAGAGTAACATGCTGGATTTCGGGTGAGCAACAGCGTCTAGGCAAGACATAGATTAATACAAACGGAAGTAATTAAAACAGAGCCAGCCAATAAGAAGCCTAAGCCATCGGCTAACAGTTTTATAATTAATATAATGTCTGTGCCTTTATTTGGGGCTGAAGGATGGCAGGACATGGCAGGATAGAACCTTTGCCAACACTAATTACCACATGAACAACTCAGACCTCACAAAAGTCTCTTTACCATCACAATATAAGTCTCTTGACAAGCTTAATCAAAGAATCTACACTGTCTTAGTCAGTGCTCTATTGCTGTGAAGAAACACCATGACCAAGGCAACTCTTACAAAAGAAAGTAATTAATTTGGAGCTTTATCTACAATTTCAGAGGGTTAGTACATTATCACCATGGTGGAAAGCTCCATGGCAAGTAGGCAGACATGGTGTTGGAGATGTATCTTATGATTTAGAAATAGAACAGAATAGGTAGAAGAAATAGATCAGAAAGAGCTAGATCCTGATCGACAAACAGAAGAACAGAGAAAGAAACACTGGGCATGGTATGGATATTCAAATCCCCAAATCCTACTCCCAGTGACACACCTCCTCCAAAAGGCCATACCTCCTAAGCCTTCTAAACAGCTCATCAACTTGGGACTAAACATGATGGGGGCCATTGTCTTTCAAACCATCATATATACCGAGAAACAACATGCAGCTGCCTACCATTTCCAGACAATAAATCTTTTGTTATGACATAAAAACTGTCCTAAGGGACACCTAAAGCAGAAAGTCATATTGAGGATGATTGGGAGCAATAGAAACAAGAAGACTCTTGGGAACTATTATGACCAAAATATATGTTTGTAACTCTTAAAGTTAAAATATCATAATATTTTCTACATGCAGCTCACAGGGGCACATATGTAGGGATATATTGAAGAGTACATGCGTATTTTTTTTACATTATATATTTTTAAACATGTTTTTATATCATAGTAAGCTATACTGTCATTCACACCAAATTTGAAATGAAACCCTTCATAGACAACATAAATTACATCCCAGCTTACATGGGTAGTTAATGGAAAAGAATAGGAACATGAGAATTGTAAATGAGCTTTTTGATGTCTCTTGTATTGAATGGATGTTTCCTTTTTAAAAAGTACATTTTTGATGGTCTTCTTGTCATCTTTGCCATCAAACTATGAGAAAATAAGTGTATCATATTTTTTTTCATCTTTAGGTTTTACAATATGCATGACAGCTTGAGATGAAGTCAGCTTCTGTGTTTTACATCAACTCTTGATTTAACATACTAAATTTTAAAGTAATCTTTCTATTTTAAATGTACCTATAAAATATGTAGTGAAATAATTCAATCAATTAGCTTAAGTGAAAAGGGAGAGTTTTATAGAAGATAATATTGCTATAAAACTACAATGATTTTTAAAAATTTATTCTAAAATTATAAAGGCCTTATGATTTAGTGGATGTATTAAAATATACCCACATTCTTATCCTGAGTTTCCAAAGCTTATATGCTCAAAAGACTGAAATTCTTTAGATTGATGGCATCTTGGGATAGTTAAACACACTGTTTCACTCATAAAATGACTGCTAACTAGTAGGGAACAATTGAGAATATATCATATTTCAGAGAAGAGGCAAATTATAGCATGTAAGGCTAGAATTCTCAAGGTATACAATGTCAATACAAATAAAAAGAAATCATATTGTATTATGAAAACATCTGTTATAATAAGGCTTATTTTTACTCATGTAAATTCACAAATTCTTACTTTTGAGTTAGAAGTTAATTTAAAGCATGTTCATAATATTATTTAAATCTACAATACAATATGGATAGAATGTGTGTGTTGGTTCATGTGTAGGTGTGTTTGTGTATTTAATTGAGAAACTGAGTTACTGTTTAAAAAGAAACACACTGCCTACCAAAATATTCCAGTGTGAAAAAAGAAATGAAGCCACTATTCCAAAATAATTTATTTATTGAACATTGTTCATTTTATATCATTGGGTCCTAGTCTTTTGAATCCAAACTAGTAAGTCCACATACCTAAATTCAGAATAACCTATAATCTGTTTTTAAAGGAGTAAATATATTTCATTATTACTCAAAAGTATACTATGAAACTGTTATGAGCTATAGAAAAGATAAAGTAGAATGGATATGAGAATAGAGAATGAACAAACACAGACAGTAGGTGGTGCTTTTTCAGATGATCAATGTCTGGCTCCCTAAGTAAACCATAAACTAGAAGCTTTAAGCCGTGAATTGGTGGTAATCCCAGCACTTGGGAAGCAGAGGGAGGTGGATTTCTGTGAGTTTGAGGCCAGATTGGTCTACAGAGCTAGTTCCAGGTTAGGATCCCAATCAATACAGAGAAGCCCTCTCTCTGTTAAAAAAAAAAAAAAAAAAAAACCCTAGACACTTAATTCCACTTAATTCAATTCATGTCTTTGTGTTTGCTAAGCAAGCACTTTACTGACAAAGCTGTCTTCCCTCCCTGGAAAGTACAGTTTTAATGTCCTATCTTCCCTTCTTCTAGTCTTTTCTTAGCAGGTCAGAAGGCTAAAATTAAATCTACCATATGACTCAGATATACCTAGCTCCTTGGCATATGCCCAGAGGACTTGGCATCATATTCCATAGAAACTGCTCAGCCGATTTCATTGCTGCTCTGTTGACAATAGCTAGGAAATGGAAACAACCTAAAAATCCTACAACCAATAAATTTACATTTATTGTTGCATTTACACTACAGATGACTATGAGCTAAAAAGAAAAATGAAATTATAAACTTTTCAGGTAGATGGGTACAATGAGGAAAGATCATACTGAGATAATCTAGACCCAGAAACAGAAATGCTACATATTTGAACTTGTTGGTTTCTAGCTCCAAATACTTGGATTTTAGTACCTAGCTTATAGTAACTACAGAAATGAGGAAAGCAAAATGGAGCCATAGGCAGAACGGGGAAACCCGGAGCAGTAGAGAGGGAATAGCAGGAAACAAGTGATCTGGTAGGGAAATGAGAAAAGAGAGCCTAATTTACGAAGAACCTCAAGACATAAGAAGTTCTCTTTTGAGTTATTGGTTACACCTATCCAAAAGACTTCTCAAATATAAAACTTACTGCTATCCTTGGTAACTCCTTAGACATGCAAGTTAAGTCCCTATTGCTGAATGGACTATGCATGCACTTTGTAAACAGGCCGCAAAGACCCCTGAACTGGAATTGACCCTCCTTGAGGACTAGAACCAGGCAAGTTTCCAAAGGAGAAACGCAACCAATAGCCCTACTCAACTGTAATGCTTAAGAACTCACCAACAATGAGCATAACACGATAATTTAAAGGTACAGTAGTGGCACATATACTTTAGTGGTAACAAAGGGCTTGCTAATTGAACATAAGATCACTCAACATGAGAGAGAACATGTGTACTATTTGAATATAGTGAAATCACAGTTAGCAGAGGAGAATCTACACCTACTAGTTGACTAACCCAGCATAAAACAACACTATTAACATTTGTCCTCTTCCCCCACAGTAAATATAATCTTCCACCTTTATCAAGTAAGCTTCCCTTTTAGAGACTACTACAGAAAACCACATTCAATGCAACTGCAGAGTTATAGAGCCCAGTTGCAATCCATAAGTCTATAGTCTATAAAACACTTCTGCAACAAAGCTCAGGTAACATTACACAAAAGTGATCATAAAAATCATAAGAGCCAAAAATAAAGGAGGTTGCTGTGATATTGTGACTCTAAGTAACATCAGAAGCTACAGCCATAGAGTCTCACCAATATAAACACCCAAACATGAGCTGAACAAGGATGACACCAATGAATATGCCAAACTGGACATATATAAAAAAAAATGCTCAGGGAACCTCAAACCTACACAAAGAACTATAAGCAACCGAGGAAAGCTGGTTGCAGAAGAGGAGAGAAGAGAGAGAGAGAGGTGAGATAATAAAAGAGGGAGCCATTACTGGTTTGAACAGAAAACTGAACCTAAGGAAAATTCTAGCTAGAGACCTACAAGACTGCTGCCAACTAACAATTTGAGCAACCGTTGAAAGGCTACCATAAATGCCCTTCCTGGATAGTGAGATCAACAACTAACTTATCCACCATGATGGAGCCCTCATCTAGTACCTGTTGGAAACAAAAGCAAACACCCACAATTAAACACTGAGTCGAACTAGAATCCAGATGCAGAGGGAGAGGACAAGACCAGGTTGCAGAAACACATAGAGACAGATGACCATGAACAAGGAGGAGCTAATGGACCCCCAGACTGATAGCTTGGAATCCAGCATGGGACTGACTCAGGCCCCCCTGAATATGGGTCTCAGCTAGAAGGACTGAGCAGTCTAAGGGACCTCAGGCAGTAGAACCAGGATGTATTCCTGGTGCACAAAAGGTCCTTGCGAACACATCCCCCATGTAGGGATACTGCTTTAACCTCAAGACAGGAGAGAAGGCCTAGTCCCTACTTCAAATGACTTGACAGATTTACATGGCCCCACCTGTATGGCACTGCACTACATGTGGAATAGGGGTGGCTGGATGGGAGGGGAGGGTGGTCATGGTGCATGTGAGGGGGCAGAGAGGGTAAGAGGAAGGAAGAGAGGGAAGGAGGGAGGGAGCGAGCATTGTTGGGAGGGAGAGAAAGGGAAATGGGATCGAATTGTAAAAATAAATAAATAAACTAATTTAAACAAATTAATAGGGACAAAAAAGTGACAACTAATATGTTGGAAAGATATTGTTATGTTATTATAGATAAAAGTATTAATTCAGATACTATGGGTGGTGTATCACGACAAGGCATTTCTCTCTAACTTGCTGACCAGAGATAGATTCTTGCTAATCAGTGAGAGAGTCTAACATAAATAGTTTAAGATGTAGAACAATGATAGTAAATACCTGACAATTATTGATGGCCTAACTTCACAAGTCCACATAGTTCCATGCTCAAGGAACACCTACCTATACACATAAAGAATAAATGAATGAATGCTTTAAATTAGCTAATTAATTACATTAGGTTGCTATGACAACTTGAGATTGGCCCTTTATGTCTCAGTTTTTTCTCTCTGTGAAAGCAATTAACTTAAGTATGCTTTTTTATATTTATACTTATTTTGTGTAGGGTTGTTTTGTCTGCATATTTGTCTGTGTTCTGTATATATGTTTTGTACCCATGAAAGCCATGATCAGTTGCTAGAACCCTACTTACAGATGGTTGTGTGTCATCATGTGAGTTCGTGGAATTGAACCCCAGTCCTCTGTAAGACTAGCTGGTGCTCTTAACCTCCTTAATATTTTTAAATTAAAACTTTTAATCAAAAACCCATTACATTATTAAATATACATGTGTAGACTATCTCAACTGTGTGCTATTTTAGAGCATGCCTCTGTGTGATCATCAACTGTGTTTGATTGGGAATTGTATAGAAAATTAGGAATTGTCATCTGTGTGTTATCTGTGGGGGCATTTCTAGAGAAAATGATTGAGAAGGGAGATGCTCCATCCTGTATATAAGCCTTCCCCACCCACAGTAGCTGGTCCTGGGAGAAACAAGAGAGTAAACAGGAACATCTGTCATTACAGACATATTTACCCTCCCTCACTCTTTCTCACAGAATTCTTTCCTCTTTTCCATGATGAATTTAACCTACTGGGATTTGTTCCACCATTCATGTCAATTGTGGTCTGAAATCCCTAAAACTAAATAAAGCAAAATAAATCCTTTGTTTGTCTCAAGTATCTGTAATTAATAAACTTTATTCATATGTAAATATGAAAATATCTGCATTCATATATAGAATTAGAATAAATCTACAAATGATGCCATGACTTGGAATACGGAATCTGGCTTAATAACTTTGTTATTAATTATTTTGTTAGTTCAAATAATCACTTTTTAACATTTAATTCTACTTTGGTCTTAAAATGAATTCTTCCCTTTTTGTTAATTTTAATATAGCGATAGTCTTTCCAATGCATGAATTCTCCTGCTTCTGAAAATGCCTCCTTGTAAAAGCTACAGAAGACTATCAAACTTCAAAGAGTTCCCTCAGACATTTCGGTAAGTGCAAATGAAGTTTTTAATCTTCTGGTAGATTCATAATGTCCCGCAGATGTGCCCCTAGCTAAGAAAATCACACAGACATCTATATGAGGAGTTCTGTCCACTAACAGCTGCTAGATTGCTGCCTGGGCCAATAGCGCTGCTCCCAGCTGTTGTTATATCCTTTCCAAAGAGCTTTTAAGACGAAGCCTTCAAGAGAGGTCTTCTTATGACTGCTGCTCAAGACCCTCTTTCTCCAGACAAATTCCTCTGCATCAACTCAAGAAGGAGACACAGTCCCCACATCGCTTTAAAGGTATCCTTACAAGGAACAAACACGTCCTTGAGAGGGATGGGAGAGTAAGCAAGAAAAGGGACAAAAAGAAGCAGGAACAGGGAAAGGATGGACACACCTTTGTCTCTGTATGTTTCCCTCAAGAAATCTTCATTTAAGCAAATTCACAAAGGCTTATTCGTACATATTCGTTCCATTAATGTTTGAAAGTGAACTTTCATTCACTCCTGTTTGTTTTTTGTTTGTTACTGCTTGTTTTTTGTTCAAGACAGAATCTTTCAACATATTTTTTGGCTGTCCTGGAACTCACCATCTAGACAAAGCTGGCCTCAAAAATCACAATATTCTGCCTGGGTGCGTGCCAATTCACCCGACTCAAAAATGAACTTTCAACCTGAACACCTGAACATGCCTAATGATACAATTTGCAGTCTCATCCATGAATCAAGCCTGCCTGTAAACTCATTTGCAGTATCCAGATTTTAAAGTTTTTCAAAGCAGTCAACAAAACCGTAGGTTAATGATATAAATTAAAGTACTGTTGTTACATATAGAAAAGTATTTTCTGAGTATGACATTTACTATTTCAAGTTATCTTGCTATTATATATGTATTTTTAATGAGACATGGATAAATATAGAATTTTTCCAACCTTGCATATTATCAGATTCCAGCTTTTTTTCTATATGCATTAGACATGTTATTCCAGTGCTTTACCTTTCAATTTCTTTTTCTCATTATAATATGTATTCATTTTAAAGATCTACTTTAACAAGTGCTCATTTCAGAGGGCTTTCTGGAATGGATTTTTTTACCAGGAAGATAATTTATCATATGGAGTACTGTCTCTCAAGGTAAAATGGAAATTGGTAGGTAATAAACATTCTCAATGCACCTTAGTATTTGCAAGTGAAGTCTTTAAAATAAGACAGATGCATTTGGATCCATTTAAATTGTATGTGATGCAGTGCCTAACATGTTTGCATTTAGTTCAAACCATTTTGTTTTAAATTGGCTTTCTTTCTTGGCACATTGTGGCATAGCTTTGTAAGGACTGAAATGCAGCCATGGTTTTAAGATAACCAGGAGAGCTACTTTTATTTTATAACATATGTACCTGTTACAGATGTAGTTTATTTTAAGAAATTCTTATTCCCAAACAAATTTTTCTGAATACATGTATATATGTATGTATTAAAGAGGAACATTATGGAAGCTCTATTCAGCAATGGTATCTATTATGTTTACATTTAATGCTTTTATGTGAATTAGTTTTATAATAAGTGAGTTAGACATATACTGAACTGTTTTTAGAAAAACAAATGTTAAAGACTGTATCTGGCATATGCTTTTAAGCAATTCTGCTTAAAAGGGAAATTCTTCATTTCTTCCTGTATCTATGTGCTAAAAACAATGTGGTATACAGGTGTATAATGAGACCCAAACAAATCAGAAACATTTGACTCATTTTCTACACTTTTTCTACCACTCAAGTTATGTACCGAGCTCTCCTGTTTAGAAAGGGTGATTCTGGGCGCTTTATCCCTGCCTGTAACATATGCTCCCCAAACACCACTGTGGACGCTATTGATTTTTAAGAAATGCATACATGCCAGTTTACAAAAACGATCACCTCCCTTTCATTGAAATTAATCCTATTTACATAATTTTACATTAGCAATATCTCAGAAGATGCTAAGTACTGCAAACGACAGTGAGCAGAGTAAGGGGTCAGGGTTTGACAGGATTGCTGAGAGGGAAGAGGTTGAAATGTTATGATCAAAGGGCACAATAGTAAAGGAGAGATATAAGGGCACAGAATGACATCATGGGAATGAAACAAGTGCTTATTAGGTTAAGGAAGAAGAAAATGATAAGCAAGCTCACATAAGTTCAGTAGGAAAGTTGTGAACTCTAGTTCATGTTTTAGTTTATTTAAAATGTAAAAAGAAACATTAAAATCCTCAAATAAGGAAATATGCTAATCTATATTATTTCAAAAGACTGCAGGCACTGAAGAGAAAAAAAAAATAAAAGTATTCCAAGAATCCATTAACAAGTTTATCCCAGTTACTATTCAATTGCTGTGACAGAACACTATGACCAAGGCAACTGAACTGATAAGATAAAACATTTAAATGGGGTCTCACAGTGTGGTAGAGTTAGAGTCTATGACTTATCTGATGGGGAGAATGGGAGTAGAAAGGCAGCCATGGTGCTGAAGAAGGAGTTAAGTACTTACATCCTTTTCCATAAGCACAAGACCAAAAAAAGGTGGCAACTGGGAATGATAAGGGCCCTTTGCAACCTCAAGGCTCGCCCCAAGTGACAACACCTCCTTCCTCCAGCAAGGCCAAAATTCTGAATACTAAACAGTTCCACCCTCTGCCACCAAGCATTCAAATATCTGAGCCTACTGAGGCCACTCATATTCAAAGCACCAGCATGTAGGAGTAATTTCTGGAATCATTGGCGTTTATATCCTTACTTCCTAGCTCAACTCTTCCACTCATGAATATATACATACATACATACATATATGTATATATATATATATATATACATATATATATATATATGTGTGTGTGTGTGTGTGTGTGTGTACGTATATTATATGTATATGTGTGTGTGTAGCTCACATTTCTGAAAACAGTAGGTAGAAGGCAATCTTAATATTACTAAGAAAATGCTTTAGTTCTATGAGAAAATATTTAAATTGCCATTCTATTATTTGTAACTGGAAAATATATTTTTCCATCATCCTTATTTTGTATAACAAAACCTTCCATATCTGGCATAATATTCCACATTAGACTTACATATGCCTATATTTTATAGATAGAGTTTCCTCTGTTGGGCATCTTGGGATCTTCTTCATACATACTACAATGTTACAGCTTTTCAGTGTCAATTTCCAGAACTTTCACACACAACCTACAGAAGACTTTATGTGTCTGATACATACTTTAGTCAAAAGATATGACACAAATGCAAGACAAAACTATTATATTGTTTTATACATAGGCATGGTGAACACAGGCTATATATACACAAAACACATATGTTCCACCCTCAAAGCCTCTGTCTAAATTTAAATATAATGCTATTTTAAAATTCATTACCCAACTCTGTTTAAAAATTTGAGCCTAATTCCTAGGAAAAATTAGCACATATATTAAGAAGTGACACATTTTGGTGTGGTCACAATGAGGTGGTTGTTTCTGGGAATATTTTGTATAGATATTAACCCCCTTTCAATGCTTCACTCATTGCAATCACATTTCACATTCAGTTTTTGGAGAATAACCTGTACTTCATTGGCATATGCTAGTTATGGCATTGATATATGGGTAGACATTCCTTCCACGTAAAATACGCACACAAACACACTGCTTCAGAAACAGCCGTCTTTGTAAAGGAATCCAGTAATGATAGCTACCAGCTCTGCTATCTGCAAGAAATGTGATGGCAGCATCCACTGATGCCCTGAAGCATTCAATGTGTCAGAACTGTGGCCTTTACTCTCTTTCTTTCTGTTAATTTTGTCACTATGCTTAGCTTCAGTTTGTCTCAGGAGCCAGTTTATACAACACATCAACATCTTTCAGGCATCTCTTTGTGACACACAAAGTGAAAAAAATAATGCAGGTGGCAATCTAATTCTTGTAACCAAAACAGAAAACTCTTACATGTAGAAAAGCATAAAAACAGAGGATGATAATAAAAGATAGCAAAGGAAATATAAAACGATGAAGGAAAGTTTATATGGGAGGGGGTTATCCTTGACCAAATAAAAATGATGTTAGAAGACATTCTACAATTATGCATTTTATTACTTCAGTCCTTTTGAAAGCCTACTACGCCAGGCTTAGCACTGGTGTGCTGAGATTAAAGTAGTGATAGATTGTTCTTTCTGAAAGAGTTTACACTTTAATGGTAAACATAGTCTGACAAAATGTAACACCAGTGTGAAAAACGACATACTGGAGAAAAAACAAAAGTTATCTCTATTTCATTTTGAGTTTTGTGTGAAAAACAATAAAATAAAATTTTCTGTGGTTCTTTAGAAGAATTTGTCTCATACTCCTGCCCTCATTCTCATTATGATTTAGGGACCAATGATTTCTTTTTGCCCAATGTGATAATTAAACTGAGACCTGAAATATGCATAAGATGTTTGACAGAAAGGAATCCTGGCTACAGTTTCAGTATGTGCACTCCACCAGATCCAAGAGAGAACAAAACTACCTCAGCTAATGTAATTTTATTCTGGTTGAAGATTTTTAGAGATGAGTGAGAAAACGAAATACAGTGAGGTTAAGGACAGGGATACAAAATTCACAAAAAAGTTTATGAAATTTGACTCAGTTTTGTAGACAATAGGAATGTTAATGCAAAACCATTCTGGAGGTTAAATCAGGAATGGTTTAAGTGTTACAGTAGGAAAATGAAAGAAATATATCAAAAGTTTCCAAAATAATCTAGCCAAGTGGAAAATTAACATACCTTGTATTATGGCAGAAAAGTTCACAGATAGGAAAGGTTGTTTTTTGGTTTTGTTTTTGTTTTTTTAGGAGAGATAGCAAACTTTGTTTTTTAGGTAAGCCCTAAGATACTAAGTAGACAGATAAAATTATCCCAGATTTCAAACTCTACAGTTGCTGAGACTCCTAAGAGGTAACAGGAGTACCAAGCTATTCAACAGAAACTGTTCATAGAATATCTATTCTCCCAGTCATTTGGGAATCTTTGAGAATTTCAAATTGCCCAATATTTCTAAGCTCCCTTTCATCATTATTTCAATTCTACTGTTTTCCCTAACTCACATATCTAATGTCCAATGTGCTCTACTTCGAAAGAAGGCTACAAAAAAGTAATTCAACTCTAGGTATTTACCTTCAAATTTCATAACCACATTTTTCTTCACAGTTGAAAATATTCTATTGTGTAAATATTTCACATAATTATTTTCTATTCATTAGTTTACAGATATCTAAGCTGTTTACATTTTCTGCTTATTGTAAAAAAAAGCAACAATGAACATGGATGTACAAGTATCTCTCTAGTAAGCGACAGAGCCTTTAAGGGTGACATACCTGATCTTGTAGTAAATCTATTTTTTTTTTTTTTTTTGAGGAAGCTTCACAATGATTTCCTTAGTCAATGTACCAGTTCAAATTCCTGCCAACATTGAATAAGTATTCCCCTTTCCAAAAATCCTGATCAGCATCTGCATCACATTTTTTTAATGGACTGGAAATAATCAACCTGAGTGTGGTACCCATACCCGAAAAAGACAAACATTGCCTGTTTTCCTTCATATGTGGATGTTAGCCTTTTTGCTTCAGATATATCTGTTTCATTTAGAATACCCATAAAGATTAAAGATTAGGTAGATAGTAGGGGATCAATGAAGGGTGGGGATGGATTTTTAAAGGAAGAGGAATAGAATATAGCATTATAAAATGGGAAAGGAGAAAAACCAAACAAAGAGAATTAAATGGATTGAGGAATGGGGAACAAGGTAGAAGAGAGTGTATGGGAAGGGATAATTAACAACAAAGGCCTTTGGGAAAAGACATACATAAACTTTATACTATAGAAATTTCACACACACACACACACACACACACACACACACACACACAGAGTTTACATGCAGTTGCCCTATGTTGACAAGACAATGCTCCCACCAAACACTATCACTAACCACAAAACCAGGAATGGGTTACATCTTTTTTAACTTGTTGGACAGTGGCGTTATGACCAATGTTATTGACTAGCACCATGACTTGATGGTAAAAAACCCTGTTGAAGTAAACAACATACTTGAGTCATAGGAAATGGAGAAATCATGCTGCTAAGCATATGGAAGCTTCATTTCTACTCTCTAAGATTCATATCACTGAAATGTGCTGTGCCTGTTGCCAAAGAAAAGGGAATCTTGAATCTCACCTTGCTATGAATTGTGAAAGCTACAATAACGATCTTTCTGGCAAGATGTGTTCACTAGTGCAACAGTAGCATAACTTTTACGGAAGTAAGCAACCACTTTTTGATTAGACCCACAATAGGTCACTAGCAGAGAATAAGAGATTTTGGAACACTGAATTTTATATGGGATATCTATTTCACATCCTTTACCTCAAGGATCAGTGATCTACTCTGAAGAAGAGACTAAAGATTTTAAGAGTGAAGGGTGGTGGATAACTTTAAAGAAACAGTGTTTTCTGGATCCAACCGGGCAGATGCACATACGAACTCATAGAAATTGTGACATGCACAAGACCTGTGAAAATCTAGGCCAGACAAAGTACCAGCATGGAGGAGGTGAACAAAAACCCCATGCATAGTTGAGGAAGTGTTGATATTTGATTGATTATGGAAAGGTAAAAGTAAGTTTTCTTTCGTTGTGTGGCATCTTATATAAAACACAATTTAGGGCAACCCCAATGTCCAATGCCAACAAAAAGAATTCAGTGGTTATTTTTTTCAAAAAGAGAGAAAAGTCATGAAGGTAGCAAGGTGGATGGAATCTTGAAAAAGCTAAATATGATCAAAATAGAGTATATGAAATTCTCAAAGATTTAATAAAATAGTAATTAAAATTAAAAAATGCATGAGGAATGGGGATGAATCATTTTAATCCACACACTCAAGAAGAAGAAGCAAGTGAATCTCTTTGAGTTTTATACTAGCCTCATTCACATAGTGAGTTCCAGAATAAACAGGAATACATTGTAAGAACCTGATTTTTTTTTGTTTGTTTTTTGGTTTTCATTATTTGTTTGTTTGTTTATTTTGTTATGTTGGGTTTTTTGTTTGTTTTGGTTTTGTTTTTAGTAAGTTAAAGAGTTAAAAGCTAGCTCAGTGTGACTGTTAGCAATCCACAGTTGATTAGAACATGTAGTGATGTCAAGAATGGATACAGAGACAATTGCTCATATGAAAACACATTATGAACTGCATGCCAAGAGCAGGCCTCAAAAGAAACATGTTCCACTGATACTTATTTTTGTCTCTTTCTGCCTCCAAAACCATGAATAACTGAAATTCTATTGCTGAAGCCACTTTCTTGGTGGTACTCATGGCAGCTGTAAGAAAGGTATGCATTCCCCAAATGTGAATTCATTTAAGTAGCAAATTGACCATAAATATATAGGAAGGTTATTAATAATCATATTAAAATCCAAGTAAATCAGATCTTATTAAAAATATGCTGTACCATGTTAAAGCATACCTTTTAAGATTAAATAGAAAGAATAGTGGTACTTCTTTCCAGGCATATTTCATTAATCACAATCCAGGGAAAGCTTCATGGCCATAAATTTGGTTCTATATGTGGACTCAATCAGAAAATATTTTAATTACTTTCTGATCAGGCATAGGCAATGCACCTACAAACTCAGAATATCACTTGGAACAAAGAGACAGGAGGATGACAAGCTCTCAATCATCTTAGGTTATATAATAAAAAACTGCTTTGAAGGAAGAAAGGAAAAAGTAAAAAGAAAGGAAGGAAGGAACAGAGGAAGAAAGGAAGACTGGTTACACAGGTCAGTAGTCGAGAATACTGACTGGTTTTTCAGAAGACCTGAGTTTGATTCTCAACACCAATATGGTGGTTCACAATGGTAACTTCAGTTCCATGGAATCTGATGCCATCTTCTGGCCTCTACAACATGAAATGCACTTGGAGTCATAGACAGGTATGCAGACAAAAGCTCATACACATAAATAAAGTATAAAAAGAAGGATAAAGAAAGATAGAGATGGATAAGGGAAGGAAAGAAAAAAAATTGTATAGATTTTTGTGTCACTTTTCTCTAAAATACAATTCAATTATTACTTTTGTACCAACTATACTGATGGGAGATGTTATTCTGTATATGTTTTTCATACTGGTTAATAATAAAGCACTGTTGGCCAATAGAAAAGGAAGATAGGAGGTACTAGGAGACAAGGAAGAAATAGGAAGTAGGAAGGAGGAGTCAAGATGGAGAGTCTGGAGAAAGCAATATGCCGCCGGCTCCCCGGTAAGAGAAATACATAGATCAGCAGAAATGGGATAATAATTGTGACAGAGCTAGCCGAGAAGAAACAAGTAACAGGGCCAACAGCATTGTATCAAATACAGAGTCTCTGTGTATTATTTGGGGCTGGCGCAGCAGCAGGACAAGACCAGGCGGCGGGCAGAAAAACCGTACTTGTTACACTATACATCTTATAAGTAATTTTGAGATGATTTAAAGTATATAGAATGCATGTAAGTTGCATGACAGTGTGTTAGTTCATATAACGGACTTAAGAATCCATTGGTTTTGGTATCTGTAAAGTGGCTCTGGTGCTGAAATCAGATCTTCACATATACAGATAGATTGCCTTATGTATAATGATAAATCATCTTTTTTCTGTTAATATCATTTAAAATGTATTATCTATTAGTTCTGATCAATAATGAATGTCCCTAGAAGCTACAAGAAATAAGCCTATTCAACTAATAATTTTAAGTAGAGGTTATGGCATAGTGGAATTCCCACATAAATTCAGTCACAAAAAAATAACCAATCATCCAACCAGATTTTTTTCTTGAAATGTTGTTTGTGTTACTGAATCCAAATTGAAGATCATAACTTTGAAATAAATTAAGAAAATTTAGAAGACTTATCTATTATTATGTCCAAATAAAATCACCAACTTTACAAATTTGTTCTGTTTATACCTCTGCATTTGTCTGTCTTTAGAAGATTTTCTCTGTATCACTTTCAACATAGTAGTTTCAATTATCCTATAATCTCTACCATGCTACAGAAGTTCTGAATACCTTTTTTAGGGACTGCTGTGTAGCTCAGGGGCAAACACCATGAAGAGCATGTACAACACATGGTTTCTAGACCCAGCAACAAACCTATATAGAACCAAAAAAACAGAAGGCCTTGGATTATTTCTCTGGTCTTTACATAGAGTTATCCTAAGTGGTTCTGTGTAATATATAGTTGGAGACTGAAAGAAACTGAATATACTAGTATGTAGATAATTACTCCAAAATATCCCTATAGAAAGTCTGGGGACCCCAGAGACACAGGAGACCTCGGTAACTATGATTTCTGGCAGTTCAGAAATGAGTCACATATTCCACAAAGATTCACCCTAGACACAAATATCACTGGTAAGTGATCTACAACTGACAAGGAACCTAAGTGGAAATTACACTGAAGGGAAATCCAGGAGGAACGTTTGTTCTTTTTTTAATTATTAACATCAAAGAGCAAATTCCATGGCATTAATCCAGACTTGAAAAAGATGGTGCTATCTTTGAAAACGACAGATCCATGGAGAGCTATTGATAATACCGATGTAACTGAAATCGTAATAGCATTCAACGGCACTAAAGCAAAAGCAGTTGAAATTTACTGGCATCAAGTAATGCAGTTTTTTCCCAAAAATTAGGGATTCGGAGACTGAGACATAGCCAATTTTAAATTCAAAGTTCTGTTTAGTGGCAGACAAACTTCAGCTCTCTTCCACATTGCATCAGATGAGATGCTTTCTTATCTATAACCTACTAAGGTGACTGTGTGTGTGTGTGTGTGTGTGTGTGTGTGTGTGTGTGTGTGTGTGTGTGCTCACATGAGCACATGAGTATGCCCTGTGGTATGCAATGGTTGTGGCTGGAGAAAGGGGTCCAGAGAAAAATGTGACAAAAAAATTCCGAGTGGAAGATTAGAGCTAGCACCTTTGCTTCTAGTGAAAAAGCTTTGGTTCCCATTTTCTTCAAAATGCATACACACACACACACACACACACACACACACACACACACACACACACGCACACATGAATTAAAGTACAAAATAGTATTTTAATTCTTATTTTTTATGCATATAGAGTATTTTTTATTTAATTTTATATAACAAAGTCCAATTAAATGCAAACAAACATTTATACACAATATTTGGGAATTTGGGCGTCGTTCTTTCCAAACTACTTCCTGCTGGTAAGGGGCGCTGTCTTGGGGGATTCGAAGAAGATTCAGATATCCTAGCTGTAGTCTGTAGGGCTGTTTTGTCCAGCTGTTTGGAATGTAGGATCAGCTTGTACTCTGTTTCAGGCGGTCTGGTGTGATCAAACCACATTAGTCTGGAAGGAATCCACATCTTTTCATTTTCTGTGGAAACAAAAATAGAAATACTTTTCCCCAGTAACTTGTTCTTCAACTTAAATTTTGGAGTCAAAGCGTTTTTTTTTTTTTTTTTTAAATGCCCTTCCCGGAGAGTGAGATCAACAACTAACTTCTCCATGGAGTCCTCAACTAATGCCTGTTGAAAACAGGAGCAAACACCCATACATAAACACTGAGTCAAACTAGAACCCAGAAGCAGATGGAGAGGACAAGACCATGCGGTAGAAGTACATAGAGACAGCTTACCTGAACAAGGAGGAGCTAAGGGCCACTAGACTGATAGCTGGGAAGCCAACAGGGGTCTGACTCGGACCCCCCTGAATATGGGTCTCAGCCAGAAGGTCTGAGCAGTCTAAGAGACCTCAGACAGTGGAGCCAGGATGTATCCCTGGTGCACAAAAGGACTTTGCAAACATATCCCCCATGGAGGGATAACTGCCTTATTCTAGAGATAGGAGAGAAGCCCTAGTCCCTACTTCACAGGACCTGTCAGATCTACATGACCCCAACTGGATGGCATTCCCCTACATATTGTATTGTGGTGGGGGGTTGGGAGGGGAGGGTGTCTAGAGTGCATGGGAGAGGGTAGAGAGGGCAAAAGGGAGGGAAGGAGGGAGGGAGGGCTTGGGGGGAGGGAGGGAGGGAGAGGGAACTGGGATCGACATGTAAAATAATAATAAAAAAAAAGTATTTTAATTCTAATGTGACAGTTATATAACAACACCTTCATAATAAACAATGTATAGTGACTTCATATGCAAACTGTAATGTGAACAGCATGCCAACCAAACTGGGAGTTTAGGTATACTCTAGTCTGTAAAATTGTGATCCTAAGCTTTAGACTGGTATTTTCAAATTTTTGTCCCCTGCAGATTCTGACTTCAGTGGTCATCATAGTCGATAGAATACAAGAAAACATAAAACAGAGCAAAGGGAGGAGCTTTTGAATTGGATCACACACAAAACAACGAAAAAGAGTAATAAAAGCCTTTTCTTAAATGAGGAAATATGAGAACATACCACAGAGCTAAGCCCAGGAGAACACAGGCAGGCTTTCATGGGAGAGAAAAGCAATTCTGCTGCCCTCTGAGCTGATCATTATTGAGAAATGTATGAAAAAGCATTAGTAGAGGTCAGGAGATGGAAAGCAAAATCAAGGTTATGGGTCCTAGAAGACTGCTTGTTTATTGCAGCCAGCCACTATACAGATTATAAGGATTTCAAATACCAAATTCCTCCTGTTCTCAGCAATTTGGATGGACATTTTCCATACTAAGTATATCACTTTAACCTAGAAAGCAATTCTTATAGCAATTCACAATATTTTTTAGTGATAAATAAATTTTTACTTTCGTCTCTAATAAAACACTCTTAAGCCTCTGGGCAGTATCCACTTATACAATTGGATATTGTATATTGTATAAGATTTTCTAGCCTAAAAATACTGTAATTTTGTGTGTTGTATGAGTAGGAATAGCTCACAAGAAGAGGGACACACACACACAAATAAATAACAGATGATTCTGAGCATGAGTTGGCAACATGCTAAAATAGTAGGAAAGGCAACCAGTAAACCATGATGTAAGTATTTAGGGCTAGTAAGCAGAATCCATTCCATTCATGTAACCAAACTGACATCCCAGTGTTCCCCTACCATTGTGCACAGGATCAATTTAGGACTAAAGTAATGAATAGGGACTTTCACATGGAGTCAGTGGTGTATTGGTAGGGATTGCACAAAGTATGACCAGAATGAGCAATGCATTTGTACTTTGTAAAATGAGGAATAATTAATAAACTGGCACCCTCGAACTACAGAATGCTTTGTTTCATGCATTGCTGAAAAAGTAGTACTACTGATGCCTGTCAAGGAAAGGCAGCAAGATTACAGATGGAAGAGTTCAAATCTTGTCTTGCACAGGCAGCACACGTTACCATCTCTGCACTGCAACTTTTCTGCCAAGCAAGCATGACTTCTTCCTGCAAGTAAACCAGGTGATAATTTGAAAAATTTGCACCTTATCTTGCACCAGCAACAATCTTTTTCAAAATAAAAAAAAAAAGTTTAAATAACAATATGTTTCCATTCTGTAGCTAGCTGGCAGGACATAAGCATACTCATGATCCCTCCTGCACTGAAAACACCAATGGAAGACATGTATTCACACATACACACACACAGTTCATAGGATGGATTAATTTTGTTTTCCTGCACAGGTATTGAATTTCAGTTGCTTTCACTAATTAGATTTCCCCAAAAGATTCACAAAGGACTTTCAGAGATTGTATCAAATGTTTGAAAATGACTTAGAACATTCTCCTTCACAGGAAAATTCTATGCTCAGAATCTGTTTCCTGAGAAATTGTCACTTGAGTTTCACATCAGATGTTTTCTTTTTCCTTTCTTTTTCTTTTTAAGATAGAACTAGAAAACTTTTTGTAATAGACTGTTACAATATGATTCTAGAATGGATAAAAGGCAAGAGCTTCTATGCTTTCAGTATGGCAGAATAAAAATGGCATTACTTTAGTTAATATGCTAAGCTATAGAATCAATACACAAATTTTTATTCATTTTTTTTTATCTTTCTTATTTTACATATTGATCCCAGTTCCCTCTCCCTCCCTCTCTCCCATCCTCCCATGCCCCCTGACCACCCTCCCATCCCATCCCCCTCCACTCCACATGTAGGGTGATGCCTTCCAGGAGGGGTCATCTAAATATGTCTAGTCATCTTGAGTAGGGACTAGGCCATCCCTCCTGCCTTTAGGTTAAGGGAGTATCCCTCCATGGGGAATGTGCCTCCAAAGTCCTTTGGTGCACCAGGGATGGATCCTGGTTCTACTGAAAGAAGTCCCTTAGACTGCTCAGTCCTTCTAGCTGAGACCCATGTTCAGGGGGTCTGAGTCAGTTCAATAATGGATTCCCAGCTATCAGTCTAGGGGCCCGTTAGCTCCTCCTTGTTCAGGTCAGCTTTCTCTGTGGGTTTCTATAGCCTGCTCTTGTCCTCCCTCTCTGCATCTGGATTCCAGTTTGGCTCAATGTTTAGCTGAACACACAAATTTTTTAAAGCTTTAAAAATTCTATATTCTTTAGCAAAGTAATGTTTTAATATGCTGTTTCCATCTTTATACAGCACAAAATATCTTTAACATATTTGAAAATAGAACTAGGAAGATGGGTCAAATAAAACATTGGCAAGCCTAGGAACTTGTATACAGTTCCCCAAAATATTCATTTAAAAAGCCAAATATAATGAAATGTGCCTAGAACTCTAGTCTGTGGTAGGAGGTCAAATACAGACAGATCTATGAAACTTATTATACAGCCAAGCTAGCCTAGCCTGGTCACTGAGATTCAGTCTCAGTGAGAGATCTTGTCTCAAAAAAATATATATATAAGTGGAAAGTGATCTAAAAAAGGCACTGGGGACTGGGGACTAATAGACATCACCACTGAACTAAATTCTTCTATGCACCTAGGATTTCTGTCCTGAGGCAAATATCTTTTCCTGCTTTTTCCTAAATAGTTCACAATTTGCTTCTGCATAGAGGCCAAAGAGGGTCAGAAAAAAATTCAATTACTTTCTATCACTATATTCTCCTCTTTCAATGGAATGCTATGAATATGAGCTTTGCTGTTGTAATCATATATGAAGGTTAAATGTCAAACAGATGATTGTAGAATTCAGGGAAGAAAAGGATAAGATCCAATAGCTTGCATGTTTGATTTTATTAAAATGATGTGCTCATCCTTCCCTTTACTTATCTATCACAGGAATTCTTCATTAAATCATTCAAAACAAACCATTTGCCTAGAATTTCCTTATTCAGCAGCACCACAAAGGCCATAATGATGCCCTGTGACACTGGGTCTCCTCAGTGTGTCTTACTGTAGCCTATCATTTCATAGATCCCAGCATGACAGATAAGATGACAGAACAAGAGATTATGTTATCTCTTGGCATATTCAAATATGAGAAGAAATAAATGTTTCATTTAATTTTTCCCTAAAAAAAAAAGGCACAGACATCAACTTTGAGCCTATACACACCCATGCACATTTGCACCTGCAAACACATGCATGTAACACACACACACACACACACACACACACACACACGATGTCATACATACATGATGTCACACCTACCCACCAACCCCCATACAGAGGTATAAAAAATAAAAGCATTTTTTCATCTTGAGGAACATGCTTCTTAAGATTTATCTTCAATATGATTAGGTTAGATTGGAAAAGCAAAATCTGAATATGTCCCTCAGGTCATTTCCATAGATAATAGGAACTCAACAGTACTGATCTAATTAATGGTTTAATCCATCAATTGATTCAGGGTTGCAACTGACTACTGAAATTGGGGGAATTATGTAATGTGGGTCTGAATATTCAGTTCCCTGGGAGTATGATTTGAAGTATGCTTATTTCCTAGCCCTTCCTTTCTTTATTCTACTTTCCTCCCATCAGATAATAAGCAACTCTGCCCCATTTTCCCTCTACTGCAATATTAAAGGCCTGCAACCTGGTGTCACCCAAACTTCAACTAAAAGCTCTGAAAATATGAGACAAAATGTGTATTCCCTCCTTTTAAATTATTTTCCTCAGATATTTATTATAGCAATGGGAATCAATTATGAATGCTCAACCTTAGCTTAGACTTATTCCACTAGCTCCTTTAACTAATTTAACCTTTTTCGATTCTATTCATCTATATTTTGCCTCAGGGATTTTTTTTTCATTCTGTACGTCCTACTTTCCTGCTTCCTCTGTGTCTGGCTGGCTGGCTCCTGGTGTCTCTCTATTATCTCTTTTCTTTCTTCCTCAAGCCTAAATTTCTCCTCCTACTTACTCTCCCTGCCTGGAAATCCTGTCTATACCTCCTTCCTCACTATTATCTGTGTAGATTTTTATTGGACCAATCAGGTGCCTTCAACATGAAAGGTAAAACAGCAACACATCTTTACACAGCTAAACAAATAGTCTGCAACATAAATAAATGCAACACATCTTCATATAGTCAAACAAATGCAACCTATCTTTGCATAGTTAAACAAATATTCCAAAACACTGAAGCTCCATAAACACATAACTCAATAAGGAAAATTACTAGCATTTTATGCATATTAATACTGTATTAGATATTATGAAAACTCAAATAACTGCTTTACAACCATTATATAAAGTAAAAGATACATGGGTGATAGAATATTTTCTTTAAATCTTGCTAAATGTTAATGGACTAAATATTGCTAACTGTAATTCTTATTTGATAATTGTTGTGTGATATATTTTGCTATGGTAAGGTTAAAACCCTTCTTTTTATTTTAGACAGAAAAAAGGAGATGATGGGAGAAGTCATTCTGTAAATATGTTCCTATTAATGGTTAATGAATAAAGCACTGTTGGCCAATAGGAAAGGATGGTAGGAGGGACTAGGAGACAAGGAGGATTTGAAGAAGTAGTAAGGAGGAGTCAGCATGTAGAAGTTGGAGAGAGTAGACATCGGCCCCACTCTCCTGTAAGATAAGACCACATGGAAATACTTAGATTAATAGAAATGGGTTAATACTTAAGACAGAGCTAGCCGATAAGAAACAAGTAACTGGCCAACAGCATTATATTTAATACAGAGTCTCGTTATATTAATTGGGGCTGGTGTGGCGGTGGGACCAGAAGCAGGGGGGATAAACTACTCCTAACACATGGGTGTGCCTGGGTCTCAATTATTATCATTCCAATTTCATCTGCCCATTCTCCAGGTTTAGCTGGTCTATGACTTTGGCCCAGCACACCCAAGGCAACCTCAGAATGAGAACTCTTAACTCTGGGAGAATTCATCTTATTAGTCTTCAGAATTTATTAGTGTACTTTTTCATCCAGAGAGAAGTCCTCAAGAACTATCCTGAGAATGATTTGCCTATGAGATGATTGCATGATGTATAATACCCATTTGAACTAGCATTTGCCCTTCTTCATATGAAAGACAATCCCGAGGGCTGTGGGATTGACAGATCAAGAGGATTATGGAGTGATTTAGGAAATAAGAGACGAATTGCAAGATCAGTGTGGATTCATGGCTGGAGAAGCTGCTCTAAGAGTAACACATCTATATGCTGATGAAGTAGGTAAAGTCAAAGAAAGAAAATGAGCAAGAAAGAATATCAGGAAGAGTCTGTAATTTCAGACTAAAATAAGGCATTGTTCCATGCTCCAAAATAACAAGGCACAAAAGAAACCACAATAAAAATACTGAAATAATCACTACTCAAGGAACAAATTCTTTGGATGAGGACATCTTTTAGTTTTGCTAACTTTCAAGTAATGGCACTTGGAACTTCTTGACTAGGAATCATTCTCAGTGCTACTTTTTACAAGGCAGTAAAAAGGAACCTTAATTCTCTTATTTACACTTAACAATGCCTAGAGTTATCTAAGGCAGTCAAGGTCCTGGCTTCAAACCTGCCCTGACTCCTCAATAACAGATGGCTACCAGGAAGTATAGCTAAATAAACCATTTCCTTGAGTTGTTTTTTATTAGTATTTTATCATAGAAAGCAAAACAGAATACTCATGAAAGTTGTCTGATGATACATGGAGAATCTTAGCCCCCAAGCTCTAGGAAAACTTTTGAATGTGCAGAGTCAATAAACAATTCCATTAGCAACATTTAAAAAAAATCAAAACCACTTACTTTGTACTTCTATATGTCAAATTCTCCTCTAGACTCAGGGGAGTAGTGTTTGTGCTGCCTTGAGTGGAAGAGCTTTGTTGAGTAACCTTTCAAAAGTTCTTTATGTTACATTTCTCTTCTATTCTCCCCTAGACTTCAGTAAAATCTTGTTAAACAATACAAGCTATTCTCAGACATTCTTATAGGAAACTGAAATGCCAGTTATATACACAAGACTACATTTAAGTAGTTGTGACTATCAGTTGCAGTCATAGAAGCCTGAAGAAAAAAATTTTTAAAAGGTGATAGTGTTGGAGAGAAGGGTCAGACATTAAGAACATAGTTGTTTTTTCCAGATGACCCAAGTTTGGATCCCAGCACTCATATTAGGTGACTCACCATCTCTGTAACTCTATTTGATACCAGGGCATATGATACCAGGGGCACCTGCTCACAAGTACACAAAACCACACACGTAGTTTTATAAAAATAATTTTTTAAAAGAATGAACATTAGAATGCAAATTAACCTACCTGTAACCTTTGAGCAGAAGAGGTTTCATTCTATAGCCAGATTGCTGATGGATATGACACATAATGATGAGAACAGATGTTTATGCCTTGCCTAGATATTGCCAGAATTCTAAAATAGTGTAGTTTAGTGAAAAATTCCCTCTCAAATGAATACTATGTAATGAAAGAGAATTTCAGTTGCACAATGGAACTTGACAAAAAGGTCACATGACATGCCACCATTCCTAGTATCATTAGATTGAATGGTACACACAATTCAGCAAATGTTTCCATTTTGATGCATTTGACCAATTTAAAGTTCTATCACTTCAAAGAATCTAAAAGCTACATAGAACACAAACTAAGTAGATGTATTCATGTTTATTTTAACCTCTTCGAAGCTGTAATTCACAGGTTTAGGTTTTCATTAGCATCTGTAAAAGTTAAAAATATCACTTACCAAATACTTGAATAGTCACAAGCTTTTTATCCATTTAGGTTCAATAAAACTAATTCAATTCCACAGTAAATCTAGTGCTGATTCTCACCCTCAGTCTATGCAACATGTGGAGAGGGATTATGCAGAAATTAGCAAGTAAAGAAAAGGAGACAAGTAAGGAAATGAAAATAAAAAAAGACTAGTGGTAACAGCACAGGAGTCTCATCTCCTTTCCTTTGTTTCAAATGTAAGTATAGCTCTCAGGGAATTTCAAGTATTAATAAACATTATTCTGATTAGTTATCATCTACCTAACTAGTGTTATTATTTTGGTAATATATGCCACAGGTAAAGCCATAGGTCCACAGGAATGTAATAAAAATACTAAATCAAATTACTTTGAGTTTTTTTTTTTCTTTTGCAGGAATTCAATATTTCAGATACTGTGATTTATCTACCCATATTTAATCCCCATTACACCTGTGAAATCTGAAACTCACTCGTAGTTGGTAAAAGTGCTGATCCTGGCTCAGATGTCCTAAGTTTCTTTACAAAGGTAGAGGAGATAAGGGTGGTGAGGGCATATGGCAGGGAAGATCTTGTTTAATACATATGGGCCAAACCAACAAAACTCTGCTCCATAATCCTGGATGTGTGCTCAAACCTTGGCTTAACACCCCTCTCCCACTGCCATTCTCAGGCCCCATTTCTGCCATTCCTGGATTCCCTGAGGATCAACCCCCCCAAGGACTACAGGATTAACAAGTCCTTCAGCTTAAGTTTTGCTCTCTTCCCCAAACTTCATTCACTTTGTGTCACCCTATCTCTGGTTTCTATATCATATAAGTAAAATAGAAACGATTTAAATTTTCCATCCCCAACTTTTTTTTAACACCACCCTTAGCTGTTGGTTATTGATGATAACAGAAGACAGAACAAGTCAAGCAGATCAGGAACAGGGACCTCAATTGATTCTTGTACATGGCCAGAAATCAAAATCTTCTCCTTGAATCTGTTCTAGTCATAGACAAATAAAACACTGGTTTCTTCTTTCTAATTGTCTTTGTTATCCCTCTATCCAGCTGCCTAGAAGCTATCCATGAGGGTGTGCCTAGATTTTGAGTCCAGATGCCTGGGAAGAAGAGGTACAGAGACAGTGACTGATAGACCCACTTTCCTTCCCTTAATCCAGAAAATGCTTTCAAAGCAGAGATATTGATCTTCAGTACACTCTTGCAGTACAGGGCACTGATTGCCCTTGCCTCTTTATCTCTCACTTATAAACATTTTAAAAACTTGCATTCTCAGTTGTCTTAACACTCTTAAGAGACCTGGAAGCCATTAGCCCAAGGTGGCTTTGAAGGCCACTGATTTTCCAGTACAGTCAGACCATTGAACTGTTGCCCACTTGGGGTGGGAAAAAGTCTCCACTACTCTTAAGAATCCACACTTTCCCTCATACATTACTATAGTAGACCTATTTTCCATGTGCTGTCTTGCCTTGTGGCTGATAATTTACTTGCCAAATTTATCTCATCTTGTTAACCTCACAGGATTCAGTAAACTCCTTACTTTCCATTCAAAGTTTTTCTCAAGAGTTTTAGTATAATAGCCTTTGGAATTTTCCTAATTCCACTAGATAATATCACTGGTTTTATATCAATATGTAACAAAATTAAAAATTTGAGGTAACTGATTTGCTCAAGATTATATAGCCTTAATCAACTTATTGAAATAAACATGATTGAATTAGAGAGATTTCACAGGCAACACCTTATTATAAGAAACTCAAACCATGCAGATTTAGAAGTTAAATAGGATGTCTGCTCTCATGTCTGTTCACAATAATTTTTCTAGTCTGTTCTATGGATTTAAAAGCAAATGAACACATACACAAGCATACTCTCCCTCACATGCATTATATGATTCACTCAATTATATAAATAGAATGATAAAATGGATTATTGTTTCGATTTTCTTTCTGCAACCTGATCCTTAAAGTTAAAAATATATTCAAAGTTCTTATGTTTAGAATAATTACCTTATTCTTTTAAATTACTAGCTTCATTTTATATAGAAAAGTACAATTATTATGACTAGTTTCACATTCTCCTACAATTGATATACTTTATAATTTATTTTCTTCACCATCAAGTGAATAGCTTGTATATTTATATTTGTAAATACACTGGCAAATCTTTGGAGAGAATGTTTCCAGATATAAACAGTGGGAAAACGTCTGACTGATATTAAGGGTCTACCAGATTTTGCTTAGCAAATCCACCAGTTTACTGTCTTAAAATGTATCTAAGAGCATTACTTATCTATTCAATGAAAAGTAGCTTACAGTTAAAAAATTATTGAAGTATGTCTGAACAAATTTTTGCCTGTTAAGTAGCCATTTTTATTTTCTCTTAGTGAAATGTCTATGAACAAATTTAGCTCATGATTTAATTTAGTTCAATATCTTTATTAGATTTGTATTTTTCTTATTTTAGGAACATTTATATACTGAGTACATTAAGCCATTGCTTATTGTCTAAATTAAAACCATCTTTTGACATTGAAGTTTTTACTTTTTAGTGATGTCTATTGTTCAGAAATTATACACTTTTCTGAGCTTCGCAAATCAGTTGTTTCCTTCCTGGCTTCTGGGCTTTGTGAATTTAGGAAAATACTTGGAAAGTGAACACACTTGCTTGGCTGTTTGAATTTCAGTGACTGTAGAGACAGATCAGAATATTGTAGGTCCAGGGTCAAAGTACAAGTCATCCTGGTCTATCTTGAAGCCTTGAGCCAGCTTACTCTTTGCAACTGCTTCTACCAAACTAAAAAGCTCAGAATGTCCTGAGATAGCTTCCCGAGGTCTTCAGTGGAAAGTTCCTACTTTGTTGTTACTCTAGTTGATGTACCCATTAATGTTCTAGGAAAGTTTGTTGATTTATGACTTTCTTTGTTCTGTTGCCATGAAACATCATGAAATTACTACTTTTATTGGAGCATGGTATTTGAGGAAAGTTGTATCTTTCCCCAGGCCATGATCATTCACATTTCAAGGCAAAATTAACCATATTTATTTTTCTTTAACAGGAGAACTTTGCTCTTTCATAAAAACGTGTTATGCTTCAGAAGAATTTGTTACCTCGAAGCCATGCAAACACATCATTTGGATCTTTCAAGTTTTAATATTTTTGAAGTATTCAGATTTTTGTTAGGTACAATATGAGGCATATATTTCAGTACACTGTTGCCAAATACCTCTAAATAATTATACATAAAATGTTGACTAAACTGTCCCTTCCATATTAATGTTAAAGCCATTTTATGGAGACTCTAAATTCTCCTTAACAAACAACAACAAAAACAAAATTGTTGAATCTCTCTCTATTGTAAGGTTGCTGCACATTTTCTGTATTTGGTCTCAATATTTCTCAGTCCTGTTCCACTAATTATTGTTTTCTTCTCAAAGTATATATTTTTTTGCTTTTGTCTTCTCTTCAATCTCAAATAATTAAAATCAACTTTGGGATTCTGATAAGGATTGTATTTAATTTGTAAACTAAAATAGAAGTAATTCACATCTGTTTTGCTTATTCATATCTGAGAAGACTTATTTAATGTCATTCTTGAGTTCCTTTTAATGTATTTCTTGTTAGTATATATCCCATAAACAAAGAATAATCAATTTATTATTCTTTGAGACCAAATATTTTATTATTATTTAAATATTTTTAAAATTGAAAACAATCTTATTTTACATACCAATGCCAGTTCCCTCTCTCTCCTATCCTCCCACTTTCTCTGCCCATTATTTCCCCATCTACTCCTCAGAGTGGGTGAGGCCTCCCATGGAGAATCATCAAAGTCTGTAACATCATTTGGGGCAGGACCAAGGCCCTCCCCCCACTCTACCCTCTCCTCACCCCCCAACCCTGCATCTAGGCTTAGCAAGGTATCTCTCCATAGGGAATGGGCTCCAAAAAGCCAGTTCATGCACTTGGGATAAATATTAGTTCCACTGCCAGAGGTCCTATAGACTGCCAAAGCCCACCAATTGACACCGATGTTCAGGCGGCCTAGATCAGTCTTATACAGGTTCCTCAGTGTTAGTCTAGAGTCTATGAAATATCAGTTGCTTTAAGTGTAGTTCATTTTAATATATTTATTTGGCCAACTTTAAGCTGTGCATATTTTTATAAACCTTAATTGTACCTTTAATATTTTTTTAAAAAGTTTTGTATAAGTAGAAATATGTCACTATTGACCCTTGTCTTTTGTTATGATAATTTATTTATCTGTTTTAGGCTTATTATCAGATGTTTTTGTTTGTTTGTCTTCTGTTTTATTTGAGGCAAGGTCTTTCTATGAAGCCAGGCAGGGCTGGCTTGGAACTCAGTCCCTCCTACCTCTTCCTGAGTGCTGAGATTACAGCCATGTGCCGCCCTATCTAGTTCTTCTGTAAATACAATCATGTACATTTCTATTTCTCTAGGTCAAGTTGAACAACAGTATTCTATGCCTACTTTTATGTGTGTGCCAATTTATTGTGTAGATCTTATGAATTTATCATTCAGTGCTAGAGCAGTGAAAACAAAAATTCATAAACTATCTTTTAATGTTGAACTGTACTTCTTGCATTGTATTTGATGAATGATAAGGTAAATTTTATTCTAAACATATTTGGATAGATATTTTTCTTTTCTATGCTATTATAGCACTCTTTCATTAACTATTAATTTATATTTGCACATAGCATATTTATTACTTTGTAGATACAATATGGAATAAAATTAAAAAATTAATAGCTAATATAAATTGCTAATACCAGCAAATTAAGGAAATATGTATGATAAGATTATTTCAGAAATAAAAGCATATATTTTAGAATTTTATGATCAGTGAACTAGGTGAACTTTGCCTCTTTAGAGATGAATAACATCTGGTGTGTGTGTGTGTGTGTGTGTGTGTGTGTGTGTGTGTGTGACAAAGAGAGAATATATATGAAAGAACAGAGTAAGCACAGCAACAGTTCTTGCCAAATTTCTCATTTTCCTTATTAACGTGGGTATATATTAATAGTAAAATAAAATTTTATTAATATATTATATAATTTATTTACTCACTCTTAATGAGACATTTTGTCCCAAGGTGAGGTCAATATGCAGTCTTATAATCATACTGTTAGTCTAATTGGACTGTTAATAAGCTAAGTTAATGATTTACGTAATTTTTCTCACCAATTTGCTGACTGGATTTACTTTTAAAAGTCTATGTAGATAGAGTTTGCTTGAAGAGATATGAGACTCATATTCCCAAATATAAAGAATTTGTTGATAGACAGAAATGCATTCAGAAATAAATTGTTATAAAAACAGAGAAAGAAGTTAAACCAAGAATTGAAGGTAGGTTGATATTCTCTTTTAATTATGAGTAAAATAAAATTATCTTAATATATCAACAGTATTATATTGATTTTTCCTTTTCATATTTGTAAAGCTCTAATTTTAACAAATTAAGAAAACAATTTATATCACTCCCTTTGATAAGCAGAAATAGTTCTTGCCTCATGTCACTGATGTTTGTGTTGACTTCTAAACTGAATCCAGCTCAACTTTTCTCTTTTCCATTGATTGTATCACTTCTTACAAGATTAGCATGAACTGATAACTGTCAAATCTATGACATTTTTTTAAAGATGTTATTTTCCAGCTCAACTTTTCTCATTTCCATTGATTGTATCACTTCTTACAAGATTAGCATGAACTGATAACTGTCAAATCTATGACATTTTTTTAAAGATGTTATTTTCTGGGATTCTGGGCAAACTTGTTCGAGAAAAGCAGGCAATGGATGATGGATGACACTTTTCAACTTACATTAAGATTGGCAATGTGTCAAAATTCCAAAGAGATCTAGTGATGGGTGAGCAGTGTGAATGTGCAGTAGTTCTAGAAAGAAGCAGGAGTAAAGAGAGGCTTTTAATATTTTGAGACTGAAACTCAGATCAGCAGTGTCAGGCAACCTATGTGTGACAGTCTTCCATCATCTTTTCAGGAGTACTGGCATTTGGATGATTCTCACTTTTTAGCCCACGAACTAGCAAACCAAACTTCCTTTGTGGTGTGTATTGTATTTACTAACAATGTCAAATAGTTTATCTCCCCTCTTCCTTAAGAATATTGTCATCACCCTAACCAAGGTTAAATCTACTCAACTGACTTTCTGCATTAATGTATAGAAATAGTCCCCAATTTATAACTGAAGACAAAAATAAGAAAGTCATCTTTAACAAGTGTTTGTTCCTTGGTTTCTATAAGCATTCATTTGGTTGACAAGTTTGTTCCTGGTAAATGTCCTGTGCTCATCCTCTCTGATCACATTTTCATTGACTTAGTTGAAGACTTAGCATTCATGTTCTAAACATTCTGTTTCCTGAATTAGTGTATCTCAGTTTTATTCTCTACATTTCTAATAGTTGTGAGAAAGCACAGAAATAATCACTGGTGATCTAGATTTTTTTTTTTTTTTGGTACAATAACTGAAGCAACACTGAACTGTCCCTTGTTAACTTCACAGGTACTCCAGGAGAGTGTGGAGGTTTACATCAACACAACTTAATCCTTCCTTGGGCAATACACTACTTTCCAAAGGAATGCATTGGCTATAAATACCATATATTACTGAGACTATTGGCACCACTTGGAACAACATTACCTAGGGAAACAACATCAAGAGCAACCTAAAGGCCTCATCTCACAAGAAAATTAATCCATTTAATTGTATTAGTTTACTGTGAAATGGGTTTGGAGTTGGTATAGCAAAAGTAGGTAAAGTTGTTATCATCTTTATGGCTTCAATGCTCAAGAGAATTAATTTAAATGACCACTACTGAGATGTGACTCTTCCCCATTCATAACCTGGGAATCAATGGAAGAGACAGCACGTATGTTTAAAACCATCATTTAAACACATAATCAAGAAGGAAAGATAGAAGAGATGAGAAATCATATTTCTTGGTTTCCTTCATCTTCAGTTGCTAATTTTCTATCATTTGTATATCTGCTTGTCTAAAGAAGAAAAAATTCATAACCAATGAAAATAGCTACATTGTTGGAAAAGGAAGAAAATAATTTTAGTAGATGCTAGGTGAGAATTATAGTTTATTGAAATGTTGTTCAATGTTAAACAATTGAAGAGTGACATAGCTTTTGAGGCTTGTTAACTACAGAGAGATAGTTACATATTTTTTTGTGAAATTGATGATAAAATTCAATAAAGTTTTAACAAAACAGTAGGACAAAGCTCCTTTCTATCATTCAACTTCAGTTTATTTGAAATTTAACCCCATGACATTAGCTCAGGAAAGACTTTTTATCTGAAGGCATTACTGGATGTGTTATTACAATGGGAGTTTTTTTTTCCCCTAGGCAGCTGTGAAGTGAATATAACTGTGCCCTGTCCCCCACCTTTACTTCTCCTAGTCATGACTGCAAATTAGTCTCTTGTTAAAGAAAACTGTCAAGAAAATGACATTAGGTTTCTTATAATATCAAGACTATATGTAAAACTGAACATTTTAAACAAATAGACTGTGAATAATTTGTGCCCCTCCCCAAAGAACTCTAGCAAATACCTCAAGTATTGTTTCTTCTCTTCCCTAATCATGGAACATGTCTCCCATAGTACCTAGAATGTATTGATAAATGATACAAATGTGCAATCAATCATTTAAGAAAGGTAATTTAATTCCTGTCATAGGGTCATAGTTCAGTGACAGTGTTTTATATAGAAGAGGTAAGACCATGGGTTCAGCTTTTAGTGCCACAAGTACAAACCAAAAGAAAAGTATTGTTTCTTATCTGTTTTAAAGAATGTCATGTTCAAAATCTGAGGATAAAGATTGTGATGTCATAGAATTTTACATGAAAAGGGGACTCTTCGAATAAGAAGGTCAGCAAAGAACTAATAGAAGATGCTAGTTGGGCTGATGTCCAAATGACAAGAACTATAGACTAAGCTGAACAGTCACAGAAATGGCATAGTATCCAAAGAAATACAGGGCAAACTGGGAAGTGGCAATGCATCTGAGGTGTGTTGGAGTCCATAAAAATAGAATTACTTCATCTTGGTTTAAGGTGAGAGAGTTCAAAACTATTCTTACTCTTCCAAGGTTAATGTCCTAATACCTAAAGTTCTAAGGAGTGGCTACTGTAGCATGTTTGGTTTTAGGTATGGATGGCTTATATAAATAATAAGAGACTTGGTCTAAAGTGTGGTTGGTCTCAATCCTCAAGGCCAGATAATGAGAAATTTAGTCAACGGCATGGTTACTAAATATTTGGTAAGGTAAGGAAGAAAGTCTGTTCTTTGTATCATGATAAAGAAATCTTCCCTTTTTTGATTGGGGTATATATGAATGTTGAAGAATAAACTTGGGTGTTCAGTATTCCTTGGATTGCCCTCCTGACTCTATTCTGTGTCTCTATTTTTTCTTTAGTGTCTTTACCTGCTGTTTCTCAGGTACACTCCCCATCTCAGGTACTAACCCACTGAAGCCCCAAAAAGACAGGCTACCACAGATGCCCCCTCAACATGGGGCTAAAACAAATAGGGGCAACTACAGATTGGTGCTGGAAAGTGGGGCTACTACAGGTGGCAAGTACAGAGGTGGCCATTAAGAGATAGACACAGAACAGAATAGTTTTGTGATCTTGAAGACCCTCAGAATAAGGAGTCTCCCAGTTTCGGTCGGTACCCCCAAGAACTCAATGTCCAGTCCACTTGCTGCAATAAGCAAGAGGCTTTAATGAACAGGAATCGTTTGCACAAATGGGCTCCCTCAGCATGCAGGCCAGAAAGAAGCCTCCTTCCCTGGTCACAGGTGTGTTTAAAGGCAAAACCCACAAGCTTAGGGAGGGGGTGTGACCCTCTGTCCATTGAGTACAGGACCCTATGAGGCCAGATGGTCTCCCTTTTAGGGTCAACAGACCTTAGGGCTTCAGGGTGTGCTAATTAATCTTGTCTGGGCAAACCAGAGGTACAGTTATCTCTTTGTTTCTTAAGGACCCTCTTCACCACCTGCTAACTCACAAGAAAGGAGGGGCAGTGTAAATTCTTGGTGTCCTGTTATCTCAGGACCTTGTGAGGGGAAGTTAGCAAATTCCCCTCACAACTGATATTGGTCTGGGTTAGCTTTCCAGGTCAGTCTGGCCTTCATTTCAAGTGGGAGGTTTCTTTAACTTGTCTTTCAAGTGTGGTTGCAAAATAAAGCAGAACCATAGCAATATAAACCATATGGTCTCTTTCAGCTTTCAAATGTTAATGTACCTTTGTTTCCCCTATTGAAAAAAATAATAAAGTAAATTAAAGAAAACAATTACTACAAAGAAAAAGGAAAAGGAAAGCAACGCTTCTTGTTGGTTCTCTTAAATCATATGAACTTAGTAGTCTCTCATGGATATTTACCTGAGAGCATTGTGGTTTATATCAGATTGTGAATCATTTTACCTTCCCTATAGAAACTGGCAAGCATATAATATTTGACATACTGTGCACCTTCAAAGTCATCACTTGAGGCAAATCTTCACTTAGAAGCCTATCAGTAACTAATGGAGTACAGTGGCGATTAAATCAATCAGTGACTTGCAGGATGTTATTGTTAGTCGATATGGAATCTTCATCAATGCAGTGTTGAAAGCAGCAGAAATTGACTTACAGGCACAAGTGAACTTCAGTATTGTGCTACCAGCTCCATTTGTCAATATGGAGGAATGAAAGCTGAGAAACATTCAGTGGCTTTGTCAAGACTACAAAACAGTGGAATGGCAGAGCCAGTAAAAGAGCCTATGCTGTCTCATCCCCAAAACTCTTTTCAGAGTCCTACATAATCTTGCCTCTGGCTCAACACTCCTTGTTTGGTGGGTAGGAGACTCAATCCAATGCATCCTATTGTGACTCTTAGATAATTAATGGTTAGGAATGCTGTCTCCAATCTTTCTAAGATGTTAAACTGTTTCTCTGTGAGTTCTCAGCCATGAATCTTTGTCCTGTACTTGCCTATATTTCTCGCCCCATTGACTTCACGGTGAGATGGAATACGGGAAAGATGTAAAGCCTCTGCCCTTTTTTCCATTAGTGACAATATTTTTCCAGTTCACTTACAGATTTAAGCATAGGTTCTTTGTTAGCCAATTCATCTAACACCCCAGTCACACAGAGCCCCAGACATACAAATGCCTCCTAAATCTTTGCCTTCTTATTCTATTAGTTTCAGAGGAAAGGGAATGTGATATTTTCTCCTGTTATATTTTTTTGTCATGAAAGACATATAAGTTCTGAAAAATCCATTGATACAATGGGCTACAAAGGATTATAGGATAGACCCTACCCTGCTCATGTATGAGTAACTACTTTTTAACCCCATTTTTCATGAACTGGGCTTCATTTTATAAAACAGGATTGCCTTTGCAATATGGAGTAATATTTTGAAAAATATGAATAATGACATGGAAGTCTTCCAGTCAACAGCCTAGTGTGATATATTTAATTTCCCTACCTCATCCTGAAGGCAATTGGAAATTAAAGTTTTTCAACTCTAGTACAAGTACAGCATTCTTCTTATGATACATCAATCTTTTAAAAGAGAAAAGTGCATGGCAGGCACAGAGGAAAGCAAATGAACTAGGAAGTCTGGTTACTCCAGAAGCAAATGTACTTGACTAATTAGTTACCAAACAACTGAGATTTCATCACAGATAGCTGAGTAAGGCATTAACTCTAAATGTAGTAAGAGGATCCTGAAAGTATGTTCCTACTGGGTGTGATTTTTAAAACATTTGTGTGATTTATCACATTTTTGTTTTCATTTAAATATGTGTAACAAACTCAGATTCCATTTTATAAATGAGACCATTCTGGATTCCTTTATTTTCAAGCCTTTCACCAATTTTCCATTTCTTTAAACAATATACTACTAACTTAAAACCAGAGTTAATGTATAGCTTTCCCGATAGCTTTATTTCATTCATGCTACTTAGTTAATAGTCTTCTACTGGATGAATGAAATTCATTAAGTTTTTCAGAATATGCCCTTGAAATTATTAATGTCCTTGGGCTGTTCATATTGGGGAATGCTTGGCATGACCATATGCATGTGGTAAAGGAAGTAACTTGTAATCTAAAGGCTTTTTCCCCCCTCTTTTGATTGAAGGACAATTTTTTGAAGAATGCAGTTTATCAAGAAGCCATTCTTCTCTCTTTCTAGAAATCCCTGTTTCAAATCAGTGCAATTTCCTGTATGTGATGGCATCTAAGACACAAGATACCCTTGTCTTTGACAGCAGAGGACGTCCTTGACAATGAAGCTGTCAGAGGTGCTATGTCTAAAAGAATCTTTGTGCAAATAAGCAACTCCAGATATGTTTTTCGAACCAATGAAAAAAACAAATAGAGTTAGATATATTGGAGTACTGGGTGGTAAAATATGGTACAATTAAAGCAATGCAACCATAAGGAATCAAGAGGGGTTTTTTGTTTGTTTTGGTTTTTGTTTCTTTTCTTTTCTTTTTTCACAATAATGGAAAGGCTTGAATGATAACCATTTGTGAAATGGTATACAATCAAAGAGATTATAATAACAAATACTAGAAAATCAAAAAAAAAAAAAAAACTATCCCATCTCAACAAGGGTATAATAATAAACATCGGAGTTTCCCTGGAAAAAAAAAAGAAACATAACAAAAGTTAAATTTGTACTTATTTAAATAAAACTTACTATCAATTAGAAACAATATTTATTGAATCATCCATTCACCCATGTTGATTACAGGCATTTCTTTCTGACTCATAAGAATCACATTTCTGGGGGAATTCAGTCTTTGTAAATAAAAAAAAAAAAAAATATCCCTATCTACCTAATAACTTGTCGAAATAAATATAATGAAAAAATTAAGGTTAAATTCAAGACTGGAAATGTTAACACCGTGTAATTTATACAATCATTGTCTATAATTGAAATTACACTGATTCTTAGAAGAAATTTCAGTCAGAATAGAAGTCATTTCATTGCATGAATGTAAAACTGTAATAAATTTGGCAGGTCCAAGACTCAATGTATAATAACTGTGAGGTTATAAAAACATCACCAGCAATTTTATTTTTAGTACCTATGAAGAGACCCTCAGTTACAACAATAATTATTAGATCATATTTTAGCATATAAGCACAAAATGTATCTTTAATGTCTTGATTTCTCACATTGCAAGATTCTTAAAAGTTAACTTCAAAATACATGTCTTAAAAAATTAGTAAATACATTTTATAATGATACAGTTGCATTATAATACATTTTTATCTTCAATGCACATTCTTGAAATTCTATATAGCATAAAAGGGAATATAAACTGTATTGAGGTCCTGACCAACAAAATTCTAGGTAACAATTTCCTCATGTTATTTTTTGGAGATATAAATAAAATTCTTCTGCTCAATACCTTGCAAAATAACTTGAACAATGTGTAGGTTATGTGGGTGCTATATATTTTGGTATGGTGTTGAATCCACTGGGAAAGACGAGAGACCTAGACTCAATTTAAATTGAGATTAAATGAATTTATTCTTCCTGCTAGCAGAAGGACAGCAGTCTTAGAGCCAAACAACATGTCATGCTGAAGGAGCTAAAGAAAAGCTTTATAAAGGCATATGCAGTTACCTATGGAATCCACAGCTCTGGGAGAAAATTGTTTTACTTCCCTCAGTTGTTTCTCTTTCCCAGTGTATAGTTAGTAATAAAAAGGCAGTTTCATCCCAAAGTTTACAAAAGAGGAAAGCAGAAAGCAAGTGGTTAAAAACCTCAAGCAGGAACACCATTGTCCTATTCTTTTTTCTTTTCTTCTCTTACACATTACGTTTCCCTCCCTCCACTCCTCTCAGTGCCCCCACCCACACACCCAAAAGCCACTCCTCAGCAGGATTCCCAGGGGTTTGAACTGAGCACTTAACATGATACAATAAGACCCAGAACAAATCCTCATATTAAGTCTTGGCCAGGCAACTCAGTAAAAGGAAAAGGGTCCCAAGAGCAAGTAAGAGTCAGAGACATCCCTTCTCCCACCATTAACGGTTCCCCCAAAACACCAAATTAACAAGCATAACATGTATGCAGAAGACTTAGCATGGACCCATACAGGCTTCATGGTTACCACTTTAGTCTCTATGAGCCTCTATGAGCCTTGCTTAGTTGATTCTGTGGACTATGTTCTTGTACTGCTTTCTGTGGTGTCCTCAATCTCTTGGGCTCCTACAATCATCCCCCTCCCCCCTTTTTACAAGGATTTCTGAGATTCAAGGGTGGGGGAGACTTGATGCAGATCTCTAATCTGAGCTTCCTCTCCACCTAATGTTTGGCTATGAAGTACTCTTATCTCACTTGCAGGCCACTAGGATTTCACAGACATTCCAGGACAAAAGGTCAACAACCTTTAAGGAATGCCTGGTACCATGTTAAGTTTCTGCAGCCATTGCAAGGCAGTTACATGTAAATTATTACACAGGTCTAAACTCTCTGGGGAAAGTGTTACTGAGTGGGATAAAGCAAACAGTAACATAGTGCCATCAGGTTAGAGCTGGCTGTCATGACCCCACAGCTGATTCCTTTGAGACATCTCACCCTGTAGTTCTGGCAGGTTAGAACTCTCTATGTGGACCAAGCTAACCTTGAACTCACAGGCCTCTGCCTCCCTAGTGCTGGGATCAAAAGTAGTGCCACTGGACCTGAGTGATGTGATTCATTTTAAAAATATTTGATATATAACCTGTGTGTGTATGGGGTGTGTGTGTGTGTGTGTGTGTGTGTGTGTGTGTGTGTGTGTGTGTGTGTAAGAGAGAGAGAGAGAGAGAGATGGGGGAGAGAGAAAACATTTCTGTCTTTGGAAAAGCTTATTAAATCAGTCTTGTTTTTTTTTTTTTTTTTAAGAATTTTTGCTGGCATTATTTATAAAATGTGTCAGAATAAAAATCTACTTCTAAAGAAGCTTCACATAGTTTGAAATTACATTTTGTCTCTATGTAAGTAAAATGTTCATTTTAATTGCATATTTGATTCCCTCTTTATGAGAAGGGAAGAAAAGGAAAATGGAACTTAATGTCTTGGAAAAGTTTTCATGCATCAGAGAGCATTAAATAAATGTCAATTGATTTCTCTGTGCTTGATTGTTTCCAAGCCAACTTAAGTCCAGCCAGGTTCACCTCTAACTTACTCATTTCAATAAACTTCAGCAAACTTATTCTTCCTAGTAGAACATTATGCCCATGTAATTCAGTCAATCATTCTTCATGAGGTATATAGACTTGCATTTACTTGTCTGGATCAGCAAGATTGAGGAAAGTGGTCTATTCCAATGAATTGCACAGGAGAGAGAGAGAAAAGAAACTGAAAGAATGAAAGAACGAAAGAACGAACGAAAGAAAGAAAGAAAGAAAAAAAGAAAGAAAGAAAGAAAGAGGGAGAGAAGGCAGGGAGGGAGGGAAGGAGGGAAGGAGGAAGGAAAAAACCTGAAGCTCACTGGCAAAGACCAAGTGAGGTTTTACAAAAGAGGAAAGAACTTGAGAGGGTCAACTTGTTTATAATCAACTTGGAAGACTGCCCTTTCCTTCAAAGCCTCCTGGTGACAGACTTGCTTATTTTTACTTCAGAACAATTATTTTAAATTGGAACCATACGTTTATGAGATTAGTGACACTGAAAATCTGATTATCAAACTTCAGATAACAGCAGATTAGTAACCTAGGCTGTTTGGAAAGAAAGAAAATGTATTTTTGTAAAAACTAATGTCAAGATCTATTCACAAACTGGAGAAGAGAATAGTTAAATATTTACAGTAGGGTTTTCCATATCTCTCTTTTTAAAACCAATTAGCTTATTTGAACGGATGGTCAAATCTTCAGTAGACCCTCCTCTCCCACTTGAACTTCTACATTTTTTTTAATAAGAAGAACTAGCATATGCGTTTAGAAAACAAGCAGACATGGAAATGTTTCTTTCTCATCTGCAAGAGGTTTATTTCTAAGTCCTATTTCCGAGATGAAATACTATCAACAGTGGACCTGTGATGACTATACTACAGAGACCTAAAAAATAATTCTAACTGTTCAATGAGAGAACAATCCATGAGAAATTACATACTACTTCACAGAAGCTCAGAGGTCAAGCCTTCCCTTGTACCCAGACCAGCACAATCCCACCAGCTTTAGTGACAGGCTGCCTGGGGAGCACTTTTTCTTTGATTATTCCTTTCTTTTTTGAGAGTGGTATGGGTGAGATGAAGCAGCACAATGTCTGCAAGCTCTTTCTCAGACAGGCATTTATTTATGGACAGAAGGGTTAATGGCACCACAGGGAGCCATTAGCAGGAGATTTGCATCTCACCTGCTTTATTTATTCTTGCCTCTTAGAATCAGGTTTCTCCTGCTTACCAGACACTCCTGCAAACCCAACAAAGTGACCTACATGCTGGCAGACTTTTTTTCATCTGAAACTCTCTAGCAAAAGCAAATGCCCTCCGAATAGGAGGCAAATGCAAAAGGCATTCAAAGATGTCACAAGGATAACAATTGCATATGAAAATCGTTATAAGGAAAATAAACAATTAGAAGAACCAATTGTTTACGATGTAAAGGGCTATCTGCTATTATTTGCAAGGAGGATTGCCCTGTTGGTAGCTGACGCTTTTTCAAATTGCTAATAACTTTCAAAAGTTATTGGCTAACACCAGTTCCTTGTTAATGAGCTGTTGTTCTGCCTAATGGATCGTGTCTTATGAACTGCATTTCTGTGCAGTTGATTCACGCTTTTAAATTGTCTTAGAAACAGTTTTTTACTTTCCCTATAAATCATTTTTTATAATTTCATAAATAAAAAGTGACACACAGATGGTAAATATAGGAACATAATTTTGTGGGTGAGAAAGATAAATCCTATGTGCAAGTTAGGGATTTTAGAATCCCAGCTGTTGACTCAGCTGCCACAGCAAAATCTCCTAAATGTGGTATTAGTGCTAGCCATGAGGTGCTGAGCTCATTCCACAATCCTGTCTCTAAGACTGACCTAACTTGAACTCAATTTGAAAAACAGCTCATTTACAATGTGTGCACTGCCTGAAGGTCAGGATTATATCAACTTTCCACACCTTGGATGCACACAAATCCTGGGACAAATCCAAGGAAAATACACATTACCAAGTTATACCAAGAGGCATATGACAGATACTACCATATCCCTTACCCTAAAATCCCTTCAGAATGGACTGCCATGAGCACATAGACATATCTGTTTGGTTGAATGTTCTAACATTGTCTAGATAAACCACTCCTGACAGGAATATCTCTGGAATTGAAAACCTTGGATATTTTGGATATTTGTTGCTCACTTTAAGGGCAAACCAGAGAATGTTTCATTCGGGAGACTCCCCCCCCCCCCTTAGGATCTTCCTGACTCATTAAAGCTCCAGGTTTCATGCTGAAGAGATATATTATTCTTTATAAGAACAAAAATGAGAGAACTAGAAAGAAAAATTCAAATTCATGAATTGGTTGTAAGATTTGCATTTTTTAAAATTTCATTTTGCCTTCTCATTCAAATCTATTAAGTTTTTTTTTTAAAGAATTTAAATATCAAATAAAAAGCTCATCACAGGGATGAAAAGTAAGAAATGACTATATTACTGTGGGACAAAGTCATAGTGTTTGTTCTGATGAGTCTGTCAGCATCAGAATATAGTTTGACAGTAGGAAGAACCTAAATACTGAGTTCAAGTGTGCAAGTGGCTAACCTTATGCGATGCCCTGCACTTCTTAACTGTTTATTCCTTTCTGACATGCTGATGTAGCAAAGACGTTTCTTTTCACAAGTTTTGCAAAGTAAAAGCTAACGTTAATTTTTTAAAAGTAGAAACAAGTTTTTGTCATTCCTGGAAACACATGGGATAGTTGACCTGATGGGTAAGAGAATAAATGCATGTCACTTTTGATGGGAGTCATGAAGAAAAGTGGCAAGGGAAAGGGAGCAGGTAAAACAAGCAGTGGGAAACTTGTTCAAAGCATGAGGTGGCTGCTTGGTAAAAAGGATATTTAGCAAGGAGCCTCAGGGACATGGGAATAACTCAAAATAAACAAATATATAAGGGAAAGGCGTTTTTTAAAAAATAGAAGCAAATCATTGGGGACATACAACATCTATGGCATAAAAGACAATTGCCAATTTCTCACAGTTCCTATCATAATAGCTAAAGTTCTCTGTTTACATTTTTAAGTTCTGTATAAACATTGTTGTTCTTTTGATGCAACTAATGCCTATAAAACACAAACACGAGACTCAGCGCCCACGTGGAGTTTATTGAGAGAGGGGAGAGAAAGAGGGGGTAGCTGGTGGCCAACCTAAAGCAGGAGAGAGAGAGAGAGAGAACACAGAGAGAGAGCAAAGAGAGAGCAAAGAAGCAGAGAGAGGCAGAGAGAGAGAGGTGGGGGGCACTTGCTTTTAAAGGGGACTTGCGCATGCTTAACTGACACGGCCATGAGCATCCCGCCCATCGTTGGGGCGGGGGTCAGCTAACTGCTAGTTCCTAACAAACATAAGAATTACTCTTCTGCTGCCTTACAGGTTCTAAAATGTGTCTTTAAACTCTCACATCTGCTGTTTTAACTATCTCTTAAGAAAAATCAAATGCAATAAAAAAACAGAAAGAAACAATAGCCTCTCATGATATAAGGGGAGCTGAATGGTAGAGGACCTGCCTAACTTGCAGAGACCCTGATATTGCAAACAAAAGAAACACAATAACAGCTTAATTCAGCACAGAATGACTATGTAAATATGATAGCATGCAAATAATTACTTAAATATTTACTATCTATTGTATACTGAATCTAGGAAATTGTCAGTAATGTGAATGAAGTGCTCTGATTTATCTTACAGAACTGATGTTAAGAGTTAAAAATTGCCTTCAGAAAACCCTCACAACTAAAGGAGATACATCATAATAAATAAAATAAAATAAAATCCCAGATAGCATGCAAAGCCACATCATGGCAGAAGCTTGAAAGTATCAGCAGGATAGATGGTCATTCATTATAAGCCTGGGATAAAACAAAGTTATTCTTGTTCAGAGGTTGTAGGGTTATATGACTTTTGGTCTGATTTATGAGAGGCCTGGTCAAATGTTTAATATAGAAAATATCTTGGTATTCCTCTCTGTTGAAAACTTAAGCAGAAGTTTTCAACTTATGCACAATCCTAACAGATTATATTACTTCAAATTATCTTAATAAATACATATTGAAGTCTCTTTCTGCCAGTCTTATAATTGAAATATAAATGGAAAAAATGAATAACAATAATTTAGAATTTCTAAGGTTATCTTCTATTAAAAAGGAAATGCCTACTGCACAAAGTGCTGAGGATGTATGACCATAGGAAATCTGTATCACCCATCCACTAACTCCTTGCCCTAACACTCAGGGAATATCCAGGGCAGTGGATGAAAATAATTTAAAACCTTCAGATATGGGAGAGAGCTATAAAACACTGTCTTTGGGACATAAGATGGTCATGAACTCACAGACACTGTGATTACCTGCACAAGACGTGTACACAATTTACGCAGCCAAATCTCCAGTATGGATGGTGAAGGTGTTCACAAGGCTCCCTCACCTCTGGCTGAGGAGCTATTGGCAGTCAATAGCCATTCGGTCAGGAATAATTGGTTCTTCATTTAGGAGTGTGGCCATGGGTAGAGTGTCCACAATGCAGTAGAAGGCCATGATTAGACTCAGAAGACATGCAATTGTTAGGTAGATGTGCTGGGGGATAAGGGCAGGCATAAGTTGGAGGGTAAAAAGGCATGTGGATATGATTTAATTACATTGTAGACACATTAACATTAAAATTTTTAAATGAAATGTGGACAGTTTTATATACATATATGTATATATGTATATATTATATTTGTCAGTAAAGTGCTTACTTTTCAAACATGAGAACTTGATTTTATCCCTTGAACCAACATTCCAAAGGGTTGGAAGTGCAAATTTGTAATCCCAGTACTATCAGCTCAGGGATGGCCTCACCACGATGGGCTGGGCCCTTCCCCATTATCACTAATTGAGAAAAAGTCTTACAGCTGTCTCTCATAGAGACATTTCATCAACTCAGGCCCCTTCCTCTCTGATGACTCTAACCTGTGTCAAGTTGACACACAAAATCCACCAGTACAACCAAGGTTGTTCTCCGACCTCCATACACATGAACAAAAAGAGAGATATCTAAATCACAAAACCTTTCTAAATAAAGTTTAACTTAACTAATTTACTCATCATGAAGAGTGAGACATCTATGGGAGAAGGGAGCCAAAACAGTGATTCTGCCTCAGAGCAAGGAAGTGAATTAAGAAGCTACAGATGAACAGAAAACATGGAGCATAATGATGAGAAAAAGACAGGTAGCTCAAATCCTACACAACTAAGATCTGAATCTGAATGTTTATGTTTATAATTATGGGCAATTTGTCCTTCACCAAGATACTGGCTAAAGATTAACCAATATGTATGTCCATAGATAAATTTTTCTTAGTGCATCTTTTCCTATTAGCCACATTTTCTTCCACATTGTACAAAAAGTTTAAAATAATGCATCCAAGTTTTTCTTCATAGTCTACATATCTTTTGAGTCTCAATGCACAAATGTTGCTAATTTAAGCAGGTTTTTTTTTTATCAAATTTTAAACAATAACACATTACTATGGTCTCAGCTCAACTTTCTCAGCTTTGTGACAGCATGTTTCTTGGGTTGAAAAGATGAATCTGGGAAGATACACTTCTAATCTTAAAACACAGACATGGACTATTTAGACTACTGGCTGTGTTGGAATAAGGAGAAAGGAAAGGAGTATAGATACTGAGTTAAAATCAAGCTGGGCAGAAACATGGGATTTCTGATTATTTCCTATAGATCAAATAGGATAAGAGACATGTTTCAAATTTTATCCAGGGGAACATAGGGACCATGCTCTAAGTTGGAGAGAACAAAACAATATATTTTAGATAGTTGGAAAAAAAATCCATCGACATCTTCATTGGTCTGCAGTAAAATTTCCTTCCCCAGAAAAGGAATCTGAAAAATATTTATAACATTCCCACATTATGAAGTTAGTTTTATGCACATGCTAGATGCTGAAGACAAAAAATTGTCTTTTTACAGTAATAATCATAGTATTTGTATTCGATACAAAAGGATTAATGCTTCTAGATACTGTTCACACTGACAAACACACACACACACACACACACACACACACACACACACACACACACACGAGTTGTTTTCTTATATCCAACCAACTCTGACATCTGATTTTCCCTTTAGTCAGTGGAGCTGTAAAACTTGCTTACAACTGGTTTCAGTACAGTTGTCATTGCCTATGCCTGTAGATTTGGTTGTTGTTCCAATGGCACAAGTGGAAAACTGTCCTTCTTTATAGTTCAATTAATAAACCATCCATGATTGTTCAAGGACCAATGATTAAATCTGACTTCTGTATGTCTTCAGAAAAGACCAAGAATGTACCCACATCAGAATTTGCAAGAAGGGTTACAAGAGAGCTGTCTCAGTGCTAAAAGAGTGCTTACTGCTCTTGCAGAGAACCCAAGTTTGGCTCTCAGTATCCTGCTCAGGTGGCTCACAACCATTACTCTGGCTCTAGGGAAATCTGATGTTTCTGTGCTCCTGAAATAAACACACACACACACTCAATTGCACTTACTGTGTGTGTGTGTGTGTGTGTGTGTGTGACACACACAACCATAGTGCTTAAAAAAAGAAAACGATTAAAAACACACTTTAAAACCCTCCAGGTAGAGCATCTTCTACATGAAAGAAAATTGCATAGATAATAAAAGAACATTCTTTTTGAAATGCCATTTTACTCTCATCTGTGACACAGACAGGAAAGCATGCAGTGAGCCACAATAATCCAGGGCACCAAGTCTTAAAAGGATTCAAACACGTCAGGCAGATCTAAAGCCGCACAAGCGTGAGACCTGATTTCCAGTCCCCATAACTTGTGTAAAAGCAGACATAGTGGCATACACCTCCAATCACACTGCTCCAACAGAGGTGGATCCAGGAGAATCTCTAGAATCTCTTGGGCCAGTTATCCCAGCTTATGTAATAGCAAAGAAGACCCTGCCTTGAATAGGTGGAAGGTGAGAATAAACATACAAGTTTGTCCTCTGACATCAACACATGCACTGTGGTACACATACACACACACAGAGGAACATGCACACAACATACATACATACATAAATATACTCACACACACATGCACTCAGGATCATGCACACAACATGCAAACATACATACACTCACACACATATACACATGCACTCAGGAACATGCACACAACATACATACATGCATATACTCACACACATACACACAAATATGCAAGTTAAAAAATCAGTTTTTAGCAGCTTTTATTTTATGTGCAATGATGAAAAACCTAATGTATAAATAAGTTATTTTAACAATTAAGCCATGAGAATGAATAAAAATAAGAAACTGGAAAGGGAGGAGGAGGGGTGGGAGGGAGAACTGTGGTTGAAATGTAAATTTAAAAAAAATGTATTCATGTAACTAAAAAAAAAAGGAACTGGGTCATAGTACCATGTACGATAGTAGTATTTCTTTCTCAGTGATACATAAAATAATGTTTATAGTCATTAGCATTTTAGGTTCCATTTAACAGGCTACAAAATTCTATGTTCGCTGTGACCTCAGAAATGAAGACCATTTTCATATTGTCTCTCCTCCTAAACCTATGAAAATCAGAAAAAAGAAGTTTGTCAGTAGACCAAGACACAAGAAGCCACAGAGTTCACCTTTTTTTACAAGGGGGCATCACCACAAACTGATGAAGTCAGGAACAGCCCAGCATCCAACAAACAATGTCTGTTAACAGTGGAATCAGTCACTGAAGGGCAGAAGGTAGGGCTCACTCTGCTGCTTGTGAGACCAGAATACCTTCTATAACAAAGCATATAGAAAAGGTGTGACCCATACGTAACTGTAACTTTCCATTGAAGTCACTGAGATTGCTCCCACTCCCAGCTTTTATGATTGTACTACACAGATTTTATTTCTATGGCACATGAGTCCATTCATATTTTTGCAAACTATTAAATTATTTAATATATTTGGCTCATATGGCTTTTATCTGTATCTTCCAAAATGCAAAGCCAGAAATAGATATCATCAACATAAAACTATATAGATTTGGCTGTCTCAGCGGGCCACATCTCAGAATGGTGATATCAGGCTAATGGAAAGTGACCAGTGACAGTCATGTATATAGGCTGTGTGGATAAAGAACTAGGAGTCAGCCATCTGAAAACTGTCCTCTCCCCATTAGCATATTATAAATTAAAAATTATGTATGTATATGAATATGAATATGAATTCCCCCACCTATTTCCATTGTATGAATCTATTTATCATAAACTCCACTATGCTTCCTTTTGCAAAACCAAGGCCCTCACCCACTGAGGCCTGTTACAAATCCTTTCTGGAAGAGCTCTCTGCCTTGAGATTAGAGGTAAAAATCCTTGCTGTCAGACTATTTATTTACTAGAAAAAGAAAGAGGCAGTTCCCAGGCAGCTGCTTAATGACTCACTGGGCTGATTGCTCCCTGGCCCACACTCATTTCTCCTACACGCTGATTCTGACCTTGGAATTTAGAAGATCTATGCTTCCTTACATATCTGCTGCCTAGGGCCAAAGGTTTCTCTTTTCCTCTCTCCAGTAATCTTGTTTGGGTTTCTATGCTCCAGGAACTCCTTTGACTTACTGTGCTGAGGAAATTTGTTCTTGATGGCTGATGAGGTTATTGCTGCATTGTTGTTTCTGTGATTTTTTTTAAAGTAATTTCCATAAAGTGCTTAGAGAAGAGGGAGATGTTCAGCTAGTTCTCAGAGATTCTCTTGAATGGTTGAATGCAGCCAGAGATATTTTCCACACAATGGATGAACTAATTCTAAATAGTATTGTAACTGATTTTTCACTGAGTTTGAAGGCTGTTTTCCACATTCAGCTTAAGTAAAGCTCGCAGATGTCCTTGAGCAAAGATATCTATCTGAAGAACCCTTTCTCTGCTCAAAGACAGTCATGATACCCATTGCTCCCAGAAGGCAAACTTGGAAGAAACATGAATGTGACGCCAGTCTTTAAGAAAAACAACGTAGCTGTTCTCCCTGACTCTGAAGTGTGGCCAGGCAAGTTCAATGTATAGCTGCCTGGAGCTAAAATTCTCAGATGTGCTTAAGGATATTTAGGAGTGTCTCTACAATCCTGTAAGGGCTCACGAAGGCAAAACTATTTTCAAGCAATTTAAAAATAATGACCAAATGCTATTTGATTTTATTCTTATTACCTCACACGTTTTGTAAAATCTAAGATGTGAGTATGACAGTAAAAATCTAAGATGTGAGTATGACACTAACAGGACACAAGTACATCTATGAGACCCCAGCCCCCTTCTGTTAAGTCAGAGACTCAAGAGACTTTCACTGTGGTAAACCAGTGTCACTCTTCCTAAGCTTTTGGTTCAGAAAGAAGTTATGATTTCCAAAAATTAATTTGAACTTTTAGATTTTAGGGAAATCTATTGGTATGAAGTAGAACTATCATTCCAGCATTTAAGAATCAGAGCAAAATTTAAAACACCCTCTTAATCTATCAGTTATTTGAGACTATCTGTCTGACTTAGGGATTTTTATTTTGTTATACTTTTTCTGTGTCCCTAGCAATAGAACCCCAAGGCCTTACATATGCTAGGCAAGCACTCTATCACTGCACTACAACAAGCAGTTTTTATATTTTCATTTGTTTTGTTTCTTTCTAACTGTAAGTAAATAAAATTAGAGGGAGAAACCTGGTGAGTTAGATAGCCTAGATCAGAAACTGGAGAGCAGGGAATAGGGCCATACACTGTTCTCAGAACACACTTTCTCTAGAGCTTTTCTGCTCCTAACTCAAGTTCAAGCCCTGCTGCTTATAAAATTTGCCATTAATGTCACACAAACCAAACCCAGCTGTTTCAACATTATTTATTTTACTTTTCTAATCCAGAAATTGGAAGTAGTCATGGCACATAATGAATAATGTGCTTAGACAAAAATTCTTGCCAGGCGGTGGTAGTACATGCCTTTAATCCCAGCACTCAGGGGGCAGAGGCAGGCAGATCTCTGTGAGTTCGAGACAGCCTAGTCTACAAGAGCTAGTTCCAGGACAGTCTCCAAAGTCACACAGAAATCCTGTCTCAAAAAACAAAACAAAACAAAACAAATTCTCAGGGATAGGTAGATGATTGAGTGGTAAAGTAGCTGCCAGGCAAGCATGAGGACACAAATTCTGGTCTAAAAGCTGGGTGTCATAGTGTGCATCTGTAACCCTAGTTCTGTGGGGCCTGAAACAAGTGGATACTGAAGCTTCGTTGACAGTGGTTTAGCCAGTGTATGAGCTCCAGGTCCAGAGAAATCCTATCTCACAAAATAAGATGGTGAGTGATCCAGAAAGATGACAGATGTTGACCATTGGCATCTACATGTACAATGTGCACACATGCATGCGCTTTTACATCACATACATACATATACATGTATACTACACATAAACATAATTAATTTTGAATTTAAGCAATAAACAAAAGATGTCGGGTGAAGAACTAACTTGGATAGTCAGCTAGTTTTTAAACATCTAAGTCATTTTCCTTTCCCATAAAATGAGATGGTTAAAATTTTCGCAAGAAGGCATTAGTGTTGAGAACCAGCAGTCTGCTGCCCCCCCCACCCCACCCCCATCTCACCCCCTGATGATGGACGGACGCTCATGGCCAAGTCTTCTCTAAGTCATGACTTACCTGGCTGCTCAAGCTTTACCTAGCTGCCAGGAGACTCAGTTACACATGCACAAGTTTCCCTTTTAAAGCAAGCACGCCAAGCGCGCCTCTCTCTTGCTCTCTCTCTCTCTCTCTCTCTCTCTCTCTCTTGCTCTTGCTCTCACTTTTCTCTCGCTCTCTCTCCTTTGCTCTCTTTCCCCTTCTCTCTTTCACTCTCTCTTCTCCTTCTTTTGATTGGCCACCAGCTACCCCCCTTTCTCTTCCCTCTCTCAATAAAGTCCACGTGGGCACTGAGTCTCCTGTTTGTGTTTCATAGGCAATAATTATAGCAAAAGAACAACAATAAGTCATAAGTGTATTAGAACAAATAAAGAAATAATTATAAAACAGATTTCTTAAATAAAAACTTTACTTTTTATAGTCAAAGTTCACATCATCTCATAAGTTTATCTTTTGGTAAATAAACCATCCAAAAGGGAGAATATAATTCAAATTATACGCTCTCTACCTTAGAAAAATAATTATTTTTTTCAAACAACGGTTTCCATTCTCCTGAGATAATGTGAAGGGGCATGCAAATCAGATGTAGCAGATTAGAGTATAAGAAAAAAATGAATAATTCTTGATCAGGCCAAGCAATTTATTTTTCTAGGGAAATCTTTGCACCTCTGAAAAGTAAATTTAGAAGTTCAGTTCAACTAAGCATACAAAAAGTTGGCTTTTGTCCCAAATGCTTTTTGAAACTTTAGACCACATATAATTAGACTGAAATCTCATTAAAGCAGTATTACTGTCTGTAACTGTTTCCATGTATTTTACTTCTTGATACACCCATAACAGATAGAATCATATGTGTAAGTAATTTATAACACATACATCTTTTTAAAATAGAAGATAGAAGTGCTGTTGGATCATGTTCATGTATAACATTCAATCTATTTTAAAATGTATTCCCTTGTATCAGCTCAAGGAAATAGAGTGTGAATCTTTCAGGAGATGATTTAGCCTAAGCTGAACTACAGGTGCAATGTAACATAGCTAAGAAAGAGTAAAGTCTTCATCTAAAACATAAGAGGACTTACTGTACCTACAAGATACTGGTATGAGTGGTGTGTGATATCCATGCACACATGTAGAATATTATAGAGCTTCTGAAGAAAACAGCTATACAGTATTTTAAAGGATTTCAGGTCACTGGATTTTTATCTCCACCTAGGTTCAGACTACCTAATTGTTGCTATATTATATAAATTTAATTTCCTTCCTTCCCAATAGCATAACCACATGCTATTAGCCACTTCATTTTAAATCCACATAAGCATAGCACATTTTTGAGTGTGCCTATGTGATTAAACCATTATGTCATTCCCCTAAAGAGAAAAGTAAATACATATGTGTGAGTTTGTGTGTGTGTGTGTGTGTTGCATGAATGTGAGTATGCATGCTTGCATGTGTGGGGGAGCATGAGTATGCTGAGGAAAATTCATACATACAGGCTGTGTATCTGTAGACATGAAGTTGTGATGGAGCATCTTCTATAGTCACCCTCCGATTTACTGAGTGAGGTTCTTTTGTCTAACCTGTCATTTCCCAGTTCTATATATTTTAGTTAGCCAACTTTCCCCAAGTGTCTGTCTACACTTATGGGTGCTAGAATTATAAGTGGTCATCACAGCTGTCAGGCTTTTTATGTGATTTCTGGGGATCCAAACTCCTGTCCTCACATTTTCATGGCAAGAACTTTACCCACTAAGCTATCACCCTTGCCTCAAATCATCTTTTAGGTGTGGCTTGCTGACAGGTTTGATATCTCATCTTAGTTCATTCATTGTCAGTGTAGTCATGGATTTATTTGTTTGTTTGTTTGTTTTTCAAGACAGGGTTTCTCTGTGTAGCAGTCCTGGCTCTTCTGGAGCTAGCTATGCAGATGAGGCTAGCCTTGAACTCACAGAAACCCCAACTACTTCTGCCTCCTGAGTGCTGGTATTAAAGCATGTGTCACCATCACCAAACTGTCATGGATTAATTTTGCAGGCAGGAGAACTGTTCACCTTAAGGACAGCTTCAGCTAATATATCATTTTATTTGCTCTTTGATGTTTCCAGAGGAGACATGAATTGCTTTGCCCCAAATATGTCACCAGTGACAAGTCAAAGAAATGATTCTATTCTACTTTAGCTTGGTGAAGTAGTGACATGTTGGGATTACTTATTGGAGCATAACTGTGATGCTGTCTATAGATGCATGAATGACTGAAAGATATCACACACAAAAAGAAAACCAGCGTGGGAATTACTAGAGAAAATCTCTTGAAAGTTGTGTTTTTTGAGCCACCCTGAACAATATACAGGTAGATCTGTCTGTATATTGCCCTTCTCCTAGGCAGTTGTTACTAAATATACTACATATACAACCGTTTGGATGAATCTTATATCTTTCTGTTTTCTTGAGCCTCTAAGTATCTTATCTGCTCTCCTCCTCAGTCCAGGAGGGTATGTTTCCTTTTGGAGGAAATAGCTATATAATTGCCTTAGAGAAAACAAATGTGACCAGAGGCTGGAAGTTAAAGTCAAATTTTTTTCAGTGCCCATAAAGGTGGCTGCACTTCATCTTGGCACAAGGACAGAGTTCAAAACTGTCCTCAGCTAGTCATAAAACCGAAAAGGTCAAGAGTGTGGCTATAATAGGTTATTTGGCTGCCTTATTCTAAATAACAACAGACCTGAATCAGAGGTGTGGTTAATCCTGATCCTCAAGGCTAGGGAACAAGAAGTTGAAGCTAAGGTGTGGTTACTGAACCCTTACAATAAGAGAGGAAGAAAAGTCTGTTTGTTCCATATACATGATACCATTTCCCCATTTTTAGTTAATGTACATAAGAGTGGTGAAAAATAAACTTGTGGCATTTCAGTATTCACTGATCTGTCCTCCTGACTTTTATTCTATCTGTCTGTTTTATCTTTATCTTCTTTAGCTAACCTTTCCCTCATTCACCCTCACTCAGGTACGAACTTGGGGCAGCTCAGCTGGTTCTGATTGCAGCACCACAAAGGCAGCTTCTGACATATGGTGCCCAACATGGGGCTGAGTACTGGACAGAAGTGATAGACAGCACAGAGGAATAGACACATGGTGTACAAATGTGAAGAGAGAGCTTGAATAAGAGTAAAATGCAGTGAGTCAACACCAGGGGTAAAACTGTATATAATCGTAGATATGAAACAGAAAAGTATTAGTCAGATGATAAGAAGTGAAATGTGGTGAGATAGCCTCTGGAGTAAAAAATGCATATAATTATTGATATGAAACAGAGAAATATCAGCCAGATGATAAAGAAGTGAGTTAGTTAACCTTGGATGTAAAAAATGTACATAATTGGAGATGTGAGACAATGAAGTATTAGTCAGATGATTGTATATTTATGTGGGTATATTTTAATAGTCAGGAGAGCTGGAGCAAAGCAGAAGCAAATACAGAAATGTTTAGAATTTGAAAATTTGTAAGGATCCTTTCCTCTTGCACAAGCCAGTACTGCAGGACCTGTGGGTGCCAAGAACTCAGAGTTGCTACAATAGTGGATGTTGACTTTTCAAGAAGCTATACTCTTTTCAAGAAGCAGAAGAGCTGCAGCAGGCCAGCCCAGGCCCAGAAAGCAAAGGCAAAATAAGGCCAGGCTCAGCCTAAAATCCCACAGCCTTGAGAGCTGCTGCCATGGCTCATGGCCAGCCAAATATCTGGGACACTTAAGGCAGCCTGTCAAAAAAAATGTTTTAAGACCTTATAGGAAAACAAAAAAAGGTAACATAGATGAATTTATTGGGTTTTATTCAGATTTTGTATGTGCCTAATTCAAGGGGTAGCTATAGTTGCTGCATTACAAGAGATTCCAATTAAGGATGTTTTATTTCCACAAACTAAACATGGCCTAGGGAAAAGGAGAGCTGAAAGATGTATATAAGTATAGTGTGCACACACATGCATGTATAAAGTGTGATTATGAATGCTTGGATCCTAACAAAAGGACCTAATTGAATTACTTGGGATACAGTCAAAAAAGACATCAGGTCAATGTCCTAACTGGTTGGTGATCTGCACCCTATAGCTGGCCCCAGAGCAGGTCAGCAGGAAATAGCCAAAGTCGGTATGGCCTGAGAGCCAAAGGAGCCCCTATGGATGATTCAGTAGAATTTAGCAGAGGAGAGAATACAGAAATTATCTTATTTTTGTGGTTAAAAAAGAAATTGAGAGAATGGAGGTTAATACAATGATTTGAGAAAAGATATTGAGAAAAAAACCTAAGGGAACTGCAGCCCTGTTAGCCCTGCATAATTAAAAAAAAATAAAAAAAAAAAAAAAAAAGAAAGGTATCAGTGAAGATGAAAATGATAGCTTGTCAGCTAATGAAGACTTTACAGGTCAGATTAGGAAAATAATTTTCTTTTTTCTTTTTTTATTTCTATTTCACATATTGATCCCAGTTCCCTCCTCCTCCCTCCCTTTCTCCCTCTCTCCCTCCCTCCCTGCCTCCCTCCATCTTTTCCTCTCTCCACCCCTCACATGAACCCCGACCACCCTCCCCTCCCATCCTGAGACCCACTTCAGGGGGAGTAATCTAAATCTGTCAAGTCATTTGAAGAAGGGACTAGGATTTCTCTCCTGTCTTGAGGTTAAGGCAGTATCCCTCCATGAGGTTTGTGCCCCCCCAAGGTCCTTTTGTCACCAGAAATACATCCTGGTTCCACTGTCTGAGGTCCCTTAGACTGCTCAGTCCTTCTAGATGAGATCCATATAAGGGAGTCTGAGTCAGTCCCATGCTGGATTCCCAGCTATCAGTCTGGGGGGCCTGTTAGTTCCTCTTTGCACAGGTCAGCTGTCTCTATGTGTTTCTGCAGCATGGTCTTCTCCTCCCTCTCTGCATCTGGATTCTAGTTTGGCTCAGTGTTTAGTTGTGCATGTTTGCTTCTGTGTCCAACAGGTACTAGATGAAGGGTCCATGATGGCAGATAAGTAAGTTGATCTCATTATCAGGGAAGGGAATTTATGGTAGCCTTTCCACTGTTGCTCAAATTGTTAGTTGGGGTCAGTCTTGTAAGTCTCTGGACATTTACTTAGGTTCAGTTTTCTCATATCCTATAATGACTCCCTCTTTTATGTTCTCTCTTTCTCTCTCTCTCTCTCTCTCTCTCTCTCTCTCTCTCTCTCTCTCTCTCTCCTGTCTTCTATTCCTCCCCGACTCAATCTTCCTAGTCCCATGTATTTTCCTCTCCCCTTTACTTTTTCCTACTTTCCTCTCCACTCACTGCCCCCTCCCCACTTCCCATGTGCTCTGGAGAACTTGTCACTTCCCCTTCTATGAGGATCCTTATATGAATCTCTTAGAATACACCTTGTATCCTAGTTCCTCTGGTGGTGTGAATTGTAGGTTGGTGATCCTTTGCTCTAGATCTAAATTCTATATATAAGTGATTATATACTGTGTTCCTCTTTTTGTGACTGGGTTACCTCATTTAGGATGGTTTCTTCATGTTCCATCCACTTGCCTGTGAATTTCATTGTTTTTTTTTCTCCATTGTGTAGATGTGCCACATCTTCTTTATCCCTTCTTCAGTTGAGGGGCATCTAGGTTGCTTCCAGGTTCTTGCTATTAAATATAATGCTGCTATGAACATAGTTGAGCACATGTCTTTGTTGCATGGATGTGGATCATTTGGATATATGCCTAAGAGGGTGATTGCCGGGTCCAGTGGTAAAGTAATTCCCCTTTTCCTGAGGAACTGCCATTCTGATCTCCAAAATGGTTGTACAAGTTTGCACACCCACCAGCAGTGGAAATGTTTCCCTTTCTGTACATCCTCTCCAGCATAAGTTGTCATTTGTGTTTCTAATTTTAGCCATTCTGGCAGGAATTAAATGGTATCTCAAAGTTGTTTTGATTTGCATTCCCCTGATAGCTAAGGATGTTGAGCATGTCTTTTAGTCTTTTTGATTTCCTTTATTGAGAATTCTCTCTTCAGTTCTATACCCATTTTTAAATAGGGTTATTTGGTGTTTTGTTGACTAGTTTCTTGAGTTCTTTGTATATTTTGGAGATCAACCCTTTGTCAGATATAGGATTGGTGAAAATCTTTTCCCAGCCTGTGGGCTGCCATTTGATCTTTTCATCCGTGGCCTTTGCCTTACAGAAACTTCTAAGTATGAGGAGGTTCCGTTTATTAATTGTCAATTTCAGTGTCTGTGCCCCTGGAGTTATGTTCAGGAAGTGGTCTCCTATACCAATTTGTTCAAGGGTACCTCCCACATTCTCTTCTAAAGTTCAGTGTGGCTGGATTGATGTTAAGGTCTTTGATCCATTTGGACTTAAGTTTTGTGCGTGGCAATAGACATAGGTCTATCTGCAGTCTTCTATACACCATCATCCAATTGTGCTAACACCATTTGTTGAAGATGCTTTCCTACCCCCATTGTATTCTTTTAGCTGTTTTGTCAAAAATCAGGTGTTCACAGGTGTGTGGGTTAATATCAGGATTTTTGGTTTGATTCCATTGGTCTACTTGTCGATTTTTGTGCCAATGCTAGGCTGTTTTCAGGACTATAGCTTGTAGTAGAGCTTAAAGTCATGGATGGTGATGCCTCCTGAAGTTCTTTTATTGTACAGGGTTGTTTTGGCTATCCTGGATCGTTTGTTTTTCCTTATAAAGTTGATTATTGTCCTTTCAAGGTCAGTGAAGGATTGTGCTGGGATTTTAATGGGGATTGCACTGAATGTGTAGATTGCTTTTGGCAAGATTTTACTATGTTGATCCTACCTATCCAAGAGCATGGAAGGTCTTCCCATTTTCTGGTATCCTGTTTAATTTCTTTCTTTAAGACACAAAATTTTATTATATAGGTCTTTCACTTGTTTGGTAAGTGTTACCCCAAGATAATTTATGTTGTTTGTGGCTATTGTAAAGTGTGATGTTTCTCTGATTTCTTTTTCAGCCCCTTTATCATCTGAATAAATTAGGCCTCTGATTTTTTTTTTTTTTTTTTTTTTTTTTGAGTTTATCTTGTGTTCTGCTAGTTTGCTGAAGGTTTTTTTTTTTTTTTTTTTAAATCAGGTATAGGTGTTCCCTGGTAGAGTTTTTTGGGTCGCTTATGTTAACTATCATATCATCTCCAAATAGAAAAAGTTTGACTTATTCCTTTCCCATTTGGATCCCCTTGAACTCCTTTAGTTGTCTTATTGCTTTAGCTAGAACTTCAAGTACAGTATTGATTAGATATGGAGAGAGAGGGCAGCCTTGTCTTGTTCCTGATTTTAGAGGAATCGCCTTAAGCTTCTCTCCATTCAGTTTAATGTTGGCTATTGGTTTACTGTATATTACTCTTATTATGTTTAGGTATGTTCCTGTTATCCCTGATCTCTCCAAGACCTTTATCATGAAAGGGTGTTGAATTTTATCAAAGGCTTTTTCAGCATCTAGGGAGATGATAATGTGGGTTTTCTTTTTCAGTTTGTTTATATGGTGGATCACGTTGATAGATTTTCATGTTAAACCTTCCCTGCAACCCAGGGATGAAGCCTACCTACTTGGTCATGGTGAATGATTTCTCTCATGTATTCTTGGATTCGGTTTGCCAGTATTGTATTGAGTATTTTTGCATCAGTGTTCATCAGGGATATTGGTCTGTACTTTTCTTTCTTAGTTGTTTCTTTGTGTGGCTTGTGTACCAAGGTGATTGTGGCCCCATAAAAAGTGTTTGGTAATGAACCTTCTGTTTGAAGAACATTGGTATTAGTTGTTTGAATTTCTGGCAGAATTCTGTACTGAAGCCATCTGGCCCTGGTCTGGGCTTTTTTTTTTTTTTTTTTTTTTTTTTTTTGGTTGGAAGGCTTTTGATGACTGCTTCTATTTTGTTAGGGGTTATAGGACTATTTAAGTTGTTTGTCTGTTCTTGATTTAATTTTGGTAAGTGATAATTTTCCTGAAATTTGTCAATTTCCTTCAAATTTTCAAATTTTGTGGAATACAGGTTTATAAGTACGACCTGAAAATTGTCTGGATTTCCTCTGTGTCCATTGTTATGTCCCCCTTTTAATTTTTGATTTTGTTAATTTGCATGTTCTCTCTCTGCTAGTTTGTTAGTTTTGATAAAGGTTTGTCTATCTTCATTTTCTCGAAAAATAAACTCTTTGTTGCATTGATTTTTTTTTTTTGTATTGTTTTCCCGATTTCTATTTTATTTGTTTCAGCCCTCAAATTGATTATTTCCTGGTGTCTATTCCTCCAGAGTGAGTTTGCTTCTTTTTGTTCTAAGGCTTTCAGTTGTGCTATTAATTCTCTAATGTTATTATGCTCCGTTTTTTTTCATATGGGCACTTAGTGCAATGAACTTCCCTGGTAACTCTGCTTTCAAGGTGTCCCATTAGGTCAGGTATGTTGTGTCCTCATTCTCAGTGAATTTTAGAAAGTCATTAATTTCTTTCTTTATTTCTTCTTTGATCCAGGTATGGTGCAATTGTGCATTGTCCAGTTTCCATGAGTTTGTAGGGTTTCTGCGATTTGTGTTGTTGTTGAATTCCAATTTTAAAACACGGTGGTCTAATAAGATACAGGGAACTATTCCATTTTTTTTTAATCTGTTCAGGTTTGTTATGTCGCCTAGTATGTGGTCGATTTTAGAGAAGGCCCTATGATGAATTCGAAATGACCGTCTTCATCTGTTTTGATTAATTTGGTTTGAAATCTAACTTGTTAGATAGACACACCTGCTTGCTTCTTGGGTCCATTTGATTGGAAGATCTTTTCCAAGCCCTTTACCCTGAGGTAATGTCTGTTTTTGAAGCTTAGATGTGTTCTTGTATGCAGCTGAAGGATGGAGTCTGTCTTCATATCCATTCTGTTCGTCTGTGTCTTTTTATAGGCCAGTTAAGACCATTAATGTAGAGGGAGAGTCAATGCTTGTTTGTTTTAGATTTGTTGTTGGCAGTGGTATTGTGAATATATTTGTCCTGCTTTACCCTTGGTTTATGGTGAAGTGGGATTATGTGTTGCCTACATCTTTGTGAGTTTTCCTTCTAAGACTTTCTGTAGGGCTGGTTTTGTACATATCTTGTTTTCTCCATCTATAGTGATTGAGAGTTTTGCCTGGTATAGTAGCCTGGTCTGGCATCCATGGACTCTGTGGAACATCTATCCAGGACCTTCGGGCCCTGAGAGTTTCCATGGAGAATTGTGTTTCTATGTATAATTTTGGTAGTTCTGCTTTTATATTTTTCCTGTCCTTTTTCCTTCACTGCTCTTAATATTCTTTCTTTATTCTGTATGTTAGGTGCTTTGAATATTATATGTCGAGGGGTCTTTTTTTCTTTGGTCCAGTCTACTTGGTGTTTGGTATGCTTCTTGTACTTTCATGGGCATGTCCTCTTTAAAATTGGGAAAGTTTTCTTCAGTGATTTTGTTGAATATGTTTTCTGTACCTTTTAGCTGGGCTTCTTCGCCTTCCTGTATGCCTGTTATTCTTAGGTTTGGCCTTTTCATTGTGTCCCACATTTCCTGGATGTTTTTTGTTAGGGATTTGTTGGATTTATGATTTTCTTTGGTCGATGCATCTATTTCCTCTAGTTTATATTCAGCACCTGAGATGCTCTCTTCGATCTCTTGTATTCTATTGGTTATGCGTGTGTCTGTAGTTCCCAATCGTTTGCCCTGTTTTTCATTCCCAGTATTTCTTCAGTTTGTGTTTTCTTTATTGGCTCTATTTGAGTTTTCAAGTCTTGAACTGTTTCCTTCACCTGTTTAATTGTTTTTTTTTTTCTTGGTTTTATGTACTTTCTTTAAGAAATTTGCTCATTTCTTCTATTTTTTTGTTTGTTTGTTTGTTTTTTCTTTCATTCCTTTAAGGGATTTTCTCACAGCATCTTTGAGGACCTCTATCATTTTTATGACAATAATTTTTAGGTCGTTCTAGATTCTGGTGGTGTCATGCTTGCCTTTCTGTTGTTAGGTGTTTTCTTGTATTGCCGTCTTCCCATACCTTCTTCCAGTAGGTGTAGGTGGGGTATCTCTCTACATACATGCTACTCCCCAGTTGGACATAGGTGGGTCAGAGGTTCGATGTCTATAGGTCTGGGTGGTTCAAGCTCTCTAGGAGGTCTCTCCTCAGGCAGGGGCCCTGTGATGGGCGTTAAAGATCAGGCTACAGCAGAAGAATGGTGATGGGCATCAAAGATCCCGAAGGATGGGATTCAGGTTAGGCGGATCTACCCTGGGCCTTTCACTCTCCAGCTGAGGCCTCTTTAGCAGAAGCCCGGTGATGTGGGCAGATTCAGCCCCTAGGAACTCAGAGTGGTCCTGGGGGGGGCATAGGTGCATCTCTGGGAGCGGCCTGGAAGTAGGGGACTGGTGGTGGGGGTCAGATACCCTGCAGTTGGGAATTCCAGGTGGTCCAGCGTGGATAGGCAGGTCTAGTGTGCTCAGAACAGCTCCAGGAAGTTCCCAGAAGGTGGCAGGATTGTTGGCTCCACCCTCTGTCCCAATGCTCACCCAGAGATGTGGGACAGTATGCAGGATAGGGCACAGGGTAGGGGGAGGGGGAGGGCAGGATCTTCAGGAAAATAATTTTCAAAAGTATTTGGGAAATATGTGATATCCTAAAGAAATTAGGCCTCAAAACTTAGAAATTAGAAAAGATATATTGGGATCATTGAATGATTATCAGAAGTTATTGGGAAATATTCAGTGGTTGAGTCCTTTTTTTAAAGCATCTCCTGGCAATTTGAAACCTTTAAGCAATATTCTGAAAGGAGATAGTGATCCCAATTCAACTAGACAGCTAACTAAAGAGGGTAGACAAGTTCTCTTACAAGTGAAGAATGCAACCCAATATCAGCAGGTATGCTATATTGACTATGCAAAACCATGGGAAGCTTATGTGCTCCCACATAGCATAGTCCAACTTCTGTCTTATGGCAAGAGGGATGATTGTTATTGTTGCACTTACCTGTTTCCCCACCCAAAGTGTTAAATCCTTATTTTGAAACAGTAGCTTGTATGGTAAAGAAATGCCATATGGTGTCTAGGAGATATTTTGGCAAAGAAGCAAGCATAATACATATTACTTAATCCAAACAGCAAGTTGATTGGTTATTTCAAAACAGAGATTCATGGGCAATTGCTTTTTGCTCAATTTTGGGGGGAAACTTGATAATCAGTTTCCAGCTCATAGAGTGTTGCAATTTTCACTAATGCATCTCTTTATAATCCCTAAAATTATAAGTAGTAATCCTGTAAAATATACTATGTTAGCTTTTACTGATGGTTTGTCTAATGGAAAAGCAGCTTCTAGGAAAGAATATGTAGTATAGACAGACCCAGCTGGCTTCAGCTTAAATAGTTAAGATATGACCTGTTGCAATAGTTTTTCAGCTTCTAATGAATGATTCATTTAACTTATATACTGGTAGTCATTATGGTTTTAGAGCTCTTCAAGTTATAGAGGCAGTTCCATACATCGGGACTAGTAATAATCAGGTTAAAATACTGTTTGAGCAAATTCAGAGTGCCATTCATCAAAGAAAAGTTACTGTGCTTTGTGGGTCATATAAGAGCTCATTCAAATTTTCCAGCCAAGTGGCTGAAGGGAAGGAGTCAGCAGATAGATTAACAAAAACGGTTACTTTATCTCAGGTAGAATTAGCTCAGAAGTCACATGGGTTTCATCATCAAAATAGTAATAGTATAAGAAAGCAATTTGGTTTAACTAAGAAAAGACTGGTGGTCAAATTGTTAAACAATGTGATTCATGCCCATAATATTTACCTGTAACTAGTGTAAGAGTAAATCATCGAGCCTGCTTCTTAATAATTTATGGCAAATGGATGTTACTCATATTGCAGAATTTGGCAAATTAAAATTTGTGCACCACATGGCAGTCAATACTTATTCAGGCTTCTTAATAGCCACAGCACAAACTGGAGAAGCCACTAAGCATGTGATAAGTCACTGTTTAAAGTGTTTTGCCTTCATGGGAGTTCTAAGAATTATAAAATCAGACAATGGATCTGGATATACTAGTAAAGCATTTCAGTAATTTCATACTCAATGAAAAACTGAATACAGAACAGGCAATCTTTATACCCCTCAAGGGCAAGAAATTGTGAAGAGTGCTCATAGCTCCTTGAAAATACAACTTCTAAAAGTAAGGAGAGGGGGGTTATGCCCTCAGTCTCCACAAGGTGCAGTAAGTGATGCACTCTTTATTTCAATTTTTTTTTTGAAAGTAGATGCCCATGAGAAATCTGTGCAGATTCTGTTATGATGGAACTTCAGGGACTTTTGATCAAGTCAAATGGAAAGATCCATGTACTAAGCAATGGAAAGGGCCCAATTCTGTCCTAATATGGGGTCAAGGGCATGTTTGTGTTTTCTCTAAGGAAAAAAATGAGGCTCAGTGGCTGCCATACTGTTTGGTGAGATTCATGGTACAGAGGAACAGAGGACCTGAGATGGCAGGAACCTGTCCAAGCCAGTTCAAGTGAGACCCTCTGAACCTGTGTTCCTGATCCCCTGTTGTCATTGACTCTAAAGTCCAAAAAGGAAAGAAACAAATGGGTCAAGATATTTAGAAGGAAAGGAGATTAGATATTTTCAGTTTGGTTTGAGATTTCCAGTTTCTCAACAAGCCTGCTGCATTGATTTCCCAGACCCATGAGTTTTCATGTTGGGATCCAGCCAAGGACTGAAACTTTAACAGTTGGCTACACTACCTCTTGGGACAATTGAAAGCTGTTATGAATGTGATGTATAGCAAAAGCCTCTCCTCAGTATTTGGGTGGAAAATGGACAAAAGTTATATAGTTAATATTTAATACTCAAGGATTGTGGTATCTCAAGCTTAACTTTAAAATTTTAGATATAGAGTGAAGGATCACCAACCTATTATTCACACTGCCAGAGAAACTAGGATATAAGAAGGATTATAAGAGATTCATACAAAATCCCTCACAGAAGGGGAAAGGAACAAGATCTCCTGAGCATATTGGGAGTTGGTCGAGGGACGACAATGAGTGGAGAGGTGGCTAGGAGAAAGAGAAAGAGAGAAGAGGAAAGCACTTGGGACTAGGAAGATTGAGTCAGGGGAGGAATAGATGAGAGAGAGAGAGAGAGAGAGAGAGAGAGAGAGAGAGAGAGAGAGAGAGCATAAAACAGGGAGCCATTATAGATTTCAAGAGAAAACTGACTCTAGAGAAATGTCCAGAGACCTACAAGACTGACCCCAACTAATAATTTGAGCAACAGTGGGAAGGCTACCATAAATGCCCTTCCCTGATAATGAGATTGATGACTAACTTATCCACCATCATAGAACCCTCATCTAGTAGCTGATGAAAGCAGAAGCAGACACCCATAGCTAAACACTGAGCTGAACTGGAATCCAAATGCAGAGAGGGAGAATAAGACAGGCTACTGAAACTCATACAGACAGCAGATTTGAACAATGAGGAGCTAATGGGCCCTCAGACTAATAGCTGGGAATCCAGAATTGGACTGACTCAGACTCCCTGAGTCTCAGTAGAAGGGCTGGATGGTCTAAGGGACCTCTGACAGTAGAACCAGGTTGTATCCCTGGTCCACCAAAGGACTTTGCGAGCACATTCCCCATGGAGGGATACTCCCTTAGCGTAGAGGCAGGAGGGAGGGCCTAGTCCCTACTCCAAATGACTTGATAAATTTAAATGACCTCTCCAGAAGGCATCACCCTGCATGTGGAGTGGGGGGGTAGGTGGGATGGGAAGGTAGTGGTGGAGGGCATGGGAGGGTGGAAAAGAGGGAGAAACAGAGGGACAGAGAGGGAATGGGGATCAATATGTAAAATAAGAAAAAGAAAGAAAGAAAGAGAGAAAGAAAAAAATAAATAGATTTCATTATGGAAAAAAATTGCAGCAGTGCATTGGACTTTAGAGAGGGGAAAAGGGAAAGGTTCAGAATTGTGGAGTTATTCATACTTGATTCACCATGAGAACACTTTATTGTCTTTTGATTGAATTGAAATGATGAAAATTGTAATTTAGTAAATTATGTGTCAGTTGTTAATACTCATACTTGAATCATTAATGTTTACAACATTTGGTATAATAGGTAACTATTTATGGATGAAAAAGTGAGAGCTCATTCTGTTAAGAATTAGACATACTGCTTATGAATCATTATATACAATGCAATTGAATAGGCAGATTTAGATTTTGGTATAGCTAAAGCGACTGGGGACATCCCAGACCAATTTTAAAGAGGCCATTTTACTCTGATTCATCCTCTTCTTTTGCATGAGATGCTATAGCCATAAAAGCATATGCATTATCAGGCTTGCTTGTGAACTCTCGATGAAAAGTTGGCTCAGAGGTGTATGGCATTGAGCTATGCACTATCCCCTAATGTTATTTATTACAGAGGCTGGTAGTCAAGGACAGGAAAGGTCTTTTTACCTCCAGGCAACCTAAGAAATGACACACATGACAGAATGTGTGTTTCCCATGACAGGTAAGTAGGGAAGGTTGAAGAAGACAACCTAAGACAGACACAGCCATCTGTCCTGCATCAGAAGCACAGGTATTATTTAATTATATTAAAAAGGGAGAATTTGTCAGTGCTCATAAAAATGGCTGCACTCCATCTTGGCACAAGGACAGAGTTCAAAACTCTCCTCAGCATGCCATAAGACCTAAAGGTCAAAGGTGTGGCTACAATAAGGTGTTTGGTTGTTTCATTCTAAATAACAACAGACTTGAATCTGAGGTGTGTTTATTCCTGACCCACAAGGCCAGGGAACAAGAAATTGAAGCTAAGGTGTGATTACTCAATCCTTAGAATAATTGAGGAAGAAAACTTTGCTTGTTCCATAGACATGATACTGTGTTCCCCTCTTTGGTTAAGATATATAAGAGTGGTAAAAAATAAACTCCTGGCAATTTAGTATTGACAAATCTGCCCTCCTGACTTTTATTTTGTCTCTCTGCTTTATCATTATCATCTACAGCTAGCCTTCATCCACACACCCCCACTCATCTACAAACTTGGGGCTGCTCAGCTGGTTCCAATTGCTGCCACACAAAGACAGCTTCTAACAGATTTTACCTGTTTTTATCCGAAGAGCATATTGGTATGTGCATTTTTAAATGTATATGTCTGTATGATGTCATACATACTAACTCAATATTAGGAAAAGTAATGGAGGGAGAATGAGAGGGCTTCATTTATTTGTCCTGCTCAATTTGTTTGGATGGATATGTCTTCTAGCATTATAGTCAAGCTTAAATGGCAGCACAAACAAATGGGTTTAAGGGTTTGTTTGTTTGTTTGTTTTTTAGTATAATTTTTTTAATTTAAATTTAAAACAAGCTTGCTTTACATATCAATCCCAGTTCCTGTTGCTCCCATCATACCCTGTTTCTCCCACCAACCCCCATCCCATCCTATCCCCTTTCTTTGTGAGATTTGGGTACCAAGGTAATTGTGGCCTATTAGAACGAGTTTGGCAATGAACCTTCTGTTTCTATTGTGTGGTACAATTTGAGGAGTATTGGTATTAGTTCTTCCTTGAATTTCTGGTAGAATTCTTCCCTGAAGCCATCTGGCCCTGGCCTGGGCTTTTTTTTTTTTTTTTTTTTTTTTTTTTTTTTTGGTTGGAACGCTTTGGATGACTGCTTCTATTTCCATTGTGGGTTATAAGTCTATTTAAGTTGTTTGTCTGTTCTTGATTTAATTATTGAAAGTGATAGTTTTCCAGAATTTTGTTCATTTCCTTTGAATTTTCAAATTTTGTGGAGTACTGGTTTTCAAATATGACCTGCATTGTCTGCATTTCCTTTGTGTCTGTTGTTATGTCGCTCTTTTCGTTTCTGATTTTGTTAATGTGCATGTTCTCTCTCTGCTTTTTCATTAGTTTGCATAAAGATTTGTCTATCTTGTTGATTTTCTTGAAAACCAACTCTTTGTTACACTGATTTTTTTGTATTGTTTTCCTGTTTTCTATTTTGTTGATTTCATCCCTCAAATTGATTATTTCCTGGCATCTACTCCTCTGTTGTGAGTTTGCTTCCTTTTTTCTAAGGCTTTCAGTTGTGCTGTTCATTCTCTTATGTGACTATCCTTTGTTTTCTTTATATGGGCACTTAGTGCAAAGAACTTCCCTGGTAACACTGCTTTCAAGATGTCCCATAAGTTCGGGTATGTTGTGTCTTCATTCTCATTGAAGTTTAGGAAGTCCTTAATTTCATTATTTCTTCTTTGACCCAGGTTTGGTGCAATTGCACATTGTTCAGTTTCCTTGAGTTTGTAGGGTTTCTGAGATTTGTGTTGTTGAATTCCAGTTTTAAAGCATGGTGGTGCGATAAGATATAGGGGACTTTTCCAATTCTCTTTTATCTGTTGAGGTTTGTTATGCCACCTACTATGTGGTCAATTTTAGAGCAGGTTCCATGTGGAGCAGAGAAGAAGGTATATTCTTTTGTGTTTGGATGGAATGTTCTATAGTTGTCTGTTAACCCCAGTTGAGACATAACTTCTGTTAGTTCTTTTGTTTCTTTGTTGAGTTTCTGATTGGTGGTCCTGTCTAGTGGTGAGTTGTGTGTTGAAGTCTTCCACTCTAAGTGTGTGAGGTTTATGTGATGTTTGGGTTTTAGTAGTGTTTCTTTTACGAATGTGAGTGTCTTTGTATTTGGGGCGTAGATGTTCAGAATTGAGACTTTGTGTTGATGGATTTTTCTTGCGATGAATATAAAAGGACCATCTTTATCTCTTTCATTTAATTTTGATTTGTGTAGGGAGCCGTCCCTGCATTCTCCATTACAAGATGGCGCCTGCATCCGGCTGGCGTTGAGATTAAACAAATCAGTGTGCAGGTGCAGGGTGATTTTCCCTCCCTTGGCCTCTGCCTCTCCCATGGCATCATATGGGCCGATGGGCTGCAGCCAATCAGGAGGTGACACGTCCGAGGCAAAGGTTGTAAACCTATATAAGTGTTGGGTTTTGGATGTTTGGCGTCTCTGCTCTGTAAGCTTATGCTCTCCCTCTCAAGATGCATTAAACTATACTGCAGAAAATCCTGAGTGTGCCGCGTCGTTCTTGTGTGCGAGACGGTAATGCGGGACAGATTTGAAGTCTAACTTGTTAGATATTAGGATAGCCACACCTGCTTGCTTCTTTGGTCCATTTTATTTGAAGATCTTTCCCAGCCCTTTACCCTGAAGTAATGTCTATCTTTGAAGCTCAGATGTGTTTCTTGTATGCAGCAGAAGGATGGATTCTGTCTTCGTATCCATTCTGTTAGCCTGTGTCTTTTTATAGGCGAGTTAAGACCATTAATATTGAGGAAGAGTAAGGACCATTGATTGTTAATGCTTGTTTGTTTTAATTTTGTTGTTGGCAGTGGTATTGTGAAAATATTTGTCCTGTTTTACCCTTGGTTTCTGGTGTAGTGGGATTATGTGTTGCCTACATCTTTGTGAGTTTTCCTTCTAAGACTTTCTGTAGGGCTGGATTTGTAGATATGTATTATGAAAATCTGGCTTTGTCATTAAAGATCTGTTTTCTCCGTCTGTTGTGATTGAGAGGTTTGCTGGGTATAGTAGCCTGTGCTGACATCCGTGAACTCTTAGTACTTGTAGAACATCTATCCAGGACCTTCTGGCTTCGAGGGTTTCCCTGGAGAAGTCAGATGTAATTTTGATAGTTCTGCCTTCGTATGCTACCTGTCCTTTTTCCTTCACTGCTCTTAATATTCTTTCTTTATTCTGTATTAAGTGTTTTGATTATTATATGTCAATGGGTCTTTTTTCTTTGGTCCAGTCTATATGATGTTTTATATGCTTCTTTTACTTTCATGGGCATGTCCTTCTTCAGATTGGGAAAGTTTTCCTCACTGATTTTGTTGAATATGTTTTTGGCACCTTTCAGCACCTTCCTCACCTTCCTCTATGCCTATTATTCTTAGGTTTGGCCTTTTCATGGTGTCCCACATTTCCTGTTAAGGATTTGTTGGATTTACGATTTTCTTTGGTCGATAAATTTATTTCTTCTAGTTTATCTTCTGCGCCTGAGATTCTCTCTTCCATCTCTTGAATTCTGTTGGCTATGCTTGCATCTGTAGTTTCCCATCGTTTGCCTAGTTTTTCTATTTCCAGCATTCTTTCAGTTTGTGTTTTCTTTACTTCTCTATTTCAGTTCAATCTTGAACCTTTTCCTTTACCTGTTTGTTTTTTCTTTCCTTTCTGTACTTTCTTTAAGAAATTTGTTTATTTCTTCCATTTTTTTATTGTTTTTCTTCCATTTCTTTAAGGGATTTTCTCATATCTTCTTTGAGGGCCTCTATCATTTTTATGACGATAATTTTTAAGTAGTTCTCTTCTCCTTCATCTGCTTTGTAGTTTTCCGGTCTTGTTGGTGTAGATTCCCTAGTTTCTGGTGGTGTCATGCTTGTCTTTCTCTTGTTAAGTGTTTTCTTGTATTGCAGTCTTCCAATAGCTTCTTCCTGTAGGTGTTGATGGGGTCTCTCCCTCTCTCTTTGGTACTTCCCTAGTGGGCTTAGTTGGTCAGAGGTTCTCTGTCTGTAGCTCTGGGTGGTCCAAGCTCTCTAGGAGGTCTCTCCCCAGGAAGGGGCCCCGACGATGCGGGTCAATGATCTGGCTCCAGTAGAATTCTCTAGTCAAGGCCTGGAGATGGGGGACAAAGGCTGGCCTGATACTCAGGATGTTTCTGCACCTATAGGTGGATCTAGCTGGCACCTTGCACTCTCCAGCTGAGGCCTCTTTAGCAGAGGCTATGTGATGTTGGTCAAGGATCCTGCTGGCAGGAACTCAGAGTGGTCCTGCAGAGATAGGTGGATCCCTGGGAGGGGCCAGGAACTCTAGTAGAGAACCAGCGGTGGGGGTGGGAGACCAGGAAGATGGAAATTACAGGTGGCTCCTCATGGATAGGCAAGTATAGTATGCTCTGAACCAACTCTTTATTACATTTTTTTCCTTTGTATTATTTTCCTAGTTTCTACTTCATTGTTTTCAGCCCTCAATTTGTATATTTCTTGACTTCTCCTCCTCTGGGGTGAGTTTGCTTCTTTTTGTTCTAGAGCTTTAAGTTGTGTTGTTAATTCGCTAATGTGACTATTCTCCACTTTTTTTTTATGTAGGCACTTAGCACTATAAACTTTCCACTTAGTACTGCTTTCTAAGTGTTCCATAACTTTGTATATGTTGTGTTTTCATTTCCATGGAATTCTAGGAAGTATTTAATTTGTTTCTTCATTTTCTCCTTGACACAGGAAACGTGCAATTGCACATTGTTCAATTTCCATGAGTTTGTAGGTTTACTACAATTGTGTTGTTGTATTCTAACTTTAAAGAATGGTAGTCTGATAGGATACAGGGGGTTACTACAAATTTTTTGTACCTATTGAGGTTTACATTTTTGCACAATATGTGATTGATTTTAGAGAAGGGTCCATGTGGCTCTGAGCAGATGGTATGTTATTTTGTATTTAGACGGAATGTTCTATAAATGTCTGCTAAACCCAATTGGGTCATAACTTCTGTTAGTTTCTTTGTTTCTTTATTAAGTTTATGTCTGATAGGCCTGTCTAGTACTGAGAGTGGGGTGTTGAAATCTCCTACTCTTAGTGTGTGAGGTTTTATGTGTGACTTAAGTTTTAGTAATGTTTCTTTTGTGAATGAGGTTGCCTTTGTATTTGGGGTTCAGAATGGAGACTTCATCTTCATGAATTTCTCTTTTGATAGATTTATTTTAAAGTCTAACTTATTAGATATTAGGATTGTTATACCTGCTTGTTTCTTGGGTCCATTTTATTGGAAAATCTTCTCCCAACCCTTAACTCCAAGGTAATATCTGTCTTTTAAGTTGAGTGCTTTTCTTGTATGGATGGATTCTGTCTTCCTATACATTCTTTCAGCCTGTGTCTTTTTATAGGTGAGTTAAGACCATTAATATTGAGGGGGTATTAATGACAATTCATTGCTAACTCTTGTTTGTTTTGGATTTGTTGTTGGTGGTGGTATTATGTGTAGGTTTCCCCCTTTTTCTTTTGGCTGTTGGTAAAATGGGATTATCTATTGCCTAAGTTTTTGTGGGTGTTGTTGATTTCCTTGGGTTGGAGTTAACCTTCCAGAACTTTCTGTAGGGCTGGATTAGTTGATAAGTATTGTTTAAATCTGCTTTTTTTCATGGAATATCTTGGTTTCTCCATCTATAGAGATTGAATGCTTTGCTGGGTATAGTAGTCTGGGTTGGCATTCATGGTCTCTTAGTGTTGGTGTTGGTAGAATATCTATCCAGGATCTTCTGGCCTTCAGAGTTTCCATGGAGAAGCCAGGTGTAATTCTGATACATTTGCCTTCATATGTTATTTGGCTGTTTTCCTTTGCTGCTTGTAATATTCTTTCTTTATTCTGTATGTTTGGTGTTTTGATTATGTGGTGAAGGAAACTTTTTTTTTTTTTTTTTTTTTTTTTTTTTTTTTGTAGTCCATTCTATTTGGTGTCCTGTAAGCTTCTTGTACTTTCATTGGCATTTCTTTCTTTGGGTTGAAAAATTTTCTTCTATGATTTTGTTGAATATATTTTCTGCACCTTTGATTTGGGTTTCTTCACCTTCTTCTATACCTATTATTCTTAGGATTGGCTTTTCCACGGTGTTTCATATTTCCTGGATATTTTGTGTTAGGGATTTTTTAGACTTAAGATTTTCTTTGGTCAATGAATCTATTTCTCCTAGTGTATCTTCAATGCCTGTGATTCTCTCTTCTATCACTTACATTTTGTTGGTTATGTTCGCATCTGTTGTTCATGATTTCTTACCAGCCTTTCTATTTCCAGCATTCCCCCAGTTTGTGTTTTCCTTATTGTCTCTATTTCAGTTTTCAAGTCATGAACTGTTTGAATTATTTCCTTCAACTGTTTGATTGTTTTTTTCTTGGCTTTCCATGCTGTTCTTAAGAAATTTGTTGATTACTTACATTTTTTTTTAGATTTCTTTAAAGGATTTCTTCCATTTCTTTAAAGGATTTTTTCATTTTCTCTTTCAGGTTCTCTATAATCTTCATAAAGTTTTTTAGGGCCATTCTCTTCTGCGTCATCTGTGTTGGGATGTTCAAGTCTTCCTGGTGTGAAGTCCCTAGACTCTGGGATTGTCATATTGGTCATTCTGTTTTTCTGTTGTTGACGGTGTTCTTACACTGTTGTCTTTCCTTCTACTTATGAGTATGCGATCAGGTTTTCTTCTAGTAGGTGCAAGCAGATCAAATACTTGGATGGCTCTCCTGATTCACTGTGTGGAGGTCGGACTTGGGTGATGACAGACTCTAGATGGGGTGGTCTCCTGGAATGGTTACCCTGTGCAGAGTTCCCAGTCCTCAGAGCAGGGCACTGGAAGGCAGGCTCCCTCCTTGGGCAGAGGCAGGACCAGCATGCTGGCAGATTCTGGGCAGGCTCAGGCTTAAAGGTTTAAACAAAAAAGAAAAAAGAGTACAGTTCTCTCTGATGATTCCCAATTCTCAACCTTACACATTTTCCATTTACTGCTCCAGTATCTCTCCAGAATGGTAAGTATATAAATAATAATAATAATAATAATAATAATAATAATAATAATAATAAATAAAAAATAAAACTCAGCTCCTAATAATTTCACATTAAACATTTTCTTTTCTATTAAAAATTAGGTTCATATGCAACTGTAAACTTGTTTCCAGTGTCTCATTCCAGCAACCACTTGAGTAATAAGTTATCTGAGATGAAAATTGAAATGTTTTGCCTTGGAATCCAAATTCAAAAAGTGCTACTGTGTTGGTAAATCACATCTTTCAAATTTGATTGGATTGAGAAACACTTAAATTAGTACAGTGCATGTGGGTATGTATAAGGAGGTCACTATAAGTGTAGAGATGTACACTGAATGTGGATGGCACCATAAAACAGGCAGCCAGTCTAGATGGAATTAAAATACAAAAGGAGAAATCTCCCTTAAGGGAATCTCTTACCCCCTCTTCCTTTATCCCAACCTCTCTGTCACTGTCTCTCTCTGTCTCACTCTGTTTCTGCCTGTTTCCCACTCTCTCCTTTCTACTGTTCACCAATTATCAGGTAACCTCCAGACATGATGTTCTGTCCCACCTCAGGACCAAAGTCAAAAAAAAAAAAAAAAACAAACAAACACATGAACAGATATCTCTGAAACAACAAGTCAAAATATACCCTCTTCTCATTAAGATGTTCTATCAGGTATTTTCCCATAGTCCCAAAAAGGCTAACATGATTATAAGGGAAAAACCTACAATTAATACTCAAGTGCAGTGAGATATTACTTATGATTTATTAAAGCTTTCTTAAGAATTCAGAAAGCAAAGCCAGCCTCAAGCTATAGAGATCAGGCTGGTGATATACACCTTTAATCCCAATAGCCAGAAGCTAGGAGGTGGTAGTACACTCTTTTAATCCTAGGACTCAGAATTAAGAGATAGTCAGATCTCTGTGAGTCCAAGGCCACCCAGATCTACACAAGAGTGAATCAGTATAAAAGAAAATGATAGCTCATACCTTTAATTCCAACATTGGAGAAGTATATGAGACAGAAGCAAGGTCTCAGTAGAAGGATTTCTTACTCCAGCCACATTGAGGAGAGACAGCAGTTTAGAGACTTGGTGAAGAGCTCATGTGTTGATCAGCCCTTTCAGCCTTAGCCAGAGGTAAGAGATATTGTCCAATTGCTTTGCCTTTCTGATATTCAGCTTGAAACTTGAACCCAAATATCAGTCTCTGGGTCATTTATTAATTTGTGTTACACTTAGGTATATAGTCATATTCAATACCAGCATTTTAAGCTGGTTGGTGTGTGTGTGTGAGTGTGTGTGTGTGTGTGTGTGTGTGTGTGTATGTACACATATGTGAATATATATTTACATAAGTTGTAGGGACCCAACTCAAGTCATTCAGCAGGCATAACTTAACTGACTGAGTTACTGCTCCAACTTCTGTCTTCATCTTATAATGTCTGCAATAGTTTATAAAACTCAGTCCAAAATGTAGGGTTTTTTTTTTAGCCTAATGAATTCACATAAACATTCTAGAAGCTACAACAGGATGATTTGGAAATAAAGGCTAGCCATGACAAATAAAAGCTACATGACCACATGACCCTTTCCTGAAAGGATTTTTTGTTGTTTTCCTTTTTTTGTTTGTTTGTTTTTGTTTTGTTTTGTTTTGTTGCTAATAAATATCAGAATTTATGTGTTTAAGCAAGGCAACAAACCAAACCAATGAAAGAATGGATCAAACTTTCTAATGTCATGTTAGAAGCACGTGCACACACACACACATACACAAAGATACTCTAAAGAAATCTCATCTCATTAAGCTTTAATGCGGAGAACAGACACTGCCTTCAAGATACAGATTTTCAGAAATCTCCAGTGTGCACAGCATTTCTTTGAAATGCATGCTTAGCCCAAAATTTAGGCACAGCACAATGCTCCTCAATGTAATAATTTTCCAGTGTCATCCTGACAAAGAAATTGAGTATTCCATGTACTTGCGTTTTAAGAATTAGGCATCATCTGACTAGTGCTGTTCTTCGTCTTTGTTGTTAATACTCTATTTTGTCTTGAGACTAGGTCTTTATGTTTAGCCCAGAATGGTCTAAAACCCAAGCTACCCCTGCCGTCTCAGCTTCCCAAGTGCTAGAACTGCAAACGTGTACCACTATGCTCTGTAAAAGTGCCATTTTTTGTAATCTTGTAATATTGCTGTTCTAATGGAAAGAGGGTTTAAGATTTAAGATATGGCTACACAGCCATACTCACTCTTAAGGTGGAGAAGCTAAGCCTGAAAGTGCCTTCCAATAATCCTAGCACTTGAGGGGTGAAAGCAGAAATATCAGGCCTTCAAGGTCAACCTCAGTCATATAGTGAGACAGTACCTGGCTAGGTTACATGAGATCCTAAGACCTTGCCTCCAAAACTAGCGAGGGCTAATTGCCAGCTTGATTTCCCACCTAATCCAACAGGTCCATTTATGTCACAGTGGAAAATATCAAATGCCACATTCAAGGAGTTATTTTATGTAAATATGATTGCAGTCAGTTTCTATTGCAAGTGAAAGAAAGAACTAAAACCATCATTTTACCTTAAATTTGGCTTGATGATTTCAACTAGATTGTTTTTTAAAAAGAAACATTTAATTTCTTCAACTATTAAGCACAGTCTTCTGAGAGAGGCAGAGATAATCCTTGCCTGTCCTCATTCCAAAACTTATATTGAATCCAGCTACAGAAGATGAAAATATTGCTGGGAAGTTGTATAACAAAAACGATTTTTTTTTTCATTTTCTCTTTTGATTATGGATGTGTTCTAGGAAGCATCCCCAGAAATCCTACTGGAGTGGGGGTCTTAAATTGACACCTGCCAGCGGCAGCCAGCCTCGCCAATTAGTAGCAAAGCTTCTCTGTGGCTGACTCCTGGCACCGACCTGCAGCGTTGCAGAAAGAGCGTCTAGAAATCTCTTGAATTGCCTTGTCCTCAGAGGGCATGAGAAATGAACCTCTATATTAACAGAAAGACAATATTAAACAGCTGCTCACAATCTCCTTCCAAAAGCCCTTGATTTCTATAATAAACAGAATTAAATTGTGTCCATTCCTGGTCCTAAAGAGCAGGGCTGGGTTTACAAATGTGGAGCAGGCACATAAAATGCCACCACTAAATGAAGCCGCTCTCCTAAATGGAGTGGCTAGGGAAATTCCATGTTGAAATTGTGATCCAAAGCTTACCAAGCAGGCAATTTAAGAGCACATAGGCAAGTTTTGCTTTGATTATTTTTATTATATATTTTTGCTACATTGGTGTTAATGGAATCTAAAATCCTTTTGTTTAACAACATGTAGGTTATGCATGTATGTATTTAATTATCTTGTCTCTCCTATTTGGAATGAAACTACAAATTAGAACCGTTCTACTTGTTTAATGTCAACATGTGTCACTGGCACTCAAATGGCTTTATACTGTGCACTATCTCTGCCAATTAAAGTTCATGAGTGGAAGCCGGGCGGTGGTGCACACCCTTAATGCCAGCACTCAGGAGGCAGAGGCAGGCGGATCTCAGTGAATTCGAGGCCAGCCTAGTCTATTGAGCTAGTTCCAGGACAGGCTCCAAAGCAATACCGAGAAACCCTGTCTCAAAGAAGGAGAATTTGTTTTTTGCCTGCTGAGGACAGCTTTTCTTGTCTGTCCATGAGGTCTGTGCTGTGGAGAGGAATAAAGTCTAGCAAAAATGGCTAGCTTACTTCCACACTTGCTACAACTCCCTGGAACCCTGGAGGCTCTGCTTTTACTCTGTCCTATGTGCTCTAAGGACAATAGAACTGAATTCTGGCACCTACCCCATGAGGACAGGATTCCTTAGCCTCCCTTGTTTCAGGTTCTTCCTCCTTATAGGTTTGACTGAGAACCTAGGAAAAATCAACACAGAAAGTCCAGAAGAACATATTCAATGGCGGGAGGGTCACTGGATAGGCATTTTAGAATGCTCCCTCAATTTTCATTCAAATTTAAAAAGAAACACAAAAATAATCCAAGTTGTTAATATTTACAGACTTTATATCTTTTTAATTCCCAACTCCTATGTAAGAGACAAAAAAAAGATAAGCTTTAAAAAAAAATTTACCCTGAACAAGGCCTTAACCATTCAGAGGAAAATAGTGCCCTAGAAAGCAAGTTTATTAGCTGGACCTATCCTAATAATATGAAAGGCTTGTCTCTGCAATAATAAAGTTACTTAAATAAATAATTCTAGTTGCTTCCAAAAACCACTCAAAATACATGTATATGGGCTGGAGAGATGGCTCAGTGGCAAAGACTATTTGCTAATTTTTCAGAGGACCAAAATTCGGTTCCCAGCACCCACATCAGACAGGTGACATATTCCACTAACTCAAGCAGCAAGGGATATGATGCCCTCTTCTGGTCTTCATAAGCACCCACAATCATGTACACATACATATATACTAATTAGAACACATATAAATTATTTCAATGATATTGTGCCATACTATTTGTTTTTAAAATGTCACTTTATGGTATTGAAAAATCTAACAAATTTTGTTATAATAAAGGTACTTGAAAATATTTCCAAAATAAGTATAACAATGAAATACTGATATACTAGGAGTTAAAAGGGAATTAATACCTAAACTGAATTGGTTTTGCATCATATAGGAATGTTCGCTCATGTCAAATACATATACATTCATGCATTTTGCTACATATTTATGCAAATTGTATTTTTCTAAATGAATTTTCTTTTGATTTTATTAATGAATTAGAGTATTAGAATTTATATATAAAGAAAAAATTCATATCATGTTTGTGTCTTATAGACTTGTACATATACGTAGGTATGCCTTGCATGATCTGATAGAATTTACTAGAATAAGTTATTATAATAAGTTTTATCACTGACTTAGAGTTTCTACGGCTGTGAAGAGACACCTTGACCACAAACATTCTTATAGAAGAAAATATTTATTTGGGGTGACCACTTACAGTCAAGAGGATTAGTCCATTATTATCATGGTGAAAAGGAAAGCATCATACAGGTAGACATGGTTCTGGAGAAGGAGCTGAGTGTTTTATATCACAATCTGCAGGCAGCTGGAAGTGAACTGTGTTCTACACTGAGCATAGCTTAAGCATAGGAGGTCTCAAAGCCCACCTCCACAGTGACACTCCCTTCTCCAACAGGTCACACCTACTCCAACAAGGCCACAATTCCTAATAGTGCCACTCCCTAATGGCCAAGCATTCAAACACATGAGTTTTTGAGGGCCATTTCTATTCAAATCACCACAATCAGATTAGACAGAAATACAACTTTTGATGATTATGTGACTCCTTGTGTCCTTAGAAGATCAGAAGCTATAGAATTAGGAACAGTTCCCAGGAAACACTAGAACTGATGCTAAGCAGTTTATGATACATGTTTCTAAGAGTTGATATAACTCCAGCAGATCCTGCTTCAATAAAGAAGAGATTCTAAGTGTTTCCTTCATATCACTCTCGTCCAAACAAAATCCTTGAGCAATGTGTCTGACACATAGAGCTTTGATAACATATCTACTGCTTTCTTATTGGGGAAAATGGGATGGAGAACTTCTAACTGTAAGAGACAAGATTCACAGTGTAAGGATGTAAGATAGGCTGATGCCACAAAAGATTACAAGTGCCTGTGATTATCTATTTCCTGACCGTCCCACAGCACTAGATTCTTTTCTCCCACATTTAAACTTCAAACAATAATAAAATGTTCCAGTATAACATAAAGTAAGTATGGTTTTGACAAAACAAATTTAAAACGTCCTACATCTGAAAAAATGCCAAACCCAAAGCGTCATAAACCCAAGACACCAAAGTGGCAATCATTGTTTTTCTAAAAACCACCTGTTGTCATCTTCATAATGGGTAACTTATGGACTAGGTGATAAATAAAAGTATGCAAATATAAAATGGTAAGAGCAAGGGATATGGGAGAAATAAGTAAGGATATATAAATACATATATATTGTCTATTTGTATTAGTATATAGCATTGTATAAATATGAATGAATATTATAGTCCTCATTTATTAAAAGTTCATTAGCTCAAGATAGAATTTTCTTACTCTCATATTTCTTTTTTAAGTTATGTTCATTTATTATACTTAGGAGAATTCTATAGCACACAGTTGAAGACTGGGGGGGGTCAGTTCTTTTCTTCTATCATGTAGGTCCCAAGAATTGAACTCATGCTATCAGGCATGGTGACACATGCCATTACCTACAGAATAATCTCTTTGTATCTATTGCCTACCTTTATAGAGTTCCTTTAATCTCAGTCTCAGCCAGATCAGGGTCCTTACATAACATAGTGAACTTTTATTCTCCAGCAGACACAAAAACCTTAGAGTGTGTCTGCCTGTGATTGACTTTGTCATTACTTTTAATGTCAGCAGAATATCTCCTGTACATTAAATTCCCATTAATAAACATATATGTAGGATATAGTAGTCTTTAACAATCTGGGCCAATCCCCCAGCAAAACACAAGTCTTATCTTGCTCATTCAGTGGAATAAAAAGCTTCAATTCAATTTGTCAAGTGTCAATCTCAGCTCTGAGATTTACGTAATTATCATTGAGAGCCATCTCGACACATTTTTTTTTTCACTTGAAGTTTTAGATACCCAAAACCTACAAAAACCAATGGTCATAGACTGTGCAACATAGCTTTTTATTTGTTTGTTGGTTTAATGGATCTTAATACTTAAAAGCATAGGCAATATTATAACTTTGTGTTCGTTTGTTTCCTTACCTTTACAAAACTAAAACAAAGTAGAAAAAATTATGCTACAATCAGTATGGTGGCATAACAGTTGTACAATCTGGAGGGTGGCATTGTAGTCATATATGCTTCATACCCTTACATATCTTTGGTAACCACTCAACACCACACAGATTCATGGTTTTGATATACTTTACAAGAAGTCTATGATCTTGGACAATCCTTAGTAGTCTTAAAAATCTTTATCCATACTAAAAAAATTTTGTATAATGAAATACATAGCTAATCCTCTTAATCCAATGAATGGTGTATCTGTGTCTATGATTTCTGTCCCCGTAAAATTATTACCATGATTGGAAGCATTGATAAATAGGATGTCATGATAGAAAAAGTATTCAATTTAGCCCATAAATATTTCTCCCAACAATGACAACATCCAAAAGCACCCAAATTTAAAGGGATAATTTATTTCAATGAGACTAAATCATTGATATCCATTGTTGAATAAGCTAATGCTAAATAACATTTCACCAAGTAAGTTGTCCACTTTACTATAACTGTCTTTTATTTTGTCCCCTATCATATAATTCCAATATTAATATTAAGTGTTTTTTCTTCTTGTGCATTAAATACCTAATACAGACAGTAACTGCTCAGCTGGAGTTATAAATAGGATATACAAATCCAGTGCATAATTTCTCATTGTACACAAGAAAGAACTCATTCAATTTTGGCATGGTCTGTGCCACTTAATAGCTAGATAATGTGATCTGAAAATTGTTGACCCTTATCTACAGTTAGAACATGCAACTATGCAGTTGAAAATTCACATAAAATGTTAATATTCTCAAACATTTAAAAATGTATTCTTGGACTTCTTCAAAGTGCCTTGTCAATAAGTCCCCATTCTTATTCTATGTCAATCCCTACCAACCCAGCTAACCCATCAATTACTGTCCATGAAAGGAGTAGGAAGCATCTCAGGTCTCCTTACTTTCCAAGATAAGTGAATAATGGTAGTTAGTGTCAACTCCTTCCCTTTAATATAATTATTCTTCCTCACACTCTTGCTACATAGGATCCTGAAGCATTTGCATGTCATTGCAACACTGCAAAGATTCATGGTTTGCCTATAGTGTATAATAATGTCTGCAAAAGCCAACATAATCCCCCTTTTCCTTTGTTTATTAGTCTTTGGATGCTTTTCCTGAGATCATAGGTATGATTAATGAAAGGATAAATTCACATGAGCTATGTATATGTCCTGATTTATGGCTTAGAACATCAAGCAAAACTCAGTGCATGTTAGTATCTTCTAAATCATAATTGTGGTTGCATGCTTCTCCTGGATAGAGCCTACAATACATGTCAAAAACAAACAGTGAACAAAATAGATAGTTGTTAAGTTACCGTGCTTCAACTTCAAACATTTTTCAACTTTATGACAGTGTGACAATGATAAACCATAGGAAGAAGCCACATTTTTATTTGAGAAGTTTGAGGTTTTTCTGTATTATTGGAATAGGGTGTCTCAACATGACAGTCAGCCTCAGTGTGGCACTTCTCCCAGTCAACTATGTGACCACAAAGATAAAGCACTCTATACTGTGTCACTAAGTTCCAGTGCTTGGATGGGCTAGATGCATTAAATATATTTTTAAACTGCAGTATTTTCATTTTACAATGAATTTTTATAATTGACATAACCTCATGTTAAGTTGAGAGGCAACTGTGTTTGAAGACCATGAATATTGGTATCATAATTAAAGTATTGCTTTGCAGAATGAGTTATGTTCCCCTCTCTAATAACATTCAAATAACTTAAAAATCTAGGCTCCCCCGACTTCTAATTCCTTTCATACATTACTGCTTCTCCTGTGCCTAATAGGCAAAAGATGTGAAATAATAAAATAAAAATAAAAATGACAGTCATTGATTTTTCTAGTTAACAAATTTTAAGATGGAAAATTGTTTCCTGGTCAGGATTTCAATCATGTAACAAAGCATTTTCTGGGTAAAGTTTATTAAAAGGCACACTATCCACTGTTACTTTTATTAATATTTATTTTTATTCCTAGCTTGGGAACACTTTTCCATTAACATCACAACGTTCCAGCAAGGAAAGGCAGCCATTTTAAGTGTATAGTGCTGGGTATCGACAAATTTATTCATGTATATGGCCAAGACTACAGTAGGTATCACAGCAACTTTATTATTGATTCCTTTTCTTCAATTAAATACATAGACTACATTGTAAGAGACTTCTTTCTCAACATCACTTCTTATCCCCATGTATCTACCACCTTAGTTATCAATTTGACAGCTGAGAGGATTTCTATGTTCTTCAATTATTTCTCATAGTATTCTGACACCCAAAGGAGACAAACTCTTTAAAGACTAAAGTTTATTATAGATGTCTTAGTTCTCTCTGTCTGAGAAAAAGAGTTAAACTCCATACTTCAATAAAATATGGAAATGGCTCAGTGGAGTGTGTTGAAAGCCAAGGAACAAAATGACACAGTTTGTATTCTAGGCTGCTCGATGAAATAGAAATAGACAATAAACCAAATGAAAAAACTATACAAGCTGAGATGGAATACAGCCAGTGAGCCAGTGAATGGAAGGCTGTAATTAAGCAGGCACCTAGTGGATTAGAGGAAATTAGACCACTGTGGCCGTGTTTCTGCCGCCAGCACAGCATGCTTTTAACTCACAATAGTCACCAGCCTATCAAGTGGACTGTAATTATATATTTTTAATTTTGTTTCACATGTACAATTGAGGACTAGATAGAATCAACAAAGATGGAGACAACTACCTAACATCAACGATCCTAAGTTTGATGAGGGTATCTATATGGGAAACATGATTAGATTTTTACTGAAGATGTTAATCAAGTATTCTGTACATGTAGGTTTCAGCCAAAGCCTCCCTGGTAGGAATAATAAGGTAAATATATGGAGAATTCCTTTGCCAGCATCCTGCACAAGAAACATCTGGCATAATAATCCTAAAATAATATACATAGAGAGCAAATGCCTTGAGCTAAATTAATACATTCAGAGCATCTCAGGCCAGAGTGTCTACATTTTAAATGAATGCAGTTTCTTAGGCACTCTAATTAGTCAATGTACAGGAAGTTTTCTGAAGACTTGTCAGCTTTAGCTTCCTCTTCCTTAATGTAGATGGCCTCTTCTACAATCCTTTTACTTGATTGTATAAATCTCTGTGTAGGCCCTTATCACAGAACTTTCTAACTTTGTTTCTCCAAACAGTCTCCCAAGTGGTCCAAGCTTACTAGGGCTTTGAATTAGCCATAAATCTGACAACTTCACTCTGAATAGTTAGATGGATAATGTGCTTTTATGCTATTTATTCTAAAGGATGTTTTTATACTTATGTCAAAATGATATTAAGACTGAAGATAAGATCATAAAGGACAGTGAAGATGAGGTACTTAAGAAGCTAGAGAGAAATAAACATTTGATAATCAGTATATTACATAGTATAATCTCTGGATGCTAAGCCTCAGAACATGACCATGCATTTGGTCATCATTTCTTCTTCCTTTGCCTTCTCTAGATCATGCTTCCCATCACACTGTCTCCACCAGTTATAAGTATCAATTCTATACAGTGTTCATCTTTATTCAAGGCTTCTAAAACTAGATATGACATGTCAGTCTACTTGTGACAAATGTCCCTACCTCCTGAGTTGTCTTGAATGGCTGAAGTCTGATACAACCAATGTGTGAATAACATCAATTTTTTTACAGAGTGGCGAGACATACAAATAAATAGAAATGAAATATAGAAGTATCAAATATTTTAAAATAGGATAGGAACTACATCCTCAGTTGCAAGTATTTATACATCTGATTTATTTGTTAATACTTACAAAGAGTTGAAATTAAGCTATTCAATAACTGGTGTCCATGAAGAATAATAGGAAAAAAATACTTCTTTTAGATAGTAAATAGCAATCTTATTGTGATGCAGTAATTCTGGTGGCTACTGGTATTCAAAACCTATATAATTGCAAACACAAAAAGCACTGTATAGATTATTTACATAAATGCTTTTATTTAAAATATGAGAAAAAAAACATGTTACCTGATACATAAAGCAATTTGCACAAGACAATACAGGCTTAGGTCAGAATGCAAACAGCCAAGTGTCATGCATTGTCTTTTCTTGATAATAGTGAAATGGAGGGTGGCATTCACAGTACTGGATCCTAGAAGACAGAAATGATGACTGGATACATATTTTTAATCCTTTAAAATGAGTGAGTTTTATTGGCTATGATAAAAACTATATTGTGTACAAGTAATTATTCACAGAGAATATTTTTAAGGGGTCAGATGACTGAGACCTTTCACATTTTGCATAATGTGTACAATCAGAATATGCCCAATCATGCAGCCTTCCCCATCTCCAAAATGCAAATTTACCATAGATATATTAATACAAAACATCTCTGGACTTCTTTTCATGAAGCTTAAACAGGTCAATTTAACATATTCCCCTTCTTGAGATGCCAAGCAGTTCAAGATGAGCAAAAGAGAACTTAGACTTGTCAGGATGTGACCCCTATATCTCAGCTCTTATTCAATTTCTCTTTAACATTTTTGTTTTATTTTAAAACAATCTTTTCTCATTTTACATACCAAAATCAGTTCCCATTCCCTCCCTTCCTCATGCTCCTACCACCTTCCCACCACCTCACCCCCCATCTACTCTTCAGAGAGGGTAATGCTTTCCATGGGGAGTCAGCAAATGGGCTCATCCCTTGGAGGAAGGACCAAGGCCCTCCCCCACTATATCTAGGCTGAGCAAAGTATCGCTCCAAAGAGAATGGGCTCAAAAATGGCAGTTCAAGAACAGACTGCCCAAGCAACTCAACTGTCACCCACATTCAGAGAGTCTAGTTCAGTCCTAGGCAGGTCTCCCTGCTGTCAGTCCAGAGACTGTTAGCTCCCACTAGCTCAGGTTGGCTGTTTCTGAGGGTATCCCAAAAATGGTGTTAAGCTCTTTGTTCATGTTACTGTTCCTCCCTCTCTGTAACTGGACTCTGGGGGCTCAGCCCAGTGCTTAGCTATGAATCTCTGCATCTGCTTCCATTAGTTGTTGGATGAAGGTTCTATGATGATAATTAAGGTAGTCATCAATCTGATTACAGAGGAAGGCCAGTTTCTAATGATTCAATACAAACCCACAAGCTCCTCTGCTTTTCCATGTGTACTTTATCCCCAGATACTAATTTTTACTGTGTACACTAAGTAATGCTATGGGAAAATGCACACATATATTTTATTCTTGTTTCACAGTTAAGAAAAATGAAGCATTTAGTACTGCTGGTTTTATGCTCCATCTAGAATTTGAACCAGATAAACTGGGCTGTAATAGCTGTGCTCTCAAACATGTCTGAACATATGTGATTTCATTCTCCAAAACAATATAAGGTTATTGAGGGGAATCCTTTAGCAGTCGAAGGGACATTAGAGGATAATCACTGCAGAGAATACACACAAGATACATTTTTGAATGACAACTCCTATTGTTCCTACATCCCATGGAGGGATACTCCTTTAACCTAGAGACAGGAGAGAAGGCCTAGACCCTACTTCAAATGACTTGACAGATTTTCATGACCCCACCTGGATGGCATTGCCCTACATGTGGAATTGGGGTGGGGGGATGGGAGGGGAGGGTGTTCAGGGTGCATGTGAGGGGGGAGAGAGGGTGAGAGGGAGGGAGAGGGAACTGGGATCGACATATAAAATAAAAAATAAAAATTATAATAGAAAAAGAAAAAAAAAAAAAGACTCTTACTTTCCCTGCTTTGTTCACCACTTTCCCACATTGTGGCTCCAAGCTCTGAGAGCTTTTCCTGTTCCTCCTCTTTTCAGAAACTCTGACACAAGCCAAAATTTTTTCTACTTCATAATAAGCAAAGGAAAATCTAATTTTTCAAGAGTTGTAATTTAATTTATTTAGCATGTATTTTTAAAAGAATTATACATATTTATGGGGTATCAAGTAACATTTTAATACATGTATCCATCAGATAATGTTTAAGTGTAGGTGAGCATATTTAGGTAAGAATACATTTAAAGTTCCTTTACAATCAAAACATTCAAAGTCTCTTACCATTTTGAAACACATCTGTACTAATCTTCCTGTAAAGTAACACATTCCAATTTCTCATGTAAAAAAGTTCTAAGGGTTCCATTCTCATGGCCTCACAGTCACCTAAGCTATCGTCATAAATGAAGATCTATTTATTTAGAGTCCATATACCAAGCATTCATTTATCCCTGATCACTTCTACTTATTCCTGTAATAGAAAGCTTACAGTATGTACTTAGGCTTTTAAAGGTTTATAAGAAGAGGTGGCAGTTCACTACTTTGGAATGCCAGCCCATTTTTACATAGGCCCCTCTGAGGCAGTGCAAGGAAGAAACTCTTCTCACATCTTCACAAAACATACACACACACATTCCAACCCATATACATAATGCTTACACATATACAAACACCCATAAAACACACACACACACGCACACACACACACACACACAAAGAGAAAGAGAAACATATATACACATATAGGCTTTATTTTGATTGATTGAGGTAAAATTCTAGTTTAAGGTTTGTTTGATGGCTTATGATCAGGAGAACTTGATTTTCATTGAGATGGAGCTTGGGTTGCTCACATATGAACCATCAACACTGGAAAAGTTTCTCTAACAGTATTCTAGTTAACTTTTCAACATTAAATTTTAAGTTCTGTTATTATGTTTTTATGTCATAAAATTTAAGTTTTATTATCAAATCTATAGTCTCTTGAATTATAAGGTAATCCATTAGTTTGAGTTTCATAAGGAAAAATTATTCATTTTAACTCTGAAATACCTTCAGGTTTAGAGATGTTAAATCAGAGTTGTGTATCCTTGAAGCAACAATTTGAGGCACTTATTTTATTTTAGACATGAGGAATTGCTTTACTTCAGATAAATGAATATGTGAAATATTAGGTCTTGGAGTCAGGGCTATTTTTCTCCACTACTTTCAAAATCTAAGTTCACTTTTCTTAATAAACTAATATTTGCATACAATTTTAACAAAGCATTTTTTGGTTTCCAAACATATTTAACTTTTTACCTTGCAAAATCCCAACCTCTTTCCTGCTTAAACTAATATCTCTAGAGATGAGTGTGCCCACTCTAGCAAGTAGCATAGAGCAGAGCACAGGTTGAGCAGTATGTAATTTCTAAAATCTGTCACACTTCTCTGGTTTTTTATATTCTTACATGTAGAATCTTGCTGATGTCTCATGTGTTTCTCCAGAGTCTATAAGAGATTCTTGATGCACCACTCCTGTCTATTGTGATTTTTAGGGTTCCAACTCCCTTAGTCAACCATATGTGAATGTGAAAGCCTGTTGTCATTTTGAACCAGACTTTGGCCCTGGTTTGAACCTGAATGAACACAATCCTTCTGATCCACCTCTATTAGAGGCTTCAACAAAGCCAATGAATTACACTAGTGTTGGTAAGGCTTTCCATCTGGAGCATAATTTTTTTGGACCTATCAGTTCTTCCTCCTCATTTCCTCCTAAGATATATTTCACATGATCATTTCTGTTGACAGAAACCAAATGTCAAAAGTCAGTGAGCCAAGAGAAGGCTGTGACAGAGTGAAAACATTAAAGTATTGGAAACACTAAGCCATGCTAACTTTCACATTGTGTCCAGAAAAAAAAAAAAAAAAAAAAAAGAACACAGATGGAAATATTGACAGAGTTACCTTATTTGTGCTGTAATGTATTTATCTGCCAAGAACCCAGGGAAGTTATTTGACTGATGAGGTCTATCCAACTTATTAGATGTGTAAATAAAAGACAAAATTTCATTTTGGGCTTCGAGTAAAGATATTTTATTCTTGAGAAAAAGGCAAATAATTAATTGGCTAAGTAATTACATTTGAATGAATTTAAAAACTGAAAAATCTTACACACTAGATTTTTGTAAGGAACAGCTAAACAATGGCTGAGAAAATTGACATCTTTCAGCAAAACTAAAGCCAAAAATATATACAAAGACTTTTCAAAGTATTAATAGTCAACTTGAATAATAAAATATAGGAAAATATAATTGTTCATGTAATAATATTTATAATAGAAAAAAATAATGACAATTTTGAGAGTGAATGCTCTCAAAGAAAATAGAAAGTTTTATGGTGTATATTAATTAAATCATTATATGTTCCCAGCCTTTTCTATGTGCATGGCTATGCAAAGCAGTTTCTAAAATCACAGTAACACTTGTCACTTCTAGATACATAAACATAAATATGTGCAAGCAATCTTACTTCACTATTGACATATTCCACACTAGTCAATTTACATGATTACTAAAATTTATTTGGAATCCCAAATGTGGTGATATATTGTTTATGATCTAATCAAGCCCAATGATCAGAATGCAAAGCCAGTCACAACCATAGAGGCCAGGCAGTGGTAGTTCACATGTTTAATTCCAGAAGCAATACTAGTTAGCCATAGAAGCTGTGGGATCAAGCCTTTAATCCTTTAATTCCAGCACTAGGGAGGAAATAAAACAGGAGCTCAGAGTCTCATGTGGAATTCAGTCTAAGGACATGTCACCCCAATTTTAGGAGAGGTAAGAACTCTTTAGTGGCTCAATTGCTCAGCTTGAATCCCAATATCTGTCTTTGGGTTTTTCTTCTTTGTACTACACCCCAAATCAATTCTAGGAGCACTGTGTCTGTCATTCACATGTTCATGTATGTAATAGCAAACACACTGAATTATCTATCACTTATAGCCAACCAAAAGTCAAGCTATTGACCTGGAGATACAATTCAGTGGCATGGGCAGAGTCCTAGGTTCAATCCCAGCACAGAAAAGAAAATAATAATAAAGATATCCTTTTTGTATAATTAGTGCTGTTTTACAGCTTTACATATGAAGGAAGCTCATCTAAAACATTTCTTTTTTGTGTGCAATGTACTTCATAGCTTCCTTGAGTTTCTGTGGATAGCATGGCAGCACTGAACCATCATAAATAGTGGAATCATAAACAAAGTATACAAAAGCAACATAAGACTAAAACTGCAAAAGGGACACTTGCTGACTAGGTTCAAGAGCTGAATGAAACAAGAAAGTTCATTATAAGTTTGTGCAATCTGTTATGCTTCTGGCTTTCTTCTGATGTATCTGAAATATACATTTAGTACAGCATCTAGAATCATAAATTTATGGAAATTCAAGTAATGTATTTTTAATTAGTAAAGACATTGAGAAAAGATGATTTAGTGGTCTCTTTTCCCATGAACAACTGTTTAGTATCAATTAATTCAGTGTTTGCTGTGAGTTTGTAGAATATTAACAACAACTAACTGCATATACCTTATGTGTCATCTCTCCATGTACCTATGTACTCATCTATATATAAATTAAGGGATTTATAAAATGCCGATATGGAAGACTTCTGTTTCTGCTTATTTTTCCTTTACCCCAAGCCTCCTCTTATTAAGAAAGACAATTCATATATTTAAGTCTTGAGAGGCAAGTGGAAGAAAATCTGACATTCTCTCAGAACTCCTGGATGTGAGGACACAGGCACCTGACCTGGGTTGTCAGTTCAGTGATGCTCTATGGGATGCATAATGTTGAGCTCAGCATACTAAGACAAGGACCTTCTTCAAATCCCAAGTGACAACTTCTCCACTGAAATGCTGTGAAGTCACAGAGATTTGACCAGACATGTTTAGAGTCTGTCTTGGAATCTTGAGAATGCTTTCCAGGATCTCATCTGTTTTGTGAACTGGTCCTCTACAATTGAAATAACAGGTCTGTGACAGCATGCTATACTTTTAATTAATTCTCTTCTTGTTATTGTTTAGTTTGGTTTATTTGGTTTTTCAGATAAGTTCTCATTATGCAGTCCAAGCTGACCTTCAATTCACTATATGCAGCTAGGATTGATCTAAACATAACAGTGCTCTTCCTACCTCAGTCACCAAGGTTTTAGAATTATAAGAGTGTACAATTTGACCTGGCTTTATATTTGTTCTCTAACTAAATATCCAGAAATTTCTTGTGTAGTTTTCAACTCTGAATTCAGTTACATAATTATAATATGCCAAGAAATATGACAAATACATTCAAATTATATTTAAAATCTATGTGAACTTGATAATACTTTGGGAAATTGGAAACATGAAATTTATATATTTTTAAAGAGTTGATCATCTTATCACCTATAACTAATAGTTAATGCAAATTACAGGGAAGAAAACTAAAATTTTGAAAAGGTATTTAAGCTATTTGAAAAGATTAATATGCAGTTGGTAAGGTTATTAAAATATAAGGTCACAGGCTTAGAGTTACCTACAATTAAGATATTGATGTAATAAATTGTCCTTAATTTTTGCTTCTTGACAGAGACCTTTTAAGGATTTGTAACTGTTTATAATTTTTCTGAACTTTAGAGTTGGCATTTCCTCTACTGAAATATTTTGTCATCAGAAAGCATAATTGTATTGCCTCTCAACTCTATCAAGCCATGAAACAATTTATTGAAACAGGAATTAAAAGTTAATGAAGCCCTGCAATTATTCTACAGATGTTCCTTGGCAATAAATGTTTACATTTTGTATATCAGTTATTCAGGTGAGTCTTCACAAGGTTGTTTTCCTGGAAATAAAGCATGCTGTCTTTTGCTCACACCCAGTTCCCAGTTGACTGCTATTAAGCAACCAACCTACCACAAAGATTCCAGTTTCTAGTTAGTTTTTCTTCCTCCTTTTAAAACTGATCCAGTCCCATGATTCTTTTGGAATGATTTTGTTTATTTCATTCTCACATTTCAGAGGTGTTGAATAATAAAACTGCTTTCACAAACTGTATTCTCCAAAAACTATTTAGATACTCTTGTAATTTTTCTCACTTCTTATAAAAAACAGTTCCCAGTCCCACATGTTCAAGTGTTGCTAAGCACCCCACAGAAGAAACTAAGACTACCGGTTGCTACTAGATTAAGACCATCCCCAAAAGCATTAAAATGTACCCTCTGATACCGGAATGTAGCTGTCATATTCTAGAAAGAATAGACACTGACCCCACTTGAGAAATATAGTCAACACAAGAGGGAAGGAGCCTCAGGAGTGCTGAATGTCTTGGCAGCATCCAACTGCAGCATCCCTGGGTATCTTAAAATGAAACTCATCATCATGGAGATGTGAAAATATGCTATCTATTTAAATAAAATTAGTTTCAGTTAAAAAGAGGATGTACTCACAATAGAACAATATCCATTCCTATTTTGCTGGCTTCCTTTTATGTACACTCTTAGAGTTGCAAGGACCAAAGATCTGAATCATGTCATTAACACACACCAAAAATGCACTGTTTGAGAAATATATTAGAAATATTTTCTCATAAATATACCCAAATTACAACACTAAGTTTATATGATAGAATGTTATATTCCCCCTTTTATCAAATCATGCCCAAATTCTCTTAAGATCATGAGCAATCTTATAACAAGATAAGAAGATAAACAGTGTGTGTGTCATTTGCTACTTTATTTTTGTATGGTAACTACCACTTAATTCAGAACTTTGATTCCCCCTTCTCATTAACCTGGCCAGTTGTCAGGTTAGGATGAATTGCAGCAAAAGGCTTATTCATTGTTAATGATTTAGTTCCAATTAACAGATATCAAAACTACAGTGTTTTGTTATGTAAAGCTTTTATTGAATTTGCCCTTGGCAATTTCACACATATAGGAATATAGACATGTTAAGTCCATTGCTTCATGACAGGTATCAGACAGTTCAGTAGGAAAAGTGGACATGTTCTTGGCCCATGTTCTGCTTGTAAATCTTGGGGAATCATGTAATACAGTTTTGGACATATAATAATATCTCTCAATACTTCATTTTTCATATTTAACATAAAAATATTAATATTTATAATGTTCTATGAAGTTATCTTTTTAATTACCCTAGTAACACCTATTATTCATTTTATGTTTATTTACTGACGTCTGCTTTGGTGGAGAAAAGGAACCTATGATACTGAGATTCTTGCACTGAAGACAATCTCTGGAACTGCAAAAAGTCACCTTCTTCAGATTCCAGATAAAGAAATGTGAATCAACAATGAAAGGGAGGCTAGTTTAAAGTAGCTTCAAAGAAAACCTTTTAGAGTAAGATTCACACAAGGCAACACATAAATAACTAAATAATTTCTCTGAAAAAAAAAATGGGAGCAGAGTAAAAGATGATGTAGTCCAAAAGAACAGGAGATACCTTGGTGTGATTTTTGAAAATTTAGAAATCATAGGTTGATGAAACAGAAACAATCAACAAATAGGAATTCAATAATAAATAAAAGTCAATAATGGAGGCTTTCAACCAGGATAAAGAATGTAGGTACTACCACTAGGTGAATTACTACCGTTAGTGGTTGGTACAACAATAGCAAAATAATAAAATCACAATAACTTCATAGTCTTAAATATTGATTAGCGTTATTTGACTTGTCAAACCATGTGGTACTTAGTTCTGTGAAATAGAATATATTCTGAATTGGCTGAGGGTGTTTGATTTTATAGACATAGAAGGCATGGAGAAATAAGAAAGTGTAATAGCAGAGGAGGAATCATTTTCCCACCCAGTGCCTTGACAGACAGAGTAGGGCAAAGAGATGCAGGCCTGAAGCAGTCTGCCCCAGGCTACCACAAGAACACAGCCCACCTTGTGCTTTGTGGCGCCGGGCAGATGGGCACTATCATAGTGAGCAAATCTATAGTGTGGTATGGGGGGGAAGAGGCAGAGTTGTTCGTTTTCTCTGGGCAGAGACTATCTGAACAGGTGAAAGCAGTGAGCAGCAGGCTAAGGTGAGTGGCCTGATTGCCATCCAGGGCTATGGTGATATTGGGGCCTGGGCTGCTGCCCGGGTCTACCTGTAGTGTATGTTGATATCCAAGGCCCCTGATACCATCAAAGGCTGAGAGGGTAGGGCTATAAAGAGTTGGCTTAGCCCCTCACTAGCTATAATTCCAGAGAGAACTGGTCCTGCCCCTCATCAGCTGCATCACTCAAGAGACAAGGTCATACACCTCACCTGCACAGCACAATAGAGCTGTCCTTGTTTGCGAAGCGGGGTGGGGGTGTGTGGTGGGGGGGTGGTGGTGAGCTGACCTTTAGGGTGTGAGAATAGAAGAGCAGGTTTTGCCCCTTTCATCTGCCATGTGGTAGTGTGGGTGAGGGAAAGATACCCTCCTCCCCTTGTCCCACACCACCTACAGCAAGTGAGGGACCTGCTCCAACCCTTCATCAGCTGCAACCCTCAGGAGAACAGCTCCTGTACCGTAGCCTGAACAGCACAGTAGAATTGATTTTATAGACAGGAGCACAGGTGAGACAGCCCTTGAGGGCATGAGAGGTGCATAGCTGGTACCACCTCCCTCTTCTGAAGTGTGGTGGTGGGGCACGAGTAAGATGCTCTCTGTCCTTGCCTCTACTGCCTCCAGCTGGAAAGGGAGCTGACCCTCAGCTGTACCAACTGCAACACTTGGGAAAGCAAGCACTGCATCTCCTCTTGGCAGGATAGCAGAGCTGACCTTGTTGGGTACACGCGTGAGCACATCATGAGAATGTGAGTGTGGGCGATCTGGTTCTGACCCCTATCTACCATATGGGCAAGATAGAAATCCAGCCCTCACAGCTGAGGCAGGTGAACGGTTATAAGAATGAGAAAGCTGCCTCTGCCCCCCCCCCCACCAGCTGCTATACTCGGGAGAGCAGGCCATGCACCTCACCTGTACAGCACGATAAAGCCAACCCTATTGGAAGAGGTATTGGAGGAGGTATGGGTGAGCCAGCCCCAATGCTGTGAGCATAGGAGCACTGTCCCCACTCCTTGCCTGTAATGCAGTGTTGTGGGCAGGTCCTCTGCCCCTCACCGTCTGTAACAGATGAGGGATCTTACCTGATGCAACACTCAGAAAAGCGGGCCCTGCTCCTCACCTGGGCAGCACAGTAGAGATAACCCTGTTAGCAGAGGCACAGGTCAGTGGGCTCTAATGGTAAGAGAGTGGGATAGCTTTGTCTGCCATGTAATGGCGATGGCAAGGGAAATATGCCCTCCCTACCTTGTTCCTGCCACCTGTGGTGGGCATGGGAACTCACCCTCCCCCTTACCAGCTGTAGCATTCAGGAAAGCGGACCCAGCACCTCACCTGAGCAACACAGGAGAGCTGACCCTATTGCTTGCAGTGTGTTGAAATATCCTGAGAACACGAACATGAGAGATATAACCCTGCCCCTCATCTGTCAAATGGCGGTGTGGGCAGCAAGAGATGCCCTGCCCTCTTCCCACCTCTACAACTGTGGCAGGTGGGAGAGCTGGCCCTGAGGTCCTAAGAGCAGGAGAGATGTCCCTGCTCCTCATCAGCTGCAGCACTTAGGAGAGTGATCCCTACACCTAGACTGGGCAACACAGTAAAGCTGACTATGAAGGTGTAGGTGTAGGAGAGATGACCCTGAGGGCCTGAAAGCAGAACTGCCCCGCCCCTTGCTTGCAAGGGGTGAATTAGCCAGGGCAATGCTGGAGAGTGCCCCCTGGTGGTGAGGACAAGGGAGAGCTGGAGGGCTGACCAACCCTGCAACTACCCAGGCCCAGCACCAGAGTTATGGGTTGACCAGCCCCAACATCCACTCCATGTGATATACTAGAGCATGTGAAGGGACCAGTTCTGTAGACCCAAAGCTGTAGAATCTCTCCATGACACAGGGCAACAACAGGATATTGAAGAGGAATCCCAGTGAGGGCCCAGCATAGATAGTGTAGCAGAAACCAGAGGCCCCAAACCAGACCAATGACCCTGCAATGAACATTTGCACTTGAAGAATTATGGATAAAAGTGTTTGCTGCATGACTGTGTCATACAACAGCTTCCATGCTGAGATTTTTACCCTTTTTCTTGTCTTTCTCTTAAATTTAATTTTATTTTATTTAGGGGTGGCTGCAAGCATGGAAGGTGGGTAGAAAGGGATGGGAAATGGATGAATGGATGGGATCAAGATGCATGATGTGAAACATATAAATAATGAGAAAAAAATTAATTTTTAAAAAACAAAGTGGAATTGGGACATATAAGAATATTGAAATATGAATAATTTATATCAGCTTTTTTTTAAATTAACTCTTATGTGTAGAAACAGTAAGGCAGTAGTATGGTCATTGCCCTGTCAGTTCAAATGGCTATTTAGCATATTTGGCTTCATTCCTAGGTTCTCAGAAGGTCAGATAAACAGCTTAGTTCCAACTTATTGACCAGAAATTTTAGTATGAGTAACTTCATTTTGAAATTTAACATTATTTGTTGAGGCCCAGTGAAGAGTCTCCTGTAATTTTTACTTAATCATCACAAAGGTCACTGTGTCTTTGGGAATGTGGATTATGGTGGGTCAAGATGAGCTGCAGGCTAAACTTTGTTTAAGAAAGAGATGATGGTGGCCTTTACTGGCCTATAATGTAGATGGAGAAATACCAAGGCTGACATTTTGTCACTGGACTCATAAATAATCTCTATTCCTTTTTTTTCCATGTCAGAAGACAAATCCTAGTGATGGCTTTAGCAAGACTGGGAACAATGTGTGCACAAGGAAAAAAAATCCTCTGGAAAAGAAGAGTAGAGAAAGAGGATATTTATCTCAGATACTGTGATGGATAAAGGTATCATGACCACAAACAAAACAAGGAGGAGAACAAAAGGGGAGGTTTCCCCTAGGAGAGTATAAGGAAGCATATCAATTAAAAATGCAATATAATTCTAGTTGAGATAAGCCTGGGAAAGGCAAGTTGAGCAAACACATTTAGAGTAGAGGGATGTTTGTTGATAGTAGACTAGTATTTAACCAAAGGAAAGGAATGACAGATCAGAAACAGATGGGAAATAAGGTGTTCTAGGTTATTGGGAGTGCAGAGAAGTATGCAAGTGGATGTCACAGAGAAGACTGATCTTCTAGAGGACTATGATTCTGATGGTGACTAGGATGAACAGGCACTGATGACACTATGCTGATATTCATGGGCAATTAAAGTTCTACAATGAGGTGTTTAAAACCAGCCTTACTACACAGTGATTAGGGAGCCTGCCTGGAATCCATAGTGAGACCTTGTCTTAAATAAAGCAAAATGCTCAGAAAAATGAAGAATGATTGACAATGAAGAAATGGCAAACTACACCAAGCTAATTAATAATGACATTAATGAGATACACAAGGCATAATAAATATAATGAGAAATTTGAGACATTACTCAATCATTGCCTCCTCTGACATGGTAGCAATTGAGAACATAGTGAGAGACAAGCTTTGTAAACATCTTCCTGAAGAGCGTAATACAAGCAGTAAACACAAAGGTCTTGAGTGGGAAGTTCATTTGTGTGCTCACTGACCTGCACCCAGGCTGTGTGCTTTGGGGCTGGGTGACTATGGAGAGCATAGAAGATGGTAAAGATGCCAACAAAACCAGGTCATTGGGTTTAGTAAGGACTCTCATTTATCTGTGTGGGCATAGGCAGCCATGATGGGATTTTATAGGGGACTGAAGTGATGTGATACATTGAAAAGAACTCTGCTGTATTATGAGAATTAATTCTAGTGGTTCAAAGAAGGTAGGAGAGACACAAGTGAAGTGAGGCAAAAATCTAAGAAGAAATAGTAGAGTAGAAGAATGGTATGGTTTCTGATTATTTGAGAAATCATATTCTCTCTACATTCTTTTCCCAGCTTATGTAGGCCTCTTATAACTCTGAAATTTATTATTTCTTTAATATCTGTTGTAGAGGCCACTAGTACATAAGGTTTTAATTTTCTTGAGGTTCCATCCACGTGTTATTATTTCTCTAAACCCTGCTGAAGAAATGTTGCATACATGAGTTCAGCCCCACTCATTATTTAGAAAGTTGCCTTTGAGTATTTCTGAAACAGGAATTCCAGTCTGGCGCACTGTGGTCCATTCCTGCATTTACAGACAAGATTTTTCTTCATTTGTATTAAAAAAATTTCAACAGATGTAGCAAAAATCTCAAATGATGTAGTAGGTTCATTTCCTATAACCTGTATTTAAATCTGTCTTCCTCAAACATTGTCTTGTAATAAACCACATACTGTGTTTTTTAAAAAAAGGCATACCTATCACACTTTGTTTTGAAACACTGAGCACCCTCTTTAGTATTGTGCTGGAAAGCAAAGGAGAAAATACTTTTCTCTTTGTTTCTAAGGTTGATGCCATTTGTTTCTGATTCAAATGACTAAACAATCATATTTTTTTTATTTATGAGACTGAATGAGATGAACTTTAAAGCTAATGAAGGCTAAATTTTACATTTACACTAAATCTCATCTCAGCCAACATTCAGGGAGCAATTCCCGGTTTTCCTTTTTCACTTTCTTAAAAAAAAGCTCCCCCCCATTTATAACCTTCAATAACACAAAGTGTTTATGCATGCTGCATACAAGTCTTCTTTATCATAGATGTAGAGTTAAATGAATCTAATTATACAGGGTTAAATACTGCCAGCTTTGTTTATTTGGTAAACCAAGAATCATAACAGAAAGTCACCTTTAAAAAATAATTTATTTAACTTTTATTTTATTTGCATTGCTATGAAGGTATCAGACCCCCTGAAACCAGATTTACAGATTGTTGTGTGCTGCGATTGTGGGTATTGGGAATTGAATCTGTGTCCTCTGGAAGAACGGCCAGTGCTCTTAACCTCTGAGCCATCTCTCCAGGCCCAGAAAGTCACTTTTTAAAAATAGGTCATTTTTTACTAATAAGGCATTGTATGGCTCTTTAAGACTGAGACAATTTTGTTGTTGTTGGTTTTTTTTTTTTTGTTTTTGTTTTTGGTTTGTTTGTTTTTTGTTTTTACATTTTTCTATGATTTACTTATTTTTATTTTACATGCACTGGTGTGATGGGAGATGTCAGTCTGTAAATATGTTTCTCTTATTCGTTAATAAATAAAGCACTTTTGGCCAATAGGAAAACAAGGAAGATTCGGGGATAGGTAGTAGGGGATTCAACATGTACAGACTTGAGGAAAAACAACTCAGGACCCTAACTCCGCTAAGATAAAACCACAGCAAAATACTTAGATGAACAGAAATGGTTTAATATTTAAGACAGAGCTAGCCAATAAGAAATACTACTAATAGGTCAACAGCTTTATATCTAATACAGCATCTCGGTGTGTTATTTGGGGCTGGCACAGCTCTGGGACTAGGCTGGCGGGAAAACCTGTCTTAACACTGGTGTTTTTCCTAAACATGTATCTGTGTGAGAGTGTCATATGCCATGGAGCTTGAATTGCAGACATCTGTGAGCTGTCATGTTAGTGCTGAGACTTGAACCTGGCCTTCTGGAAGAGTGGCCAGTGCTCTTACCTGATCCAGCCTTGATATAAGGGCTTATGCTAGTTGTATTGCATATTGTTAGGCCATAATCATTTAATATCACTATGAGGGCTTCTCTTTTCTGAAGCAAAATAAAGGAGCAATGGATTTAGTGGAGAGAGAAAGTTGGGGGTACTGGGATTAGGGAGGAGAGACTGTGAATGGGATGTATTGTACCAGAGAAGAATAAAGAAAAAGGAAATTATATAATGAAAAATTATCTTTACATAATATATAAAAGATTATACATACGTGTGTGTGTGTGTGTGTGTGTGTGTGTGTATAAAGAAAATGGAAGGCATTACATTTAGAAAGTATATTAGTTACCTTCACACTGTTGCAACAAAACACTTGACAACAGACATTTATGGAAGAAAGAGTTTATATTTGGGCCACAGTTTGGAGTGATGTTAGCTAAAGCTTCATGGACAGAAGCAGGAAGCAGTTACTGAGATCATGTCCACTAAGGAAGCATAGAAATTAATGCTAGTGTCTAATAGCTTTCTCTTTTTTACTCAGTCCCAGACCCCAGCCCGAGGAATGATACTACCAGAATTGAGCATTTACACCACAATTAATATAATCTATGTAATCCTTCATAGACATAAGTAGAGGATTACTTACCTAGACTGTGCTAGGTAGGTAATCATATTAGCCATCATAGACAAAGTAGGTGGTTGTATTAGCCATAACAGACAGAATATAAGAAATTGAAATCTATAGTGTTCAAAATGAAAATAGTTGCTGAAACATTAATTTTTAGACCTTTTGTAAATTATTTCAGTTCCTTCTTTTATACAGTGTCTCCTTTTGAGTAAGAGACAATGTACTTTTATTATGTGGTAATTATTTATATTAATTTTTAATCATAGAATCATTTGTACCAGATCTCAAGGAGAATATTTAACCTACTATTTCTTTACCTGATTTTAATATTAGCTTTGGTTACTTCTTAGTCAAAAACAAGTACCCTCTATGAAAACCTCCGTGACTGCCAACATGCTTTCAGTAATGCAGTAACTTTGCAGAGATCCCTTCATTCTGGGAATAAAGATTTGTGCTACCTGGATATGCCTGTTACACAGTAACTTGTCAATCTTAGGGATGCTTAACAATCCTCCCCTGACCATCCTGTAATTTAAAAGTAGTCCCCAGGACAAGGCTTAATATTGTTCGGTTTGTTCAAGGAGGAAAACCTAAAATGAGTTTTAGGTGGAAACAGTGTTTGTGGTCTATGTGTGTATAAAGTCATTCTCTTTTTGCTCTGCAGTCTCTGAAACCCAAGATAAACAGGCAGAATTCAGCTTCACTCTGGTGCTTTCTCCAAATGGTGACCATTCCTGTATCTATTTTCCTTTCTCAATTGCATGGGTGTTAGATGAATTGGATTGGAAGTTCAAGATAAAGGAAATCTAATTCTCTTTGTATGAAGTTTTGATTCAGACAAGTAAATAGCCCATCCAAAAAAGGCTTAAATGTCCATAAAGTTGGTGCATGATGCCCATCCTTTCTCTTCAATTATATTTCGTTCCTTCACCTATTGACTCGAATTTATTAATATATATGTATTTAATTTATTGGATAAATGAAATCATTCAGCTGAAGACAATAAATTTAAACCCTTTGTGCATATCAAGTATGCATATGCTAGCCCCTTACAATTTTTCCTTTGTCATCCCATCATTTTTTTTTTCAAACTCCAAGAAAGTAGAATAAGAAAGAAAACTTATTGTAGGAAACCTGGCATGTGAGGGATCATCTTCAAAAAAAAAAAAAAAAAAAAAAAAAAAAATGAGACTGAAGCAAGTAGCTCCCATTTGACCCCATGGAGAAAGGAGATGACAAATACCCAGGAGCATCTCTTGTGAGAGAGCTAAATCCCTGCCTCTCACTGAAAAATTCTTTATGACTAGTGATGGGATTCTATATTTCTTGTTTATTCTTCAATTTTGAAAATATTCAAAGATCACAAAAGGAAGCTTCTGATTACTCACAAAATGTTAGTGACCACTTACACTTGTAACGATTGTGCTGACAGGTCTAGGTATATTCTTTTATCTCTCTGACTCGACCACATGACATCTCTCTCTCTTTCTACAAAATTCAGCTTAGAAAACCAAATTTACTCAATAAGTAAAAAAAAAAAAAAGATATTGGTAGAGATGGCCACAGATGATGTGTCATATGAATTATGAATAATAAATAACATCAAAATTCAGTAAAGGAAAAGATATGAGGTGTCAGCTATCCTGGAAATTTATACCACATTACCCACAATGTGCAGTACTTGGAATAGTGGCTAAGAAGTTATCATGATTCAAAAAAGATAAAGGAAGCTAACAAAATTCCAATTTAAAACTCAAAATTAAATTTGTTGTAATCACTTATTAAGATGTGCTAAGAAGTCATTTACCTTGGTGTTTATAAATAATTTTTTTAAAGAACGTGAAGCAAAGGTAATTTTGTCACCCAATAAAGGACTGCATTTTAGTGCAAAAGCAAGTCTCTGCATGGCCATCAGACGGCTTCCTGGAGTGGAATAATTAAGTTTGAGATTGCTGGCAGATACTGCTATGGTATTTTAGTTTATAGCCCTAAAGTCAAGGGACCCATTAAAATGAAATAAGTGAAATTGTGCTAGTTCCTTGTAGGCCAACTACCTGAGTGACATCACCATCATCAAGGTAACACACTTAAATTATATGAAACCACATTTAATAATAACAAACTCAGCCTCTGACATGCAGGGATAAAACAGTACTCCAAGGAGAAGGAGTTGAGGGAAAATGATCGTGGAAGGAAGGACAATTAATTAAGAAGTCACTTGGGAGCCGAAGGGGCTGATAAATAGTTATAAGAAAGTCACTGAAATCTGATATGATCTGTGATTTAGCTGAATTAGGTTAGACATCAAGTTCACATTGTGACTTGCAGATAGTCTGTCTCCAAGACTTATTTTTAGGAGCTGGAGAGATGTTTCAGTGGTTAAGAATATTGTTGCTGTTGTAGAAGACCTAGTTCAGTTACCAATACCTATAACTCCACTTTCAGCAGAACCACTACCACCTCTGACCTCTGTGTGCACGCACCTGCATACATGCAGTGACATAATACATTCAGTCACACACTCAGACACACACAAATAAAATCATACATAAATGCTTTGTAAAATTAAATAAGACTAAAAGTAATTTTCTCATGTGCAGCTGAAGATGTGCTGACCTTTCAATGTGGGATCCACTATAACAAATTCTAGGGTACGTAGACAGTGTCTAAATTCTTCTAAAAACCACTAAATTCCAGGAAAAAAATGAAGCTTTATAATGTGAAGTAGTATGTACACACCTGGTGCATTATACATGCATGATTTCACAGTTTTAATAGTGGAAGGGATGGAAACTAAAATGTCTCCAGTGAAAGCTAAATCCTATTAGATTCTGTTCATCTACTCATCTATGGCACTGTAAAATGGTTTCTTGCAAGAAAAAAATGAATCGATTATCTGTAGGCATGACTAAGTGTCATTGTTCTATTTGAGCAGCATACTGAAATAAGTAGTAAGTGGGAATAAAACAATTCCTTCTTATCCTCTCCTACTGGAGAAAAAAAAAAACACCCAAAATCATTTTCCTGGGATTCTATGTAAGTTCAAACTTGAGCCCCCACCTTCTCCCCACACACACATTCTTAGGAAATAAGTCCAAATGTCATCATATTAATCTGGAAACACTAGTAAACTATGGCACTTAGAATATCAATAACTCCAGTATTAAAAGCTTCTTTAGAAGCTTTAAATGCCCCTATCCTTAACTATAGGCTCACAGTGGGTGGATTAAGGTTGTACCTGCTGCTTCTGCTGTCTCTTATCACCTGGCTCTTTCCTTCCTATAAATACAGGTCACTGTTTGCTTCCTATCCTGATTTTGGTGGCTCCATGCTATTTGGGTATAGAAGAATTGTGAGAGTAATGTCCTCTTTAATGTTGAAGATTAAAATAAATAGTCTTTCTCGATCTTGATTTACAAGATTTTGGGTTAATGACTGAATGAATCAGAGCTGCATTACTCTCTCATAGGGGCAATTGAAGCCCTGCTACATGTAGACAGTTAGGACATTTTGCTGGTACAAGAACATTTACTAATACTTCATGAAATTTCAACTCTTCTAAAGTCTTTAAGGTCTGGCCCAAGAAATTATCTCACTGAATGACAGATACCTGATTTGCCAGAACTATCTCGACATCCTTCTCCTGAGAAGATGGAGGTGGTTGACCACCAGTTCCAACACTAGCAGCACCTGTAGGCTGTCACCAAATCTGTTCATCTAACCCCAGAAAACAGGGGATTAGCCTTCCTGTGTTGTACTCAAGCACTACTCCATGCTATTTTCTGACTACTTAAAGATAAACCCATTTCCTAGAAGTCCATCCTGTTTAAGAGTGCTTTTGGAAAATGATCCCTTCCCTGTGTCTTTCTCACATGAGAATGTGTGTTGGGGTAAATGACCTGGCAATAGCGCATTCAAAACAGATCTTTTCTGCTCTGTTACTTAAAACTTTGTCTGGAGTCCTCAATCATGTATATTCTCTAAGTATATAAGACAGTTTATAATTAAATGTTTCAACCAGTTTCTCCTTCATATCTCAAAGAATCCCACTTAGGAGAAACAGAAAGGTATAAAAGCCAGATGGATGGAGGAAAGCAGTAGAACAAGTTCCTCTGAATCAACTGAGCGTGTATGAATTCATAGAGACTTAAGCAGTGAGCACAGGGCCTGCAAGGACCTACCCCAGTCCTCTGTGTATATTTTAAAGCTTTCAGTTTATTGGTACTTCTGAATTTTTATGGGACTCTTGAATGTGTGAACAAGTGGGTCTCAGGTTCTTGTGCCTTCTCTTGAGCTCTCTTACTTTTGTTGATTTGCCTTGTCGAACTTTGAGGTGATATTTTTGCTTCATCTTATTATACTATTTTGTATGTTTTGTTATCACTTAGAAGATTTTTTTTTCTAATGAAAAACAGGGAATGGATCCAGAAGGGAGAGGAGTTAGAGAGGACTAGAGGGAGGGGGAACTGTAATCAGAATATATTGTATGAGAAAAGATATATTTTCAACCAGTCTCTTATGCAATTTCCATGTGAAGATGTGTCTTACACTCTCACATTCACTTTGGTAACTACTGTTATCAACACAGTGTCAACTGAAAAAGAATTAGAAAGAGTCCCATCTTTTCAGATACCTTAGAATCATCAGTATCATGCTACCTGTCATGACAGGTAAGGGTATCAAGTTTACTAAGCAAGGTCGTGAGAACACAGGAGCTCATGTGTATAGCCTTCAGGAATGCTGTGTTAATGCAAATGAGTACACATGATCTTTAATTGAGCAGAGCCAATAGTGTTCATGGGTTTTAATGATAAAAATAATGAATTGTCTCTATCAGTTAAAAGGCAGGAAAATATATTTAGTATGTAAAACATCTAAAACACAAGTACGTCCTTTTCTATAGAATTATATATAATCAGTATTGCGGTAAATAAGGATCAGGATAAACAAATAGGCAGAATAGATGTTTATTCAGGGAGAAATAACTTACAACCTAGACAGATGAACACCAGGAAATTCAACCCGATCCCCTCCTGTCCGAGTCACGCCAGAAAGAGAGGGCCTTTCCTCGTCCCCTCCGACCTCCTCCCACAGGTCACTTCCGCCCATGGCTCCACCCCCCAATGGGCGTGGTCAGTGCCACAGAAGGACTATCTCACTACAAATCAGTAAGTTAGTATTACAGGAGACAGCATGGTGGAACATCAAATTTTTAAACCTGATTATAACAAATAGGGAAAAAAACAAACAAACAAACAAAAGCCCTGCACATAAGCCATGTCCCTGCACAGACAAGGAGAAAGCCTTCAATTATTGCATACAATTTCAGAACTTCATACATACCCTGGAGCTCTGATTTCTAAGTAGAGCATCTGATAGGAACATGACAGTTCTTTTAAGCCAGATTGCTTCCTGAAGAAGAAATTCATGTGTCATATAGTACTTATATAGTATTACACACTTGGCCAGACAACAACTCTTCAACCCTTGAACCCTTGTAGAAGAAGACTTACAAAAAATGACTAAACCAAAAAAAAAAAAAAAAAAAAAAAACTAAAGTGAAAATGTTGATTCAATTCATAATCAATAATATAATAATATAATGGTTTTCTTTTGGATTCTCTGTATTCTATTCCCTTTTATATATTGTAACAACCTGGATTTTAATTTCCATACTTATATCACTGATATAATATTTAAACAAAGAACAATGGACATAAAAATTAGAGACAAAAGATACAAAAATTCTCCCTTGACATTAACATTTGATGACCAACTAACTGAAAATAATTAGGAACATATAAATTTATTTCTTGAAATTACAAAATAACATTAATGTGAATAAATCCTGTCCTACACTTACCATGGCTCATGTCATCAATGTTGCTTGAAACAAAGGTGTAGAAAGAACAAAGAAATTTCAGCAGAAATTATCTTTCTATTTCAATGAGAAAGAATTAAAGAAATGAGTAAATTACTAAATCTATCTGTATATAGAAGGAAGAACATAGCTGAATAAAGAAACATCAGATAATTGGCTTCCTGCAGTTTTATGTCACCTGTAACCTCTTTGGAAAAATTTATGACAAGTGACATTTAATTATTGTGCATAATGAGAATTTTCTCTGTAACATATGTGCAGGCATAACTCTATAGATACATATACATACATATGTGCACATGCCTAATGTAGCATTTGACCTCATTCTACAAAACAGCTGTGAATATCTCATTAGTAAATTTGTGTCATGTACTCATTAATTAGAAGTCCAATTAAAAAGAGAGTTTTAAAATTAAATGGACTATTCTGTTTATAATGCTGAAAATACATTGCTAGTTAACATTGGCTTTATCCAATTTGTTTGAATTTTAAATCTCTCCCTCTCTCATAATATATATTGAGGGGGTTATAGTTTTTTTCATATTAAATCTGAAGTTGCAAACTCTACCTACATAGGAACTCATGAATAAATAGATTCACTGTGCGTAGTGTTTGTGTGTGTGTGTGTGTGTGTGTGTGTGTGTGTGTGTGTATGTGTGTGTGTGTATGTGTGTGTATGTGTGTGTGTGTGTTTGACTAAGAGAAGAGTCAAATTATGATGGAAGGGCAGAAGAGAGCAGAAACCAGAAGGTTTTGAACATGTTTGTAAAATTTTAACAAAATAAATTTAATGCTAAAGATAAAAAAAAAAAGATTAAATTCCATAAAACCTTAAAAAAAAAAAAAAAAAAAAAAAATAGAAACAAAATTAGCATCTCAGAGAATTTGGTGTATAAAGTATGAGAATTAAGTTTTAGGGAAAATAATAAAAGAGAATAACATAAACTAGTAAAGTAAAAATACTTTGTCCTAAAATATTTAAACTAAGATATAGCCACACAGAGAATAGAAAGTTGGAATGCATACATACACACACACACACAAACACACACACACACACACACACACACACACACACACCTTTAGCTATGTCTTTGTTTTAGTGGTCCCTATTTAAAGTAAATTATAACAATGCAGACAGATCTCATCTTAATTTCATATTATTGCCATCTAATAAATTCAAAAGTCATTGTATTCATCTAGGTTCTTAAGATTGAGATGGCTAGCTTTAATTGACAACTTTACACAACACAATATCACCTGAGAAGATCTCAGTGTGGAATTGCCTACATTGGGTTGGCTTTGGATATGTGTATAGGAAATTGCTTAGCTATGATATTTAATGTGGACCCACTGTGGGTAGTACCATCCTCCAGGCTGAGTCCTTGAACTGTATAAAAGTGGATATATTGATTAAGAAAACAAGCATGTATGGATTTATTTTTCTCTGCTTTTTGACTGTCGATGTGATATGACTAAATATTTGAAGTTGCTACATTGACTTTCCTTCATTTATAGAGTATAACATGTAACTGTGAGTTAGTGTAAATGTTTTCATTATTTCTCTCTAACACACAAAGATTTCATTTTTGTTTGTACTGTTTTGTTTTTGTCAAGAAAGATTCTTGGCATTAACATTTTCTGAGTTGTTTAGAAATACATCTGGCTCTCCCCTTCAGGAAAAAAAAAAAAAAAAAAAGGAAACCACTTGTTTGGGTAAAATGATGAAGTGCTTTTAGGATTCTTTTCCTCTTAAGTCATTTCTTAGAATGTTCCCCTAGTATTTTTGCTTTGCTGCCTATGACAATGAAAAATATTTTACCATGGGTCTACCTAAAGAAAAGTGGGAATGGAAGTTTCTTGAAACAACGAAATGTAATATAGGCAAATCTATTGTTGTTAGCAGTGGAATCTTCCAGTCTTTAATGTAGTATTTGCATGTATTATACAATTAAAACTTATATTTATTAATAAAATTATAAGCTTGAATAAGTAGACCACGTTTATTAACTCCATCTGGCCTAAGAGTAGCATATATTTCTTGAATGGCATGTTTTTAGAACTTATCAATATATCCTTTCTTCTTGATCTGATGAGTTTTCCCCCAAGGATATAAAAATGCTAGTGTTTTTCTTATAGAGAAAGGAGATGAGGCACTTAAATGTTATGTTTTATACTTGGAATTTGGATATAAATAAAACAGTTAGCAAAGGTAGATGGTTTTGAAGTATATCTCAAGATTATAAAATATAACAAATCTTAACTCACCCTTTTTATAACAAAGAAGTTTGATATTAATATAACTGCATATTTTAATGCTTAAGAGTATTATATATCTAATTGAAAAAGCCCATTGGAATCTAAATCAAATTAAATTAAACTCAATTTCATTAAATCTTAATTACTTACATATTTCTGTAAGCAGTAGCTAAAAGTCAAAAGACAGGATCCTGTACTGATGGAGATTAAAAGCTAATTGGCAAGATCAGTCTTGAAGAAGGAACAAATTTACATAGCACTATGTAATAATTGGTGAGAAGATTTTGTCAAGCAATTGGAAATCTAAAAGTTCAGCAGAGAGTATAGAAAGGAAGGTCAGTTAAGAAGCTTTCTTGAGAGCAGTGCATAGAGCTGCCCAAACTTGGAAGAAATTATCAATCAACTAGAGAAATATCTGTATAGAAACATCATTGTTTCAACCACCATGTGAAGTATGCATCGGTATTTTTAAATGAAATTGATTAAGATAAATATGTTGACATTATATCTGCTTCATTTTAGAATCAGACATGTAGAATTATGTAATAAAATATACTGAGAGCTACTGCATTCTACCTTGATAAAAAGTGATTATTGACCAATTTTCTGCAAATTTTTCATTTCTGAAATATTCTATTGGAAAACTGTTAAAAATACACAAGAGATTTCATCAACAAATTTCTGGAGCTATTTCAAAGGCACTGACCTTTGAATACTGATGAATCTCATAAAGAAAATGAAAGTCAATTTTTCCATTACCATGAAGTATAACAGACTTCAAACAATTATTTTTATATATACCAACAAATTTTCCTAAATTATGGCTCTTCATACAATGTGTTGCAAGTTTTATGTACAGTATTATTCTCATAAGGCATTGATAACAGTATTATTTTTATTGTTGTTGCTGATTAGGGATATTGATTTATTGCTTGGGGGTAACTAACTTTTTTTTTTTTAACTTTTTTTTAACCAAGTCCATTTAAATGAAAACAAACATTAATAGACAATATTTGGGAATTTGGGTGTCATTCTTTCCAAACTAATTCCTGCTGGTAAGGGGCACTGTCATTGGGGGTTTCTAAAAATATGCAGAAATCCTGGCTGTAGTCTGTCAGGATGCTTTGTCCAGCTGTTTTGAATGTAGGATCACCTGGTACTCTGTTTCAGGTGGTCTGGCTTGATCAAACCACATTAGTCTGGAAGGAATCCACAGCTTATCATTTTCTGTGGAAACAAAAATAGAAATCCTTTACCCAGTAACTTGTCCTTGAATTTAAATTTTGGAGTCAACGCATTTTTTAATTTATTATTTTACATATTGATCCCAGTTCCCTCTCTCTCCATCACTCCCGGCCTCCCACCTTCTCTCTCTCCCTTTTACCCTCTCTGCCCTCTCACATGCACCCTAACCAACCTCCCCTCCCAGCCCACCATCCCAATTGCATATGTAGGGGAATGCCATCCAGTTGGGGTCATGTAGATCTAACAGGTCATATGAAGTAAGGATTAGGGTTTCTTTCCTGTCTCTAGGTTAAGGCAGTTATCTCTCCATGGGGGATATGTTCACAAGGTCTTTTTGTGCACCAGGGATACATCCTGGCTCCACTGTCTGAGGTCCCTTAGACTGCTCAGGCCTTCTGGCTGAGACCCATATTCAGGGGGGCCTGAGTCAGTCCCATGCTGACTTCCCAGCTATCAGTCTGGTGGCCCTTTAGCTCCTCCTTCTTCAGGTTTCTGCAGCCTGGTCTAGTCCTCTCCATCTGCATCTGGGTTCTAGTTCAACTCAGTGTTTATGTATGCGTGTTTGCTCCTGTATCCAACAGGTATTAGATGAGGACTCCATGGATAAGTCAGTTGTTGATCTCACTATCCGGGAAAGGCATTTATGGTAGCCTTTAGATGGATGCTCAAAGTGATAGTTGGATGCAGTCTTGTAGTTATCTAGAAATTTCTTTGCATTCAATTTTATCTTCAAATCAGTATTGGTTCCCTCTTTTATGTTCTCTCTCTCTCTCTCTCTGTCTCTCTCTGTCTCTCCTGTCTTCTATTCCTAACTAGGCTCAATCTTCCTACTCGCAAGTGTTTTCCTTTCCTCCCCCTCGTTTTCTTCAACTTCTCTCTCCATTCCCTGCCCCCCACTTCCCCTGTGCTCTGGGGCACTTGTCCATTCCAGGTTTTGTGAGGGACTTTATATGAAGCTCTTAAAATACACTTTATATCCTAGTTTCTCTAGTGGTGTGAATTATAGGCTGATGATCCTTTGTTCTAGGTTTAAAATCCATATATGAATTAGTACATTCTATGTTCCTCATTTGTGACTGGGTTACCTCATTCAGGATGGTTTCTTCAACTGCCATCCACTTGCCTGCGAATTTCAAGATACCATTTTTTTTTTTTTCTACAGAGTAGTATTCTGTGGTGTAGATGTGCCACATCTTCTTTATCCATTATTCAGTTGAGGAGTATATTGGTTGCTTCCACTATGACAAATAGTGCTGCTATGAACATAGATAAACAGATGTCTTTGTTGCATGGATGTGGATCATTTGGGTATATGCCTAAGAGGGGGATTGCCAGGTCCTGTGGTAAACTAATTCCCATTTTCCTGAGGAACAGCCATACTGATTTCCAAAATGGCTGTACAAGTTTGCACTCCCACCAGCAGTGGAGGAGAGTTCCCCTTTCTCCATATCCTCTCCAGTAAGTTGTCATTGGTGTTTCTAATTTAGCCATTCTGGCAGGAGTAAGATGGTATCTCAAAGTTGTTTTGATTTGCATTTCCCTGATAGCTAAGGATGTGGAGCACTTTCTTAAGTGTCTTTCAGCCTTTTTGATTTCCTTTATTGAGAATTCTTTCTTCAGTTCTGTACCCATTTTTTAAAAAGGTTATTTGGTTGTTTTGTTGACTAGTTTCTTGAGTTTTTGTATATTTTGGAGATCAGCCCTTTCTTGGATATAGGATTGGTGAAAATGTTTTCACAGTCTGTGGGCTGCCGTTTGGTCTTGTCCACTGTGTCCTTTGTTCTAAGTTTGAAGAGGTCCCATTTATTAATTGTTGCTCTCAGTGTCTGTACCCCTTGAAGTTATGTTCAGGAAGTAGTCTCCTATACCAATTTGTTCAAAGGTACCTCCTACTTTCTCTTCTAAGAGGTTCAATGTGGCTGGATTTATGTTGAGGTCTTTGATTCATTTGGACTTGAGTTTTGTGCATGGCGACAGACATGGGCCTATCTGCAGTCTTCAACACACCCTCATCCAATTGTGCCAGCAACATTTGTTGAAGATGCTGTCCTTGCCCCATTGTATAATTTAGCTGTTTTGTCGAATATCGGGTGTTCATAAGTGTGTGTGTTAATATCAGGATTTTCAATTCAATTCCATTAGTCTACTGGTCTATTTTTGTGCCAATACCAGTCTGTTTTCAGAACTATATCTCTGTAGTAGAGCTTAAAGTCAGGAATGGTGATGCCTCCTGAAGTTCTTTTATTGTATAGGGTTGTTTTGGCTATCTTGGGTCTATTGTTTTTCCATATAAAGTTGATTATTATCCTTTCAAGGTCAGTGGAGAATTCTTGTGGGAATTTAATGGGGGTTGCATTGAATCTGTACATTGCTTTTGGCAAGATTGACATTTTTACTATTTCATCCTACCTATCCAAGAGCATGGGAGATACCATTTTCTGGAATCTTCTTTAATTTCTTTCTTTAGAGCCACACAGTCCTTATTATATAGGTCTTTTACTTGTTTGGTAAGCATTACACCAAGATACTTTATGTTGCTTGTGGCTATAGTAAAGGGTGATGTTTCTCTGATTTCTTTCTCTGTCTCCTTGTCATCTCAGAATAGTAGGGCTACTGATTTTTTTAGTTTATCTTGTATCCTGCTAGTTTGCTGAAGGTGTTTATCAGCTGCAGGAGTTCCCTGGTAGAATTTATTGGGTCACTTATGTAAACAATCATATCATTTGCAAATAGAATCAGTTTGACTTCTTCCTTTCCAATTTGTATCCCTTTGATCTCAGTTTGTTGTCTTATAGCTTTAGTTAGAACTTCCAGTACGATATTGAAGAGATATGGAGGGAGAGGGCAGCCTTGTCTTGTTCCTGATTTTAGAGGAATTGGCTTAAGTTTCTCTCCATTCCATTTGATGTTGGCAGTTGGTTTGCTGTATATTGTTTTTATTATGTTTAGGTATGTTCCTGTTATCCCTGATCTCTCCAAGACCTTTATCATGAAAGAGTGTTGAATTTTGTCAAAGGCTTTTTCCGCATCTAGGGAGATAATCATATGGTTTTTCTTTTTCAGTTTGTTTATATGGTGGATCACGTTGATAGATATTCATATGTTAAACAATCCCTGCAATCCAGGGATGAAGCCTACTTGGTCATGGTGGATGATTTCTCTGAAGTATTCTTGAATTCACTTTGCCAGTATTTTTGCATCGATGTTCATCAGGGATATTGGTCTGTAGTTTTCTTTCTTAATTGTGTCTTTGTGAGGTTTGGGTACCAAGGTTATTGTGGCCTCATAAAAAGAGTTTGGCAGTGATTCTTCTGTTTTTTTTTTGGAAGATTTTGAGGAGTAGTTTGCCGGTTATAGGTCTATTTAAATTGTTTGTCTGTTCTTGATTTAATTTCAGTATGTGATAGTTATCCAGAAATCTGTCCATTTATTTTGAATTTTCAATTTTTGTGGAATACAGGTTTTCAAAGTATGACCTGAAAATTGTCTGGATTTCCTCTGTGTCCATTGTTATGTTCCCTTTTTTCGTTTCTGATTTTGTTAATTTGCATGTTCTCTCTCTGCTTTTTCGTTAGTTTGGATAAAGATTTGTCTATCTTGTTGATTTCCTCATAAAACCAACTCTTTGTTGCATTGATTTTTTGTATTTTTTTCCTGGTTTCTATTTTGTTGATTTCAGCCCTCAAGTTGATTATTTCCTGTCGTCTACTCCTACGGGGTAAGTTTGCTTCTCTCTGTTCTAAGGCTTTCAGTTGCGCTGTTAATTCTCTTATGTGACTATCCTCTATTTTTTTCATATGGGCACTTAGTGCAATGAAATTCCCTCGTAGCACTGCTTGCAAGGTTTCCCATAAGTTCAGTTATGTTATGTCCTTATTCTCGTTGAATATTAGAAAGTCCTTAATTTCGTTCTTTATTCTTTCACCCAGGTGTGGTGCCATTGCACATTGTTCAGTTTCCATGAGTTTGCAGGTTTTATGCTTTTTGTATTGTTGTTGAATTCCATTTTTAAAGCATGGTGGTCTGATAAGGTACAGGGGACTATTCCTATTCTCTTGTATCTGTTGAGGTTTGTTATGCTACCTAGTATGTGGTCGATTTTAGAGAAGGTTCCATGTGGATCATAGAAGTTATATCCTTTTGTGTTTGTATGGAATTTTCTATAGATGTCTGTTAACCCCAGTTGAGATTTAACTTCTGTTAGTTCTTTCGTTTCTTTGTTGAGTTTCTGATTTGTGGTCCTGTCTAGTGTTGAGAGTGGTGTATTGAAGTCTCCAACTATAAGTGTGTGAGGTTTTATATGAGCTTTGAGTTTTAGTAGCATTTCTTTTATTAATGTGGGTACCTTTGTATTAGGGGTATAGATGTTCAGAACTGAGACTTTGTGTTGATGGATTTCTCCTGCGATGAATATGAAATGACCGTCTTCATCTCTTTTGATTAATTTTGTTTTGAAGTCTAATTTATTAGATATTATAGCCACACCTGCTTGCTTCTTGGTTCCATTTGATTGGAAAATCTTTTCCAAACCCTTTACCCTGAGGTAATGTCTATCTTTGAATCTTAGATGTGTTTCTTGTTTGCAGCAGAAGGATGGATTCTCTCTTCTGTCGTCATATCCATTCTGTTAGCCTGTGTCTTTTTATAGGTGAGTTAAGACCATTAATGTTGAGGGTAAGGACCATTGATTGTTGATGCTTGTTTGATTTAGGCTTGTTGTTGGCAGTGGTATTGTGAATATATTTGTTCTGCTTTACCCTTGGTTTCTGGTGTAGTTAGATTATCTGTTGCCTACATTTTTGTGGGCGTAGTTACCTTCCTTGGGTTGGAGTTTTCCTTCCAATATTTTCTGTAGGGCTGGATTTGTAGATACGTATTGGGAAAATCTGGTTTTGTCATTAAATATCTTGTTTTCTCCATCTATAGTGATTGAGAGTTTTGCTGGGTATAATAACCTGTGTTGGCATCCGTGGTATCCTAATACTTGTAGAACATCTATCTACCCAGGACCTTCTGGCCTTGAGGGTTTCCATGGAGAAGTCAGGTGTAATTTTGATAAGTCTGCCTTTATATGTTACCTGTCCTTTTTCCTTCGCTGCTCTTAATATTCTTTCTTTATTCTGTATGCTAGGTGTTTTGATTATTATATATTGAGGGGTCTTTTTTCTTTGGTCCAGCCTATTTGGTTTTCAGTATGCTTCTTATACTTTCATGGGCATGTCCTTCTTCAGATTGGAAAAGTTTTCCTCGATGATTTTGTTGAATATGTTTTTGGCACCTTTAAGCTGGGCTTCCTCACCTTCCTCTATGCCTCTTCTCATGTTTGGCCTTTTCATGGTGTCCCACTTTTCCTGGATGTTTTGTGTTAAGGATTTTTTGGATTTATGATTTTCTTTGGTCAATGAATCTATTTCTTCTAGTTTATCTTCTGTGCCTGAGATTCTCTCTTCCATCTCTTGAATTCTGTTCCTTATGCTTGTGTCTGTAGTTGCCGATTTTTTGCCTGGCTTTTCTATTTCCAGCATTCCTTCAGTTTGTGTTGCCTTTATTTTCTCTATTTCAGTTTTCAAGTTTTGAACTGTTTCCTTCTCCTGCTTAATTGTTTTTTCTTGGCTTTCTGTACTTTCTTTACTTTCCTTAAGGAATTTGTTCATTTCTTCCACTTTTTTGTTTGTTTTTTCCTCCATTTCTTTAAGGGATTTTCTCATGTCTTCTTTGAGGGCCTCTATCATTTTTATGACGGTATTTTTTAAATCGTTCCTTTCTGCTACCTCTGCTTTGTTGTTGTGTTCCCTTCTAAATGGTGTAGATTCCCTAGATTCTGGTGGTGTCATGCTTGTCGTTCTGTTGTTAGGTGTTTTCTTGTATTGCCTTCTTCCTATAGCTTCTTCCAGTAGGTGTTGGTGGGGTCTCCCCCTCTCTCTATGGTACTTCCACGGTGGACTTATGTGGGTCAGAGTTTCAATATCTGTAGCTGTGGGTAATCCAAGCTCTATAGACGGTCTCTCTGCAGACAGGGATGCAGGGAGGGGTCAGCAATGAGGGTCCAGTAGAAGATGCCTGCAGAAACTCATAGTGGTCCCACAGAGATAGCCAGGTCTCTGGGAGGGGCCTAGGGCTCCATTAGAGGACTGGCGGTGGGGTCAGAGACCAATCAGGTATAAATTACATGTGGTCTCACATGGATAGGCATGACTCCTTTGTTCAGACTTGCTCTGAGAAGTCCCTGAAGTATTGTGGACTGTTGGCTCCACCCTTTGTCCCAGTGCTCAACCAGAACAGCCTGAGGGACAGTGGGCACGCTCGAGGTGGGAATGGGTGGGGGTGTATCAGAGCTCCAAGGGTGCTCTAGATGGGGACAGGGCACAGGAGCAACCCAGGGTGTTCGGGGGTGTGGGGGTGAGGTTGTAGGGGAGAGGCCGCCCAATTGGGCCCAGACTCACCTCTATCCATTAGCTAGCAGAAGAGGACAAAGGATGAGCTGATACTTGGGAAGTTTCTGCATGATAGTGGGATCTCAGTGGAAACTGGCACTCTCCAACTGAGGCCTCTTTCTTTTGCAGAGGGGGGGTCAAGAATATTTTTTTAATATATTTTTATTTATTTATTTATTTATTTTATATAACCAAGTCAATTTAAATGAAAACAAACATTTATAGACAATATTTGGGAATTTGGGCGTTTTTCTTTCCAAACTACTTCCTGCTGGTAAGGGGCGTTGTCATGGGGGATTCGAAGAAGATTCAGAAATCCTGGCTGTAGTCTGTCAGGATGCTTTGTCCAGCTGTTTTGAATGTAGGATCACCTAGTACTCTGTTTCAGGTGGTCTGGCTTGATCAAACCACATTAGTCTGGAGGGAATCCACATCTTCTCATTTTTTGTGGAAACAAAAATAGAAATCCTTTTCCCCAGTAACTTGTCCTTCAACTTAAATTTTGGAGTCAAAGCATTTTTTTAATTTAATTTATTATTTTACATGTGGATCCCAGTTCCCTCTCCCTCCCTCCCTCCATCCCAACCTCCCTCACTCCCTTCCTTCCTCCCTCCCTCCTTCCCTCCCTTTTACCCTCTCTGCCCTCTCACATGCACTCTAACCACCCTCCCATCCCCCCCACCCCAATCCGTATGTAAGGGAATGCTATCCAGTAGGGGTCATGTAGGTCTAACAGGTCATGTGAAATAGGGACTAGGGCTTCTCTCCTATCTCTAGATTAAGGCAGTTTTCCCTCCATGGGGGATGTGTTCACAAAGTCCTTTTGTGCTCCAGGGATACATCCTGGCTCCACTGTCTGAGGTCCCTTTGACTGCTCAGGCCTTCTGGCTGAGACACATATTCAGGGGGGTCTGAGTCAGTCCCATGCTGGATTCCCAGCTATCAGTCTGGGGACCTGTTAGCTCCTCCTTGTTCAGGTAAGCTGTCTCTATGTGTTTCTGCATCCTGGTCTTGTCCTCTCCATCTCCATCTGAGTTCTACTTCGACTCAGTGTTTATGTATGAGTGTTTGCTTCTGTTTCCAACAGGCATTAGTTGAGGGCTCCATGGATAAGGTAGTTGTTGATCTCACTCTCCAGGAAAGGCATTTATAGTAGCCTTTCCACGGAAGATCAAATTGTTAGTTGGCAGCAGTCTTGTAGTTATCTAGACCTTTCTTTGCGTTCAATTTTAACTTCAAACCAATATTAGCTCCCTCTTTTATGCTCTCTCTCTCTCTCTCTCTCTCTCCTGTCTTCTATTCATAACCAGGCTCAAGCTTCCTGGTCGCACATGTTTTCCTTTCCTTCTCCTCCTTTTCTCCTACTTTTCTCTCCATTCGCTGCCCCCCCCCAACCCCCCTGAGCTCTGGGGGGACTTGTCCATTACCAGTTCTGTGAAGGACTTTATATGAATCTCTTAAAATACACCTTGTATCCTAGTTCCTCTGGTGGTGTGAATTATAGGCTGATGATCCTTTGATCTAGGTCTAAAATCCATATATGAGTGAGTACATACTTTGTTCCTCTTTTTGTGACTGGGTTACCTCATTCAGGATGGTTTCTTCAAGTGCCATCCACTTGCCTGCGATGGGGGTCAAGAATCTTACCGGCTGCGGGAACTCAGAGTGGATCTGCAGAGATAGGTGGATCTCTGGGAGGGGCCCAGGACTCCAGCAGAGGGTAACTAACTTTCTTAATCCCATAAGTGACCTATTTTAAAGCAATTTACTACTCAAAGGAGCATTATCAAGAAGGATCCTGATAGAAACTGTGCCAAAATATCATTATAACTCATTATGTTTGGAGGTCTAGAAGTTCATGCCGATTTAACCATTTAGAGTCATAAAGATGATTATCACTGACTCTCTAAAAAAAGCATAAGTTTTATCGAAGGTCTATATAATTTCAGGAAATAGTATCATTTATATTGTTTTATTTTGTTGTATTTTGGCCATGTGAATAATTTCTTTTTCTTACATTACACATACGTCTATACAAGTTGAGCATGAGTAGAAGTTTTGCTATTGACCCACTTGTTCTTTCTGTGTGTTTTGTAACATTGGTGGTTATTTTCCAGGTTATGGACTTCTAAGTCTCCTTAAGACAAGAGGCACCAGTTAACACTAAAGACTCCAACTAGCAGAGAGGTCTTTAGGATGGTTCTGGGAGTCATTTTCTTACTTTGCTGACTAGCAGTAGCCAAACTACACTCAGGAGTGATGGGGTTTTGATATGTACATGCCATTAAAATAAAACAAACATTCCCCTTTCTTCATATCACAGGGTTTAAACACCCCAGTGCCACTCAGAATTCATGGAAGTGAGACAGGGGAAAATCAGAATCAAACATATAGCTGAAAAGTTTTCATTTTAAGATTTGTATAAATCATTCCCATGTAAACATTGTGTTACAGTTCCTTTGAAAGCTTTAGAAAGTGCCTGTGTAGGGAAGATACCTAGAATTAAGTTTGTATTGATTTCATGATAAATCTCACTTCTCTGCCACAACAGGGTGTGGAAGTTCTATTGATGTGCCTTTCCCAGACCAAATACTAATGACTACTGATGATTTCTATTCTGCTTACACATTAAACATACAAAACAGGCAATTACAGGGATTAAAAATAACCATATAGCCCTGGTTATACTCAAAGTGCTACAGTTCATTCCACTTTGTTTAGGTTCAATTCCCTGCCAATAATGCTATCCCTGCTTGATTTATTTTTGTTGTTCTTTCTCTGTAGTCTTATTTTTACATAAAAATATATTAAAGTACAATTGAATTTAAAAATATCAAAAGGTCACATAGTATGTGTTCAGTTCTCTAAGAAAAATACTTCTTCAAGGTTTCCCAACTAAGAGACCTTAATAGATTCAAACATGTCATAAATAGTTTATTTCATGATTAATATTTATTCTTAGTGAACTAAAAACTTTTCCATGAAAGAATGGTACTAACAAAGATGATTATATGGGTTTTCTGTTATTATAATTCATCTGAGATAATTTATAGATAATTTCAGCTCACAACTTCAGAGGTTCTAGATTATGATTGCTTCGACATTTTCATTTTGGAACTGTGGCCAGACAGTTCATCATGGAAGAAGCATATGGAAAAACAAGCCACTGGCTCATGGTTGAAATACAAGAGACAGAAAAAGACAAGAGGAGGACATCCCAACCTCCTTGTAGTGCACACTCTCCCCTTAAGTCTCCAGGAATCTCCACGACAAAGTAGATGGAATGAATTTAAGAAGCAGAGGTGGAAGACTCCTGGGAAACAGCATGTGCCAAACACATTAGGACTGGTAACACACATGAACCCACAGACACTATCCGAGCATGCTTCCAGAAGACTTACACAGGTTCAAAGTAGACACAAGCCCTACTCTTAGCCAAGAAGCTAACTGCAGTTGATATCTTCTGGGAAAATTTTCTTCAGTAGGGTGACACCAAATATAAAAAGTGTTCTCCAGGGCAGGTCTCATGCCTAGAATCAGTTGTCCAATGCATAATGCATGCCATGATTATTCCTTGCATATTTTGTTTTGATTTTTGTTTGTATGTTTCATTTTTTTGTTTACTTGCTTTATTGGAGTTTTCTTTCTTTTTTCATTCAAACTTCTTGGAGTTTTCTTTCTTTTCTTTTCTCTCTTTATGTCTTTTCTTTTTTTTTCTTTTTTGCTTCTTTGTGCCTCATTTTGTTTTCTTGAAGGAAAGAGAAAGAGGGAGAGAGACAGATGAGATTGAGTAGGAAAGGAGTTGGCTAAAATATTTGTATAAAAAAAGGTTAAATAAAATAAATTGAGTAAACTAAATAATGTAATCCAAATATAAGCTTTAGTTGGTGTTAGTAGATTCCTAAGAAACATGAACATAAAATAATTCCCATTACAGTTATTCAGGCCTTTGGTCAGACAGTAAATGTGTGTAGGTAAAGATTTCTATCAATCTCCTTCTATTTTTCCCATGCCCTCTACAGTGCACCTCTCTGAAGAGATTTTCCAAATAATTTCACCAGAATCAGGACTTTTAGAGTCCCTTCTGGCAGACCTATACATCACTTGCTTTAATAATAACTTCTATTTTTCAGAGCCGTTCTATTTTTCTATTAGCTTGTACCTAAGGTTGTTGCCTACCCCCTCAGTGCCCTTGATTCATGTAATTGTATCCTTAAGCACGGTGTTATGATTTTCTTCTGGATCAGCTAATCCAGTCCTTTTTTTTTTTTTTTTTTGTCATGAACGACAATAATTTATTTTGTGCTTCTGTATACTGCTGCTTCAGTATATCTAAGTTTCCTATTTCTGTTACAAATGACCACATACCTATTTCATCAATGACCCCCAAAACTTTTCCCAAAGCCTGCTAGCTAACAATGAGACAGCTAGGCCAAAGAGGCTAACTTGTAATAAATGGTTAAATGCTCTCATTTTGTTCTCTGTATAAAACAAAACATTTTCTATGATCCAGCAGAAATCTGAACACCCGGTAAAAGAATAAATAAATTTTGGTTGCCAATGCTCCAAACAGGAAGATAAGAGAGGCACAGAATATTGACCTGTATATATTACACCTCAAAATTAATCTCACCATTACACTGATGCACTATCTTTCAGATTCACCTTTAATCCCAAATTCCCAACCAGGAAGCTTCACAGTAGTATAATAGCCATGAGTACCTGACAGGAGACCATAGAAGAAAACCCAGTGCTCCTTAGTAATCAAGTAAGACACGGCTTTAAAAGGCAATCTTAGCTAAGGACTGGCATAAAGCTTCAGTGCTGAAGTGACAGCCTAGACCTATTGTTTAAATAACATTTAAAATGTTATTAAATAATTTTTATGAATGTGCTAACAGTAAAGGAAACAGTGCCTTGAAAAAAATGACTTAAACTCTCTCTCTCCTTCTTCTTCTTCTCCTCCCTCTCACTCTCTCTTCTCTTCTCTTCTCTTCTCTTCTCTTCTCTTCTCTTCTCTTCTCTTCTCTCTTTTAGTTTTCCAAGACTGGGTTTCTCTTTGCATCTTTTAAGCCTGTCCTGGAACTAGCCCTTGTAGACCAGATTGGTCTCGAACTTACAAATATCCTCCTGCTTCTGCCTCGTGAGTGTTGAACACTGTAATTTAAAAATCTAAAGTATTGTAATTTGGCAGACATTCTGATGAGAGAATGAAAAAGAACTGAGTATCAAGATTAACATGTGTCCAAATATATATACATGATATATATATATATATATATATATATATCATGTATATCAGCAACTGGAACTTACAATTTACAAAGTCAAAGTAATTATGCTTAAATTTAAGGAGTAAAAATACCTAAGATTGAATTGAAAAAATATATACTTGATAGTAAACCTTATGAATGCCTTTAAGAGTAGAACTTGACTCCCTTTTAATTGTTTATATAATTTATTTATTTACTTATTTATTTATTTGGATTCTGATGAGCTTACAAAGGCTCCATCCCTTCCTATTATTACTTGAGTTATCCATTATTGTTGTAAACATTTCTACAGCTAAAGAACATGTATTTAAGCCTTTTAATAACCAGAAAATTATAACAAAAAAAACTTGTTTAAAATAGTCAATTTTCTCCCATTAATGCTCCAGCTACATTCATTGTCAATCCGGAAGATTCATGTGGTGACATTCTATGTTCCAATTTCAGTCTTAGTCACAAAAGTAGGCCTTCTAATTCTGTCACACTTTAGTGATAGACAGATGATTTTGTACTCCATTGACCTTTTCCATGCTTTACTGTTTGATTAGCAGCCCGTTCCTGTTCTTTTACAATGAAAGGTGGAATGGATTAGCCATTCTGGATCCAGGGTTTTTCAGTAGTTACAGCATAACAACAGACCACTGCTGGCATTTAATGCAGACATTAAAATTCTAATGACTCATTCCCCTGTCACAGATGAAGAAAGAAATAGAAATAGACATAACATGAATCTGTTCTTCTGAAACTAATTAGAACAGGAATCTGAGACGGTGAAGACTTCATCCATTCATGTAAATCAGTGTTTCTTCTAACTTGACAGGAAAGCCTTGGGGATTTACCAAAGCTAGGGATCTCTAGGTATGAAATCGGGTAGGTTTAGGACTCAGTATTGAAAGAAATTTTTTGAAGGTAATGGATTAGAAGATGGTGTAGAAGAAGTAAGAAAATAAAGAGGAAGGTTACAGACAAAAGAACACCCTCTCATTATTGACAAGAATAAATAAGAAGTCTTATCCATAGTCCAAAATTCCTCAGCTCAGATTTTATTATTACTAGTCTTTATTAAGAACCAACTGTTACAAACTAAGAAAAGCAGTGCAAGGGAGAAAGATGCCATATGACAGGGTTCAAGCAAAGGTTTATTTGTTTGTTTATTTGTTTAAATTAGGAAAAGGGAACATAAAACAGGGAAAGGGGAGGGGGGACACCAGCCTCCAGGGACAGAGCAGCAGGAGGGAGGAAAGGGGCAGAGACAGAAAGAGAGAGAGAGAGAGAGAGAGAGAGAGAGAGAGAGAGAGAGAGAGGGAGGGAGGGAGGGAGGGAGGAGGTAGTCAGGGCCTTTTTAAAGAGGGAACATAGGGAACAGGTGGTACTCTTAGTGGCTGCAGCTGAGGAAATATCTTGTCAGAACCCCAAGGCCAGGCCAGGCCAGGCCTGAATAGTAAATAGTAACTGAACTCCAATAGTATAAGATCTACCTTAATAGCTTTTTTTTTTTTTTTACTGTCCCTGCCAACTTCCCACTTGCAGAATTGCCCTTTCAGGTCACTTGTCCACATCTTTGATGATTGTGTTTGTTATTGTTGTGTTTTAAATTTTATTTCACTTAAGTATTTTTTTCATTTGTTTTACATATAGACCACAGTTTTCCTTTCTTTATCTCCTCTTGATCCCTCCCCAGATTCCTATGACACCCCCTCATCCACTCCTCCTCCATCTCCATTCAGAAAGTGCAGTCCTCCCATGGACTTGAACAAACCAAAACCATCAAGTTGAGTTAGGACTGAGATCCTCCCCCTGCATCAAGGCTGGGCAAGGTAACCCAGCATGGGGAACAGGTTCCAAAATGCCAGCTAAGAGCCAGGGACAGGCCCTGATCTCACTGCTAGGAGCCTTACAAACAGCCCAAGCTACACAACTGTCATACACATTCAGAGGAACTAGGTGGATCTCAGGTAGGCTCACTAACAGTCCAGGGTCTGTGAAATCCCAGGAACTCAAGATCAGTTGTTTCTGTGGGTTCTCATCCCTTCTTCCTTTCTCCAATAGGATACCTGTAGCTAAGTTCCATGCTTGACTGTGGATCTCTGTATCTGTTTCTATTAATTACTGGATAAAGGCTCTCTGATGACAATTAGGGTAGTCACCAAATTGATTACAGTAGGTTCAGAGACGCTCTCAGATATTGCCAGGAGTCTTAGCTGGGGTAATCATTCACAGGCTGGAGAGGCTAGATAACACTGCAGGTCCAAAGAGGGATGCATGGAATTCCCTGGGAAGCAGAAATAGAAGAGATCTCCTAAGTAAACTGGGAGCAGGAGTTGGGGGTGGGGAGATGGGAACTTGAGGAAGTGGGTTGGGGTGGGATGGAGAGGAAGAGAAATAAAAGAGACATCATGATTGGGAGAATCAATTCAGAGAGAAACCTGGTGCCAGAGAAACCCCCAGGAAGGGCATATTTTTTTTTATATAAACAAGTCCATTTAAATGAAAACATTTATAGATAATATTTGGGAATTTGGGCATAGTTCTTTCTAAACTAATTCCTGCTGGTAAGGGGAGCTGTCATGGGGGATTCTAAGAAGATGAAGAAATGGCTGTAGTATGCAAAACTTTTTTGTCCCTCTGTTTTGAATGTAGGATTACCTGGTACTCTGTTTCAGGCAGTCTGGCTTGATCAAATCACATTAGTCTGGAAGGAATCCACAGCTTTTCATTTTCTGTGGAAACAAAAATAGAAAACCTTTTCCCCAGTAACTTGTCCTTGAACTTAAATTTTGGAGTCAAAGCATTTTTTTTTAATTTATTATTTTACATGTCAATCCCAGTTCCCTCTCCCTCCCTCCCTCCTTCCCTTTTACCCTCTCTGCCCTCTCACATGCACCCTAACCACCCTCCCTCCCACCCCCCACCCCAATTCCATATGTAGGGGAATGCCATCCAGTTGGGGTCATGTAGATCTGACAGGTCATATGAAGTAGAGACTAGGGCTTCTCTCCTGTCTCTAGGTTAAGGCAGTTATCCTTTCATGGGGGATGTGTTCACAAGGTCCTTTTGTGCACCAGGGATACATGCTGGCTCTACTTTTTGAGGTCCCTTAGACTGCTCAGTCCTTCTGGCTGAGACCCATATTCAGGGGGGCCTGAGTCAGTCCCAAGCTGGCTTCCCAGCTATCAGTCTGGGGACTTTTTAGCTCCCCCTTGTTCAGGTGACCTGTCTCTATGTGTTTTTGCATACTGGCCTTGTCTTCTCCATCTGCATATGGGTTCTAGTTCAACTAGGTGTTTCTGTTTGGGTGTTTGCTCCCGTTTCCAACAGGTATTAGATGAGGGCTCCATGGAAAAGTTAGTTGTTGATCTCACTCTCCGGGAAGGGCATTTATGGGAGCCTTTCCATGGATGCTCAAATTGTTAGTTGGCAGCAGTCTTGTAGTTCTCTAGAACTTTCTTTGTGTTCAATTTTATCGTCAAACCAATATTGGCTCCCTCTTTTATGTTCTCTCTCTCTCTCTCTCTCTCTCTCTCTCTCTCTCTCTCTCTCTCTCTCTCTTTCCTTTCTTATATTCCTAACCAGGCTCAATCTTCCTGGTCACACTTGTTTTCCTTTCCTCCCCCACATTTTCTCCTGCTTCTCTCTCCTTTCGCAGTCCCCCCATTTCCCCTGTGCTCTGGGGGACTTGTTCCTTCCCGGTTCTGTGAGCGACTTTATATGAATCTCTTAGAATAAACCTTGTATCCTAGGTCCTCTGGAAGTGTGAACTATAGCCTGGTGATCCTTTGATCTAGGTCTAAAATCCATATGTGAGTGAGTACATACTATGTTCCCCTTTCTGTGACTGGGTTACCTCATTCAGGATGGTTTCTTCAAGGGCCACTTGCCTGTGAAATTTAAGATACCATTATTTTTTTTTTTTCGGCAGAGGAGTATTCCATTGTGTAGATGTGCCACATCTTCATTATCCATTCTTCAATTGAGGGGCATCTAGTTTGCTTCCAGGTTCTTGCTATTACAAATAGTGCAGCTATGAACATAGATGAACAGAAGTCTTTGTTGAATGGATATGGGTCATTTGGGTATATTGCCAGGTACTGTGGTAAACTAATTCCCTATTAAAAAATGGGGTGCAGAACTGAAGAAACAATTCTCAATAGAGGAAATCAAAAAGGCTGAAAGACACTTAAGAAAGTGCTAAACATCCTTAGCTATCAGGGGAATGTAAATCAAAACAACTTTGAGATACCATCTTACTCCTGCCAGAATGGCTAAAATTAGAAACACCAATGACAACTTATGCTGGAGAGGATATGGAGAAAGGGGAACACTCCTCCACTGCTGGTGGGAGTGCAAACTCGTACAGCCATTTTGGAAATCAGTATGGCTGTTCCTCAGGAAAATGGGAATTAGTTTACCACAGGACCCGGCAATCCCCCTCTTAGGCATATACCCAAATGATCCACATCCATGCAACAAAGACATCTGTTCAACTATGTTCATAGCAGCACTATTTGTAATAGCAAGAACTTGGAAGCAACCAAGATGCCCCTCAATTGAACAATGAATAATGAAGATGTGGCACATCTACACAATGGAATACTACTCTGCAGAAAAAAATAATGGTATCTTGAAACTCGCAGGCAAGTGGATGGCACTTGAAGAAACCATCCTGAATGAGGTAACCCAGTCACAAAAAGAGGAACATAGTATGTACTAACTCATATATGGATTTTAGACCTAGAGCAAAGGATCACCAGCCTATAATTCACACCACCAGAGGAACTAAGATACAAGGTGTATTCTAAGAAATTCACATAAAGTCCCTCACAGAACCAGGAAGGGACAAGTCCCCCACAGCACAGGGGAAGGTGTGGGGGGGGCAGCTATTGGAGAGAGAAGTAGGAGAAAAGGAGGGGAAGGAAAGGAAAATATGTGCAACTAGAAGTTTTGTTTTTGTTTTGTTTTTTAACAAGTACAGTACAGTGTTGTTTTTGTTTGGAGAGAAGGTTTTTCTGTGCAAACATGTCTGACCTACAGCTCACTTTGTAAACCAGGTTCATCTTAAGTTTATTGTGAGCTTATTGTCCCTGTTTCTTGAGTACTGGGACATTGGTGTGTGGCACAATGTACAATTACAATGCTGTGGCATTGTGCCATATAGTAAATCTACAGAGTTTATTCATTCTTTGTGAACAAAAACACATGTACTCTTTGACTAATATCTTTTGATTTTCTCTATCCTTGGATCCCAGGAAAAATTATCCTGCTCCCTGTTTTAATTTTAAATTTATCATATGAGATAGTGTGCTATATGTCTTTGCCTGACTTATTTATTGTATTCCTTCTGTGTTTATTATGGTAGTTGCTAATAACAGTGTTTTCTTCTTTTAAAAAAGAATTAATAGCATTTCACAGTGTGTGTATGTGTGTATGTATATATATATATATATATAAGCATGTATGTAAATATATATATATATATATATATGATATATATCATACAAATATATGGAAGGGCAATTGCTTCAAGATCATGGCTTCAGATTTCTTATATATCTATCCAGAAAGTAGGAGAGAAGTTATTATCATGTTATCAAGTAACTGTTCTACTTTCTTCTCCTTCTTTCCTATTTTCTTTCTTTTTTTATTCCTTCCTTTTTATCTATTTCCTCCCCTACTTCCTTTCTTCCTTCCTTTCATTTGTCTGATGTTGCTTTTTCTGTCTATGTTTTTGAGTTTTGACACAAGAAGTTATTGCCCAGACCAATGTCAAGAAGATATTCACTATGTTTACTCAGGTCTGTTTCAGAATTTTGAATAGGTTTTAATTTAAAATAGGTTTCAGTTTTAGCTTATTAATATTTCTTATGTTAGATAGAAGGTCAATTTTATTTTTGCAAGTGTTTACCTGCTTTTTTCCAATACTACTTATTAATGAGACTGTTCCTTTTTTAATTTTGTTTTAGTGAGAATTTGTGTACTATTTTCATTGCTATGACACAACAAATTAAGGAAGAAATGCTTATTTTGTATAATTGTCTAAAGGAACTGTCACTGCATCAGATGCTTGTAGCAGCTCATCACATTGGATCTACAATCAGCACACAGAAAGCTCAGATCAACTCACTCTTACCTTTTCATTTAGGATCCCAATTCATAGAATGGTGCTACCTACAGTTAAAGTAGATGTTTGGACATTTTCTACCTTAAATAACCCAATGTGAAAACCTCCCTCACAGATACTCTCATAGGTTTGTCTAATATGGAAGTCTAGATTCTATTTAGTACACAATCCATATAAGCTACTACAATTTGTTTCTAGATTTCTGGAATCTGTTTTGATGCATATACTACTGTTTTGTGACAATAGCTTAGGTTTTGATTACTGTAACTTTGTAACATTATAAAATCAAGAAGAATGGTTCCTCCATTTTTTTCTTCTTGTTCAAAATGCTGTGGTTATTAAATAATTTATTCTACTACTGTAAAAACTGGTGTTAATTTTTGATAGAAAGTATGTTGAATCTGTTCATCAATGCCAGTAGTGATACGTATGTTTTAATAAGTTTCACCCTATGAACACAAAATGTGTTTTCATTTATTTTTGTTTTTTAGTTCCTTTGCTGGGAATTTTATTTTTTCAATATTTATTATTTTTGATTCTCTGTTAAACTTTCTTTCTCTAAATTTTACTATTGATGATACTGTGAATAAGATAATTTTCCCAATATCCTTTTTAATAATTCCTGTTGTTATATAAAAGACAAATTTGTGTCATGCAATTTTAAGTTATTTAAGTTCTAGTATCACTTTTGGAGGTCTGAGGGATTTCTGGATAATCAACACACAAAAATAATTTTATACCTTCTTTCACATGTGTATGTAATTTGTTTCTCTTCCCTATCTAACTATGTTGGCTAGGACAGGCAGGAGCCTGTTTAACAGCAATGCCAATATTCATTGCCTTCCTCCAGATCTTAGAAGAAGGAATGCATGCTCTTGTTCACCAGTGAACATATTTTTTTGTTTTTAAATTATTTTTTATTGTTTTTTGATTTAGGAATCACAAATCATCTGCCCCATCACACTCACCTCCTAGTCTTTCCTTGTCTGTCCTCTTCCCCCCTGACCTCCCCCTCCAAACACACACACACAAGATGGGATGAGACTTTCTCCTCCTGCATTTGTGCCATATGTCATCAGGCCAGAGAGGGACAGGTGTAGCTATCATGCAGAGCAGAGCTGTGGGCCCAGAAAGGAGACACCCAGCTCTCCTGGACCATGAAGGCATCATTGGTGCTTCCTTGCAATTGCCACCAAGGGGCAGAGCCAGCCCTCTGTCAAGGGGTAGGACCAGCTCCCCAGAGCACACGATTGACATGGCTTTAGGCAACAGCCCTGACCCTAAGCATCCACATAGTTTTCAGTGGTAACACTGGACACAGACATTGGGACCATTAACCCACTATGGCCTTCAGGGATTCTAGGGGCCACTAGTCTTAACATGGTCTCAGGTTGTTATACTTCTCATTCACATCAACATGGCTCGGGATGGCAGCAAAGTCCAAGCACATCACCAAGGCAAGGGTGGTTGCACAGACTGCAGATGTATACATGGATTGGATCTCAGGCTTCAACAAGGTCTGGAGCAGCAGCATGGACCACTGACACAAACTTGACCTTTGATGGTACTGTGGACCTTCAAAGAGGTTTAGTGCACAAAGTGAGCCTTTTCTCAGCTTTCACCCATTCCCATCATTGCCTAGGGCCAGGGGAACCCTGTAGGCAGCAGGTTTGGAGGCTGAGTCTATATCTGTGTGAATAGTTGTACACAATCCTGCCTATTCTGCTGAACAATGACAGCATGTCATCCTCAGCTCTCTCTCTCACCTGTCACCACCATCAGTCTCCAGTTCTGCCTTTCTTCCTTGCACACACAGTTTGGTAATGAACTTCACTTTCTGTTGTGTGGAACAATTTGAGGATACTTGTATTAGCTCTTCCTTGAAGTTTTGGTAGAATTCTGAACTGAAGCCATCTGGCCTTGGGCTTTTTTTGGTTGGAAGGCTTTTGATGACTGCTTCTATATATTTGAGGGTTATAAAGGTGTATTTAAGTTGTTTGTCTGTTCTTGATTTAATTTTGGTAAGTGATAGTTATCAAGAAATTTGTCCAATTCCTTTATATTTTCAAATTTTGTGGAGTACAGGTTTTCAAAGTATGACCTGAAAATTGTCTAGATTTCCTCTGTGTCCATTGTCATGTATCTCTTTTTATTCCTGATTTTGTTCATTTGCATGTTCTCTCTTTGCTTTTTCATTAGTTTGGATAAATGTTTGTCTATATTGTTGATTTTCTCAAAAAACCAACTCTTTGTTGCATTGATTTTTTTTTTTTGTATTGTTTTCCTGGTTTCTATTTTGTTGATTTCAGCCCTCAAATTGATTAATTCCTGGTGTCTAGTCCTTCAGGGTGAGTTTGCTTCTTTTTCTTCTAAGGCTTTTAGTTGTGCTGTTAATCTCTAATCTGACTATCCTCTGTTTTATTCATATGCACACTGCTTTCAAGGTGTCCCATAAATTCATGTATTTTGTGTCCTCGTTCTCATTGAATTTTAGGAAGTCCTTAATTTCTTTCTGTATTTTTTTCTTTAACCCAGGTATGGTGCAGTCATTCATTGTTCAGTTTCCATAAGTTTGGAGGGTTTCTGCAATTTGTGTTGATGTTGAATTCCAATATTAAAGCATGGTGGTTTGATACGATACAGGGGACTGTTCCACTTTTTTTGTATCTGTTGAGGTTTGTTATGTCACCTATGATGTGGTCGATTTTAGAGAAGGTTCCCCGTGGAGCAGAGAAGAAGGTATATTCTTTTGGGTTAGGATTGAATGTTCTATAGATGTCTGTTAAACCCAATTGAGACATACCTTCTGTTAGTTCTTGTGTTTCTTTGTTAAGTTTCTGACTGGTTGTCCTCTCTAGTGGTGAAAGTGGCACGTTGAAGTCTCCCATTATAAGTGTGTGAGGTTTGAGTTTTATTAGTGTTTCTTTTACAAATGTGGGTGCCTTTGTGTGGGGGATAGATGTTCAGAATTGAGACTCTGTGTTGATGGATTTCTCCTGCGATGAATACGAAATGACCGTCTTCATCTCTTTTGATTAATTTTGGTTTGAAGTCTAACTTGTTAAATATTAGGATAGCCTCACCTGCTTGCTTCTTGGGTCCATTTGATTGGAATATCTTTTCCCAGCCCTTTATCCTGAGATAATGTCTATCTTTGAAATTTAGATGTGTTTCTTGTATGCAGCAGAAGGATGGATTCTGTCTTAGTATCCATTCTGTTAACCTGTGTCTTCTTATAGGTGAGTTAAGACCATTAATGTTGAGGGTGAGTAAGGCTCATTGATTGTTAATGATTGTTTGTTTTAAATTTGTTGTTGGCAGTGGTATTGTGAATAGATTTGTCTGGCTTTACCCTTGGGTTGTGCTGAAGCGGGATTATCTATTGCTTGTGTCTTTGTGAGCATATTTAACATCCTTGGGTTGGAGTTTCCTTCCAGAACGTTCTGTAGGGCTGGATTTGTAGATTCATATTGTGAGAATCTAGCTTTGTCATTAAATATCCTGTTTTCTCCATCTATAGTGATTGAGAGTTTTGCTGGGTATAGTAGCCTGGACTGGCATCAGTGAACTCTTAGTAATTGTAGAACCCAGGATCTTCTGGCCTTGAGAGTTTCCATGGAGAAGTCAGGTGTAATTTTGATAGGTCTGCCTTTATATGTTACCTGTCCTTTTTCCTTCACTGCTCTTAATATTCTAACATAAAAAATAAAGATATTCTTTATGTTAGGTGTTTTATTATTATGTGTTGAGGGGTCTTTTCTCTTTGGTCCGAACTATTTGGTGTTTAGTATGCCTTTTTTGTACTTTCATGGGCATGTCCTTCTTCAGACTGGGAAAGTTTTCTTCAACGATTTTGTTGAATATGTTTTCTACACCTTTGAGCTGGGTTCTTCGCTTTCTTCTATGCCTATTATGGTTAGGTTTGGCTTTTTCACGGTGTCCCACATTTCCTGGATGTTTTGTGTTAAAAATTTGTTGGAGTTATGATTTTCTTTGGTCACTGTATCTATTTCCTCTAGTTTATCTTCCATGCCTGAGATTCTCTTCCATCTCTTGTATTCTGTTGGTTATGCTTGTGTCTATAGTTCCCGAACGTTTGTCCAGTTTTTCTATTTCCAGCATTCCTTCAGTTTGTGTTTTCTTTATTGTCTCTATTTCAGTTTTCAAGTCTTGAACTGTTTCCTTCACCTGTTTAATTGTTTTTTCTTAGCTTTCTGTACTTGCTTTAAGAAATTTGTTTGTTTCTTTCAATTTTTTGTTTGTTTTTTTCTTCCATTTATTTAAGGGATTTTCTCACATCGTCTTTGAGGGTCTCTATCATTTTTATGACAGTAATTTTTAAGTCATTCTCTTCTGTTTCATCTGCTTTGAGGTGTTCACGTCTACTTGGTGTAGATTCCCTAGATTCTGGTGGTGTCATGCTTGTCTTTCTGTCATTGTTTTCTTGTATTGCCATCTTCCCATTGCTTCTTCCAGTAGGTGTAGGTTGGGTCTCTCTCTCTCTCCCTCTCTCTCCCTCTCTCTCTCTCTCTCCCCCTCTCTCTCTCTCTCGTACTCGCCAGGTGGGCTTATGTTGGTCAGAGTTTCAATGTCTGTATCTCTGGTGGTCCAAGCTCTCTAGGAGGTCTCTTCTCTGGCAAGGACCCGGTGATGGGGTTCAAAGATCAGGCTCCAGCTGAAGACTGGCGATGAAGTCAAAGATCTTAAAGGCTGGGACTCAGCATGTTCTGTGTGCCAATAGGCAGATCTAGGATGGGCCTGGCACTCTCCAGCTGAGGCCTCTTTAGTAGAAGCCCTGTGATGGGGGTCAAGGATATAGCCTGCAGGAACACAGCGTGGCCCAGTGGGGACACGGAGATCTCTGGGAGGGGCCTGGAACTCCAGTAGAGGACTGGCTATGGTGGTCAGAGACCAGGCATGTAGAAATTATGGGTGGTCCTGCAAGGATAGGCAGGTCTAGTGTGCTCACAGCAGCTCCAGGAAGTTCCCTGAAGGTGGCATGATTGTTGGCTCCACCCTCTGTCCCTGTGCTCAACAAGAGTGATGGGACAGTGGTCAGGGTAGGGCACAGGGTAGGGGAAGTGCAGGCTCTTGGTGGGGGTGGTTAGGGGTGTATCAGAGCTCCAAAAACTCTCTAGATGGGGATAGGACACAGGGCCATCGAGATCCGGGGCCAACCCAAGGGAAGGGTGTGGGGTGATTCCACCTGAATTGGTCTCAGACTCACCTCTAGCCGAGGCCTCACGATGAGGGTCAAAGACTATGAGGGTCAAAGACTGGATGTTTCTGCCCCAAGAGGCGGCTCTAGCTGGGGCCTGGACTCTCCAGCTGGGGCCTCTTTAGCAGAGGCCTGGTGATGGGGGTTGAGTATTTCTGTTGTTTATTAGAGTACAGATGAATCAGCAAGGCTTAGAGCCTTGGCCTGGCAGGATTAATATCTATTAAAAAAAAAAAAAATATATATATATATATATATATATATGTGTGTGTGTGTGTGTGTGTGTGTGTATGTGTGTGTGTGTGTGTGCGTCACACGCACACACACACACACACACACACGTGAAGATATTAAATGAAGACTGTTTAAAAGTAAGAAAAAAGTACATAGATGAAATCTATTCCAGTAACCTCCTGATACTAAACAACTTATATTTTATAATTGTGAGAAATGTTTTCTTGTTGATTAAAGCCTCTAGTCTATGATATTGTCTCATTGATGCTTTAGCTGACTAATACACCATGAATTAAATAAAAAACAAAGGCAAATATATCAATTAATTGTGAGATGTTATGAAGATTCATTAAAAATTCTGGACACTAAAATTAAAGCTAAACAAATTTCTCTTGTTCTCAGTACTCTCTGCTGTTATTCTCATGGCCAACAAAACAACCTATTAAGAAGATAATTGGATGGAAAAGGGAATGGGCCCTGCTCCAAATGATATCACAGACTTTGCTTTGAAGACTCCCCAATGGAAGGCCTCACCCTCCCTGGGCAGCAGAAAGGGGACAGGAATCGGGTTGGTGGGGGAAACAGGGGAAGACAGGAGGGTATGGGAACTGGGATTGATATATAAAACAAGTTTGTTTCAAATTTAAATGAAATATATATGTACACACTCACACACACACACACACCCACGAAGACAACTGGAGGATCATATTAGGAACCCTCCCAGACTTTACCACGTTTCCAGGGCTATTTTTATTTGCATTATTCGCCCTTTTCAATTCAAAACCTTGTAATTCATAACTCATTTCCTTATTGTAACTCATAACCATTAGCACTAACTTTTATAGGTTCTATTAACTCCTTCAGAAAATTATTAAAACTAAGAGTTGTTTGGATAAACACCTAAATTTGCTTTGCTGTTGGAATTTTTGGAGGATTGCGCTGTTAAATCTTCCATTGTACATATATGAACTAATGTTTTATGAATTCTAATTCAATTAATCTTAACTAATTCCTTTTTTTCTATGATTGGAGAAATCTATGCATTAATGATGTATATTTTACAGATTGATAAAATAAAACAATTTATGTATTTTTTAAGTCATAGTCTCGTATAACTCAGTCTAGACTCAGATTTATGTAAATGGGAAATGTCATTAAACTCTCTATTCTCCTGCCTCCACCTTCCATGTTCTAGGATTACAGATATGCCTTTATATGGACCAATAATATAGAAATTTATAAACCAAAGTGATGCATATCATTTCTGAAAAAGTATACATAGTCTAAGCATCTGGGATTGGCGGCTCATGCCAATTATCAATGTACTTAGCATGCTAAGGTACAATGATGCAGCAGATTTGAGGACCACAGCCTCAGTAAATAGGAAAGACTAAACCAAAAAGGGTTATATAATATAGAAAGTCTGTCTCATAATGAGAGACAAGACAAAGAATAAAACGAAATATAAAACTAACCTCTAAAACCACCATTAATCACCTCACCCAGATATAAGCAAGATGAGTATGCTAATCCTCTAGCATATTAATTTGTACATTCTAGGTCATGTGTAATTGAACTATAAAATAGTTATTACTACATCTTTTTACAGAAGAGTATAACTATGTTTACTACGTTTGAGCTACAGCTAGAGTCCTAGACAAAACAATACATTAGCTCTCAATCTCATGTCTACTTTCTTTGTTCTCCTTTAAAAATGTCTTTTTTTATTTTAGCATTTGTTTTTCAGACATGTTTTCATTACATTGACCAGACTGGTGTGACTTTTAAGCTCAAGCTATCCCCTTGCTTCAGCCTCCAGTGTAGGTGTGACTTATCTTCCCAGTACTTTGACTAAAGGTTACACCACCACACTCAGCTTTGTTTTTTTGTTTTATTCTCCTGGTCCAAACAGTAGAAAGACAGTTGATACAGCTCCAGCTTCAAGTAGATAGGTGATAGATACTTAGATAATAGATAGATAGATAGATAGATAGATAGATAGATAGATAGATAGATGATAGATTTCATTCTTACTCTGAGGTCTAGAGGGAAAGCCAATTTACTAATTGAACCTAAAGAGATGTTATGACATGAATACATATGCTTAAGACATATGTTTATCTATAAAGCAGAGATAGGTTTGAGCCTAGTTTATATGCTTTGCAGCTGTGTTGTGGAATGGAGTCCCTAAATGTATGCTAGCACTTATTTTCGGAAGATGAAGAAATAATTATTAAGGAGTAAAAGCAAAAACAAATGTTGCTTAATATACAGATATAGGTTATTGGCATCTTAGTATGTTATCTTTTTCCAAACTTTCCCTCTAAAGTAATACAGTAAATTTTTTTGTAGATTTTTTCCAAGCAGAAAATAGATTTAAACTTAAAAAACACTTGTCCATCAACCTCAATAATTGTCTCATTCTATTTCTTTTGAAATACATTTTGATATTTGAGAAGTGTTTCCCTAAGGACAAAAACTACCTGTCTTTTGTTACTTCATTCATTCTTTTAGAGAACAAATACTCTTCAAAATACAATTAAAATATTAACTTATTATTCTTTTGTTATTATTTTTCTTTTCTCTTTGTTTTGGTTTTGTGCTCATTGGAGGTGAAATTCCACACCTGCTCATAGCTGTCATATAAAATATAAAGGAAAGATACTGATGGTTCTGGAGAACTCTCTCAATGAGTCAAGACCTTTCTGTGAAAGGTCTAAAATCCCTATATCCTATAATAAGATAAATAACTAAATAAATGATAAATAATTCTTTCATATTCTAGAAACCCAAGTATTGTGCTTCTCTGACATTGTTTGAAATGTCTAGCCATCTGAAAAGCTTTGCAAACTCAGACATTACCAACATGCTGAATAACAGGGGATACATTCCTAATGACTCTGTGCTACTTGCTGTGGTTGTATTTGATGATTTGACAGGTCCAGGTGATTTCTCTGAAGTGAGAAGAAATAGCCCAAAGGATAAAGATTTCCTTTCATCTCCTAGTTATAAAAGCTTTTACTCTTTTACTTTTTCTTGTTTGGATTTACTCACCACTCAACACCTTACAACTCTCTGGTATCACACCAGGAAGCAAACCTGAAAATAGATGAAGATAAGGTGTAGAGTAGGAAATAGAGCCTCATTGTCTCTAATAAGACCATTTCCTCCAACACTTCTGAAATAGCAGATGGAAGGTGTCAAAGGCCTCTCAACTGAAAAGTGCCCAGGGGCTTCTGTAGAACACTCACCTCTTTAATAATAAGTCTTTTATCTGATTTGTCACTGTATGCTTCCTTCTTCATTCTTTTTCTTTTCCTCTTGGTGGGGACTGTGAAAACCAGTACCAATGAATTCCACAGCAGACATTGGTAAACATAACCATACAAGTATTGAACATCAATAATGGTTATAATAAAACATATGCAGCAGAATTGTCACAGAAGGGCAAAAACTACAGACATACTGGACATAGGAGAGCAGGATGTTTTTTTAAGGCAGAAATTGAAGAAACTCCTCAGGAAAACTATGAAAGACCCTAAATTAAGAACAAACAAAAAATGTACTCAGAATGTACACATTGTGGTATATTTTGGAGGAAGTAATCAATCTCTGAAAGTATAACTGTAATGAACTTATTTCACAAAATAATGAATTTGATACTTATTGAGCATTAACTCAAATCTTACAAAGGTATAGCATATTTACATGCACCATTCTACTTGTGAACATGCTAATAATAGCCTCCTAACAGTATTACAGTGTTAATCCCAGGAACACACAAATATTTCTTTATATGTCAGAAGAGAGTTGACATAAATTATATCAATAAATTATATTAATATGGAAATATGATCTTGGGTTAGCTCAGGCACTCAGCATGCAAGTTGCTCCTAAGCAGTTGAAAAACATAATTAGAAAACAGAGAGTCCCTCAGAACTGGAAAAAGCAGCCAGCTTTACTGACAATTTGTTCAACCAAGAGAAAATTGAGTTTGAGTTTCTGAACTCTGAACCTGGTGTTTGTGTTGTTTTGTTGCACAATATGTGTTGTGTTTTGTTACAGTAGAAATACAAAAGTAATAACCTACCTAGTTATCACAACCACTCAATGTGAAAACTATTATCTTTCTTACAAATGAAAAATTGGAGGCAAGAAAAAGTAAATAAGTTGACAGAAAGAAAACACATTCTACAATCTAGACAGAAACCTTCTAAACTTCTTGATGTCGTGTTTCTTCAAGACAGTAGAATAACTTATGAAGTATTTATGTATGGTCTAAGGTTACCAATATGGGTGTCTATGAAGAAAATAGTAAGAATGAAAAAGCTGGAAGTTTAGGGATGATTTGTTAGGTAATAGCTTCAGTTACTTTAACTTTAGCTTCTTTATTATTTCCCATAATCAGGATAATTATGCCTTCAATTGTTTTACATATTTCAAAAATCATTAAAATATTGACTCATTACTAAAGGTAATCACTTTCTTACTATAGTCTCATACTTAACATAATAGAAATAAAAACATATTTAAGGAACAAAGGAAGAAAATTTCTAATGTGCATAGCTGAATGTCGGGGACTTGAAGTTAAGCAAACAACAGACAACAATCTAGCCAGGAGCCTTACATGCATAGCAATAGCAAACTAAGGTCTCTTAATTCGCTCACCTAGCAAATGAGAACTTTGCCCTGCTATCTACTTTCTTTTGCTAGGATCCTATGAGTATTTGATTTTAACTACAATGACTACTAAAACTAGTCCTTAATCTTTTATTTTAATTTCTTGTTTTTGTTTAAATTTTATTTTTATTTTTTAAATGAGGCAGTAGAGATCTAACGTATATCTTCACGCATACAGGAATTCAGTGTACTGCTAAGCTGCACTCCCCACCTAGTGTTCATTCTTTCCTACATCCAGATGAGTTACCTTTTACTGCATTACTTCACTAGCTCATTGCAAACAACTGCTCCATTTAAAAAGGAAGTCAATGTCACAAAGTAATCACCCAAAGATACTTTATCTGGCTTCTATTTTCTTCGTGATATATTGTTTCCATTTCTTTACTAAAATAAGCATTTTTTTCAAGTACTTTTTAACTCTTGGTAGAAATCAGTCTGTAATTATTCAGTGTGATTAAAGTTGACCTTCCTTTCATTAATTACACTGTAATTTAAATGCTGCTCAAAAGGCAGCATTGTTGCTTTTCCTACCCAAACATAATGCACAGACTCTCCATACACAGGAAGTTTTTTTTTTTTTCCTTAAGGGTAAATGAAATGCTATGATTGGTGTAATATATATGATATATAACTTTTACAAACTTGTTTTTTTAGCAGTAGTATAATAAATTCAAAAGTACCAGCCAACTTCCTGAGAAATGTTTGTTGCTAATAGAATCAGGCTCACAGTGAATGGAACTGCAGGCATTTTAAGTTAGCATATGTTTCTAATAACACTTGTATATGCCACATAACAACTTTCAGTGCAGACAAGGAACTGGTGACATCACTCTTTAAGCTCTCTTTAGGTGAACCAGATGGCCAAGTGTGTATGCAATAAGAATTTTGTTAAACTGTTCAGAGAGAATAGTTTAATCATCTTTAAAGATGGCAATAATACCCAACATGTGTAGTTTTAAATGTTTGATCACATTGAAAAATCCATGTCCCCAAATCTGTTTCAGACACTTTTTATTTAAAATGAGTGGTAATCATTACCAAATTTTTAAAAAGCAAATAACAATCTTGAAAATTACAGTTAAGACAAAGAATCCTGTGCATAGCTTTTAATTTTATTCCCATAGAACAGAATCAATAGTCTTAAAATTTGTACCATTCTGCAAATCAATGGTATTATGTTTTGATGATATAAATCAGTAGCTATAACTTGCTTTTTACTTTCAAAAACCAAAAAGAACCTCAAAAGAAGTTCACAGGTTAGAAGAAAATAAATACTAAAGTAGAAAACAAGACAAGAAGAAAACAGATACTAAACTCTAGTTTCTTTGCCAGCACATAAATCCTTAAGAGCCTAGAGCTCTGTCAAATTCATCCTGACTCTGGGGCTTCCTATGCATTCCATATACACCCTGTCATGGGAAGAAATTAGCTTCTTATGCTGATGTCATCAGCCTAATGGAGGTTGGAACTGCAGGAATCAAAATAAGAGTTGGTCCAATGGGGAAAAGTATATAAACATATTCTAAATTGGATAGTCTAGATTTTTATCTATGTAATTGCATTATAATCAAGGCTTTGCCTTGGAACCTGCCCAAAAGAGCTTCCATTCACTTTGAAATTATTTAAAAAGTCAGAAAGCTGATCAAATAACAATATGTTAAGTTAGAGGTTTCATAAAGGAATGCTATTTTTTTTGTTGTGCGTGGTTAAGGAGAATCACACACACACACACACACACACACACACACACACACACACACATTCAAAGTAAAAAGAAACATACAAGGTTGGGTGAGTAGGAACTGGGGGTTTATCTCTGAGGAGTTGGGGGAGGGTATGGGTATGATCAACATACATTGTATGAAATTATCAAAGAACTAATAAAAACAGAAAAAAGTTCAATTCATATTTCCAAAGAATTGAGCACATTTTATTGTTAAGGGTTTTGTACACCCTTACATAATGTTACATTAATATAAACCGACACTTAACACATTCCATTTGAACAAATTTACCTTTATATTTAGACTTATAAAGTACATTACAATAATGTTACTTATTTTTCCTTAGAATGACATGGATCTCAAAGTAATTTTTCAATTGGATGATATTTCATTGCATTAGCTTAAAGAAAACAAACAGAAGGAGCCTCAAATTACTTTGGTATTATTTTTTTCCTGATGCTTTTAGAGGCAAAAAAAAAAAAAAAAAAAAAAAAAAAAAAGGAAGGAACAGAAAAGAAAGGAAAAACCCTGCATATAAGTCTTTTGTCCACTGCTTGCTTCTGTGTTAGACCTAGCTGAGTGATCATTTGTCCAGTGGTGAGAGACTGGCAAAGAGCTCTGCTGAGTTCTCTGGAACTGATAAGGTATCCCACTCATGGGATGAGTTAGTATAACATGATATAGATTTTTAATAAACCATTCCTAGCCTTATGTTTAAACTTAAACCATTCACAAGAGAAGCATTTGTGACTATTGTTTGACTATTCCCTTTGACAATTCTCAGTAGCCATTTTCATTTTATTCTAAACTTGACAAAAGAAGATGAAATTTATTTATGGCCTGAAATATTTCTAAAAGAAAAGAATTCAATGTTCTTTTACAGAAGCTGTACTGTAGTTAGATTTTCATCCTAGAAAATACATGATAGGTAATAAAAAAAAAAAAAAAAAAAAAAAACTAAATCAAAGTAACATTACGCTATTCCAAGGAACTCTGCAATATGACCATGTTAAAGAATATTCACAAAGGTCTTTGGAATCAACTTTTATGAGATTAAGAACCATCTTTCTGATAATAGGAAAGCATTAAACTACCACAAAGCCTTCTGACCTAGAGTATCTTGCCTCCAAACTCTTGGGTGGATTATCTGTGGGAATTCAAATACTGAAACAATAATCTAGAATACTTTTTTAAGGAAAGAAGTTCAGCAAAAAAAAAAAAAAAATCCATAAATATATCAAACAGTGTTCCATGCTGGCTTTGATCTGCTTACCAATTTGTGACATTGTAGAAGTATAATGGCATCAGATTAAATGAAGTCTCCCCACAGGATCATGGGGGAAATTTCAAATGGTTTCAGTAAACAAACAAGCCAACACATAAAATTATCAAGTTGCTATTTAAAGAGGAGCATAATAACAACAATGATCCAATATAAAGCAGCTACCTTAGCTCAGTTAGAAGCAATCTGAATCTATGAAAACGAAAATAAATAAATAAATAAATAAATAAATAACGTTTTTTGAAGTACTTCATCAAGTAAAACTGTTTCCAAAATGACATGAGAAAACACTATCATACACCAAATAAAGTTTTAAAAATGAACACTTACCCAAGTAAATAACTGTAAAAATTAACCCATTTGATATTTTTTTTACTACCCCAGGATCTATAACTATCACTATTCTATATAGGAATGTAATTAATTAATTTTTAGTGTTTCTTTGTGTATACAAGGAATTGAGCCTTATGCATTTTACATATGTATCAAAAGCTTGTGTAACTAGTAACAGGTTGTACCAGAATTTGAATCTAATTTACCAACATTTTATATACCAAATTTTAGCATCAAATATATACCATAATGAATAAAACAAACAATAATAAGGTAACCTGATTGAAAGCAACTCAGCCTGTAAAAGTTCAGTTATAGTAGATTATGATCTGTATGGGACAAAATACAAATCATGAAATATATATATGGATGAGAAAAGATTCTGTCATGTAATAATTAAAACATAATACTTAACTAAGATGTTGTTATGTGAGAAATTAAAAGCATTTTGTGCCTGAGAGGCAAGGACTCCCTTATTTTAAATATTGCCATCAAAAATACCAAAATTTTTGATTCAATCACAGTCATACATTTAGCTATTATTGTTGGTAATTAATTCAGACCTCATAGTAATAAAATTCAAAGATGTTAAAAATAGATTGTCAAAAGACATATGTTAACCTTCGCACATTGATTGAAACAGTTATTAGGGCTTTTAAGCTAAAAAATTATTTGATTTTCCACTTAAGAGCACTCATTTTCAAGATTGCATTTTTATTGAAAAGTTGTAAAAGACATTCCTTTTTGTTGTTTGTTTTTGTTTTGTTTTGTTGTTTTTGTTTGTTTTGAGACAGGTTTCTCTGTGTAGCCCTGGCTGTCTTGGAACTTGCTCTGTAGACCAGCTTGGCCTTGAACACAGAGGTCTGTCTGCCAGTGTCTCCTGAGTTCTGAGAATAAAGGTGTGCACCACCTAATATAAAATACATTCTTAAGATACTTACAGGCATTCTATAAGGATGTAAAAGATTAAGAGAGAAAGTTAAAAAAAAACAACAAAAACAAAGAAAAAAATGTTTTATTCTAATTGAAAGCAAAATGTGTCCCAGCTCTTCAGCAGCTGAGAACCGTATTTCTCAAGGTTTGATGTGAACACAAATCACCTGTGGACACTAATAAACACATCCTTATTCAGAAAGACCTTAGTCTGAGGTTCTAAGTCTCTAAAGGGGTTTTTGGTAACACACATGTTGTTCTATTGACCAAAGTTTAGATGACAAGAATTTGATATATGCAGCAGCTGTCAGTCCAGCTCATACTTGGTAAATTGTCTCATAGTATCTCTTTCCTGAAAACATTTTCCTCTTCCCCATCAACATTGGCAGTGGACCATTCACTGCATTCACAGCTCACAATCATTTGCAGTGCATGTATAAGCCTTGATCAACCAACTTTATCAAATATTGCGAGCTTGAGACCTAGTAGTGTTAATTCAGTATTTTTCATTGACTTCCCAACCTTATATTGGTTGCAGAGCATGCGTGGTAATTTTCAGCCTATGAGACTGAGAAAAAGAAAAACTGTTCTGTGATGCAGGAGAAAGGTAGCTCATGTCATATGGGAGAAAAGTGGACTTGGAGCTCCAAGAAAGGAACCTAATGGGTTTTTCAGTATGCTGCATTCCAAATCAGTTCCCCAGGCTTGGGAATATTACTACCCTAATAAATTACCTTTTTGCATGAGCCAAGTAGATCTCTATTTTGTACAACCTAACGAGTTTATATTCTAAAGTGTAATGTACTTTATCTCTGTACAGCTAAAAGCACATGAGAGTGCAAGCCAAAATAAGTTTACATAAATGAAGTGCTAAGAATCTGCACTAGGCTTTCATGAGTGTTTAAATAATAATGTATTATATATGTGTGTGCACATCATTGTAAAAGTGTTATCTCAAATACAGTCATGGTAAATTTGTTATGTTTTAATTTGCGTCCAAATAAATGAAGATAATAATTGTTAAACTTAGATATATACAGTGACATGAAAAAAATCAATAAAATGAGAAAATTTTGTTACCCTACGTGTATGTCATGGAGCTTCAGAGATGGCTCAAAGAGTAAAATGCCTGTTATATAAACTCATGAACCTAAGTTCATATCTTCAATATACATGGCATGGTTCAACTTAGGCATGGTAATATGTTTCCCTCACTCAGCACTGAGAGTGGGACATACAGGTAGATCTGGAGAGCTCAAAGGTGAGTCTATCCAGCCCAAATGACAGGCTCCAGATTTACTTGGGATCTTATCTCAGAAAATGAGTTGAGGAGTTATAGAGGTAAATATGCAAAGTAGAACACTGGCCTCTCACACAGGTAAGAGTACCCACTTACACACTCACACATATGCACATACTATACAAACACACACACACATACACACTCACACACACATGGGTGTATGTGCATGCATGTGTGCAGTGGCAATTTGCCTTGCCAGTGAACTTGTGATGGTGATCACATCCTTTGGGCATGGTTTCAGATGCACACATTATAAGGTAGAGGAGGGGCTGTCTAGAGCTCTTTTGGGTGGCAGAAGGGCAGAGACTACATCTTCTGGAACAGGAAGACCACAGCAGTTATTCTTATCTATGTGAGTGCCTCCCTAATAAATAACAATTTATTACTTATCTTGGGTCTGGTGGACTCATCTAAACCCTGCCTTCAGATGTGAGCATGAATGAACATATTAACTGGTAGCAAAGGTGCTAGACTCGTTTTCTTTAGAAAAAAGATTTGAAATTACTTGGGTTGTATACATACCGGAGTGGTCAGAGCACCTCCCTGGAATGCATGAGGTCCTGAATTCGATTCTCCAAACTTAAAAAATAAATACTTTGGTGTCTTAATTATTATTCAAGATATATTTTTATTTTTAACTACTTACAACTTTATCCTAATTAATTAAGCACAATATTTACAAATAAGCTGCTCCATGAAAACATCTCCAGCTTTTGGACTCTAGCCAAGTGTGCTTCCTGTAAACACCCAATAATGAAGTCTCTAATTAAGTAGGTAATAAGTCTATCTACCTTAATTCTTAAACAGAATCCATACATCAGATCAAAGAAATCTTCTCAGTAACATGGTTGTTGTAAAGCTATAATAGAAATTATAATATCAAGAAAATACCAGCCATCACATCCCTTAAGTACTCAGAGTAACTACAATACAAATGTCACGTGCATTTGTAGCTCTTTATCATAAACAATTATTCTGTTTGGATTAATTTTCAGTATTAAATTCCCAGAAAAAAATATAATGTGAAATGGAGTTGAAGAAATAATAACTATGGGCTGAATATTTGGAATTGTGGCTGGCCCTTGCTTATGGCTACAAAGAATGTTTTTGAAGGTAGAGTATTTCCTGGTTATAGTCACATCCTTTATAATTTTGAACATAAAACAGGTTGTCTCATGATCCATAGCAAGATATTTATAAGGAAGAGTAATAAAATCCAAAAGGAATTTCTCAACCAACTATATAAAATAAGTATAAAGCCATTATAAATAACACAGTATATAACATTAATAAACAGCAACTTTAGAGGTGAGCAAAGTTACACTTAAAACAGAAAATCCAAAAACATATTCCTACATGTGAACATATGACAAAGATAATATTTCTCATAAGGAAGAAAAATAGTTAAAATACTATTCTTTGTGGAAAAAAAAAGGTAAAATTGAAACTTTTTTCACACTATGTACAAGTAGTCCTTGAAACAAAACAAAAGACAAAGATCAGATATAAGTGCTTTGGAACCCTGGTGAAAATATTGACACTCATGAAACTAAGGGGGCAGTAAATACAGGGAAGAAGGGGTCTGAAGGAGCAGGAGAGAGATGGCATTGTTGGGAAAGACAAATATTGTCTGTTTTGTGTCATGTAGAATAGTACAAATGTGCCACCATAAAACACATTATTGTGTATATAACAAAAAAATCATGAAAATAAATGAAGTGAGAAATTTTATAAAATGTTTGTGACATTGTATATTTTGAAATAATTGTATATCTGAAAATATTTGTAACTCTAATAATCAATTAAATACTAAAATGTTATTGTTAATTTTTCCATAGATTAATAAAAATGTTTAAGACACATTTTAAATTGTCAAATGGTGCAAGAAGAATCTTTAAAGAATAAAACAATTATATGAGTAGTAAAAATTTGGTTGGCATCCAAGAAGTGAAAAGCATTTGCACAGCGAAGCCCATTTTATGGACATTTACTACCAAAATTTTAATGAATAATTCTTCCAACAGGAGGAACTTGACAAAAATCCAGAATTTATTTCTTTTGTTTTTTTTTTTCAAATAAAGGGATATGCTAAAAAACAAATTAGGTGAAATAATAAATATTTATTTATAATGAAAACAAAAATCACAGTAAATGAGAAGTTCTCAAAAGCTGGAAATTGCCCTAAGCACAAAAGGTAAACATGTTTTAAAGTTGCCCTTTGACCATAACATATAAGACACCATTCCTCTAAATATTTTCCCCTGTAAGTTTCTTAGTGTTTTCTATATAACAATTTTGGTAAATTTGACAAATAGATGGAAATATAATTTAATATTTCAGCATGCTTGAAATTAGCTTTCATTATTGGTGAATCAGAAAAGTGTCAGCTTTGTGACTTGTCGCAATGTCATGTGGTTTTTACAAACATTTTTTATCTAATTTAGGGAAACTTTAAAATATTTCATACATGTACTGTGAAATTTGAGGACACTAAAACTTCTTTGCAGAGAAAATAGTCAACATTGAACTTGTCACTTAGAGTCATATTTTTGCACTTTCATTGTGAACTGTGCCTTATGCTATATTGATCAATGTTAGTGTCTGAAATTACATTACAAATATATATATATATATATATATATATGTATATTCAATATTAGCAGGGAGTTAGAGGACAAGGGACATCAGATATGCTGAAATGTACTCCTACATTTTGAACTACATGAAAAAGGAGCCTCAAATATACTCAATAATATTTATGGGTTGATAATAGGCAACACATAGAAATTCTGATCCTCTTGAGTAAGACACTTTTAAAATTTATACTTGTGTCTGTGAGCTAATGACTATGTAACTGACCAAAGAAAAGATGTCTTCTCATTAAGCATTAAGAAGAACTAAATCCAATCCAAGTCTGGGTGTGAGATGTGGACATGAAGTCCACCCTACCTAGCTGAGGAGTTATTGGCAAATGAAAGCTTCTGAGAGAAGGGGAGTTAGTTTTCCTTAAGAAAGTCACAACTAATAAATCTGCCACCAAGCCCCAGTAGAAGGTCACATATCCAAGATAATGTGGACAGCACAAATTGGACTTGAAAGAGAAAGAGAGGGAGAGAGAGAGAGGGAGAGAGAGAGAGAGAGAGAGAGAGAGAGAGAGAGAGAGAGAGAGAGAGAGAGAGAGAGAGCACAATATTGGAAGGGTAAGGAAGGAGGCTTGATCTTGAATGGTGTTGGATAAGTGATGAAGATGACCAAAACACATTTACAGAATTCTCAGAGAACTCATAAAGTTATTTAAAAGTAAATAATTAAAAGAAGAACCGAAACTTCTGGTAACAACTATGTAGTTTAATTAGAAATATTTCAATATACACGTTTCTACACTTCAATATTTTAATCATGACTTCTTCATCACATGTGTATATTTTTGCTGCCAGGTACCATAGGATAATGTGGGTGGTGGGTCAGCCTCAGGTCCATAGGTTCTGTGTCCTGGTGCTGGAAGGGTCTGCACAGTGTGCTGCAGGAGGGCTTCTAGAAGGCATCCCTGAACCAAAATAAGTCAAATGAGCATTTTAAAATACAGAAGGTATATTCATCACTTTGCTGTAAGTTAAATGAAACAGTGATAAAATGAAAACGACAGTTTCAGTATGTATACATATCAATTCAGGTCCTGAAAATACGAAGTACTAGATTAGAAAAGTAACAGGAACCAAATGAGTATTTCATATAATTAATGTCAAAATCACCAACAGGTATTCTAAACTATGCCCAATTTAACAATTAAAACACTCCAGAAACTAAAATTAAGACCAGTAGGATGTTGCTGCCACATAACTGAAACTTGTGGTTGTGTTGTTGTTTTTGTTTACCCTTTACTCTTTGGAGGCATGTGGGGGGCGTTCAGCTCCCCCCCCCAAAAAAAAATGCTTGAGACTTATTCTTACTTATGAATGCTTGAGCTTACCTTGCCTTACTTCTGGCCAGCTTTTATTAACTTAAATTATTCCATTTTCCTTTTCCTTTGGGCTTTTGCCTTTTTCTATTCCACATACCTTTCTTTACTTCTTACTCCATGGCTTGCCATATAGCTGAGTGGCTGGTCTTTGATATCCTCCTTTACTTTGCTTTTCTTGCTTCCTGATGTCCTCCAAGATTTGTCCTATTTATTCTCTCTGCCTGCCAGCCCTTCCTATCCTTTCTCTGGCCTAGCTATTGAATGTTCTTCTCTTTAGTAGATCAGTCAAGTGTTTGAGACAGGCAAAGTGGCACAGCTTCACAGAGTTAAATAAATGCAACATAAAAGACTGCAACACATCTTTGCATCATCTAACAAATATTCCACAGTATCGCGGTTTAATAAGGATCAGGGTAAACAATTAGGCCGAACAGATGTTTATTCAGGGATAAATAACTCACAACATAGACAGGTGAACACCAACAGGTTCCTGCTTCCAAGAATTCCTCTGGATCTCCTCCTGTCCTCATGCAGCTGGCAAGAGAGTGCTCTCCCAGGCCTCCTCAGACCTCCTAGTTCCCCAGGTCACTTCTGCCCCTGGCTCCACCCCAATGGGTGTGGTCAGTGCCACAGAAGGAGACAAAGTGAATATCCCACTACACCATAGCATAAACAAATGTAACACATCTTCAACTAATATTCTACAACAGAAAATAACTAGATTGAGAAAGAGAATATGAGTAGATATTAGAGAAACAGAAAGAAGATTAGAAGGAAGGAAAATGAAGAAGAGAAGAAGTCTAGCATGGTACCATGTGCCTACATTCACAGGTATTCTGGGATGTGATATTACAGAAACACATACCTCTCAAGTTCAGGACAAAATTAGTATTATAGAAAGATCTCTTAGAAATTGTAAAAAAAGAAAACAAAATAGCAGCATTTGAATATGTGAGAAAGAGAAATATAGAAACTCATATGGTGCAAGTATATTCACTTTCAAAATAGTTTAGATTCAATTAAATTTAAATTAGTTTGACCTTACATAGCAAAAGGGTGAGAAACTTAAATATTCTTGCAAACATATACAAAGGACACATACAGGAAGATGGATAACACTGATGTCCCTGTTTTAAAACTGGAAATTATCCAAATGGTGATCGTTAGGTCATTGTACAAGTTATGACATTCAGGTTGAAAAAAGAGATCCTCTACAACAATAAAAATTAAGAATAGAGATTTTTTTCATTTGCTTTCACAAACATAAAATTTAGTAAAAAAGAAGAGAAAGAAATATTAAGAAATATTTTTTCAAGAAACAATATTTCATTATTTAAACTACATAGTGACAGAACTTGGGAGGCTGAGGCAAGAATATAAGTTTAGTTTACAAGTTCAAGACAAACTTACATAAAATTGATTGAGACAATGTAGGAGGAAAAAAAAGTAAAAGAACAATCTTTGATAAAATGTGCTAGCTGGTTTTATATGCCAACTTGACACAAGCTATAGCTGTCAAATAAGGTGTTTCAGTTATGAAAATGCCTCCATGAGACCTAGCTGTCAGGTATTTTCTTAATTAGGGGGAGGGCCCAGCCCATGGTGTTTGGTGCAGTCTCTTGGGCTGGTAGTCCTAGATTCCATAAGAAAACAGGCTATGCAAGCCAGTAAGCAGCATCCCTCCATCAGCTCATGCCTCTAGGATCCTACAATGTTTGAGTTCCTATACTGACTTCCTTCAGTGATTATAGTGGTTTGAAAGAAAATGGCCCCAAAAGGGTGTGGCACTATTAGGTGATCATTCCTGTGATATTTTGGTGAACTATGCCCTTGTCCAAAGAGTCTGCCTGAGGCTAAAGAGTTTCAGATTAATTTCCTTGGCAGAAGAAATCTCAAAACAGCCTGGTATGCACTCTGTCATGTGGTTATGAGTGCCACTCTAATGAAGATTTAGAATAAAGAGGAGCAAGCTGAGCAGGGTAAATTACAAAGTGCAAATTTTGAAGAGAAAAAGAGCATGAAGAATTGGAATGTAGTTAAATCCCACCTTCAAGGAGATAAGCAGTTTGAGGAACATAATATAGGGAGTGGTTTCCTCAGAGCAAGATCCCACTCAGCTAAGTTTCAAACTTGTGAAAAGAAGCTAAGAAAAAGCTTAGAGCTGGGTGTGGAAGTGCATGCCTTTAATTCCAGCACTGGGAAGGCAAAGGGTGGTGGATCTCTAAGTTTGAGGCCTACTTGGTCTAAAGAACAAGATACAGGAGAGCCAAGCTTAATCAGTGAAGGAAAATTGAAAAACTGGTAAAGATGTTATTACACAAGAGTGCCATGTTCCAGCCCCAGTAAGCAGTAGAACTTGGCAGCTTCAGCCATGTGGTTCTGGCTTTAGAGTTAAGGACAGAGAAATGGGTTATGGAATTTGCTTATGCACCTAAAGAAAGCTGCTGAAGCCAGGCATGTGTCAGGGCTATCCTTGGATGGAGGACTAATAGAAAGACCATTGCATGAATCTGTGAACTTGAAGTCTGGATTGCCTTGGAGATCCTAAGATGGCAGGCTTGAGGGATACCTGCCAAGGAGAGCTGCTAATAGAGAGTATAACTAGCCCAAGAGAGAGAAGGTGTTGCAGTAAACAAATCTGAATGGAATTGTAGACCTGAAGAATGTTTTGACACCAGATTTAGAGATGAAGAGGTTGGAGTTTGCCCAGCTGGTTTTTCATCTTGCTGTTGTCCAGTAATTCCTTGCTAAACTCTCTTCCCTGTGTTTTGTGATGTTATGTGCTGGAAGTATGTGATCTGACTTTTGATTTTGATATTTAAAAGATTGTCTTGTGCCTCAGAAGAGACTTTGGACACTAAAACAAGTTTGGGACTATTATAGATTATGAAAACTTTTGAAGTTGGATTGAATGTATTTTTTTGTATTAAGATATGGCTATAAGCCTTTGGGGGCCAGGAAGTGGAATGTGGTGCTTAGAAAGAAAATGACCACCAAAGGGAGTGGCATTTGTTAGAGGTAGTGTGTCACAGTGGTGGTGGGCTAGAGGAAGTGTGTCACAGAGGGGGTGGTCTTTGAGTTCTCTTTCTCAAGTTTCACTCAGTGTGAGTCAGTTAACTTCCAGTTGCCCCTGAGTCAAGATGGAGGATTCTCAGCTCCAGCACATCTGCTTGCAGGCCAATATGCTCCCCATCCTGATTATAAAGGATTGAGTCTCTAAAACTGAAAGTGGGCCACCTGAAGCAAATGTTTTTATTTTTAAGAGTCTCTGTAATCTTCTCTTCAAACCTCTAATGGCTCCCACTATTATGGTATTGCTCTCTCTCTCTCTCTCTCTCTCTCTCTCTCTCTCTCTTTCTCTCTCTTTGCTTTCATCTATTCCCACATCCTAGTCCCACAAGTCCTCCTAGCCTCCCCTTCTCTTTCTCCTAACCCCCTCTCCACTCACTGACCCCCCCCCCAATATGCTCAGTAGCTCTTGTTCCTTTCCACTTCTGTGAGGGAACTTGTATGAATCTCTTAGGTTCCTCCTTGTATCCTAGTTTCTCTGGCAGTGTGGACTATAGGCTGGCGATCCTAGGGAAATGTCCAGAGATCTACAAGGATGACCCCAATCTGAGCAACAGTGGGAAGGCTACCTTAAATGCCCTTCCCGGATAATGAGATTTATAACTAACTTATATGCCATCATAGAGCCCTCATCTAGTAGCTGATGGAAACAGAAGCTGGACTCCTAGAATCCAGTTGCAGAGAGGGAGGAGTGTTAAGAAAATGGGGGCAAGACCAGGCTACAGAAACCCAGAGACAGCTGACCTGAACAAAAGGAAGATAATGGACCCCCTAGACTGATCGCTGGAAAACCAGCATTGAACCGACTTTGACCTGGTAAATGTGTGTCTCATTTAGAAGGCCTGGGCAGTCTAAGGGACCTCTGACAATGGAACCAGGATGTATCTGTGGTGTATGAAGGACTTTTCCAGCACATTCCCCATGGAGAGATACTCCCTTAGCCTAGAGGCAGGAGGGAGGGCCTAGTCCCTACTCCAAATGATTTGACAGATTTTGTTGATCCCTCCTGGAAGACATTACCCTCCCTATGGAGTGGGGGGTGATGGGATGGGATGGTGATGTGGGGGGATGAGACAGAGGAAGGGAGGAGAAGGAGGGAGGGAGAGAGAACTGGGATTGATATGTAAAGTAAGAAAAAAAAATAATAAACATATAGAGAGAAAGGGAAAAAAATAACCTAAAAAGAAAGTCTCTGTGGTCATGGTGTCCCTTTACAGCAAAAAAAAAAAAAAAAAAAAAAAAAAAAAAAAAACCAAAAGTAACTAAAACAGTGATGAACAGCAAGGCTGATGTATAAATCAAATAAACTCTTTCCTCCCTAACTTTCTTTTTGGTTATTGTGTTTTGTTTTATTTCATTTATCTCTTATCATCTGTCTATTCACACCCTGCCTATTATCAACCTATGTATATTACCAAATGTTTTACTTCTCCTAGGAGTTGAAGCAGTTAGCAAGTTAAACCCTAGATATTTATTAGTATGAATGGCAAACTTGCACACACAACTGTATTACATATCCACTTTCTGTAGGCTCACCATTTTCACTTAAAGTTAAGGTAGATAGAGGGATCATCTAAAACCATTTTCCAATTTATCTCATTTTAATTAAAGCTCAGCCCTCAGCTGAGAGAATGTCCTTCATGCTATAAAGTGACCTCCTGCCAAAAGCTGTCTATCCATTAGAGAATAAGGACATGTGACATGTCTTCCTTCTGAAGGCAGTATTCATATATGCTGGCATGCATACCACAAATTCAATTCTATTAAAAGTAATGAAGTAAGGATGTCAGTATAATTATCTGCAAGAGGCTGCTCAGGCTTTTTCCACAGTGATAACTGATGTGGACTTATAAAATTCTGTGCAGCAGAGCCTAACTCTGTAGTATGTTTATATGGACATTAACTCATAGCAGTCATTTCCCCCAGAGATTTTAAAGTACTATTTAGAAGATTATTTGGTCTTGAAATTCAGTTATGAACACATTAATTAGAGAATTACTAGTTTACAATGTGTAGCCAAAAGATTGTATATAGTCTCCTTATATGTATATAAACATATTTTAGCTGTAACATCAATCATGGCTGGCCAGTTGTTGCTGGTTGTATTATCCTCACTGCTCCAACTTTTTCAAATATAATGAGGGAAATTATATAGCTTCTTAAACTCTTTTCTTAAAATGTTTTTGTTTATGTGTATGCTATCTATGAGAGAGAGCACAAGTATCATGATATATGTGTATTGGAGGGCAGAGGCCCTTGGATGTCACCCCTGACTTTCACCTTGTTTGAAATAAAGTTTTTTTGTTTCCTTCTCCAAACACTACACTAGCTGACCTGTGAATTTCTTGGAATTGTCCTGTCCCTGACTCTGACTTCATTCAGGCACACTGGGATTAGAGATATACACTACCACAACAAGCTTTACATGGATTCTGGGAATCCAAAATTGGGTTCTCATGCTTGAAGGGCAAGTGCTTTACCAACTGAAATATCTTTTCAGGACATATAAATTAACCAGTAATATCATTATAGCATTCTTGTAAGAACACTAAGTGAAATCAAAGCTGCTCCAGCCTAGCATTGAGCATATAGTAAACCTGTAATGGCTGCCATCAACAGATTTTTATTGCATCATACAGAGTTAATTTTGCTACATTTGCTTTATACATCAACAGAATCATACAGATGAAAAGCCATACCAGATTCAACAATAGGCTGCAATGCCTCTTATCTCATATTTTCATGCCTTGTTCTGTTCCCTTCCACTTGCATGTGGGCTGAGTCCAACTTTGGGTAACCTGCTTTAAAAGAATTGTATCCAGCTATGTGATTGGACCAGAACTATTCCATTTAGCTTTCCATGTGAGTGCCATCTTGCTAGTGTGCCTCTACTGTATTCTGGTTTGCGTTCTTGCTTTGGTAAAGTTAGCTGTTTAATTGTAAATTTCTCTATAGAGAGACCCAAGTAAGTGGTACAGAATTGAGAGCAGCCCATGGTCAACAGCTATGAAAGAAGTGACATCCCTAGAGATGCTAATGCCTTCTGCCCAAAAGTCATCAACAACCAAATCTCATCAGCAGCAATCTAGGCAAAGTTGAGAAAGAAGCTGAACAGAAGCTCACCGTGACCATAGTCTTGCAAATCACCTTGACATGTCCCAGTGGCAGGTGCTCAGCCCACCTCACTAAGTTCAAAGGATTAATCATTTCTGCTCTAGGACAGGAACTCTGTGAGGTCTTTAATATGTAGTAATACATACTAATATAAAAAGGATAAAGGACTTAAAACAGTTGCCGTGTTTTCCTGTATGCAAATCTTTAAAGGGGAATTAAGGAACACCAGTTCTTAAGAACTTTTTGAATGAACTTCAAAGATAACTGCTTTTAGAAAAGATGACACTTCTTATTTTTATAAGTATAAACCTTGACTGTATTCTTTAAAAATTATTCTCTTCTGATTAAAATGAATCTAACCAATAATTATGTTAGGAACGGTGTTTGTACCCAAATGATATATGCATATTAAAGAGACTGCTTTGATAGTTTAAAACCATTTTAAATGAAATGTTTTATAAAGATTTATATATGGTTTTTCTGGAGGGAAATATGGAATAAAAGTACAATAGAACATTATGCAATAATCTCTGAAGTCAGAAATAAAGCTACTTATCATTGTGGTCTTAGGATTCAGTACCAAATCCCAGCATGCACTACATGCCACAGATTTGTTTTTCTTTCTGAATGAAAACAAGTGGATTTTGAAAAGGAGCTATGTAAATAGATGACAGATTTTTAGAGCCAAGCATATTTTATTTTAAATGCAGACTCCATCTACCACTGTGACCTCATGAAAGCTACTTATTTCCTTAGGAAAAAAATGAAAATTACAGCTAAATTTTCTGAGTAGAAAGAAAAAAAAAGTGAGAAAAAATGCTGAAGTAAACGTGGTTCTTATATAATATAGCATTGTCTGGTGGCAATTTTAGGTATATGTAACTACGAAAAGCAAAGAAATGGAATTTGACCAATCCTAATCAAAAGTCCATTGGTAAGTCTAAATGTAGTTTGGTAATTTACAAATGTCAAGTGTGGGATTTTAATTTGTCTTGGAGTATTTTTCCTCAGAACTGTATAAACCTACACATGAATTTTAGTTCAGTGTTTAGTTTAGTTCAGAAAGAAGTACAATTTATGAAGCAAGTACACGTCTCTGTACATGTGTGTTGCACACACAGGCAGGCATCCGTGTTAATTGGCACATCCTAGAGGGTTTGCAAAAGAGTATGTAACAGTTGAATGGCAATTCAAATCTTACATATATGTCTGTGTGGTTTTGTTTTTATTAATCTGTCCATTCTTTTATTTGAATTTGACACTGTGCCTTCAATGTGCAGTGTATTATCAGATATTCAATTGTACTGTTTATCTGAAAACATAGTCATAAGAGACAGATAATATGCCTGGTATATATTTGAAGGGTCAGGAAGAAAACAAGGAAGGTTGGTGGGATGAGGTGTGTTAGAGTTTTGGATAGAATTCCCAAGAGGAATTTGAAGATTGAAAATAGAGTGTGCTTGGTTAGGAAGTGCACTAAAGCAAAGGGCCCAGCACTCAGGAACTTAGTGGGCTTTATGGGTGGAGTGCAAAGCAGTTGGAGAAGCTGGGCATATCCTGGAAGGTCTCGGCAAACCTAATGTTTTACACCAAGTATGGTGGAAGAGACAATTGGAATGCTTTCTGTTCTGCAATATTGGCTTTCAATCATTTCTTTTGTACTTTTTATAAACACTTACTAAATGATTGGTGAAAGCTGGGTGTGGTGGCCCATGCCTGTAACATTAGCCCTAAGGAGACAGATCTCTGAGCTAGAGCCTATCTTGGGTTACAGCAGGAGACTATCTCCAAAACTAAGCCAAACACAAAGACTAGTACAGTTCTACAGAGGATTGATCATGATAGCCCTGTGCCTTGTATAACACCTGAACTGAGATTTTCAACTGTCCTTACATTTTTTCACTAAGATGGCATGACTTCATAAATTCACTCATAGGACCATCTCCCATTCACAGGATGATGATGCCCACCTCTAGATGACTATTATGGCCTATGATACAACTTTTCAGGGATTGATTAATTTTGCCCTTTTCACTCCCTTCCTTTCTCCCAAATCAGCCTCCCACCCTGTCCCCTGTATCCCTTCCATCTTTTTCATCTCTTTTTCCTTCTGCTTCTGCCTCATCTTTTCTTTTTTAACATATGTATACACTGCTCTTATTTCATCTTTAATTGAAAGATACTTGAGCATGATAAGTGCTGGTTCCTAATTGTGTACTGAAACATCAGTCTGGACAGCTTTTCTACATGAGTCAAGAAGGAAAGGTTTGTGTTGTTATCAGTCTTTAATTGAAGCACACTTACTCTCTTTTGACTAAGTACTTGGCTGCCATTTTCACATGATTACAAACTTGAGAGGAAGCTCCTCTGATAACTGCAGGGTAGTAATGAGAGAGCATGCTGAGCTGGCTCTGAAGGATGTGGAGATTTCTCCCACACTGAAATCTAATCCAAGAAGATGGAGATTTAAATACAATTGTGCTGTTTTGCAATCTGAAAGAAGACCCTGAAACAAAGCTACAGTTGAATGTTAAAATGTAAAGCCATGTCAAGTTAAAGAAGTAGTGTAATTATTATATCTGCCAAAACAACGAAGTAATAATTTTTAACAGATTTGCTCTTCTCTTCTTTAAGGAGAATGTGCAGTTGCATGTGATAGAAAAGCTTAAATAATAGTGATCAAAACAAGGCTGGGATTGTTTTTGCTTTGTTTTAGGGAAGCAATTTTCAACTTGTGGGTCAAGACCACCAAAAGACTGACAGAAAATACAGATATTTACATTATCATTCATAACAGCAGTGAAATTACAGTTATGAAGTGGCAACAGAAATAATTTTATGATTGGGGGCACTACAATATGAGGAAATGTATTAAAAGGTTACAGTATTTGGAGGGAATGAAAATGGCTGAGAATGACTGTTTTGGTGTTTGCTTTTGTTTTTTATTTTGTTTTACTCCTGTTATAATATACATGGTCATTCTAGGTAGCACAGGGTGGCCTTGAACTCACCATCTTTTTGCCTCACCTCCAAAATGCTAGAATTTCTGGTATGCACCAGCATACTTTGATAACATTCACTTCTTCCTCAGATTGAAGAGAATGGAGGTGTACAACTCAGGCTTTGCAGAGAAATGACTGTTCTCTGGTCTGTTTGCTTTGCTATCTTGAATGCATAGGTTTCTGAGTGTTTGTTTGTCTGCTGTTATTGCTCTTACAAAGGTTGCTTACTGTAGGAGTAACCTACTCCTACAGAGTAGGAGAAGAAAAGGAAAGGAAAGCTAGGCAATAGCCTCCCTACCTGCTGATGTAGCTCCTCTGAGAACTATCCTTCAAGCCATTCAGGAATCACACCTAATCTGCTGCTTTACTTTCTGCAACTTGAGCTACAATCAACTACAGACAGAAAAATCTAGAAGTAAGCAATTCATTAAATATAAATCTTTCATTGATCTGAGCAACATAATGAAGTTCCAAGACCAACTAGCCTGGAGGCACACCGTCACTTTTACTCTTCATAGCTACACAATATATTCACCCTGCAATTAGTCACTTTGGTAGCCTGTCAGTCATCAGATTATCTGTCACAGCATTGCAGTGACTACATTCAAGTTTTATTTAATAATGACCCCACAACAGTAAGATAATCAGGCTTGGAATTTATATATATGCAAAAGAGAAGCCCTGAAATGCTTCCTTTATGGGAAAAAATGTAAACACAATAAGAAGGAACAAAAAAAAAAAAAAAAAAGTCATATGCTGGGGTAGGACCTATGACAAGAAAAAAATCTTCTATTCATAAATTCTTGACGAAAGAAACAAAATTCAGGCAGTTTTGCTGTTTTACTTCAAGATACAAGATAGGATCACAGGGTATAAAGGGAATAAGAGGAAAATAGCATAACATCTTTCCTTAACAGCAACTTGTTGCATGAGAAAACACTGAGTGAACGTGGAAACTCCAGCATGGAAATGGGTGGCACCACACAGCTTATTGAAAGTAAGGGATGGTGACATATTCAAAGTAGGTTTGGACTGGGAAATATAACTGTTACTGGAGAGGTTGCATAAGTGAGAAAGCTGGCTGTGATTCTGGCAGAGCTGAAGAAGTTTATAAAGAGAAATGATGACACCGGGCAAATCTTCAGTCACAAAGAATCTCAGCTCACTTGGGAGAAGGCCACTGCACTGTGTGTTTTTAAAAGAACAAGGAAGGATTTAGAAATAAAACACAGTCAATTTCCGAACATGGCATTCTTACAAATGACAGAGGAAATCACTCTTTTGGGTTATCTAGGAAAAGAGAAGGCGGGAATAGTGCTATGTATTACATACATCATGAAATTATCAAAGAATAATTTCAATAAAAATATTTTTTCTCTCTCTCTTGCTCTCTCACTCTCTAAAATAAGCAACACTTGGAATTCTCCATATCTCTTACTGTCCCTTTTTAAGATCTCTTCATGAAGCATATGGATCAAATTAAACTTCAATTTGGAACTGTATAAGGATCATTACAAAAGAGAATAGATAATACATAGTAACCTGTATATATATATATGTATATACATATATACATATACATATATATATATATATATATATATATATATATACACATACACATACATACACATATAAAATGCTATTTGTCATCAACTGGAAATGCATTGTTCTGGACATTTTATTAAATGTTTGTCAAATAAAAGTGAATAATTATTTAGCTAAGCTATGCCTATCTAGCAATGGTTATGTATTTATTAGTACATCTTCTCTAATGGTGTACTGTAAGTTAATATGTAGTAGTAAATAAGTATCTAATGGGATAATTAAATCTCAACAGGGACATAATTGCTGAGTAGCATTCTAAAACTCTGGAGACATCTGAGCTGCAGCTCATTTAATTAAAAGAGTCTTAGTCTATGCATGCACTGTTTGCAATCTCCCTCTAAAGCTTGCTCTTTACAGCACCTATTTTCAGCAACAGCCACATCAGGATTTATTTGTAGCACAGTGTGCATTGTTACAATAGTCTTGAGAGTTATAATCCTTTTAAGCACTCCCTGCTTTTGAGAGCATTTTCAAGCACTTCGGACACGCAACTATATAAACCCCACGTGTGACTTAATCTGTAGTGTTTTAGTTGTACCTAAAGCTAATGCTCTTTTGAGGAAGATTAAAGTGTATGTTGATTTTGTATTCTGCTTACATTCATGCGAAATGACAGGCAATGGGAAGGGCTAATCATCACATCTTCAAAACTTGAGAATCTGAAAATTATGCAGCTGCTTTAATGCAAAGGCCATATGCAATGGTCAGATCTAGTATGACTTCAATCAAACGATTTTCAACTGAATTTTTAACTTGGAAAGTTTCGATAATATTTATAATTAAATCACAGTTAGCTTTTAAATATTCTAATTGAAGATTGATATTATTTTCTTATGATAGTCACCCCTGTAGTTTGTTTTAGATTAAATCTGCCAGAAATAAGAAGTAATTTCTCCTGGTATATGTCCAAGTCTTTGAGGCTCAGATTTGAAGACTTCTAATATTCTTTTAATGAGACTATTCTATTAGTTTTTTGTTTGTGTGTGGCTTGTAGTATTATTACTGGCAACACTTCAAAAGAAAATCCAAAATTTTGCCCTTCTTCAAGGAAACTTCTCTTTGCAACAGAAAGTGTTACAGAAAATCATAACTAATCAAAATGCAGAGTTGTGGAGCCCAGTCCCAGGGGATTCATCTACAAAACAACCCCCACCTAAAGCTCAGAGAACATTGTAGAGGTGGAGGTGGAAAGACTGTAAGAACCAAAGAATACAGGAGTTTCTTGTGAGATCGTGTCTCCTAGCACTGTTGGAAGTTATAAAGTCTCACCAGCGTGACTGGCCAAATGTGAGCTGATGAAGGATGAAACTAGTAGATGTACCAAAGTGGACAGGGGAAGTTCATGAGGCCTCAACAAATACCTACAGACAACTAAGAAATGCCACAAGATTAGCACCTGATTCAGACCTGTGGGGGGCTCTGGTGTACTGTGCCCACTCAGTTCTCCTGAACACTTCCTGACATTTGGGGAAATCTTTGTGCATATGCAGATACACATGAATGACAGTGTGTGCACACTTATGCATGTGCATGAGAGTGTGTGTGTGAGTGTGTGTGTGTGTACACATTCCCATGCTTGAAGATAAGATCAATAGTCTGCATTTAAATAAGGTGCTTAGGTGCAAAGTGCAGTATATCTTAAGGGAGTCTCACCAATTTTATGGAGAGATAGTTTCTGCCACAAGGTGCCATTCACATCTATTGCACTGTTCTTTTACTTAGCCACATATATTGTGCTGGTATGCAGCCCTCAACCCCATGCCCCGAGGCTTGGTGAGAATGAGGGTTTTTGTGGAATCCCTTGCTAATCCTGGATTAATCCTACCAGCATTTTCATCTCTACCCTTTCTTTTCATCAAAGCCAATTAAATTATCTTTTCAAGGACATATAAGGATAGCATTTTTGATTTTGAAATTTTTAAAGTTACAGACTGAATTCAGTTTTTTGGAATAAGAGAACCACAAGCAGAGAACATCTGAACACTCAGGTCCAGGTCCAAGTGTCAGCTTCTTTCCATTTAGAGTCATTAAGAAGAAACTGGAAAAGAATTGCAAACAAAGGAAGTTTGTAGCTTTGGAATGTGAGTTGCAATGTGACTTTAACTGCTGCTTTGGAGCACTTCACTCTTGAGACAGTAATGAAATTGAGTAAAGATAAAGAAAGAGATAAATTAAAGAGGAAACATGCCCCAGGTATGTATGCGAACCCCCACCCCCATGGGCTCAGCAATTGCCTGATTGTAAGAACTGAAACTGTTTACCCATGCTCCCTGGCATGCATTGCCTGACAAATTGTGACTGTTTTAATGGAAGAATGAACAAAACCTAGGAGGAGTCAATCTGGTTGTACAGTCCCCTGATAATACTGGTCAAGGGCAAAATACAAAGAGCAAGCATGATGAATTTCAGTCTTCCCTTGTAATTTATCCAAAGGTCATAGGAAAGTGTATGTCTGTATTCTCACTGAGCTATTTGACTGGGCGTCTCAACCTGCTTCAAAGTATGTTTGTCAACTAACCGTAGATGCCCTGCTACATCCATATAAAAAGGCTGTGATTCTTAGACATGTGTTATATGCTAGACTCTGGCCTCAAAAACCTTCTCCAGTGGTTTCAGTTCACCTTTTTATGCTACTGGCTCCAGTCATTTCTTCGGCACTCCAACTTTACAGACAAAGGAACTAAAGTACAGGAAGAATCTTGCTCAAAATCAAGCGACTGGAAAATGGGAAAAGCAGGCTCCTTATTCAGGCTGTACAGACTGGAACCCTATACACTTCACTGACATAAAACACTCTCTCAGTAAGTCGGGGAGGATGGTTGGGGGTTTTCACAGGCAGAAATGAAATACAACATAGAGACAACCTTTCCTGTGCTTGTTGTCCTGGTTCCCAGTTAAATCTAGCGTTGCCAATTTCCTTCATGATTAAATAAGTGAACAAATTCCACTGGTTCCTTTAAAGTACTTATAATTCTGTTAATTATTTGCTACAAATCTTTAGCTTTGTTCCGGGACTTTAAGCCAAACCCTTCTTGAAACATGCCAGTGAGAGGAGAAACTAGCCCACAGAGGATGTATTCATGTAAGGCACCAAAGTGGGGAGTGTTAACAAGACGTGTCAGCTGGTTTTACCGTTGTAGTTGTTGCTGTTAAAAAATATCTAACAGAAAGAGTTGAAAGGATAAAGGATTTGTTTTGTGTCACAGTTTCAAAGGATTCAGTCCAGATTCAATCAGATCCATAGGTTTGTGTCTAAGATGGGGCACAGCATTATCATGCCAGGGATATATGGTAGAGACTGCTTACCTTGAGGTGTCTGTGAGGCAGAGTGCAATAGGGCCTGAGAACAAGGTATAGCTGCCAATCACACGTAGTGTTTCTGCCAAATGGGTCACAGCTTCCAAAGTTTCCAGCATCACTTAAAAATGACACCCAACAGTGAACCCGAGAGTGAGTAGATTAACTGATTGAGTAGGTCAGAATACTCAGTTTAATCAGCTCTCAATGGTGCCCTCTAGTCATACAAGCTTTCACAATGCAAGCCTTTTGGGAGCATGCATTTTATAGTTAAGCCAAGACAAAAGAAAAATAATGCGAAATGTCAGCAGCAACAAACAAAAAATACACAATGATTAGGAAAATCTGATCCAAACTTAGCTACTATTGAATTATAGCTCAAATAGTCTCCTGTTTTGTGTGGGCACAGGGGTTAAGTGATTAAAATCATTGCTTTGGCGTCCTCAACTCAGTGAATGTTTACTAACCACACACACAAAAAGTGGACAGATAGTATAGGGTGATGGGTAGAGAGAATCAGAGAGATAATTCAACTGATCTAGGAAAGACTGCAGTTGAAAATGGAGGCAAAGGAAGGAGGCCCAAGGACCACAGAAAAGGAAGAGAAAGCAAGAGCAGTCAATATAAATAATGACTTTTGTAAGACATAGAAACACAAGAGGAAAAGAAGAAATGCCAAGATAAACAGTAAGTAAGGAAAGGATGAGACTTATGGGTAGAAAAAGATTAAGAAAGAAAGGAGATCCTGTATTGCACTGAGATTCGGTAGTGATTAGACTGCATGGTGGGTGATGACTTCAGGAAGTGGTCTCATAGAGGTAATGATTGGATAGAGGAGATGGGAGCTTTGGTAAATAAAATAGAGCTAAAATTCACTCTGAAAAGAATAGAAATTGAAAACCATCTCATGAAAGAAAAAAGGGAATTGTATAAAAATAATATTTATCATGTTTTATGGGATATTTTATCACACTGTGTGAAGGCATAACACTGAGATTGGTTTAACAAAAAGCTAAATGGTGAATAGCTAGTCAGGAGAGATTAGGTGGGACTTCTGGACAGAGAGAGAGGAACTCAGGGGGATGAACCTAGGTCTGCGGATTTGTCCAGGAAGTCTCAGAGGGAGACAGACATATATTTTGGAGAAAAGGTAATGTAACATAGGACAGAATGTATATTAATACAAATGGGTTATTTTAAATCACAGCAGCTAGTTGAGAACAAGCCTAAACTAAATGCCAGTATTTTATAATTAAAAATAAGTCTCCATGTCATTATTTCAGGGCTGGCAGTCCAAAGAAAGTATGACAAGAAAGACTGACTGCAATCATTTAAGCTGTTTCCTAACACTATACAACTGATAAAAATTTTTACTTAAGATCATCTAAACTAGAAGTCATAGTACTCTAAAAGTGATGAACATTGGGCATTTTTTATCAACACCCTGTGCATCAAGGATTATGTACATTTGACATGAACTGGTAATTTCCCAGTGGCATTCTTTTTTCAACTTGGCAGACACAAATAATCCATAAGGAACAATCTTCTGTCATCCTGCACTAAATAGTCATGGTCAGCTGATCAGGAGTTGTCATGGGAATGAATGAAATGCTATTTTCTACTCAAATTGATGAAAGATGCATAGCAAACAGTCTGAAATTTTAGATGTATCAATTCTATGTGTTAGTGATAAAAAAGTAATGGATGATACCAGTAGCTGTGAGAACCCAACAAGAAGGGCATCTTTTCTTTTTTTGTCTAATGATTATTGGTTATTTATTTTTAACTTGCCATGGGGTCTTGTAAGCTATTCTTATGTAAAATAAATTTAAGTCTTCTTTTCTAAATTTACTAAAGCATAATCTAAATTAATACAAACTGAGTGCCACACAGTTGTAAAATGTCAAGAATGACATTCTACGTATTTTGAGTAATGAAACTTGAACTTCACTCAATCAGTGACCTCATTCTCTGAAAGTACAGATGTGTCATATTTAAAGAGTAAAAGGTTTGGATAGTTGTGAGATTTCTCTAGACATCAAGACACTGTATATGATCCAATAATTCAAATTTATAGGGAGAGCTTCTGTTTTATGTAAATAACCCCTGATGTGCATCTGGGAGTTTGCCTGCTATCAAATTCATAACTGAACTATTCTTATTTTCATACTGTCCAGCTCTTTCCTCAAGAGTAATGGAAGCAGCACATTGATAAGCATATTTTAAGAATTAAATTATGAGAAAGATGGCTTAAACCAATCCTTTAAGAGATTATCAAATTTTATAAATTAAGTGAAAAGCATATTTAGGGAACTAACTATACTAACTAGCTATATTTTTTCTGTTCTAATAATTTGACACATGTTTTCTGCTTACTTTTTTTTAACATTTATAGACATTTAAGCAAAAATAATGTAAATGTCAACACTAAATACACAGTTAATTTTATTACTCACCCTGAGCTACACAGTATATCAAAGTGTGTGTATTGAATTTTACTAATATTTGAAACCCACAAGAGATCCTGACTTACTGAGGTGATTCTCATGAAGGGACGGCTGGGAAATACTGAGCAGACTATCCTATTGACCCTTACAAAACAAAACAGAAAATAGAGGTAAGTTCATAGTCTTTTAAAATTGAGTAAATAACATGTAAAACTCAATCAGTACTATGCTGCCTTTCACAGGGTCCTGTATTAGTGTTGACATTTCCTTCTTGAACATTCCTTCTATTTTAGACTTAAGAATCAAATAATAGCATTTATTATTATTCTTTAATCTTTGGCAATTTATCTGTATATCAGTCACAATTGTAAGGCTTACTTACTATTTTATTAGGTAATAGACAAAGAATAGTAAATTATGTTTAAAATTTAAAAATTAAAACAATACTACCCTTAAAAGCAAAGTATTTTAATTTTTGCTATTATTGTTTCTTCTCCCTGTGTCTCTCTACATCATAGGAAATTAAAGGACTTTATTTTAATCAGTTACAATGAAATTATGCAAATGAACATTGTGCTACACTTTAAAGAATGAAAAATTGCATTATCTTTAAGAAGGACAAGGAACATATATTTTAATACATTTTATATTTTCACCCAGCATTTGAAAGTATGCTAATTTTTGCAATCCAACTTAACTGGTAAATTAAGGCTACATATAAATGTCATAATCATGTATCTCTTTTCAATTTCTACCAACAAAAATATAAAGATATAAGAATTTTAATTAATTTTTCCCATTCAAAATACAAAAAGAATTCATACACAAATCTTAAATTCAAAGTGAAGTATCTCAAAGATACTTTCAGTGTGTGGGTTGGATATCTAGTTGCTCAGTTTTTTCCTTAATACCATACTGTGTTTTTGTTTTGATATACTTAAGAAATCTTCACCAACACAGATATAATATTTTACTTAATTTTTGTTTAAGAATTTAAAAACAATTGATATCTTTGAAACCTTTCTGCTGTGGAATATTCCTTTATACTGTGTGAATATGTATCTCCATGATTGGTTTAATAAGCAAGCTGGCTGGCCAATAACTAAACAGGATACAGTTAGGCAAGAAAACCAAACCGAGAATAATGGGATAAAGAAGGGTGGAGTCAGAGAAGTTGCCAGCAGATGCAGAGGGAACAGGAAATGGACATACCATGTTAATACAGATACTACAACATGTGGCAGAGTGTAAATAAGGAATATGGGTTAACTTAAAATGTAAGAGCTAGTTAGTAATAAGCCTGAGCTATTGCCCAAGCATTTATAATTACTATAAGACTCTGAGTGATTATTTGGGTCTGGACAGTCAGGACAGGAAACTTCCATTTACACTTTTCATTAAACATTTTTGTCTGCGAATAAAGCCTGGATGGGATAAGAATTAGAGAAAAATTGGTAATGTTTACTGTATTACATTATGTTATTCATACAAAGTCTTTTCATAATACTTATTTTAGCAATATAATATTGTAATGAATCATAATACATGTTTTTATAATCTTTATTTTTTTTAAAGTTCAAATTATTTAACTTTCTGGGCATTTTTTGATTTTTTACTTTTTTCTCTGCCTACCTGAGTGATTATTCTTCACTTTACAGGTAAGTAAAAGTTCTACAAGTCTCTCTGGTTGCACGTCAGGTGATTCTCTTACTTATGTTCAAACTAGTTTGTTAATATGTATTAATTATATTTGGTGTATCTTAGATAACCATAAATAGGAATGCTTTTTAGCCAAGAATTTTTTCATAAAGGTACATTGTATTTTATATACAAATAATATTACAATATATTATGTGTTATGTATGTGTGTAAACAGGCAACTATACATGTGGTTTCCTCACCTCAGTATATGTTGGAATCTTTCTATGATGCTATACTGCATTTAAAAATCTACAGGTGCATAAATCCTTAATATAAAATGGTGAAATCTTTGGTTGTGATTTTAACATCCTTCAGTAAACTTAAATCAATTTCTAGTTTATTCATAGTATCTAACACATAAATATTATATACATCATTATACTATTGTTTAGGGAAAAAGTCTCTACACGTTTAGGGCACACACATTATTTTTCAAACGCTTTCCATCTGGTGTTGGTTTGACCCACAAGATACAAAGCCTGCAGCTGGTGACCAACTCTGTGCCATTACATAAATACACACACATATGTGTTGTGCATATATCTATATCATGCATGCACATGAATATATACACATTTATTTGTATATAGTCTTCAACTTTCCTATGTCATTTTTTACCTTAATTAGCACAGTGTCAAAGTAAGAATGTTTATCCCTGGTACTACTAAGTGACATATCATGTATTCATTTCCAACTACATTTAAAATTGACCTTTAGGTAAAATTGAGGAATGTCTAGAAATGTCTGTCATAAATTTCCAAGTTTTGAGGGAAATCTGTAGCATACAGAAGACAAAAACAAAAACAAAAAACAAATTAAAAACACAAAAAAAAAAAACCCAAAACACATGACAAAACAAAACAAAACAAAAAGAGTCTTGGTACTAGCTGAGTAGCCCCAGAGCACATGCTTACAATTTAGAACCTCAGACCTACTCATGAATTAGACCATGTCAAAACATCCATTTTGGTAAGATTGACACACTGTATTTATGCACATTATAAAGAAGTAACACTTGAATGGAGAATATATTGCATTTTTGTCTTTAGTATTTGCAACAAAATTGAACATTTGATATTAGAAATTAAGAAGCTATATTCAAAGGAAAGTTATGGTTAGAAAGTTTCATCTCAGTTTTTCTATTTCCACTTAGAAACTGGAAGCCAACATTTGGGAGACACTTTTATAGCATTGTTTCTCACAGGTTAGAAAGCCAGTTACTATTAGAGGAGTCACACCCCAGTATTTCACTGATATACAATACGTAGATATGAACATGTTCAGCTCCAGATGAGTTCACAGTGAATCTTTCAATTATCTATGTAACATTCTTTAGTGATTTTGAGGATGTCTTGGTCAAATAACCTTAGGAAGCAGCATGATATGTAGGCACCATAATATTTAATCTTATATTAAAGAAAATCTGTTTAGTTTCACATCTTCCAGATAATTTTAAACAACGAACCATTGTTTACCATTATATAAATCTAAATGGTCTATTATTGCGCTGAGAAATAAGAGTGTGTAAGATTATTCAGTAAAGACAGAATCATGAGAAACTGTGCATATGAACACTAAGAAATATGCTACATGATCTGATGATATCATATGCCTGCCGTATGTATCATATTGAAGCTTTGATTTGCTTTTGAATCATATTGTTATTAATATAACCTTTAGGGCTAATAGACTCAATAGACACAAATGTTCTACTTAGAATTAACTCAGAAAACATTTAATTTTCTAGATGAGTTTTGTCTACAAATTCATATAACACATAAAAATTACTTTTCAATATTTAAAGATGGGAGACCCTGTTCTTAGAAAATGTGTTCAAAAGCATAGAATTGACAAGTGACAAAATCAAAGGTCAAGATAGGCTTGTTTACAGGATGTCTTAGTGGATAGAAAGATGTAAAGAAACCTTGCTGGCCCATTGCTCTTGCTTGTGTCCCTCAGTATAGATTGTGTTCAACAGCCTTCCATGTATGTACTTTACTGCCCAGTGAAATAAGTTTTGCAAAATCCGTGAGATCCATATTTATGCAATATTTCATTTAAATATCTGGACCACTTTTATTAAAATAAAAAGGGTGTGCATATGATCATTTATATGATGTAGTATACTAATTTAAAAATAATCAAAATCTCTAATGCTATGGAATAATTAAATAATACCTATCATGTAATCCAAAATATTTACTAATTCATAATGTACTTTTACTTCAAAGAACAACATGTAATAGCATAGAGCTTGGAAAGTCTACTTTGGTCCAGGGTTCCATGGCTGGCTCTCATAATTATGTTTGAATGAAGGAAATTATTATGACAAAGAAAAAGCAAGTCCTCTTACTTTATGTCCAGTATGTGAGGAGAGGTTGGCAGGTTTTAAGCATGAGAGGTACTGGAAATACATTATTAGTTATTATCCTATAGCTTGAAGCACTACCTCAACACCAAATCTCTGAAAGTCCCCATATGACAACAGTAACTACATCACTGATTTGTTTACTGACATTTTATTGAGTTTCAAAGCTCATGATTTTACATGTGATTGTACAAAGCATTAATAAAAAGATAAAAAGATTGTACAAGAGTATGGTGGGGATCCAATAGCTTAAATTTTATTGTTGTGCATGGTCAGAATAATGTCATATGTAAATATAGGAAATTTCTATGAGACAAAAGTTGCAATAGCTGTATCTTTGCTTCTGTGAGGACAATAGCTCTATAAGTTATTAGTCTTGGAATTAAACTATTTTTAAGATACATGTATCAAGAATTAAATTTAAATCTTGTCAAGAAATACAATTTTCTCAATTACCTGTCCTGTTCCAATTTGTTCAGGGGAGAACAAACTCATTGTACTGCTTTTGACTTTTTAGTTTACAGGAAATATTAGATGTTATAATATTTACATTGGTGTTAGAATATACAAATGAGACTTATCTACAAAACACACACACACACACACACACACACATAAACACACACATGCAAACATCCTCCTTTCTACAGCTCTTAAGACAAAGCAACTTTTTTTATTCTGTATGGTAAAGAAAATCTTTACTCTCCACTGGGATATGAAAACCAACATTCAATGATTTTCCTTGTCTTTCATGATTCAAAATGTCAATCCAATCATCTGCCATTGGGAAGAGGTGAAATTCAAGACATTGAAAACAATACTATAGAATGATAATCTGCTTTTAGCATAAGAGGCCACAATGTCCTAACCACTGTATTCCAGCTCTGAAACTCCCTCACTACTCCCAAGTGTCATTGATACACTAATTTTGTAGACATCTTTTGAAGTCAGTCAATAAAGTTGTCAGGATCATGTTGCCTGTTTCAACCATCAGGGGGAAAAAAGCAATTTCCAAACTTTATAAAGTTTTTATGTCTGTTTTTTAAAGGTATTTTCTGTTTAATGTAGCATGAATTTTTGCAGTGTTGAGCCAGTAACACAAATCTAACTCCTTCAACTTAAGTAGACTCTGTGCAACCTCCTCTTTAGATCAACAATAGTAGCGATTCCAATGTAAAACCATTGGGTCTAAGGAACAATGTCTAACTAAGATCTTTAGATCCCTAATTAACTCCCTCTTTCTTCATGATTTTCGCTTTACCCTTTTAGAGTGAAAGAAGCAAGAGGAAGCTATTCTAATTCTTTGTATTACCAGGTATTTTAACCAACACATGCACAAACCTGCAGAATTGTGTGAACTGACTAAAATAACTGAAGATAGGACATGAGAGTAAGACTTTCAGCAAGATAGTAATTTGTCAAGTCAATTTTGTAATAATAATATTGATTGGCTATTACTTTGTTCAATGTACATATGTCTAATATTAAATCAGTGTTTACTAGAGAGACCTGGAATGAAGTTTTAAATGTCACAAAGCTACCAGAAGCATTATGTGTGCTTGTGCACAATAGTCAGCAGAACAAAGTGAGGCAAAAATACTTATACTTTAGAAACATTTACTACGTATTGAAATTTCTTTGCAACAAGATCTCACCACATGAGAAATATTTTTAAAGCACTAAAAGCATGTTGTACTTTCTGTTGTATTAGAATGATGAAAATACTGGGAATTAAATGTTTTTTCTTAACACATCAGTAATATTAGGTGCTTTTTATCATTGTAACTGACTTTACCCCTCCCCACTGGAAACTTTTCTCTTGAATTCTATCATAGGTCTTGTGTAATTGATAATGCCAACATGGTTTTGATTTCTTCATGGTTCATACTTTGCTTTTAAAAACTAGCTTATAGGAAGAGGCTGGTATCTGTGTGCATTTCCTCTGCATGTTCATATGAATCAGTTTCCAGCTTACCTTTACTGTGCTCTACAGGAGCGAGGAAAGTTATCAGATGAGAAAAAGGACAGCTGACATACTGTTAAGACAGGTAATGGATAAAAACTATATTTGGAACTAAGCCCTTTTAATAATAAAAGTGCTCACAGCAAACTGATGCTTTTTTGTTTTTGAAAAAAGACCTAATTACTTTAAAAAATTAGAATATACAAAATTATAGTAACTACCTGGCTAATTAGGGGGTAAAAACCCACAAAGTTAATAATTGTAAAAAAAGTTACTTCCTATGAAAACTTAGAAAAATAATTAGATTGTGCAAACGCATGTACAGGTGAATGTTAAAATACTGCTTTCCTTTTTAAAGCAAACATGATATCCTCAAGATAAATGATTGCTGTGTACATGTGCCTCCTATGGCTTTACCAGGACACAAATAACTATCCCAACTATCGACACTTTTGAATACAAATGAAAGTATAGGTGTCTAAAAACATTTTTCAGATTGTTTAAGATAGACAAGTTTCTGATTACAAAGCAAACTTTATTCCTTTGAGTCTACTTTATGAACTCCAAGTAAATTCTTATATAGAATTCATTTATACAAAACTTACTCTAATGCTTATTTCTCCATATGTTTGCATCCTTTCTGTGTCTTCAACTTCCTAAAATTTGATGTGAAGAAATCTAAATTTTAATTAGCAATGCACAGTAATTGTTTAAGTAACAAGTTTTGGCATTTGTTTTAAACAAAACACATTTGTTTAAAACTGGATTAGAGTTTTCGGTTATTATTGACTCTTTAAATATAAAGTGATGTTTACTTATAGTTAAAATGGTTTTTGTGTGTTTGTGCATTTTATTGATGTTTTTCTCCAAATACTGAAAATAATAGGATGTTGATGGATACTAATGAACAACTTCAAAAATTACATATTTTCATTAATATGGAATGGGTACAATTCAATTCAGAGTTGATTATTGGACTAGGCTATTTTGTTTCTTCTTCCTAAAAAAAAAAAAACTGCAGTCAGTCACTGATAAAAGATTTTAATATTACCTTTAAAGTCAGGAGATATAGCACACTAAGTTAACACTAAAGATTAAAAATTTAATTTTTGAAATTATACTGGTGATCTTAAAACAGTACATACCATAAACAATGTTTTAATTTAGAGTCACCATGGACTCCTTTTTAATTGAAAAGTATGAGTAATTTAATCACCTGCTTTTGTTTAATATAATTCCCTATTTGTTTTTATTTTAATATAATTGTTCTCATGACAATTCTTTTTTACTCATTAAGACTATTCTAGCATAAGACTTGGGCATTTTTTTCTTATGTATTCAAGTTTACTATACAAAAACACAGACGGATGTCCACAAATTAAGTGAATTCCAACCAATTTTCTTCTCTGAATGTCTATTTACTTATAAATGTTATCAATTAGCAATATTGGCTATGCAACAAGCCATCAATATAAGAATCAACTAAACCTGAGTTCCATTAGCTAGTGCCCTGACAAAGTATCACGTTACTTGAGATCTCAACAAGGAAAAAACTTGAAGTGTAAAATATTACAAAAATATTATTTACTAGTAAGCAATAATTGGTTTGTTTCAATTTCACAGCTTTCTCTTTCCATTGGCTAAATAGTATGTTATGTATGTACACTGAGTCTGATAGAAACTTACTTCATGGAAAATATGCAAATAAGCATATCACAAAGCAATAGGGTATTGAAAACCTAGAGTCAATGGAAGTTTCTAGAATGAGGGAAAATTAATAGTATTAATAAATCAGTGATTCTACATAAAATGGGTTGGAGGAAGTGTAAGGTTCAGGACTTAATCTAGCTGGTATAAGCTAAATGAATATACATATTTCTACTAAAATGATGAACAGTCAAGTTCTTTATCCACGTTTTCTTTTGTTTAATCAGAGACACACAGGGAAGGGAGACTTCTTCCCTCTGAAAACTTGGGGTCTTAATTATTTCTGAAGCACACCAGTTATGATGTATGAAGGCCCCACAGTGGCTCTTTTACCTTGATGCAAGAGCAAAGTGAATCGATAATAGGCAAAAGCCTTCTATGTGGGTTTATGTATCCAAGTGATCTTTCTCCAAATTGTTTCCTATAGAAATGGGAAGCTACCTATTTCAAATTTCCTATAATGAAACACAAAGGATCATATTGGAAGGTGTCAGTATCAGAGTACCGAGCAAGCTAAATTGAAGTCACTTTCCCATTGTTCCATGAAACCTGCTTTTTTTCTGATGTTGTTTACATTTGAAGTTTTCAAATCATGCACAAGTACTTGTAGTCCACAGACAATATGCTTATTTCCAAGGCTGTCTTAGATATGACCACAAAGGGATATATATATGGGTGGATTAAGCTACTTTGGGAAGTTAATATTTAATATTGCCATGACACAGGGGAAACCAATTATTTCAATGCTAGTGTTTCTCCTCCAAATTAAAATGTCCATGGACTTAAAGAAAATATTCACATCAGCTGACTAAAATGGAATGATCCGTGGATTCTTTTGAAGTGGCTTTCACATTAATGTATGCTCTGGCTCAACATGCTTTTCTACAGTCACAGAATTTAAAGTCCGTATGGATAACTGGTTATTCCCACTCTCAGCTCTTCTCATTTTGATCTGTCATTTTTTAATGGCTAGTATGTAGATATTCCTAATGTACAACAAAGGCTATATTGTAGAAAATATAACTTGGCAAGTTCATTTGAGCTTTATTCTAACTGGGACTCCTTGCTTAGAAACTGATGGTAGCGCCAGGCGGTGGTGGCTCATGCATTTATTCCCAGCACTCGGGAGGCAGAGGCAGGCAGATGGATCTCTGTGAATTCAAGTCCAGCCTAGTGTACAGAGCAAGTTCCAGGACAGCCAGGACTGCTACACAGAGAAACCTTGTCTCAAAAATAAAAAACAAACAAACAAACAAAAAAAACAGAAAGACAGAAAGAGAGAGAGGGAGAGAGAGAGAGAGAGAGAGAAAGAGAGAGAGAGAGAGAGAGAGAGAGAGAGAGGAGAGTAGAGAGAAACTGCTGGCAGCAGAAGTATAAGGTTTACAAGTTCTTTTTAAAAAAATTGTTTTGCTCTTATTTCCCGCCATAAGCTGAAAAAAAAAACCAAAAAAACAACAAACAAACAAACAAACAAAAAACAGTGTAAAACCTGTCTGACATATGAGGCATGAAGGTACAGAGGATGCAATGGGGGTAGGGTGGGGTGTCAGAGGGCTACAAAAGAAGTCAGAGGGATGGAAGAGAATTAACACAAGGAACTTGGTCTGAGATTGCCATTACAAAAACAAAAAGCAAACAAACAAAAAAACTAATACTGTGTGTGTCCATTTTAAAAATCTTATTTTCTTCTACAATGAATACACACTTTTCTATTACTACTGCATCTCTTAACGGAGTAAATTTAAATTTCCAAATTACTCTATCAAAATGGAGCTTACAGAAAGGGGGGAAAGATGAATCACTCAGATGTGTTATTTAAACAATGAAATAAATGTGTCTTTAGACACAAGCCCAGTGACTATAGATGGTTTATAAGTAAGCACACAGTCATCTTTGTCAACCTACTCGAGTGTGAGTCCCTCATATTGCTTTAGCCCACTCCATTTCCATGGTTGACTTTGTCTTCAAAACCTTTAACATGTTGTGTTTGGATATTCAACTCAGATTGATTCCTTTTTTGTGGCTTACATGGGTCACGAAGGATAAGGAAAGTTTATATTCTGAAAAGGGAGGAAAGGAAAGGCAAGAAAAATGAAAGGAATGCTTGATAATATAGTACATACATCCAAACAATCTCTTCTAAATCTCAATCAGTTGTTTATTGGTTGGCAAACAAGTTTCACTTTTACAACAAATATTAGTAATGAGGTCATCCAACTTGAGACCATACAAAATGGATCATAAATTTAAAAAAAAAATTGTATGTGCTGCTAATTTACCATTTGTATTCCTACATTACTTAAAATCCTGTCAAATAAATAAATGTTCCTGTTAACAGAAGACTTTCAAAAAATCATTGCAAAATAATTTGACCTTTCAACTCTCACTTCGAGGGAGTGAATGTCCTGTAACAGTTGGTAGCGCAGGTGCCCTCATGGGGTCTGACTGCGCACTTAGCACTGGAACGCCTATGGAATACAGCTTTTCACATGCAGAAGCCCCTCTAGCTCTATAGACACGTCTTAGCTTCTAGAATCATAGCTACTGCCTTGGTGATGAACTGCTTGCCAAATACGCTTTGCATTACAACAGATGTGCCCTGGAAACATAAAATTTGTCCTGCTTTAATTTGCAAAAAGGTGTTGGAAATATTCGGGCTGGATAAAGATATATATAGTGAGGGAAGGACGTCTAATTTTATTTATTTTATTTTATTTTTTGTAAAAAATAATTTGTTTGCATTACTAGAAAATGATTCTTATAAAGTGATAGCTTCATTTCTTTATTATTATTATTATTATTATTTTTCCAGGTGAAGTTTTAAAGGAAAAAAGAAGGTGAGGGGAGAAGGGACAAAAGAAGAGGAAAAAAAAAATGAAAGAAAACAAGAAAGGAAGGAAACTTTGCTCTTTTACTGGTATACAAACTTGCAAGACTAGCACAAAAGAAAGTTTCTTCTTTGCCACTACATTAACAGGACTCAAATTCTGGAGGAACAGAAAGCAGACTATATGCGCAATGCTAGTATCTGTACATTACATAGAAATTGTTCAATTTTTTTCTGCCATTAGTTTTATCATCAGTTAATACAGCAAATCATAAAATATGCATTTAGCATATAATTCTAGATTCCCCTCCGTCAGATTATTAATTTTGTTGTTTTGTTTTTGTTTTGCACAGCTATTCCTGCTGTGAACTCGAGTTGTGAGTGACCATGAACCGCTAGGTGACATAGTTCTCTGTTTCTACGGCTGGGCAGCAGCACTCCAATCTAGATGCAGCATTGTTACTAATTTCAAACAATTGTTCTGGCCTTTTTTAAAAGAACAAAATGAAACGAAACGAAACAACAGGTCCTTGTGATTATAGTAACAGAGCATCAGAGATGTTAAAACAAACACAACATAACTCAACAAGGCCACAAATGAGCGCCATTTTCTTCATATCTCGTTCATTAACATAATGAAGTCTCCATCTGAGGGGATAGGACAGGAAAAAACTGGACACAGGAGCATCTCAGCAGTTAGCTTTCTCCCCTGGGCCGACCTAAAAATTCAAGTTAAAAAAAAAAAAAATTGTCAGAGAGTCTCTCTTTTGAGAACAGCATCAGATGTCGGAGTACACAGGATGACCACTGCTCGTAAGGACTCAGAATGGTCCACTGGGTGTTTGCAGTCCTGTTGGTTGCAATCTCCGTGTCATCTTCTATAGACTAGTGACCAAGTGCGCGGGTCCTTTGGAAGTCCCCTCCGGAGAGGCCCCGTCTTTGTTGGGAGGAACTATGAATCCGTCGCTGCTGCCACGCCCCAGCTGGTAGTAGGCGTGCAGCGGGTGCACGTGGTTTCTGGAGCCCAGGTTTGGCATGCTTTTGTAGTAAACATCTTCGGGGTCACCACCCTTGGCCGCTGCGGCTTCGGTCTGGGTGCTGGCTGTCACGCTGTCTGCAGCGGGCACGCCGGCCAGGGCCGGCATGCTGGTGTACAGAGAGTCCCTGTGTGGTGACTGCAGGTCTTCTGTGTGCTCGTCAGTTAGCAGAGGGAAGAAGCTTTCACTGTGGTCCTGGGGCAATCGCCTCCTGCTGTAATGGTGTGGCTGGTGGTTCTCCGTGGAGTAAACCCTCGGGGGTAGCAAGGGAGCATCCGATTCCTCATGAATGAGTTCCAGACCCAGACTCTCCTCATGATTAAAGGACGCTGCATCGTCGAGGACTATGGCATCATCTTCACTCCCACTGCCTAAGTTGTTGACCAGTTTGTTCATCATATTCCTATTCTGTTCACTGGAGCGCTCGTGATTGTTCAGGTACGAAGGGATATAGTTGGAAGTGAGTTCCTTTAGGATCTTTTTCTCTAGGGCAGTCTCGTTGTGGTTATAGCCACGGTCTATAATTTGCACACAGTTGCTCAGGTATTCACCGCCAGCAATGCTGTAACTGTTGCCATGGTTACCATTCAGTGGTAGAGTATCCATGACACTTGTATCCCTGGCATTGTTCAGAAGCCCCTCTGAAAAAGATTACAAGACACTATGACATTTATATCCAATGAGCCATCAAACACACACACATACACACACAAACACAAAAGTAGTAACAGTCATGGAATCTAAAATATGTATAAAAATGCTAGCATCTTAAATATAAAATGGAAAGAAACAAAAAGCACTATTAAATCTATATATGTCAGCATGTATATATGTATATATATATATATATGTATATAGTCAAAAAAACAAACAGAAATGCTTTAAGTACAAAAGAACTATTCTAAATAAATTTTTAAGAAAATTATTATTCACTTCTAATTTCACACAAACAGAATCAGATACATGAAGTGTATTTAGCTGTAATGTAAATTAAAATAAGATTTTATGCAATCATTGATTGCTTTCAATTTATACACATCAAAGTCAGTTAAAATGTCTGACTTTACACATCTCAGAAATAGCTATAGCATAAAGCATGTGTGGCACTTTGCCTATGTAATTCAAAAGCAAGAGAAGCAGCTTTTAGTAATTTGGTATATAATTTAGGAAGATTAAAATAATTGTTGCATACAAAATCACAACAGGATTATATTAAATTTGCAAGTCATGAAATAATGTCCAGTCAAATAAGTGGAACATCGAAATAATTTATATGTACTTTCAAAAGTGTTTGAATTTTTTTTTGTACTTTTCAACTGTAACAACTTTAGTTATTACTATATATTAACCCATAAGTTATTATTTAGGGTCACTGAAAAGTACTACAGAAGAAGTACAGGGTTTATTCCTAAAAGCACAATATTATTATTAAAATTACCATCATAATTACTGATGACTTGGGATGTATTAAAATTTAGTTTTAAAGAAGATAAACATTTTATTCTGGTAAGGAACAGCTTCAGGGAAATAAATTAAACCACAAACATTTCAAGGTTTTTTTCATTCCCTTGAATAAGCAGAAGTTTAAGATTCTATAATAGTTTCATAAATCACTTTAGGCACATTGACAAAGAAAAACACACCTACACATTTAACCAGTACTGATAAATCAGGAAGGGTATGTCCAAAAAAATTTATTTGAAGAATTCTCTTAAACCTCTCAATACACTTCTAAATTGTGAAAATACAGCACTCATTCTATATCTGTGATGTAATTGTATTTATGAAAACTCAGTTCAATGACAGTTGAAACGACATGTCACATATACGCCAATTTTATATGGACTTTCTCATACTTTACATTCAAGTAAAACAGATTTCAAAATAATAGCAATTCAAAAAATCCATTAATCAGCAGTCACCACAGACATAGGTTGAAGCGATTTATTTTCATGTTGTAAAATATCTGGTACACAAATTCACAATGTTAGGAAAAGAAGTAAATGTTTTCTAAAGGTGCTGCATATGACAGGTGACTGCTGTTGCAGAGACTGGCATGGTAATGGTTAATGGCTATGATTATGTTGCTGATGCATTGAAACACTTTTTTTTTAAATTTTGTTGTCAATGCATTTGGTATTGGAATTAAAACAGCCATAGAAAATAATGTGGGCATGTTGCAATGGGACACATTTTAAATGATGGAATGCATTAATTAAAATTAAAAGTTTATGGGTTACTTTGCAAAAAAATGCTTAATTTAAAAACAATTTAACTCACACAAACACTACATGAGACTTAACAATTATGTTGATTATATGACAGGATAAAAAGAATCAGACAACAAAAGCGTCTAATCTCTATTAGCAGATATTTATAGAAGTCGATTTATAGGCTCTTTAGTTTTGAAATTGTGAGATGAACTGTTTTTAATAACTACATCATCTATATGTGATGCAATAAAAGTGAACTGAAAAAAATTACATTTGATATGCAATGTTTAGCTTTACTCCCATACTTGTCTCTCTGTAGGGCTCTAAACGACAGCATGAAGAAAAGGAAAGAAAAAACAACGAGTAAGCTTACAGCGACAATAGGAGAAACGTGAGTCAAAGCAAATTGATGATATGCAGAAAAAAGAGTCACAGGAAATCATTCCCCCTGCCCCCATATTCATGAGTCTGTGTTACATGGTTTATCATCATTCAAATACTGAGATGTTAGCCAGGAACTGAGAGTCCTCCAGTTTAATACACACCAATGCAGTGATGCTTTAATAAGTGTTTCTATAGCTCGCAAATTTCATAAACATTTGTATTACATTTATAATCATCACAGGGACCAGAGAATGAAAAGAGGGTAAACTATGACTTTTCTTTCTCTCTCTCCCTCTCTCCCTTCCTTCCTTCCTTCCTTCCTTCCTTCCTTCCTTCCTTCCTTCCTTCCTTCCTTCCTTCCTTTCTCTTTTGGTTTCTCTGTGTAGCTCTGGCTGTCCCAGAACTCACTCTGTAGATCAAGCTGACCTCAAACTCAGAGGTCCATTTGCCTCTGCCTCCTGAGTGCTGGGATTCAAGGTGTGCACCACCACAGCCTGAATAAGCTATGATTATTTCAATCACTGCATTTCAATATTATATGCTTGAGATATTAGAAAGTACCTGCTGTAGGAACATCATATATTTTTAAAGAAGTTATTGGTGAAATTAAAAATGAAACACAGAAAGAAAATCTAAGTTGGTTTTCATAACTGTGTTCTATCACTGTGTTTCTTCTCTTTGCCTGTACAAGGGTTACTTTCCTCCGTTGTACCTGGACAGATGCTGTGTTGTTTAAAACTAGAGGATCAACGCTGCCATTTCTGGAGCTCACATTAAGCAGATTTTTAACTACAGGAGAAATATCAAATCCAATTAATATTTTACCGCCTGGTATGTGGGAAGAAAAACTTGCATCCTCAATTGGAAGTTTTGTTGTTTGTTTTGTTTTTGATTGTAGCATCATCATACTCAACAAAAATATTTTATGAGTAGATGACTTAAAAGACAATCCCAGAAATTTTATTCTAAGGAAAAGCTATCTGTAATCAGAGCAGAGAAATAATTACTCTTGCTGTTTTGTTTACATGAAAGTTAAAATATCTAAAAATAAAATCAAGGCAACTACTGGTCCGTGTCACTTCAGAAGTCTCCAGCTTGTAATTCAACCAGTTCTATTTTTTGACACTAATATTTTTGTTAGTGTATGCTAGCTACAAAAAATATGAGTTCATATATTCACAGTTTGGTCATATTTACTAGCTAAAGGAGGAAGTATTTATACTTTAACTATTTGTTTTCTTCTTAAAATAAGATATGTCACATTTTATGAGGCAGACAAAATTCCATCTAAAATGTTGAATTAGCTTTAGAAGGAGAGTTCAGAACAAACACTTCAGGTGTTTATCAGCACATATCCAAATGCTTCCAGGCTCACTGTGGCTCATTAATTGTGCCTGGGCCTGATCTGATGCCATGCTGCTAATTCAAAAGAGCGAGAATCAGAAAGGTGGTCCTAGGCTTCTGATGCCTCTGCTAAAATCCCTTGTTCTCCTCTGCCACAGATTTGCGTGCCATAAGGTAATATTAGTTCATATTCTATACAACTTCTCATTCCAACCAAATATGATGTACTCGTCACTGCATTCTGTTCGCCTTAAAATTTTTGGATTTGAGTTCACTTGCCTTGAAAAGTACATTTATTTTAGTAAAATCATACAATGTTGTTTTGACAGGCTTTTCAATGAGACTTCTCTTCATAAAAATTTAATTTCTCATACTGACAAGAAATAATGCTCCAGAATTACTATACATAAGATTTAAAATATTTCCATAGACAGTCTCTAAATTCAGTATAATGAATGCATATTCTTCATTTTTATTGCTCACTCTATTTCAGCAACACTACAAATTTTAAGTAAAGGCGTTGCAACCAAGAATGAATACTTTCAATCTGGTGTCCCAGTGCATGAAAAGCATTGGCACAACTGAGTCAGAGTAGCCACAGAACAAAATCAAGTGATAATCCAATATGAACTACTTTCAGTACATACCAAACCACCTATCTTTCATGTAAGATTTCACCTTGCCAGTAATAATATAAGTTCATTCATCTGAAAGCATAAGATTAGTAGCAGTATGACAATCGCCAAGATTTATTTTTGATGAGTTTTTAAAAACTTACTTAAGCACTCCTGCAGTTCTTTAACATATTAAAAAGAACTATAAAATAAATAGCTACATAATTTCAACTTTGACTCTGAAAACAAAATTACCTAAGCTTTTTTAAAAAGGATACCTAGTAGAATTTTTTAAATTTACTGAAATAAGAGACAAATTCATCCGCATGATGTCTTTGTGTATTTAATAATAATTTTATATGACAGTGTCTAGTTATGGATTACATAAAAATAGCACTGTGTGCATAAGGTATTGTTTTAAATTTCACACTGTAAATATTTTGCTTCTATATATTCCTATGCATTTTGTCTAGATTACCCCAGGATAGTTTTAAGCTTTATTGTTGAGATTACTTTTAAAGTTTTACAACCAGAACTCTCTTATTTAATCAGCTTTACATGTGTTCCATGTTTTAAAAACTCCTTGATTTTTGGATGAAGAAATAGTAGATTGGGAAAAACATTTAAGTTAATAATTGTTAGTTTTTCCTTCTACAAGCAATTATGAATTATATATAAAAATCAAAAAGCAAAACAAATGTAATATTAATTTAGATTTAACACAATTACCAACATCTTGTGTAAGTGGAATGCTGCTGAGTACAATTAGAAAATATGATGCAAACAGACACATTACATCATTTAAAATGTGCTGCTTTCACAACATGTTTTAAGTTGTTTATAATGACATTTCTACTTGCCACTTCACCTATGGAAAATGGAGATGGGCAAAGTAAAATGCTTTTACTACTAGACTGTTCTGACAAACCACACAGGGCTTACTGTGCTGAGCACAGTTCATGGAGCACCACCGTGGCATAGGAACCCGGACAATAGGCAGTATAGGAAGGGTGACCATGAGAAGGGCCCAGATTGTTCTGTTTGACTAGGGAACTGGAAGGACAAAGGAAAGCACATTGGATGCTTTTAATATTCAAAGGATCTCCTAAAGAAAACAGAGAACCGGACTCTTCTTGACAGTATAGTCAGGGCAAAATGGACACACATGAAAAGCAAACCAAGCACATCAGTGATGAATATATGGGCTCCTGGGCTGAGGAGGCCATTGTTATAGGAATAACTAACTGAACCTTACAGACACAAGCAAATGAGGAGCTCATGCTCTCTGCCCCTCCTTTTCATTCTCAAAGTCTGTGGTTCTTATACTTGAAGTTTTTTAAAAAGCTGATGGAACTGAAGGTTCACACAGTTATTTACTAGCAAACACCTTAAAGTCACCCTTTAATGGATAACTAATACTTTGAAAAGAGTTTTCAGATAATTCTTTGCATCTGTGAAGGAGGCACTTGGGCAAAGGCAGTAGGTGTCAGGTGATAGTGGCACACCACAGAGATCACTCGTTTTTTGAATGGGGCACAGGTTTATACAGTTACACCTCGAACTCTTCACCGCAGATTAAATGAAAACGCAGGCAAACAAAAAAACCTCCCAGCGTTCTGAGTGTAACAGAAATCAACTGCTAATCCATCACAATACATTGAAAGAAATCAAAGACATCTGTATCTTGGAGGATTGTTCTGGGGGAACATCATCCTTTTAAATAAGTGGATCACTAGGTGGGATTTTTATTTTGTGCAAATAAATTTGTTATCTTTTTACATGAACAGAAATAGGATACTTAAAAATGCTTTGTGCCCCTAGTAAATTCTTATGTTTGAAAAACAAAAACAAAAATAACACAACAAAAAAATAACAGAAAAATAAGCTTATACTCTAAGATTTTTGAAAGCATGTATGCATATTATTTTTTGAGAGATGGTTTTTGCATAATTTTCAAGCAAGTCAGTGTACAGAGAAACCTTAACAGTAGGCATGGTACAAAAAGGACTTCTGTGGCTTGCCTGGAACAACTCCCATAGCCATGTGCAAGCTGAGGGAGAAAGCCAACTGCTGCTCTCTCCTCCATGGCTTAGGTCAATGCACTCTCCCCTGGAGTTAATCTATTGCTTTCATCAATACTAATGCCTGTATCCAGAGTGAGTTTCATGAGACAGCAAAGAGAGATTTATTCCCTCAATCCTATAACGTTAAGACTACTGAATCAAGTCCTCCTTTATTTTACTTACCTTAGACATATATTCTTGTTACTCAAAATAAGGACACAGGTATTTAACATAGAAATAAATGAATAACAGGGAAGAAATGACAAACCACAATACATTTCATAACAGCACAGGAAAACAAACACATACCGATGAATCAGGCATTTGCGTATCAGGAGGCATCTACCTCTCACAATGGAAACCTTAGGAAAATGCAAAATAAAAAGCACCAAGAGGTACAGAATGTAAAAGGAGTCTGTGTGACTGCTTCCAAAACAAAGAAAAGTCAGGAGAAAAGAAAATAGAATGATGTGCCCATAAAAGCTACATAAAGTGGGACTCTCACTTGAAAAACTTAAGATAAACTTCAGCACACCTTGTGCGTTGTACATGCTGATAGAAGGGTTGTTACAGACCGCCGGTTCCCCAAGCAATGTATTATAGGGATTGTTAGTACCATGCGGACGAAGCAGAGCATTGCTTATAAGATGATTAGCCATGGCTCCTGGAGCAGCCCCATAGAAAGACAGAGAAAAAAAAAAAAAAAAAAAAAGGTCAATCAGGCAAATGTGCTTGATAAAAAGAAAAGAAACATTCAGAATGACAACAGTTGACATAGCCCTGATTACAGGCAGGCAGATACATAGACTAAAAAAATATGTCACTGGCACACACATTTCAACAATGCACATATTTGAGTAAATGGGAAAGATTTACAGTGTTGATTAAGCCACATTTAGGGTACTATCTTTCCCAAGGTGTATGCAAGAATATGTTCCCATGCTTGCAAAAACTGAAAACAAAATTAAAAAATAATAACTCAAATCTTGCCATCCACACAAACAAAACACAAAGCTACAGCCAGAAAAGGAAAGGGTTAAAATGCAGAAAGAAAGCTAAAATTAAACAAATACATTCCCTCATTCATAGAAATCACTGAGGTTTCCTATTTGCATGAAAGTTAAAAATAAATAAATAAAATGCAAAAAGTATGACTGAACACTCATTTGGAGAGCAGGTGTTTACACAACAGAAGAATCTTAAAATTCTATGAGAAATGCTTAAATTGAAATAAAATAAAATGTGGTTACTTATTAGTACACCACAAGAAGCATACTAATCTGGTGATCTAACAAATATGATGAAAATCACATGGTTATTAATTTTAAATAAAGTATCAACCTCGTGGTATTAATGAATACACACACACACACACACAGAGTCACACATATATATTTTCCATTTTCCAACTAGTTGTTCAAACTTAGCATACTAAAATAACAAAGTTTAAATGTTTGTGTACAGATAATCTTAGTGTCTAGCATATTAGCACTACTATGAGGCAACCTGTGGCCTACAAAACCAATGATCCAAAATGGTAAAGATAAAATATACTTGGACCATCTATGAAAATGATATGTTTGACTGTAATTTATGTGAGATGTAGGGGTCATTGTGATTGAGGAAACACAAACACAAAACATATCATGAAGTGGTTGAGTACATAGGTATGTGTGAGAATGAACATGTAAGCTATATTAATATTAACTATTTAAATATAAGAATTAACATACAAGCTGTAGACTGGGAGAATGCATATAATACAAGATAATTAAACTTGCGAATGAACATAATACAAACCATAGACTGGGAGACTATAATTTTTTAATAACTCTATGAGTATTTGTCATTCTAGTAATCTAAACCACAGAAAAGCCTTTCAGAAGTCAACATTAGGAAGAAAAAATTATCAATATTAAAACAAAACAAAATCCAGTTGGAAACAGATAGATAACTGTAAATAGACATTGTTAAGATGAGAAGTTCTGAAACACCGTGGTCCAAAGCACCTCTCTCAGTTTCTCCTTCAAGATGCACTCGCATCTCCATCCCTCCATATTAACTTATGATCTGCTCACAGGTCTCCCTGAGCTTGGGAAGAAAATTAAGCTTCACAGGATTGAAACAGTATTTGAATATCTGGTGAGAAGATTCAAACTTCACACTAGGCGAAGAAATGGCCAGAGAAGACTCATGCACACTACTGGTTTTCAATGAACACTATATAGATTGAAGTGACAAAATGAAGTAAAATGGTTTAATAAAAAAAAAAAAAAAAAGAAAAGAAAAGAAAGGAAAAGATGCACAACTGCTAAGTAAGTTCACAAAGAACTGTGACTATCCATAGGGAATCACTTAAATCCTAACACTGTATGTGTAAAATGAAAACAGCCTCAAAAGAGAATGTAGGGCAAGGAAGCAGAGAAACCTGATTGATCACATGACATGGGTAGCAATGTAAAATAACAGTTACTCCCGACAACAGTTTGGTGGTTTCTCATTAAGTGAAGAAATCACTATATCATCTGGCAACTGCATTCTTGGACACTGATTTGGATGTAATTGAAATTCATGGTATAATTTGTAAAGGAAAATTCACAGTAGCTCTATTTCTAATAGTTCCAAACAGGAAAGAGCCTGAATTTCTTTCAACTGATGGATCAGCAGTCAAATAGTCTCCCAAATATCTTGCTATGGAAGACTACTAAGCAACAACAACAATAATAATAATAAACAATCATGGTATACTTTAAAAACTAGTCAAATCTCTAAATATTTACTAGGAGAGAAAAGCCACATCCCAAATGCACTATGCAATTCCACTTATATAGAGTGTATACACACACACACACACACACACACACACACACACACAAATCACGTAAAAGAGTAGATGAGTGGTTGCTGAGGATCAGAATTAGAAAGAGAAGATAAATGACTGTGGTCCCAAGGACATATTCTGCTGTCATAAAAAATATGAAACTATGTTTCATATTCCAGTATTGTGATACTGGAAGAATGATTCCATTTTAGGATGAAACTGCACTCAACAAACACACAAACACAATTAATTACAAATAACGGTGATGAAATCATCAAGTTTGGTTGAGCACTGCTGATCAATATCCTGGTTGTGATACGTGGTTTCACAAGATACTGGCATACATGATTGCTCCACATTGTTTTATACAATTACATACATTTCTATAATTACCTCCTCATGAAAGTAAGCTTGATTGAGTTAGCAACACAAAACTTTTTCCACACGTAGGAAGTGTTTTAAAAGCAATAAGAGTAAGAGGACATAGCAATAGTAGTGTTAATACTTTTTAATCATAAATCTTTGTCTCGTAAGATACTGGTAACCTAAAAAATATGTTAGCCACAAAAGTGAGTAAGTGAAAAATTAATTTAGAGGACCATGTAGTCCATTAATGCCCTAAAGTTGAAAATATCAGATCTTTCAGTAAATAAGTCATTTTGTCTTTTGTACATGCCATGTAGTTTTTGCATAGCACTCAATAAATTTTTTTACTATTAAGTACTCACAATTTACTGGCTGAAGATATTCTATGTATTCATTTAAATCCTCCCTCATCATGCAATAAGTCAGCCAGAATGTTAGTTTTCAATAAAGAACTATACATACAGGACATTAATTCTTTAAAAGTAAAAACAATTTGTTATCATGTCTTTAAGACAAAAATGGAAGGTTCTAAAGATAAAACATGTATATTTTAGTTTTTTTGTATGTTTATGATTGTTTGACATGGGATTTACTCTATAAAGTATGTTTATAGCAAATTGTATGTTGTATGTAAATAATGTCTATGATAGCATATATTTTAATCCATCAATTTCAAGCAAAGAAGAAAGTTGATTTTTAAATCAAATAATTATCATTTTATAATTACTCTAAGTACTAAAATAAAAAAGAAAGGTGTAACTTAAAATGAATGTCAAAACCTTAAAAATAGAAAAATACTCAAAATATTTATATCCCTTTAAATATGAAAAAAGATAAGGATTAATTCCTGCATATCTATACTTTCCTCACACATTATTTATTCCTGTAGCTTTATACTTTACTCACATATTATCTATCAGGAGTTAATTGGAAAATAAACTAGGGAGGGTAATGTTCACACAATATATTTATTATCTTTATATATATTAAGAGGTAAGATGAGGGCTTGGAGGTGGTTCAGTTGTTAGAGTACTAACCATAAAAACAGAAGGATGTGACTTTGAACCTCAACCACCCAAGTGAGAGGCCTAGTGGTATAGAGAGTAGGTAATCTTAGCACTAGGAAAGAGGAGCAGAAGGTTTTTCTCTGCAGCTTACGGCTCTGTCTTCCTAAATCGTAAGCTCTGGGATCAATGAAAAACCCAGTCTAAAAACCAGTCATGAAATCCTATACATACAAATAATATTAAATAGACTCAGCAGATTTTAGTTATACATACATTTAAGGATATATATGAATACTCATGTGTGCACACTTGTGTACACTCACATACTAACAAAGAAATAGAAGCCAAGAATTTGAGAGCTACCAAAGCAGTTTATATAGGAGAGGTGGGACAGAGAAAAGCAAAAGGAAAAATGATGTAAGTGTATTTTAATGGCGAATTTTTAAAAATCAAAAATAAATTCTGTAAAAATAGTTAATAAATGAGTAGAATATGTTCTGTACATATCCATCCCTTCACTCATAATGATGGAAAATAATAGAGGAAGATATCTGATAAACACTTGCTCTGACCTGCCTTCACACTCACACATACACACACACATGCATACATAGCACATACATATGTGCATACATAGCAAAATGAATATAAAATGTTAAATATTCCTTTATCCTATAGCAAAAATATTTCTGTATTAATATAAAAAGAATCTGTGCAAAAAATAACAAATGAGTTTGAGAGAGTTCTGTACAAATAAGAATCTGATGGTTCAATGTTTCAATTTTTTGGATTATTGTTCATCTTATAAGAAATATTGGAATACAAGGGAAAAAAAGATAAATATTGGAAAAGAAAGAACTTCTGAATGAATTCTTGTAAAGCTATTAACTTTTTTTTTTTTAACAGATAATCTCTCTGTTTGTGCCTTTCCCAGAATAACATTCCATTTCAGTTCTGTGGGTAGTTTATTTGATTTTATTTTTTTAAAATTCTGGCGTGTGCTTTCAAAGCACTTCAGACAGTGTAGCTACAGATATAGGAAGACAAGCTGAGTTCTAAAGTTGATTTTCATCGCATTTTATTTGATTTCTTTTATATCTATTTTTATTCAAGTTCTGCTAAGGGGGAAAGGCTGGACACACTTCCTGAAATGCTTTCAGGTATTAAGATAAGTATTACTGCATAAAACAAAATTCAGTCTCAGCTACCTGACTTTTGATACGACTTTCTCAGACTTTGGAGATATCAGAATGAGCCACTGGTCACAAGCAACAAAGAATGGCACACAACCATCATAGGAGATTCATCTACTCTTTACACTACACTCATGAATACACATGAAAATAACTAAAAACTTCTGTATTGAAGTCTTTACTCTGGGTACAAGGAGCCTTTTTCTAGATGAAATGAACAGAATTACAATCTACAATTCAGTTTTCTTTCTTCTTACTGCCCTTGGCCCCCAAAGCTCTTACAGCATGTGAGACCTTTAGTTATACACAACTTGAGTATTACTTCAAGTGAGGGCTTCAGCGGTAAGAACAAGAGTGGGTAATGGCACATGATAACAGACTATTTCACAAATAGCGTAAAGACAGAAATTACTCTAGGAATATGTTGCTATAGAAGAGGTGGAAACTATGCTAGTAATCATATCATCCCTCTTCTATGGATCCATCCGATGTTTAAAAAAAAAATTACCTCTTCAAAGCTGTTTGGTGTTTGGAGCCCCTTTACTGGGTCCTATTTATTAATCAGCATCCCTTAAAGGGACCCGACTACCACATTCCTGTAGTCTGCACCACTCACATGGGGGTAGGCAATTATACTTTTGAGTGGTGACCTTGACTGTGCAAAGAGAAACATGAAAACTAAATTCAGCTTGTCACCCATCTTTGAACCGTTTAGCTGCACAGAACTTGTTGTCTTCCATCTTTTGAGTGCAAAGTTACTTCTTTCTTTTCTCCAGTGTACCATCTCTGGTACAGTCTGTTCTGTTTGCTTCTGGCTCTTTCCCCAACTGATGGAGGTCACTTTGAATTCTGAAACTGTGCTCCAGGAATCTGTCTACCTTGTCTCTTCCTCTTTCCTGGAACTGACTTCTGATTTGTAAACTTCCCTTCTGGCAGCTGTGAAATCACTGACGACATCCAAGAAGTTCAATGTTTACAGACCATCTGTCACTGTTTTTTTTTTTTTTTTTTTTTTTTTTTTTTTTTTAGCTGAAAAGTTAAGCTTACCAGTTAGTTTGGAGACACAAATAAGTTGGTCTTCGTGGGAATGGGAGATGGCTAACTGTGTGAAAAAGTGTTTAAGTGGAACTTCATTTTTTACACAGTAATGTAAATTCCTGGGAAACTAGATGCTGAAGTAGTTCTAAACACTACATCTGAAGTGTGGCAAGTTCAATAAAATAGACAACAGCAATACCCTATGCTTAACTAAATGAAAAAGTTAATGTCTAAGAGTAATGAAATCATTTTGATAGTTTCTTTAAAGAGTGATTTATTTTTATTTTATGTTTGAGTGTTTGTTTGTAAATATGAACAGCACATGCTCACATGCATATCATATGCATATTTGGTCCTGCAAAAGCCAGAAGAAGTCATTAGACTTCCTTGACCTGGAGTTATAGGTAGTTGTGAGCCACCATGTGGATGCCAGAACTGAAACCTGGGTTCTCTGCAAGATCAGCAAGTGATCTTAATCACCGAAACATCTCTCTAGAACAAATTTGTAATAATTTTTAAAATGTGCTCATTGGCAAATTTCTGATGATATTTTCTTGTTTGCTTCTAATAGGACACTGGATACACTCACTACTGAAGTTATTCTGGCAGAAATAAACAATTAATGATTTATTCGTACTGATAAAATATTCCTCAAATGCTAATTTTGATAGTAACAGTATTGTCCCCAAAGAAAACCAAAGTAGCTGCCATAAATTCAAAGGGGAAAAAGCTGAAACTAGACTAAAAATGAAGAAGGTATCTAAAACTGTCTGTGTGTTAATCTGAATTCCACTCACTACCTTCTCATACTTGTACACTTGCAGCAGAAGTAATATTTAGCTGTCCAGCAGGATATGAAAAGGGTTTAAGGTTGAAGTTAAGCATATGCATAGTAATCAAGAAAGAGCTCCTCTCTCGGCCTGTTATTTCTGATGCAAGACAGATGCACAACAATAGGATTTTCATGTTGTATGTTGAACAACCTAGAGATGCTGCTCTTAACAGTTATTTAAACAATCAGTATCTAAAACCTTGGAAAACAGATAGTCATTTTAAAAAGGTACCTTGTTTCTTTCTTTAAGAATACCTGAAGATTGCGACTCATAACAATGACTTTTGAACAAGCAAACTTCAAATGGTAGAATAGTAAGCCTTGTCATTTCAATAGGCAGTTTCCCCACAAAACATAATACCTCTTCCCTTTTGGCAGTGAAGTACATGTTCTTGGACACCTGGATGACAGTATAAACTGGGCTGTGCAATGTGATGATTATAACTGAAACTGGAAATCTAAGACAGATCAGTATGCTTTCAAACTGTGAAGCAGAAGACAGATTTGAGACAAGATGAAAGCCCAGATCACACTGGAATGTCTATTTTATCATTCAGAGAAATATTTCAAACAGCATTGCTTCTTGACAGCAAGCTAACAAAAGTATATCGATAAGCTCTTAAAATAACTTGATTGCTATTCTCTGCTGCGCGTCACACTTCCTAGTTTCATGTGCTTTTATTTTTATTTGATCACCAAATTTGGATGGCCAAAAATTTTGTGGCTTAAAGTTTAATGATTCAATAAAATAGGAGAATACAACTCCTCCTCAGGAATCATAAAACAATAAACCTGAGGGTTCAACCTCTTATTTTTTTACAGAGGGATGGTGAAAATTCTCTTTATCTTAATCAGTTTTACCATCATAATTCTTTTCTGTAACTCATCCACCATTCTGGTCTTTGTGATTCTATCTTGTTTGAACATACAGTTTTGGGATTCAAGATCATACATGACATTGGTAATCTCACTTGTAAATAATTCAATCAGTAATAACCAAGCATTTTTAGGATCCCTTCTAACCAAAAAAGTTCTCAACAGATTTTTAGTTTTATCCTTCTATGAGTTCACTAATTTTATCTTGCACACTTTTCAATTGTTTTATATTAAGCTATATAAAATAGTTACATAAAAATGTAAGACAGATTTTTTTACAAAGAGCTTTTGAAAACCACAGAGAAACAATTCAAACATATTGTCTACCTTAAATAGTTTGTTTCCTCCCATTACTTTTCTTTATAACAAAGTAGTAACTGTACCCTTTTCTCCTGGCCTACAAGTATACAATGTGATCATTAATCATTTCAGTTTTGTAGGGTTAAGATATGGAATAGATACTCACACATTCAAAATGAAGCCATTTCTTAAAACATCTAATGCAGTCTGTCCTACTCCTTTAAAATTATGTAAAATAACTAACAACATAAGCTCCTTTTAAAAAATATTTTACTTCAAACAATTAAGTTACAAAGTGTCAAAGAAGCAATATTTTGTTGAAAGTCAAGAGCTCATTTGTCATTTTTTTCTAAAGTCATAAATTGAACACCTGACATCTTGATTTATCACACTGTGAACTTTTAATAGCCAACAAGTTTGCTATTAAATTTTAATCAACCTGCCTATTAAATTTCATTCAAATGGTTTGAAGATACTTCGGCTTCTTTTAATAGCTAATTCATTTGCTGGCAATATATTAAGATGGATTTCAATGACACATTTCTCAAGTACAGAATGGCTTATTGTTACTTCCATATAAAATGAAGGACTCTGAATGCCGAGTTGTAATCTCTTCTTTAATATTACAATTCATAGCTTTGGGTTAGAATATGAGTGATCACCTGTCTCAGACCTTTTACTTTGCCTTAATTAGTTTATGTCCAGACCAGTAAGGTTTTCTGTAACTGATATATTTAGAAGTCAAGTTCATGGACCAATGTGTACATTGCTTTTACATTACAACCCATCACTAGAATGCTGTCAGATATGTTCATATCAGCTCACATCCCCTGGAGCAACAGTTTGTCAAATTCTTGCTGACACTCAGTAGTGTCAGGCTTGCATTTTGGTACCTCTGTCACTGCTGTCCTCTCTAGTCCATATTGTTAGACATGTTTCTGACTACAGAGTTTGTTTTCCTAAACTGCTTTTTTTTTTTTTTTTAAATCTGTTTGTTTTGGTTTTGGTATTTTTGTCTTTGCTTCTAAATCATTGAATTTTATTTATTGATATGGTTATCCCTTATATAATCTGGGGACTAACCTCCTTAATAGATACTATTTATTGTTTTTTTTTCACATACCTCTTTTATATACACTTTTTCTGTTTTGTTTTTAATTCTAAGACAACCTGTGCTTTCTTCTATATATTTTATAATTCAGTTTTTTCTCAGTTGTTATCCTCTATGTTATCAGATGCAAAAAAGGTGAACATGGTACTGATGAAGGAATTTATGTGTTAGTTATTTAGGGATGACTTCAAAAATTAGTAGGGAGAATTGCAGTGCAGAGTCTGGTAAATTAGGCCTACAGTGGTAGGATTCGAACTCAGAATTCTCCATGAAACTTGCTCACAACAGAGGATCCCAAATATTGTCTATAAATGTTTGTTTTCATTTAAATGGACTTGGTTATATAAAATAAATAAAAAAAGAAATACATTAAAATATTAATTTGAATATGTGGGAGGCAGAGGCTTCTGAGAGAAAGTAGGTCTGGGACTATGCTGTGGCCTAGCTTTTGTCTGTCTTCCTTTGTTTTTTTCTAGGTGCCACTGTAGTGAACAGCTTCCTTGTCTCTCATGTCTATCTGCAATGCTGAGGTCTGTCCTGGACTTGAAATCAATGGAGCCAGTTTACCTTGGATGGCAACCTCTGAAACCATGAACCAAAATAAAACTCCATTGTTCCTCTTGGATGTTTCACTACAACAATTAAATGTTAACATAGAACTTAAAGGCTTATTGTTTCCTTTAAATAAAAGAATCTCTCCATTTCCTGTGCTAAAATTCTCCAACTAGGTCTTAAAAAAAAAAAAAAGGAAATGCATAAAACAAATGAAAAACATGCCTTCAGAAAATATTAAATGTAGTAACATTTCAAAGCTAAGTAGAGTTTATGCAACACTTATATTAACAATTTACCAAATTGTAGCCTGTTTTTAGTATAGAAGAGAAATAGGAAATGCAGAAAAATGATTAGCCGTTAATAGAGAACTCTCTTTGTAAAGGGATCTATAGACGGTTTAAGTGATAGATTAATAACAACAAATACAAACTTTTCACTGCATTAAACCGTTCCTGGGAAACTAGATTATATGAAGGGACTAAACACACAGCAGAGATGAGGAAGAGTGGAGAGAGTGCTGGGAAACTTCTCAGAAGTGTGTTCTCTCTTGCTTCTGTCAAGTTAAAACCAATAGTGTTACCCTTGCTGGATGAAACCGATATGCAATGTATTTCCTTTTGCTAGTGGAGGGGCATTCATTCGTATCATTTGACCTTAAGTTAAGAATCACAGTAATACCATGACTCCTCTATTTGACTCAGTTTCTCATTTTAAAATCTGTACTTATGATGCACTTTGCTATTTTTCTAACAGAAATTTGTTTTCTAACACAGAATTCTTTACCTTATTGCCCCTTTCTAGGAACTTACTGATAATCTATACAAAGGAAGAAATTGACACAGAAATTCATCATCTCCATAGTAGCAACAGAAATGAAAATGGTCCTATAAGTACAACAGTAGAAAAGTCTGGCTGTGCCCCAGAATGCTTATTTAGCTCCTTACTCTGTCTGCTCATAACAAAAACTACGTGAAGCATTCTGCTCTGATTCATGAAGCTATGCTACCATGATAAGAAGATTATTAAATCGTTTTGCAAACTTCCAAAGCAGATGGCAGATTATATTAGAATATTAGAATATTTACAACAAGTGATTTTATAATCCCTCAGAAAAGTAAGGCTTTGGGGCAGTATTGCTTATTTTATGCATGTATATCACATCATATTTACTGATATTAATGAAGTGCACTGAATGCATGTGCTGTTTTACCCTCATAACTTTAACTTATATAAATCATTAATCACAGCCAAACACCCCTTACATTTGTTGATTTGCATTCCCTCTAAAATCATTAAAAACAAAATATGTTTAGAAGCCTGAATATTAATGAGGGAACAGGTGATTTATTGTGAAGTTGCTTGTGCTTCAGTGACCCAACCTCCTAAGAAAGACAATAGGTGCTCTAAAAAGACATGAGTTAAAAACAGGTCTAGTCACATCCCTGCTCGCCTACAGACTGGTTATTTAGCAGGCCTGTCTGAATTGAACTAGTGTTCCCTACAGTCTTGGCAGGTAGGGTAGGGTTTGGGAAGTAAACAGGAGACAGTGTTTGCATATATTATGATATAAGGAAGGATGAAATGCATCATATTTTTTCGGTTCATATTAAAATATAGCTGCAAAGCAAAATAGAAACCAGGAATAGATAAATGTAATTTACATTTTTTCTTATTTTTGAATAGATAATTCAGCATAATTATTTATTTGTTCATTTATTAATTTTATTCATTTGTATATTTATTTATTTGGCTATCCTCAAGCTATCATCCTCTTAGGTAAATTATCACTTTTCATTTTTATTTGCCATTTATTCATCCAACCTATTTCTGGATTAAAAAAAAAAAAAGAAGTGAAGGAACCCTGAGCAGTGAATTTTAATGTCTGTTTCCATGAGACATTGGCAAGAATCTGTTTTCATTCCACTTAGATCCTTATTCCATGGACTCTCAGAGACTAAGCCCTTTGTCAGAAATCACTGAATTAAATTGTGTAATTCTTAGGAGTACTGTGTGAGGCTACAAAATCTGTCTCCATTTCACCAACAATGCTGCTAGCAGGTCAGGCCAGCTTTTAAATGGTAGGGATCTACATTCTTACAAATAAATCTATGAACATAGGTTGCCACAGACCATGATAGCATTACTGACTACTTAGATGTATTAAGAATGTTTTTGCATATTGATACAATCCTGATCCTGAAAATATATATATATATATATATATATATATATATATATATATACATACATACATACATATGTAAAAACATTCTTTTTGACATGAAACAACAATTCAATATGGCTTAGATAACTGCAGCTTTTCTGTTCTAATCTCTATACCTAACATTTACATCACATGAACATGTGTGGCAGGCTGACAAAATAGCGACAGGAAAGTAAGGGAGAAATAAAAGCCAAGAACACTAGCCAAGTCATTTTTTCATAAAGAAAGAAATTCTTTTTTTTTTTCTAATTCAGAAGAACCATGTTTGTTTGTTTGTTTTTTAATTATTGCGGGCTAGGGTTGGTGTTGAGACATCCACCACATTGGAGGAGCTAGATTGTACACCAAAGTCTGAACTCAATTAATTAAATAGAAGGGAAACAAAATGTAACTTTAATACTTGTCATAACAAAAACTTAATAAAATCTAATTTCTGAATCTTAATTTCTGTTTAGACCCAGATAAAAATCTTCAGATTAAACTCAAGTTTCAGTTACTATTGATCATAGTGTCTTACAATTGTTCAAGATGACATTTACTGAACAGAGATGGTATGCAGGAGGTATGAGTAAAAAAGATGGCTACACTATCTTCCTATTAGTGCCAGCATACAGGGATGAGAAGAAAATTTATTGTATATAGCCTAGGTAGCAGTTGGGGTTAAGCACAACCATAGCCTTCCAACAATGGTAAATATTTAAGTAAAGCAGTGAACCCAGCCTCTAGCTAACAGTCAAGCTTGTGGACACACTGGCTTCTCTTAGAGTTACACTTGGCTGAAACTCTACACTCACCATTCAGCTTGTCTAAAGGTCCCCTTTCCCAGTAGGGATAGTGCCATCAGAACTGGTACTTTGGTAGTGCTCCTGGCTGCAAGGACTGCAGATTCCCTTGGGTGTGTAACACAATGCCAAGCACATGGGGGAAAAATAAATCCCTTTGGAAATGTCTAGGGAATATTTATGGAAAAAAAATTCATGAATACATAGTTGATTTTTTTTTTTGAAAGACTTATGGCCAAACAAAAGGCTTGCAAAGAGAATACATAAGACTTTACATTGAAAATTGCCAATTAATTTTTTGTGGTTTTATATGGCACTTAGGAATAAAATCCAAATAGCAATCAAGTTTGGGAATCTATAAAGATAATCTGATATAGTCAATATGTATACTGCAAAAGAAAAGAATATCTCAGATGGAAAAACAAAGAAATTAAAGACATCCAAACGCCAACAAAAACCAGTAAAAGTGTCTCTGCCCTATACAACAGACTCTTCATTCTTAACAAATCCTGAGATACTGTGATTGTTTGAAAGGACATAGGTTGAGACACACACATTATGAAACAGCACTGCTCTGATACAATGAGCAATAATATGATTGGAAGAAAACATAAATTAAAAATAAAAATTTCTTAAACCTGTAGTTTCCAAGGGTCAGTACTCTAAAATACGGAATTAGAATTTCTAAATTGTATAGCTGAACCTAAGAATGAATGGGAGGTTAGAATATATGAAGATGCACAGGTGTAGTATCTAAGATGTTTGTTTTAATGAAAGAGGATATAATCTGTAGAGTGCACAGATGTGATTCATTATATTGCTGGGGGTGACTGACGTGTTTATCTGGAAATATGGATCTTGGATGTCACATACCTAAATATGTTACACACGCCTGAATGCAGGGAAGATATGATCCTGGGGAATAAGAGCAGATTAAAGAAGGAGGTTAAAGACTATCTGCAGAGATATAATATGAAGAAATAAAAATTTAAAGCATTTTAAGCATTTGAGATTTTAAAAACACTGGGGTGAACTAGGGCAGTCTTCTAAGGCAGTTGATGGCTGTGCGGGCAAGGAAGAGCCACTTTTCTTCAAGTGTGACCACTTAAAGGTTGTTCTGTGCCCCTAAGGATAACCCCACACCCATGAGCAAATGGTCAGCATTAATTGAACAATGTAACTTTAAATAATAAAAATAAATAAATAATCGGAAGACATGAACTTAGAAGGAGATGTGATAGGTGGTCTTGGGTGGGAGGGGGATAAGGGAGGTGACTGAAATATGTGGTGTACATGTATGAAATTTTCAAAGAAAAAAGATGAGAATAAAATAAAGAGTTCATCTGGTGTGGGGCTGTGTCACAGGAAGATTAACACAGGAAATGAAGAAAAGCCCTGTGACTCCAAGCACCACTAATATTGTGAGTAAAAGGAGAATATGTATCTTGAGAAAGATTACAACCTAAACACATGTCAAATCAAACACTAATTTACACCCTTTCACCTAGTTCATTACTGAAATAACTCATTCATGTTTATAAGAATTTTAGAGTCTGAAACTAACAGCTTCCTTAAATATCTCCAGATAGGAATCTGAATGAGCACACCAACATATGAAAATCAGTCAGCACAAAATATGTTCACCTCCTTTAAATCTATGTCAAATTGGTCCAGTCATGTTCAGATCATTGTAATCAAATTGATGAAATATGAGGGTATTAGTGGAAAAGAAATAGAAAATAATATTATGTAATGTATTTGCCTTTAATGTCACAAAAATAGCTTATTAAAGCATTTTTACTACACTTACATAGCACAGTGGCATAACATTAAATCTGATCACAACACAAGAAAATAAATTAATTCATATAGTGTATCCATCCTCACAATAGGCCAAAAGACTAACATATCATTCAAATCCTATTGTCTCAAACTATCTAAACAAAAATGCTTCCATGGTCCTGGAATCTAGATACTTATACTGATAAAGTTATATTTCTTTGTAGTACCAACCTGCAAAACCTCTACAGATAGCATTATTTCACAGCAAATAACATTGGTCACAAAGGAAGCAAATTAATTTTGAGGCCACTGAGGCATAAATGATGATTTAGAGAATAAAGTGAGAAAATACTGATGTTTTTGTAAATTTTCATGAAGAAAACATGAGCACCATATTGAAAATGAAACTTCTTGAGAGGGATGTTCTAAATGAGCATAATCTAGCAAATAAAAATTTGTTAATAAAATACATAAGACTGTAATCTATTTCATTTTAATATCTTTTCTTGTATTTGATGGATATTCCCACTCACCATTTTTACTTATAAAGTAATACAGAGAATTTAAAGTCATCACTAGTTACAGTTCACAACCTCAACAATGTTAGAGTAAACCATGCATGTTGACATCAAACTCAGCTTGCATACCAGTTGTCCTAGCACTTTATCTGTAACTATTTGAATATGAGGCCATTTATGTGAGGCTATCTGGGACTTCACCATCAGAGTTCTTAATGATGCAGAAGAATAGCAGCATACTCTGTTTCTAAGTAGCATTACAAAACAGGCTGAAAACCGACTGGTCAATTTGTCTGACATTAAGACAAGAACAACAGAGTTAGTAACAAAAATAATTTAGTTCATAAAAATGACAGGTTTCCAGATAAAACTGTAATGTAAGTCCTTTCCAATACTCACTTCAAACTGTATTCACTCGTTTCTATGGCAGCAAAGTTATTTCTGATCTCTTTGCTTCTCTCTCTCATGTCATCTCCTCTCACGTCTTTCCCCCCTCTTTCTCTCTCTGTCTGTCTTTCCGTCTCTCTCTGTCTCACACACATACATACTGACATGCACACTCTCATGCACATACAAACACAAGAGAGAGATAGAGAAGTAGAGAGATACATTGATTCTCACAAACTAAATGGAAAATTATGTTAACTTGATTTCAGTCTACCTGGTGATCTTGGAGCATCACATTCACAGGTATTACATGAACAAACCCTCCCCATTTATAAAATAGTATAAACATTATTTCACTCTAGATCTATATATAGTCAAGATTGTCTAGAAATAAGTTTTGACACAAAGGTTATATTTAATTTTACCTTTTCTTGCCTCAACTCTGTATTAGGTAGTATATTTTTACTTTAACAAAGATGATGAAATTGCCTCATGCTAGGACAATTGGGACTCTATGATGCTTAGCAGACTATACAGCCACATAATTGCCCATTTTACCTGCTTCCAATGAGCCCTAACATCTCACCAGTTTATAACAGAGGCAGATGATTAGGGGAATAAGTTTCTCATTTGACAATTTCTCACAGAAAAGATTTCCTAAAAATTCAGTGTTAAAAAAAAAAAAAAAAGAATCTAAGAATAGTGGAATTCAATGCTGCACTCACCAGGGTTCAAACCCTTACAGGTTTTCTAGTGCATAGAACCTTGGTAAGAACGTGTATATGTAGAAATGCACTTAAGAACTTCCTACATTCTTCATAAGAGCAATAACTATGAAACATCATTCCTAACTACCTCTGTTGAGTGACGCGGAGCTGTTTATGTCTCCAGTAATGAAGGACGACTCTGACTGCTTTCGGACAGTGTCATTCCACATTCTCCGGATTCGGCTCTGAATTGAGAAGGAAGAAGGAGACAAACTCATGAGAAAGTGACTGATCACACTCCTTTTAAAGTTTTCTTTCAAAGTTATATGAGGTCTTTGTTCCTAGCATCTAGGAAAGAAACATTTCTACACATTTGCAATGTAGTGTCATGATAACTTCATAAATAAAATTAGTGGCACTATTTTCTACTTATTAGATATTTTCAGGTGCCCATGCCTTAACAACTAAACCTGTCCATAGTAGAAAAGGCAAATTATTATACCAGTGTAACCAAGTTAAACACAAAGAGATGTATACTCCAGAAAACTTTAATTTCAAAAGTCAAGCAAATTAATATTTCAGACTCTTGTTCTCAAGAGTCTGGTAACAAGAACATAAAATACTATTGAAATGCTATGGAAGGTACATTTTCCAGAAGGGTTTTAAGGAGACCAATGACATTTCAGAGATTACCAACTCCCAACTTTTCTTTAGAGGAGTTAAAAGTAGATCTCTCAGCTGTGTTCATCACTTCACGGTAGGAAGTTTTATAGATACCTGAACAGTCTTCCACTGTGATTTCTATTTCTAAATTCAAATATCTAAGAAGCATTTCACTTACAAAGAAACTTTTAGTCTAGGGGAGATGTCTTCCTTTCTATTGTGTTTTGCTACTTTATCAAATTAGGAATAAAAAAATATTGATCTTCTGGGAAGAAAACAACATAGTTCCAGAGATGAAAAGTTTAAGAAGAAATTTTGGTGCTACTAATAGTGAACCTAGACTCACAAGCTGGCCATGTTCCCACTTTATTTGAATGGTAGGAGTAATTAGTCTTAAAATATGCTGAAAAGTATTCAGCCATATTGGTTTATAACAAGTTTCTCCAAAATTGGGGTGCAGACACATGCATATACATCATCAACATCATCAATGGCCACAGGACTTAGAAGATAGAGGTGAAAGAAACAACTATACCACATCCATATATTAACATACCACTTTACAGAAAGATAGAATAAAGGACATACTGTTGAAGGAGATACAATGATAATAAGTCAATAAAATAATAAAATTCAGAATTTGGTGAGAGGCTTACAGATAGTTTAGGGAGATGTTACACAGGGGAGAAAACACACCAGGTGCTCCTTGTTTCCCAATGTGAATGTTGGTTCTTACAGGTGTTCATTCATTTAATAGGTTCCACAGTTTCATATTCATTACACACATTACCTAATTTTAAAGTTGTTTTGTCTTAAGAGGTGAATACAATAAATAAATAATGAAAGATAAATAATAAAACTATCACAATTTGATCAAAGTGAGTAGAACATTGCTCTGTTCCATAGTATAAAATCTCCTTGTGTGTAGTCCCATAAATTGATGTTGGCCCAATTCCCATATTCTTAGTCTTTTGTATGTTATTACCATCAGGAAGTAAGTGAATGGTACCCAGAGGTGAGACTTTGACTCTTTGTTTTGCCAGTCAAATCCCTCCAAAACTATAGTTTCTATATAATTTACATGTGGTGGATAATACCTTATCTTTTCTTTTTCGAAGCCACCTCTTCAGCTTTTCCAAATAATCAAAATAAAATCTAAAATTGCATACACTCATCATTGGGATGCATCTCTTGTGATTTCCCATGGCTTCAATCCCCCAAACTTCCTCATAATGTCAGGTTTTCCCAACTTCTCAGAGTATGTTGTTAGCATTTTAATAATGGTGTTCTTTTTATTCCTGAATTTGCCAGTTTCCTTGGCCTCAAGTGTCACATACTAAGTCTTCTCTCACCCTGAATTGTGTTTTCCTGAAATCCCTTCTCTGACAGAGAATACTGTTGAGATGCTAATATAAATATCAACCTCAAAAAAAATCTTTCTCTATGACAAACTCTGTGACTCCACCTGGGGATTTCACATTATTATTTTATTTCTCTCTCTAGCAGTTTTCAAGCCTGATTTTAGTAGTGGTCTGGTTGTTAATAAATTCTTGTCTATCAACATGAGAATTAAAGTTCTAGAATGTAAGGGAAATTACCTTTTAATCGTTTTATCCCAAGAGTTTGAAAGATTTATGGCATTATACAGGAAGCACTCAGTATGTGAAATTTAAAAATAAAATACACAGGAATTACTATTTCAGAGGCTCTCTGATGTAATATTTGTGTTCCTATGCCACAATTTTTTCTTTTATAATGCTGAAAATTTTAACATTTTCTTATAAAAAAATCACAATTAATATTGAAACACTTATTTGCTTTTAAAAGGATATTGGGGGTTAATTTTTATTTTTTGGGAATTTTGCTTGTGTGAATGTTTGTGTACTACATGTATGCAGGGGCTATGGGGGCCAGTAGAGGAGAACAGATGCCATGGAACTGGAGTTGCAGATGGCTGTTAGATGCCAGGTGAATGCTGAGAATCAAACCCAGAGGAGCGGTGAGCACTCCTTAACTCCTGAGCTCTCTTCCCCTCACCATCACTTTTTGGTTTGCACTGACAGGATGTAAGCACATATCACTTATGTAAGGTCATATTGCCACAACTAGCAAACTGTAGCATTATATGATATATAGAAATAATATAGAACTATGTTATAAACTGCAAAGGTCAAGAGAATATACATCTTAAAATACATGTGACATCCTACCCTGTAGTAGGGACTCTAATCACAGCAACCACCAATTTATTGACCACTTACAATTTTAAGTGTTTTAAGTGTTTCGCATACATTAACTTACTCATGGCAGACTAAGAAACTACTACTGTTGCTACCATTTTACACATGAGGAAACCATATTAAAACTTTGTTCTGACTAAAAGAACAGGTAAATACCTGTAACCCTAGCTCTTGGAAAGCTGAGGAAATAGGGTGTCAATTTGTGGACCACATAATAAAGCTCTATATAATAAAAGGAAAGGAAAAGTAAGAGAAAGTCATTTTTTTCAAAGACATCATGACTGGTAAACAGTAAGATTAGGGTTCCAACCATGTTGTTTGTTTTCCATGAAGTTTATTGAACTGCATTGCCTGATCCTAAATATCACATCTGTCTGTTATAACTCTCCTGAAACTTTTGAACATTATACATTCCTAATATTTTTTGTTAATATAATGACCACAGAGTGATAGGTAATGAGCTAGTAATGTGGAATGCAGGATAAGTCCAATCAGGCTGGCCAATATGCATACTCTCAGCCATTTTAATTTAAAAGCTGTTGAAAATTTATTGCAAAAAGAGGGAGAGACAGAAGTTATCAGTAGGAATAAAGTCACCATTCACGGGACGGGGATATTGCTTGTAGCATCATCCTGATTTGTCCTTATTCTTATGTTCATATTAATGTGTCTGATGTGCAGATTGAATGCTCTAAACCACGAATCTCTGGCCACTGAGTAAGCACATTTTTAAACCCCTATTTTGTGACTCTGAAACCTCAGAAAGTTATGAAAGCAACAAATTATATTTAAAGTGCTAATGATTATACAGTATGCCTGGAATAAGTTTTATGATTTGTGGTTATTAAGATATTTAAGATAGACTGATAACATTTTGAAAGTTATAGGGCACTTGTTAAAATTTAGTGGGGATTATATTAGATTGATATTAGACCTATGGTTTTTTTTTTTTTTTTGCAAAATAAAAGTCCATTAAGTTTGAAGATAGTGTTTATGATCCACTTTGATTTATGAGTTCCAGAGCTAGCTAGGTCTTCAGATCTGTAGTCACTTGATGTTAAAATAACCAGATGTGTTTCATTTTCAAATGAAAATATTAAGATAAAACAAATCAATTTTGTTAAATTATAAAAAGAATTGTTTATATAAACTTAATTTATTAAATTTTGTAAATAAACCCAATGATTAAAGACATTTGCTGGAAATGTGTTGTAGATTAAAGGCACACTGCTTGCCCATCCTGTGCAACAGCCTTGGTTTAATATATAACATTACAATAATAGGAGAAGCAGAAGGAGGAGGAGGGAGCAGCAAAAGTGAGAACTCTTCACTTAAACTGTACTTATTATTATCTACTTAATTTTAACCTTCCTCAGAGCAATCTAGATATTATCATATTTGCTACTAAACCCTGGAAGATCAACCTACCAGTTCCAATATAAATTCACTCATGACCTACACAATCCTACATTGTGGTCTTGGGAAATGGCAGACTTAACCCAAAACCTTATAAAATTTCCTTAGTCAGGGACAATTTAGCCAAATGTTTCCTATTGGACTTGGGGGAATGCCATTTATGCCAATGATGGATTGGTGGAATTCTTACATGCACTGGATCATTCAGTTTTCAAACACAATGTGTGAACTACAATTTTTCCCAAACATGTCATATTTTGCAACTTTATCCATTACATTTTTACTTCATGTAGATGAGTATTTGGGTTATATATATGCCTGAACATTACAAGTGTACAGTACCTGTAGGGGGCAGATTGTGGGTTGAGATCCCTTTGGACTGTGAGTGCTGGGAATCAAACCTGGGTCTTCTGGGAAAGTATCCAGTGCTCTTACCAGGGGAACTATCTCTCTACTCTCATATATCATTTATATGTGTTTTTTATGGTACATAAATGAGAACTATTATATAGATTCAAATATCTAAGATATTTGTGGGTATATAATATAAAGTATAAATTATTATATAAAGTATAAAATATGACTTTCTGTAAGTTTCAGTTCTAGTAGCAAATTTCTTTCTCTGCTGTATCTATTCTTTTTTTTTATTTTATATAACCAAGTCCATTTAAATGAAAACAAACATTTATAGATAATATTTGGGAATTTGGGCGTTGTTCTTTCCAAACTACTTCCTGCTGGTAAGGGGCGCTGTCATGGGGGATCTATTCTTATGTCATAAATAATTATATGAATTTAGACTGTACATTTCACAATCTAAACTTTTTTTTTTTTTAACTTTTCCTTTGGGAGTTTCATGCATGTATACAATGTATTTTGATTAGAACTTGTCTCTACTACCTGCTCCAGCTTCTCCTAGACCTTCCACTATGCTCCCCTCCCAACTACATATCCTCCTCCTGTTGCTTTCTCTCTTTCTCTCTTCCTTACGATCCCCTCAGTCTAATTAATGCTCCCTATTTATTGGAGTTAATGTTGAACCATTTATTGGAGCATAGGATGCATATGAGAGTCCCTGTCCATGAAGTAAACTGACTTTACCTTCCCCATCAGCTATCACCTGGAGGTATCTCTCAAGTAGGGCAAGTCTTATAAGCCGCTCTCATATTCTGTATATGCCATGATTTTTATGGAATTTTTGATTCACCTGTTTCCCGACAGTCACACTGAAACCGAATCTTTATGTGGCAAACACATGGGAGGGGGTGACCAGAAACTGACCAAAACCAAGATTATTTCAGCTCAAGGAGCCAGTTGTACCATTTACCTGTGAGCCTGTAGAGTACCGTCCTGGAGTTCGAGAACCAGATGTTTTCCCTGAGCCAATCGAACTCTCTGTGCTTTTCCCACTACAGCAATGCGTGCGCAAGCATTTCCCATACTCTTTGCGTACCTAGTCAATGAAATGTTAACTTCTATTAGAGTTTCATCCACTTAAGATAAGAGGTAAGGTGTAAATTGTTTACATTTTAAAAACATAATCATTTCCTAACTCCATAAAACAAAAGCAGTTGATCATCTATTTCCAGTACAAAATAGTAAAATTCATGTTGCCCAGCTTAAAGTTCACTCTACTGTAACTGTTGTAAATACAAACACTGCATCAGTAACACCCAGTGGTATTACCCCATAATTCAAAGACCATGTATTTGAAACTTTCAAGATACTGTTTTTAACTTTATTGATTTTAGAGCATGACCTATTGGTTCAAGAGTATTTTAACTATTGTTCTTTAGATAAAAATTGGGAGAAAGTTCAAAAGAGTGAGGTAGAGAAGCCAAGAGAACAAAAAGGAGAAAAGGTTTTAATATTTAAAGACAGAAAAAGGAACTGTGCTGGGCTAAGCATATCATTAAAATCTGTATTTCTTGATCCTTTTCCATCTGAACTTAAAAGTTGACAGAATAAAACTTTTCAAATATAATAATTCCATAAAATTGTTCTCAATAACAACCCAGAAATACAGCTTAAAAAAAACAGCTCTGGGGAATAAATCTTAATCCATAAAAGCACTGATAAAATAAAAGATGACCATATATAATTTGTGTTTTCAAAGTTGGGATTATATCAAGAATTTTTGGGTAAACCTGTGTCATGTTTACATGTTTTATCATTGTAGATTTAACTGAACAAAAAAATTCATATTCCAAGATGTCAAAGTAATACAACAAAAGGACATCTTTTCATGCTTACTATACACATGAGTACACATGATGATGGGATACTGTGCACATTATTGTTAAACCTTTACATAAGCAATTTCACTGAGTATATAAGTTCTACTATTTATAACTATGGCACATTCTGGTGTAATTTCATTAAAATGAAATACTAATTATGTGATCTTAAAGGAAAGTTATTTAGATTCAGAGTGTGTTCTGGGTTCTTTGAAGTACCCTCCATTGTTTGATAAGAATTATATACTAGATAATCCTCATAGTCAGTATGACTGGATTTAAAATCATGAGAACAAATGGAGAGGCATGTCTGTTGGGACCTTTCTTGAGAAGTTTGACTGAGGAGGAATGTATCACCCTGAAGGTAAAGTACAATACCACAAACTGAGGTCTAGTACTGAATAAAGCCACAAAAGGGAGTACAGCATGAATATACATCTTCTTGCTACCTGACTGAGTCCCTGGCATGGCCAGGTGCTAATACTTGCATCAGGCCTCAATTACATGAAGTTCTATGTCATCTCAAATCGTGAGCCAAAATAAACACTTCTTCCTTAAGTTGCTTTTGTCATTTGTCACAGTAAGGAAATAAATTACTTAGGACGTAGCTTTGGAGTAGAACACGTGCTTAGTGTGAAACAAGCATCCCTACATAAAGAACAATGACAGACATATAAAGTCAAACCAAATATCAATGAAGAGTGTCATGGTGGGCATGGCTGGTGGGAACCAAATAAAGCTCATCAAAGATAGTTATGGAGATAGCACTGAAAAGAAATTGTAGAATTATTCTGTTTCCAATATAAGAACATAAAAGATAAGAGACAAGAGAGAAGGTGGCATCCTGTTCCAACAGTGTGTGACAAATGAAGAATATATAATTAAAATGGTTATGAATAATCAATAAAATATTTGCTTGGTATTGATTATTCTTTAAATAATGTGGCAATAATTTGATTACAATTTGGGAAGCCTTAAGATAATCCTTATACAAAGATACATGTGATTGAATGATTTGGAAATGTGTGTTAAATTTGTCATGCATCTTTAAGAACTTTAATGTCTTCTAATCGCACTTGCTATGTGTGGTGCCCCCAGTCAATGACTGTGTTCCCTTAATACAGGGTGTTTTTGATTGGTACAAATATTGTAGCAGAAAGAAAAAAAGAGAGGAGAGAAATTTGGAGAGGCATTATTCTTCTGGTTTATAAAGTACTGCTGGGTAAGCAGGAGGACTTCACAGCAAACTACATTTTACAACAAAGATTGAATATTCTGCACTGATTTTATAAACAACCAACAAATCTAACAGTATGGTAATGCCAACCTCCATGCTAACTACATTGCTACAGAATTCAATGTGATAATTCTCTTTTCCTTTCATATAATTTAAATTGTTCAGTGTTTGTCTTAATAAAAAAGATTAACTTAGGCTATGTCTATGAAGCATTGTATCATCTTCACATGATATGTCATCTGATATGTCTAGCTTATTTCAGCGTGATATCTAGAATATAGAAGACAGAAAATAGAAGTTATTAAGAGACTATTTCCCTACTCTCAACTCAGAATAAGTAATCCTGGAAGCTCTGAGAGCATAATGAATAACTGGATTCATAAAAAAAAGGCAACAGTAACTACTTTTACTGTAGCCAGTGGAAGTATTATTGATATACCATACAATCCATATTGGAAAATGAATTTCAACTTAAAAGGTTTAATTTCTATTTAAAAGTCCAAATAATGAGATTGATGACTAACATGGAGCCCTCATCTAGTAGCTGATGGAAACAGAAGCAGATACCCACAGCAAAACATAAACACTGAGACGAACTGGAATCCAGTTGCAAAGAAGGAGGACAAGACCAGGTTACAGAAACCCACAGGCATAGCTGGCCTGAACAAGATAGAGCTAATAGACCCCCAGACTGTTAGCTGGGAATATAGCATGGGACTAACTCAGACCCCCTGAACATGGGTCTCAGTTAGAAGGCTTGGGCAGTGTAAGGGACCTCTGACAGTAGAACCAGGATGTATCCCTGGTGCATGAAAGGAGTTTGGGAACACATTCCCCATGGAGGGATACTCCCTTAGCTTAGAGGCAGGAGGGAGGGCCTAGTCCCTACTCCAAATGACTTGACAGATTTTGATGATCACTCCTGGAAAGAATCATCCTCCCTGTGGAGTGTGGGGGTGGGGGGTGGGTGGGATGGGAGGGTGGTCCAGGGGCATGGAAGGGAGAAGAAAGGGATGAAAGGAGGGAGGGAGAAGAAACTGGGATCCATATGTAAAAATAAGAAAAAAAAAAAAAAAGTTCCCCGGGGGGGTGTGTCAATCAATAAAAAGTAACCTTATATCTACTTCACATGATATGTCATCTGATAAGTCTAGTTTATTTCAGCATGATATCTAGAATATAGAAGACAGAAAATAGAAGTTACTAAGAGACTATTTCCCTACTCTCAACTCAGAATAAATAATCCTGGAAGCTCTGAGAGCATAATGAATAACTGGATTCATAAAAAAAAAGGCAACAGTAACTACTTTTACTGTAGCCAGTGGAAGTATTTACTTTCAAGAGTAAATATTATGTACTTAGCCAAAATATATAAGCAATTGCAAGAGCAAAGTTGTATTTGTGAAATTTAATCAGAAAGCTTTTATAGATATTTCTGTGATGACAAAGCCAAGCATTTGACTAATTTCATAAGAAAATATTTTGCTATTTTCTGGTGCTGAGGCATGTTCTTCATACTAAATGAAAACGTCACCAATTTTTTCTCTTAAAAATACAGAAAAATGATTATTATCTATTATAAACATAAAGGTATTTTCATAATAATGGCTTAGTAAAATTATCTATTATGTACCCTATAGTCAATATTTTTCTGTGGTTTTGTGGCCTGCAAAGTTCATCTGTTGGAAACTTAATCTCCAAATTAACATGTTAATGATATCAGACATAGGGAGTTTGGGAGGTAATTAAAATTAGATGAGTTCCTGCTGTTGCAATAGTAGCTCTCTGGGGAGAGGAAGGCCTCCCTCCTTGCTGCTTGGTCTAGGTGGCCAGAGGATGATGACAAAACAAGTTTAAAACCTCAATAGGAGCTTCTCTGTTTCCAGAAGGGTGAGATAAATAAATTCGATCATTCATAATTACCTAGTCTGGTCAGTTACAGCAACACCAAATAGACTTAATCAATAGGCCTAACATTTTGAAGCAAGACTCCTATCAATGCTTATGTTTTAAATTTCAAGCATATGCATTTAAAATGTAATAATCACACTGTGGAAAATAAAAGGCATCTAGGTCAAATAGTTCCCTATGGCCTATATTCCCGAGTTCCATTTAAAGGAAAGCATGCTAAATTGATACACACATTTTAAAACGTGATTTGTTTTATATATAAATATAATAAAAATCCTAGACTTGGTTAAGGGTCCTACAGAACAATATCAACAAGAGTATTAAAAGCAATTTTCATGTTTTTAGTAAAGTCTTTATGCAAGATAAGACAAATACAAGAAATCAGTAAGGTGTATTAGATAATAAAATACAGTCAATCAATTTATAAAGTACAAAAAGTAAGCTGTGTTGCTCTATATCTCATTTCCATTTTAGCTTTAAGGTTTAAAACTTATATGTTCTCTAATTTTCTGAATGTATACAAGTAGGACGATGGGTAAGGCCAATCTTCAAACCACTAGGCACTGAGATCTTATGGCCATTTACCATGGTCCTTTATTCCTATGGTCATTTTCCACCACAGTTTGTACTCTCCAGATTTGACTATTATCTTTCTGTTTCTCTTAGAAGCTGCTATGGTTTTCTTCTTTACAAATCTTCATATCTTTCAGAGTATTTAGTCTCCTTGACTTCCCTAATGTCTATTAAAATGCAAATGATCATGCTGTCAAGCTTTCTCCGTCTTTAATTTCATAACGCATGGTTTTGGTTCTCATTCTGTTCCTTTGACACTTCTGTCTTTCCATCTTTTCCCTTACTATTTGCTTGTCTCTTCCTCTTTAAACACATCAAGTGCAGCTACGACTTAAACTGTCTTTCCCACTAGCCCTAGAAGTTGAATTGCTACCATTTGTGGAGTCCTATCTTAGAGAAAGTGCACAGAAGTGAAACAAGCCACATTTAGATGGTTTCCCAAGATTTTCTTTCATTCTCAGATTGTCTCCTATTGATGACTACAAAATTCTGCATTGGGAACTGGTTAAGCCTTTATCAAGTTTATGTTTTCCTGGGGTATTTCATCAAATTACTCAATGAGAGAAAATAAGCAAACATTAAATTAAGATACTGACCTTTTGGGGATGTCATCATTTGACAGACTTCATTCATCCCAAATCAAACCTGCCTTTGGTGAATTTTACTCCATCAGCATAAAACTCATCCTTTCTAATATGTGTAGTCTAGATTTCCCTAAATATTGATCTGACAGATCCTTATTTGTCCTGTATTTGTTATCATAAGAAAACACTGTAGATTTTACTACCAGCTAAAATTGAAACACAATAAAATTGTTTTATTTGTGTACCCTTGTAAATCTTAATAAGAGGACATGAATCTAAATGCCTGTTTAGAACAGGACTTTGATTTTTAACCTTGAATAAGGAAACTTTAGAGATAATTAATTAATCCTTGTTTTTCCTGTTTTCCAAAACAAAATTAAAGTATGACTTTCTGACATTAAAAAATATTTGCCACTTCAATTTTAGAACCATCTCTTTAATTATTTTCATTACCTCCATGTCACATATGAGAAAACTGGGATATGAGAAGGTTAAATAACTTGCAAAAAGTCAGGGGACTTTTATACAGAGTTCCTAAGACTAAAATCCAGGCAATCTGGCTAAGGTTCCATGTAATAAAAACTAGAGAGACCCATTCTTAATGATATTAGAATGGAAACTCAATCTTATAGTTCAAAAAGTATGAAACAACATATTTAATTACCAAAACTGTCTTTTTAAATGAATTATTCTATTCCCTTATCAATATATGAAATCAGAGAAACCCTGCCTCATAACACCAAAGAAAGAAAGAAAACAATAAAGAATGCTATCTGTGAATAGGATGTGCATCCTTTACTATCATGAAATATATGCCATTTAATCTTGTTAAATTGTAGCTTACCTTCTTCTGTAGGACACAGTGGAAAATGAATATAAACATCCCCTGTAGAGAATTGAAAATGGTGAAGAGATACGCCATGATGACTGTGCTTTCATTAATATACATGAGTCCAAAGGCCCAGGTCAATCCTAACAGGCAGAGGAGAGCTATTGCACCTATAACCCATGACCTGTGAAGAGAAGAGAAAATTTAGGGTTATAAAATAATTAGTCCTGAGTTAATACAACCATGTCTTTCCAATGATACTGACACTGAAAAAAAAAGTTATGGTAAGTTTTAATGACAGAAAATGTGAGACAAGTGGTATATATAAGTGTTTAAGATTTCAATGGTACTACAAGTAAGTTACCAAGCTTGAGGTGATATACATGAATGAAAATGTTATGAATGCAGAAATTCATTTAAGCAAAAGCAGATTTGTGCCATGAATTATGCATGTGTTTGCAGTGCATATGCAAATGGTATGGATATGTGATTATGGTGAATGGGAAAGGAAAAAACATCTTTAAAGTAACATTAGTCTTCACCAGACTCCTTGGTATACTTATTTGAGTTTACTCGGTCATTATTGCTTCATCTAATACATCTGTACACCATTTTTCCAAATTTCCTTTTTCCCTATTAAAAATTATTTTATTTGCTGGAAAATACTGATTCTGATTAGAAAGAACCAGTATTTAAAGCTGAACAAACCTATTTACCTAACGTTATAGACATGGAGAGCAAGGGTAGCAAAGAATAGGTTAAAAGAGAAAGTTCCACTCTTCTGGCAACAACCTTTTAGCTTTTGGGTACTATTATATAGGTTATATTGAATTAGGATTTTCAAAATCAGGCCTTTAATCTCTTTATAGACCTAGGATGTCATCATCTCTTAGAAGTGCCTACAAACTCAGAAAGAGGATGAAGTTGAGAATGGGGATGGAGTGGTATGAATGGAGTAATATAGCTGTCACTTTTACTCCATTTGCTCAGTTTCCTCCAAGCTGCCATGTTTAATGGTAATAAGTGAGTGACAGGAGTTCATATATTTGTGGCTATGCTCCACACTTACTATATAAAGCGAACTATTCTGATAGATGGGGTTCTAGAAACTGGAAATGGAACCCTTCTTAACTTGGAAGTAGAAGGGAGAATAGGACCCAAAGCATCCAAGATCCCTACACATTCACAGGTCCATCCCTTGCCTCCCCAGAATCCGTTCTTTGAATACAGCAAGTTAATATTTGTTTTCAGCACCCTGTTATCTTTAATTTTTGTTTCTAAGTAGGGAATATTTGGGGGATTTATTCTTTGCAAAGAGGGAAACTACATAATTCACCATAATCTGAATTCAATTATTTTGTTTGTAAAAAGATTTTAAGATATGGTTCTAGAGGCTTATTAAAATGAATTATATTACTTTTTCCTTTCAACATAATCAGGCATTGTATTTCAGACTCAAATGTCCACTAACTGTATCAGATTTGAAAAAAAAACATCAAGACTATTGAATGAAGGAGGTTTGTTCTTGCATTTGGCACATTTGCTTATATGAATTAGAAAACACCTTAAATGTTAATATTTATTTCACAGCTGAATTCCAAAATATGGAAACATACAAACAATATCTCTTAGGTTCAGAAAGAGGAAAAATGGAATCATCATTAAATAAGGAGAAAGCATCTACTTAGATTTAAACACCAAATGATGACACAAAATACTGATGTCAGCCATTATCCAGTAGAAAACACACAATGGATCTAAGGGTTAAATGGTCTTAGAATTGCAATAAGCTTTAATTTCCAAAGAGAAAAAAAGCAAAAGCATGAAGAAGCAAGTGTGATGGGGTCAGAGAATGGAAACAAAGGACTCTTCACCAGAAGAACAAACTGAACGTCTACATCAAGGTAGCCCACAGGTGGCCAATTGTAGTTGATGCAGGACAGGTAAAATTTAAAATTATAGGCATTTGCCCAATTGTTATCATTATCTTTCCATTTGTTAGACTGGTACAGACTTGTAAATTCATCTCAGAAATTTCAATGCATTCATAAGCAATTAGATTATTCACGATAGGAGTGCCAATTTTCCGAGGGAAAAGTTTGCATATGTAAAATCTAAATTTTAAAAGCCCCCCCCACATAGGTAAAGTTAACACAGAAAATCATTAATACAAATTGCAACTGGGTAGTTCCTTACCCATAGAATCATTTTAAAAAGACACCACTGAGTCACGAAATAAGTTAAAACAAATGATACCTGAACACACAACAGAAATTTGGACATATGTACCAAGGAAGAACACAGCACAATTTGAGATCTCCATAAGAGACAAGTCTGTACCACAGGAAAGTGCTGCTACTGAGGCACTAAGCTCAAGTAATATCCCATTAACAGAGGTGAAATGGAATTCTTTTTAATTTATGGCAATACACCCGCAGTACTCTGCATGGAAGTTGTATGCCAGTGTTTCCTGCACAGTTTGCTCTTCTGCCTCAATGTGAATGACAGAAGCTCTAGTGGTTTCTCAGTACTGATCTGACAGCTGGTTCATGGGACCACACTGATAAATGCAATTTATCAGCCATTCAGGTCATTCTTACTTGATGAAGGGTCTGTTATCCTCATAGCTAAAGAATGCATAGACATAAAGACAAGAACACCAACATTAGCATTTTATGATAAAGAATTTCATGTGAAAAAATATCTTCCTGTTTGCCTCACCAAAGGCCTTTATTCCCCACCTCCCTAAAAGTCATCGTAACCTTCACTTTATGTCCAGAAAGTAAATCCTAAAATGACCATGAGAACTTAAATACCAGGGGATAAAATCAATTTTTACAATACTGCAATATTCCATATGAGACTCGGTAATTCCATTTTTTCATCATATGCTCATATTACTTGTGACTTGACAGAGACATTTATTTCTTAGAGATCACATTTCTCTAGAGAATGAGAAATTTTATGAGCAATCTGAAAAAAAAAAGGCTTGGGGGCATGCTTAAAATGATAGATGTCATGTCACTTAAAGGTATTCCTTATTCTGTAATATTAGTGGATAAGATGACTTAATTATGGACAATATGCCTCTAAGTAATTTTAACACAGAGGTGATGATTAACCTGAGTTAAATCTGATCATTACAGCTCTTTTTTTCCCCTTTCTTCTTGCCAGAAGCAATATATTTTTCTGCATTATGAATACACAAATAGTCATCTCAGAAAGGCCCATCTGTGATGAATTTTGAATAAAGAGAACCACTGGTAAGAACTCACTCTCCGGAAGGATGAGGCAGTAAATATTGAAACGAGGTGGAATGAGAGCCAGGTATGAGGAGCCTGCTTGCCTCAGATTTACATACACCTCAGCGCAATCATTTACTACATATTTGCTGTTGGTCAGAAGCTAATCAACTTGTGGCTGTGTTAGTTTATGCATCTATAAAGTGGTCATAGTTAGACTTTAAACATAATATTTATTATTCTTGTACAAAACTAAGTTTTTTAAAATTTGAACAATAAAATACTTTTAATACTACTAGACTGTCTTAAGTTATCCTCCAACTAAAAATATAAAATTAGTATAAAATTTCTTACCCAAATGAGAAAACACTCAATACATTAATATTGAGCAGTTAAATGCTCGATACGGAGTTCAAGAAGTAATATGATGCAGGGAAAGAGATGAGGTTGAAATAAATCAGTAGGTGGAACAGGGAGTGAATGGAATTATGTACTCCATGTGGTGAGTGCTAATCACAACTGTCAATTTAAATTCTTCAAAACAGAATAACACTTCAAATTCCATTTCTAAGGCATACAAGTCATAATGCAAATGATCTAAAGCCTCACAGAGGTGGTACATATGACACTAGACAATACAGTTCTGGAAAATACCATCATCACAGAAAAGTTCTATTGGATAATGCTGAATCTGGACAGTTTAAAAACATTTTAGGCCAATAAATATAGTTGCAAGAGATGTTTAAATTATGCCATGAAAATATGAAGTTACAAGAATATCTAGCAATTTGTTTGTTTGCTATAATGTACCCAGTTATAAAAAATAATCATGTATTTCTTACATGTTATAAAACAAAATGGTAATATTTACTGTTATACTCATTTCCATTGCATCAGTATATTCTATGAGATAGATATAGGATTAGAAATATATTCTACACCAATTAGTCCTCAAAAGTGTCAAGCAGATAGATGCATCAGTTAGCATATAAAGCTATAGGCAAAAACATCTTACAAAATTCTATCAAGGTTTACAAACATTCTAAAAATTAAAGTAGCCAGCTTGCAGCGGACTAGTGAAGTGTCACATTTTACCTTCCACATGAAATGTCACAAGAGAGAAAAAGAAAGTGGGATTCAGCAAATTCTACAGTGACATGAACAACATCAGCTGCTCCACCAAGCAGTCTCCTAAAACCAGCTTAACTCAGTTACTGCAGATGTGTGTTGAACAATGTTCACTGGGATGTGGAGAGAAGTGTGACATTTCTAGGTCTTACCAATTAAGGGATTGAATTGGGGTTTCTTCTACCCCTTGACAAGGAGAAAAATACAATAGAACCTCAGATGCAGAAACAGAAGCTTCTTAGTAACTGAGTTCATGCATGTGTTTAAGCCACTCATTCCTAGACTCTGGGGGAGGGGGGGAAGAGTTTAAACCACAGGATTTGGGTACATTGTTACAGTGGTTTATCTTTTGTACTAATTAACATATAAGTTTTTATCTTTTAGAATTCTAAGCTTACATTTAACATAGAAATTCATGTTTACAGACAAAAAGAAACATTTATGAGTTTTACCTACAGCAGGGCATAATTAACACACAATGAGTTTAAGTTTACACATCACTTTAGACAGCCTATGCCACTAAGTTTCAGCATTTGGAGTGGGGGCAGGTATTATATTAGTTTAGCGAATTTAGGATTATTACCTCTCTTCAAATCCAAGTTAAACAGGTCACAATGTTGTTATCACTTACCACAGCAAAGATATATACATTTAATTTCCTTATTTGCATTTTAAAGCATATATATAAACTAGGCTTATAACACTGAATAATTTTCATTCTGGTTTTCTGTCATTGATAAACACTTGTCCCACTGTACACTGTGTTACTGATTTCATTTTTATGGCATTATCGATACTCAGCTTTAAAATGTTCTTGGTGGATATTAGCGGATCCTTATGGGTTACCTTTTAATTTATGGTAATTTATTAAAAGTAAAGTAAAATATACATATAACTGTAAAGACAAATGGGAAGATGGCCCTGTTTTAAAAGGATTTCTTTGGGAAAGTATTTTTTTTTATTTTTGGTAATACTTAAAATTTTATTTAAATAGTACCATAAAATTTAACCAAAAGTTGACACTAGAGTCTAAATGAGAAAATTTATTAGTCTCTGTCACTTGACAACAATTAAGTATATAATTGAGAAAAATACCCACAAGCCATATTAAAGCTATTAAATTATAAGTTTATAAATATGTAGCTCAATGAGAATATTCAAATCATGTTTCTGAAAACATTAATTTATAAACAAACAATGATGTAACAAGTCTTAGTAACAACATATATAGATGAATTGGCAGAAACATTAGAAAATCTACTTAATTCTAAGAAATTCTTTCTCTTTTTTGAGAAGCTATTGAGCTATGCAGAGAATTATTTAGGACATATGCTTTTGAGAGAAATTCTACTTTGGGAATTAAATCTATATAAATGATAAAAATTTAAAGAATTACAAATATCCCCTTTTATTATAGCTTCTCTTTAGAGACTTATATATCATTGGATAGTAGCAGGTAATGTTTATGCTGGGCAAAGCTGGGAAGATGGAGTTATGAGAAATATGCTTGATGGTTTAATCCTCAACTCCAAAGATCTAGCCATTGATATGTTAAGTAAATATTGGGAAAGAAAGGATGCAGGTCAAACTAAAAAGTCTCATCCACTTGGAGGTCAGCACACTTAGGATATACCAGTCCTATGGTTGGCTTTTGTTTGCTGCACGGCACATATGCCACATGGAGATTGAGGATTCTTGTATTCTTACTGTCTCCTCATATTTCCAGCTTGAAAATACACTGGTGTTGCACTATTGAGTAAAAGACTTCAACAAAGCAATAAAAATTATATAATACTGTTTCATTGATATAATGTTACTGGGGTGTATGTTTTCCAAGCTGAACATTTGGCACTCAACAATCAACTGGTATATTCTCACTTGGAGAAGAAAACCACCTTTCCTGATCCTAGCTTTCCTTAATTATAAATAGTTATTCACCCAGGGTGTGGCATTGTAGTTTTATACACAGCCACTGTAGCATGTCCATTGATGTCCTTGTTCTGCTCACATTGGACAGTTATGTCAGTAAGACTTTCCTAGCACAGATTCTGACCTTACTAGCAGACACAATTTCATAAACTCCCTGATCCGATCCTCTGGATTTTGTAATCTTTCCTCTCCCTTTTTTGCAACATGCCCTGAGCCTTAGTTGTGCTAATGTTTTGTACATGTAATCTTGGAACTGGGCTCTCTAACTCTACATTTTGATTGGTAGTGCTGGAGGTCAACTTGGTTTTAGTTTTAGTTTGAATCTTAGAATTCATTAATTCCTGAAAACTTGAGACTTCAGCGCTAATTAGGTAAGATCATTGGAATATAAAGCAACAAAACAACATAAGGTGTTACATACTCTGGATTTTTTATTCAACTCAGTTGATGTACAAAACTTTCAGATACTTAAAGGAAGCAATGAAATCAGTCATGTTTCAATGTCCTGAATGTGATTTTGAGGTTGGACTTCTATTATGATCTCCCCTGAATCTCACTGTATTATCACCCTCATTTTCACACACTTGAAGCAGAAATATTCATCATATTTCTGCATATAAACAACCTGTTAGACATAGATTGTAAGAACAAATATAAGAAAAAGTAACCACTTACCTAAGATATATCCTTATTTAGTAGTGATTCCTATAAATGGAACTATTGGAGGTATTGGCCACAAGCAGGGAGCTGGCAAACTTATCTACATTTGGACTAGTAATTAACTCTTTATAAGCTTCATTTTATACATGCTGAAAATTTCTAAATTGTAATGTGATATTCAAAGATACCTTATTAATGCAGAAAACCAATCCCATGTTTCTCTGGATGATAGGAGAAAGCTAAACTTGATTGATAAAAGTTTTCTGACAGCTTCTGTTCTAAAGACATGCATTACACAGATTTAAAAAAAAATCCCTGAAGTTTGAAAACCTCAGTTTATTTATCTCCATCATCAGTTAGCTTACTTGGATTTGTTAAGGTTGAAGGAGTCAAATGTAGAGGTTTTATCTGATAGTCAGAACATTTAAGATTCATCATGAATATTAAATTTCATGAAGATCAAACTAACAAAGAGGTACATAAGGGCATGGTTGACCTAAGTAAAAAATTTAAATATATTAGTTTTCCTGACTAAATAACTGTGCATGTAATGCAACTATAATTAAAGAAGAATACACACAATTATTAAAAATCTAAAATTTATATGAAACCTAAATTAAGTCCTTCAATAATTAAGACACTTTTCCAGAGATGATGAAAATGGAAAGACTTCTTCTAACAGATAATGAGCAAGTTACAGCAATAGGTGGTATGAGTACAGAGGCATAAATACTGTCCATGGAACCAAAAGGGAGCACAAGGCAGAGTTCATGCAGGAGGATGACACAAGGCAGAGTTCATGCAGGAGGATGACAATGGAATTTGGCAGGAAAAGGCTAAATTTGGTATAGGCATTCTTGTAACTGGGATCATGGTGTTACTTACAAAAAAAAATGATAAACATAAAATGTGAATTATAAAACTCTAAGAAAAATATAAAATATAATACACTACAGAATATAAAATGAAATGGAGAAAATGGTTCTCATTCCTAGTTTTAAGAATTTCTTGTAGCTGGGTATTGGTGGCATATGCCTTTGATCCCAGCACTCAGGAGGCAGAGAGGCAGGTGGATCTCTGTGAGTTCGAGACCAGACTGGAGTACAGAGCAAGTTCCAGGGTAGGTTCCAAAGCCACAGAGACACCCTGTCTCAAAAAACAAACAAACAAAAAAAGGTTTCTTTTAAGAACATATAAAATAAAGGGAAAAGTTAACAGTTTAATGTAATGGCACAGACATATGTACATACACAGGATAAAGAAAAATTACAAGAAGTTATTTTTTAGGTCAAATCATCTCTCAGTAGTAAAGAAAAAAGATTAGGAAAGCCACCAAGAATTATAATATCTCATTAAAAAAGGAAGGTGTCCAGTAGAAAAAAAATGATCTTAATAATTTAGCTATGTAGGGTTCTTATAAATACTAGAGAGATTATTTTTTTCAGCATGTAATGATAGAATGAGCAATCTTTTATAGACTTTATTATACTACCGCTAATAAAACAAGCAGTGAATTCAATGAAAATAAAACCAAACCAAAAATAAATAAGTAAATAAACATAAAACTAAGAATTGAATAAATGCAATATCAACCACATTTTGCAAAGAAAACAGACCAGAGTGCAAATTAAACTTGGTATACACAATAAATAAATGCCCAATAACATAAATAATTTTGCCAATAAGTAGTTTCTATTTGCTCCTGCTTTATTTTCCTAATAACATAAATAGATGGCTAAACTTTAAACTTAGGTCAATCTCAGTAATTTTACAGAGTAGACTTTGAGTCAGCCTGGCTTAACACACCAGCTTCTGTGAACAGACATGAAGAGTGTTCTAGAATGCCCACTTCAATAGCACATGCACACTAACAAAAAGAAAGAAAGAAAAAGGAGAGAGCCAAAGTCTTGGGTGACAGATCTTATAAAAATGCTCAATTATGTAGTGAAATAACTCAACAGCCATTGCCATTTAGTCAAGAGAAAATTAGATTACTAAATTCCCAAGTGTGGACTAAGCAGCTCAAGATGCCTGCCACCCTACTGTACTGTCTGCACATTTTAATTGTAATAGAGCAGTTTCATGAATAGATTTTCATTTTAGGTCACTATTGACATAAACATTCAACACTGTTCAAGGACAGATAAGAGATATGATTTGAAAACAAAGTGACATTGCTATTGCTGATTAAAAAAAACAGAAGAATAAGAAAAAACAAAGGCTTTACGTCTGCCTGCTATTTTTGCTTGGGAGAAATATTCACTTCAAATACAGAGAAGCTAATATGTAAGTTTTGGAAGCCAGTTGTGAAGGTTAATTTGCCAATCAGTTGACTCATAATACGAAAACAAGTCAAACATACAAGGATTTACGCATGATGAATCCAAGTGAAATTCTAGCTCTCACCACTCCATTGGCCTGTAAAATATTTGAAACTGGGATATTGTATAAGTACTTGGGAAAATTTTTTATCCTACACCAAAATGTGTCAGCAGTAACAACCCACTCATTTAGTATCCTTAGAGTCACATTCTTTTCTTTTAAACTTTCTATAACATTATCTGTAGAGTCTGTAAACTCTCCTTTAAAACTTTAGCCCCCTGGATGGTTGGGATTAGAGATTAGTCTGCATTCTGCTTGTACTAGTGCCTAGAGTCAACCCCTAGTTCACACTCATGTGTGTTGAATAAATTAATGGGCAAGTGAGACTATTAAATGAATCTAAAGTCATGTGTTAAGACATGTAAAATACATGATTAATCTAGAACAAAAATGATGTTTAATTGTGATTATTTTCAGACATTTTTCCACTTTTGTAAAGACATGCACTTTCCTCTTTTGCGCAAAAGTCAGTTCTATAAGCAGCTAATTTAGATTCAGACTATGAACCTGATGGCACACTTCCTTTGAAACATAAAAGCAATCTGATCTGAGGCCTATGTAAAGAACAAAGAAGATGCTAATTTTTACATTTTCATTATTAAGATATTTTCCCCTTAGGAAGATTTTTGGGAGTTTTAATACAGCCTTAGATAGCCATTGCTGCTCTTCTATCTGATATAAACCCAATTATCAGGAGGGAAGCATGAAAACACAATTTAATCTCAAGGTATAGTGGATAATAGTGTACCTACAACTATCATCCTTCAAACCGGTTTTTTCAAATGTCAGCTTTCAGCATACAAAGTGGGCTGAATGCATTCATTCATAAAACACGGTTCTTGGGGAGATATGGGAATTTTAATGCATTTTTAACAAAATGCCTCCAAAAGAGACCCTTCTTTTTCTACTTCAGAACACTTGAAATTATAAGTCTCAAAAGTGGGAGGATGTGAAAAGACTGTCAATTTCATTGCTTTAACGCAAGCCTATGTAAATCTGTGAAAATCTGACGATTTTCAGCTTTTAAATGGTGGGATCGAGGTAATCAGCGAAGGACTAAATAATGATTAAGTAATGTTGTAACTAGCTTGAACTGAATCCAGTTGTCAAATAGACCATAGAGCCCTTGTGCTTGTTTTGACTCTATTAATGTGTTTAGAAAGGTAAGAATGCATGTGGTGGTTTGGGTAAGGATGCCTCTCATAGGCTCATATATTTGAATACTTGACCCTTGGTGGAATTATTTGAGAAGGATTAGAAGGTAAGGTCATTTTGGAAGAGATGGGTTACTAGGGGTGGCCTTTGATGAATCAAATAATTTGGTCATTTCTGTGCTCTCCACCACTCTCTACTCCTGCTGTGGATCACGATGTAAATTCTTAGGAATTCCTCTGTTCTAGCATCCTGGATCCTAACCCTCTGAAGTTGTGGGATCCAAATTAAATTACATGATTTAATAATGTAATGGTGACAGAAACTATGAAAAATTATATGGAGATATAAGCTATGTTTAAGCTTACAGGTACTAGTTTGAACTTCCTTATTAACACCCCAAATCACTATTTCTTTATTTGCCATTTGTGTGTTTGTGTATTTATTGCCAATAATGAATAAATGATATGAATATGAATGAGGCCAGCCAGTGATAGAGTGACACTCTGTCTCAAAAGAAAAAAGAAAAGAAAATGAAAACTGTCCCAAAATATGTTCCTCAACTACTCACCGAAAAAACTTTGAGGTTTATGAACACTTTTATTAACTGTGACTCTGTAGCAAATTTATGTTCTCATAAAGTTCAGATTCTTTTCTTATTATTGCTGTGACTATAGTATAAAAATGAAATAATTTTGAAAAGTAGGCTATATATTTATATGCAGGCTATATATATATCTTGATATATTAATGTGAAGGAAAATATAAACATTAAAATCTTCCTGTGATACTGTTTTGTTTTTCAAGCTTATGGCAATTACCCTTCCCATTTATAGAATCTAATATATCTTGATTCCATGAAATATTAATGGACAAATGTGAAGCCAAATATAATTCTGACTTAATTGTTTTCAACATTTAGAAATATATTACTCAAATAAAGTTTACCTTTTTAAAAAGTGCAGCTAATTCCTGTATTGTTAGCCTTTTTTCTCTTTTCCTCTGATGCTTTCAGATGTTTCTTGGGCTCCTTTTAACATAGCAGGTGTTTAAGCTTGCTGAAAATATATTTTTCCCCCTCTAAAACTACAGAACTTCCAATTTATTAATTAAATAAACATTTCACTCCCAGAGCCTTTATTTTCTAAAAAGACTCTTTTAAAAAGAAGATCACATGATGCATAATTTTAATGACACCATGTGGTAAATAAAGTCACACAAGTTCTAATGAGATTTTGATAGAAAGTGAGCATAGCTTTCACTGTTGAAAATACTAAGACCCAGCGGCAGCAGAATATTTTTATACAAGTGGATTAAATTAAATAATCAAAGCATGACAGTCACAGCAGTGCAATTCTACAGATGGAGCATTTCAAGGGACCAAGTCACAAGGATCACTTGAGTCCGACCGTTTGCATCTAAACCAGGTGAGACTTCATCTCCAATTTTTTAAAGGTAATGTTCTACAATGTGCACAAATATAAGATGTGGGGGTTTTTTTGCACATGATTATCATCATGAAAAAGTATACAATGATGTACTTATTTCCTAGTTAGAGAAAAACTGATTAAAAACCCTTGGTATAACTTGATAAGAACATATAAGCAACCATCCCATGATTGAACACATACACACATCGAAATGGGATTGACAGTTGAGTAGTTGCTACAGTTTATCAATAACCACATTGACAACTAGGAATGAAGAAAAGAAAGCTAAGTGGATGGATCCCCTTAATATTCAGGTGGATGACTTAAAGAAACCATAAATGGGCAAAGTCAGAGGCCTGTGTGCAGAAACCTGTGCATAGATGAAAGGAAAGCAATGGCTTTAGGAAATGCACAGAAAGGCTCTATTTTTTTTTTCCCAAATGAGCACGAAACTTTTACTATTTATTATTATTCTTCAAAATAACTTGTGATGTTACTAAATAGGAAATTATTTTAAATCATTTATCTTTTTAATAGTAGAAAATGTGTGACTAGAGAATTTGTGAGATTTTATTTTGAAGGTAAATGTAGAGTGTTCCACATGTCTCGTAGATTAAAAGTTTATATTCTTTAGCCACACCATAAGTTAATTTTGGCTGGCAAAAATTCAACAATAGTCTATATATATTACATTACTTTTAAATGTATTGGACTTTTGCTATGATTACAGTCTGCGCTAACTATAGTGAGAAAATCAACCAGAAAATTCTAGTGATTGGAATTACATCTTTCTTGTAATTACCCATTTCAATGAAGGAACAAATAAAAAGCAATCAGCAAGTATATGTGTACTCTTTAATTTAATTACTTTCCAAGTAAGCCCGAGAATTAGCATCCTTCATTTTCTCTATGATTAGACTAACATTATTTCATGTTATTGATTTTTTTTCTTCTTCTTCACAGCATACCATTAATACAGCAATGAGCTAGACAAATAAGTGTTCTTTGCTAATATTAAGGAGCTTGTTATGAGGACTCTGGGGTTACTTTGAAACTGAAGAATAAGACAACATATTTTTAAAATGATAAAATATAATTTAAATTAAATATAGTAATAGGAATCAGCCAGGCAAGATGGAAGGGAAAGAAAGTGAGTAGTGATAAAGACTCGAGGAAAGGAGCACATGCCTAAAGTGAATTGATGGGTTCATACTAAAGGAAAGCAGACAGAGGAGGAGGATCACCAAGGTTTAACTGACTTGGAAAAGCAGTTTGGACTTAAATGTAATGGGACCCTTTGAAAAGTTTTTTTTCTCAACAGAACAACTGAACAGTTACATTGTATGACTGAACTAATATTTTCAAGATATCTCCTCTCTCTCTCTCTCTCTCTCTCTCTCTCTCTCTCTCTCTCTCTCTCTCTCTCTCTCTCTCATAGCAGAAGGAGCCAAAAACAATGTAGGGGAAAAAAAGAAACAAAATAATAGAATCATCACTGAGAGTCTGCAAAAGATGACAGCAACTAAAGGAAATGGCTGCAGTGAAACAGAATGAGGAGGAAATCTCTATTCTACAGAATACATGAGTCTGTGTACCTGTGTGTAAAGTGAACATCTGTGAAAGATCATTTACAAATAAAACTATATTAATTTAATGATTTCTGTTGTACGTTCTGGAACAAGTGATAAGAAGTGCACTGATCAGCTAGCCCCTATATGAAAAATAAAATTGAATGTACAGTAATGTTATTTATCAAAGGCAGGAATAAAGGAGGGAGAGGAGAATAAACTCCAGTAAGTAGAAACTAATATAATGAACCCATCACATCAATAATCACATTAAATGTAAATGGAATATTCTAACTGAAATATTTAGACTTTCTAAATTTTTTAAAGTTTCTAAGCCTGCGCATAAACACAAAAGAAATAAAACTTAGTAAGAACAAGTACTTTAGAAAGGGTTTAGAAGCAAAGCCATCATGAATAAAAACTCTTGGCTATAATAGTCTTGAAACTGCTTCTGGGATTTCACTTATTCATAGAGGAATAAAGATAAAATTATTTGTACAATCTGGTTGTTGTGATAAGTGATGAAACAAGTAAAACAATATAAGGGTCAATTAAAAATAATAAATAGTTTTATTATTAAAACTGTAGTGCATTTCGAAGCTCTGCTATGAATAAGTGCATGTATGCTTGAGACATGTTTATTCTGTCATAAAACAAATCTTCCAATTTCTAATTACACTTTAGTTTTGCAGCAGCCATACAACATGTCTTCTGTTTAGTGTTTGAAATAGAATGTTCTCCACACTTCTATTTTCATCCCTGTCAATTCTTTATTACTGCTTCTTACCTAATACAATACAATTTAAATGAAATGAAATTTCCTACAGATTTAGTAAAGTGTTAAAGAATTTTTCTTTGAGATGGATTTACTTTTCTCCCATGCACTCTCTTGAACTTCAAGAGGTCATCTTTCTGTATAGAGGAATTTGAGTAGAACTCTCTCAATTTGTTGGGTAGAGATGGCTCACACCTTTAATTCCAGCACTCGGCAGGTAGTGTCAGGAAGATATATGTGAGTTCGAGGCCAGCAAGTGCCAGGACAAGCTCCAAAGCTACACAAAGAAACCCTATCTTGATAAAAAAAAAAAAAAAAAAAAAAAAAGAAAGAAAGAAAGGAAGGAAGGGAGGGAGGGAGAGAGGGAGGGAAGGGAAGGAAGGAGGGAGGGAGGAAGAAAGGAAGGTAGGAAGGAAGGAAGGAAGGAAGGAAGTCCCTCAATTTAGTAGTCTACTTTGTTTCCACCAACATAGGACATGACACTATCATTATTTTCTCCATTCTGTCACAGTGAGCAAAGCTTAGTCTCCGTGGCTTCTTTTAGCACAACTGAAGAGTGGACTTTCTGAACTGTAAGGTAGTGAATTGTTCCATCATTGCTCTGGCTATGATTGCCAACAATTTCTCAGGTCATAACTATGACAATGACTCCTCTGTTTCCTTTCTCACAGTCTTAAACTATTGCTGGCTCTTTTCTGTCAGCATAGCCATACACACAACTCTATTTTAAAGTCATCATTTTAACAACCAGTCTTCCCTCATGGAATCTTTTGAAAGCATCATCCAAGGCTTTACACTCCTATGCACATTGCATGTCAGGTATGCTTCATTCATTAACAATTGTAAGGAGGGACTCATGACTCAGCAAAGTGAAGTATTCTACAAGTTATCTAATCTTGTAAGCAGTCAGGCAGAATGCAAATCAAGATATTACTAGTGACTTCATTTTGCTTTGTGTTATAAAAATTAATGTGACCAATACTATTAGATGTAATTATTATTTCTAGTGTATTTGACTATTCTTCTAAACAGCACATGTTATCAAAACTACATAGAAAAATATGTTTACAATATGTGACAGTAATGAGAACAGGTAATAGAGTTAAAGAAATGTTAGAATGTACAAAAAGTTTATAAAACTAAATTGCTTGGAGATGGGTCAAGGATTGCAAAATTTCTTTAAGTTTTACCCTGAGAGATGTTGAAATAAAGATCAAGTTTCATTTTTATCTGCCAACTTGTATTTTAAAAACTATCTAGATAATGTTTACAATATAGAATGAAAGGTCTGAAATGTAACATATAGTGACTTAAGTATGCTATCATCAGAATAATGTGTTTTATGTAGCTATTTAACTTATCAAAACTCACTTTTATCAGAAACAGTATGGGATTCACAGAATTTTTTAGAATGACAACTTAATTGTACATGATTCAGTAATAATCATTATTGTAACATGAAAGTAAAATTATGAATATGAGACAGTACTTCAGTGTGGAAAATTTCTACTTAGTTTTAAAATGTTTTTACTTTCCTAACCCCTTAGCTTTTCTTTTAAATTAACTTATGAAAGTTATTCATTCACCAAAAATTAACTACTTAATGTCAATAATCTTTGTCACTAACATCTTAATATACCATGGTATTCTGAAACACTTGTCATGGCAACTGTCAGGCACAAATATAGAAAGTTAGGAAGTGAGTCACAGAACTGCTGTCTGACATAGTTCAAGGAGGATTCTGAAGCACATGGAAATTTCAGGGTACCCTTTACATGTCCTGAGTGTGCATTCATTTAATAAAACTAAATCCAAGTTGATACATAACATAAGAAATCACATGAAAATGCAATGTGTGTGTGACTAATGTTCTTCTCAGTGTTAATATCTTTATTATATATCAAAGCCATTAAGTAAATTAAGATACATTTTGCTTATAATGAGGAATTCAGAGACTTCTGAAAATGTAATTTAGCTTTTATATGTACTTTAATTGTATGTTAACATGCAATATGAATATTTTGTGTTTCTTCATACTTAGTACTTGTCTGTGGATAAAAACATGCAAAATGTACAATAAAGGATAGATATTTGAAATTGAAAGGATGATTGAGCTACCTCCTAGGAGAAGGTATAAATGTTCCAAAGATAGTTAAGTTAGAACATATGTTTACATTTCAAAATAAAGGTTCAGAATCACTTTGAGGGAAAGTCTTAACCCAACAAGCTCCTAAATCCAACCATGATGACCAGAAAGTTTCAGATTTTTCTTCTTCAGGTTTTAGATGGCTTCAGGGTTTTATTTTCAGATTATGAACTCTCAACCGTCAAACTCTACATGAACTCCACACAAACATTCTCAAATCTGAAAGACTTAAGATTGATTCTATGTTTTTGGACCTGGGCATTCTGGGTAAAACATTCTTAATAAATGCACTTCCCTTCTCAGAAGGATAACAGGACAGCTACAAGCAACTTCAACATGAGCAGTCAGACTCAATGTTGCAGAGTAGTGTGAAATTCTCCCTTTGGTACCTGTAAATAATACCAGTTCTCATCCAGTAACAAATGCAATGGCAGGTACTGTCAATGCAGAAGCCATCACTGCAGGTATAATCACTGCACATACATAACTGTATGTGCCATCACTATAGATGTAATCACTGCAGGTACCATCACTGCAGTTACCTATGCCATAGATATGATCACTGAGGGAACAATTACTGCAGAAACTATCACTGCATGTATAATCACTGCAGGAAACATTATTGCTGGAACCTTTGCAGGTACCATTGCTTTGAGGGACTAAGTGCAGTGCAAGAGATTTCATAGAGTTGCTGCACTATAAAATGATTTCTATTCTCATTTAGAAATGCTGTACTTCTTTAAAGGATATAGTGAATGTAGATATTAAAAGTATACTTATAAATTACACTTTACAAGGAAAGGTAGATTTGGAGAGAGTCTGATTACATTTAGTGTAGGCTGATTAAGTTACCTCAACTGTCAATAAAAATAACCTTACTCAACAAAATCAATACACTGAACTTTGTTATAATTGGTCATATAATTTTTTACAATATAAACTAGAAATGACTTTAAAGTATAATCTATAAAAATGAAACTAAGATCACTTACTTGATATTATCAAGACAGCCTGATTCAGGTTTCAGTATGGCAGTATGATGAAACATTTTGTACAAAGCAATCCCAAGGAAAATTACATTCAGCTGAAATGCAAAAGATAATGCTATGTAGATAATCATAGTATAAAAATAAAAGGCAAGTCCATTCCCTGTAACACATGAATTGTTCCGGGAAATTAGTTCTTAGTAGACTCTTAAAGGAATTGAATCACAGTTGACACTCTAATGCTTTAGTAAAGGCAAGATGCCAGCTTTGCAAATTGTGATACCAGTGAGTTACAAAATGTGGCTCTACGAAATACATACAAAATGCAAAATCAGTAATAATTTGGAAGGATGCTATTGAAATTCTGAAACAGCTTACAGCCCAGTGCATGCTTTGCTTGTTTGTTTGTTTTGTTTTTCTAGACAGGGCTTCTCTGTATTGTTTTGGAGCCTGTCCTAGAACTAGCTCTATAGACTGGCTGGCCTCAAACTAACAGAGATCAGCCTGCCTTTGCCTGCTGAGTGCTGGGATTAAAGGAGTGTGCCACCAATGCCTGGCTAAAAGCCCTGTGCATGCTTAAGAAAACCAAATCCCCAAAGTCCCAGAATTATTCTAAGAGAGTTAACACTTCACTTTGACATTCTTTGAAAATGTCTCTAGATTGATTAATTATAGACAATTACCATTTAGTTATTAGAGATATAGTTTTAAAATATTTTATTAAAAATATTCTTTTTGTCTTTCATATCATATATCCAATCCCACCGATCTCCCACCACCTCACATATGCTCTCTGCCCCTGAAACCTGCTGCCCCCCAATAAAACAAGGTAAAATTTAAGATAAAAAATGAAAGAAAGGGGTAAAAACATCTCTTCATGGAAGCTGCAGTGTGACACAGTGAGTCATGTAGTAAACCCCTTTATGCAGACATCTGTACATGCAAAGACCCATTGGTTTGGTACGAGGACCCTGCTCTCTCCTACACTACAGACAGTTGACCCTCACTGGGATTCTTCCTGGATGTCTCATTGTTGCCCTGTATTGTTGAGATCCTGTAGCCCTGTGTCAGCAGGACCACCACCACACTACACCTATGCTCTAGCGGATCTCTGATGGGTGGCCCAACCTGGTTGTGGGCCTGGGTAGTTACAGGGTTAATTGGCCCACCAGATCAGTGAGGCACTTTTACAGATTCTAATTTTTTTTTATCACATACTATTTATTTATTTAGAATCAGTCTCAGTATGCAGCCCTGGCTGCCCTATACCTCTCTGTATAGAGCATGCTGACCTTGTACTTATGGTCACCCTCCTACCTCTCAATACAAATTCTAGGATTATATATATACACTGCCACACATGGCTACAAATACAAATACCAACCTCAGTATATTTTGAATGAGTAAGTAAGATGGATTAGAAAATACTGGTTAAATTCTGCTGCTATAGTAGACTAAGTTGTAAGCAGAGGTTCTCTCATGGTATTATTATGTCATAAAAGCCAGAAAAAATGTCTATAACTTAAAAGAACATAGTCTGGTAAAAATTACCTGTATGCCTTGTGTCAATACTACAAATCAGTGGTTCTCAACCTTCTTCATGCTATGAAATCTTAATACATTTTCTCATGCTGTTGTGAACCACAACCATAAAATTAGTTTCAGTGCTACTTCATAACTAATTTTGCTACTTTTATGAATATTAATATAAATATTTTTGAAGATAGAGTTCTGTCAATGGCATCATGACCCACAGGTTGAGAACCACTATTCTGAAGAAAGTCAAATGCTAAATTGCAGTTGAATAGATTACTAGCTTCTACAGTCTACAGTCGGGGACTGATGCAGTCCATGAAAGTTCAATCAAATGCTCCAATGACAATCCCACTACAATACAGCTTCATTGTTCTTTATCAGTGATCTCTGAGTCTCTAAAGTAAAATCAAACAAAAGGAGAACATTTTAAACAAAACAAACTAACATCACTGAGTGGCTAAAAGCTTAACCTAAACTAAATGCAACTTCCGGGAAAACCTGTTTTATATTGACATAAAGCTGTCCAGGATCATCACTTTACTTACTTTGACTTTATTTCCTTTCCTTTCTTTCATTTTCTGAAATGCTTTTTGGTTACAGAATGACTTATTATGTCTCTCACATATTTGAGTAATAGTCAATGATTTTTGACAATATGATTTTTCCATTATGTGTACATACATGTGTGTTTATGTGTATACATATATGCATTGAATATTTACATATGTGTATACCTAGATAAATATTATGTATACATATAACATATTATTGGTTTCAAATCTGAAACTATTTTCTTATTTCAAAATATATTTATCCCTAAAAGCTTTAAAAGAAGAAAATTTTAGCCTTATACTTCCTTCCAAAAATGAGCAGTAGCTTGTATTTTTTAATGAAATTTGTTTTTCTGTGTATGGGATGGATATGGAAGGTGCACCTGATGGTGTGTATATAAGTGTCAGTGGATAATTTTCGAAGTAGTTTATTCCTTTCTACCCTTTGAGTCCCAGGGATATAACTCTGTTCATCAGGCTTAGTGCAAGCAATTCTATCTGATGAGCCATCTTGTGGGTCCTAGGATTACAATGGTAAAATGATACTAATAGATTCTTTTAAATTACAACAAATGATATGGGAAATAAAGGTATTGTTTATTAAATAAATATATTATTTATTAAATAAGTAAAGATAAAAGTAAAAGGAGGATTGATTTCAGAACACATTTAGTTGTGCCATTTACAAGTAAAAATGTTTTCTTAAATTTTGAAGTCTTAAGGGTTTACATACATACATACATACACACACACACACACACACACACACACACACACACACCTAATTTTCTAATTCCTATTTATTTTCATTTCCAATTATCCCCAAAAAAGGAATGGAAACATGCTGCGGTCAAAGTTAAAGTAATCATTGTTCAATTGTCTAGACTATGTAGAAGTGAATTCTTGAGTAGCCATTTACTCTTGCAAATGCTTACTTTCCTTTTCCACCAGTTTGATGAACTATTTTACAATATAAAAATAGACTATAATGAATGCCTAATTGCTTGAGTTATGTAGGGTCATATAAGTACATGGTTTACCCAAATTAACCTATGTAAATTTAAGATAGTACATGAATAGTGGAAATTTTATATCTTGACCTGGGAAGTGCATAGTTAATTAGGAGTTCTCACCATAATTATCAAGGTCGCTGGTCCTATAAAACTCCAAATGAAGTAGGTGTCAAGTCGAAGCCAACATCTGCAGTGAAACACAAGGGAGAGAAGCCATTCAAGGAGTGCATATAGGACATATATCAAGAGTGAGCAAGTGACAAAGAAGAATGTGAGTGGCAAAGCATTCCACTAGGGACAGGAAATATTACATTGCTTGTTCATTTAAATGCTGAATTATGTGCCCAATTTCTGACAGCACTATTGATGGAGTAAGATAATTACCCCTGGAGGAAGCAGGGGGAAAATGGCATCAGGTCTATTTGCTAAGGCCTTATGTGTCTGTCATGGAAACCTTAGAGGGAAAAGATACACATAGCCATTAAATCCAGTAGCTTAAAGCTATCCTTTTCTCTCCAATTACAGTGCTACATAACCTGTCTATCAGCTGCCAGGCAGAGTGACATTTTCCTGTCAAGAAGATCTGAGGAAATTCAGTACAAGGAAGAAATAAATTTGGTATCAGAAGATTGAAGTTTAATTAGGTTGGGCAGCCAACCTTTGAGAGTTCTGAAGCCTTAAAAAGAGCATTGTTACTGTTCACACTACTGGGCTTGCAAGTGGCCCTTAGCATCCAAGGAAGTTGATTCATGACCCAAAAAGTAAATTATTAATCACCTAATTTCAGCCACATTTAGTACTCCCCCACTTCTTAAAGCCTCTGGGAAATTACATTTCCATTCTGCACAGTGACAGCAAGACAAAGTGAACGTGACTAGTTATGAGAAAGATTAATGCAAACATTGAACAGATTAGTTGATGTTAAGAATAATATCTTAAATAATTTGCCATTTTACAATATCTGAGGCATAATTAAAAAGAGGGCATTTCCACCGGTAAATACCCAAAAACATTTTGCTCTGTCTTCTTAACTCGTATTCAAAGGACCGAATATGCTCCTGATTATACAAATGGGAAGGTTAAGGAGTGAAGGGACACCAGGAAGTTACCATTCAGAGAATTTACTCATATTTTCAATAGTGAACTGATAAATAAAATGTTGTCTTTCGTCTAATAAAAGAGTATGAAAGTTGAAAATATAGTAGATCTATATTTGACAAAGGGATATGTTCTGAAATATATTGGGGTCTGGTGACAGAGCTCAATAATCCATAAGATTCTGAGCTCAGTTCCCAGCACCTTAAAGAAAGATGAAAGAGGAGGAGGAGAAAGGAAGTAGTAATGGTTGTTCAGTGAAAAGGCTATGTAAAATATTAGTCATGCTCGGGGTTGTTCCATACAGAAGACTGGAGACACCATAGTGGATAATCCAAAGGCTTTAGCTGTATGTTTTATTTAAAAATTCCTGAAAGTAGCCAAGTGGTGGTGGTGTACACCTTTAGTTCTAGCACTCAAGAGGTAGAGGCTGGTGGATCTCTGTGAGTTCTAGGCTAGTCTGGTCTAGCGCCAGGACAGCCAGAGATGTTGCACAGAAAAACCTTTTTTTAAAACAACAACTACAAAAAAGTACTGTAAGTATGTCAAAATACTAACAGTTTTTCACTTGACTGGAAGAGGCATTGCTTATGATTTGCTTGCTATTTTTTTTTATTTTTTATTTTTGGTAACCTTTACATTTTTCTAAGATGTTTGGTAGCCAAGTTTCTAAGCAAAAAAAGAATTACCACCATACCTCTAGGCAAAAGGCTATCTTCCTTCACCTTAAATCCACATAAACTAATTTTAGGAGCAGTGAGATAGGCACTCCATTAAGAGACTATCAAGTCCATCATTTCTACATAAAGAAGATGGTTTAATATCGTTCAAATAGACATAAGAATTCTGCTTGGAAAATACTATTATAGAAGCAATTAGAGCTTAAATTACTGGCCATTTATTTGAACAGTTAGTTATTCCTCTGCTCTTGTGCTTAAATATTTTGATATTGTGGGATATTATTTTAATTATGCAAAGATGTGTTACCATTTGTTTAATGTGCAGAATATAATTTTAACAGTGTAAAAGTGTGTTACATTTGTTGATGTCGCCTTGGTTAACGATGTAAAGATGTGTTACATTTGTTTATGCTGCATTATGTGCAAATGTGTTGCATTTGTTTTACCTTGCCTGCTAGCTAAGGCATCTGACTGCTCCAATAAAAAGCTGAACAGCCAATAGCTAGGCAGTTGAGGGATAGGTGTTGCTGGCCATCAAGCAGAAAATAAATAGAAGGACAAATCTATTTTTGAGAGAGATTAAAATGAAAAAAAAAAAAAGAATGAGGGAGAACGTGAGGGACATGCTCAGGGCTAGAAGCCAGATAGCTGCCAGGCAGCCAGCCAGCCATGGAGATAGCAGAAAAGTAAGATACACACAGAGAGAAAGAGTGAGAGAGAGAGTGTGTGTGTGTGTGTATGTGTGTGTGTGTGTGTGTGTGTGTGTGTGTATGTGTGTGTGTGTGTGAGAGAGAGAGAGAGCCCTGCATAAAAATGTAGATGAAGAGAAACAGGTTAATTAAATTATAAGTTCTAGCAAGTAACAAGGATAAGGTAAGGCTGTACATTCGTAACTAATCATAAGTCTCTGTCATGATTTGAGTGCTGGTTGGTGGCCTAAAAGAAAACCAGCTACATTCTGTAATAGAAAAAAGGAGTGTAGTGTTGCCTTTAAACAGACATGAGTCAGAGAGATTTAGTTTCAAATAGGATCACTGTCTTCATTTTCACTTTAGGGTAGCTTGTCACAACTAAAAGGAATGTATACTTGTGAGTGACTTTAATGAGTAAAGGAATTTCCATAAGTATCTTTAGGGTCTTTTCAAAGACTAGATTTCCCTTTAGGCTCAAAGCAATAAAAGACAAAGTGGAATTTTCCAGATTATATCATATACATCCCTCACCTCTCTCTTTCCATGTCTCTTTCTTAAATTTTTTCAAGTTATAGCAACATAAAACAACACTAATAATACATTAAAAAGTGATTGATAATAGAATAGTCCATTTATAGCTCACAAAATTTTTGAGAGATCATCTAAGAACTAAAGCACATTTTCAGCAACTAATTTTTAGTATATGAAAAAAATGTGCTTCATGATATTCTAAAAATAAGTTTTTATAGGTATAAAAACAGATATAACTTTAATCACTTTATGAGTGAGTTTCTTGGATTAAGGTTGATTTAAAATTTTAATATCTTCACATATTGTATTTAAATAACACAATGACATTAACTTTATCCTTACCAAGCTTGATTTCTTTAGAAATATCAGCTTAACAAATGCTTTGTTTCAAAATATCTGTTTGGCTAACAATCTCCTTTAAATGTAGAAGGAAAATGAGGTGCTAGTTTTATCCTTAAAAGAATTCTTCAGTATCTACATGTTCAAAATTATTTAAATTCCCTCCCTAAAGAACAGTGGGAAAGGCAGTGTGAAACTCAACACGCACTGAGTAAATCATCCCTCCATCATGCTGTCTGTGCTTTACTAGCCTCTGGAATCTGTGTGGTAAGAATGCCTTTTCTAATTTGATTGCCATATGGCCATACCTGCTGTTGTTTTTGGCTGCAAGCTGCCTTTTGCAAAGCTTTCCGATTTTCATTTCTTTCCCATTACCCACCTTCAAAATGTGCATGGTTCCTGCTCTATTCACTGTGCCAATGTTAAAAGCATTATCCTCGACTTTAATGTGAAGAACGATATTATAAAGCTATTCATGCTTTACCTGTGTTGGCCCCACCCCACAGTATTCTAAACTCTGACCCGATGCTATTGAGATAAAATACAAGAACATCTAGGTAAGAGGTGATCAGAGCCAATTCACGAGACAAATGCTAAAAGAATATTTTATCACACCAAATACAAATAGTTCAGTTTATAAACAGTTAAATCTACTTCTAAAACAACAGTTTATCTAAAAACCACAGATATACAAAGCAACATTATTTACGTAGCAAAACTGTAATTTTGTTAGGCTATATTTGTTTTAATTTTCAAAACACCTCAGTTTTGTATTTTGAAAGGATATTCAGTCCATTGTGCATAATCTCTGAATTGTGCTTTTAGAAGAACTAAAAGAAAAGACATGACCTACAGGTGAAAAGAAAACTCATCCTGGCCATATTACCTTTCTTGTTCAATACTAAATACATTCAAAAATTTAAAGGAGCACTTTTCATGTGCCACATGTGTCTCGTCTTTTGTTTCATTAATGAAACACAAATGTACCATTAAAATTTGTTCATTGTATTAGTTTTCAAAAGGTAATAACATATTGCTATTTACAAGATGAAGTCTTATTGCACTGATATAATTTTATTGGTTTCAACACTCCAAAGACTGAGTGCTAAGCCACAAAAACACATTTTTATTTTTCTCTAGAATTGTTCTCCAAAATGTAGGACACATCATTAAAATTATTAGTAAAGAAGTTGATATCATGTTCACTTAAAAAGCCAATTATCTATTCAACAATAACTACCTTCCTGTAAGCTCAGAAAAGAGAAAAATGAAAGAATATTTCTCATGTTCCTTAAATAACACAACAAAGAATAGTACAGCTAAAAATTCTCCTCTTCATGTATTGAACTACAAATAATTATTTTATTCTCATAGCCCATCCTTAAAAGGTATAGTTCTGTATTTAGAGAAAAACATCAAGGCCAGCAACCCAGAGATACAACCATCACTTCAACTGCATCTATAATATTTTGAACCAGTGACACCAGCAAACTGGGTCTCCTCATCCACGATCTGAAGAATAGTGACATCAAGCTGCTTTGAGGTGTTGCATTTTGTTACTGGTATAATTTATTACCCAAACATACATCTGAATAGCATCCGAAGTTTCATGAAGAAGTATAGATTACCAATGCTATTTGCTTCATTGAGTTGCAAAATCATAGACTAAATGGTGTGATGATATGTTGTTTATGATATAACAAATAAAACTTGCCTCAAGATCAGGCAAAGCTAGCCAGGCAGTGGTGGTACACACCTTTTATCCTAGCAGCCACACTAGTCAGCCATAGAGGCCAGGCAGTGGTGGCACACACCTTTAATTCCAGCACTTGGTGGACAGAGGTAGATGGATCTCTATTAATTTAAGGCTATTCTGACCTATCCAAAACTGATCCTGTCTAACATTGAAAGAGAGCTCACACAAAAGTGATTCAGCACTTGGGACCCCATGCCTTTAATCTCAGCACTAGAAAGGAATATAAAATGGAAGAAGATGGGAGCTCAATGTAGTCTGAGGTTTGGTAGAGAGAGATTCAGTCTGAGGACAGAATAGCCCCTTTGGTATAAGCACTGGTACAGTTGAGAACTCTGTAATGTCTGGCTGCTTTACTTTTCTGATCCTGCTTTACTTTTCTGATCTTTAGCTTTAACTCCAATGTCCGTCTCTTGTGTTTTTATTATTAATAGCAATTAGAATTCAGGCTACAAAATGACCTAAGGAAAATATCAAATATAACCACAAATTGAGTGTCATAGTTGCCTTGTATAAGTCTTTGTAACAACTCTCACTTTACAGTCTAGTAGTGGAGTCTGAATTTTATTTACTCACCTAAAATCTAGGTCTCTACAAGAGGAAAAAGATACATGTTAAAATAAAGTTGCAAATTATTTAACTAATATGTATTCTCAATAAATAGATAACAAGTCTACATGCTATATATAATGCATACATATTAAATGTTGGCTTTGGAAAATATCAGAATTATTTAAATGTCATCTCTTGAAAATGAATTATTTTGTAATATTGAATGGCTAAATGCAGTGATTTATAAATAATTCACATATTTGATTATTTTAAATATATTTAAGAGTTGTAAAATTATCAGAATAATCATATTTTTTGTCCATCAAAACTCACATTATGTGTGGTTCTTTTTTTATCCTGTTTGCAACATCCCAAATCCTCTTTATTATATAGCAACTACTGTGATTTGTTTTAATATTTGCCTATTCTACATATTTCATATAAATAGATTAGAGTATATATATTCTTTTGTAGTATATGTCTCTGAAAATTTTTTAATGTTTATTCATTCTTTATCAGTCAGTACTATTTTGTTTCATTCTGAATAATATTTAGTCATAAAGCTATATCACATTTTGTATTTTTATCTGTTGATAAATATTGTAGGTCTCCACTGTTTAGTTAGCCAAAACAATGATACAGGTTTTTACGTGGATCTATGTTTATCTGGGTCATTTGTTAACTATGATTAGATTGATACTGTGAAAAGAACTAACTTTCCAGTTTTGATAAGGCTGATCTCAAATTCATGCCTCATTATCCATCCTGCCTCAGCCTACCAAATACTGGGACTCTGGCACCCAGCTCCATACTTAACCATAAAAGAACAATGTTTAACATTTTGAATGGCTCTAATTCTACATCCTTAACTTTTATTATTAACTCTTTTAATACTCCCACCATAGAGAATGTAGACATTCTAAATTATATAGTGACCACTAGATGTGAAGTGACATCTGTGGACATTTAAAATTTCTTTTTATTCAATAATAAGTACAGAGTATTGCTTTTGTTATATTTCATTGCATTCTAAAAATAACAGGATAGTGTTCCCTTAAAGTCTGATACAATTCAGAAATAAATAAAAATCTCCCTAGAAAACTGAATGTTAACTTAGTATTGTCACATATGATGATAGTTTCATTCCAGTGAGAGGACTCCTTGGTAAGAACATAATAATAAAAAAAACTTTAGTCTTGAATATATATTCATAGAAAGTATGCTAATAGATGTTAATAAAACAATATTTAAGCTTATATAAGTATTCTCCATCTACACACTGTATGAGTATTACCTTTTTACATCACTGAAAAGTATTTCATCATTGGCTATACTATTTCATATGTCCCACAGACACAGGAACTAATGACATATTCATTGAGAAGACTGCTTTGTGATGTACTATAATTTCAGCAGGATACTACTGGTGACAACACAGTTTTCTGAGAGGAAATTGGTGATTAGAAGCTGTAAACACATTTATAAAAATAAACTTGTGAAGAGAACTATCAGATACTGTCAGACTCAATGCTCCTCAAGTCTCTTTCTTTGGTAAAATTATAATACAATTAGAAAATATTATAATGTATATTTTTTACAGTAATTAGTAATTTCTCTTCTATCTAAATGCTTACACAAGTTATTTGATATACTGAATAAATTTGGTAATTTTAGTTAACATAGACTACAACTTTATAACTTTTTTAAGGCAGTGAGCTGTGGAGATGAATGTGGATTAGTAGATGGCTTTATAGTGATTTTCAGATTACAATGTGCTCTCCATTATTTTTAAGAGCTTGGCTTTCTTCACTATTCATGTATTTCAGATTGGCTATGAATGTTCTTAATTTAATTCATGTACTTAAAAGTCCTATATCAATTTTTCAGCCCTTAATTAATTTCTTAGACTACTGTCTAGCTTTACTCCATTCTAGTGCCCTTCTTTCTGTTACTCATTTTTTACTCTTCCTTCAAACCCACTCAGGATGCAAACTGTCCCTTTGGTTGTACACTTGAGATTATGATAAAGGTCCAAAGAAACAACTAAAGCTATTTAGACTTTTCATTGTTTAAACTGTTCATATTTGTGTGATTTTTAATAAATTTTAAATGAACTGATTTGACTCAGGTCATAAAACAAAAGTATTTAGAATGGAATTTCAAAATGTTAATGTTCATTATAATTGTGTTCTGACAGTATCTCATGGACAGCTTCACTGATTGTCCAAAAGAAGAAAAGCAAAATAGATCAGTTGCAAAAATCAAATATATGCTCATTATTAACAGTGCAATCCAGATTTGTGATGCACTAGCAGAGGGCTACTTATTAAGAGCTTTGGTTATTTAAATAGATTGTTAAAAATGCCATGCTATTTTGTCCGATTGTTATTGTGAGTGTATTTTTGAGTATATGTCAATTAGATTAAAAGATTTTGTTATACAAACATCAGATGATAATGGCTCCTTTATAAGCATTGCAAATTGATGGCAAACTAAACAACATCTTAAGATCAAATTATGTATGCTTTGTTCATGAGTGTGTGCTCTGTACATAATAAATTCAACAGCCTAATAAAATTTCATAGAAAAACACATCATACTCCATCAGCCAGATGGAATATGATAGCTATCTCTATCTGTATCAAAATAACATTTATTTAGCCTACAAGAAAATTTTATCTCTGAATTCATCATCTACCATCAGTATGAGTCTTTCCTTTGAAACATATGCAGCTGTTATTAAAGATTTCAGATGTAACACCTCATTATCACTATAATGAAATGATGAAATACAATAAAAGAAGGGAAGAAATCCATTATTTAGGTAAATTACAGTTACAGCATAATACACTAAATGGAATTATTTTGGATATACTTTAAATATTAAATTAGAATAGACGTTAAGAATCATGAAATTTCCAAGACTTAAACATTTGCTTTGCAGAGATTCATAACACAGCTCACAATAGCTTTGATTTCTTGGCAACTGGAGTTTATGTTAGACTAGCCACACTTTGTTTTTATAAATCAATGTAGCCTGAAACTTAAGTAAAAGGTACTTGGGGAACAAAAAAAAAAAAAAAAAAAAAAAAAGAAAACAAAAAAGGAAAAAAAGTTTTCTTCATTATATATCTTCTGCCAGTTCAGTTAATAGTTCTAGCCATTTCGTAACCAAAGTATTTCTGATAACTTCTAATAATTTCTTTTGCTGCATTATTTCACAAGAAAGAAAAATGCTACATAATTAGCAAGAACTTGGAAAGTCGGATCATCTTCTGGAATCAAATAAAAGCAATCAAAAACAATTACACATTTACAGAAATGTGAAAAAAAAGACAGAAGATCAGAAGATAATAAAGACCAAGTTATAAAATACAGAAGTCTTACAATTTGAGTCAAAATCCAATGCCTTGGCTATGGATATATCTCAGTGATTGAGTGATTGCCTAAAAAGTAATGATCCAAGGTCAATTCCCAACACCAGACAAGAAAAAAAATTTAAAAAATGAATAAGATCCACTGATTATGATTTTCTTTAAGAAGAGATCTTGATTAAGCCCAAATGGGAACATGACACATTCATGCCTGCTTCTGGAGTAAATCTCTATCATGAAGTAACAATTCTCTATTCAACACTTGGTTCCTTAATGAGAAAAACATTCCTAGGCTTATATTGGGTTCAATGCACTTCCCCAAAGTAGTAGTTAAATATATTATCCCCATAGATCCTGGAGTCATCATTGTGAACAATCTTTAAATGTAAATTAAACATTAAAATGCTTTCTGCCTGCCAGGGATAGAATTTGAACAGATTTTTCTCTCTTCTTTCCTTCTCTTACACTTATCTTGGTCCATCTATCTCTGTTGCTTTGGTTGGGAAAATCATAATTGTATAACGTAGCAATTAAGGAATGTTTAGAATCATGTCTGGGAAATAAATTACCCTCTATTCCCTCAGAGTAATAATGTCAGTGAACGAGACCTACCAGTCGTGGGGCACCAAATTAAAGCAATGATGGCCAAAGCTTTAACAAAGTCACTAGGGGCCGTACATTATTGATTCTAAGACAGATTTCTACAGTCCAGATAATGACATTTGTTTCAAAACAAATGACTGAAACACAAAGCAAATAACTTGACTCAGTTCAGTAATGGGAAATTTGCAAATAACTCTGGAGAAAAGATAAATATTGAAGAAAAACAAAAAGGAAAGCAGAGACATCCAGCAACCAAGATGGGACTGTTTAAAGAACAATATTGGAAACAGTGTAAGGTCTCTTATAATTATATAATTCATCTTAACCTCTTAGGGGAAGAATGTATTAATTAAAATGCAGAATTCTGTAATCCAGGGGCAGTGGAAGCTAATAGGCTTTTTTGTAGGCTGATGGAAATACTCAAAAATTAGTGATGATGAGTGCACTGCATTGGGAACATATTAAAAGAATTGAAGAATATACATCAAAGTAATATTGTGAGTTATATCAATAAGGACATTATTTAAGAAGAATAAAGAGAGTTAATGATGAATTTAATGCCACTCTCCTAAGACATCTTTAGAAGCAAAGTTGGATACCATGTTTCTAATCATAGTCTGATCCCACAGTTGTTATTGATACTGACAGAATGAATTCAGATTTGATTTGACTGAAATTTACGACATCAAATTTGAAAATAATTGTTACATAGACACTGATAACATAGCCTGTCACCATATTAAAAAAGAACACACCAGAAATAAAATCATCTGTATTGTTGATGTCTGGGCACCACATGCTCTATTTTAACCTTGTGTTCAGTAATTCTGGTGTTTTCATTGTGTCATTCCCTCTATATGAATGTCCACTTCTGGGAAGCAAACTGCTTTACTGCCAGCATGTTGAGGCTTCTGATGGCTGGTAGAAAGTCTTGAAATCTGGCTTATTAACTTCTGTACAATTGATGTTATCTAACCTAACCCGAGCCTTCACTGCTGCCTCAAACCTTTTTATTAATGTGTAATTGGCTCTTTAACACATTTTCCATCATTCTCTTCTCAAAGCTTTTCAAAACTCTTGTCCTCTTAACCACTTCATTCCACAGAAAGTCAGCATCTTATGCTTGGTAGAAATGTTCAACACTTAGATGTCTACCATACTCATTCTTCCTTCCCTTACCAAAAAAGACAAAGGTTATTTCCCTATCACAAAAATAAGCTCAACTCCATTTGAATGAAATCTGACGGTTTATCAGCTGTCTGCTTACATCTATGTCTATAATGACAAACAAGTCAGAATGAATGCGCTTGATTTTGCTCATCTGTACAATTTAACCACGGGAGTAGTGAATTTAAAAACAATGACTTTCCACACATTTAATTAGTCTTTCTAATGCTAGGTTTAGTTTTATGCTTTCTTTTCTTTTATTCTTTCTTTCTTTCTTTTTTTTTTTTTTATCACCCTGGGATCTTTTCTCTCATTCAGCCTATGTGCTCTGAATATAGATGAGAAATAACCATTTTTCTTTTCATTAATTTCATGTCAACTTCATCCCTCTCAGACTGTATATTCTTAAGATTTCATACTTAACAAAGTCCTTCTACATGTATATGTTTTTGCATGCTAAGCAGGCATTCTCCCACAGATGATGACCACTCCCCTTCCTGCCCCAGCTCACCTGACATCGTTTTCAAAATTCCTCCATTACTTTGATTAAACCAATATTCTCAATGAAATTACTTCGGGATACAGATAATATCTGAAGACTGTGCTAATGTAATTCTTACACCCTCCTATTTGGCTTGTGCCTCTAGTGCTGCCTTGAGATGTCTGTGGCAAAGATCAAGTGATTTCTCTGTGATGCTTAACCTACTTCAGTTATCTCTGACATAAATCACCACTGATTCTGAAAAGCTAATATGGAACTTAGCATCACTGTCCTTGACCCTCAGTGGCAGCGTTCTGTTGCAAGGGCTTACTGTTCTCTGCTTTTATTCTCCCGCCTTAGTATACACCTAAAAATGTAAGCACTGGTTATCCACCAGGAGTTCTTCCTGCTTTTTCTAGTGAAACATTCATAACTTATTTCCTTATTTGGAATTTCAGTTATCATTAACTGAATGTCTTTTTTTTCTTAAAAAAAAAAAAGATTGTTAATTTTTACGTGGCATTTTGCCTGTACATGTGAGGGTATCAGAGTCCCTGGAACTGAAGTTACAGACAGCTGTGAGCAAGCATGTGGATGCTGAGAACTGAATCAGCATCCTCTGGAAATCAGTCAGTGCTCTGAACTGCAGAAGCATCTTAGCACCTCCAATACCTTTTTCTTTTTCACTCTTTTCTTCCTTCCTTCCTTCCTTCCTTCCTTCCTTCCTTCCTTCCTTCCTTCCTTTGTTGTTGTTGCTGCTGCTATTGTTTTGTTTGTTGTTGTTGTTTTGGTGTTTTTGAGACAGTTTCTCTTTGTAACCCTAGCTGCCATGGCATTACCTCTGTAGACCAGGCTGGCATCCAACTCAGAAATATGCCTGCCTCTGCCTCCCAAGTGCCTTGGGCCAACCTGCTGTATAGATACTGTTGCTTTGTTTTTTTGATTTTTTTTTTTTTTTTGTTTTGTTTTGTTTTTCAAGACAGGGTTTCTCTGTAGCTTTGGAACCTGCCTTGGAACTTACTCTGTTGACCAGGCAGGCCTCGAATTCACAATCTGCCCATCTCCAATTTCCAGCCCATATGTCTTTCTTAAGTGCTGCACATCTCTATAAACATGCTTCTACAATTTAAAGATGTATTGAAAGCAAACTGTATTACTATACTTCAATCATAACATAGAAAGGAAAGAAAAAAGAGGAGATGACGCAAACTCTTCCTGTTCCTTCAGGTTTCCTGACAGTATAAAAACCAATCCAGGCCTAGCACTGACATCACACGAATAGAAATCAAGAGTGTCAGGAGCTGCTCCAAAAAAATAGTATGAAATTATCATTCTTACAATTGCTAGATGTTACGATATAGAAACATGCAGCTCTAAGTAGCATCGGAGTTTCATGATTTTTTTTTTAAACCTCATAGCAAATATCCAGTCATACACTGAAATATACTCTCAGTTACTTGTAAGGTTCCTTTAGTGAATGCTGCGAGGGCAAATCCACGGTGAGAGATTCCAAAGCTTTTACCTTGCGTAGATCTAAAAAGAAGCAGAGAAGAGAGCCAGCAAACAGCCATTGAACTCACACTTTGTCTGTCCCGTAGCTCCTATAGTCCACCGCAGCTGACACTGCCACAATGAGTGCAGGCATCCCATAGCCGACCAGATAAAAGTACTTCCTGCGGGAATGCTCGCTTTCAAAAACCTCCACCAGCATGATATATAGCTGCACCCCTTCCAGAAACATCCAGGTGAAGGCCGCCAAAAAGAAGAAATGCAAAAGGGCTGCAAACACCGCACAGGCGATCTAAGAAAAGGAACACGGGCTTCAGTCGCGGAACAAACGTGTAGATCAATTGCCCGACACAAAACTAACATGAATGAATGTCTACTCAGCAATTATAATATTGGACTGCAACAGAGTGACCTGGATAAGACTCACAGAGTATAAACAGTGAAATGAATTAAATATAACTGACTTGAAAACTGCCTTTTATTTTAATTGCAACTTATGGCTCATGCCACATTAAAATAAGGAAAATCATAACATTTATGGGAAAAAAATCTATTAAGAGCCCAGGGATAATTACTACTGAGATTAGTTTAAAATTTTAAATCTTTATAGTTAAAACTAAAGAATATTAAATATTTAAATCCAAATGTGATTGTGTGTACTCCTGACTCCAGGGCTCTATAGGCTGGGACAATTGAATCAACAGTAGCCTGAGCTAGAGAGGAAGACTGCATGAAAATTTAAAAAGGAAGATGGGAGGAAAGAAGAAAGAAGGAAAAACAAAGAAAGACAAAAAGAAAAACAGAATAATTTTAAAGTTAATATTTCTAGTTTCTTCTGAACATAGACTAATATATCAGTTTTGGCTTTATTATTTATTGTTTGCAGTATGGCAATAAAACATAAGGCATTAGACAACAACTCTACCACTGAGCCACACTTTCCTCAATATCTTCTATTAAATGAAAGAGAAACACTAAAACCAAAGAAAACAAGCATTTTTTTAAATCAAATGATATCAAGTAATGGCATTAATTAGTAGTAATCTTCTAATGAGATTGTTATTAAGAATTGCTGATAATTTATTCCCTGCTTTAGGCAAGGCCAAGCAGTGTTGGAATGTTAACTCTGCATTGAGGCAAAAATGGGTCCAGTTCAAATGTAGTGTTCAGGACTGGAGAGATGGCTGGGTGGTTAAGAACACTTGCTGCTCCTGCAGAATATATGCCCTGGGTTCCCAGTACACACACAGGGTTCATATCATTTGGAACTCTAGTTGCAGAGGGTCCAAAGCCTTCTTCCTGTCTCCATGAGTGCTCGGCATGCATGGGGAGCGCAGAAAGGAAAGCAAAATCTCAGGCACATAAAATAAAAATGAATGCATCCTTTCAAAAACTCAATGATTAAGAAATGTTTTCTCTCTCAGACTCTCTCTAATTTTTTTAGGTTACTGCACTAGATATTAGTCTAGATAACATTATTCAGATTAAGGGCAGCCATGTATTTCTCCCTAAAGTATTATAAACTAACTCTACTGGGTCATCTATCAGGTCCCCAATGATAATTTTCACAGCTTTGTGCTTGTTTCATTTGACACGAATTCCTGACTTAAATCTGTTTCTTCCACCATCTAAGGTCAACAAACATAAAACAAACAAACAAAGCATAAAATTATGACAGATTCACTGATGGATGATCATGGTCTCTAGAGACACAATGAGTAAGTCATGTATTAGAAGGATGAAGGAGGAATGAAGACGTTAAATGTCAGAGAGATTAGAGGGAAACCAGGTTCTGAAGATGATGTACAATTCAAAAAAAGATATCTAACTAGTGATAAAGATGGACATTTTACTAACTAACATTCTCCCTACATATTTTTATATCAGTCTCTATGTTGTCTACCAGACAGTGGTTTGGTGCAGTATCCATTGCCTAGTGAACTTTATCGTAACACATTAACACCAGGGAATTAAACTTCAATTATTATTTCTACACAAAAGAATGTAAAAGTATTTGAATTGGAGGTTAATTAAGAATAGACTATTTTCCACACAAAAAAACCCCACACAATTGTTCATTTGCAGATTTAAATTTAGAATCTGAACTATAAAATGTTATAATCATAAGGCTTTAGTTTTTAGGAAGAAAATGTGTACTTTGATTGCTTATTCATATTTTGCATTTTTGAGAAAAGCTATCACATTAAGTATATGCTAACCAATTAAAAAGATATTCACCATAATTGTATCCTTTGCATCATTAATCATGAATACATAATAAGAGTCTTGAATGCAAGTGCATTTTATTATATAGTACATCATGCATATGAACACCTACTGGAGAACAACATTAAGTGAGTGAATTATTTATTGCACTCCCAAGTATTTTGAAAACTACAAACTGAAGATTTTCTTTTCAATGCAGCTCCAGTTTTGAGATTCTTCAAATTTCTGAACAAATGCATTCCTTGACCATTAATAGTGCGAAGTCAGAAAACCATGGGTAAAACTTTGGAATGAGTGTGGCAATGTTCCTTACCACTGGACCAATTAACAACACTATTTTGTTTGTTTGGGTTTTTCTTGGCAATTATTTAAAGAAAAAAAAAGATAAAAAAAAACAAAACAAAGTAAAAACATCAAAAAGCCACAAAAACATAAAATGTTGATAGCAGCTTTATTCAAAATTGTCAAAAATTAGGAACAAACAAAATGTACAGATATATAAACTGTAGTATCTCAACAAAGGAATATTATTCAGTGTTAAAAAGAAAAGAGCTATCAGGTCATAAAGTATCATGTGAGAAAGCTAAGTATATATTAGCAAAAGAAAAGAATCAGTTCAGTAAAGTTATATAGTATATGATCCCAATATTTAGAGAACATAAAAAGAAAAAAATGAATGTCGTGGTTTGGTAAAGACATGGGGATTAAAAAAAAAAAGAATTGCAGAGATTTTTCAAGACAATGAAACATACTGCATATACTATTTTGAAAGAGCGTATGTATTTAGGTGTGTCCACATAACACTCAGAATGAATTCTAAGGTAAATTATGAACCATGGACTTTCAGTAATAATGATGTGTCACTAACCCTTCATCAATGGTCAAAAATGCATTACTTGGGTAGGAGCTACAGATGACAAAAGCCATGCAGTCGTGCAAGCAGGAGTTATGTAGACAATCACTACACTGTATGAAAGACCAGAGACTGTTGTAATATAGAAATAAAAAGAAATGTACATGCCATCTATAATGTTCACTCTGTCTTTATGGCAATAGCTATGGAAAATAAATAGCAGAGTAAGATGTGAAAGTCACTGTCTATGAACGGAAAAAAGAAGAAAGGGCACTTTTGAATAAGCTCTTTCCCTCTGCTGTCCTGGAAATCTGGAAGTCATAGGTAGCCTTTGTTAGCAGCAATATAAGAGCTTACTGGTTGGTCCGTTCTGTTGATTCCAATCAGGAAGAGCAGTTCTGCCACAAATAGGCTGATGCAGAGGTTCTTGTGGATAGTGTTACGGTCACTCTGGAGCCCACGGAAGAAGCAGAATGTAAAGATGCAAATCAGGAGACAAACGAGGGACAGCAAGATTCCAACCCACGTGATCACATCCAGAAGAAGATCATGGACTGCATCGCTATGCTGGAGACAAAAAAGAGGGACCACAAGTTGCCTTTGTGCATAAATAGTATTCCATTCTGTGTTCAGGGTGCATGATTTAAAGAAAACACTAAATATCTCCCATACTCACAAAAAAATATGAAAATTGAATCACTTGGGTTTTCTGTTCCATAATTAAAAGTCTTTTGTCTTTTTTCCCAAGAAGTAAAACACTTGGAGATCCAGGGCTGTCAATAAAATTCATTGACTACATTCTTAGTTCATGTATTTCCAGGATATAAATAACTGAAGGCGATCAATGTGACTCTTGCCAAAGACTTCAAGGTAAAACTGTAGATTTTTAATCAACATTGCTTTTTTGAACCATTTTTTTAAATTCAATTCATGTTGTAGAATACCCTATTCAAAACTATAAGGTGCACATTTAGGAAATTAGTGCCTCCTATTTGTAATAGCAAGAACCTGGAAGCAACCTAGATGCCCTTCAATTGAAGAATGGTTAATGAAGATGTGGCACATCTACACAATGGAATACTACTCTGCAGAAAAAAATAATGGCATCTTGAAATTCACAGGCAAGGGGATGGCACTTGAAGAAACCATCCTGAATGAGGTAACCCAGTCACAAAAAGAGGAACACAGTATGTACTCACTCATATATGGATTTTAGACCTAGATCAAATGATCATCAGCCTATAATTCACATCACCAGAGGAACTAGGATACAAGGTGTATTCTAAGAGATTCATATAAAGTCCCTTACAGAACTGGGAAGGGACAAGTCCCCCAGACCTCAGGTATAGTGGGGGAGGACAGCTAATGGAGAGAGAAGTAGGAGAAAATGAGAGGGAGGAGAGGAAGGCATGTGCGACCAGGAGGATTGAGCCTGGTTAGGAATGGAAAATAGGAAAGAGAGAGAGAGACAGAGACAGAGAGAGAGAACATAAAAGAGGGAGCCAATATTGGTTTGAAGATAAAGTTGAACACAAAGAAAGGTCGAGGGAACTACAAGACTGCTCCCAACTAACAATCTCAGCTTCCGTGGAAAGGCTATCATAAATGCCCTTCCGGGAGAGTGAGATCAACAACTAACTTCTCCATGGAGTCCTCAACTAATGCCTGTTGAAAACAGGAGCAAACACCCATACATAAACACTGAGTCAAACTAGAACCCAGAAGCAGATGGAGAGGACAAGACCATGCGGTAGAAGTACATAGAGACAGCTTACCTGAACAAGGAGGAGCTAAGGGCCACTAGACTGATAGCTGGGAAGCCAACAGGGGTCTGACTCGGACCCCCCTGAATATGGGTCTCAGCCAGAAGGTCTGAGCAGTCTAAGAGACCTCAGACAGTGGAGCCAGGATGTATCCCTGGTGCACAAAAGGACTTTGCAAACATATCCCCCATGGAGGGATAACTGCCTTATTCTAGAGATAGGAGAGAAGCCCTAGTCCCTACTTCACAGGACCTGTCAGATCTACATGACCCCAACTGGATGGCATTCCCCTACATATTGTATTGTGGTGGAGGGGTTGGGAGGGGAGGGTGTTTAGAGTGCATGGGAGAGGGTAGAGAGGGCAAAAGGGAGGGAAGGAGGGAGGGAGGGCTTGGGGGGAGGGAGGGAGGGAGAGGGAACTGGGATCCACATGTAAAATAATAATAATAATAATAAAAAAAAAAAAAAAAAAAAAAAAAAAACGCTTTGACTCCAAAATTTAAGTTGAAGAACAAGTTACTGGGGAAAAGTATTTCTATTTTTGTTTCCACAGAAAATGAAAAGATGTGGATTCCTTCCAGACTAATGTGGTTTGATCACACCAGACCGCCTGAAACAGAGTACAAGCTGATCCTACATTCCAAACAGCTGGACAAAACAGCCCTACAGACTACAGCTAGGATATCTGAATCTTCTTTGAATCCCCCAAGACAGCGCCCCTTACCAGCAGGAAGTAGTTTGGAAAGAACTACGCCCAAATTCCCAAATATTGTGTATAAATGTTTGTTTTCATTTAATTGGACTTTGTTATATAAAATTAAATAAAAAATACTCTATATGCATAAAAAAAAGGAAATTAGTGCCTCAACTGGCTTGTTGAATCATCAACACTTTTATATGTATATGAAATTTATAAGTGCTATACTCTAAATATTCATCATAATTTTCCAATTGACTTTATAAAAGTATGAATTTTGATAAAAACTTTTAGTAATTTTGTTGAGTAGCTACATATATCCTACATATTTAGTAGAAAGCTATCAGGTAATGAGGATATCTATGGGATTTATATTCATATATAATTGCTTTAGAGTTTATAGTGACTTGTCAAAACAGTAACTTGAACTGAGGAATAATATCAAGAGTAGTCTGTGCATTATTTCTTGGGTTCCTAAAAAGTCATAAATACATAATTTCTACCTGTAAATGAAAAGTAAATTATTAATTTTAAAAAGTTTGCATAATTTATGTAATTCTAAACAAGTGAAAATTATTAGACTGACATAAGATAATTCTCAAAAATCTGTTTTTTTTTTAAATAAAGCAACCAGCCAGAGGACTTGCATAGTGTATCACTTATGAAAAAACTGTAAAGGAAATATATAAGACATTAGATTGAACAGCTTCATTTTACATTGTGAGTAGCCATTTTTGTCTATAGTGGTCATATATGTAGTTTTGTTAGTACACATGATTACCAGTGCCAGAGGAAGCCAGAAGCATCAGATACACTCAGTACTGAAGTACGGCAGTTGTGAGCAACCCAACATATATTCTAGGAATAATACTTGGGTCCTCTACAAGAGCAATATATGTTCTTAAACACTGAGCCATCTCTCCAGCTTTTCATATATACTTTCCAAGGGAAATAAACACCACTGTATCTTCTACATTAAAATAGCCAGATTGCAAATATTAATATTAGTTAATATGCTTTCTATTTTATTTTTTCTTCAACTCAATAGTGTGAATATGAGAGTTGCTAGAAGTGAGTCATTATTCCAGAGTCTGAATCTTATGAATCAAAGTATTTTCCTCCTGACAGATGTAGTTACACTGTTGTTATTTCATGAAGACCTCCCCTAGAACTGACTGAAATATGTTTGAAATATTCCTGTCCAAGTTGACTCCGTTTCTCGGGAAAAGCACAAATCATGAAAGGAAACTAGATGAAGCTTTGTTTTAATGGCTTGGTTCTCCTAAGGATATTGCTAAAATAGCTCTGGGTCTCTGATAGCTTAAATGACTTCTGTAGTTTGTGAGCGGAGAGTGATTGGTGCTGCCTGGCTCCCAGAACAGAGAGCTATTTGCTCTCCTTTTTTCCTCAAAGGAAAGAGACTGCGGAAGTATCAAGTCCTGGTGTTACACACAGCAGCCTCCTGTGATGGGAAAATGGAAGGTACAATACCTCCTCAAATGTATCCGAAAGACCTAAAGCATTAAAGAAAAATAGAGGAGGAAACTGAAAACTCCCCCTTTTGTTTGCCTGGTGGTTGTATTATTAGAAATGTATTTACTTGGTGCCTCTGTAGACCCTTCAGAAGCCCCATGCAGAGTGCTGAGAAAAGAATAACAGATTTTAAAATGTCAGCAGAAAAAGTACATAAGACTCAAACAGAACAATAAAGCCTGGTGATTAACTCACCCTTAGTGCTGTCTAGATGGGAAAACATCAACAGCCATCATCAATGTGTATATGATACTAGGCTAACACACACACGTGTGTCATATACACATTGATGATTGTTAGTTAAATATTATCAGTATGGAGGCAACAGACATTAATCCTTCTAAAGATGTAAGCATAAAAATATCCTTGTTTTTAACAGTTTGTCATGACAGTATTTCAAGGAAGTCCATGATCAAAAATATAAATAATGTTAAAAAATTTGAAGAATTCCTTTCAAGTGATCAATGAAATAAAAGTGATAGTATGATATTGGAAAGTGATAAACAAGCATTACATTTTAACAATTTTGGGCTTAAGAGCACTATACAACTTACTTATTTGTAACAAAGATTTTTAAATCCCCTGGATACCTGGAGAATGAAGATGGCATCCATCTTATTAATATCATGTCCCAACTTATAGTATGTGCATGATACATAAAATGCCTTATAAATACTCAGTTTTGAAACATTTGATTCCCATTGCTCTTAAACAAAATATCTAAGATTTAGAAGCAGAATAATTTCAAGTTGGAGGCCAGCCTGAATTAAATAGCAAAATTCTCTCGATGTGGCTGTCTATCCGTGTGTGTGTGTGTGTGTGTGTGTGTGTGTGTGTGTGTGTGTGTGTTTGTAAGAGAGAAAAATATAGAGAGAAATGGATAATGCAACTCATCTTACTTAAGCCTATAGTGTCTCAGATCTAAATAAAGAAAAAATTAATTGAAAGTCCTTGTAAGGGATTATAGAGTGCTCTAAGACTTGTACTCTAGTTGGACAGTGGTGGCACACAACTTTAATCAATGCACTTGGGAGATAGAGGCAGGCAGGTTGCTGAGTTTGAGGCCAGCCTGGTCTACATAGCAAGTTCCAGGACAACCAAGGTTACACTGAGGAACTCTGTCTTAAAAACTAAAACTAAAGTGAAGTAAACATACATATAAATAACTGTACCCTTAGGCTGAAAAGATTGCTCAGTGGTTAAGAGTACTACTAGCTACTTTTTCAGAAGACCTGGGTTCTATTCTCAGTACCAACATGACATCTCACTGCCAATGTAACTCCATTTCCCAGGAATCTAATACAAGATAGTGGCACTGTGGGCACCAGAAATGCACGGGGTATGCTTTCATATATACAGAGTAAATGCGTATACATAATATAAAATAAATAAATCTTAAAAAGCAAGTAAGGTGAAGAAGAAAGAGAGGAAGAAGAACATGATGACAAGACTGTGACTGTACACTGATGACTTCTATTTTTATTCATTTCATTTCAGCAATGTTGGTCTGTTTTGTTACACAAACTGTCAGATACAATTGAACCTTATGGCCAGGTAGTCTTAATTCTCTTCCAGAAGAAATCCATGTGACTCACTTGTTCTTCTAGTCTTTCATTTACATGTCTCTTTCTCAATGAGTGCTTTGTCATCCTTCCTTCCTTCTTTCCTTTCTTCCTTCTTTCCTTCCTTCCATTAACTTACCTAGTTATAAATATCTTTCCCATCTATTGCTTTCCATAAAATACATTCCCTTTATGCTTATCTAACTGAATAACTTATAGTTTCTCATTTGTGTGATCTGTAATAAAAATTTAGTACCAAAATATTAAGATGATTAATTTATTTCATTGCCAATAGTTCTAGATCAGAGAAATGCACATGTCATATTCACAATCAGCATGCTGAATCACTACTTCATTTGTTTTTCATGCATCCAGCCACTCATTCATCTGATGTTTTGTGGTTTTTGCTTGCTTATTTATTTATTTATTTATTTATTTTTATTTATTTTTAGGGGGATGAGACAGCTTTTCTCTGAGTGGCCCTGGCTGTCTGGGTCTGGAACTTGCTCTGTAAACCAGGCTGGCTTTGAACTCAGAGATCTGCCTGCCTCTGTCTCCCAAGTGCTAGAGTTATAGGCATATACCAGAACTGTCTAAGTTAATTTGGTATTTTTGAGATATAGTATTATTTTGTTTCTAGGCAACCTTAAAATTAGTAAATTTCCTGGCCCAGACTTGCAAATGTTATTATTTTGTACATGTATGATGCCTGCCACCATGCTTAGCTATGATCTGCTTTAACTGTTCTGATCAATCTGAGATACAAAATGAGCACTAGCCTACCTAGGACTACAAGGGAAGGCACTTTCTCAAGAAAAGAAACAAACAAACAAAAAGGTAACAGAGGAAGTGAGTTACAGGGCACTTGCTTCAGAATAACTTAAACTATACTGAAATATTAAGCAGAAAAAAAAGGATTTTTTTTTTTAAAATGGAAGCAAAACAGTAAGATAATTTTAAAGTGATATAAAGTAACTCCAATAAGTAATTGTTACCTTGAACCAATGAGGAGTATCCTCCAACTTATGATGAGGTTACATCTGATGAGCCTATCATAAGTATAAAAATATGCAATTTGCAATGCGTGCTAATTTAATAATAGAATATAGTGTTCATTATATGTTGATTATACTCTGGTAATATTGTGGCTGATGGGTGGTGTGGCTTGTTATCACTGCCAAAGATCATGAGTAAGAATTATACCTCATGTATACATTCAGCATTATATGAGCTCATTATATGAGTTGATTACACATTTAGGAATATATATATATATATATATATATATATACATATATATATATGTTTGCAATAATTAATAAAAAAGAGATTATGAATTTGAAGGATAGCAGAGACAGACTATGGGAGGAATAGCATAAGGGAAAGAGAACAGAGAAATGTTATAATTATATTCTAATCTCAAAAAAAGAATAAAACCAACACACCATATATAGGTCATGTCACTGGTCTTGGAAGAGATAAATGTGATTCACTATAGTTTCACCTGAATGCTTATTGCTTTTGGCCTTTTAAAGTTGAAAATCAAAAATGGGACATACTTTAAGAATGTCCACCTAACATCTTGAATCTCAAGCCTTGTCCACACAGAAGTAAAATTGTAGTATACTGTGATTGATAGCCAAGTACTTTTTGTTTGCTTATTTTTCTTTTTATTAGAATACTTTCTGGAAATGTTTGTAGTTTAACAGCTAGAAAATTTAAATAATCAAAAGTCTACATGCTTGATATAATAATGAATCTAAAGTATAACAATAAAACATTCTATTCTATTAAGGATACAAAACATCTTTGTAAGTAAATGTTACAGTTTTGTGTATAAATCCTTCCTTATTCAAAAATAAGAAACCAAGAAACAAAGATGCAGATGAGAAATGCTTTCAGGAATATCACTCTGTACTTTGCTACAAAGAATGCTCAGACTTATAAAACAGAAACATGATAGGCAAAGAAAATACTTGAAGGAAATCATCTCCCTATGAGAATGGGCAGAAACTCTCACAGGCACATGATAGAATACTTAAGAAGACACAGTTTCAAGAACTTCAAAGATTTCTCTCATCACTTGCTAGAAATTTTTACACAAACACCATTTTTCTCCTTTTCTGAAGATTCTGTTCATCTGTGAAGTGAAAGATATTTTTGGAAGAGCTACAGGGAGTTTCTGATTTTTATTTTGATCTCACCCAATCTGCTTTTACGTGTTACTAAGGACAGCTCAGGGAGAATAGTGGGAGGAAAAAAAGAGAGCCTGGACAATGTCTTGTGGATTGTACTCTGACCATGTAAAACTAAATATGTTAATATGTGTCCAAGTTAATGGAAGAGGGAAATGACACCTTTAATTCATGATTTTAAAAATAAGTCAATCTGGAATGCAATGATTCTCTGTGGGGGTGTTGTGAAACTACTAACATTTTTTAAAATGCAAATTAACAACACAATATAGTAAATTTTAAATATTCTTCATGGGGACTACACAACTGTTCCTACATGAGCAACTTACTGAATGAATTAATTTTGATTCTTCCCATTTTCATCTTTAAAGAAACAATTTTGAGAACTATATTTCCTAGATCATGAACTATACGAAAATAAGTATTAAGAACTTGTTTTACTTTCTACATACTATTGCGCTTCAGCCTTCTACACATATTTTCTGAAATATTCAGAGTAGTACTAAAATGTGTGTGTGTGTGTGTGTGTGTGTGTGTGTGCTTTTCATAAAAGAGGAATTTTTTTTTTTTTACAATGTCTGTATCATGACATAAATGGGTTAGAACTGTAGGGTTCACTGAAGCCTATAGAATTCCCAAAAGTCTATTTGCTAACAAATGTAGTGTAGAGTCTGTTAAATAAGCTCCTGGAATTTCTCTAAATCTTGGCAACCAGGTCACCAAGCACGAAGGTCACCTCACAGGCGTATGGGAGGTACAGGGCTCAGTGGTCTGAAGCAATGGTTTCTTCCACAGAACAAGATGTAAATCACAGCTGAGTAACCTAGTGAGAAGGTCGACAAGATGTTCTATCCTTCTTCTTTATAGTAAATTAACCGAATAAATTCATTCCAAATCTTTATATCTCTATCAAATACAAATCAATATCAGCATTTTTAAACTTTCATCTCAGAGAAACACTAGCAAGTTAGAGGCTAAAAAAATAAACATTCTTATCCAACTGCCTTTCAGATTTAGTAAATCTCAACAAATTCTCTTTAATGATATACAACTGTACTCTTTGGTGTATTTGAAAATTTATTACTGTACATTAAATAGAAAAGAAACATCATCATATTTGGTGAACCATGCTCACAGCTACCACAACAAAAGAGCAAAAGAAGAGGAAACATCTTTTTAAATGGAAATTAAATATTCCATTGGGTCAGGAACAGCCTCAGATTTCAGAAATGAGGGCAGACTTTTGAAAACAATAAAATCATAGTGACAGCCCAGAAGATAGAGGTGCAACACCATTTTCAGAGCTAAGCAGATGAAACATCAATGACTCTGCCTTAGAGGCTCAGGTTGGTTTCCCCCTGATAATTGGTACAGCTGATCCTGACCAAAGTTGCCAATACCAAGTCATACAGTCTACATCATCCTGTGTGAGTGGTAAAAGAGAGAAAATACAGTAAGTGGTGACCCAGAACTCCTTTTGTATTTGCTTGTGAATCAGCTACTATGTTTTTGTTTTGTTTCTTCGAGTTTTTTTTTTTTTGTTTGTTTGTTTTGTTTTGTTTTGGTTTGGTTTGGTTTTTGTTGTTGTTTTTGTCAAGACTGTACTGCTTTAATTTCCTTTTGTGAATAGTATGTTTTTGTTCAATAGTTTCATTATGAAAATGAGTGATCATATTTCCAAAGCTCACATGATTGACTGTACTATAAAAAGAAGAAGAGCACATGTTACTTTACAGTTGAATAGGACATGAGAATCCCCAAAAAGAAGAGCCCAGACCTGTGCACACAGTATAATAAGCAAAATGAAGGTGGTACTGAGCATGGGGTGGAAGATTATGTAGTAACCTTACTGAGACTGAATTTCACATCTTGATTATGATGCCTAAGATTGTATAAATCAATCCAAACTTTTTCTCTCCAAAAGACACAAATTATTGTTGAAATGGTTGTATTTGTTACTATGCATTCTTTACTGTTTAGGTAGTTTTGTAATGTCTATCAGCGATTGCTATCTACAATATCCTGGAGGTTAAAAGTGGAGAGGAATAAGGATAATCAATATGTTGGATTTTTGCAGTATGGAGCTGAATTTTTACACTTACTTGGCTGTTTTTTAAATATTTCAAGTGACATGTTGAATCACAGTTAAAATTATGATACCTCAAACTCTTTTACACTGCCAATTGTAATATGGAATTGAAAATCACATTTTTCTATGGGGATTTTAATAAAATTTTAAAATGCAGACATAACATCTGAGAAATACATATTTTACTTTTCTATCTACAGATAGAAACTATAAATTTGAGAAATTCCTTTTAGCCAATGACTTTCTAATAAAACATATTTTTAACTGGCTAAATGATCTATACAAATTTATATAACTTTGACCAAGGACAATGTGATTTGCTCAGCTGTGATGTGACAATAAAACTTTTGGTCACTTTCTAATTTGCCCAAAATATGTAAAAGCATTTAATTAGAATTCTGACATTCTAGACATGGAAGGAAAGAGTCTGCTGTGACACATGTCTACAAGATGTCTGTCTGAGTCTATTGTGGGACATTTGTACACTGTGTGAAGGTATGTTGCTGGGATTGGTTTAAGAAAGAGCTGAATGTTTGATAGCTAGGCAAGAAAGAGGTTAGGTGGAACCTCACAGACAAAAAGGACTCTGCAAAGAAGAAAGGAGATGAAGTCAAGAGACATGGAAACAGGAGGTTTAAGATGGAAGATAGGCAATGACATGCGATAGAATATAGAATAATACAAATGGGCTAACTTAAGTTGTAAGAATTAGTTGTGAACAAGCCTAAGAGATAGGCCAAGCATTTACAATTAATAAGAAGTTTCCATGTCACTATTTGGGAGCTGGGGTGCAGGAAAAAGAAAGACTCATTACAAGCGTCATTTAAGAAGATGGTAAAACAAGAGCTTTCTGTAAAACTGTATTCTCAAAATGTGGTAAAAAATATCTCTCTCTAATTCTGAAATGCATGAGAGATGAGAATAGAGAAAAGTTATAGTAAAACACAAATTGCTTGATTTCTAAAGAAAAACATACAGGACCTTGGAAATTCTACATTAACTACTTAGCTTTCTTGCAGTTCTAAATTAGTTTAAAAGAGAATAGATATATTTAAAAAGTAACTCAAATTTTACAGCATAAGACTTTCCTAAAGATGATGGCAGTAAATAGCAGTAACATTAATGAAGAATTTTTCATTTTGTTATGAAAAAAGCAGCGTGTTTACTATACAAGATAAAATTAAGGCTTTAAAAGTATTATCCCTAATAATGGTCTAACATACATTAATATTCAGTATGCATGGCAGTGTATTCAAACCATGGGTGTTTGTAGACTCCCATACAATATGTTTTGATCATATTTCCCCCATCAAACTCTTCCCAGGTCCTCTCTCCTCACCCTATCTAATTAACTTTATATTCTCTCCCTTTATTAAACACAAAACAAACAAACATGATTCCAACAAAGATAAGGGGAAGTAAGGGCAAACCTTCACCCTTAACCAAGAAGCCATCTGTAAGTAATAGCTTCTGGGAAAAAATTCTGTTTTCTTAAATGAACTCATACTGGATACATAAACCACACTTCAAGGTATCTTCATGCTCAGGAGTGGTTGATCAACACAAAAAGAACTATTTATTAGTATCATTATGGGTCTAACAGAGCCAATTACTTTGTTCCCATAAAAATTATCAAGGAGAATAAAATATTTAAATTAAAATTAAATTGGATTATGAATGAAAGGAATAGTAAATTTTCAACTTAGGTGTTAAAAACCTACAAAAACCAAAAGATTATCCACCAAATATTGGTAAATGCATTATAAGGGTATTTCTTGCATAGCAGCTATGTGTTTGGTATTTATTAAAACAATGTAAATATAAACATGCACACACATATATACACACATCCCATTACTCTTTTAGCTTCCTTAGCCATAGTAATTTCAAAGAAAAAATAAAAAAGGAATAATTACCATGCTTCCCTTTTTCCATTTTCATTTTATGTAGAATGGGGATTTTCAGATAATAATCTTAAGGACAAATTGTCCCCCAGTCTTAGAGTCAGTAACTGAGATAATAGTCATTAAAAAATAATAATCTTAAAGGTCCCATGGATTTTCCAGGTAGCAAATAGCTCGCAATAAATCAAACAATAATATTTGCACTTTAATGGCATGCAGAATAATTTGACAATACCTTGAACTGTAGGAAACAGGTTAGATATGTTTTGTTTAAATACTTTTAAAATAGAATTTATGCAAGTTGGCTTCAGTGCCTAGCATAGAAAGCTATAATATGTAACCATTATGGTGAGGCTTTCCTAACTCCTCTAAAGTCCAGTAGTGCTTTAGTTCTAGTCCTGTATTTGCCAGACACAGGAGAAAGAAAACAGGTCAAAAGAGGCAACAGATAATCAGTAAATTGTCTCCATATTAAATAAAGCAAACTTCTATGATCTAGAACAAATTGAGTGCAGTTAGAAAACATTTCAACTATCTCCTACTAAAAATAGTATGAACACCAGAGATGCAATGAAAAGAGGTTATTTATTCTAAGTATTGATTTATAAATTCTCTTAAATTTCATGGTGCTAACTTCAAAGGGATTCACAGTGTTAATGTATCCAATGTTTGGTGAGTTCGCAAGTCATTTGTATTATGCTAACATCTTGCCTCAAGTATATACTTGAACAATTTCATTGTGAATAAAGCTCATCTGTTCTTCTCAAGCCAAACAAAAGTTCTGATGTCAACTTTCTTTCCTGGGAAAGCAATGTGGACATAACTGGGTATGTATCTCCTTTGAAACTCAGTTAAGTACTTAAGCCTTGATACTTAACTCCTTCCAGAATCAAGAGCTAATAGGGAATTGGTAAAAAGTGAATCATTAATAAATAATTTCAGAAAACATAATAATATCAACAAAGATTTTGCTACCTAAAAAAATTCCTAGGGAATACTTTAAAGAAATTTTTTATTTGTATCACTGAATTAGTAGATAATGGGAAGAGGAATGATCAAGGTGACTTGCCACAGATTACAAGAGTCATTTACCTTAAGACCAAGAATCTTGACTCTATGTGTTCTTACTTTTAATTCTTATTTCTATTTCCTTTAAATATAAATTTGAAATATAATAAACTGTGGTGACAATGTTGTCATTGAGATCCCATAGAAAAATTACAGTAAAGTTTGCGCTACAGAAGGCTTGGGCTTTCTTTTGTAACTGGCATCTGGAATCATACTATGCTCCCACGTGATCCACTACATATTAGAATCTCCATGGCTAACTGCCTTTTCTTAGAAAGTGTTACTCAACAGAATTGTAGGAGCACTATTAGCGGTCATTTCAGCCATTCTTATAAAGGTAAGATGACAAAGACTGAAAGTTGTTGCTTGAGGAACTAAATTCCTACTCCCTGTGTATAATAAGAATGCCGTCATTTCTAATTAAAAATGTTGCTATATAACTCAGGGCTAGAGATAAAGCACAGTATGACTGAGCAAGAACACTCCCCAAATAATCCAATTTTATTTCATATTAATAAAACTTTATCTTTCTCCAATTATTTAAATAAATTTCCTTGGATATCATGACATCCTTACCAACTGGCTAAACCTTCTTCTTACATCATGCAGCAGCTTCTCTTACCACTTTACATGTTTTATTTTTCTTTTACTAAATGATGATTTTGATGATTGCTTATCAATATTAGGATACAGAGTCAAAAGCTTTTTGGTCACAAAGACTGAAATTAAGTACTTGGAGGACAAATAAAAGACAATACACCTTGCAAAGAAACTCATCTTTAAAAGAAATGACAAAGAATGTTTCCAACTGTATTTCCATAGATTCCTCTGAATTACAAAAAGTTCAATATTCTCATACACTGTAACTTCAATCATGTGACTAATCATAATAATACCAATTATTAGGGAAGCCTGTGGATAGACTAATGACTACTGTGCTTCAGTGTCTTTGACATGGAATTCTTTCCAAGAATCAGGATCCTGAGCAATTTTGACTTTGAAACATTTAACCAGACACTAGATTTTAACTCTATCAAATGACATTCAGGCTTGAAAGCATCAAGTATGAAGACTTAAGTAAGCTAAACAGCCAGGGAAGCTTAAGATAAAGTGTGATTCTTGAGCAGTTCCTCCTCAGGAAAAACCAAAGCAAAAACCAGTACTGGAAAGATGAGACTATTCTATAGATGAATTATACAATAGATAATAGAATTGCTTTAATGTAAGTACCTTTTGGGTAGAAAAAAATTAACATAGTTGTCACAGATGTCAGCCATTCACTGACAAAATCTAATAACACAGCAAAAATAAGCATGCATATATAAAATGGCATATTTACCAAGCATGAAGTTCTGGGTTCAATCCCAAGAACCCATATGTAACTTCCACATGTGTAGTATCATATGCACACTCATACATCCATGCACATACAAAAACTTTAAACTTAACTAGGAAAAATGTTTTATTATTTATCAACTTTTCTATAAGAGGCTTGTAAAATATTATAGTGAAAATAATACAACAATTTTACATTTTAATGTGTTCTCCTAATCCCAAACATGAGATAAGTCTGAGTGGCATGAAGGGGAGAAAGCCTTAAAGAATCAATACTCCATCTCTAAAGGAAATTATTTCAGGAAGATGTTGCTCCCTCATGCTTCACCAGCAACATTAAACTGTCAGTCTTGTCTCCATTTCCAGAACAGGCTATTTCCTCAGGAGGTGGGTCCCCTCTGCTACAGCAGAAGAATACAGAACAATATTCCTTGAACACATTGTTCCCAAGTAACCTAATATATAATAAGACAACCAGTGGAGACAAAACCATAGTGTACTATCAAATAATTATTTTTAAATTTTAGCAAAGCCATAAAGGAAACATAATACAAAATGATGTTCAACAAGAAAAATCAAGCTGATGTCTTTGCTCTAAAAGATTGTCAATTTTTAAGGTATAGTTAATATTGTAGTTGGTCATGTAGAGTTTTACATTTTGGAACTATTGTTTTCATGATGCTTTCTATATTTGATAAACATTACACTTGTAAGTTTTCTAATGTTTTGTCATAAGTAAATACACTTAGCTACTGCATACAAACTATGATTTACGATCTTTACATCCACCTTCATTTTGCCATAGTGTGCCTAGGCCATTAAGTGAGGAAAATAATTTTGGAAGTATGAGCAACTTTAGAATTATACACTAAACATTTTTATTTTCCATTACTGAAACACACTTACTAAACAAATAAATAACTTTTCCATTAGCACTTTAAAAAAGGGAAACAGTCTTTTAGAAAATAGGCTGGTGTAGGCAGAGCCTTACAGTTTAAAACTACCTTACATTTTCTTTTAGCTTAGAAAAAGCTTCAATTTTTAACTTAGCACACAGATGGTGTGGTATGGGATTTAAAGTTTCAGTCAGTGATCTGGTTAAGAAGGTGCTTACCTAGCATGAAAATCTGGGTTCAATCCCATGAACCCACATGCACACACACAATGACACAATGTAATAATAAAATGAAGTGGAAATTTTAAAATGAATTTATAACTAAAATATTCCAGGTTGTAATTGCTTTAAAAGGGTTAATACTACATTAAGGGTGAAATACACACTGGTTTTGTTTTTGTTTCTGAGACTGTGGGATCAGTGGTGGCATTAGTATCAGGGTAAAATACTGGAATAAATTTATTAAAACAATACAATCATCAAATTCAGGAATGTAAAAATATTTTAGAGATAATAAAAATAAATGTCAAGTTGAACTGATAGGAAAATATGCAGTCTTTTTTATTATTACACCTTAAAAATTAATTATCAGTATCAATGTTAATTTATTTAGTTTGAAACAGAATAGCTTTAGTTTATATCCTTCCCAACCTCTATTAATTGTGATTCTACATTTGAATTGATTTTTTTTATTGTTTTCATTTTTAAGCTTAATGGAGAAGTCTTAATATATGACAAATCCTATTTTTGTTATGTATAAAATTATAGTCTCTAAGTTTGTGTAATGATTATTTTTGTGTCTAAACAAGAGACAACATAATATTTTTGTAAACAATAAAATCAGTGAGGTTCCAAGCTGTGTTGACAACTTGGGGTAGCAATTTGTGAAAGTTACAAGTAGGTGAGAGATATTTTAGATGTAATTGACTACGGCCCTAAAATTATGAACAGCAGTTGATCAAAGTGTGGTGCCTATTCAAATGAAAGTTCCTCATAACATCAACATTATTCATCTATCATAATCAGAAAAGACTGTTTGTGCAGAATGCTAAGGTTGATGTAGAAATTAATAATTGCTCAAAAGAGCAGAGAATAAATGTCTGTGGAGTGTTCAGCTGCAGAGAGTGTATGCCTATATCATACTGTATCCTCCCATATAGTATCTGTATCACAGATGAGGGGGCCAGAAAAACAGTAGGAGCTAAAAGCTGGGAAGAACCAGAGGAAAGAAACATCTTCTAGACATGGGAGGACTACTATAGTCATAAACTTACAGTAGCTGAGGTTGCTTGCCAAGACTTGAACAAGATCAAACTAGTCAGTTTCAGCATGGAAGGGAAAGAGACTTACAGGCTTCCACTCGTAGTTGGGGAGCTATTGGTAGCTGATGGCTTCTCATGAAGGACAGCCATTTTTTAAGGACTTGACCTCTGGCAGGTTGACCATATTTGAGTTGATGGATATATATACATATATATATGTATATATATATGTATATATATCCATATATGTATAAATATATGTATATATACATATATATAATAAATTTTATTTAAATGTGAAACAAACTTGTTTTACATGTCAATCCCAGTTCCCTCACTCTCCCATCCTTCCCTATCACTGCCACCAACCCCTATCCCATCCTTTTTTTGCTCCACAGGGAGGGTGAGGCCTTCCATGGGGAGTCTTCAAAGTCTGTCATATCATTTGGAGCACAGCCCAGGCCCTCCCCCATGTGTCTAGGCTAAGGAAGTATCTTCTATGTAATGCCCTTATATTCTTAAAGAATATATTAGACTCAGTGGCTATATAAAAATGAGAACATGAAGTTGGAGGGGTGGCATGCAGGACTGAGAGGAGCTGGAGAAAAGAAAATGGGATGAACATGGTCAAAATGCATTGTAAGCATGTATGAATTCTTGAAGAATTATTAAAGTGTATTAAAAGAAACATTTCCAAATTAAAAAAGAAGCATAACATAGTTAATCTATCACTACATATACACATGAAAATTGAAACAAACAGATTTTAAGATATTTTTTACTATTTTGCTTGAAGCCTTAACTGTATTCAAATTAAGATTATGATTTTTGTAAGTTTCAGTATTTTAGAAGTAAATAAAATAAACCTTAAATTTATTTTTCCTGTTAGGAGAAATGTTTTTTCTTTGAATGGTAATTCCTAATTCCTTTGCAATGTCTAATATTAAACTTGTAAAATATGTTTACAAGAGAAGAAAACTTATAAAATAGCAATAAATCACTATATGATTATGACTACTTATGAGTGGGAAAAAAGAAAGCCCTTGATATTTTGTAAGAACCTTGGTGCTTATTTATAAACTATGAAGTTCCCAGTGTTAGTTTTTGTAGAGCACATATAAATCTAAATATAGATAAGTATTTCTTTATAAAAATTTTCTCCAGCAGAAATATAACTACTTCAAGTGCTATTGTTTGTGATTACTATGTATTTAATCAACTTATTAATAAGTATTCATGATATATATTGCCCATTAGTAAATCTAATTTAAAATCTATTTATGCTTCCTACCATCTAATTTGAGTTTTAAAGACTAGCTCACTGAAAATTGATTGCTTATTGTTATTTAGATTGTTGGTGCTAAGTCATGAATTTAGAACAGATAATCAAAATAGGACAAATTAAAAAAATTAAATAAAACAAAACCTACCATAGTCCATTATCTTCTACTTTATAGGAAAAGAAAGTTTTAAAACAGCAAAAGTTTCAGTGTTCATATTTAATTTTTTACCAAAGTTTAATTATTGGATTGAAGGTACTCACTTCATTCTGACATATGCCTAAGTTGACATATCTAAAAATCTTTCTCAGCATCAAATTTGAGACCTTACCACATCTCTCACTTGATAACTATAACTTCCTTAATCCAAGGGTCCTGGTTTGTCTTACTCCCCATTGTAATGGGTGCACATAGGGTGATGTGAATTTTTTAAATTTATTTATTTAGTTTTTATTTTACATGTCATCCCAGTTCCCTCTCCCTCCCTCCTTCTCTCCATCTCACTTACCCTCTCTGCCCCCTCACATGTGCCCTGACCACCCTCCACTGCCATCACCCCACCCCAATTCCACATGTAGGGCAGTGCCATCCAGGTGAGGTCATGTAAATCTGTCAAGTCATTTGAAGTACGGACTAGGACTTCTTTCCTGTCTCTAGATTAAGGCAATATCCTTTTATGGGAGATGCCGCAAGGTCCTTTTGTGCACCAGGAATACATCCTGGTTCCATAGTCTGAGTCCCTTAGATTGCTCAGTCCTTCTGGCTGAGACCCATTTTCAGGGGGGCCTGAGTCACTCCCATGCTGGCTTCCTATCTATCAGTCTGGGGGCCCTTTAGCTCCTCCTTGTTCAGGTCAGCTGTCTCTATGTGTTTCTGCAACCTGGTCTTTTTGCAAGGAAGATCTCACTGAGAAAGTAAGTGTAAACTGAAGCTATATGGCTGGGTGTGGTGGGAGGGGCTAAGGTTTCATCAGTGACTATAGCACACCTGCTGGATTTGGGACAGTCTCACAGTGTGAGCCATAGGAAAAAACAGTTAAGAGCTACAAGTCCCTAAAGAGGGCTAGCATTTTTGAGTTTGTACTTAACTAAGGTAAGGAGTCTTAGGTTGAGTTTTAAAGGATTTACAAAATTGCCTTTTGAGAATAAATCTGAGCAGTAATGTGGTCTAATTCACAGTATTAAAGAATCGCTTTGGCAACCAGTCTTAGAGTAGAACAGGGAGGGACAAGGAGAGGAGAGAGCAGCGAAGACGTTTAACAGAAGCTCAGTGAGGAGATACCAGGGGCTTGAAGCAGGAGGACAATGATAAAGATGCTGAGATCAGACTGTATTAACAGGACTAACATGCAGCATCAGTAAAATAAAGCAAATTAACGAGGGTGTGTGGTGCAGGATGGGGCACCTGGCAAAGCAAAGTAGTCATTCAACAAGATGGAGAAGATTCTATGGGAAAATTATATTTACCATATAAAGCTAATTACAGATTGTATCCAGTTTATGATAGTTTGAATGATAATGGCTTGACCTAGAATATTTTGAATATGATAGTGCAAAACCAGAACTTGGTTGATAAAAACCACACTTCAGATTTGAACTTCAGCACATCCCTAGTCTAACATGTAGTATAAGGTTGGTCCAACACGAAGTGTAAAGGTGCTGGGTAGTAGCAGTAAGCTGCATATCACTATCAACCATGGCATCACAAGAGTATCCATCTATACTAAACCATGCACTGTATTGCAACCAGTGTTTGTTCACTGTGTTTTGTATTCTTACACACCCCATCACATTTTCAAAATGCTCACCTTTGTCTCCTGGTCATATATAATCTTTCTGGTTTACAATATTCAATAAATTACATGACTGTCTCTACCATACTCCAAAATAGGCTTTATATAGGTGATTTTGTGCAGCTCAGCATGAGGCTAAGATTAAAAATTGGGTATGTTCCTCGTATTAAATCCATTTATGATTTACAGCAGTTGAACTTACAATGACATCATTGGGATTTAATTACAACACAAGTCAATGAATGTCTATAGTTATGTCAAGTCACTAGTTAAACTTATTAGTCTAGAAATGAACATCAAAATCTAGGAGTTGTTAATTAATGATTAAAACAATATGAATACATGAGATCAGCTCGGGATAAAAGCAGTGATCTAGTAAACTTTTGGCACAAGTGAGGATGAAAAGGCATGCAGGTGAGGACCAACCAACAAAGGAAGGTAAGTAAATCCAGATGCTGAAGAAAGAAACTTATGAATATTATAGGCAGGCCAAGTGAAGAAAGTGACTGTTGCGCATTTTCCCACCCATAACCTAGCTAAACATATTATACTCTTCCTACTGATCGGAACATTTCTTTGTTAAACCCTCTCTGATCAAGCAGGCTTAGATCCATCCCCTTCTTCTACATCTCTAAATCAAAGGGTAGTCCTCAGTAATCATCAGTATCATGACCATCATTTCAGTTCCTTATCATTCTCATGCCAATGCTCCTCAAAGATGTAAGACCTCAAGGGCCAGCAATCTTAAGCATAATCACCAGAGTTGAGTAACACATGGGACAAATGGGAAACAAGAACTTACATTTATAGAGAACCTGATGTACATTAAAAATGTTGTCAATAACTTTATGATGATTATCTTACTAAGATCCTCAAAGTATGGGACATACAAACAAACAAGCAAACAAAGCAAGTGCTATTAAGAGTAGGTAGAATTCATCAGACAGAACTTAGATAGACAGATAAGCACACATGTAGACAGGTAGGCAGACACAGATAAGGGCAGTTCAGTGTTCAGTTAAAATCCTAGGGGTAAAACAGATGCCAAGATTTGATATAAGTGGGTTCATGATTATCCTGGCAATCCTTCTTTTCTTTCCAAAATCATCAACTTATCTAATATAATGTTCCTCCTTTTAAAGGCTTTACTGTGAGTTAAAATAGGGTAACAAATATATATATATATATATGTAAATATATCTGTTCTAACTGGTTGCTGTAACTCTCATTGTGCATGAATAAATTATTGTTCTGTTTCAAACAGAAATTTAATGCAAATTTGCTAATACATTTCACTTTCGGATTCTAGCAATGACTAGGCCCAGCATTTTCAGTTCTTCTTTAATCATGAAAGTGCCAAACTCATGTTCCAGGATCAAAGTGGAGCTGACTGTGGTAATCACTAGAGACTGCAATACTAGATACACATGAAGTATTCTATGTGAGTGATCGCTAAAGGAAAGTATCATTTCCATTTATTTTGTCTCTTGTTGACACACAATAGTGGTCACAGTCATGATCCTTTTAAAATTGATTGGAGAAGGGCTGTTAGGAAATGAACTGAACCCAAAAAATGATATTTTGCTGTTGCCTAAATTCGGTCCATTTTTCAGAGTTTAATGTCTTGGCTGGTTGAAATGTAGGATCCAAGAGCCTGACTAACACATTCCAGAATTAAATCTATCATTTGTCAATGTGGCCAATCTGGCTGAACTCAATTAATTTGAAATGCTTTCACAAATTAGGCCTTATAGTCCTTGAAGACCAAAACCTTAACTCTTGAAACAGCAAAATTAATTTTATTTTTATGTTGCCAGCTGGATACAGATGCAGTCTTCTTCAAGAATACCTATACCATTTTTGTCTAAATTGTAACCCTCCAAAACGAAACAAAACAACTATGCAATAGAAAATTACTTGCATCATTGGCATAAGGTAGGTGAATCTCTCCAGAGTTTTCAATTTCTAAAATGTGTTGAACATTAATAGCAGTTCCACTCTTACTGATGACATATAAGTGAAAATTCACAAATTTATAAATTCTTATTGGTAATTCATCTACTAAAATGAATAACTGAGATAATAAGCTTTATGTGTGATTTTATGTGCTACATCTAGCTGAAATACAAATTTTCCTCACACCTGCCATGGTGACAGACTTTCTATACTAGACCTATTAAACTATGTGCCACTTTGTATGCATCTAACAGGTTTCACATTTGTCACTCCTATAGTATCATAAATCATCTAAGCAAAATGCCAAGAATTCAACTGCCATCACTTTCTAGAAAGGGGGTAGTGGTTTATGTGCTTGTAGACTCATTCTATAGGAATACTCTGAAACACTGTAGAGAACACCCTAGTGGAGGTCTCATGCTTTTAATTGGTAGAGTAGACTACTTCTAGGTATACTGGATGATGCACTCCACACTGTCAAGGCACACAGTAAAGGTAGGAATTCTAAATTAAGATTTGTGTTCCCCCTTGTCATTACAGCTGGTTTTTTTATATGGTATATATATCTTTTTAATTTTCATTCATTTTATATGCCAAGTGTAGTGGGATATTCACTTTGTCTCCTTCTGTGGCACTGACCACGCCCATTGGTGGCTGAGCCAGGGGGGGAAGTGACCTGTGGAAGGAGGTCTGAGGAGGAGCCGGGAACGCTCTCTTGGTGGTAGGAGGTCGTGGAGAGGAAAGCATCAGGTGGAATTTGCTGGTGTTCATCTGTCTAGGTTGTAAGTTATTTTTCCCTGTATAAACATCTATTCGGCCCATCTGTTTATCCTGATCCTTATTTAACTGCAATATCCAAGCATAGTTCTCCCTCCTTCCCTTCTTCCTACTCCCCCCAACTCCTGACACCACCAACTCCTATTCACCTCTCAAAGAGGGCAAGGCCTCCCATGGGGAATCAAGAAAGACTAACACATCCTGTTGAGGCAGGACCAAACCCCTCCCCACTGCATCAAAGTTGAGTAAGGCATCCCACAATAGGGAACCAGTTCCAAGAAGCCAGCTTATGTGCTAGGAACAGAACCTGGTCTCACTGACAGGGGCCTGACAAACAGACCAAGCCACATAATTGTTGCCTACCTGCAGAGGGCCTACTTCGGTCTCTCATGCAGGCTCCCAAGCTGCTGGTAGCCAGAGTCTGTGAGTACATCTGAGTTTTGTAAATCAGTATGTGTTCCATATTTCCCAGTTTTGTGTATTGTTTGTAAATACGGAGACATGTAGGCCATGCTGTATGTGGGTGTGTGCTCAGACTCCAGTCCTAGCTGATACATGTTAAGCTTATTGAACTTAGCCACAGTCCTACTGAAGCGTTCATCTCTAGTTGCTGCTGAGCCATGTTGTATATGTGAAGCTGTAATGTTAAGGTCTTCATATAATTTCAAGTATTACATTTAACATTTTGGTTATTTTGCTTATATGCCATATCTAATTGAGATATTCTTTACAACTTTCCGAATGAATTCCTTAATTTCTTAATAGAAATCTTATAAGCTACCACCTACAATCTAGTAATTTTTTCTGACATTATGTATTAAATTTTTCCATAGAACACTACAAAAAAACAAAGACAAAAACAACAATAATTAAAAAAACACCTTCATTCTAATCTCTCCCTCACACTGATGTAATATTTGCCTTTCTTCCTCTATGAAAAACTATATTTTTATATAGTTTTTGTTGTGAGCCTAGTTTTTAATGGCCCAGTCATTTCTCCAGTCTGAAAAACTATATTCTTGAGGGCAACATTTATCTTGTTTATTTAATATATATAGCAACAAAGACGTCCTTGATTGAACAGTTAAATTTTGTATTCTTTCAAATTGTATTCAACTTATGATTTTCCTTAAAACGTATCATCTATCAATTCTTAAAGCTGCATAAAAGTAACATTATTTATATAATAGGAAAACTTATCAAGAAACACTCAGTTTTAAGTATTCATGCTTTTAAAAATTCAATGTGTATTAAAAAAATAGGCTAGGGTCCTATAATGTGATATGCTTTGAAAACAAAGCATCTATAATTCCACATAGACAGGATCTTAGGATATCTTCTGGCCTCTGTGGGTACTGTACATATGAGGTATGCCAACATACATATAAGCAAAGGACAAATTACATAAAATAAAAGTAAACAAACTCCAAATATTAAAAGTAAATATTATATACTATATAAGGTGATTTATATGTGATTAATAACTTTAATATAAATGAAAGAGGTTTTATTATACTTACTACATAAAATATTTGAAGAAAATTATAGGTTATAAACATACACTTTAAATATTCATTTATTTTATGACAGTGTATTTTATTCATTAGACAAATTTTGTCAGAAAACTGCCTATTTTTGGCATTTTTATTCACATAAACCATAAGCTAGGTCTCTTCTCCCTATAATTATTAATTATAATCCACAAGTAGAATCAATTCAGACATTGCTCCTGGCTAATTATTTTGAAAGAAGCAAGACACCAGGATTCCTAGTCATTCACATCATATCTTGCTTAAAAAAAAAAAAAAAAGCACAGATCAATACGGTTTCTACTGTTAAGAGTATTTATCCCTAGTACACAAGTAGACTTTGGGAGTCCATTCCCTATGGAGGGATATAATTTCAGCCCAGGGAGGAGGGCCTAGGGCCCCCCAAATGATGTGACAGAATTTGATGATCCTTCATAGAAGGCCTTACTATCCTTGTGGAGCGGGTAGGGGTGGATTGGGGGTGTTGGTAGGCGGTATGGGAGGATGGGAGGGAGAGGGAACTGGGGGTGGGATTGATAAGTAAAATGATTGTTTCTAAAAACAAACAAACAAACAAAAAGCAGAGATCTTCAGTCACTAAATTTGTTGACCTAGGATTTCTGGATACAGACTCTATTATAGGTCAAGTCTTTACAATTCTCCTATGTTAGAAAATACCCTAGGGCCTGTTCAACCTTCTCTTCCACTGAAAATTCATGTTCTCTTCCTCAACCCTCTAATATACAAAATCCTGTCATTCTAGAAAGAAGCAGATACAGCCAATTTAGCCGGTTTTCAACTGTGAAAACAGTCAACTACATGAACTTATTCATTCCTCTGTACTACAATATGCTAACTGCTCCACACCACTGGGTTGTATGTGTCATACTTATCTGTTGTTTTTCCAGGAATAGGTTTGACAGTACTTTATGTATAGTTCTTTAGTGTTCAATATATCCAATTTCAGTTTCCATTAACCCAGTCCCATTTACCCTGTTCATGAAGTTACAACAAAGCATTTAGTGGTCTAATTGAAAGCAGGGAGGCTACAGGGTAAGTACAGGCAAACTTGGATTTTATACTTTCTGTTGACAATAAACAAAGAAAGAATTGATTTGAATCATTCAAAAAGATATGGCATGAATGCCAGAGTTCTGGCTAGAATTACTAGGGGAAAACATTCAGGAATGTTTAGAGTTAGCAGCCTGATTGCATTCTAGAAATTCGTGTTTTATGCTATTTCTTACCTTCACTTCCACATGTGCCATCAACACTGCAAAATTGGTAAGGTGGTTACAGGAGCATGTAGTATGTGTCTTGTTTGTTGTCAGGAGTCTACAGCCTTGTGTTGACCAATAACCTGTCATTGTGCGCTTGGAATAGCTCCAAAATGAACAGTTAGGGTTGAAATTTTCTTCTGACTGCTATGGTGGAAAAAGATCAATAAAGGCAATAAGTATTTTAAGATCAAGCAAATGAAGTAGCCACTTTCTTTACCCACAGCACAGCCTCGTGCTATGTTGTAATCCTTACAGAGGTGTGCAGTATTTTCATATTAAGTGGGCCTTCATCAGTTTAAAATGAAACTGAGTACATGGCATTTGTTCTGTCTGATTGAAGTGAGATTACTATTTTTCAAAACGGCTGATACCAAAAACGATGTTACGAGCAAATGATGTTGATAGCAATGTTTTAGAGTTGTATTGGTTTTTAAATTTCAAAGTAAAGAAGCCAACTATAGGAAAACACTTCTAAGAGGATAGTGTTTATATATCTTCATAACATTTACAACTTCCAGGTTTGTACATGTACAGAAATACATCTTCAGACACAGACATGACTGCATATAATAGCATATAAAGCACTGCTGTCCAGTTTATTTTAAGTGCTTCAAATTCTTTTAGGAACTGTATGGTGCATATTTGAAGTATATAGTATTGCATTATATATATATGTATATATATATTATATCTAGATATAATAATGTTACTATGTAGGAAAATTAATATATCATTTTATATAGAGACCACATTTATTTTTTCTGAATTATTTATGAACATTTCTGAAAACAATCATGAATATATTTTTAAGGATATACTATATGATTATACACACAGTACCTACATATAAAAGATTTGTCAGATAATAGAAAATATTGAAAGAAATTTAACATATTTAATCTGAATTCTGTAACAAATACAAATAATGTAGAAAATTAAACAAATCTTACCTTGATATGCTTAACAGTAAATACCACTGGATCAGCCAAGTAAACTTTATTACTGAACTCCTTATTTATTGCTGCTGTAATAACTGGGGAATTGACGATAACAGAGTGATTTGTGGACATGGCTTCTGTGCCCAACTTCATACTGGCATTCTCCGTAGACAAATAAGGACCCAGGTTGTTATACAGGACAAAGGCTACTCTAATCTCTCCTAAAATAAATATAATTGAGAATTAGAAATTTGAAGAAACTGATTAGTTTATACACTTGACTAGAGTTTGTAATTTTGACTAGGTGATTATCAAAGCTGTATAAATACACATTCACATACGTAAAGTCAAACTCTTATTTGATTCATACCAAAGGACAAAGTCACTGACGAGGAAGGAGAATTGAATTCTGTTGAGGTCATTATATATCACATCTTTAAACACTGAATCTCAAGTACTGTATACTGGATGCTGAATTCAAGATGTTTCTTGGACCCAGATCCAGAATCCAGATTTATAAAAGTTCCAGAACAAAATACAAGATAATCTCTTTTTACTCTAAAGAAGATAAAATAATGTACACAGCCTCAAACCACTATCCATAAAAGGGAAAGCTGAACTTCATCAAAGTTAAAATTTTGGACCTATTAAAATATATCATCAAGAAAATAAATATGCAAACTACAGACTAGGGAACAATAGGATGAATATACAGAATATGTATGTCAGTCAACAGTATGATGTCAAAATATACCTTAAACTACCCAAAGATATTACTGGAAGGACACTTCAGGGAAGAATGTAACAAGAACCATTTCATCTATGGAAAGATGGATGGAATTATTAACAATTAAGGAAACAAAATGTTAAAGGTACCTTTATAATACTATTTTATACCCTGTGGATACTAATGTTTTATAAAGTTTTGGATGTGTACTCTTATACCCTGCTGATGGGAATATAAAATATTTCAGTGACTTGGAAAGATTTTGACATTTTTTATAAAATTGCATACATATTGACCCTTCCTGGATAAGTGAGAACATTTACCACAAAGAAAACAATTTGCATGAGGATTTTTACACTCTTTATTGATCATAGCCTCTTTCTTGAAAGAAATAAAATAGATGAATAAATATATCACATTAATAGAACATACTATGTGTCAATACAGCACAAAATATTAGTGAATGGCAAATCATGACTGAATATCAAAGTGATTTTTTTTGGATTATTTAAGCCAAAAAGAAAAGAGCAACATTGAGTGATTCTGCATATATGAAGTCTATGAACAAAGTGATAATAAAGATGTTTCATTAGGAAAAGAAAAGCAAGGAGAAGTGAGAAACACCATGGAAACTTATAAATAGGAAACATTTAGTTTCTGGTTGCTTTTGCTTTATGTTTCATTTATAGAGGTAAATATAACAGTCAGATTTTTTAAACTACTCAGAGTGTATATAGCTCATTGTGTTTTAATTGCATTGCAATGGAATTCTTTTGTTTTGTTTTTCCAGACAAGGTTTCTCTGTGTACCTTTGGCTGTCTGGGAACTCACTCTGTAGACCAGGATGGCCTTGAACTCATAGAGATTCCCCCGCCTCTGTCTCTCAATGCTGCTACTAAAGGTGTGTACCACCACACCCATCTTGCAATAGAATTTTTTGTTTTTAAAGAACACTGTTTTTTTCTTTTTTTTACTTGCCTAAGAACTTAATAAGCATTTTCCAGACATTTTCATGCTTTGTGGCAGGATGCTATTTCAGGGCATCCATTGTCTTTTCAACAATCTAACAAAGAGGTCATAATGAAGATTCCAAGCAAGAAGAGAAGGTTTTTAGCTCACCTGTATCTCTGAAGACAGAGAGTCTAAAGAACAGGTGCTCACGAAAAACTCATCTGTTACAGGAGAGAAACTATTTTCCTTCTAGATTTAGGAAAAAATTTATGATGCTTGAAGGCTACACTTAGTATTATCCAGGTGTGTGTGTGTGTGTGAGTGTGTGTGTGTGTGTGTGTGTGTGTTTGTTTTCCTAGATATTAGTTATTTTTATTGTAATTGGCTCATAGTCAGCTCATAAGCCATAAAATTCCACAAAAATCCTCAGTGGCATGCTGTCATTCCACTTTATCACTTTATCCACTTTATCAGTGGATGTAGTTTCACATAATTGTTTCAGTTTCAAATTATTCACTCCAAAGTGACTTAATGGGATTTAAGGTGAAAACATTGCACATCAAGGCAATCAATAAAATAAGCAAGCCACCCGATACAGCCAATGTAGACATAATTACGTCCTCTTTAGCCTTCAGTAAGAAAGTCTACACAGTCATGTAATACCATCTTTGTGAACTCATTTGCTGGGCCTCGTCTTATTTGCAGCACTATGGTTACCAGGGAGAGTGACATTAGACATGGCCCCTGCTTTTGAGGAACTTACTGCCTCGAAAGTGTCAGACAGTAAGCAGTCAAGTAGTAGAAAGAAAGGAAGGAAGGAAGGAAGGAAGGAAGAAAAGAAGGAAGGAAGGAGAGAAAGAAACTGCTATGAACTAGTATTATCATAAATATGGCTGAGGGGAGAGAGTTTAGAAACAGTGGTCCACCTTAGAGAAGAATCTCCATATAAAACTAAGTCTTCACTTTTAAGAATAAAATGATGGTGTCTTGCAGAACCATCATGAGAGAAGCTTCATCCCACTGCAGATGAGTACTAACACCTAGACCCACCTCTGGACCATATGTAACGGGTGAGAAAACTTGGAATACTCTGTGGACCTAAATGAGATGTGTCCATCAAATCCCTCTCCTCAGGGCTCAGGGAATCCCATGGAAGAGGAGGTGGAAAGACTTGTAGGAGCCAGAGAGGATGGAGGACACATAAAGGTCCCCTCAATCAACATGAGCAAAGCTTATATGAATTTATGGATTGAGGCAGCATGCACAGGGCCTGTACTAGTCTGCACAAGATTGGGTCCTAGAGAGATGAAAGGAAAAGTGGACAAATGACACCATCCCTATGCCAGAAGTTACCACAAATTGATAACCATATGCAAATGAAATTTTAAGTTTTTCCCAAGGGAGAAATTAAGTACTGGGGAAATTAAATACTCTTAAGTGCAGACTGCATACCCAGAAGAACAACAGCATTGCCAGATATTCCATGTCTCCAAATTTCATGTCAGTAACAAACCACAACAGATACAAGAGAATAGGAATAGTCCCCTGTATCTTATCAGACAACCATGCTTTAAAATTGGAATTCAACAACAACACAAATAGCAGAAAACCTGCAAACTCATGGAAAATGAACAATGTACAATTGCACCACTCCTCCTGGGCCAAAGAAGAAATAAACAAAGAAATTAAGGACTTTCTAATATTCAACAAGAATGAGAACACAACATACCCGAACTTATGGGACACTTTGAAAGCAGTGCTACGAGGGAAGTTCATTACACTAAGTGCCCATATGAAGAAAACAGAGGATAATCACATAAGAGAATTAACAGCACAACTGAAAGCCTTAGAACAGAGAGAAGCGAAGTCACCCCATAGGAGTAGATGCCAGGAAATAATCAACTTGAGGGCTGAAATCAACAAAATAGAAACCAGGAAAACAATACAAAAAATCAATGCAACGAAGAGTTGGTTTTTTGAGAAAATCAACAAGATAGACAAACCTTTATCCAAATTAACAAAAAAGCAGAGAGAGAACATGCAAATTGACAAAATCAGAAATGAAAAGGGGAACATAACAACAGACAAAGAGGAAATCCAGACAATTTTCAGGTCATACTTTGAAAATCTGTATTCCACAAAAATTGAAAATTCAAAGGAAATGGACAAATTTCTGGATAACTATCACTTACCAAAATTAAATCAAGAACAGAAAAACTTAAAAAGACCTATAACCCACAATGAAATAGAAGCAGTCATCGAAAACCTTCCAACCAAAAAAAGTCCAGGGCCAGATGGATTCAATGCAGAATTCTACCAGACATTCAAGGAAGAACTAATACCACTACTCCTCAAACTGTTCCACAAGATAGAAACAGAAGGTTCATTGCCAAACTCTTTTTATGAGGCCACAATAACCTTGGTACCCAAGCCTCACAAAGACACACTAAGAAAGAAAACTACAGACCAGTATCCCTGATGAACATCGATGCAAAAATACTCAATATAATACTGGCAAACCGAATTCAAGCATACATCAGAGAAATCATCCACCATGACCAAGTAGGCTTCATCCCTGAAATGCAGGGATGGTTTAACATACGAAAATCTATTAACGTGATCCACTATATAAACAAACAGAAAAAGAAAAACCATATGATTATCTCCCTAGATGCGGAAAAAGCCTTCGACAAAATTCAACATCCTTTCATGATAAAGGTCTTGGAGAGGTCAGGGATAACAGGAACATACCTAAACATAATAAGAGCGATATATACAGCAAACCAACTGCCAACATCAAACTGAATGGAGAGAAACTTAAGCCAATTCCTCTAAAATCAGGAACAAGACAAGGCTGCCCTCTCTCTCCACATCTCTTCAATATCGTACTAGAAGTTCTAGCAAATGCTATAAAACAACAAAAGGAGATCAAGGGGATCCAAATTGGAAAGGAAGAAGTCAAACTGCCTCTATTTGCAGATGATATGATAGTTTACATAAGTGACCCAATAAACTCTACCAGGGAACTCCTACAGCTGATAAACACCTTCAGCAAACTAGCAGGATACAAGATAAACTAAAAAAATCAGTAGCCCTACTTTTTTCAGACGACAAAGAGGCAGAGAAAGAAATCAGAGAAACATCACCCTTTACAATAGCCACAAGCAACATAAAGTATCTTGGTGTAACGCTTACCAAACAAATAAAAGACCTATATAATAAGAACTTTGTGGCTCTAAAGAAAGAAATTAAAGAAGATACCAGAAAATGGAAAGACCTCCCATGTTCTTGGATAGGTAGGATAAACATAGTAAAAATGGCAATCTTGCCAAAAGCAATCTACAGATTCAATGCAATCCCCATTAAAACCCCACCACAATTCTTCACCAACCTTGAAAGGAAAATAATCAACTTTATATGGAAAAACAAAAGACCCAGGATAGCCAAAACAACCCTATACAATAAAAGAACTTCAGGAGGCATCACCATTCCTGACTTTAAGCTCTACTACAGAGCTATAGTTCTGAAAACAGCCTGGTATTGGCATAAAAATAGACAGGTAGACCAATGGAATCGAATTGAAAATCCTGATATTAATCCACACACCTATGAATACCTGATTTTCGACAAAACAGCTAAAATTATACAATGGGATGAAGACAGCATCTTCAACAAATGGTGCTGGCACAATTGGATGAGCGTGTGTAGAAGACTGCAGATAGACCCATGTCTGTCACCATGCACAAAACTCAAGTCCACATGGATCAAAGACCTCAACAACAATCCAGCCACATTGAACCTCTTAGAAGGTAAAGTAGGAGGTAACCTTGAACAAATTGGTATAGGAGACTGCTTCCTGAACATAACTCCAGGGGCACAGACACTGAGAGAAACAATTAATAAATGGGACCTCTTCAAACTTAGAAGCTTCTTTAAGGCAAAGGACACAGTAGACATGACCAAAGGGCAGCCCATAGACTGGGAAAAGATTTTCACCAATCCTATATCCGACAAATATACAAAGAACTCAAGAAACTAGTCAACACAACACCAAATAACCCTATTAAAAATGGGGTACAGAACTGAAGAAAGAATTATAAATAGAGGAAATCAAAAAGGCTGAAAGACTTAGAAAATGCTCCATATCCCTAGCTATCAGGGAAATGCAAATCAAAGCAACTTTGAGATACCATGTTACTCCTGCAAGAATGGCTAAAATTAGAAACACCAATGATGACTCATGTTGGAGAGGATGTGGAGAAAGGGGAACACTCCTCCACTACTGGTGGGAGTGCAAACTCATACAGCCATTTTAAAGATCAGTATGGTGGTTCCTCAGGAAAATGGGAATTAGTTTACCACAGGACCCGGCAATCCCCCTCTTAGGCATATACCCAAAGGATTCACATCCATGCAACAAAGACATCTGTTCAACTATGTTCATAGCAGCACTATTTGTAATAGCAAGAACCTGGAAGCAACCTGGATGCCTCTCAATTGAAGAATGGTTAATGAAGATGTGGCACATCTACACAATGGAATACTACTCTGCAGAAACAAATAATGGCATCTTGAAATTCTCAGGCAAGTGGATGGCACTTGAAGAAACCATCCTGAATGAGGTAACCCAGTCACAAAAAGAGGAACACAGTATGTACTTGCTCATATATGGATTTTAGACCTATATCAAAGGATCACCAGCCTATAATTCACACCACCAGAGGAACTAGGATACAAGGTGTATTCTAAGAGATTCATATAAAGTCCCTCACAGAACTGGGAAGGGACAAGTCCCCCAGAGCTCAGGGGAAGTGGGGGGGCAACGAATGGATAGAAAAGTAGGAGAAAACGAGGGGGAGGAAAGGAAAACATGTGGGACTAGGAAGATTGAGCCTGGTTAGGAATAGACAACAGGAAAGAGAGACACACACACACACACACACACACAGAGAGAGAGAGAGAGAGAGAGAGAGAGAGAGAGAGAGAGAGAGAGAGAGAGAACATAAAATTGGGAGCCAATATTGGTTTGAAGATAAAATTGAACACAAAGAAAGGTCTAGAAAACTACAAGACTGCCACAAACTAACAATTTGAGCTTCTGTGGAAAGGCTATCATAAATGCCCTTCCCAGAGACTGAGATCAACAACTAACTTATCCATGGAGCCCTCAACTAATGCCTGTTGGAAACAGGAGCAAACACCCATACATAAACACTGAGTCGAAGCAGAACTCAGATGCAGAGGGAGAGGACAAGACTAGGCGGCAGAAACACCATAGAGACAGCTTACCTGAACAAGGAGAAGCTAACAGGCCACCATACTGATAGCTGGGAAGCCAGCATGGGACTGACTCAGGCCCCCCTGAATATGGGTCTCAGCCAGAAGGACTGAGCAGTCTAAGGGACCTCAGACAGTGGATCCAGGATGTATCCCTGGTGCACAAAAGGACTTTGAGAACACATCCCCCATGGAGGGATAACTGCCTTAATCTAGAGACAGGAGAGAGCCCTAGTCCCTACTTCACAGACCTACATGACCCCTACAGGATGACATTCCCCTACATATGGAATTGGGGTGGGGGGTGGGAGGGTGGTTAGAGTGCATGTGAGAGGGCAGAGAGGGTAAAAGGGATGGAAGGAGGGAGGGAAGAAGGAAGGGAGTGAGGGAACTCCCAGGAAGTTGGGAGGGAGGGAGAGGGAACTGGGATCGACATGTAAAATAATAAATTAAATTAAAATAAATGCTTTGACTCCAAAAATTAAGTTCAAGGACAAGTTACTGGGGAAAAGGATTCCTATTTTTGTTTCCACAGAAAATGAAAAGATGTGGATTCCTTCCAGACTAATGTGGTTTGATCAAGCCAGACCCCCTGAAACAGAGTACCAGGTGATCCTACATTCAAAACAGCTGGACAAAGCAGCCTGACAGACTACAGCCAGTATTTCTGAATCTTCTTCGGATCCCCCATGACAGTGCCCCTTACCAGCAGGAAGTAGTTTGGAAAGAACAACGCCCAAATTCCCAAATATTGTCTATAAATATTTGTTTTCGTTTAAATGGACTTGGTTATATAAAATTTAAAAAAGGAATGTTTAATGTTATCAAGCATTATGTAATCTGTAAAGAAATTTCATGTCAGAAGGTTTTTTTGTCATAAATTTTATCTAATTTTTAAACTTTTGTTTATATATGCCTTCTCTTTTTTACACACACACACACACACACACACACACACACACACACATATATATATATATATATATACACACACACACATATATATATATATATATATATATATATATATATATATACATAGAGAGAGACAGAGAGAGAGAGAGAAAGAGATTAAAGAGCTCCTCTCCTAGAACTCACTCTATAGACCAACCTGGGTTCAAGCTCACAGAGATCTACCTGCTTCTGCCTTTCTGCCTCTTGAGTGCTGAGATTAAAGTTATGAGCCACCAAGGCCCGGCATAGCTTTTACCTTACATGTCCTTTGCATATATATTATGGCTTCCACTGTAGAGTTTTTATAGGATTCCTGAGTGTGTAAATTAGTGGGTCTCTTGTGCCTTTTCATAGGCTCCCATCCTTCTATTTTGTTCTTTTTTTATGTGTTAGGTTTTGTTTTATCTTATCTGATTTTATTTTTATTATTATTATCACTTAAAAGCCCAATTTGTTTTCTAATGAGTAACAGAAAGGGAAATTGGTCTGAACTTGGGGGCACTAGGCGTGGTTGAAAGAAGAGAACCCTTAATCAGAATTATGGGAGATAAAAGCTATTTTAAATAATGGTGGGGCATCAAATGATAGAGAGGCTGCCATAAACATAGATGGGCACTTCAGAATCACATATGCCTTGTATTATGAACATAACTTTAAAATGCTTAGCATGAATTACAGGTCATCCTGAAGAAAAAAATCAGGAAGTGAAGTGGGGCAAATCAGACAGGATGCCCAAGACAGGCAACTATAGGCCTCCCTTGCTAAGGCAGATTCATTCCAAGTGTTACCGGAAGTGAACTGATGAGATTAATGCCTGGGAAGGACCCCTTCTCAGTGAGAAACACTGTTAGGGAGAGTAGAAGTTACTGAACCAGCTAGGAAGCAGACACAAGGATCTGTTTGCACTGTTCACAATCCTACTGCTGTCTCAAACATTTCTTTAGTCGAATAATGATTTATAGGTTAGTTCATGAATGATTTATAATGCCTTGACAGCATTATATTCTGATGACAGAAAATTGAAACTGTTGATATTATTAAGGGGAATCTTTTGCAGAGTTATTTTCTCTATATGAAGCAGCAGTTGTGAATGGGTTACCACAACTCACATCATCTCCACATCACTTAAAGGCTCAAGGGTCTTCCTGCCTTTGTGAAAACTCAATTTTTTTTTAAAGATTTGTGAAGCCATGGATATGTTTTTCCATGAGGATACCTATATATTCTGTTTTTCTTCTAGTGAATTGGACTTAGTAGTTCCTCAAGCTGACCTACATAGCCTAGTCCCAAACCTTCAAAGCTCTCCTATAAGGGCTAACGATAAGTTAACTTTTCTGTAAGTTTTACATAGGAAAAATACAGATAAACTTAAGAAAACACAAAAGCTATACCTTTAAAAAAAATTACAAGGAACCCCCCCCCCAAAATTTTCATCAGATAAATTTGCAAACGCAATGACAGTTACTCCTGGAGTGGGGTAGTGGGGAAGGACTCTGAAGAATATTTGAGTTTGGGGGTTCAGAATTTTCCTCATGTTCAAATTAGTTTCTGACAACCAAGCAGAGAATTTTACACAATGTAACATTGTTATATTGCTCGCCCAGTAGGTATGATGAAGAGGAAGATGCTGAGGAAGATGATGATGTACACAAGGAAGAAGTAAAGGACTCTTACATCACGGATTTAAAACTCCAAGACACAAAGCAAACGGATGGGTAAGAATTCACCAGCAAGGAACACAAAAACAAATTCTGACTTACCATTCCGGCCATTCTGCTTTAAAGTGTTGGCTGACAGCTGGATAGTACTTCCATGGCCCATGTTTTCTGGAAATTTCAGATCTTCTAGGTTTCCTTCTGTGCTCAGCCTTGCAACTTCTAATTCTGTTCATAACACAGAGGTGTCAGTGTTCTGTGAGAAATCTGTCAAAGCTCCAAGAATTTCCTTCCTTAGCTACTAAACTCTTTCTGTATTCAGAGTTTCTTGGTGATTTGTCATGTTAGACTTGTTCAGTTTGTCCGCAAGTATGTGGTTAGTGGTTTCATTTTTATTTACAAAATTAAATAAGTAAAGATGTATAAAAAACACAAAAATTCAAATGCACAATAATCAAGCTTAATACTTAAAATTCAAATCCATCATGTCTTTATAGTTTGTCTTTGCTTTTAAGTTAATTTTCAAAATGTTATCCATATTCCATGAATTGTGTAAAAATCCTTTTTTACCAGAGATGTACTGTCACATCAGTATTGATCTATCTATAAACCTAATAAAATTTGAAACAGCTTTATCAAATCTCCTGAAGTAAAATTGTCAGCTACAGCCTAAAACACAATAACAACAGATTTATATTTGTAGGAAGAGATGATACAATTTCCAAAAATTAACTCATCACTCAAATGACTTGTTTCCTACAGGACATAACTCAAGACAGGCAATCCTCAAATTAGGAGGTTAAAAGAGTAAACAGTATAAAATCTACATAAATACATGCCTACATAAAAATTCTACTAAGAAACCTCACTGGTGTGCTCTCAAGGTAACGCACCTAATATTGGAATGCCCTAAGGAGGTTAACATTTATGAATTCTGATCTTGTTAAACTGAAAGATATTTGAGAAATAAAATAACATCTGCCAAACCAAAGCACTGCTCATGACTGGGGCACCAGTTCTTTTTCCTTTTCCTGCTATGCAAGTGACTCTAGACCTTCTATCTTAACAAAGGTCACTTACGAATATTATCTGTATTTTCCCTGACAATGTCGGTCTTCAAAAGGTTATCGGCTAACACGAAAGCACTCTCTTCCACAGTGTCAAGCAACATGGTGGCTGCACGTAGTTGATCACTTGTAGTCAGGTCTCTCCATGCATTCAAAGCTTGCGGCTGAAGGAGGTTGTTAACTGTCTCGACCATTGCCTATGAGGGGATGAAGAGAATGGCAGAAGTCTCTAGTGAACCCTTATAGCTGTCAAAAATCCAAGTGTACATGTTGCCCAGCAAGCAAGGAACAGCTGTGTGCATAGGATCACTATTGTCCCAGCCTCCCCTGTGACAAGCTCCAGCAGAAACATTCATTATTTTTCTATGAATCCCTCACTGAGACTTTGCAAGCCCATAGTTGTTTTCTTTTGAAGGACAAAGGACAACAAATAGAACCATGCTTGCTTCTTAGAATCAACATCAGAGGCTTCAGTAAGATTGTTATTATCACATAATGAAATTGATTTGGCTGAGCAACTAGTGGCATGAAATCTAAACCAACAAGTTTGCATCCTCTACAGAAAATGGTTTTGTTCTGCTCATCTACATAGATCTGATGCTGATACAGATAGGATGTAATGGGGATTTATGCTCTATAGTTCAGGGACTTGGGAAGCAAACACATATTTTTCCTTTTTCTTCTATTCACCTCTTATTCTATCCCCAGCCAGCTACAAAATGTCAGCATGGGGAAGGTATCAAAGCATTCATACTGTCAGGTTCTCTGAGTATGTGTGTGTTATGAAACCTTAACACAATTTACCATTCACGAAGAGGGTAAACAGTTGGGCATCATTACCTATGGCCCTGAGGTGTTTTCCTTACACAGTCAGCAGTATGTACATCTACACATAGAAACAAGGTACCACATTTCTCGTTGCTGCATCCAGAGGAATAATCTTTGTAGCTACCATTTATATATTCCCTGTGGTTTCTATTATGTGGTAGGTTACAAAGAGAAAACAGTTCTCCCAGTAAGGTCTTGGGTTTCATTCAAATAGAGAAAACAACAAAATAGAAAAATAAAACACCTGCAGCTTGAAAGGACCATCCCTGAACCCATTCATTATTAAGTATGCCTCCATTGCAGATGACACCATGAAGAAAGATTCAATACAGACACAATCTCTAGGCACCACACAGGTGTTTTAAAACAGGACACACATTATTGACACACTGTCAAAGGGAGTGGGTGAGATGGGAGACAGCCTCCACACTGCTGTGGTTTCTTTGGGCTGGTGTTTTCATAGTAACAACTGTTAAACATTCAGCTCCATAATGAAACACCTTGGCTGCCAATTAACACCAGCTTCAAAACCGAATTTGTCTCTGGTAAAGTTTGTTTGCTTGATATTTTCCAAGCTATCTCAACTTCTGGCCAACACAGCATCACTAGACTTTTAAGTAAGATGGTTTTACCAATTTTGTAGTTTGCATCATTCAATACACACACACACACACACACACACACACACACACACACTTCACAAACCACTAAAATGACTTTTTTTTTTTTTTTGCAAATTTAAAAACTAGATTTGTTTTGTGTGCTTAGAGCTCTGTGATTCTTTCTAGGTTTGAAGTATGTTCTGATAGTGACACAAAAGTAATTCCAGACCACAACAGCATTAGCTGATTACGAGGAAGATGTCTGTGGTAGTAATGCCAATAGCATATGCCAGAAAATAAATACCAAGAGATAAAAGAAATAAAAAGTTGTAGGTATCTTCTGAAGCCAAACAGAGAATATGGACCTTCTGAGTCCAAGGAACATTCATTCTAAGATCAGATGATCCCCAGAATTCATCCCCAATGCTCTGAAAGATTCCTAAAGCAAATGAAAGTATCCCTTGGGTGACCATTTTATCTCTTAATAATCTTAGTAATTAGGAAATAATCTGATGTTGATTACTTTTAATCTCACCCCAAGGGATGGTTGCTAAGTATACTCTAATATTACCATTCTTCCCTATGTTGTTTTTAGTTATTTAATTAAAAATTGCTAAATTATAAAAATCTCTCACAATGCACTCCAACAATCTTCGAAATATGTTTCAAAATTGAGTGATGAAGCAAAGAGAGTGAATAGACGGGGTATAGAGAAGGGATCAGTATCAAAACCTCCCAACAATGAAAATCCCAGGAACAGATTGTTTCACTAGTGAATTCAACCAGATATTTAAAGAATTAATATCAATTCTTCTCAAGCTGTTCCAAAAAGTTCAAGAGGAGGGAATGCTTCCAAATACATTTTATGAGTGAGCATTACTATGCTGTCACAAAAGCCAGACACAAGCACCACAGACAATAAAACTACCAGTCATGTCTGTGATTAATGTAGATGCATAATTCTTCAACAAAAGGCCAACAAACCAAACTCAATAGCACATTAGGAGAACCATATATTATGGCCAAATGTAATTTATTTCTGAGATGAAAAGATAGTTCAACACATAAAATAAATTGATGTGATGTACTCCCTTAGCAGAATAGAGGATAATGTTACCTGATTATCACAATAGTTGAAGAAAAAGAATTTAACACAATTCAGCACTTTTCATGATTAAAAGCCACTGACAAACCAAGAATAGCAGGACATTATTTCAACATAACAAAGGCCATATATGAAAAGCCCCCCACTAACATCACATGCAACACTATACATTTGGAATATTGTTTTTTTTAAGATCAAGCCTAAAGCAAAGGCATTAAATATTTGAGTCCATAGTCAGAGTCATTAGACAAGAAAAGGGAAATAAATACTATCTAAAATGGAAGAGGTGAAATTATATTTTATCTAAAATCTCAGCCTTTTGATTAATACCAATTACTTCTTAGTGATCTTGATTTTACATCCAAATAACTACAAGATGAAATATTTTTATAAGAAGAAGTTTTGAATATGTTTCAGCAGTCTTATATCCCCAAGAATGGTGTAGTCTTTACAGAAGTGTAAATTACATTTTAAGAAAGATAATTTTCAAATATTCTAAAGAACAAAGCAAAAATATTCTTGATGAGCTACTAAAAAAAAACAATTTAAAAATTACTTAGTTTTCCTTAAAACATTTGTTCATATGCCTGTCAACAATTATGGGTCCATTAGGCCAGAGCCTTCACTGATGAATGTTTTAGAACAGGGTGATTCAAGAACAGTTAACTCCCTGCTTTCATTTGTGTACACAGAAGCTCTAATAGACTGTTTCCCATCCCATGGTCACAGAGATGACCCTGGCTAAACTTCTGTGCTTCACACAACAAACCCCAAAGTCATGAATTTTTCAAAAGGGAGTGTTAAGGATGAGGCAAAATTGATATAGGTGACAGAGAAATACCAGTGGTTGGGAAGAAGGAAAACAATGTATATCAAGATGCATGTGTGTGTGTGTGTTAAAGTTAAAAAAAAACATATAAGTAAATCAATGACTTCAAAGAAGCATTAGCACAAAGACTCATGGTGTTTCCTTGTAACTTGAAGCTCCAAGTAGGAAGCTTGAAACCATACTGCTAACACTGTACCAAGGAAGCAACTTCTTGGACCTTATGTACAAATTAGAGAGCATTATAGCTTAATCTTATATTTACTTTCATTTGATACCATACTGCAATGAAGGGGAAATGAGACTCCATTGAGTAAGTGCAGTCAAGACCAATCCTTCGTTTGCTGTAACAACCACATGACAGTGACATCTGGAAGAAATACGACTTCTGTAAAGCAATAATAATTTAACCTCTTATATGACTTTATTCTTCTACAGTATATGACTTAATTCCTTCAGGAGCAAGGGAGTGGTGGCACCTGAAAACATGGAAGTGAAAGTGCAGAGAGGTGTGAGCATGTGGATACCTTTCCTGCTGGTAAAATAGCACAATAAGGTTCACTGTAGCAAACACTGGTTAAATTTTCTAAAAGCTGAACTATGTGTTGCCACCTAAAGAAAAGTCAATTAAATAGACATAATTAAATCCTAATAAAAATACAGATATTTGATTTTTGTAAAATATATATTTATTATCTTATTAAAAATTATAACATCTAATCACAGGTTGATTTTTATTGTTTCTGAAATCAGGTTGATTAGACTTTTTAGTTGCCATTGAGTTAATCTGATATGTACTTTAACCACAAATTAAATGATAAATATACATTCACTTTCTTTACATTTAGAGCAGATTCTTGAACTTCAAAGCACAAAAATCAGTACTGACAGTATTGTACAGAACCTTCTATTCTTACCATTTTACAGAACTTTTTATTCACTATATTCAGTGCTCAAAGGCAAAATTATCTGACTGTGTTACAAAAATTTAATCATAAACACTGACTTTGTCAGAAACCAAATATAAATTATCTTTTCACAAGTATTTTAACCTGAATGGGAGATGAACATTAGAAAATTTCATTCTATTGTGCCACTAACTTTCATTGGACCTAAGGATAAATGATAATTCCTATCAAGTTAATAAAATAAAACAATTTGTGAATCTAGGCCTCATTTTAATTTAGTTTTGGAGAAAACAATGGTAAATATTTCCCATTACATTATATAGTTCTTCCACTAGACTCTATAGACACTGGACCATTTCTACACAATCAAGTGTAAATTAAACAATTCACATGTTATTTTGAGATATACATATCTCATACATACATACATATTTGAGATATACAGGTTGCATATGTTAACATTAGACAGCATATTTTTAACTCTTTTCATTTAATTTAGACCTTAGACATATTCATTTGACCATTTATCATGGCACATAATTATGGTACATTGTTGAGGACACTTTTCTAATTCTACTTTCTATATTTGAATCAGAAGCTTTGTTTATTTGTTAAAACTACTGTGAAAGACTTTGGGGAGATACAGGTATTTAATTTATCAGTGACAACTTCTATAATAATTCCACGAGTATATGCTTGTGAAGCAGCCTAAGATTTTTTAGCAATACCCATGGGAATCAATGGTGAGGAATACATTGGTGGCATTTATCACCCAGGTAACCAGCAATTTCCAGGCTAGAAGGTAAGTAGAACCAGATAGGGAACTCATTTACCCTTCTTCCTACACTTGAAAGCCACACAAACAAAGAACTGAGATGAAGGACTTGTGAATAATGAGTATGTCTCCCACCCTTGAAATTTCCTAATATGAGCTTTTTAATCATGAGCTCATTCAGTTTCTAGCTCTGGTTTCGTTTACTAAAAGTTATCCTATTATCAGTGAAACGGGAGAGAACTCTTCAACAAGTGAACCTGTTCCATTACACATATCCTGTATCATTCTCTGAAAGTATCTCATATATTTGCTTACATCTATAGTTATTTTGTTTCTCCTACTGGAGAGGAAGGAATCTTTACAAGCATTGCTCTAGGCATCATGTTTAATGGCCAAAAGCAATGTTCAGTGATTGCGTTCTGAGTGCATGGCAAGTAATGAAAATTCATACTATAGCCAATTTCTCCATTCATACCTGTATAGGCAAAAATCTCTGAAAGAGATTGCCTTTCTGAGTCCAAGAGCAAAGTCAATAATAAAGGGCAACATATATTAATGGTTACATTTCATGACTTCTTATTCCAGACATTCAACAACACAATGGGATATCTCTGTTTGGGCTGGTATATAGAGTACACTAGGTCAGGTTGTTTATTTATTACGAACTCATTATTCATAGTTCCTGTAGTTGTGCAATGTAAGATCAAAGTTTAAGATCATTACAGAAGAGGGCACATTATGCTCTGATCTGGATTTGGGTATTGATTCAAATCAAAATTTGAAAGGCCACATACAGATTTTTATGTAATTCACTGTGGTGATAACAAATGTGATGTGCCATGAACTAGGATAGGCTGATGACTGAGATTAGGAAAGAGAAAGAAAGTAGGGGCAGTGGCTTTGGGTTTTCCTATGTTCCATGGTAGAAGGTGAGCACAAAATAGAGCTAAACAGCACAGTAAATGAGGCAGTAAGTCATAGATTTCTGTAGGAAAAGTTTAAAAAAAAAAAAAAAAAAAAAGCAATGCATTGCTTTTGAGTGGGCAAGTGGGCATTAAATTGTATATACTTGTTTTTCTTTTCTTTTTTTTCTTTTTTCATAATGCAGAAAGGACTTGCATAGCTAAAAGACAAATATGGATAATAACCCTACAGAGCAATGGTGTTTGACCCATCTGAAATTCAAGAGCAAGTATTCTTTTTTTGTTCTTTAATTTATTATTTTATATGTCGATCCCATTTCCGTTCCTCTCCCTCCCTCTGTCCCTCTGTCCCTCCCTCCCTCCCTCACTTTTACCCTCTCTGCCCTCTCACATGCACTCTAACTACCCTCCCCTCCCATTCCCCCCTCACCCCAATTCCATATGTAGGGGAATGCCATCCAGTAGGGGTCATGCAGATCTGACAGGTCATGTGAAGTAGGGACTAGGGCTTCTCTCCTGTCTCTAAGTTAAGGCAGTTATCCCTCCATGGGGGATGGGTTCGCAAGGTCCTTTTGTGCACCAGAGATACATCCTGGCTCCACTGTCTAAGGTTCCTTAGATTGCTCAGTCCTTCTGGCTGAGACCCATATTCAGGAGGGCCTGAGTCAGTCCCATGCTGGCTTCCCAGCTATCAGTCTGGGGGTCCGTTAGCTCCTTCTTGTTCAGGTCAGCTGTCTCTATGTGTTTCTGCAGCCTGGTCTTTTCCTCACCATCTGCATCTGGGTTCTAGTTTGACTCAGTGTTTATGTATGGGTGTTTGTTCCTGTTTCCAACAGGTATTAGATGAAGGCTCCATGGATAAGTTAGTTGTTGATCTCACTGTCCGGGAAGGGCATTTATGGTAGCTTTTCCACGGATAAGAGCAAGTATTCTAAATGATCCACAAATTTAAACTTAGAAATTGCTGACCTGATTTTAAAAACTCATTAGCAATAAAAATAATATTTCGCTCATATGGCTGCTCTTCCAGAGGACCTGGATTCAATCCCCAGAAACCAAATGGGGGCTTACAACCATCTGCACTTCATTCCCAGGGAACCCAATGCCTTTTGGTCTCCAAAGACACCAAGCACATACAATGCACAATACACATGCAGAAAACACCAATATACGTAAAATAATTAAATTAACAAGAATAGTATTTAATTCCTTACTTTAAAATCTGTTTTTTTTTGGGGGGGGGTCTTCCTGAATATAGCGCCGTTATCATATTCCTCATAAGCATTCCCAAAAATAATGCTCTGCTCTTCATAGTATTTACATTCATGCTTAAGCATTTCTCCTGTCTAAATCTCAGAATATATTGGGGAAGAGAAATAAAGCTTCAGGACTCTCATCCCAAGCATTTGTTTAACATTTATAGCTGTGTAGCATATAATAGTATTGTGGTTAATATCAGATCCTAAAAACAATGTTATCTCATGCAAAAGCTATCTCAGTGACATCAGCCACATGAGTAACAACATGACCATTTCAATTTGTTTTAGTATACTTTTTGTTGATTGTACAAGGACCAATTTATTGAGATCTAAAACTATATCCATATCATTGATGATGTACAACACTGTATATGTTCATTCATACATAGATATAAATATGTTTTACATTTGTTTAAGATTTAAAAATTAAAAGCAAATTTCCTTTAGTTTTTGTTTTTACTTTTTGACATAAAGTTTATGAGCAGAGAATAAAATATAGCAAAAGCTTAAAATCATTACTGAATAGGGCACATTGTGATTCAATCTGGATTTAGATATTGATTCAAATCAAAATCTTAAAGGTCAAATGTTCAAAAAGTCTTCAAAACAGTTTATAACTTGCAGGTTTTTTATTAGAAGTCAAGTTGAGTGACTGATATTTACACATCTGATCAATAAACCAAAGGTTCATTTTATAACCACTGTCATTTAATATTATTAAGCGTATAAAAATGACTAATCCCCGAACTCCCTTTTATATTACAGCGAAGTATTGGCATTTTCAAGTCTTAATTAAAATTAGATTGTATAACACGACTGACCTTAATATAGTAATAAGAACTTTTAACAGAACATGAAACTAGAATTCTGTAGAAAAGACTGTTTATAAGAGTTCTTGTTGAATTAAGAAAAAAGGTATTGTTCTCTACAAACTATGTGATTGCATTGCTTTAGAAATGTAGTTTAGTTTAGGGTGACATGATTGAGTGCTGTCAAGGCAATCTGTGCAGCTATGGACTTGCTTCTCACCTCGTTGCAGACTCAAATTCATTCAACAATATTAATTGAGCACCTTCAATGTGGCAGTCAATTAGAATGCAGCAAAAAACGACAGCTGTTCTCCTTTCCTTCAATGAGATAATATAGGGAGGGCAGACAATTAAACAAGTAATTAAAATCCAACATGACACGCATTGTGACAATAGGAACAGGTAAAGGGACTATCAGAAAGGCTTCATGAAGTCAGCCATTTTCAAAGTGATGTTCAATACTGGAAAAAAAGATGAGCCATGCAGCGTGTCCCCTTTTGGTACAGAGATAAGAACAGCATATTGAAGAAAATGAAAACAATTCCTCATAACAGAACAAAACGTACAAAGATTACAATGGCAATAACGATGAGCAAAGTCTAGATTTCAGAGGCCTTTGCAAGCAGTGTCAATTCTTCCTTCAGGCAACAAGAAGTCACAAAAGCCAGGAAGTTACATGCATTATCATGGTTCATGTAATTCAGTCCCCAACACAAATGTATACACTTTAATTTTCTCAAGTAGCCACTAAGGTACAAATTATTGTACTGCCATGTAGTAGAGAAAAGTGAGACCTAGAGAAGTTAAGTGATTTGCTAAAAGCTAATTAGCTAACAACATGGGGTAAAACTGGGATTCAAAGCCATGCATTCTTTCTCTGGGGATGAAGAAAGGCAGATATTTCAAACACATATAAATGATTTGCAGATTAATAAAGCCAGTTGGTACAGGAAAGAAGCTTGATGCATGGGATCTGTGATAGGTATGGAAGAGGCACTTGATCACAATGGGAAAAATAACGAGAAGGGTTGTGGTTTTGTCCTTGAAGAATTATGTGTATAAGTGTGTTTGTGTGTTAAGAGATTTTGAGGAACTTAATAAATACAGATTTGCTTACTTTGATTTGATTACGAAGTATTTGAACGACACCAGTTAGATCTAAATAAGTCCAAATGTTGCACAAGAGTTCTCTTCTATAGGTTTGGCGTCACAAATTGAAGTAGATTTACAGAAGCCACTGGAATATCTAAGATTATTCAGAATAATTGAGTATGTATGGAAAAACCAAAGTTGCAATAGATGGAAATTTTGGGAAGTGCAGTCAATAATTTCTCATTAAAAGCCTGTGGTAAGAAATCAAAGAGCAAAGTGTAGCAGGCACTTAGATTCCACTCTTGCTAAAATGCATTGACTTCTTTCTTGAGTCTCCAACTTGAACAGAAGCAGGACCAAAGCTTGGCAACTTGCCCACACATTGCATCATCCTTCGAGTCAGACTCCTGCTTGACTCTGAATAAGAATGTCAGTAACTCTTGTAGTGTCTGCCTACCTAGCACAAGTCATCTTCCTCCAAAGCTGAAGGCACAAAAAAGGAGACTGTCTGAACCTGTAGTCACCTTGGATACCAGGAAGAAGAAAGCCTTATGGTATACTCACACAGAAGAGAGCAATTATGCATGAGTGCAAATCTGTGCCCCCAGAACAAACAAAATTGTCTTGTAGAAAATAAATTGGTCCTTTCCAGTGATGATAGTGGTTTAAAAAACAATATATTAGGCCACGTTACAGGAACTAAAAGAAGACATGGGTAAATTGGGCCACACCTTGACAAGAACTTCTTAATTTGTCTACTTTGTGCCTTTGCTCTCAATTCTGTCACTATTCAAACTCAAGGCTCATGTCAGTACCCACTGGATGAACCCAATTGCTGGTTTCTTTTTATGTGTTTCTTTTCCCACTTTTGTGTTCCACTTTTCTGCTTTTTATCACTATGTATCTATAACCTATATGGTGGAAAGCACTACTGAAAGTAAGTTGCTGGGACTGCCAGAACTACTGTAAAACTCAGGCTACATTAGGGACTAAGATGTATCTCTCTGTTAGCATATGTTCAAAGTTCAAAGATCAGCCTCCGGTACATAGTGAGTTCAAGGCCAGCTTAGAGTATATAAAACACCACCATGAAACTAAACAAAAAGCCTCAGCGCCCACAGATTAACCAACTAGAATAAAACCTTTAAGTGAAATATCAAATCATTCACCTTCATACTTTCAATAGACTGTTTAGAGTGAGATGCAAACAGGAGATACAGATACAGGACTCACTAACTGAGATAGTGAAGACAGATCATAAAAACCAAGATGGGGAAATCAGTTATGCTCTAGAAGGTGTGTGCTGCCTATTTCACAAAAAAGATGTTGAAAGGTTAAAATGAACAAAATTTCTAGATTTTTAAAAGAATAGTCTGTTCAAGGGATAACATTTGTGATCATAGGCATCAAGATCATACAGATGTAAATTAATAAGGTCACCATGGCAACAAAGAAAAGGCAACTAAGTATTATGCTAGGGAGCAATCCAAACTTAACAGCTTGGAGATAAAAGGTAACTATTGAATAAAAAGAGCAAAGATAAGTGTTAATTTGTGGGACAAAAATGGGACCATGTATCAGGGAGGAAAAGTTAAGAGTGCTAGATTGTTCTTAATAGTCAGGTAAGATTAAAATATATAATGTATATATATACACTTATATAAACACACACATATGCATGTGTACATATTCTAACAACAATTATAGAGATTGTGAATTTGAAAGAGAGCAGGGGATAGTATATGGGAGGGTTTCCATGGAGGAAAGGGAAGGGAGAATGATGTGATTATAGTATAATCTCAAAGAACAACAACAACAACAAAAAGAAAATGATACAGGTTGATCATTGGCCACTAGTTTAGCACCTTTACGTAATTAATGACCCTGAGAACACATCATTGAATTAATAATGACCTTGACAAGGGCCCATTCAGTGAAGAACTGAGCACAAATGCCTGGTGAAGTAGATTTAGGAGAAAATGAGAGAAAGGGGCCAGTGGCAGTAAGTGCCCACAGAGGCAGGGTTCCTGCTGCAATGGAAGGTAACTGGATATACGGTTTTATGGCTTTGATTAAACAGCACATATTTAGAGAGCTGAGAGAAGTTAAGTGGAATTTAAATGCCTGAAGACACGAAAGTGAATGCAGCACTGATCCTTTCCAAGAGGATCAGTGTCACAAGAGAGAAGCGATCGTAAAAAACAGCTTGATAATTGCTGCCATGGAAAAACCTGAGTGTTACATTAAACTCATATAAGAGGGTATTTATACTGAATGAGACAAAGAATGCCACCTTACAGTAATTGGCAGATTGAGTGGGTGTTGACAGATAACACAATGCTATTCAGTCAAGAGAAGGACAAAAGAGAGACAAAAATTAGAATTAATCAAGGAAAAGGGTATTGTGACAATAAAGGCCTGGAGACCTAAACTGCTATAGTTGTATGGCTTGGAAGCAGAATATCTTTGCATGTGGGTGGGGGTTAGTTAACAGTATGGGCAAATGGCAAGAAAAGTTAGACATAAAGACACCATAATGCAAAAGTGATACTGCTTTGTAAATGCCAAATGAGATCAAAGGATAGATAGTCTTTAAGTAGGGTCAAGATCAGACATGCATTTTCAAACATGACTCAGTTAGTGGTGGGACTTGATGTTCACCTCCCTCTCCATGCTTGGATTTTATCTGGCTTGACCTTACATGCATCTTGTATATACTATGAGCAGTGAACTTACAGATGCAACTGCCTTGTTGTTTCTGAAAAACATTGTTTTCTTCATAGTCATCCACCATCTGTAGTTATTACATATGTTTCCTTTTCATAAATTATGTCTGAGTCTTGGGAAGAGGGTAGGTGGGGAGCTGCTGGAATTTCACAGATGCTGGGAGAATAAGATTTAGTTTTCCTGAAGGCTATGGCTCCTGGTAGCTTGGCCAGGCTCAAGTGGGAGGCCACACATCTGAGGGCATGTAGGCAGCACAGAATGAACTTGATAGGCAGGGAGGATACAGAGTTGGATCGGTAGAGAAGGGTATGTGTGAATCTGGGAGGAGTTGGAGGATGTGTGGATAAGATTAAAAGGCATTTTAGAAATTCTCCAACAATGTATTAAAAACTAAGAAAAAATGACTCAGCAGTAGAGCAAACTGAGTCATAGAAGAATTCAGACAAGTGTAAAGCAATTGGTTGCCATGTCTGGAACAGTCAGTCTAAAGGTGCTAGCCGAAACTGATAGGATGCATATCAGTGGGAAAATCAAATTTACAGCCAAATTCACATTGTAAAAGTACAGTATGGTGATCTTGGTCAACATTTTTAAATGTTGTTCAAATCTGAACATTTTCCACAGCCTTCCTATTATTGTATGCTTCAATCAGTTGCTATGACTATATGTTGGGCTTCATATTCCCTGAATACTCCATTAACTCTCACTTGTCTACCTTTCCTTTCAGTGGCTTAGAATGCTTTCTCCAGCTGGGCACATGGCTTACTTTATTCATCATGTCAGGACCAAGCTTCATTGTTTCCATACTAGAATGTTTTCCTTGTCTCATAGAGTCTAAGCAACAGTCCTTTCAATATCGTGGCTATGTCTTATTTCTCTGGGGAAAAAAAAATCTGTCATCGGTGTGCTGCTTTGATTTGTTGATAGCACTAGTTCCCAAACTCCACATCTTGAGCTAGGATGCAAGCTCTACAAGAGTATAATTCCTGCTTCTCTTTTTAAATTTTGGGCTAGAACAGTATGTGGATTCAAAAAGCCTAACAGTTGTCTGATTGAGTGCCTGAACAAAGAAACACAGACTTCTCTCAAATTAAATGTTTATTGCTTGTATTTTATTATTTTCAAAGGGGCATATGCTTTTGCATTTAAGAAGGACTGCTAAAGGAGGGACTTTACCAGTTCTAATTCCAATGCAGTAATTACTTTGGGTCCCAAGAAATAGGACATAAACAAAAAGTGTTGTTGAAGAACTATGAGCTTTAAATCCTGACATTCCATGTGTTTTATCCCATACTAATGTAAAATAGTTATGAAAAGAAAGAATCATGCTGTCAGGGGTTAAGATGGAGGGGTTCTGCACTACATAGCAAAATATTTTATAAGCCTATAAAATACTGAAAAAATATGGTCTATTGTTAAAAAGCAACAAATAATGAAAATACAGAAATTTGTAAAAATTGAAAATTGTTATAAAATGTGTTACCTTCAAAATATCAGTTTTGATAATTTTCAGAGATGTGCACATTTGTGCATAAGCAAAAAAATATGTTTTCTTTTTGTCGTGTGTGTGTGTGTGTGTGTGTGTGGTGCAGGGGTCTAATTTGGAGCCTTTGCATATTTTGGGCCAGGTTCCTAGCACTAGTATCTGAAGATGTAACTTCCTGGGATCCAAGTTATATTAAGCAACCACTGGGCAACATATCCAGCTAAAAATGTTGTGTTATGTTGTTGCAGAATTTCACTGCATGTACACAGCAGTCTTTTAGTTCTGACCAGGAGTAGCTGAATGAGGAGACTTTTGGAAGGGTTACAATTTTTAGTCACTTATTTTCCTGCTTCCTGTTTAAGAAGGAAGACAGGGTGATGGGAATCTATGTGCATCTTTGCAACTGGAGGATTGAAGGCCATTTTGACAGAAGGAAGAAACCATGGAAAACCTTATCTAAAGATAGGCCATGAAAACCTATCCCACCTGCCCAGATGTGAGTATGAGATGAGGTTCTGGTTTGTTTAAGTTACCACAGCTGTTTCTGTTACTGTCTGTACAAAATTTACTCATTAGATAAGGGAAATTATAAAAATGGTAACTTGTGAGTAGATAAACTAAAGAATCATTTGTTTGGTTCCAAGCCATCAGGCAACTACTTTATTGCAAATCACACTTTAAAACTTCCATTTCTCTTCTGATCAGTAGCAGAGTAGTTAATGACAGTTTCAAAAAGCAGGATCTTCAATATGTAGTACCGTTTTTATAACTTTTTCCTTCTGGTTAGCTGTGCAACCATAAAGCTATTAAAGAAATCACAAAGTAAATGGATATGTATTCCCTTTGCTTTGCACACAAATAGTATCTCTTTACTTTATATGCATTTAAATTTTCCCCAAAGGTAAATGTATGTAAAGAAAGCAATGCAACACAGAATGGACTTTAAATAAAGAGCACGACAATTAAATAACAGCTCAGAAATTGAGTGAAGAGAATACAAGTTGGTGAATGGAGAAGAGAAATATGTTTTTCATTGTTGTTTTAGATGCAAACATTCTTTTTAGAAAAAGAACATAGCTTCCCTGAGACTTTATAAGAATTACTTGTTAGAACATTTACAACCCGTGTCTAAATAAACAGAAGCTGGAAGTGTGTCTATTTATAGGAACTGTACAATGGGAGAGGCAGGAATGAATTCTCATAAGGTAATCATCTCTGCCAGGTCATAGAAGCCCACCAGGGAAAATTTCAGAGATTTCCAGAATGACATTCTGTCTGTGTCAATTAAGGATCCCCAGTAACATCTGTCATTGTCCTTTGGAGGTCTTTTAGATGCATGAGTTGACCTGTTCAAGTTCTTACATAACACCCGTAGGAAGTACTGCACTTCCATTATACATCATTTCACTATCTTTTGATTCAACAATTGCTTTGGATCATCAGTTAATAACCTATCAGAAGGGATTTTAAAAACTATTCTTTATGTAGAGAGAAGGACTCTGGTGTTGTAGATGGAAGTAACATGCCTTAATCTCAACAGTCTCTTAACAATAGGTGTAGGTCAAGAGAAACATGCGAGGTACAGATTTATAGTTTTTTCTCTTACTGACACACATCAAGCACAGACTTATCAAGCTGTGAAATATATTAAGTTCACAGGGTTTTAACAAAGGGTTACCAAATCACAAGGACCTGCTGTGATTCAAACTACTTTCAGATGTCCTTTTAATTATATTAAATGAAAGTTTTGGGCTGGCTTTGATGCTTATGGGCAAACAAGGAAATCTATTCAAAGAACTGCTAAAAGTACTCCCTGTTGCTGTGGTTAATATACTATGTTGTATGCACACTGCTAGCCAATTTATTCCAGCCACTTTAACAAGGATATCCAGTCTGACAGAGCACACAGGATAGTATCACAAGGAAAGCACAAATCATTAGAGGACTAAGAAAGTTGTTTGACATGCACCACAGAGCTCTTTGTCACAGAGCCAATTAAGTGACCAAACAAGGAACTTGAAAATACTCATTAATTTCTTCCTAGCTATATAAATGGAACATAGATGCCTACTTGTCTCATGCATCGAAGGCACCCAAGTAAAACTGGCATAATTCAATTTGCACTTTGTCAAAGGTACAAGCAGCAACTTCAGTTCACAGGAAGTCTGCATCAGGGACACAAAAATGAGCAGGATGGGCGAAATATCTTCAGATATTTTACTAAGGTAAAGAGTTCTGAACTTTGTGGGGAATGCTTTATCTCCATCAGCAAGTGGTTTTACTTTTATGTTTAAAAGGTGGGATCATCATTTTAGAGCAGGTTAGACAGCACTGAGCAGCATCCATTCTCCCTTGGGATGTGCCTGGAGGGAGAGGTGGCTTAGCACCTACTAGAGCATACCTCTCTTACAGAGGACTCAAGCTCTGTTCCTCGTAACCTATGTCAAGTAATGCATAACCACATGTAATGCTAGCTCCAGAGCCATTCAATGCCTCTAGCCTCTAAGGGAACCTGCACTCATACATGCACATTCATACAAACATACATGTAATTCAAAACAAATTGACATTCAAAGAACTTGGGGTGATTTCAAGATGCCAGGCTCTCCTGTTCTTGATTGTACTCCTGCCCTAAGGCTGCCTTTTAGCTACTGCTGAAGTTTCCTGTACTCTGTGACCTCTTATGTTACAGGAAGCTTGGACTCAGCATCAGATTTCTTTCTTTTTATGCTCAAATTCTCTAACTAATCTTTGAGGGGAAAAGATATTGTAAAGAGAAACACTTCTGCTGTCAGATTTTTGAAGACCCTAAGAAATTAAAACTTCCTTGAGAACCCAGGTAAGGTGAGGGAAACCTGAAGCCCAGATGTAAGCCATTAGAGAAAGAGATTTCTCATGGTTCTGACAACTTATTAGCTTGCCTTGCACGAAGAACCGGGCTGGGTAGGTGATGGGTGAGTGATTCATGGGGACATAAGTTAACAGGGACTGCTTAGTTATCCATGTATCTTATACTTTATATAATCCTAAAATTCAAGATGAAGCAAATGGATTTGCTGGTCACTGAATGCCTTGATTTGTTCCTCGTTCAAATGCAGCCACCACAAATAAATCCATCTTTGCTTTTCACTAAACATTGGACCCAGGCTTTAGCCTTTAAAACTAGAAGAAGAAGAAAAAATATCACCCTTAGTTTTATCTAATACAGTGGCTTTAAATACTATTAGTTAACAAACAGAAAGAAATGAAAATCTTAGTTTGAGTATTTAACTGTTTACTTACCATGTGTATTATATATCTATTAAATTCAAAATTTAGCATGCTTCCTGGTAGATTCTCTACTTGTCCTTCTAAAGCTAATCACAAATAGAGCATTTCATGTCTTTTTTTTTCCCCAAATACAAGATTTCTCTGTGTAACCACTCTGACTGTCCAGGAACTCACTCTGTAGACCAGGCTAGCCTCAAACTCACAAAGAATCACTTGTCTCTGCTTCTCTACTCTAGGGATTAAAGGTGTGCACCACCACCTGCCTGAAAAATAGAGCATCTCAATAAATGGTGACACCATCCTTTCAGCTGTGCGACCTTTTTTTAAAAAAACTAGGTTGTTTCATGTCTTCTTTCTCTGGCACCTCAATCTATTACCAAATTCTGTCTCCCACTATTTTAAAACATTAATAATATGAATCATTACTTGAGCATCCAGCACAAATACAAATATACCTGTTAAAGTAACTATTACTCATGATTGCTCTCATCATTCAGCCCTTACTTCTCAGGCTGAAAAACATTGTGTCACTAATGAGCAACCTTCAGTATTACACTAGGACTTGATAGTGGCTGAAATCTCTAAGCAAAGCATAACTACAGACTTCAGGAGAACATACTACCTTTGAGACCTGAAGAACAACAATAATAAGGTACAGAGTATATTTACTAAGAATATGTCCTACCTTTAAAGCAGGAAAAAAATAATACCTATAATTCTCATTAGTTCCTTCTTAAGAAGACAATGTGAACAAACATTATTAATTGAAGAATGGTTATTTAATGTTGAAAAAGCAAAATCTTGTATACATTTATGACACACAAAGGTCCTTGTCTTAAGCTGTTCATTTTTATTTATGTATCTATATTATATTTACAAATTCTTACTAAAATAATATCAATCTGCATAAAAGCATATTGTGTTTTGCTGGTTCATGGAACACATTCCCAAATGTTGAGGTATCTGATCCATGATGAGAGTCATGAACCTCTGAAGTTTACATGCATCAGTGTGTATGCATCAGGAAGACAGAAAAGTACAAGTGTTAACAAAAATTTGGGTGATACTGGAAACCTGAAAGATGTTGGAAAGACTGATAAAAACCCAATGTGAGACATCGCTCAGGAAAACAGTCTGATCGCTCCTTTAATGGCCTTTTCTTTCCTTAAATTTACATTTTTTAAATCAGGGTCTCCTTTGAAAACTGAACGATCCTCAAAATTAAATCCTGTTTATGTAAGAACTTAATATACCAGTACAAAGGAATGATTACACAGCCAGTGAACATGGGTGCATGGTGTGTGTGTATGTGTGTATGTACTAGAAAAAGAAAGGGGGGTTGTTTTACTCTGTTCCATCTCTGCAATATAGTAAACACACACACTCACACACACACACCAATACATATAAACCAAACGACAGATCCTGCCCTTTTGCCACACAGTAACAAGGTGAGTCAGAAGGGCTCAGTATCTTAGGAGTTAATGCACATAAGTTTTCAAATGGCCTTCAGATTTCCATTTCTCTTAGGTCATTAGTATGTGATCTCATGGAAATCAATTTCCTCTTTGTGGGTCTCCATTTTCACTTTGAACATAATAAATTGTAAGAAATACAACACAAAGTTCTTATAAATGTTGAGTAAGAATGGAAGAAAATTTCCTTCTTGCCTATGATCTTAACACACATGAAAGTGAGGCAGGAAGACCGCAGTTGAAGACCATCTTGTTTTACATGTGGAGACCCTGTCTCAAAGTAAAACATAAATAAATAATAGAGAATATTCAGTGTTCTGCATAAGAATATCCACATAGCTGTCCTAGTAAATGTTCTTGTTTTTAAATTTATCTTTTTCATTTTATGTGATTAAGTGTTTTGCCTGCATATATGCCTATAAGCACATGATTGCTGTTTGAATAGGTCAGAAGAGGGCATTGACCCCTTTGTATTGCAAATACAGGCAGCTGTGAACTGACCTGTGCATGCTGGGTATCAAACCCAGGGCCTCTGTTCTTAACCTCTAAGCCATCTCTCCAGCCCAAACTTTCTGATTCTTACTAAGAAACCATTGTTATTTTCACATTGTCATGGAAGAAAACAAGATGCACACTAGAAGAGATGTACTGATGTTATCAATGTTAGTTCTATGACCTTGGCAATCTTTTCATCTCCCCTTGCCTCTCTCAAGCCCCCTTATCTCTAAGTCCCTTCTGGGAACATCACATTAAAGTTGTTGCTTATTATGGTTCTAAGGCAGTCTTATCTTCCCTGTTACAAAATTCACAATTCTCTTCATAAATAAAAATAATGCTCATAGATTACTAGTGATAGCTCAGCCTTTTTTACTTGTTATTTTGAGACAAGATATCACTAAACTCCAGGCTGATATCTGGAGCCCAGTATATTCTCCTACCCAAATTTCCTAAACAATGGGGGGCCCAGGTCTGCACCACCAGGCCAAAAGTCAAAAAATAATATACTCAGGACAAATTAATGTCCTTTTACTATAATAGTAAATCAATTTTTTGTATTTTGTATTTTTTGTATTTTGTGTAATAGTATAATCAATTTTTATCTTTCAGTAATCAATAAACATTTATTGTAATAAAAGTCACAGATAAATAAAAAAAGCAAATTATATTGGACTAGTGTTATTAAAACCCTAGAAGGCAAATTTCCTATTTCTGGGATTCATGTATTATTTTAAAACCCATCCCAGTTTAAACTGTTCACATACAAGTAATTTATAATTGATATTTGTCAGGTCTCATTCTTTTGCACTTTTGTTTTTGCATAAAATAAAAGAATGACATCAGATAACATAGAAAATGGATGTTTATAATTCATAAAATGGACTCCCACTCTTAAAATGATGAATGAAAGGTAAACATATTCAAGTGGTCAAACTCATCCCTATAGCAATCTTGTCTTCTGCAAATGGAAAGGCCATACATATTTTGTAGAAATCCACAATGATAAGCAATCATGACATATTGAATGCCAAAAGCCTTTCAAGTACACTGGGCAGCTATTTCATGGCATCTGAACATATAAGCAAAGGGCAAAATAAAACCCCTCTTCACGAGTCAGTCACAGGTATTTCTTTTGTACAGCACTCTGGCAGTAGAACTTCATGGAATCGCAGTCTATATTAACATGATCAGAAGGAGCATATTGTATTATTGAGCGGGGCTTTTCCACATCACCAGTAGCCTCTGTTTGTACTGTGTCTCATCAGATAGTTAGTCAATAGCTGAAACATTTATTCACAGCTAGTCAATTATAACACCAGGAAATCAGCTGTTGAATAAACTGTGCTATTAATTTTCCATTGGAGATTCATGTTTCAATGGCTATGCATTTCATAGACTTAAATACTGGAAGGGTAATTATCCCGAAAGTTCCATTAAAAGGACAACATAGATTACAGTGGAAAACAATCCTGGCAGGGCTGCAACATGCTCCCCACCTTTCTGTGATAGAGGTCCCTCCCCTACCTACCACACTGTGGTTCCCTAAGGGATGCTTTTTTAACATCTTAGAAAATAAGCCTTAGTATTTTCTTATTCACAGAAATTCATTATTTCATAAAATAAATGCAAATACAAAGATAATCTCCCTAATCTTCAATGTCAAATTAGTTTTTTTTTTCTTTTAAATGAATTTCATAAAGGGTTGTTATTTTCCTGCCCTAATTCCTTCAGACTCAAAATGTAACTTATAAGACAGAATACCATTTATTTCTATTCTATAATTTTCCTTTAAAAAGTAATCCAAGTTTGAAATGTACAAAACTAGAGATCAGAAGACCCTACCCCATCTTATGGCACCATGGCATTTGAGACATCACCAGAGGCAGAAAGTTCCTTGCACTGTTCCCACCAATATTTCTCCAAGAAAACAGGGTAACAAAATTGAAAGAAACCAATGCCATGCCCTTTCTCTGAAGCAGATTGTACATCCTTATGTGAGAGTCACTTGCCTCTCTTAAAGAAGAGAACCAAGGGCCCAGAGATGTCAAAACTGTGAAGGAACAGGTCAGACTTTGTTCCTAGTTTACTGAGGGCACACCACCCTTACTTTCTCCAAGCACACACCCCTCCTCAGTTGAGCCATTCCTCTTCTCACCTAAGCACGAAAGTACATAGGGTTTTCTGCTTCTCAGGGCTTTCATTTTCAAAGGTTTCCTTGTCACATAGACTTTATCTTTAATAAATTACCCTGCCATTTCTCTTGTTATGCTGTCAAATTTTTGTTAAAATGGCTCCCTGGCCAGTACACTAAGGATAGGTAAGGCAATAAATTAAACAAACAAACAAACAAATAAAATGTTCCCCACTTCCAGATGGAAACATGCTGGTTACATTTGCATGGCTGAAAACTAACTGGAAGATAGCTAACACTTTTGATAGGTCCTTGAGTGGCTAACAAGGCATGGAAAATATCTTCTGTACTTGAGATGCATTTTATATTTCTCCAATATTATCTACTAGATGCTACAACTGTAGGGCAGAGATTCCATTTGTTTTGCTTGTTAACACTTTTGAGGAAATGATGGATTTCATGTATTTTTTAAGTGGGGGAAAATACAGTTGTGGTCAAACTAAACAAAAGACTAAGTAAGCAAAGACAGATGTCCCACTCACTTATTACATTCATTAGAATATATATATATATATATATATATATATATATCTGTATTTTTTCAAATCTGAACCATTCTTTCTCAAAGTCATTGAGTTTTTTTATCCTTTTTTTAACATGATTTTAGCTAAGTAGCTTCTAATATAATTAATTTACATAAACTATAAAGTTAGTAGATGTGAACATTCAGGTCATTGGAAAGATACAGATGTCAGAATGATATCTAATACATCAACTAAAGCCATTAAGAGTATGGGGATACAAAGCCAGTGTTTCCATGTTAAATGAATATGTGAAAAAAGTGTTGATGTTTTCATTTGGTACTGCTGGTCTTCACAAACACTGACTTGGCTCCTGAGGTCAATTTTCTCTAAACAAATGGATTTGCTTCAATAGAGTGCTGTGATTAGCTTGCAGAGAATATGAATTTCACAGGCATAAAATAAGAGCCAAGTGTGGTCACTGGCACACACCCTTAATGCCAGCATTCTGGAGGCAGGTAGATGGATCTCTGTGAGTTAGAGGCCAGCCTGGTCTGCAAATGAAATTCCAGGACAGTCAGCACTGTTACAAGAGAAACCCTTTCTTGGAACAAACAAATACCAGCCTCTCCACACAAAATCCAGGGAGACAGCCAGCTTGGGGAAGGACTATTCTCTATTGCACTAAGCCCTAAGACCACAAAAACAGTATTGTATGGAAACTAAATTTGCATTCTGGGTAAAAATTACATTTACATATCATCTCAATGAGAGGGCATCCCAGTCACAATCCTGTCTTGAGTTCCATTTGGAAACAGAGTGAAGATTATCTCAAATATCCCATATTGTGTCCTGCCTTATATGACTCTGACTGATAATTCCGAATGAACTAACAATTCAGTGTATAAATCAATTCTGTATGGTGACTCTATAAAAAAGCAGAGATTTATATGCTAGATCAAACTCAGCTCTTAGACGAAAATGTTCCATGCCTCATGCTGCACCTCCTCTCTAGTAGTCTGTTTCTCATGTTTGACAGAACTTGGCACCGTCAGCTTTCTTTTTAACACAGACTCTCTTTCCATTCCCACCCTGCACGCCCTCCTGAAGTTCCTTTAGTTCAATACGGTACATTTATCATTTTTCCTCAGATGCCCATACATGCGATCACCAACAGAGACAATTCAACGACTTAACACATTTAGAAAAACACAGAAAGTACCTGGACATAGGCTCTGCAAGAGCGCTCTCTTTTCTGAAGCTGAATCCATTAGGACAGCAGATTAAACACAGAATAGAAAAAACAAGTTAGTGACAGAAGAAAAATAAAAGAAAACATCTACATAAACACCTTACTTTTAATTCACAACTATTATAGAAGAACACCAAGGCTCTGCAGCAACAATACGGTAGCCAAAAATCTTTCTCCAAACAGTCCACCTAAAAACCAGATGGTGGAAAGCTGTTGATGGAAAGAAACTTTGAATACATTTAGTAGAAATTAGTAAGAATCAATATACATTCATGTGAAATGATCCAGGTCACATCCAGTTAGTTGTTCATTTATGAGCCACTAGCAGAGACGTAAGATGTTAAATAAATTATGCAAAAGGTTTGGAACCCATTATTTTAAAGAGAGATTGTGTGTGGCTTTCAAGACAGTCTAAATGCTTGATGTGGGTGTTCATATTATGTATTCATTCATACCTTCAAAAGTACTATTATAAGGAAGATAGTAATGCCCATTCACTATGACTACTCTTAACCGTATGGGACAAATTTCAAGAGTCAGATAACTTGAGATTAACAGAATTTGATTTATTTCCTGACTTGCTGCTTCTTTTATTTCTTAAAGAATTGGGTTTGACAGTCTTACCCAAAATAGAGAACATTTTGGAAATTAGTGGGGTATGAAGCTTGATTTAATTTGTTTTCGTTGACGGAAGTTTGTATTCAGGTCTGAAACATTTTCTCCGGTTGTTAAAATGAATAATCAATAACCATTCATTCACACTGTATAAATGAGTGACCCAATTCTTTTTATAAATCAGACTATGGTATTTCATATTTCCCCCTGGGTTTTGCAGTTCCTTTGGTTATTAGCCTTGAATTGCAAAACAGAGTCTATCCAGTGTTAGGGAGCTGATACTGTACCAGGCCTAATTCATGCTTCCTTCAATGAGAGAGCAGTAACTTTGCTGAAGAATGAAGTCAGGAATGAGTGCAACTGAATCACCAATGCCGTCATTCAGATCACTGATTCACATCACAGTTATATAGGACTCTGAGCCCTCCAGAATTTCAATGTGGAGTGCAATTGATTTGAACCTAGTTGACTTTGCAAATCTAATGGGCTGGAACTGCTTTAGGGAAAGTGAGAGCAACAGGAAATGAGAGCAAGCCAGCAAGCACATGAGTAACCTTTGCCCTCCCATCTCCCTACCCCTTCATGCAAATTAACATATGACAAACTGCATTATATAAACAATTGAAGAGAGCCAAATGGGAAACAAAAGAGAGCATTAAAAAGCCCCAGGAATGGAAATTTGCCCATTATGTAGTTATTTGATATTCAGTCTAGGCAAGCTGATTAGCTGGAGCCAGTTAGAATGTGACATTAATTGCCAGCTTTACCTGATAGCCTCAGACATCAACACCACTTTTAAATAAAGATACAAAGTATTGCAATAACAAGTCATGTTATGATATGTAACATTAATAGAAATCAGTACTCCCAACCCATTATGATGAAAATAGCTGGCAGCCATATTCATTAGTAGCATCAAGTCAGCTAGGGTAATAACACATTAAAGTCACAGCATGCCACACCATATAGGCAGCTGTGCACTATTCCACCAGGGGCTTGGTTGTGATTCTGTCAGGATATAAATGGAAAAATAAATAAATAAATAACCCCTTCTTGCTCAGCATGACAAAGAAAGCTAATCCATTGTATCTCATAAATAAAGACTAAAATTGCATTTGCTTACCGAAGAAACTTCAGCAAGAGCTATCTGCCAGAAAAAAAAAAGTCTGACTTTTTAATGTTGAATGATTATTATATAAAAACACTTTTCCATTTGAATAAGTGGCAATCTTACCCCACCAAAAACACAGAAATAAAATCAGTAAAAGACAAATCTACAACTTTTTTTCCAGTCAAAATGGGAATGTATCAAAAGCTTTTATTTTTAAAGTTGGAAAGACTATGTTAATAGTCCAGGCAATAGAATTCAGCTATGGCATTTTGAGCATCTTCATTTGATGCTAACCATTTGACACTATGATATTATTCTATTATGTAGTATTTAGTTTTACATATATGAAATATTCTTTATAAATATGCAACATTATTTTTGTGTTTATGATTTTATAAGATATTTATATAAATGAGTGTTTATAAAATATAAAAAATCATAAAGTGTATTCCTCAAATGAAGCATACTTATATTTGTTTATAGTTTGCAGAAATAAAACATGCAAAATTTCATCTATTAATGATTCAAAAATCTGAATTGTATAAAAATTAAAATGACGTGTATATTAAAATCCAATATCTTGCCCTAGCAGCTTTTTAAAAGTAATATTAAGTAGGTTAAATTATCTCATTAAAAATAATCCAATGGGAAAAACATCTAATGGAGTTTAACATTTTTTGTTAATGTTTTGTAAACACTCAATTATTCTGAGAAAGGATTAAAGCTTATAGGAAACAATAGCCAGTTGCATTCATCTACACTAAGTTTTGCTACAATTTAGCATTTAAAAAAACTTCTACTCCCAAAAGTAGAATTGCAAATACAAAACACATATGACGAGACTGGCACATATTTCTCTATATTAAAAGTCAAATAAGGTTGTAATTGAAATAGTAAAGTCAACTGAATGAAAGTGCTGGTTCCTTTTTGAATCATGCATCTTGACAGAGGAAAGAAAAGAAATAAGCAAGAATGTCTCCTTGATTTTACTTCAAACTGAAGGACAAAGTTGAGGTTCTCACCTTGTTCAAGCTGCGGGCAGCACTGTCTTTTCCCCCTGGTGTCAAATTCCTGAGTTGTACATCCAGGAGACCAACCAGCTGGTCCATGGCACGGACAGAGTAGGTGATGTCCCCAGCATTCAAATGATTTCTGGTCTGTTCTGCCAGCTCTCTAGCAATATTGGCAGCTGTTTCTCCAGACTTTAGCTATAATTTTAAATGGAAGAAAAATATTTCCATAAATTCTTCCATTGGTCTCCTTTAGCAATTGATTTTGTATTTTAAGTTAGAATTACTGAGGCAAGAAAGAGTACTTAAATCCTATCCTAGCTCACAACACTCCACAATGTTTGCTGGATAGCTCATCCTTTTTATTTGCAGTCTTCAAGAGGCTTTATGAGAAAAAGTCCTTCTAAATATTATTTCTCTCCTCAGTTAGTCGTTTGGGTGGCTAAGTTTGTGGTGTGTCCCATTATTTTCTCTGTCAATCTCTAAATTGGACTTCCGTGAGAGCTTCTTGTGGATCCCTATTCTATATTCTCAAGAAGCTGCCCATGCTTTCCTTCATGGCAAGCTGAGCTCTTAGTGGACGAAGTGAACTCACTGATTTCTAGGATCTGTGAAATTTACTCTCAGAAAAATCCCTGCTTTCAAAGTGATCTTGATCCTCTTAAAAAAAAAAAAAAAAAGCTCCTAAGAAGTTTCCTCCCAATGCATCATGTAGCAAATTACTCCCAAGTTTCATTTATTTTCCCATTCTGAAACATGTTGAGTTTTCAAATATATTCTTAAAACAATATGAGATTACCATTTGTAGATTTCACTTTCCAGAGCATGTCTTATGTGAATCTTTCTAAACTCCAACTCACTCCCTTTCTATTTAAATGTAAAAGTATCCTTATTTAAGAATCAGTTTCCTTATTCTCTCATGATCTTGCAATACTACCAGTTAAATTATAAACAAGCAAACAAACAAAAATATTCTCTTTTTAAACTATTCCCCAATGATAATCAGGAAGACAGAAAGTGATTAGAGCAGTAAGGAAATAGGGTTCACTATAGGATGCTTCATATTCACACAGCAGGACCAAATACTTAAAAACTGAACCATAAAAACCCCGAATAAATAAATGGGAGTGATCAGAATATCTACATAACTTACAATCACATTTCCACACACATGTATAAAAAAATAACCTAATTCAAAGATCAAATATAATAACAGCAAGCACTAGCATTCCCATGAATACTGTCAAGAGAGCATAATTATATAGAGCAAACTATTGATGTTAAGTGTTACTGCTATTAGATATAAGAAATAATCACCTGTTAAAACTAAACTTTCAAAAACATCCAGTCGAGCGTATGACTGAAATCAAAAGCAGTTATGACTATATAGAATCGTTCAGTTATAAATGTACAATGCCAGCAGTTTAAAACCATTAAGGAGATTAATAATGTTGAAATTGGTAGTTAAGATACACTGCTAGAAACATATTACTTATAAAACATTTTAAATATACATTTATTTTTCTATGTTTATATATTTGTCTATATCAGTATACTTAAATGTGTGGACCAAAGCTTATAAATTCAAAAATAAAAGAAAAATCCTTAGTGGTAATATTTAAGTTTCACAAAGTGTATTCATATTATGTAAAAAGATACTTAAGTATTGTTACTATTAGTAAAGTTATTGTTAAAGTACAGTTAGCCCTTGTTTTGCAAAAATTATTAAAATGACATGAAGCAAACAAAAGTAGAGTACATCAGTTATAATGTAATGGGTTCATAAATTTCTTTAGGATCTTTATATTTAAAATACCTGTAAGATCAAATGAACTACATTACAGAATTCAAGGGCAACTTGCAACAAATTTATTATCTACCAATATATAATTCATGGAATTACATCATGAAATTACATTTAAACAACAACAAAGTGGCCCAACTGAGGTTTATGGTTTTTGGTATTATTTCACAGACAATGGGTAAATATAGAAGGGAATTTCATTGTAGGATTTAAAGTAGGAGTCCAGAAAAATAAATGAAGAAAAGAAGGAGGGAGGGAAGGGAAGGAAAGGGAAGGGAAGGAGGACAAACTCTGGGCAGCAGGATTAGGTCCCAGAACATGAGTTCCACTAAGAGGCATTTTGTAGGCAGTGGAGCTCATTTAGAAGGAGTGAAAGAAAAAGAACAAAAAATAAAGCAAGAAGCAGCACTCCCTTCTTCAGTTTTTTCCCTCTGGCCAATGTAAAGCCAATGACATTTCAGGACAAGAATCAATGTCTTCATCTCTATAGCTACTGAGCACCCGTATCTCTCGTTCTCATCAGCATGTTTTCCAGTATTCCATCATGGAAAGGGGATTCAGGTAAATTTGTGACATCACCCTCCCTGTGGAGTAGGGGGGTGGATGGGATGGGAGGGTGGTCGGGAGGCAGGGAAGGGAAGGAAGGAGGGAAAGGGAACTGGGATTGATTTGTAAAATAAGAAAAAATTATATATATATATATATATATATATATATATATATATATATATGAAAGACTACAGAAATCTTCCTGTGTTCATGAATATATGAGAACTGTAGTTCCTATAACTTCCCAAAGTTCATTCTTTTATTCGGGTGGCATTCACAGTTCATGACTTAAAACTCTACTTTCTCTGTTCTCATAATAATAAGCACAGTTTTTTTTTAACTATTATTGTTTTTGTTAACCATTGCGCTGAATTGTGTCATTATTGTTACTGTACTATTTTTGTCTATGAAGAGATCTGGCAGATGTAATTCAGGAATTGTTTGATTCTATTGTGTACCATGGTGAAAAAAGAAAGCATGGGATTACAAATCAGGCCAAATATATTTTTCAATAACACGGTATTTTAAAAGCTACATGTGCTATAATTAATGTTCATAATATCTACCAGTGAATACCTGAAAAGCAAAAGGTATCTAACCAAGAAATAAGTACACAACAGCACTGATATTTTTATATTGAAATTCCATGTAAATTTTTGTTGGCATGTATAAGCATAGTTTTCAATATTAGTATATCATTGGATTTGAAAATAAGATGGGAAGAAGAGTTATGATTCTATTACATAAAAATTTAATTTTTTTCATAAATAGTCATGGGAGGTGAAATATGATTATTAAGTCAAAATACAATGATTCCCAACACAAAAGATAGTGAATAACCTTTACATATGTGTTGATGAGAAAATGATGCAGATATGGGAGCCACTCAATCATTAATGGGCTATCTTCAAAATACTAACCATATTTAAGTCTCAGGGAGCATTTGCATAAACTGGGTAAAGTAGTATGCACCTGTAATCCTAACTCTGGGAAGCAGTGTTCAGATAATTACTGCAAGTTCCAGGACAGCTAAAGCTACACAGGGAAACCCTGTTAAAAAAGCAAATAATTTTTAAATAAACTAAAATTCCTATAACCATTGCTTCTCTTTGAATCTCAAAATGGAATAAATCACACAAAAAATTCCTGAGAAATTAAAGGTGGTTCATTTTCCCTTGAGCGCTTATATTCTACTACTTGGAATCTTCATGCTACGGTTTGAATGTGAAATGTACACCAGCACTTGGTCTCCTCCTGTTGGTTCTCTCTTGGACATTGTAATAACTTTAGGAAGTGTTCCTTGATAGAGGAACTGGGTTATTGAGGCAGACACTACTGTTTAATAACTCAATTCTGGTACCTGCTCACTCTGCTTACTGGCTTGCTTGAACTCACCACCATGGGACCCACTGCTAGTCATCATACCTTCCCTACTATGATGGAGTCTACTCTCAAACTGAGTCAAAACAACCTTTCTTTTAAGTTGCTTTTGAGTAAAAAAGAAAAGCAAAAGTTCACTACCAGAGTAATGTACATGAAAGTAGACAATATTAACTGAGCAATGTAATGATAATATGCAAATGTTTTATGATATACCCTGAGAATACAGTACAGGGTAACAAATCCTTGGAAAGAAAGAGGGAGGGTAATCTGAGGCAACAACTCTTTGAAACCTTTAAAAGTTAAGTCCAGTTGATGGGGTATGTTTCTCTTATTGGATGATGAATAAAACATTGATTGGCCAGGTAGGAAGTATAGGTGGGACTAGGAGACAAGGAGAATTCTGAGAAAGGTAAGCAGAGGGAGCCTACCAAAGGAGTTACCATTAGGGATCAGGAGGATAGGACACACCAGGCATTCTCTGCTAAGCCAAAACCATGTAGAAATACATAGATTTACAGTTATGGGTTAATAATTAAGACAGAGCTAGCCAATAAGAAGCCTTAGTCACCAGCCAAGAGTTTTATAACTAATATAGTGTTTGTGTGCTCATTTCAGGTTGGAAATGGTGACAGGAGCTGAACACCAGCAACATTCAGTTATTGGGTGAGATGGAATGCTGAAGGAGGGTCTTAGTGAGAAAGAACACTTTAAGGAAATAAGACACTACATATTTCTAAAACATATAAAATAATTATGGCTGGGGAAGATAGAATGCTACATGTAAAACACAGAGAAAAAATGTAAATGAGACATTATGGCACACCTCTTTAATCCCAGCATTCAGTAGGTAGAGGCAGGTAGATCTCTAGTTCCAGGCCTGCCTGGTCTACAGAACAAGTTCCAGGATAATCAGGGTTATGCAGGGAAACCCTATCTTGAAAAAGCCCTAGTCCCTACTTCACATGACCTGTCAGATCTACATGACCACAAATGGATGGCATTCCCCTACATATGGAATTGGGTGGGGGATGGGAGGGAAGGGTGGTTAGAGTGCATGTAAGAGGGCAGAGAGGGTAAAAGGGAGGGGAGGAGGGAGGAAGGGACGGAGGGAGAGGGAACTGGGATCGACATGTAAAATAATAAATTAAATGAAAAAAAATGCTTTGACTCCAAAATTTAAGTTCAAGGACAAGTTACTGGGGAAAAGGATTTCTATTTTTGTTTCCACAGAAAATGAAAAGATGTGGATTCCTTCCAGACTGCCTGAAACAGAGTACCAAGTGATTCTACATTCAAAACAGCTGGACAAAGCAGCCTTACAGACTACAGCCAGGATTTCTGAATCTTCTTAGATTCCCCCATGACAGTGCCCCTTACCAGCAGGAAGTAGTTTGGAAAGAACAATGTCCAAATTCCAAAATATTGTCTATAAATGTTTGTTTTCATTTAAATGGACTTGGCTATATTATATATATATATATATATATATATATATATATAAAGAAAACAACAACAACAACAAAATGAAACAAAGAACAAAAAGTTCATAGTTTTCTGCATGAAGAAACTAATATTGATAGTCACTAAGGACAAACCTTGTCCAGTGAATTGGCCTCCATGTGAGATGGGGAAGTATACTATGACAACTCTGTTTCCTGCCATATCTGCTCCTGTGGGTCAGATCCCACTCAGTTACATTCATGCACACAGGCAGGTTGATCATTTGGGAAATGTTTTGCCCCAAACTATAATATCCAATAATTTCCATTGCTCAAGGCTAATGACATCAACCATCTACAAGGACTGGAAACACCAAATCATAAGAGTCGTGTAATAGGTTGGGCCCAAGTTCCTTCAAAATCTATGCTTAATCCCAGGAAAGACACAAATATTCCTTCTGTTTAGTGGATTATTGTTCTACATTATTTGTCTCCCCTACATTTAACCCTTACCATGATTTGGATATAGCATGGCCCCCAAAGACTCCCAAGCCTTAGTTTTCATTGCTACTGGTGGATGTGATTAGATCACAAGGACTCATCTTCATCAATGTATTAATAATACACTGATTTTGAGATTGCATCTCAATTTCCAGCCTTCACTGTTATCCAACTTGTATGGATTATGATTCTGTGTCCTGAGAGTTATGGATACAAATATGAGTTGTCAGAACATGCTCAAAACAATGCTACATGGTTAACAGTGTCTTGGAGAACTGGGAGAGGAGCTCCAGGAAGAGTCAGAGGCCTTTTACCTCAGGGGACTTTATTCCCTGGATTGATCTTGATCTTGTTACAAACACTTACATTTAATTTATAAGACATGCTTATTCTTGTTGGATTTCATAACATAGCTATTGAACAGATCTGGTCATTCATTGTACCCTGAATCTGGATATGGCCTGCCTTGCTTTCATGTTTTCCCAGATACGATCTATAGTACATGCCATGCAATTGTATTTAAATTGGTCTGTCCTGAAAAAGTTCTGAGAAAGGGCTGCATTGTTAATATTTAGTATGTGTTTACTGACATTAATTTCTGTACCACTGTGTTAAGGTCTGCAAATACAGCAATGAAAAAAAATGATGGTTTTTAAAAGTGCCTTAATTACTAGCAGCAGGAAGAGATTTGAAAAACATCTCTGCACATTATTAGATTATTGAATGGAAAAGTGAAACCCTGTGAAGTCCAATTGTAAGAATTTTACTAGGAATGTGCGAGGATACTGACTAATCCAAGATGCTTCTCTGAGGAAGGTTTAATTTGAAAGGGCAATGGAAAAGAAGAGATTAGAAATAGAGGCAGGTGTGGCATTCCAGGAGGAACTGTTAGTAGGAGGGAGGAGCATGAAGCCTAAGGCTAACTGCCCTGAGGGTAGCTTGAGTTTAGGCATTTGGAGAAGTGACCTTGATTTAGAGAAAACAGACCCTGTTTATAAAAATGTTGAGAGAAATGGGAAGGCATTACCCAGGTTTGCACATGAATGAGAACTCAAAAGAAACAGCAAGGTATTAATTAGCAGAATAAATGTGGAAGAAACCAGGTAGCAGAGACCTAGGCAGGGATAGGCTTGGGCGTGTGCTGAGGGAGTATTGACTGAAGAGGGATTTTTTTTCATGAACACCTTCCAGGCCTTCTACCTACTATATATGGAGTGGAAGGTAAGAGTGGCAAGTTCTGTTTTACATAATTGGATGGTGGTACCATTGGCTGTATTTTCTCACACTCATACAATCTGAATTCAGTTTCATGACCATATTTTCCTGATGACCATTTCTGCTCACTGTCTCTCCACTGGCTTTCAAAAGAGCTCTGTGATAACTTATTTTTCTCACTTCAGTTGTGCATTACAATGACTTAATTCTATATTAAAAATGCATACATATTTTAATCTGCTTTAAGTCTTTTTTGCAGAGGCATATTTGAAATAAGCCTATTCCTATCTTAAAGACCTCACTAAAATACCTCTGAGTTTTTTTTTCCATTAAGTGTTACTAAAGTTATGTCAGATAAGTACATATATATACACTAAGAAATTTCTTGAGTTTTATGGGGATTAGTAAACTAATGCCAGTATTTATGTGGTAGGATTATACACAGGACTTAGTCAGTGGAGAGCAGCCTAGCTGCTGTCGTTTAGCACTGTACATACTATGCAGTGTATAAACACTGCACCCTTTTTAACTTTGACACATACAAAAATAATTTTTTAAATGAAAAATTTAAATCATCTGGAGATTTTTTATGAGATTTATTTATCAACCATTAATAAAGAATAAAAAAATGAAGAAATTGCTTCCTATGTTACCAGATAGGCACTATTTCTTTGAGTGATCTATTTGACTGTGTATCTGAGACAAATGACTATATGAACAAAATGCATATCTTGGAGATGTGGAAGTAAATTGATTAAGTCTAACGTTTTAGAAACAACAGAGTGTTGGTTATTATTGATCACCACCTTGATTGAATCTAGAACCAACTAATGGATATGTCTCAGGGAAGGTCTGCAAGGGGTTTCCAAGATAGATGAGGTAAGTGATGGAGATCCTCCTCCAGAGTGAGCAGTACCTGCCCATGGTACCTACATACAAAGTCCAAGGGTAAAGCAATGCTGCTCTTCATTGAGTATCTGTGCTATTGCTACTACTGTAATGCCACACTTCTCTGACATTGGAAGACAGCTTTCTGGGCCTTCTAGTGTGGACTAAAGAGCAGTGTTCATGCAGGAACACTACATACCTTTAGCAATAGTTTGTGGCTGAGGAAGTATCCAGCTTGGTGGATCTAGTATCAGCCTGGTGGACTGAGCAACTATTGAGTTTTCAGCCCTTGCTGGACTATGGTTTTCCTACTGAGTCAGCCAGTCTACTGAATCCCTTCTCTTAACATATATTCATTCTTTTGGTTCTGTTCCTATAGTGAATACTGACCATTCAACAATTTCTGGTAAGATTAAGAAACAATTTATATGCATTCCATTCTAACTCAAAGAAAGTTAAAATAGGGCCTGCAAGGAAAAAGAGACAGGATTTAACCTTGTATTCTGGGGGAAATAACTGGATTATTTTAACTTGGAAAATTATGTCTAAAGCTCAAAACTCATCTTCAAAAATCCTAGGAATAATACCGCATTATCTCAAAATCTGCCAGTAGCTTAGGTACAAACAAAATAAATGGGAAGTGAATTTGTTGTGAAGGAACTTAAACCACTATGTGATAATTCAGCTATAGCTTTTTCACAAAATTGTAGGTCCAGGCCAGGGAGTGGGGAGCATATGTCATTGAGCATATAAATAGTAAAAGGCTGTTCCAAACCATCATATTACAGACTAAACTGGAATAGGCTAGTGAGATAATAAAATAAAGAGCATTCCAAGGTATACAAAACAGAAAATAGAGATTCCATTTTTGAAATGCTGAATACAATATGGAGTCCTAGTTTATGCCAGAGATAATTTTATAGTCATCATTATAGAGGATAAGAGAATACCATCTGTTGTCACATATACTTCAGGAGGTGGCACTCTGACCTAGCATGTTTCTTTTCTATAAAGAAAAATATTTTTAGTCAACTGGAAGATATATCTAATCTAAAAAATGTCCAAATGTCTACATATTTGTCTTCCTTTTACTTTTTTTGATCCATTTATCCATATTTCCAGCCATTCCTCATATTCATGAGGTTTACTCTCCTCTTACCTTTAGGCACACTCACCTTATTAGAATGAAGATCTGCTAGGTATAATTTCTTCTCCTTTTCTGTACAAGGAATACTTTTTAAATTAAATATAATTATTATGGAATTATCATAGTTAGTTTGTTTATATGGAATTCCTGAGTTGGTAGCACATTCTCTCTAATGAATATAATCCACACTCTGCTGTCACATAAAATTTTACTTTTTTACTTCATGGGTATGTAAGTAGCCCAAATTCATTTGCAAGTTCCAACCACCAATATTTATTGCCTGTTTTCTTCATTCCCTAGTCTGACTAGTGGGAGAATGGAATAATTTATTTTTTAATGGAAATAAATAAGTTTGCTTGTTTAGTAAATAAAGCTTCCTAGTTTTTAAGTATAACTGTCATCTATAATAATGCTAAATAAATATCAAGCAAACATTGCTATTGAAATTAAGGATCTTTCTTATCTAACAGATGGGCAGACTAATGAAGACGTTATTATCTTATCCACTATAGTTGAGCTATAAAAGTCGTCAGGCCAGTGCCATTTCCATACAAGTTCCCAGGTGTTCCTTGGCAACCCTATGAATCCAAGGGGGTTGTTTTTGTGGACTATATAAAAACATTGAAAAATAAATTGTAATAGATGAAACTGATATGATTAGAAGCTGAAGCTTGGTGGGAAGAAACTGGGCCTTGAGGTCAAAGCCTTCGTAGATGGAATGGACACTTATGAAAGTGGTATTAGATAGCTGCTTAACCTGAAAACTGGTTCTCATTGTAAACTGACTCCACTGTCAACCCCAAAATGATAGGAGATAACATCTGTTGTTCATAAGCCATCTAGTGTATGAATTTTGTTATGATAGCCAAATAAGGTAAGGAAGAGGGGAATCATGGTTCAAGGAACTTTTCACTCCCAAACTTTCTATACAGATAGACAACTATTCTGTTTCAGTGAAATAGGCGGGGGAGGGGAAATATAATATTTTTTTTTTCCTACCATCTAACCTAGCAGGAAAACCAAACAAAAAGGAAAAAAAAAAAAAAAAAAAAAAAAAAAAAAAGTAGGGGTCGCTGGAGATGCCATGGGAAAGGTGAAAATTAGGAAGAAGGGTAGATGGGGAAGGGAAAAGTAAGGGGTAAAAGTAAAGGGAGTCAGTAATGGGGGGCACTCAATACTGGTAATTATCATATTCAGATTATCAGATACAACACACATAATCAGAAGTAAAGTATGGACAACGTTAAGAGAGAATGCTAGTGAGTGCATGTGGCTGTGAACTTGAGAGTGGTTGGTTCCCAGGCTAGCCAGTGCCTTGTAAGCAGAGTATTTTAGAGACAGAGCAGACAGTCTGAAGCAGTCTCCCCAAGCCTCACTGTTGGAGACTGATGGAGAGAGCTCCAAAGATTCTTCTGAGGACTTTATAAATTGAAATCATTGTTATAAATTCCAGTTGACTAAATTCTTTAATTTGAATGTAATTATAATATATCCTAACTCTATGGACCCATCAGGATTAAACAGCAATGCTCTGGATGAACAAGATCTATTTATTATAAAAAAAAAACATCTCCTCCATGAATCAAATAGGCAACAGCTGTCTGGTCTTTAAAAGGAATTATCTCTTTTGTCCTAAGATTAGCTGGGCTGCAGAGGAAAGTAGGGAATTAGCTATCATTATCAGTTCATGTCACCCGGTAATTTCTGCAGTGAAATAGCCCAACCATATTCAGAAATTATCATGAAAACACTGAGCTTTGTAGGTGAATTATTATTGAATTTATATTAACCCCTAGGCTAAGTATCTAGGGAGCTTTTTTTTCCAAGTTGCTAATGTAAAAAGATGTGCTGCTGATCTCTCAGTTTGGTCAAATCCAGTGAGAGTTATTTGCCCCAGGGTCTGAGCTACATTGTAATCCAATCATAAAACATAAAAGCTGTGGCAGGAACAGTGCAGAAATTGGAGAAGTGTCATTCTGAACAGCAACAAGTATGGAGATGCCCATGTGTGAGAGTCAGAGTCAGTAAAGCCAGGGTTCCTTCTCCATAGACGGTGCACAAATAGTGATAGCTCATTTGCAAAATTATCTGCAGGGTAGGTATTCATGGGTTATTATATGAAATATTTTTGAGGATAAGCCTGTTTAAAAACAAATACAGAAAGCAGTAAAAGGTGATCATTTGTAATATTTTCAGGGGGGGTGAGTTAGAAATTCCACAGCATGGCTAATGTGCCATAGAAGGACTCTATATTTTAGGAGTACATAAATCCACATAAATGCTGTAATAAGGATCCATCTCATAGTCCTTTTGGTATAAATGCACATCTGGTCTCTGTTTGTAATGAAATCAATTCAAAGCCCCACAGTGAATTAATAATAATAAAAAAAATGTTCAACATATTGAAACTGAAAAAGCCCAAATTTGAGTCTGAAGATCCTGTCACACATGTGTGTACTTTTAGCACTGATAGATGACTAGCTTACACAATATTCTGCAAGTGGCTAGGATTGCAGAAGTAGAACTTTCTATATTATTTTATTATTTTATAGGAAAAAACCCACATGCATGTATGCTTAGAAGTTTTGTTTGCCACTGAGCCGAACTCCTGGAATCCAGTTGCAGAGAGGGAGGAGTGATAAGAAAAGGGGTCAAGACCAGAATACAGAAACCCAGAGACAGCTGACCTGAACAAGGGGAGCTCATGGACCCCTAGACTGATAGTTGGGGAACTAGCATTGTACTAACTCAGACCCCCTGAACATGGATCTCAGTTAGAAGGCCTGGATAGTCTAAGAGACCACTGACAGTGGGACCAGGATGCATCCCTGGTGCACAAAAGGACTTTCTGAGCACATTCCCCATGAAGGGGTAATACCTTAGCCTGGAGGCAGGAGGAAAGGCCTAGACCCTACTCCAAATAACTTGACAGATTTTGATGATCCCTCCTGGAAGGCATCACCCTCCCTGTGGAGTGCGGTGGAGCATAGGAGGGAGGGAGGGAGAGGGAACTGGGATTGATATATAAAATAAAAAAAATTATATATATATATATATATATATATATATATATATATATATAAAGTTTTGTTTGCAAAAAATTGCTTGCTGGGTGGGTAGTGCCTCTTGGATGTTCATATCTGTAAACAGTTCTTGGTATGATAGAAATTAAAAATAAACTTACTATAAGTAATAATGCCTGGCTAAGAATAAGTTCATGGATTTGAAATTTAAAAACAGAATCCTGGAATTAGCACATAATATGTCAGAGTTTGTCTGTTTAGTTTGAAATTCTATTAAAATAAAAGGACAATTTTAGGTTAACTTCTGAACTTATAGTATTTGTTTTTCAGCACTAGTCATCGACAACCAAGAGACAGAGTCTGCTAAGCCTTCCTTGTAGATTTCATATTTACCTTCTGTGTTATATGATTGACCCAGGGAGAAGAGCAGTTACTGAGATCTGGTCCTTGGGGATCCCACATTCCATCAGGAGCAAGGCATAGGTAAGTTGATACACCTACAGAAAGAAAGAAACACTCTTGTTTCAAATACTCAAATCACATTTCTTAGAATAATTTCATGTCTTCCCTATATGTATGTATAGGCAATGGTAAAAATTATAAAATTGTATTGAGATAGTGTCTATTAACTCAGATACAGTGTTCTGAAAGTAAATGGCAATGGGCAAATGTTGAACAGCAAATGTTCATGTTTTTAGGGCCTTATTGGCAACCATGGTGGATGTGGGGGAAAATTTCATTAATTAAGGCCATGGATAACTTGTCTTCATGGGCTTTTTGTTCTGGTTTACAAGGGTAGGACAATGATAGCAATACAGGTTATCAGGAAATCAAGGTAGAAAAGGCTACCTTGTTTTTGAGTAGAGGAAAAAAAAAGTGTTGCCTTTGGAAGAGGTCAAGATATTTGAATGGATTTTCTCCTGGTTGAAGGAGTTGTTTTTAATGAAATGGAAAGGCAAGGAAGCTGAACCATAAAGACCCTTGTCTACTATGCTAGAAATTAGTGAAGATTATTAAGATGGAAAGAATGGTTAGATTCAGATTTCACTAAAGCATCCCTGGCAGAGAAATAGAAAATGGATCTGAATGGGGGCCGTGCTTAAAATGAGGCAGCAATAACTAGAATCCATTAAGAACCTGTGTAGGCCTGACCTTTGGGTCTAACAAGAATGCAAAGAGCTATGAAATTAGGGCTCAGGTATACTTGCAGTACCACTGAAGTTCTGGCTTCAGAAAGGTTTCACTAAAACTCTTCTCCAGTTTTCACCAACAACCCTTATCTGTTTCAGCAGAGTAAAATGCTCCTGCATTAAGGTGGTCACTACTGCTTACAGGATGTGTCTGGAGCAGCAAGGCTGGTTGGTACCACATCTCTTCCAGTGAAGAAGGGAGTGACCTTAGTAATAAGAAGGCTGTCTTAAATGACTTTCAGAGTCCTATGCAACAGAAAACTTTAGAAACAAATTTTGTTCTTCCTTTATAGAAAGAAAAAGAACAAGCAAAAAAAAAAAAAAAAAAAAAAAAAAAAAAGGGGGGGGGGAGTCTTATGATAAAGCAAGACCCTCTGATATTCCCAGCACTCCGTGTGTTATGGATCTAGAATGGCATGCCTATATGGTTAAAGAAACCAAACCAAGTGAATAATGTCCAAATACAGTCCATAAGAATATCTGAACATATATAGCAGTCATATATTTATTTCATGTATATTCATGAGGAATAATGCAAACACCATTCAGTGTGTTAAGAAATATGAAAGTGAATATAAAGGTCAAGCAAAGCAGTCTATTTGTCTCAAAAATGGTAACTATGACTACACCTTGGGAATGTAATAAATTATGGCAGAAATCAAACAGACTCAGAGTTACTTAGTTCTCAGCTATCTCCTAGAAGAAGCAAGGGGATTGTTCTTTAACAGATGCTTGAGGGTGAGAGATAGCTCCTGATAGCAGCCTCATGACCATGTCACATCCCTTTGGCCACTAGATAACAACTACATCATTGGTGAAGATACTCATGCTTTCTCCCTTTTTAAATGTAAGATGTGATCAATGATCATCATGTACTGTAGAAGTTCACACAGCTCAACTTCTGCTCCCCACAGTTGAGAAGCACAAAACAACCTGTATACAATTCAATAGTAATGCAAGGATGTTCCAAGGAGGAGCTGTCTCTGTGGAGCATCATCGGACCCCTAGAACTAACACTACAGGAAAACTGTTACTTGAAGACGTTTCTATCAAATGCTCCCTGTGGCTCCTGCGGGTTCTGTTCTCCAATGCTAACCATCACACTCATTTGGTTATGTGCTCATAACCTAATCAAATCTTAATAAATAAAACAGATGGTAGCAACAAAAATAAGTGAACACAGAGGAAATACAAGAGAAGCGAAATTAAAAAAAGAAAGACTATAATGTAAAAGAATCAAAGCAAAATCAAGGCAGGCTTGTGCTAGGCTGGCTGGGGCTGGCTCACTGGCTCACCTATAGTTCCTGCTGGGCAGGGCTGCTTTGCTACTTGCCCCTGACGGGTCTTAAACCACATGATTTCCCGGGCTTCCACAGCTTCACAACTCTCTTCCACAGCTGGAATTTGGGAGGCTGCAGATGGCAGATGTGTGGTGATGTCATCCAGCACCTCCACTGCTGGGGATGGTGTGCTGGTACTGCGGTTTCTTCTGCCTGGCAAGGATGGGGTGGTACTCCTTCCAATGTTCCAGGTAGTAGTCCGAAGAGTGGTGCTGGTGGTTGTGCTTCCCATGCCCAGGGATCCTGTGGTAGAAATTCCTGAAACACAGTTGGAAAAACAAAACAAAACCAAACACCTACATTGCTTGTTCTCAGTAGGACCTCAGGAAGTCCCAAAATTAGAAATCACTTTTATTTGACTATTGAGAATGTTAAGGCCCTAGAAATCCATGTCCTCATTTTTATTTCAAAAATGGCAAAAAACATGCATGACTGAGGTTTCAGAATGTTATTTGAGAACCAAAACAGCCATTTAACTACTGGCAAATCAGGTTTTCAAGTTGATTTCTTTCTCAACTCTAATCACAGAAAACAAAATCACAGCACAGCGAGACTCCTTGTAAACTTTTCAATGCTTTCTGACAACAAGGACTTAAAACCTTAAACCCTCTATGTAGAATTTCAAACTTGATATAGAAAGAAGGTAGACAAGATATTATATTCCGAGTAGATGTTGTGATTTAAAAGTGAAGAGTCCATCACAAATGCGTTTGTGAAAAGTTGATCCACAGGTGATGAACCTGGTTTGAAAAATGGTAGAATTTGTAGGATGTAATGCCTAGCTAGAAGGCCTAGCTAGGGCCAGTGGGGGTGGGAGACAGGCTATGGGTTATATGTCTGCCAGGAGCTGGGAAAGCTCTCTGGTCTCTGAGTCAAGGACAGAGCAAGCTGACTCAAACTCCCACTGCCTTGGACAGAGCTACCTCTTGTCATGCCCTGGTCGCTATGCTAGAGTACAACCTTCAAATTAGGACCAAAATAAATCCTTCTGTATAATAACTAATATATGAGATAATGCATTTCCAAATATCACAAAGGCAAAATAATAAAATGAAAGAGAGAGGACCAAAACAAAATCTTTACACACTCAAACAATGAAAAAACAAAAAACAAAAAAAAACAAAACAAAACAAAAAAGCACACAGATTTGAAGGAGAGCATGGAGCAGTATATGGCTGGGCTAGGAGAGAGGAGAGGAAAGGGGAAAATATTGTAATTACATTATAATCTCAAAAAGAGCAATTCTGAGTATAATCTCTTACTGCATATTATTTGACTACCTTAATGGTCTATTTGCATACTTTCACAACTGACTAAAAAATATCAAATTTGACTTACTAATGTTAGTAGCAAGTACTTCCAAAGAAGTTACATTGCAAAATTATTTTACAGAATATTTTCATTTGAGTAAATGTATTCTAAGTGCCAAGTTAAGATGGCTAAGGTTAAATAAATGTGAAGCACATCCAAATTATCTATTATTTATAAAGGAACACTCATTAACAGAATTCTAATTCTGGGTAAATATATGTATGTTTATACGGTGGGGCTGTCAGAGTGTACCATATACACACAATGCATTTGTAGCACCAGACATCAAAACTACTAACTTTCCTTACTGACTGACTGGTTCTAGCCCCGTATAAGCTAACTCGAATCAAAAAGTTTTGGGGATTCCTATAATGATTTTGCAGTTATTCATGGTCTACCTGATGTAAATTAACTTTATAGTGATTGTCATCTTTATTTGACCCTGGTGAGAACCCTTATTCATCAGAGAGACTTTGCTGTACATAAAACTTCCAATCCAGGATGGTGGGGAACAGTGATTCCCAAACATCCAATGACTGTAATAGTAGCAATCATATTGTGATGCACTCTGAATTCATGTTTTCTCTGTTTGCCTTACTTTCTCTGTTTCTGCTCTTCTTTGTTTTCTTTGTATATGAAAGAAAAGTTGTCAGGGGGAATGCTTATGTAGCCTGTTGAAACTACAACTGCCTTCAGTTGAAATAAGAAGGCAGAGTGTCTCTTTTCAATTCCTCTCACAAGCATTTTAAGTATTCCAAATTGCAAAGCTTGCCTCTTCTATCTGAAACCTGTGCAGTTTTTCCATCCTTTCTTTAGTCACTGCTGTACCCAGAGCCCATCCTCATTGGGTGAATGGATACAGTAGGGTTTTGAGTAACTTTCTGACAGCTATGCAGAGTAGAACGGTCATACCATTAAGTATTTTACTATTACAAATAAAAGTTCATGGTTCATAAAATACAATGATTGGCTCAGATATTTGCTATGGATTAAATAACTTTTAACAACACATTTCAAAATGTCAAATGAAATTAATGTTTTAGATTAGAAACGACAAGATGTGGCTACAAATGTATTTAGATAGCAACAAAAATAAGTGAAAAACAACATTGGAAGGTACAAATAAGTTGAAAATTAAATAACATTTATTTTTTAAAATTTGTGTAAATATGTGATCACTCGATGAAGAATATTTTGAATTTTTTCAAGTGATAATTTTTTCAATGATAAAATATTTTATTCTTTTTACTACTGGGCAAATGTTAAGGCAATAGTTAAAAGTGAATCTCCTGTGTTTCTCTTTAATTTAAATAAAGCCAGCTCTCATTTGTACTTGTGAAAGGACCACTTAGAGGAACTGTGATGCTTCTGACAGCAACTATAATCTTTTCATTTATAATAAGCTGTAGTTTTTATTTTGCACAAAGCCTCGCTCGCTCTTTGTCTTTTTAAGTTTGATCACATAAAAATGGAGACTCGTAGAGTTACCTGTTATTAGTTAAATAATCTTATTCTCAAATTGTTTTGTGAATCTCTTTGAGGTGGAAAAAGACCTTTTCAATAGAAACTGTTTTCAATTGTCTTCTTTCCCGAGACTTACACAAGCACTGCAGAATGCTTTCAAAATGCACACCTTTTTAAACGCTGGATATTTTAATTAGCATGTAACTAGGAGGGAGATCAGTTCAGCAATAATTTTCTGTATAAAAGAACGTAGTTGTATATATGTACAAGGGCAGCCTCCAGCCTGCCATCACAACTGCACAAATCAGACAGGACAATGACAAACTGCCACAGGATTTTTTCCTTGTGGTGACTCTAGCCTTAAAACTTACAAATATCTTTTAGTATATATTCAATGTGTGTGTATGTAACTGTACTCAAATAAATGATCTGGTGTTTTGAAGACTATCCCAACACAGCGAAACGTTTTAGAAATAACAGTACTATGTAATAAAGAAAAAATAATGATTTTTCTTTTTTTTTTTCTAAAATTAACTTACTCAAAGAATTTTCTAACTTCCCCAAGAGATATTTCTTAGAGTAAAAAATAGATAGTGTTACTCTCCTTTCAAAGTCTTAAGCACTTTCTGCATACTCTCCAAACAGAACTACAATGATTTTACTTCATGCTCAAAGATCTTCATAAGCTTCTCCAAGTGATTCTAAACACTCTCCCATCTTTGTAACTCATCAATTAAACCATGCACATAGTCCAGCAACAGCTGTCTCCTTCTCCATCACAGAGCTTTTGTCCATTTCCATGTCACTGCGTCTCTATCTCTCCTTTGAGTCACAGATTTCAAGATAAGCAATTCTATCAAACATCCTTTCCAAATTCCCTAACCCTGGCTTACATGCTAGCACATGCATAATAAAATTATTTCTTCTGAAGCTGGCTTTACCAAAGGTAACTAGGCCCCCAGCTAAGATAGCTGAACATCAGAGACAGGTCAAGTAAGAAAGTAGTAGGCAGAGGATCAGAAAAGTGGGGAAGACTATGAAAATGAAAAAACACAAGACAGAGCTAAATGTGTTTTTATGAACAGTATACAAATCTTAGATATCTTTTACATTCTGTGCATTGGTGTTTTGCCTGCCTGTATGTCTATGTGGGGGTATCAGATCCCCAGGAACTGGAGTTACAGTCAGTTGTGAGCTGTCATGTGGGTGCTGGGAATTGAACCCAGGTCTTGTGGAGGAGCAGCCCACGCTATTAACCACCAGCCAAATGCTTAGATATCTTATAAATGAATCTATGCTTATCACTAAAGAAAACCACTTTACAACACAAAGAATATAGAATATAAGAAAATGAACATTTTCCTTGACCGTAAATCAATACAGTCATAGTAAATATGATCTAAAAAGAATCTCAGCTCAATACAGACAACCTAATTCTAAGAATCAAAATAAAATCTCTTTCCTTAGAACTATGTTACTGGGAATTGTCTAGAGGTGGGGATTGCCCAGTTCTGTTGGAATTTAATCATAGTTACAGTCACTTTTTAACAGCCACTTATGCTTGCCTGCTAACCCCTTTCTGCTTACAGCTATTCTGGGATCCCATAGGCTGTGTCTGATGCCAACAGAGTAAATATCAGCGAAATACATGATGTCCCTTGAGGTTGGGAAAGAACTTGTCTTGTTGATAGATATTGACAAAAGAAAACTCTGAATCCTCAGAAATGCTGTTGGCTATTGGGATCCAGCCCACATTACATGCTATGAGAGTGTCTTAGTCTTCCATAAAGAAAAGGTATTATCAGTGACACTGTCTTAGTGGATGCTGCTGTGCAGTGTCATCCACAGACCTGAAGATGGTACAAACTTAATCAAACTGTGTGCTAAGTGTCTGTGTGTCTGTGTGCCATGCAACTTGGAAAGGTTACTGTGGAAAAAAAAAAAAAAAACAGGAGTAAGTTTTCATGACTACTTAAATTTCACATTTTATCCTAGTTGATATTTTGCTATTTATCATCATTAACTATCCCAGTGTGTTTCATAATAATAGATAAACAAAATGCCATATTGAGTTTGTTTCCCTTCATTTTCTTATATCTAACCACCCACACCTACAGAAACTCAATTCTTGATATGTCCACAGTTTATGCAGTTTTCATTATGGACTCTTTGATTCTATTCCTCCAGCCTGTCCTGAACACTTAGTACTTAGAATGTAAATGCAAGTTATAAAAAATATACAAACAGAAAAATTTGAAAACCATATTTTTATAGTAATTTGTGTTTTGCAATATACTTAATTATGACCAAAAATACAGTGATTAATGTTATGAATTATTCATTTTAAAATGAGAAAACATGACCTCAAATAGTAAGTGGATCATACAAACAGGAAGTGGCTTACTCTCTCCTTTTGCACATCTTATGTTTATAAAACTTCGCTATGAAAACTGACCTCTGGCTATTATATATCTGTGATTATAGTACTCGGGAGGCAGTAGCCAGATGATCACAAATTATAGACAGCATGGGCCTATGTGAGAGCCTATGTGAAACAAACAAGAGCTGTTGGTGTAATTCAGCAATAGAATGCTTCTCTAGCATGTAGAAGGTCCCTAGTTTGATCCCTAGCATCAGACATCATCACAGGAACAGAAAAAATTCTGCTATCCTGAATTGATTTATACCTCTCCAATTACAGTCTTATTTAAGCTTTTAAGAAAATACTGAGGAATAAGAAGATTCTAGGAAGGCATTCCTATACTTGATTATACAGCATTCATCATTTTGGATAAACAGCTTTTTAACAATATAATACTTAAGATAGAAAAGAAAGCTGTATCATTTTAATGTAAATTTCAGTTTACAGACAACTTTCTTTCTACTCATGAAAAAGCTACAGCTTTTCTTTTCAGTTCTCCCTTTTCTTCATCCCTCTCTTCATGGTTTTCCTGTTACAAATGTTTCTTTTGTATTGGCCTCATTTCAGTAGACAATATTCTGGCTGACTGCAAAAGCATTTTGTGTTCTGCACTTGCCAAGTGTTCATTTGAATCCAAGGTCCATTACTAAAGCAAGCCTCCCAAGGGCCCCATAGAAGAAACAAGGAAGCTAAAACCATCCCAGTGCTGAGCATGGCTTTTGGCTATGTGTGCAATACTCAGGGTAGAAAGATGTTCTCCCTGACCCCCGGGGATAGCAATAGGTGGCAGTGTATTTGATTAGACACAGTCTTAAAAGTGAATCACTGATATTACCCATCAAGAAATGATCCGCTTCCTTTCAAAATTCATTTGTAAGACTTGGCTGCATGGCCGTGTGAGAGTGCAATACCACAAACTATCAGCCGTGCAGGGGGGGGGGGGAATATTTAGTTCTGTAATTTGATCCATTTACATCTCCTGCCTCTCCCTTAGGATAGTACACTTATTGTAAATTGAGGAAATTAAGTGTTTTAATAAACATGAAATTGTAATGGCCTTATTATATATGATAGCAAGTGAAAAATATAAGATTTCAAGGAACACATCTTTAAAAAATATCTGCTTCATGTTAGACCCCACAAAGGCAGACACCACTAAATTGTTTATGCTTTAATTATGCTCCCATTACTTTGATGCACCTTTTCTTATCTTCAAGATTATTTTCCCAGTGCTTTAATTATGCTCCAAATACCCTTTGGGTGGGTATGCTCATCTTTACTAGCGAGGTGACAGAAGTTAAGTCAGCCAGTTCTCCCAGGTTTAAATCCTGTAAGCTTTCATACATGCCAATTCATATAATTGTTGAGTGACAGGGCTGGATTTGAATCCAGATCTATCAAAATCTCTCCTTGTCCACTAGGACAATGTTGTTACTGTAAATATAGTGAACATTTATACATATTTATTGCCGGGTAAACATATAATGAATTTTGATATTAATCTGAACCAAAAACTGATCATGTATTTTCTAATGGCACAAACAAAGTGGGCTTTTCCTGAGCACCTACCATGGGTAAAGCAGTATTATTGGCTCATCTCAGAAACTGCTTTAACTGTGAAAACAGGCCTATGAGAAGCACGCAGTCATAATCTTCAGTTTAGGGTGGTGAAACAGAGACAGAATGACTCAATAATTTTCCATGGTTACAAAGTCAAAATAAGAGTAGATGAACATAGGTATTGTGGTAGAGTTGACCATCTCTGCCAAACTTAGGCTACCGAGAACCTGCAGTAGACAAATGACAGAGCAGCTGTCTCTCTTTAGTTGAGAGTTGAGGATTCAGGCCTTATCCAGATTGCCCATTTTGTTAGTGATGTTTCTAATTCCCTGGTAAGCTCGCACCTACTAGTAATGAAACGTCTTTGCTGCCTAAAATAATGTTCAGGATACAAATGAGCAAAGAAATGTTGTGTTTCTGCTATTTTTCTAATTTATTATGTGCCAAAGAGAGCTCTATTATTCTGCCTGCCCACTTATTTGCCAATCTGTTCCTAGACCACTGTTTTCTACTCCTTATCCTTTGCCTGTTTTAGACCAAGTCCAGTCCTAAATCTAGCCCTGACTTTTGTCTGCAGCATCACTCTCAAAGCTGACTCTAGCAGCCCTGGGAGTGGCTCCCTCCAAGTGCTGGTCTGGTTCATTTCTATCTTCAGCTGCCCACTGATGAAACCTTCTTGAACTCTGCTGCAGCCTCTTTCACTTGTGTTTTTTCTGTAACTATACATACACATACAGAAACATAGATATGTTTACTGTGCATTGTATGGTATGAGACTTAATACTAGTAGTTAAGATTTAAATAAAAGAATCTTCATTTACCTTGACCAAAATAGGCAGAGTATAGGCCAAATCGCTGTTATCAAAACTACTACACATTATGATTTCATTCTTATTATTCAATGCATTTTGAGGTTGTTGAACAACATAAATGCCTTTGTCTGTGTTGATGGCATTGTATGATTACAATATTAGAATGTTACATTGCTTTCCAAGTAACAAAAAAAAGTCAAATAAAAATTTCATCACTGATTTTTCATAAAACTAAAAATTACCTTGAGAATGAAACAATTGGTGCTATAAGTGACAACATTCAAGAGAACAAAGTAGTTGTCTTTCCTCAAGAATCTTAGAAGCAAGTCATGCTGCTTAATTTATCACCTCTTGTGAAGTCAAACATTCACTCTTCAGCATGTATCTTCTCTAATACTGACAAGACTGCTATTTCATTAATTCAATTTTTTAGAACTACTAAAGAGATGTATAACTGATGTGAAGTTTGAATAAAACCATGGTTGTTATAGTTACTTCTAAACAATAATCAGTGTACAGCATATAGGCATCTGATACTTAAATCATCTCTCACAATCATATTTAAACTCTGACTCCTTTTGAGAACAAGGAAATTACACACTCTTTTTTTTTTTTTCACTTGCAAATATACTATCAGCCATGTAACTGTATTTTGGTTTCAGTGTAAAATTTGCCCTACAAATTGATGATGGGGGATGTCCTTCTCTACATATGTTTCTCTTATTTGTAGATGAATAAAACACTGTTTAGCCAAGTGCCAGTAGAGGCAGGAATATAGGCAGGGCTAGGAGATGAGAATTCTGGGAATGGTAGCCAGGGAGAGATGTGGGGTGGGGGAAGATTTGCCATGTAGTCAGCAAAGGAGTTGCAGATCCAGGCATTCTCCAGTAAGCCAAGACAAGGAGGAAGTACATAGATTGGTAGTTATGGGTTAATAATTAAGCCAGAGTTAGCCAATGAGAAGCCCTAGCCATTGGCCAACATTTTAATAATTAATATACGTCTCTGTGTGTTTATTTGGGGCTTAAAGGCAGAGGTGGGATCTGGTAGGAAAAAGAACCTAAAATACATATAATTGAAAACTTAGTCCCCAGTCATTTTGTGTCGTTTCATTCTACAGGAGGAGGCCTGGGTGGAGAGATATTATTGCACAGACCTTGAGAGTTATACTCCTCTCCCCCTTCAGCCTGACCTCTGATCCCTGGTCTGTCCAAGTGTTCATATATTCCTCCTACTATAGCTTTGGCAGGGAACTGCTCTGTTGTCATGACTCCCTTGCTACCATGGGCTGCACCCTTTCTATATGTTATCCCAAATAAATCCTTCCTTTTTAAATTGCTTCTTTCAGGTATTTCATCATCGAGGAGAAAAGCAACCAGGATTATGGGTAAGTGATAGGATAATTACATTAGCTTTATTTTGAAAAGTATTTTTAGGAGATCTCTGTGTGTAGTGCAGTGTCTTGATTACACTGTGACTTGGCTAAGGTTGGGTACAAAATCAGTGATCATAAATGCCAGAAGACATGTCACAAAAATATTTAACACACAAGTGTTAATGTTTTATTTATGCAATCTAACACCCATGAGACTATCATCAGAAACCATTGATCTACAGGTTTAATAAACAATATGTTTCTATAGAATTATATATTACTTCTTAATTTATAAATTAATTTTAGCAACCATACTTTATTTTATTTATAACAATATCGTTTACATATCAAGCAACACTATAAGAGTCCCTTCTTCAAACAGAAGAAAAAGAGAGTTACAAAGACTCTCTCCTTTTCTTTAAATAAATAGACTGATGTTTTGTTACATACACACACACAGACACACACACACATACACACACACACACACACACACACACACACACACATTGGTTTTTTGAGACAGGGTTTTTCTGTATTGCTTTGGAGCTGTCCTAGAACTAGCTCTTGTAGACCAGGCTGGTCTTGAACTTACAGAGATCCACCTGCCTCTGCCTCCCGAGTGCTTGGATTAAAGGTGTGCACCACCACCACCTGGCCTATATATATATTTACAAGAACCATAAGTAACATTCTTAAACATTTATTCCAGACACCATTTAAGTGTATGTATATCTAGACACTGACATTCACAGTAAGACAAGTTTTATGTGCTTCTTGTTGCACTAAAGTGCAATGTTCTTATTTCAGAATTACTTTCTTCATTGACAACAGACAGTTGATAAATGTCTGACAGGGTGTGTTTGAGGAGCCAGACCAAAGCATTTTCAGATTCAGAAATTAGTAACATTTCCTCACTCACTTATACAGCAACTGATTTGATGTATGCAGTCATTGGCAACATTTCTACCCTCCTTTCCATACCGACAAAGTGATAGTACCATTACCCTTCACTTTTTCCAAGTCTTTTCATTTTCATAGGACAAACCCTGTACTCCGTATGTAGTCATAGAATCAAAGTGCTTAGGGAAGTCTGCCAACTATAGTGACTGTAATTCTTACATTTATTTTTGTATCTGATACACATTAAGCATTCAGGAATAATAATAGTATAATCAAATTCATATTATCTTAATTTATTGCAAAGTATTTCAGGAGAGTTAAAAAGAAACATCTACCTTAGACAGAATACTGACTTCCTTCATTATATAACAAGAGAAGCTAGGATATCTAAAGTCAAACTGGATAATTTATCTTTCCACTGCAGTCTCTGAGAGCGAATACTACTTTGTGTCTAATCCTGCATAAGATAATAAGATTACAAGTAGTCTCAAATATGAAACAATTCTTCCTTCCAGAAAGAATAACATGGGTTGGAGATACTGCTCACTGGTAGACCATGCACTTAGTATGTGCAAGACCCTAAGTTTAATCTCCAACATAAAAAAAGAGAAATTATAAATTAATATAAAATATTTTCAAAATAATTTATCCATGAAACATTTCAACATTTAAAAATGACAGGATATTTGGGCATGAATGGTATAATGACCAACTCAGACACCCTGAACATGGGTCTCAGTTAGAAGACATGGGCAGTCTAAGGGACTTCTGACAGTAGAACCAGGATGTATCCCTGGTGCACAAAAGGACTTTGAGAGCACATTTCCCATAGAGGGATACTCCCTTAACCTAGAGGCAGGAAAGAGGGCCTAGTCCCTACTCCAAATGAGTTGACAGATTTTGTTGATCCCTCCTGGAAGTCATCACTGTCCCTGTGGAGTGAGGGGGCAGGAATGAGATGGTAGGGGGATCGGGGGACATGGAAGGGAGGGAGAACTGTGATTGCTATGTAAAATAAGAAAAATAATAATAAAAAGAAAGAAGAAGAAAAAAGAAACAGAGGGAAAAATTAAAAAATATTAAGTACTTAGTTTTGCCAGTAAATGGGACAGTGGGACAGTCATTGGAGTAGTCTGAATGCAAATGGTTTCCATAGGTTAATGTATTTGAGTCTTGCTTCCCAGTTTATGAAACTGTTTGTGAAGGATCAGGAGGTAAATCATGGTTGAAAAAGGTGTATCACTGGGTGTGGAGTTGGGTATTCAAAAGCTCACATCATTGCTAGTCCCCCCCCAACCCCGTTTCATCATTGTTGTCTTCTCAAGTTGTAAGCTTTCAGCTACTGCTCTAGCATCATGACAGCTTGCCTGCTGTCATGTTCCTCATCATGGATTCATCCCCCAAAATTCTAAGAAAGGTCCCAATTAAGTAGTTTATTTTGTAAGTTACCTTGGTAGTAGTATCTTTTCTAGTCTCTAGAAAAGAAACTAGACAGTTATGTTGAGCTAATGTTGAAATATATAATAGTAATTATATTCTTCTGTTATAGAATTAAAGTTGTACACTGACCTCAAAACTCAGCAGTCAATAAAAGATGATAAAAATCTATACAGAGCATACTGTCCTGGAAAGATAGCCTCAACTGTCCTGGAAACACAGCTTCAAATGAGGGAGTGTTCTATATTTGCTTAAGACTCTCTGAACACCAAGCTCTTCGAACAAAGCACCATAAAGATAAAGATTATTGGGTTTGGGGCTAGAGACCAATCAAGCATGTCTTGTGTAATACATGTGAGCTCCTGGGTTCAATTCAAAGTATCACAACAAAAGAAAATAGAAACAGTCCCACAAAGAATATTTTTCTTCTGCCTTGCAACAAATGATATGATGAGTTTGCTGAAATAATTGCTGTTGAATAGATGTACTCTAATATCAACAACTTTGGCATGACATTTTAACTCAAAAGGAATGTCACTGAGACTCACATATCATCTCACTGATGGGACTAGAGATCACCCTGAGTTTTTATGTCATTTTCCATTCTAATATGAACTTGTTCTATTTTAAAACCTTTTTTTTATTTTTAAAGAATTTTAGACTTATAGGAGATTACAAAATATAGAATTATTTCAAAGAGAATCCCTAAGACAGGTGGTGATGATGCATGCCTTTAAAACCATCACTCATGAGGCAGAGGCAGGCAGATCTCTATGAGTTCAAAGCCAGCCTGACCTACAAAGCAAGTTTCAGGACCACCAGGGCTAGATAAGAGTCTTGAAAAACAATCAGACTCCCTGAATGATGACACATATAGCTAAATTTTAATGTCAGAGACAGGATAAGATGCATGTGTTGAAATTCCAGCTTCATCTAACTCAAGAATGCCACTGTATTGGAGATAAGATGTTTTAGCAAGATCAATTTATTGCATATTGGGCAGTTGTCCTAATAACAGATAAGTATACAAATAGTACAGACCAAGGTATGACCATGGGAGTGAGGAGAAAGCAAGAACAAGTTCATCAGTGAGCATGAGAAGGCACCACATAAAACTAGACTTAGGCACCTTGGTCTTGGAATTTCAACCTTGACCTTTGTGTGAAAATATGTCTGCCTTTAAGCCATGCAGTTTTCTGACATTTTGTTATAATTTCCACAACAAAAGTAATATATTACCATTTTCAAATAAAATGAAATTATTCCTGTATTTGTATGTGTTGGTTCTCTTGTGAAGTTACCCCATGTGCAGATTCTTGTGACTACCACCACATACAAGATGTGAAACCAGTCCACAATTATAATAGAACTGCATTATGCCAGCTCTTCATAGTCAAACCCAATTACCTCTTCTCCTATCTCCAGGAAGCCACTAATCTGCTCTCCATTTCTGGGGTTTTACTGTCTCAGAGATGCACTATATATAGAGTCACACAGCATGGAGCCCTTAGAACTGACCTTTCTCCCCTGAGCAGTAAGGTTCTTCAGGTTCCTCTGGCTATTTATTACTTGTGGCAATAGTAAAATCATCTCTTTGTTGCATCCCTCTGTAGATACCAACCATCTAGCTCTTGCACCTTTTAGCTGCGGTCATTGTTGGAAAGTAAATAACAGATGTTTTTGGTTAAAAGCTCCCAACTGATCCTGACAATTCACAGTCCTTAAATGGGGTTTGGAAAACCTTAGGATCCATGCTCTTGCTACTTTGACTCCTGCTCTAGTTACCACTATGTCTTGATTTCCTGCATTCCCCAAACTTCTTATCTCCTACTGTAGAGATGCTTCTTTCTCTGAGAGGGCCACCCTTCTCCACCTTAACCCATCCCCTTTACTTAGCTAAATCAGTGGTCCTGACACAATTTGATTGTACAAAAATGGGAAAAGATGAATGCAATCCTCATTTTTAGTAACTCTTCTTTGTATTCAATACATTGTTATTTTGGGATATTGATTTAGGAGAATAATTTAAGGTCCATTGCTGGAAGCTCTAAATTTTTACCATTAGTCAAGTAGACCCGGTAAATGAAAGAAATATTATGAAGCATATAGAACTTTATATCCTTGAAACTTGGATGGATCTACAAACTAGGTAAGTGATGTTTGAAAAAATAAGTAAAATAGATTTACAGGGGGTAATGCAATATTATCTTAGCACATATTGTTTCTGGCACATAATTGATAATAAATATTTTAAATTATATATTATGAATATATAAGAGATGAAAATAGTATAGAAATCCATGGAAGTTACTTACTTTTTTGAATATATAATTTCCATCCTTATCCCAAAGCATGCATCTTGAGTGCAACTTATATAAAACAGAAATTCAGACCTCTCCTGTGAAATTGCAAAGTACACTTGCAATCTGACACATAATATTATCAGTTACTATGTGTGAAATGTTGCAAATATATTTTACATTCCAAGGATGAAAGATTTTGGAATAGTATCTGAAAAAAAATCATGGATTGTTTATAGACTATCACAGGATACAAAGGATAAAAGATTCAGTGTAGCCACAAAATGTACTCAGCAATATCTGTAGTACTTTGCTAACAATGAATCTATCTAGTGTTACCTTTCTGCTATTACCCAGCCTTTAAACTTGGAAATTACTTTCTAATAAGGAGAAACAAATTAAACTACCTTAATTATAGGCAAAGCTAAACAGAGTTCAATATCAAGAAGTGAACTATCTGTGTACACTTAAGTATATGGACAGAGTTTTTTTTTTTTTAACAAATCTCTAGTGAACAAAATTTATTATAATTACTTTTAATGGATGCTAAATAGATGCAGTCCCTAAGTACTGTTAGATCAAAGGTTTGTCACTTTTAGATACTGTTAACTCTAAAAGGCAAGATCCCTGAAGAAGTCAGGCCACATCCCTGCTGCTCTGTCCCTGGGACAGAGAGCTAATTAAAAAGCTGTTCAGTGCTTTGATTTCTCTAGTCTTACTCTGTACCTGGCTCTTCCACTCTCCTAGTCATGTAGGCTATTCCAGGCTAAACCATGTGGTGTGGAGCATTTATTTCCCTGTCTTTCTCATTTCGTTTGCTCTGTGCCTTCCTAACCCTTAATGCAATACAATTTGTCAGCAGTAGATTCTGCTTTTCCATTCTCCATCTGGAGACTAAAAGTATGGGACTGGAACTTAGCTTTGATTTCACTGTCTGGATTCAGAGAATCCAATGGAAAGATCTCTTTTCAGGAGCTCAAAGGAGGTAGAGACACTGCTCTGGGAATATGATTATAACATTTTAACATGCATCTTCCAAGAAGACTTTCAACAGTGGTTTTGAGGAATCAAGTGTCATGTTTTGAACTAACAGAGGCAGCTGTGAGACAAGTTGCTCAGGTCTACAGCAATCAAGAAACCAAAGACTGTGTTTTAAGCATCAATGAACAAGTGAATACTATCAAGCAGTGAACTTGAACATAGGTTCTTCCCAGTCAATTGAAGCCTTTTTGAGGATCCAAATAAGCTGTGCCTGGACTCCTGACCAACCAAACCTCTGAGAAATTAATCACTTTAAGCCACCCATTGTTAAATAGATGTAATGTTTATTTGTAATCATGTATGCCTCATCAGGATTTATTTGTTTATCTTATAGTACTAGTAGTTATTTGAGAGTTAGAATTTAAAATTTAGGACATGATTTTGTGTCCATATCCTTACTTGAGGAGGAATTCTCAACCTTTGCACTAATTAATGTTAGTCTGAATAACACTTCCTCATGTATGTGGGCTTCAGGAATTGTCCTGGGTATGTATGGCACAATTCTTAGTAACATCTGTGTTTAATACTCACTAAATGCCAGTAGCAGTCACCATTCCAAAATGCCACTAAAAACCATGATGCATCTTTTTGAGGGCAAAACCAACACAGTTTAAAAAACACTGAACTACTGGCATTTCTTCACTACTTCTAATCCGTGTTTGCTTAACAAATTGGCTAGTGCAAGTTGATAACAGGATTGGGATCTTTTAAATGTATAATAGTCTTTACCTGAAATGGATAGATGGTTGCTTTCTAATTTGTGAAATGGCTAAAAGGTAATAACTAAAATGAAACTGGATAGCTTTCAAAAACACAGATTAGAATCTTTGTCTAGTGATTTGGTGGTTCTGAAACACACTTCCACTAGTCATGCAATAATTGTGAAAAATTGGTTTCATTTGCTGTTTTACACTTAAGGAGAACATGAGTAAAAAGAGATGAGAAAAACAATGAAAAGTGCAAAACACAAACCACCTCTACTGCTTCTCTGGGCTGGATTGGAGTTGGAGGAATTGGTGAGGAAGGGAGAGGCTTCACGCTCTTTGCCTTCATATACTGCCTTACACAGCGATTCTGGCAGCCTCTTGTTTACTACATACATTGCATTAGCCTTCCGGCATGTTCAAATGCCTCGAGTGTCCAGATGCTTTCTGAGTGAGGAATGTGAACTGAAACTTCCTGCCTCACTTCCACTCAGAGAGATGATCACAAGCCATTAGCTTTCACACAGGCTCACCTCACAGATGTGTTCTCAAGCTAAATGCATAAGAAAGGAACCTGGGAAAACAAACAATCCTGCTCTCCAGAGCATATTTATATTTTCCTTTTCCCACTTTTTATACACTTGGTTTCACATCATTAACATGCAAATCATACTGCAGCAGGGTACTTCTGAAACAAAGACCCATAAGCATGGACTGCAATTTCCTTACTTATCTATGGGTTTGTTTGTTGGTTTGTTGGTTTTTTCAAGAAGGTGAATAGAATCTGGTCCTAGAGATAATTCTACAATGAAAGAGTATGAAATGCATGACATGGGCAAAGAGAGAATGAAAAAAAAAAAAAAAAAAAAAAAAAAAAGAATAAAGACCTCTGTGGAGTTAAAAGGAGGCAGTATCACGAATTAATAGAGAAGGTAGTGTACCCTGTACACTGACAAACAGAAAACTGGAAAATGACAACCGGGCCAAGGAAAGGTTGGGTTACATGTATACATTTTTTTCAATGATACCAGGGGCAGATGGGATGTGGTTGATCTGGGTAATGGCACATACACAAAAGAGAGAGTGCAGAAAAGACATTTTTCTTAAAAGAAGCCGATCAAATTTTTAAAATTTCTTAAGTTCTATAAGAATCAGATAAAAAACTGAAGAGCCAAAATCTTAATAAAAGTCTTAATCAGGAATGATTTTGTATTTCTAGGACTCTTGTGAGCAAATGAAGGAAAACCGTACACATATTATTGCAAAATTATGACTCATTATGAATTTGTACACTTATTTTTGCATATGCAAACTAATTGGATCTTTTATAACAAACCAAGACTAAAGAAGGTATTATTAAGGTTTGAAATCAGGTCTACAATATAAGTGACAACATGTACAGAATAGGAAAATGAAGGCATTTTCTTGTATTCCTATTTAATAGATGATATCACAATGACATAGTACAAAAGAAATACATAGAGGTATATAATGTGGTGTTCACATCCCGGGAAGCAGATGGACAAATATGAATCACTGGAAGGGTTACTAAGTGGCCTCTCCATTATTGATGTTGACATGAGTATCACATATGCTATACACATACAAGACAGAAGTATATACAGATATGGCAGAAGTTAATACAAAGCCTTGGCAGAACAACAAAAATTCATCAGATCAAACAATGTATGTATATGACCATACAATCATATAAACCTTGAGTAATTAGCATATTCCTGGAAAACATCATAAACAATAGCAAGTATGACTATAGGAATGGATCCAATTTTAGGGGTACAATATCTAGATTTTTATGATACTAATAAGAAAATTATTTTTTTTCTCACATGTTTAAATGGCTTCTTTTAATCCTTTAAATTTTTATCCTGAACTACTTACTTCTCTGAAAATTATGTAAACATGTATTTATAGATCAGCCTTTACAGAAAATTGTTATAAAGAATAACTGCATTTGTTATATCAAAATTAACATAATTTATCATTGCAATCATATATACTGAATAAAAACCAAAAAATCAATCCTAAAAACAAATTCATGTTATTATTTATATCAAAAATACTAGGATATAAAATGAATTTGCAAGTTCTTATTTGGCTTGAAACTCCACCTCAGCCCCACTCCTCCTTTGCCAAACCTCGCCCCCTCAGAAAGACCTCCAAATGTCCAGGCTTCTGCCCCTAGGGAGGAGCCTACAGGGTATTTAAACTCCAGTCCCTAGACCTGCCCTGTGATTCCTACTCATCCCTCCTCTGACTTACTTCTGGGGTCTTGAGAGTCACACAACAGTGTTTGGCTCATTGAACCAAGAGTTTCTGATTTACTTTGATGTGGGTCATGCATCTGCAGAGAATCCTACCACTGGGGATCTGCTGAACACTCATAGAAAGAAATTTCAGCTATGATCTTTTTTTGTTTTTGTTTTTGTTTTTATTTTTATTTTTTATTTATTTTTTTTTTTGGAGTACGACACATAGTCCTCAAAGTAATTTACTGTCATCAAATACACATAATTAAAACATGTTGATTGAGTGACATTTACTATAAAGAAGAAAAGACAAATTCACCTGTATTATAAAAGCAAAAACTATTTCTTCTTGAGTTCTCCAAATGTATTTGAAAAAGAATTTTGAAAATTATCAATTTTATATAATTCCTCCTAATTGGACCAAATATTTCCCATTTTATCATAAATATTGGTTAGATGTACTGGTTATTGGGTTATTTAAATGACTGTGTGTCTTTCATATACAAAGCTGTATTTTACAGCTCTCACTTTAAAGGATACACATACAGTTTAATCTTAGTTTTCACCAGCTACTCCTTAAGATCTACCTCACATAAATGCATTTGTCCTGTAATTACTTACAAAAAGGTATTTATTGCATCAAATCTCCTTCCTGCCTGATACTATGATGTCAGCAGTCACCTGCACAACAAGGTGGAAAGAAATAACTTATTTCCAGAAGTTTACACATATACACACACACACCATAGCACAAGCACTCCTCTTCCCTGCCAACAATAACAAATAAATAAATGTTTTTGCTAGAAAGATGGACCTGTAATGGTAATATTTATTTCTCCTTTAAAACCTAAAGAACAATAACAAGTATCTACTATTTTCTTAACCCCCTAGTACATACACTAAGGTATGCATACATGTAAATAAACTAAAACTAAAGTTCATTTACCTTTAGATGTCACATTGCTTACTTTTGCCAAGACAAGAAACCAGATTGAATACAGTTAACAGGGAAATGTCACAATGTCAGAGGGTGTGGTCCATTTTGGTGGAGAAGGTGTGGTAACTATAGTGAGTTAGTCTGTGACAGCATAAGCCTGAGATGACTAGTGACATCATGGTATCAGACAGGAAGGAAAGAGCTGTGACTGGAAGCAGGGTCAGGCTATTGCCATTTGCAAAGGACAGCTTCCTGTGACACATGCAGATATCCCTCCCACTTCAAAGGATATACAATCTCCCCAAAAAGCATCACTAACAAGGGATCAAGCATTCAAACATGAGCCTGGGTGTGGGGTTGGGGGAGAGTAATTTCCTGCCCAAACTGTGACCAATGCAATTTTCTGTTACATAAATATCTCTTCAGATAGCTATTGGAAAATAGATATGAGGTATAGAATGATCCCCTTTTTTCCTATTTTTTTCTATAAGGAAAAGAATTGAATGTTAAATCCAGAAGAATTTTCCATGATGTAATGAAACAAAAGCAGCAACATAAATCATTGTGATCCTATTGTGATCCTAAAGCCACACACGTAATCATTTTTGTTCCTAACTCGACTCACCAAGTGCAGCCGAATGCCTGAGCTTCCAGAGCACCAAGTGATTTTCTTTTGTCTTGTTGAATTTTGTTATTTAACAAGTACTTGCAGGCTTGATCAATGTGACATTACTTTTAAATCTTAAAATAAGATTATGACAAATGTGAGAAAATATCCTTTTCTCCAAGGTTTTAGAGTATCCTCCAAATGCACTTGTAATTTAGGAAGTACTAAGATGTCAGGAGGCTTGAGGACACTTGGGAAGCTGCACATTGTTAACTGCCTCTGCAGTGAGCACGAAGAAGAAAATGTGGTTTGGAGGCAGCCTTAACCAGAGCTAACCAGGTACACAGGAGATTAATCTTGGAAACTATAGCCAGTCATGAAAAAGTTCATTAACACAGAGCCCGTACAAGTTATGTAACCACATAGAATGATGTCAACTGGCATCCTATGCCATCAGCCAATCCATTTATGTTAGTGAATAGTTAGCATTTTTTTCTTTCCTCACCAGAGCAGTTGATTTGATGATTCCCTTTCAATTAAGCATAGAGAGAAAGGAATCAGAGTCCAGAGGCAAAGCACAGAGGAGGAGACAAATAAGCAAAGGGAACTAGCTGCAGTTCAACTGTGAGCATGAAAAGAATGAAGCACAAGGCAGAAGGTCTGGGAGGATGAATGCTTTAGGGCAAAATGCATGGGAGGTACATCTGCCATCCATAGAAGAGATGTAGAATGAGGGTCCCAGGAATTGCCTGAAGAGAATATAGACTAATGATTTTGTAGGAAGAAGACGAAGATAGTGGGTGCATCGCAGGCATGTGCTCATTGCAAAATGTCACGATACTGCTGTATATTTCCTTCTGATCTTCCCACAGCAGACACTGAGCTTCACTCATCCCACTAAGAGGGAATGAAATTTGGGCATCCATCAAAGCTTACCATACGCTCTTTCTCTGCCTTTCCCTACCCCTTCTTCTCCCACCATTCTCATGTTTAATTGTTTAGGAGCCAGAAACACTCTACCAAGAAAAGAAAAAAAAAAAAAAAAAAAAAAAAAAGGAGCCAAGCAGAAATACTATACTAGGAGGGACAATGTAAGGAGAGGCATAGGGCACTTATTTCTCATGGCTTAGATCAACAATACCTAAGGGAATGGGAAAAAATGGAAAGTGTTGGGTTTAAACTTACATTATTTTTACACTCTAATAGAGTTGCTCATTAAGTTTCAAATCTTGAAACATTCCCAGGATGCAATATGTTTGTAGGGTACATGTCAGGATTAGAAGGCAAGTGTTGTGGTTAGAATGAACCTGTTGCAGGAATAGAATTCAGGGCCCCATAACCAAGTCCCATACCTGGGTTACAGACCCCAGTACTTAAGTTTCTAGAAAGATAAAATACCTAGCTATATTTTTTAAGCTATAGATATTTGAAGCATTTTATTTAAGAGAGTTTGGTAAAATGCAGGAAAAGTGTAGCTACCTGTTAAGAGACATAGTTATTAACAAACTAAACTTATATAAAACAGTTCTTTTGTCTGGAGAAATTTGCCAAAAATGTATTTTTCTGAAGACCGAAATACTACCTAACAATATAAGTGAATCCTCACTAGTGACAGATGAGGGAAATACTAAACAGATTAGAGACATAAATAAATAAACTAACTAAGATTTATCCTAGCAGGCTAAGCATCACCGGCTTATGCAGCATTATTTAGGTATTTGACACAATTGGGGTAAAAGCAATAAACCCATGATAGTCCCTGAGCAAAGGCATACAATGCACAATGATAACAAACCTCACTCACTAAGCTTTTCTCAGTTGCATTTCAGCTGCACAGCCTCATAGAATTGCCAGTTTCCTCAAACAATTTCTTTCATGTGTCTTGGGGGCTATATTCAGAGTTCCCTTGGTTCAGCAAATGTGACATTTTCTTTTTTCCCTTGGTCAATTCCACAACAGATTCAAAAGGATCTTGCTAGAAAATTCCATTACTTGCTCCAGTTTCAGCCAGTGACCTTAGCTTTATTTGTGGCCTCCGCAGCTCAACATCATTCTAACCACAAATAAAGGGAATTGTAGATCAAATTCTGACCTTCTTAAAGCTAACATTACTATAGGTTTTGCATGTGTTTGGGGCAGCAAGGGACTGCCAAAATGACATTCAGAAGTGTGGCTTTCTCCTGGGCTCTATTTAATGTAGCAGTCTGATACACTGGAGCTCTGCAACGCTCAGAGCCAAACACAAACCAAGGATTCTGAGTTTATGTTCAACATAACGACACTGACTGATACTCAATGAAATATTTGTAAATGGGGGAAACTCAGTCCTTGATTTCCCTGCTCTAATCTGAAGATGGAATTCATTTAGAGAATTGTATTGATATAGGGAAGTTACCTTTATAGGTGATTTATTTTCTGTCAATTCTAATAAATGAGAGCTAAAGCAAGGCAGTCATTAATGATCAAACCAACATTCCTCCCTCTCCCCAAAATCTAAATGGATTTTCAACTGTTAAAAGTAAATTCTTAGCCGGGCAGTGGTGGTGCTTTAATACAGGCCTTTGGGAGTCTGAGACAGGAGGATCTCTGTGAGTTTCAGGCCAGCTTGATGTACAAATAAATAAACAAATAAATAAATAAATAAATAAATAAATAAATAAAATCTTTCCCTTAGTTACCTCAGTTATTTGGTACAGTTTCATTCAAAAATGCTCAATTCATTTTCACAATTTTTTTTTCCCAGTTCTGTTGATGGGAACCAAAGCCTCATGAATGCTAAGTAAGCAAATAGCAGCCTATTGAGCTATCCCCTGGAAGACCATTTTCAAGATTCTGATGACACACTCTCTAGCCCTTGTAGACTGTCTTCTTTTTACTCTGCTGCTAAACAAGACAGTTCAGAAGAATCAATGCTGACCAGTTATCACAGGGGAATTTCAATGCAGGATTTCATTCCAAGCTATTGGAGCATAATTACAATATCTTAAAAAAATAAAATAAAATAAAGCAGCCATTTTCAAAACTATGCCAGACCAAAATTGATATTTATGAAGAGATGCTTGCCTGATTCCAATCTCTTCAAACTGTGCCCTTGTGTTGGCAGCAGCCTTTGTGCCTTTTCCTGCCAGAAATAAATTACTGCCCTAAAGTTACAAGATACCTAAATTTCCCTTACAAAGAATGTCTAAGAGGAAAGCTTTTAATTTTTTCCCTTTTCTTTTTTTTATGGACCACTGTTTGTGTGTGAAGTACTTCTAAAATATCCACTCTCCCCTTCCCCCCCCTTTCACAGTTCAATGAAATTGAAGGATGGTCATCATTAAGAATGAATGGTATCCAGGCACAGCACCGGAGGATCATTGCTTTGTGAGAGCATGTGTCTCCACATTAGAGAGTTCAGCAGATCATGTGTATCACAGAGGGTGAGAATAGAAATGGGCCAGTATTCACAGTGTTGGGCTGCTGAGATTGTTTCTGGAATCTGAGATTTGTGTTTGTTTGCCTACCATTTCTGTTATCCTAACCTAGTAAGTCAGGATTACTTTGGTGGTAGTACACAGGAAGGTGAATTTAATTTGATTTGAAAACAAGGCCCTCCTCCAAACCAAAGAGAATAAATAAAATCCCAAAGTTCTAAACATTTAGCTTGGACTCATGGATGGCCAATGACCTAGCAACAGTGTTGAACAAAACTGCTCAAACTTTGGCTTGTTGACTGTGATGGCAGCAGTCTGAATAGAACTTGAATGTGCAATTCTTGTTTTATCATATTCTAATTTTTTATTTAAATTTGAAACAAGCTTGTTTTACATGCCAATCCCAGTTCCCTCTCCCTCCCCTTGTCCCCTGCCCCCCATCTCATCCCCTCTCTGCTCCCCAGGGAGGGTGAGGCCTTCCATGGAGGATCTTCAAAGTCTGTCATATCATTTGGAGCAGGGTCTAGGCCCTCCCCCATGTGTCTAGGTTGAGGGAGTATCCCTCTATGTGGAATGGGCTCCCAAAGTCCATTCCTATACCAGGAATAAATAGTGATCAACTACCAGTGGCCCCATAGACTTGCCAGTCCTCCTAACTAACACCCACGTTCAGGGGGTCTGGGTCAGTCCTATGCTGGTTTCCCAGCTATCAGACTGGGGTCCATGTTGGAGAGGATGTGGAGAAAGTGGAACACTCCTCCACTGCTAGTGGAAGTGCAAACTCATACAGCCACTTTGAAAATCAGTATGGAGGTTCCTCAGGAAAATGGGAATCAGTCTACCACAAGATCCAGCAACTCCACTCTTAAGCACATTTATACAACAAGGACATCTGTTCAACTATGTTCATAGCAGCATTATTTGTAACAGCCAGAACCTGACAGCAACCTAAATGCCCCTCAACTGAAGAATGGATGGAGAAAATGTGGTACATTTATACAATGGAGTACTACTCAGTAGAATAAAATAATGGAATCTTGAAATTCGCAGGCTAATGAATAGAACTAGAAGAAACCATGCTGAGTGAGGTAACCCAGTCACAAAAAGGCAAACATGGTATGTACTCATGTATAAATTTTAGACATAGAACAAAGGATTACCAACCTAAAAACCACACTGCCAGAAAAGCTAAGGAACAATGAGGACCGTAAGAGAGACAAATGTGGTCCTCCTGAGAAGAAGGGACAAGATCTCCTGAGCAGATTGGAAGCATGGGGGGAGAGGAGAGGGAGTTAGTAGAAGCAGAAGGGGAGAGGAGGAGGGGAGAGCAGGACATGAATTTGTACATCCCTGGTGCTTGCTAGAGAGAGCACCAGTTTCCCATTTCTGTCTGCACTTTGCAACAATAATACATAACTGTAGTTCAAACATAGGTGAGAGACTACAGACATAGCTTAGTGCCAAGCACATGCTTAGCACTGCAAGGCCATGGATTCAATTATCTGAATCCCTGTGCAAACCAAAGCAGACCAGGGCAGGTGATATATGACCCAATGCCTGTGCTTTCCCTGAGACTCTAGCTGAACGTGGTAAGCATTGCCTCACTGTTTTCACCTCAGCTGCAGGCTGGATTTTGAGTGACAGTGACACTAACTTCTTCCTAGTCTAAAAGGAATGCAGAAGGTATTCTGTTCTGCTTCTTGTCTCCCCTGAGGCTTCCCCAGTATCAAAGTTGAAGCCCCATGTCACAGTAACCCCTAACTCAAGGGAACAAGAAGTTTCAGCTTGCTGTCTTGCTATTTGCCTGAATCAAAATGAGTCAAATTCCCCTATTCCTGATTTCTGGACAGCCCTGGTAACTCTTGTGTGGCTTGGGTTGTGCAATGAGGACAGTTGCTGTGCAGAGTTGCTGGATGAAAGGGAGAGTGCTGAAAACATTTGGAGTTTCACAGGGAAGAGCCACATGGAGGCATAGCAGCTGTCACAACATCTAGATCCTGTCCTATCCATTCAATCCTCATTTTCAAATCTCTGCTGAGGCATAGAGATGGGAGAGCACCAGCAAGTCAACCTTACCACACTCAGTGAAAATACTAACCACAGAGCTGAAGAGGCCCAGAGGAAGAATACTAGTTATGTTAGTAAGCATAGGGTCAATATACCTGATGACTAACTAGAAGTCTGTTTCAGGAAAAAATGTAACATGTTTGTTTCTATTCAAACTGGTTGGCACATCTCAGTAGAATTTAATCTTTCATCCAGTGGACTCCTCAATTTCTCGTAGCCCTCTAATCTAGTCTTTTAGGACTGTCTGTGAAACAATTAAAAAAAAAATACTTACCAGGCATTCCTCTAAGTAACCTACGTTGCTTAGTTTAATCTTCACAACATCCATGCAAATAATGTCCCCATATCTTAAATGTCCAATTCACTTTATGAATTTACTTGCATTTGCAAATGTACATTCATACATGTGTGTTGTTGTGAGTGAGTGTGTGTGTGTGTGTGTGTGTGTGTGTGTGTGTGTTGCTAGAGAGTGAATTCAGATCCTTATGCATGCAAGGCAAGCTCTCTAGCAGTCAGCTATGTCCCTAGGTCTCCAGTTTTACTTAGTGTAAGAAATGAGTTCTAATTCATATAAACATCATGCCCACATTTTGGCTTTTAACAAATATGATACAGTTGTCTCTTGGTTTTCACAGGGGATTGATTTCAGGACCTCCTGCAGATATCATAATTTGTAGATGTGCAAGTCACTAGGCCATTACTTCCTATGTACTTTAAACTACCTGTAATTACTTTAAAAAACCTAATACAATATAAATGCTACCTTTATACTTCTTATCCGTCCTTTACCCTCACTAAACTGGAAACAGATTTTAATACTTCATATCTACAAATATTTCAGACTGACCCAAAATGACAAGTGAATTGTCAAATAATGCCAAATACACTTGAATTGTATTTGGCATTATGGCTCAGGAAAACAACACAAACAAGGATTAACCCAAAGTTCCTCTCTGGCTCCATTGCTCTCTACTACTGGCTAAGTTACTTTATAGTTATCAAGACTGTTTTCTTACTGGTAATAGAAAGATGATGAGGGCAATAATAATAAGTATCTCAGAATGCTATGATGATAGTTAAGTGAAAAGATATAAATTGCTCAGAAAAGTAATTGCCAAATGACAGGCACTCTTGTAGCAGCTATTAATAACATGGAGTTCTAGGGGATGACTGCACAGGAATGGGGCATGTCAGTGACAGTGCTCAGCCACAGCACTCAAGGGAAGTACCACAGATGGAGCAGTGGATGAGAGGATTTGTCTGATGCTGGCAACAACAGAGTGGCCCAGATATTGGCACGAACACAGCATACTGATGCCAACATCATAAAAGTCTTCCACTCCACCCAGATCCAGAGAGATAAAAGGATTAGCTGGCAGCTGTTGCTACCCTATCTCTGCCTGGGGGCAAATTTTTTCATTTTCCAATCAGCAATGCAAATAATTCCACATTTCATTCCAACCATCATAATTCAATTTTGGACAATGCAAGCAAGCAAAGGGCTCAGGTTTACCTCTGCTCTCTTAAGAAATGTTGTAAAGAGAATGTATGGGTTAGACCATACTGTACTTCAAGAAGAAATCCAGACAATACACATAAAACCGTGTTTCTTAATAATGAAACGCCCATTAGGAAGCACCAGGGAACTTTCAAGGATGCCCAGGCAGTCAACATCTACCAAAAAAAAAAAAAAAAAAAAAAAAAAAAAAACCCTCCATAAGCCTCCATAAGAAATTCTTAAGTGAGACAGCTTACCTGAACAAGGAGGAGCTAACGGGCCACCAGACTGATAGCTGGGAATCCAGCATGGGACTGACTCAGGCCCCCCTGAATATGGGTCTCAGCCAGAAGGACTGAGCAGTCTAAGGGACCTCAGACAGTGGAGCCAGGATGTATCCCTGGTGCACAAAAGGACTTTGTGAACACATCCCCCATGGAGGGATAACTGCCTTAATCTAGAGACAGGAGAGAAGCCCTAGTCCCTACTTCACAGGACCTGTCAGATCTACATGACCCCTACTGGATGGCATTCCCCACATATGGAATTTGGGTGGGGGGATGGGAGGGGAGGGTGGTTAGAGTACATGTGAGAGGGCACACAGGGTAAAAGGGAGTGAAGGAGGGAGGGAGAAAGGGAGGGAGGGAGGGAGAGGGAACTGGGATCGACATATAAAATAATAAATTAAATTTAAAAAAAATGCTTTGACTCCAAAATTTAAGTTCAAGGACAAGTTACTGGGGAAAAGGATTTCTATTTTTGTTTCCACATAAAATGAAAAGATATGGATTCCTTCCAGACTAATGTGGTTTGATCAAGCCAGACCACCTGAAACAGAGTACCAGGTGATCCTAAATTCAAAACAGCTGGACAAAGCAGCCTTACAGACTACAGCCAGGATTTCTGAATCTTCTTCGAATCCCCCATGACAGCGCCTCTTACCAGCAGGAAGTAGTTTGGAAAGAACAATGCCCAAATTCCAAAATATTGTCTATAAATGTTTGTTTTCATTAAAAAAAAAAAAAAAAAAAAAAGACTGCAGAAGTTCTCAGAACTGTAAGCAGGCACTGTGTGTGTGTGTGTGTGTGTGTGTGTGTGTGTGTGTGTGCACGTGTTTTTACCAATTGTTTTACTAGTTTTATTGCTTCCCTAGCACCTAACATACTTGACTTAAGAGCGGTTTATTCATTCTCTTCCATTGGAACCCTCTTTTTTCTTCTCTAACAATGACAGAGAATACAGCACATTAGAAATAAAATTCTCAGCAAAAGTTATTCATTGGGAGGATACAGGACTAAAAACCATAGTATATTAATATGTATCTCTAGAGTCACATCACAAGATCCAAATAAGGAAGAACTAATAAAGTATAAAAGAATAGTTTGGGGCTATACTATCATTTTACTATTGGGGTGCTCTGAAGACTAAATCCATAATAGAAAAGGGGATCTCTATTGCCTCCAAAAAAAGCCCAAGTCTCTTTATACCAGATTAAATCAAGCTATAATTATTGTAGAAAATGGTTTGGCCCCTCAAAGAAAGAAGCAGATAAGAGGTTCATATCCTAAATTAACTTCAGTTGTTCCTGGAAGAACTGGAATGGGAGAATGGTCCCACACCATTCTTATTTTCAGAAGAAGAAAGACAAGACCTATAGCATGAAAGGCTCAAGTAAGCAAAGCCATCTCTGGTTCCCAGAGAAGCAGATAACATGAAGCCATTCTCTGGGAGGTACAAGCAAGCAGGGGGATATTTCACCTCACCAGAGGTGACTTAGGGAGACTCAGAACAAGCTTATCAAAAGACTCACTAAGGGTATAGAGTGTCAATATCAAGCAATAACAAATAATGTTTTTAATACCACTTTACAGTTAATAAAAATGTTTATAAATATATCCAGGTCTGGTAGCACAGGCCTGTACTTGTAGGACATGAAAAGCTGTGGCAGGATGGCAAATTCAAGACCTTCATGGACTACAGAGTGAGTGCAAGCTCAGCCTAGACCTACTTAGAGAGATCCTATCTCGAAGTGAAAGAAAGAGCTGAAGATTAAAACTCAAGTATTCAATCCATAGTACTGCAAAAATAAATAATTAATAAAAAAAAAGAAATTCTTAAGTATGGTTGTCACTAGGAGCATTGTCCCCAAACAGTGATTATATGTATATGTCTTTATTTGTATTTATGTTTAATTTCAGTTAAATAATTTCTATTTTGAAAAATATTCACCAGGTTATAATGCACCCTTGTTAAGCTAAAAGTTATTAAGAGTGTATGTGTCCAACTCAGTAAAGTATCAGAAAATGGCATTCCCATTCATTCCTTAAAAATGAGCAATTGTACACTGAGTTGCATTTCTTAAGAGTGAGTTTGCTGGTTCGGTGTCTGGCTGTTTGTTCCCTTTCTTTCCAGGAGGAATAATGGCGCTTTAATACTGTATGCCCTGGAAAGCAGACACTGTTGTATATTCATAATCTGCTATTACCAGGCCTTCAGTCAGAGTTGAGCTACAAGTAAATTCTATTGGGGCTTTTAAACTTTATGTCACAAATTTCTTCTATTTGTTGCTGAAATGTGTGAATGTGATCCTGTTTCAGTGTCATGTTTTTCAATGATGTACAAATTGGAAGTTGAAAAATAATTTTGGGGAAATTCAGAGTTCAGTTTACTTCAAGATACCTAACTATGCACTTTATTAAATATGTTTCTAATAATGACTTTTCAACACAAGGAAGTAGGGAGAACTCTAATGACATGATGAGTGAAGTGGAAGAAAATTAGATTTAGACACAACTTTGCCACTGGCACCATTAATAGTTTTGTTACTTTATTTGAAAGTGATTTCCAGGATGCTGAATATTTTCATTAGTTTCTTGTTCGTTAATAAAGAATATAAGATAGTTTTAACTTCATGTGGTAAATCAAAACCCTCAGAATGAGATATATAAAAATGTCTACCTATCCCTAAGACAAACTTTGTCCAAGTCCGTAACTACACACAGAAGAACACATGATTGTATGTTTCATGCATTTTATGATTAAAATCATAAAATGTTATTAATCATACTAAGAATTTGTTTGCGTAACTTCACATTTATTCTACTAATATCTGTTCCTTAAATTCCAACATTCCCTTCACCATATTCCTTTATCCTTCAATCCAGAGATGTGATTGCTTCCAAAGCCATCATTGTAAATAACTGCATAGGCACTGATAAAGATACTGCTATTTGCAGGTCAGACTTCCTACTAAGGGTGAGCAAATTAAGAACCTTAAGCTAAATCTAAACTATCATTTGTTTTTGAACAACCTACAGGTATGGATTTTTCATTTTGTAATAGTAAGTGGAAAAAGTAAGACAAAGATTGCTCTAGGTTTGCATTCTATCATTGTGATAAACACCATGACAAAGAGTATTTTGGAGGGGAAAGGTTTTATTCCTCCTTTGTGGTTTACAGACCATCCGGAAGAGAATGCAGGGCAGGAAGTTGAGGGAGAGGAACCTAGAAGCAGGAACTGAATGAAGCAGAGGGCTGTGGAGGAATGCTACCTACTACTTCGCTCAGTTTGCTTTCTTACACACCAAGAACTCCTTGTCCAAGGATGGCACCACCCACAATGGGCAGGGCCTTCCCACATCAATCATTCATCAAAAAAATGGCCTCACAGACTTGTCCACCCACTAGTCTGATGAAAATAAGTCCTCAACTTAGGTTCCTTCTTCCCAGATGACTGCAGGTTGTATCGAGTTGGAAAAAAAAAATAACCAACACAAGCATGGTGACACATGCTTACAGTTTAGAAAAGAAGACCAGGAATTCAAGGTTACACTCAGCTACATATAAAACTCAAGTCCATCCTGGGCAACACTGGACCTATCTCAAAAGAACAGAGAACAACTGGAAGAAAACAATAAGAAAATAATAACTCTTGGCATGTGCCAATAAAGTTATATAGTGGCACGGTCTTGTTCATTGCTTCATATATTTCCCTTGGCTGTTTCAAAACAACTGCAGCAGGAAAGGGTAGGAGAGACCCTATCCTGCACAACATGAAATATTTACTATCTGGTCTTTTACAGTAAAGGATTGCCAGCTGCTGTTCCACTTGCTTTTCCCTGGACTCCAGAGGCATCTCAGACTCAGTGTGCTCAAGCCAATTTTTCTGTTTTCTTTAAAAAAGCCAATTTTGGCTCCTAATTGTGAGAAATTATCTATAACTCTTCTGTGTTCTTAACATCTGTCAAGGTTCAAGTTCCTAAAACAGGTAACATGAACAACTGAAAGAGTAATGTACTGCATTTCTTGGCTTCAGTGTATTTCCCAGATGCTTACAACATAATACTCCTCCAAAGCTTTTCAGGGCTCTCTGCTGGAACCCTCTTAAGGGCTCTTGGAAGCCCATTCCTAGCCCACACTTTGTTCCATCTTAGTGGAGAAATCTGGCAAGGTTTGGCTGGTAGGAATTTAAAGTCCCTAAAACATACTGACAGTTAAAGTTACCTCTTTATCTGTTTATCCTTCCCTTTCTCTTTCTCTTATTTCTCTTTCATGCTCTCCCCTTTCCTTCCTTCCTTCCTTCCTTCCTTCAGCCAATCCTCCTTCCTATATATGTGTCTGTCTGTCTGTCTATCTGTCTATCTATCTATCTACCTATATATCTATCTATCTATCTATCTGCAGGTCATCATTCTGTTGATCAGGTTGCACAACTACTTATATACTTTGCCCTTCTGTAGGCAATCCTGTAAGGCAATTTCTTATTTACTGATTGATACGTGAGGACCAGCCTGCCACATGTGATGTCATCCCTGGGCTGGCAGTCCTGGGTGATATAAGAAAGTAGACTGAGCAGATTGTGGGGAGCAAGCCAATAAGCAGTTCCCCTCCATACCATCTACATCAGCTTCTTCCTCCAGGTTCCACCCAGTTTGAATTCTTGACTTGTTTTCCCTCAATTGACCATAACTTGGGATTTGTACACCAAATAAATCTTTCCTCCCCAAGTTGCTATTAGTCATGGTGTTTCATCACAGTGATTGCAGTACTAACTAATACAGAGATTTTCATGAAACCTGTCAATCTTTCTAATGTCACAATTCCTTATTGATAGTCAATTCACATAACAAAGAGCAAGGAGCCAACAACTATCTTTATTTTTCAAGTGTATTTTCTTTCTAGATTTGCCTGCTCCCTGGAAATATTCTTTAATAAACAAACCAAGTCAACTCTAAGAATATGAAACTCCCAGTCCTGTTATTTATTTCTTTGTTTTTAATTAACTTTCAATTTTACAGTAAGAAAAAAAAAATCTAGTTCCTAGTTGATTGCACAAAAGCTTCAAAGATAATTACAGATGTTTGCCATAGACTCTGCCCCAATTTAGTTTAGCATCTTACATTATTACTATGGCATATTTTTCTCCACTAGCAAACCACTATTAACAAAGCATTACCTGAACTCCACAACTTTTAATAGGTGTTTCATTCGCTCTCTACCCTTCCCTTCTACCGTCAATATAACCCAGGATGTAATAATTGGTTTAATTGTCACATTCCCTTGGTTTCCTCTGGCCTGTGACTCTTATTTTGTTTTGTTTTATTTTACCTTATTTTTAAAACTTTAAGAGTTTGATATTTTCTATGCTGTTTCACAATTAGTGTTTGATTTGCTTCTATGATACATATTTTTAAAATTTGTACTGAATTTGTGGATTTGAAGGACAACCACAAATGTAAGGTCTCATTCTAATTGTATCATATCAAGGGCATGTGCTAATAATTCAGTTTATTGGTTATGAGTTAGAATTGATCATCAGATAAAGACAGTGTTACCCTTTTCTTCAAAAATTTACCTTAGTCTCATTACTTTCTATAATGCATTCTTTGGAGGCAAGTTACCTAATACAGCTTACAATGAAAGTACAGCTTACAATGAATCGCCCTGGATAGCTAATAACTGTATATATAATTTGTAATTCCTTTCTATACAGTATTTTTCTCCTCAGCATTCATCCATGTATATCAACATGGATTCATGGATTTTCATGTTACATTATAGTTTATAACTCCTTGCTACATTATTTTCTTTATTACCTGGAGTATTTCATATTTGGCTATGAAACTCTTTTGGGTCAGCTCTGATTGTCTATACGGTCTTCAGCACCTGTGTTTGAGCACTTTTACTTTCTAGTCCTACAGAATTCTCTTAGCTCATTCACTATACTTCCAGCTCTGGACCTGGAGTCAACCATTTCCCCCAAGAGTCTGGTTTCTTTCACTTGAGGAATCATTTTAGAAAGTAAGAATTGGGTGCAGATGGTTTGTTTTACTTTCATCTTGGCTTCTGCTTTGATAGGAAGATATTATCCAGTAGACTTTGTATAAGGCTTTCATTATAATTTTCACAGTTCTTTCGATGAATATGAAAAAAATCACATTCTCATATAAATTCATTTCTACTAATAAAGAAGCAATAAATTGAGACACTTAGTTAAGGTGTCTGTTGTTGTGATAAAAGTGACAGAGGGAGGAAAGGGTTTATTTCTTCCTACGGGTTTTAGTTCACCATTGAGAGAAGTCAGAGCAGCAACAAATGTCAGCAAGAGCTGACACAGAGGCCATGGAGGTGTGGCACCTATTAGCTTGCTTCCCATGGCTTGTTTAGCTTGCTTTTTTATACAACTTAGAACCACCTTCCTAGTGGTGGTACCATAGGCAATTGCTGGACTCTCCACATCAATTTCCCTACTTAAGAAAATGCCACGCTGGTGTGCCTACAAGCCAATCTTATGGAGGAATTTTTCTTTTTTCAACTGACAGTTCCTCTTCCTCAATGAGTCTACCTTGTGTCAATTTCACATAAAACTTACCAACACAGATGTTTTTTGACTTATACAATGCAAGGAATGAGGATCTCTTAGACTGTAAATTATATTACATCTGTGTACTTGTCATTTTTATTGTCAACTTGATAAAACTCAATTCACCTGGGAAGATAGAGTCTCAAATGAAGAATTGCTTACATCAGGCTGTCCTGTGGGCATGTCTGGGGGTAATTGTCTTGACTGATGATTGATGTGCAAGGGCCCATCCCTCTGTGTACATCACCACCTCAGGGCACGTAGGACTAGGCTTTATTAGGAAGCAAGCCAGAGGGAGAGTACCAGTATTCCTCAATGGTTTCTACTTCAGTTTTACCTTGAGGTTCTGCCCTGACTTCCATAAATAATTGATTATACCCTGGAAGTATAAGCCAAAGAAACCTTTTCTCTTCAAGTTGCTTTTGGTCCTGGTATTTATCATATCAGGAAGAAAAATCTGGGAACAACGATGGTTATATATCAACATTGATAACTACTAAAATAAGACACACATATTCTCAAGGGAAAGATTTCCATAGTGCAGGCTATAGAACAGATGCTATCAGTGAAAACAGTCAAGCTCAGGAATCACTGTGCTTTCCACATCTGGATCTCCCCTGCCAAACTCTACCGATTTAACTATTCCTTTGGGATTATGAATGAGAGATTTGGGACATAAGAAAAAGTTTCAAATATTGAGAATCATGAAAACATCCACTTGAGGAATGCAAATCATGTAGTCTATGGGAAACAACTTCAGCAAGAAGTTTTGTTTTTTAAGGGAAATGAATGTGTTCAATGTAATTTATTAATAATGATATTTTATATGTAGAAAAGGTACCTTTTTCCAGTTAATTTTAGACATTTTGCAGTCAAAGTAAGAAAGGCTAGAACATAAAACAAATGACAAATGATGTGAAATAACACACTGAAAGCTAACTGATGGTGCGGGAGAAGAGGCACTAGGTAACATTCACTCTCACATAAACTGCTATATACTAAAAGTACAGTTGGTCATTTGCCTGGCTCCTGGCACATAGGTCCTAAAACCCTCAGGGTTTTGGAGAGCTAAGAAGTGTCCTTTGATTTTCATCACACTCCCTTTCAGGTACACCAGAGATTGTGCTAACAAGGTGTGTTAATAAGGGTTCCAATTGCTGTGAAGAGACAGCATGACCATAGCAACTCTTATAAAGGAAAACATTTCATTGGGATGATTCAGTTACAGTTCAGGGATCCAGTCCATTATCATCATGGTCATCATGGTGGGACATGGCAGCGAGCAAGCAGACATAGTGCTACAGAAGTAACTATATATGCGGGCAATAGGAAGGCGATTGTCTTACTGTGAGTGGCTTGAGCATATATGAACCCACAAAGCTCATCTCCACAGTGACACATTTCTTTCAACAAGGCCTATCCAACCTATCCAACAAAACCACACAGCTAAATAGTGCCACTTCATTTGGCGTCAATTTTTTTTTTCCAAATCATCACACAGGGGAACTCAAAGCAGGGTCTCTAATAGTTTCAGAAAACAGGCTAACAAAACAACAACAACAACAACAAAAACAAAACAAAAACAACAACAACAACAACAAAAACCTACACACAGGAATAGAAGGGAGAAACATTTAATTCTGTTCTAAAACTTTTGTAATGGACTAAGGGGAGGTGGATTTCTGAATTTTTGGCAAAGGCTTTTGTTGAACAAGAGAGATTTCTGACAGCTCAATGTTTTGAAATGGTTAAGGGTAGTGGCCACAGAACAGACTTGGATGGTCTATATACTCCTCAGAACTGAGAAGAGCCCCAAGCTTCTTGAGTATCTTTCCAGAATTCTGTAAGTCATTTAAAAATTTATTGCAATGAGGGTGGGACTGTGAAAGCCCTCAATTTTATACTTGCTTAAGCAGAAGTCTGGGATGCATCTATTATTTGGTGACTATGGTAAAATTATTTTGTGGGACAAAGACCTTAAATTAGAGTCTACATGAAAGCTATGAATTAGGATCTGAATTAGACTGAGTGGAGAATGGGTTGTTGCCAAGAAGACTACACACCTGTTGTCACAGTCTTGTTAGGAAATAGTGGACATACAAAAAATATGAATATTTAGCATAAAGAAATACTAATACATGTCAAGGTCATGCATAGTTTCTAAACAGTTCTTAATTCTGAACTTCTTTTCTTAGTGTCTTCAGTTCAGTAGAGGGAGAAAGAAATGAAATTAAAAAAAAAAAGATTGCTGCTATGTCTTGAAATTGCAATTAAACAATTATAGTTTTCCTTTAAAAATAGCATTAGGTATGAACACCACAGCATTTTTAATGCATTATTTTTGAAAGAAAAAAAAAACAAGAAAAGAAGGAATGAATGAATGAATAAATTACAGACTCAAACATAAACATAGAGAATTTATGTTTTTGTTTTATAGATATTAAATAGAAAACATACAACTTTGGGCATAAGAAGTGGCCTTGTTCCAATGGCACAGAAGTAACTTTTGAGGTAGAAGGGTAAGATATTATGTTCTTCCAAATTCATGAACTACGTAGAAAGGCCTTCTAGAGTGAAAAAAAAAAAAAAAAAGCAAGAATCATTCAGACAAAGAATGACAGAAGGGATATGTGTGACACAGGAATACCCAAATGCCAGGGATAGCCATACATTAATCATCCACTATTTTACAGTAACTGGTAATAATATATTCTTTATTCTATATTTGTGTCTTCTGTTCTTCAAGAGGAAGGCTCTTTTCCTTTAATAAAAGTGCATCATGGACAGACTTTTTTAAATTATAAATTTTATTTCATTTTGTAATAAATGCAATTAGATTTGGCCTTGGCAACAAGGACAATAGGGAAATAATTAATGTCATGTCAGGCAAACATAAAATAAAGCACACACTCACAATCCATGAAGCTCTTTCCAGTTAATTCATGGACCTTGAAAGCAAACAATATATAAACAAACAACTTAAAGAAATGTACAAAAACAAGGTTGATAAGAGTGTGTGTCTCTACATTTGTCTACGTTTTTGAGGAATTTTGCTAGTACTAAAAAGTACCATCTAGGGCATGTAATTTTAATTGGCATGTTAGCTTGGGGTCTGACCTAACAAGGTAAGCACAGTAGGTCACAAGAATTGGAAACCAGAACTTGATAATAAATACAAGGTGAGCAGGACATGTCTATATCCCCAGCTCAGGTAAAATAACTATTGTAAGCTGCAGGATAACTGGGCTATGGAGTTTCAGTTACTGTAACATGGAGGAAATTATGCCTATTGAATGATATTATAAGGATATAGAAATGCAGTAATTAAGAACATACATATAGTACTGGTGAATCATTGAATCCATATCAGTGAAAATAGTGTTAGAGCAGGATCACAGGAATAAGTGGGACATGACAACGTCATTTTTCTAAGACACTTGCTAACAATGCAAATTGTTCCTCCTCTTAACCACTGAAAAAATCCCAAGTATCAGAACTTCTGAACTATTCCTTCAAAGTCTGCACCTCTGGTAAGTTTTGTCACACAAAAGTATGAACAAATTCAAGCTCCCATGCAAAAGTCTTCAATGCATATTAGTTTATATATGTTATCTATATTTTAAGTTTGTAAATACTATTAATTTCTTAAAGCAATCAGAAAGCATTATACTATTAAATCTTGTCTATGAGAGTCCAGACTGTAATCCCAAATTAAATGAATGTAAGAAGCATAGATATTTAGGCATCCACTGTTTCCTCCTTCTTTATCAATAGGTAGTGGTATCAAAATGTGATTAATGCATTAAAAATTTAAATTTTAATCATATATTTAAGTGGTATTGGAGATGTCGCTTGGTTCATAGACAGCACTTGCCTAGCACTATGTAAAGCCCTGGTTTAGATTCAAGGACTATATGAAACCATGAGTGATAATGCTTATCTGTAGTCCCAGCATTGGGAAGGTGGAGGCAGGAGAATCCAGATTCTGTTCAAGGTAATTTCCAGGTATATAGTAGACTGAATACCAGCCAAGACTACATGAGACCCTATCTCAGTACATATACTTATATTCTTATATGACAGAGAGAGAGAGAGAAAGAGGGTAAGTTTAAAATATGTCCAAGACTAAACAATCCAGTGTAATTTTTAGGCCTTTTGAGACTTGGTGTTTTTCCAAATTTAATTTTATATATTCTAACTACATATACTAGACCAAGTAAATAAATGCACTCCATAAACTGGTGTTTACTAACTAGTTAAATGTACTAAAGAAATATCAATGCTAACTAAGTTTAGAGAAAGTAGACTTAATGTATTTTTAGAATAATTCTAACTAGTAAATAAAAAGTCCAATAATTTTCTCATTTTCATTCTTGTTGAGGACTGCAATGCAAACTTTGAACACAACTGTTGAGTTGTATTGAAAAAAAAATCTATACAGTGACAATACATTGTATCTGTGGAATTTCTTTTCTTTAAGTACATATTTTACTATATAATCATGATCAAACAAATTAAAAACTATACCAATCTCAACTTTTTTCTGGATGGGTGGCAAGCAAATGTTTGACATGAAGGTGGAAGGGAGCAGTGGGGTGAGTATTATCAAGATACATTGTGCATATACATAAAATGTCAAAGAATACATGAAAGACATTCTAAAATACTTTTTCTATTGGCAGTGCCTTTTGAGATTAAAAAATGAAACCCATTTCATTCATTATATTATGCTAACACCAGAACAAAAATTTAATTATTTTATCAAGGAGAGTAGCTTACTTATTTCTAAGAGAAGGCACCTTTAAATGTAGCTTCAGGAACCATTAGTTAAAATTTACATTCTTGACAAGTATCTGCTGATTTTTCTCCTTGAAAATGGCCACTAAAAGTAAATGACAAACACACTGAAAATTTTACTGTCAATGTGACAGATATGTGGTAGATGATCTTCAACTATGTGGATCCCTTTCTGGGCTTTATATTTTGTACTTTATACTTTTGCTAGCCCAAGATGATTCTAAAGAACTTCACATTTTTTTTCCTGCCACTCAGATAAATCATTATGTTTAAAAATAGATAACATCCACGGATATTAAAATATGTGATATAAAACAGATGAAGTTGGTAAAATCACACCTGTTCTAAAGTAATAGATGGGAGGCATTCAATTCCCATTTCAGCTGTTGAATGATTAAAAATGTCTTTTGGTTCATGTTTTTATTCATTTTCATTATTAGGAATGTGGATTTTTTTTATTATTTTAGGAAGGTATTATGACTAGGAAGGCAATTCCATCTTGGAAATAAATTTTCAATAGCAGTATTTTCTTGATGGTGATTTATTACTTAATTTCACCTATTTTTTTCTCTTCTGTTTTGTGGTTTGTCAGGTGATACTACTTATGTGACATACAGACAAAATTTTAGATATTCCCCTTTATATTTGAATTTCTACTCAATTCTCATCATATATAGCAGAGGAGAGCTTTACCAGTGTTACAAAGAAGCAAGTGCCCTGACCAAATGGTCTGGCTATATTACTTCAAAAGTGACAAAGAAAGTGCTGTCCAGAGATCTCCCAGGGACAGTGTGTCTTTATTCTGTCATTTGTAGTAAAATGTTCCTTCTTAGTTTGAACTCATTTCCCTAGGACAAAATTAGACAAAGCATCTAAAATACTATAGGGCTATTCACTTAATTAGGAGTTAAAGTTATAGTTTCAGGAAGAATGATAAGAAAAGATAAATTATGATATCAGAACCTAGTCTGTTCTTTATAATTTACTTAGTATTTAGATAAGGATTAATTGCATCCAAAACCAGAGGAAGAAACTCTATTGTTTCATTTGCCTAAAATTTGATGCCTTCTTGCATGAGTGAATGAAAATCAGTACTACCTCAGGACCATTGTGAGGCACAGAGGAGGCAATAAGCATATAGTTTTAGCATACTGTATAAGGTCTATGGTAGGTCTTGAAACATAGTAGGAGATGTGTGTGGGTGGCCAATGTTCTGAGGTAAAAAGGATTCCTTCTAGCTATTTTTTATATCAAGATAATGCACATCTCTTAGGAAGGAAAACTCTGATGTATGCAGTAGATGAAGAAAGTAACATCCATTAGGGGAAAAAAAAAACTGTCTTAATTTTTCCAAAACATCTCCCTGAGAATTCTATATTATGTAATAGTTTCTGGGGAATATTCTTTAAGTCAATCTGTTTGGCAATAGCATTGTGTTTATATGTAATGTGTTTATGCCTAAAACACATACAGTAATGTTTACTGGAATTTTAGAGTATTTTAAGCAGTCTCAAATTTGGAATAACCTACATGTGTTTGAGTAGGTTGATTGCATACTCGTCATTTGTTAAAAATGAAATCCCATCTGGCATTTAGATATTAAGTGAGAATAGTATTTACAAGGGAGCCTGAAATTTTACCTAAAGACAATTAAAAGCAGACACTAGAAAGAAAAGATTAACAACTGCTCTCAAATGCTACATGTACTTTCTATATAAAATGAATAAAAACACCCATATAACTAAGCTTGGTGGGTCCTATAATCCCAGCAACTGGGGAGACTGAAAGAATGAAACACAAATTATAGTATAGACCGACAACATAATGGATGGAACCCCATCTTAAATGTCCATGCTTTCCAACTGAGAATCTCCTAAAAAGTACTGCAGAGAACAACATATGGTGGCAGTCTTTAAAAAGGAAGGAAAAAAAATGGCTTAATTTTACTGGGTGGGTGAAAGGGTATCCAGTTTTGAACCACCTCCCACAAAACACCAAAATATTTTTCTCTTCAAGGAAATAGAGAGGACACACAAAGGAATCCTTCCTAAGGACTCAGACTTTCAGTGCTAAGCGAAGATGGAGAGAAAGGAAAGAACTTATTGCCCAAGGGAGCAATGCTTTATGGATAACATGCTGCTGAAAATCATTGGCTTTAGAGGGAAATTTAAGCATCTTTATAAGCAGACTGGGACTTTACAAACAGTTATAAGAGTTCTAATAAAATACAGAGACATTGCAGCAGAGGCTACTGTGAGCAAAGAACAACCGCCAATAGAGAAAAAGATCAATCGAACTTGAGAAAATAGAGCAAAAGGAAGTCCAGAGAAGCTTAAAAAGATTAATTCTTTTACAATGGTGGCTAAGGCATTTCATTAGAAGAAAATTAGTTATGGCTATCACAGCTACTGTACATATGACTTCTAAGTTGGTAAGATGTATATACTCCCTCTTTATGAGAGTTGGCTCAGTTACGAACTAAGAAGGGAGCTTCATAAAACATTCATTGACAGAATGGACAGAATCCTAGAGACCGCTGGAGAGGTGTTTTCTCCATTGGCTCTGTGATAATCTGGATAACCATGACATTAGCCACTGTTTCATAAAATCCTCACTGTATTGTAATTATGGTATCAAATTTGAGTGTGTGGGTGGGTGTCTTTAGAGTAAAGAGTAGTTATAGGATGCTAAATTAAGCCTGTAGAAACTTTGATGATTTCATTAATTCCTCCTCACAATAATACTAAATTATTCACTGAGCACTGAGAACCACCACTTAATTACCCAATCTAAACAACAGGTTATTTATATAGTTTAAAACCTGGTGCTTCCCCTTGGATTAGGAACAAGAGTTATGTTAAAAGTCCCAACTCCTAGAAAGGTTCCTATGAAGCGTACATTATTTGGAAATAGGGTTATTACAAATGTGATAAAGTGAATGTTATCCTGTTTGAGAAGTGTGCATTATTAGTCAAATTATGACTGGGGTCTTTATATGGAGAGAAATACCAAGGAGAATGGGCTTTAGAGATGGTGGGTGTCTGGAGGCTGATGCTACAAGCAAAGACTTTTTGGGGCAAGGATAGGATCTACTTTCGAGGTGTCTAGTTCTAAACCTCAGAGCAATTTCATGAAAAGTGCCTGCGCAAAACTGAACCCTTCAACATTCAGTTATGAATTGGAAAGAGCTCTTGGAGCTTAGCCCCTCCCTGAAGAGCTGACAGTGATTGAAGGCTGCTGGGGGAGGGGAGAGTTACTGTCTACAGTACATAGTTCTACATTCATGCCCAAGTAGGCAGCCTTGATTCAACTCCATGGGTAATAAAAGAAAACCAAAACCAAACATCATGGAGGGAGGGGAACTTGTTGTAAAGGGGAAGGGTAGTGGGGAGAGGGAGATACGAGGTGTTCAGGTGAATTTGACAAAAATGTCTGGAATTGCCAAAGAATATGTAAAGAAAAATTCTCACCAAATTACTGCTTATAAAAATGAAATTAGGACAGGAGATTTGACTCATGCCTCCATACATGAAATTTCCAAAACAGCAAAATAATCATTAAAACAAAGGACGCAGGGGCTGATTCAAAAGATATTGTACAACTTGGAGAATGGAAAAACAAAACAGCAGACTCTCAGTATAAACAATTACAATAATAAAAGGGTGTATTTGTCAAACTAAAATTGTGTTACATGACTACAATCCTGCACATCAAAGATGAACACTCAATATAAATAAGCTAACTTAAAGAAAAATTCCTTACTTGGGTGAGGTACCCAAGTACCTCTTTTAATCCCATCTGTCTGGAGTCTGAAATAGATGATTAGCAAAATCTGAAGGCTAGCTTGGGCCATAAAGCAAAGTTCAGGAGTGTCAAAAACCAAAACAAGAACAAAAACACACAGAGAAAGAAAAATTCTGTTCTTCATTTTCTTCCTTCCAAATTCTTTAATTATTGACATGTGGCTTCTATATACCCATTTTCCCCTGTAGAAACACTCAGCTATTTTTATTTGACATGTACTATTTTTATTGAGTGTCATCCCAGGGATGACAGTATTGGAAGGTACCGTGAACCTTCCAGAAATGAGTCCTTAGATCAATTAGTGGGAAGGTTGAGACGAAACTAAAAATACACAAAATATATCATTTCTAAGGCTTTGTGCAGTTCTTAGTGGGACAGGTCTTTCAAAATGTAATGAAGGCTAATCTAGGAGAGTAATTTCTACTAGTTCTTCTGTAGATCATGGGAAGATGTGATTTAACTGTTATTGACAGATGTCTAAAGTAACATTTTAGTGGCAGAAGAGACAGCTCAGAGGTTAAGAGCACTTTCTGCTCTTGTAGAGAACTTGGGTTCAGTTCCCAGCACCAACATCAGTTGGCTATAACTGCTGTGTCAGGTGTAAGCACTGAGCCCACTGGCATCTGTACACACGGGATGCACATAAACTTGTGCAAGCACATCCACACAAATAAAAATAAGTAAATACATCTTTTTTCAATAAATGGGTAATTTTGTTTTTCTTTCAAGGAAAGGACTCCACAATTGGCATGCAAACAGCTATTTTTTAAGTGATACTTTGCCTTCACAGACTCTGTCTGACCCATCATACTCTCTACAGCACATGAAACTAGCCAGTGGGAAGGGTAAAACCGAACAGTGCCTTCATTTAAGCACGTCTAGGAGCTGCAGCCACCACTCCTGCCTATAACACTGCTGGCTAACACACATTGCTCTGCAGTAGACTGCAAAGAAAAGGTGCAAAGCATCCTGCTTTGAAGGAGCTAATTGGCTTCCACAAATAAGGCGTTCAAATACAGCAGAAGAAAGGGGAGAAACATCAGGATAATTTTTAGTTGTTTCTGCTACATCGATGTTCACTATCAAAAAATTCACATACATGCTTTGATATAACACCAAATTATTCAATTTCTATGAAGAAAACTAACCAACTCCCACATAATGAAAAATGAGTCCGTTTCTTCCTCTGGGTGTCCTGCTGCTTCTTTCTGGCCTAGACTGACATTTTGAGAGATTTAACTCCCTGGGCTTCCTAGCTTTTCCATCAGTCTTTTTGTACTGGAGGAAGGAGGGTGTAACTGTGGTATTGTAAACCACTCTTTTACTCTTTATACCTGCATTGCAAGTTGCTATGAAAGCAGGCCTTAAAGCGCCAATGCCAGGACACCTGCTTCCAATTTCCAATACATGAATGATCACCCTGCTTTTACACTATGTGTATTCAGAACTGGCGCCTGCACTGAGTCTATCTTTTCAATAACAGTGTGCAAAAGTCACCTGCCACTAAAAGCAGCAAATGATATGGCTTCATAGAAAACACAAAACCCATTCAACCTCCAGTGTTCGGATTGTCACAAAGCCAATGGTCTTTTCATCTGGAGTCAATACATTAATGAGATTTTGATTTCCTGGATAATATAGCTGATTTTTTATTTTTTAAGGAAATGCATAGGAGAGGATGGCTCTTCACCCAGATGCTTTCTCTTGGGGAGTGGGGGAAGGGATACTAGTAGAGGAAAAGCCATAGAGTCTCAGCTGTCTTTGTGCTGTACTCTAGGCAAGAAGAAAATGTAGCCCACTGGCCTTTCAATAAGCCAGTACCCGAAATCAAAACTCTGAAGACATAAACGCACAATGACCAGAATATGAAACCTCTACAGAAATCTTTTTAAGTGCTCTAAAGTAAATTAAATACATATCACTAGCATTAAAATATATTAGACAAGAAGAAATGTAAGCTTATTTATATAAAATACAAAGTACCATTGGAAATGAGGGGGACATATCTGCGTATAAACAATTACCCAGAGTTGACTTTTTAGCCAAATGCAAATATTTACCTGTTCTTTATGTAATATTTTAAATAGAATTTTTCCCCATTTTTCTGTAAAAGTTGCTTTTAGAATTCAAAGGTTTGACTATGAAGACTTTATTCATTCATGCCTTTAAAAGTCTATGTATTATAAAATATTCTGTTATACATAGAAACACAGTTTTAAATTAGGCTTTAAGAGTTTCCCATTTCATCAAATTTTCCCTTAGGAGTTTCAGCTAATTAAACAAACGATTGCAAAATATACCCATGTCAACCCTCCTGGCTCTTACAAAGGACAACTGAAGCCAACTTTCAGTCATCTGTATTATGGTTGCTGGTCTTGGCTCATGCCCTCACTGTATCCCAGGAGACATATGCACTGTGTGAAAATAAGAGGAACTCTAGATATTCAAGAGAGCATGGAAAAAATGCAATCAAGTTTCATGTTTGTGTAGATATTCAACACTGGGAACTACTCCTCAGGAAAAATAATTTGTTTCACTTTATCCAGAACTACTATCCAAGTGTTAGAAGGACTGCCTAACAAACATATGGCCCTATTTTCAACCCCAGCTACTGAAAAATATAAGAAAGAAATAGAAAGTATGTGGCTGGTTGGGGGGGTAAGAAAAGAGGGAGGGAAAGAAAAGAAGAACTGAGAAAGAAAAAGTATGTGTGTGTGTGGGGGGGGGGGACCTAAGAACCTTAAGCCATTGGCCAAATAGTTAATAATTAATATAACCCTCTGTGTGTTTATTTGGGATTAAATGGCTATGGGACCAGGCAGAACAGAAATATTCATCTATAGAAAGGAAAGCTTTAAGAGAAATCTGCAACTCTGAAGTTAGCCAAAGAGGGACCCTTTCCCCCAAGTGGCATTCATGAACATAAACTATTTTAAACCTTCCGCATCAGGTGCAATCTCAAGACCAGCAGTGGTTCTTTGTAGATACTTAAGAAAAATAAGATTTTCCTGTGTGGGCCATTCCCTATGAACCTGCTTTTGCTACTCTGGCTCGTAAGTGCACATGTCATCTATAAAGCCTAAACAAAACGAAATTTCTATGATGTCTTAAATTTATTTACATGTCCCAAAAGGTGAAAGGGACATGAAATGGGGGAGGGGTAGTCAGATAACCAGCAGCAGGTTGAGAAGAATCAAACACTACCTTATTTTATGGAGTATCCATGTTAAACTCTTAACTCAAATCCTGTGATATCCACGTGAAAGCCACAACACACTGAAGCAAGAATCATTTCTCTGTAACGCCTACCTTTCTGCCACATACCTTCCTTGCTTCCCTCTCTAAAGGAAGCTTCTACAGTTCAATGTTGTTTCATGATACTACATGATAACTCATGATACAGCAAAGCTTTCTTCTCCCAGCCCCCACTTCCTGTCCCAAGCATCAAACTCAGGGCTTAGCACTTTCCCAGGGAGCTACAGTTCACAATCCCCAATGCTATTTCTAATTGCCACCTATATTTATTTACTCATGATAGTTGAAGGAATCTTTTCCCAAAACTGGTGATTTCTGGAGCTAGATTCTGTTAGTCAATAAATCTATTTTTTTTTTAAGAGTCCTTCTTCTTAAGTGTTTGGTTTAAAAAGAAAAACACAACAAACCAACTAAGAAAAGAAGAAAAACTCAAAAGAGCATGCCTGTTTCAAAGGCAAATGGAAGTACCATGAAACTCCTCAATCCATCCCACTCCCAATCATTTTTTTTTCCTTTCTGTTAATCCAAGAAACATAATCTAGCTGGACAATGTGTACGGTTGCAGCTTCTGGGTGAGTGAGGCAAGAGGGCAGTTTGCTTCAAGTTAAACTAAGTGATAGAGAGCCCCTATCTCAAAAACAAAACCAAGCAAGAGGAAAACAAAACAAAACAAACAAACAAACAAACAAAAAAACACAGTATGACTACAAAAGTTATACCGTAAAAACACACAGAAAATGTCACTCATACATGATGAGAACAGGGCATAGAAACTAGCCAGGTAAGATAGGCAGGTATCAGCAGTTCCAAGAATGCCCCTGATTTCTGTCCTTGGCTTCAGGTAAGGGATGTCAGAAGGAAACTCTGGTTTCCCAACTCTTCTCTTTTAAATAGGCATCCCTGCCTGGAAATTATCCAGGAGGAAGTGATAGAAATTCCATCCAGACACTCAACCCTCTGCTGAGACCTTTTACATTGGATCTCTCTGACTTTTTGTCTGCTCCTTTGGTTTCTGAGACAGGATATCACTATGTAGACCAAACTCACAGAGGAATGCCTGATTCTGACTCCCAAGTACAGGGATTAAAGGGGTTCACCACCAGGCTCAGCCAGAATTTCTGGACTGTGATGGCTGAAATGGATTACATCTATTCCTCAGCCTGAGTCCATCTAATTGAACTTAGAGTGTCAACTTTATAAGAAGAAATGTTAAAGTAACTGAATGCAAAACAAAAATAAAAGGAAAAACTGCTCCTAGGTGGGGTGTAGGTGAAAGTTTATTGTAGATAAAAGGGAGAACATAGACAGAGGCAGGTACATTTGGGAGCCAGAGTGGACATGAACTGAGCTGGGTCATATGGGGGAGATGGGGGAAGAAAGGGAGAGGGAAGAAAAAGATGCAGCAGCCAAGAGGGCAAAGGTACAGACAAAGAAGTGTGTAACCAAAATGGTGGCCTTTATACGGAAAGGCAACCCAGCCCACTGGGATGGAGAGTTCAGGGTAGAAAGCAGGGTATGAAAGCCAAGAGAACCCTATAAGAGGTAGGGGCTGAGGAATGCTGGGAGAACTTGGCAGCTAGATTTGCTTTGATAGGTTAAATAGGCATTCAGCCATTCTTCCCATGGTTTGAGACCATATAGGCCACCAAGGATGAACCTCTCCCTCATAATCAGTCTTGGATCCTACCTCCTGTTCTCCTGAAAGTTTAAGTACCAACTTTGCCACACCTTGGCCTCCTGGTCAAAAGAATGGGAGACCCTGGGCCTTTCTGAAGTGTCAATCTACTTGTGAGTTTTATCCCCTTTGTAGGAATCCCCTACAATGATTCCTCAAGCTGATCTACAAAGGCATGCTAAGGAGATGGGGAGGAATAACTGTCTGCTTATTTAGACAATATATTTATTTTTCCTAGAAACCCCTCCTCCATGCCTACTTTTCCAAGTCACTCAGAAGAGAATAGCATTTCCTTTTTCTTCTTGCCATCTCCTTGTCTTTCAGCCACTAACCTAAAGCCTAGGCAAGCTTTCCCTGACAGGCTGGCCTTTCTCATTCATTCCCATCTCTCACAGTTTTCCTGAGGTTCTGAGCCAACCCCTTATATCACTGATACTTCGCCACATGATGGCTTCCCAAGTTCCATTGCTGAACACACTGCTGGATTTCTAAAATCACAACATAAAAGGGATGCATGGTCTTCTCTCTTTTTAGTCCCATCTCTCTCCTACCAGAAGATGGTAAGACTGCTCAGCCTGCCTGCCCTTAAGTTTTTAAAATTGTCCTCAAGTCTCCTCCACAATATGTTTTTAAATCTTTTTATTGATGAGACTAAAAATCTAAAAGAAGTGATCCCCACATTTCCTGGGTAACATTACAGCAAACATTGAAAACTATTGCTTAAGGTACAACCACTTTAAACACTATAGCAGATGCCCCCTTCCTCCTGTCCTCATACCACTTAACTCTGCTTACAAGTTCCCTGCTCAGAAAAGCTCCCACAACACAGCAGGTGCTCATATTCAGTACCAAACTTCATGCTAGGTTTTTGGCATTGAACCTTCTAGGCACTTCAAAACTTTCATGAAACTGGACAAATTCATCAAGAATTTAGAAGATCTTCAGATCTTTCCTTAGGGAGGACATAACATTTTTGTTTCTAAACAGAAAAGTAATGTTTGTTTGTTTGTTTGCTTGCTTGCTTGCTTTTCCTTTCTTTCCCCCCTTTGTTTCTTTATTTGTTTTGCTTTTGAGAAGCACAGTGTCACTCTATTCTGTTCTAGAACTGACTGATAGCCTAGCCTGGTCTTAAAGTCACAGATGATTCTAGCCACATGAATGACGGGATTATAGGAACGAATCATTACACCTGTTGTGCTGATTTGATCAAGAATTGTCCGGCAGAGGGATGGGATGGGAGGGTGTGGGGGGGGCGTGAGAGAGTGGGAGAGAGGGACAGAGGGAGAGTGATGGGAGATGTCATTCTGTAAATATGTTTCTCATACTGGTTAATTAATAAAGCACTGTTGGCCAATAGGAAAGGCACATAGGAGGGACTATGAGACAAGGAGGAAAGAGGAAGGAGTAAGGAGGAGTCAAGATGGAAAGACTTGGGAGATGAGATGCCTACCCCACTCCCCGGTAAGGTGAAACCACATGGAAATACATAGATTAACACAAATGGGTTAATACTTAACAGAGCTAGCCAATAAGAAACTAGTACCTGGCCAATAACATTATATCAAATACAGAGTTTCAGTGTGTTATTTGGGGCTGGCGCAGAGGCAGGACAAGACCGGTGGCGGGAGGAAAATCCTTACTTGTTACAGGAGAGAGGGAGGAATTGTCCTCCAGATTCTTAGAATGCTTAGATCCCAGTCTTTGGTGCTGTTTGCAGAGCTTTCAGTAGTATAGCCTTGCTAGAGGAAGTTTGTCACTTGGGGAATATTCAGATATTTAAAAATAACCTTGCCTACTTCCAGTTTGCTCTTACTACTTCAAACTTGTGGTTTAAAATACGGACTCTCAGCATTGTGCTCCAGCCACCATGTCTGCCTGCTGGTTCTGCCCCATTATTATGGACTTCAAGCCCTGGAAGCATTAGCCAAAATTAGCCCTTCTACAAGTCTTGGTCATGATGTTTTGTCACAGCCACAGAAAAGTAACTTGCCCTTTTATTATTTATTTTTGTGTGTAATAAAGATTATTTGGTGGTATAAGAGGGTTGGTGATTTTGAAGTTTTACAATGCTATACATTTATGTGTATGTATTAGACACCTAGCTTTATTAACCAATGTAACTTAACCAATGTTAACTTATTTGTGCATGTTCATATTCTCATATTTTATATAACCTTCCATGTTCAAAGATAGCTTCAATTTGCTTCATACATAGTTCTAATAAATAGAGCAATCCTGTGTTTATCTACTTGATAATCGTACACTACATAGAATCCTAAAATTAATGTGTAACTGCCACGAGGTGGTCTATAAACATTTCCTGTTTATTTCTGTGTCTTTTTGTAGGATTAACTTCATATTACATCTGGTAAATAACATAAAACTGCTGGGAATACTTTTTAAATAACTTCATAAACTGAGTTTAGGGTTTCTTGGTTTTAGTTGATCTCTGATGCAAGGATACTGTTGGGGTGGTTAATGACTATTCCTTTTTCTCATGTCCAGGATAGAATTCAGAAAGTGTGGCCATTACTATACATCACAATGAGGAATTCACTCAGCTTGAAGTCTAGATAATGAGATTCATGATGGGGAGGATTTGTAGAAAAGAAAACCAACTTTGTTAAAACACAGCAAAGACAATTCTACAGTTCCTATACTGCATAAATGATTCTCCACTCCAATCCCATCAATGGAGTTTGCTTCATTTGGGTTTAAAACAATGCAGGGCCACCTCCATCCTAACCCTGAGAAATGCAGCTTATTGACTAGCAATAGCATTGCAATCTTATGTTCCTTGAAGACTATCATGGATATTACTTTCCAGTGGTATTATAATAGATACTTATGGGAGCCTCTTGGAAACCCAAAGCCAGCATGACAATTACTTTTGGTGGAGATCTTTTAATTCAGTAGATGCTGATAGAAGCCTGCTCAGAGTGTCTCTGACAGCAGTCATTTTCTGGAGGTAAAACTATAAAATGATTTCTGGGCATCTCATCAACATTCACCTGGCCCCTATTGCTTATGGACCCAGGGTGAAGGGGAACATTAGTCATAGAACATGGGCTTGGGCAAATACCTTACCAATCAGAGGGAGGAAGGGAGAGAAAAGAGGGAGGGGGAGAGGGATCAGGAACAGTAGATAGCCTCCAAAGGCTGGGGTGGGAGGACAAAACCCTACAATCAATTGTCACTTCCTAAGTTTCTATGAATCCCAGTCAAGTTCTGTGATCTGATACTCAATTCACTTCTCCATAGCCCCATTTCTGAACACTGCTGTAGTTTTGAACCTGAACCTGGAAATATTTTCTGGGTTTTGAAGACAACATAAGAGGGGAAACTTTCTAGGGAGACTAAAGAGAAGAAAAGGACCACATATATCCATTCTGATAAGTTTTATAGTCCTGGAAAAGTAAGGAACACCAGTGAAACCTAGGAAGATAGACATGGTCTTCTTTAATTCTCATTGGTTCTCCTAAGTACCATTTTTCTTTCCTGAAGAGACCATAAAACGCTTCCTCTCCCTTCTATAACTCAGGTTTATAACCATCAAATTCTAATTACCCATTCAGATTACCCATTATTAAGCACCCTCTGTGTACAAGTGTTTGCATGTGTATTACAACTATAAATTAACCTTTTCTCTTGGTAAGATATCTGTCTTGGTCAATGTTCTGTTACTGTGAAGAGTAACTTTTATAAAAGAAAGCATTTAATTGGGTCTTACTTATAGTTTCAGATGTTTAGTCCATTATTATGGCAGGAAGTATAGTGGTACCCAGTCCAAAATGATCCTGGAGAAGTAGGTCTAAGTTTCTACATCAAGATTACCAGGCAGCAGGAAGAAAGTGGGGGAAACCTCAAGGCCTATAGCCAGTTTCTCTAAGAGTGACTCACCTACTTCAACAAGACCACATTCCTAATCCTTCTCAAGTAGGGCACTCCCTGAAGACTAAGGATACAAAAAAAAAAAAAAAAAAATGAACCTATGGGGGCTATTCATATTCAGACCACCACAATATATATATGTGTGTGTGTGTGTATGTGTGTGTGTGTGTGTTTGTGTGTGTGTGTACATATGTATATATATTTAAAAATTTTATACATAAAAATGTATTTTTTGAATTTAAATTTGAAACAAGCTTGTTTTACATATCAATCCCAGTTCCTGCAACCCACCCCTGCCTGTTCTCCCATGTTCTCCCCACCAGTCCCCATCCCATTTGCTCTCCAGGGAGGGTGAGGCCTTCCATGGGGAGTCTTCAATTGGAGTGGGGCCCAGGCCCTCCCCCATGTGTCTAGGCTGAGGGAGTATCCCTCTAACCACAAGGACTTTTGTCAGATTAATCCAGAGACCTCAGCAGTTAATCCTCATACTAATATTTTGTTATCTCTTTAATAACTTATACTCTAAACACACACACACACACACACACACACACACACACCACAATAACTGATTACTGTTTGCAATCTTTTTCAGAGTCCTAGTTATGGCATCAAAAGCTGGATATGTCATTTTTTCCCCATTTTTATTTAAATTAGAAACAATCTTATTTTACAAATCTATCCCAGTTGCCTCTCTGTCCCATCCTCCCATGGCCCTCACCGACCTCCATCCCATCCCCCTTCTGCTTCTCAGGGATCCATACCTCCAGAGAAGCTAGGAAACAAGGAGGACCCTAATAGAGACAAATGTAGTCCCCCAGAGAAGGGGGAAGGGACAAGATCTCCTGAGCAAATTGGGAGCACGGTGGGAGTGGGTGGGTGGGAGTTAGGAGAAAGAGAAGCAGAAGCGGGGGAGACAAGTGATTTTTATTATCTCTAAGTCTTGCCATATTATATTTTATCTATTAACTTTTTGTTTGTGTGTGGGGGAGATATCCTGCCTTTGCAGCTGGAGGTCAGAGGACAATGCGACATGCAGAATTACATTCTTTCTTTCCACCACTGGCATTCTTGGGACCAGAATTAGTGGAAAGTCCCTATACCCACTGAGCCATCCTGCCAGCTCCAATCTTGGAATTTTATTTTATAGTATGAATAAAAGTATCTACCTTGGATATTTTTGTAAGAACTAGAAATAACCTGGAAGAACAGCAATAGAAATACCATTAGTCAGTCACACAATTATTTTCATTGTATTTGCTAATAGAATTTCTAACATTTTTCAAACTTGGATGTCTGTAGATGGTCTATGACTAAATTAGGCATATAACCAATCATTTGACCAATGTTACCCCCCTGAGGTAGCTATACCCTATCATTTGCATGTGAATTATACCTGCAAATTTACCTCTGAGGTATTGACTTGTATACCTTTGGGTCTGGTTAATTTCCATGTGTCGTTTGCAACCTTTTTTAAATAATAAAGTTTAAAATAAAAACAGTCTAACTTGGATTTTGATTTTTCTTCTATTATACAGCATGACTCTTAAAATTACGTTTCTTTGGAAGCTGAGTAAAAGTCACATTTTAAATTACATGTGTATAAAAGTAAAGATTTTACATGACAGAATAAATGAAAATCACTTACCAATTTTTTCTCAATCAAGAACATAATAAAAAGTTCCATAGAAGTAAATTTGCTTGATAAATACAGTGATTTTAAAAACAAAATGTTAATAAGCACTATAATAAGTATTCATGAATATCATTGTTATTCAAGAACAAACATTAGCATACGGAAGACATTTGGCTTCTACATGACTTTGACTTAAAAATATGGGTGCTTCAGACTTCTAGTTTTAGAAATACATAATGTCTTCAATGTCACAAATCTAATTTTACTGACAAAGCTGAATGAAACTATAAAATCTCCAATCTTCCAGTTAAAAAATCCACTCTTGAAAGTACAGAAGAAAAAAACATGTAAACAATACTGCAGTTGGTTTTGTAAAGGAAACTCTACACTTAAATTCTTTTTTCTTGATTGTTACAGCTTTTTTCCTACAAGGTTTTAAAATTTTCCATCACAAATATCTGGAGAAGACTGTAATCTCAGTATATTTTTTCTCATCAATCATGGAATTTTGAAGCTTAAATGTAATGAATAGTTTTGCAAGGTTAAACAATGAAAATGTTAATTTAACTAATCTACTCAAAACAGGAAAAGAAATTAAACCTTAGAAATGACATCACTTTTTTTTTCTGTTGGTTTAAATATTCTTCAATCCAATTCTTTTATTGTTTGCTGTTGGGTAACACGTCTTATGTAGCTCAGGGTAATTTTGAACTCACTGAGTATCAGAAAGTAGTCTTGAACTTCTGACCTCCTTTCTCTGCCTCAAAACTGCCATGACTGTGTGTGTGTGTGTGTGTGTGTGTGTGTGTGTGTGTGTGTGTGTGTGTGTGCATGTAACTACCCCCACATCAACAATCAATTTTTAAAAATAAGCCTAACTATTCCTTCCAAATTTGAAGTAGCTTAAGGTTTCTCATTAAATAATGCATATACATATATCTAATAGGGAAGAATAAATAATTTTCAATTTTTAATTTATAATTACCCTTATTTAGAGCTTTACAGGCTTCTTCACCTTGTCATGACAAATGATGGCTATGGTATTTCTTAACAAGTATTTCCTTTACAATTTATTTTTAAAAATTTCCTCCTTGTTTTCTCTTTTACTTTAAAATAAAATATAGTGAATAAATGTAATTTCTTGAGTTGTCTTATCCATCAGTAGGTAGTAACTTAATTAATCTCAGTATGCCTATATGGACTCATTTGTTTTGTTCTCTTATTTTAAGTGGAAGTATACAGTCAAAATGATCTCCAATGTCCACCTATTTTTAATGGCAAATCAATCAAGTGCCCTTGCAAGAATTTGGCTAGTTATTCATACAGAATTTAATTGTATTTTTCTTATTACTCATGATGAATCCTGCATGGTTTTATTTCCAATGTGGTATTTGTACAAACAAACAAATTAAAATAAATTTGAGATGGATATAAAAAAAAACATACTTCTTTTAGCTTCAAGGTAGCAATATTACTTAGTGGTGTGTGTTTTGCAATCAAAACCCCTCTCATTTTGTCTCCAGACACTTCAAAGACTATTGCTTTTTATAAACATGATGATCAGAACTGAGGGAAAAGTAATGAATTTGGACCAGGACTAACAGGTTTGCCAACAACATTCCACATAATGAAGAAGATTTTGAAGGAGACCCATGGTAGCTGGTTGGTGGTTTACAGCCCTGAGGCCTATTGTATTGAATGGTGCTTGAATCACCTTAGGGCTCACCAATGTGAACTTTAGTTTGACACTCTGGGACTTTTTTTTATTTTTTTTTCATGCATGCAGCCAGCCAGTAGAGACTTTGGCCCACTTTGAGTTACTTGCCAAGGGTTCAAACTTTGAAACCAGCTCTCTGAGTTAGTTCTTTTGGGAACCCTGCACAGCTAGAATGTCAGAGATGCCTCTCTCTGTGTGAGCTTTGACCAGACAAACCCTAGAAATAAGACTATTGAGTTAGTTATGAAAAGATCTTCCCCTATCCCCAAGATGTCCTCAGTCACTCAAGCGACAGGGTTCTTGTAGAGACTCACAGGTGACTGTGACCACCAGTGTCTACTGAGAGGAGAGTTTGGAGGCAGCCATGGACAATTACAAACTGATAATTGCATTTCTTCACAGTCTCACAGCTTTCCATTTTCTAGGATATTAGAATTAAACCTCTTTGTACCTCATTGAACATCTTCCCTTCATTTCTCCTTGGTAGAAAATATTATGAACGATGTCCTTTTGAAAATGCAGTTTCTTTTCAAAGCTCTGGCAAAGAGGTTAATGATCTTCTACCACCTTGCTTCATTGAGAGTGGCAGAATGCAGGCTCTACCAGATGGAGTACAGCCAGGTCAGAGAGCTTGTAACACAGACAGTATCTTCTCTTTGGCAGCTCTAGCCTTCCACACAGGCAGGGCAATTGCAATGTAGGGTGGGAATATTATTATTATTATTATTATTATTATTATTATTATTATATTGTTTTCTGATTTTACACATCTATCCTAGTTCCATCTCCCTTCCTCCCTCCCATAACCCCTGACCCCTGTCCCATCCCACTCCCCCCCCCAATCACTGAACTGGGAGAGTGATGCCTTTCAGGAGGGATCAACAAAATCTGTCAAGTCATTTGGAGTAGGGACTAGACCCTCCCTCTTGCCTCTAGGCTAGAGAGTATCCCTCCATGAGGAATGTGCTCCCAAAGTCCTTTCCTGCACCAGGGATACATCCTGGTTCCACTGTCATGGGTGCCGTAGACTGCCCAGACCTTCTAACTGAGACCCGCATTCAAGGGGTCTGAGTTGGTACAATGTTGGCTTCCCAGCTATCAGTCTGGGGGTCATGAGCTCCCCCTTGTTGAGGTCAGCAGCTATTTCTGTGAGTTTCTGTAGCCTGGTCTTGACCCCTTTTGATATCACTACTCCCTCTTTGCAACTGGATTCTAGGAGTTTGGCTCCATGTCCAGGTGTGGGTGTCTGCTTCTGTTTCCATCAGCTACTAGATGAGGGCTCTATGATGGCACATAAGTTCGTTATCAATCTCATGATCAGAGAAGGGCATTTAAGGTAGCCTTTCCATTGTTGCTCAGATTGTTAGTTTACCCTTGTAGGTCTCTGGACATTTCTTAAATATTGCAGTAACATCCATTTTTTTGTTAGCACTATGTTGATACTTTCCTGTTTTGTAACATTTGGTTTCTCCATAACAAAGCTGGACAATAGTTTTATTTATGGTTAAACAGCTTTTGAGATTTCCTTTCCCAAGGATTTGATTTTATTGCTCCAGCACTGGAGTCCTTATTGGACAGTAGCTTAGAAATCCCTGAAAGGATTCCCACAGAAAGTAACTTCAATTGGAAGACTTGACAGGAGCTGAATACGTCTCTAGCAGTGATCTTGAGAAAGGCCTGATACATTTCTGACTGCATTTTCCACAGTCTAAAGGAAAGGGCTAGAAGGTTGCATAGATACCAGCAGGGAACATTCCTTCTTAAAACACACAAAATACTAGTTCATCGCCTTCTTTTTATTTCCCTTAGCTCTGCTTTCAAAAACCCAACCTTTTCCTCTCCCTGTCTCTTTTAAACAGTGCCTACTGAAGCTGCCACAGGTAGCTGTATACTTGTTTATATTGAGAACTCTTTGTTTTCAGCTATAGTAAGAAGTAAATATAAAATCTGTCCTCTTAGGACTTTTTAAAGATTTGTTTTTTGAATTCTGGAATGCTTTGCCAGTGTGTATGCATGTATACCATGTGCACTCCTAGTGCCTGAGGAGGAGGAAGGGAGCCTGCCTTCCTGGAATTGAAGTTAAGGATGGGTGTGAATTGGCATGAAGTTAAGGGAACTGAATGAAAGCCCTCTATTTTGAACTGGAGATGAGGTGTCTCTCCAGGCACCCCTCTTCTGACTTTTAACTCTACCTAACAGTATTACACCAATATGTCCACCAATAGATAGCAGATACTTAAAGAGGAATTTTGTTTTGTTTTTCTCAAAAGCATTATTATTAAGCCATAATCAAACTTGTGTATTGTAAACAAATGAATAATGTGTACTACTTTAAAAAGAAGTGTATTAATTAGCATATCTAAACATGAATACTTTATTAAATGTGACCCAAGTGTTACCCTCTTTTCAAAATTTCACACAGAAAATGTTTTATATTCTAGAATTCTGAAAGCAGCACCATTCAATTTCATGTGTTTAAGTGATTATTTAGGGAAGAAGAAAATTTACGGTAAAACGGATCTGAATGGACACTGATTCTGGAGAGAAAATGATCATAAATTAAATGTCTGACATTCAGTAATAGATGATTATATCTGACATAATGAAGTTATAATGGAAGGTGTCTGCACACTGCTTGACTATTAAGTGCCCATTTATTGTCCCCGCACCAGGTGTGGTGGTGATAGGCTATACAAATCATCTCTAAGAAATGTCAAAATAGGCTCCTTTGCTGATAAAGTACCACACATGTTTATTAATAGAGCAGCTTGTCTTAGGACTGGCCCATCTGCTCATTTAAAACAAATCTTTTTCCTATAAATATTTCAGTTAAGAGCATGACCAATAGCAATGGTTTTGACAGCAGTAGGAATGGAAAGGGAAGAAAGGGAAAATGGTGAAGTTTAAATAAAGAAGCAGCTTCTATTTTTACCTTCAACATGCTCATCAGGGGAAGAGGCAGCGATGGAGCTTTACATATGCCCTTTGCCTTAGATTAAGGGTGCAGGAGTGTAGGCCATCATAGGCAGTCTAGGCTCCAGCTGTGCTGAATTCAGGTGGGAAATGGCAAATTTCACCAATGTTTTCAAAGTACACATTTCAATAAAGTAGAAAATGAGGTACTCAATTAAGCCGCCCTTCAGAACAGTAGTTTGTATGTACTTAAGCTCATTGGAAAATATTTTAATGGCAGATTTTATTTAAAAAAAAATGCTACTACAGATTTGGTTAGGGTGGAGTAAATTTTAAAAATGAAGGTTTGCTTTTAGAAACTCATTTTTTTTGCATCATATTCACTGCACTTAACATTTTTATATAACTGCAGAATACTGTAGAAGCCCCACTTGAATGTACTACTTTCTTCTTCTTCTCCTTCTTCTTCTTCTTTCTTCTTCTTTTTCTTCTTCTTCTCCTTCTCATTCTCATTCTTCTCCTTCTCCTTTTCTCTCTTTTTAGCTTCTCTTTCTTTCTTTCTTTCTTTCTTTCTTCCTTCCTTCCTTCCTTCCTTCCTTCCTTTCTTTCTTTCTTTCTTTCTTCCTTTCTTTCTTCCTTTTCTGGCACCTGGGATTTTATGTTTGCAGTTTATATGCTTGCAGCTGCAAGTTCCATGTTGTGTCTTTTAGAATAGTGTTATCTACCAACAAACAAGTGTGTCACGAGGTGCTTTCTCAAATGAACACACAGATTTGAAATAAAGAAAGACAATTGTTCAAAATGCTGATATAAAGGAAGTGTATGGGATATTCGTTGACTGGAGGTGGTTTTCACTTTGAGCTTTGGCTTCAATTTTTCATTCATTAAAAGCTAAATACAGCCTGGCAGGCATGCCTTTCCATTCTAGAAAAGATCTTTATCATACTCAGTATCACATAGATCTAGCCGTCATACTTTTCTAAATAAATTACATCATGGGATAACTAACCACCTGATAACAAAGGACCAATTCAATTACTTAGAAAAGGCTAAAGGTCCCAGACACTCTTGAAATTATTTTGCATATCTCTTTAAGTCTGAAAGGCAACTTTTTCCGGTTATACTTCATGTTTCATATGCTTTCACAGAATTACAAATGGGCGGTCATTTGCACTGACATACATTGCCCTTGTCTTCCAGAACAGTATCAACATCTACCAGAATTATCCAAACTAGAAACTAAGGAATTAAATTTGTCTCTCAACACAGACAATACAGCTCTCTCATGCTTTCTTCTTTCATCACTATAGTCCATCAGTTCACACTCCTGGTAACATTTTATGTAAAAATCCATTAATTCTGTCTGCTCTCAATTCACCCTCACAACACTAAATATTTCCTATGAATATCTTCTATGTAGGAAGTTCTTAGAGTTGTCTCATTGTACTCAGGAAATGTGGAATGACTAGCATCAGTCACAATGACCCAGTGTCTCAGTTACAATTCCTGTGTGGATCTTGTCTTAGTTCACCAGATCCTTTGTTCACAATGAAGCCTTACTAGCTGCTAGAGTCAATAGAGACTAACCCGACATTAGATCAGGACTCGAAATCTACCAACCAAGAGCCTAAAACTGTTTTTGCTTGGGTAGGATTCAATATGCTTGCTTAATGAGAGAAACTGACTCCAGGGCTTGGCAACTGTCCGCTTTTTTGCAGGTTATCTGCTAGCAGTGAATGCTCTGTTTCTCTGAAGGAAATACAACACTCGGGAATTTATTGAAGTGTAAGCCTGTGTTTCCTCAGGCACCGCTGAAAGGACCCAGACTTGGTTCCTGAGGGTTGAATTTGTCTGTTTCCAAGTCTTTTTGCATAACTGGATCAGAGAAGTCACCATTACCTAAAGGACAGTAGCTAATGTGGAAAATGGAAGAGAAAGAACGAAAAGGACTCTTCAGAGAACGGCCCTCAAAGGAGGGAACTCTGTAAATGAGATTTTAAGGAAAGGCCACACCAGTATGATTGGATTTACTTCCCTCTGGTCCAGAGTCCACCCTGTAGTTAGAGTCATCTTTTAAAAATCGAAATCAGATTATGTAGTACTCTGTGTGAAAACCAATCAGGGATACTGACATCTCTTAAAATAAAAGCCCCAGCACCTCATTTAATGATCTAGAGGGCCCTGTATTGTCAGGTTATGAGTTAGGTCCCTCCTCTATCTTCCAGAAATGATCACATCCATGTATTTGGCTTTTATTTAAAGAAAAATAATACTACACGTTCTTCCCTCCTCTGTCTGCTTTAATATGCGTAAATTGTGACCAAATCTGTCCATGTGCAAATATAGGAGGCCCTGAACAAATGAATACCATTAATTTCTCCTTTCAGAGAATTTTGATACACTATCCACTTTGATTATGGCCAACTGATTTTTAATTATTCCAGTTTTGGGTCAGGTATCATATCACCAGCTTTTCTTGACCATCTGCTTCTCTTCTTAGGTATAACAATATTAATTATAATCTTGATGGTTTAAATGAATAATTCTTCTATCATTCACTTTTCACCACAAGGTAAAGTCAAAGAAGGTGAAATCTACTTTCTCTTGATGACTATTTTGTCAGTTACTAGGACACATCACAGGTAGTATTTGCTGTAATACAATCTTATAAAAATTAACTTGACTGAAATAACCTGTCTGTATCTGAAAATACTAAGGAAAGATAGTAGTTGCCTAGAAATCTCATGAAACATATAACTTAGAGTGACTGTGGTGGTGAACACACTTTTGGTGATGTCTGTCTCCCACTCCTGTCATCACATAAGCATCTCCACACATAAGACAGATGTGAGGTCACTCTGTATTTAGACATTATGGTACTTGGGGATAATTTACTCTTGGACATATCACAGATTCCATGAGTAAAGGGACTTTTCAGATTTTTGTTTGTTTGTTTGTTTGTTTGTTTGTTTGAGTCGGTCAGTGGCTCACCCATCCACTTAACCATTTATAGGAAGAATTAGTCCTTAGAACTGTACAAACAAATATTCACTGAAGTCTTAATTTGAACCAAGCCTTCCAGGAGGGGGAAGCTGGTATATAGTTTTCTCTAAGACTAAGTAACTAACACATAATTCAGACTTTTAGTGTGTAGTCATTCAGTAAGAGAGCTACATAAAAGAGAAAGTGTATAATTATGTCTGTAGTGTTAGAGGAAGATACAAACACCGAAAGCCTGTTGGTTATTTTCCTATATCTTATTCATCCCTGACACAGAGGGATCAGACTATTACAACGGAGTATAATTGAATTAAATTAACTAGTATTTGTATACTGAATGGGTCATAGAATAATTTATTTCCAAAGGTGGAAAATGATACAATCTTGAGAGAAGAGAATGTTGGAAAATCTAAGCTACTGAGGCTTTCAGCCGTACGGTCATCATAGTAGGGTGTCATTAATGAATGCATGGGCTATTCACATTGATTAGTTTACTTAATACTGTCCAAGAGTAGCTGATGCTAAAATTAACAGTAAAGGTGCTTTGATGAATTCTTAAGAAATGTAAATTTTCACTGAACCCAGAGATAGATCTAACAGAGAAAAGTATCTTCCCACGAACATATGTTGTATTTTAGCTGTTGTCATTTCTACTGTACATCAGTGCCTCATTGCAAAGACTGGTGAGTTGAGAAATATTTTCTCTCAGAAACAATACAACTTTATTAATACCTTTCTGAGTGAGAATAAAAGTGAAATGAAACAGAGATTAAAAAAAAAAAAATCCTAGCACTGACGATAGTGAACACTAGAGGGTTATGCCAGGAACAGTCTTCAGAGAGTAAGTACAAATCTATTGGGGCAGGATGTTTTGGAGAGGCAAATTTGAGAAAATGACCTGGCAATCGTTGTATAGAGACTGTTTTACCTTGTTGCTAATCCATGTGTATGCGCAGTAGCTTCACTGAGGGATAACTACATCCAAAGCAAGGATCAGTTATTGCTGAAGCTGGAGGAGAATGGCCAAAGCATCCCAGTGCTTGCTTTCATTTAAGGGCAAGTAAGTACCAAAATCTCATTCCATAAGCCAGCACCCATGGAGCATTTGGCCAAACTCCACTTTCCTTCTCACTGGGCTCATACTGAGTCCAACACAAGTAGTGGAAAACCTTAATTGGAAAAACTACCAGATCACTTCACTCTCTTTAGGGAATTTTCTCTGCATATGAATTATAAGCCTCAAGAGACCAGACAGAATGCACTAAGGTCTTTGTTTTGTTCCCAAGTGATAAAGACTAAGTTTCACACAACAACTTGTTTGGTAAGCATGTTATAGGCTTATAGGCTCCTCATTCTGACAATTCTGCAAAAACAAAAATCTATTTTACCATTATGTCATTATGTTTAGAATTTCATCTCAATTAAATCCAATGCAAATTTAATCACAAATACATAGTATCATAGCACTGCACTACAGAACATAAATATCATGGTGGTGTCAAATCCAAAGAAGTCATAGGATATTGTTGAGAGTACATGAGACAATCTGTGCTATCATGTCCTATGCTTAATTGAAGGTCCATATTAATAAAACAGGCTTAGTTTACCAGTAACAGTAAGCTACACTGTCCATCTGTATCTCACAGATGTATATAGTGTACTTTTTATAGTATTTGTGGATTGATTTATTTTATATGAAATATTGGTTTTCTTGCATGTATGCCTGGTGCCAGGGTAGATCAGAAGAGGGTGTCAAATTCCCAAGAGTTAGAGTAGTAGATAGTTGTGAGCCTCCTCAAGGGAGCTGACAATAAAACCTAGGTCCTCTGCAAGAACAGGTGCTCTTAACCACTGAGCTATCTTTCTGGCCCTTCATAGTATACTTTCAAAGGTGGCACTGCCCCCCCCAAAATATTGGTGAGATTTAGAAGTGTTTGAAAAAGCATTAGCATGGGTAGAGCAGTCAAACATGACCACAGAACTATACTGCAAGTTTCACTTTATTCTCTTTAGGAAAAAATGTGTAGAAAGCTAAGAAATTGATGTCTCATCATATAATGCATACAAATTGATAAGGTAGAAAAGCACCATCATAGACTATTACAGAACAGGCTGAAAAACTCTTGAGTAAGAATGACAGATGTCACCTTCCAATTTTATTTTAATCAATCTAAAATGTTTTTACATTTTGCTGGATGATACTGTGTGTTAACGACTGACTCTAATTTGTGATGCTAAATCGCTGGCTAAAGCCTATTTTTAATGCCGATGCATCAGGCAGCACCATCTGCTTATTTTGAACTTTAAAAAATATTTGCAGTGTGAGGATTTGCCTGATGTACTTCAATTCACACATGGAACTTAATGCTTGGCATTATTCTACTTCATTGATTATTTGTCCATTGAATCATGATTATATTATTGAGTTTATGACAGAAAAAATGTTTAAAAATAAACATTTTATTCAAATGTAAGTACACCTTTTGGCTATTACTCAGAATGCAAGTTGTAACTCAAATTTTAAAAGCGCAAAAGTTAGTGTACATTAGACCCCATATTGAGAGGAAGTAGCATAAAAATAAATGACACAGTTTCTCAATAACTATATGACCAGTGGCTCACCATTCTAGAAGGCAGAGTAGACTGAGTGTCTAATAATATTTTTACAAATAAAATATTCAAAATATCTTTATTATTAATATTATAAATGGAAGACATGGAAATTCATGTTTTATCGTGAAATTTGATGTGAAATAATATAAATAAAATACTGTTGATGTTGGCGAGGACAGAAGTTATAAACCTTTCAGAGTGTGTAGGGATAAGTAGCTTAAGTTTTGTCTGACTGAAAACGTCACTAGTTTTGTCCTGGTTGAAGATCAAAAATGGTAGAAACGGGGAGGAAGGCTTCTAGCTCTATATGTTAGTCAGTTTTGGAGTATTTTTGTTATTGTTTGTTTGTTTGTCTGTTTAAACACAAAATCCTTAGCAAGTCCCACTCACTGCCTAGTAGCTAAAAGTGAACACTGTGCAACACCCAGGTCCCTGGTGGTACTTCAACTGAACTGACTCCCAGCATCCAGGCCTCAGCCCAGTCCCCCAGTTTCTGCCCTACATTCAATGAAAGCTCCCAGGCTAACAATAGAATGGTAGCCTACATTTGAGGGTTCCACACTGGAACTCTGCCCCCTTTTTCCTTAAATTTCTACCTCTAAACCTGTAGTAAACCTCTTCCGGTGGTTCATGTATTATCCTTTGAATTCAAGACAAGAACATGGAGAAACCGACTCAATGGAAGGTTTGTGTGACCAGGAACTTTTGGCATGATAACTAAAGTCCCCATTCAGCTAGGAAGCCTCTGTGCCACTCAGATTCTATTTTGACCCCCTTTACTTTTGTCAGTGTGAACAATCCCTGGATAGGACAACAATGAAAGATTAAGGGAACTTGAAAACAAAGGATCAACTGAAGAATGTGCCCTAACTAGTATATTTGAGTCTCAAATAACATAGGCTTCTGCACCTATTCTGACTCTGTGGTTTTCTCATTCTCACACAGTCTCCTTACCGGGATGATGCTGTCTGTCACACAGCCATATTCTAAAGGAGGATAGTTCACAAATGAGGAGTTGGAAAGCAAACTAAAGATTGGGAGAGGAATCATGGATCAGAAGTGGTCATCCTATTCTTTGGAACTAGAGTTACAGATAGCTTTGAGCTGCCATGTGTGCTGGGAAGTGAACCCCAAACCCCGGTCCTCTAAAACAGAAGCCAGTGCTTTGAACTACTCTGAACTATCTCTCCAGCCCCAAGAACTCCAAGTTTGTGAACACCCCTAGGAACTACAATGTACAAATCCACCACAATATAACCAATGTGGTATTTCACTTTCACTTGTATAGAGTTGGGAAATGGGTCTCAAAGGCATGCACTTGTTTTCTGTGGAGAAATATAGAATGAATCCCATTGAATTGACTACAAATTGTAACAAATGTTTTAATAATGAAAGGTTTAAAAACAATAGTGCTTCTAGACATAGCTATTTTTTAAAGAAGTCCTGACTAATGAGACATATGTCAAGAAAAATTACTGTAATGGTGAATGCTGATTCAGGAGCTTATTTTTATTAAGTAGTTTATAGTGAAGGCTGTGACTATTTTTTCTATTTATAGTGGCATCTCTGGTTAATTACCTTGTAATGTATTGTGACATTAATGCACTAGTAAACTACTGGAATTTATACCCCTATTCAGTAATAAAAAATCTGTAAATTGAAGAATGCACATAAAGTCATTGCAGGCATAAATTGTGTGACCAAAAGTCATGTATGGCCACATTGAACAAAAAGAACAAAAACTCTCATATTTACTCATTAGTGGGTAAGTGCCACTGAATATAAATTAGACAGCCACTTTACAACCACAGAAAGTACAACATTTTAGTCAGGAGTGTTTTATAGGTTGTTACACTCTTTCCCTTAGGGATCCTAAGAACATACTGAAAAAAATTCACCTGCACAGGATCAAAGAAATATCAAAAAAAAAAAAAAAAAAAAAAAAAAAAAAAGAAAAGAAATACCATTAGATATATTTTTATAAAGAAAAGAATGAGAGTGTCTGGGATGTATGGTTTAGACCCATGGACCAAAACACAACTGAGTCATCTTAAGTCAGAATGGAGAGAGACTTGATGATGTAAAGCAGTTATCACTGCATATGTATGTTTCCAATATGTGTACATAAACAAGGAAAAGGTTAAAACCACAGGGTGTTCTTTTTGAACAATCTAATTTGTTTTATATATGTGGATATGAGTATGTCTGTGTGATTGTATGGTGGGTGTATTTGTGGTTGTGCCAAACAAGAACAAGGTGTGTCGGGTCCCCTGGACAGCAGACCTTTGTGAGCCATCTAACAGGAGTGCTGGGAACTGAAATCTGGTCCTGTAGAACCATGATCTCCATGAGATTAATCCACGAGCTCCAGTCGCAGCATCCACCAGTTGTAAAGTCCAAACATACCAACAATTAATTCATCTTTTCAAACATACAAAGCATAGTGCATAGTTACTATTTAAACATAAACGAACAAGTAACACAAACTAGTTTCACTTAAGCTAAAATAAAACAGCAAAGATTCCGAGGCATCTACCCCATTATTAAATTACTTCATATTTGATAAAGAAAAGCTTCCTAGGCTAATATTACAAGTTACATTGGCATTTTAAAAATAATTTTATCTACACTATTAGATTGGTAAACATCAGAAAATTAATTATGATTTTATTAGAAGGATATAATAAATTCCATAAATGCAAAAACAAAATAATATTTTAAAAAATAGGCAGTTCCTGAATCACTGTCCTGTATGGTTAGAGGGAGAGACAGATGCATCCAGGGCAAGAAAGAGAAGAGAGGGAACAATCTGGGGCAGAGTAACAAAGTATCAAGAGATAGATTTTCATGCCAGATGTAGCAGCTTACCTTTGACTCTAGCACTCCAGGCAGAGAGAGGTGGAGCTCTGTGAATATGAGCTCAGCCTATTCTACAAAGTGTTCTAGGACAGCTAGAGCTGTTACAGAGAGAGAAACCCTGTCTTGAAAAACCACTATGTATGTGTGTGTGTGTATATATATATATATATATATATATATATATATATATATATACACATATATATATACACACACATATATATATATAGTTTCCTGTTTCCAATGTGCACAGAACTACAATAGAACATAGGAAAAAGAAAAGCCAATTAAATAGCCAGTCATAGTTTTCTATAGCTCAAAATAAATTGTCACTAAATCTCATAAAAAATATTGTAACTATAATTCCTCATATTCAAAATTTGCCATCTAGATTCAACTAAAAATCTGTAACATGCAGAGAACTGTTCTCCCTCCTCCTCTCTGTTTCTCCTCTCAACAAACAAATACATATTGATATGGAGAGAGAAACAAGGAGTTTGTGTGTATAATTTGAATGTACATAAAATCAATATCAATACACCGTCTATATAAAAAATAGTCAATGAATGTAACATTGGATAGATGAATGGAAATATTTTGATGCTGGGATGTAATGATACTGTTACTCCCTCTCAGGGTAATTTTTAATATCTGCCTTTGAATAAAGTGTTGGATAGTCTAAAAGTAAATAAGCTTTTTGTACAATATGATTTTGATAATTTCTCAAAACCCTAGCTAAGGAAACTGGCTCTTAACTTTTCTGTATGGCATGTATATATGCTTGTGTGTACAGGTATGTGTGCTGTGCAACTCTGTTGAGACCTGCGGTTGATGTTGGGGGTGTTTCTCAGTCTCTCTCTGTAGTTCGTAGTCTTGGAATTGAACTCAAGCTCCCCGTAAGGCTAGTTTGACTAACCAGGCAGTTCTGAAGATCCCCTGCTTCTGCCTGTCTAGCAATGTAATTACATACACATCCCCATGCCTACCTTGCCTTTATGTGGGTTCTGGTGGGGATCTGACTCATTTTTACAGTGGTGGAACAGGTGCTCTAACTACAGAGTCACCTCTACAGCCCCTGAATGTTTTCTTTCCTTAGTTTAATAAACAAAAGTTGTTTTACACGAGGAGGTGACTACCAAGGCAAAAATGAAGTGTCTGTTGGTCAGTTCATGTTGAAGAACATCTGAGCATGAGAAGCCACGTAGAAAGTCATTCTGTGAGGGCAATTCCCCTCCATTTCCATTGATGCCATCTTTATTTGAGCCTTGTTTAGCAGCCATCTTGAAGAGAATTCATGAGTGTAGCTACTCTGACTTTAAAGTTGTTTTTTAAAGTTATATAAAAATAAATATGAAAATAAAATTGTGGGTGATCATTCATTCTTTACTAGTTCAAATCAAAGAGACACCATTAGAAATCCAGGTTTTAACAATGGCTACCTACCTTCCTGTGAATTTCTCAAGGTCCAGTCAGGTGCTTAACATGTATTGTTTCATTCTAATAATCCTGTCAGACTAGCCTAGTACTGTTTTTGTGGTACAGATGGCAAATCAGCCTTGTTCCAGGGCTTGCTCTCTTCTCATACACCATTGCAATAAACTCACATAGTGCTAACAGCCACATATTATACAGTATCCACCAAATGGCAGAATCTTCTCCATGCCCTCACAAACACTTTAAATTCCCCCTTTGGAGCTGTGAGGCAGTTGTAGATATTCAAATAGAAAGGGCCTAAAACATCCAGATCAGACATTTTCATAGTCATTCTAAATTTAGCTTATTTTTATATGGCTTTACAAATTTCTCAAACTCCTCTTCTTCATGTATCCAGGTTTCTCTGAACTGTGGCTCTTTCATGACAAGATGTAACTGACTTCTGCTTTCTGAAGTCTGAGGATGGCTATGTGTCTCATTATGACAAATGAGACATTAGCAAACCTGACTTAAGCAGAAGTTTAAGCTGACCCTCAAGCTAGACTCTTCTGTTGTGACAGGAAAGATGAAGGACCAGATTGAAGAGCACAGAAGAGGCATTAGGTCACTGCCTAATTGACAACAAGACATTTGTTAAAAATGTATGACCCATGCCTTCACAAAACCATCTACATTGCTGACTATTAAGCATGTAGCCACTTCAGCACAAAGCCGATTCAACTAACTCTCAGAGCAACAGTATGTTTGCTGTTTAGATTTACTAAGTTTTGTAATACATTCTTTATCCACTCCAGCCATGCCTTTTTGTTTTTGTTTTTTGAAGACACAGTTTCCATGTGTAGACCTGGTGGTCCTGGAACTAAATTCCTAGACCAGGATGGCCTGGAACTCACAGAGATCTGCCTTCCTCTGCTTCCTCGGTGTTTGGATTAAAGGCATGCAACAACATGCCCAGCCAGTCATTTCTTTAAATATTATTTCTCAAATTATACTGAGGTCACCTCTAAATAATAAAATTATGATAAAGAACTCAACCTGTATAAATAGTCCTTTAGCCTTGATAAGAACAATATTCAAATAATTAACATGTATAAATCAATGTATCAATTCACATTCATTCCTATTCTTCATGAGGGATTCTGCTATTATCTGAAGGCACCTCAATCACATTGTGTTGCTATATCAAAATACTTGACACTGGGTATTATTTACGATGTATTAAAACTTGACTGAGGATTCAGAAAAGTAAAGTCAGCCTTAAGCTATAGAGATCAAGCAATGGTTATAAACACTTTTAATGCCAGCATTCAGAAGCTAGGAGGTGGTAGTACATACGTTTAATCCCAGGACTTAGAAAGAACTAAGAGGTAGACCATCTCTGTGAGTCCATGGCCACCCAGATCTGCACAAGAGTGAATCAGTTTTAAAAAGCTCATAGCCTTAATCCCAACATTAGGGAAGTATATAAGACAGGAGCAACGTGTCAGTATAAGACAGTCATTCTCAGACACAATGAGAAAAGCCGTTTCGTGTGAGGATCAATCCTTTCAGTCTGAGCTAGAGGTGAGAGCTAGTGGCTGGCTGCTTTGCTTTTGTGATTTTCAGTATGAAGCTTGGACCCCAATATCAGTCTCTGGGTCATTTATTTATTCGTGTTGTAACTGGGTAATTAAAAAAATAAATATATTTTCCCATGTTACGGAAGCTCAGAAATCCAAGAGTCTATCAGACTCAGGAGAAGTTTGATCTCTCTAAGATGTTCATGCTCTTACTGCAGGCTAAGAGGACAACCAAACACTCGAGTAATCCCTTCCCTTTTTATCCTAGCATCAACACCTGTGAGGGTAGAGGTCCTACCTTAGAGCTGTTGCACTGAGGATTAAATTTCAACATAAAATCTGGAAAGAATCCAAACACTCAAGCTACATAAGCAGCCAATCAACACAGCAATCTCAGAGGTACTTTTGCCTCATTCCTGTGCCAGTCAGCCAGATACCAGACCTCTGGTACGTTTCAGATCCTCTTATCACTGCTGGCATAATTCCAGTTAAGTGTCCTAACATCTTTCATCTCAACTATAGGAGTTGCCTTTCTTCATCTACCTCTTTCCCTTTCAGCTCACCATCTACCTTGATGCAAGAGAGGCTATCTTTGTCTCCAGAACTGATAACATGGTACACATCCTGTAAGGATTCAGGCCTTATGCTGGCCTGCCCATGTCATTCGGCAGAATGCACTCAGGCAGTACCCTGGTCAGCCCAGGGTTCCATGGTTTCAAAGTCTGCAAGCAGGTGCAAAGGACCCTTCTAAAGTCAGAGCCCCCACTTATGCTCTCTTTGCTCTTTACTGTCTTTTTCCCGGTTCCCCTCTCTCCCCCCTCTCTCCCGCTTCTCTCCCCCTCTCTCCCCCCTGTCTCCCCCTTCTCTCCCCCCTCTCTTCCCCCTCTCTCTCCCCTCTTCTTTTCTGTTCACAGTGTCTCTTTTCTGTTTCCCCCTCGCTCCCCCTTCTAAATAAACTTCTCACTTAAGCTCTGTCTACTTGGCCTGTTATTCCCTGCGCCTTGGTCACACTCTCCTACTATAGAAGCTGCTATGCTCTCCCACGCAGGGCCCTAATCTTGGGACCCCCGCAGAAACACACTACCTTGTCCCCTTCTCCCCCTTTCTCCAACTTTAACCTATATCCTATAACTGTAAAACAATAACACATTCTTCATTTGGAAGGAAACATCTGAAAGGAGCCTTTTCTCAGATCAAAGTACAAACTCTATGGTATAGAATATGGAATCCTTTATAAGCTCTCATATTTCATCATTCTAACCTTCCCTTCCAGCATGCGCTCTTAAAAACCAACAAAAACCTCATTCCTTCTTTGTTGGTTCATTGTGCTTTTCTCCATGGGATTCCCTTATGTACTCTGGAACTTGGTCTCTTGTAAAAGAGAAAAGCATTTTCAGAAGTGTTTACTATATTGCTTTTCACTGTTGGTCATTTCGACAGAAATCACTGGAGTGCTTTCAACTACATACTAAGCTCAGCCTAGTGGCTGGGAAACAGTAATTACAACACTATGCCCTCCAGGAACACAAAGATAAGGGAGGAAAAGCATGCACACTGGCCAACAGCATACAATATCTTAGGGTAAATAAGCAAGGGAACCATGGGGCACTTGGGCAATGATGCCTTTGTGGAAGTCAAGGGAAACTGCAAGACAGGTGGAAAAGGAGAATCCTACATGATGCACAAAAGATAGGCTTCTTCCAGAAGCAACTGCTCAAGCTGAAGACATGCTCAAAATATCACACCTACTGACTTTTGTTAGAAAATCCATCACATACTTAACACCAAAATATTAGCCTGGCATAGTTGCTAGTTGCAAAATTGGAAGGTATGACTGTGGAACATTAGGTTAGAACACTATGAAACATTTTGAAGAGTAGGGAATGGAATTACTTTAAGAACAGAAAAAAAATTGTATTCTATGTTTACATATTAAGCTAACTAATGTTGCCTTTCAATTTTATTGTGTATGTATAAGAAAAATATTTTCAAATGAGTTTTATTGACAAACATGGAAGAATGTTTTAACATGATTTTACAAACTGATAATAATATTGACATTACAAAGACTTTTAAAATTATTCATAAAAGATACTAACTTCCAAGGAAATTTTCTTTCATTATGGCTTTGATTATGACATTGAAAACAAGTATTCAATTATAAAGACATTAGATGATAGAAAAACAAATCTGAGAGCTAACCTGGTGACCTGTCACTCTAAGTAGGAAGTCAAGAAGCCCTCGATTTAAATGCCTCAGGATATCTACTTTTTTGTAACAGTGGATTCATCTTTTTTTTTTTTTTTTGTTTTGAAACAGTGTTTAACACTTGTGTTTATAATAAGATTTTCACACATTACTTTAATTCATTTTTTAAAACAGGTACTGTACTACACATATATATTACAACAACATCCAGTTCCATCAATTACCCTCCCTGAACACTGTTCCTTTTCCCTTAAATCAAGAAAACTCACCTCGGACAGGGGGTCTTTCTAGATCAGAGTCAAGGTGTATTGGTGGAGAGATGTAGGAAACCTGTCCGTGATGCACTGGACCTGTGGACACAAAAGGAAATATTAAGATACCATAGGGATAGGGACCAAGATGTGGCTCAGTGGGGAAAGGAACCTGCTATATGGAATCTTAGGCCAATATTACAGGAGAAATGACTCCTACAAGTAAGCAGTCCTCAACTTCTAACCTTAATACTAGTGGCCTGAGCATTCACAGACACAGACACACAGAGATAGACAACTACTAAATAAACTCACTGTAGCTGTCTTTTATTTTAAATTTTTTTAATATTCTGACATTTTTATACCACACCAAAAATAGCCAGTGTAGTTTATAAAATAATTTTCTTAACCATAAACCAAACCAATTAAATTCATTCTTCTTTCTAACCAAGATGGATTTTTAAATGATTTACTTACTTATTTAGAAGTTGCCCTTCCTGTCTTCCCTGTCTCCCTTCCCTCCCTCCCTCTCACTCTCTCTCTTTCTCTCTGTCTCTCAGACCCAGGCTGCCTTTAAACTTGCAACTAGTCAAGAATGACTTGCTTATATTTCCCATGTGTTGGAACTATAAGTGAGTGTATGTGTGTGTTTAATATTTAGTTTTCCCTTCAGTGAGATTATAGATAATGATGAAGTGGTAATCTAAGTTTTAAGAAAAATTGAAAACTTCAGAAACATAAATATATCCATCCATCTGAATGTTTTAAAGTTATTAAGAGTAAACAGGCTTTTGGTGCTCTGTGTTCAGGCTCCAGGATTGTAGGCAGTGCCAACAGCATTTATTTAACTGTCCATCAGTTTCACACAATTTTCAGACTGGTACTCAATGGACAGGTGGCACTTAAGATGCTCAAACCCTGACAAACATATTTTTCCTTAAGGCATACATTTATAGTTTGAAGAGAAATCTAGTCTATCCTGCTGGTTGTAAGGTGATTGGAAAGTAAAATCCAGGAAAAATTCAAAGCAGCAAAGAGATGGGATTGTTCTGTTCTTGGAACACATTCTATCCCCTCCCACATTTCTTTGTAATATGTGCTATCATATAAAGAAAAAATACTAATGTTGATTTGAAAAATCCAATGAACATTTTTAAAATGTCCATTTATCTGCCTACTCTTGGAAGCATAGTGCAATCACATACCCCATCAAGAAACACAAAGAAGAAGAAAGACTGATGTGAATTTAAAAAAAAAAATTCTAATGCTCGATGCAGCTATCATTTGTGCTGATGATCCAACAAGCAATTAGGATTCTGAAGCAAGAAAGAATCATTACTGAGTCATTGCTTTTTCTGAAGCTGCTTCATACAAAGACAGTTCGGGCAGAAGTGGAGAAGCCACCACTTTCTTTCTACATGGGAATATGTAGTTATATTTTATGCATTTACTATAGCAATTTCCAGGGTTGTTAATCTCTCTTCCTAAACAAGGAAAGTTAATGATACATAGATTATGATAACAGTTAGAGTAACCTTCCCGTTTCAAGTAATATTCGACTTGTAATAAACGCCGCTGATTCCTCTTACGAGGCACATTTCAAATAATTAATATGGCTCCCTGTTGATGAGAGCTGCTGTTGCTCACAGTATTTTCCTCCCCAACAGTAGAGAAAGCAGAACTGAAATAATGTACACAGTTCCTCAGAATGGTAACTAAGAATATTGCAAACCCACTGGCCGTGTTTCAGTAGAGTACTTAAAGCACTATTATAAAAAGAGTAAGATAACCAGTAGTGCAGCCACAAGTCTGTGCTTAATATGCTTTATTATAAAGTTCAGTTTAGCTTAACTAGAGAACTACCTGTTCAGATACACTACACAGTTTACTTTAATAATGTTTTTGTTTTGTAAATTTCTATATCATTAAGGTATAAATCTTTTTAAAAGCCTAATCCTTGTAAATAAAAATATCATTGACTTGATATTTACCCCCAGCAATCTTATTGTATAAAGTAATACTGATTTCATATCTGTTACTGGACCATAAAATTTTTAGCATATTTTACAATTATTTACAATTTTACAATAGCTAACAGGCAGCTACATGTATATAACCATCACCATGAAGACTATGTGCATATTTTAAACCAAAGAAACAAACATGAATAGGTAACTTTGTCAAGCAATTATAAGGCTAGCAGTGTTTGATCTAACATGTTTTAATTTATCATAATATCTTTCCTCAATGAAAGTCTCAGTATAAGAAACCCTCTGAAAACATTTAGAGAGAAACATTGAATTTCTATAACTGTCATTCATATATTCACTTTGAATAAAATAGGCAGCTAATAATTTGATTCTCTTCTGGGCCTATGGGTATAGAGAATACAAGAGATTACACTGAACAAACTATGGGCACCAAGACAAGGACTATTGGAAGCTGGTTTGCCATCATATTCTTTCCCTCTCCTGGGATAAATCTAGTAAACTGCAAAATGAAATGTGTCAGTAAAAGCCATACTGGCTGGAAATGAAAATCACAGGAAGGCGGGAAAGACAATGAAGTTCTGATTTGCTAATTAAGAGTTCTGACTTGGAAAATAGACAGTAGAAATTATGAAGCCTCATTGCTGACTCTTTTGTTAGTATTAATCATATAATTTGAAATAATTTTGACTGCTTTTAGATCCATGTCTGTCATGTATTTACCTCCAAAAAGATACATAAAAATATAATGCATTTCTTAGTGTGTGGCTAACTAATACTATTCACCAGAAAATGGTGAGAACAATTTGCAGTTGAAAATGTCACAACAGATTCTACAAAGCCCTCTCCTTTTCATTGAGAATTATTTGAAGGTGACTGAAGAGATGGCACGATGTTGAAAAGGACTGACTGCTTTTCCAGAGTATCAGGGTTTGATTCTCAGCACCCCACAGTGGTTAAGAATGGGTGGTAATTCCAGTTCCAGAGTATCTGAGATCCTCTAGTCACTGCACACACGTAGCACACAGGCACACATGAAATCAAAGCACCCATACACACACTTTCAAAAAAAAAAAACTCTAAGAGGAATTATTGTAAAAATTAAGATTCAATAATAATTTTAAAATACAGTTAAAATCATTAATATACTTCACAGTAACATCTCTTAGATGTTAAGGGCTGGGGATGCTCCTTGCTGGTAGAGAGCTTATCTGTAGTGCTTAAGGTCCTGAATTCAATTCCCAACATTATCAAGAGAAAACAATATATTCTTTTGTAACCAGAAAAAAAAAACTATATCAGAAAATAACAAACCTTGGTAAATACTCTTTGTTTTAAAAAGATCTGAAGATCCCTCTTACACGAGGACCATATCTGCTCTTTAATCCTATCTGCTAAGGTCTGCTCCTCCATTCTTCACCAGCCTTGTCTTGAAACCTTGCCTTATACACCCAAATGTGCGACATCTACAACTATTGCTGCTTCTACTTTCCAAACTAAAAATAAGTTATCTGTCCATATTTTCCTGAATTTTAGTTTGTGTTTCCCCCGAATTTTGAAGAGAAATATAACCATTGAAATTCTGATTTCAGTTATGTTGAGTTAGAGAAGAAACAATAAAATTATTTGATTCTCTATTATTTGGAAGGTTCCCATTTATTATTATTATTATTATTATTATTATTATTATTATTATTATTATTTTAGCTTTAGATTTTTAAAGACTGAATTGCATGTAGCCTGGACCAGCTGAAATGTGAGCATGCTAAATGGTTCAGGATGAGCTTAAACACTAAATTCTCTTCTTCAAAGCTAGGATACAAGGAATAAGCCCTTCTTTAATTAAATTATATCTTATTATATAGAATTAAATGGCTATATCTGAAACATTTCATTAAGCATATTTTGAAGTATTCTACTTCCATTCTAAGTCAAAGTTTGACATTTTCTTGACAACTTTGTCCTTTTTTATTTTTTGGAAGGGATCTAAAGGACTTTATTTTCTTGGTCCATGGAGTGGTAAGTATATACATTGATACATTGTTTATTAGTGTTTGCTGATGAATAGTTATTGCCTCTGACTATGCCATTTTTTGAGCTAGGCAGATGTACTGAAAACATTATAATGATTTTTCTGTTGTGTCTAGATTGTTCAATTTCATCTATATGTTCACATTTTTATAATTTTGTCCTGCAGAGTTAAAAATGTTAAGATTGATTATAAAGGTTACACAATTTAGAGGGCAGTGTTCTCTAATGTCTTTAATGTTATTTTTCCTTCCCCATGACCATCTCTCAGAACTCACTGAAATAAATGGTGAATACACAGTTCCTTCTTTCTATGAGAAGTGTGTGGCTACAGATGGGGCTGCTGTCATGCTGGTGAAGGTGGAAGGGTTAGGTAGTCTGAATCAGTGGTGGGAATGACCAACAAGGTTTGTTTGACATTGTATTGTGGATGCCAAGCTAAATGTTTCTCAACTTGGTTACTGGAGAGGAGGGGAGGGAGCTAGAGAGAGAAGGGTGCTACGGAGGGAAGGAGGAAGGGAGAGAAGGAGGGAGAGAAGGAGGGAGGGAGGAAGGGAGGCAAAGAGGTGTGTATTGGTAGATACTACTCTGCCTGGGCAGTAGGGTGCCCAAAGAGCTATCAGAATATGAAAGCATTCAGTCTCATAAGATAATGTCTGCCTGCACATTATCAGAAAGCCCTTAAACAGAGAAGGTAAGAAGTCTAGGACATAAATACCCAATAGTCAGGCTTTTGGTATGCCATGAGTCTTACAACATAAATTCCAGCATAATACTGAAGAAATGACACATTGAGAAAAGCAAGGAGGAGGCTGCAGAATATGCTAAAGTTTTGGCCTAGAGAATGATGACTGTAAACCAAAGACACCTGAGAATCACACATGTGGAAAACTCTGTCCATCTCCTGTCTATCTAAAAGCAAACTATGCATTTCCGTTTAAGGCACCAATGAAGGAAATAGGCATTGTTCACAGAATGTAGAAGTATCTATTAAGATGAGTATGTATATCAGAAATCACTAAAATACTCAAATGTTCAGCTAATCCTCCCATGTATTTCCTAGTCTGTTGCCCAGAGCAAATCATGTCTCGAAGCTCAAATTCTCTGCCTTTGTTAGAAGGACATAGAAGTCTTCAAATATAACTGCTATCTTACAAATATTTAGATATTAGTAAAAATATTGTGTTTTCTACCATTAATCTATGTTTCATTAGGTGACAAACTAAAACAACCTAAGTTTAAAAATGGAGGGAAAGTTTTTCTTCCTGGCAAAGAAGATTGACAGGAACAAAATTAGAGATCAGTTTCCAAGTTCATTTGCACTCAAATATACTTCAGGTCTAATGAAACATTAGAATGTGTGTGTGGGGGGGGGTGGGTGTTTATGTATGAAATGTTATGGTTTAATTCAAGTACTATAAAGTTTATTCAAGGCATACAATTCAATGCTTTTAGTAGGCTATAGCAACAAAATTGCGCAAATTATCCCAGTAATTAATTGTACAATTTCCTCACTACAAGAAAGAAGCTCTGGTTTCATTAGCTTTCCCTCCTCATTTCTTCTCAATATATTTATGCTCTAAGCAATCACTCAACTAACTTCTTTCTCTGTAGATTTGCTTATTTTATACTTTTTTATAAATGAAATTGCATCTACATTTTATCAGCTTTTGTCACTTAGTATAAATATTCAAAACTCATTTATGTTGTAGCATAAATCATTACTCCATTCCTTTTTTTCAAATAACTTTTCATCCCATATTTTCTATTATGTAATTATCAGTTGATCATTTTCCTAGTCTGACTATCATGAAACATAATGTTTGGAACTTGTACATTGATCTTTTTGTGTGCATTCTTCTTGTGCAGTTACCTGGCAGGTGGGTTACTGTATCTCACAGTAATTCCTACCATACTTGCATATTTCTGAGGAACTGCTAGACTGAATTAAAGACATCTCATTTAGCTTTCCACAGCAAGGAGGTATCTGTAACACTATGGACATTTCTCAGTTTCGTTTCCTCTTAACACAACAGAACAGTAACTTCAGGGTTGGCCAGATTTTGAAATAATTCTATTGACAATGAAAATAAGCAGTCTCTCCAAGTCAGTATCAAAAAAAAAAAAAAAAAAAAAAAAAAAAAAACCACAGGAAAGATAAACCCAGAGTTGTGTAGTTCATCCACACTGACAGGATATAAGGAACTCTTGCAAACAGCACATTTAAAAAAAAAACGAAAAAGAAGAATAAGTCTATTCTGTGTTGGATATGACTAATCTACAAAACCTTTCAGTGTGGTCAGAGCCCACAGCTGTAGCAAAACCCTCAGGCTATTGTGGATTCTGAGAAAGTACTGTTTTTCTCTTTTCAACTTTCATTTAATTACTACTCATTGAAGAACCCTAAGCAATTTCTACTAGCTTGATATATAGAAAGGATTTGACTAACTTTCAGTAAGGTAAAAAGACCTCTCTCTCTCTCTCTCTCTCTCTCTCTCTCTCTCTGTCTGTCTGTCTCTCTGTGTGTGTGTCTGTGTGTCTGTGTGTGAGTCTGTCTGTCTGTCTGTTTCTCTACCTCACTTGCACATCTGAGTGAGGAAAGACATTCACAGAACAGTACAATTTGGAAAGAGAAAGATATTTAACACTTATAGCCCAAACCCCCATGTTAGTATGAAGGGACTGACAGCTTGATAATTTGAAGAATTTTTCAAATGGCAAGTCCAAGGGGCTGCCATTGGGGTGATGTAAGAGAGAGTGAAAAAGATGCAGCAGTATCCCCATTCTGCTACCCAGGAACTGGGTCTAGAAAGTCAATGTTTTCTAGGTGTGTGGGCAAGACTTTTCAGAAGTGTTGAGATACAAGAGGTCAAGAACTATTTGTTTATAAAAATATGTATTTGTTTGCTTCACCTAGAGGCAGATACATATAATAAGATCGTACTTCTGGTCATAGGTGTCCTATGCTAGTATGCAGACTCGGCTGCTCCCTAATCAAGTAAGTCAAACAAAAGAGGAACCAGGACCCCGATATCCTCATTTGTATGATAGGTTTGTAAGAGCACTGACCTCAGAGGTTATTCTGAACATTAAATGAATCTGTAAATACGGAATAATTAGAACACTGTTTGGTACAAAGTTAAGTATTTAGCAATGTTTAGCTATTTTAATTACAGATTCATTCTTTCATTAATAATTCATTAGCCACAGCCACAGGTACCTTTTAAATCATTTTGCATTTATCACACAATAAAGTAAGTGCTAATTCATATCCTTAAGTAGATGGGGAAAATGTAAGCAATAAACATAATTACAGAAACTATATTATGGGTTCTAGAGGCTAAGGGTAACAAGAAAAGCTTAGAATAGGGGGCAGGGAGTTCAAGTGAGAGAGATAGGCATCAACTTTTCACAGCATGCTAACTGAGGACCTAATTTAGTTGTCCTGACAACATTTGAAGCACTGGGGAAATGACTTTGATGAAAAATCAGAAAAGATAAAAGGGAGGTGAGAAAGATGGCTCAGCATGTAAACACTCCTGCCTAGGAAGCTACCATCTACACCTGCATCCAGATAAAGGTGGAAAGAGAACCCCATAAAGCTGTCCTCTGACCTCCACATGTTTACAGCCCAGAATATGTATATTTAAAAAGATTTTAAAAATTAAAGATTCAATTTTCACTTAATTCAATTTCATTTAACTAATCAACTTTTATGTTGGAAACGAAACCCAGAGACTTGGATGTGAACTTGAATGTACAGAGATATAAGCCCATGGCATTTGGCCCTTTGCTTTTGAGTGTGTTACAAGGCATCCGATTATGGTAGATAGGGAGAGGTAGACAGTGTTCTACCTCCTTACAACCTTGAAGTGAAACAGAGATAAAGGGTGGGGTACCCAGTCTTCTCAAGTTCTCTGAGGGGCTCACAACAACTTAACTTTCTTCCACTACACACCATCTTATCAAGGATCCACCATCTCCCATGAGTCCCTCAGATTGTTGAGTGAGACTTTTGGTGATGTGTCACACTTAAACCTAGTACCAGGTAAGCACTCTGGCACTTAGGTAGCACTTATCGGTAAGATCAGACTTCACTGTGCTTTTAATGATAGAGATTTATGCTAGCAAATATGTTGGCATGAGTTTCCCTTTCCTATGTCACTTCAAAATACACATTATAAAAATAATGCTGTCACTGCTGACCCATGGATAAAAACAGCATACATACAATATGAAAAGAAACAATTTGGAAAACGAATATAACATTCCTCTTAAAGTAAAAACATACTTTAATATCATATAATCTCTACTGTTTTCTCCATTTGCATTCCTTCTCAGGACAGTTTTTCTCAATTTTTCATACAGCATTAAAAACAAGTTTCATAATTTATTGTCCTCCAGATAAATTTTATGATAATTTGTTACTTACTAAAAATTTTAATTTTTCAATTTATTATTTTCCCCCAGAGATATATTTTCCTCTTTAAGAAAAATGAAATATGGAGTATTTTTGTTCCTGGGGTCCTTGATTTTATTATTTTGCTTTCATAAATTTTAGCATTAGTGTAAGTCATATTTTTTTATTCTTCTTCAATAAAGAATTCGTGTGAGAACAAAATATCCTAAAAAAAGAATATTTAAATAATGGCTCATGTAATTTTTCTTCAGTTTATGTTTTCAAACAACTCTGAAAGCCAATCAACATTCTTATTAAAAAGTTTGATTCCTGTTGAAAATAATCTTCACACCAGATTGAAAAACTACCAAAGTTCAATCAATGAGTTCTCACTTCTTGCCCAGCATTAGAGCTCTAAGTACATCATTAAAATCAACTTGCAGGTAACAAGGTTAGAAGCCATCTAAAGCAACTAGTAGAAGAGATCTTAACGATGCCAACTTGACATCTTCTGATTCTGATTTCTTTACTCTCTTCAACTCATTTTAAAGACTTCTTTAATATTTGTAGTTAGATGTAAGAGGGTGTGCCTACATGTGTGCCACATGTAGGCTAATGACTGCACAGTCCAGATGGCTTCAGATGTCCTGGAACTAGCATTACAAGCAGTTCTGTGGTTTATGATATGGGTGTTTGAAACCCATGTCCCCTGCAATAGCAGAAAGTGCTCTTGAAGGCCATGGCATCTTTTCAGCCTCTCTCTGTGAGTTTAGCATATGTGAGGGAACAGAGAAACAGCTACATGCTTGGCTTATGCAGAGCATATATCACCATTGCAGTACAAAGGTCAGTGATAGATTTCTCTCTGAGCACAGAGAGGGCAGGTGTTATCTAAAGCAAAGGAAACATGTGAGTGACTCCAAATTTTACTATGCATCCAGTACCATACTTCAATATGAGCAAGACCAATCAACTCTCAACTGAAAATCTGTGTCAAGATGAAGCAATTCCAGGGAAACACGAAGGGCACACAGTTAAAGTACAACAGAGAAAGATCAAACTCAGAAGACTGAAGGGAAGAACAGAAGGGACAGAAGAGCTCTAGGCCCAGGGCAATGGTAGTTTAGAGGGAGTTTGTAATGATGTATGTAGGCAGAAGGCAAGGAGAAAGTGAAAATCATAGGATTATGCAGGGAAATAAAAGCATGTGAGCTCAAGTGGGCCAGTTACAAGTAGATGATTGTCAAATAGTAAATCATTCATAAATTCATTGAAAAACCAGCCAACAAAGAATGCCTGAGATCCAGCTTCAAGAATGGTCAACTAAAGACCTTCAATGATTAATCTCCTGTGGTGGTTTAAGAATGGGCCATATAGGTTCATATATCTGAGTGGTTAATCTTTAGGGAGTGACACTACTTAAGAATGATTAGGAGGTATGGCCTTGTTGGAGATGTGTGTCTCTAGGGGTGAGCTTTGAGGTTTCAAAAGCCCAAGGCAGGTTCACTGTCCCTCTCTGCTCCTGATGCCCAGAGATTCAGATCCAAATGAAGAACTCTCAGCTTCTCCTCCAGCACCATGTCCATCTGTGGTCTGCCACCGTCCCCACCATGATAATAAAATTAACCCCTAAATCTGTAAGACACCCCATTGAAATGCTGCCCATTATAAGAGATGCTGTGGTCATGGTGTCTCTTTCCATCAATCCTAAGACATCTCTTTTAGGCAGCATCTTCCCTACCATGGAATATTTTGAAACAAATTATAGACACCATAGAGATTTCATCTGTGTTATTATTTGCATCTTTCTCTATACTACACAGGGTTTCTTCTTAATTTCCTACAATGGTAAGCTTATGCCTACATTTTAAAAAGACACATTAAAAACAAACTTAATGTGGAATTGTCAGCAAAATAAAATGTGTAAATCAGCAAGACACATAAATAAGCCTTCTAGTATAAACAATACCCCATTGCCCCAATGTTGAAACCATGGAAAAGAGTACTTTGTAGTTTTTGATGAATTTTGGTGCTCACAAATACAGAGGGGAATATATATTCTAAAACTATAGAAATATTTTGTTTTTCTTTATTTTTCTCCTAAATTATATTTTTATTTTTAAGACAGAAAATATTTACATATAGGCTAGGAAACTTATTGTTTAACCAAATTTGTCTGGGATGTTGCAATATAGGTAAATAAAATTTGGTATAAGGATAAAGTTTAAAGCCAACTGTTCTCTTTAAAATAAAACTCAGGTCACATATTTACTATGAGAAAGAAATTAATAGAAAATATGAAGATGATTAGTGTCTAGTATGCAGTGGTCTCTACTAAACTTTTAACATATGCTTTCTTATAGGTTTATTTCCTGTTGTCTTAGTTCATTTATGAAGTTTTACAGAGTATATCAGCCTATTACAGGGTATATCAACAATAAAGCAAATAAAAGAATATTAAGCAATATTTTGAGTTATTTTGAATATCTATTTCTAATAAGGACAAAATTGAGACTAGAAACTTTGTGTACTGGACTATTTCTCTTTATATTTTACACTATCAGATACAGGCAAAACTGGCTGCTAATTCAAATTTTGTTATTTTCTTTTCTCATTAATAACCAGACATTTAATTTTAAAGATAGCAGTCATTTTGCTTATGGCTATGATAATTAAGTGCACTTTATATTATTGATTTTTATTCAGGAATGAGTTATTCTCACACTGTAAGTTATCTGTGTAAATTATCTAATGTGATTTTTATACCAATTTCATTCCAGGATTTCAGAAAATAATGGTGAAAAGGAAAAAAAAAAAGGATCATGAATGAGCTATCATTATTTTTCCATTATCCTCTTATTCATTTGGATGCTTAATGCAAGCTACTATCTGCTTGATAGCAGTACATGTAATCATTACAGAAATCCTAATTCTTGAATCTCATAATTCAGAGTGTATAAGATTACGGATTTCAGCTGATAAATTTATTTTCTAGAATAACAAAAGACAGTAGATGCATATGAGTCACAGTAAGGATTCTATAAATATTCACCCTTACTTTGTGTGCAAAACAGTGAGTGACAAATGATGAGAAAATCCCAGGTAGGTGGCTGAGCAAAGAGTTTTATGTTGTGGCTGGGTCAAAGTCTGCTTGTCATGCACTTCCAATTTTCTTATAATAGTTAGAAATTCAATTCGTTCCGGTGTGGAGTACATTTTAAATCTACTTTATATTTTGAATGTATATTACTGCATCTATACCATGGTGAAAACGTGGAGGTCAGAGTCTAACTTACGGGAGGCAGGTCTCTCCATTCACCATGTGGGATCTAGGGGGATCATATTCAGGTCATCTGGCTTGGCAGCAAGAACTTTCATTTGATGAGCCATCTTACTGACCCTCATTCCATTAGTGAATCAAATTTTCCTGCTAGGGATAAAAACCAGGACTTGCATGCTATGCAGTTACACCAATGCTGATGCCCATCCCAAGGTTCATGTATGAGAAATATAAGAGTGAAGAATCTTGGTTGTATTTTATTACAAATATAATGTAAAACACATAGCTTTTAGATTTATTGAACCCAAAATTTTGTTTATACTTCAGTTCACTTGTCAAGACTTAACTCTTATCAATATGCCAATATGCAGCTTAGCTACCAAATTTCAAGAAGACAGAAAAAGCAAAATGGGTTTTATATTTACATTCTGTTATGAAAGTTTATATAAGATTGACAATGCTATTAATGTGTTTTTCAAAAAGATTTTGTCAAATGAAATATGGTAATAGAAAATTAGTGAGTATATTTACACCTATTTACATATAAATATATATGTCTCTTAGCAACAAATTTTCACAAGTCATTTTAAGATTTCTCTATTCAGCTATGTTCATAGCAGCATTATTTGTAATAGCAAGAACCTGGAATCAACCTAGATGCCTCTCAACTGAAGAATGGATATTGAAGATGTGGCACATTTATACAATCAAATACTACTCAGCAGAAAAAAAGGAATGGAATCTTGAAATTCACAGGCAAATGGATAGAACTAAAAGAAACCATGCTGAATGAGGTAACCCAGTCACAAAAAGAGGAACATAGTATGTACTCACTCATATATGGATTTTAGCATAGAACAAAGGCTCACCAGCCTATAATTCACACCGCCAGAGAAACTAGGATACAAGGAGGAACCTAAGAGATTCATACAAGGTCCTTCATATAAAGGGAAAGGAGCAAGATCTCCTGAGCATATTGGGAGTGGGGGGGCAGTAAATGGATAGGAAATAAGGACAAAGAGAAAAGAAGGAGAGGAGAACATGTGGGACAAGGAAAATTGAGTCGGGGGATGAATAGAGGGGAGCAGAGAGAGAGAGAGAGAGAGAGAGAGAGAGAGAGAGAGAGAGAGAGAGAGAGACCATAATAGAGGGAGCCATTATAGGTTTGAAGAGAAAACTCACTCTAGAGAAATGTCCAGAGACCTACAAGGATGACTCCAACTAACAATCTGAGTAACAGTTGAAAGGGTACCTTAAATGCCCTTCCATGATAATGGAATTGATAACTAACTTATAAGCCATCATAGAGCCCTCATCTAGTAGCTGATGGAAACAGAATCAGACATCCACAGATAAAGACTGAACCAAACTCCTGGAAACCAGTTTCAGAGAGGAAGCAGTGATAAGGGGTCAAGAGCAGGCTATAGAAACCCACAGAGACAGCTGACCTGAACAATGGGCTGTTCATGGACTCCCAGACTGATAGCTGGGAAACCAGCATTAGACAGACAAAGGGACCTCTAACAGAGGAACCAGGATGTATCCCTGGTGAATGAAAAGACTTTGGGAGCACATTCCCCATGGAGGGATACTCCCTTAACCTAGAGGCAGGAGGGAGGGCCTAGACTCTATTCCAAATGACTTGACAGATTTTGATGATCCCTCCTGGAAGGCATCACCCTCCCTGTGGAGGGGCAATGAGATGGGGGGAGGGGGAGGGTCATGATATATATTTCTGTCCTCACCCAAGAGCTGAGAGCTGATACCAGGACCTTGAGGTTGCTAGGAAAGTGCTATATCCCTATCTTAAATGGCCATTATTGTAATGTTGCTGCAATGTAAAAAGTCATAAAATTAAGCTATTCATTGACTTGATTATTCCCTTCACAGGAAGAGTTAAAATGCCACATCGGTGAAAAATGTACATAATTTTCACATTAGATATGACATTCCATAAAAAAGGCCTGAAAGCCTATGTTAGAATTCATTTACTGTCTTCCACTTATAACTCACTAGAGTATCTTAAACGCTGGAAAATCTCAATGTATTTATGTATAAGTGTACACATATTGAGTCTGTGCATTATTCACAAGAGCCTGTTCATGGTGCTCTTAGGATTCTTTTCTTTACCAAGTGAAATACAGAGCGATTTGATAAACACAGATTTTCCTAAAAGACTAGAAGTGTTAAGGAGGTTGAAATTCTGTCATTGTAAGAAAAACTGGCATAAACTGTCACTGTACTTTTGTAATTCATCTCTATTTAATGGAACTGAAAATAATTAATGACACATACACACCAAAAAAAAAAAAAAAATGGAACTATGTGTTTGGACCAAAGGGATGTGGTACTTGAAAGTGATATTTGCATCACTTCAAAGAAAACTACTCACTTTCTGAGTCACAGAAACTAAGAAGCATGGAGAAAAGCAGAGCTCAGAGATCCAGCACTGAGCTTTCTCCCTGTACCCCATTGCCAGGGAGCTGGACTCCTGTTCTTTTCTAGAGACTGTGCTAGAGTAATTCAAAAACACCGGACAGTAAGTTGTATTCTCAGTTCTGCTGAGTAGAAAACATCTCTAAAATATTAGCTCAAAATTTGAATAAGGTATCATATGAAAGGCACCCCCAAAAAGGGTTTTTAAATATCCTTTCTCCTCCTACTCACAAACTCATAGAAGTGCCTTCTCCCGACGAAAATAAAATGACAAGTAGCTGGCTAGATTTAGCTAGGCAGATTTTATCATTGAAGAATAATAAACAGGTCTGAAATCAGAAACTACTCATCACGGTTTACCCTCTTGTAGTGTTCATCAAGCCACAAATACTGAGCTTGCAGTACTTGGAGAAGGCAAATCTGTAGAAATGGACCAACAACGTTAGATACTAGAGTAATGTTAAGTAAATGCATAACAACTCAATTCAGGGAATAATATATTCTGCCATGGGTACAGTGTTCAAAACACTTAAAGTTAAAGAAAGGAAGAAACAGAAATTCATTTTGTGGATTGTTTTGACAAGACTACATATACATGTACATATATTGGATTTAAAAAAGAGACACAAGGACATGCTTGCTTGTACTATAGTCAGGTCAAAAGCCCACTTTCCCTTTTACCAATCCATTGGATCTGTGAGGATCAGTCAGGGTGACAGACTCTGGAACCTGACAGCATGTTACTTAACTGAGATCAATACATGTTGACAGAGACTTCAATTCAGAAACTCAATGCCAACTCATTGTATTTGGGAACTTACAGAAACATGAACTGAACTGCCCAAGCATAAAACCACATCAGTACAGAGAGAAATAAAAGAATATAAGCATTCTCCTAAGATATTAACAATAATTTTACTATCTTATTCTTTTCAAGATATTTTTAAATATTGCATAGAATGAGATAGCCTGCAGTGAAGTTTTGACAACTCCCTACTGCATGAGAAAAAAAAAAAAGCAATAAGCTGAAAAATGTGAACACTGTACTAACTTTTCATTTCTGACAGTTTATTCTACTTATTTGGGGCAGTCTCAATCCAAGGAATTAGGAAAATTTAGAGCCTAGCCATAGACTCACAGATTAGTAAGTATTACTAGCACAACATGGAGGTACAAGATCTTGATATTACTTACTTCCAACAGTGGAAACCTCAGAGCTTCATCATTTTATGAATATATGTGATATTACAAGTTTTCTTTCTTTGTAGGTACATACATTTGTTTCTAAAATGTTATCCAGTTTTATTATTGTAACTGAAAACATAATTAAATGTATCATGTGGATTTAATTACATCTGCAGCGATTTTTTTTTTTTTTTTTTTGTATTTCATCCCTGTGCTGAGTTCCAAACTTCAAATGTTCTACATTCTAGACAAGCACTCTGCAACCAAGGTATAACACTACCTTTCAAGGTACTTCTTATTAAGACTAAAAGAGAGTGCCTTCATAAGTGTGAGATATCACAGCAAAAGAATAAATGAATAGTCCTTGTTTTCATGTAATAAAAGCAATATTTAATATTTAAAAATTCAGGGTTCAATAGATATCTCAGTTGTTAAGAGTACTTGTAGAAGTTAAGAGGACCTCAGTTCAGATTGCAGCTCCCACATCAGGAAGCACTCACAACTGCCAGTGATTCCAGCTCTATGGAACTAACAATCTCTTCTGAACTCCTGTGGACACCTGCACACAACATAAAATCACACACACACACACACACACACACACACACACACGCGCGCACACACACCCATAATTAAAAATAAAACTAAAATAATGGAAAATCTACACATAAAGGAAATAGTAACTAAGTAACGTACCATGTGATATTCATTAAAATATACATGGGGGTATGGGGGTAGGCAAACATCTAAAGATAATGAGAACCAATAGTTTGGAATTCCAATATTAACCAGAAAGGATGGCTTTGCTGTCTCTCTAAAATCATATTTTCATAGTTTTAAAAAATACAGAAAAGTTATTGATTAATAAAATGTAATTTTAGTACTTGGGCATTTTACTGTCCTGCTTTTTCAGTTCTGAAGAGATACACCCTCAGCTGCTGCCATTAAGAGCACCACCTGCACCTGTTCAATACATTAGCTTTTAAAAGGGCCCTGCCCACCTCACCACCCCCACTCCATCTGCCCCCTGCCTCTCCTCTTTCTCCCAGCTCCTGTTACCCCCTCCCCTTTCCCATTTTTAGGATCCCTTTCCCCTTATTAAAAACAAAAAACAAACAACAACAACAAAAACCCTCATCTTGAACTCTGTTCATGGTGTCTTTCTCCCTCAAGCTCCTTTTTAAAATTACAATGAATTTTATTAATAAAAAGGTTCTAAGAATCATATTTGAGGAAATAAGCAAAGGAGAAATGAGAATATCTCCAAGGACAGATTGTAAAATTTAGAGTGCTGTAAACTTTGCCTTCACTTGTTAATGTTATTCCATTTAAATAACTGGGAGAAGGCAGAGAATTCAGCTTAGAGGTAGAAGCTTGTATAGGCTGCACCAGCTTTACATTCAAACCCTAACACCACTAATTAATCATTTAACAGTTTAAAGGGCATTGCAGCTATATAGCTCATATGAGAACCTCGTATGCAGGGTGCTCTGGGTTTCATGCCCTGCGTCACTCTTTAGCACATCCTAACATTCATCTGACTGGTAAATCCATTTCCCAAATTCAGTCATTCAGGGGTTTACATCACAGATTAGAGGTGTGGCCAGGTTGTTCCTTGAACCTGCTGTGACTCATGGGAGCAGGGACATTCCTATGGTGAAGTATATTCACAACAAAAATTTGGACAGGATACACAGAATTCTGTCTTTAAAAAGTAGCCAATGAGAAACAGAAGAGTTTAGGTCTAGACTGAAACAGCTTAATAGTATAAAATACGTATTTTAATTGAGAAACCAGCTCCAGTCTTTGGAAGCCAAACTATCTTAGAGATTAATTTCCTCAATTTAGTTCTAGCTAATTTGAGTTGCACTTGTCTCACAGTAAAACAAAAGCAATGTAACTCATCGTCTGTGTGCAAACATGTACATGTATGTCTGGGAAGCTGAAGTATTGTTCTCCCCTTATTAAATATACAGGTTGAGAGGAAGGATTCTATTTCAATTCTTCTCTTTGACCACTGCAAGGTTTACTGGCACAGTTTAAATATAACTATTCAGTCATATAATACATATATATGTGTATATATATATATATAGCAACTTATATATATATATATATATAAGTTGCTATACTTCCTTTGAATGAAAATATTGGGGGGAGGTTGCTAATGCAAAAACCCTTTAAAGTTGTTAATTACTGTTTGTGGTGGTTTAAATAAAAAATGCCCCCCACGGATTCTTGTATTTAATCACTTAGTCTCTAGCTGGCAGCAGCACTGTTTGAGAAGTTATGGAGCCATTAGGAGATAAAGGATTGTTGGAAATAGCACAGATCACTGGGGATAGCCTTTGGGTTTATAGCCTGTTACCAATTCCAATTCTCTCCTGCTTACTGTCATCATGTTCTTCCTAACTGCTGACATGATCTCTACACCATGATGAACTCCATACCTCTGAAATCTAGAGAGATTGAACTTACTAAACCATTGAGAAGTACATCCATTTCTAGAAGATTAGTAAATCAAATCATAAGGAATAATGTTATATCTTGATAAGGCATCTTAGTACATTAAGCATCAGTGAAAACCCTTAAATCCAACCAAATCACAAGCAGTATATAGAAGGTACTGATCTATTATTGCATCCTGTCTAGATGGACTGACAATGTCTTTAAGAAATCCAGCAGTATAACTTCCAGTTTTGATTGTGTGTGTGTGTGTGTGTGTGTGTGTGTGTGTGTGTGTGTGTTTAACTTAATTGAACCTGGAAAATTATGCTCAAGTTCTATAAGTAATAAGGAAGTATAGTTTCAATAGAACATTCTTTTATTTCTACATTTTTAGATATACAATGCCTTCATTTTCTTGAGATGAATGGAAATTCTATTTTTAAAACAGTTGAACTTGAAGACAGATCTTTAATTAAAGGTATTCAGTGTTACAATGTATGAAAAACAGTTTTCTTGTTATTGTTTTATAACCACATGCTAATGTATTAAATAGTCTTAGTGTACTAAATGCTGTAGACTCCTAGAAATATATGTTATGAAAAATAAACATAGTAAAATATGTTACTCATAGTTTTCTTATAGTGGTGGTTTTAATAAGATAGTTTTATGGCGTTCCAATGACTGCCTTGACTTCCAAAACTAAACATATTCACTGTATAGATTACCAGAAGGTTTTACCCATAGGTGTAAAGTAGAAAGGCAATATTGGATACTGGCCTATTGAATTACCTGTCACTATACATTTTGGGGGAAGGAAATGAAGACCTATTCAATTATCTTTTCAATCTGATCCACTTTCACAGCTAATTGTGTAAGACAGTACACTTTTCTATGTTAACAGATGGGGTTGATTCCATTAGCATTAACATAGCTAATGATTCTCTGAAGTTAAAGCAAGTCCTGGAGGGGGGTTAGAAACAAATAGATAATAAGAATGATAATTAAATTATTAACATTAATAATAATCTAGCTCCTGATATAGAACTATAGTGCAAAAATTAACCTAGTCATTAACTGAGAATTTATTTACATAATAATAAAATTTTTTGTTTGGATCTGCACTCAAGTATAGACAATCTGGGATGGACAATGCAGGCTTTTCTTCAACAGTCAATGCACTGTTGCGATAGTATTAAAAATGAGGATAATTATAGTGTTGTTATTTGTTAAATATTTAACAATCTGCTAAGTTTTCTTCTAAAGATTTTTTTAACTCACCTTCTCACCCTCAGACAAACTAATGAATAAAATCAAATAGTTTATAATATTGTTCCTATTTTGCCAATAGAAAACAACATTGCAGAACCAATCTTGTTTGGTTTTCCCTTATATTTTGCCTCAACACCATAACAACTTCAGAGAGAATGTGTTTCCGGATTAAATGAAAAGAATTATAACTTTGAATACCCTTTGGTAGCATAATTAAATTTCATTCTTGTCCAAAGTGGAAAAGATATTGTTTAGAAGTTTAACTCACTGTATACAAACTTTGCCTTAAGTATCCACCCATCTTAGACATCAAAGCGCTAACCAAAATTTTAGTTGTTTTAGTCTAAAAGATTTTGGAATATCTTTTTATTTAGAGACCAAGTTTCATGATATTGCTCAGGCTATTGCTGAGCTGCTGGACTCAGGGGATTCTGATTCAGCTACTTGAGTATCTGCAGGTGACTGCAGGCAGGTGCTATTGTTCCCAACTCTAATACTCCTATGTTATAAACTTGCCTTGCTTAAATTCTCAGTAGGCACACACTTTCAAAAAACATGAAAGATGGAAAGGCTCATTAAATTGACTTGAATTGGTCCTATAAGACCTAGCGTTTCTCTGAAATCTTTTAAATTATTTGTTGAAGCATACCAGGTTTCTGTTGTTAAAAAGTCAGGGCAGACCCAGCCTGAGAAAAGAGAAGGCTGTATGCACTGAAATTCAGAAAAGCTATAGGGAACTTAAAACTACCACTGAATCACACTAATTACCACCTTCTTTGCTCTCCTGTAATAGAAGACAAACACACACACACTGCACAGAGATGATTTTTTGTACATCTTTTCTTCCTTCTTTTTATTTCTACTATTAATATTTAATTAACATATAAGGAATGAGTGTATGACATTTTCACAGTTCCTATAATGTACTTCCCTTCCTTCCATTACTTTTTTCTTCATTTCCCTCATGTAAGTCTCCCTTATCATAACAGTACACCTTTCACTTCCTGTCAGATATGTAATGTGTTTAAATCTAGATGCTATTATGTTCCATATATTTTTTTCGGCAAATAACATAATGGTGAAGGACAGCTGCCATGAGAAAAAAAGAGTCCAGTAGACATATTGGAATGAGAAGAAGGCTAAGTCTTTGTGAAAGTATACATGAACTATGATGTAGAATCTGCTCTAAGAGGTCCATTACTGTAGATATTGCTTAAAGTTTGCATCCAATGAGAAAGAACAGAGAATGCAAACAGTTCACTGTCTTGTGGCTTTTGTTGTATAACAAAGTACAAGATAAAAGAAATAAGATATGCAATAAGAGGTAATAGCATGAATATATTAATATGAATTATTCATAAGCAGCATCAGATTTTGTTTTTATTTTTCTAATTGCAGATTAATCTGTTTCGAAGAGTAAAATTAATAATAATAATAGTAATGATAATAAAAATTCTTTATTGAAGAGTAGCAGTTGTGTTGATTTTCTATAGGAGCCAGGTTTTCTTCTAACAAGCAAGAGAATCCTTGGTGAATAGCTGAAAGTAATTCACTTGCAGATAGCAATTCATAAGCTAGAAAAGTGACTTAGTTCATGTACATATATTTCATTTTCAAATTTGCATAACTTCTCCAGTTAAATGGAGATGATTTCAAATGATTTGCTCAAGGTCATGTCTGAACCAAACTGAATGAAACACAGGAATTCTAATCATCACTTTGTTTCTAACCATTCTTGATGTGCTCTTTATAAACCTTTTAGGCACCAACCTTACTTTATTTCATTTTTTAGAAAATATCTATTATTTGTTATTGGATGTACAGAGAAATCCTATGAATAGTTCTTCATTTTTCTATCTGTAGGCTAAGATAAAACTATTCATGTAAAATGAATTCATTGCATAAGAATTTTCTGAGCTGCTTTAGCGTGGAAAGAGGTTGACAGATAAGGAATTAGTCGTGTGAAAGCAACAGAAGCCAGTGAGTTTCTTTAGAATAACTTGCAGTTACTATCTATGCTCAGCTCAAAATGGTCATTAGTTCACCAGCAAATACGACAGAAAACTGAAGGATCCTCCTAACAGTCTAACGCCGCATTTAGGCTTCACGACTTAAAAATGAACAAGTGCCTCTTCTAACACTGCTACCCTATTCTTTACTCAAGTCAATCATTGCCAAGTACATTTGAGTTCCTCTTCACAGAGAATATCTCCACAGGCAAGTGAACAATCAGCTTGTCTTTTCTTCCCAGGAGCCTCAGGAACAGGAAGCTTTTATTTGTTTCAAATTAGAAGAAAAAGATGACTAGAAATGAATTATGGCTCCACTGATCAACATTATTTTCAAAAATGTATTCATGGGAAAACATCATGCTCATTATTTAAGAAGAGACAGGTGTTCTCTTCTTAGATTAATTGGCTTAAAAACCAACCAATTTGGTCTTTTCAGAAAGTATTATAAGCAAAAACTCCCTCTGCCTTCTGAATATGTTAGTAAAGGACATCACAAAGGTAAACTCGTAAAGAGGAGGACTTACAAAGGACAATGAACAGTAATAACTCATGTACTGTGCCCTTACCTTGTGAGGTCAACGTGACCTCTTGGCTAACATCTGAGTAACAATGATTTTTTTTTCCCCTTCACTGCTAAACTTTAAAATAGAGGAAATAGGAAAATACATCTGTGTATTGTCAACTAAGCTATATGGGATGTTTAAGACTCCCTCAGTAATAAATAAACATGAACATGTGGCTCTCTCAAGGGTAATAAATATTTATCAGTCATGGTCCTATCTGTGCATATTTGGCCCTGGCCTTATTGAGATGACACATGGAATTCTTTTTATAAAATGGATTTTTCCATGATCAACTGGGCTGGTCATTTTATATTAAGTTCTACAGACCTTTGGGAGATTTAAAATGTACTTTTGACTCAATTTTAATATTCTTCTGTTTTGATATGCACATAGACTTCATTAATTTTTAAAAATTAAGGAAGATTATGACTACATGTCATTTTTGGGTCAGACTGTAGGATAGGGTTCTGTTTCTTTTGATCGTTTTTACAAATCTTATTATAAAATCAATATGTAGATAGGAAAATCAAGTACAAGATTTAAAAGTTTGTTTTTGAAATATCCAGTATCCATGTGGAAATCCCATAGAAAATGGGAATGAGGATGGGAGAGAAATGTACTGAGACAGGAAGCAATCAGTACTTACAAGAGAGTATAGACAGAGAGTGCAGAGAGTGGTATCAATAGCATCCCTAGTTTCTAGCCTTCAAATACATAAAGGGAAGCCCACTTAGTGACTAGTGAAGCAAAGGTTCTCATCAGGTTGAGCTCTGGGAGACAAGAGGGTTTCAGATTCTCAAGTGTGTTCTTTTCTGTCTCACCCTAATCTGCACTGGTGGATTAAACTAAAGGAGAAAAGTGAATTGTAAATGGAGGTTTCCATGTGACATTATTTACCTTCTTCCTTAGTATATGCACCTCACTTATCTGATAACTGAAGAGAATTAATTCTAGTGCTGTATTATGTGTTACTTTATCAACACTGTTCTTTTCATTTTGGGTTTCAACTAATTTTAAGTAAGAACACAGATGCTTTAATCCAGTGGAAGAAAGGGGATCTATAATAATATGAATAAATTCACAAACAATAGCAATGATAGGAACTGTATAATATCTTCAAAGTTACATTCAGGACATTATCACCCTCAATGTTTAATTTTTTTTTAATTTAAATTAGGAACAACCTTATTTTACATATCAATCCCAGATCCCTCTCCTTTCCATCCTCTTATGCTCCCCACTGCTCCCCCGCATCCCATTCCCTTTCTGCTACCCAGGGAAGGTGAGGCATTCCATGGCGGAATCATCAAAGTCTGTCACATTATTTTTAATGACAATATGTTTTAAGTCACAAAATTAAATTCTAGTAACATCATGGTGAAAGAAACCAAGGTTTTTGTAACCAAGAATTTAAATATGAACTACTCATGGCAGATCAAAACTCAGAATAATAATCTGGACTGACCAAGAAAAGTCAAAGTTAACTTGGTTGTTTAAGAGCTAGGATATAAAAGTTATAAGGATGTATGAAAAGAGTAAAACGTCTTAAATATTTTAGTGATTGATTAAAAATGCTCACTTAGGCAAGAATCTCAACTCTTCTGTATGACTCATATTTAAGGAATTCAAATAGGAAGATAGTCATCCTATTTTTAATAACAGGTGCTGAAAAAAGGGCATGGATCATTTATGCATTCATACTTTTGTTTTACATTCTGGTTTTATTATGTAACACTTTGCCAGTGACTTCTCGAACCTTCAGAACTAGAGTTACATAATGTTTGTTCTACCATATGAACACATTTTGGGGAAAGTAAAATATAAATAAAATTAATTACATTTTACTAGAAATAAATATATTTCATTCCTTTGTGAATTCTTTGAAAGTTGACCATTGACCATTAGACATTTTTCTTATGAAGTGCCAATTAAATGCTAAAAGTTTAAGTATGATAATTAAAAGAAAGTTTACTGTGCTATTACTGTGCATCCCTCAAGCATACTTAAAACAAAAGTTATTTCATTGAAACTTTTGTAGGAAGAGAGGCTTAAATGAATATAGTTCTTATATGCAATTATGACATACTTTGTAAAACACAAAAAAGTTATGGTGAAATCTGAGCCCTGTCTTTAGGCAGTTAATCTCGCCTCTGTGCAGGTGATGATTAACTGGTTTGTTCTGAAGTACTTATGACAGCAAGCTCCTCATGGCATATTTTTTACTTTGACTTTCATGTGCTCATAGAGACCAAATTACACACTCTCAAGTTCAGTTGTATCATTTTATGGAAGAGATCAAAAACATAAATCAATGCATAAATATTTTTTATCCTATTAGTAAGCATGCTTTAAAACTTACAGTTATTTGACAGTTATTTGTCACCAGGAAATGCTGAATAAGTATAAAGGTGCTTCCAAGAGGATAGCTTCAAGCCACAAGTGTGATAAATATATGATGAATTTCTAAAATGGTTTCTAGGTGGAAATCTATTTTTTCTCCTTGCTTCTAACAGCCTCCAAGGACAACTTAGTAGAAGAAATAAGAAATATAAAACGACTATACATTAGTTAATACATTTTGTTCCAGATTCCTTTTATGCACTGGTGAATTCAAAAGCCTTATTTTCTGTTATGTTTTTTAACATTGAAGAATCTTTTAAGCAATTAATGTAACATTGCTTTTTATTGATTACAAAGGGAGATATCTTGAATGTTATTTTATTTTTTGTTTTAATTTTACAGAAAATCAATAATTAGTTCTTATATGTTTGGTTTCCTTTGTCTACATTGATATTAGAAAGATACTTTGGTTATTTTTTGATGAATTCCATTCTGTTTTCCAGAAAACTAGAAGGCTCTAAAGCCAGTTCCAGCTGATAAATTAACAAACATGGATGTACTGTCTAGTTTTATGTAACTTGACACAAGCTGTAGTCATCTCATGGTAGGGAACTTCAGTGGAGAAATTGTGTGCATAAGACAGGGTTTTAAGGATGCTTGTAGGGTGATGCTTAGTGATTTATGTAGGAGGGCCAAACCCATTGTGAGTGGTACCACCCCTGGGCTGGTGGTCCTGGGTTCTACCAGAAAGCAGACTGAAGAAGCCATGAGGAGCAAGCCATTAAGCAGCACCCTTCTATGCCTTTGCATCAGCTCCTGCCTCTAAGGTCTTACTTGGTTTGAGTTCCTGTCCTGACTTCCTTCAACAATAGACATGGAAATATAACAATAACTATGGAAATGTAGCCCATATAGTCCTCTTCTTCCCTAAGTTTCTTCCGGTCATGGTGTTTCATCACAGCAAAAGTAACCCTAACTGAGATAGTGGGAGAGGATAATGGGCAATAACACTTTTTTCTAGATACCAAATATTCGTTTACCAGAAAGTGATACTAATTAACAAACTCATCAGTGGAGGGATGATATGTAATGGTGGACTCAATACCTATGCATCATAACATGATATCCCATTTATATGTTTGTTAGAAAATAGAAACAAGCAAAGGTCACAGGAAATGTAACATGCTGGATAATAGCTAGAGAAGCTATATTAAGTTGGCCTTCATGAGTACTTGAGAACTCATGTAGCTTGATGTCACATTACAGGGTTTTGTGCTATCCATCCTTTTTACTCATTTTATTTTTAATTTGTTTTTATTAAATAAAATGAAGTTATCAATTATATCAACATACAGTAAGCTTCTCTTTACCGAATGAGTGAATGAAGGGGTGAATGCAAGAATATGTAAAAGTAAAAGAAATAGTCATTAAAGGATTAAAAACTGACTGACTACCAATCATACTCAAACTTTAAACATTTAATTAAAAGATGTTGGCATTGTGACAATAGCCTATTGACAATGAACAGCTTCTTACTAGTTTGGCTAAAACAAAACAAACATTCTGCCTTTAAGTTGTATGTATTATCCAAGAAGTACCAAACTCTTCAGGTTTATATCTTCTAAGTTATAAGAGGGACACCTCTGTTGTTGAATTATATAATACTACAATGCTAATATCACTGAACCATTGTCAGAAGATGTGCTAACCCTCTTGTTTTTCTGGAATATTTTTGGATAGTCTAAAAATATTGTAGGTTTGGCATACCAGAAAAAAAGCAATTGCCATGTAAGGAAACAATTTTAAAAGCAACACATCCAAATTTTATGTTTATTTTTTCTTTGAAAATACTACATCCATTTGTTTCCAAGAATGTTTTCACCCAAACCATTAAGTTTAATGAAGAGCCGCGAATATCAAGAAGTCACTGCAGCATGGATGGATGCGACAAGAAATGTGCTAATGCTACAAATGGCACTGCATTGTGATCTTTTATTCGGTGAGAGAAAGAGACTGGAGGAAAATTTCATGAATTTATCATGACCATTTTTGGTGGATGATGTCATAGAACAGAGGTGAGAGGGCCTTCAGGCACAACTGCACATCTGCTTCAGGAGATGTCATCTGTATGTAGCTACTAACCATTTTCAGAATAATTTTCATTCCATTTTAGAAGATAACAATACTTCCATATTCTTTTTTCCCGCCACAACTTACAGATGTCTATTTTAGATGAAAATTTCCAAGTAGCAGAGTTGTGGAAGTTAATTGCAAATTTTATGTAATTTTGAAATGACCAAGGTTTGGGCCGCAGGGAAGCACAGCACAGTTAAACAACAATGAAGAAATAATTTAGGTTGCCGTCTACCAAAGGGTAAAATTTGTCTTCTTACATTGTTTATTTGTACATGTTCAGGTTCCACTGAAAAAAATGAAGGCTGAATGTTTTCTCTTCCAGAGAGTTCTCATGGCATATTGGGAAGATATCTATGGTCTACCTCAATTTCCCTATATTTTACCTTCCTGTCTACAAACACCTACTTATTCCTTTCTTTACTTATGCCTAATATTTACTTGGAGGTTATGTGCCAGGTGTTTGAATTATTTCACAGATATTATCTTACTTTCCACAACAAGGCTGAAATGTCTACACTGTTACAGTTTCATAAGAATAATGAGGAAACTCACAGACCCTTACTAGATTTTCACATCACACAGTAGGTAGTGAGGCTTTTTATGAATCCAGATGAGTACCATATTGTTAGCCAAACCTCCCAATCTTTCTGCAATGGCTCAGAGTTACTACAATACACAACACCCAAGCATCCTCTAGACCTGGCTACTCAAAAGCTGCTGCCCAGGGGTTCTGAATCAAATGGAGGCAACAGCCTAAAAAATGAGGAAAACACGAAACGCCTCACCTGTACTCCATATTATTATTGTGCTGCTGATAATTAAAGTAATTCAAAACTGCATTGATCTTTCCCAAACAAAACTGAAAGCTCTTGATACAAACTGAAGCTAGAAGCCTGGGCAGATAAAGACAATTCTCTGCTTATTAAATTTCAGCATATCATACAAAAATGGTCCAAAGTGGATCATTATTTCACTCATAGTTTCTTATTGGAAATGAGGTAACAGGCTTCACATATTGAACTGTATAATAATATATACACACATACATATTATACTAATATATAAGTTCAGCATGTGAAGCATATACATGTAAACACACATGCACACAAACACACACACATAAACTTCCAAACAGAGAAATTAACATTCATTTGCAGCAGGCTGTATTTTTTTATTGGTATATGGATGTCCAAATCAATTTGATTCCTGATTTTATCACCCAGTCCACATTCATGATCTGCAATCTGTTATCTAGCCATGCAGCTTGCATGGCATTAATAGCACTTTGGGGGATAAACCAAGGTCAAGTGACCACTTTCTTATCTATCGTCCATGAATAAATACACAGAATTATTATTGTGAGGTGACTAATAAAACTTATAAGAATGCTATACTCCACTGAACAAAGTTACATGAAATTGGCATGTTATTTTTATCATTAAGACTATCAAATAATAATAATAAAAAACCTCATAGAGCTTAGTACAATCTTACCTAGTCAATACCTCCTTATCTCCTGAGTATCAAATAAGATTTTCCAAAATATCTTATTTAGCTAATAATAAATCTATGTCAAACAAAATATTTATGTTTCCTTGGCATGACTTGATTTTCAACTATGTTTCCTTTATAAACAAATAGTATCCTTTTAAATCTATGGAGCCTAGGATCATACTTTTATCTACCTAACCCCTTAGTTAAGTGTTTTACACACACATAATACCCACTCACCAAGTTTTGAAAAAAATTAAATAAAATATTTTGAGTGTGGTCCTAACTCATCTAGACAGAACACTATGAAGAGGCTTAAAATACAATCTAGAACTGCCACTCCTTAAAATGTCTATTCCTGTCATATTTTTTTCTTGGCTATGATAAGTTTGGCATATTCTACTCAGATGAGATGCATATTTCTGACATTTATAAACAAATAGGAATTCCTCTTTTCTTATTAAAAACACTCCCTTAGGCCTATGGGAATCCAACATGTACAAATTCATTTTGTATGCTTGGCTGCCACACAGAGCCACAGCTAATGATGATATCAGAAAATAATATAGTAGGATCACCTTCTATGATCATAATAAAACCCCCAACGGGTGGGAGAATATACTAAGCCACCTGTGCGAAGTGCTAGTTTAACCTCTTTGGGGCTCTTGGACAGAGTGGATGTCACATTTAAACACCCTCACATTGTTTTCGCATTACTGTATTGATTACTACATGACAGTGTAATGCTTGGACCACTGAAGTAAATTTCTGGTAATACCCAGTCTAGTAGCACAGCCTGGGGACACTTTCCCTATCAGAAACCAGAGTGCTTAAGTGGGTTTATGACACAACAAACTCCCTTATAATTAGAAGAGAAATCAGAAGTCACTATGGGATTCTTTCCAAATATGGATCTCCTGGTGCTTGAATTAAGACTTCTTTGAACACCCAGACTGTTCCTATCAATATGTCTGAGTTAGTTCCTAGAATTCCATTATCCTTGGTGAGCTGCTGACTCCTTACTGGCAGAATTGTCTTTTCTCTCATGCTGAATTTATTATTAAAAATGATTGCTTTGTTGATAGAGAAAAATGTTCATTTTCTACATCAGGGTTTTTGTGGGCAAGAGAAGGAAAATTACTAGAGAAATAGTGTTATCATCGGTATATTAAAGAGTATGTATTTGTCTGCACTAGTCTTTTGAAAGAATACCATAGGATTCTCAAAATATATTTTTAAATAATCTGACCATTTCTCCCCTTTGCCTGAGTCTCATTATGTTTATCTACAGATGACTACCATTAATATTTTTAACACTACTTATTAAGACTCATGTCTTCAAGTCTTGCTCAATATTGCTAATTAACTTCTTCATTACCATAGGCATGCTATGAAGCCATGCTACTGTCACAACGTTTTTAAAATGAATAAAAAAAATTGTGCAATATAAACAATGATACAGCTACTCATTGCTTATAGAGCTCTACATATAATGGCCAATGTTACAGCTATAATCAGTGAATATTATTCCTACTCACTAATGAAAAAGAAGAGAGAGTCTGACAGAGCTGTTGGCAGAGTAAGAGGAAGCACGTAGTTAGCATGCAAGCCACACTGCATCTCTTCCCACACTAACCATAGATGTACCACCAAATGAAAACTTAAAAAAAAAAAAAAAAAAAAGAGGCCAAAGGAGAGATTAAAATAAAGAGTTGTTTCCCTTTAATACAATCCTTTTTCTAGTGTGGGGGGTACACTTACAATTCTTATACTCAAGAGGCTAAGGCAGGAGAATCATGAGTTCTAGGCCAGCCTAGTCTGGGTTTCAATAGTGAAACTGCCTAAAATTAATAAATGAATTAAATGTTACTTGATTACATGCAATGATACTCTCATGGTCAACTTTAAAAATTAAATATGTGTATACACACGCACACACACACACACACACACACATGCACAAGTTATATATAGGGCTCAGCAGTTACTTGCTGCTTTTTCAGAAGAATTGAGTTTGCTTTCCAGCACTGGCAATGGGTAGCTCACAACTGTAAATAATTGCAGTGAATCTGGCACCCTCCTTTGGCCTCCAAGAGTACCTGCATGTATATGTCCGTGTGTGCACATATCACACTGGTTAAAATAAATTCTTAATATATATATATATATGTGTGTGTGTGTGTGTGTGTGTGTGTGTGTGTGTGTGTGTGTATGCATGTATTAAGAGTCCTATAAATAAAACGTAATGTTTAATCCACTTGAGTCAGGCTCACCAGATGCTTTCGTATTCAAAACGAAAAATGAGAAAACTAAGTCAGGACCAGAATTTATGCAGTTCTTTACTCTCCCCCCTCCCACCTTGTGCTTAAGGAAATCAGTGAAATGGCTAAAAGAAAGCATCCATCACATGTGTTGTGTGACATATCATGTGCTAGTACAACTCCAAAGATTAGCAGCCCAAATGAAAAATTCAGATTGTACTTACTTACACTTTTCAGAATGAAATATACCTTTGCCAGAAAATATGGGGATGTGAGGATTTACCTGTGGTAAAGATGGAGTCCCACTACTTACATTACGAAAAAATCCCTTCCACTCAGGTCTAATTTGTCTTTCTGCCCACCCTTTACAACACCCCTCCAACACGCAAACAGAGCACGATCAGTTGCAGAGCTCTGCGTGACTGCCTAGGCTCAGGGTTCTTCTCACTGAGACAATTTTCCCCATCTATTCAAGGTAAGGATAAATGGCACCCTGCTTTGCCAGGACAAGCTCACAAAGGGACATGTCTATCCTGGATTAGGCTGCTGCTCTTCTCTGACAACCACCCGGACAGTAATTCCGTGAGGACACAAAGCAGGACCATTTAATGAAACAAAGTGATGGAGTTTCTTGTCAGAGATGCCTGGGCCCACAGAGGCAGCGGGATACATGTGGCTCTACAGACTGCTTGTGCACTCAGACAGCTACTCCTGTTAAGGCACAAGCGCTACTTAAATGTTAAACACCTATAGCAGGCCTTCTTCACCTAACACAGAATCTTCTTGAAAAATAGTGTTCTTGGGGTGCTCTTGAAGCAATGAATTCATATCTTAAAAATTCTGGTAAGATCCAGTGGAGGGAAGCAAGAAACAGGTAGAATATCAGCATTTAACATGCTACCACAGTGACTGTAATATATATGTACACACACACACACACACACACACACACACACACACACACACACACACATCCTTCTTGCAGTGAGCCTTGAGGATGCCAACACGCATACACAGGCAATAATCCAAAATAGTCATAGAAAAAAGAAAATAGCAAAATGTAATGGCATTAGCACACCCCATTCCTTTATTAACCTACTAGGGATCATGTCCTACAAACAAATATTTAAAAAATTCTGCTTTTTTGTTGAAAATAGATGCTGGGATCTACTCTCACTACTTCTGATTCAATCTAGGATACAACCTGACCATGTAAATTTTTACCACATTCCCAGTGCATATTGATTTGAAATTCACTTGACCACAGGGCTGACATGTATACTGTAGGCACATACATACTTTTGTTATATAAAATATATGAAAAAGTTACTTCTATTTCACTAACACATTTAAAATGATTAGTAAAACAAATGCATTTTCTTTCCAAATGATTAAGCAAACTTGCAATCCAAAGCTCTAGTAGTTCTCAACAAATGGTTTTTGATATGAATATACCATGACTATGGCTGCCAGCACTGGTTCCTTCATCAAAAGCACTGATTGAATTGTCTTCAATGAACATACTTCTTCATAAGGAGGAGGAGTTAGCCCATAAAAGAGTCCCCTAAAAAGATGGAGATGTGAGGACTTACCTACAGTGAAGACAGAGTCCAATTGTTTACAATAAAATTTGGTCCACTATACCCCGGACTAGTGATTTTAATTGTTTTACTAATAAACTAAAAGTACGAACTTTAACTTCACATTGATAGAATGGCATTCCTTTCATTCAAATTCTACAAAAGTATATTTATGTTTATGATTTTCTTTTTATCTTTTTATCTTCTTGCCTTTTCTGTTTTTGTCCTCATAAGCAACTGATAAAATCAAATTAAAGCCAGTGTGGTTTGAGATTATCACTATACTAAGTATTGGAATGGAGCAACAGAAGTATTTATGAGTTCCCTGGCAGGATAAATTATTTTATTATACTCTTTCTGCAGGAGTAGACTCAAGAGCATGGTGTATGCAGCTTCATAACTCTCTACTCAAGTGGAGGAAACAGACTTTAGTATGCAGAGGATTTTAAAAACTTTAATAGTATCTCTAAGTAATAGTTTTACTTTTTTGACTTTAGTTTTTGATGGTCAATTGTTCTCCGAAAATAGTAAATTAAATATTCCAGAAATAATTCATGAGTTGTATTCCAAACCATTCTTGTTCCCTTGGATTGGAAACACCCCCAATTTTCCTACATATTCAAAATGTATTCTTCCACACTACCGTGCTTGCCTAATTTACTAGATCAGCTGCTATGGCATCAGTGCCCACGAGACATCAATGTCTTCAAAACCCAGACTATATTAGAGCATATTTTTTATTATCTATTACCAATTTCTTACCCTGCCTAATTCATAAATTAAATAACATCACTGGTGTGAAAGCATAGAGAATACAAAGTTCATGTAGAATTTGGTGATATTTATTGAATATTGCTTGTACATGAGTTGTCTGAATGTAGTCATCATGGATGAGAGGAGTAATGCACAGTTATTTTATCCTTAGGTCAATAAAAAATAATATTAAGAAATAGGGTTTGGCCCTTTCTTTCACATTTATTTCCTAATAATAAGATACTTTGACCTATAATCTTTTTTATAGCCTTCTAGTTTCATCAAATGTAATATTAAAACACCCAAGTTTAAATAGTTTTTGGCTTTGGCTTTGGCTTTAGGTATTCCATTCCTTGTGGAGGTTTTTTTTTTTTTGGTAATAAAGTAAACTAAGGACAAATATAAATCTCATTAGTATATTCTTTCTTTATAAAGTCCCAGCAGATAATTTTGAATGAGAGAAAATAATTTTCATTTTTCCATATAACTATAGTTAAGTTGCTTTCAGAAATGGTTTACCATACTTAACATTCAATACATTACTCATATTGTCCTTAATAATATTATTAACCTCTGGATTTTAGTTAAATCAGCCTTGGAAGGTAATTTTTAACAATGAGAAATACATGATAGCTTATTACTTCCTTAAAGAAATACACCTCATTCATTTATTGTCCAACTAGTTATCAAAGGGAGAACATGTTTATTTCCTTTGTATTTCATTCTTCCTGGATTTTATTTTGCATTTCTTCATTCCAATTTTTATTGTCTTGCCAATTTTGTTCAAAGATAATGAGCATGAGAGTATAGCTAGCAATACATGTGAATTTGGAAAATGGATATAGCTTGCTAAGTAGCTTTAAATCTAATAATGATCTAGACCTCAAATCTCTAAAGTCCTTCAAATTGCTCAGAATCTCTGCAAAATTTCCAACTAATCCTTCTAATCCTTCAATAATTAAATCTGCTTCTTCAAGTATTTCCAAGAAGCTACCACACCACTATACGCCACTTCACAAACCATGTGATCATGTTCTTTTAGGCTGTGTGCCATGGGTAATTTTTGAGATGCAAGTATAAAAGCATCACATCTTTATGATTGCCACTGAGGATTCCTTGAATTTTACATCTACATCCATAAACTGAGTTACATGGTACTGAAGAATTCCAGTGTTTTTAAGAGTAAAGGCACATGAAATTTAGTAATTTGCCTAGTCTGGTGGATGTTCTAGATGTTTGCTTGTCTTTATTATACTTCAGTTTTGATAAATTCCTCCACTGGCTTCTTCACATAATCTACTTTGACTTAAGTCCTCATATGTACATTCTGTCTGCCTTCATTTCCCCTTGTATTAGTTATAGACTCTCATTCTCCTAAAGCATGGATGGAGGCAACATGAAACAGCTGATCATCAGGTTGGCCATAATGACAAGGACCTCATTCATAGCTGTTTTCTTGCATTTATATGTTGCAAGGATTTTCCTGGGTAAGATTATTTTTAAGAGCTTGAGTTTTATAGATAAAATATTTAACTCATGAAGCACTTTATAGAAAAAGTTACAAGAGAGTCTTCTTGATTGCTGTCTTTGGCAATGTTCATAGATACACAGCATTTGTAAATTTGACCTGTTGGGTAAAGAGCATGAAGAGATACAGGACTTTTCCTAAGTAAAAATAAAGAAATGTTCTACATGTGTTTTCAGAGAGATCTGATAACAGGTCTCATTCTACATAACCAGACAATATTATATACTTTATCATATTTGTATCTTGAGTTATATCAAAATTATTTGAGGCTGTAGAATATCAGTGTGGAGGAGAAAAAACAGAAAGAAGTAGATTTGTACTTAAAAACTCATGCTTGTAAGCCCTTGTTTAAGGCTCTTTGCCACTACTTCAAATGTTTCAATTCAGACATTAAGCCCATATCATCAGACATTTATTTTAGCAGCTAATATTTAATGTTGCAGAGTCCCCCGTATCTGTACTAAGATGGCTAGAAGGATGACATTAAAGGCACACCCTCTCCACCTGCATATTCAGTAACCACATTCTTGCTACTGTTGCCAAATATTACAGCTGCTGCAAAATCATTTCCATTCCACCTGCCTGCCCTCTGCTGGACATGCTAATGAGCAATGCAACAGCTCCACAACAGATAGGTGCAATGCATGAGAATTCGCATTCAGAAAGAAGTCATCTGTGTATGTTCCTGAATATAGAAATAATTTTGATCACCTTCTAATAGGTATACATGAAGGGGCAGGGGAAGGAATCCTGTATCTATATCTGACTCATTTTGTCACCAACACCTCTACTAGGAAGGTCATTTAGATGTCAAATTCCTAAGTAACACTGGCTGGGCACAGCTGTAGAAAACAAGGCCCAGTTTTGCATTGTACAGAACTATAGTTCTTGCATTCAGTGGCTGAAAAGCAGATGGTGCTATTCTAAAAAATTAACCTCCCCTATCTCTAGAATAAGGCAGTTATCCCTCCATGGGGGATATGTTTGCAAAGTCCTTTTGTGCACCAGGGATACATCCTGGCTCCACTTTCTGAGGTCTCTTAGACTGCTCAGACCTTCTGGCTGAGACCCATATTCAGGGGGGTCCGAGTCAGACCCCTGTTGGCTTCCCAGCTATCAGTCTAGTGGCCCTTAGCTCCTCCTTGTTCAGGTAAGCTGTCTCTATGTACTTCTACCGCATGGTCTTGTCCTCTCCATCTGCTTCTGGGTTCTAGTTTGACTCAGTGTTTATGTATGGGTGTTTGCTCCTGTTTTCAACAGGCATTAGTTGAGGACTCCATGGAGAAGTTAGTTGTTGATCTCACTCTCTGGGAAGGGCATTTATGATAGCCTTTCCACGGAAGCTGAGATTGTTAGTTGGGAGCAGTCTTGTAGTTCCCTCGACCTTTCTTTGTGTTCAACTTTATCTTCAAACCAATATTGGCTCCCTCTTTTATGTTCTCTCTCTCTGTCTCTGTCTCTCTCTCTCTTTCCTATTTTCCATTCCTAACCAGGCTCAATCCTCCTGGTCGCACATGCCTTCCTCTCCTCCCTCTCATTTTCTCCTACTTCTCTCTCCATTAGCTGTCCTCCCCCACTATACCTGAGGTCTGGGGGACTTGTCCCTTCCCAGTTCTGTGAGGGACTTTATATGAATCTCTTAGAATACAACTTGTATCCTAGTTCCTCTGGTGATGTGAATTATAGGCTGGTGATCATTTGATCTAGGTCTAAAATCCATATATGAGTGAGTACATACTGTGTTCCTCTTTTTGTGACTGGGTTACCTCATTCAGGATGGTTTCTTCAAGTGCCATCCACTTGCCTGCGAATTTCAAGATACCATTATTTTTTTCTGCAGAGTAGTATTCCATTGTGTAGATGTGCCACATCTTCATTAACCATTCTTCAATTGAAGGGCATCTAGGTTGCTTCCAGGTTCTTGCTATTACAAATAGTGCTGCTATGAACATAGTTGAACAGATGTCTTTGTTGCATTGATGTGAATCCTTTGGGGGAGGGGAGGGTGTTTAGAGTGCATGGGAGAGGGTAGAGAGGGCAAAAGGGAGGGAAGGAGGGAGGGAGGGCTTGGGGGGAGGGAGGGAGGGAGGGAGAGGGAACTGGGATCGATATGTAAAATAATTAAAAAAAAAAACGCTTTGACTCCAAAATTTAAGTTGAAGAACAAGTTACTGGGGAAAAGTATTTCTATTTTTGTTTCCACAGAAAATGAAAAGATGTGGATTCCTTCCAGACTAATGTGGTTTGATCACACCAGACCGCCTGAAACAGAGTACAAGCTGATCCTACATTCCAAACAGCTGGACAAAACAGCCCTACAGACTACAGCTAGGATATCTGAATCTTCTTCGAATCCCCCAAGACAGCGCCCCTTACCAGCAGGAAGTAGTTTGGAAAGAACGACGCCCAAATTCCCAAATATTGTGTATAAATGTTTGTTTTCATTTAATTAGACTTTGTTATATAAAATTAAATAAAAAATACTCTATATGCATAAAAAAAAAAAGAAATGTATGTACAATGTCTTAACAAATTATTCCCGAATTTGTATCAATATGCAATATTTGCATACAATTTTACAGAAGTCCAATCCAATGTAAAATATTTAAAACTAGTAGTTACTTTTACAAAATAGATTCAATAATCTACCTTTTCATCTTATCATATCTACATCTTCCCTTTTTGCTTTTCAGAAAGGATTTGATAATCTACCCTTTTATCCTATCATATCTGTATCCTCAAAACAGAAACCTTAAATCCAATCCCCTTTGTTCAACTTTCCTCCTGACTATAAACAAAAATATTTTGTAACCAGTCTCACTAAACAATAAAAAATATCCACAACCTAAAAAAAAAAAAAAAAAAAAAAAAAAAAAATTAACCTCCAGTGACAAGGGAAAAAGACAGGAAAGGTAAAAAAAAAAAAAAAAATGTGGGAGAGAATGCGGTTGACAGAGTCAGAACATTTTGTTAAGTTTTCTCTGTGCTTCCTGGAAATGCAGCAACAGCAATGTCAATCAGCAGCAGCTGTCACCACAGGCAATGAAGATGCATGGGGAGAATGGGAGGGAGTTCTCCCACACAGGGAAACAGCTGATGAACAAAACTCCAGCTGGGGCTGAGAAGAGCAACAAGTGGTTGAGTGAAATTTGCAAATTTCACTAGACTATAAAGATGGGGGCAAATCAAATTTTGGAGACAGCATGGCATTTCAAGTGGCAGTGAGAAGTGACCATAACCTGCAGTCAGAGGACATGTCTAGCTTAAGATCTCAGTACTTTCACACTCTTATTTCCTGTGCCCATTGCACTCTATATAAGTAAGCCATTCAACAAGCAGATTCACATACTGATAACCACGTGGCAATTTCAAAGTGTTCAGGATTCTTTGTCCAGAACTCACATTACTCAGCTGTCAAAGGAAAAGGCTCAGATATATGATGTGAAAATTACATTTTAACGAGGTGTCATGTGTGTTTAAAGTTCTTATTCATCACTACATAGCCAGAGCTTTTGCAGGAGATACAAGTGCACTAATTAGCATATTATAAGGACAGAAGGTCCATCTAGTCTGCATTGTTTAGTGGTTGTGTTCAGACTCTGCACTGTTGCCTTAGATCCTGCTCTCTTCAGCTTGTAGAGGAATTGCTCATTTCCATAATCTCAAAGGCTATCACAGAAAATGTGGATTGTGCTTGGAAGGAACACACCAAGCTTGTAGCACCTGTCTTCAGCATTATTTCATTAGTACTCATTGTCTCATGTGTTTGTCACTTTTGCATCTTAGACATATTAAGTTGGAGAAATTTTGAAACTAGGCCTCTCTGCCTATTTGTATACTTCTGTAGGAAACATTGGGAAATATTTGTAAATTTGCAAGGGATGCCTAGATATTTTTCATAAGAGTAGTTTAGAAGTAAACTATGAAAGTCAAAGGAAGTATCTTACAAACCTCACCCCATTTCAGTAATAAATATTAATCACCGCACCAAGTGGTGTGGGAGGGAAAGCAGATAAGAGATAGAACAATGAACAAAAGCCAGTAGGACTACTGGTTGCCCAATGACAGATATGTCAGGACATTACACATAGGTTTAGAAATGTGATTCCCATGAATATCACTCAAATCATCTATGAAATAGCCAAGTGTTCCTAGGAGATGGGTAATGGACAAGGTATGATATTGATATGATATAGACTTAGTTAAAAATACATTTTGAAGAAAATTCTAGATTCAATAGTTATAGATCTAGAACTCGGCTCTAGTTTAAAAAAAAAAAAAAGCCCTTTACACTTCCTTTAAATTCTACAGTGACTGCTTAAAAATGCTTCTTTCACAGGTTAGCCAAGAATGAGTCTCTTGTTTTCTTGTCAACTGGAAATTTGTTCATACTAAAAAGAAATCTTTGATCAACTATACACTTTCTTCCATATTATAGGACCACTGACTTTAATTTCTCTCAATTTCTTGTGCAGGAATGTATATTAGGTGTTAATGCAGTGCATATCTCCTTAACACGTGCTAAACTCCTTCATTTATTTGTTTGTTTGCTTGTTGGTTTATTTAATGTGTATGGGTGTTTTGTTTACAGGCATGTCTGGCACCCACAGAGGCCAGAGAAGGAGTCAGATGCCTTTAAAATGGAGCTATGGATAGTTGGTAGTGGTCATGTACACACTGGGAAGAAAACCTAGGTCCTCAGGAAGAGCAGCCAGTGCTCTTAACTGCAGAGCATCTCTCCAGAAGCTAACTTTTTGCAATAAGAAAACTGACCCACCCCCAAAGGGGAAAAGGACAAGATCTCCTGAGTAAATTTGGAGCATGTTAGGGCATGTTAGGGCAAGGGGTGGTAAGAGAAAGAGAAGGGGAGACAGGGAGAAGGGGAGGGGGAAGGAGAACATGAAGGATCAGAAGGTTAAGTTCAGGGAAGAACAGAGAAGAAAAGCAAGGAAATAGATACCTTGATAGAGGGAGTCTTTATGGGCTTAGTGAGAAACATGGCACTAGGAAAATTCCCAGGATTCCACAGGGGTGACCCCAACTAAGAATCTAAGTAATAGTGGAGAGGCTACCTTTAAGGTCCTTTCCCTATGATGAGATTGATGACTACCTTAAATGACATCATAGAGATTTCATCCAGTAGTTGGTTAAAGAAGAAGCAGATATTAACAGCTAAGCACTGAGCCAAACTCCTGAAAACCACTTGTAGAGAGGGAGGAATGATGAGCAAAGGTGTCAAGACCAGGCTGGGGAAACCACAGAATCAGCTGACCTGAAAAAGTGGGACTCCACACTGACACTGGGGAACTGTCATAAGACCAAAGCAGGGCCCCTGAGCATAGGTGGCAGTTGGGGGGTTTGGGCAGTCTATTGGCCTCTGGCAGTGGAACAACTATTTATCCCATTAGTTATGGAGGGATACTCTCTCAGTCTAGATACAGAGTGGAGGGCCTAGGTGCTGCTTCAAATGATGTGAAAGACTTTGATGACCCCCCTGGGAGGCATCACCCTCTCTGAGGAGTAGATGTGATACAGGGTGGGATGGGGAGATGATGGGGCAAATGGGAGGACAGGAGGGAGAGGAAACTGGGATTGGTATGTAAAATGAGATTTTTTTAATTTCCATTTAAAAATTAATAAAAAAGGAAATTGCAAATGAATACACTGAATAAAAGTTAAAATAAATAAAAAACAAAAAACTGACAACACAGGATAAAGAAGAGGAGGAGGGAATGAAGAGGACTTAATAAAACTGCCAGGCAATAGATGCTCTAGGCAAACACTGGGACGACCACCCAGGAAGTGCATAAAACAACATTTTCATTTTCACAATAGCCTGTAAAAGCAAGTCTAGAAAATGTCATTCATTCACACACTTCTGAAAGCATTCATCAAATCATTATGGAGCATCTACTGTTTATCAAGCAGTCAACAAAGGCAGTAGATGAAAATGACTAAACAATATCAATGGGCATATCTCATTGTGATTCCAAGTGTTATTAGCATCCCTCCAAAATGATTTTTTTTTAATTTGAAGACTATTCACACTGAATTCCATAATTTAAAGCATATCACACTATTAATATTTCGAAAGAAATGGTTGTCTGATATAATTGAATGCAAAATATGAATGCTAAATAGCAGCATCAGTGCCTGTTTCTAGTTATTTTCACACTAATTTCATGCCGAAAAACCACACGAAGGCTGACAATTTTGTGTTTGATAAATGCCTAATAAACAAGGAGAGGGTAACGTTCTGAAACTAATGTTTTCTGTGAAAAACAAGAAACAAATACTAACTTCTAAGCTTTTCTAAGAAGAATAAGCCTTAATCTGTCAAAGAGACATTCACTTGCAGTCTAAAATGATATTTGATTTAAAATTTTATATGATTTCATGAAAATTAATTTCTTTACACATATAGTGCTGAAAACAGGCTGTTTCATAGAGGTTTTCCTTTGGAAAAGAAAGCAAACCTAGATGTTGTGTAAGCAAATCAAACTAAGACACTTCACACTGTGTGCTTGGAAATTAATTTACTGCCAGAAGATGAGTAAGGAATTAGAATATAAAAATGGCTTCAACACCACTTAGATGGCAAAGATAGCCTTTTTACTACTCCTAAAAGTATTTCATTAAATAAACACACACAAAAAAAGCAATTTCATGGTGGAAGGATAGATACAAGTTTCGGAGTTCATGTATGTGCTATTTTTTTTAACCTAAGTAAAATCATAATGTTTGATGTAGAGAAAGCTTAACACAAAGAAAGATATATTTCTAAGGATATTGTTGGTAGCAGCAGTATGTCAACCCTCAAGAAAGATCTTTGAAAAAGTATATTAGCTACAGAGATTAGCATCTCTCAATTATAAAATATGGATAATAATTGCCCTGTAGAAATTACTTTAAGCTTATTAAAGTATCTAGTAAATATATTATATAATTAATGTTTAACAATGTTCTAAGCTAGGCATGATTTTTTTCTTATCCCATAGTTATCAAAACCAACACCGAAACTATGGACATTCAGACAAGAAGCAAGGCTAGAATTCAAACCCAGGTCCTTTGATTCTCATGTTCAAGTACAAAGGCAGATGCCATGTAGGGAAAAGCATAGCTGAGGCGCTTTCTATATGTCCAAGAAAGCTATATTTGAGCTTTATCTTCCCAGAGTAAGTTTTGTGAGGTTCACAATCATACAACAGAAATAAAAACAAAAGTAACCCTTTACATGAAAACTTGAGAGTTCTATTTTTTTTTAACAAAACATAACTTAAATCAGAGAAAAAAACCTCAACTGAATACCAACAGACAGCAACTACATTTTGTCTTGGTTCTTTTCCTTTTTTTCCTTCCTTCTTTCTTTCTTTCCTTCCTTTCTCCTTCCCTTCTTTCTGCATTCCCTCCTTCCCTACTTCTTTCATTCCTTCCTTCCTCCCTTCCTTCCATTTTTGGCCCTAAAATACTTCTTTTAAATTGAGATTTCTATATACATGCATAAGACCAATAACAAAATGGTAGTAAGAATTGACCAAATGCAAGTACTCTGAAAAATACCAGTGTAATTTATACTGCAAATACTCAGCCAAAGCTGTTTTGGTGGCGTAAGATGAACAGCTTCTATTACTGCTAATTGAAATACTCATACCCACACATACCATGCATAAAATTTACTTTTACAGTTATTCTTTCCACCTCTAAATTACAGTAGGTCCAATGCCAGAATATTAGCTTTTTAATTTGAGCACCTATGCATGCAAATTGATATCTTTGGTGATTATATTGACTAATTCAATACAGGTGAAATCCCACTGTTTGTAAAGTGGGTAAAGTTTTAAGTGTGACTATTCAAAAACAATGAAAACTGAGTATCTTTTTTTAAAGATTGCAAATAAAATGAAATTTATAATTTCTTAATATATTTCACTTCAATAACAGCCTTTCAATGAATGTGGCAGTAATTAATATATGTCATCAACATGTCTCACACTTTAACTCATATAAGCTAACAAATAAACTTAAATGAGTAGTACAATTTCCCTATGTAAACAATTCTCATGATTCCTCTGTCTCTATATAAATATGAATATATCTATTTATATTTGTAGAGAGACTATTAAATATATTTTTGGTGCATATTAGACATTTTTAGCAAGTGTTTAAATACATGGGTCAAAGGTACAATATTCTTCCTCAAGTTTAATTTATATAGTCTGGATGGAAGTATTGTGTTAGTTTATTGAATTCAAAGTATTATTACTTTAAATTAACATGAATACTAATGAATTTTAGACTGTTATTCTACACAAAAAAAAACAATATAAAATCTTCAGTTCACTAAAACTTGAGGTATGTTATTGCCCCCTTTATTCTTGAATCACAGAGCATGGTAAACTACAGTTTTGTTTTCACTAGAATTTACTTCGTCTGTTAGTGGAGTAAAACAAAGAATCTATATATTATTCATAACAGTGTTATTACAGAAACTACAAGTTTTCACTTAAGAAGATCATAGCTGTGAGATGTGGACCTAATACCATTCTCCAAATTATTGAGTGCTTTTGGGTTCTCAATTGAGAAGGTCAGTAAGTCTAAGAGTCTTCCCAGCAAGTTCTACAGCTGGTAATGCAATTCAGGAGAGTGACTGCTTATTTTTTTCAAGAGATGTTAGAACTTGTTACTGGAGATGCTGCAGACTACGGTTTCTCTTTGTAGAAAAGATAATTCAACATAATATCAGCAGTGCTATTTGTAGAAAGACATGACGACACTCTGATTGAAGCTTCTTAGTGATTAGAGAAGATGGTACCAAATTTGTCAGTATCATTGAGGAAGAGGTGGAAAGCCATTACTCATTTGTGCATTCAATGAAAATCTACTGAGCCTTCTTTCTGTATACACAATACGTTACAACAATGTCTGAAAAGAAATAATGCTCACACATGTATATAACACAAAGGTGAGTGAAGCACCTCATTGGACATATTAAATCTAGTTTTGTATGAGTATTGTGTCTAATGGGGGAAATTAGAGAGTAAAATGGCATGCTCATAAGAGTGTGGCACATAATTCAGAAATTGAGAAAGAGTAACAACTAAACTAATTTATTATTTATTTATTTATTTATTTATTATTTTTCAGGACAGGGTTTCTCTGTATAGCCTTGGCTGTCCTAGAAACCAGCCTGGCCTCAAATTCAGTGCTGCCTGTGCCTCCTAAGTGCTGGGATTAAAGGCATATGCTGCCACTGCCCAGCAACAACTAACCACATTCTAACTGAAATAAATAATTCATGTTTAATTGCTATATTGCTATCAAAATTCAGACACTTACTGTGTTTTCCAGTATACCTTTATTTGAAAAGCAATATTATGGCATGTTACAAAATCAAACTTCTACTGACTTATCTATTTTTTTTTATTTATTTTTGATATAATGTCACATAATGAGACCTAGGATTGCCTGAAATTCAATATTACTCAGACTGGCCTTGAACTCTTGGCAGTCTTGCTAGCTCAACCTCCTAAGTGCTGAGATTACAGGCTGGAGCCACCATGCACAGCAAAAATCTAGTAATAATAAAAATGAAATTCATTTACAATAATCTTTATATAATATTAAAAGTCAACAGTGTATTCCAGTATGGGTGAACCATTTAAATATTTGAAATTAAAGATATTCTCATCTTAAACATGACAGAGTTTTGAATAAATATTATTTATTCAAAAATGTGAATCAGTGTAATTATGAGTTACTAAGTAGATTTTCTGAGACGCACATTCTTTCAAATAATCCACACTTCCCTAAGGATTGGTCTTACATAATGTACTTTGTAGGATAAAGCTGTTGGTACACAGCTCTAGCAACATTATGTCAAATAACCTTTGATATGTTCCAAATGGGAAAAAAGCATAATTAATGTGAAAGGATAGCATGTAATCCTAGCAGAAGTTTTATATATTTCATTATACAAAGAAGTAACTATGTGATAGAGGCAAATATAATTCAAAGTAGTAGTATGATGTAGGAGACAAACTATGTAATGGACAGAGTCCCTTTCTTATAGATCCACATCGTGTGTGTGTGTGTGTGTGTGTGTGTGTGTGTGTGTGTGTATGAGAGAGAGGGAGAGGAAGAGAGAGAGAGGGAGAGAGAGAGACCTTTCCAAAATGGAAGGACAGTGAATATTAGGTTTGAGATACCTAGGCCAGAAGATTGCATAGGGAATTGAACAAAATCTCAACAGTCATCTTATTGAAAACAAATGGTACCTTTCCTCAGAAAACAACCGAAAACCAAACTTACCTGATCTACTATCAAGAGGTCCGAAGTCCAAAGAGTATTTCACAACATGGTAGTTATTCCACACATAAAGCAGATTGTCCCTGGGGTTGTAATCCACAGCTGCTATGTACTGGTACGAATTGGGGAAGGGTACATCCACCAGGCTATCCTTGCTTTGGTCAGTGTTGTAAATATAGTCAATCTTATTACCGGTGGCCTCATTGTCATCATCCTCATATACAGATTTGACCACATACAGAATCCCACAAATCATAAATGCATTAGAAGCTGACCTTTTATCATAGGCCGTGTCCCATGTCCCCTCAATCCGTAGGGTATAAGGGTTCAACTGGCTAATTACAATTTTGCCATTGTTCTGTTCTGTTGCATAGATTACCCATAATCCATTTTCATCCACTGCCAAGTCTATGTCAGATTTGCCACCCCATCGGTATGGGGATGTGTCATGGTAATTAGCATTTGCTATGATCGCCTCTCCACTCTTTATCCTAGTCCGTAAATCAAATTTTACTATGTTCCTGGTACGCTCCTTGTTGAAGAACAGGGCACCATCATATACTACAAATCCAGTGCCATCCACTCTGTGAGGGAGCTTGTAAGTAGTTGTTGGCCTTCCAGCAATGAAGTCATCTTTGGATGAATACTCTGTCAGAGTATCAGTTCTGTAGGGGGTCCAAGGCATATAATAAATCTTGTCGGAAGCCTGTAGAGGGTCTTTGCACCATGCCCCAGACTGGTGGTCAGATTCAAACAAGTGTTCACTCTGGTACACTCCTTTTAGCAGTCCAGGACAAAGAAAAACTGTCAGGAGGGAAAGTTATAATAGTAAGTATATTAACTGACTCTCTTTTCATCTATTCTTATTCCCAGCAAACAGAATACAACTCTAACAAGTGATACCCACCACCACTTATTTTGTGGCATTTCTGTTTGTTATACAAAGCATTCTTCCACATTAGTTTTGGATTTTGCCACCAAACAATTTGATGTCACTTGTTAGCCCTTTTAGAAGCAGCTGTGCTTTTCTGAGTTTTCCTTTGCAAACACATATTTTGATGAACGTCTAAAGTGTAGTATATGTCTGTGAGTTCTATAGACATATAACAAAGTACCAAGTTCACACATGTTGCTTTTATTAGTTCACTGAAGAACTGTATCTCATTTGAAAATGATGACCCATTGTTTCCACTCTGATGAAATCTGCTGTTCAATAATTATTTATCATTAAGAAATTGATAACCCACATTATTATTATCTAAATAAAGGAAAAAAAAGATCTGCAACACAGGCCTCTGAATCATCTAGCAAAAAAAAGGAAAAAAAAGTCTCTCAAAGCTGCTTCAACACACACAGAGCATGCAACCCATTCAATTAAAGATGAGTGATGGATGGATACTGGAAGGAAAAAGAGAAAGGGAGAGAAAGAAAGGAAAGGAAGAAGAAGAAAAGAAGAAAAGGTGAAAGGTTACAGTAAAGAACCCAGGATCTAGATTTTAATCAGTTAAATACATTCTGTTAAGTACAGTATTATTGGAACTTAAAAACATGTACCTTTTACTGTTACATGAGAAAACCATTGGGGGGAAAAAAACCAAGATTACTTGCTCTTTTTTGCTGCTCATACTTCAGAAGGAAAATGGGAAGGAATCATCTGATTCTTTTTGTTTAGTATGACTCACTGAAGAACAATGTAAGTATGGTGGTAAGAAGTCTGGCAGGTTCATCTGAAATGAAGGGGCTACAAAGCAACGTTTCCCAAAGGGTGGTTCTTGAAGCAGCTGCAGCACAGCTGCATACAGCACTTAAAGAAAAAGGGGACCTGTGGCCACATTCAATTATGACACTAGATAGTGAATAAAAGTATGACAGGATTATAATAGCTTAAGTGCATTAATGAAATTCTAAATAGGAAGTAGAGTGAATGAAAAAAGTTGCACCATTTGATCCCAAGAGCCTTCCCATGAAGCCACTTTGGTTGGCTGTGTTCTACTGAGCCTCCTCTGGGAAGCGTTGCTTCCATATATTTGCAAGGCAAACACACTGAAAAATAACCATGCAGTCCGCTGTTAGGTTTAACATGACTAGAATTTTCCTGGGTGGAAAAAAAATGAGGAAGCCAAAAAGAATTGGATGCTGACCTAGTTTTTAATGAATAAAGGATTGTCTTTTGGTGTTAGTGATTAGCTCCTTAGTATTAACTAGAAACCCTGATCCTCTGGAAAACAGTCTAGGAGGAACCTCAGCTATGCATTAAAGATGGCTGAAATGGGAGGCCATTCCTAAGATATCTAAGTCTTAATTTTACAGAAATGAAAAGTTTTGTGGCAAAAGTTGCCCTCAAATTCTGCCAAGATAGGGACCATTATAAATTTGTGATAAAAAACAATTTGATGGTTATAAAACTTAGGAGTTATATATAAACTTGTACTATAAACATAAGTTACTCTGTGACTCAAAATTGTACATAACCTTATGTTATAATTAATAATGGGTCCATGGTTACTAACATTAGATGAGATTGCGTGCATTCACAGTGATTTGGCCACAGACACTAATGGCATTCAGAATAATTAAGGGTATCCTTTCCCTTTCTCCTGTTAGAGTTAATGTAGAAGGGGAAACACAGTAGAGCTAATGGAAATTAGGAGAAAACAAGTAACAAAACTAAAGCAATCATTATTTACCATGCCCATTGGATTTCTCACTGCTAGGTTCAAATAAAGAGGAAAAAAAACATAGTGTTGATGATTTTATAATATTAATAATCTGTGTTAGGTAAAAGGATCAAACCAGCACGGGTCAGTAAAACAGATTAAAGTGAAGTTGAGCAGCAGAAGTAGTCAATAAGTTTGCATAAAATAAGAATTAATAACAAAATTATTTAACTAAATGTTAAACTGTTAAATAACTTAGCCTATAAATAGTATATAATTTATGAAAGGTATTTAATTACCTTTTTGTTCCACTTCTATTGGAGAGAGAGAAGTAAAGAGAGAAAGGAGAAAAGAGAATAGATTAATGGTACGGTATTGGCCAAGCACTTTTTATTCACCTTTTCCAAACTGAAAGTAAATAATATATTGCAGTCATGCTTGTTTAATTGAACACTATGTTGTTTAAAAAAGAAAATATTCCTCTGAAATAAATACTTTAAAAATAACCATAAGCTTTAAAATACAGCATAAACATCAAAAATTACTGTAAAAAATAATATTGAGAATGCAATAACCATAGCAAGAACAGCAGTAGTTACATTTGGAAGGGAGGTCAGCAAGTTTTGTACTGGAATTTTCAAACATTTGGTTAGTTTCACTTACAAATACTATAGCAGATCCCACTATTTAGCAAAATACTTCTGCTTGTTCTACAGTTCACAGAGGTGTCCTGTTCAGAAGAAGCTCTTCTGCAACTTATTTCCTAAAACCATAGACTTGGGATAGCTCATCAGACTTGATGTTTACCACATGGAAATAAACTGAAATATTCACTGATGTATCAAAATCAAACAATAAATACTGGGTTTAGGCAATTACATTTGGGTCCAACTTCCATATTTTGACATAAATTCTTATGGTTTTGGTTACTTTTAAAACTAAATCTGTAAATGCCTTTGAAAGTATAGTATCACACATTAGAAGACAAATGGTGTGTAAATATGCAAACACACATAGGCTTACACATATATATTATATATTTATGTTCATAGAAAAGTTGCATCTTACTAATTTACTAATCTAATTTTCAACATTATTTCTATAATTCTTTCAGAACCTCTATTACCATATTGTCACCATCCACACTTAATTCTTTATTAAGTGACTACTAGACTGTGAGTCAATATGATCCCATGGAAAGCCTTATCTAGGAAAGGTCCGGCTGAGAAAGGTGGTAGTGTCAGGGCTTGCCAATTCTCAGGATGAACTCACAATGTTGTCATGAGAATAGGGCTTGTTCTGGAAGGATCTTCTACAGTTTGTGAGGGCAAAAACAATCTGATGGTTATAAAACTTAGAAGTTTTAATATGTAAACTTGAACTGTAAATATGAGTTACTCTCTGACTCAAAATTGTACATAACATTATGCTATAATTAATAATGGGTCCATGATTACTAACATTAGACGAGATTGTGAGGACAAGGAAAACAAGATGCCTAGGAAGAATGCAGTTTAGTCCATAGTGCAGGTTTCAGGATAATTCAGATTTGCAGAAGCCTGAGCTTCAGTGGAAGACAGAGGACAAAAAGCCAGGGGCCAGGCTACCCAGACTCCTGCTGCCACCACCTTGGGGTACTAAGTCAAGTATGTTTTGTATTTTTGGTTTCTGGCAAATATGTTTGCTAACTCAGCCTGGCCATCCTATGCCTGCTGCAGATCAACAGGCCTCTATTACAGGTTGTTTCAAAGTACTGAAATTACATACCCTTTAATTCTGGTTAAAAACAAATAGCTTTACTTAAAAGATGCACTTCATGTTTAGACTAAAAACATAAATGTATCCAATCTGACAATGAGAGGAAGTATAAGTGGCACCTTAAAACTGATCTACTTAAGAACTTCAAGGCTTGAATTTGATGTTCATTACAATAAAGACTGAGCTTGAGAACGGGGAGTTGATATCTTTCAATTACTAGTCTAAGAGGGATTTCCACCTAAACAGTTCCATGACACTTTTTCTTCTCATACTACTTTGAAAATTTCTCATGAAATATTTGTTTTCAAAAATACTGGAATTATATGCTTCAGTCACATAAAAAGCGTTCTTTAAAACAAATTACCTAATGTGTTTGTTAGTAATAGACACTTCAAATATTTATTTTCATTTATTTATGTGTTTGCTTGTGTATGTCCACACTGTCCATCTGTCTGTCTGTCCCTCTGTGAGTTTGCATATGTATGTTGGTGCTGGCAAAGGCCATTAGAATCCCTGATTATGTAGTTACAGAAGGTGGTAAGCTCCTTGCTGTGGATTCTGGGAATCAAAAGGGGTGCTCTGAGAGAAGATTAAACTCTGCTACCAGTGAGGTGTCTCCCCATCCCTATGGTAAATTTCAACACACTTGCAAAATTATATTTATTTTTAAATTAGGATAGTGGGGTGTATTTTTAAAGACATTAAAAAATATGCATCAATTATATTGTGGAACTATTCTCTTACACTTCAATTTTAATTTTCAAGGATAATTGACCTTTTTTTTTATCCCAACTCTCATTTGGTAAATTTTGATTTTAACCTTTTGGTGTTGATATAATTTCTAGACATTTGGCATGCATGTAGAGTAAGACATTTTTGCTTTGCTACTGGGTGGTACTCAGAATTAAGATTGATTAGGCATTTCTGCTTTGGAGAATAATTACCATGGTCTTGCCATGTCGTGACTTGCTGTAACTCATTCATCATTTATTTGTTATTTTCAAGGCTGAAGTAAAGCAGTCCTATAATTTAGGCTGAAACAAGCTCACACAAATCATATTTCCATAACAAAAACTGGCAAGATGACATAATTTGTTAGTAAAAAGCTTGGTAACATTTAGCATTGGCCAGCCTTTGCAAATTCTGAGTTTGATGCTAGAAGCTAACCTACCCCGGAAAATAAAGTGAAATGGAGGCAAGAAACAAACGTATGACTGTGTCATGTGGACACACAGTTCATGGCACATAACAAATATCTAAAACATAGCTTATGAATTAAGTATGTAATACAAATAACTGTATTTTTGTGTCTTTGTATTTAGAGCACACTGGAAATTGTATGGTGAACCAGGTAAGCCGTAAAATTTATTTCAATATCTATGTAAGATCTTTCAATATTTTAATGGATGTAAAGGAAAATAAAAATATATGAGGAAGTAGTGTCTCCAACTTAATGTAAAACTGGAGGGAAAAAAACATGCATGCTGTCCTAATAGGAAAACAGATCTATTTACATAAAACAGACTGTAACAATCTTAAAAAATACAAGCCAAAAGTGCTCCCTATCTTCTTCTGTGTAATGACATCATAAGTAAATGAATTATATAGCGACAACTGTGGCTTAGCCTTCTTCAGAATCTCCAGCCTTTTAGCTGGTCCAATATTCTGAATTCTGATATTATAGCTGTCATTTCTCATTTCCAAATATTTTTAGGAATAATTTTCCACTTTTCTCTCTTCACTTTTAATCCTGAAAGTATTTTTATTGTCCATTCAGACTCAGTAAATATGTTAATGTATTTTCTTAAAGTGATTTCATTGCTGTCCTTCATCAAACATAATGCTATAAGATATATCCTGTGGTTTGAGTAAATGACAGATTCAAATAAAGGATAACTTTATTCTGTACACAAGGAAGACACTGGTTTATTTTTCTTGCAACCTTCAAGGGTTCGTAAAACACATATATAAAATAAGTGATTTGTTTAGAAAAATAAGATATTATCAGTTCAAGTGATATCTGTATCATGTGAAATATGTCTGAATTGCATTCTTTGACAAGAAAAAGTATGGATCAGAGAGTGTGCACAGGCATTGACAAGCATCATCACATTGCATTGTAAATTAAAGAAAAACATATTTGTTATGTGCCAGAAAACATCATTGCTATAATTGACATCTATTCAATTTATATCTAATTGTAATGTTAAATTTTCCTTTCTAAAATTGGGAGTTATAGAGTATACCTTTACATATACAATGTAAAGATTCCAATGTTAGAGTCTCATGATGTCTATTTCTGTAATACACAAAGAAAAAGATATAGGGAATATAATATAGTTGTAAAATATTGAATGTTTATTTTCACTGCAGTACAGTAGTATTTTAAGAGAACTGTTTTCCTTATTACATACATCTTAGAGTGCTGAACTACTTGTAGGCAAACTCACCACATCTTCAGTAAGAGCAACAACAAAACATCACACTTGGAGAAAATTTTCCTGGTGCATGATGCACAAATTCACCTGTACGAGCCTAAGCTTAAGTTCACAATAACAGTTCTTACTTGAAAAACACATCATAATGTAATGCAATGTCTTTTCACAAATCACCTGATTTAAGTCATCAAACTTTATTGGGATATGCTATGGATTATTTCCTCTAGACAAAGAGCAAGAATTTGAAAGGTTAATGGACTTGAAAAAAACCTGGCACATATCTCTCACTTGTTTAATCTCAAACCTGCAGAAATTCATCCTCATTTTACATTTTCTGATGGGAAACTGAGGCACAAAGACTATGGTTCTATGGCTAGTATGTTGGAATTGGGATTCAAATGTAAATGTTGATCTTGTTCATTACTAACAAATAAAAAATGCCTTAATCATGCTCAGTGCCTAACACATAGAAAGACCTCAAACAGCATTTACTATCCTTCAATGATACTTTCAGAGAAATGGATTCCAGGACATTCATTTCTGGGCTATCCTCCCAAAAGATTAGAGATGTATAACAACCCTCAAGGGAATAAGGGAGGGGGATGGTTTGGAATTTCTTGGCCAAGGAAAGCAGGGTTTGTCTTTTTATTAGATAGAACCCTTTATTCCATACTTCCCACTTACAGTAGCTTATTTTTCTTTTTCTTTTGAGATAGATACTGCCTCTTCCATTTCCAAGGAAACATAAATCTCTCCAGTAAATAGAAATAAGATCTGTGAGGTTCATTAAAATTTTTGGTGTATTGCACATCAAAAATTCTGACAGACATCTGTCTCCTTCAGTAAACAAAGTGCTAATCCTTTATTTAATGAGATACAGGAGTAATCTCGACAGCTTAGCTTCTAAATGATGTTTTTCAAATAATACCCATGCATCAGTGAATAAAAGTGCCATTCAAGCACCTTGTATCACAATGGCTTTATATAATGTGTTTCCAAAATTAACACCTCCTAATGAATTTCATCTTGGAGTGTGGAGACTGAAAACGTCAATAATTCATAAATGGCTTTCACCAGCCTCATTCTAACTTAAACACTTAAATATAGTATCTACAGATGCTGTAGACACAGAGATGCCCCTTTATTTTGTATTAACATTCTATTTCATTGATAGAACAGTAAAACCTTTCAAACTGTTAATTTAATCTTTTAAAAGAAAATGGCTATTAGCAGTCTCTTTTGAGAATCTATTTGTAATAGCTCCAGTGTAAATAACAATTTTTCAAAGTTATTATTGGCAGTACTTAAAATCAATACTACATTTAGGAAAGCAAGAATACACCCTTGTTGTGATAATTTGTCAGTACTGTATAATAACCATGTGGGCTTACAGTCGCTAAATAAAAAATGAAGACAGTGATTTCAGTGTTTAAGACTATGTGTATTATACATCATGTGCTTTTCTCTGATATGACAGCTAACAATAATGTTGATCATGTCAAGTCTTTTGACTTTTAGAGTTCTTGTTAGGCCTTGGGTGATGTGAGTAATGGTTACTTCTCATAACGTTTTCTTCAGAACTAAATCTCTTGTTCCTAAGAAAACACTTAGATAAATGAACTATAAGTGGAAGGCACGAGATTCAGACCCTCACAATTCCTGACAGCTATTGTGGGGTCACATCCTCACAAACCTTCAGCTTCTACTAATGTTAAGGCAAATGGATCTGTACCTGTGGGAAATTTATAGTGTAACAATTAATGAGTACCAGGATGTTCATTCATCCACGGTAAGTTATTCATAAATGTTTTCCAAGGAACTTCGGTACAGGCATTTGAAATATACCCACACAAAAAAGAATGACAAAGGGGAACTAAAAAAAAGTTTCAGTGAGAAAAAACAAATAATAATAACAATCAAATTCAACACTTGTGGAGCTAGCCTAAGAATATAAAGGAAGTAAACATTCTAGTCTTTTAAGGAATTCATGAAAATACCTCATCAAACTAAGAACTGGATGAATTACACACACACACACACACACACACACACACACACACACACACACACACACTGAATAAATAAAATTATTTGTATGTGGTAACTATATGGTTAATAATCAAATTTTTTAGTATGTATATGATTCCTAGAGCTAAAACAAGGATTAGCATGAAGTTCAGATGTGTTAATAGAAAATATAAAATTAGTGTGAATTTAAAATTACTCATTCATTTTACTACATTTGTTTCTTTCTTTGTTTGTTTTAAAGTATACCAATGTTTGAAAGTGTGTGGATAGACACTACATTTGTCTATTACCTAATGCATGCCTGGTGACCCTAAGGCTAGAAGATATCAGATACCTTAGAACTAACTGAAATTTCAGATAGTTTTTAGCAGCCATATGAATACTTGGAATTAAACTAGGGACCTATAAGAGTTGAAAAGTTCTTTAACTACTGAGCCCTCTCTCCAGACACTTTTTTTTTTAAAGCATTTGATTAAATATAGAAGTCAACTCAGAACAAATACCAAATATTTAGATTTTTAGTTTAAACCGTTTTCTACTCTTTCAGAAATATTTTATGACTTTCAATAACCCAAATAAATTTTATTTGATTTAAATGTAATTTTCAAGTGAGAACAGTATTTGAGAATTGACTACAGGAATTGTGAATGTTTCCGAGGTAGATCAGATGCTCTGGGTGTTACACATGAGCATCGTCACGTCTCATTCACTTCCTTTTTGTTTGTTCTAGAATTGCTTAAAATATAAAAGATATTGTATGCTTCTGGGTTAAAACAAAAGAACTCACTGGATAATTTTTATTGCCATAGCATCCTGAGTGATGTTTCTGTTCATTTCATGTATATAGCCACATTTATTATTTTTATCAGCACTTGCATTTGTTACTGTCTCTCTATCCTTCTGAAAACCCTTGAAGTTTCTCAGAGGCAGAGAAACCAGTACGTGCCTAACCATGACCACTTTCTAATCCAGAGTACTCTTCCAACTGTGACCAATCTTGACACTGCTATCCTTTCAAACAATGGGAAAATGGGTGTGAATGTGACCCTGTAGTTTGTTCAGTTACATGAATAAAAAAGGAAAGGATAACCTTACAGATAGATAAGCATATGTTGCTGCTTCTGCAGAAGAGACACATGAAATCCTCTGTAGGTAATTTATAATGAAGTCAATTAAATCTCTCATATTCTACATATGCAATTATATATTGCAAAAGTATTTGACAATCAACTGCCAAGAAAAGAAGTGATTTCTGAGCACACTTTAATATTATTCAGTTGACAGTTACATTACAGCATTCTATTTGCTAGATGTTTTATCACTATTATCTATTATCACATCACCATTATTTAAGATTATTGTCATCATTATACTAACAGATTACAGCAATCATGTAAACGGCAACTGGTTGATCTGACATTTGCACTTTGTAATCTTCCTCTTAAAGTTTCTTCTACTTACCTAGCCAAAATTAAAAAGAAAATGTTGCTTGGGAAAATAATGAGACCAGATTAGCTTTTTTAAAATTTTGTTTGTTTTGAATTGTACGTGCCTGCATGTGTGTGTGCGTGTGTGTGTGTGTGTGTGTGTGTGTGTGTGTGTGTGTGTGTGTGTATGTGTGTGCATGTGCATAGGTGTCTACAGAGATCAGAGGCATTGGAGTTACAGGTGGTTGTGAGCTCTGATATTTTGTTCTGGGAAATGAATTTAGGTCTTCTGCATGAGCAGTATGCACTCTTCCCAATAAACTTGCTTTCCAGCCCTAAAGTTACCCATTTACTGAGTGCTTACCACACTATTAAATGTCTTATCTTACTCTGAGTACTATCCATTGAATTTACTTACTACATTGGATACATTATAGGGCTGAGATTTAGTAAAACATGACTTCAGTTTTAATAACTAACAGAAATGTATCTATAAAGAGAGAATTAACCTGAGTTAGTAGAATATTTGTATGGAGTCATCCATGTAAGATCTCTGTTGAGGCAGTAGACCACTTAGACTACAGTTTATACACACCACCTAAAGCAAGGAGTCACCACTTGACCTCAATCAGTACTGTTTAACAGGGCAAAAAAAAAAATACTGAAAAATGGACTACATAAAAGTAATGAAGGGACACTAGCCACTCCAGCATATGGCTCTGGCAGGCCTTGCCCTGCTCCCCCATTCTCTCTGCCTTACTATAAACTGTTATATTACATTCCTGAAGCTAACCCTTCAAGGCCCATTCCTCTATTTGGCCAATCCAAGTATTTGGAATGCAGCAATCAAAAGGCCCCTTGGCTCACCTAATTAACATGCCCAATTAACATTAAACACCTCAACTTAACATGGGGTTTTCCTTGCACCTTCATAAACTGACATTTCCTATGTGCCGAGTCCGTCTCACCTTTATCTGAAAGCAGTCTTTCATCCTCCAGGACAAATACCCCTCCCCCTTTCTCTGATTCCTTTCCCCTTTATCCTCTTCCTCTATATCCCATCTTTACTCCATATCCCTGCCCCCTATCCATTCAGGGCAAATAAATGTCCTTTGTGCTGAGAACTTAGTCTGAGAACTTTCCTTTCAAGTACTTCTCTATTTTTTCTATAGTGAAGAAAACATACTTGCTTAACTGTGTCTTCATATGAAGTAGCAGCACTTCAAGAGGCACTCCTGATACTATTTCTGTCATCAGTGATTGGTACGAGGTGTCCCTGACAAACCAGCAGCATGATTCCCTCAGCCCAACTGTCCTACACTGGGTTATTATTGCTGTGATGAAACTCCATAACCAAAAGAAACTTTCAGAAGAAAGAGTTTATTTGATTTCCATTGCACTATTCATCATCAAATGTAGTCAGGACAGTAACTCACATAGAGCAGGAACTTGGAGGCAGGAGATGATGCAGAAGCCATGAAGTAATGTTGTTTACTTCTCATGGTCTGTTGAGCCTACGTTCTAATAGAACCAAGGACCTTCAGCCCAGGAGTTGCCCCACACACAATGGGCAGGGCATTCTACATCATCTCTCCTTAAGAATATGCTCCACAGGCTTGCCACCAGCTTGCTATTATGGAGGCGTCATGTCAATTGAGGATCCGTGCTCTTAAATGATTCTAACTTTGTTAAGTCAACATAAAAACCTGCCAGCACATCACCTAATTACAGGTCACTATACACTGGACACTAAACTATTCCACTTATCTTCCATGTGTAGGCCAAACTGCATATAATGGAGTGAATCTCTGATTTTTTTAAAATAAGAGATGTAAGAAGTAAATATTTCCAAGAATGGCAGGTGTTCTTCTGTGATTCACTTAGGAATATATGTCCAGGAAGATAATGACAGAAGGAATAAATAGCCCTAAAATAATGTCTGTAATAAGTTGGGCTTAACCTAAGAAAGGAAATATGAGAAAATCTATAGAAATGTATAGAATATACTGTGAAACCAGAGCAGAGAAACAGAATTTAACTAACAGAAATGGCATAGATTGTGCTTTCCCTCACATGTTTTTGTTTTGTTTTGTTGTAGTATTTTGTTTTCTTAATACTCAGGCAACATCTGTTAGGAAACTCCCCAAAAAATAAAAACACTTTTTATTTGTTTTACTGAAATGTGTCAAATCAGAGGAAAGTCAAGTTTTAGAGAGAATGAAACAAATGTCATTATTCATTGTTCTATTGAACATTCACTACAGTCCATTTACAAAATCTAACCTCAGACTCTTTTTTTTCTTTAAAAGCCATCTGTGGAAGGGTCAAAAAGTAGATTTGCTACTGTGAGAAAGGAGGAAGGAACTACCAACAATGAAACATTATTAGGTACGATTTTTTCACTTCATAATGAAATAGAACAAACTTCTTAATGATAAAAAAAGTGTTTCATATTGAATTTCTAATTTCATGTCCATGTAAGCACGTTTTCAATTTAATATAAATGTAAGTAATGCACAAAAATTATGTATCTATTGCACAGCATGATCTTTTTAAATTATGTAACATTAAAGAATAAATACATTTCAAATGGAAAGTTTATGTTCTCAGGAACCTATGTGTCAGAACATGCCTTCAAAAACTACTAGAGAGTATTATGTCTGTACCTCAGTCTACATCAGTCAGTTCTTGGCTTTAGTATTCACAATGGCTGCTAGAACAGACATGCTATTTCATGTAAAACATTTTAGGTTTCTTAGAATAGGAGACTTCTCCAACTTCCATGTTCCTGAACAACTTTTTCTTTTTCATTTATTTTAACAGAGGAAAAAAAAATTGAAGGAAGCATAGTTAAAAAATTCAGGTGGGTTATATAACTGTTGTGCTGAAGCATGTATTTTTTTAGTGTTTAAATAGCAGCACAATTTAATTTTTTGTTAATATACACATCACTTTTTAAAAGATGGAGGAATCAGCTACTATGCTTGGTTCCATCCAGCGATGTCTTTAAACATAATGCCAACTAAAGGCAAAAGAATTTGCATTGGAGCTTTTCCAGGATAGTCAGATATATGCTTACCTGCAATAAGGTGCATGTACCATAATAGCCAGCTGCTATGTGCAACCATTAATTAGGAACACTTACTACGAACCTGTCTATCTTCAAAACAAGACCCAAATGGCAAAATTATCACACTGAGCTTAAAAACTAAGTTTAGTGATACAGTTTTACAGTTGAAGAAAAGTAGGTTAGAAACCATAAAATATTTAATTATATTCCCAGTTCTAGAAGGAAACAGAACTGGGAAGCTAAAAGGTGCAACCTGGCTCTTAGACTTTCAACTAATTGATGCTCTACAGTAACAGAAATTGCAACTCAGATTATACCAAGAAACTTTTCATTTGAAAATAAAGTTGCATGTATTGAACTCCTTCTTTTAAGTATCAATGGGTTAAAGTGCATTAAGAATGGGTTTATTTGGGATGATATTTTCATTTGTAAACTTGGTCTAGATTTTTACTTACATATTAAGAGATATGAGCTATAGAATCTAGCTTCTACTTCAAAGTCCATGATAAACATAACTTGAATCAGAGTATGGAGGCAGGATTTTAGATGTCTTATATTTATCCAATAAATATTTAGTAACCACCAACAATAGCAGCCCAATTTAAGTGCCCCTTTTCATCACAAGTCAATGTATGCATGCCATATCGATTGATCAGAGCCTGGTCCAATTCTAGTCTCTACCAATATCCCTGTTGAATCTAGAGAAGAGAGAGTTGTGACAGAAAATAATAACTTCCTAGAAATCCCACAAACACAAACATGGTTGTGTTTTAATGTTTTGAAAGTGAAGTTGTTGTATTTAACCCAAACACAGCTTCCTTCTAATACGGTAAAACTAATATCTTATTCTTATGTACAAGTTAGTTTATGCATTTTTAGGATTCACTAGTCATCTATGAATCTTCTCTCTCAGTTTAGTGAACTATATTTTACCTATTTGAATTCAGGGCCATTAAAGTCTTGCAAAGTGTTTATTGCTCTACGCATATTACTGGTCCTGTCACCGAGCAGAGCCCTCTTTCTAGTTTATGGCTAATGTAGCATTTCTTTGTGACATCAATAGATTAAAACATTTACCACCAGAAAAAGTATGTGAAAACAGAACAAACTCATTTTGCTACTAGCAAACTCAATAAATCTGTCCAGTTTTCTGATGCTCACTTTTATTTAAGATCAGCACATATTTATCTTTCAGACATTAAGAAGGAAGAAAAGAGAGGTTAAATGACTTGATTCTTCCCCTGGCAGTAGGCTCCTTTGTTTATGTTAATAATTGGAAGTTAAATAGAACCAGATCTATATTTCTGTACTTGGGAATATTTAGGAAAGGGTCTGTGAAGGTTATAATCAATTCTTTTAATTATAACACAATTCATTTACTATAGAAAAAAGGCTCAGTAATCATGGTTAAGTGGCCGAATGTTATGATGCTAGTTTGAGAGCTTACATTTACCATTAGAAAAGCAATAATTAGTAAACCTAGGTTGCTTCTGTTTAGACAAATAAAAATAAAAGTAAAGGCCCTATATGAATTTAGTCCATTAATTATTTCATCCATTCATCTATTTACAAATGGAGCTGGGGATTAGAGCTAAGGAGTCATACACACTTAGGTAAGCCATCCACCAATGAGCTATCTCCATAGCTCATTGCTTTATGTTTTCAATTTATAGCTATGGGCTAAAACTATTCAAAGAATCCCCAGGAACTTTCTTGTCAACCCTATTGCAGATGCAAATTTCTTTTACAATAAAGGAGAACCTTCTTCTATATCTTGTGTTTCTAGTCTTCCCTCATATAAGTGTTGATCATGAACAATATTTATATAACTATTCATGTAGAGCTATTCTAAAAGACTGGCTAAACATGAAAAGTTAGAAGAGATGCTCACAGGAAATACAACTTATCCTCTGAGTTTTATGTGACAATAATATACTATTTGCTTTTGCTATAGACAGCACAACAAAACAATAAATGTTTATTAAAGCAGATCATGCCCATAGCTAGAACTGTAGTGCATCTTTGATGTATCAACCAAAAAATGCAAAAATACCTCAGATATATGTCAGAAATTGTATTATTACACACTTGATATTTTGAAAGTTGCATGCCAATGGGCACCTTGGTTTTATTTTTCATGCACTATCGTGCAAAAAAGGTTTCCCTTTTATAGTAGAGATATATTTTGGTTATAGGACCAATGTTTTACTAACCCACTCTTCTGCAGTGAATATAATGATTGATCAAGCCTGTGTGCTGTATGTACCACTTATCATTCAATATCAAGTTTAACAATCACCTATACACTAATCTCAACTTTTATGAAATCCTTTCCCATTTAAGAAGTTTCAGGCACTTCCCATGTGGCCCACAGCTTTTCTATTTTTGAAAGGTATATTTTAAGGAGAATATTTCTCCTTAATTTATCCCTTTGAAGATTTAGAGTAAGATACTATTCAAGTTAATATCTTAAATAGAACGGTGAAAACCAGTAGAATTCAATAATTGAACAGATTCTTTATAATGTTAATCATCTGGATCAAACATGAGTCATACCTGATTAAATTATAACAGCTATCCAAGAAAGTAGCTAATATGTTAAATGTTCAAAGAGGGCATGAAATGATTAATGTTTTAGCTAATTCAATTTATACATGCCTCTGTAATATTTTTATAAGGCTAAACAATGTCTACAAATGTTTTTGCTTCCTAGGATATACTATATGCAAGTATTCATATGTGGTCCTATTCAGAGCACTTGAAAACAGCTTGACAAGGTTTTGGATGCAAGGATGCAAGTAGTTAACATAGGGGAGGACAATTCCATGAAGAAAATATGAATAGTCAGAGAATGAGCATATAGAGAATAGCTAAGTATATGTGTTTGTCACACGAATGAAGGTGATCTTAGAAGCCAGAATAGGACAATGGACCCCTAGAAGTTTATATTGATAGTTAGGAGAAATAAAACATGGGTGCTGAGAACAAATTTAGGCTCTCCAGCACAGGATATCTAACCTCCAAGCTCTCATCAGCTCAATTGCTATCAAATTAGACTAATGTGAAAAACGGATCAGTGCAATTGAAAATAGTGTCTCTGGATGCAATATTAATATTGAAATATCAAAGCATGTAGTACTCAGCATGTGAAAAATAACATAACCAGTGCATAGCCAATGCCCAAAGACAAATAAAATAGTGCACAACAATAATAAAATAGTAGTATCTATTGGGACTGTATATACTCTCCCTTAAAAATTATTAATTTTATGCATTCACACCAGCATATAATTAGATTCACAAGGTTTCAGTCAGAAGGATTTTTTCAGTGCAATAACTGTTGTGATATTTAATTAGTACAAGGAAATATGTCAAGATTCTGACTTTAGATGTGTCTTAACACATATGTTTTAATACAGACAGAACAACACAAGAGGCCTCAATCTATCTAAACATTATGCATAATACACCAAGTTCAGTAAATTCATTCGAAATTCTATGGGAAAACAACAACAATAACAATAAGCTGCTAAAGGTTGATTTGTCCTGACAATAGGGCATCAGGATTTCTATGCATATTAAACACTTTAGCTGTGTTTGTCAGGTACATGGAGTTCTGATCTTAGGATCTCAAGACAGTAGGGGGTACATGGAGAAAGGAGTGTAGTCCCCAAAGTTGTGGGAGCCCTGAATGCCAGCATATTCTTAATGTAAATTAGGAATATTCTAGGATATAAGATTTAGTTCATGGTCTTCTCCCAAGAAAATACAGTATTTTCTTTTATAAATTCATACTTTTGCTAAAGAAATGACAAACTAATGGAATAATTATGAAATTAAGTATGTAGGCTACATCAGCTATGCAATAAGATACAGAATCATATGTAAATTGGACTAAAATAAAATAGGATAAAATAATAGGAAAATTTAAGAAGCAAATGTAAATTTCCATATAGATTATCAGTGGAATGTGAGAAAAGAAATATGACCAATTAGGAAATGTTCAAGGTTAGGAAATTTAAGGTTAATTTAGAAGAATAGAAGAGCTTGCCTTTCAAATTGGCCTTTGGAATTAGCTACATAAAACAAAACATTATGCTATTTTTTTGAATCACTTTGATTTTATATTTCTAGTATAAAACATACACCATTTAATAAATTAAAATCTTCAACTTAGTTTTTTTTTAATAAAATGATCAAAGGCCTTTAAATTTTAAGTAACAAGTGAAACAGTATCCTTAATATCTTAAACATTATTTTAAATTATTAAATTAGAAAAATCAAATTTCTTCTAAGTAATACAGAAAAATTCAGAAACAAGGTAAAATGGGATTTGGTATGCCAGATTTAGGGCTCTATCACAATACCATGCTTGGAATAAGACAATTGTTAATAACTTTAAATCCCTCTGTAACCTAAATAACACTTATTGTTGGCATAGTTACCAATTTCTCTCAGGGCCAGAATAAGTCTACATAATGTGTTTAGTTACAGCGATCAGGCAAGTATGTGAAACTCAGATGACCTGTAACATATTGATTTTTCAAGGGAAGACATGAAATTGGGGGTAACCTAATGGCTGTGTTCTGAAAACAATTTAGGTAAACTATGCATTTCACAAAGAGAGCTGGGAAATAGATGCATGAAGGAGAGGATGACCAGCACAAAATTTGAATTACCTCAGTACAAACAATAAATGGTGAGGTAGAACCAACACGGCAGGGGTCAAGGACCTTTAACACTTGAGAGACTTACAAAAGCACAAGGAGGCATGTCCCCCTTGCTCTAGGAGGTGGGAGGAGCCTGCCTGCCACAAAGGATGAGCTAGAGCCCAGGAGAAAAATACATACACACAGAACATGCTGGTGTCTCATATTCTTGTGTTATTATTAGTGGTAGTGAAACTTGTTTTGCTTAATGAAAAAAAAAATCTGAGTATATTATTAAGTAGTGAAAAAAATATTTTAAAAGGTTAGGAAGATAAATATCAAAATAATCTTTGGCTTTAATAAACCTACATAAGTTCAGGCTTAGGAAAATTAAGTAGAGATGACAGCATTCACTAATGAAGTAACACTTGCTAAGTGACCTTGCTAGATTTTTTTTCTTCCTTTCTTTGGGAACATAATTACGCTTTGCGAAGCACTCTGAATGCACCTGTGTTCTGAGTGGTACTTTTGAACATCCAACAGTGTCCTATCAATTCTGGATGATTTGATATCAAATAAGAAACATGGAGGCAGTGTGACATTCTTCAACCATTACAGTTTGTATGTTCCCCTTAAAATCCATCAGCAAGAGCTGGTGCTTTGCTCTGATGATGGCTAAAACCAGATGCTCAAGAGTGGTCCATGCAAGATCTTCAAAATGCTAAAGAATGCCCTGCCTACAATTTAGACAAAGGATTTCAAAGTTGTAATGATGGCACACATTCAAATTGGGGTTTTTTGTCTTTAGTTTTTGGAGAGTATTTCTCAGCACAACAGTCCCAACTGCTGTCCTGGAACTGGAGTTGTAGACCAGGCTGGCCTTAAATTCATAGACATACTCTTGTGTCTGCCTTTCAGATGCAGACCTGTTCCTGTGCCTGTGCCACAAGACATCATCCCTTAAGACATTTATTTTTCTTTTCTTTTCTTTTCTTTTCTTTTCTTTTTTTTTTTTTTTTTTTTTTTTTTTTTTTTTTTTTTTTGGTTTGTTTGTTTTTTGACAGTGTTTGTCTGTGATTTTGGAGCCTGCCTGTAACTAGCTCTTGTAGACCAGGCTGGTCTCAAACTCACAGATCCACCTGCCTCTGCCTCCCAAGTGCTGGGATTAAAGGCATGCACCACTACTGCCTAGGAAGACTTTTAAAGTGGCCAACTTTAAAATAAACATCAAAGCAAACAATGGAAAAAATATCATAAAGGGGGATCATATATCCTGGTGAAGAAAGGTACTGAGAGTTTGCTCTTTTCTTTTTCTTTTTAATTTTTTTAGCAACCATTTTTTTTTTTTTTTTTTTTTTGCTTTCATCGCTTCTCTAAATCACTGCACAACAAGACTGTCCTAATTTGTTAGCCCTAACAATAGAAATAACATTTGATACGAGTGACATAGAGTGGATTTAGTTTTCATAAAATTATTTGGTGTCATTGGGCATTGATGTTTTAATTGGAATTTTAGTAATGTATTTTCAGATGTTGGTGGATATGCAAATGCTAGTGTATCAGATTGCCATTTCCCACAATATATTTACAAAGAAATCATTGAATACTGATTCCCAGAATAACTCTTCAGTGCTCAAGCTGAGTAACAGCAAAGAGTTCCTATATTTATGTAAGATGTATAGTTCTCAAAAGCATTTGCACAGGAGAGTGCTGAGAGGTTCATGCAAGTGAGCAGAGACTAACACACCAATAATAATAATAACAACACTACTACCAATAATAAACAGGATTTGTGGAATGTATCTTTTGCTCTAGGGGCATAGTATTCATTTACTATAATGTTAGGTTGCTTGTTTAGACACTGTGGCAATAAAATTTGAATAAATTATTAAGTATCAACATTTACAATGATCAAATAACTTGACAAGTAAAAATCATTATATTTAAAGAAAAGTTCTTGAAGAGAAAGCAGTAGTTAAATGCCTTTTGTAGCATAAGACATGCCCCAGAACTGAAAGAAAAATAGTGTTACTGAGTTAAGGCACAGGCAATATTCTGCAATAAATGAAGAAACATTTGCTTCCTGCTTGCTAAATCTGAAAATAGAATCAGCCACAAATTACTGCAGACAAATACAATTTTCTTTCTCAGTAGAAAAATCAAGAAAATGCAGGAGAAGTAATAACTAGACTCTAAATGATATGATGAGATATACATGTGTAAATGAGTATGTCAGATTATATATATATATACATAACTTATATATATCTTATATTATATATGTGTATATATGTGTATGTATATATATATATGTGTGTGTGTGTGTGTGTGTGTGTGTGTGTGTTTGTGTGTGTGTGTATGACAGTTTATTTCAGAGACTTGAATTTGTAACTAAGGATCAGGGAACACACAGAGATTCCTAGGTTATGACCTCATGTCTGACTATGACTTACAAAGACTGCAGCAAGTGCAGTAACCTAGATAATAATTACCAAGTGAAATCAAAGAAAAGATTAAAACGAAACTTGGGATTCACATACCTCTAATAAAATGGACATTGAATTAAGACTCTTTAAACGACAAGCAGTAATTAAAGAGTAACAACAATAAAATTATAAAATGTCACACAAAATGGCCAATACTCAATAGAATACATTTTGATATATGCCATTTTTCAGAGTTCTATAAGGCAAACAAGTTGTTCATTGTTTCAAACTTCTCTTGTTTGGATGCTATTGTGTTCTTTGCTGCATTCTTTATTAGCGGTTTCCTACTTTGACAAAACTTTTCAGTGACTATCTGTGCTGCTTCTGTAGCAGAACTGTGAGTTTTTCACACTTTTTGTCTCTACTTTTTCTTCTTTTTTATTACTTTCAGATTTTACTCCTCCACTCAAAACTGAAACTGTACTTGCAGGCATGTGACACTGACATGATTTGTTCCTCCTCCTGAATGGCTACCTTATCTACTACACACACCCACACCCACACCCACACACACACTTATAATCACAAATCTGATCTTATCCTACCATTCTAAAAATTTTAATTTTTAAACACATTACTTCCTTGTAAATTAAGCAGTTTTTTAGCAGTTCTGAATGCACAAAACAACTCATTGTATACAAAATTTGATCCATCAAAATTGTCTGTATAACTGGATACATTTCTAGATGTCACTATCATGTGTTCAGGAATCAGTGTAAAAAAAATGACTAGCTACGTGTTGTTAGAAATACAAACCTTCATGGGTCTGGTTACCACCTTAACCTTTAAATTCTGCATTCAAACAAGGACATTTTCTCTTAAAATTTAAAACAGCTGGGTGGTAGTGGCACATGCCTTTAATCCTTGCACTTGGGAGGTGGAGGCAGGGGGAATTCTCTGTGAATTTGGGGCCAGCCTGGTCTACAAAGCTACCCAGAGAAACCCTGTCATGAAAAAAAAAAAAAAAAAAAAAAAAAAAAGAATTCAAAACTTATTTGAGTCCTCTTAATAAATTTCTACAAGGCCTATAATTCTTTGCCTAGTTCACAAGGCCAATTTGGATCTGATGCCATTTCTGTCCTTATAGCAGTGGAGGGCTGTAGCAGCAGATAACCGATGAAAGGAAATTATTGAGAAGGATCAGATATTCAGAATGATAAGAAATATAAATTCACATGGCTTTTGTGTTACTTTAGAATATACTGGATGTTCAGTTTACTGACTTGCTCAGGTTTCAAGCAGCCACACTATTAGGCCCATGACCATCTTCAGAATCCCACTAGAAAAACCTCTACTGTTCTCCTTCATTTCATTCTTCCATCTCTAAACTTTCCAGTTGCCTAACCCAAGCCTAGGGATATCATAGATACTACCAACTTCATATTTCAAAGTGCTCACAAAGTCTTTGGATGATAGATACTATGGAGCACAAAGCACTAGTCCTGTTTCTGATAGGATTACATTCTCAATGGAAAGTATAAATGAAAGTCCCTAGAGGAGGAAGCACACTAATGGTTTAAGTGAGATTCTAAAGCCTGAAGATAAACTAATTTAAGTCAAAGCTGGAAAGTTAAAAAGAAAGTAATTTTAACTGAATTGAATAATGCCACCCATCGTGTAAGAATAGCCTTCCATTTACATATGATATAATTTTAAAGTAGAGTTCCTGGAAGTTTATGTTCTATATAATCATCTCATATCACAAGAGGGTCTAGAACCAAAGGTTGCAACATTTCTGTAATATATGCCATATATTTCTTAAAAAAAAAAAAAAAAAAACAGGGTGTTTCAAAGGAGAGAATAAACAAAAGGAGGAGGGGCTTTAATTAGGGAGACAGGAGGGAAATAAATACAGGAGAGAGGAGAGTAAAGTAACTTTAAAAGATTTCTGAAACTGTCATGTCATAATATCTATGTACTTGTGTGTGTGTGTGTGTGTGTGTGTGTATAAATCTATGAAGATATATGAATATATAAATTAAATGAAATATTCCTTCCTGGGCTGACAATGTACACCCTGTCATCCAAAGAGTATCTAACAAAACCCCAACCCTAGACAGAAGTTTGCTTTTGAGTTGATGGTCAGCATTGTCCAAGAGACTATCATAATAATACAGGCTATTGATGTTTCCCTTGGTTTACTCCTACAGATAAAAGGTAAATCCAAATGATGAACACACCATGTAATTTGGATACAGGATCCAGAGGATCTGAGATAGATTTACATGAAAGCTTCCTTGCTGGGGATTAGCTTTTATAGTACCAGAAGATGCCATGCAAGCATTCAAGGGAAAGAAGCATGCAATAGTCCTGCTCAGCTATGATGCATATGTATCATAATAAGGACCATGGTGGAACCATATTCCCAGCAGTGTAAAAGTGATTCACATACCTTGGTGGTAATGCACTGCTCACTAACTAGAGCCCAAGCCTTCTCAATAGGAAATAAAACTATCCCTGTACTAGAAACCTTGACAACAACTCAGGATTAGAGAGCCATGGATCTTAAGGTGAACCTAAAACTTACAATTTACTAAAGCAGGACAATGCCTAACTACAATCTAAATAGTTTTCCTTTACCCACAGATACGTGCAGTCCTTAGCCCTTATCAAGGAAATTTCTCATTTCAACAAACAAAGATCATGAGAGAAAACCAAAACCAGACAAAATGCAGAAAAGAGGACAGTGTGGAGCCCAAGTTTAACTGACAAATCTACAACACAGTTCTTGTCCTTACAGCTCAGGGTTCTTCATGGAAAAACTTCTGAAAGATTCTAAGATCCAGGTGAACAGGAATTTTGCTGTGAGACTGTATTAAACTGGAAATGCTAAAGACATCTATAAAGTCTCAACATGCTGTCTAAACAAGACTCAAACAATGAAGATGTTTAATAGACATACTTAAGGTGGAAGTTAGAAAGCTTGTTAGGCCTTAACACTAATCAAAGACATACAGGCTATTGGAGAATGCTCAGAGCTCAGAGCAGGAGATAAGGTCTTCCTCAGGAAAGAGACCTAAAATTGGTTTCCTAATACTAGGGATTACCGTGTGTGTGTGTGTGTGTGTGTGTGTGTGTGTGTGTGTTGTGTGGATAATTCAGAAGAATGCAAATGAATTACACCTCTTTCTCAATTTGTAACATCACTATAGGTCTCAGTTTTTAATATAAGGCCTAGCAGAAAGCCCCAGAGCTTGATAAATGTTTGGAATGGTTTAGTAAATCCTCTGTCATTAAGTTTGGGCAATTTCTCATAGACAAGTTAGTTCTGAAATTACTGCTGTATTCTATGAGTCACCCTTCCTGAAGGTACAAGAACATTAAACACCAGTTCCTAATCCTACATTATATTCTTTACCTGATGATGAGGGTGGCCAGGTACATAGTCCAATGACCATTTGTGGTTTTATATATGGCAGAAAGAAGCTTCTTTGTGGTTGCTATGATTTGGATATTAAATGTTCTGAATAGACTCAATTGTTAAAAGCGTTGTTCTCAGAATAGCACTCTGAGAGACTGTAGAAACATCCAGTGTGGAGGTATAGTGACTCTGTCACTATGGGCATGCTCTCAAAGAGAAAGTAATACCCTTGTTCTTTCTTCTTCATGATTCTTTTATATCTTAGTGATGATATAGACAGTTTTGCTCTGTCCAATACTCTCCACTCCCTATCCACATCTCCACATGTGTGGTCTTCACTGAGCTAAAAACAGTCCATGCCAGCATGGATGAGGGACTATAAAACATTTTTTTTCTCTTCAAGCTTATTTTCATAACATTTTTGTGTTAGTAAGGGAATTAGACTACAGAAGCATTGATGCTAAGAAAGAGGCTTCTGACTTGGGACTGTGCACTTTCAAATTTGTTAATAGCAGGGATCTGGACATGTTGCAAGATTGGGCTAGGGCATACCAGAAAATGTAGATGTTTTACAAGAACTAGGATGATCAAAATGCTGGTGAGAGTGAGGGAAGAAACAGGTTGAGTGATCAGTTTTCAACTAGAAATTGGACTCCACATAATAGTAGGCTAATAGTGGCCATTGTTACAATGTGGCACAGAGTTGTGGCACAGACTTTGAATCTGAAGTTAGTGAACTACTTAATGTGACAGTGGAAATTTCAGTGCAGCAGAGCACTAGAGTCGTGGCATGCATATTGCTGGCTTCTTTAATTGGAGTTTGCCATCAGAATTGAGAATGAAAAGGAACAGAGCAGAAATATATCAAAGAATTTAAGGTGGGAAGAAAAGGTACATGCATACAAAAAAAGCTTAAGTCTGGTCTGATACCCCAAGACCACAAGGTATGTCATGAACACCTCAGGAATCATAGAGTCCATTAGTGTCACATACTCAGAAATACAGAAATCAAAATTTTTTAAAAAGACATTTCTGAAGAGAGATGTAGAGACCCCTTCTATTCTCAGGGCAATTTATGGATCCTTCTCTATGTTCTGCCAATAAAATCGTTAGAAGTTACTGTAGCCATGGTTCAACTGAGCCAAATAAACATTGCTGGTAGACTTTTGTATTGCCATGTAATTCTAGCTTTGCAAGAATGTAGAATGCAGAACCAAAGTTTCGTGGAGGCTGCCTTCAAGATTTCAAACCTGAGGGACCAAGCAGTGGACTGCATGGCTACTCTACCTGAAAGAATCTTGGTAAAAAGTTTATAGGATGTCAGAAAGAAGTCAATGCTATATAAGACTCCAGAAGAGAAAAAGGTACCACAGGTATACATTATTTGACAAGAGAAGGAAGCTTGAAAAGGAAGTTTAGAGACTAGCCAATAAGCAACAACAATGGAGTAATAAAACAGATTTTCTTTGTATGCTGTGGGAGCCTATATTCCATCAGAGTTTGACTTCAGTGATAGCAGTAACTATGTAATTCAATGTTTCCAAGCCAGATTTCAGTCTTCCTTTGATTCATTTTTTTTCCTTTCCCTTTATTATTTTTTCCCCATTTTCCCTCTGGTTCATGATTATCCCACTTAGGACTAGGGACTTACATCAATGCCTGCCCACCATTATACTTTGGAAGTAAGCATTTTTCTTTTATCCCCACTTTTCTCCTTCCCCTCTTGTTCCTCTTCCTCCTTTTAAAATACTAGCCCAGAATAAGCAATGCTGACAGATATTTCAGAGACTTCACAATAGATTGAGTACATTTGCCTTTTTAAAGATTAGTTTTAAAGTTTAGGGAACAGGATTATAGTCAGTATTAGAGTTTGGCTCATCTAGTGTTTGTAGTAAAGTCTTGTTCTTAAGGTAGACATTTGGGAAATGGTGAAAATTAGTGTAGAATCTAGAAGAAGATCTTAGAGTCACTGGATACATAAGTTTAGGGGACAAATGCAGTGGTTCTCAACCTTCCTAATGCTGCAACCAATAATACATGTCCTTGTGTTGTAGTGATTCCCAACCATAAAATTATTTCTTTGCAGATTTATAACTGTAATATTGCTGTTATGAAGTATAATGTATATATATATATATATATATATATATATATATATATGATATATGACCCCTGAAAAAGAGTCTTTAGATAATCAAGAAGGTCTAAAGTTTGAGAAACACTGATTTGATTCCTGATTTTTTGGCTCTTGGTTTTCCATACAGTGATTAGTTTCATTGTACCATATATTCCCGTCATGATGTTCTATTTCAACAAAGCAAATAAATCAATGGTGACAGCTAATTGTGGCATGGAATCACTAAAATAAATATTTCCTAACATAAGTTGATAACTTCGGGTACTTGTAACAAGAAAACCTGAAAGACAGTGATTAAGTAGTAAACACTAAAGGGTGTCATCAGGTAATAGAGAAAACACATACTAGTAACCCAGCCTCTTTGACAAACATCTGGTATCCACATTTGCAGCCATCATTTAAATGTGAACCTCTATAGATTTGTCTAAAATGAGGATAGGCTGAAGTTAAAGAGTCAATGGCTACTAAGCATAACAAAAGTATGCTACAACTCCAGGGTGAGTTCCTTCAAAATTCATATACCATTGCTGTTTGCACCTCTGATATTTTATTTAATATTCTTGAGTCTGCCTATTGTTTACTATTACTCAAAATTAATACACATATTGTTGTAAAAAAATTAAAGAAGATACCAAAAAATGGAAAGATCTTCCATGCTCTTAGGTAGGTAGGATAAACATAGTAAAAATGGCAATCTTGCCAAAAGCAATCTACAGATTCAATGCAATTCACATAAAAATCCCAACAAAATTCTTCACTGACCTTGAAAAGATAATACTCAACTTTACATATCAAAACAAAAGACCCAATATAGCGAAAACAACCCAGTACAATAAAGGAACTTCAAGCTCTAAATGATTCATACAAGGTCCGTCACAGAATAGGAAAGGAACAAGATCTCCTGAGTATATTGGGAGTGAGGGGGACAGTGAGTGGAGTAGGAGATAAGAGAAAGAGAAGGGGAGGAGAAGAAAGCACATGGGACTAGGAAAAATGAGGAGAGAGAGAGAGAGAGAGAGAGAGAGAGAGAGAGAGAGAGATACCATAAAGAGGGAGCCATTATAGGTTTGAAGAGAAAACTGACTCTAGAGAAATGTCCAGAGAACTACAAGACTGATCCAAATAATAATTTGAGCAACAGTGGAAAGGCCTTTACTGAATGCCCTTCCCTGATAATGAGATTGATGATGAACTTATTGCCCATCATAGAGCCCTCACCTAGTAGCTGATTGATACAGAAGCAGACACCCACAGCTAAACACTGTGCCGAACTGGAATCCAGATGCAGATAGGAAGGACAAGACCAAGCTACAGCAACTAACAGAGACAACTGACCTGAACAAGGAGGAGCCAATGGGCCTCCAGACTGATAGCTGGGAAACCAGCATTGGACTGACTCAGACCCTCTGAACATGGGTCTCAGTTAGAAGGCCTGGGCAATCTAAGGGACCTCTGATAGTGGAACCAGCATATATCCTTGGTGCACAAAAGGACTTTGGGAGCACATTCCCCATGGAGGGATACCCCCTTAGCCTAGAGGCAGGAGGGAGGGCCTAGTTCCTACTCCAAATGACTTGATAGATATTGTTGACCCCTCCTGGTAGGGGTGTAGGGGGAATGAGATGGGAGAGTGATCATCAGTCATGGAAGGGAGGGAGAGAGGAAAGGAGGGAGGGAGAAGATCCTGGGACTGGTATGTAAAATAAGAATAAATAAAGAAATTATAACTAAGACTTTTGCAGAAATGCAAGCTATTTAGAGGCAAAAAGAAAAGAGAAAATGTCTTCATAAAGTTCTCATTACAAACAGAATGAAGAGAAGACTCAGGGGTTCAGATGACATACTTCTTGTGTACAGGACCTGAATTCACTTACATTGTCCTCACTGGGCATACCACACTAGCTCTATGGGTGTTCAATACCGTAATCTATGTTCAGAACTCCACTCACAGGATAATACACACAATTTAAAATGTAAAATAAATTTACAAAAAAAAAATCTGGTTACATACATTTAAAGCAGATAAGCAGAGCCCAGTGAGGTGGCTCACATCCTTAATCCCAGCAGTTGGGAGAGAGAGGTAAGCAGATGTCTGAGTTCTAGGCCATCTATGATTACATAGCTATACAGAGATATGAATACTTACATATTCATATATAAATATCTCTATTCTGTGTTATACTTATGTCATATATTACATATAAACATTCACAGTTTTTTCAATATTTATTTCTTCTTGGGAGTTGTGGATGAAACTACATTGTCACAAAACACAGTCAGATTATGCATATGTCACATCTTCCTCCCTATATAATAATCTAGTGTAGTTTCCTTTGGGTCAGCTAGGATAGAAATATTCATGTTTTTAAATGATTCAAGTCTATAGTTTAATGTGCAAAGGCTGCAGTCATTCTCCTAATACTGATATTTAATTTTGTTTCTGCATATGTGATAAAGTGGATGTTATAAAATCATTTATTTGGAAAGACTTTCCTTTGCTTATTTTTCACACAGTAGGGAGGTATTTGTCTATCTGGCATCTAGTAATCCATTTGCTAAAGGCAATAACTTCACAGCTCAAGCTATATGGCAAAAGCAAATGGACTGAAACTGTGATAGTTAACTCTGGGAAGTGTCTGACCCATCATATCTGTGTTGTAGTTTTTGCTAACACTTGAGGTACATCTGTCCTTCTCAGGGAGCTTACTCAGTCAAAATGCCTGAATGGGAGTAGCAAAGTATCATTTCTAACTTAGAAAAGCAGTGACTCATGCATTGGAACTAACGTCTGGAGTGCTACCAGTGCAGAGAAACTTTGATTATTAAATCAGTGATATACTTTAAGGGTTTAGTATTCTCTTTCAGGAAATGTTTCTATCAACTTAATCACAACGTTCTTTTTCAAAAAATCACTGGATACCGCTTCCTGAAAATAACACCAGGGGCACGGACGCTGAGAGAAACAATTAATAAATGGGACCTCTTCATACTTAGAATCTTCTGTAAGGCAAAGGACACAGTCGAAAAGACAAAAAGGCAGCCCACAGACAGGGAAAAGATTTTCAACAATCCTATATCCGACAAAGGGCTGATCTCCAAAATATACAAAGAACTCAAGAAACTAGTCAACACAACACCAAATAACCCTATTAAAAAATGGGGTACAGAACTGAATAAAGAATTCTCAATAGAGGAAATCAAAAAGGCTGAAAGACACTTAAGAAAATGCTCCACATCCTTAGCTATCAGAGAAATGCAAATCAAAACAACTTTGAGATACCATCTTACTCCTGCCAGAATGGCTAAAATTAGAAACACCAATGATGACTCATGTTGGAGAGGATGTGGAGAAAGGGGAACACTCCTCCACTGCTGGTGGGAGTGCAAACTCATACAGCCATTTTAAAGATAAGTATGGCGGTTACTCAGGAAAATGGGAATTAGTTTACCACAGGACCCGGCAATCACCCTCTTAGGCATATACCCAAAGGATTCACATCCTTGCAACAAAGACATCTGTTCAACTATGTTCATAGCAGCACTATTTGTAATAGCAAGAACCTGGAAGCAGCCTAGATGCCCCTCAATTGAAGAATGGTTAATGAAGATATGGCATATCTACACAATGGAATACTACTCTGCAGAAACAAATAATGGCATCTTGAAATTCGCAGGCAAGTGGATGGCACTTGAAGAAACCATCCTGAATGAGGTAACCCAGTCACAAAAAGAGGAACCCAGTATGTACTCACTCATATATGGATTTTAGACCTAGATCAAAGGATCACCAGCCTATAATTCACACCACCAGAGGAACTAGGATACAAGGTGTATTCTAAGAGATTCATATAAAGTCCCTCACAGAACTGGGAAGGGACAAGTCCCCCAGAGCTCATGGGAAGTGAGGGGGGCAGCGAATGGAGAGAGAAGTAGGAGAAAACGAGGGGGAGGAAAGGAAAACAGGTGCGACCAGGAAGATTTAGCCTGGTTAGGAATAGAAGACAGGAAAGAGAGAGAGACAGACAGAGAGAGAGAGAGAGAGAGAGAGAGAGAGAGAGAGAGAGAGAGAGAGAGAGGAGAGAACATAAAAGAGGGAGCCAATATTGGTTTGAAGATAAAATTGAACACAAAGAAAGGTCTAGAGAACTACAAGACTGCCACAAACTAACAATTTGAGCTTCCATGGAAAGGCTACCATAAATGCCCTTCCCGGATAGTGAGATCAACAACTAACTTATCCATGCAGCCGTCAACTAATGCCTGTTGGAAACAGGAACAAACACCCATACAAAAACCACTGAGTGGAAGTAGAATTCAGATGCAGATGGAGAGGACAAGACCAGGCAGCAGAAACATAGACAGCTTACCTGAACAAGGAGGAGCTAACAGGCCACCAGACTGATAGCTGGATATCCAGTATGGGACTGACTCAGACCCCCTGAACATGTGTCTCAGCTAGAAGGACTGAGCAGTCTAAGGGACCTCAGACAGTGGAGCCAGGATGTATCCCTGGTGCACAAAAGGACTTTGTGAACACATCCCCCATGGAGGGATAACTGCCTTAATCTAGAGACAGGAGAGAAGACCTAGTCCCTACTTCACATGATCTGTCAGACCTAAGTGACCCCAACTGGATGGCATTCCCCTACATATGGAATTGGGGTGGGGGATGGGAGGGATGGGTGGTTAGAGTGCATGTGAGAGGGCACAGAGGGAGCAAGGGAGGGAGGGAGGGAGGGAGCAAGGGAGGGAGAGGGAACTGGGATGGACATGTAAAATAATAAATTAAATTAAAAAAAATGCTTTGACTCCAAAATTTAAGTTCAAGGACAAGTTACTGGGGAAAAGGATTTCTATTTTTGTTTCCACAGAAAATGAAAAGATGTGGATTCCTTCCAGACTAATGTGGTTTGATCAAGCCAGACCACTGGAAACAGAGTACCAGGTGATCCTACATTCAAAACAGCTGGACAAAGCAGCCTTACAGACTAAAGCCAGGATTTCTGAATCTTCTTCGATTCCCCCATGCCAGTACCCCTTACCAGCAGGAAGTAGTTTGGAAAGAACAATGCCCAGATTCCCAAATATTGTCTATAAATGTTTGTTTTCATTTAAATGGACTTTGTTATATAAAATAAATAAAAAATCAAAAAACAAAAAAAAATGACTTGAAACTCAAATTTGAATTAAACTGTTTCAGGACTCAGTATAGCTATCGCCACTCCTCCTTTGTGAATTTCTTTCCTCATGTCTTTTAGATAATGTCCAATTGCTTGTCTCGGTTTTGTTAAACATTTCACTTGAAGTTTCAGATTTATATGAGAAACAATCTTTTACATATATTTGGTTATCATTTGTCACTCTTTTCTATACTTCCTCATGCCACTTTCTATTTCTCACAAACTGTAAGGATCTCCACAATAAATAAATTTCAGATTTGTCTTCATTCTCACCTTGCATTAGCGGTGTTCTTCCCAATCCCTCACTCTGTTTCTCCCTTTCTCTGTCTTCTTTCCATTCTCTCTCCTTTCTCTGTCTCTCGCCTTTGTTCTTTCACACCTTTCCTTCTCTTTCGTATTCCCTCTCTTCCTCCAGCTTTCTCATTTATTGTATAAGCAATTAGTTAAAAGTTGAAAAGCTTCTCTCCAATTCAGTGACTTGGTCTAACTTGTATTTTGTTTGTGAAATGTTTTACATTTTGGAGAAGTCAATGACTTTAATCCTTCAATGTATCATAGATGACTTTGAGTTGTTCTGAACCAATCTAGCAATTTTTTCCATGTTCTCAAGCAATTAATTTCTTTTGTTATCATGATTTCCTAAATGAAAGTAATTGACAGCTCAGATTAAAATGTGAAAGTTCAGTTAGAGAGATATTATTTGTCTTGCTGAAACTGGGTTACCATACTTACTATGTTTTCTACTTCCAGCCATTTGTGAAAATAACATGAATTCAGTTTTCTTTACAGCTGAATTATATCCCATAATGTATATGTGCCCCCACTTGATTATTCTGTGACAAGTGGTCATTCCTGGAATTATATCTATACAAGACATACAAATAACATTACATGTATTGAGAAGATTGAGTGTGTGCTTTTAAAGAAAGAGATGTCAAAAGTATTGTACTTGAGAAACAGCAAGAGGCAACGAAGAGGGGTTAGAGGAAGAATAGGGAATGGGGGAAGAGTTGTAATTACATTTTAATTTCAAAATAATTTTTAAAGATAAGCCCAAAATACATAAACATCTAAAATCTATTAAGAAAATTCTTTAAACTTGAGTACTATTTTCATTCTTAGCTTTGTAAGGCTTAGCGATCTCCAATTTGGTGGACATGAACAACAAAACTTGAAATAAAAAATAGAACCTTTATACTATTCTCCTATAATGTATTACTTTGTGGTTACTACCACAGTTTGCCTCACTGCAAAATTTCTTTTGCCCCATAAGGTAAAATACCCATTGGCTTTAGGAATTTAGTATGAGGGACTAGTATTTGCTTTTTGTTTAAACCCTTTTAATTAACCAAAAATCTGTTTCCCAAGCAGAATACATTCAATATGAAATACATTTGCAATGCTTTAAGACAACCTAATTAACCTTTACTATCATGCTTCGTTTTCTACAGGATCAGAGAAAAATGCTAATCCTAAAATTTGCAAAATTTTATTTTACTTCTTTTTGTATACAATAAAGAAACCAGTGTGGAGTATGCCTTAAAATTGTAACCTGTATGCTTGAATATTATAATGTTAGAACCCTAAAAATCAATATTACCAAATAAACAAAATGTTTCAAGTGGTAGAATGGATATTATGTGAAGTCTTAAGATGAAGCTGTTGCATCAGAATAATTTGATTTTCAGTCTGGCTTTGCCACTTCCATTAGTGATCGCATCCTTGACAGACACAGAGTTCATCCAATTTCACTTCTCATTGTGCAGAGGTATTGATGTTTTCATGTTACTCTGGTCAGTCAATAAGGTTAAAAGGATAAAGTTTATTTAGTTTTCAACATTGCCTTCTTGAAGTCAAATGTCTATTTAATTAAATTTTCCAATATTTGGCAAGACAAGAATGGTAGTGTCAGCTTTACTTAGCTAATATTAAATACCGTCTTATGAAATCTGGTAAAGGCCATCTGCAGTAATAGGAAACAGATATACTGTGAAGCCAGTGGTGGGCAGGCCAAATGCTTTGCCAAGGGAGAGAGTAATTTGTAAGAGTTTCCTGATATGAAATATATAATGTCTTCCTGTTTTGAGTATGATATTCCCTTTATCACTGGATCATGACATTCTGTAAGTGCTATTGCTTATTATATTGAATATGCATGTATATATATATATATATGTGGGCACACTAAATGATTGTCCAAATTCTTCCAAGCCAAAATTAGAAGTAATTTCTTCAAAACACAATGTCTTCTAAATTGTTTTTAACTTGTGCTGGGCATTTCTAATATAGTAATGTTATTATTTAGCCTTCTTATTTAGAATTTAAATTAGTTTTCAGTATATCCATTGTGTGCATCAGAAAGAAAAAATATAATTAGTTTATGGATATTAGATGAATTTTTAATTTAAGAAATTTTTCCTTAAGTGTATATTGGATATTTTGCAATTGATAGGAGTACTATGTTATTTATTCACAATAGCACAACTAAAAGTATGGCTAAAATTAGATAGATAAGATCTTTGCTCTTAGTGTGTTTTATTTCTAGTGGAACAAATAATCATTAAGTACAAGTATTCACTAAATACATTTTCCAACACAAAAAGTCCAACATGTGTGATTCTAGTAATAATCTGTAAACAGTGTTATAGCATATTCCATTTCTGGATGGCTTGTGCTCCTTGGAATAGGGTTATACCCATCTAATAACAGGACCAGTTATCTGCTAGTGATATTACATCTTCTTGGCAATTGCATTTCTATGAAAATTGTATATTAACTATGAGTTTAATTACTTCTCTCTCTATCATGGTGTAAGTTGTGATTTATTAATTCAATTACTTGGTGGAACTAATATCTACCTTGTTTAGATTTTAAATTCTGTTGATTCAGATGCTATCCTTTAAAAATATATCTGTCACAAATATTTTTCCTCATTCACATTCTAAATACTTACTTAATAAGTTTATATACATGATAGATTATGCAGTTCCCAGAAACCTGTATAATCAGGTGCTATATCTTTCTTATTTGTTCTTATAAGTCCTGTAAGTCTGCTTACCCAGAAGAATATAAACCTGTTAGTGTTAAAAGCCAACACAGTCCTAATCTCAATATCTTGAAAAAAAAAAATCTTATCATTGAGTAGATGAGATAGCACAAATGAACAAGTAACTGGTGCAATTCTGACTGTAAAGAACAAAATTGTTACCACATTTTATAACAGAACTACTAATGAAAGGAAGTCAGGGAGGAGTTTTAAGAAACATAACATGTAAAGTGAAATAGAGTTTAAAATGACACTCATTTTTTTGTTAGTTTTCTTTCTTTTTTATTTATTTTTTAAATTATTTTGTTGTTATACATATTGATCCCAGTTCCCATTCCCTCCATTCCTTCCTCCCTGCTTCTATCCCTCCCTCCCATGCCCTACCCTCCACCACATCACAGGTAGGGTGATGCCTTCCAGGAGGGATCAACAAAATCTGTCAAGTCATTTGGAGTAAGAACTAGGCTATCTCTCTTATCTCTAGGATAAGGGAGTATCCCTCTATGGGGAATGTGCTCCCAAAGTTGTTTTGTGCACCAGGAACACATCCTGGTTCCACTAAGAAGGTCAGTTAGAATGTCTAAGCCTTCTAACTAAGATCCATGTTTAGGGGATCTGAGGTGGTCCAATGCTGGTTTCCCAGCTATCAGTCTGAGGATCCATTAGCTACCCGTTGTTCAGGTCTGCTGAACATTTCTGTAGCCTGATCTTCTTCCAATTTTCTTATCACTCCTCCCTGTCTGCATCTGGATTCCAGTTCAGGTCAGTGTTTAGCTGTGGGTGTCTGCTTCTGTTTCCATTAGCTATTAGTCGCGGATGGTGGTGTCTCCTGCAATTCCTTTATTGTTCAGGGTTGTTTCGGCTATCCTGGATCTTTTGTTTTTCAATATAAAGTTGATTATTATCCTCTCAAGGTCAGTGAATAATTGTGCTGGAGTTTTGACAGTGACACTTTATACACATTTACACTGTGTTTCCTTCCTAGTGACACTTCATCATAATGATGAACTCATCCCTAGGTCCTGATAAGCTTCCATGTGAAGTCAAGCTAGCTTCAGCACAGTATTTCATTTCTTTTAGGAATCATTTGATGATAAATACATATGTTTTGTGAAATCTGATAAACCATAGTGGCTCCCTGATATGAAAATATTCATATTTGCTCTGTCATAAATAAATGAGATCAATACAAGATTCAAAGGGACTTGAATTCAAATTCCTACTAGGCAGGCATATTTAAATTGAGCCATTTCATTTATATTCTCAGGCTCCTTAATTATACAATAGAATCCATTAATGGAGGATCTTGGCTGAAAATACTCTATACAGTATATTAGTACAATTTTGTCTTATGCACTTGAACTTTAAAAAGCATCAAGTCTTAAGGAAAGACTGCTAATTGTCCCTGTCAATTTCTTGTTTTCTGATATGATTGTGACAGAGGAAGAAATCCAAGTAGAAGACTCATGAGCTATTTTTATTAAGCATCCCAGAATATTCTTCCTCGATCATTTGTTTGCTGAGCTGTCAGCTTTGAAGTCATTCCAAGAGCCACTCCAATCATAGAATGAGCTGGTAAATATTTAATGATTAATTTGCATCGAATAGTTACTTAGCAACCAACACTAATATAAAATTATATCTGATTTTCTGTGAAGCCTACAGTCTTATTAAAGGGTTCTAAGACCGAGAAATACTAGCAAAATGCCAATATTTTAACTCATAAAAAGAGTCACATAGAAAAGTTTAAAAATTTAAATCACAAATTATACCACTTTTTTTTATTCCTTGGTATTAGAAATTTCATGAGTTGGGTTGTTAATATGAGCTCGATGTCCTTAGTGAAAATAATGAAAGAAAACCTTCATTAACACTAATTGTGTTCTGTAACTTTTCATTTTTATTTTATTTATTTATTTATTTTTTGCTGCTGGATCAATTCAATTTATATATTTTAAAAATGTTTTGACTCAATAACTGCAAGTGTAAGGACAAGTTACTGGGGAAAAGGGTTTCATATATATATATATATATATATATATATATATATATATATATATATATCCAAGTCCATTTAAATGAAAACAAACATTTATAGACAATATTTGGGAATTTGGGTGTCATTCTTTCCAAACTACTTCCTGCTGGTAAGGGGCGCTGTCATGGGGGATTCGAAGAAGATTCAGAAATCCTGGCTGTAGTCTGTAAGGTTGCTTTGTCCAGCTGTTTTGAATGTAGGATCACCTGGTACTCTGGGAAACTTTTAATTCTATTACACAAATAACTCACATGAATAGTCAGTAAGATTCTGGAATACTTGCTTATATTGAGAAATAACTCATTTTTCTAAGACATCAGATTAATTGAAATATTTCTAATAAACACTGAGATTGTTCATCCATAATATTCATGTAAGATATACAGGGAGATCTTGCTAGGTGAAAAAAAAGGGAGAAAGAAACACAGATAGAAGGAAAGGAGGGAGGAAGGAGCTTACCATTCTTGGTATAGGTTGATGCTAGTTATTCTTTATGTTCAACACTTTTAGGATCAAAACTTAATGAAATTTTAAGTCATTGACACTTATTGTTGCTTAATCTACCGCCTGAGGTTAAAGTTAAAACACTACAAATTTTGGGGGAAAAATCATATCTTAACTTAAGGAACAGCATATAAAAAAAAAAGTAACATATATCATTGATTCTAAAATGTGTATCAGATTCAGTGCTAGTAAAAGAAGGAAAAAAAAAGATGACCAATACTGATCAATGACTAAAGGACTTCTCTAAAGACAAAGGATAGCATGTTTCTTATTCTACATTTATTATTTGTTCTTAAAAGGGTACCACAGGACATCTACCGCAGAGCTGTTATTCATAGTTACGTGTTTCAAGCTTGGCATTTTAATCTATTTAATGTAAGTATCAGGTAGTACGTGATATGGTAGAATGAGTAGTTTTGGGATTGTATTGATAATATGGGTAATGATATTCTTTTTAAGGCAGCAAACTTTTTCTTGAAGTTATGTTGCTAAGTTTGGGTACTTAGCTAATAACAGAATCTAGAAAGAACAAATCCTGCCATACCAAAATCCTGTTAGATTATAATATAATGAGCCAGCTATGGTTTCATTAGTTTTTAAAGATGGAAGGGAAAGATCAAAGCAAGCATATGTCATATTTCCCCTCCAATAACTGAGAATATGATCTCACTTCTGAAATTTTCCTGTTAACTTGAGCAAACAACAGTAAATGAGCTGTCTGGAAGATAGGAACAACAGGAAAGGAAGGGAGTCAAGGAAAACAGTGAAGTTCATAGTGTATAGAGAGATTTATTCATACCTTTGCTCTATAATTCCATTAGACTTTTGTTTGCTTTGTTGAAGGACAACTTTTGGCATGTCTGAACTCTCTTGGTTAACTGAGCACCAAACTCATTTTGAGCTGATCTAAATACTAAAACTGAAAAAGTTTTCCCACCAGAATTTGGTTGCATGTCCTAAGGCTTCTAAGAAGCAAATGGTTAGACTGAAATGATTTACAATGTTGGGAACATCAAAGAAAACTGAACACCCACCATCCCTAAAAATGTTCATCTTCTGTCTTTTTCAGGCAATTTGAACTAAATTTATGGGAAAGGCCATGATGCTCAGAATCCAACCATATGCACAGAAGGATTGCACTTTCATAATATTGAGAAAGTTGAAGTTTTGATATTGCCATATGTCATCATTAATTGCCTTAATTATAGGCCATATAGAAGGCAAATGAGGACCAAAATATCATGCAGTCACATTAAGACCATTTTGTATTCTGAAACTTCTCTGAGAGAAACTGAATTAAAATGAGGTACTGTGTACAATGCCAAATTTCAATTACAGAGAATATGTTTTCATCTTTTACACTTAAGAAAGAAAGCCTTAATCTCCCTTTCATGTCTACTTACAGGGAGATTATTTTGGAAACTTAAACACTGTTGGAAGAAATAATAAAGACCTCAACTGGCAACAGTCATTTGGTTCTAACCAACAGATCAGTATGTCACTATTCTGTGTCTTTAAACAATGTTTGCCCATAAGCCCATCATTACAAGATGGGCTTGCATTGCTCAGTTCTTGTACTCCACCATTAGAACATAAAGACTATATATGTAGACCTATTTAAAGAGGTGTGCAGTCAGTATTTGTTGAAAGAAATGAATGACGGTGGCAACTGGACCCATTTGAGAACACTGACAACCCTTAAAGAAAGGATAATTACAAAACATGGGGGAAATGGGGCTTACAGTAAATGCAATTGTACCAAGTGTAAAGCATGGTGGAGGAAGAAGGAAATGATGCACAATGCCCAGAGATGCTACAGAGCTAAAGTTGCTTTTGAGTAACAACCAGTTCCAGCAGTCAAGTCCAGAAGGGTTGTAGAAAGGCAATCAAAGCAGAAGCCATGTGAGCTGAAGGTAAATTTGGGAAGTTTGCCTAACTTAACTGATTTCTCTGAGATTAAAGTGGGCAATTCTGGTAAGAAAAGGCTGGTTTACAGTGAATCATGGGGAAAACGTGGCAACATTATGGAATTCCAAGCCACAGGATGGACAGCACTGACTCTGAAGATGGTGAAAACAATCTGGTTCCTACTTGCAAATTAACTTGACTGGCTACAATATACTTAGAGTTTAGTCAATGCAATCCTCCATTTATAAAGCATTTGCCATGTATTCCATTTGGTTTGACAAGCTTACTGTGATTATAATCCTTAGTTTCTATGGTTAGCCAAGACTATGACATTTTATAAAGTACCTCTACTTTGATTGGTCTATCATAATTCCCCCCAAAATGAAGTAATTTTGTCTCTAGAAATAAAGCACCTCGATTCTCTTGATTCTCATTTCAGCTCTATCAAGCTCTAGTAATGGCTGCTGTGAGAGCTGTTTATCAATATCCTAGTGCTCTCTAACTGCCTACTCACTAGTTACCTCCAGCCATGATCAAATGAGAGGCAAAGAAGACTTTTCAGTCTCTTCCCTACCATCTTACTGTCTGCCCTATATTTAGACCAGCCTTTAAGTAGACAGTGAGCACCAAAGACCCTTTTCTTCAGTGGTTTTTGTTTGTTGTTTGTTGTTTTTATTTGTTTTTGTTTTTGTTGTTGTTGTTGTTGTTTCATCATGAATAGAAGTCTAGACCATCTTTACATCACACATTCCTTTTTCTGTTTTGTTATTTGGTCAACCACACACCTAGTAGTGAAATAGCTTCACCAGGATACACCTGGTGTCTACTGACGCCAGAATGTAAAATCAAGTTCATTTTGACTCCACATAACTACTAAGTTATCCCCTCCAATGAATGGAAGAGCCTGGTAAGGCATAGTCAGGAAAAATGTGGGAGGAATCTAAAATGATAAATATACGCTTTGCCATAGATAATTACTTAGAAGCAGCCTTCCATATCACTTGCTGTTCCATTTTTGCATTACTTTCTGTTCTAGCAGAAGTAGCAAAGCATTCAGCTTAGTGAGAAGAAAATACATTTATAATGTCTCCTACTAAGAACTAAATCACATTGTTTCCCTCCCAGTCTTTGATTCTAAATTGACATGGTTACTTGGAGGACCATACAATGATGGATAGATTATAGGTTCTTCTTGGAAGCTAGAAACCAGTCTCATTCACATTAATGGCAGCATTTGGACTTTGGACAATGTTTAAAAATAACAAAGCCTTAAATACTAAAGAAAATAAGTAAATTTAATAAACACACAGTAGAATTAAAAGTCCATAATTATGTAGTTAATTCAAATACTTTAGTAGTTACCTAAATAAATTTTCATCTTTTTGAAGATAAAGAATAATTTAAATGGAAACTCACTACATTTATCTACTCATTAATCTACTCATATATTCACAACCAACTGGTTCTACCTATTTGCTATTTTGGAGCCATAAGTAAATGCAACGTATGTGATGTAGAGAAATTTGTTTCACTAATTACTAATTTTACTTGGGTCTTTTTCATTTAGCTCTTTTGATTTTAATGTAGTCTTAAGAAATGAATTCAAATGACTTGTATCTACAAGAACATTTAGAATTATATGCAGTCATTGCATGGAAAGTAAGTTATAATCAAACACACACACACACACACACACACACACACATACTATAACTATAGCAATTGTGTATAATTTCTACTTTGTCCATCTCTGGCTTCATCTTCTTTTATGATTCATACTGGTCCTAATTTTTTTTTATCTACCATATATACTCATTCTGTTAGGCTTTCCTCTTAGTGCCTTCTCTAGAGAAGCTTGTCAGAAGATACCTATGCTGGCCCTTTACAGCAGAACACTTAAAACTAATATGGAGTCTGGCAGGATAGCTCAGCAGGTAAAGGTGTCTACTACAAAGCCTGATGACATGAGTTTGATCTTTAGGATTCATAAAGCAGAAAGAGAAAACTGTTTCCAAAAGGTTACCTATATGTGTGGACAACAGCATGCATGAAGACATATACATAAATACAACAATTAAGGGAATAATTTAATAATAATTGAGGGTACATTTAATAAGAATGTTTTTCATGCTTAATTTCTTTGCTGAACTAACAACTTTGTTAGGGGACCTTGACATCATTTGATTAAACTCCTCCAGGACAAAATCTTTACTATTTTTCTTCTTTCTTTTACTTCAAGTTATTAAAGATAGAATCCAGGATCTTCACATAGGCAAAGACTTTGTGAAACATACACTTTATTTTGTTTTCTAAGTTAAACATTCCAAGTGTTTAAGTATCTGGTATGTGGTGAGTTTTCAAGAAAATGAAGACGGTAAAAATGGGACATCTACCAAGCAAATAATGGAATCTATTTTGGGACAACTTCCATGTAACCAGACAAAGTTAAGAAGAGGCAGCTTAAAAGGAGGACATTGAAAACAGTATTAACCACTGGAAGCTCTTGTTTTAATAACAGTATCAAGATTTCCATAGATACTTTATAATTTTGACATATAAATGCTAATTACAATCATTGATTTATCTTCAAAATCTTTATAGATTATTATTTATGTATAAGAAACTTATAAAAAAAAGTTCTTTGTGTTAGAAAAGAAGCTACAGCTAGTGAGAAAGAGGATGGGAGGGAGGAAAGAAAGGTCAATTTGATATTCACTACTCTATTTTGAGACATTAACATTTACATGTCCCTTATTTTTATTAAAAATCTTTCATTTAAATTAATAAGGTCTTTTGATAGACGAGGGTTTCTTGTATTTATTCTTCTGGTAATGAACAATAACACTTTTTGAGGAACCATTTGACCTTAATTTCCTTTTCAGTTATTCAGTATACATTTATTGAATGTGTACTATATGTCTGAAAAAGATCTGAGGTGCTGGAAACTAGAGTAGGTCTTAATATTTCTTAATCATTCAAAATTAAAAATATTGGCTAATTTCAGAACATCAAGTTAAGAAATATGAAATCACTTAGTAACATACTAAAAGCCAAAGCATGTATATATTAAAATATGCATGAATTTGAACATTATTTGCAAAAAAGGATTTAATTACATAAATGCATTCAATTACCTGAATATAAAAAGTTAGCACTTTAATGTTAAAGGTATAATCTTTTTTTTTTTACTGTTAAAGAGAAAAAAAACTAAAAACTATGTAATTATTTATAAATAATAATTTTCCAATAATAATCATAAGGACGTTACCCACATCCATATTAGGATGGTTAATGTGAACACTGGGAAAGTCTTAAATTCTATAGATTGCTTTAAACAAACACTCCTGTGTAGGAGTTCTCCAAATTACGTACTTCCTCCTTTAATTTCTTAACAAAAACACTGCAAGAGATTGCAAGAATATGTAATGAGTGCTTTATTTTTCTGAAAGGAAGAAACAAAGAGCTGAAGAGTAAATGGGATCATGAGGGGAGACAGGCAACTCTGATGGGTAATGTGCATGAAATTTTATGCCTTGGAAGAAATTTGATTTGTCAGCAGGATACAAAGGAAATATTCCCTCCTCAGAACACTCAGAGTGGGAGGTTCATTGTCTTATTGTTTTCTTCTTTACACAAGTGGTCCCTGTAACTTGGCTAAATGAAGGAAGCTCTATTTGAGGATGCCACAATTACTACTTTGATTCAGGTTAGAAGGGGTGGGATCTGGAAAGGCAGGGAGACAGAAGATCAAAAACGAGGTGTTGGTAAATGGTGAGGTTTAACCCTCTGAGTATTTGGGTCATTTCCCAGGAAGAAAATACCTGCTAAGGAGGAAAATCAGACCTTAAAAGAAAACACAGACACTCTAAAAGCCACCATGGAACTAAGGTTTGACAAGAACAGAGAAAGGTATTGATTCACCTGCCCCCAATTTCATTAGAAACAGGGTACCTGTGAACATAGACAGGAAAAACAGTATGAGTTAAGAGGATTTAGTAAAGGATAAATATAACTTTAGTGAATGTGAAAAGAAATGAAAACAAAGCCCTTGCAGAAACAAGCTCACTAGGTCAATGCAGTCACTAAATTTTCTTTATCCCCCCTCCCCCAACACACACACGGTATCTTCAAAAGCAAGTGATATTAGATTAATTGGGTTAAGATTTTTATGTAAGATTATTGTTCAACTATATCTATTCATTCAATCCTAGAATTGTGTTGAAAATGTTTTAAGTTGTTCTGGGATTGGATTTCTGTGCAGAGTATTGAACATAATCAGGGAACGAGACTTGATCATCAGTTTTGTAATTCTTTGGTTAGCTAACTTCCTTAAGTATGACAATAGATAAAGCTGAGTTTTAATCTGCATTGCCTTGAACATGGTTTATTTTCATTAATAAACTTTCCTACATATTTCTGGTAACTATGAAAATTGTCTTATCATAAAAATCTATATTGGGTGCTATGAAGAATTGATTCAATTTTGCTCTTCAATCAGTTGGCTATCACCTGACTGTCACCGCAGTCTAAAAGCATCTAACACCGACTTGTGACCTCCACAGACATACACACACTGACATGAATAGAAATATAGTTTTTGAGAAAAAATTCACTATTGTAGGACCTACGAGATGGCTCAGGAGTCTGTCTGCTTGCTGCCTTGCCTGATGATGGAGGACAAAAAATAGATTCACACAAATAGACCTTTGATGCTCACACATTCATTCATAGCTGTGCACATGGGTACACACAGACACACACGCATGCACACACACACACACACAAATAAATCCATAGGAAAAATTCAATATTGCTTGTGAATTGTACATAGAGTTTCCTGGTTAGTTTTTGTTACTTTGACACAAGATAGATAGAGGTGTCTTAGTTGACCAAATGCCTCCATCAGATTTTGTGTCGGCAATTTTTCAGGACACTTTCTTGATTGATGATTCATTTGGGAGAGTCTGGGAACACTATGGACAATGCCACACCAGGCAGTTTTCCTGGCTGGACCAGTCATAGAGAATAAGCCAGTTAGTAGTGTTCCCCCCATGACTTCTTTAGTTCCTGCCTCCAGTTTCCTGTGCTAAAGTTCTGCCCTGACTCACATCATTATGAACTCAAAGCTGCAAAATGCTATAAATCCTGTCTTCTCTAAGATTCTTTTATATCCAGTGTTCATCACACCAATAGAAAAGTAACTAACATATCATCAATGTTTCCAATGATTAAGAAGACCATTTTTGAAGCTATAAAGTTTACTATATTTATCACTTAATGATCATACATCCTGAAAAATGCACTATATGGTGCTCTGCAATTTCTGAGTGTCACTGAGTAAACTTGCAGAAACTTCCATAATCACACCTATGATGCCTCTATATGCTACAAACTGTGTATCTTAGACTACACACATGTAGCATGTGCTAAGTAAGGTTTGCAGTTGTGGTAAGATGTGTGTTTCATTTGTGTGTTTCAATATATATAACCATAGCAAAGGTACAGTGAATGTACTGGGCAAGTGGGACTTTGCAACTCCATTGTGGTGTTACAGGACCATACATATACTTGTAACTTTGTCAAATGGCACTTGTGTTCATGAGTGCATGTGTATGTAGGACATGAGTAGACATGTGTACATATGTGTATATATCCAAAGATAACCCTGATTCTTGTTCCTCAGGTACCACCTTCCTTTTTGACAGACTACCTCCTTAGCAGGAACTACTTAGAAATCTAGGCAGCTGATACACAAACCCCAGGGATCTGTCTACCTCCATCAGCCTGGCCAGAACTGGATTGCGGGTTCAAGCAGACTGAACTCAGGTTTAGAAGTCAGGCATTCTACAGACCAGGCAGTCCTCATAATAGTCCCCAGCTTATGGGCTTAAATTTAGAATAGAACTGGAAATAGCCATTTGTTTAGCAAACATGAATGTTTGTTTAACTGCTGAATGAAAAATTTCAGACAAAGTTTGAACCATAAATCTCAAGTATCCCTAACACCAAACCTCAGCAAATTTTTATAGATAAGAAGATCATTAAAAGTTACAGGGAGCATTTTTAATGACACAAACTAGTTTATGATCTACAGTTTTATGGAGTGTTTAGGAAAATAAGCTTACAGTAGTTTCATGACTCTAAGGAATTCTAAGAGGTGAAAAAGACACAACAAGATCTGGAAACATCTGGCTGCACTGAGTAGAAATAAATGATTATCAAATAACCTGTAGTAATAAAAAATATCTATGAGGCTAAATATCACAGCTCCTTGAGAGTAGGTATTGGAGGCAGAAAATGCCTTCGCTCTGAATTTCTCTAGTTATATTACACACAGGGCATGTACCTAACATGCTGAGTACAAGATTTCCTTTGCAGTAAAATGGTGATGTTCATAATTCCTAAGGAGGTTCTTCTGAGAGTTAATGTGGTAATGTATGTAAACCATTAACCCATGGGAATAATGGCATGTGATAGCATCAATAAATCTCAGTAAGTGACACTTTCCAGCATTGGGGAAAACATGTTTAAGTAAAAAAGTTGGATGTTGTTCTAGCTTAGGACATATTAATATATCATGGAAGGTCTACGGGGGGGGGGGGGAATCTAGAAAATGTGAATACTTACATGCCTGAGAAAGTAGCAACTTTTAAAGTAATCAAATTGTATTATTACTCTGCAATGTCTTATCTTGTTGGGACTAAAGAGGCATAGGCGTGATATAAGACTGCCCCCTGCCTAGCTAACTGCTAGCTTGGTGGAATATTATTGGCCCTTACTCCTCACATCACCTTACCCCATCCTAGGATTCCTACCCCCTACCTCAACACTATATACGTCCCTGCTTGATGCAATAAACCTAGATTCTACTTCCACAGTTTCCCAACTCAGTGTATGTGTCTCCGGGGTCACCAGGAGGGCGACAGTCTGAGACATAGACACTTAACATCCAGCTCAGCCCTGGGAAGGAACCAGCAGTCCTTCTCCAGCCCTACCTGCCAGAGAGCCCAGCATTATCTCACTGTCCTGTTAAAGAATGGCAACTTGCCAACAAGCTTTGATGTATAGGCTGATTCTAAGGAGGGGGTTTCTTGTATTTTAGAATGGTCCTGAACTTGCAATGTACTTAAGGATCACCTTGAACTTCTCATTCCCTGTTTCCATCTACTACGTGTTAGTATTACATATATGAAAGACCATCCGTGTTTTATCATATCCTAGGGATTAAACTCACAGCTTTGCTCATTCTTTGCAAGCACCTTATCAATTGAGCAGTATCCCAGACCCAGTATCTGCCCTCAGCAATTTTCTTTCTGAAATCATATTAAGTTTATTAAATACATTTCAACACTGCATAACTCCTTAAAACAAATGTATTGAAGATAATTAAACACTTGTGATATATGCAACAAGTTCATATAGTATAATGTAGCTAGGAGGTATGTCTAACTTTGTAATTCTTCATTAGGAAAACAACCAGATGAATAACATACTAAGGAAATACTTTTAAGAGAGCCAGAATATTTGATGATTATCAGAAACTCCAAATGTAAATATGAAAAAAAAATCATGCTATCCATCATTGAAAATTTATGAGAGAAAAGACATGTGGTAAAGGACATCCTTTTATTACAAGGAGTGTGAGCAACTTCCTTCTGTTGAAGTGGATTCTGCCGAGGACATTTCAGAACACATCTGGCAGAGTCTTTTGGAGTTGTGATCCTCAAAGAAAACTGATGAAATGCAGGAGGACTAAAGAGACAGCTGTGAGATGTTTCGTTTTTTTAAAAAAAAATATGAAAAATCCACAATGTGACAATTTATCTCTGCTATCGTGTTTCAAAATATGAAAATTAGAATATTAATGTAGGTTTTTCTAGAACTGTTTTAGAAATGAAATCTTGGTGGTTGTATATTTTTTCATCAAATGACTTTCTAGAAATGCATTCTACATACTTCACAAAGAAATCATTTTGCAAGTGAAATAGAACTGTCTCAGTTCAAAGATGGCTTATGCATTTCATTTCTTAAAATATGGTCTTAAAATGGTCAGTGGGAGTTTTACACTTTTACAGGGGCCCCTGTAGCAATAACAGTATATGAACCACCACTGAGAGTTCAATTCAGTCTGTATACTTAAATGCACTTTTCAGAACAAACAATATAAGTACATGAAATTCCCTGAATTCTCTCTATTCAGTCATGCTATAATGATTCAAACTAAATTTTTATCTTGTTTCATTATTATTTTTAAGTTGTAATTCATTTCTCTTTGGCTGAAATTCTCTCTATTTTTGGGCATGCGCACTTCCAGCTCATGAGTCATGTGCTGTTTCTTGAAATAAGCATGGATGACAAGCTCAGAGCTGTCTCTTGGCATGGGAAACCTGCTGATCCCCAGATATTTTTCTCCTTCTGAGACATCAAAGGAAGTTGGAACCTGGGATTTGTTCATGATCCCAGGTGTTCTCTATCTCTGGGATGAGCTGAATATCTAATAGGAGACTACAGGATTTCCTGTGTGATTTTCACTACAAAATCCCATGAATAATTAACTAGTAAGAAAAAAATCTTTTGTGATGGTGAATCTTCCTTTGGGATAATAAGTCAGAAAAAGCTCCATTTTAGATTATTTCATTCTTCATTAATCCTGAAGAAAAAAAAAAAAAAAAAAAAAACACTGCGGCTGTATATCATGGCTGGTGTAAAGGCTGCAGACACACTTCTGGGGAGTGTATAAACACACTCTGAAGTGATCCTTAATTCATGGCCTCCTGTTACACTCCAGTCTGCATCCTGTGATTTTCAAAAGGTGACAGTACATAAAACTTATACATAATTATTTTAACCACACTGTAAAAAATTAATTTTGATGCTATTATGCACACTAGTATATACAATTTACTATCAATTTATACTTGCTCAGTCTTGGAGAGACTCAGAGTGGACATGCTGCCCCCTCTTTGATTTTCTGTACATTGTGTGTTCTTGCATTAAAAACATTGTTAATACAGGCATTTCTGTAAATATGCTGTTGGGACATGCTATATGGGGCAGTCCAAATACCATATCTGTTGCCCTCTTTATATTTACATGATTATTTTATGTCCTCCCAGAGAATCTGTCAGTACATGCAAATTAAACAGTAATATCTTTTAAAAGAAAAGTATAGGAATATACATACTATAAGGGACACATTCATACTGCACTTCAAGGTATTTATAAGTTCCTGGACATGGGTCTGGAAAAACATCAGGACCTGCCACCACAGCACACTGGGTTCTGTTATTGCATCTGAAATTAAAAGAAATAAAGAAATAGTAAATTTATGCAAACTTAAATCATCATGAACACCAACACTGACATTATTTTTCTTTCAGTTACAGAGAATTAAAGGTTTTGCTGATACAGGACTTCAAATTCATTAAAGGAGTATCTGCAGTGTGCTTAAAGAATTAAAAGACAAACATCTACTTGTGTATTTTATTCAAAGTAACTTATATTTGCTTGAATAGGGCATAATTTTAAGGAAGTCACTAAACATCGCTAAAGCAATACAATGCCACCCATAGAACATTGGCAATGTGAGCACAGGGGAAGATTGTTTAAAAGGAAAGACCCTTTTCAAAGGCTATACTTAACAGAATACAAAAAATTATTCTCTCAGTCTTCTGTAAAACAAATTCAATGGATATCATAAAATTCAATTTCAATGACCTAAAAGTGATACTTAAAAGCCCTTTGCAACTTGAAGAATTCAGTAACAACAGTATTTAAGGGTCAATGAGATGGCTCATTTGGGTAATTTGTTTGATGTTAATCAAGCCTGATGAGTTGATTCTACCTCTCAACATTCATCAGATAGAGGGAGAAAAATCCATTCCTGTGACACCTTTGCATGTGCACCCACGCACATCCACACAAATAAATGTTAAATTCTTAAACCCATAATATTTTCATTTTTAATATTTGAAATTAACTACATAAGTAACAGCATTTCAAAGAACTGATTCTCCGTATTTCTTTTATTCCTTCTAATAATGACACCAACCTCACAGATGGATGTCATTTAAGTCAGTATTATGAAATTCAAAGGAGTAGCTTTACATTTCCAAAGAGAAGGGAAGCAGACTACTATTATAACATAAATACAAATATGGAAGGGTGCATAGTAAATGGATTAAACCAACTTGGGCTGATTTATTGTTGAGGGGTAAAAAGTACATGTAATTAAATTCACTTGCTCTGAAAAAGAATCTAGCTCACAGTGTCCTCATTACTGTATATTCTACTCAAACTTCTCAGGTTCAGTAATTTATCCATTAGTTAACTATGGTTAGTGGGCTCAGAAACCCATGTATGGGGTGAACACACTGACTATTCTGTTTTATGTTCTTACTTACTTATTTCATATATGGAAGATGACTTTAGCCCTACTTTAGGGATAAATTTTCCTATCACCTTCTTAATGGCTTCATTCCCTGATGCAATATATGCCCCAGAAGAGTCCTAGGACCTGGGCACATATATGAAAATACAATTGCAGGATTCAGTCCGATTTAAAGTAAAACCATATCTACTTGAAGCTAATATGTCTCAGGTTTGATGAAGATTTTATTTAGTCCCAAGTTAACATGGAGTCATTATTGAATGGCTCAAGTTGAAAATATATTTTATGTTACAAATCAAAGATTAAGTGAAATTAAAAAAGAACATATTAATCCCAGCACTTAACACAAAGAGTTCACAAATACTATTGGTCTCCCCTCGAGATGTGACAACTGCTCTCTTGAGCAAGCTACCCTATCTTAATATTAAGGTAAATGTGACTGTTCTTTAACATGCAGGACAACTAACTACACAGTGTGCTGTCACATCTTCAAGAAAAAGAACACTGCTTCCCTTTTACAAAGAAAATCAAATCACAGGCTATATCACATTAAATTAAATGATATTTATAGCTAAAACAATACAATGTTCACGTATTACACATGCAGGTTGTTTACCTATACTGAAGAAAGTTTAAACAGCCTTCAGTTATAATTTTAGTTGCCTTTTTATCTTACATCATGTACATAGAAGATGCAGCTAATGAATCACTACATGTACATGTAAAGAAGTAAAAGAATTTAAAAAAATACCATGATGATATATGCTCTGTGTCTTATGCAAAACAGCATTACCTTATAATATCTACTCGTAGAATAATTTACTATTTCAGTACAAAATGCTCTGAATATCAAAGGAAGAAAAGCATGTCCAAATCTGTATAATTCTCTCTTTATCTAAGATATATTATTATCTTTGTATAAATTACACCATAATCATATACTGAGCATTTAAATGTTTTGAAGACATGCTAGATTTGGAAAACAAAAAATAAAAAAAAATCATTCCTTTTAGTTTTCTACTAGTAATTCAGTTACTGCAAAGCAAAGGGAAATTAATTTCAATATTACATCAAAATTTCTGAACAATTTCTACATTTGAAATAATTCAAAATCATAATTACAGTCATTCTAATATACTATATACAGTGTGAAATAAAATAATGCAAAGTTCTTATGTGCCAAACCCAGATATTTCATTGTTTATTTTAATATAAATCTTTGATATTTTATTTACTTTTTACTATAAATTAATTAAAAATTATTTCCACTATTCTTTAAATCTTTAAATCTTATACTATATTCATAAAAAGAGAATAAAAATATTACAATAATATTCAAACACACTTTAATCCACAAACAAAAAGAAAGCATCCTAATCTTGAAATATATGAAGGATTTACATTGATATTATTTTCATTAGATATTTTATGTAAAATCCATCTCTACTGACACTGATAAACGTCAGGTAGAATTCTGAAAGATAAAAGGAAATTAAAAATCTACCAAAACAAAACCAACCAATTAAACAAACAAAACAGCAACCCAAAACTCCAGAACTTGGAGGGGTTTGTGTGTGTGTGTGTTTGTGTGTGTGTGTGTGTGTGTGTGTGTTTGGCTGGCCTTGAACTCACAGAGATGCACCTGCCTCTGCCTCTCAAGTGCTGAGCTTAAAGGCGTGTGCCACCACCACCCGGCCCGAAATTGCAATTTTACCAAGCATATCCATGGGTTGTTATTTTAGTATATCACAGGGTTGGTTATCCTATCACACAAACATATTAGGTATAAATTTGGTTGTTGTTTTTGCCAGCATTATTATCGTTATCCTGAATCAGTAGTTTCAAGACAAGACTCTAGTCAGGTAAATCAGAACATTTGAAACAAATAATGAAAGCAGTATGACACCAAGATTCATGTAATTCTCTTGGTTGAGGATAGAAATAGTAGAAAACATTGCCCCATAAAGGTCTTGAGCTTCACCCCTAAAACCTCAATAATACGGCTTTCTACGTGACCTAAACAAGTACTATTACAATCACTAACATGAATGAACAAAACCAGAATTCTCACTTCTACACAGAGAAAACCAGACAACAGGGAAAATAGAGGCAGGAGAAATATTCTTTCTGAGGGTTGAGCAAACCAGTTGTTTATCCAATACCAAGAGGTCAGCTCTAAATTCATAAACATACAAGCAATACTGAACAGACTCAGCAGGTGGTATTTACATGCATATTTTTGTGTGTATTATGTAACAATAACAATTATATTAAAAGGTCATGAATTTGAGAGGAAGCAGATGGGGTATGTGGGAGACTCTGGAGTGAAGAAAGAGATAGGGGAATTATATAATTACATGTTAATTAAAAACAATCAACCAAAACTGTAAATTTGAAAGTAAACATACAAAAATAAAGCCATGTAAAGATGAACACCAGAAAACAAACAAAAAAGCAAAGCAAAACTTCCAACTACAGGACAAGTCTCTGCTCACATGCAAAGCCCTTTCATTTACAAAATCTAGGATAAATCCAAGATTTTTAGTAAAAATCCTTTCTTCTGATAATCTAAACTTAAAAATGTTCACATATATCCTGTATAGCATTATTTTTAGTAGATCTCATTTTGCCAGTTTATCAGTGAATGAAGTTGTATACATTTAATACATACACTGTTATGTTCCAATGTTTGTACAAGTCATAAAATGATTCCCCCTATATCAAGCTTATTAATATAGGATCACCTAACCGAGTCACACATTTCATTGTTTGAAAGAAAAGTGGTGTACTCTCATTAAATACCATGTTACAGCTAGAGAGGTAACTGTCGTTTCTAAGAGCTCACAGCTTACCAGAGACTGACCAGATGAGGATGGAGCCAGGGAGAAGAGGTGACTACAGAATGGGGTTGCAGCAGACAAAATCATCTGAATTATACTCTCCAGATTCTTCCTCCAACTGCTGCCATTATTTCATATTCAGAAGAAACCATGTTTAAAATTTCTTAAGGCTGATGTTTTTCCCTGATAACTACATCATGTTATGAAACAAGTTAATACTTTAAAAATTGTATTGTACTAAAACTGATATAATGACACTTTTATAAGTGCTTTTTTTCTGTAAGATTACACCATAGATTTTAAAACACATTTTCTTTGCACCCAAAGATACAGATGTATTTATTTCTAGTACTGACTCCATAGTTATATGAAATCTACAGGTTGTAGTCACCTAAGGTATCTGGTACAATGTCGGTCTAAAACCATATTCCAGAAAACCAAGCTGAAAATGATTTATAATTGTTATTTTGTTTTGTTGTTGTTGTTGTTGTTTTTGCTTTTCAATATTGTGGTCCATGTTCTAAATTTGAGAGAAGCCTAAGAAAGTGGGACTAAAATCAATCCGTGGAAGAGCTGACTTATCCCATTAACTTCCAGGCCTGTCTCAGTAGCACTGTGACTGGGATGACAGGAGAACCTCATGTGTGACTCTTTCAGAAGGTCCCAGGAATCCAAACTCAGATTGTCATGTTTTAAAGACAAGGATCTATTGACTGAGCCATCTCTCCAAGCTCATTACTTCTTGGCTTGTAGACTGTTTAATTAAAGCAGCAAAATCTCAAAACTTTGTGATAACTAGCAACCAAACACTGTAAGTCAAATGTGTTTATAAATTCCTAAGTAGTCCTTACTATCTACTTAATTATTTTGCTTAATTAGGAGAATGTTTAAGGTTGACACAAACTTGCAATGTTTTTGTGTAGTTTCCATTTAATTAATCATTTGAACTAACGGTTGTTGAGAAACAAATAAAATATGAAATCTAAGAGGCTATGTTCTGATTATTTATAAATGTATAAATTGTCATTAGTTTGATGCTTAAAAGCAACAGATAGCCTAATACAAAATATAATCTGAAAAGATGTAGATAATTTATAAATAATAAGAATTGAAATCATATGATATTTACGGCACAAATTAATAGCAAAAAATTGTAACAAAGAAAAACCTGACTGATCTAAAAATTAAGTATTTAACCAGGAATTCTAATTATTTTAAATAACTTTATAGGTACTTGAATAAAGAATTCTATATCCAAATTTCAGATGTTGACTTCTGGTAGCCTGGGTTCAAGGTAAAGTTGTTGTAAAGCAGAAAGCAGCTACAAAGTTAAGGAAAATTGACTTTCTACTCTTCCACTGGACCATCATTTCAGTAAATTTTATTCCTGAAGAGTTTTAATTAAAATCCTCTGGGTCAACATGAATAATAATAAATAATTATATACAGAAATTTGCACTGCAACTCAAAATCATCTCCATTTTTTGAACAAATGTATTATTTTTAGCTTTGCAGAATACCCACCTGAGATAATGGAGTAAAAGCAGGTATATTCAAAGAAAGCTTAACTGTCCCATATATGTTTTCATTAAGAAAGACAATTTTTGAATTGTAATATATTCTCAATTTCATATTCTGTGAGTCTCCTCGGTCCACAGGGTGTGCCTTCTCAACTAGTTTTCACCACAGCTCTTCCTACTGCCTTGCCTTCATGGTCACGATACTCCATTTTTAAAAAAGTTTTTAGAATAAAAAATCAACTTGTTAAGACAGCATGCCATACTTTTCACATGTATCCTGGACTTTCTGTGTAAATTAGTCTCTGGAGGTTCTGGGATGAAAAATGAAAAACATTAAATATTTGAAAGGGAATCTGTAAATTATAATGTCTTTCATTTATGTGTTTTAGAAAAGCATAGAGAAATTAAGTAATTTCCTAAGGCTACAAAAGAATGAGGACCATGGTGGGGGGGGACCTAAATTCTCTTTATTCCCAAGTCACAGTTATTCAAATTTTTCTTTATAATACTGATTATATTTTTTTAAAAAAGTCTATTAGATACTGTGTAGCATCATCAGCCACTATAATCTTTGGTATCACAGTTTTGGGGATTTTTTTGTGGTGAATAAAGATTTTTACATTTAATCATCATATCACTAAAGCCTACCATATATCCAATTCCAAAATGCAAAGGTAGATTAGACAACTATGTGCTGTAAAGGGACTCAAAACCTAGAGAAAAAATTCCAATATCTGACAATTGGTACATAATGGATTATGTGTAAGGATATACGTGTGTGTGTGTGTGTGTGTGTGTGTGTGTATGTGAGATGTGAAAATAAGCATAAACATAATAATCATTGCAAAGTGTTTAGTTTAATCTTCCAAAAAAACACATTTAAACATTAGTTCTTGAGACTTCAGAATGCTACCTTGCTTAGGGATAGGACTGTTGTGGTTGCCAGAAAGTTAACATCTGCTCATATTGAAGCAGGATGGACCTTTAATCCAATATGATGGGGCCCTTCAAGAATAGGACAGCAAGGACACAGAAACAGATCCACACACGGAGAAATGGGTGTAGATCAGAGGCAAAGCTGGAATGAAGAAAGTGCCAACCAAGTACGCTTGATATTTCCCTACATTCTTTGAAAATAGCATTACCCGTATGGCACTTAAAAACCTCTGACCCCACAACTGAGCATGGGAAATTGTCTGTTTGAAACCATGTTTACAACACTTTCTCACAATAGTCTGCTGCCTAATACAGGTTACCTGTCCAGAATAACAATACTGGATCAGGTTTCTTGCAAGAAACTACTAATTGCTATGGGATGGGGTGTCAGTTAATTGGTGAAATTTTAAGAGATAAACCAAAGAATTTCAGGCATTTGTTTCAAAAGATTTTACACTCAGGAGGCAGAGGCTAGTTAAAGGCTAGTGTGGTTGACATTGAGAGCTGAGTTCCAGGATAGCCAGAGTTATAATATAACAATCTCTTTTTTTAAAAAAGAAAAAAAATGGGGGAGAAATATAGGGGGGTGGTTAGCATAATTTTGCTAACACAACACAGTAATGTTTACCATTCTGGAGTAGAAGACAGAAAGGGAACACAGAGGAACATATTCATTAACATAGTTAATTTGCAACATATACAGTACTGAACAAAGTGATTTCTACACACTTTTTTTTTTTTACAATCTTCACGATACACTTATGACATGAAGAGAAAAATAAGTTTTAGAAATGATGTTGTGTAAGTGCACATTATTCAGACTGTATTGAATTTGTCTGGACTAGTATCACTGTGCAAGAGGAATCATGAGATATTTTAAAAGCAAAGGACAATGTGCTGTGGTCTCCTTGTTGTTCATGTACATGAATGCATCATATCTATAGAATGAAATCTGTGTTGCATAGGCTTGAAAGCAGAATTATCCAAAAATGGAAACATGGAAAATAAATGAAGTCATGATAATTTGGGTTAGAATATGGCACTTGTTAGCAATGAGTAGAACTGTCAACAGTTACGTTGAAGAAGCCAAGGTGGGCATTTAGTTTTGAAAATGAGTAGCAGGAGGTGCAAACCTCTAAATCAATGTTGGTAAAAGATGGTGTAAGCCATCCTGGACTTACATTTAAAAAGGTTCTCCCACCGGGATCTGTAGAGATCTACTACACCTCCAGCATTTTCTACTAAGCACAGATCCTCTGCACTACTGAATTATACTATGCCAAAACAGCAAGTAGCAACAATCTGCGTCATGTATGCTCGCTCACTCTTCAATAGTCACTGTAATCCCAAAGAGATTCCCATGTATGAAAAAGAGTGGGTCTCTGACTCTTGTACCTGCTCTTGGGACTCTTCCTCCTGTTGGGTTGTCATGTCCAGCTTCTATAGGAAAGCTTTTGCTTTATCTTATTATATTTAGTTTTATATTTTGTTTTATCATGCTTGTTTTATCATCCTTAGCTATCAGGGAAATGCAAATCAAAACAACTTTGAGATACCATCTTACCTGCCAGAATGGCTAAAATTAGGAACACGAATGACAACTCATGCTGGAGAGGATGTGGAGAAAGGGGAACACTCCTCCACTACTGATGGGAATGCAAACTCGTACAGCCATTTTGGAGATTAGTATGGTGGTTCTTCAGAAAAATGGGAATTAGTTTACCACAGGACCCGGCAATCCCCCTCTTAGGCATATACCCAAATGATGATTCACAACCATGAAACAAAGACATCTGCTCAACTATGTTCATAGCAGCATATTTGTAATAGCAAAAACCTGGAAGCAACCTAGATGCCCCTCAACTGAAGAATGGATAAAGAAGAAAAAAATAATGGAATCTTGAAATTCATAGGCAATTTGATAGCACTTGCAGAAACGATTCTGAATGAGGTAACCTAGTGACAAAAAGAGGAACTTGGTATGTACTCACTCATATATGGATTTTATACCTAGAGCAAAGGATGACCAGCCTATAGTTAACACCAAAAGAGTAACTAGGATACAAGGTGTATTCTAAGGGATTCATATAAAGTCCCTCACAGAAGGCGGAAGGGACAAGTCCCCCTAGAGCACCGAGGAAGTGGGGGGGCAGTGAATGGAGAGAGAAGTAGGAGAAAAAGAGGGGGAGGAGAGGAAAGCACGTGTGACTAGGAAGATTGTGCCCATGTAGGAACAGAAGACAGGAGAGAGAGGGAGAGAAAGAGAGAGAGAAAAAAAACATAAAAGAGGGAACCATTACTGTTTTGAAGAGAAAACTGAACCTAAAGAAAGGTCTAGAAACCTACAAGACTGCCAACTAACAATTTGAGCAACCGTGGAAAGGCTACCATAAATGTCCTTCCCAGATAGTGAGATCAACAACTAACTTATCCATGGAGCCCTTATCTGATACCTGTTGGAAACAGAAGCAAACATCTATACCTAAACACTGAGTCAAATTAGAACCCAGATGCAGATGGAGAGGACAAGACCAGGTTGCAGAAATATATAGAGACAGCTGAACTGAACAAGGGGGAGCTGACGAGACCCCAGACTGAGAGATGGGAATCCAGCATGGGACTAACTCAGCCCCCCCCTCCTGAATATGGGTCTCAGCTAGAAGGACTGAGCAGCCTAAGGGACCTCAGACAGTGGAACAAGGATGTATCCCTGGTGCACAAAATGAACTTGCGAACACATCCCCCCATGGAGGGATACTGCTTTAACCTAGAAACAGGAGAGAAGTCCTAGTCCCTACTTCAAATGACCTGACAGACCTACATGACCCCACCTGGATGGCATTGCCCTACATGTGGAATTGGGGTGGGGGATGGGAGGGGAGGGTGATCAGGGTGCATGTGAGGGGGCAGAGTGGGTAAAAGGGAGAGAGGGAGGGAGGGAGAGGGAACTGGGATCGACATGTAAAATAATAAATTAAATTTAAAAAATTAAATTAAAAAAAATAAAAAGCAACCATGGCCCTTTCCTGGAATAATAAATATCTAAATGCTGCCCCCCCCCAAAAAAAAAGAAAAAAGAAAAAAAGAAAAGAAAAGAAAAAGAAAGAAAAAAGAAAGAAAGGAAGAAAAAGTTTGCTTTTTGCTACGTGGTCATGTGGAAGTTTAACTTCACAAAGAAATAATATGCTAATATACTAATTACCATACTAATATTTATTTCGAAGACATTTTAGACACAGTTTTAAGAAATAACATCAAAAGAGACCATTAACAAACATTTATGGCCAGGCAGTAGTGTCGCACACCTTTAATCACAGCATTCCTGAGGCGAGGCAGAGGCAGGCAGATCTCTGTAAGTTCAAGGCCAGCCTGATCTTCAGAGCAAGTGCCAGGACAGGCTCCAAAGCAAAACAGGGAAACCCTGTCTCAAAAGAGAAAGAAGAAGGAGGAGAAAAAGTAAAGAAAGAAAAGAAACATTTAAAAAAATCTATACAATTAACTAATGACATGAAAAGCATTATCCCTAGGAATTCCCATTTGCAATAAAATAATAATTGAATGCTATTTCAATATGAAAACACAATCAAGAACCACAATACAAGGACATAAGATACACCAGTCAGTCATCAATCCAGAATCCAGCACAGACAAGGAAGTAAGTGTTGTTCCTTTTAACATTAATGCATAAAAGTTCACATATATCTACACCCTTAGTGATGATAAGGAAAGATTATGTTCACTTAGAATTTTAAATTATGGGGCCTGGTTCATCAACCTAAATTTGAATTCTCAGTAACCATGTAAAAGCTAGCACAATGAACCATACCTGTAATCTCAGCTCTGGGATTCTAAATAAAGAATTCTCAGGCACTCAGAATTCAATCTCAAGATGTAACCCCTTACTCTGATACACTCAACAGATGCCCAAAGCTATGTGGTTGCCTGGTCTTGAATGTCCATCTCCATGACTATAAGTTAAAGTACCAATATCTATTTATTAAATTTGCTGCTTCAGAGACAGCATCCTAGCTATAAAACATGACTAATAAAAACTCTACACTCAAGAGTTCCATGAGAGTAAAAGTAAAGTAAATTTTGCTTAAAAACTTCACTCATACACATGCTGAATTGCCATCTTATTTCACAATTTAACATAGTATTGAGCATATAAAAATCAGTGGATTTATTAAAAAATAAATTTCCAGTTCAGAGAAAGTCAAAGGTCTTAGCTGTTTTGACCACCAGGTTAGTCTCATTCAAAATATTTTTAAAGACAGACATTTGCATGAAGCCAATTCAACATTTAGCTGAATATTCTTCAAATGTGAAAGTCTTTTTTTATCCAGGATATTTTCTGTTTTATTCATTTTATTTGTTGTTTTGAATACTTGTATAACTTATGAGCATGCTCAAGCAAGTATTTTTACTACTGAGTGAAATCACACAAGAGTTGATAATGGAGACTATTAGAAGACACACACTGCTGCTCTTAAAAAAGGTGATTTTCACACATATGGGTTTTGATTACACACAGTGAGTAGGAAGCAGAATTGTATAAAGGAAGAATATTATCTTTGAAATTAGACAAACTTGAAAATGAATCATAGGTCATTACCAGTTAAGATTTTCAAGTTACTTTCTATACTTTGAGCCCCACATTGCCTCATCTCCATAACACAGGTACTTCCTGTATTTCAGAGGTGATTGTATGAACGAATGGAAAAGTCATACGGTATGTACTCACTGATAGTCACAGACACAGCACTGCTGATAGTAAGAGAGGAGGAAGGAAAATTTGGAGAGAAGAAAGAGGGGGAGAAGAGGGGAAGGGAGGAAGTTGGAAGGAGGAAAATTGACCAGAAGAAGAATGAAAGCTCAGAGCTCATTTAGAAAAGTAGAGATACAGAGAGAACTGATTTATTTCCTTTTCCTTCTCTTCTCTGTATTCCTAGATACACAAAACCGTAACTAACTGGTTTTCTTTAGCACATACTCAGATTGCTTGACAACCAGATACACTTTAAACCACTGGTTAAAATGGCAAAGAACATAAAAGAAAAACGATTCTATAAAGGCCAGAATTGTTAAGTTCCCAGAACCCAAGGGATGGACAGAAGATGCTGACTCCCATAAGTCTTCCATTGTTCTCCTCATACACGCCATAACATATACATGCTTGCACTTACAGACACATATCATACACACAGAGACCACTCATAACACATATCAACAAATTCTTTTTCAAAGAATTAAATTCTGTAGGCATAGCTGAGATTGCGTTGGGCAGATTTTTCTCATTCCATCCAGAACCCTCACTCAACCTGTGCACATTGAAAGGTCATTTTCTCCTTCCAATAATACCAACCATACATAGAATTATACCACTGTTACATCATTACCCCCTAAAAAAGCCTCATCTCCAGATACTGTTTCCATGCACAAAATAAGGAGGAGAGACTTTATCACAGAGCACAGCATACTAATTTACATTAGTGATGAGCTTCTCAATGGATTGTGAACACTGTTTCATCTCATATTATCATTATCAATACATTCTCTTCCAAAGCAAGTGCTTGGTAATTAATACATTAATTAATCATGCTATTGATGATAGTTACATATAATCTATTCTTATAGAAACAAATTGTTATAGTAGCCAGGCACTGGTGGCACATGTCTTTAATCCTGGTACTCCAGTGGCAGAGGCAGTTGGATCTCTGTGAGTTCAAGGTCAGCCTCCTCTATCAGAATGAGCCACAGAAAAGCTACAGCTACCAAGAAAGACCCTGTCTACAAACCACAAAACAAAACAAAGAAGAATTGCTATAGTTAGGTTAAGAATATGAAATTTCAAACTCAGGGAAGTATAAATGCAGTCAATGTCAGAAGAGCTTATTTGTTCTATGTTCAGGTGTTTTTCTGGAACATAAATTTAAAGTGCACAATTACAACATGGCTTAAAATATCTATGCAGTATGTAAGTTTGTTCTATTTTCAGAGGTCTGGGTGAGTTTTTTCTCAAAGGCCAGATAGTAGGTATTTTAGGCCTTGTGAGACAGAAGAACTCTCATAAAACTACTCAATCTTACCACTGTAGGCAGAAAGCAGCCACAGACAAAAGGACAGAGGATGACAACATAAGCTGAATTTTCACTGAGGGCCACTGCATGGTGACATCTGCTTAATCAGCCAATCAACTCAAAGAACCCCATCTTTTAATCAAAGAAACAATGCCAAGCTTCACTTTTCAGAGCAAGTGAAAACTACGATAAAAGTAGTGACTCAATTTTGTTTTTCTCCAAGCATGGAGGAGTATACTTGCAATTTTAGCACACAGGAGGCGAAGGCAAGAGAATCAAGCTTTTGAATCAGGCAAGACTGCAAAGTGTTGTGTTAGAGTCTAGCCAGAACTAAACAGGGAGATCCTGTTTCAGAAGGAAAAGCAATTCTACAACATTAAACCAAGAAATACAAAACAATTCCTAACTTTAATTGTGTTTCATGAAATTTTATGCATTTATGCATTCTATACTTCTTAACATTTCAGCAAAGTATTAAAAATAAGCTATGATTTAAATTGTACATTTTCCAGTTCTACAAGGTGATTATTAAGCATTTTTAAAAATATGAACATAAAGTTTTGTCATAAATACTAGTCAAAATACTTAGTCCGATGTTTTATTTTGGTACTTAAAAATAGTCTTAGTTGGATGATGAAGGTTAATGCCTTTAATCCCATCACTTGTGGAAGTAGAGAAATGCAGCCAAGTGTGAGTTCAAGATCAGCCTAATCTACAAATTGAGTTCATGGTAAGCCAGGACTACACACAGAAACTTATCAAAAAACCCAATACATATATAAGTAGATAAATGAATACATAGTTGTAACAGAAATTTATGTTTTAAACATCTTTCTTTCTTTTATTGTTTTGGAATATTATTATTTTATTTCATTTTCCATTCCAACTCTTCTTCCTCTCACCCTTCCTTCCCATCCACCTCCCACAGCCTCATCCTTAGCCTAACCACCACCCATTCCTCTCAAAGGTAAAAAGGCCACCCATGGGGAGTCAACAACAACTGGCCCATTAAGTTGAGAAATTTATTTTTAAATATTATTTCTCTTTCCTACATAAAGTTTTTTAAAAATAACGTTAATAGAATATATTCTGATGATGTTTTCCCTCCCCCTTATTCCTCCCAGATCCTCCCATTCCCCCACACACCTACTCCTCAGGGTTCTTTTCTCTCTTTAGAAAACAGTCAAATGAAAACAATTACAAAAATACACATTTTTTAAAAAAAGAAAAAGAAATCAAACACACACACACACACAAATGCACACAAAACCAGAAACCATACTATACAGCAAAAAACTACTAAGACATAATATGTTCAAACAAAGCGATATGAGACCAACAGTCTACAAAAATACCATTTAGTTCATTTTGTGTTGACTATCTACTACTCGGCATGGGGCCAACCCTGAAGAGTGGGTAATATACCAATAAGACTTGTATTTAGAAAACCTTTTTTCTATAAATAAGTTTCTCCTGGTTAGGAGGTTTTATTTTACAAATATCAAAAGCATTTTCTACTGTTCAACATTGCAGCTGATAATTAAGATCTTGTATATCAAAAGTAGTGTCATATTAAACTAATGGATCAGAAATATTAGTAATCATGTGATAGATTATTAGAAAAGATACAATACAATTTTGTCATATTTCAGTGACTCAAAGAACAAAATAGCAAAGTTTGTACACACAGTCACATTAATCAGTTTTTATTCAATTTTTTTTGTGTGTAGGGCTTACAATTATCCTCACAATATGACATAAAAATCATTTTTCTGTCCTAATGGACTGTGAATGATTTGATGTAATTTCTATCCTCTCCTTATACAGAAACTGACTTGGCAAGCTAGACCTTTGCTCTGAAGGTTTTCAAACTACAAGGAACAAATACTTTACTTTCAAGGACGCAAAGGATTATTGGTGAATGTGAATAATAAACTAGTCAGGTAAATTGACATAATTATTGGATATTTATTTTTTCCATTTTTTCTTTACCATTGAATTGCTCGGACACCAAAAGTCATTGAGTAGAAAGCCTCCTAAAATTATTAGTGACACATGGGCTTTCTCAGCTGCAACCCACACAATTGTCAAATTGTCCCTTTTAGTTTATAAGGATCAAAGTCAAATTATTAGTGCTCATTTAGTTTATGTGGTAGTCAATTTTGTGAGTCTCCCAGCTACCTTCTGACACCAAAGGAGGAAATGCAGAAAAATACACTTACGTTAAAAATATGAAAAAAGAATGCAATAAACAACCATAAAGGCTTTATTCCTGCCTTTACTATTTTGATATATGCAGTACTATGTCATAACCAAAAATATTTGGTGGGAAAACTTTGGCAAAGAAAAGTTTGCTGACGATATGGCTCCATACTAAATGGTAAAATGTGTGTTTTCATTTGATATTTGTTAACATAATATTTTATTAACTTTTGAGATTTTTATACATAATTCTGTGCATTTTGCTCTTTTGTATTTTGATCATATCCACCATGACTACTCCTATGAGATTGACTTCACACATACCCCATCTTGGTGTACCTTTTTAAATGTAAACATTTGTGTTTGATTGATTTAATATATAAGTATTGTATTTACATAAATTCAACCTCTCCTTTCACTCACACCTAAGCCCCACAACTACCTCACAAATCCATGACTTTTTCCTTCTGTTTCTGAGAATATGTTATTTTTACAACAAACTGCTTCAAAAATTAATTTATTATGCATACTGGTAATGCCTCACCTTTAGTCCAGTTTATATGAATTGAATTTCATTGCAGTGTAGGACTTTGTTATCCTTCTTAATAAATTTCTTTCATAGGTCATTTAAAGCCTATTATAGGTAAACACACACAAGCACACACACACACACAAAATTAAAACCATTATTTGTCTTTGTAGATTTGTGTTAAGCTGTTTCTGTATTTTTACACTGTTAAGTGGTTGAAACACTCAAAAGGTAATAGTTATCAGTCAATGGACTGCTACTCTATCACAGAAGTATACACTTTCATTTGAATTGCTTATCAATAAATATATTGCAGCAACAATCAGTGATGCAGGAGATATAATATCACCATCAGTGCTCAATACTAGAGTTCATCTTATTATGATGAGTTAGTCATATACTACTCAATTTGACCCAATTATTTTCTCCCTTATGAAAAAGGAATTGAAATGTAGACTTACCTCTTAAGCAACAATGATAAAAAAAGATAAGATAACAATCTATAAAATATCCTGAAAGAGGATCTGTGATTTTCTCAGTACAGAAAGAAGGAAAGCCTAGAGCATCAAAGGGAAGTGGCAAAAAAAAAAAAAAAAAAAAAAAAAAAAAAAACTAACCCACTCTACAAGATACATAAATATACTATTAAAATATCTAAATAAAATAAAAGATATCCAGAAGCAAAGAATGAAAAACAAAGAAAAATAAAATTCTTGGTGTCTTAAGGCATACCAGTAAAAGGCAAGTGTACTCTAAATAAAAAGATACTTACAGCACAAAACGTTTAATCTTAAAAAATTTTTTTAACATTCAAGGACAAGTTACTGGGGAAAAGGATTTCTATTTTTGTTACCACAGAAAATGAAAAGATGTGAATTCCTTCCAGACTAATGTGGTTTGATCAAGCCAGACCGCCTGAAACAGAGTACCAGGTGATCCTACATTCAAAACAGCTGAAAAAAGCAGCCTTGCAGACTACACCCAGGATTACTGCATCTTCTTAGAATCCCCCATGACAGCGCCCCTTTCCAGCAGGAAGTAGTTTGGAAAGAATGACTCCCAAATTTCCAAATATTGTCTATAAATGTTTGTTTTCATTTAAATGGACTTGGTTATAAAATAAATAAATAAATAAAATGGTTTCAAAAGCATAAAATTTTTTTTAATGTGGTAAAGCTATTGCTGCTTTTAAGGATTAATTAATTACAGATGTGCATCTTATTATTATAACAGCAAATCATAGAAATATACAAATGTGGTTATATTTTAATGATATCTGTAGTTTTATTTTTATTAATAAATGAATAATAACATATCCTGATATGAGGCATTCCAAAAATAAGGCAACTATCAACTTACTACTATTCATTCCCAAGGTAAATTTTAAGTGCAAATTACATATTGTATAAAGAATAAAACTTTAATGTAAGTGGCAATTACATACAATAACATTGTTAAAGCTGATGACTTATAGGAAGCAGAATTTTAAATTCTGACAGCATATAATAACAAGAAAAACTTAAAAGTTAGATAATATAAATAATAACCCCAGGGAATGGCTTTGAAATCATAGAACACATGTTTTCATCATGTATCATGAAATTTCAGAAATGAAGATTATCAGAAATAAAAGAAGCCAGGGGTGGTGTCACTGGGTGTTAATCCTAGCACTGTGGGGGCAATACAGAGTCAGGCAGATTTCTATGAGTTCAAGACTAACGTGTTCTAAAGAGAGAGTTTCAAACCTGTGAGGGATCCACAGTGAGAACTTGCCTCAAAAAGAGAAAGGGAGGAAGGAAGGGAGGAAGGAAGGAAGGAAAATGAAGTTGGAAGCAGGGTGGGTGGTGGTCTAATAGAAGAAGTAAAGAGGAGAAATGGGAGAGACTATGTTCAAAATAATAATAATAATAATAATAATAATAAAAATAATAATATATCATCAAATATCATACTTTAAAATGATGGAAAAAATTTAAAAAAAAAAAAACACAATGACCAGTCAAATGGCTTGTCTGAGAACCTCAATAGTGCTTGTCACACAATGGCTACTAAGGGCATTCTCATCTGCCTCCTTCATTTATTAGCTGACAGTGGAAATTAGGTTCCATATTCTAAACTTTTCTTTCTCCCATTTAGGAAATAGATGTGCAGCTTATTAAACATCCATATTTACTTGAAAGATGATTACATGGCATAGGAAAAAAACTGTTTCACAACAAAACTTCAAAAATTCTTAATGCAAATTCCATCAGCAACTGATAGGAATGACAACAGAGAAACCCCTAAACTTGATTAACTTAGTGGGCCAGAAAGGAATCCATTTCACTTCAATTAGCCAAACCAGACCAGAAAAGTACTCATTAGCTTTTCTTCTCCAAAAACAACAAAAGCAAAAAGCAGACTTCACTTCACACTCTTAAAAGCTACTCAGTAGAATTCTGGATTAAATAAAAGGATCCTGTCTTCCATACATCAATATACCTAGCTTTAAAAGTAGTTTAAGCTCTAGAATACTTGATGGAATTTAGACATAAAAGGAACATCAATACTCCACCTTTTCTGTCTCTTATGGTTCTTAATTCAGTTGAAGAGGGACTAAGGAAAGGCAAGACACAGAATTCAGAGAGGACTAGAACAGTGTCCTCTGGACATAACAGGACTGTTACACTGCAGCTGTCATTGCCCCCAAAGATAAAGTCAGTCAACACTGCATCACCACACAAAAGGGCTCATGGGTCCCACCCCTAGCTAAGGAGCTCATTGCTTCTAGGTGATGAAGAAGTCACTTCTCCTTAAGAGAAGTGGTAAGCCAGGGATGGTCCCAAACCCATCCATTTATACACAACACAAATAGGAGGACACAAATTTGGGAGAAAATATGGAGTTGGGAGTAGACCTTGTTCAAGTTGTGGGGAAAAAGTGGGTGTGAATGTGATTAAAGTAGATTTATGCTTGAACAGAATTCTCAAAGAATAAAATGTTTATATACAAAATGGGCTTTCTACTTCAGATCTCTTTTTCTCACATAAGACATAAGGTTTCACCCTCCCTGGAAAGGAGAAAGGGGACTGGATGGGGGTTGGTGGGGTTAACAAGGGAGGATAGGAGGGTAAAGGAACTGAGATTGACTTGTAAAACAAGCTTCTTTTAAATTTAAATAAAAATTACATATATATATATGTATATATATGTATAAAAATGCATACATACATATATACATACACACACACACAATTTCTTTGAGTAATGATACTTCTTTTGAGGACATGAAAGACAGTGTGACAAGATTTGAAATACACCCAATTCAATGGGCAGCCAAGTAAATAGGGAGGAAGAAGAGCTACTTCTTACAAATGAAACCTAAACATGGAGCTCCTAACTTTCAATCACTTTATCCTTCATTACAAAAATATTAGTGAGTCAAAGTTCAAGCACTGTGACTTAGTTTGTTTTGGTCTGTACGGAGTAGTTAGTGGGAAAGCAGTTATCCCAGTATTCTGGTGTCTTCCTAATAATTCTATTATAGGACTAGAATAGATTTTTGTTTATTTCCTATCGAATGAATCAGCATTAATGATTCTCTCTCTTCACTATGAATATATCAACCTATAAGGAACTCATTAATGACAGGGTCTCAGGTAGCTTAGTTGGTCTCAAACTCATTGTACAGCCAAAGATATATTTGATCTTTCTATCTTTGTGTTTCACTTCCTGAATGCTGGGATTACAAGGTTGCATCACAACACTTATTTTATGTGATTCTAGAGAATTAAAACCAGAGTTACTTTCATGCTAGGGAAATGCTCTACAAACCAAGTTACATCTTAGCTTACAATGAGCCTTCTTATACAAATACATGAATTAATGAATATTTTCATTACTGGGAAGTAATTTTTTCTGAAAAAATATCCAAATAACTGTCATTTCTGATAATTCCTGCATTTTAATCTGCACATTTCTTCTTATCCAGTCAAGGCAATTAATGTTACCTTCTGCGTTGACCATTCTATCAAGATGTTTCGGGACCTTCTCATTCAGGTGCTCTCTCTCTCTCTCTCTCTCTCTCTCTCTCTCTCTCTCTCTCTCTCTCTCTCCTTGTGTGTGTGTGGGGGGGTTCTCTATTCCTTCTTTGTATTGGGAATGGGTAAATATATGTTCCCATTTATATTCCCATTGATTTTCATTGAAGCTCATAATATTTTTTCTGAAGCGTATAACATGTCACAAAGCCAATGGTTGAATCGAAAGACCTTTATTATCTTCTTTTCCTTTTCCCTAGCTTGGTGTGCAGTCTTTGCTGTTTCTTGATTTCCACTAAAAGCATTCTGATTGCTGTTTTTATTACCACTTACATATCTTCTCGTGTGTGTGTGTGTGTGTGAGAGAGAGAGAGAGAGAGAGTATTTGCTTCCAAATTTAACAGTTTAATGAGGATAGCAGACATGTTAGCTTATAGCTCTGAAATGACCCAATCAGCTGTACAATGGCCCCATTTCCATGTTCTTAGGTACTCAGAGTCAGCATTTTAGCATGAACTTTGCCAGGCAGTGCAGTTTTACCCACACAAATGCTTCCCAGAGTTGATCTTAGTACTTGTCAATTATTGGTTTATGTAACATTTTAAATTTTCTTTTTGTTTTGAGAATTTTTTAAAAAGTGAGTTTTGTATTTACATCCTTTCCCCTATCCCCCATCCATCTCTTATAAGGTTGCTCCCCATCTGTTTCATATATACATTTAAATTCTACATGTATGACAACAGTAAATCAATCTGCTGGCAAAATTCTATTGGTTGATGACAAAAATCTCACTCTTTGTGTTATTTTGTTGTATGTACATGTAATATGAGTATCACTGTATTTATACCCACCTACACTATGCACGCACTCACGCATGCACACACACACACACACACACACACACACACACACACACACATTCTTTTTTTGAAATGTAGTCTTATGTAGCCAAGGCTGGCCTTGAACTCAAGATGTAGCCAGGACAGACTTTGCACTTTTGATTTCTTACCTTCACACTAGGACACTAATGGAAAAGAACCAGGGAGTAATTAAAGAACATTCCTATATGTGGAAGTCCTGGGATTTTTCAATAAAAGTTTTTTTAATAAATAGGTAAAAGGAAAGCTATGCATGGTGGTATACAAATGCAATTCCAGCACTCTGGATGCTGAAGTAGGAGGACCAAGAGTTTAAGGGCATCCTGTTCCACATGGGCAGCTCCAGGCCTGCTTGAGGCTCATGGTGAGACCCTTCCTGCCCAACAAGACAAAAAGTAAATGATGTATCCTGTGTATACTAAGAGAGATCATATTAATTTGAATTCTAATTAAATGACTAATTGGTCTTTAACATTATTCCTGAAGAGCCCAAAGTAATTGATCCTGTAAGTTAGCTGCCTTTCTTTTATGAGGTTAAAGAGGACATAACAACTTTCCAAATCCTGAATAGAAACTTCAGCCTAATTTTTCTTTGTAGATCATTTGTCAAGTTTTCCTGCTTGTTTCTCTCCCTTACCACATCTTTTGATTTCTCAGGTGTGTGTGCTTTAACTCTCTATATAAATGAAAACTTAGAATCTATTTTTCATATAATAAATAAAAGGGTTACTAAGTACACTACAATATTACAGATGTTGCATTAAAACATCAGTGGTGGATTGAATGTGAATGGCTCCCATAGGCTCATATGTTTGAGTACTTGGTCTCAGTTAGTGGAACTCTATGGGGAAGATTAGGTGTGGTGTTGTTGGGAAAAAATGTGTAACTGGGGGTAGGCCATAATCAGTTGGCTTGCACTCTTCCCTGCCATCCCCACCCTGTCGCAGCCTACTAGCTGATCGGGATTTGAGATCTCAACTATTCCTGCCACCATGCCTTTGCTCCAGCAAGGTGAACTATAAACCACTGAAACTGTAAGTCAATAAAACACTTGCTATTATAAATTACCGTGGTTTTGGACAGGAAGAGGAAGTGATAAAGTAGGGGGAGACAGGAACTCTGTCTCTTTTGAGTCAGCATTTCATAGAGGTGTGAGCTCTAGTGGCTGCCTGCTCTGTGTCTCTGATCACCTTTCAGCTTCTACCCCCTAATATCTGACTCTGTGCTTTTATTATCAAGACCTATTAGAACTTATGGAACAGAATATTACAGAGGGAGGAGAAACATAGAAGGCAGTGCCCCACTCATCTTAAATAATGTCTTCTTTGATGACCACTGCTGCTTCCTTCATTGACTAAGAAAGAGCAAGCTGATAGAGAGGAACTGACGCTAATCAGATTGTCTCATTCTGAATGTGACTTTCAAACAGCCATTTTATCTTCCTTAATATGGACTAGATTGTTGCAGCCTCAAAATTTCTAGTATGTAAAATAAGTGGTTTCAAGTAATTATTAAAACAAAATAAAATTTAAAAAAAAATGCCCAAGTTGGCTTCCAAGTTGGCCTGTAATAACAGTTCACAACCTGTGGTTTGACAAGCCTCCATCTCCAAAACTATGGATATGATGATTCATAACAATAGCAAAATTATGGTTAGCAAATAGTGGTGAAAATTATGGTTGGGGGTCACTACAACATGAGGAACTGTATGAAAGGGTTGCAGCATTACGAAGGTTGAGAACCACTGATCTATAATATTAGAAATGTTAAAGCTTAGATAAGGGAACTTTGATTACCTGCTATTTCCTTTCAGAAAATACAATTCTTTGCACACAGGCAGATGACAATGAAGGAAACAGTGGCAACTATTACTTCCAATTTTTCCTATTCAATTATGATCTTTGAGTTGGTATTTGTTGCATGAGCTGCTATGTCTAAATAGTCTATTTCAAACTTATCTAGAAGGCACTTCTGTGATGGAAGGCACAAAAGCAGGTGTCAGATTTGAATGAATGTTAGTTGGCACATTGTTCTTCTTGAAGTCGATAAGTTAAATTTAGTTTACTGATGTGTCCTAAAAGTATTGTCTTTAATTTGATTCATTTTTCTTCAGGAATTTTTTTAGGAAATTAACATATTCAACAAAGATTTAGTAGCCAATCTATATGCCATTCATAATGCTATTATATAGTTATTCCACTAACAGTGTATGATGGGGAAAATATGAAGAACATAAGCAAAGAAATACATTAAAAGCCCTTCTATAGTCTATGACAGTTATTTCCTGATCATTCATCTATACAATATCAGTATCATATAGTCATTACAGTATTCATATTTATAGAAAACGTTCCCCGGTTCCATACATTAAAGAAACAATGGGTTAGTCTACATTAAATAGAATCCTTTATTCCAGAAGAATTAAGAGCACTAATGTGGAATGTGAGCCTCCAAAGCATACTTTGGTACTTGTCAGATTGATTGGACCTTAGAGATGAGGCCATATTTTATTTCCAGAAAAAAAAATAATACCACACTGGATATAACTATTCCTCAAAACTGTACTTAGAATGTGTGGAAACAAAGGAAAGTAGAATTTTGGGGATGCCTCCTGATATAAAGACAAAGGTACACATTTAGAAAGCATGAAAAAAATAATTTTTAAAAAACTGAGAACACTTAAGAGTACCCAAGACAAGAACAAAGAATTATGTTATGCTTTCTGGTCAGAAAAACAATAAGTTTGTGTAATTATTAAAAGAAGTTGAGATATCCCATCCTGATATACAATAATTGATTCATTTAATCATGTAAAGAACCAAGAATTATCAAGATGAGTATGGTGTCTAGTGAGAAGGGAGTGATGACTCTGCTTCAACAACACTAGCATTTTAACTAAACTACATAAGGCATAGCAAGTGGATCCATATTATATCTACTCATCTTTCCTTTTAAAACTGCACTCAGCAATCCTGTCCAGAAAACCATTCCACTTATATATCATGTATGTTTCCTGCACATTTTTTGACCTGCTTTGATGTCAAGAGTCATCACCTAACCTGAGTGTAATTTCTTATTTTCCTAGATATCTGTAGTTATATTCCTAAGCTCCAAACATGTATGTATATTTTCCTTGAGACATATTTTTGTTTATTTTCACACCTTAGAAGTGAGACATATTTGAGGAGTTAAAACCAGGGGAAAGTATATACATTAATCTTAAAAGTATAAAAGGAAAAAAGAAAAGACTATGAGAGAAATAAATAGCTTTCTGATGCACTTTCTATTCTTTGTCCTAGGATAATGTGATGTCAGTGAATAACAAGTTATTTCCATTTCTTTTTTTTTCAGTTAAGATATTCTTTACTGAGTTCCCATTACTTTCAGGAAAAGACTTATGATTAAAACAGAAATGTCATGATATATATATATATATATATATATATATATATATATATATATCCAACAGTATAAAAGTTTAGGAAACATTGTATTACATAGAAGGTATAGAGTAAAATGTGTCTGAAATATTACATGTGCATAAACCTTAATATCCAATCCAGTTCAAAACATCCTGGGATAATATGTTTCAATCTATTCAGATCAATTCATATATTATAAACCAGAATATCAAATTTCATAAAAGCATAATAACCATGATGTTCTGTTTCTTTTCAGGGGAACAAATTTTATTTAAATATTTTTTTACATACCATCCCCAGTTTACCTCCCTCTCCTCCCAACCCCCTACCTTCCTCCCCACTCCCCAATATTCTGTTTCTTTGGAGTATTCTTTCCCATTTTAACAAGGTGGGTATTCAGAACAAATAAATGTACAGATCTGTGACACTGTTCTCACCCTGTAATATTCAAATGGTAGAACTGGGAAGGATTTATCGGAGGTTGGCAGGAATTCTACCAAAGGCTTAGCATAGTAATTGATGGAAAATCCGGAACAGAAAGACCAAATTGATTTGAAGTAGTCTCTACAGCATATTGTGCCAAACTACATGGACACAATTAACACATGTTCAGTGCAAATAACTCTGATCAGGAAGTCTGCATTATATTATTAGATGAGTCCAAATAACATGGACCTGTTAAAATGGAGAAAAAAAAATGATAGCTTCAGATACTAATAAGTGATGGCTCTGAATGAACACAAAGACCATGGCATTAAACTGCAAATATTAGTTCACAAAACAAGTAATAATAGGTGTATGGCCAACCCCACTGTATTTTCATGAGCACAAACATTTGCCCTACTAATTTCCAAGGTTATCATCATGCTCTATTTGCAGCTGTTGCAAGCTGTCCTTTCAGAATGTGAAAATGCTTTTTATCTCCACAGATGTAAGTCAAAGACATTTTCAGAGCCTTAACGTTTGGATGATAAATATCAATAACTCTCACCCTGCTGATCTGCAAAGCAAATCACTGTCACTTGAGTCTCACTCATGGTCACACTGAGGACTTGTTAGATCACTGCTGTTGTTTCACCTCACATTACACAGTGAGTCTGAGGCTTTTATGTAAGGGCCATTATATTTTGTTTCAAAGAAATAAGTAACATGTAAACAGAAAGGACCAGTGCCTACAACAAGATAACACTCATTCTCTGTGGGTTTTCTAAACTATCAAAAATAACAATATAAAGTTTTTTCTCTTGCTACTAAGATTCTCTCCTGCAGAGTGTGTGTGTGTGTGTGTGTGTGTGTGTGTGTGTGTGTGTGTGTGTGTGATGTGTGTGTGTGGTGTGTGGTGTGTGTGTGGTGTGTGTGATGTGTGTGTGTGTGGTGTGTGGTGTGTGTGTGTGGTGTGTGTGTGTGTGTGTGTGTGATGTGTGTGTGTGGTGTGTGGTGTGTGTGATGTGTGTGTGTGTGGTGTGTGGTGTGTGTGTGTGTGTGTGTGTGTGTGTGTGTGTGTGTGTGTGGTGTGTGTGTATGTGTGTGTGTGATTCTGTTTATGATCTTACACTGCTGAACTCAAACGCATTATGTTACTGAAGATGAACTTGCACTCCCAATCTTTTGGCCTCTACTTCCCAACTGCCTGATGGCTAAGATTTCAAAAAAAAAAAAAAAAAAAAAAAAAAAAACAAACAAACAAACAAAAAAAAGACTTTCCTCAGGCTGTATTATGAAGTAAACAAATTGAATTTTGGCAAAGTAATTTGCAAACTTTTTGCAACCATCTCACTGAGAAATGAGTGACTCCCCACCCCCCACTTAAAGAACAAATAAAATTATGATGAAATATCTCTTGGAAAATTAATGAACTATATTTTATGTAACAGGGAACCATACCAAGACTTCCTCAGTTGGGAGGTTAAGATGTCAAAGATATTTTAGATTTATACCCTTCATCCTTTAATTTGATTATACTCACCAGGAAGATGAATAAAAAGTGAAATAGCTTAAGGAGTTCAACCATGCATAAACCTCATTATAAATACTCATCATTCTCCCGGAAAATCTTTGTCTTAAAGGACATTTGTCAAAGAGCCAAAAATATGTATTGATGTTGGCTTTCTCATCACTCAGTAACATTAGCAGTCTGAAGTAAAGGGGGACACATCAGAGAGTGCATGGGAATAAGATTCCAGCAGACCCCAACATCATTATGCTGTGTCACCTAATAGCTGTCTGAGTATTAACCAGGTTACTATGATTCTCTGTGCTGAAAACATTTTCACAATAGTATATCAGAAAGTAATTTGGATTTTAGTGAAGAATAACTACAAAATTAAAAAACAGCAAGCCACTCACATTGCCATGTTATATAATCATAATTATTCTGCATTCTTCTTTCTGCTGTCACTAAAATTATCTAAAATCAACTCAAAACAGTAATGTTCATCAAGGAGGTCTGGGACCATTGCTGCTGAAGATTGCTGCTTACATTTACAGCCTTGTTTCTGAACCTTATTTCTTCTATGCAATTCTATTTTCTACCCAAAACATGCTCCTCATATTTTAAAAGAAACATTCAAACAGAGCATAGTTTTAAGTTATTACAGAATTGAGGCAATAAAAACAATATGACAAGGGTGTTATTTTCCCCTGTGATGCACCCAAATCTTACCACTTAAGTTTCAATATGGTTTATTAATATAATAGTGATTGTTTTAGAAGAAGAAGCACTTGGTATCAACAATCACCAATAAACTATCTAGACCAAAAAACATATGAACATTTCTGGAACAAATGACTTTTATTCACAAACAACAAATAAAAGACTAAAAAATAAATATTTTTTTAAAAAATAAAGCTATATTTTTGTCAAAAGAATAGAATTACCCTAGAAACTTGAGGAAAGCAGTAACTGATAATAGAAAATATTAGTCAGAGGAAACAAGGGTATAGTTTTATTTAATGTACTTGAAAAGGAGCAAGTCCAAGAACTGATGAGGCATATTTTGTGTGGTGAAAAAATAAAATGACAAAATCTTTTATTTAAAATGAAGTTGAGAAGCCAAAAGAACATATAACTCCATTACTATGCCAGATACATTGTATAATGATTCATAATGACATTTTATTTGATTTACTTAAAAATTATACCTTTGATTATCATTCCCTTCTAAAAAATATCTTAGTAAAAATCAGGAAGTTTATGTAATTGTAGTCTTAGTGATGAAAGAGGAGTTATTTATTGAGGTTCATGTCACTTTGAAAGAATTTTCCATCAGCATCCCAGACTTCAAGAGTTTTCTTAATAAAGGCACAGAAAAGAGTAGAATTACTAATAGAAAAGTGGAGATTATAAGCATAAATGAGGAAATATTAATATTCCATGTCTTCTATTTCTGCATGCATATGAATTTTTGTATGTGAGTGAGCATATATGCAAGGGGGCATATGCATGTATGTGAAGACAAAATTTACATCTACTATCTTCTTCATCAGCTACCACTTTATTGAAGTGAGTGCTATGGTTAAACCTGTAACTCTATGATGCTGTCTAGCCCGGCTAGTCAAAGCTCCATAAGGTTGCTTGTCTCTATTGTTTCTACCTCTGCTGTTCTGGGGTTACAGGATTTATTAGTGGGTGGTAGCCATCCAAACTCCAGTTCTCACATTTTTGCAGAAGACCATTTACATACGAATCAGACCATCCATGTTAATAGTTCTAAGACCCACATTTGAATCACCGACTCATTGTAGTTCCTGATCCACTTTGACTAAGAAGGGATTTCACTTTAGCCTTGCCAGAGTTCAGGCAATATTAATATCGTAGTATGCCAGTGATTTTAAGGAAAAAAATCCTTTTTAAATATTTGAGAACACAAGTGGCATGTATTAGTAGTTCCATTTAGTTCTCAACTAGACCAGTGTTTGACACAATAGGCTAAATTGGGAAATATGGGGGAAATACAAATCCTGATAATAAGGGGGTTAATCTGTAGTGAGATAGTCCTTCTGTGGCACTGACCACGCCCATTGGGGGGTGGAGTGATGGGCGGAAGTGACCTGTGGAAGGAGGTCAGAGAGAGAGCCGGGAAAAGCTCTCTTGCTGGCAGGACTTGGACAGGAGAGCATCGGGTGGAATTTCCTGGTGTTCATCTGTCTAGGTTGTAAGTAATTTCTCCCTGAATAAACATCTATTCGGCCTATTTGTTTATCCTGATCCTTATTTAACCGCGATATTAATCCTTATAATGAATATTTAGAGAAAAAGAAATGGAACTATGGACACACAACAGCTAAACATATTCTGTTAATGAATCACAGTGATATTTCTGACTTGAATAAAATCACTAAATCATATAAAGAATAATCTCATTGGTACTGCTAGATTTGAAAGCAAGAAATTATTTAACATCTTTAACCAGTTTTTTTTTTTTTTTTACTTGATATAAATAAATAAATAAATGTATAGTGTCCAAGAAGCTGAGTTACGATTTCTTCCAGGAAATTTCAACATAGTATGATCAAGTCTCACCTTGGGTTGACCCCACATACATTCACAGCTTGTGTTATGTATTTTCGTATATTTGCCTGAATGAATTCTCATCAAACTATGATCTCTCAGAAGCTACCTCCTTCAGCATTTGGAAACATATAAAGAGACCCATAGCCAACCTATATGCAGAAAGTAAGAAACCATGGCACACTCATCCCAAAATGGATGTCTCTGTCAAATCCCTCCCCTCCGGGCTCAAGGAACCTTGTGGAAAAAGAGACAGAGTCTAATAGCCAGAAATGATGGGGGACTCCAAGGAAACAAAACCTTCTAAACACAGTAGAACTGTTACACTTATGGCCTCACAGAAAATGAAACAGCATACGTGGGGCCTGCACAGGTCTTGCACCACATAAGCTCCTAGAGTTGAAAGGAGAAGTAGACATATGATGCCATCCCTAAGCCAAAAGCAATCTCCAATTGGTGACTACTTGCAAATGAAAATTTAGTTTTCTCCAAGGAATTGTCATTGCAGATATGAAACACTTTTAAGGATAGTCCACATACCAAGCAGGGATGACCAACACAAAATGAACTTGATGTCATCTTGGAAGGTTCCTTCTCATAATGTGTAAGGGCTTTTTAAAGAAAAAAATAAAATAATTCATTTTTAAATTTTATTGTTCTCTCTTTCTCTCCCTCCCCCTCCCCCATAGTTGCCTTGTGAATATATTATGGCTTTTAGTTTTGAGCTTTTAAGAGATTCCTGAGTGTGCAAAAGACTAGGTCTGGGTGTACACATTTGTTGTGCCTTTTCCTGGGTTTTATTGATCCTATTTGTTTGATTGGTCATATTCTGAAGTGCTTATTTTTGCTTTATCTTATTATATTTATTTTACTCTGTTTTGTTTTGTTTTTTAGACAAGATTTCTCTGTGTAACGATTTCTCTGTCCTAGATCTTATACTTATTTTATTATTATCCCTTAGATGTCTGTTTGTTTTCTTTTTTCCATTTTTTAAAAACTTTTTAATTTCAGTTTATATTCCAACCACAGTGTCTGTTTGTTTTCTAATGAGAGACAGAAAAATAGTGGGTCCAGATGGGAGAGGAGGTAGGTGGCAAGGAACTAAAAGAAGAGAGAGGAGAAACCTTACCAGGATATTTTACATGAAAAAAACTCCATTTTTAAACAGACAAATATAAAACAAACAAAAACCCAAGTATGTATTCTCTGTAAACATTCAATTAAAGGAATATAATGTACTCTTACACCAAATCAAATATTACAAAATATTACAATTTAGTAAAACTATGTAGTTGTGCATTCTGTTTTTACCAGAAAACCAATTCATTTAATAGACTCATTAGTAGATGGATAAGTACATACTAATGAATGGATTTTGCTGTATACAATTTTAAGTTAAAAAACAGTTTTGTGTTTTTGTAAACAAATACAGTGCTAATATTGAGTAGTGGTTAACCTTACCATGGTCGGAGGGCGGGGGGGCGGAGAAAGCAACTTACCACCAGCAAATGTATAACATTATTAGCTTTACTGTTGTCATAAACTGATTTCTCCATAAGTAATCTAAATGAAGTATACATAATTTTTGCAATCTCTACTACCCCTCATCATAAGACAACACCTTGGAAATAGGACTACCAACATTAAAACAAAACGAAACAAAACAAATGTGATCTCTCTTAAAAGACAAAACCAAAGGGGGGGAAAAAAAAGAAAATTTAAATTAAGAAGCAGAAAGATAGAGGAGAACAAGAAAAAAGATACCATAATAGTGGGAGCCATTATAGATTTAAGGAGAAATTTGGCACTAGGGAAATTCCCAGAGATCTACAAGGATGAACCCAACTAATACTTTAAGCAATAGTGGGGAGACTACCTTTAATGCCCTTCCACAATAATGAGATTGACAACTACCTTATATGCCATCCTAGAGCCTTCATCTAATAGCTGATAGAAGCAGACACACACAGCTAAACACTAGCCGGACTCCTGAAATCCAGTTACAGAGAGGGAGGAGTGATGAGCAAAGGGGTCAAAACCAGGATGGAGAAACCCACAGAATCAGCTAACCTGAACAAGGGGGAGATCATGGATCCCCAGACTGACAGCTGGGATACCAATTATTGGATCAACCCAGATCCACTGAATGTGGGTGTTAGTTAGGAGGATTGAGCAGTCTATGGCACCTCTGGTAATGGATCAGTATAGGAATGGACTTTGGGAGCCCATCCAACAAAGAGGGATACTCTCTCAGCCTAAACAGCTGGGTGAGGGCCTGGGCCCTGATGCAAATGATATGATAGACTTTGAAGACTCCCTATGGAGGGCCTCACCCTCTCTGGGGAGCAGAAAGGGGATGGACTGGGGTTCTATAGAGGTGATAAGGGAGGAAGGGAGTGTGAGGAAACTGGGATTGACTTGTAAAACAATTTTGTTTCCAATGTAAATAGTATTTTTTTTTTTTAAAAAAAAAGAAGCAGCAGAAAGGGCCTTAGTTAGGTAGGTATGTGTTGTCCGTGTTTAAAGGGAAATTTTAACCAGGCGGTGGTGGTATATGACTTTAATCTCAACTCCCAGGTTGTACAGGAAGGGAGATCTCTGAGTTTGGGGCTAGCTTGACCTACAGAGTAAGATCCCAGACAGCCAGGACCACTCAGAGAAATCTTGTTTAAAAAAAAAAAATTAAGTATCTTAGCCAATCTATACATTTAAACACATATGAACATATATAAAAATACCAATTAATTCTGGTGTACAATACCAAATAATATGTCTATATATGTTTTATATACATATACAAATATACTTTATTCTAATTCTGGTAATGATTGCCCAAAGCAAACAAAAATTAGCATGTAAAATCTAATATTCATAACTAGGTTCAAGCAGTTTTTCAAGTCAATAGTACCAATTCTTTGTATGAGTACTTTGCTCAGAACATTGTAACACTGCTATTTGGCACATACCAAGCCTTAAATAAATAATTACTGGATGACTTGACTGCATGACAAAAAATACTCTGCCTTAATGTAATTACATGCAAAGTTCAAAGTTCATATGGCACTGTTTCATTTTCCACATTTCATTTTGTACATTTAAATCTCTGTTTGGCCCAATATCTCTGTATAGGCAATTTTCCATAATAATTTCAAGTTTACCTTCTTAAAAGTCTATAGATAATTTAGATTTCTTAATATGAGGTTCACAATTTCTCTAAAGTTCTGAGAAGCAGTGTATTAGTAACGCATGCTAACTATGAAAAAATAATTCCTTAAGAGATGTTAAATCAATTCTGCAATGTTATTTCCTGACTGTAGATAACAAAATATATAAGCCATGTTTTCAGTCCTTTAATCACTAAATTTCATTATATTGTCTTGACAGTAACATTTCTCCATTTCAAGATCTGACAGACATTTTGCATCTCCTGATTCCAGTACTGTAGAGGAGGTCAGATTTCCTCAGCTGGGGGTTCTACTGATGAAACATACGTAAAATAACTGGGTTATTTTGCCAAACTTCCCAAGTTCTCAAGATAGTTATTATTTCAGAAGTATAGGTAAGAAGTGGTTCATTACCTGCTTACAAATGCACTTCAGACTGAGGTCACTCAAATAACCCAGATCAACAAGGGATTAGGTAGTTAATAAGAATCTGTTGCAAGATTTAGATTTGGGACAGACTGACAGATGTTACCGGTCAATACAGATGATAATGGAAGAGACTGCACATCGTCCTCAAAGATGAGTGAACCACAAACGACTATTTCCAGAAAGATTGCATCCTAAAATTTATCCTCAAGAATGAAGATCGGAATCCATTTTTATATTGCCAACTCATTTACATCAAAGTCTTTTTGAAACTACAGTGGAGACGCTGTGACGACAAGCCCCATTAACACATGATGCTGTGTTCAAAAATTCTGTGTTTTGACTTGTCTGTTTTGGTAAAGATAATTATTTTTCATCCACAAGAGCAACATGGACTTTATAGAGAAGCAAGGCTTGTTGAAAGGAACACATAAACTGAATTGGGAAAGGCAAATGAAGGTTTAAGTTAAGGACAAGATGTGTGAAAATGGGTCTGGGCAGATGTGCAGCATTAGGTCAGAGGTAGATGAGCCTGGCATCGTTTCCTCTATGTTCACAACTTACTCTATTCAGTCATGTGGGGATTAACAATTGTTTAAAAATGTAAACAGTTGTGGGTTAAGTAGATTTAAAAATCATTTCTCACTCAGTTGGTCTTCTAATACTGTCTACAAATTTTTTTCCAATATGTTTTCCTTCCTGAGTAAAAAACGTCAGGGTGAGAACAGGTTTAATCTTTTTGTTTGTTTGTTTGTTTTAACTTCAACTCTTTCCCATAAGGTGGCATTACTTGCCATTGACCAGGAAGAATCAAGTTCTAAAATAGAACAATCTTTTCAATTTCCATCTGAGATCTACTGCTTACTCATTGTGTGATTCTGAAAACTAATACTTAATCTTTCTTAGATTCTGTGTCAGTGCCTTTAAGGTGGAAACAAAAATTGTATCTAGGTGTTCGTTGTGAGTATTAAATGATACAGCCCACATAAAACAGTCAGAGGAAATGCTGGGTTAAAATGTGTTTGATAAGCATCTGATCTTTTCTTGCTCATGATTAGTATCATCACATGTTTAAAAATGATGGTCCTGACTCTTATCTTGCCTCCTGTATAACAGACACCAGACTGGATAGTACTGAATTATCTAGAAAAATTTGAGGAAATGGAAGGGAACTTTAACAATAATATAAGTGATTATCTTTCTTTCAACATGTTTATTCTCTCTGATATAAATATGATTCCTAATTAAAAACTCAGTGACAGAATTATACTAAAATCTTTAATACAACTCTATAAGGATACTATTATTACAAATTAGCATTGAATTGCTTTGTAGGCATATATACATGTGTGAAATTGTACATATGTACACACATGTATACTGAGGTAGAAGAGAGTCTTAGGTGTTCTTCAGTTGTTACCCACCTTGCTTTGTGACACAGGGTTACTCATTAACCTTGCCAGTTATTCTTGGCTGGCTGGCCAGCAAGCTCCAGGCATTTTCACAGCTCAGTCTGCCCTGGACAGACATTACAAGTGTGTACCCCAAAATCTAACTTTTATACATGTGTTCTGGGGGTCAAAATCAGTACCTAATGTTTACACAGCAAACTCTTCACCACCTGAGCTCTCTTCTGAGTAGACAACCTCTCTTTCTAACAGAATAATCTAATGCCTGAATACAAAAAGTTATATATGATGTATTTAAATGAAAATGAAAGTGAGGGGTTTGGTTCATGGAGGTCCAGGCAATAGTTATTCCTAATTTCATTTCACCAGGCTTATTATTTTGAAGGGTTTAGTCAAAATTTGACCTCAACATTTCTGGGAATTTTGGTTGCTTTTTTGTTGTTTCACTTTGAGGTTCAAATATGTGCCCTAGATTTAGTTTTCTAAACCATGAGGGAACATAGTAATCAAACTGACTTGATACAAATGTATCAATCCTGCCACAAGCCTGCATGTAGCATCTTAATGAATAATTCCTGGGGGTTAATTGTCCCACTGAAAATTTACTTGCAAGTGCAAACATGGATGAACACAGCAATCTCTTCTATTTCCACTCTTAGCATGAATAACTTTTGGACAGATTACTGTTTTTTGTTTGTTTGTTTGTTTGTTTCCTTCTCTTGTTCATTACGTGAGGAAAAGTGCAGTTATTTTCATTCTTAAACTTTACAAATTTCACCGAAAACTAAAACCACAAAAGAAAAGTTAGACATTGCCCAATTTTACCCAAATTAATGAATTGCTGCCTTTGTAATGGTAAGCTGAAGGAAAATCATTTGTTTCCACTAATAAACAATGTGATGTTAGTTATACTAAAAATGCCCAATAGAATTAGAAGCATTCATATTAATGCTCAGAACTTAACTACACTAAGAGAAGTAAAGAAAACAAAACTTTAACATATGGCAAAATTTCAATGGTGATGATTGTTATTACATCATTTTCTTACCCTATGTCATTCACAGTTTTCAACTCCATCTCCCATTTATTTATTTCCCTCTCTCATCTCTCCTACTTTTTCCTTGTAGGTTCCATCCTACCACAAAATCCTCCTTTCTGAGTTCATGTCACATGAACTTATTACCCACCATTTTAGGCTCTTTTCTTCTCTCTCACAGTTCCTTTTCTGCCCACCCATTCCTATCCCCCCCCCACACACACACATACACAGGCACACACACACGCACACAGAGTTTTTAAATAAAAAAAATATGGGTTCTTTTCCTTTTAGACTCTACCACAAAAAGTCACCAACATAAAGCTCAGTTCATGCTTAAGAAACTATCAAACGCAGTTCATATTTCAGAAACGATCATAATAAAGTTAAATGTTACATTAAATACATTCTAGATAAGGAAAAAAACACTCTAAGCACTTTCTTGTCTACTCCTGCTTAGAAGAATGAAAATCACTCAAGAGACAGGTGAGGACACCAGTCCTGACTCTCCTGGTTTTAGTTTTCACTTCCTACAGGACCTGATAGAATCACTGTCTTAAACCCTGACATAATTTTAGATGACCCTAGAGTTGTACAGCCTTCTCTCTTCCTGTTGCACAGTGTGTCTTTATGTTTTCAGAGCTTCAGAAGGTAGGAGAATTAATTGTCTGAGTGGAATCTATGGTTCTTGCTTGTACATTTCTGAGTTGTCAAGATCACTTGATTCCCCCACTGGTATTTCATCAAAGAAATATAAAACCAAAAACATAGAATAAGACCTTTAATTTTAAAGACATGGAGAAAGAAATGAGTTTGGACATTTTATGTTTAAGATGGCCATATATCTTACTCCTTGCAGTAGTGAAAAGCAGAAACAGAACATTGATATGGATTGAATTTTAGCTATTTATCCTGGCAAGAATGAACAGCCACACCCTGCTGTTCACTCAACAGTAACCACTGGGAGATAAATTTGCTTCCTCTAGAATGCAAACCACTTACTAGAATATGCTTTTTATTGTTTTTCTACTGAAGTAGCTGTTAATCCCAATGAGGAGAGACACAGCAATATAAATTTATGCCTAAGGACTTTTAACGGAGATTCTTCAAAGACAAAATGCTCTGAACACACCCTGATGGCAAAGAGTGAGTTCTCTTGTGAGTGTCAGTGACCACCTCTGAGAAACTAGGATCTAAGGCATAAAGTCACAATAAGATCCAAACCTGTCATGTATGTGTGTATGCATGTATGTATGTATGTTTGTATATAAATTTCCTGAATAGGGCTGCTTCCATTTCCAATTATTTAGCTTAACACACTAATGCAACAATGACATACACTCAGGAAAAAAAGAAATGCTCTCCATTCTAAATTTTGATTTTGATTTTTTCCCCCAGAATTAATGGATTGTGGCAGTGAGCCAAAGCACACAGTTACACTATCATGGTGAGTTGCTAGTTTATTTGGAATAAATGCATTTTAACTTATGATATTGTGATGTGATTGATTCAAGAAGTATCTGTCTATAACCCAGAGGACTAGACACTGAGCTACAAAAGCCTGGATATTTTACATATGGATAATATGTGGCATAATTACTTTTAGAAATAATAAAGTTTGGGGGCTGGAAAGATGGTTCAGTGGTTAAGAGCATGGGCTGCTCTTCCAGAGGACCTGGATTCAATACCTAGCACACACTTGGCAGCTCACTGCTGCCTGTTATTCCAGTGTCAGGGGACTTGGTACTTTCACACAGACATACATATAGGCAAAACATGAATGCTCACAAATTAAAAGGATATTAGTTAAAAAGAAATAATATAGATAACTATACTTTTCTTGACTTAAATTTCTTAATGGTTATTAAAATAAGACAAGAAAAATGTGCTAGAAGTTGTTCTTTGAAAATTTCAATGAAATCAATAAATTATAAAGAACTAACAAGATTTGGAGGAGGAGGTCAATGTATATAATTAAGAATAACAATAGTACATAAATGATAAATTGACCTTCCTTGTAAATCTATAAATAACAGCCTAACCTATGATATACTTGACTGCATTTTGGTAAGAAAATAGCATTTTGAATGAAGAAGAAAATGGAATGAAATAATGATAAAATGGGTTGCAAAAGTCTACAAGGTAACATGACTATTGTAAGACTGTCACATGAATTTTTACTACCCATATGTCCTCTGTTTGTGATATAAGTTGGTAGGTTTTTGAAAGGAAAGAATTTTGTTTTTCCACAAGCTGTCTTGGCAACTTACTTTCTCCACAATTTGGCATTATGGCATGTTTTTCCTGATAATTCATTTAAAAGATATGACTCAAGGGTGAGTGAGATGGCTCAGTGAGTGAAGGTTCTTGCAGCCAAGCCTATTGAATCTGACCCCTGAGTCCCATGATGTAGATGTAGAAAACTAACTCTCACAAGTTATATACCAAATAGAGAAATGCATAAATGTAATATGATTTTTAATATAACTAAATCCTCCTTAAAAATCAGTGCACTCTGGCCTACCACACTCTTGCTTACTCTTCACTCTTCTTCAGAACCGGAAGACATCCAGCATTATCCCAAAGGAGAAACTCAGATAAAGAACCTGATGATTTCTGTCTGCACCTCCCTCCTCCCCAGAAGAAGAAATCACTACCCATCACAACAAATGTCCCTCGTTACAGATGGAGAGAGAGAGATAGAGAGAAAGAGACAGAGAGAAAGAAATTTATACAGCCATAAAAAAATTATATTGTTTCCAGAAAAAAAAATGGTTGGAACTGTTAGAGATCATCAGGTTAAGCAAAAGACACCAGACACAGATAAGTACTGCATGTTGTTTCTCAGATATAGAATCTAAATAATTCTCATCATCACCATTATTATTTCTGTGTTGAGAGATGGTCTCATGTAATACAAGCTGGCCTCCAAAATTCCTCTACACTATAGAATGACCCTGAAAATTACCCTTGAAAATGCTGGCATTACAAGCCTATTTCAACTTGTCTGTTTAGAAGCTATTACAAAAATAAAGAGGACAAAATTAAGGGGGAAGGGGTATTTCTGGAGAACAATAAGAGGGTCAATAAGCAAGAGGGAAGGTGATAAATAGGAGAGAGTAAAAGGCCATGACTATGACCAAGTTACAACTATAAAAATGTCATAACAAAACTTTTGTACAGTTAGTATTTGCCAATAAAAATTGAAAATAAGACAGGAAAATATTCCTACTTTTTTATTTTAGGTTTAAATAGTAAAGCAAAAATTCATTTTAAGAGGAAAATAAGAAATTTCAGGCTAAAGTAGAAATATTAAGTAACCAATCAATTACTAATGTTTCTTCATTTTAATTATGGAACATGTTTAAATTAAGAAATTATGGAACATATTTTAAAATTATATCTTTATTTTGTCTCCTTAACCAATCCAGAAATTTCTTTTTTATTTGTGTGTGTGTGTGTGTGTGCACGCGTGTGAGCGCGCACGTGCGAACACAAGCATGACACAACCCTGTATGGACCCTCTGAAGGTCAATGGACAACTTGCAGTGGTACAACCTTTCCTTCCTCCATGTAGACTCTGGGGATCAAACTTAGGTCATCTATCTTGGTAGCAGATGCCTTAGCCACTGAACCTTCACACAGATATCTATCTTTATTTTTTATGTGGCTCACACTGTACGGAAAACTGGATTGAAAGCCAAAGCTTATAATAAAAATCCAGTATTCATATTCCAAATATCTATCAAAATTACAAAGGATTTCTTGTTCAATGTGGGTGGTTTTAGTCAATGGATGAATAGAGACTCAGTGTTCTACTGGAAGGACAGCACTTTTAAACAGAACAAATGACAAAAGTCATCCACCAATCAAAGGACAGTGGTTTCTCTATGCTTCTCATGTTGCTTAAAATTCTCCCCAATATTCAGGTCAACAAAATTTAAATTTCCTACTCTGAGAACTAAAATGAAAATTAATCAGAATTAAAGATGAAATTGTTTTGTCCACTGAACTGTTACATATATTTCACTCTCAAACTGTGTATACAAATGATTTTTAATGATTCTTTAAGCCATTGGCTCATATTATTACATTTTTTATTTTGTTTTAAAAACTTTTTACAACTAATAATATTTTAGTAACAATGCTCTTAACATCTAAAGATGTTACACAATTATAACTTTTTACCACATTATAAAGTTAGTATTTTATTTGCTTATCACTGGTTATTATTCTTAAAAATATATCTTTGAATCAGTTTACCTAACTGATTCCTTCAAGTTTTCAATTTGGTCATTATGTGTAGTGATATATTCACCATGCTTGAACCTGTAACACTGACCATGCCCATTGGGGGTGGGGACAGGTACAGATGTGTCTTGGGAGAACTAGGTCTGGGGTCGGGGACCCAGGAGCTCGCTCTTGCTTCCTCATAGGAGACAGAGGGCATCCAGAGGCATCCATGGGACTGCAACCATGATTATCCATCTTTCCAGAGAAGCTGGTGGCAAGTTTGCCTAAACACCAGCTCTAGTGAATATTCAACTCATTGTCATGTATGATAATACTTGGTACCAGGGATGGAGCAAGTGGAGAAGACTGATGGTTACATATGCACATATGCATGTTATGTAACATGGTCCCCCTTTCAGCTGTCTACCACAGAGAGTGAGGGCAGGAAGGGCTCCTTTTATGAGGAGACTATTTTTAAAATTTTTCTTATTATTTATTTTTTATCTTATTTTATATATCAATCCCAGTCCCCACTCCCTCTCTCCCTCTCTATCTAGCTCCCTCCCATGCCCCCAGACCAACATCCCATCCTGTCCCCATTCCACAGGGAGGGTGATGTCTTCCAGGAGGGATCAACAAAATCTGTCAAGTCATTTGGAGTAGGGACTAGGCCCTCCCTCCTGCCTCTAGGTTAAGGAAGTATCCCTCTATGGGGAATGTGCTCCGAAAGTCCTTTTGTATACCAGGGATACATACTGGTTCCACTGTCAGAGGTCCCTTAGACTGTCCAGGCTATGAGGAGACTTTTAAGGAGAAATTAAGTTAAAGATAGCATCATCCCTCATGCGATGTGTTCTTTGAAACTCTCGATTCTTTCTCTTAGACTTAGTACATTTGCCTTTCTTCTCTAGGCTGTGATAGTTATGTTAAAGTTGCTTGAAACCTAGTGGGGCTTGTTCTTTATATTTCAGTTGTAAAGATTCCAACTGACTACTTACATCCTGCAGCAAAAGCATTTGCATGAGGAAGGGATAGGATATGCATAGGCTAAGTAGTGATTTTAACTGCCTCATGGCAGACAACAGCAACTACTTAATAAAATCAAGCACTCTCTGAACTGCATGCTACAAAGTTTGGAAAGTGATCCCTTACAAATTTGCCACTTGGGATAAATTCATTTTCTTTTCAATGATACTCAAGGTAAGCATGCATAATACCATTAGAGATAGCACTGTGTCTGCCAGCCTTTGAATCTTCACATCTAGAGATGAATTTTACCTATGGCTCATGACTATGAATTTGAAAATACAGTTAGGAACAGAATATTTTACTTGCTAATACTTCATTGAATTTAGACAGTGGAGTTCTCTTTCGTTTCCATTGTAAAAATACTATTTTCCATTTTTGTTAAATATTAACGAGTGAGGCATAAATTTATTATTCATTAAGCCTCATTGCCAACATATTGTAGATAGAGTCCCCCTACTGATTTTGACGCATGGTGTTTATAGACTGTATTACTACCCCTGTCTTCACAGTTGGAATTTGCACTCTGGAGAATCAAGTACAATTTTGTTCTCTCATCATGCTTTTTCCTGGGATGATATACCCCTCTCTTGAATCTCAGATGATGTATTACATCCCACACAATACTAATATTACAACTGACTCTATGACTGTAAACAGGACTCATTCAGCTGAAATTTTAATACATAACAGTCAGCATAGTTGAGTAAAAATTTATATTAAAAATATCATCATTTTGTCACAAAAATCAAAATGAGACATACAGAAGACAGCATATTCTGTGTAAGTCTGTATCTAATCTTCACTCAAACCAATCTAAAGAAGAAATCCAAGATGAATACACTCCATCAAGAGTCCTTACATATGACACAAGTATGAAAATTTGATAACAAATAACAATTTGTTCATTCCGTATACACAAGAAGAATGAATGAATAATGAATGTATTCAAGCACATATCATGTGGAAAAAGTTTAGTGATCATGGGTAACACATGAAGAAATAACAGGAGCTAAGGATTTACAACACAACAACTTAGAAGGCCATGTAACATACTAAATAAGACTAGTTGACCTAGTTGACTTGATTAATATTTGTATTTAAAAACTTAAAATCCCAGACAGATATTCCAATCTTTGAGCAGGTTCATGAAGAAGTAGTGCACATAAATTCACTTGGTTTGAATGTAAAGAAGAACTAGGATTTCTTCCCCATCTATTTTTATGGAAACTGTACTTCCCAGCTGCACAGCTGGACAGAGATACAGTCAAGTCCACATTCACTTCAAATTGGCAAGACTGAACTGCACTGCTTCCTTTCAGACATTCTACATATGATAAAAATTAACTCTGTGCAGCTTTCAATGTAACAGAATCTATTCTTGGTGCTTTAATCTGCAAATTATGATTTTTTATATATTTATTATTTTCTTATTTTACATATCAATCCCAGTTCCCTCTCCCTCCCTCTAATGCCCCCCAACCCCTCCCATCCCATCACCTCAACTCCACAGGGAGGTGATGCCTTCCAAGACTGATCATTAAATTCAGTCAAGTCATTTGAAGTAGGGACTAGGCCCTCCCCCTCCTGCCTCTAGGTTAAGGGAGTATCCCTCCATGGAGAATGTGCTCCCAAAGTCCTTTTGTGCACCAGGGATACATCCTGATTCCACTGTCAGAGGTCCCTTAGACTGCCCAGGATTTTTAACTGAGACCCATGCTCAGGTGGGCTGAGTCAGCACAATGCTGGTTTCCCAGCTATCAGTCTAGGGGTTCATGAGCTCCCCATTGTTCAGGTCAGCTGTCTCTGGATTTCTGTCACCTGGTCTTGACCCCATTTTCTTATCACTCTTCCCTCTGTGCAACTGGATTGCAGGAGTTGGGCTTAGTGTTTAGCTGTGGGTGTCTGTTTCTGTTTCCATCAGCTACTAGGTGAGGGCTCTATGACGGCATGTAAATTAGTTATCAATCTCATTATCAGGGGAAGTCATTTAAGGTAGACTTTTCATTGTTGTTCAGATTTTTAGTTGGGTTCATTCTTCTAGGTCTCTGGACATTTCTCTAGAGTCAGTTTGCTCTTCAAACCTATAATGTCTCCCTCTGTTATGGTATCTACCTCTCTTTATTTTCTCTCATCTATTCGTCCCCCAATTCAATCTTCCTAGTCCCACAATCTCCTCCCCTTCTCTTTATCCTAGCTCCCTGTCCACTAACTACCCCACACCCCACTCCCAATATGCTCAGGAGATCTGGCTTTCCCCTTCTGTGAGGGACCTTGTATGAATCTCTGAGGTTCCTCCTTGTATCTTAGTTTCTTTGGCAGTGTGAATTATAGGCTGCATGTCCTTTGTTCTATGTCTAAAATCCATATATGAGTGAGTACATACCATGTTTTTCTAATTGTGACTGGGTTACCTCACTCAAGACAGTTTCTTCACGTTCCATCCATTTGCCTCTGCAAATTATGTTTAAAAAGCCTAAACTCACCATCCTTTGTTGTGTTTTAACAACATAATCTATTTACTAAACTAAACAGGAAAATATTTCCTCATTGACAATATTTTTTAAAGTTTTATTATTTTAAGATTCTCTAAAGGTATGTCTGTGAATGTACTAGAGGTAAGAAATATCCTAGAAAAGCAAAGATTATTCCTTTCTCCAACAAATAAAATAAGGATATTTTCAGGAAAAAGTTAGTCATCAATTTTCCACAATCTAGTTTCTGTTTATTGTTCACTGTTGTCTTTCATTTTTAATGGGTATTATGAAAGACTGAATTGCCTGGAGAACCATCAGTGGAGGGGAAGCCAATCTCCCAACAGTACATTGGATAAAATCCACAGGGACTTAACAACTGATAGAATGGTATCAAATTCATGCCACATATTGTATTGTATTTACTATCCTCCCACAAGCTTATTTATCATAAGCTTAAGTTGGCCACCTTTCCTTATGGGTGCAATAATTTACTTTCTTTTTTCAATCATGGAATCAACAGTTACATTTTCCAGCAGAAAATTATACACGTCCTATTTCACATTTCAACTTTATTATTTTTGAATGACCAACTTTCCATTTTTACCAATGTAAGTGCATAGGAAATTAAATCATATGAGAATAAAGCAAGATGTAGAAATGATATTCACTAAAGATATTCTTCTCTTGAATTTGTTATTCAGAGAACTCTCATATTTAGTACCTCACACCTTGAATAGGCACACACTATAAAATGAAACCATAATTACCATGGTAGAATCATCTAGTTTTACAACATAAATGCACTCATTGCTGAACAGAGGAAGTGGCCTTGCATTGGAATCTCTTCTATACAGGAGCAGAACAAAATCATGAGGTCTGTATTTTGACAAGCCATCACAGTGATCTCCCAAGAGCAGAGGTTTTAAGGAGCACTGGGTTAGTCACATTTCTCTGTCCCTTATGTCTGTCTTGTTGCATGTTTACAAGTGATCCCTATGACCTAGGATATATGATAATCACAAGCTTCATATCAGAGAAAATTGCCCTGGACACTGATATAATGTCGTGTGCATTAAACACCTGACATTTGGGGATTATTTATGAGTGGTTTAAAATCTGCTTATGACAGTTGGTTCTGTATATTCTAGATTCTTTAAGGGATGGATTTTAGGGGGAATAAAAATAAGCATGCTTCTCTGTGATCTAAGTATTGACAAGACTGATAAGTAATTGCCACTTTCCAAAGGAATGGCTAATACTGACTTATGTAAACATTTCACCTAATTGTCATTTTTACTATTTGTTTTGGATCGCTAAAGAAATGCTTCTTCTTCAGGATCACCAATGAAGTGTTTCTTCCCTATGGTGAGTGCCACTTTTCTCTCATCCTTCCACTGAAAGCTAAGAGGTCAAGAGAATCAGCTAAACACTTGAGTATTTTTTCTATATGCTTCCTAACAGTCAAGGTAAATATGATCTCTTCAAGCAATTTCAAATCCTGTAATAATCTCTTTGACAGTACAACTTCTCTCCAACAAATTCTGCATTTGGGTCAGAGTTTTAATTTGCCATGTCATTTGCATGAATTCGATCCCCTTAATGAAAATATTTTCTACTATCCATCATATTCTGACATAAAGTGACCTAGTATGTCTAAATCTGAAATCATGCACTTCTAAACACTTGTGGGCTCACATACCCCAAAGCAGTGCTTCATTCAAAGTGGGCTTCAATGGAGACAGAAAATAATGTATTTTTCAGCTGAGTTTAAAATCAAGTACAAGCTATAGAAATGTGACAATTAGTCAAATAATAAATATGAATATGCAATAAAATACAATTAGATAATTTTTTTCAAAAGTATGCTTATCACTTCCCCATTTCATCATGAGAGTCACATAAATATATAACATATTGTTATAGCTGGACTTTAAGCAAATGTCTCAGCTAGTGTCTGTTACTCTAAGTAGACCCATATAATACTGAAACACTTTTACATTCAGTTGTGGTTCTAGTTCCAGAAAATATAATACATTACATATGATACATCTTTAACTATTTTATATTTATACCATTACAGATGCTTGTGAGGGAGCTATCTATTAAAGGAAGCTAAAGAAACTATGGCTAATACATGCTCATTTTATTTGGTATATTAAAAATGACTTCTCACAAAATACTTTAAACATTTGAATATAAGCTGGAGGGTCTGAATTTAATATATGTGTTATCACAATCTCACTCTTTGAAAATAACATAGTACAGGCCCAAGGCAAAGAATAAAGACATAACAGTATCAGGTGAATCTGAGTTGCAAATACAGAAAGAGCAGTTGGTGGAAGAATGATAGAGTACTCAAATATAGGTCAAATTGAACTGAACAACATGATTTTAAGTATGAATTAATTTATAAATGAGTTTCAAATATGTAGGTGTTTTTCATTTGACACATGTTTACTTTCATAGTTTTAAGAGTCCAGCCATTAAATATTAACAGCCATAGAAATTAATCAGGCACATTCTTACTCATAAAGAGTTGAAACATAATAAATGTTTTAGAATGGTATTTCGGATATAGTCTAAAATAGCACAAACTGCACTATGTACCTTACATATTAATTATGTATTTGCACATGTTAGCAGAGTTAAAATTTATTATTTTAGAAGGTGAATAATAACAATAATGTTGAATTCTCTGGGAAGCCTGATAAGTAAATTTTAATTAATAACAACATTAAATACTACAAAACTGGGATATATAGCCTCCAATCTCCATACAAAGCTGGCAAACACACTATCTAATAAAAATATTATTGGCCATAATTTTCTTGCCTTGTCCCTGCTGTGGCTTCATTTCCTCAGTTAGTAGCCTGAGAGTTGATAGGGCAGCTACATAAACACTGACAAATAAACAGTATCTTCTAGACTAAAAGTATGCTAAATTAAGAAAAATAATAATTTTTTAAAAGTGTGTGTGTGTGTGTGTGTTTGTATGCATGTGTGTGTATATGTGTGTTTTCACATATGTATGTGTGTGTATGTGTTTCAGTGTCTGTGTATGCATGTGTGAGTTTGTGTGTTATGATAATAACCTTCAGAAGCTCATTTTCTTCCACTGTGTGTGTCCTGGGAATTGATAACTTTATCAGCTGTTGTATTTCTATATTCTTCAAGTATAAAAATCAAAGACAATTTGCTCTGCTTGATCTGATAAACTTAAGCAGTGTCTGCTCAAATCCAGGTGGAAGCATGGCATCTCTAACACACTGTTGAGAGAAATGATTTTTAATAAGTCTATAAATTCTTAGTATAGTAGGGCTAAAGAAGTGGGCTCATTCAATAAACATGTTTTTTGTATATGTATGAGGACTGCCTACCTGGCATGGCACATGCTCATAATTCCAGACACCAACAAAACACAGGCTAATCAATCATCTCTTTCTGATACAATGTGTTTCCTCAATCAAAATTTGGAATTGATGGAGCAGGGAAGATGGCCCATTGGTCAAGTATATTTGCAGATCTTCTAGAGGACATTAGTTCAGTTCCCAACAGCACCTTGGATGAATAAAAACCTCTTGAAAGTCCAACTAAAATGTATCTGGCATTTCTTCAGGCATCTAAAAGCATGTGATCGCATGCACATGCATGCATGCGCATACACACACACACACACACACACACACACAGAGATTTATATTAAAAAGTGACTTCTCCAAATGTTAACATGGCTAGCACCATGTTAACACAGCAAACTCCCTTAACAATACATATTACTTCAATTTAACAAAATTCTTATAATTACCCTATGCTAACGGAATTCATATGCTAAGGGAATTTATTTTCATATGTCAGCAGATTAGCAAAGAAGCCTGAACATGTATAGAGAATCCTATTTTTCCTTGTGCATTTGTAAAACTTGCCTCATGTTTTCCTTTCCAAATTGTGTTTATCTAAGTTTATTTCAGTGGCAACTATTTAGCTAGAGATTTTTAGCTAGAGATTTTTCCTATTTCTTTGTATGTATTATGAAACAGTTTCCAGCACATAATAAGTTAATGGAAAAATGTTCATGCAGTTAACTTGATCTTCCGGAAAAGAAATAGCTCTGTCCTGTTTAGAGGGTACCATTATGGAGGCTCACAAGGAGCCAGGCCAAGAGCATCGAAGGACTGGTTTAACAGCATGGAGGCTGTCTGGTGTAGCATCTTAAATTTTACAGATATTAATGTCCTACTGCTGTTAAGCGCAGCAACTGCACTGATCCTGTTCCCTAAGGTAAATCTGAGGATTTGTCTTGTTCCTTTGCAGTTTTGTGTTCTATATAACACAAACACAGGGTTCTGCTTGTCTCCTCTCACCTCAGTTCCCCTTTGTTATACATTCCAAAGCCTCACAGATCAAGCATCCTCCATGAAGCTGTACCTCATTTCTGACTAGACATCGGCATCTCATGCTGCTCCCACCCCTCTGCCTTTAGTTTGAAACCAGTGATCTTAAATAGTACATACTTGAATCATGGCTCTACTCTGACCTGACCTATGTGCACATTACAATGTTTACAGAGTGTGGTGTGATACATGAGAATTTTTATTCTTACTTTTTTTTCCCCTGACAGAAGCGGGCTCACTTCTGAGAAGTGGTGTTCATTGGTTTTGAGTGAGGCCATGGACACTTTTCAACCATCTTGATTTCTTATGAAATACTAAGAACTCTTTCAGAAACCAGAATTGAAAATCTTCTCTATTCCATGCATGCACACAGAAAGGTAAAAGATTATTTATTCTTTGAAAACTCTAAGCTCTGTGAAAATTGCTTTATTATTTTTTTTGGAAGTAAAAGTCATTGTAAGATAAATTTATAGACTGGTTCCAAGAAATCCAGAGAAACATTTTACAACAAGGTAGTTTTTTTTTTTCTATAATCAATGCTTCTTAAGTTTTGTAAAAACAAACCCTAACTGTTTATGATACTTGCATTTTATATTTTATTCATAATGAGTCAAAAAATAATTTTGAAGTATTTGGTTATTGCTCTGAAATTTTGCTTTCTAGTACAAATGAGTCACCCAGCACATTGCAGCAAGCAACTGTATCATTCCAAGACTGTATTAGCAAACAAGACAGGATAGATAGCATATTGGAAACTTTCAAGCAATTGCTTTAATAGCAGAATGCATGGAATTGTTTTACTGTTTATTATTTAATATCATACAAGCAAAGAGAAGGAATGAGCATTTTTGTTTTCTCATTGTTCTAAGATATGTTTAGGCAAGTCCCTGTGCAGGATTTTAAACATTAAATAATAACATCATTGAACCCATTCATTATATAGGAGATGAAAATGTGATCGTGTTTCTCTTTTTGTCCTTGGGGGCTTGCATTTCACAGATCACAAATGTGATCTTTAAAATATATTTGAAATTGTTTATGTGGTAACTGTGTGAGGATATGTGCATGTGAGTGCAGGACAGTATGCCTGTAGCTAGAGTTGTAAGTGATTGTGTGCTGTTGGTTATGAGTGCTAGAAACTAAATTCTCATTAGAGTAATGTACACTGTTAACCAGTGGCCAAGCATCTCTCAAGTCCCGTTTATATAAATAGTTTCAAGCTGGGTTTCCTTCATCCAGTTCATTTAGTTGTGTTGACCTTACCTCCCTGGATGGGTAAATAAGGGATGTCCTAAAAGAGGCCTACAGGTCTCAATGTAGACGCAACAGCACAGCCTTAGGAGGAGCCTGCTCTGTGGTTTGGTGCTGTTTTCCACAGTGATAACAAGAGACAAGAATGTCACAAAGTTTTATATAAATAGTTGAGAAGGGAGACATGATGTCATTATAGTACAATCACAAAAATTAAAGAAAAAAGAAAGGATAGAAATAAATCTGTGAAAATGTATTTGTCTACTGTTTTGTTTTGTTTTTCTTTTCCACTAGATCTCAGTTCATCTAGTGATTGAAACACTTCAAGATTAACACTAAGATCTCATGGCATTGTTTTCTCTCATAATGGAAGAACCTCCATGCAGGGAGAATATTTATGTTGATTCACTTGGTTTGGGTTTTTTTTTTCCACAGTTGCAGAGACTTCAAATATTCTGAGACACTAAGTCTCTGTGACAAGGTGAACAGTGGCATTCAATGTAATATGAGAATCACATACAAAAAGAAGTGAGAAAGGTTAAAAAGGGGTGTGGGGGCAGGCGATGCTGCTGTCTGAGGATTTGAAGAGCTATTGTTCCTACTGCAACTTTTGCTTCTGAAAATATTTTGAGATGAATTCTTCAGTTGCAAACTTTGGGGCATGTCTAAAGTGATTACTGAAATATTCACAATGCTCATCTGATGCAGGAAGGGGTTCTTAAGAAGAGAATAATTTTGATCCTATTTTGTGATCTATTATCCTATGAAGTTAGGAGAAGCTGTGAAGAAAAATTAGCATCTAAAGGTCCTGAGAAGTTACCCTGAAATTTCTTAAATACCTAGAGTGGATTGTCTAGGAGGCATTTCCTTAAAAATGTAACTCATAACATTTTTCCCCAAAGCAGTTTTTAAATCCAAACCCTTCTATTGGGGTTTAATGCCATCCATTCCATACTTCAGTCAGCTTGGTTTTAAAATGATGCTAAACTTAGACACTACACCGGTTATGTCCTCCAGATGTAAGTGTTGGAGAAATGCCCTTGGCTTTAATCTCTCCTTGCCTTCTGTTTCCGTTAATCACTAATGTTAAGAGTGTGTGAGCATGTTCCCTTACGCCTATTCCATGTTTCCAGAAATATTGGCATATTTAAATGATACTGCTTAGACAAAACTTGTAAGGATAAGACCTCATTCTTTAAAAATCTGGAGATATTATTTCTTGAAATAAAAGATCAATAAGATCTGCTATTTAATACCAACTTTAAGAAACAACTGTGGAGACTAAACAAGCCACTTTTCTTATTAATATAGTGACACTTCCATAATTCAAAATACAGTCTATCTTAAAAATGCAGAGAAGCTCCAAATTGGTAACCTCGGAGAAATACTATCCATGATGATAAATGTAATAGAGAACAGTTAACCCGGCATTTTTTCTCATGAGAAATATGTATTTTGTGGTTATTCCATACATAACACTAATTTGCCCTTGAACTAGGTAGTGAATTGGGTCATCTTTCCTATCATTTTCAGCATAGTGTTCATCTGGGATAGTGGTACATTTTACTTCAGAGTCGTTTACTGATCATTTTAAGGTTATGTTTCTTCATCCAAGTGTCCTGGGTGCTTTTGACTTGATAATATTTTGGTGGGCAAGTGCTACCTTGCACATGATATGGTATTTTGAAGCACAATGGGTTTGCTCACACTGGATGTCATTAGTACCTACAATAAACATCCATTTGTAGAATTTTCAAATGTCTGATGGAAGAAAACTTTACCTTGGGATAAGAACTGATGACTTATGATAATCTGTGAACTCCATGTCTGCCAAAATGACTGCTATAGTAATTTAATGGTAACCTGGCACAATGAGAATAAATTGTTCTATGGTTGGTAAAGTAAAGATGAAGAAACTGTTCTTTGAGTTTAGTGATACTAAAAATATTATCACTTTGAGGTATAAAGGCTTGGTTACCATAAATCAAAGCATAAGAATGAGCAGAGATCAGGAGACCATGGCAAGCAGAATTAAAAATGCATCAGACCTTCTTCCCCAAGGATCTGGACCACCACATTTCCCTTCTTTTATTTACTCATTTATTTTCAATATTTCAGATATTTTATCCCATATAAAACTAAAAAACTAGGATTGTATTTTTATTTTATGTTTATGTATATTTTGTCTGTATATACAAATGGGTACCATCTGCACCTCTGGTGCCTGCAGACTCTGGAACTGGCGTTAAAGACAGTTGTGACGCACCATGTGCGTCTTCTAAACTGAACCTGTGTTCTCTGCATGAGTAACAAATGATCTTTAAACATTGACCCACATTTCTGCTACTACTGAAAAAAATTAACAGATCCATAAACTAAGAAATTACTTATAATCATCTTCACAAAAGTAAACTACATACAATCTGCTTATTATGAAGCACATAAACTATTTGAAGGCATAAGAAAGAGGGAAACATTAGTTTGTAGGATGTTAAAATGGAAGCATTTTCACCTCCTAAAGAAGATATGAATTCATCCTTAGCAAGATCACTGAAACATTTTTTTTGTAAGACCATACTGTAGCTCTGACAGACTTATCTTGACAACTACTGGTATGAAGCATGATGGGGAAAATAAATGTATAAATAGTTACATGTGTTAGCACATATTTAGTTTCTTCTGTTGAACTTTCCAGGGGTGGAAAAATAGTGAATAAATAGAATTTTATTTTAATAATAGTCACTCTGGCTTCATGAACAGATTAAAATATGTGCAATTCTTGCTCCAAAAATTGCAGCAGAAAGGCATTGTTAATTGAGGTGGTGTTTACTCATACTTTTAAAATGTGCTTAATAGACACATTAAGACACTTAGTAGAAATTATAGACATATGGACTATAGAAATCTGTACAAAAGCTTTCCAGTTTGGGCCCTGCAGAATGGCTCCTGAAAAGAAGTTTGGCTAGAAGAAGGGCCGTTCTGCCATCAACGAGGGGGTGACCTAGGAGTACACAATCAACATCCACAAGTGCATCCATGGCGTGGGCTTCAAGAAGCATTCTACTCAGGCACTCAAAGAACTCTGGAAATTTGCCATAAAGGAGATGGGGACCCCAGACATGTGCATCAATAACAGCCTCAATAAAGCCATCTGGGCCAAAGGAATAAGGAATGTTCTATACCGTTCTGTACCGTATCCATGTACATTTGTCCAGAAAACATAACAAAGATGAGGACTCACCAAACAAGCTGGACACATTGGTAACCTACATGCCTGTTACCACATTCAAAAATCTACACACAGTCAATGTGGATGAAAACTAACCTGCTGAATGCCAAATCAAGTTGAAGAAGTGCCAAAAAAAAAAAAAAAAATTGTACCACAGAACCAGAGTTTAAAGATGTAGACGTTCCCATATAAAAGTATTCTGGATTTTGAAAGTTAAACTTCTTGTGATTTTTTAGGAACTTTCCAGTTCTTCAGTTCCCCACAGGTCATTCAGTAAAATAATTGTATGTATAAAGAAAAGTAAAACATTTTGAAATACAAAAATTACACATACTTCTATTCTGAAGTGCATAAGTGCATAGGTAAACCAACATTAACAAAATCAGGATGAAGTTCTCTAACGACGACATAAATTCGTTCACTTCTAGTCCCCACAGCAACTAGCACAGGTATTTACCCTCACATGAGCCTGGAGAATCATCACCTCTACATCACTCACAGAAGCAGTGTGTGCCTCAATTAAGCTTCAATGCCATGGTCTCTTTAAAATGTATTGTTTTGTGTGGTTATGTGTATTTACATATGTGACAAGGTGACTTACAAGCTATGTGCACATCTATTATTCTGAAGTTGGTTTAAAAATCATGCCACAATGACCAAAATGAAATGTTCCCTCCCCCTTTATTTTTATTCTCATGAAAAATACTATATCAGTTAGATATATGGGTCAGCCATCAACAGCACTTTTTTGTTCTTGTAAAGTTCTTGGGTTCATTTCCAGCACCTACATAGAGGATAATAAACATCTGTACAGTTCTATGGAACATTCCTGTCTGGCCTCAGTAACAGCCAAGCATAAAAGAATGTACATAAGATGCATGCAGGAATTTTCTTTTATCTTTATTTCTTATAATATTATAAAAAGAGTCAGTAAGACATGTATCAGATGTGTATTGATGACATTACATCAGAATCACCTTTTCATATATATGTTGTCCTTTCTGGGTACTTTAGAGAAATTGGACAAATCACACTGAGTCAGATCACTTAGTCTGTAGTATGTTTATGTCTCACATCAATTTTTATGTGGCTTAAGTTGCTCCCATTAATTTATGGTTCTCCATGCCCTGGACATAAACTAACAAATTCACACTGCATACAACTATTTGTTATAGAGTTTTTAATGTCACAGCACTGAATCACTATTAGAGGGAATAATCAGATATGAAGTCATTTCAAGGACCCCACGCTTCCCCAGTGTAACAGGAAAAGTAATTCAGAGCCCTGTCTCCTTAGGCAAGGATGATCTACATGGATTCCGTGGAAGGCTGAAAGGCCTTTTAGAGGAATAATTTGTGGGAAAGGAGGGTATTTTGTAACCATAATTTATAAAATGCCTTACTGTAGTGTTTGGAAAGTTTTTTTAAAATGATGAAACTGATCAGAAATAGCCAATAATATCTGGGAAGTAGTGGCTTTTAATCCCAGCACTTGAGAGGTAGAGGCAGGGTGAATTCAAGTACATTCAGTACTGTTACACAGAGAAACCCTGTCTCAAAAAATAATATAGTGGACAGTACTAAAATTACTAATATATGTGGTTTTAGGAAAACCAAAATATTAAAAATGCAACATTATCTGTATAAAATCACAAAGAGAAAGATATAATGTCTGTATGTAAGAAAAACAAATACCACTTATAACAGACACATTCAATAATGTGCACTTTCAGAGAATAATTCTAAAATAAAACCACTATTACTAAGAAAGAAATAAAAATTCAGTGTCAATATATCAAGAGATAATAACCATAACAGTGTTTTGATTATTGTGCTTGTGTTGGTGAGGGCATCACTGGTCTTTCACATAACACTGACAGACCCATTTGCTAAGTCAACTCAAATCCCTACAGAACACAGTAGTTAGTATATCTCTCTATATATATATAAAATGTCTCTATAGCTATTATATATATACATATATATACATATATATATGTATATATATGTATATATATAATAAAAGAATAACAAAACAAACAAAATCAGTTGCTTAGTGAACAGCAGTAAATGCCTGGGAACAAAGTGGCTCTTAATAATTCAGCAGCATCAGTACTCTTAGGTGAAAGGAATTATTCATTTCTTCCTGGCTATACAACTTATAAATTGTGTATATACGTTGTGTAGTCTCAATTTTGACATAACAATTATCTCTTCTAGTCCTTTTGGTATGTTGGAGTGTATTTCCTTCATTCGCATTGCAACATCTCTGTAGACTTACGATCTCAGCCAAGGAATATTTACTCACCACACTAACAGGTCCAAGAAATAGCTCCAAATGTTTATTTTCTAAGAGTGATAGCACCAGTAATTAGGATTACTGGCATTTTTGGAAAGACTGCAATTATTTTGATATAAATCTGAACAAATATATGTGTATATTTCTATGATGAAACCATACATATGAGTGAAGAACAGACTTTGCTTTTACTATTTGATAATTCCAATTACAAATAGATATGACTCAGATAGCTTCCTGCTACACAAGAGATAACACAAATATCTAACTCAATAGAAACTACTCCAGCTAATACATTTTTTCCCAATAAACTAATATCTGGGGGACAGTGATTTTTAACACCTTAGGAAGTAATATGCCCCTTTAACAAGTAATGTTTATACCTTTACAATATCTTTTACATAATCTCAGCACTTGTATGGAATCAATGCTAAGACTGTATAAGAAATAAAAATAAACTCAATTCCATAATAAAAATTACTTCATATGAAACAAAAATAAAACTGAAACACATTCATTTTTATCATCTATGAGATAAAGCCTTGTTGATGGAGATACAATATGTCTAAAACTTCATTATATAAAACGTTAGTCGTTACAGAGTATTGTGTTTCTAATATTTATTTCATTAAAAATATGTGTATCTTCTCATTTCTACTTTGAAAGTTCTCATAAAACTTCCACTCATGAAACCTTGCTGTTCTTAAATTTACAAAGTGCTATGTGTTGTGTTTATTACCAGTGCTATGCACATTTTAAATTATTCTGCATGATAGCTAGCAATCTTACTTTTACTGAGATTTTGCTATAGATAATGATGTGCATAAAAAATACAAAATATTGATAATACTAACAGACTCAAGCTGCATAGTTAGTGCTTGTCTTCAACAGGAAATTCAAGAAAAAATGTTGCATAAATTAATAAGCTTCACAGCATACTCCCTTTCAATTAGAAAAATGAAGTCACGGATCAGAAGGAGACTACAGTTGTCAGTTAAACCAGCATCATTTGGAACTACATTTTACATATTTGTTTTTAGACCCACAAGAAAGTATAGTTCTTATCCCACTTAAAGGAGACCATTACAGAAAACCTCAACCAATCAAAATGCACCTGTACCTAAGGCTCAGCAAAGATTGTGGAAGATGTGGTGGAAAGACGGCAAGAGCCAGAGGATCTGGGAATTGCTAGGAGACTGTGGCTCTTAAAAACAACAGAAGCTGCATTCATTAAGTCTCACCTACATGCCAGCCTGAACAGGAAGTGAACAAGGACAACAGCAATAGATATGTTACCATGGAAGATGGAAAGTTCACAAAGCTCAACCCAAGACAAAGAACCATAGGCAACTCAGAAATACTGGGAGTGCAGGAAAGAGTTTTCCCCTGAGAAGAGCATACCAGTTTTTATCCAATACCAGTGGTCAGTCCTGAATATGTTGTACAGTGATGTAATGTTATACAGACTGAGTATGTTGCATTTGTGTATTCAGGGAGAAAAAGACAACCAACACAGATATGCACACATACATAAATAACAATAGAAAGATCCTATGAATTTGAACTCAAGCAAAGAGAATACAAGGGTTTGGAGGGAAGAAAGGAGAGGGGGAAATGATATAATTATATTGTAATTCAGAGTATAAGTTAATAAATTTGGCTACAACATGACAAACTTCATTTTAAAAGAATGAAATCAATAATAAGTTTTACTAAAAACAGTTTCCAGTAGTAAAAACATATAAATTCAGCTCTTCTGATACTTCTGTTGTTAGAATAATATCATGAAAGAATTACAGATTTTCTTTTTCCTCAACCTTTGTTAAAAAGTATATATATGTATATATGTGTGTGTGTGTATATATATATATATATATATATATATATATATATATATATATATATGTCACAGATAAATTTATTTTTTGTTTGTTTGTTCTTTTGTTTTGTTTTTTCGAGACAGGGTTTCTCTATGGTTTTGGAGATGGCCTGGAACTAGCTCTTGTACACCAAGCTGGCCTCAAACTCACAGAGATCCGCCTGCCTCTGTCTCCCGAGTGCTGGGATTAAAGGCATGCGCCACCACCACCCGGATGATAAATTCTTTCTAAATTAAATTAACACCTAAGGTAACATGGAAGCATATATGAAGACTGCTCATAATGGATTCTCAGATACAAAAGAAAGTAAAATGTGGGAAAATATAAATAAGTGGTCTCAGGATGAGAACATTGCTGACTATCTGTATTCTATATATTGGAGCTGTGAGAATGGGCTGTCTGTTCTTCCCTCCTTTCTGTCTTTTGAAACAAACACAAACACAAATATCAATCCAATGTGTAAAATAGATAGGTTTGATACCAATCTGGGGAAATGCATGTACTTAAAGATTTGTTGCTGTTAATGTTATAATTTTGAAAGAAATCATGAAATGTTGTAAAATGGATCATCAAAGTCACAGAGGAGAAGTGGCTTCTTTGTCTATGTTCCATCTAGAACACTTACTAGGCTAAAGACATAAAACCTGTCACTGGCATCAACTTCCTGTGCTGCTATGGGAGATTTTTTTTCAAGTGCTCTAGGAATGAGTACAACAGAAACCAAGATCTTTTAGGAAGCTGTAAAATCCCCTGTGGTGCTGATATCAACTGCAGTGTAACTTTGAAAAGGTGAGAACCAATTCTCTCTCTTCCTTCATGTCCCCTGTGTGACTATAACATCTGATAATATAACATTGTTAAAATATTCCTAGAATTATAATAAAAATTGAGACTATCAGTTAACTAGAAATATATTTCTACTGAATGCATTTCACGGCCTGCGATCCTAAGTTAATTCAAATGCTAGTGACAGACTTATTTTAGTCTACATTTAATTTTTTTTAATGTCTCTTTCTCCCCCATGGCCCTAATTAGAAGTTAGCAAAGTTAGCTTGACTTTAAATACATATTTTTTTTAGCCTTAAATATGTATGAAAGGTAAACATTTAAAAAAAAAAAAAAAAAGAAAAGGTTAAGTCATGGAGAGAGAGGCATTAACAGCAACTATTTGGAGAATTTTACTACAGCAATAAAAATGTTCTGAAACCAGCTCATTTTAAAGGTTGCCCTGCTTTCTAAGTGTTAGAAAAGAATTATGCTTGTGACAAAGATGCACCATGTAAAAAAATCTTCAGTAACAATGAAAAACAACAAATACTGTGAATGTGAAAGGCCACATTCAAATATGTCTTATACAAAATCATTGATTAAATAACCAAACAAAGACTAATTTAGGTTGTTCAAGGTAAGAACTGAGACTTCCTTAGGGAGGGGTGTGGCTATGTTTCTTGTCTTCATTAGTTTGTCTGACACGTGAATGAGCTCAATTTGTACAAAGTCCTTGAGCTATACACATTTGACTTGTGCAATGTTCTGTATGTCTGTCAGTGAGATCACATGTTCACATAAATACTCACATGTATGTGTATACACATGCCCGTTTGCAAGTGTTTTTACAATATAAATTTTATGACACAAGTTATGCTATAATATATACTAAAATGAATGCAAAAATGTCAATATACATGACATTCATATTTCTCATATTTAATGGGAATTGATGTCCAATTTATACTAACAATTCCAAGTCAAAAATATAAAAAGGAAATTTATCCAATTGTGTATCATCTAGTATTTCTGTGGTATCTTACTATCACGAGTACCTGATTTACAAGGAAGGTTTTGAAGGAAGAGTTTGACTCCAAGCATTGGCATGTTTGGAGAGGACGGGGCCAAGTGAAATGCAGGGACATCCGGAACTGAACAGTAAGATTTTAAGCCACAGTAGGAATAGCTGGAGGAAGGAGGCCACTCTACCAGTGCCTTTCCAGTGGCCTTCTGCTTACACAGCTTGCATATAAGGGAGCCAACTCCAACACCTTCCAGCCCAACAGGCTCTCTGATATTGACTCGTCAAATGAAATTTCCTCTTTTCATCTCCTCAATAAATGTAAATGAGAAAAGAATAAAATGCTGAGTAAATGATCCCAATGGCTGCCTGCTATCTGGCCAGGATATTTTATGTGCAGGAACCGTGCCTGGTTTATTTATCTATCAAGTCTGAGTAGCTGTCATAGTAAACCCCATTTTTATCCTTCCAAGAGTTGGCTGAGTTAATGACTCAAATATCAGATTTAATAGCTAAAAGCAACACAAAATTCTAGCAGAATTCCACACATGGAATGTTCAAGAAGCTATGCAGTTGCTAAAAGTTATGTTCACAGTAAGATTCCAAAACTATGTCACATATTTCTTTTAAAATATCTCTAAAATATGTACAATATCCAAAGAATAGAAGCCATGAAAATATCAAAGTTTAGGTAGTTTACCCATTTAAACACTAAAGTTAGTTGTACTGAAAAACTTTAATTTGGCATTCTTTAAACCTACAATTAGACAAAGAAAACACTTTGTGTGGTAACTTGGAATACCTGATATACAATAAGGACGAATGTGGAGTTTCAGAAGGATAAATAAATGCACTGTCAATTGAACTAATCTTTCTGTATGAAAAAAGATACAGAAATAAATAGAGAACAGTTAAAGAGGCTGAGCAGATAAAAATATTGACATGAGCTCATTTAGATGTGGACGAAGTAGGTACAGTGTGTGTGTGTGTGTGTGTGTGTGTGTGTGTGTGTGTGTGTGTATTCACTGAAGATCAAATCCAGGACTTAAAGCCATTCTAGCCTCAAGATTGGGCAATTCTGTGAACTCTAAACAAAATGGCATCTCTCAGGAGGATGTCAGATTGGACAGTTCTATTACAGATAAATGTGGATTCTTGTCATATCTCTTTTCATTGAAAGCCCAAATTTATTAAACTTAATTTAAGTAGATATCTGTTATCATACCTCTTTTAATTCAATGCCCAAATTTTTCATACTTAATTTAAAAGTTAGTTCAAACTTCAATTTTTGTAACTTGTTCAAAATTTACATAAAATGCACTTTATGTATCTCTTTGTCTCATCTGTCTAAGGGATAGATTTAAATGAGTAAGTTAAAAGGGTTTTTTTTATTTCCAGAAGTCTATACAAGGATATATACAATAATTTTTGTACTTCGTAATAATAATACTTTCTCAAGACATTCTTAATGTTTATATGTGAGACAATCTTTTACTGAATGCTTAAATTTGACAACAAAAATCCATTAATTGAATATCCACTTCAGGAAAAGTTACTTTTCATTTTTATTTCCTTTTAATATATTCATCTGCTTAATATATCCATGTTATTAGCATCATATCCCTATTACCATCATTTAACACACTCTGGTTGGCATAATATTGCAACAGTTTCTTATAAAGGAGCTGGTAGTGTTGCCCATCTGGCCAGAGCATACCAAACTTCTTTCTATGAGGATCAAGACATTTATTTTGGAAACTGAAAATGCAGTACACACAATAGTCCAAAGATAAATGGCCATAGTTATTTCCCACAACTTTGAAAGTCTCCATTAAGAACATACCAGGAGGATGCACTCAAAGAATTTAGTTGGTACTGAAGGCAGGCTCCTGCTGCAGTTTTGTTACTATGTATTACAGTCCACATACTTCAGTTGATTGAGAGGATCAATTATTAATAATTTTTGTAATAATTACAAGATTAATGGATTACATTGAAATGGTATTTATGAATGCACTAAAACAATTCAAGGAAAGCCTTATGTAGAACGAAACTAAAGGAGTTAATGCTTCTGCTATATATGCCATTTACTCTGTAGACACAAAAATACTGGAATCCGTCATTTACTAAACCAATTACAGATTCTATGCAATCATATATTTGATTACTTAACTGGAATGTCTAACTACTTAGCCACTATGCTACTCTTCATAAACCTTTCCAGAAAGAATATTCCAAAAAAACATGAAAAAAATCTAATATCTTTTTAGGTATAACATTATTTAAACTAGATGGGAGTTTATGAATTTTATAATAAAGACAGACATACAAGTAAGCAATGTATCCAACTTTTATCAAAAAGATCCTTAATTTCAAAATTTTGTCTTTTCAGCATCTGCTTTAGCATAAGCCATCTTTTTAGCAACAGACAAATGAGATCCCATGACATGTGCAAAGAAAATTGTCTCTCCAGTATTCTTCAAGTGACATGCTCATTGGACATAGATGTTATGTCTTCTAATTATTTATATATCTATCATTAGTCTAAAGGTATTAACTCTAATAATCTACCTACCACATGGAAGAATGCACAAAATTTTAAATATAAAGAACATAAAATAAGGCCAGTGGATCAAGATGCTTGCCTTCCAAGGCTAGAGATTTGAATTTAATTTCTGAACTAAGGTAAAGCTTGAAGGAGGGTGCCAACTCCATAAAAATGCCCCTTTGTCCCTTTTGCATCCATCATGACATGTGTGTACTTCCTGCACAGTGTACACATAAACAATAATAATTTTTAAAGCAGAAAATTGTTAAAATGAGGATGTCTTTTGTAAGCCAAAACAGAGATGGTTCAAACTCTATTGTATGTCTTAGTTACCTCTGGGGCTTACCCACAGAGTGATGAGTGTTATACTCTGTGTTCAGTGTTCAGTCTCTTCAGTTTTCTAGTCATTTTAATTTCTTCTCCTTTTAAATAACTCCTTAAAGAAATACTAAAACTTATAAAATCCTTATGAAAAAGTGACCCTACCCAATCATAAAATGCATTCAAAAAATTTATCTTTTACTTGTGCATTATTTAATAACTAATCACCCTGACAAAGTAGGAAGTATGAAGACATACAAAGTGAATAGCAATTTATTTCTGAGAAATCAGTGTATAGTGAACAAATGTTTAATGTCTGTATCTCTTTCACTCTCTATATAAATATATATGTATATAGATGTGTGTGTATATATATATATATATATATATATATATAACTTGATTGATAAAGGGCTTTTATTATGATAAAATTTAAATTTTCTTTGTTTGGCAATAAACCTACCCCCTCAGAATTAAACATTTTCCCATATCTCATGAAATTACATGATACCTTTGTTTATATATTTTGATATGGTAATAATTTAAATAGTCAAATGTACTAAATACATTTCAAGTACTATATTGCAAATTGCTATTTTCTTTGTTACTTTCCCAGGTCAAAAAACCCTTCTTTAATTATCTTTTACTATGCTTTTATTAATGATTATATATGACATATTTATTTGATTATTTTATTTTTGTGTGCATGCATGTGTTGGCTTATCTGCATGTGCACCACATATGTCCAGGTGTCAATGGAGGCCAGAAGAGGAGGTCAGAGGCCCTGGAACTGGAGTTATAGGCAGTAGCTGGTGTTTGGTTCCCTTTGGGTGCTAAGAACCAAACCCGGGTCGACTCCTCTGTAAGAGCACCAACTGCTCTAAATCTCTAGGCAGTATCTCTGGCCCCTGACCCTGCTTTTCTTTTCTCTATTATGAAAAGACTATTTCTGCACTATACATTTCATTACAGTGAAAATTCTGGGGAAAAAAATGAATTTTGTATCTTACACAACCAAACCATTTTTAGAGAACACTGACAGAAAATAACACCAGGGAGGTTGCATCATTAAGCTTATCAATAATGCTAATGAGTTTTCTATTGCCTAAGTGCTACAGTGGATATTATAGCACCGCCATTCTGGAGACAGGAAGGGCGATCTACAGTGGAAACTTTCAAATTTTTCTAAAACGCATACCACTTTATACTCTTAAACTACCTCAGTCTATCAGACAGATTTATGATGAACTTTGATATATGTGCAAGGAAGAAGTAGGAAGTCTGGAAGCACCATACCTTTGAGACATAATCTTATAGGCATCTGGCAGATAGCATCGGATGTTCTCCATCTGAGCAGGGTCAGAGTCACAGATCTTATCATCGGTCCTTCCATAGTTGGCACTCTCAATCATAATGACATCTGTGCCAGGACAGCGGAGCTCAATGGGATAGCTCTCACAGGAGAGCTCTCTGCGGACCACTGCCATGGGAATTGGGGCACGGCTGAAAGCTAGAGGAAGAGGTAGAAAAGACATCATCATCATCATCATTCACATCCAAATGCCAAATTAAGGCATTCTAAAATATTTTGAACATTTTTAAAAAACAACTTATTCCTTAACCTTGGCACATTTATTTAAGGAGAATTTTTTGGTCAATCTTATGAATTATGAATGCTGTATTTATCTGGCTATTATTACATTTATTTAGTCAATTCAGTTGAAATTAAGTTAATTTAACAAAGAAACAACACATAAACAAGGCATATCAACACAGCCCATGTTGGACTAAGTAGACAATTTGGCTGATTAAGCTCATCAGTCATATTTGTCAAAACATTACATAGCTTTAATCGGGGTTGTCATTGTCAAAAATATCACTAAGAACCAAACACTAGTCAGATGTCACTTTCTGCTTCTCACACTCTGTGTGTGTGTGTGTGCGTGTGTGTGTGTGTGTGTGTATGTGTGTGTGTGTGTTATTTTGTACAGAGCTCCAAGTTCAATTTGTTGAAACTTTCTTCCTTTTAACATAAAATTCATTCATTTCAGTAACCCAGTGGGGGGAAAAATGTACAAATGATGATGGTTAAAGGATACATTCCTGTAGATTATAATATCAACTACTTATTCAAATGACTTCTTAGTGTAATGTGAAATGTCTTCACAAACAGACATAATAACTTTTCTTCTGGATGCATTGTGCTCCTAAATTCCATGAGAGCTGCTTTAAAGTGTTTTTGTTTTTTCCTCTTTTATTTTCCTTCTCTTTCAGACTTAGACACACACACTTAGTTACAAAGAGGGAGAGTGACTAAGTTAAAAAAAAATAGAAAAACAAGGTTTTCTATTTTGTTCCTTTTTAATTATTATACCACCAATGGAAAGGCTCTGATTACAAAATACCAAGAGAGAGAAAACTCCGACAACCTAAGTATAGGTAATGAAATTATCTATTTCACTATTATTTGTTATCATAATTATATATATTTATATGGTATATATGTATATATATGTGTATGTATATATTTTAGGGTAACATTACTTTGAGCATTGTGAAGTGGGACAAGGGAAGCTCATATATGCTCTCTTTAACTTGTTTCCTTTTGTACTTCCTGAGGCAAGTCTGTTTTAGTAAGGCACACACTGTAATCTGTTACATGTATATGTACTTGCTGAGCAAACTGGGAAGCATGGTTGTGAAATCTGGTGAGTTTGCTTAAATGCTGTCCTTTAGACCTACACATTGTTTCTGAGACTGACTGAGGTAATAAAGGAAATATGAACCAGTCAAACTTTTCTATAAAAGATGGCCAGCAATGAATTAGTTAGTTGAGGACACTACACAAAATAATATAGCGTTTTCAGCTTTATACACACTGAATGAAAGTGTCAGAATAACAACTGCATGTGCACAATGGTTGGATCAAAAGTCTAGAATTGGGGAGCAGTATTTAGACTAAAACCATAGTAACATGGAAATTGCACAGGAGTGAAGAAAGAGATAGAAACAGCAAAGTTGAAGTTAGCAGGGGTCACTGAGTATTGGAAGGAATCTGCTACATCTTCAGTTGAGTTATACAACAAAAGAGCACTGTCTATTATATTACTGCATAAACTATGTGAACTAAACCATTTGTGATGACATTAAGGGAAAAGATCTTAAATTGTTATAGGAGAGGTGAATGAAACACCTTATTACTTCTCCATAAGCAATAATATGATGAAATAAAAATTGGTTGTAAATGTAAACATAACTGTCAATAAAACAGATAGTATCTGTATTCTGTGCTATTTGTTATAACAGAAAAAGAAACAGTTTAATAGTCTATATTTTAATTTATTTTTCATTACCTTCTTAATGGCATCTACCCCTTTATGCTTTGTTTATAGATTTGAAAAAATAAATAAGCCTCCCAGGAATTTTTTTAATAATGCAGAAGAAATGCATATTAGAAGGCTATTTTGTAGTTGCTTAATGAGAAAAAGTCATTCCTTTAAAAGGCTAACAATAAAGCACATATCAGGTCTCTGTTAAAGAACAAAGCAGTCTTATAACTTGGTGATTAAAGTCACAAGTTAAGAGACAGAGAAACAAATGATGCCCAGGATTAAGGCACAGACAAAATGGGTTGATATATGCTGCAGTGAGCAAAATCTGGTAGGAGCTGAGTATACAGAGATCTCTATAAATTTCAGGACATACATAGGATAACCCAGACAGGTAGTATATGTTTGTTCTGTTGCTTTTAAAGAGCATTATGAAGTAGTTTTTTTGTTTTGGTTTTTGGTTTTGTTTCCATATGTCTATCAATTAATCTTTGCTACTCTTCCACTGTGCTTCTCCTTGTCTGTAGCTACATTTAGCGACTCACTTCTGATGGATATGGTGTGGAAGCAATGACTGCAAGGCTTCCTGGAGTAGTTCAATGAAATCACAGGGCAATTTCAGCCTGTCTCTTGGATAATTTCCCTGTACAGTTAGTTACTTAAATTGGTGGCACTCAGTCAGCCCAATGGAGTAGTGGAAGGGTCTGAAGACCCGAGGCCCCCTACTGACAGCCACAGGAATTTACAAGGCACCAATGAGGGAGCCTGTAAGTCCCAATACCCACAGACTGCCCTTGTTAACTGCAACACTAGAAGAGTTTCAAACACTTACATCTAATGAAACAATCCCCAGATTCCTAATCCACAAAAATAATGAATGTTTTTGTTTTAACCAGCATGAGTTTGAAGCAACAGAGCAAAGCTCAGAGCTAAGCCTAAAAGAATATTTAGAACTGACACTGAACTATTGGGTACTGAATAAATACCAACCCAATGAAAGAAAAATATTAGAAACATCCCACGAAGATTAACTAATATTATTCAGTGGAATAAAATTAGCTCAATAGATACTATATGGACTGTATAAAATATGTATGGAAACAACACTAAGAAGATGATAAAAATGGCTTTCTAAATTGCATCCATAACAATTATAAGGGGGAAAATGATCTTTTGCAAGTTAAAAGATAAAAATGATTTACTTCCAGTGATTTATGAGGAAGAAGTTAATTAAGTCCTTTTACATGAAGACAAAGTACTATTTAATGTGTTTCTTAATTACAGATGGGGGTATGGTGCTAAAAGGGACATGTTTCTATTGCATTGGCAATGGCTTTGGAAAATACCTCATTACTAAAATTTTTGCCTAAAGTAGGTATTACCAATTTTCATCTTCAGTAGAGTCTTTGACACAATTTTATTCAATATGTGTGTCTTCTCTGTGCCATTGGTACATGCCAACACATTGATTTAAGGTATAAAAATATGTCTAAGAATGGTTGACAGTAAAAGTTTCATTAGAAGACCAAAGAAATATACACTCCACATTTATTTTAAAGGTGCATTTACCAGTACTAGCATTATTATAATATACAGAATTTAAGCAATAATTTCTTCAATAAATAATAATTTTAATATTTCAGCCCTTAGCTAACTGAAACACCCCACTAATTAAAATTGACATCATAAAAAGAAAAAAAGGACTATAAACTTCTATAGTCAAAAGCAAAGCATGAAATTTAGATAAAACAATGTAGAAATTACATGTAAAAGGAAGATTTCTAATGAAACAAACATTATAAAACTATCTTCAGTTACTATTTTGGCTTCGGAATATAAATACAAAGCTGTGGACTTCAACAGAAATAGTTCTGCGGAGGCTGTCTCAAAAGTAGCAAGTATTGGAATAAGTGAATGCACATGCAGTTGCTATTCCTTTTCAACAATCATCAAATCTTATTCTAAATTTTCTTCTAATTAAATTCACAAGGGAGATAATGTCCTAAATTCTATCAAATTTCACATTATCATAATTTTCTCAATCTCCCAATGCCAAAAATGTATGTTCAGCATGTCCTTAAGAATAAAAATTGTGATTTCATGATAAACAAGAAGTCAGGAAAATGATCACATATTTCAAAAAAACATAGAAAAGAAAAGAAAAATAAAACTTCTTAGGAGGCAGGAGCGAGGATAGGTGGGGCTGACAGGCAGAGCGGATCAATAGAAGGAGAAATGAGGAAGAAGGGAGCAACAAGAGAACAAGGGGTGCAGGTCATCAGGGGCCACCTACCCAGCTACACAGCAAGGCATAGAGTAAGAAGGGAAGAAAGGGATACAGGAATAGACAACCAAAAAAAGAAGGAAAAAGAAAGAAAGAAAAGAAAAGAAAAGCCCAGAGGGTTCCGTTCGGTTAAGAAAAGCTGGCAAGAAACAAGACACGCTAAGGTCAGGCATTCATAACCATGAATAAGTCTCCATGTATGATTTATTTGGGAGCTGGGTTGTGGGCCCCCAAAAGAGACAAAAAAGCAAAAAGAGTAAAAACAAAACAACAGTAACTGCTTGAAGCTGTTAAACATAAGAGATGAATGTTGTCAAAATTCTCCCTCGACTTCAGCATTACCTCAGGCCTCAGGTGGTCGTGTATAGTATAGAACAATATCTGAACAGTGTGTAGAAGATTCAGAGTTACAGCATGAAGTCAAGAAAGTGATTAAACTTCATTAGAGAAAATCTCAAAGGTTGGAAGTGGTGTCAGTTATGGGATAGGATGTTGGGATGTTAGAAAATTCAAAGGCAGAAAGAGGATATGGTACTGTGACTGAGAACATAGGAAATGGAAATTTCTATGTCTACTTGAGACAATGCAAGACACTTGCACTGTGAAGTCTGTAGACAACATAAGCAGAATACAGTAATTAACATGTGCTATGTATCCCATGAAGTGAACTTGAGTTGGCCCATAAGCACAAAACAACATACATGGACACATGCAAAGTGATTATACATTATTCCAGAGATAGTGCAGAAAATATAAGCGAGAAAATAGTGAAATCAGAGAGTGCCTTAAAATTAGACTCAGAATATAATTCAAAAATTATAAGAACCTAGATTACAGCATAAGGTAACATGAGTCTATAATTTATTCAAAAACATCAGAATAAGGAATAAGCACAATTAATGAGAACACATTTATTTAAGGAATAAAATAATGAAAATTGTTAAGCTTCTTAGTTGGTTTTCAAGTATTAAAAAAGAATTACTTCAATGAAAATGTATGCAATAAACACTTCCAGCATAACCATTCCCACTTGTTACCCCCGGAAGCTCGGCCCAGAACAGAAAAGGAGAACTGGCACACTCTTCTGTGAAGGCAACCAGCCTTGGAGGGACCAGTCACTGATGGTTCCCTGAGATGCATGAGCCAATTAGCCTAGACAAAATGAGTTTCAGAGAAAGTCCTTGTCTTAAGACTAAGGTGAAGTGAGTGTAGGTGGACATATGACCTTGAGCCCTGATTTCCACATGCACACATGTACATATGCACTGACATATACCTCTGCAAAGCCTTAAAAGAAATATATACAACACACACAGACATGTACACATGCACACACACACACACACACACATCTTGAATCTTCTTAAACATTGAGCCATGTCTCTAGCCTTGTCTTGAATTTTCTGCATGATAAATGTTACTTTGATTATAAGATGTGACTAAAGTGACCCTCATAAGCTTATTTCAGAAAGCTCTTAAACACTGGGCATGAAAAGTACTGAACTTTTGGTAAAAATGAGCCTTAGTAATCAAACATACCAATATTTGTCATTTGGGTGGTCTTAAGTGAGGCCAGCTCACACAATGGAGTCTTGCAACCACATGGAAGGGCCTCATCTTGAATAATTATAAATCTCTGTGGCATTTACTTTCATATGGCACAAAACAACACAGTATTATTGATGAAGAAAAGAAATCGTTACATAAATAATGGAGGTTTATTTTAATCATGAGTTGCTGTTATATAATTTATAGTATTTTGAGATGTTACATTGCTATAAAAACTACTAGTCAAAGAGATATAATTTAAATTTATTAAGGATTGGGAATTATATTTTTCAACTAAGGCAGATTAAATAATAGATTCTAGCATAGTTATTTTGTTAATTTATAACTGTCTTATAAATTACTCTTTTTAAAAATTTACATGCATATAATACTGGGTTTCTTCTTTCACTACATGTGGGTATCCTGAGTTTCAACTTTTAAATCTAATGGTGCACTGTGCTATATATTAGTTCACAGAAAAGAACTTAGAAAAACATTGAAAACTGAGAAAAAAATGTGTTTTCAATGAAGCACAAAATGACGCAGACAAAGAATAAATACCCACATAGTATTTACATGTGTTCAAGTTTCTTCCATACTTGAAGATCACTTATTAACTTCTACAGCAGCATTGTAAACACACTGGAATAATATCCACATTTTTAAGGTGATAAATTGCATGATTATACTGTTTTGTATGGTTTATGGTCTTGTTTTCCTTAACACTAAATCTATTAAGGCAAGTTTTGCCAAGAAAGGGTTTTAAAAGAAGACAACAGAATTTTCAAACACTCTTTTAACAAATGTTATTAAAATCTTCAAAAAACATAAACAGTTCACTTGGGGAAAAATTAATTCATTTGATGTGAACCTCTTATTATCTGTAAGCTAATACAATTTATTTATCTATCTACTCAACCATTCATTCGAAAAACAGCTGTTGAGTTTTATTATAAGCCAAGAAATGAGCTTTATTCTCTAGAAGATGAATATGAATGTAATGAATATGAATGCTATGAATCCTGTCCAAAAGCTATTAATTCTTAAGCAACTTTTGCAAACTTTGTATAAGTAGTAATGGATTAAATGAGGCTACTAATTTGAACTTCCGTCCAAGGAATTAAATCAATTCTCAATTCTCAAGAGCAGCAACAAAACATAGTGGTCAGCCAGTAACATACATCTAGGTCATTTATATACTGCTAGGCTTCTCTATGACTAGAAAACATTTATGTTGTGCTACAGAAAATTCTCACTACATATACTACTTGCCCTGAAAGCATGAGGGCCTGAATCTCTATCTTTTGACCCTAAGTAGCTGGGTGTTTTATCACATACCTCTAACCTCAGTTTTTGGGAGGTAGGGAAAGAGCGATCCTGGGATATTGCTTACCAGCCAGTATAGCCAGTTAGCAAATTCCAGATTCAGTGACCTTGGCTCAAAAATAACATGAAGAGCAATTGGAGGAAATACTATATTTTGATGTTGGTTCCCCACATACACATGTACAGTTATTAAATATAGAGGCATATACATTTTCAATTTTTCAGAGCATTGGCTATAAATGTTAAGTACTTTCTCATGATATTTCGTTCTGTTGCTTTCAGTTACAATGGTTATTTCTATAGCATTGTGTAATAGACTATAAACTATTAGGACATAAGAAAAGGAAAGAATTTGTATCCATTAATAATAAAGATTGAACTCAAAATCTAACTAGTCATATAATTGTAAGCAAGAGGATTAGAACAGGGACAGGAGAATAGAGTATCTAAGCTGGAGTAACCCTCAACATGCTTGTAGGTAATCTGTGTGGAACAAGATAAAAAGAAAATTAAATTGAAAAGAGGTAAGACTGGACAGTGAGAAAGACAAATATTCTAAATAACATCAAGTAATACAGACATCACATTTATCATATTAAAAGATAAATGAAAATTGAATGTAGAAAATCTGAGGTAGCAAAACAACTGGAAAGAAAGACTACTATCAAACAAAATAGATAATCAGAGTCACTTTATTGCCTGAATTGACAAGAAAAATATAAGAGGTCACTGAGATTTTGCAGCCTGTAAATGTTCTTGCTACCAATCTTGACAAACTAAGTTCTATCCCTAGGATTCACATGATTGAAAAAAGAGAACTAACTCAAACTAGTTGTCCCCTAACCTCCACACATGATCCATGCTATGTACCAACAAAAAATAAACAGAAAACAGGGAATAAGAAAGAGGGATGGAGTGAGGGAGGGAGAAAAGGAGGCAATTATATATAAAGGGGCATTGGTGATTCAGTAGAAAACCTGGATTGCTAAGGAACTGTGCCTAGATAGAATACTTACTGGAAAGACAAAGACTTTCTTAACCTTTCCTTTGTTTTGGTTAATTAATAACTACTACCAATTATATTGTTAGAACTGAGGTGTGACTTCTGAACAGACTCTATCATGACCATGGTTGCATATTCTTAACAATTATTTTTACTAGCTTAATATTAAAGAGGGAAAATTGGGATATATACCTAATAACTTTTACTGAGTCCCATTTGGGTGACTACTGTAAGTTACAATAACTTGGTGGTTCATAAACAACCTTTATAATTATGACATTTCTGGAGGTGTAAAGTCTAAGAAAAAATCATTGACATATGTTGTATCTAGTCATATTTCTTGGCACCTAGACTGTGCCAAGACAAGTTAGAGAAGAAATGCATCTCCCTGTGGCTTGTTAATCAGAGTCTTCATCTCATTCTTTAGGTTTAAGGCTTTTTTTTTTTATCTAATCAGTTCCCCAAAACTCCACCTCCTAATATCATCTCAGGTGGTAAATTGTAAGTATGATGCACATATGTAAATAGAGAGAGAAAAACATGCAGACTACCAAAGTCACTAAAACTTCCCTTGTACTTATCTTGACAGGACAGTTAAGACAGTTGTCCTTGACTGAACTGATTTTAACATTCTTATATCATGAGGAATCATAGGACTGTGAGTTGGTTCAATGAGTAAGACACCTACTGCCAAGCTTGGTCAACTGAGTTCAACTTCCACATGATGTTCCTTCCCACATGAAACAACCCTTCAAGTTGTCCTTTGACCTCCAAATGCCTCCCACCCCATGCACAAATCCACACTTACGCTCACAAAATAAATGTCTTAAGTATAATTGTGCATGTCTCCCCTTTGTCTACCTTTGCCATCTTAGCTAGTCATTTGCCTTAGAGTTGATCAGCTCCAGGGTGCATTAAACTTCTAAGAAACATTTTTTACTCTATGACACCTAGGTTCTTGTCCTGCAATTTCTACCAATTACAAAGTGTTTAGTAATTTCTTTCCTGCTCTAGATATCTATTTCCTTATCATAAAATGTGGAAAGTGAAGGAATTAATTAATAACATCCTTAAAGCTCACAGTACAAGTGATTGATGATATAATATGGGCAATTCAATTCTATGTCACATAGGTTGGGATGTTATATTTTAGTATAATAAATAGATTAGGTTTTTGTCACAAAAAGGAAAAAAAAGAAAACACTGACATCTAACCATCAAAATAGACACAAGGAATAATAAAATAAGCACATATGATTATAAATGATAATTGATATAATAGAAAACTGCTAAATTGATTCATGAAAATAACAGTTGAAAAAATAACTCCCTGATATAAACTGTGATATATGATTCATAATTTCACATATAGTACAATGTACTCACTTTCATCACAAATAGTAGAACTATGAAGACTATGCTAAAATGTCATCTCCTTGCCCCCCCCACCCAAAAGGTTTAAATTGTTCTAACATATAACAGAAGCACTAACAAAAGGTTTATATTGAGACTAATTGAGGTCAAGTGATGAAGTTCAAAGTTAGAGTACATACCTAGCAATCACAAGGCCCTAAGTCAAAACATTGTAACCCCCCCAAACACACACAAAGAATATCCTGAAATAAATGTTGCAATGTAATCAATCAGTAGGAATGGTATATTTAGTAGGCACTACTGCCAGGTTTAATTCCCACGATATTTAAAAAAAAAAAAAAGAAGGAATATAAAAAGAAAATAAAAGCAATGGTCAAGTAAATAAAAATGTAAATACATTATTGATAAGGAGAAAAAAGAAAGAAAATAATATTTCAAGTATTTATTAAAGTCCAACCTTTCCTGTCACAGGTTAGATCCTCAATCCTCGTGTTATTATTGGGTCCCACTCCCTCTTACATCAAAGTGAGATCTTATTTAGAAACAAGTCTCTGGGAGAGTAATAGTTAAATGATCCGCTTGTTCTTCCAAAGAGAAAGTTTGGACCCACATGTACACATAGAGAAGAGATGGTCATCTGCAACTAAAGAGAAGGCTGGAGGCTTCACAGTCATGAGCAAGAACCAACCAGAAACCTTCACCTCACATTTCCAGCCGTCAGAGCCTCAGGGAAATAAATTCTGATTTAAGCTGCCCAAGTTGTCATTCTTTGCCAGAGCAGCCCTAACAAATTAATAATCTCCTGTGATCTGAGTTCTGGGCAAATTCCCTCATAGCTCATCAAAATAGCTTTAGACATTTCATAATCATGGTTTTGAAATCATAAATCCTGGTAACACATAGTCTAGAAATCAATGGAAGCATAAGCAAATTATAGAGGAAGGCTGTTTTCTAGAATAATATAGTTAATCCACATTAACAGAGCCTCCAAACCAAAGTATCAGAGTCATTAAGCATAAATTGGTACAAACCCAAGTCGCACTGAATTGTATTTCTATTCTAGTTTCAAGTTTTTGTCATTTCAACAATATCAATTTTCATATATTAGAATCAATGCAGCCAAAATGGTGCATCATTAGATATAAATTATAATGCTACTTTTAAGCATCCTATGCAGAGATATGGCATTATACTTATTTATGTATAAAGATGAAAAAATATGACTTTTGCAAAACTAGTGAACAAAAGGTTAAATATTTTGAAAAAATTAAGTGACTGAAGCTGATGTTCCAGCTCAAGGCAACTTACAAAAAGAACTTCATTGAGACTTAAGCATTTTTCCAGAGATTTACTGGTTTTAGTTAACAAATATTTATGGGGTAGATATATAAAACTGTGTTTCACAATGAAGAGGAAAATGGACAGAGAACACTTGTTCTCTAAAAGGGTGGCAAATATGTATCCAGTAGAATTTCTGCTATTCTAAAATGACAAATAAATTCAGTAGGAGAGACAGCTCAGTGGTTAAGAGCACTGGCTGCTCTTCCAGAGGTCCTGAATTCAATTCCCAGCAACCACATTGTAGCTCACAACCAACTACAATAAATTTGATTCCCTCTTTTGGCATGTAGGTATACATGCAGGGCACCCTAACATAAAATATAAATAAATAATATTTTTTAAAGCTATTAGGTCAAATACCTCCAAGAAAGTGTGTCTCTCCTCCTTCCCCTGCTTCCTTAGTAATTTATTTTGTTTTGTTTTTACTCAGTAAGATACATACATTTATTTGTGTAGAAAATAAGACTCATCAGGAAACTTGTTACTTGTAACACATCTAGAGCTAAATGAGATTATGAATGAGATACAAATTGAACAGTTACATCTTGATGAATAAAAGGTCTGCCCTCCTCCATAACACATGTTGTTTTCTCAACAATGTTCTTATGACATAGGATGAGAAATGCAATCCAGTCTTCCAAATTATTTTAAAACAGCACTTTAAAATGGTGACAGAGGAGAAAACTGAGCTTTTTATTTATTTATTTATTTATTTTAAGAAAAGGTGTTTAGTATGCAACCACTACTTCCCAAGAAGGGAGCAGGGTGGGGGTGTGGGTGCTAGAATGGTGCTTAAAGATGCTTCATTAACTGTTGTGACCAACTTGAATTAGCTCATGAAATTTAAAAACATAATGCCTTGTATTGCATAAATCCATCGAGTTACCAACCAAGGGTTTAAACACTGACAAAAGGGACATCCAGCAGTGTTCCTCAGCTTCTCCTTTCTATTTTCTTTCCAGTCAAGTTATGAGTGGCTGAGTGCTAGAGTGCTAGTTAGGTGTAACAGACTCATGCAGGGCTAGGGTGGCTGGGAAGGTTTCATCAGTCCAGCCTGGTTAAGTGGAGGCTAACAGCATTGGAAGGGCATCCTTAGTGGGCAATGTGACTGGAAATTGCATCTGGAAGATTTTACTAGGCTCTGTGTTGTAACTTAAGAAAAGTAACTGGAGAGAAAGATGCATGAGACAGGGTTCAAGCAGAGGGTTTTTTTGTTTGTTTGTTGTTTTTAATTAGGGCAAAGGATCATAAAAAGGGGAAAGGGGATAGGGGCGGCCAGTCTCCTGAGACAGGAGTAGCAGAAAAGAGGAAAGAGGGGCAGAGGAGGGAGGGGAGAGAAAGAGATAGAGGAACACATAGAGAGAGGGAGAGAAAGAGAGAGAAGGGTGGAAGGTAGGCAGAGCCCTTTCAAAGGGAACCTAGTGAATATGCACAAGTGGTACTTGCTCTTAGTGGCTGCAGTTGAGGGCTTTTCTTGTCAGAACCCCAAGGATAGTCCAGTACAGATGTTTGAATACTGATACTCTCACCCTGTGAATCAGTACAGGGTAGTTCCAGATTAAAGGGAAAGGAAAGAGAGCCTTGTTAAGGACAAAGACCTTGAGAGGATATATTGTTTATGATATAATGAAGGTAGCCTGGAGATCAGAATGCAAAGCTAGCCTCAGCCTCAGAGGCCAGGCAGTGTTGGTTTACGCCTTTAATCCCAGCAGCCATACCAGGTAGCCACAGAAGCTGGGCAGTGATGGTGAACACCTTTATTTCTAGGACTAGAGAAGCATATAAGTCAAGAGCAGGGTCTCATAGCTGTCATTCCATATTCAGTATTCGGCATTCAGTGTTAGGTAATTAATTTCCAGTCTCAGCCCCAGCCTTGGTTGAGGTAAGAACTCTCTAGTGGCTAGCTAGGATTTTATTATTCATGTTAGAGACATTATCAAAGAAAGGGAACATATAGGGAGTATCAAGTACATATCAAGTAGAGTGTCAGATTCTGTTCTTCAAAATTACTTTTACAATTGTAATCATTTGCTATCGTATTGCAGGTACGTTCATCCACAGCAACAACCAGAGTGGAGATGAGATGACAACTCTCTTGAGCAGTTCTTGCCCACCTTTCTATATGGCTTCCAAGCATCAAACTAAGGACATCAGGTGCTGGGTATCAAATTCAGGTCACTTGATTTGCACATAAAGTTTTTTTTTTTTTTTTTTTTTTTCTGCTGAGCCATCTCACCAGCCCCCAAAGTGATTTTTTTCTTCCATTTTGTAAGGTATATAACACCAAACTAAAATTTACATAATGATGTAAAAACATTATATCATTTCTCCTTCAGGTAGCAAGCTATACACACTGATAGGGACATAAGCAAATAGGATACAAAGGTGTAAATATTTTACTCTTGATTTTCTTGTTGTCTACATTTTTTTGTTATTTGAGACACACTTTCTTCTCCTTATGTCACTGGCAAGAAAAAAAGTAGCATATAACAAATATGTCAGCACTCTAAGTACAAAATATTATAAAGCATGAACATTTGGGCTGGGAGTACTGACTGCCAGTGTCAGAGTCACTGACTATTAGCGAACAAGAAAGAGCCAAATGCATACTAATCGTACTAAATGCCATGGTGGGTGCAATCCAAGCTTTTATTTTTAAACTTTTCCATTTTCTAATTTTTATTTAACTATCCACCAAGGCCATAAACAAAGGCAACTCATACTGGCAGATGATGGACAACTGAATGAAGATATGCAACTCACTAGACAAAAATGAACAAGGATAGAAACACAATTCATAAGCAATGAGTCATCTCTCTGCAAATAAATCAGTTCATTTATGGTTTAGACAACAAAAGCTGGAATGTTATGTGGGTGAGGGGGTGGCAAGGATTGGGGATAGTCATGGTGATGACAGCAATAATTAAGTAGGTACCCTACTGAGTGCTTAGTCTGGGCCAAGCACAGTGCTAAGTGTATTATACAAACTCTCATTTATACCTTACATAGAACAATATGTGATGAAAACCATAATCCTCAAGGATGACTAAGCTCTCACTCTGTATCAATACCTCTGCTAGGAATTATTCTCATTAATCCTCATTAAAATGATTTTACTACAATGTCAGCATTTACTTCTTAAGGCAATAATTTTTGTATACTCTCCCATTTACCAATAAAGCAAAAAAAAAAAAAAAAAAAAAAAACTGGAGTCCTATGACCATTGTTCAGTAGCACTTTGGAACATTAACAGGGATTTGGATATAATAGATATGTTCTTGGGAGCCTAGAATGTGCTGGTGCCAGAAGCTTAATAGGATTCCTCTTTAAAGTAAAATAGGCCCATTGTGGCAATCCTAAGAGATACTGAGCAAAACAACTACATAATAACCAGGATGTGTGCCCAGCTATTTTAAAGATGGGAGATCTGAATATATACATAGGTGATAGAGATAGACAGGTAGATGGATAGATAAGTGATAAATAAATGATGTGTACAGACAGACAGAAGTTAGGAGATAGAGAAGAGTGAGATAAGATGAGAAGTAAGCAGAGATCTAAAAAGTAGAGGTGACTTATTGATACTTCATCTCTTTATTTAGTAAAAGACAGTATGCTTTTCTTAATTATCTCAAAACCTTTGAAACTTTAGGAATGACATTTGATATGCACGTAACACACTTAAAGTTACTTGTTGGGTTGTAAGGGAGTCACACATAGTTCCTTTTTTGGTTTCATAAACCACTCTGAGTTTCTTTCTGCAAAATGGCTGAAGCCATCATAGATCTCTACCATGCTTTGTAAAGAGAGTAATCTGAGTATCTTTCTGACAAAATGGCTGGAGCCACCATAGATCTCTACCATGCTTTGTAAAAAGAACACAAACAAAGAAAGGAACAAAAGAAAATGCAGATAACAAACTCTGATCAATGATGATTCAGAACCAAAGATCTCAAGAGTAAACTTTCATTGTAAAGAAACCATACCCGGTGGGAGATTTCTAGGGTTATTTTTGAGTGCTCTTATTAATTGTGACTCTAGGGACCTGAAGCACTTTAGTATTAAAGAGTGAAAGACAAGCAGCCATCCTGCTGGATAATTTTACATTAGTAATGACTTATAAATGCCAGTAAAAGACAGCTCTATCCACTGGGACAGCAATGCCATCATTAAAATGCCCAGTACTATAGTGGCATACATTGATAATAAATGGGTTATCGACTTCTACTGTTTTATTTTCACTAAAACTACATTGTGAAATCTATGGACTCCAGCAATTCCTGGTGCCCGAGGTCTGTGAATCAATGACATATTTGTAATAAAAGCAACTGACCCATGCATCCATTAAGAATCTGTAATGGAAATTAGTTTTAGATTATATATGTATATGAGTGTTTCTGCTATTTAAGGATGAAGTAGTCTAATGTGTGTCTGTGTTAAGAATCATTTCAACTGAGAGCACATTAAAAATTATTAAGGGAAACAATACTTTTATTTAGGCCAAAATCATTATGTGTCTATGAATATGTTTTAGAAGAAATGGTCTAAATATTGAGACTACTTCCTATTTCATCACCTTTAGCCTCATACCTATTATTTACCAATGTTGCATTTATCTGTTTCATATTGTTATGAGCCAGAGAACAGACTGAAGGCTTTCAGGTGGGACAGTTGTTTTGAGGTTGGTTTTGAACTGACATCTCTTTTGCAAAAGTTATTGCCTATATTTCTATACTCTGAAGTCAACATAGAATATACTATTTTTGACTTATTCTTACAGAATTTGAAGTCCTAGGAACAGTTCAGCTCATGTTATCACATTGTAAAACTGGAGATGAGGAAGGCATGCCCCCCCCCCCCCAGTGTGCTCTCAGCCAGCCCTACAGGGATCACCACTGCTACCATCTCTTATACCTTGGATCCAGCCACCCTATTCAGTTAGTTTTAGTGTTCCATACTGTCTCTTGAACTACTAAGCATCTGACAAGGTCACATTCAGCTTTGTGGGCTTAGCACCTACGTTTTATCATTAGGAAGGCCTTCATCTTGCTTAGGGAAGGCTGGCCTTTGGACGATTATGTTACTGCTCTGTTCAAAGATTTGTTATTTCCCAGAGATGATCCTAAGTCCCTATTCTTTCCCAACGAACACTGAACCCTACTAGCTCATCCCCCACACCCATGGCAAATTCCCCATATTCCTTGCTCATTTTCTGAGTCCTTCCCCACTTCCTCAAATTCAATTCTGTCCCAGAATCCTGTTCTTCAGATATTCCATTGCTCTAAAGTCACTTTACCCTTGAGTTCTTCAATGAGCATGTTTCCTAGAGATCCCACTCCCCTTCCCCTGTCTTACTATTTTCTCTATTGCACATGTAAATCAATGAAATACTTTTAACATAATTCTCTTTTTAAACACACACACACAAACACATACATATGTAAACTATATATATGTGTGTGTGTGTGTGTGTGTGTGTGTGTGTGTGCATAAATGAGTCTAACTCATTAAGACTACGCTAGCCTCATGCCCTATAAAAGAATTCTTATCATCATAGTTTTTAGTTCTCTCTCTCTCTTTCTCTCTCTCTTTGTAGTACTTACATAGGTGGTGGTTAAAAAAAGTAAAAGATATATATATATATATATATATATATATATATATATATATATATAAAATTTTCATTTATGTGTATGCATGTACATACTCGCTTGTGCAACAGGCGTATCCAGGTGTCAATAGAGGCCAGAAGAGGCACCAGCTTGCCTTGGAGCTGGAAATACTGGTGGTGGTGGGTGTTGAAAAATGAATCCGGGTCCACCACAAAAGCAGCAAGCAATCATTGTCATGAAAAAGCTCGTGGGAGACCTTAGTAGATTCCATGGCAGGTTAGGTTGAACGAGGAGGGAGGACAAACATGGCAGGCAGACAGAGCTTAAGTGAGAAGTTTTACTAGAAAGGGAAGGGAGCAGGAAGGAAAGATAAAAGAGGTAAAGAGACAGATACTGGACAGGAAAGAACAGGGAGACGAAAAAAAAGTCCTATCAAGAAAGAGGAAGGGGAAAGACAGGAGCAGAAAAGAGTGGAAAGGAAGCATAAGTGGGCGGGGTCTGTCATTTAAAGGAGTCCTTCAACTGCCTGAGTGTATTCTGCCAGGTGACAGGGGCAGGCCAGCGTAATGCCTGAATCCTTACAATCATACTGCCAAACCATGTCTCTAGCTCAGAGCCAACTTTCCATACTTTTCTGCTCTCTGCCTTCACAAGAATGTTTTCCACATGGGTGTATTTTGTCTATCGCCCCCATTCCACTGTATTGTTCTCAGTATTTGGAACACAGATACTTAATGAAACCAAGGCTGAACACATATATTACAGGCTCCATTTTCCTAAGAGCTTCATATGCCTATAGAGCACATAAGGCCAGAATTCTAGTACCAGTTAGAGGCCAAGTACATAATATGTAAAAGTAAAATGTGTAAGCGCCGTCTTCGCCTTTTAAGGAACAGCTTCCTGTTACCTAAAGGAAATAAACGCATGCTTATGGAAGTGTCCTCCTCTTCTATACCAAGGCAGAGAGACATATTTACCTTCTGAGAGGCAGAATTCAGGGTCTTATTAAGTAGCCTGGACTAGCCTGTAACTCATTAAGACTACACTAGCCTCATGCCCTACAAAAGAATTCTTATCATCATAGTTTTTAGTTCTCTCTCTCTCTCTCTCTCTCTCTCTCTCTCTCTCTCTCTCTCTCTCAGTAGTACTTACATAGGTGGTGGTTAAAAAACAAGTAAAAGAAAGCATAAACAAAAACAAGAACCAAACACTCCCTCGGGAGAAAAAGCTTTTATAAGAAAATATAGCCACTTCAATGCAAAAACTAAGCAGAATTTTGAAAAAGGCTCAAGTCTGTTTCATAGTAAAGGTCTGTAGCTAGTGTAATATAAATTATCATTAAAGAGCTATAATTCCAAACTTGAGAAAGCTAAAAATAGTTCTTTAAAATCTTACAAGTTAACATGGGTTACATGGTATTCCAAAACAAAGAACTGAAAGAATGTCCATTGGATTTCTTCCCCCCCCCCCCCCTTTAACAGCTTTCACTCAAAAAAAAAAAAAAAAAAAAAAAAACTCTCTGTGGAAGCACAGCTCAAGCAGTAATTTAAAGAGAATTCCACATAACATTGATATGTAAATTTAGATTGCTTCAGCTCAACCACTCTTCATTTGCATAAGCTAATTTAAAAATGGGCTGTTAACTCTGCTCCTGGCTTCAAAAAGTGGAAGCCCCAAGATGTCAATCCTAGGAGTTAATTGAGAAGTTTAGAGAGCTTGGGCCAAGTCTACAAAACATCTTGTTGCCTAGACACTGATTAGCCTAGCACTTCCACCAGGCAAGACATTAAGAAAGAATAAGCACTTGAGAAAAGCACGCACAATGATATTAGATAATTGAAACTTCCTTTCATCTGCACTTGTTATGGCAGAAATTATAATTATTCCTATCTCTATGTTGAGGCTATCTAGTAATCAATACTTCTTTGTGAAGGGAAAAAAGTCATGTGGCTCATCTAGCCAGTTGTGTAAGCATTGTCGAGGCAAACTGCATTTTAATGCTAAATAGCTTAAGTTGTTTAGCTTTGCTTAGAATTCTGCGAAGTGTTTTTTCTTCGTGGGAGAATAACTGTTACATTTTTAACCCAGCTAAAGAAAACTTCTCCCTTGCTCCCCTGATTCAAATTATATTTACCAGGTTAGCCTTGAGTACTGAAAGTTTGTTTACATATATTTCTTTATATGTACTTCTATTAAATTTGCTTTTTAACAATTTCAAACATCTATATGGTTCATTCTGATTACTATCACTCCTTGTATCTCTTTTCCACACCTAATATAAGCCCCCTCTTCCTTACAAGTCCTTTCTAGTTTATGTTTCTCAAAATTAGCATAGAATGAGTTACACACAATTATGAGATGTTTTTCCAGCAAAGTATATTTTAGTGAAACTCCTGACCTCCAATCTCTCCACACCCAGCCATCGCCAACCACATCTGTAGCCTCCCCCACACCAACATGTACATCTTTCATGTCCCCCCTGTGTCATTTTGCCCAAAGAGACTTATTTATGTTCAATATACCTCCTTTCCTTCTCATTTATAGAACATTTGATATGAGTCTGGTTAGCCAATTTACTAATACCTCCTCATGTGAAACATAAGCTTATGATTTCTGCCCATTTGTAAGAGTGACAGGAATCAGCTTATAACTTAAGTTTAAGGTTTGAAATACTTAAACTAGCAAAGAAATGAAATGAAACCCAAATAATTGGAATGCTGGGTGGAATTTGCTAACCACTGGCCCTGAGATAGCAGGATACCAAGAATTCACACTGCCCCTCCTTTCAGTGACTCAGCAGGTGGTACATAGGGGCCTTAAGAAACAAAGAGATACATTCTGGTTCCACTGTCTGAGGTCCCATAGACTGCTCAGTCCTTCTAGCTGAGACCCTTATTCAGGGGGGCCTGAGTCAGTCCCATGCTGGGTTCTCAGTTATCAGTCTGGGGACCCATTAGCTCCTCCTTGTTCAGGTCAGCTGTCTCTATGTGTTTCTGCAACCTGGTCTTGTTTGTCCTCTCCATCTGCATCTGAGTTCTAGTTTCAGTCAGTATTTAGGTATGGGTGTTTTCTTCTGTTTCCAACAGGTATTAGATGAGGGCTTCATTGATAAGTTAGTTGTTGATCTCACTATCCGGGAAGGGCATTTAAGGTAGCCTTTCCACGGTTGCTCAAATTGTTAGTTGGCAGCAGGCTTGAAGATCTCTAGACCTTTCTTTGGGTTCAGTTTTCTCTTCAAACCAATATTGGCTCCCTCTTTTATGTTCTCTCTCTCTCCTCTCTAGCCTCTCTTCTATTCCTACCCTGACTCAATCATCCTGGTCGCACGTGTTTTCATCTCCTCCCCCTCTCTTTCTCCTACTTCTCTCTCCATTCACTGCCCCCCCACTTCCCCTGTGCTCTGGAGGGACTTGTCCCTTCCCACTTCTGTTAGGGTCTTTATATGAATCTCTTAGAATACACCTTGTATCCTAGTTCCTCTGGTGGTGTGAATTATAGGCTGGTGATCCTTTGCTCTAGGTCTAAAATCCATATATGAGCGAGTACATACTATATTCCTCTTTTTGTGACTGGGTTACCTCATTCAAGATGGTTTCTTCAAGTGCCATCCACTTGCCTGCAAATTTTAAGATTCTATTATTTTTTCTGCAGAGTAGTATTCCATTGTGTAGATGTGCCACATCTTCATTAATCATTCTTCAATTGAGGGGCATCTAGGTTGCTTCCAGGTTCTTGCTATTACAAATAATGCCTGGTTCACAAAAGGACCTTGCGAACACATCCCCCATGGAGGGATATGGCCTTAACCTAGAGACAGGAAAGAAGTCCTAGTCCCTATTTCAAATGACCTGTCAGATCTACATGACCCCACCCTGGATGGCATTGCCCTACAGGTGTAATTGGGGTGGGGGGATGGGAGGGGAGGGTGGTTCTTGGGGGTACCGACCTAAACTGGGAGACTCTTCATTCTGAGGGTCTTACAGGTTTAATGTGTTTGAATACGGAACTAGTAAAAGATATTTTATGTGCATAAAAAATCTACTTGTTATCATATATGGCTTTGATAAAAAGGAGACAAAAACTGGTGAAACCAGGCAGAAACCTCAAAACAACAATTCTAAATAAGTCTTAGGTGTAGGAACCAGTGTGGGAGGCAACTTCTTGTCCTGTTTCTTTGTTATCTCCTCAGTAGTTCTCAACCTTCATAATGCTGTGATCTCTTAATACAGTTCCTCATGTTGCTGTGACTCCCAACCATAAAATTATTTTCAATACCATTTCATAATGGCAATGTTGCTACTGTTACAAATTGTAATGTGTATTTGTGTTTTCTGACAGTCTTAGGTGACACCAATGAAAGGGTCATTAGACCCCTCTAAAGAGGCCTCAACTAGTGGTTGAGAGCCATGGTCCTGTAATTAATTCAGACATGATGTACATATATACCTACTTAGTACTGAGCATACAAGCCAGGACTTTAAGACTGCCAAGCAAGTACTAAAACACCAAACTATAGATCAGGTTCCCTTAAGATGTACTTTAAATGCATAAATAACTAGTTACCAAACTGGTAAAATTGCATTGTTAAAATGAATTTATCTATAAAATGCTGTATGTTGTAGAGAGGTACGATCCACATTTTAACACAGTGTGTGTATATGTGTGTGTGTGTGTGTATACAAATGTTCCTAGATTAATTATGAAGTTATAACTCACTAAAGAAGTTGCTAGGTTGAATATGGTTGATGAATCTAACCTTCCAAAGACAATAAACACAGTAAGATGAAAAGTAACAGTGTTTAGCAGTGAGATTTGGTGGTTGATTTGAAACAGCAGGTGGCATGAACCCAAACACTGGAGGAGTGGGAACTGTTAATGCTAAACCGAGGAAAAGATCAAAATTTGTAACCTGGAACATGGTTTCTAGTGAATGCATATCATTTTTAAATGGGGTGAAGTAATAAAATTTAAATTGAACTTATATAGATACTTACATAAATATATGTTATATATCATACACATAATATGGAGATCCATTAAAAATCATGAACTTAGGATTTTTACGATATTAGAGGCTTTATCACTCTGTAATTGCTAGCATAGGTTTTTTTTTTTTTTTTTTTTTTTTGTGAAATCCATGCATGCCCTGAGATTTGATTCATTCTCCAATATTTTCTCTCTGTGAATCCATGTTTTAGTCCAGGAATGACTATATTTGTTGGAGATTAATGTGTGCAAATTGTAATCTGTGCATATTACCTTATAATTAGGGATTAAACAGCCCAAGAGGTAAGAAAAAATCTTAACAAAATATCTCACATCTAATTCCTTATTTATTGCTATAAATGTTGTCATAGCTTGCAGTTAGCCCAGCATGGCATTGCTGAATAAAAAGTGGTGTTCCGTAGCATGCAAGATACCCATAAATAAATACTTACAACTCTGGCTAAAATCATAAATTTTGACACAAAATTCTATAAACATCACTATGCATTTGAAGATATATAATTTGCAAGTTCATTAAAATGACAACAACAAAAACATAAACTTCAGGGGTCTAAGTAATTACTATATAGTAACAAAAAACAGAGCCAGAGAAACAATAGAATCTTATTCAAACTAAAGGGAATGTGGATCTTGAGGCAGCTGTATACCTGTGATAAAACATGAGTTGTTATGTGAAAAGATATGATAGTAGTGCTGTAAGTAGTACTTCAATGATTAATTTTCAAATGTTTTATATAAACATATCTCTGTGCGCATACATACACAAGTACATGGACATCATTACACATACAGGAGTTCACACCCCACACAAATACAACCATCAACTCATACCACAATACCACAATGACAGTAGAGAACAAGAAGGCCTCAACTTACAATGTAAATGCTGAGATACTTAAGAATCCCCTGGATTTATAGAGCAATTATTTAACAAGGTAACAACTTAGTCAGCCAACTCCCTGGATTAATGATCCATAAATTAATAAATATACCACGGCTTTAAAGCTCAGTCCTAACTAACCTTTTAAAATCAATTAGCCTCGCAAAAAGAATGCGGGGCTCATATGTACATTTTTCCTTCATCACCCCTTAACTAGAAATATTACCAAGTCAGCACTTCCAAAAACAAAATATATAGAAAGTTTTCTGTATTGAACCAGAAAATGATTCAACAAAGATCAAAAAACCCCAAAGCCATCTGAATACTCACAGTACCATAGTGTATGCCTAATTACAAGGTAGATGGATTGGTTCATGTGCAGACCTGAGTTGCCATGAAATAAACCTACAAAGTGTGTAATTCTCTTTTCCAAATGAAGTAAATTATTTTAATCTGTTTCACTGACTTTTTATTAACAACACTGTCTAGCCATTCAATACACACACACACACACACACACACACACACACACACAACAAAACAAGTGTGACACTGTGCTGTCTTCTCAATCTAACTGAATCAGAAAGACTTTGTGTCTGGCTAATTCTGGTATGTGACAAAGTGAAATCATGAGCCTAGAAACATTTTTTTGCAAAGATGAATGAAAACAAACATATTTTATATGTTTACAAGAAATTTTTCTTTCAACAAATATACTAGGTATCATATGAATCTCATGATAGAACCGTCCTGGAAGTTTACTGGAAGTAAACTTTATTGCTGAGGTTAATGTTATAAGTAGACTGCATAGAAACTAAAATTGTATCAACTTACTAGATGATCACGTTGTTTTTAAGTTACTAGATTCATGAACTTCATAGTTCTAATCAGAAACATTATTTTAAAGTGTGGTTAAGATTAATGAGTTGTATTCATTTTTCAATGTCTTGTGAGGTGTACTAATCATTCCACTGGAAAAACATTTTAAATATCATGGTATCTAATAGTTTACAGGGATTGGAATAAAAGTGGGGAGACAAATCCTACACACACACACACACACACACACACACACACATAAACACACACAGAGAGAAAGACAGAGAGAGAGAGACAGAGAGAGACAGAAAGAGAGAGCTATAGCTCTTTGAGGAGATTCTTATTTTGTAGCTTGGTCTGGTCTAGTATTTGTTATGTAGATAAGGATAAAACTAAAGTCACCACAGTTCTCCTGCCTCTGCCTCCTGAGTACTAAAATTAAAAGCATGAGCCACCAGGTTCAACTAGAGTAAACATTTTAAATTACATGAATATAGCATCTTCTCTTCCACTGAGACTTGGAGTAGGATGATGGGATAAACAAGAACTGATGACCACATTTGCCAAAGAAACAGTCTCTGTTCAAAGGTGGCAATCAATTGAGAATTGCACAAGCATTTCCCACATCAATGCAAGAAAGAACAGTCTAAACAGAGGGAATAACCAACACAATGTTCCCTAGTGAGAGCTTTGTTAGGAACAGCCACTTCTGTGTGAGTTGGGTGCAATGGGTGAGAGCAGAGCAGCCACTATTGGCTGTCCAGAAAAAAGGAATGCACACAGGAGTATACGTTAAGTTTACAGTGAATTTATTGACATAGAGTTTCCACAGGCTACCACTTTAAGTAGTAAGAAAATGTACAGTCCTTCTGTAAATCCTTCACCATTAATTGGTCCACTTCAAAAGTGTCCATTAAATTTTGTAGAACTGTTGGGTCCATAGCCAAACTATAGTGTTGGGTTTGATAAAGAGAAAAGCTCTGAAATATATTTCCATTTAAAGGGCAAATGAACATTTGTTTCCTTTGCAGTTCACCTTATTCCCTTTATTTACATGCATTTCTTTCATTGCAAATTTGTGATGTATGGATAATTGTTGGGTTTAATAACTGGAAAGAAAATATGGTTCTTATAGGCTCCAGTAGATTGTCTTAATTTAGATGTAAAGTGACATAAATGAGGCATCAGATATGATAAGAATATAAGAATACACATGGTTTAGAAAAGGAAAGTCTAGTAGAGAAACTGACATCCTGGTAGACTGTCCTGCTTACTGCGGACTGAGATGGAGCAGTATCCTGCTTTGTTTAGAGCATAGGGTCCTACATACCACAATCAGAGCAACATAGATATCTCTATCCATGCTATTTTTAGATCATAAGAACATTTCTGAAAGCTTAGTATAAAAGGGGGCAAAGGAAGCAAGATGGATTTATGTCTGGGGAGTGCTGCTTAAGCAGCTATCTTGGCTACTGAGCAACTATGACTTAAAATATTCGAGCTTCATGTAAACCCTTGTCCTATCCACACAAATGTGTGTGTGTGTGTGTGTGTGTGTGAGAGAGAGAGAGAGAGAGAGAGAGAGAGAGAGAGAGAGAGAGAGAGAGAGACAGGTAAAATAAAAGAATTGTGATGATAAAATATGATTCAAAAATTAAACTGTGAGATAAGAGAATATGATACAGTTATGCTTACTGAACTAAATTACTCTAAAACTATAGATAGAGCTCATATATGTCATTTACAAAGAAGGGCACAGCTCAGCTTAGGGTGACCTTAGAATATCTAAGGCCTGTGATTCCCATGCCAAAATTCAAAATAAAATAAAAATCATCTATACGCCCAAAATAGTGATAAATAAGATGAACATGATAATACCATCTACAGGGATTAATCTTCAAGGTAAGCTTGACTGGATTCATAGTCACCTAACCGATGAATCAGGAACAACTGTAGGTGGGTGTGTCTTCACTTGCATGCCCAGGGACAATTAGCCCATGAGAACACTACCTAATCAGTGAACTGAGCCTCTAAGGAATCAATTGAGGGATTATTGAGAAGTGGTGTAATGTAGGAGGTTGGACCTACATGAAGGATATAGATTACTGGGGTTCCATCTGTCTTCCTGTACCCTCTTCTCTAATTCAGTGAAATGAAGCAACTAAGGAATAAATCCTGTGAATCCATGAGCTAAACAAATAATTTCTCCAGAAGATGGATTCCATTAGGAATTGTAGTTTTAGTAACACCAAAGTAATTTATACAGAAAATTGGCATTAGAAATAGTGAGTTAAAGTGCTTAAACTTGTACTTTAACTTTTTTAGGCCTTTGAAACTAATCAGAGGGTGAGGAAGCCTGGATACAAAAGGTACCATAAAGTAAGGTCGCTAAATCCATTGGAACTCAATCACAATATCAAGTTCCTGTTCTTGATGCCAGCTAAGAGGCAAATACCTACAGGATTTTATGCTTGCCCTTTTGGACTTCTGGTCTTGTTTTGACCATACCACTTCTTTCTATGCTTCTCTATTACTGCCTCCTGGAATGGGTATATTTACTCTATGATATTGTATATTGGGAATAAAAAGATTTATGAGTTTTCTACAGTCCACCACTAACAGTTAAACCATTAACTAGGTCACAGAGGAGACTCAAAACTTAGAATTTTGATCAAGATTGAACTAATTTTGATCAAAGTTGAACTGATTCCATTTTGCACCTTGACATGGGTGTAAGTTTTTGGAAGTTGGAAACAAAACATTATACTTTAAAGTATCAAGTTGACAAGAAATAGGCATTTGATGATTAATCTCATGACTGTATTTAGAATCAACTTCAAGACAAATGAGGCACATTTTTATATATGTCTATGTGGCTGTTTGTAAAGAGGGTTAACCAAAGAGAGAAGACCAACTCTGAATGTTGGAGACACAGTCTCATGGTTTGTGAGAATGGGCAGAATAAAGGGGGGAAAAAGAGACATGGGGGGCAGCATTTCTTTACCCTGTCTGTCTCACCACACCCCCCACCATTCCTGAAATGAAAAGAACCCTATGTAATTTGAATTCCCCTTTCATAAGTTGTTTCTTTCAAGTACTGTGGTCATATCAGCAAGAAAAATAAGATATACCATCTGTGTGAATGCTTAGGAAACAAGATGTTCTATCATTCTAAGAACCAGGCTACATTTAAGAAAATAATTACTGGTCTGGAGAGATGATTCCATGGTTAAGAGCACTGATGGTACTACCAGAGGACTCCGGTTCAATTCCCAGCACCCACATGGCAAATAACAGCTATCTGTAACTCTAAGTCTGACACCATCACACAGACATGCTCATAAAACAACAATGCAAATAAAAAATAATTTAAAAAGGAAAATTATTACTAAAGAATACAGAGAAGAGGAAGAAGGATTAACAATTACTAAGATTGTTATGATGAAGTTTGTTTTTTAAGAGTGTGTATATGGGGGAGCACATGTACACACACACCAAGGTATGTGTATATGAGTATAGCTACCAATAAAGACAATAGTGTGCATGAGATCTCCTGGAACTCGAGTTAAATGTAGGATTGGCTTTCCTTATATGACTTCTAAGAATCAAACTTGGGTCCTCTACAAAAGTAGCATATACTCTTAAGTGCAGACCCATTTTCTCCAGCATCATCTACTAGAAAAATTAATATTGCCCCTAAAATAAACAATTATTAATGCACAACTTTATCTTACAGTTAAGTTGGTCAAATCTGCCCTTGTGTCTCATTGAGCTACAATAAGTAAGAGGGTTTGTACTCCTTTCTGCTCTAGTGGAATAAATTGCAACTTCTTAGACTCTTACTTGTTCATGCTCAATGTATGTTTTGTTGTTTATCTAACTTCTGTTTCTACTTCAAAGGGTCTTGTGACTCTTTGACATCCAGATAATCTAAGATAACTTATCTATTTCAAGGTCTTGTTCCTATCTTTTTCACAGAAGAATAGACTTTTGACTTTTAGAGATTTTACAATGGATGAACTTGGGGCTGGAGAGATGGCTCAGCTGCACTGTCTGCTCTTCTAGTGATCCTGAGTTCAATTCCCAGCAACCACATGGTGGCTCACAGACATCTTTACTGGGATCCGACGCCCTCTTCTGGCATAAAGTTGTACAAGTAGAGAGAGCACTCATGCATAAAATAAATTTAAAACCCTGTTTTTTTGTTTTTTTTTTTTTTAAATGGATATCCTCATGGGACAGCAACACTATTTTGATTACCATAAGTAGTGATAATGATAAAAAAAAAAGCGGCATAGAGTTATAATTGTGGGCCATTGGAGGAGAAACCCAAATCAACTCAATTCTGCAAATGTGTAGCCAAATTTAGAAATAGGGGAAAGAGAATGAGAGTACAACATGAGTGCCAAAAGAAGAGTTAGAATACACTGAGACTTAAATTAGGATAGAGGCAGAGAGAACAAATATTGGGTGTGGACAAGCAGAAATACATGGTACTCTTAGTAAAAAGTGATGTTAAACTGTGTTTAAAATAAACCGAGTAGTGGCTCTGAGGAGAAACAGAAAATAAAGACAAACCATGTCACTTCAAGAATGTGCAACTCTGCTGTGCAAAGCTCTTTTACTTGAAATGAAATGACAGAGACAAGAGATTTGCATTGAGATCAACCATTCCCTCCCTAATGGGAGAGCATGCAAATGACAACTGCTGTACACTTCCAGAGTCTGATGATTTCAGGATTGTAGTAGAAAAAATGGACAGGTAAAAGTGACTTACTCATTACCACCACAACTACAAAACAAACAAGCAAACAAACAAAAAATCAAAACACAAGAAACAAACAAGAAAAAACAACCCATGAAACATGAATAGATAAAAATTCCAAAATTACATGAAAGCCTCTACAGTGGATGTTTTTGGCAGGTGGATATGTGATATTTGTTCTCTTATATGCTTTTCTTTAGTCCCCAGTTTTCATTTTAGAAAGGAATTATTTTTTTTTAATAATAATCAAGGAATTTTTAGATACAGGGTTAGTCCCCAAACCCTTTTAATTTCAACAACTAAAATAAGAACTTAAGGATTGGACTTAAAATATATACCTGCCGATAATATACTACAAATCATGAATGGAATTGCAACTGGAGCAGGGTCCACTAACTACAGAAGTGCCTGAAAGTCTGTGGCCACAGTCCCTTTTGGGGGTAAAGGAATGATCACAAATGTTCCTCTTTGCTTTCACATATGTATCATTACCTACATAAAAAACTGTACAATTCCATATCAAAGAGTATAGAGGTGTAAATAACACACTAGTAAATGTTTGTATGAATTTCTCATAGCCCCACATAAATGTGGCTGCTTAAGGGCATTGGCGGATTGAATATAATAACACAATCTAGGGCCACAACTGATTCAGAAAACAGCCGCACATACTTCTTCCTGGAGTTTAGGGTGCATGTCCTCCTGCCTGGTTGACTGCCCTTCTTTGGGGATTATTTGCTCTAACAATGGACAACACCTTAGCACCACAAGGGGAACTTTGGATAGCTGACTGGTTCATGTGTTAGCAGACAGCTCTCTCTGGAAAAGGCAGGAGGATCTGCTCTCTGGGTAAGCCAGGGACACAGGGCTCAGTTTCCTTCTTCTTCTTCATTTGGGAGCAGCTTTGGAGATGAGCTAGGAGATGGGAATACATCGTCTTTATGGAGGAATGTACTTCATCTCCAATCTGTTCTCTCATGTGTATTTCCTTTACAAACAAGCCTTCAAAGACACGGGCATGGGGATACAAAAAGGACCATCCACGTAGTCAACTAAATGTGACTTGCCCAGCTGTCAGGAAAAACAAAAAACAAAACAAAACAAAACAAAAAAAAAACAAAAAAACCCCACCTACCAGCAAATAGCATCTGCTGCCAGCACTAACAGCCAGCTGTTTTCTATTATTCTCACCTGCCAGCCATGTTCTCTCAGGATGAACTCTCACTGGGGATGAAGCAAATAAAGACAGCCAAGATTGCAGAGTACAGCTTTTTCAGGAACTTCCTTTTTAATTTTTTCCCTGCTCACTGTTGAGGCCATGAACTCGCTTTTACTTGCTATGCCCTGAACTTTTCACTTTCTGTAATTATCCAGGGGATAGCACAACCTCTCTAACTAGATCCATTAACAACAGCACCCTCATCAGGTTTCTGGCTCATTATAACTCAAGCTTCGACTCCCCCCCCCCAAAAAAAAAACAAAATAAAAATCACATCATTATTTCATTCCCCCCAACCTCTGCCATCACTGTGTGCGGGTGGTGCCCCCTCTTTGGGGAATACTGCCTGCAGTGCTTTTTTTCATAGGATTAAAGCATACTTTAATGTATACTTAACTGTTTTCTGTATTTACCAAACATACTTCCTTCTGTTCCTCGGAAGTTACAGTAATTACTAAATACTCAGGGTATACAGGTTTTAACTGTTGAAGAGTGTTCACCTGGACATTATATTCAGGTTAATCTACTGATGCAATGACTCCAAGCTCAACCTGCCTATGGAATTCTGGTGTGAGTCTTCAATTCTCTAATTTCTTTATTTGAAAAAAAAAAGGCCTATAATGATATTGACATTATTGATAATTTTATGCTCTATCCTCAATAATCTTAACTTAGAAATGTTTCTTTCTGTGAAATCTTACTTGTAATAACAAGGCTATATCAACATCTCAGCTCCTTGGCCATTTCCTACAGGCTTCTTCCTGAATACAAGCCTTTTCTTTTGCTTTATGATCCACTGAGTTTAACCAGGCATGACTGTGACCATGGGTTTTGGCACTACCCAATGGAGCCTGGGGACCTCGCCATGGATGCACAATTAAAGACAGTAGCTCTACCTTTCTCAGGATTCTACTCCCTGCCACTAAGATGAGGAAAAGGGAAACAAGTTAAGACAGGTGTCACAGAGAGAGTCAGAAATACGGACAGTTTCCCAGAAATTTTATATATTGTCAAGTCTACCAGGCCTATTTACTTATACAAATGAGAAGGCTAGAAGTACTGTCCAGGCCTGCGTTGTTTGCAAGTGTAATGGAGCATGAGGTGAATCCACCTTTTCCATTCTACAGATATTTGCCTTTCTACAGTAATGGCTTCAGATATTGTTAAGCAAGGGTTCATGAGTGAACCCTTCACCAGACATACATTTTACTGAAAAGATTCCCTGGGGGTACAAGATTTAATTCTAGATTTGCATTGGCTAGAAAGCTTGTTACCAATAACAAACTGTATTGCTCTTCCTGCCAGTGGGCTTATGCTTCCATGCTAGATGGTTACCATTGCCCTAATTAAGTCTCCTTTCTGAACAGAAAGAGTATGTGCCACACCTTGTCCTGAGAATGCAAATCCCTTTCTCTTAAGAGTCATGTGTTCCTCAGATATAAAGGAACAGAGGCAAGAAGTTGAAAATAATCCAGTCCTCCTTTTCCAACTGAGCTTTCATTTCATACTTGACTACAGTTTGTTAATCCCCATTTTCTCTTTGGGCTGAAATATGTGCCAAACTCACAGCAGGTTAAAAATCCCTGCTGATCCATTGAGATGCAGTGCAGTGCATGACAAAGCCTGGCAAGCATGCTTGTTGAGACCTTTAAAAACACATCAAAATAAAAGAGTCTGTTGTTACCATTGCTTCTATTCTGGACTTGAGGCCACTAAATCGCCTTGCTGCTCCCAGGAGTGCCCTGTCCTCTGGCAGGCATCATCCTAACTGGGGCCTGACCAAACAGCTGGATTAACATTGAGGCATTAACTAATCATCAGTTCAATTCTTTAGGCACACACACACACACACACACACACACACACACACACACACACACACACACACACACACATACTCAGCAAGCACAAGAAACAAGACTAGCAAATGTGTGCCTGAAGACTCATCTCTCACACTGACCCCTGGGGTCAGTGATGTCAGAGAAACTATTTCTGAAAAGAGTTCTAGAGTAGGAGTGAACAATCAGGGCCCACAATAATGAGTAGCTCTTGAAGGACACAGCTGTTGAGCAGCTAATTGTAACTTGAAAAGCTGAGTCCCGGAGTTATTAATGATCTTGCTGATAAAGTTTTTTTTTTTTCCTCTCTCACTCCTAGTCAAGCAAGCTTTTATTCTAACTTTGAAGATGAGGAGAGAGTGCTCTGCTACAAATGGGAGACTTCCATTGGCTAAGTGCAGTCCTACACAGCTGGCTGCCCCTTCCTCATGCCATCAGTGTAAACCAGTGACCCTCATTTAAATTGATGTAGGACCCTGCTTCCAAGACTACTCCTAAGGGAAGAGATAGTCAACCCCACTAAATATTATGTTTGGGCTTCTTGACTGCTTTCTATTTTAAAACCAGCTGAATGGAATCAAATACATAATTTAGTCTGAGCCAAAAGGATCCTTTGCCTACTTTATATGTCTATGGTATGACACACAGAGTTACTCTATTATCTACTCTATAGAGTTGGGTTGTGGAAGGTGAAAATAGTATTTCCACAGGCTAACAAAAGTGTACTGGATTCTAAATAGGGCATCTTGCCTTTTTTTGAGAAGTTCTAGGGTGAGATAATGCGTAAATGAAGAAACACAAAGGCTATTATTTGAAGATTAGAGACACAGTGCACATGGAATTTCTATCACCCAAGCTATCCTCAGCCTCCCTCCACCCCAGGGGTAAATAAATCACTGTTGCTTTACCCTTTCATATTTTTCCTTTTAATTTTCAATTTCTTCCCATGTAGGGGTGAAATCTTAAATTTTCTATCCTGCATCTAGATGTAGTCATTTATTTACACAGAGACTTGATTCACAAAGAATACTTGCAGGCCCACTGAAATCAAGCACTTTAATTACAAGGTCAAGTCAACTGCAGGGCAGTCTACAGTGATCACAACAGCAACCCACTAAGGTACTTGAATGAACCCCTGAGGCTGCCATAGCATGATGCAAGGCTCTGTCCTTCCCTCCCCCTTTAGAATCCCAAGGGATTACCCAGCAGCTCCCCAAAAGCCCAGAGGCAAACAAATAAATCACAGCTTTAGTCCTGTACTCAAGTACAAGTCAGGCCAGGAGAAGGCCAGGAGGCTGCAGGTGGTAACAGAAAACCTAATCATTCAGATCTGGGGAAAAGATAGACATGTAGACAAACACACAAACAGGTGGTACACCAATATAATCATGCCCATAATAAAAATGAACTCTTAAATATTTATTTACTTTATAACAATAAATACACATTTATGGGCTTAATTTCATAAAAATATCTACATGTATGCATATCCACAAGCATTCTAAACTCCTCAGTGAATTAATTCAAGGTCCATGTAATATTATCAGCATTTATACTAATTTATATATGTTGTCCATAATAGAAAAAAGAATTACATTTCCATCACTGTACTAATATGAGGATGTTTCCACCAAATCCCAGTAATTTAGTCCTCAACATTTCATGATGTCTTCAAAATTACATGTGCCCCACACAAAACTGGAAATCCTATCTTTTCAACATATTTTAGCTAGGTGGGCTTTAGGGAGCTTGAGTAATGAACTCAGAATAACAACAAAATCATGGATCTCTACTCATTTTGTGATCACCAAATTTCAAGCTGAGCCAGGAAACTTTTTAGTCATAGAGCTGAAATGAGCAAGTTTGCATAAAAAATATATAATTCTACTACCCATGGAATGTAATTTGTTTTAAGAGTAAACTCCATCAGCAAATGATATCTCTCTCTCTCTCTCTCTCTCTCTCTCTCTCTCTCTCTCTCTCTCTCTCTCTCTCTCTCGTATATCTGTGTGTGTGTGCATGCAAACTGCATGCATGTGCCTTTTTTACTGCCTGTCCACACCTACTCTCATACTTTTGGGACAAATCCTGAACATGTATAATTTCTTTCTTTGCAGGTGATATCAACCAGTGTCTAGAAGTCTGATTTAAGTTGACTTCTATTGTTTTCAAAATGTCTAAAGTGTCAACTTATGGTCACTAGAAAACATGCAAAACTGAAAACTAAGTAATAAATATCTCTGCAACATGTTTCATTTAATGTAAAGATAAAGAAAGTATGCATAGATTGAATTAAAAATCATGAGATGTTTCATAAATGTAGTCTTTTATTTGAGGTACTCCATTAAAATTAACAAATACACTTTTGGCTTAAAACTTTTTAAGTTTATATTCATAATTTCTCAAATATCTTGCCCTAAGTAGGAATTTAGCTTCATTTTTTTTCATTTAAGTGAGATTGATATGTGTATATATTTACATAAAACTCACACTTAGAACATTTTTAACAAACAAGCATAAATCACTCTGTTAAGTATAGGAGACTTATGATCATCCTTCAGAGAAATAAAAGCTTTATAATATTTCTACAAATAATATTAGATTGGGCAAAGACTGCCTATAGTCTCTCCTAAACCCTAATGGTATAGATAAGGTATTTAATGATTTATCTTAGTTCATAGTTTTGTAGGCAGCAAACAATTATATTTAAAACTTTTCAATAATGTAATAAGCCCTGAGTTTGATTTCTAACTCTGTAAAAAGGGGAAAGGGACTGCTGGGCATTGGTGGTGCAGGCCTTTAATCCCAGTGCTTGAGAGGCAGAGGCAAGAGGATCTTTGTGAGTTCAAGGCCAGCCTGGTCTACAGAGATAGCTCCAGGACAGGCTCCAAAGCAATACAGAGAAACCATGCCTGGAAAAACCAAAATAAATAAATAAATAACCTGTAGGCATGACATAGAATAAATGGAACACATGTCTATGAGACAGCCTACATAATTGGAAAAAATACTTGTCCAGCTACACATCTGACAAAGAGTTAATATTGTTTTTGGTAATTACTAGTCCTTTAATTTTATTTTTAAAATTCTAAATTGACAAGCTACAAAATTGACATTGGAATGAGTCATACACAATAGACCTTGTTTAATTTTTTTAAATTGACTTACAAATACATAGTTTCTGGTAAAATTGCTTCACGGTTTGAGTGAAGTACTTAAGGTGGGAAATGAAATGCCTATAAACTTAACTTTCATTCCTACTTGTTTACTGTTAAAATATCTCATAAATGGCCCAACATTATTGCGTTATTAGCATTATTAGATTTATTCCATATCTGATATTGCCTTGGTTCTCTTGGATATTTTATGTAGCAAACTTCAAATACTCATGTTGTACCTCAAGCTGAACTCATGGAGACAATGGAACTGTGTATGGTAGTGTTAAGCTTTTTCATTTTTAGAGACCCTAAAGTCTTTCACTGATGCACCAGTTAAAGTTGTAATTGAACATGGATTTGAAATAAGGGTAAGAACTTGTCAGGAGTCCAAATTAAATGCACCATTGAACATGACTAGGGTTCCTATTTTGGTACTTATTGAAGAATATGTTCATACACAAAATTTTGTTTTCTTCTTTATTGCTTTGCCTTGGTTTATCATGCATTATATTTGTTTATAGTCACCATTGTTTAAGAAAGTTACATTTTTTGAAAATAACACAAATGAACTCATAGAAACATGGCTAACTAATGATGGCTTTCTCATAATCCTCCAGGTTATTCAAATGTGTCTCCATAATTTAAGGGAACTAGGATGTAGAACCATGTTTGTAAACTAGCCAGTCAACTGTTAAGTCTTATCGTGTAAGGTCAACACAGGGCATTCTCACTATATACATGAGCCCATTCTGTGTCTTTCAAAGCAGTTAAGTAGTTTGCCTAACCTCTTTATGGTTCCCAGTGTGACCCTGCACTTGTCATCCACGATGCTTGTTAACCCCAGTACTTGTTATTCCAATACTTGTTATGCACAGTACTTATTATGTACAGTACTTGTTATGCACAGCAGTTGTTACCACCAACACTTGTTATCTGCCTTCTCCTTATTCTCTGTTCTTTATAACCACAGGGCTTATTATCTGCTGTGGTTGTTTTCTGTGCTAACTGCTGCAGTACTTTTTATCCATGGTGCTTGTTATCCTCTGTGATTGATTGTGTGTGTGTGTGTGTGTGTGTGTGTGTGTGTGTGTGTGTGTGTGTAGTCCAGGCTGTCCTTAAACTCACTTTGTAGACCAGGCTAGATTTCAGAAATCTGTCTGCCTTCTCCTTGCCATGTGTTAGTAATACAGGGACTAAAGGATTGTGCCACCATGCCCAGCTCCCATTACTCAATTTTTATAACATAAATATTGAAATCAGGATTAAAAAAGCATTATTCCTGTAAGCAGTTTGAAAGCTACTCTCACAGAAGGAGAAGTTAAGTACATATAATGGCAAAACAAAGAAGAAATATTGTTTCTATCATTTTTAAAGAAATATTGAAGTATGTGCTGACTCACATCACTATTTTCAATAGGATGTATCACTTCGGAACTTAGATTAATGAAAAAGAAACAAGGTCCTAAAGAATTTCCTCCAAATTATGTAGGACTGCAACACATTTTGTTTAAATCTTAATATCTCTTATATTTCTCCAGAGACCTCTACCTCTTCCAACATAAAAAATACCATGATAGGTACACAGAGGATTCTGAAAAGCACTATGCAAACACACATTTTCATATCAATCTCACAATTTCATATCTAAACTCAAGCTTTTTCAAAAGAAACACATATGTGTGAATAGGGGCTTTATCTGAAATCATATTATAGTATTTCATAAAACAAGAAAGCTAACACAGCACTTTGAGGGCCACATTATATTATTCTCCTACAGCAGGAGTTATGTCCCAAAAACTGATGTGGTAAAACAGAACTATGGCAACATTTGTCTCTCTTCTTTTGTTACAATTTCTGTCGTCTTCTTATCTCCCCATGAGTTTCTGGACATTACCTAGACATGTCAGATTCAACTATCATGTACATCATAACAAATTTTGTGGAATTTTTTTCCTGTTGTTTTGTTTTTGCTTTTTAATTTAGGATTACAAGGAGTAAGAACATGCTAGAAGGTTAAGGTTACCTCATTGCTGTCAAGATAAATAACAGTAATCAAAAAGTAATGAGAGTAACAAAGTTTCAGTTATTTCAAAGATTGTATGAGATGAAAATTTAAAAACCAGAAGAAAATAAAGACACACTGTTTACCCAAGAGATGTAATATTTCTTATTTCTCTCCCCCCTCTCTCTCATACATACACAAACATAAATGTTGTGAAATAACCTTTTTGTACACTGGAGATATGTCACTGATTGGTTTAATAAAAAGCTGAATGGCCAATAGCTAGGCAGGATTTCTAGGGACAGAGGACACACAGGAGATGCAGATAATGCAGGATGAAGTAATAAAGTCATGAGGCAGAAAGTAACAGAAATGGGTTAATTTACGTTTATAAGAGCTAGTTAGAAACACGCCTAAGGTATTGGCTGAGCTTTCAAAATTAATAACTCTCTGTGTCATTTTGGTGGGCTTGGCACTCCAATTCAAAAGCAAGAGGATAGAAATAATTTTGTTTAGAATCATGGTTAGGTTGATGACATATCTCATCGGTGAAACACTGACCAAGCATGCGTCAGGCTAAGGGAAAATAAAACAAAATAATAACATTCCTTGGCTTTAGTCAGAAATGGTGGTATGTGCCTGCAATCTCAGTACTCAAGAGATTGAGGCAGGGGGAATGCTACACGTTTGAGATCATCAAAGTTATATAGTAAAATCTGAGGTACATGGCAAGATCTTCTCTTGGACCCTCTTTGAAAAGTATCAGTAAGGATAATTAAACACAGAAGAAAGTGTGTCAATTCTATGTCATGTTTAGCTGCTGAACTAGAATGGACTCACGATGAACAACCTTCCAACCAAAGAAAGGTAATGTCTGCCAAAGGTAAGAAGTTATAGCTGGTATGAAAATAAATTAATGAAATTCTATTTTCTTTGTGCTTGGCTAATTTCAATTGTTCAGTCACATTGTTGTATAGATGCCACTTCATATTCAACAACCCCCCCCCCCAAGCTATGGAAGCTAGGCATACACATGACTGAAGAATATAATTGTTGGGATGTGATTTAAGATAAGCCTTTTCTCATTAACATCCTAGCTTTTGTAAGTTTTAAAGCATTTGGTATGCACTTTATTATGTTCTTCATTTATCTCAGCATCTATGACTTGCCCTATCAAGTTAGTGACTTTACGGTATACAAAGAACTGGCTGGATTCCCAAATCATGGTGTTACATGTAACCCAGCAAATGAACCCAGCCCCTCTTACCACCTCACATGCAAAATTGTGTGTGCTTTGCAAGCACAGCCATAGACCAACAGCTCTGAAAGCATTGGTGTTGTGAGCTGAGGTTTTATTTTCAAAACTCTTAACCAAAAAGAACATTAACCATTTCCTTCAGATAAAGCACCTCTTTACACCGTAGTCAAGGGATAAGCTATTTTAATAATCAGGTTTAATTAGGCAAGAGATTAATCAAGGTTCATTTCTGAGGAATTCTCAAAAGATATGTGGAGATTACTTTTGGTTATTACTCTACTGAAGTGAGTGCTATGTTACATTCTAAATGAGAACAAATATGAGAAGAGTCTCCTGTTCTCTCCAGATTGTGACTTGAAACTCTGCGTGTGTGTGTGTGCGCGTGCACATGCGCATGCACACACACACACACAAACACACACACACACATTGAGAGGGGTGGGTAAAAACTAAGTAAGACAGAAAAGCTCAAAATTCAACCTAATCTTGGCTGTCTTGTATCCCTGCCAGGTATCACTGAGTGAAATCCTAGCAGATGTTCTTGTGTTTCAAGATATCTTATCATTCCTGGCCAAGCAGGCTATTAAAGAATAATCCCCCCTCTGTTTCTCTCTCTCTCTCTCTCTCTCTCTCTCTCTATATATATATATATATATATATATATATATATATATATATATATTTAAATGAGAATGAATTTTTGATTCACAACTCCATCATGCCTTACTAATGTTACTATCTATACTTGCTTCCCTTATCTCAGTAAAATGAAGAACTGCTGTTATATAACAGGTTAAACCAGAGCAGTCTTCTTCCTTGTGATTTCTCTGACTTCTATACATGGTAACTCTTTAAATCTTATTGATTAGGCCTCATTGTTACTATTTGGGGTTCCAGGGGTGCTTGGATAATTCTTAGGGCTTCCTGGATCCTATGCACTGAGCTCATCCCCTTCCCCATGACTATAATATTCTTTCCATGGACATTGCTTCCTGGAGTTAGAACCACCAACACAACTAATTCATACCTCTCTCTCCATATTGTTAATGGAGTCAATCTCTCTCTCCATATTGTCTTCAAGCGTCTAGTGGTTTGTTTTTGTTTTATTGGCATTTCTCTGTTTTTAATGTACCATTCCTTGTTGAATTCTAATATCTACAATGCTTTCCTTACTGCCATGTAAAAAATTCCAAATTCCTCACAATATAATATTATTCTTTTTATGCTCATATCTTTGCTCCTTTTCTCTAGATCATTTCTAGAATATTAGGCAACTATCATTTGGACTTGATGCTCCAACCACACTGAACTTAAACTCTTGTGTTTTAGTTGTGTCTCTCTTTACCTCTGTGGTGAGCTAACTATGAGTTGTCTGCCAGGAGGCAGTGCACACACCATCAACTTCAGAAGCAACATCTGTGACCCAGAAAGGCCAAGTAGGCATTCCTTTCTCCTACATCATTGTACCCTGAACTTGGTAGTTATTTACGTCCTGTGTCCAAGGCAGTATTGGTAACTGGAATCAGCAGGAAAGCAATACTAACTAGACCCTGTGGATGGTTGAACTAAGAGACAATAAGGCAAATAGCAGAAGAGAGTTAGTTGGTCCTCTGGCTGAGAAGAAAAGTGTAAGAGATGACATCACAGACAACAATGAGCAAAAGCATACCTTTCAAGATAAAGATTATTAAGCCACAATTTCCACATTTAGCATTCTGTAAAGCGCAAACACAAAATCTCTCTTTCTTAAATGTGTCTTTTTAATTTTTTTTTTAAAAATTTCTTTATTTGTTATGTATACACACAGACACACCAGAAGAGGGTATCAGATCTCATTATAAATGGTTGTGATCCCTCATGTGGTTGCTGGGAATCAAACTCAAGATCTCTGGAAGGGCAGCCAAGGGCTCTTAACCACTGAGCTATCTCTCCAGCCCCTCAAATGTGTCTTTAGTATTACTTTTTCAGAGATCTTCCCATGCTTAAATATAAACAGAAAAGGCCCTCTAAAAGCATTCCTTGAATTACATTCCTTTTGTCAGCAATCAAACACTCACTGAGAGATCAAAGCCAGGTATTACTCTTTCTTTGTGCTGCTGACCCTTAATTTAGTTCTCATTTAGTTTAATATGTATATGGAAACTAAAAAATGTTAAGAATGGACTGTGGTAATATATTGTTTATGATCTACTAAAGCCACTGGAGATCAGTTTGCAAAGTTAGCCACATTAGTTAGCTATAGAAACTAGACAGTGGTGGCATACAACTTTAATCCCAGGACTCTGGAAAAAGGCAGATGGATTCCTGAGTTCCAGACCACTCTGGACTATAGGAGAGCGAATCAGAACTCATGCCTTTAATCCCAGGATTTGAGAGGTATAAGATGTAGAGGCATTCAGTCTCTAGCCATGTTGAGGAGAGCACAGTAATCTAGGTGAATCTGAGGAGCGGTGAAGTCAGGAAAAGTCTGAGGATCACCCCTCTGGTAAAGATAAGAGCTAGTGACCAGATGCCTTGCTTCTCTAATCTTCAGATTGAAGCTTGAACCCCAATATCTCTCTCTGGGTCATTAATTTTTTCAAACTGCAATGATTGAAGTAGCATTAGGTATATAGCACAATAATTTGAAGGTTGATTTTCATGTAAAATACTTGTAATAATTAACTTGAGATTTATCTTTGTTTATAAATACAATATAAGCATTGCCATCTGTAAAAATTTGTACCTAAAAATGAGGGATATGATTTTATGTGATTTTCCAAGATGACTGAAAGAATATATAAGCACAATTTTAAAAAAGCATTTGGCTCTTAGGGAAGGAAAACTGAGCTTTAAAATGAGTTCAGAATAGAATTTTTAAGAATTTTTTAAAAATATTGTTAGATTGCTTTATCTGTTTTTAAGTGAAGGCTTGTATGAATCTGATGCAGTCTGTGTGGTCTTCAAGGGTGTTGTTAGAAATCTGCAGTGACCTTTCTCTGTATCTGCAAGATCACTATTAAAACAACAACAGCAACTACATGGTTTAAAGTGAACCTACTGCTATTGTTTTGGTAAATGGATGTAGTATTATACTGCCTCTAATTTCATATCTCTACGCCCACATATCAGTGCCTCTCCCAGATCTCATTAGAGAAGACTCATTGTGCAGTGAATGATAGTGAGCACAGAAACTCACAGCCAATCAAAAGGCAGAGAATAAATGTCAATAGAGTGCTCAGCTACCAATGGGGCCTCTATATTGCCAACATCAAGGGCATCACTGAGGAGGGAACAGAATGATTGTAAGAGCCAGTAGTTGGGCAATACCAGAGTCAAATATATCTTCAGGATATGGCAGGACTCTTGTACTCATGAACTCAGAGCACCTGTGGCTGCCTATAGAAGAGCTTCACAAGATAAAGCCAGTCAATAGTCTATCATGGAATAAAAAGGAACTCAAATGCCTCTGCCACTAACAGAGAAGCTACAGACAGCTGGTGTTCTGGGGGAGAGGACCAGTCACTTTTTATCAAGGGGGTGGATCCTGGTAGGTACACCAAGCTCAGTGGATGGTCTATGCATAGGAATTTATGGGCAGCATACATTAGACTGGATGAACTATTTCAAGAAAGAAAACAATGAAGTTGTGGGGAAGGACAGTAGTAGTAGATATGAGAGGAGATGGGGAGGGGGAAGTAGAGGAGGTAAATTTTACCAAAGTATATTTTCCCAATAAATTAATAAAAATATTTTAAAATACGTTTTCCTCCCTATATCCTCTAAAGAATATTTTGAATATTTTGACACATAGATTTAGGCTGGAATTGGATTAAAACTTCCTCCTGGCTCAAACTGTATGAGGGAACTCTGACTTAAGAGTCTTTGTGCACATATGCATGCATGCATGCAAGTGTACACACACACACACACACACACACACACACACACACACACGTACATGCATGCCTTATTTCCTCACTGTGAAGTGAATTTCTGGTTCCTGTCAATCCAAACCCTCATTAGCTCTTACTTTCTATAAACTCTAAAATTTAAATAAATTCAAGGACAAGCATGTCAAAATGCCATTTGAAAAGGATGAAAAGGACTTTGTTCTGTTTTCATGGCTGGGTTTGTTTAAGCCAGATTGATCACATCAATATTGGCTTTCATTATTTAAACTGTTTTCTGAGGACTATATGATTACAACATTTTCATCCTACAACAGTTCATTTCCTTGTCTTTGAGAAATACAAAAGGGTAAGGAAAGAACTTGATTTCCCTGACATTTTCCTGTGTGAATTCTCCCATGTCTTTTCAACTTAAAGAGTTCAAGAATATTAGATTCTCTTACTTCAGTTTCATTTTTTAATACCAATCTAAGCACCCTGGCTGGCTGTCTTCACTACAGGAAAGATTATGTCCCTCTAATATTTACTTATTCCTCTTTACTCTTTCTCTGGGAAACAATCTCAAATGACCTTCCATCTCACTGAGAAATTACTTTCATAGGACAGCATCTTTGAATGTATCACAATGGTCTGATTCATATGGTTTTCCCACCTCCAATTGTATCACAGACTTTACACTCCATTTATGTATGAGCTTCCGTGCAATCATCTCTGTTTAAAATGAAATACAACATAATTCCTTTTTAAAACTTTTTGTAGATATGCATGATTTAAAACCCACCACTACTTGCTTTATGACATATGTGTGCCAGGCATTAAAAGCTAGTGATATAGAATAGTGTTTTGAAACAAAAATAATAAAAATTGGGGACATTCTAAATATAAGTAACTTCTTACTAAGAGTTATATGGGAAAAGTTATCCTGTATTCTGAATTTTTGTTAGAAGACAAAATTGAAAAAAATGGGTATATATGTACTGTTTTAAACATTTATATTTTACTAATAAAAATAAAACATCATTTCTGGATTTCTTCTCCATGCTTTCTAGAAATTCCCACGAATACTAGTACACCAGAGTAACTTAAATGATATTTACTTGAAGTATTATTGTGCAATACATATCATATCAAAATCACCACAAAATTTCCATGGCCATTGACGTCCATTGTGTGAATAAATGGAAATTGCCTAATCTAGAGCATGTCATATCTAAAAGAGGAACAGCGAAATAGGAAGAGTGTGTACTCTGCACTGCCCTTGAATTTTTGCAGCACAATAGAGACATAGCTATATGTTACTTGCTGTGGACACCACCACCATCATGGGCCCCACTTACACATATCAAAGAAGAAATGATCATTTGAATGGATAAGTTAGAGAACATTGATGGAACCAGGTCACTGGGGCCTCAAAGCCACAGTGAGCATCATGTCCCCTACACCCTTACTTCTTCTCAATGTGCTCACTAGAACTGAAGAACCGAGTTTAACTATCTGGAGTTCCTTACACCTGAAATGGATTCAAGATACACTTCTCTCAATCCTAGCATGGAAACAACGCATTCTATTTTATGTTGCCACAAAGAGGCTTAGACAATGAGCACAACAAATACAGTGATGTTCACTTCCCCCTTGCATGTCTTACATTTTTCCCCTTTAAAAAATTATAGAAAAAGCAGGGTAACTTGAAATTCATGGTTTTCAGCCAAATACTTCCCAGGACTTCTCACTTTGTAGCACAAAGCTCTGAATGTTATGTTCCCCGGGGGAAAATGACAGGGATAAGAGTGCCCTATGGAGTTTTGTGAATGGGGAAAAGAAAAAAGGAAGTATACAGTATTGGAAAAATAGTATTTAATTTTGTGGAAACATTATATACTGTTCCTCGATGGAGTTTCATAGCTGGACTCAATAGATTCATTCAATAGAGTTACCAGCTGGGAAGCTGGACCTTAAGAACATTCCAGCACTTCCATGTGATTACTAGCTTTTTTTTTTTTTTTTTTTTTTTTTTTTTGTGAGGTTTTATGATTTAAATGACTACGTATAATTCCTTACCACGATGCTTTAATCATAATCTTTTCAAAACCTTGTTAGTTTCTATTGATGAGACCGTTCCCAAGCCAGATGATCAGAAATGTTCATCCTCATTTTTCAGAGTCCTAGCAATTTCACAGTTTAAAAATGTTTTACTTAAAAAGTAATTTGAAGTGGCCTGCAGTACTGCAAAATAGTACTTTTAACTCAACCTTAATGTTTTTTCTTCTTTGTTTTGGATTTTTCATTTTAGGTAGGGTCTCAGGTAGTCCAGGCTGGCCCAAATATTGATTACATAGCTTAGGCATGCCTTGGACAGTGATGTTTCCCTTTCCATCTTCCAAGTGTGGGATGACAAGTGTGGGTCACAATCCCTGGATTCCATCACAACCACGCATTTTAAACGAAGTATTTCAAAATGAGGATGTGGCTCACCAGCGGAATAGGCATGTGTTGCTAAAGCAGAAAAACAGGCCACCAGCAAATGTGGAATGCAACAACCTCAGAGCAGCTTGGGACTGAGCCTCCCATCAGCCCCTGCCCTGCCACCCCAGCCCTTTCCCCCTCCAGCTGGCCGCACCTTGGGCTGCAACCTGTGCTCCTGGGGCACCTGGTCCTCGACCTCCTCTGGCAGCTCCACGTGACCCTTGTCCTCGATGTGCGGTGGCACGCTCTGCAGCTGGCTGCTGAAGAAGATGTCTGGGAGGTAGAGCGCCTCCTGGGCTGCGTTCAGCGTGTCGCAGTGGAGCAGCAAGGGCTGGATGTCTCTCATTGTGCTTGCCACCTGCGGGGACCGCAGGTCGCACCATCAGACCCCTGCTAACTCAGAGGCCATCCCCAAGGCAGCCCCCTATGGCAGACTCAGGCTTAGGACCAGCCACCCCAAGTCCCACTCAGACAAACCTGGGAATGAGCAATGAATTTTTCACCCCGTTATTGGTAAACACTATCCTTATTAGGAAAAACTTCTCATCCCCATTCCTAACATGATAAAAAAATAGAGATAATTACACTAACTGAATTAGCTAGTTACCTACAAAATATAAGGGTCCTTTATATTTTAATAGTCTCATAGCTTTGGGATACAAACTATGGACACTAATTTACCCAAGTATGAAGTTAGACACTGACTACCAAATTCAGTTTTTACATAAAAAAAAAAAGCTTTACAATATAAAGGGATTTTGTTATTTTTATTGTTTATTTTGTTTTGTTATGTTGCAGAGTTATATGACTGTTTTCTTTTTATATGTTTTATTGTCATTTTGCTAACATTTTTGAAAGAGACTGTATTAGGAGCTATGATGGATATTAATGTGAAAACATATACATACATTTTTGTCACTTATATACACAGTGATTATTACTGACAAATGTTGCATATTACATAAATGAATAAATATGGAAGACCAAGACAATAATGATAAAATAAAATTATACACATATGATAGTTTAAAAAAATTGACACAATCATATATTATATGCTATGGAGATACTTAAGTACATGATTTTTTATGTAAATTGATAAACGAGACACAATTCTCTACTCTAACTGTGATTAATTTACTCAGTAAGAAAGATAGTGAAATCTACCTGTCAATAGAAAGCAAAAGATTTATAAAGGAAAACACCATTCTCTCTCTCTCTCTCTCTCTCTCTCTCTATATATATATATATATATATATATATATAACTATTACAGCTGCATGTATAAAGACATATTGTTGTCATATATGGCTGACATTAAACAGTAAAGGAAAAACTAAGAAAATCAATGAAGAAAAATCATGTTGTGATAATCATCTAATACAAGGTTATGTAGTAGTATTCTGATATCTAGATATATGTGTTATTTGTAAGTTAAGAATAAAACCATATCATTCCATCATATGAAAATATAATACCTTTATAGAAGAAATAAAGATATATTTAAAAATCAGAAAACCCACCTGACGGATAATTCTAAATTTTATGCCTATAACACTGGTATGTGTTACATTTAAACAGCATAATATAGCATTGTTAGAATATGTATACATACCAAAACAGTTCAAACACCATTTTGACAAGCTACATAAATGAAATGTATCAAAAAGTGCGTTTCAAATTTCTCAAGTCCCTATCCTCTATACTACTGATAATGAAGCTGTATATTTTATGCAACTATTTCCAAACACATGTTTCTGAACATCTTTACAATAATTATCTGTCAAGACATTTTGTGAAAGTGTGTTATATAATATGTTATGCAAAAAAAATTCTGTTTTAGTGGTGATGATAAACTTTATTTTATGCCAAGTTAACATACCGGCTCATTTGGAATGATGGGATGTGAGCTTGTTTGATGTTATTCATACAACATGTATGAAGTTCTCATCAAGTGTCAGCTCTTGTTTAGGTATAGAAGAGAGTAGAGGACAAGATGTGCAATGAACCACTGGCATTGTTAGGACCATTGGGACAAACACAAAAAGAAGAAAAGAATGCCATAAAGACATATGGCTAGTTTTCAGAAAACATAAATGGGGTAAGCTATAAAGGGTGTTATTTGGGTCTTTAAGGAAGACACACATGGGGGTAAGACTCAAACTGAGAATTTTTTCTTTGTAATATCTGAACTTACAAAAAAGAAATCATACCAAATCATACAAATCAGAAGCAAAAAGTACTTGGGGCTATGGCAGAGGTCTGCTCTATGGAATGGCTTTGAACCATTTAGGAGTTAGCACAACTGTTTCAATATGGGTAGAAGTCAATGGGAATATTTTGGAATGCTAGACAGTGAGGAACAATGAGATGGGGACTATGTATGTTATAGTCATTTTTAAGTTTCTATCTAGGATAAATTATTGGGAGGAAAGAGAATGACATGACAAGGAAAGATTAAAAAAACAAAAAAACAAAAAAAAAAAAAAAAAAAAAAAAAAAAAAACTAAAACAGGGATTTCCTCTGAAGTAGAGATAAGATATTTGGGGGATGGGGAATAGACAATTCTACAGCAAGCAGAGAATGACAACTGATAAAATGCATATGCAATAGACATCAGACAACAAATAACACTGTGTCTGGATCTACCTGAACATTTTCTCCACATGAACTACAAAGAAAATATTTCAGAGCTAAGCAGGAAGCAATCAAAGATCTCACAAAAGCTCATTTGCATGAGGGAAGAATATGATTTCATGAACAGGGTACAAAAACAACAACAACAACAAAAAATAACAGGAAGTTAAATTAATATTACTCTTAAGTTGGAGGAAATGAGACTCAGGTGTTTTCGGTGCAATATAGTTCACATTCACTTAAATTCATTGTATTTCACATTCACTGAAGAGTGACAGCAAAGCACCAAATTTTAACTTTTATCTTAAGAAATATTGCACATACTATGATTAATGTATTTCAGAACTTCCAAGGACATATCTGCTTCAGGTGTAACCCTACATCCAATTTTTGTGCCATAGAACTATTGTAAAATTTAATCATCAAAATGACAACTATGATTAAAAGCCTAGTAAACCCCTGGAATCTTCACATAGAAAGATTCCTCAACTCACATACTAGAGTATTAAATAAACTACTTGATATATCCACCAGAATACATGGGAAGAAAAAATTAGAAGCTTATGCTGGCTGCCCTTGGGGCACAATTGTATTTGAAGCAAAGAGATTCTTCCTGTCAAGTAAGGTGATATCTATACTGGCACTCTCCACCTACTTGTATCCCACTTGTATAAATTCTATACAGGGTTACAAAAAGCCATTCAGTTCCCCTTTGAAGCTGGATGCCTTTGGATACTTGAAGACATGCTTTACATTCTTGAAGGCTTTGTCTAGAGTTTTAAAGAGAACAGGTACTTTTTCAAAGTCCTGATGAAAAACACTGCCAACATGTGGAATTAACAGGTTTGCTTCTCAGCAATCTTCTCTTTTAGACTTCACACCCTCTACATGTATTTGAGAGTATAGTTTCTGTCAATATGGTTATAAGATAATATTGCTCCTAGAATAATAAGAAGAAATAAAGTAAGTCCACCATGCTTTTTGTTTGTAACCATCACAGAAACAGGACTTTCATTTTAAGTTTGTTGGTTTTGTTGTTTTTCTTTTCAAGACAGGGTTTCTATATGTAGGCCTCCATGTCCTTACCTCGCTTTGTAGACCAGACAGGCCTTGAACTCACAGAGATCATCCTGCCTCTGCCTCCCCAGTGCTTGTATTAAAGGCATGGGCCTTGACCACCCAGCTCATTGTAATTATTAAAACATCAAATAAGGAGTAATTGGTAGAAAATGGTGCATCTTCTGTTTCCAAATATGAATTGTTGCAGTCATGGGTGATATTTGATATTCATTCCAAGCAATTATAGCCCTGACATTCAGCAATTCTTAGAGAGACTCTTTCATCACTTTAGAACTTTGTGATTTCCTAGTGAAAAGTCTCCAGATAGTCATAGAGGAGGTAGGAAAACTATTAGTTTACAGCACATTGGATTTACGAAATGACTTATGCCATATCTGTGTTTTCTCTCTCAATCAAAGGACATCACCCGTATGAAATTTCATGGTGCTGTTTGTATAAAGACAAGAAACCAGAAAAAAAATGAAGTATTGAAGAAAAAAATGTTTTTGATAGTAGTGCCAATATTTTTCTATTATATATAGATTATATAGTTGAAATAATTACAAGAATGAGGCATGGTGTGAAGTTCTATAATACTAGCAATCGAGAGGAGGAATCTGGAAGAAAGTGAGTTCATAGGAAGAGCAGACTACATGACAAGAATCATTTCCAAAACAGTAGTAAGAAAGGAAAGACAGGAGGGAATGAAGGAAGGAACGAAGCACGGACAGGGGGAGTTATAAACAGGAAATATAAATACCCATTGTAATGCACGTTCAGAAGTCAATACTGACTTGTAAAATACAAGTCACACAATACAGACTGAGCAGTGTGTATTTACATATGTATAATATAGGTGTATATGTGTGAGCATATAAGCATGTAAAAACAATTAATTAAATCAAATCTGCCATAAGTTTGAAAGAGAGCAAGGAGCAGTATCAAAGAGGAAAGGAGAGGGGGAGATAATATAATTATATTATGATTTCAAAATAAGAGAATTATCAAATTAAACATAAATCCATTGTTTCCAAAGAAGTTTGACCACTTCTGTGGTCTTTTCTCCTCAGTTTAGTCCCCTACCCAGTCGCTTCTTCTAGCAAACTGTCAATCATAAAAATGAGCTTGGAACATCAACAAAACAATAGACTGTAAAGCAATGGGTATGATACTGCTGGGAGGAGTTCAAAGACACTAATATGTGAGTGACTATCTGGGTTCAAAGTAATCGGCTTTCTCGAACTATGGATATGTTAAGCAAGTCATCTGTTTCTGAGTTTTGGTTATATTTTGCAAGGCATCTTATTAGTTAATTAAGTATGATCCATACAGAATTTAAAATGTATGCTAAGAAAGCTATCACGGCAACCTGTGTACTTTTCGTCTCTCATTATCATCTCTTAGAAGTATCAAGTTTGAACTCTTGTCTTATACCTGTCTAACAAGCAACAATGGTTACTTGATTCTGAGTTTTCCCTCCACCACCAGGTAAGGTGGGCTTTTACTTTCATTTATTTTTGTGTAAACAAAGGCTGTTTATTATTTCTGTGTTCTCATGTAACCCTGAAAGGAACTTGTTCCCCCAGCATCATATTGCTGCCCATGATTAACTTTTCGTTGCTTTCCCCCTAAGGTGTATAAAATTGCTGTATAATTTGCTATTGGCTTCAAAGTAATATGTAAATGTAGTCACAATAACTCCAGCTCAACTCCCTGACTAAGGATGCCATGAGTGGAAATTATAATGTAGAAATTGTGACATTGAAAAACCTGTTTTAGTTGTATATTCTTTTTTTGCCCCCAAGACATGGTTGCTTTGTGCAACAGTACTGGCTGACCTGGATCTCACTATGTAGATCAGGCTGGCCTCAAACTCGAAGATTCACCTGCCTTTCTGCCTTCACAGTGCTAGGATTAAAGTCATGTGCCACCGCCACCCGTCTTTACATGTATACTCTTAAGGCAAATAGTTCAGTGGTGATGATTTGTCTCCCACTGTACCATGAAGTACATTTAATAGTAATGCTGAGTATAAGTCCATCTCACTTATTAGGTCCTTTCCCTAGATGGAAGTATCCTACATAGTACAAATATATCCTGTGTGGAGAACTATTTGCCTTTCAGATTCATTTCCCAACATTTCTCTATAATTTAGCTCTTGACAGTGAAATGAAATAATCTTTTGCCTGAAAACTGAATGAAAATAAGTGTTCAAGTTTGTTTAAGAGAGGAAGAGTTGCATGGTCCTCTGTGAATGAAGCTAAAAACAAAATTTTTATGCAGTGCTAGAAGAGGACTTCTAGACACTCTTTTCACTATATTATAACTGGCTTCATAGTTTAACTTTTTTTAATACTGTAAGGTGGGTAAGTAGGACAGGGTTTTGACTTATTGCATTGACTGAAAAGTAATGCTATAATACAAATCTCAAATACTTGTGAACGTAAGTAGGCAATTCATTAATAATTTTTTTTTAATTTGGCTTTTTCCCAAAAGACAGATTCATTATCATTCAAATTAAACAAATGCTTATTATGTATCTTGCTCATTAAAGGCATGGCATCTAACTGTAAATGTCCCCGCTCCCCCCCCCCCCCGACTAAAAGCACCTGCTCTTTGCAAACAGTACACAAACATTGTAATTCCTGGCAACAAAACTCAAGCTTTGGAATTTTTTTTCTCTAGAATACTGACTTCTTTAGTCTGCTAACCTCTTGAGGAATACTAATTCTTAATGTTATGGAAGGAGTGTGTTCAGAAGTCTCTAAAATCAATCATTTCTTTAAAATTCTGTGCAGCTATTGTATTGGAGTACTCTTTTCCAATCACACTGCCACTTAGCCTTTATGTGTGAGAAAAATAAGCAACATGATACGTATATTCATGGAGTTCAGTCTTTGCTAAGTTAAATCAAAACTGGCATCTTTGAAAATAGTTTTAAAAAAATAAGAATAGTTTTATTTTGTATCCCCCCCCCCCCGTGCATGCTTAGCGTATTACCTGCTCTTCCTCATCATGGTCAACACAAACACAAAATGAGTGCCAAAAACTTCTAACAATACAGAAGATATGCTAACTAGCTCAAACGTCACAATGACTGGTTATGTCATGTACGTGTTATGTTCATATTATATTTATTATTGGACACCTACTTTCAAATATATATTTGAAATTATATATAATAGAAAATTATATACACACACATATATTTATATTTATAAATATAATTTTATCTGTTGCAAGGCTCAACTTAAGCTTGCCAACAGCAACCAGTATCCTATACAACAGAGTTATCACAGTAATTTAGACTACAAGCTATTGTGATAAACCTAAAAGTCCTCTTTCAAGCTATTGTGTTGCATTCCTGGAGGGAGAGCCTCTTGTTTCATATTTTACCTACTATTCTCCTTCTTTATGAAAGCATGTGCCCTTAAGTTTTGCATGGTTTCACCAACTATTAAAATCATGGAGGAAAAGGTAGCACAGAGGATTACTGAGAAATAGCACCAATGTTGACTTTCATGGAGAGCTCCAGTAAAGAGAACCCTTGATCTAATTCAGGTATTATTTATAACTACTAATTCCGTGGTATCTCTAACAGCTTGTAGTGAGTTGGTAATATGTGAAAGCAGACTGTGTGTCCTTTTTATAAGATGGGTAGGGTTTTCTTTTGTTTTGTTTTTTGTTTTTACTCCTACATGATCTAATTGTATCTGGATCTTTTTTCCTCCTGTCATCTGCTATTCTCTGATTCAACAACAAAATCAATCTGTTGAAAAGTCATTTAAGTCCAAGAAAAAAAAATGAAACACTGCAGAATATTACTGTAATGTTTGCATGTTTTTTGTCCATTTATCTGATCAATGCAATGATTTCTCAAATTTCACTGACTGAATTCAGCCCTTTTAACTTCATGTATGGCTAATGATATCAAAATAAGGGTACAGCTGCTACTTGTCACTCGATATTGTCAAAGTAGGAAGAGAGAAAACAAGAAATTTTATTGGGCCTACGGTCTAATTAAAAGCCACAGCTTTGTAATCGGAATGGTTTTTCAACACTCTCTAGGATTGTTCTGAATGCTGATGTAAGCTTAAGTTGTTCATTAGTAACTCATTAAAGACTTAGCTACAGTCCGGTGGGTGTGTCTTGAATATAATGATGGGCTGAATGTGGGTACAAATGTGTAGACACATAATTAGAGAAACTGTCACATTCAGGGATTAAAAATATACAATGTGGGCTTTGAAAAATACTGTTGAAAGCAAGTGACCCCACGATGGTATTGTGTTCTAAATTTTCCTTAGTCTCCAGGTCATTTGTATTTTCATTAAATTCCTAAAGGTATTTTTTAATGAGTTCATTCTCTCAGGATTAAATGCATGAAGTTTTGTTAGGGCCTTTCTATAAAACATTTTGTTTAGTCCTCCCATTATAACAATGTTGGCCTAATTACCCCTTTAACAAATAAGAATTCTGTGATTTAAACTGGTTCAGGTAATGTATCTTGAAGGTAATAGACTCTGAACCAGAGTGTAAAGATAGAGACTTTCAGATATCATTCAATATGCATATGAATTTCAATATGAAACCTTCTTAGATTAGCCAGTAGAATAAGCTTTTATTTAAAGGCTTCATGAATGCAGCACCTTCAGAATCAACTGATATCTTTTGTGATTCAAGAGACAGGAGCAAGTCACAGCCAGCATTTCTTTGTCACTTATTATCTTTACATCGCAATTCTTTCTTCCCTAATAACAACTGTTCCTAGTTAGTAAACACAGCAGGCTCAAGTCACGAGAGTGTACTAGTCTACACCATCTTTTGTTAAGGAGTTCAACAGTTCTTCAAAATGCTAGACAGAATTATCAGATGGCTCCTACATAATCACCAGAGAGAAATGAAAGGGCACCCAAATAAAACATGCTACATAAATGTTCATGCAGCATTACTACAAGCAACTAAAAGAATGGAAATAATTTACATTTCTAACCACTGACAAGTAGAATGTAGTGTATGACTACAGTGGAATATTATTATGAAATAAAATAGTTAATTAATTATATATGTTAGGTATGAATAACTTTTAAGTGGATAAGGGAAAAAGAAACAGCAATCATGAAAGACGTGCATTACATGAGCAATTATGAAAAGTCTAGTAAAGATTAAACCATAAGGAGAAAAAAACATCTTTTTCCAGCTTCCAAGGATCAAAAGATAAGAGGCAGAAGGATGCCTCTACCAGGCAAGACATTTTTTTTCCCATGGAATACTTATTATAAGGAGATAAAAGTTAGTTCTCTAGTATATAAAATATACTCAATAAAACAAAGTGCCTTCCATGAAGGGGATTAATATGTTAAATATGTCAGGTTTTAAAAACTATGCTATCTTTTATGATGGGAGCCCTACATTTTAAACATGTTCATTATAGCCATGACTTAGAGACTAAGGTTTCTTCCACAAAATGGGAATAGCAGTTAGCATCCATTAACTCAAAGCAAATCCATACAGACTGTTCATTAAATCCTTCACAAGACTTCACCTCCCTGTGGGCTGCTACAGCAAGGACTTTCTCAATACTGCTTGAGAAGTGCTGTGTCACCAAACAGCTTCTTTCAATAATAGTGAGTAGTTGACCATTCAAAACACTTCAGAAGATATCTGGATTGTTTAGAAGGAGGAAGATGATTCAGTCATAAAAAACTGCATACTGTGTAAGCCTGGGGACTTGCAGCAAATCTTACAATCTATGTGGAAATGAATGACCTATGTTTGCAATCCTAGCAATGGGAATACAGAGACAAATGGCACTCTGAGGAATACTAAAGAGTCAGCAGCCTACTTGGTAAGCTCCTAGCCAGTGACAGAACCTATCTTAAAACCAAACAAACACAACAAGAAAACCCACCAGAGCACATGCACCCACTCACACATGAACACACACAAAAAGGGGTATTCTTTCAAAGCAGTTATCAGTTTGGATTCTACTACAGTCATAGGCTAAGTGATCAACACATTTTTAAAAAATGGAGAGAAAGTGAGGTAATGCAAAGATACTGACTTTCAGAAAATTTGTATTATATACATAAAATAATATTCTTCCTGCCACCCTCAATTTGAACTTCACTTGATCTCTACTTTGCTTAGGTATGTAATTTTCTGGGTGCCTACTCATAACTTTAAGAGTCAAAGATAATCTGTAGCTCAGTTTTATGGGTTTGAGTTTTACAACTTATCAACCTATTGATTCTGCAGATCCTATTTTAAGTATTCCGTAGTCTTTGTGTTTATAAAGATACTTTGTATTCAACTGGAAAATACTTTATTATTGATCTGTTATGTTTATTACTTTACTACTTTAAATCTTGCATATCTAACCTGGCTGTATTGATACACATAAGATTTTTTTTTTTTAAATCTTATCTCAGAAAACCAAAAAAAGTGCTGGAGAGATGGCTTAGAGATTAAGAGTACTGGCAGCTCTTCCAGAGGTCCTGAGATTGATTCCCACATGAACATGGTGGCTCACAACCACCTGTAATGAAACCTCGTTCCTTCTTCTGACCTGCAGGTGTACATATAGGGAAAACACTGTATACATAATAAATAAATCTTAAAAAATAGATTTACTTTATTAGAAAAATACCAACTTAAATAACTAAGATAATTTTCACTGTGCTTATATATAGAAATGTTTATGTGAGAAATTTGAAATCTATTATATGGAAAAATCCAGATAGATTAATTGGAAAGTATTTAATGATAATTTCAGGTTCTTTTTTTTTTCTTTTGCATTTCTGTTTTACAATTCCAAAAAAAATTAAAGCATTTTCTTCATTCTGACTTTTAATATCCTGATCTTTCTTCAGTAACACACATTTTTAAGTGTTTGCTAAGACTGTGTGTGTGTGTGTGTGTGTGTGTGTATCATATTCTAGAATAAAAATGATGCCAACTAATTCCAGCCAAACCTATTATTACAAAATTTGAGATTTTTGCCTCATGGGGAAAGGCTGGCCTCAAGTTCACTATGTAGCTGAAGGTGACTTGCACTTCTGACCTTGCTTGTCTCTACTTTTGGCTGCTGAAATTCCAGCCAAGTTCCACTAAGTCCAGTTATTGCATGGTCTGGGCATTGAACCTAGTGTCTTGTGCACTAGATAAGCACTCTACCCTCTGAGCTATGTCCTAGTCCAAATGTCTGACCTTGACTCTCTGACTGCTTCATTATACTGTTGCAAATAATAGTATATTTTTGTACTACTAATATTTTCTTCATGAACATAAGCCAAATTTTTGAACTATTTTAAACAATTGTATTGAAATGAGAGAAATTATAGTTTTCATGAGTATTATTCTCTTCTAATATAGTCATTAGTCCATTAGTCCATTATTTTAATTTCTCATATTCTACCTAATCTAAAGAATACACTATTATGTTTCTTTATAATACTATAGGTAATAGTAAGATAGCTATATTCGTCATTGCTAAGTGATAACATTACACCTCACAGAATATTGTAATTTTTAAAATAAGAACAAAGGTACAAAATTTAATGATAATATAAAATGAGTAATGTAAATATACCAAATATTCTACTTTAGAAAGTACTTTCCCACATATATGAGTACCTCAAAAAAACCTAAGAAATTATACTTATTGTTAGGTCTACAGACAGATTTCAATTTCTGATTTAAATTTCTATTTGGAGAATAACTTTAACAATGAAATAGGCTACACTAATAATTAAAAACAAATCAATGCTATCAATAATGAAGCCAATAAAGGCTTTCCAAAACCGTGATGACATGGTTTACATCCATTGCATTGCCAGAAACAAGCAGGCATGTTTGCTATGTGTTTGTAAAAACAATTCTAAGGTGGAGATGCTGGATCTCTAAGACTCTCTTGCCAGTCAGTATAGCTAAATCAGCAAGAATCAGTTCCAGTGAAAGACCCTGGAGAAATGAAATAGGGATTGACTTCTGGACTTGCAGGCCTGGACTGGAACAAAAGAGCACACACACACACACACACACACACACACACGCACGCACGCACACACACACACACACACACACACACCATAAATGCACACATGCATGTGTGAGCACACAAATACTTCATTATGAATTTGTATGCTACTGATCATATTCAACATTAACTTCAAAACATTCAAATTTACACAACATTTTTGTAGACCAACAGAGAGCTAATCAAATCTCATTATTCTTATTTTTGTGTGAAGATCATTTATTACTCTGAAAATGAAGCTAACATATTTCTTATAGAAATACTCAACTAGGCTAGCTTACCTGACAAAACACTCCATATTTTTGATAGGTTTTATTAGACAGGAAGAACATTTATATTAAAAAAAATAAAAAAATACCCCACTACTTCTGGCACTTTGACAAAATTTCAGTAAAAATAAATGTTAAGGGAAACCAAAAATGCAATTTACAGGGAAGTTTAATCTTAATTTATCGATTAAAACTTGGAAAAAAGTAGAAATCCCCTCTTCTTTTGAATGCTGCCCTCTCATGAACAATTGTACACTTATGGACATGGTCTCTCATGTCAAACCAGGGCACGGTTGCTATTGAATGTTAACAGTGTTATTGGCTAAGAGATAATTTGCCAATCAGAATAAAGGAAAGAGAAGTATGTGATATGTACTATGGCTGCTTATATAAATTACAAATCTGAGCAGTATTCTAATACTGAAAAAGAAGGAAAATAGCAATCTAAAGAAGAGGTAACAAACAACTATTATATATTCAAATATTTTATAATTCAATCAACATTAAATATCCAAATACCTGATTGTAGTCACATTCCACCTCTAGCCTAAATATTAAAATAAGATATATTTCAATCCCAAAAAGTAGTGAAAATATATAAAATCTACATATAAGAACATGCTATTTCATTCTTAATGTGTATACATTTCTCATAGATTATCACTACAGAAAATTCACATACAATATAGTCCAAGGTAAAAACACAAAAACTCTTTTCAGTTTTGAAACTTCATATTGGAAGTTTTAAATAAACTGCTATAAGGGAAACATGGTGTTAGGATCACACTGGCACTTAATCATTTTGGTATTATTGAAAGTATAGTGATTTACAATGTATATATTTGAAATTCTTTAAAATTTAACTAATATAAATTATATTGGATGCATTAGCATTGAATTCACACACCAGAATCATGACACATATTTTTTGTGTACAATACATTTAACTATAAAATACTTAAAACATTGCTACTCTTACAAATCAGTTATGCTGGCAAGCATAAATATTTCAAGGATGATTAATTTCTAAAAACAGCAAAGTAGAACAGAGCTGAGAAGTCAACCTAACTTCTTCACAACCAATATGACACCTTTTCAAGGAAAAAGTACAAGGCAAAATATGAAGTATAATGTCATTTTGCACTTGTCAAGCTTTGTATCATGTTAGTGATTTAACAACATATAGATTAATAAAAGCACTATAATATTAAGTTGCATACAACTATGAAATTTCATTATATAGAAATAAAATATAGAGAGCATAGATAAGTATATAAACCTCTGCTAAGTCTTTTGTCCTTATTAAGAACTGTCCATCATAAGTAACTTAGATATAATGTAACAAATTAGCCTATAAAGTCCATGAATACATAACTAGAGATTTATTTTTTAACAAATGATAAACAGATTTGTAGGAGAAAACACACACAAAGTACTTCTAATGTTTTAACATCCCCTTTCTCTCTTTTTGAACATAAAAGTATGATTTCCTGCCGAATACAGTGTGATGACTGATCATATTTTCAGCATCTTGCTTGTGACTCAGTATAATTATAAGAAAAATCTGAATAAATTGAGTAGTTGAAACATCATAGTACAATGTTCAACTTTTCAAGCCTCAAACTTTTGGCCCTTGGAAGGAGCTACAGACCAGGAATAGATCTCCTACTTCAAGGTCCCACATTAGACATTGATGTCCTTTTACTGTCAATCAGGTGTTCCAGGAGCTAGGGGTAGTGCTACAATCCTGTATTCTAAATTACTGGGGAAACTGAGCAAAGGGAATGCTAATTCCCAGGCAACTAAGTCATAGAGACTCTATCTAAAACACACTGTAAAGTTTCAGAGAGCTGGTTCAAAGCTGAAGGTGTGGAGGGATTGATAGCTATGCTTAGTGCCCGGGTTTATTCTCACCCTGAAAAGGTACCAGCCACACATGCTGCCACTAATTTTGATTCTCCAGCTTTCCTTTCCTTTCTCTGAACCACATCTATACAATGGCATAAGAAGGCTGATTTTGGTGCAACCCAAATTAAACCATGAACTGGACATCACTTTTCAACTTCCTTAGGCTCGCCTCTTGACAAATATAGATCCTATAGCTCTTGAGGAAGGAGACAGTCATGGAAAACAGAAAAGCAGGAATACGGAGACACAGACTGTGGACAAATGTACACAGAACCAGAGACACTTCCTATTTACAACTGCATATATGCAAATATGTTTAATGTGCACACACTGATTATTTTTGTCTCCCTGGGAGTACACTGACCAGACAGTATGGGGCAATGTGAAGATTACTCACTTAACATCAACATTATAGGGATTTAACATCAACATTATAGGGATTAGTCCTTTAACTGAGTTCCTCATTTTAGTTCACACAAGAATCTATCCCTTGACAATTCTTTGTTGTTCCTTTGAGAAGTATCTCTATAGAGTTGTAAAACTTTTATATAGATGATAATAATAGTGATAATAGTTTTGTGTACATGTATTTATAAGTTTTCTACAAACTTTGAATCCTAAGATTCAACTAAAAAGTTTTGCTGTTTTTTGTTTATTGGTTTGTTTTCCCAAAACACAGGTTAAGAGCAATAATTCTGTACTTTGCTGGCCTACTTTTTAGGAGTTTACATTTACTTCAAGGTAAATAGATTATAGGAAAATTATGGAAGATTTATGAAATGCCTACCACTCTTTTAGGAGTTATACATTTATTATTTATCTATTGTTAAATATAATGTAATAATTTTCTTCTTTCAGATGAAAACTAGGTGTATAGATGTGTAAAGTACTTTGGGCTTCTGAAGAGCAGATATCCAAGCTTTCCGTATACCACTGTTATCCTTAACATCAAAGAAAGTCTTTATGTGATGAATGAAATCAAGTAGTTTGATCTGGAGAAGGGTAACAGCTAGTAAGTGGTACTGCTGGTTTTTATTCAATATTCCTTTCTGACTTTAAAACCTAATCTGTCTGCTCCCAGAATAGTCAGGTGAATGAGATTTCTGTTTCCCACACTTGCTCCTGACTTTCTGACATTGTGAAGATGGTACTGTACACTGTGAGGAGGACTAGTAGTAGGACCAGAGCCAAAGAAGCAGGTCCATGGTGAGCATTCCCTTGAGTATTGTTAATGGCTATGTAACACCTTTTCCATTCAATACCTCCATACTTTTATCTGTACAAATGATAATGATAAGAACAGGTGATGCTACTAAAACCCTGGAAGTGTTGTGAGGAAGACCTGAACCAAATAATCTTATGTTTATGGTCATAAAAGCTTTAGGCATCACAATGAATTATTTGCTCTGAAGGAGATAACTTCCAATTGGGTTAATATTGACAAAAGTGGTTTTTTTCAAAAAAGGGCAACTTCAAGGACACCAGAAGTGAACAAAAGATAATATCATCAAAGATTTTTAGGGAAAAAAAAAAAAAAAAGGCTTCGTTAAGTAATGTGCATTTTAGCATTTTAGTTCTACTTTCTGGTGGTTCAAATTATGCAGCATTTCTTTGAGCCCGATTTGGCAAGAACACTAATAATTTTTTATCGTGATAAACTTGAGCTCTAATCAGCAGTACATTTCTCCATTTATGAGCTATCTGGGCATCAAAAGCTGGTCATTAAAGCCCTTTCTTTTCTGAAAAGATAGAAATGGCATCACACAAACTACAAAGAAGGCTTTCTAAGGAAGGTGGGAAATGCACTCATATTTTCCATGGTTCAAAGTTTTAAAACATGAAAAGTAGAAAACATAAAGTTTATCCTTAAAAAAACCTCAATATTATTTGGGCTACTAAGGATAAACAATATTAAGGTAATGTAGGCAGTGTTTAAATACAAAACAAGATCATTTGGCTCTTAGTATAAACATGAATACACTAGCAATTTTTTAAGTTTTTTTTTTAAGATTTATTTATTATTTATTATGTATACATCATTCTTCCTTCATGTATCCCTGCAGGCCAGAAGAGGGCACCAGATCTCATTACAGATGGTTGTGAGCCACCATGTGGGTGCTTGAGAATAGAATTCAGGACCTCTGGAAGAGCAGCCAGTGTTCTTAACCTCTGAGCCATCTCTCCAGCCCCTGTTATAAAGATATTTACTACTCACAGTTTTGGATATTTCTTCTCTTTCTCTGTTTCTGCCATTTATTCTCTCTTGCTCTTCTGTCCCTCTGTCCCCCCCCTCTCTCTCACTCTCTCTCTCTCTCTCTCTCTCTCTCTCTCTCTTTCTCTCTCTGTGTGTGTGTGTGTGTGTGTGTACCTGAATGATCAGTCCTCTTATAGAACCCCAACAAAATACCCATGACTTATGGCTTGTCCATGTTTAGGGCTAACTGGTACATGGGAGGTGTATGTTTTAGAAACTCTGAGGTATGAATCATGAAATGGTGACACTGCCTACATCATTGTTTCATTTTTTAAAAAACCCTCTTCTAGCAGAGTAGTTTTAGAGTTACTTCCTGAACGTGAATTTGTGTATATTAGTATATATATAATTATATTTTTTTCTGAATATCAACATTAAATGGAGCACCTCTCATGGTAAGCTAATTCCACATTGATATAATTGCTAAAATAAAGCTAAATTGTGGGACAGACATGATGAAAAGGGAATTAATGTTTGATGACTTGTTCTACAGAAGTTGAATTATTTATATATGTTACATATTAAATGCTCAAAACAAGCTAATAAATGATTTTTTTACTTTGATATTTAAGTAAAAATATAATTTAAATGACTTTAGATGTATGGATAATTAGAAAAAGAATGTGTTTTAAAATGACCAGTCTTTTTTTGTGTGTATTTTTTGTTTGTTTGTTTTTCTTATTGACTTATAAGACTGTATAATAGGTGGGACAAGATTAAGAACACATTGTTAAGTTATTGATAAACCTCCGTATTTAAAACAAAGTGTCTATACATTTGACTCTCAAGTTAAAAAATAGCTCTGCATTTTAGAGATTTTTTTAGAACTGAGTATAGCAAATGTGATAACTTTAGAGGAATCTTTCAAAAAGCACAGAAGTTATTTTATTTCACATTCATGCTAACAACAGAATGAACCTCATGCTATAGTTTAGGCACATCAGGCAGATTCATCGACTTGTGGCAACTACACTGGATTTCAATGGCTCAGTCAGAAACCCCAAGAGAGCTAATGAAACTAAATCCATTCCATGGACTCCCTACACTAGAATTCAGAAACCACCTAAGCAGTGACCCAGAAATCTGTGTCTTCTTTATTATAAGAACCAAAGACTATTAGAAGATTAACACGATTGCAGATTAACCAATGATAGCAGAAATTTGAAAACTGTGATAGGGGACATATACAGAAAGGTCAAATTACCAGTTTTAGTGCAATTCACTGAATTGAAAGCTGCACAAAATATAGCCAATGTTTTCAGGTTGAAAAAATAATTTATACAAATTTTTAAAGTATATATTATTTAAATTTCATAGTGGATAACTACCAGGAAGTCTACATGAACAATGGGAGAAAGTCCATCATGAGCTAAATCAGTATCTTCTGTACAATTACCTTTCTCCAAATGTCATTTTTGTTTTGCTTTATATTGAAAAAGTTGTGTAAAAGAACAATATGTTTCTAGTGAGAGATCATACTTTGCATTTTGCATATTAAAGGTTATATATAGTAGTAAACACCAATCAAAAATAAAAGATTACTTTTTATGGGAAAACAAACACCACACTCCCACAAATGCTCATTTTCTTAAAATAATAATAATAATAAATGGTTTTTAAAATACAAACAAATGTGAACTAGATTTATACTAATTAATTATACTAATTAATTGGTATGATTAATGATTCAGGTGATTCCACATTTGTGAAATCAAAGCATAAAAAATATATGCAAGAGCTCTACTTAAAAGTAAAAAGAAAAGTAGACCAATCTTTAGGTTTCTTTCAGATTTCAGTGAGGGCTTGAAGAATTCCTACTGAAAAGTTGTAAGTTGGTAGCTCAGAGCATATATTAGGGTACTTACTGATATTAATATAAGGTAAAAAACGGCTATGTCATCCCAAAGAGAAGATTTCAAAAACAGGGTATTTTCTGAGTAGGTATGACTACAGGATTACACAAAACAAAGAGCACTTACCATTAACTATAGGTGCTAAAACCATCATGAGGATGAGTAGCTGTGGTGACCTCATGGCTGTGATCTCAGGCAAGAATGCCCCCAGAATGAGTGTTCTGAAGTGAAACCAAGTGAGTCTACTTCTGGTTCCTCTTCTGTATTCCAGTATCAATGATTAAAAACCAACAAAACAAGAGAAAGAAAAATTCCTTGAAAATAAACACTGAAAGTCCACGACAGATACCTGCAAAATAGAAAGGAAAAAAAAAAAAAAAAAAAAAAGAAAGGAAAAAAAGGACAGGTTACCAATGAAGTTTTTTTTGTTAGTTTCTTGAATAATTACTGTATTTGTGCTAAAACGTTTCCCTCTTTCTGCATTTTAATGAGCAGAAATACCAAACAGAAAATGAATAAGCAATCTGAGAGACATTATTTATGCAGTTATTACCAGTTTATATCCCAGCCTCAAATATGTGTGAAATAATTCTGTTTTTACCAGACAAATTAATTTAAACATTCTAATGCTAATATGTAAATGGAAATTTACAGATGGGGGGGTTGGTTTGTTTGAACATTTTCCCCAAATAAAATGTTTTCTTAGCCTTAGAATAAATATTTCCACTTATCACCATTTGTGTAAATAACTTTTAAAAGAGTTTTGAAATTCATAGTATTCTAAATATTAAATACACTCTTTTAAATAATTTCATAAGATCATTGATAGAATATTTATGTTTATATGACAAGACATTCTTATACTCCATTGTCTAAAACCTCAATACTGAAATTCAAGTAGAAGTACTGTCTAAATCACAATTTGGGTTGTATTTTTCTTATGTTTCTCTACACAGATTTTGGGTTTGATGATTTGTGTTATTGTTGTCATCATTATTGCTATGTTTTTTGTTTGTTTTTTAAACAGGAACTCATGTAGTTCTGGCTGACCTTAAAATCGCTATGTGCTGAACGTGAACTTAAGCCCTTGGTCCTCCTACCTCCACCTTCAAGTGCTGGGATGACAGGCAACAATTTTTTGTTTTTGCTTTAAAATAAACAAATAGATGCACAAGGAATTAGTAAAGCTCAGCCTGATTACGTTACAGAGCCAGTTCACCGAATAAACAGCACCACACGTGTTTTAGTAAGCCATGCAACTGTTTCCTACAGCTTCAGACTACAGGAAATCCTGCCAGTGATGTTTTATGTGTACTCAACGTTGAGCCACTTCACCAAACTATACTGATACAGTTGCCCATTTTAAACGTTTGTCCAGGTTTACAGAAATAGTCAAAGGTAAGGAGTGAAAATGACCCTAAATTTGATTGCATTGTTTTCAGGGTCAGAACCCTTCGATCTGATCAATCTAGTAGTAATTGGGTCTTTATTTTAAGATTCTTCACTTTTTTTTTTTTCAGCCCTAAATGGTTAAAGTTTTCAGATGTGGAGTATAAAGCAGTAAAACATTTAAAAGATAATTTTCAAAGTAGAGATATCTACTGAAGAATGTATTATAGGTTGGTTGATCATCATTAATGTGGAATTGCAAAGTAATAGTGTTTCAAAATCCAGATTTATTTGAGCATTTCATGACACCAAAAGGGGGAAATTCCATACCAGATTTCATGTGATAAGTTACTATCAGGGCATAGTATACAAAGAGTACTGTGTATAATTATCTTATTACTGTGAATACAAAGGATACATGATGCATAAATGAGTTATATTAACACTTAGATCTCATCCTCAAGATATCTCAATAAGCATATGCCTTAACAATTTTGCATAATAGAGGTTTCATTGATGTTAAGTATCATTATGCTAGATTCACAATAATAATCTTTCTGATATACAAGACTTCATCATGAGTCAAATTTTCAGACTTTTAAAATATTGCTGTAGCACATACTGTATGAGCACAGATTTGGGAGTCAGCCACCTTATCTCAATAATGGTCCTACTGGCATTGTTATCTTATGTTAGCCATTTACTATCGCAGTCCTTTGGTTTTTCCATGTGATAAATAAAGGTATATTAATTATGTTTGCTTGGGTATAAACAAGTTAAGCTTAGCATTAAGCTTCAAATGGGTAGTATAATATTGACATAACAGATGTTAAATGATTTACATGAAATCCCATATAATACTTCATTGATTTATAACACAATGAAATTAATATAATTAAAATAAATGTTTGGTATAGAATACACATATAAAAATCTTAATGGCTGTGCTGCTCATAATCTACATGAATATAATTCTGCCTACTTTCTAAATATTTCTTCCTCAAGAATGAAAAATTTATGATAAATTTGCAACTTATATGTTATCAATAACTTCTCTAAACAAATTAATTTTTGTACAAATGAAACTTTGATTGGAACCTTTGTAAAACAATCCTGTTCAAAATCAATGCACAGAAACGATACAAAGATTTTGGATGTTTCAAGTCATAGGCAACCTATACTATGCCTATGAATTGCTAATGACTATCACAAAATCATCAGCATACACATGGAGTGGCAAAGCTTCACAATATGCCCTACAGAGACATGCTAATGTATTTCTCCAAAATGTCCTCCCCATCAGATAGGGTATAGTCAATGCTTTGGGAAAGGGATCAGGGCAGCAAGGAGAAAGTTGATGACTGGAACACAGATCCCTTCTTTTCGTCAACATCCTGTAAGATGTTAATAAGTTTCATGAGAAAAGCACTGGACAGAAGCCAAGTGATCTTTAAAAGCGCTTTATAACCAAGGGGAACATGGATTTTCAAACAGGTACTTTTAATTTAAAAATCTGAAGTCTACAAATATCCATATTTTTGTATACAAATACTATCTCAAATGTGCGAGTGTGTGTGGCTCGCTCACAGTGGGATAGCAAACGGCCTGCAGTTTGTATTCTTCTACTGATCATGTGGTTTCTAAAACTCTAACATTTTTCTCTATAACTTGATTCTGAAAACTGAAGAATTACCACAGGGTTCAAAGGGCAATCTGGCTGCAGCATCTGTCACCCCATGATCACCAGGTTTGATTGGGCTGATTTGGCTGGCTAGGCAGGTGTCCCCTTCCTCCCTCATTGATCCATGTGTGTCCCTCCAACTCCATCTAAGAGGAATATCTTCTCCGAATAAAGAAGGACCAATCTTTGGTCAAAAGTATATGAGTAGCAGCACTCCCCTGCTAGAGCCTCCAAACATGCTCTCTCTTTCATCAAATACTAAATTAAACTAGAAGTAATGACTTTAATGTATAAAACATAAAGTATTTTTCAAAACAGTTTTATTCTCCTTGGAGTCTTATAAGAAATAAAATATCATCATCCAGAAATAAAATATCATCATCTTAGAAACCTTAAAATATTCCATTTAATATATTTGTGTGTGATATAAATGTGCCCCAAAACACTTTTTTCACAATAAAAGAGAAAGAAATGGTAGCTTGAGAAAGAATAGTCTGTCATAAGGGTTGGTAAAATTGGAGATGGTAAAAGACAGTATAATGCAGAATAACAGCCATGTGCCTCTATAGAAGGCTCAAAAATATAATAAAGTAGAAGGTCTACTTCAATGTAACTAAAAGAGGTCTGAAGACAATGTGAAGAAAAGTGAGTTTAATTAATAACATGAATTTGAAATATGTCAATACAATAACCACAGCAAGCTTTGTCTCTAGAGCAAGGGCAAGTATTTAAAGTGAGTAAATCCTTTGAAATCATAGTTTTGCAAATTGTTCATAAATTTGCAAACTATTTTAACATTTATGGACCTGATTTTTTTATTTTAATATGGAACTATATACAGTTACAAAGAATATCAGCAGATGTTGAGACATTAAGTGAGTCAATTAAGTGATGCATTAAGTGAATTAAGAAACCAATTGTATTTAGGTAAATCCAAATATGACTTTACAAAAATAATACATTTTCACATTTTCATAATATTTTGAGATGTTCAAATGGTGCTAATGCTATTTTGCAGTTATTATGCAATTTAGGGTTAAAAAGTTGATCCATTAAGAAGACTTTTGGATAAAGGAATTATGCATTTGGCAATGGTGTCTTATACTAATAGGTATATACTTCATAACACATTCAATACAAATGCACTATGGAAGAAATACAGTCTATTATAAGTATATATTTGACTTGATGTAAAAGTGATGCTAATACCAGGCCTGGGGGGCACAGGTCTTTAATCTCAGCACTTGGGTTGCACTAGGGGTTGTTGGAGCTCTAGGATAGCTTTGTCTACAAAAAGAGTTCCAGGACAGCCTGGACTGTTACACAAAGAAAACCTGGCTCAAAAAACAAAACAAGACAAACAAACTTATGTTAGAATATTTTCTGTCTTTGATTTCTTCAAGTTATCTCAATTTCCTTTTTAAAAATCAATCTAATCTACTATTACACAATTACACAAAAACAAACAAACACACACACATTAAAAAAATAAAATAAAAACCAGAATTGAGTCACAAGAAGCAGCCTAAATGAAGGCCACTCTGATAGTTTTGAAGGAAGCAAGAGGCAATTTTAGGTTCATGGTATTTCAAACTGTCTATACTTTCTGTACCTCATGTGCCAGGAAGCTTGAAGGGCATTTGATATGAGTTGTAGTGTTAGGGAATGAGATCATAAAAAAGTAAAGGGGAGAGGGGAGACCAGCCTCTGGAGACAGGAGCAGAAGGAGAGAGGAGAGTGGAAGGAGGGGAGAGAGAAGGAGTAGAAGAAAGAGTGAGAGACAAAGAGAAAAAGAGAGAAGGATGGGAAGTGGGCAGGGCCCTTTTTAAAGGGAACATAGTTAGGTGGTGTACTTAGTAGCTGCAGCTGAGGGTGTGTCCTGTCAGAAGCCAAAAGACAGACAGAACAGATGCCTGGATTCTAACAATCATAATGCTTTTAGAAGGTTAAATTGATTATGGTATGCAGAAGTGAAAAACAGAGAAAAGAAAAATTCCTTGGAAAAGCAGAATCAGTCAGATATTTGCCAGAGTTAGTGTGGTGGGGCCTCACAGTGACTTGCAAGGCCCACTACTGCAACTCAAAATACAGGTTAATGGATCCCAAGAACAATGAGAAATATCACTGCTATTGATAGTATTTCATCAGAGTGGAAGAATAAAAATAAATCAAAAGAGAAAAGCAAACAAACAAATGCTTAGGGTGGGTATGAAGTGGAGAGAAGTTGAAGGAAATGATGGCATTAACTAGTATTTGTAGTGCCTTCATTCTTCCTTGTAACTCCCCATCAACCCCAGGGAGATCATAAGATGACAAAAGTCATTGAATTTCCAAGTTCATTTTTATTTTATTTCAGTTGATTTTACTGTTAGTCTTAATGTTATAGTTAGTTACATGAAACATCCTTTAAGCAAAGAAATGCAAAAGTGTCCAATTTGAAATCACTAACAATGCACATGATAGTATGGTTGGTTAAGACAGATGCCAATCTCCACATAATTACACTTTTATAATTGCACTTATTTCTGTTAGGCAACAAGCCATCTAGGATGTTAATGTGAATGACAACTTTTCTTGAATAAAGATGTCATTTAATTGTCTTTCTGACAATGTTATGATCTAGTAAATGTTTATTAATATTAGAAACAAGTATGAACTTAAAGAATGAGACTTTAGGGTAGTACATCCTTTATCCACAAAGTAGATGGATGTTTTCTACAGGATCACTTTCTTGTGGAATTGCCCTTAAGTTAACTCTTCTTGAAATCCCACCAAGCACTAGCATGGAACTTATTTCCAAGAGAATTTGAATAAGATAAGATCTGTAACCATTGATATGTTTAATCGTAAATCAAAGAAACTGGTTTTAAACTAAATATATACATATAGCCTGTGCAAACATTATGGGAAATAATTCAATTTTCAAAAATCAGATAATTTAAAATTAAAAAGGATACAAGTCACATTATATTCACAATATCCAAAATAAATCCCTTGACCTTTACAAATAAACTATGAGGTCTGGGAGGTCACTCAGTGGTAAATTGTATGAGGTCATAAGGTTCAATTCTCAAATCATCAAATGAACTCATATAATCTCAAATTTGTTTTCAAAATTTTGAGAGGCACTTAGAGAAATAATCATTAAAAAAATCAAAGAAAAATTACCAATTCCTTTTATTTGTCATTCTCACTACTATGTTTCCATGAGACATACCAATTAAGAAGGATAAGTAAGTTACAAGTGGGACATTCAGAATATAACACACAGCTGTCCCAAATGAATAAATCCATGTGAAACAGGAAGATGGACTGAAATTTGTAGAGTTAAAAGAGTGAAGTCCTGTTAAGAGGAACTAACTTTTTTTAAGCCCTTCAAATGCTAGCACTGTTCTGCGAATACTTCACACACTAATACACTGTTTTGAACTATAAAACATATTGCTACTTTTTTATAAAGATGCATTTTATTCCTAATTGCAAGTGAGGAAACTGAGGAATGGAAATGTTGGAATGCACACTGAGGTCACACTGTTAATACAAATATTGTGCCTAGATTTGTAGCTGAACAGTCCCAACATATGTTCTATTTACTGGGATTCATCAGGCCAGTTAAACAGATTCAGCATCATCCTTAGACAAGAGGATAGACCATGCAACATGTTGGATTTAATATTTAACTTCCATGTCCAAATGTGATAAAGATATAGAAAACAGCTACACAAGGAAATAAGCTTACACCAGGTAATAAATAATGTGCTGTTTCTTAGAATCTTATCACAAGTACAAAGCCTCAATAACTTTCCAACTGATCAATTCCCATCTGATGTCAGACATGTATACAGTGCATTTATACAGATACCAGTACTAATGATCTGTGTCATTTATGCTTGCTCTGAGTGTGGAGCAAGACCACAGACTTTATTGTTAGAGGAACCTGCAAACTAATCTTGGAAATTCCCACAAGCAAATAAAGTGCCTTATAAGTTATAGAAAATGTTAAAAATAACAAAAAATAAGATAATTCCCCCAATTTTGAAAGAACTTTAAAATGCATCAATAGAAGTTCAATGACCATGACTTCAGTCTGTTATTAATCATACTACAATGAGAACTAAAATTATTTCAAGTGTTATGGAAAACAAGGAAATTATATTCAAAGGAGAATATTTCAGACCTTCTCATGCTTACTTTAACATCAATATACAAATGGAAAAGTTGTACAAATTAACCTATGGTATTTAAACATCTATTTGTATGTGTGTCTGTGTATGAGAAAGAGAAAGAGAGAGGAGAGAGAGAGAGATCATTTATGTTTAGGAAGGACTGGTCCTGCTCAAGATTGAGTTTGTAACAAACTTCTTGATTAGATCATGATTAATAACTATGATATTATATCAAAACACAATTTGTGCCATGAATACAACTTTGAGGTTTGATTTAAGCCAACTTAATCATATACTTTTCTGAGAACTCTAAATGCTATTATTGTCCATGCAGCCAGTATCAAAGTGAAGATTTGAAAAACATTATCTTCTTTGCTAAGGACAAAGATCTTTAAGAGTCAAGACACCAAGAATCATGTTAATTGACAGTGTGGATTTTGTGAACTAAAAAATAAAAACAAGATACTTATAAAACAATTTTCCTAAAGACAATGATAGGGTCTAAGTAAGTGAAATGAATTAAAGTCATAATCTAAAAGATACAAGGAAAAATAAAGAAACCCACTGCATCCCAACTCTTCATGGTTAAGGAGACAAAATTAACATACACTGTCATTGAAAACTTTCAAAACGAAGAGGAATAAGGGGAAAGTACAGTTTATGAGATTATTACATAACAGCTTCCCTGTAGTTGTTACCATGTATAGTCAGTCTTAACACATCATCTCCACATAAGCAATTTGAAGTTTAAACATAAATTTTCAATAAGCTGATTTTCAAGGAAGTTATAGCATTAATGTATTGTAAAAATGGAATGGTGTGTGTGTGTGTGCACGTGTGTGTGTAACACAAAAGACAGTGAACCTAAAACTTTGTATTTGGTAGTCAAGTATTCTACTCATGGTATATATCTCCATAGATATTTTGGTTTGGAGGTATAGACTCACCAAGTTTCCCACTATGGTCTTAACTTTCAATCTTGTCCTACTGTCTCATCTACTTGGGATTATAGGTCAGACTGCATTCATAGTAATTCTTAAGAAGGTATATTAAAGTGTGAAGACAGTCCTTGAAAATCTCTTTATCAAAGAAGAGTGTGTGTGTGTGACATATTTAAAATACTCTTTTCTTTGGGTTATAAAGGCAATGTGTCATGTTTTTGATTCACAATACTATACAGGCAATCTTAATATTATTTATTCCCTACCATAAGCAGGTGAGAGAATACATGTCTGAAAATCATTTCTTGTTAGCAGGAAGGCCCTAGACAGGTCTCAATTTAGCACTTTCCTTAATGCCCATTATGGAATATCAATGCCTAAAATACTTACAGGTAGCCAGGGACCTTCACTGCCAACAGAGAGTTTCTAAGGTTGTACCCTATGATGCAATACTTCCGTTTCAACTCTGCCTTTACACAGAGTTTATTTAGTACATATCAGTCTTAATGCTAAAAACTAACAGTAATGTTTACCAGCCCACTGCTTGCACCCAAGAACATCAAAATATTCTACAGTAATCAACAGCATTTATAGAAAGCTACATTACAAAAGTGGCCACTTTACAAAAGATAGTATTTAAGAGAACTATGTTCTTCAGATAATATAATAGCAAAAGTAAAGTAATTATTTTAAGTCCTCAACTGTTATTTCTTTTTTCATTTACAGGGATACATATTAAATATATACAACAGTATAAAACATAAGAAGGATGAAAGTATATTCCTGCTTAAATTTTATTTCACACATCATAATAATACAACGAATACATGAGGAAGATATAGTCGTGTTGCAGATTCTAGGAGGATTCCAGTTATATACTTCAGAACTTACCCTTGGCTCTTACAGGGTTAATTTAGAGGCAGAATAAAAAAAGCAATAAAGCTCTCTAAATGATACCATGTTTGTTCTGATTTTCTTGCTTCTAGCTAGAAAGAAGCTGATGAACAAGAACATCAGAACAGATAGCAAAAGAACCAAGAACATTGACAATGCCATAGAAGTTATGAGAAAGAAATGTATCACAAGACAAAATTTGAAAAAAGTGTGTGATGACTCCTAAAGTGATAGTTCCCATATGGAGAACAGTTCTATATGTTGGATTGAATAGCATAATTAAATATATTAGAAAAAGTATTTAATAAAGGTAAATATACAAGGCCAATTTATATGACTATAATTCAAAAGTTTTATAGTTAAACACTATTGCTATAAATAAACTAATGAAAAAACTATATGTTTAATATAAATGTATATATAACCACATAGAATGACATACAGCCATTTATAATACCATTCATATTTTATCAAATAAATTCTGAAACTCAACTGATAAAAATGTATGTATGAGTTTTATAATCTAATATCATCATTCCTTAAGTGTACCTTCTTTGTCTCTAATATTAGCAAAATAAGTCAATTAGTGTCAATCATTTGTCATTTCATTTATAAATTTAGACTGATTTCTGAAGAGACATATAAACATTACTATAATCTTTATGTTATACATAAGTAAACAAATAATTTAAGAATAATAGTTTGAATAAGACAAAAATGTTTTGGTGAATGGAAGTAATGAGGAAGTAAAAGGATGGGGCAGTGTAGTTAAGGACTATGAGAAAGTACAAGAACAGCTAAGCACAAACATAGACACACATGTCTCACTTACAGCCCTTTATACTTCAGACTTGATTAGTTATACAATCTAAAGCATACAAATCTTGGGGACATAGTTGAGACAGTATGGTGATGGCTATTATCAGTTTCCCTCATATTACAAAATGTACAATATTGTTATCTCATGTTACATTTGATTCAGTTAATCCAAGCACAAACTCATTCTAAATAAAGATACGCAAGTGAAATGAAGGAAAAAAATAAACTTGAAAAGCATCTGGAAAAAAGGGGCTGTCCAAAATATTATGATAAAGACTAAAGTCCAGAAAACTGCTTCATGAAATTTATATTCAGAATGATGACATTTCCTAAAGTGGTTTAGTTGCTTTGAATTATTGAATGACACTGTTTTGATCCTTGCAAATGGCTTGTTTTTTAACCTATGTTGACACTTTTTGAGTTACAGTTTCAAAAAATATAATGGCGTTTCTGTAAGTACACTGTTTCTTTGTTCAGATTTGTCAGCAGATAGGTGACTCATAAAGACAATTCAGGAGTGCCTAGTTTACAAAGTAACCAAAATTGCCAATCTGTACAGAAAGATATAAGTTTGATGAGAGATGTCATTCTGTAAATGTGTTTCTCTTATTGGTTAATGAATAAAACATTGTTGGGCAATAGGTAAAGCAAGATAGGCAGGACTAGGAGATAAGGAGGAGAGAGGAAGGAGTAGGGGAGAGTCAAGATGTAGACACTGGAGACAACAGAGGTCTGGGCCCTCTCTCTGGTAAGATAAGACCACATGGAAATGGGTTAATATATAAGACAGAACTAGCCAATAAGAAATACTAGTAACTGGCCAACAGTATTATATCTAATACAGCGTCTCTGTGTGTTATTTGGGACTGGCCTCATTGTGGGACCAGACCGGCAGGGAAAAACTCCTCTTAATGTAAGTTGTCATTGTTATCTCTTGATGCCAGCTAGAAACTAAGCAAGAGAACACAGATGGACTGAGATGGAAAATGTATGAGATATAACCCAGCTGGCAGATTAACACGAGTAGGATACCTGAATCTTTTAAACTATTATGGAATGATCCTCAAATTTTATATTATAGGGATAACAGATTAATAATCTTGGAAAGTATTTAAACCAATTTATGTTAGAATGTTTTTCTTTAACATAGTGATAATATGTGTGCTAATTTATAGCTAGTGCCTTTCAGAATTAACACTTATAGTTTCTGGTTTTGGTTTTATTAACATGTCTAACATTATAGAATGAGATATTAGTATATATAAAAAGACCCAAAGAAACAGTTGTCCTTTCACTTAGACATTGTTTTAATGACATTTTCTGGTAAAATACTTCCTGAATTATCACAAGACAGCCACATTCAAAAAGATAATATATTCTTGCTTCTAAAAAGAATTACAATACTATATTTTAATGATGTACATGCATCATGACAAAGTCTAATAATGAACATTAGACCCTGTATTTTTTGTCCTCTAAAACAAACAATATAAAAAAAAGAATAATTTAGTTCTATGAGAGAGTAGGATGGTTATGTTATATATAAAACTAAGTGACATTTAAAATCGGATGCATTCATATTTTTTATTTAAATTAAAAACAATCTTATTTTATATAGCAATTCCAGTTCCCTATTCCTAAAGTCCTCCAATGCTCCCCACCTACCCCCATCCAACTGATCCATATGGGGTCTAGACATATAGGGGAATGCCTAGGCCCTGCCCAAAATGATGTGACAGACTTTGATGATTTCCCATAGGAGGCCTCACCCTCCATGGGGTGCACTCATTTCTTTATTATTATATTTTATTATTTTTCTTATTTTACATAGTGATTCCAGTTTCCTTTCCCTCACATTCTCCAATGCCCCCTGAACCCCATCCCATCCCACCCAACCCCACTCCACAGGGAGTGTGAGGCCTTACAGGAAGAATCATCAAATTCTGTCAAGTCATTTGGGGTAGGGCCTAGGCCCTCTGTCCTGTCTCTAGGTTAAGGGAGTGTCCCTCCATTGGGAATGTGCTCCCTAAGTTCAGGGTCCATGAGCAACGCCTTGTTCAGGTCAGCTGTCTCTGTGGGTGTATGCAGCCTGGTGTTGACCCCTTTGCCCAACCCTCTTCCCTCTCTTCAACTAGATTGCAGAGTTTGTCTCAGTGTTTAGCTGTGGGTGTCCACTTCTGTTTCCTTCAGCTAATAGATGAGGGCTCTAGGATGGCATATAAGGTAGTTATCAATCTCATTAACAGGGAAGGGTAGTTAAAGTAGCCTTTCAACTGTTGCTCAGATTGTCAGTTGGGGTCATCCTTGTAGGTCTCTGAACATTTCTCTAGTGTCAATTTTCTTTTCAAAATTATAATGGCTCTCTCTATTATGGTTTCTCTTTTCTTGCTCTCATGTATTCATCCCTTGACTCAATCTTTCTCCTCCCTCATGTTCTCTTCTCCCCTCCTTTTCTCCCCTTCTCTTCTTCCTAATTCCCTCTGCACTCACTGCCTGCCCTGTTCCCCCTTCTGTGGGGGACCTTATATGACTCTCTTAGGGTAGTCCTTGGTTCCTAGTTTCTCTGGTGGTATGAACTGTAGGCCTGTGACCCTTTGCTCTATGTCTAAAATTCATATATGAGTGAGTACATACCATGTTCTTCTTTTTGTGACTGGGTTACCTCACACAGGATGGTTTCTTCAAGTTCCATCCATTTGCCTGCGAATGTCAAGATTCCATTGTTTTTTTTCAGCTGAGTAGTATTCTATTGTGTAAACGTATCACCACCTGCTACACTGACCACGCCCATTGGGGGGTAGAGAAAGAAGCATACATGATGTGGAAGAATTAAGTCTGCCATCAGGAACCCTGGAGTTCTCTCTTGTTCTTTGGTCAGAGACAGAGATCATCTAGAGGCATCCTTGGGACTAGAACCTTCTGGCATTCATCTGTTGTAAGTTATTTCCCCCTAAATAAATATTTATTCAGCCTATCTGTTTTCCGCAATCCTTATTTTTCTACAATATACCACATCTTCTTTACCCATTCTTCAGTAGAGGGGCATCTAGGTTTTTTCCAGGTTCTACCTATTACAAATAATGCTTCTATGAGCATAGTTGAACACACGTCTTTGTTGCATGAATTGCACCTTTTGGGTATATGCCTAAGAGTGGAATTGCCAGATTCTGTGAAGGACTGATTCCCATTTTCCCAAGGAACAGCCACACTGTTCCTTCAAAATAGCTGCAGAAGTTTGTACTCCCAGCAGTAGTGGAGAAGTATTCCCCTATCTCCACATCCTCTCCACCATAAACTGTCATTGGTGTTTCCAATTTTAGCCATTCTTACAGAAGTAAGATGGTATCTCAGAGTTGCCTTGATTTGCATTTCCCTGATGGCTAAGCATATTGAGCACTTTCTTAAGTGTCTTTCAGCCTTTTTAGAATCCTCTATTGAGAATTCTCCATTTAGTTCTGTACCCCACTTTTTAATTAGACCCCACTTTTTAATTGGATTATTTGGAGTTTTTGTGACTAGCTTCTTGAGTTCTTTGTATATTTTGGAGATCAGCCCTCTGTCAGATGTAGGATTGATAAAGATCTTTTCTCACACTGTAGGCTGTCATTTTGTCATGTTGACTGTGTCCTTTGCCTTACTGAAGCTTTTCTGTTTCAGGAGGTCCCATTTATTAATTGTTGATCTCAGTGTCTATGCTATTGTGTTATGTTCAGGAAGCAGTCTTACATACCAATTCATTCAAGGGAACCTCCCACTTTCTCTTCTAAGGGATGCATTCATTTTTATGCTATTCTTTTATTATTATTGAATGTGGATATATCAAATAAGGGCATTTTATAGGCTCTTAGTAAGGAAAATTTACTGTTACTTAAAATCAAACTCTCTTTGAAACATAAACATTTCCATGAAATTTATTTATTTAATTTAATGATGTCTCAATGTATTGCCCTAAGCATTTTTTCCCCCACAAGAAACTATAGTGTTTTGCCCACATGGAAGTCATCCACAGCTTGTGGTGGTTTTTCTGTTGGTATTTTAGAAACAGTGGACTTTGAGCTCTTTTTGACTCTAGATTTTATTTTACATGTGAAGAGGCTGATAGAAAATGCTACCAGTGCAGGCACCATTAATATCAAATTAATATCATATCAGACTGTCAAAGTACAATCACTTCTGTATTCTAGTCTTTGCCTTTATTTTTAATGTTTCTGTATGTTCACTATGTAACCAGATTTATAATCAATACGTAATTTTATCCAGGATGGGGAGATACATGAAATGTTTCAGATGTGTCATGCCTTTGAATTAATTAGGTCATTGTATTAATTAAGGTATTGACAATTATACAATATGAGGCCACAGGATCTAGAATTCAATGAAGGTCATTATTTCAAGCATAAAATTACAAGAGATGACTTGAATAGAGTTTAATTTAATGATTACATAGATCATTATTAATAATTAAAAATTTTCTCATCTAACAAACTGGTATCCTTTACACTCACTGTGATTAAAACTTTCACAAGAATGAAATTCAGTGTGTTATACTTATACACTGGAGCATACGTTTGTGTGTAACAACAATAACAAAAAAAATAGGCTATCAATAGTCCCTACTCCAATTGACTTGACAGATTTAGAAGACCCCTCCAGGAAGGCATCACCCTACATGTGGAGTAGGGAGGGATGGGAATAAACAAACAAACAAACAAACAAATAAATAAAAGGCTATCAAGTTGAGATGAGGGGGTTATGGGGGAGGCTAAAGAAGGATATTTTTGAATATCTGTAAGAAAAAAGGGGGAAAGTAATATAATTCATTTATATTAAAATATATTTTCAAATAGGAAATAAAACCTTTTCAACTTCACAAAAACAATAGAATTCTGGATTGTACTTGCATTTCTTTGATGATTTGTGATTATCACATCTCATCTCACATCCTTTTTCCTGTATATTTTCTTCTGAAATACATGTTTATTTTATTTCTTGTTTGTTTGTTGTTTTATCTTTAGCACAGTGACTATGCCTTAATCTATGTTGTTACATCCAGCAAATGCAATGCTGTAGTTAGGGGCCTGCTTCTCTAGATTGGTCTTGGGGCTCAGACCGTAGTCTATTGGGAATCCTGTCCCTACAGCCATCAACTAGGTTTCTGCCACTAAAAGTAGCTTTAACCAAATCTATATAGTTCTGTTTATAACTAGGAATCAAGATTCAATAGCTGCCCAATTAGCTAATCTCTACCCTGCCAAAGCAGAAAAAAATTTTGCATAGTTCCAAACCCTACCCTACCACTTTCTGCAACCCTCTATCTCTCTTGGATGCCCTCTAATACTCTAGGATTAGTTTCTGTCAACTAGCTGCTAATGCAGGCTCTGAAATCAAAGTTAATTTTATTTAACTAATGCAAATGCTAACTTAGTGTTCACAGTGTGATAAAAAATATCCCAATAATTGTTTGCTTATTATTTTTGTTTGTTTGTTGATTGGTTGGTTTCTAAGACAGGGTCTTAGAACTTGCTATGTAATCCAAGCTGGCCTTACCTTTCTGGTCCTCCTGTCTCTGTATCCTTAGAGGTGGAATGACATGCATATGTTTCCATGTCTAACTAATCAATTCACTTTTGCTAGTAAGTGACATGTGTTCATTATATGTTTGGACAAGAATTAATGGATAAATAAAATAAGATGTTTCAGAAGCTAAGAAGAACAGTTGTCTCAGAGTAACTGTTTGGTTCCTACCACTAGAGTCAAAGTACACCATATTGAATTTCCCCAAAATTTCAAAGACTCAGATTAAAACACAAAGAGGACAAATAGAAAAGTGACTGGATGCCAGGAGAACAACAAGTTTCCTTGTGAATAACATACTTGATCTAATGGAGAAGTTTGCTTGACTTCTAAGGTCCTTTAAATATATATTTCATAGCTCATTAGACCAAAAGCATCCATTAGCTTCTCAGAGACATGGCCTCTCCATTTCTAGGTACTCCTCTCATTCTGTCTGTGCAGTTTCACTGCAATCCCAATGAGAAAGCAAAGGTATATGGATGGGCATTATCACTAGGAACCTGCTCATGTCAATATTCATATTTACACAAATAATATTCAATGTGAGTTTGTGAACTTTAAAGTTAAACTGAAGATCTAAAAATTTCATGAAAAAAAAATGTAGCATCAATCCTTCTGGCCTAGAGTTATCCTCAATGACCATAAAAATTACTCTGACATACATCAACACTTTACAGGCTGCGGGAGACTGTTCCAAATGAAAGTGATTATTATTTTATGTCCTGTTCTCCAAGAAAATTTATAAGGAAATAAAAATGAAACATGTGACTTCAGACATTTTACGGAGAAAGTAACTAAAATAGTTTAATGTATATAAAAAGTACAAAGTCCATATTTGGATAATTATGGTCTGTCAGAGTAATAAAATCCCTGAAAAACTTCTTCAAGCTTTTGTATAAGAAAAGTAATGTAATATATTAATCATTAGAAGGTAACTAGCTTTTCATCACTTCTTCAGCAGAAATATATGAGTATATACTATGGCAGAATAAAGTTCCTTAACATAACAAACATAAAGAAGTTTTACAGTATTAAATCTGGATATAATGCCATCAAAACAAGATAAACTGAAAGACCCATTATAACTATGGTCAGCGTCTTAAATTCCCTAACCACAGTGAGAAGATGATCTGCTTTCTATTCTAAGGCCCACTGTTATACTTCTAGGTGGGGCTACATCAGTCCATGACTGAGATCCTCTGAAGAAAAGTACAACTGGAAGCAATTTCTGCTACTTTGAGCTACACAGCACATGATTCATGTTTCTGACCACATGACAGTGTGGGCTCAGAATAAGTACACAGAAAAAACAAAACAATAACAAAAACCACAAAAACAAAAATAGCAATGAAATATATCTTGATGTCTTGTAGCATTCTCCTTCGACATTGCAACATTCCATCTCATTCCATCTTGTAGGGAAGCTCCATACCCCACAAGGAAAATAACTGAAAATAGCCTCAGGAAGTCCCTGAAGCTAATTAGATATATTAGGCCCCTCCAAAGAATAAAAGAATAAAGGCTGCTGTATCTCTCAGACAAACTCTGAGAGCAGAACAGCTGCCTCATAGAAGCAGAAATCAGCTGAACAGCCAGGAAGAGGTTCCCACCAACTGAAGTACCTGGAAAGGACACTCGACTCTGCTGAGCTGCCTGAGAGTTGTACAGTGTACTACAAGTTGTCAGCTGTGTGATCTGCCAGCATATTGTAGAGAATTTTGATGATGCAGATGTCTTTGAGAAGTTTTTCTCCTGTAGGTAATCAACCCGTCACTCACATTCATGTATGAACCACAATAAAACTCACTGGTTCACCAAGCTGGACTTTGATGGTATCTATACTTTGATTTCTCATGGACTTCTTATCTTGAGTGAGTAGATATATGTTTCATTTTTCCAGGACAAGTCTTGTCACACAGCAATTGGCCACTCTGTTAAATAAAAATTGAACCAGGAGCAGTCTAATAGAACAAGAAGCCTTATTAATTGCTTCTGATTCAGATGACTTTTGGAATGGATGATCGTGATGGTGGCAAAAACAATAGCTGCAAAAAGTTTATCTGTAATGAATCCAAAACTTTCTGAGAAATTATGAACACAGGGAATCCTAAAAATGGATTAAGCTCAGCATGCTAGTACACACCTTCAATCTCATCACTCAGAAGGCAGAGGCACATGAAACTCTATGAGTCTGAGGCCAGTTTATTTTCTGTAGCAAGTTTCAGGGAAACCAAGACTACATAGTCAGACCCTGTTACAAACAAATGAATAACAACAAAAAAGAATTGTTAGAATGCATCACGACTATATTACTATATGATGCATCCTCTCTCAATCTCAAAAGAGAAAGTCTTGGACTAATAAATTATTGTTTATTTCTACATTTTTTCAATGTTTTCACTGAGCTCAAATCCTTTGTGGAAACAATATGGAAAGAGAATAAAATATGGGACGAAACAGGTATAACAGAACCATTGCTCTTAAACGGTATCACTACAGAAGAATATCTGTTGCATGATTGATTACAGTACGAAAGAATAAAAAGTCCTAAATTTAGAAACACACCAGTCCGAATAAGCAATATATACCCTATTGTTCAACAAAAAGTGAATGCATCTAGAGACATGCTATGACCCAAAATGGGGACAGCTGAAAAAACTGTTCCTGAGACAAGACAGCACAATTGTTGACTTTCCTGAATTTGTTGAGAAGCTGATTTATCCTGTAAAATGAAGTCTAAATTCTTAAATGTGTGAACAAGATCAGTTCTATGAGATACATGGGAATCATCAATTTTCATCAGACTATGACCTTCAGATTTGCTTCAGAGTGAATGAGAACACTCCTATAGTTTTCTATACTATGTGTATGTGATGTATAAATCTGTGCAGTTAATAGAATTTAGAAGTTTCATATATCATAGATGTAAAAGCACCCAATGGAAACTTAAATCCTGGAGATACTGCTAAGATTCTGAGGACACCAGAGAGTCAGAACAGTTAACACAAGATCTTGGCAGGAATTTTGACAAAACAAAACAAAAAGTTAAGATACATTTTATAAATATTCATCAAGACTTGTGCTTGGTATTCATAAGTTTTCATTCTTTCAAAATTCAGAGTGGCTTTGTTATCCCTTCCTAAATCTGCCTGTAACATGTACCTTATCCTTAGCACTCCTTTCTTACTACTTCAAGAAGGATGTAGTATCATGGGGAAAAGTAGGGAGTGACTGAAAAGGAATCACACATTCCTGTTGGACTTTTGGAGATGAAATCTTCATTCAAGTAAAATGGAATATTTCCCTCATTTATGGGCTTAGGTAATACAGAAGTTGTGTTAATGATACTCCAACTTATTTCATCCATGATATTATTTTAAGGATCTGATAAACATTTTTATAGAGATTTAAGGAATCAATGAAGAGTGAGTGACAATAACATGATTATAGAACAAACAAACAACAGACAAAATGAAAATTTCTTTATTAAGAAAAGTGTTTAAGGGACCTGGGGAGATAAATCACCAGTAAAGAATACTGACTAATCTTCTAGAGGACCCGTGTTCAATTCCCAGCACCCACACTGCAGCTCACGAATCTCTGTAACACCAATTCCTGGGGGACCAGAACCCATGGTAAAACACTAGTGCACATAAAGTTCTTTTAAAAATTAAAAAGTGTTTAGAATCTTCAATTAGAAACTCAAAGGAAGGTATTTCTTCCATTCACCCTTTGGTTTTATAATAAATAGTTTGTTAGATCAGCAGAATATAATATATAATAGATTGTTATGTGGAGCACACCCTTTTTTTGGTGGAGGGTTAATCATTTTACATTTAAAAATGTGATGTTGGATTTGGGAAGTAATGATTGAACAAAAAATAGGACAGTTATTGACATGAATTTAATCATCAAACTTCTAAAATCTTGCAGGAGAAAATGATCTACCTTTGTAGGCAATATACTACATTTAGATAAATAAATGAAATACAATATTCCTCATGTGTAGTATATTTATGCTCTGATGAAGAACTGGTAAACCCCTATGCTTGGCATGCAGATACCATGGACTTTTTCCCTTAGGAAAAATCTATCAGGTTGCTGATGAAATTGACAGTCATTTCTGCCTAAGGAGGAAAAATAAAAAACAAACAACAAAACAACAACAACAAAAAACCAAGCACACAAACAAAACTGGCGGGAGATGTCATTCTGAAAATATGTTTCTCTTATTGGTTAATGAATTGGCACTGCTGGCCAATAGGAAAGCAAGATAGGTGGGACTAGGAGACAAGGAGGATTCGAGGAAATAGTAGGGAGGAGTCTCTAGACTTTAGAGAACAGAGGTCCTGGCCCTCTCTCTGGTAATATGAGACCACATGGAATTCCTTAGATTAATAAAAATGGGTTAATATTTAAGGCAAAGCTAGCCAATAAGAAACTAGTAACTGGACTAAAGCTTTATATCGAATACAGTGTCTCTGTGTATTATTTGGGGCTGGTAAGACTGAGGGACCTGACCTACAGGAAAACCCTACACTTAACAAAATGGTGCCAGCAATGTGGCTACTAAGAACTTCCACTTAAAACTTAACCAAAGCATTAGAAACAGTTTTAGAAACAAAAGAACAGAGATAAACAAGATTTCTTGGTAGCAGCATTTTTCTCAGTTGGACTATGTTTTGCTAGAGACAAACAGAGATTTGCGTGGCTCCTTTAAGGGAGGTTTCCTGACTTAGCGTAAGTGGCCAATAAATAAATAAATAAATAGATAAATAAATAATAAATAAAAAACATGAAAACATGGCTTTTGAGAAGTGCTGCTAACAATACATTGTTGTGTATGAGCAGCTGGCAATGGCAATGACCACATCTCCAAGCCAGCAACATATTGCTGGATCACAGCGTAGACCAAGGCAGTGAGCACAGCTCTCAGTTCTGGTAGTAAAGGGACACTCACCCATCTTGGATAGACTGTGGCTAACACAGTTATGGCATTCATTTTAGCAATGTTGTTTAGCAGAATAAAGACTCGTGGCCAGGAAAACATAAAGATTTACAGTAAATACAGATTCAGATTAAGAGAAACTGCTAAAGGTTTACAGTGTGTTTTAAAATATACGTAGGCTTGGGAGAGAAAAATAAACAACATAAAATGGTTTAAAAATGAATAATAAAAAGAAAGTAAGTAGCTGTGTGTGGTAGCACAAGGCTTTAATTCCAGCACTCAGGAGACAGAGGCAAGCAGATCTCTGTGATTTCAAAACAACCTGGTATACAGAGTTAATTCCAGGACAGATAAAAGTTACACAGAAAAACCCTGTCTCAAAAAATGAAAAAATAGAAGTAGAAGAAATAGAGTAATAAAAAGCCACATAAAGTTGGAAAGCACAAAAAGAGTCTGGATACGGTATGCTATTTTATTGACTTTAAGTTGTTTGACTGCTGAGGAAATAACAACAACTGTTAAAAGAAATACTGCTGGATTAATTCAATTTATATATTTTAAAAATGTTCTGACTCCAAAGTTTAAGTTTAAGGACAGGTTACTGGGGAAAAGGATTTCTATTTTTGTTTCCATAGAAAATGAAAAGCTGTGGATTCCTTCTAGACTAACATGGTTTGAACAAGTAAGACCCTCTGAAATAGCATTCCAGGTGATCTAACATTCAAAACAGTTGGGACAAGGCAGCCTTGCAGACTACAGCCAGGCTTTCTTCATCTTCTTAGGATCCCCATGACAGCACCCCCTACCAGCAGGAAGCAGTTTGGAAAGAACGATGCCCTAGTTCACAAATATTGTCTATAAATATTTGTTTTCATTTAATTGGGTTGGTTATAAATGGTTAATGACCACAACCAATCTCTTTAAAGATAAAAAGGGGATTATGGTATAGATATGAATACTTTGCTTTGGAATGGATTTTCATTTATTGATACAAATTTAAGGTCAATTTTTTGCTATGTATATTTCTCTTCTCATTTCGGTATTGTGTTTATATAGCTCATTTAAAAATGTAATGTATAATTTAATACAGATTATAGATAGCTATCTTTTATAGTCAAAACTTATAGTTAGGTGAGTTAGGTATTCTTTAATATACAAAGATGTATTTGAGATAAATAGGCATTCTTTAAACCTTTCAAAGACCTACAGAATATGGCATTTAAAATGGTTTAGGGTTTTTCTTGACAATGAGACATAACTGCTCCTGGCAACACCACCTGTGTAAGAAAGGAAGATGGACATTGAAGAAACTCGTATGGAGCTTACTTCCAATATGATAAGACTAGCCATTTGGGTAAGAAACTGCTCTTTTCTGGACTGTTTGACTTTATGCTGTATAAACTGGGCATGCAGGACCCACAGAAAAGTGACTGCTGAAACAAGATGTACATTGCTACAGAGTTCCTGCTTCATGGAAGAGTGTGCCAGACAGTCTACAGGACACAGAGAAAAGTGACTGACAAACTGCCAATACAGGTGGACAGTTTAAAGTTTCCTGCTTTGCTGAGGTGTTTGTCAGACACACTATGGCCTATAGGCTGAAGATGGAACTTTACAGAAGAACTTCAGATAACTGACCAGACAAGTTGTCTCTGTCAATTCTAGAGTTTATATATTATCCTTCTGTGGTCTTTGATGGAGTGGAAGACATAGTTATAGGTATAGTTTTCCTTAGTGAGCACTAAAGATAAGTTACATATAGGACTTTAGACTCACAAAACTAGGATATATGATAAAATATTTTCTTTAAATCTTGCCAAATGTTATTGGACTAAATATTGTTAACTGTGGTTTTTATTTGATAACTGTTTTGTTATATATTTTGCTGTCTTAAGGTTAAAACCCTTCTTATTATTTAGACTGAAAAGAGGAGATGATGGGAGATGTCTTTCTGTAAATATGTTTCTCTTATTGGTTAATGAATAAAGCACTGTTGGCCAATAGGAAAGCAAGCCAGTTGGGACTAGGATACTAGGAGGAGAAAGGACAAAGTAGGGAAGAGATACAAGATAGAGGACGTAGAGAGCAGAACACAGCCCTCTCTCCAGTAAGATAAGACTACGTGGAAATACTTAGATTGATAGAAATGGGTTAATATTTAAGACAGAGCTAGCCAATAAGAAACAAGTAACTGGTCATCAGCATTTATATGTAATACATCATCTCTGTGTGTTATTTGGGGCTGGTGTGGTTGTGGGACCAGATAAGCAGGGAAAAACAACTCATAACACAAAACTGTAACCACAACACTGTTACAGCTTCTCTCATAGTCACATGGTTTCCCTGCTTGTAATTGTTAAATGTAGAAGTCTTTCAACAAATACTGTATATAAACATACTATCTGAGTATACTGAAAGTGATATTTATTATAACACTGAGGGATCTGCTACTCTATGTGTTTGACCTCCAGAACCTCAGCTGGGAAAAGGGCAAAGGACAGCCTGTGTCAGCATCTCATCCTTTTCATTTTTCCGTGTAGAAATTAATCAAATAGAAAGACACATCTGTGAAAATGTCAGGGTAACACTCTGGATATCTCAGAAGAATTTTGCTCATAGTGATTTAGATGCTCATTTAAAATTCAAATTCATTCCTCTAAAATGTTCAAAATGCAGCCTGTATTATATAAGGTAAATGCTCAACTTCATATCTGACCATTTTGTCTCCATCAAAAAAGTAATTCGTGGCTGATATATGCATGGATAAGTTTCACTGCTAGATTTTCCTGACGTCATCTCCTACTTTCCCCAATCCAACCACAGTCCAGTCTGCATTATTGCATCTTTTCTTCACATCCTAGATAATAAAGCCCAAAATGACAGGTTTATGTTTTATTCATCTTTATGCCTCCATCAACCAGCACAACGCTTGACATCTAATATGGTCAATAAATGTCTGCTTCACTAAATCAAAGTAAAAACCACCAATGATTAAGGTACTCAGTCACAAAAGAAAAAAAAAAAAAAGGAACCTGAGACTTGAAAAGAAAACCAACTGCTTAAAAATCTTTATTTCTAACCTAGACAAAACAGATAACAACCATAGTCAGTTATTAAGTACACTGTCTCTGTCCTGTTATAAGTGCAGTATATATTTCAGGTTTGTTGTTTTCTTCTGATTTGCCTATTGTATGCTGAAATCATAATTCATCCTGAATCACAAGAAACTTGTTGAAACACAGTTTATTCAAGTAATAAGTGCTAGAGGAATGATGTTACACTGAGTCTCAGTCTAGAAACTGGTCTTAGTCATATATCCACTGCTTCCAATCTTAGTTGAAAGAAGAGCTGCCTTTTATAACACAAAAATCCCTGATTGGCTTTACTTTGCTACAGTCATGCAAAGTAACCAAAGTAACCAAGACAGAGAGCAAGAGGTATTTTATTTATCTATCTATTTATCTATTTATCTATCTATTTATTTATTTATTTATTTTTAATCACTGGGCTCTACCTTCTACATTAAAAAAAATTAAGAAAACATTTCTCCTTCAACACACATATCCAAACACACAAGCGGGGTAGAGGGAGCACAAGTATACACACACACACATACACACACACACATATGTGCACACATAAATACATACCAATAAACATGTCTTTCCCTTTCACTGCCCAAAGACTCACTTTCACAAGAAATGAACACTGGCTAAATGACCTTATATATATTAGTTTCTAATTTAGTAGAGGTTACTTCATTCACTGAAAATTCACTCAAATTCCATTGTCAAATCCAATTCATCCTTCATAAATTTTCTCAATTTATTCGTAGCACTCATAGCCACTATGCTCAATCAGATTCCTTAACTCTGAAAGTGCAATCACTTGTAAAGAATAAAGTTAAAGTTAATGCCAACAGCTACAGTTTAGCGTCACCATTTCAAACACTCTTCAAAATGAGCACTAAGCCCCGAGGAGTTTAGACAGCATCTCTTATGGAGACAGAACTCTTAAATCAAAGGTCTTCAATCACGGATCTATCATAATGTTCTTCAAAATGAATCTTTCTTTTTACTATTTCTGTTACATATATACATCAAGTCTTATCATTTTGATAACTAAAATCAAGTTTCATACTATGTATAATTAATTCCACTTAGTGATGGCCAGGACACCTTCCAACCAATGAAGGCATAGAAGAAGAGATGAAAAGACCACAACCAAGGAACTAGGAGAGAGTCTTTGGCTTCTTTCTTAGATACTCTGGTTTTTCTCCATGCTGTTGTGTCTTCCTACAGACTACTGGATAATCACATAAGTGAGAAACTAGAATCTATACTGGATGTGCCTCAATAGAAACATAGCCATGACCTAAGGTGTTACTACAATCTCATAAGCGAGCCTAAGCCAGAAATGATGAATTGAGAGACATTCAGACAAAGTCATAACTTCCAGAAAATAAGCAACCATGCTTATTAAGCTAGTTCACATGTAATTTTTTCATGAAGTAATAATACAGTGTCCTATTTGGATAGTAGTAAATTATAATTTGAATGTGTCTCTAGACACATTCTGTTTTGTTTGATGCATTTATTTTTCAGGGCACTTGTCTCTTACTGTGTGTTAACCCACCTTCTCAATGCTTTTTAATTTTTGTAGCCTTCTTACTTTTATTTTAAGCTTCATAGGTAACAAAAGAGTTGACAACCTTCAGACTGTTACGTTGCTTTTAATTTTGCTACAGTTACAGTGTTTGCTATAATGGGTGGGTCTTTAAGAATGAACACTCTCCTTTTGAAGCATATTACAAGGCCCATGTTCTGGTAGATTTATGAAACTTCACAATATGGACCTGAGTAAAGTGTAATGGAAATTTTGAATTGTGGATGTCCGGATAACCTAAAAATGGTTGAAAGACTAAATTTATATTAGGCACCTTAGGATAAAATCAAGAATGACAAAACTTGCAGGTGGGAGGAAGCCCACCAAATACTTTAGAGCAGTTATTCTCAACCTTCCTAATGTTTCGACACTTTAATACAGTTCCTCATATTGTGGTGCCACCAAATATAAAATTATTTTTGCTACTAGTTCATAACTGTAATTTTGCCAAATTATGAATCATATTATAAATATCTGTGTTTTCTGATGGTCTTTGACAATCCCTGAGAAAAGGGGTTGAGAGCCACAGGTAGAAAACTACTCTACTGCTTTAGAATATTTTATGCATATTTTATTTGTAAAATTAAAATGTTGTAAATGTTAATTTTCACTGAGGTATAATCATGATACATACAACTTATGCTGAAGCAAAGCATTAATAACCATAAATATAAAATATACCTATAATTAGCATAGTTGATTTTTTATGCAAATCAATTTAATATGTGATTTTGTAATATGCTAAATTTTCCTACCATAGTGAAAAATTTTAGTATAGAACAAAGCTTTAAATGTCCAAGGGTTCATAGGTTTCTACTCAAGACCCAGACATGTATCAGGTAGAAAGATGAAACTGCACTACTAGTCAAAGATTCAAAGCAGAACCATACAGGTCATAAAAGTATAAGCCCTATATCTTCATGCGTCAGGAAAGTATTACCATTACTGAATGAATACACATGCTCATTCCTGCTCAGAACACACCAGCAAAGAACATGTTATTTAGTGGGCATCATTTTAAAATTAAATGCTATTATCATCCATTGTAAAGACCAGAGAATGGTACCTCAAAATAATAAATAGCTTAATGAGAAAGGATTCTGTAGGTAAGGTATGGTGGCAAAGAAGAGATTTTCATTTGACAGATGGGTGGCAGAACTTGGACTCAGAAAAATGTAACCATACCCTAAAGATATCAGAGGTCTGAGTGATGGGTTACTACTTACAATGAAAGCTATGCTATCCCATAAGACCACAGAGCATTTCAGTGCTCCATCAAATTTGGGCAGAGTCCTTCCTGTGTGTAAGCATACCAAAGAGGATAGCCTACTGGTTGAGTCTCATTCAAGGACACAAACAAAAGGGGAATATTAAATTCTAGCTGTTTAATTTTTATTATACTATTTAACAACATTTTCAAATTAGCTAATATTTGAAGGGAATACTCTTTCTCCAAAAGAGTGAGTTTGGTAGACACATGGGGTGGATTTTCTGAGTATTGAATGAGAACTCTGATAGCATTCATCTCCACTTGCCAGCTACTGAAGCAATCTTTTGTAAAGTCCACTAGACAGGAAACATGGATGTCTCACAACTGTTACTAATTACTCCAGTGGTATGTCCAGCTGCTCCTGGAGAAGCTTCCGTTCTGAATCTATTTGTAGCATGCAAATCTGCAAGACTCTATATTTCAGACAAAGCATTTTTAGCCCAATGAAATGAAGATCTCAATAAAGTGAACCTTTATCTAAACTATAATCCTCCTGTACATTACAAGTGACTTAGGACACTCTCAAAAATATTTTCCAAAGAAAGTGTTCCATTTAAGGGCATTTTGACAAATGCAAAGTCATTAAAAAAAAAAGTCCCTCTGGAGTCAGTGAAATCTGGATTTTCAGTTCCACCTCTTAATGAACCAGCAAGGTCATAGAGTCAGGAAAACAACTGCTGGGCTCAGCTAACAGGTATGTGTATGTCTGGCAGTAAAATGCAGTTATGGTTTAATAAAAAGTTTTCAGGCAATTGCTTAAGCAATATTGGCAGGCATTATACCTGGAGGTAAGAAGCCATGGAGGAAATTAGGCCAGTAGCAAATGTTATTCAACAACGGAATTTTTATTTCCATTTATGTCTAGTTGGAGTACCTGTTGCAATATATACCGTGATAATTTAAAGAGCTGTTACCTTAAAGAGATTTTTATAACAATAAAGAAGTGCCTGTTAAAACATCACAATTTGTTGATACCCATGTGTACAAGTGAAGGAAAACAGAATGTATATAAATTTATCAGAACTGAAGTTCATATATGTCAAATCACTTAATGTGAAACTACTGAACATAGTACATAGCATAGACTTATGAAAGTATAGAATTACAGAAAAGCAGCATTTTATGATGACAGAAAAGGATGGCCAAAAATAGTCAAGTAATTTGACAGAAGTTGGTCTCTTGCATCATCCTGTCAGAGAATTTAGATGAAGGAAAAACATGAAATATAGTGAAAACCTTCATTAATAAGGAGAAAAATCCATTTGGTTATCATTGCATTGATTGATCAAAAAAGAAAACAAGTTTAACAAAATCTCCAAGTTCTGCTGGCTCTACTAAAGAAATACTTAATTTAGAAATATTTCCGTTTTTAACTAGAAGCAGCAAACTCCAAGTAGCCACTGTCTACAAGAATAGGAGTATAATTCTATTTTATTATCTATGCTGGTTGTTTAAATTATGCATTTCTAAAATTGGAAGTCAAACACCTCAGAAATGAGAATTTCCAATGGACACGTTAGCAAGTTCTGAGAAATATATAATTGTTTTAAACTGACATACTTTTTAACTTAATTAAAAAGTATTCTCCATGGAATAATGAAGTTTAGGTATGGTTAAACATACAAATTACTCAAATAAATTTTACAAGGGTTTCAAAATTAGATATTTAAAAAATTAAAAATATGGGTAACAGGTCAGCATGAGCAAATGCTACTAAGTGCTTATGAATATTACTGGGTCCCTCACTGTAGTATGATCTTGCATGAAATAATATACCTTTCCATTCCAGTTCTAAAATTCTTGGTAGTAATTGCATGCAATTTTGTCTTTGGGATAAAATTGTTAATTGCAGGAAAAAGAAATTAATCAAAGATATTTCTTGCTATGTAATACTTGAACCCACATAGGAGATTGTGGGTTCAATTAATGTTCCTACACAAATGCAGCATATTTGATTAAAATCAGAGAATTTGTTTTTAGGTTAGGCAAAGCAAGAGCCTTTATAGATGAGCAAAGAATGTTCCACATTATATCAAAATTTTTCTGGATTTAAAAAATTTTTGTAATAATTATCTTTATAACGTGTACAGTAGTTTTTGAGGGTTTTGTCTGTTTGTTTTAATCAAAGGTGTCCAGTAGTCATTTAAGCCTATAAACTAGGCTAAAAAACTGCTAGATAGAAATTATAATTCAAAATGACTTCCTGTGCATTTTATTAGCACCATGGTAGTTCTTTATTTCTCTCATGTTAGCTATAGTTTATTCCTTCCCACAGAAAATATATAACTAAATCATCTCAAAATTTCAAATATGAGCATTCTTTTTACCTTAGATTACTAAATAATCCTTGAAATCATATACAAGGTGGTTTCATCTCTGGCCTCTGGGACAATTCCCTTCCCTCTAATACAAAGAGAAACAGACATCTCTTTTATGAACTCTTATGTTCCTTTCCATGTCTCTTTCAAAGCAGTAACTGAGCAAAGATACACTTATCTTCTTCAAGGTCTAATCTTTCTAATTTGAGGGAGGACAAAACTGTGATGAACACATTCATAATAAGACCATGGATTTCTGCAATCACCAAAGTCTTGGTACTCACCAAAGTTCAAGAATCAAAAAGGGTAAATTTTGACAAAAAGACACACTATCACACATAGAAATAGTTAAGAGAATGTATGTGAGAATTCATAAGTTTCTTACTATTTCAAAAGTAAATAGGAACTTAATAGTCTACCTTGGCCACCTGAGGATAAATTCCTAGCACTGTGATTACGTTAGAATTAAAAGATTCTTAATTGTGGCATCCAAAACATAAGTAAATGCCCAACACTTAATATCCTTTCTTTTTTATTTTCTGTAATAAAAGATAATCATTTCAAGATTTTAGTAAACACAATTGTTTTAGGTACCTGAGAGAAAGAAGACAGAGTGTATAAGAATGAAAATCAAATTAATTAGCAGAAGAAATTGTTAAAAATAAAATTCTGCAAAACTTAGAAACAAGATAAAAAGGTGCTAGGCAATAAAGCAATTTAAATGCATTTAGAAAAACTTTGGCAAGAAATTCAGAGAGCAGATTCCCTCCATGAAATGAGAGTACTTTTAAAAACACACCATTCTGTGGGTTTCTCAGTCTATGGAGCCTCTGGTAGTGGATCAGTATCAACCCCTATGATAAGAATGGACTTTGGGAGTTTTCAAGATTTATTTATTGTTACTTCTTTGTGTTTAATGCATGCATGCACCTGCATGTGTGTTTGATTTACATGTTAACCAGAAGATGATGCCAGATGCCAAGAGCTAGAGCTACAGGCAATTTGAACTCCTTGATATGGGTACTGAAAACTAATCTCTGGTCCCCCAAACAGCAACAAGAACTCTCAAGTATTGAGACCTAAACCAATCTAAGAATATATCTGAACACTTGAAATACAACCAAGATTCTTAATATCTTAATAATTCATCACTCATTAGATACAGAATACTAGGAAGTACTTAAACCATGAGAATTCTTTATAATATACAACATGAAATTAGTACCCAGGATAACAGAGAGAAAGCAAGTTAACAATCTTCTCAAGGGCCTGAAGAAAGTTCAGTAAACTTTGATATTAATAAGCAATAGATCGAATCAAAGTCTATGTAAACGGAAATGCCATACCCAGCTGAATACTTTCTCATGAGATCTTTATACTCTCCATATAACCCTGCATGTATTACAAATGTGACATCTTTCAAAATGAAAAAAAAAAAAATCAAGGAGCTCATGGAAAATTACCAGGAATGTCATGCTAGGCAGGACTTGATTGATTTTAAAGTTATTTTCTTAACTTGTATATAATAATATTTCCCCAAAGTATCATTTGTTTAAAATATGCACAGGAAATCACTGTTCATTTATTCAACAAATATTTATTGAGTGTCTACTTAGCACAAGACTTGAAGTCTGGGGACACAGTGGGAACAAAACAGGAAATACCACAGATCTGATGCAACTTAAAACTCTTGTAAGGATATATAATTTTCCAAACAGTTCTACACCCATTGTTTTATTATGAAGCTGTATGAATATGGCAATGTAAAATACATTCATACACCATCTGATTTATATACCCCTGCTCAACTAAACTAGACAAACTAAAACTTTACAAAGGATTTACATAATGAGATTTATTTTGGTTGATAGCCATAATATATTAATGAGACAAATGTGTAGAACTATTAAAATATTATATTTCAAATAATAAAAGAATATAGTACCATAAAATACATTTTGCAATCATTTTAGGAATGATAACTTTTTCTCAAGATTTTCTTTTCTGGCGGTCTCTATTGTATGGAATAATCTAGAAATAAAACACAAATGGGGATATTTAGTGGGAATATATTTAAATGATACTATTAGCTTTAAAGCACTTTGAAGCTTTTGTATTTACAAATGATTTTTTAGTCATTTTCATTGTAGTGTTGATATAAAGGTGTATGTCCCACCTAAGATTCATATATATTCTTTCACATTCCAAGAGCTAGTTTAAGAACTTAAGACAAACTAAAATATAAATAATTCTAGGATCAGAATGAATTATGTCATTACAGTTGTATTCCAATCACTTTAAAACATAATTCTATATGTTACATTGAATAGGAAACCACTTTGTTTATTATAAGAATATACGGTTATCTATAAGTTGTAGAGATCCTATTAAAAAACCCCTTACAACTATTTCATTAAAATATTTCAATCTTCTGAATATGACAAACTAACATATAAAGAAATAATTTAAGATTAGAAAAAATGTGTTTGAAATATTTGCTTAGTATTGTGATTTTATATTCATTTATGATTACAAAGTAAATTCTATGGACATCACTTAAAGTACTTAAACTACAATGTGACATTAAGATTTTGAATTGTGGCTGGGCAGTGGTGACGCAGGCTTTTAATCCCAGCATTCAGGAGGCAAAGGCAGGTGGATCTCTGTGAGTTCGAGGCCAGCCTGGTCCACAAGAGCTAATTCCAGAACAGCTTCCAAAGCCACAGAGAAACCCTGTCTCAAAAAAAAATTTTTTTTTGAATTTTACTTAGAGATATGTCTCAGTAGATAAAGGCACTTGGCACCAAGCCTGACAATATGAGTTCAGTCCATAGGACACACTCCTCTGACCTCCACAAGACTGAACTGCCATACATGTGCAGTTATATGTGATACATGCAAACACACAAATAAGCAAATGCTCCAGTGCCCCTTCAGCTTAAGGAAGCCTATGTGCATTGTGAACACAATGCTGCTTTGGAGTCGGCCTATTACAGTCAAGAAACACAAAGTAGTTCTCTACAAACCTGTATCTACCAGGTGGCATTTTATTATGAAGATGCTTTGATTAGCAGACAGCAATGACCATTCTTTCCATATTATTGGTTGCTTCTTTCATGTCTTACTAATCTAATAGAGATAATCTCTGTTTCTCCTCAGACACCTAGCTGAGATTCCAGTTACTCCTTTCATGTACTCCCTCTTGGCTATATTGTACTTACTCACCCAGCAACACAGGGGTGACATAACACAACTTTAATCCCATCACTCAGGAGGCATAGGCAGGTGGATCTCTGTGAGTTGGAGGACAGCCCAGTCTACAAAACAAGTTACAGGACAGCCAATGCTACCAAAAGAATCTTTGTGTTTTTAAATAAATACACACACACACACACACACACACACACACACACACACACACACACACTTACTTGTATTTACTGTAGTTACACATGAGCTTGGGGTCTTGGGAGGTGACAGAATTTTGGAGTATGAAAAGTTAACAGAAGTGGGAAGGGGTCCATTTATACAGCCACAGTGAGACATCTTACTGGTGAAGGTGTTTTGTGGTCATTCAAGTTCCTGCAAGTAATGCCATACCTGCCTATTGTGAATCAGACCAATGAACTCATATATTCTCCAAGCTAGACTTGGCTAGGATCATTACTTTGATCTGTATTGGTGTCCTTCCCTGAACAGACTTTTGTTTACACATTATCAGAAAACTACACACAGCAACAATGTACTTCAGCATAAGTAGAACAAGAACTGCAATGTTTTGTTCTGCCTTTCTACACACTGATTTACCCATACAAAGGAATTCAGAAAATTAAGAGATTTTAAGTGTGAGCCAAAATAAAGCCTGTCTTCTTTCCTTTGAAAAGGAGAGAAGTTACACTCTTCCTTTTGTTAATTTTCACCACCATTAATGTTGCAAGTATCCTATTTCAACCTTGGATAACTATTACCTCTGTAACTAGGTGTCTACATTTTCTAGCAGATTCAATAAAATTGGGGAAAAAATGCAAAAATTCACGCTTAGGAAAACAGCTCTGACTATACCCAAATGTGACTAATCTTTAATCACTTCGGTGCAGGACTGTTATTCAGGGTTGCTCCCTACCTTTTGCCAAGAATCCAGAACTGTACAGGCATTATATCTTCAGAACAATAGCTGTTTATCCTGGGTAACACTGCTAGACCTGTCCAGGAGGACTGACCCAAAACACTTGGCCAACTCTGAAGTAGAACATTCATTGTGACTTCGAATCTTCTTTCCTGTTCTTATTTCCTGAACTACCAACTTCTGTAAATGACTCCTAAGTGACAAAGAATAGTGTGTCAAAGGACAAAAGCATCACAGACACACCGTATCATTTGCTTATCATGTTTTAGTACAAAACATGTTTTCCTGCCAATTCATGTGGACAGGCACAATCAGACAGAATGTTCTGGAGGAGCTAGTCACGAAGTCCCCCAAATTGTGGAGCTAAGGTTTCTATCCAATATTCACTTATCTCTTCAAAATTCACCTTTGACATACTGTCACTACTTATGTTCCATACATAGGGAACCCTGTAGTAAACTCTTACACTAAAGTAGGAAGCACACTGGGTCTCAAGATGTTACACAAATCCCCCTACCCCCTTCCAGAGCACCTTTATTTTATTTCAAGCTTACTGCAGACACACATCAGCATAGTAAGACATTAGTGTGCCAGGGGGATTCCTCTCTCCAAGTAACCATTCAGTAGAGATAATCACATTCCTAAAAGGGCAATTAAAATGAAAGGTCAGGCTTAAATTTTATAACAAGAAGTTCTTTAACTTATCATATAAATATTATACTTTATAATATCTTTTATACAGCTTACAGTAAATTCTTATGGCAAGACATCACTTCTGTCTGTTTGATTCTTTAATTAAACTTTTATTTAACCAAGGAAAAGCATACTTTCTGGGAAGATGAATAAGGAAAACAAAAAATGCTTTTCATTTTTTCTCCTAAAACATAAAGGCTAGACTATCTCATTAGTCATTAGGATGTACTACATGACAGCATTTGTATGGATTCATTTACTACAGCGATGGTTAATGTTTGTAGCATTGGCTTACAAAAAAGGGAATGGTTTAGATTCTAATGATTTTAAAAATTATTTCTGGTTCATAACAACGCCACTTAAAAGTATACCATTAATGACCAGGAATGTAGTTAAAATTTATCATTAATTCTGTGCCTTTCAGGTTAAAATTTTATAAAAATAATAAACTGAATTTATCCTTAAAACCTAAAATGTCCTATATCCACTCACCTTTAGCATGAATAAACTAAACTTCATTTTTTGACTATAACTTGTTCATTTGTTTAATATATATTTTATTATTGACCTATAAATGAAGGTCTGAGTATAACTTTGTTTTACCATATAGTCACATTAAGTGTATTTTATTCCTATTTGATCTGGTTTTTGCTCACCTCATTAGAATATACATATATCAGAAGGGCAGAAACATTGTTATTTTTTATACTGTATACAACTCACAACCAAAAATAACCATCCAAAGTCTCAAGAAATGGCTCAAAATCATGTATTGATTTTGCAGAGGACCTGGATTTGATTCCCAGCACCCACATGGAAGCTCACAAATATCTGTAACTCCAGTTCAAGTTCTGACACCCTCTTCTGTCTCTTGGGACATTCCACACAAGATTAAAAAAAATATACATGTAGGAAAATCACCCATGCACATAAAATAAAAAGAAACAATTTGCAAATGAGTAAAAGATAAAATAACTATCAGAACTGACTAGTTTTATGAACAAACAGTGGGTGAATGAGAATGTAAGGATAGTCAATATATCATAGAGTATATACATGAAATAGTTTTCAGTTTGGCTATAAATTTTGAGTACTTAATTCTCCTTTGCATACTAATTATGTAAAAGAAACTGAAAATGAAACCATCAAGTCTTTAAATGTTGGTGTTCCTGTTTACTATAGAAACACAAGACTTGGATACACATTACTATCCATTTGTCACAAAACATGGAGCTGTTTGTTGAACAAATATGCTATTGCTGGTATTTGAGGTGTATTAATTTATTGAAATAAAATGAATGTGCAAGAGATAATAAATAAGTGACATTGAAATTCTGAGATCCTGGGATCATGTGGATCATATTTTATTGTTTTTAATCTCACAAGAGAGCTTTTACTTAGTATCAATCAACATTTTATTTTGCAGGTTCTTTTGTCTCATTGATGATTTCTTTGTTTTATCTTTTCACGTTGCAATTTAATTACAGTACCTCTCCCCTTTCTTTCTCCCACCAATAATCCAAGGAACACTGAGGAAAGATTCCAAGCTCCTGAGGATGGGATGTTAGCAGTAAGATTGTGTCTCCCAGTAATGGCACATGCTACACCCAAAGACTCTCACCAACACGACTGCTCTAATGTGGGTTACACAAGGATGATATCAATGGACATGCCTAACTGGACAGTAAAAACAACTAGGCAACTTAGGAAATATGGGCACAGAAGAGGTGAATCTCAAGGAACAGCTTACCAATCGTTTATTCAGTGACAAACTGCTCTGAGGACATTTATGCAAGAATCATCATATGGATTTAACAGCTTAAATTTCAGAAAGAGACAGTGACACAGAAAAACTACAGAAATACATGTATACATGCAATAATTTCAGAGTTTGAATTCAAGCATCTGAAGGTCATCTTGAGAAAACAAGAAAATGATAAAATTTAAAACAGGAAAAAGAAGTTTCTTATAAGTGAATTTTCTAGACTATCTTAAGTTGCCAGGTGATAGTGGTGCACAACTTTAATTCCAGCTCTCAGGAGGCAGAGGCAGAGGGAGAAGCAGGCAGATCTCTGTGAATTCACTGTCAGCCTGGTCTACAGAGCAAGTTCCAGGACAGGCTCCAAAGAGAAACTCTGCCTCAAGAAACAAAAACAAAAACAAAAAAAATAAATAAACAAGAACAACAACAACAACAACAAAAAGGATTAGATAAATGGAAATCTAAGAGACAAATTTTGAGAATTTATCAATTTTGTCAGTGTTATTTCCTAAACCTAGTTTAGACTAAAATAAATCCCAGTTTAGAAGTTTAGAAAAATATTTTTCGTCAGTTTAAGTAAAGCATAAAATTAGTACATGTTCAGAATGTACCACTAAAGATAATGCTTCTCCTTGTGAATTATATTTTAAGTCTTATGAAGTCATTGATAGATATTTCACTGAATTTTAGAAATTTTCATGAAAATCAAGACTCCAAATAGTTGTTTAGTTTCACAAAGTTTAAATTGTAGGTAAATGAAATATTTTCTGAATTTCAATAGTTTTTATGGTATTGAAACCTAATATGTTCATTATTAATATACTCAATTTATTAACAGCCATTTCCAAATAAATATAAATAAAATGACAATAATATAAAATCATAGTTCAAATTTCCTCAATAATCATAACCAAAAAATTTCCCATGCAATTATATATTGTTTTCACTACTGTATTTATAAGTTCATTTTTACAAGTTCATTATTTCATTCACACAGACTATCCAGTGATGTGGCAACAAATTCCTTTATATTATCCAGACAATTCTTAAATCATGAGTTTTAAATTTGGAAGAGACTGAAATTAAAAGGATGGCTATGGAAAAAATTAAAAACCAGCAAAGGCAATAGAAACACATGCAACACACACACACACACACACACACACACACACACACACACACACACACACCTGAAATCACAGCAACCAATTTAGGATCTCAGCTCCTTTGAGGTCTACTCATTTTAGAGATCAGTAAAGAAAGAGCTGTAAGAAATGGCTCAAAAATCCTAGTGTGCTGTGGTGGCTTTTCCAAGGGGAAGAAGGAAATCCGAAGTGGCAGCTCAGGTCTCATTGTGGAAGAATACACTGAATCTGACAGTCACTAAGAACACAGAACAAGTCAAAAAGGATTACAAATGTAAATTGGAGGCACATTAATTTAATTAAATTCCCATTATTCAACAGTATGTAATTTGCATTTAAACAGAGTTTTGCAGGCTAAGCCACTGTAGAACATAACAACTCCATGATGAAGGCTGAGAACTTAGCCTCTGAAACTGCAGCCAAAGAAGCAAAGATCTAACACAGAATTTTCATGAATTTAAATTCCTACCCACTTTCCATAACATATGAAAATGCAGGTTAACTAACAACAACAACAACAACAACAACAACAACAACAACAACAACCAATAGCCTGTATTGGAATACTTTCCATTTCATAAGCAATTCTGCATAACTTTCCAAGCTAAGTCCCCTGAGTCCCAAAGCAATCCTTTAATTACAAAATCTTGTGAATTAACTTTTAGAACACTAATGACTTAATCTTGAAAAATGATAATAAATCTAATAGTAAGGTGAGTAAGCTATAAATTTCAAACCACAGTTTGAAAAAAAGATATTTTAATGAACATAATAGTAGAAATTGCCATAATCTGAAAAATATTTAGGCATGGAGCATGCTTCTTAATGTAAGAAAAGAATAACTATGTATAGTATAGGATAGGACCATAGAATAATTGAGTATCTGCACAATGTAATATCACTGATTAGAGCAAATATTTTTCTATTTTCCCATTTCTCCAATCAGAATATTAAATATCATGATTCTGTTTTGGTTTCTCCCATGATTTCAGTATCTTGCACAATGTTAACTCTTAGCAAATTTGGTGAATGAATCTTTAATTTAGTATGTGTGCTTTGATACTAGGTCCAGAGGTGTCCAGGAATTCATTGTAGATTTACCTTTCTTAGTTACAAGTTCTTCCACTATGACTCATGTTTTACAAATATATCTTCTACTTTGAAGATATTTTAAATTCATGATTTACCCTCCCTTTTCATTTTTAATAACAAAGCTTTGATGCTGCTCCCACTAATGTTTGCACTCCTCCATCATTCATGTGACTGCTTTTATGCTTCAGGAGTCATGAAGTTTTATGAAGTTGCCTCTTTGAAGTGTTCTAACTTGAGTGCATAAATTTAGGCACAAAAGCAAAATCAGGTATCAGTTTAGTTTGAGATTGTAAAGTGGTCTAGGTTTCATTGTTGTTATTGTTAGATTTATTTTAACTTACAGAAAAAATATTATACCATTAACTCAATGGTGAAATTTCACATTTTTAATCTGTAATAATCATTGCCAATGATTAAGGTGTTAGAAATAAATGAATAGAGCATTCATATTTTTGTGAGAGTAAACTAAGAACTAAGAAATTTCAAAGACAGATACTCTCATTGCTTATACCATAAAGAAGACTCAAAATAAAACACTGTCATCCAATTTCATATAAGTCTATGTATAAAGGCATAAAGCTTAAGTGCTTTATACATGGATATGTACATATATATATATATATATATATAGCATTTATATTTGGAGAAAGAGAGAATGAACAAGAGAATATTTCTTTGCATACTCATACAATAAGCAGAAATCTATGTGCAAAATCAGGTGCTCTGAATATCAGAAGCAACACAGTTTTACAATTTATGATTTATTCACATTAACTCCCAGATGTAAAATCAAGTTCTTCACCCTCCAGTTCATTGTAATAATAAATTATACTTCTCTTCCAAAAAGTCATATTTGCATAGATAGAGCTCTTCTGTCTGTTTTTTTAAAAATAAGGCTAGTCTAGTTTTAAATAATTTTAAAGTGTAAATGTCTGTGTCATGATAGAAGCTGATGTTTTTCCCTTTGAAGAAGTGTAAATGAACACAATTCCAGCAAAAACAAGAGTACTCTCTGTTAAAGCTTTTTTTCCATCATCATTGCCCAAATTCAGAAAGCGGGACAACTTCCCTTAACTCACTTCACACTTTGTGAGTGGAACCAGAGCTATACAGGGTGTTTCAATCTGATTCTACTCAAATTTCATGAAAGCTATAGTTCCAGAGTAAGCAGACAATGACGGAAAAACCTTTCTATAGGGTTTGGTACTTCACTAGAGAACAGGCTCATTTCCCATTTACAACTTTAGAAGGGAGTGCTCATTATTCCCAACTTGCAAAGAGAATGTGAGCAAGATGGTGGTAGCTCAGATGTACACATGTACATGCTATTCGATATTTTCATTAGGAATTCCAAGTTACTGATTCTCAGAATTATAATAAACTATTTGAAGTAACAGCTCATAAAAAAATCAGTACATAATAGCCCAAGGCCACTCGCCATGAAGTTTCCAGAGCCAAGACTGGAAATTTGTCATACCTATTTTCATTTGTCCCATCGAATTCTAATTATCTATTATGAGGGGGCCTTATAAACCAGTCATTTTCTCTACATTACCTACCACCTTCATATCATATATACAAGAATATCTTATTGTATCATAATCATCCTAAAGGAAATTAATATTAATTCTAAGCATAGATTTTAGCTTTTAAGATATCCACATTTCTTCCAATGACAAGTGTGCTGAAAATTGATTTTCATCTACTGCTAGGTTTCAAAATATTTTAAAATCAACATATCATTCTAAAGTGATCCATAAATCATGACAAGAAATATGTCTGTCAATATAAATGTTAAGTAGTTAATGCATATTTCTATGAGCTATTAAAATAATTTATTATAATTATGATAATCAAAAATTTCAAATTCCTAATGAAAATAGCACATACATATGTACATGTAAAACTCATATGAAAACTTAAAAAACACATGCTTCAAGTTGGATTACTTAGATTTGAAGTAAAAGCACTGACAAAAATCATATTTGGAATAGACTATGGACTTGCCATATTCATCCAAGCCATGCCAACAATGCTAGCTCATGGAACGAAGGGAACACATGATCAGACTTCTGTGTTTTATGCCTAAAACCCTTTTAATTGTTGACCAGATGTTCAGGATGATTTTAGACACTCTGCAAGGATCAGTAGTTAAAAGAGATTCACACTTCAACAGTACAAGTTCAACAAAGAAGAACAGTTTGCTTTCTTGCTTAGAAAACCAACAAAAACGGAGACAGGATCTGTAAGATCTGGAATATCACCAGAGTGTGAGGGTCAACTCAGGTCTTTTTTCTGGGCAGCAGATTTAGCTGAAGGTATTGAAGATGTGCTTTGATGGAGAGTTAAAGCATAGGACCGGAGGAGGGGCACAACAGGAGAAGTGGGCAGAAGGTAAGGCTGAAATGGGATGTGAATGCACAGAAGCCCCATGCCAAGGATCAGGAGGCTTTCTGATAGTCCCTGAGGAGACAAACAAGAGGCTTGGGGGTTTCTAATAATGATGCTATTTGGAGAACCACCTTCTTAGAGCATAGTCCTTTCTTGGAGCAAAGCAACCTCTTTTTGCTGAGACAGTTTCATGCAGATTTCAGCCAGGAAGGAAGGGAAGCCATATCAGGCAACTGGACCAAGACAACAGAATACTTCCCTACCACTTCCTTGCCTTGTGTCAGCAGAAGACCAAAACTTGGAAAACAGAATGCCATAAAATAACAGTGCAGCACCACTAATTTTAGTCTAATGTAGTTAAAAAAAATCTGTGTGTTTCCTCTTCTGAAGGCCTGCCCCTGAGAGCGATTTCCTGTCATTTCTGGAGAACTGACCTCTGTTCTGATTCCATGAAACTTTGAAATGAGAAAGGAGAACAGCCCATCTGCAGCAGTGGTGGCCAGACTAGGAGATGTATTGGTGATCTCCAAAGGTCATGCATATATGGAGTGAAAGCTGGATCTGGGAGTGGCCTTTGAGCTTATAGAAGTGTAAAATAAACCCACTCCATCAGATGCCCTTTCTCAGGGTGCTGTATTCTTTGACAACGATGAACTTTGCTTAAATTTGAGCTTCTGTTTAAAAAAAATATCATTCACCTTTCTGCCATGCATCCCAACTGCTCTATGCTTTTTGTTTCTATTTTTTCACAGAGTGGGTAAATAAACTTCCCCATCCCCACACCCACTAGTGATAATCCAAACCAGCCAGCTCATTATCTGGACATTGTCAAAATAATGAACATTCATTACAGTGACTGCACTTTTTTAGGATTTTTTTTTTGTTACCTATGATATCACAAAAATCTGCCACTTTATTCACATATAAGCTATATTTAGCCCCATGGTGTCTTGAAAAAGCTATTTATTTCAGATTAAGTCTTTTAGCCATTCTATACATTACTTCGTATGTAATGTGGATGAAGGTCAGTGCATATCTATAAAAATGTTTAACAAATCCACTCAAGGTGAGTTTTAAAAACTCCAAGCTATTTTCTAAATATTGAAATCATTAATGTTTATCATTTAATAGGCTTTTCATTTATGCTATGTTCTCTTATTGGTATGTCTTTTCTTTCATATGCTTTGGATATTCTTGGAACAAGTAATTCCTTTAAGAAGTAAGCTACTAAGAGCCGGAGAGATGGCTCAGCAGCTAAGATCACTGCTTGTTTTCACTAAGGATGCAGGTTCCATTTCTAGCACCCACATGGTGGCTCTCAATCATATCTAATTCTAGTTCCAAAAGATCTGAACTGTTTCTGGCTTCTGCAGACATTGAATGCACATGCACATGCACACACGCGCGCGCGCACACACATACACACACACACACACACACAATAAAATAAAAGTAAATATCTTAAAAATAAATTATTACACTAGGTAATGTAAAGATGGTTAAGTGGTTAAAGGTTCTTATTGTAAAATATGACAACCTGACTTTGATCTCCAGAACCCACATGGTAGAAGGAGTCAACACTGGATTTTGGCAATTTGCCCTGTGATCTGCAAACAAATAATCAATGAATAAACAGCTAATAATTTTTGACAAATATCTAATGAGAGGTAGAGGACTTCCGAGTTAAGATCAATTGCTGGTTCTATAGAGGAGCTGAGTTTCCTTCTCAGGACCTACATACTGGCTTACACCTACCTGTTACTCGAGTTAGTTGAGATCCACACCCTCTTCTGGTCTCTGGTTACACCAGGTATGCACATAGTACACACACACACACACACACACACACACACACACACACACATATATATATACACAGGCAAATAGTCCTGGATGTAAAATCCTTTGAAAAATCAGATAATGTAAAGGTCAGAGTAAACTATATGGTAATTTTTTTCTCTCTATGTATACATATAAATTATATTTATAAGTAAAAATTAAATAAATAGCTAATAAAAGTATGAAACATAATTACAAAAGGGGTCATAATTTCATATTATTTACATTGTATTGGTATTCCTTATTCATTTATATGTTATGATAGGCAAATCTTCACAAAAATTTCTGTGGTTATCTCTTTATGTTCACACTGGTGAGCACAAATTGCCAAGTTCAAGACAAGTTCAGATGCACCAATTAGTGGCCCAAAATTTGAATCACAATAATAAATATATGCAACTACTAGAAAAATCAGATGGTAACAATTAAGTTCTAAGGAGCTGTAAAAATTTTAGTTTTTCTAGGAAATCTGTATTTAAATTTGTTCCTTCATATTTTCAAACATAAGTAAACTCTTTTGTTTCCTTTGTGTATATATATATATATATATATATATATATATATATATATATATATATAAATACATGAAATCTTTCTAGTATCTCCCTAGAAAGGAGGATGTTGTTCTGATAGGAGCTAATGTAGTTCATAATGCTTATCAGCCTACAATGTAGTCAATGTTTTCTTTGAACACCAGATCCTCCTATCCCTACCTCCTAAGTACTATGGTTATAGGCTCACACCATCAAAAATGCCTTACAAATGACTACAAACTCAAACTCTTTGTAATTGGGCTTCCCTCAACACTCCACCAAGTCTCACATATGAATATCTAACCATTCTAAAGCAAAAGAAGATAAATTAGCAGGCTATAACATGGAACCCTGAGTCTACATTACATTACTGAATTCTACTGAGGTTTAAAGACTGCACTGCCTACCTACAATTGCATAAGTTAATATAAGAATAATAATGAAATGCTTAAGAACTTTTTGCTTGATGAGTGTAATGAGTAGTACAGGGTTTTGCTCTATTCTTTTTTATGTAATTCTGTACAATAATTCTAAATTTTCCTGAGTAGTTCAAGGGAAAACAGCATGTCTATGGCTGAAAACTGAATTATAGTAAGTAATATTGTATGTCACCTGTATGTATGATAAAGGATAAATATGGGACCCAAACATTCAGAGCTACAATTAGAAACGTAGGCTATCTTCTTATCAATTCACTAACAAAGATGCTCTCTCATTGTAAATCCATGGAATACCATGTTATGAGCGCCCGTTTTTGGAAATGAAACAAGTCTAGCATAAAGGCTTCATTCATTTCCTTGGCTTTGTATGGTAAGCAAACTGCATATCTCCATTTCACAAACCTGTATGCACAGAGTAGCAATGCACATGGACACATTTGTGAGAAATGCCACATGACTGTATATTTTGCTTATGTGCTTTACTATGTTCTGCTATGAGAAAACTCAAACAAAACCAAAAGTCAAGAGAAGGATAAAAACACTAGAAAGTGCTATTATTCTCTAAGCTTGCAAATGCCTTCTTATGATTTCATTTTTGGGAGGGTAGAGTTAATTTATCAACCTCACTTCATTATCCTCAGTAGTGATAATATCCTGCACACGCCAGTAGTTACCTGCAGGAAAAGACTCCAAGAGACTAAAATAGTAGACACCTGCTTCCTATATTCTCTAGACTAAATAAAAGCAATGCTTCACTTTCTAAAGTGATTTCATCAAATGTTTCTATTTGATAATTAAAAAAGTACACTAAGACTCTGGTTATAATCCAAATGCTAAGTCATGTGAAGGCTTTTTGTTATGTGATCAATTAATTCACAAACATCAACTGTTCTGCAGAGTAAGAAAGGGATATACTGCCAGTATGATCCTCCTTATACATAACCAGCATGCTCCTTTTGCTCTTTAATGATGCTAATAATATACACTTGATTCTAGTTTAAATCTAATCCCTTAAACCCCATCGGGGTCTTGAAATAGCAATGGACAAATAAAATGCATGGTATTAAGTGTCCTAAACTCACTCTCTTTTTTGTCACTGAAATGCCACTGGGACTGTGGAATAAACCCACACTTTACCTTCAGGACACAAAAAAGAAACTAGGTCAGAGAAAGATCATGTGACTTTAAGTAATAGATTGATTCAAGCCAAGACAGGCACCCTCTTAACCACTGAGTTTTTTACAATTATTTAACCTAGACTTCTACTCTCATTGTTGTTCCATATGCATCTCCCACTATATTTTCCAGGAAATAAATCCTTTGCATGAGCCTAGACCCTCAGGAAGTTAAATGAACACACATAACTGACTACTGAAACACAAGAGTTAAGCAGGGAAGATATTTTGTTATCTGTACAATAACAATCATTTCATCCACCTAAAGTGCTATTCAGTGCACACCTTTAGCTGAATGCATGGTCTAGCACAAACACGATCATGCCCGCCATTATATAAACCTTCAGTTACTTTCAGTAAACTCACATTTACTCAGTTCAATAGCCAGACCTTGAAAATACTTTTTTTCTCCAAGAAATACAAGTTTTATACAATTCTCCTAGATCACTGGTCACGTACCAGATATCCTGTATATCAGATATTTACATTATGACTCATGGCAGTGGCAAAATTAATGTTGGGGATCATCACATCATGAATAACTGTATTAAATGGTTGAGAATCATTCACCTAGATGAAGGCCAATCACCTTTCCATAGTTTAAACTAAGTCAGGAAAGAAGCCCCCATATATGTGTAGCTGTGTCTGTGAGTCTATGTGTGTGTGTGTGTGTTTTTCCTAAGGATTAAATTTTGAACATAATCCACATCAGGCAAATGCTTTATCTTTGAGTCATATCTTCATCCTTCCATTAGCTGTTAATTTATTTTTGGAGGAGGGGCTTGTATGTTGTATGCAGTATGCATGTACCTCTGTATATGTGTGTAAACACATATGTATATGCATGAGCATGTGCCTGTGGAGGCCTGAGTTTGACTTTGGGAGTTTCCTCAATGCCTCTCTATTTACAACAGCAGTGACTGACTGAATACACAGCTTTCCAAGTCAGCTAGGTTTGCTACCTTATGAAATCCTGTTCTGCAGATTACCTATGGGATTAAAGGTGACTATACACCTACCAGGGATTTTATGTGGGTTCCTATGATGCAAACTCTGGTCCTCCCATTATGTGGCATTTGTGCTTTTTTCCATGAGAAATATTCCCCGTAGTTTCAAATGTGAACACTTGGTTCCTAGTTAAGAGAGTTGTTTGGAGAGGTTTAAGTGGTGGAGCCTTGTTGGAGGAAGTGCATCATTGGACATGGTATCTGAGGGTACAATCCTCGCGCCAAGCACAGTTGTTCCCTCCTTTCCTGCTGAAAGTTGAGGACATGAGAGCTTAGCTGCCTCTCCTGCTGACTTGCCTGCTGCTCCCAGCCATGCTTTCTTGCTCAGATAAAGTCATCCCTCTGGAACTATAAGCCAAATTAAAGTCTTTCTTCTATAAATTGCTTTTAGTCATCGTACTCTATCACAGCACAGAAAAGTAACTACTACACAAGTGCCTACTTGCTAATCCATCTCACAAGCCCTCTTTACCTTTTATTTTATTGAGACAGCATCTCATAAACAAGTTCAGGCTGGGCTGACCTCTCTCTCTCTGAGCTCAGGTAGAACTTGTTTGTGTAAACCTCCTGTTTCAGGCCCCAGAGTATCCACTTATACACCTGCACCACAAGGCCTGGCTTAAGTGTCAGTCACGTTTAATAATGTGTCAGCTATCAGTCTGGCAGTGTGGGCTTAAAATGTTATTCCAAAGCCTATGTTCTGAGAATACAGGTTTTATTTTGGAAAAGAAAATATTTTGGAATGAAAATATTTAAAGTCAGCACTGGATTATAAAATACAAAGTGCAAGATGATAACTTGAGAAGCTGCGATTCAAAAGAATATTTGCATAGAAGATAAAACTACAAAAGCAAATGATACACAGAATGCAAGAATCACTGAAAGCTGTGGCCCAAGTCACGACTGAGGCCCCTGATATTTTTAAGCTCTGGAAACCAGGGAATTATTACCTGTCCAGAAAGATGATTGGAATCGAGGATCTCTATCAGTTACTTTATTCAATTGTCACCAAATGCTTGGGAGAGACAAAGAAGAATTTTTTATTCAGCTGAAGGTTTCAGAGGGGTGATAGGTACTTGGCTCCCTGTGCTTGGCCAAGAAGTGGTGAAAGGAGTATGTAGGCAAAGAATCTGTTTTTTATTTATTTATTTGTTTTTTACTTTTAGGCAGACTACTTGGCCAGAGAAAGACAAAGTAAAGTACCAGAGATGTGGCTCTTGGTGCCCAGAAACTTAATACTTCCAAGAAGGCTCCACCTGGCGTCTCTCTCCATTTCTCTGCAATGACATTATTTCACAAACCTATCAAGGGGTAAATCAATTGATCATTTCAAGTATGGATGATCTAGCCATCTGGGGATGCCAATCACCAACATACTCACAGTTTTACTTCACTAAACTCATAGATTTCCCTTAATTCAATCACATTGGCAATGAAAATTATGCATTACAAGACCCAACTGTTGAGACAGAGGTATTAGAAAGATGATTCCTTTAACTAAAAATAAATACATGATATATCAGTACAGGAAATTTTAGAGCATGGAGCAATAATATACCCATGAATAGCAATTCTCATAAAGCTCCTCCAACAGGTAAATGCACAGACTTCTCACATTTCATCATCACATCATTTTCACTCTTTACTAATAAAAAATATTGAGAAAGGATATAGGCTCACAAACAAAAGTTACTCATTCTCATTAGATTTGAACTTAACATGTATGTTCAATTCTTTTTATCTCAGCAGGCAGCCTGTCCTTTTTCACACAAAGGCCTCCCACACTGCAAAGGTGGACATAGGACCTTTCAGTCACAAACACAGTCTTTTTTGGTTTGCCTTCATCTATATTATCAACTGTGGAAGGCACGAGTCAGAGCAACACCAAGGCTCCTTCAACTTCCACATGAATACATGAGCATAGTGGAAAGAACCACTATTATTGTGCAAACATAAAAGAATACTGAATTGAGACATAATTACTACAACATAGGAATGAATTTGAAGATCAGATGTACTGGCCTGGAACCAAATAAATGTTAGCTAGAACATGGGAGGCTAAAAGTGAATCAGACAGCCTTGAAATGGAAGTGAGGGGAACATGCATTATTGTTTCTGCTTATAAGCTCAATAATTACACAACATAATTGCCTTTTCACATGTATAAATAGTTTGAGAGGAGAATACTTGTTCTTATTAGAAAAGCACTGGTGGCAAAGTAGTCCAACCTAGACCAAACCCTCAAAGAAAGTATCTCTGAAAGGCAGTGCTAAGATCTAGAACTGAAGAAGCTACAGAGAGGTGGGGAGGATGTGTTACATAGCAACATGGTAACCATACTTACACTCTAGGACAATGATGCTTAATATACTACAATGCTACTGCATTCTTATATAGCATGCATCATCACCCCACAAATGTTGTTCATTTGTCTCTAAGTCAACACTGACTCTGCACTGTGAAGCCTAAGTAAAACAGTGGTAAAATATACCTATAAACTTAAAAAAAATGTACTTGATATTACTACATGAATTAATCAAAGCTTTCAGCTCATGAATGCAATATTTTGTTGAGGTATATCTCTGAAATAGCCAGTCCCTAAATCAATATAGCAAGATGATGATCAACATCATTTGGATAAAGGAATCATAAAAACATACTTACTTCCATTTGTGATACCACAAGTTTTACACATCTATCAAACAACTTCTGACTATCCATTTATTTATTCATCTGCATATGGAAGATCCTAGGATGAAAAAACTAACCTTGCAGAATCTGTCTGAAAATGTCTGTCAGTACTCAGAATGTCTGCAGCAACATTTCATGTACTGTAGAGATTTAACAAAAAGCAAAATTGTCTTCTGTAGTGTAAGTATCCTGATTGGATGAAATGCACATTAAACCATGTAGAGCATGTGATGACAAAACACTTCACAGAAATACATAATGCTATCAAAACTTTACCTAAACAAAATAGAACCAAAGGCCTATAGGTTGTCATCTGCCTGTTATCCCAGAATATGGGCAAGAGGTGGAGTTAGAGCCCACCAAGTATTACATAATGATCTAGAATCACATTCTGTGTGGAGACAACTTTTGTCTTAGAAGTTAAAATTAAATCAGGAAATATGAAGTGTGAATGAGTCTGTAAGAATACCCCCCCAAAATGTGGTATTTTACAATGGGAGACGATACTTCAGTTGTCCCAGAAAAATTTGGGATCAAAATGAAGGCAAGCCGTAGCTCATTCAAGAAAAAGTAAAATTCTATTGATTAACCAAGCCTTCCTCCATCTTGTGCTCATAAACCATCTTACAGAAAATGCAAAGTAGGTTCATTCCTGTTTCTGATTAAATTAGTTTCTCAAGGATTTGGCTATGCCCCACCTCTAACCTTAATTACAAATGATCTTATACTGACTGCATGTTCCAGGAAAGGACAACCATGCTTTGGTTTCAAAAAGTTGTTATGACCATCTTCAAACCATGTCTTTGTTTCAGAAGGCTGTTTAGAACAACTTGCTATGCTTATTATATTGGGCTTTTATAACCCTGCCTATCTGCCTGCCAAATACCCCATTTGGAAAACTCTACTCCTGAGCTATAAAAGATCTTATCTTCACCATGTCTAAAATAAAAACAACACAAAACAAAATGAAAACAAAAAAAACTTGCTTTACTTAATTTTACCGTGATTTGTGATTTGGGTCAGTGGTCTTTCTCCTCACATCCGTGGTATTAACACTAGATGAAGTATAGACCAAGTTGAGGCAGACCATTACTGTTACTGTCAGTCTGACACCATTACTGATGGCATTATTACTGTTAATGTAGATGTGATACTGGTCATGAACTATGCTGATGAAAGTAGAGTGCAGTGTTCACATAGTTGTGAGCCTATGGATTTAAGATTCAAAGGCTGTGAAAACAGCAAAACGCCGATGTTCCTAAAAGCTGAGTATTTTAAGGAAATAATCTTATTAAACAAAGAAATATACAAATGAGAGGTACACAAATATTGTTTCATAACTACCAATACTGAATTTCTAAATACTATGATATTAAAGTCACAGGATGTATACGGATATTGTAAACAAAATATGTTTTTAGAAATCCAATGCACTATCTGTTGCACAACAGAGCCACATTGTAAACAAGAAATGCTTTTAAATTTAAGTAAATATAGTCCTTTTATATCTACTGCAAAATGTTAAATAAATACTGGTCATTGTTCTTCATGTGTTTCAAAAATCAGAATCAAACATATTTACAAGGTATTTAAAATGACAGCTACTTCAAATTGAAACCATCTAAATCCAGTTTAACTGAATTATTGTCTTTTGATATAAATCTCATAAAATTTATAGTGAAATTTGCCTTACATTTACTATAACTCTCCCTGAATAGCAACAAGGCTTTTGAATCTTGAAGTTAGTTATAGCTTGTCTCAGTTTTTCAAAGAAAAAGAAGTATTTATAGGAAGATAAAATATTACAGATGTGTGTATTTTTCCAAAATCAGCAACTGGAATAAAGTGAAAATATTCACATGAAAGAAATAGAACACATGATCAGTGTCCCATGTTCATGTTTGGATATATGTCGAAAAAGAATAAGACGTTGGATGTTTTCTGTGTCGACTATATTTGAATATCTTAAAAGCCTTCCTTAGGTCATATAATACTCATAAATCCTTTAGCACACAATGGTATTATGTACTACTAAACACTGTAACTATTTATGATAAAATAACTGGGCTTTAGTTACTCAAAAAGATAATGATGACTTAATTTTTAAGTAAAATTAAATGCCAAGTACTGAAATATTCTTTGAACATGAGTAAATTATATCTGACATTCAAAAACAAATAGAGTACTGTGTTTTCACAGAACATAACAGTAAGTATGCAGTGAGATTCGGAAAAATTACCTCAGTGGCTGGTAAACAGACCATCTTGCATAAAGCCAAGACTAAGTGGCTTTAGTTGAGAAAACTACATGACTTCATTCATTTGAAGCTGACTGGACTTGGCAAGAAAGGGAACAGAACAGTGCACTAGATTTAGAACAAAATGGTTTTGTATCTCACTCCCTTAGCTTCTGTTTAAAACGCTATAGAGTTTATTTTATGGTTCCCAGACACATTCCATTAAACATAATTTAGGACAAAAAATGAATTCAAATTGAAAAATCCTGCATCGCAGTGACTGGCTTGCACAAGAGTATTTTATATTCCTACTCTCTTCTAGCCATAACAATGATGACAACAAAAATTTCCATGTTTAACAAATCAAAACTATAATACACACACATTGTAGTTTCTTTCTTGAACTCTTAAATATAAATAAGTGAAAGAACATGGGTTTTCCCATTTAACAAATATTAAGACAAATTCTTTAAAATTATTTTTAGTGCATTTCATTTATTTGGGAGGGCAAGTGCACATGCCGTGGCATGTGCGTTCAGGGCATAGAAGAACTTTACAACCAGTAGGAGTTGGCAATTTCCGTACATGATGTGGAATCCAGGTATCCAACACTGAGCAAGTCCAGGTGGCAAGTACTTTCAGCGGCTGAGCAATTTGCAGATAAATTCTTTATGCTTGTTTCCTCTCTTTAACCCCTTTACTTTCAGGTGTCCACTGATGTCATCATCTCATTATCCACCCATTTTGCATTGATTACATTATTATGCTCCCACTTTTGAAGTTAACCATGTTTAATAGTATTAAATTCTCACCCAGTGACTAGTTAGCTTCTTTAGCTCTCATGCCTGCTGACTGCCTTCATCACTCTCTAGACAGTCAGTCCTAGATCCTAAATATTCTTAAGCTCTTGACCCTCTCCAACCTAGAATCTTGCAATGACTTCATATCCTAGGTTAGCCCAGTTGCACTTTATCATGAATATTTTGTTTAGTTACATATTTGGTTTTTGGTTGTGCATTTTGAGACAGGTTTTCACCATGTAGTACTAGTTGCACTGGAACTTGCAATGTGGACTGGCTGGCCTACAGCGTACAAAGATCCTCCTCATGCCTTTGCCTCAGCAGTATTGGAATTAAAGGTATGTGCACCATGCCTGAATCTATACCAGCTTGTTTTTGTGGTTAAACTCCATCAGTGTTGTCTCATGCATACAGGATTCTCCACACTTCATCATTAATCACTCTTCCTTAAATTTCTAAAACCACAACATACATTTATCACATATTTTTTAATAGACTGATTTATGCTTTGAGGTTTAACTCTGATATAACTCTCCCATACTACGTAACTGACTTCTCCATGCATTTCCAAAATATTTTTATTTAAACTAACATAGTTGTCAATGGAAGATTTTGCCTTTTAAATGCTGGAGCTCAATTTGGAGTACAAGGTGTTTAGGGAGATTATTTTTCAGATGACTTTTTAGGAACAAAAATTGTAGGGAAGATAAACAATTGCTCAAATTAAAATTAATTAATACAATTTTACTGAACTGTGTGAAATTGTATATTATAAATATTTGACAATTTTGACAAAAATGTATCCTGAAATTTAGTTGTTACTTTAATTAATACAATCACTCATAATTTTCATTGGGCAACACAAGTTATTAATTTAGATAAGAATATTAAGGTCTGTACCCTGATTCATACTTGCTAATTAAAAGGAGTTATTCTATTGAACAATTAATGCTAAAACTTAAAAATTCCTATTTTAATGGCAGATACTTGATATGCAAAGATGGTTTTAAATTATCTCCATTAGAATAACAAGGCTTAAAATGGGGACAACGTTGATTTTTGTTGAACATCTACAATGGAAAATGAAGTACTGATTCAAACATGTCAATCAAATCACTAGAGAAACTTGTTCTTATTATGGAGTCATCTAACCAGAAGAAAGAAATGGTAGAATTTAAGAAGGCAATTAGAAGAGGTGGGAGAATAGAGTTCTAAAAAGATTTTTTTGAAAAGCCATCTACTTGATTTTACTAAGATATGAAAAGTCTATCTTGACATAATGTCCTGCTTTGTAAAGGAGGGTTCTGAACTGTCCAGAATCAGTGGGCATGCACTATGACAAGAAGTGACCCCCAAAACAGACAGAGGTCACTTCTGTAATCTTGTAGAATATGGAGAATATGAAGACAATTATAATATGAAAGATTATCCATTAGAAATGTGTAAGAATAGTTTTAAGCTGTGCAACACGCTGAATGGCTATGGTAGTTAAAGAACTTAAGTATTTAACTGACAACCTAGATACAGATTAAAACACAAGATTAATAGAGAAACAATATAATGCTTAGAGGATTGTAATATAATCAGTCAAGAAAGATATGGTGTATAGGTATATTTGTATGAAGACAGTGATGTTCTTTGAGAGTTTTAGGCACAGTCATTGGCCAGGCATTTTCAAGCAAATATTGAAGGATAGAAGAGAGGACATTATATATTGCTGATTAAGAACTATTTATAAAGAGGTTCAAAAAATGAGTGGAACAACACATCATATGAAAGAAGAGAAAGAAAAAAAATTATCACAGATAAAGAGACTAAATTTAGCATTAGTCTATAATCATTTAGAGAGAGATAAACTAATTACAGGTGCTACTAATTAACATTTGCCCAGTGTTGTGCAGGTCATACTAGTGCCACTCACCAGCGAGTGGCACTAGAATGAGTTGTAGCCTTGTCTAAGTAGGTATGGTCTTGTTGAAGGAAGTGGGTGGGATTTGGGGTTCCAAATACTCAAGTCAGGCCCCAGTGTCTTTCTCTCTTCCTGCTGCCTTCAGATTCAGATGGAGTACTCTCAGCTCCCTCTCCAGCATCACGTGTGTCTTCATGCCAACATTCTTTGTACCATGATGACAGTGGAATAAAGCTCTAAACATATAAGCCATCCACAGTAAAATGTTTTCTTTTATAGGAGTTGCCATTGTGTCTCTTCATAGAAATAGAACATAATCAAAGACAGCAAGGGTCTCAGTAAGTAATCCTGTCATTACTGATGCTGTGGTAATCATAGTTCTTTCCAATACTATTAGGAAAATAGAGAAGTGCAGATGCATGTGAATTCGGGAAACATAACAGAAACCACACACACACACACACAAAACAAACAAACAAACAAACAAAAAACCAGCACCAGCATGAGCCAGCTACAAACTAGTCCTCTTGTTTGTTATGATATCAAGGTTTTTCAAAGAACAAATCACCTTCCACAAATCACTTATAAAATTATCCTCAATCATGCTCGTAAGCAAAAGTTGAGAGGCATTTATGCTATAGCTCTGATGTCTGAGAAATCACCGCAGGCAACAGATGGTGATTTAAAAATAGCATCCTTGAGTCACCTGTGATATGACTTGAGGTACTCAATTACTTCATCCTTCTCCTAAACTTTGTCAAAATTTCTAAACTGAATTGAACTTCAAACTGAGTAGTAAACGAGTAGAGAAAAGATGCATCATGACCGGAATCAATTGCAAGTGTAACGATTTTATTGCATGTGAGTTTCATACACAGATGTAACCCCCATATAATGTGTCAATGTGTCTGCACATGAGAAAGCAATTGAAAGGTAAAGACAAGGCTTGGTGGTACAGAATGAGGATAGGAAAAAGAGAAAAATACTTTTCCAGAAATTTCTATGTCTAAGGGTTATCTTCTCAAAATAAATAGGAAAGCCATTGAAAAATTCAGCCAAGCTGATATTTATATCTGTTTCCATAGCAAGAAAAATGTCATATCTCATTTATAATACAATCACTCTCAAGCATTACTGAGGAACAGAACCTGAAAGAACAATAAGCTGGGAGTTGATCTGCTCTTATCAAAAACTGTCCCTCAAGCCACCCAGGTCTAAGTCTGACAACCTGTGCTTCAATACATCTCAGGCAAGTACCAAAAATGGATCCCTTATTGAAGCACCCCAAACAGGAAGTTTTAATTTAAGAAAATCCTAAAACAGGGTGGTATTTTCATGAGAGATTTGATTTTGCTATATAATTTATTTTGCTCAGTAACTCTCTCCAGAGATTTTGCTTCTTTAAGTCAGTATCAGTGAGTAAGACTAATACTCCATTTTTAGATTCAATATTATACATTACACCTACCATGATTTTCCAAATCTACATATGCCTTCACTTGCTGATGCATTAACTCATTAGATGGCATGATATGCCCCCATGTGCAAGCTGGCACATGGAGATGTAGTCAAAGACAACAAAGTTAACAATGGGCTTTACACTCTGTAACATGAGTATTATAATGCTGGGTAAAAGAACTCTCCGAAGTACATAAAAGCTACTGACTTGATGAGTTTTCCCAGTAGCTAAGAAAAACAAGGGAGCTAAGGGAGTTGCTATAAAGTTACTTTTGGTTTGAGTTCAAACTGTGGATATGTTTGTCATTATGATATGGAGAAATGTTCCACTAATGTCCTGAGAATAAAGAGTGCTTATTAGCACATTGAAGAGAAACAGAGAAGGAAGGGGAGAAATGAGCATAGGTTAAGCATGGAACACTGCTTACTCAAGGTGTTCTGCATATATGATAGACCTGTGCTAAAGAGCATTCTTTGGGGACTCCAACTCTCAGTTTTCATCCATATATGCCATGTAGATGGAAGGGCTTCAAAATTTTTAGACAAATGACATGTTAAAAGACTTTTTTGCAAAGAAGATCCTGAGGATGATATGTAAGGAAAGTGGAACAAAAGAAAGTTTATATCAGTTGGAATGTTATAACATCAATGTAAACTCACACAGCAGTAACAGTAAGAAAGTACACACAAAACTGGTAAGATCATGTAGACAGGACATTGAGGAATATGTAAAGAAAATTAATGTAACAAATTTCCATGATTCTCAACAATCCAATGTGTTATTTATCTGTTTTACTCCCAGTGACCAAGACAAGGACAGATTAACATTGAGTGAACTTAGATACTACAAAATGCACAGAATATTTTCAAACTGTAGTACATATTCTAAACCTCTTTTCCAAAGAATTCATTATGTTTACATGATATGTGGGTATGTGAGTGAGACTGGTCAATTTTTTTCTTAGCACCTCCCCCTTTTTTGAGAATAGGTCTAGTATTACTCAGGCTTGCAATAAACTTGCTATGGTAGGCAGTTTACCTTGAACTCCCTATTCTCACATCTCTTAAGTATGGGTCACCAGATATAGTCTTCACCTTTTAAATCTCTCATTAAATTTAGTACTAACAGTATACTTTTGGTTTTGGTGAAGTAGTGTAGTAGTGCACTGTTCACTACTCCTTTCACTGGGCACATAATTCTTCTAAATTCACATGCAGAAACATTTTTTTAAAAGAAGGAAATTGATACACATAGTTAAAATTGTAAAGAATTAGCAGGTTGTATTTAGTAATATCTATTTGCATACATTCACACATGCAATAACAATTAATGAGAAACAAGGCTATGAAAGCAACAAAAACGGTGTATGGAAGGGTTTACACACATGAAATGGGAAGGTGAAATGATGTAATTATAGTATAATCTCAAAAAATAGAAGTATAATCATTTTAGTCTGGAGAAGAAATGGTTCAGTGGTTAAGACTAGTTCCTGGTATTCTAGATTACCATGTTTGACTCTAGCTTGTCACTGGTGGCTCTCAGACACTTGTACCTCCAACTCTAAGTGATCCAAAGCCCTCTCTGGACTACATGGATACAAACACACACACACACACACACACACACACACACACACACAGAGAGAGAGAGAGAGAGAGAGAGAGAGAGGAAGGAAGCATACACACACATATATATACAAATAAAAGTAATAATATCTTTAAATACTACAAAAATATAGGAGAAAGAACTGAGAAAGAAATTTCATACATCATTATTCACAGATGTACAAAAATGAGTACACGAAATAATTTCCTTGTACTTACGTGAAAGCTTAGAGACTCATAAGGAAGAACACAGTGCTTTGATTTGAACCACATTGTTATGTTTACACTTCTCACCAGCCTGGTCCCAGTGCCGCATCAGCCCCAAATAGCACAGAGACTTTAATCATTATAAGGCTGTTGGCCAATGACTACCAATAACTAGGGTTTCGTATTGGAAAGCTCTGTCTTAATTTCTATCAATGTAAGTATTTCCATGTGGTCTTATCTTATCAGAGAAAGAGCCCAGACCTTTTCTTACACCCTGTGTCCTACATCTCATCTGCTCTCTGCCTATACTTCCCAGAATCCTCCTTGTCGCCAAGTCCCACCAATCATCCTCCATCATTGGCCACAGTGCTTTATTCATCAACCAATAAAAGAAACATATGTACAGAAGACATCCCCATCATCACATAGCTATGTTAGGACTGACAGTATATTTTTTTATATGTGTAAGTATTTATTCTAAGAAGCTTATGAAATAATTTTAGCTTTCCAACTTTCTTAAGATGGAAGTCTGATGTAGCAATGATACATTGCTAAACTTTACAAACATCTTTTGAACACTTGAGAAACCACTTGGTAAAATGTTAGCACCGTATATGACCCAAGCTGCTAACAGACTTGGTAACACTTCTTTAGCTCTAAGAAGTTCCTACTGCACAGGGCAAATGGTTGTATTAAAATCGTGCCATCCATTCCCCTACATATTGTATTGTGGTGGGGGGTTGGGAGGGGAGGGTGTTTAGAGTGCATGGGAGAGGGTAGAGAGGGCAAAAGGGAGGGAAGGAGGGAGGGAGGGCTTGGGGGGAGGGAGGGAGGGAGGGAGAGGGAACTGGGATCGACATGTAAAATAATAATAAAAAAAAAAAAAAAAAAAAAAAAAACGCTTTGACTCCAAAATTTAAGTTGAAGAACAAGTTACTGGGGAAAAGTATTTCTATTTTTGTTTCCACAGAAAATGAAAAGATGTGGATTCCTTCCAGACTAATGTGGTTTGATCACACCAGACCGCCTGAAACAGAGTACAAGCTGATCCTACATTCCAAACAGCTGGACAAAACAGCCCTACAGACTACAGCTAGGATATCTGAATCTTCTTCGAATCCCCCAAGACAGCGCCCCTTACCAGCAGGAAGTAGTTTGGAAAGAACGACGCCCAAATTCCCAAATATTGTGTATAAATGTTTGTTTTCATTTAATTGGACTTTGTTATATAAAATTAAATAAAAAATACTCTATATGCAAAAAAAAAAAAAAAAAAAAAAAAAATCGTGCCATCAATATGTTATTTCACACTTAGTGCAATACTGGTTAAAAATGTTTTAATTGTTAAATGTACCTAGTAATACTATAGTCTAATCTTAAAAATTATTATATTGGATTTTTTATAAAACTGTATTAAATGACTGTCCTAAAAGAGATCACTAATTAGTGGTTATTAAACATATTACCTGAAATGAAATAGACCCAATGAAGATGAAATTCCCTTTGATCAAAATTTGAATTTGGCAGAATAACTAATGAACTATGTCTAACTGGAAAGATTTAAGCAGGAAGGTAATGAGATTAAGTTCACATTTGGGATAGTTTCACTGACTGTTTATATATAATAGAAGACAAGGCCAAGGTATATGAGAATTAGCAAAAGGACAAAGAGCAGATGCATTGGTCCAGGTAATAGTTAACATTTGTGAGGGTGGATTTAAGAGATGCGCAGAAATTACCACACTTAAGGTGTATTTTTAAAATGGGAGATAAAATGTGGAAAATATGATGAAGACAAATTGACTTTCTCAGTCTATACATAGAAATTTAAAGCAAGTTTTCCATCTCCACACTGATAATAGGAACATAGGCACTTATAAAAAATATAGTGATATCGAAACTGTGAGACATTTAAAATGATTCCATAAGTACCTGGTGGGTAGGGAAACTAAAGTTAAAGATCAGAAAGAAAACATTACTTTCTACTGGCAAAATTTGCTATTTTTTATAGTTATGATCTTGAACCCCTTTGGAAAAATATAAATTCTTCTGTCATGTAAAATAATAAAATGAATGGTAGTGACAAAGAATCAGTGTTAATTTTAGAAGCTATTTTCCACACAAAGTAACAGTTCTACTTGCACAAAAGACATCAGATTTGAATGGCTGTATCACATGAAAGCTAACAAAAATATCTTCATTTTATATGACAATGTATGTTATTAATAAGGTGGTTTTACAGACACAGCAGAGAAGGATTATTCCAGCATTCTAAAATGTGCATTACTCTAATTTCACTTCAATATTATCTTCTAAAGAAGAAATTATAAAATTTATATTTTGAAAATCAACCTCTTCAATCTTCCTCTCACAGAACTTGAGTGTTATTTTTACACTTTTCCATCCATGCTGGCATATGAATCAGTTTTGCTTTTAAAGTAAATTGAAACATGCACAAAGTCCATTTCTGTTAAAAAATGAATGATGACATTTAATTCTTCAATTTCATAAACCTAAATTGTTTTACTAGCTAAACCAAGCTGAGTGTGTTTTAAAATCAGCTCTTATAAAAAGATGCAAACAAATAGCAACAGCAAAGAAAATCCAGTATTTCTGAAGAACTTTTGTTACTTTTGAAATTATTCAATAAATAAAAAGGTTTTTTAAAAATCTACTACATAGGTTGTTAAAGGGTATCTTTCTGCTTAATTCAAAATTATTAACTCTCAAAATTGAGAAGAGGTGTGAAACAGCACTCATTAGGCATGCATTGCTAACAATAGAGGAAGACACTGGTACTATGCTGCTAAATGGACAGAGTTTTAAACCCACTCCTAATGGCTTATCATTACACACATAGATCGGTGCATCTTTCAGCTCACGACTGAGAAAGCTTTATTTGCAGAAGACAGGGATTAACACAGTGACCCACAGCTGGCTAAGATATAGAGAAGACTACAAAATATTCATCCCTAAATGGAAGACATCTCCTCCACCACACCTCCCCTCCCAAACCTCAGAGATTACTGCAGAGAAAGGGGCAGAAAGAATAAAAGAGCCAAAGGCAGTAGATGACTACAGAGCATCTCCAAGACACAGCAGAGCAGCTGCACATATGAACTCACAGTGGTAGAGAGAGCATATATAAAACCTGTGTAAGTCCAAGTTAGGACGAATTCCAGATTGGAGAGTAGAATGAGTAGAATTGGGCACACAAACCCAACAGCTGCTTTAAAGCAATTAGCAATTCTTAAATTTGAAAGCACACATGAAATTTTCAAAATGACTTGCATCTATACAGGAATAACTGTGTCAAAATACACTAGAGTACTAAAGCTCTAAATAATTTTAATGGAAAGATTATTAGAAATCACATTAGATGGAACTAAACTAAATGAACAAAGAGTTTTCTGACTTCCTCCTGAAACTACTGCCAACTTCACTACCATAGTACAAGAAACCAATGGTGAGGGAAACATCTTCCAGGGGACCCTAGTCCAACCATTCATTCCATAAATATCTGCTATTACCTAGTGTGAGCTAAGCATTGATCTAGCAACATGAAGAACAGGTTCCCTGAATAAACCAGATCGAACACTTGCTCAGAACAGGCTTACAGTTGGATAAGGAAACAGAATCAGAAAATTAAACGGCTGGCATTAAGTAGGAGTCAGAAATTTAATAAAAGTGGGGTCATTTGGAACATGTTAGAGCATAAAATTATTAGAAGCTGATGGAGGCTTGCTAAAGAGCAATTGATGCGAACAACTGAACACCATTTCTGAAGTGTCTGAAAAGAAGGAAGCAGGATTTACTAATGTGAAGAGGAATAGAAAAAAAAAGCAGGCAGGAATTCAATATTGTAAAAATACTGAAGAAATTTAATGAGCTATCAAGCAGATTTATGGGTCTGCAGAATCTATGAAATAACATGTAAATTTGGAGTTTGCGATGTAGAATCGGTCATTACAAACAAGAAGTCAATCTTTTTTTTGTTGTTGTTATTTTTTTTTCTCAAGACAGAGTTTCTCTGTTAACAACCCTGGCTGTCTTAGAACTCATTTTGTAGAAGAGGATGGCCTTGCCTACCTCTGCCTCTCAAGTGATAGGATTAATGGCATTGGCCAACAAGCCCAGCCAGAGGTCAATTATACAAGTCTCAAACTAAAAGGACAAGTCATGAAGAACCTCAACAGGGATTGAGTGTAGAAAGAAAAGTCAATACAATTCATACAACTGAAAAGAAAGCCAAGAACCTTAAAGGTTTGAGAAGTCTATCAGATTTAGCAAAATAAATATTAAAGCGTAATGTAGACCGAGGTGTCTTGGTAGATAAAAAGACATCTTCATCAAGCTGCAGTGGCTATTATATTGAGGAACTTGGTATATTAATTTAAGATTAAGAGTGAAACTATCTTGATTTAGGAAGTTCAAGTCTGAGCTGGGTTGTAGATTAGTTGGGGAGCTCATATTTAGCATATGTGAGGCTCTGAGTCAATCCCTTTACACAATAAAGAAAAATAAAAGGCATGAAGTCAAGAGGAAGGAATGGAAGATGGAAAGTAGGAAGCAGGGAGAGAGGGTGGGAGGGAAGGAAGTTATTTAAAAGCCTACCTTTTCTTACAATTCTAGTGCATGATGAGTCTAGAAGGATTGGGCTGGTAACTGATGAGCATGGAAGAATTATCTCACTGGAGAACAATCATAATCATACTAACATAATAATTTGACTTAAAAGTTCTAACTCTTTTGTCTTATAATTATTAGCAACAAAAATTTATGACATTCACAGACTCATAAAATGACAATATAATTACAATAATATCAAGAACTAAGTCAGTTTCAGGTAATTGGTTTCACACTAGTTAAGAAAGTGTCAGTTGGTATACACATATTGAACAAAGCAAGCAATTCTGCAAAAGCTAGCAGAAAGCCTATGGGTCTTTCATTAATTTATTATTAATGAAACAGTATAATCTTATTGTGTGTTAGAAAACTTGTGAACAGAATCTATGTCCACAGCATGTTAAAGCTGTGAAAGTTCTGTCCTTATCCCTTTTAATTATTGAATTTCTTCCATGAGAAACCAAAACAGAGGTAGCCATTAATTCATCAAAGGTCACTTACAAAGACAGCACTTTTACTACTGCTATTACATGTCCTCTATTAGATTAAATTATTGGTGAAATGTATGAAAAGACAGTATAAGGTAAACATATTATGAGTTATTACCAATATCAGACCCTTTCTGAAGTGATCTAATTGTTCAACTGCCTTTACAAAGATGACTTTCATTCTAGCCAAATCACTGCAGAGTGATAGTACACAAAAGAAATTCACTGTCTTCCAATTCATTTTATTGATATTGAGGTTTTTTTCTTCCTATACCATTTCCATACATAACTCACTAATTCTACCAAGAGAACATTTTTAGAGCAGGCCAGTCTCAGGACATCCTTTGGAGATGACAGCAAAAGGCTTCAGTTACCAGAGACAGAGGTGTCTCAATAGAAGTGCTATCTTCTATCTCTGGAGGTCATCTCCCTTGGCAGGCTCAGACTGAGGAAGACAACAGCATCCCCTAACACAGAAAGGCATTTGCTGTACAGCAAGAGCAGTCACAGGATGATAGTTGCCTCTTCCAGATGGCCCTTATATCCACTGGTCTTATTTTAAGGAGGGATTGTTTAAGAGCCGTAAAGATCTTGTTTCACATTTAAGGCAGTTTATCTAGGGTTGCTCCTAGAACAGGCTCTTCAATTCATATGTCAGATACTGTACATAGTGTCTAATCTTCAACCCAACTCTTTTCTTTTGATTCACAGTGATGAGAGCAAGAGTTTCAAGGACAATTAACTGAGAATCATGAGGAGGAACTATGTATCTTATATAACTATGCTCACACATTTGGGTAAAGGCCAAGATACAAGTGAGAATGACTACCAATAATCACTGGCTATCTGACAATCTGAACCTAAGACACAGACTAGGTGTCTACTACTTAGGGCTGATTACCCTTTTAATAGTCACCTGAGGCTTTCCTGATATTATGCTTTCACTATATTTTGCTACTTTACACACTGAAAAGAAATAAAATTGTATTTTGATATTATGAGATCAGGTACACAGTAAATTAAAAAAAACAATAATTTCCATATAGCTAGTTAGTGTGAAGTTAATATCTGAACTTATATTATCCAAGAGTCAAAACGGAACATCTCATTTATAAGAGATGAGGTAAGGAAGAAATTATGTACATTATACTTTATCAAACTTTATTTGAATTTGTATCTCAGTTATATTGATTGTGGGTTTTAAGTACAAGCAATATCTAAAAGTATATTTCATTAGGAATAAAATATCTTGGCTAAAAGAAAAATGAGAAATAAAAATAAATTTTCATTTGATGTCAATATTGTTAAAGTGAGTTACAAGTACACTGAAGTCTTATGTTTCCTTCAAAGGTTGGACTCTAAATTGAAATGTCATTGATATACTTTTATAAATCAGAACTGCTAGTTCATGTATATTTTATTCTCTATACCAATCCTTTTAGGACATAATTAAATGCAAACAAACAGAAAAGGACTAACTGGAATCAGTGTGCCCTTCTGAATGACATATCCATCATACCTGCAAAGCCATCTCATCATCTAGGCTGCTGTGCTCACGCTCATAAATTTGACAAGGCTGGTTGATTCCCTTCCAAGTCCATTTACATTTAGAAATATGTAGCCATGTTAGATATTTTTCCATTAATTTATAAAGTGCTTCAGTTATGATGAAAGGCAAAATGACTGGTTTGCTTCCAGAGCACAGGTTACTGTTATTATCTTTGTATCTCATGGTTGGTACAGAGGTTTTGAATATTAACTGAAACCCAGGTCAAATCTTTCTATGTTGTAGAAGAGAAAATATTTGGTTAGGATAGTACAAAGCTGTTCATGGTATCATCTTTCATTAGGGCCACTTAGGCCAATATATGGATAAAATGATTCATCCCTTCAACTCTACAAGCCATTATTTCTAATTAAAAACCACCCATAAATACCCATTTTATTATGGCATCTGTGTGGTAAATAAATTCAGACTATCAGTAAAACACTCACCAGCAATATTACCTTAAAAAATTACTTCATTTCCAAGTGTATCTTCCTAATTAAAATGACTATTTCCCATCCATATTTCTGAACTGCAATTTATAATAAATTCAGAGTCTCTGAATATCCAATACTCAAGAAAGATAAAGTCCTAAATCGGAAAATCATGCTGCCTACCAGATAGAAAGAAAATTATCCATTAACTGGCCCTTTCCAAATCTATGCATGAAAATCTATAGTTCTTTCATGATTTATGAGAAATGGAGTAAGTAGATAAAACTCCAAGAATCACCTTTTCCCATACTCAAGAGCTAGAGCAACAGGGTTAAAATACAATTAAATTCTATCTCCTTTAAATTAGTATGTACAGAGCCTGTGAATATAGAAAGGCATTTGAACATAAATCTCAATGCTGTTGTAGGCAACGGTGCCTCTTTTCCATCAAATGTGGTTGATTGCCCTTTTCCTTTAACACTTATACTCACTTTTTGCCTCTCTCCTTTAATTTCAGGAGACATCACAGTGTGATGGAAAGATAGCAAAGGTTGCTTTTCTTTTGATGCAGGAGTAAATGTTTATCTCATAACTTGACAGGGAACAAGGCAAATAGTTTTACAAAACTGCAGTTTACAAATCTCAGGTCTCATCTATCAACATCTTTAATGTCTTAATCTAACCTGGTTTCTGTTACCTGACAATACTGTTATTGTGACCTGTACACTAATGAAATGGGAAACAAACATTGACTCTACCTTTTGGAGGGAAAATTAAATACATGCTTAGGGACCCAGAATTAATACTAGTTGTAACTACCAATACCTAGAAATTGTTATAATTCAAATAATTATTTCACTGAAAACCCCTTTCATTATACCATAGCTATGTGGGCTGGATTCGTGTGTGTGTGTGTGTGTGTGTGTGTGTGTGTGTGTGTGTGTGAGAGAGAGAGAGAGAGAGAGAGAGAGAGAGAGACAGACAGACAGACAGACAGACAGAGACAAAGAGAAACAGAGAGAGATGGGTAATAAAGACAGAGAGACAGAGAATAAAAAAATGAGGATAGACAGATAAGTAGACAAATTTATAGACAAATAGATAACTATAGATAGATGCAACTGATGCTAAAGATACTGCCAAATATTTCACAGGTATTGCTTTGCTTGATCCTAATGGTATACTCAAGAAGGCACTATCGCCATTCAAGTTATACAAATGAAGAAATTGGAGCAAAAAGACATGACAAACTGCCAAATAACATAGCTGTTAACTAGCAAAGACAGCATGACTCCAAGTGTACTCCCACCCTGTATAAAAATAAACTGCCTTCAATATTTGAATATGAAATAATTTTCTGACACTACAGTTTTCTGATACAAAATTTGTAACATCTAAAACTGGAGAGTGGCTGCTCTTTGAAATTTTCTTCTGTATAATCTATGGTGGCATAGTCCTTAACTTCCAGGTTGTCTTCTTGTTTCTCACTAATATTAAACAGTATATGCTGTCTAGTCAGTTTGTACTGCCTCTGCTCTCTCACACTGCTTGTTTTTGTTATACTTCCCAGTCTAAGAGGATGTCACTGATGGTATAGCTTGATTTCTCAGTTCACTTTTGTAGCATCCAGTAATCTCCAAAATGCAACAGAAAATCAAAAGTCCCAGTTGCTATTCCTATCCACAATGAAAGCAGTCTTCTATGAAGACTGGTTCCTTGTTTTGTCTACGCTGTTCCCTAAGTGCTGACTCTAACTGTAACTTCTCGTTATTAGGATCTTAACTTTGTTTTTAATTTATTTAAATGGATAATTTGAATGGTTTTCTGAATAATAGGTTCATGGAGGTGAATCACAGTTTTATACCCTTCACCTTGGAATTCTCTTTTCCTACAGTGAAACACCATGCTAACCACCTAAACACAACTATGAATTTGGCATCTATGGAATTTTAACCTCAAAAGAAGACACATTTCATAATTGAAAACCTCAGCAGTGCTTCTTTTCTTCAAAACTTGATGTAAAATTGACCAAATATAAAGAATATATATCGTCTTTCCTTCTGAAGAAATGTAAGAATGGGAATTATTTTTCATCTTCCCTGATGTTTGTCAAAATCGCATAGTGAAAATTGCTATTTCCTGTCATAAGCTTAAAATTCTTTATTTTTGAAACCAAACAGCAATTTATGAGTACTGTATAGCCTTAAAATATATACTATATTAATTGCACATTTCTGAAAAAGCTCTATTAGAGTACCAGACTTATCTGAATGTTTACAGAAAAATATTTTGGAACAATTTAATTTGTACCAAGTATATATTAAAAAGTATCCTTGAAACAAAATAAAAAATGTAACCAAGTATGAAATAAGATGCATTATAATACTTCCATTGTGACATATCATTGTGAATACCCAACTGTGGTAATGTTTGTAGTAAAGTACTACCACATATTACAAACATAAAGGCATGGATAAACATACATACTGAGAATTTTTTAATGGATTCATAGGAATAGCTGAATAAATTGCTTTCACAAAGACACCATAGTTGGTTATATTTATAGATATACCAAAGTTAATTCTCTACATTGAAAGTGTTATATATACACTAAGATTTCTTAGGCTCTACAGCTAAGTTTTCAACACTACTCACTGACATCATGGGTGTCATGCAGCTCCTTTCAGACCTGGACAGAGACAAACAAAGCAGCAAAGCTTGGTTGTTCCCTTTGACAGAATAGAGCTGCTTCACTAAATCCTATGTATAACAATTACATGAATAAAAACATTAAAAAAATATTTGTAAGGTGAAATGATTTTGTTGGAAGCTCAAAGGTTGATGAGTATTTTGAAGGTTAAAAAAATGGAAGACTTAAATAAATGATCTATGATGAAACTCCATGTTCACTTATGAATGCCATTGAGTTTTTTAATGCTAATTCTAGTTTTATAGGTACAAAAGATCTGATTATCAAGCTGTTTTGACTCATAATAATTTATCATACTTATAGAACTTGTCACCATTTGACTTCTAACAATTAATTATTTGAAAACACAGGTCATTTTTTGTTGAATGTGTTATTCATATTGGAATCATGATTTATTCAGAATTGCAGAATTAAGGAATATTCTCATTTATTTACTTGGGATAAATGTCAGAAAAATAAACAGTTTAGATGAGTCAAGAAAAGAAGTGCATTTTGTTTATTTATTTAATCTACATTGGAGTTGTGCCTACATATATACCTGTATGAGAGTATCTGATCCCCTGGAACTGGAGTTACAAATAATGGTGAACTGCCATGTGATGCTGGGTATTGAACCAGGTCTTTTGGAGGATTCGTCAGTGCTCACAACCACTGAGCCATCTCTCCAGCCCCAAGAAGTTATTTTAAAGGTAACAGTAAGATACAATTTACTGCTGATACTGTGCTTAGACCTCTTGCTATTCACATGCATCTCATTTGACCCTTGAAGAAACTGTGTGAATTTGTTTGCAAGATGCCATTTGTCAGTCTTGTAAAACTGATAACAGGCAAGTATTTTACCATGGGTTCTATAGTCATTGTGAAACAGAGCTAAAGTTTAAATATAGGTCTTCCAATAACACACCAAAATAAGTAGGAAGGGATTACTCACCTGGCGTGTAAATGTATGCATGATAGATAACAGAAAAAAAAGACGTAGGGGAGTTGAGAGATGGCTCGTCAGCTAAGAGTGACTACTGTTCACACATGAGGATGTGAGTTTGAATCCCCAGAATCCACTTTAAAAAATGCACATGACTTTGCTGCCTATAACTACAACATTAGGGAGCAGAGTTAGGCAAATCTTGCAAGTTCACTGGCCTGACAGCCTAGACAAAACAATGAACTTCTGACTCAGTGAGATACATAGTTTTGTGGTAGGAAGGTGAAGAGCATAGAGGAAGAAAAAAGACCATCTCTGCCTCTGCAAATGCAACCATTGTGCTTGCACACAGACATTCATATGTGTATACTACACACACATACACCCAAACACATACTGCACAAGCACACACATAAATAATTTACAGTAGAATAATATACTGTCACATCTAATGTTGTTTTAAAATAGATCATTTAAAATACTTAACTATATTTTAAACTCAAACAAAAGCCAAAACAGATTCATAATGCATTAAAAAATTCTACCGAATACATGATACATAAATTTTTCTTACTTTCATTATGTAACTAATTCATGTAGAAGCTACAAGTTTGGAACAAGGATAGTAAAATGCCATTGAAGTCACAGCACTTTCTAAATCAACATCTACTAAGATTCATGGCATAGGATTTCTACAGTGTCTGAAGCATAAACAACTGTAAAATTACTTGGTTTTTTTTTTCTTCCTATATATTCAACAAGTTCTGTGTGTCACATATATATGCGAATGAGCCTGTAGCCTCATTATCAGATAGCAGCATTAAGAATTCAGCCACATTAATCCCATTAACACAGCTGAGGAACATGAGCAAATAATTGGGCTGTATTGTGTAATTAGTATGTTATTTTTCTACTCAACTACCCTTTAATAAACAATGGTATTTTTAGTGCAGTATTGATCAGTATGTACCATCATAACAAAGAAAAAGGACAAATACCTTTTTATCTCTCCATATGTATGTGTAGGTAAGACCTCTTTGTGTGTGTGTGTTTCTGTGTGTGTGTGTGTGTGTGTGTGTGTATTGCCCGAAGACAAAATGGAAACCATGCTCAGTTTTGTAAGAAGAACCCACAGGGCATTTACTAACATTTAGAAAACAAAAACTCATCAGTTGTTCAGGGTTTACAAAACTCAATTTCAGCAAAATATGCTCAATTTCAGACTGTCATGTGATGGATACAGCAGACAGTCAGGTGACTGCCCACCATCCATTTTCTATTTCCCCCTTATTAACAAAACTTCAATTCTCTTGGCAGCTTCTCAGCTCACTCCTCAATGAGAAATTGCATTTCCATTCTTCCAGTGTGGGAGAACATATGACATTTTGTCAAACGAAATAGAAAGGTAAGTTTATGAGCATGATATTTGGAAAATCTATAGAATGAACAGCAGCCCAAGACTTAGAGTGTTTCTTGTTCTCCTTTGCATTGCAGGCACCATCTCAAGCCTGAAAATAGGGTCTCACAGAAGGAGAGAAGACCAGGATTTCCTTGCTTTAGGTCCTTCCATGCCAATTAGATTAGGGTTTTACTTTTTAAATTCATCATTAAGCAATTAGAACAACCTTAAACCTCAAATGGAAAATGTGGCTAAAATTGATCATTGTTCCTTAAAAAGTATAGCTACTATCAACATGTAATCAACTCCATTCCTGTTGACGTACTACTTGTTTTAGTATTTCTTTCTTTAATTAGTTTGTTGGTGTGGGGGCAGGAGATTTAATCCAGAGCATTGAAAATGCTAGGCAAGGGTTTCACCTGTGAACTACATTCAGATTTCTGATCCATTATTTCTTCAAACTGTTTGTTGGCGTTCAGGCATATCTGGCTTGCCTCTTAGAGACCTGGCAGATAATGTCACCCCTGTGCGCATGCCCAGTATGCAGGCAGTACTATCCATAGCCTGTATTGCACCCCTCCCTTTAAAACCTCTCTTGCTTCCTCTCTCTTCTTCCATTTCCTTTTCTCTCTGTTCTCCTCTCCCCAGCCCCTGTCCACGCCCTCTCTGTCTGACTGTTTCTCATTCTCTTCCTCCTTCCCCTCCCCGACCCCAGCCTCTTGCCATTCCCTTCCCCCAATGAAGAAATCGCCCATGTGAGCCCTGTTGTCTGGCATGACTCCATGTTGTTTTGTTTTGTTTTATTATTGTTCTGTTTCTTTTAAAAATATCTCTATCACAAAACTTCATATCCCAAGTGTCCTTTTGGAAAAGTGGGCTCAATTTTGAACCACATAAAATCTTTTGTGTTGAGTGACCTAAAGTGAAAAATGAAGAGTTCAGTTTAATCCAGTTTAAAATGTCTACTATCACTATATTTAACATTAAGAGCAATGCATGCATGCATTGATTTTTTTTTCCTTCTGACTCTGAATTTAATGTAAGTAACTGTTCAAGTTCTGGTTGCCATGACATGACTTCTTCACCATGGTGGAGTACATCTTGAACTTGGTGTGTATATCATTCTCAGCCATTACTGGTCTAAGCCACTCATGAAGAGAGAAATAATGTTCTTGCTATAGTGGGGAACTGGGCATTCCACTGGTCCTGGTGGATGACCTGCCGTTAAGGCAGTGCTGCTATTACGATAGAGAACACGCTGACTTCCTACAGATGCTTATCTGGGATGTCACTACTTCTAAAGACATTTTTGTTTGTTTTTTATTTTTTTTCTTTTTGGCATGAAAAGAAATTTTAGGGGGCTATCTGCCTTCAGCAAGCCTGTATAGCAGCCCACTTAATCCTCTTGTAAAAACAGAAAAGAGAAGACACTTTGATGGAGATGTACTTATAGTCCCAGACTCATTAACTGATGGGATTTGGCCTCTATCCATGAGTGCATCTGAAATGTCAGTAACTTGTAGCAAAAAATAATGCTTCACTTGTTCTGATGATGGCTACCAATCAAAGTGAGTAATGCACAGAGTGTGATTATGCCATTTAAATTTAGGTGGGAGTACCTGATAGAATATTTCACAACCATTTAAAAGAATCAATAACACTAGAAACACATGTAAACATGCAACTGAACAGCACTAAGAAAGAAAAGCAGAGCTGGATAGAAATTGTTAAGGAGGTTGTGGTTTGGATGTAGGGAATATGGATTTATACGAGCTTTGAAAATAAAGTGAAACCATTATTCTCAGAAGAAGATTTACAGCAATTTTGGTGTCTAGAATTATACTCCCCTCACCCCCGACACACACACACACACACACAGAGAGAGACAGAGACAGAGACAGAGACAGAGACAGAGACAGAGACAGAGATGTATCAGCAGGCAAAGACAAATCTGATGAAGGCTGATAACTGGAGTTCATTTCCTGGGACCTACATGGCAGAGGCAAAGAACGAGCTTCACAGTAGTCCTCTGACCTCCAAATACAGGGTATGGCACACAGACATCTAAACATTTATAATTACGCACACAAAATAAATAAATGAATGAATAAGTATGAAAAAGGTAAGGAGGCTAAGACCCGACAGGTGTGCTTTAATCCCAGTACTCAGAACGCAATGACATATAGGCCTCTGTGAGTTCAAGGCCAGCCTGGTTTGGAAAGTAAGTTCCAAGAGAGCTAGGGCTACACAGTGTAAACCTCTACTATGTTACCCCTTCAGCAGCATTCATCTACTCAGGCAAAACAACTTTTGCAGATGTTATTTCTACATGTGTTGATTGCATTTAATTCTCAGATACCCACTTCTTCCTTTTCCACACACCAAAATAGAAATAAATAATGGCTCACTTGCATTGCTGTTGGTGAGCTGTTTTGTTATCACTATATTTTGATCTTAAAAGAAAAAAAAGTCATTTCTTTTCAGACTCAGTTCAGGCTTCCACACTTACAGTTTGTGATTGCAATGGCTGTGAATAGTCAAGAAGATGACATTTCACAGCTTTTCTCCCTGTCTTCCATCTTCCTTCTTCACACTCTCTCTCCCTGAAAAGTAGTCATTAGATCCATCAGAGTAAATATCTTATTTAGGGCTGAGCACCCAACTATCGTTACTCTCAGCACCTTGTGTTGGAAACCACCAATCTGCTGACCCTGCCCCCTGAAGATGGGCAGGACGATCACGATCATGTCATCACTATGTCACTCATTACCTGGCTGCTCACACTTTACCTGGCTGCACAGGGGACTCAGTCACACATGTGCAAGTTTCCCTTTTAAAGCAAACACTCCATGTGTGCCTCTCTCTCTTCCCCCCTTCCCCTCTATTCTCCTCTCTTTCTTCTCTCCCTCTTCAGCCTCTTTGTCCTTTTGCCCTTCCTCTCTTTTCCCCCTTCTCTCTTTCATCTCTCTCTCTCTCTGCCTCCCTCCCTCCCTCCCTCTTCCTCTTTCTCTCTCCTTCTTTTGGTTGGCCACCAGCTATCCTGCTTTCTCTCCCCTCTACCAATAAACTCCATGTGGGCACTTAGTCTGGGGTTTGTGTTTCATAGGCGATAATTGAAAAAGGCACAACACATTGTTCAGCCACAGGTCTCTGCTTTACCCACAGTTCCCTTGAAAGGGGCTTCTCTGTTCAAGGATGAGAACTGATAGCTACAAACACACATTGATACTATGCAAAGGTAGCTTGAGACAGAATTAACTTCCATCTATGGCCTGAGGGACTTCCCCTGTCTTTTTATTGTATTTTTAAGCAGGGATACAATGCTAGGTATGACTGCCTCCTGTGGAGTTGGCCCATCAACATGCAGGCTAAAGGGAACCTATTCTTCACTAGTATTACCTACTAAGTGACTTCAGGTCAAGCACAGTAATTGCCCTTTGTTGTGTACTCAAGGATAACTCTACTCAGCAAGCAAAACATCCATATAACTAAAATAAAACTCAATGAATCTTTTAAAATTACTTTAAATAATTTTGTCATAAAATTGAAAAAGGAAAGAAGAAAAATGAGGAAGATAAGGAAAAGAGGCAACACACAAAAAAATAAAACAAACAAAAAACCACTATTAAAGGAAATGTCAAAAAGTAGCCAAGATTTTGTGACTTAACATAACTTAAAAATTAAGATTATTTTTAACGATGTTAATGTCCGACCTGAAAATATAATATGCCAAAATAACTATTCTTGCACTAATGATGTATATTAACATCTGTGTTATTGAAGCTGCTAGATGGAGTCACCACTATGAAACACCTAAAATGATCTTCTAATTTTATTGTAAATCTAAGAATAGCTATAAATAAGATAATATCCTTCCTTTTGAGACACAATAATTAGTAAAAGCTTCTAGGTTGTTCAGTGGTTCAGTGTTATTTACTTAGGATCCCCATAAGTATTTGCAAATATAGGTAGGTTAATAACACCAAAATCAAAATCATTGGCCTCCATTCTAATCTCAGCACCCTAAAAGAAGAAATTGAATGTTCTGTTGTCATTAAGGTGAAGACTAACATTGGAAAACTGACCTATGTCTTCCATGACAAACTAATGAAATCTCATTTTATTTTAGTTGAAAGAAGTATTGCAATGTTTAAAAAATAGCAGCTTTTGTAACAGCTATGGATTTATGAAGAAAAATAAGCAGCAAAACAACTCTTACTGTAGATAGAAATAGTGGAAAAACAATCTATTCTTGCAAAAATAAGCCCAATATCATATTTTCATTGTCTCTGTTTCATGTCTTCTGCTTTTTAATATAATTTCAAAACCATTCATTGACCAATGACCTAGCAGAGTCAACTAAAAGACAGAGTATAATTATCTGATTGTGGGAAGCACTCATTTGGATCATGTTACCTGAAATAAGCTTTGATCCCATTACTAAAACAAAATAAAAGATAAAATCAAATAAAAATTGTCTCTGAGAATAACAGTCACATATTCATTACAAAAAGTAAAGTTGCCAAAAAATTAAGGTATATTATTCAAACTAATTAACAGTGTCAACTGCTGCTATTTATATATCATAACAGAGAAAATAAATCAGATATTTTGAAACATTTGTTAATTGAAAAGTCTATAAAATTTAACAGATAATAATTGGACACAAAGAGAAGAAACTTAAAAGAATTCCAGTTTCTTCAAGTACTTAGTTTCTGTGCACCTATGTCCATATGACAATTCTGCCCCATAGGATGGATTAATGGATGACTGTACCAGACTTCTGAATTAATTTTCTAATTCTCATGATTGTCATTCATAGTGATAATTTGCAGTCACATGTGGACCATTTAACTTGGTAACAATTTATATCACCATACTTAACAACATTTACCAGGAATATAGATTACCCCCAACTACCAACTATGCAGGAATTATTTGAAAAGTGTACAATTTACTAAGTTTCACTACCAACTAGTTCCAGAAAACCAAATCAATCCATTTAGGTCTTATTTGGCATGTTATCCTAGTTAGTATTTGGTAACTTTTCTAGGTAAGTTATTTTAAGTTTGACAGAGCATGAACTTAATCTGGGATTTCTACACACCAAATATAAATTGCATTAAAGTGGTACCTATCCTCAAATTACTTACTGGGAAGAATTAGAGAATATGCTTGCTACAAAAAAGAACAAACTATTTCTTCCCATAGGAAAAAAAAAACACAATCATTTCTTGCTCCTCAATATGTTAATCATTATCAAATTGCGAGGAAATAACAAATGAAAATGTTTTCTTTCCACTTGGAAAAATATGCAAGAGAAATGAATAAATTCATCTAGATCATTAAAGACAAAATACTCCCTGTCTCAGAAAGGGCAGATAAGATGAAGTAGAATAGTACAAAATGAGAAATATAGTCACAAAAAGAATGGCCTACTTCACACAAAGCTTCATACTAACCTGGATTTATACCCAAGTATTTCTTTTCAAAAGAGCATGTAACTTTAACAATTGTTACTAACAGTGAAACTTTAGGTAGAATTTTCTCACTTGTCTTAATCCCAGGTACACTCAAGAAATGAATCAAAATTGATGTATTTCACAGTATTAGAAGATAAAGCACTGTTTAAAATTTCTCTTTTTAAAAGTAATGCAACAACAAAAAAGTACTTTAAGTACTTCACTCTAAAAGTATAAAATAACATCTTGTAAGTCCCAGGGGGCAATATGAATAAAAAATGTATGAAAGCAATGATATTTCAACTCTCTTAAATCACAATTAAAATGTCTACTTTTCATATACTATTACAATATTTTTATTTTTATTGAAATTCCTGGTCAAATAGTTGGCTTGTATTTATAAACCACACCATGAAATATTTGTTACAAATATATAAAAGTAGCCTAAAGAGATTTTGGTTTCCAGGAAGAAAAGTAGAGTCAATTTTTTGTATATTCTTCCAGCTTAGAATAAATTCTTAAATTCTTCTATATTATCTATGAAACAGCATAGGAACACTCCAGAAGATGAAAAGATTAAGGAGGGTGGATTAGAGATATTCTGATTCAGGAACACTATTAGGTTGAGCTTGTGGGGATTTCCTTTTATGAATATTTTCAGCAATGAAGAAAATCCTGATGCAAACATGAATTAAAGATGTCTCAGACTGAGCTGGACAGTTGACTCTGTGGTTCTTTAAAAAGACCCAGGTTTTATTCCAGGAGGCCACCTGAAGACTCACTGACGTCATAGGCACTATGAATGCATGTGGCACACAGATATAACATGCTGGGAAAACACATACACACAAAGTAATAAAAATAAATCTAAAAGGGTTATTTAAAAACAGAAATAGAAAACAAGAAAGTAATTTAAAAAAATGTCTCAAACTAATAATGATAGTTGTTTTGGGGCCATGAACCAAGATGAGAGCAATATGATATTTCAGGAAAGTTTTATACATGCAACACTTTAAGCAAGTAAGCAGAATTATCTATGACGTCATCTCCTTCCATACCAACAAAACAAAGGCCAAGGAGTCTTCTTTTTTGGGGGGGGAACAGGGTTTCTCTGTGTAACCATCCTGGTTGTTCTGCGACTCAGATTGTAGACCAGGCTTGACTTGATCTGACAAAGATCCTCCTGTCTCTGCCTCTCAAGTACTGGGATTAAGGGCATGTGCCACCATTACCCAACTGAAAAAGTTAATTTTTTATTTCCAGGCAAGGAATGAAACAGTGCTCAACTTTGCTGCTTTGAATTGTAATAATGCAATCCAACTAAAACAGAAGATTTAAACCAAATCCATACACTCATAACACAATACACAACATACAATGAACAAACTCATTAAACATATGGAGAAGCAGGAACATCTCAAACTTGCAGTTTGTCAAGATTCACAGGTTTTAGAGCTAGTTATCCCACAGAGATTTCTGAATGCTCAATTACAAAACTGAAAAGAAAGAAAGAAATAAACAAAAAACAGTCTCAAAGGAAGAAAAGCAAAGAAGAACTCAGTAGAAAATTTAGAACATGAAATTTGCAATTCATCTTAAAATCTCGAGGCATGCCCTCAAAGCCAACAAAAAAGGACAGAAGGAAAAATCAGTTACATTTATGACAGAAAAATACAATTACCATATCTAAACATAGCAAAAAACAGAAGAAAAACCTGAGAACCTAAGAGAAAAGTTGCTGTTGTAACCTCTACCTGGAGCAAACCTCCAGGTCTACTGTGCTGTCAGCCTTCTTGGGACTCACTAAAAGCCTTGGGACACTGGCTATACATGGGGCATCTATCAGACTTACAGCCCCAGTCCACTAAGGTGGATGGAGCTGTGAGGAGTGGAATACTATTCAGAATCTGATTTTATTTATTGACAAGATGACTGACAGTTAACACAGCCCTAAATTTTAATCTAGACAAGTCTTAAAGGCTTAATGAATTCTCATCTTTAAATAGATTTGCTACTAACATTGCTTGAAATTTCTAAGTGACTTTCTCGGTAATATCATTTCTAAAAGTGTTTGGGAAATCTTTGAAACATCCAAAATAATCCCTGCCAGTTTGTAAATAAAATATAAGCTGCAAGAAATTTTTGCAGCTCAGCTTAGGAAGTCCTTGAAATTTCTGACAGGTCATGAATGTGGAGAAAACAGATTTAATAAGGTGAAGAAAACTGAAAAAATTTATTTCCAGCAAGAGAAAGACCTACTGGCCAAATTAATGGAAATCACAAAAGTTCCACTAATGATTCAAACTTACAAGTTGGGTATTTTTTTTTTTTTTTTTTTTTTTTTTTTTAGTACAAACACCGACCTTAGACTATTGAAAGTAATAGGTTCCATTTTAGGCAACTAGAAGTTTGGCAAACCAGTTAAAGACTTTGTATATTTGATTATCATTATGGAGGAGGTAGGAATGTCAGTTACCATTAGTGACATCACTGAATGTCTAGGATGCTCTGAAGAATTTCATATTACTTCTGTGGTTTCTCTGTCACCAAATTTGTGTAACTTAAGTCTCATGAGAAACACAAAGGGGAAAAATCAAAACCATTCTATGGTGCTGTTTATCCCATAAACATCAATGCCAGGAAATAAAAGGAAAGACTGATAAGCTCTTCCACAAGAAGAGGAAATTCAAGACTATAATCACTGAATGTGAGGCATGATCAGAAGATTTCTATTGTCATAACATCACTACAACAATCACAAACATCTGCATATGCTTCACAGACAAGGTTGTCTCTGTGGCATTCAATGAACACTGTCACACAAGTTCTTATCCTCAATAGCACTGCCATATGAAGTTTAATGCTTCATATAGTCGTCTTAGGTTTCTAACTGCACTAGTGCTTTGTAGGCAAATGCTCACAGGAAGACAGAGCATATGCAGTGTTAGAGTCACTTCCTATGATCCTAACTTCTTGGTATCCCACCAAGATGGGGGACTCAGTTGTTGAATATGGATCCTTTGGCATCCCCACCTCCACCTGGCATCTTCCTCCATTTCACAGCTGTATCAGCAGTTCTGCTCAGCGATGCTCTCTGGGTGCAGTGAGGTGGAGGGTTAAGGCTGGGATAAAGTATCTCAGAGCTCAGTCAAATGGTAAATCCTGCAAGCACTAAAATTGACTCTTCAGATATGCAACAAGGGTCCCTAACCCAATTCTGGCTCTGGTACCACCATGATGGAGGAGTTGGATCAGAAGCTGCAACCATACACACTTACCAATAATAAGGAATAGGAGTATGAATACGAGTATGTTATTTGAGTGGCAGGGTCATGGCAGTTAGAGTGATGAGAGGGAAGGGAGAAAATGTGGTAATTACAGTAATCGCACAGGAAATTCCCAAAAAATATTTAAATTTTAAAAATCACTAATAAGCTGGAGGAGGTTGTAATATCTTGGAGTTTGCCTCTGCTGTGGACTGACCTAGAGACTCCAAGAGACTAATTGCTCTTGCAGGGCCTGAACTAACCATTTGCAGTGAGTCCTGCTAATTAAGCTATCTCTTTTATTTATAGTTTAGGTAACATTATCCAGCACAGTTATTTCCCCATTTTCATCATACAGTGTTAAAAAAAATACACAAGCTATTAAAATATTACATTAATTCTTTTTAAAGAAGTAAATAAGGAAACATTCAAATAACTGCACAGATTTTCCTTTTCTCTTATAGTTTAAAGGAATGAAAAACACACATTCAAGGCCTCAGAGTGATTATTATGAATCAAAAATGTGACATAGCATATTCTTTAGATAGAAAAGTCCTTACTCTCTGATCCCCTAATTAGGTTCAAGAATAAATTTTTTTCTTCTGAAAAATATTGGAACTTCAAAGCATGTTTAACATGTCATAATAGATCATGTCTTCATTGGTGGCATGAGAAGACCCATTCTTCTTTCAATTATCATTATAATGCAAATCATTTTAATTTTGTTATTTGAATTTGTGTCTTAAATTTGTATTTTTTAAATTTTATCCTACATATATGATTATATATATATATATATATATATATATATATATATATATATATATATATATATCACAAGCATGCTTACTGCCCATGGAAGCTAGAAGAGGTCATCAGATTTCCAAGAAACTAGAGTTACAGATGTTTGGAAGTTTCCACTTGGGGCTGGAAATTAAATCTATGGTCTCTAGAAGAGCAGCCAGTGCTCTTAAGCATCATCTCTCTATAACTCTTGAATTTATATGTAAAAGGGTTCATAGCATATCCTTTTAAAAATTTTGCTAATTAAATTGACTTTCCCTGTAACTAGATTATTTTTCAAAAATTCTCTGAAGGCATTTATTTAATTTGGTTCCAATATTGATAGCATTCTGAGACTCAAGTTAATTAGTTGGTTAGTTAGTTAGTTAGTTATTTAAGGCTGAAATAATGCTTTATGTTTACATAAAATTTTTGAAAATTAATGATATGAATCTTCCTAGGAGGAAAACATGAGGATGGACGTAACTATAGTTTCAATTTTTATAACAAAATAACTCTTTTCAATGATATATATTTTAATTTTGACTAAAACTATAAAACCAGAAAAGCAAAATAAGGAGTAAGGCAATGCTGATCTTGATACAGAATAATTCAATAACATGATTCCTCAACCCAAATGGTTGCCAGCCATGATATATTAAAAGTCAAGATGAGGGCTGTCAAGGTGGCTCAGTGTGTAAAAGTGCTTGCCATAAAGCCTTGTGACCAGAACTCACATAATGGAAGGAGAAAAACAAGTCCACCAAGTAGTTAGCTGACCTCCACATGGCTGTCTTAGTATGTGTGCATAAACACACAAACACAGACTCAGACTTCCAAACACATGTGGATGGAACAACATGACTACAAAGAATAAATAAATGAATAAAAGGCAGGATGAAACATGTGAGAATGTTTGGTATTAAGATTTTAGAAGTATTGTCACTCTGAAGAACCAATAATTTTCCAATTTACTATTCTTTGAAATAATTGTGTAAGAATGAATTACAAACATTCATAAATAAGTTTCATAGTATGTTGAACGTACCAAGAGGCAATAAGATATGTTTCCATGAAATATTTCAATGTAGTTTTTTTTCAACTGAATTTCTGAGGGGAAAATTTAAAATTAAACTTATATTTGAATTTCTGTCTAAATCATATGTCATTATCTTTAAGAGCTTTTACTATACAATTACTGATTCATTTTACCTTACAGAAACAGTCTATGTATGGTCAAACATCCATTTCCAACTTAAATACTGGTTGAGTAGGGACCCTTTTCATAAACCTTTGAAAAGCATGTATGGGTAGAGACCAAGTAAATTCCCAATAAAGAAGAAAAATAGATGTGGGTTTTCTATTATCCAGTTATCACAAAAGGGACAATAAACCAATCTTTCTTCAGTCAAAATCAAGTCAAATCTTTACAGACATCAGAAGGAGTGATGGATGGAGCAAGTGAATATCTTCATAGGCTACATGTACCTGCTGCAGGGCCAGTAGATTAAAATAGACTTCATTTGCTAACTGGGGTCTGTCAAGGTGCAAGTTAGTAAGTTGAAAATATAGGAATGCACTCAAGACAAAGAAAATTTTTTACAAAATAGTATGCCATTAAAATGTTTAATTTAATCTAATAAGGAAAAAATTGTAGTTTATTAAACTTTGCTGAATATCCTGAGATCCAAGTTATAAGTCTTAGTAAATTCTTTCATTTTAAATCACTTTTCTGTGTTACTTTCTTTCAACTCTTGTCCCTGTCACCTCTACCTTTTCATCCCAGATATGATGTAATAGCGGCACCACAAACATTCAGATCGTTATTATGCATTCCTCCGTGTTGCATTTTTCATAAAGACTCTCCAGAGTCTTTACTACAGAACACTACTTATAATTTTGAGTTCTGGATTTACAAAGAATCCTTTCATTTACTTGTTCCAACATTTAACTCATTAATTTTCCAGTGAATTTATTTGGTCATTTAGTGAGTTCATGTGCTTATACTTACTGCTTCAAAAGTATGCATTTGTAAAATTAATAGTTAACTATATTCAACACATATGAGCTAATCCAGCTTCCTCCGTTCTGTAGAGACTTGAATTTCTACCATTGTTTTCAAATTCTCCAAGTAATTCTATAATGATGACAAAGAAACTTTTCTCACACAGTGTTGAGAAGAAAAATGAAATTCAATGGAAATCAAGTACTGATTCGCATGGGTCCATTTTATATTGCATCTTGTGTATGTCACAATGATAATGTGAGTTAAAATGGTAACAGAACCTTATGGCTGGAAGCATCAGGAGACTTACAGATTAAATTTACAATTGTGGTGTTGCACTTTCAAATTAGTTCAAATCTTAAAGGACACACGATTTTCCCATATGTTTAAAAAAAAGAAGTTTATATTTATGAAGAGCATATATATACTTCCATATCATCAAAGAATATTATTTTTGTGAAGAATATTGATTGAGTGTAAATTTTTGCTGTATCACTTTCAATGTGGCTTTAATTTTGGTTTCCAGTTTTAAAAAAAGTACCTCAGCTTGTCTATATTACTAATTCTTCATTTAAAAAATAAAGAGATTAGTGTTTTTTATGTCTACGTGCTCTGTCTGTATATTCATCTCAACACCAGAAGAGGGTATCAGGTCCTATTATAGATGGTTTTGAGGCACCAGGAGGGCACTTGGAACTGAACTCAGGACTTCTGGAAGAAGTGGCTTAACCACTGAGCCATCTCTCCAGTCCCACTTTTTAAATTTTAATGAAAGATCATGAAGTTTCATTTTATCTGAATTAAGCAATGACTCCAAATAGCATCACTGAAACTAAAACACAGAAATCTTGTTGAATTACATTTGTAATTATTTATCTTACTTAGAATGCCACAGGAATGCAATAAAGCCTATGTGAATCAGGCTAAAGTAATTCTAATCACAATATTTAATTTTTTTTATTTTGAACTTTAGTTGGAATATAAAACCATTCACTTTCTTTTATGACAGTTGGAACCACAGAATGATTTGTGGCTTGTGGCACACTGCTATTAGCAGAAGGAAATGCCAATGACATCATTGGGCTATTATAGCAGATAAGCTCACCTATTACAGAACAATACTAACAGTGTTTCATATTTTTAATAAGCTGTCATGTTGAATAAGCTGTGCTGAATATTTCCTTTTATACAAATACAGTATTAGTTAAAATATTTCTATTCCTTGTCTCTCTTTATATAAATATATTGCCAATAATTAATAATATCAAACATCTAATCATATTATTCATTCTGTTGCACCCTAATTTAAAAAGTTCAAACTAAAATAATAGAAGCTACAAAAATATTTTTCAAAAAAGAAAAGTATATTGTCATCTATCACTGAGGACAGAGCAAATACAATAGAAACAAAGAATAAAATCAGAATATTAATCAAAGTAAACATGTCTTTCTCCCTTATCAATACATTTCATGTTTTAAATATGTTGCTAACTAATATAAGAACAGCATGTACCTCTAATTGAATATTGTAAGAATCTGTTTGTTTGACCCAGAGATGGTAGCTATCCAGGTTATTCCCAGAGAATGGGTCACACTAGGAATTTTTGCACAATTGCTAGAGGACACACAGTATGTAGAGCATCTTGGCCTCAGCTTAAAGTCAAAGCTTGTCTAAACCACTTTATCTGTGTAGTTCTGCATATAATTTGCATTTTCATTTTTCCCACATATTACAAGAGAAACAAACAAAATCTGTTCTCGAAGTTGTTACATATGAAAATTAAATACAGTCATTTTATATGCAAATAGCAGGTGTTCAGGGCCTTCTCAATTGGTGCTAACTATTTTCATTATGAATGTTTGTATGATTTCATTGAATGAGTCCATAAACAACAACTGAAGGTTGCTTACTCCTAGAAATATTTCTGAAGTCTTTCAAACACATTTGACTGAACAACACAAAAATAATACAACCATAAGCCACATCTGGCATGGGTGTATTACATTTGCTTAGGGCTCTAGTGACAACCAGATGTTGAATTGCACACATCAAAATGCATGCTTTTTTCCTGCTATTGCTGACCACTGCATGGAATAATGTTAATTGCTCAGAAATCTAGCATTTTGGAAATGTGAAAGAACTAACCTTTACATTCACTGCTAAAACAAAACTGACAACATAGGGTTATGATCTGTGATTCCAGCTTTGTCACTGTTTTTTTGTTTTGTTTTTAATCTACATCTCATAGTTTTAACAGTTATAAACTTCAGTTTATACTTTTATCTCAGGACTGCAAGAGATTCAAATAGGCTGAAATAAATAACATATAGCTTCACATCGCTTAACAGGAAGATCTCATGCTCCAGGAAAGAAGAAAAGCAACTTCCAAAACCTTTTATTGTCATCATAATCCTCAGACTGAAAAATCCATTAGGATATTACTATAAATATATGTTGGAACTATCTAGTTCATATGTCATGGTTCATGGTACTAAGAGTCTATAAATATTTTTAGATAATAATGTTCATTACTGATATTAACAAAAAACATGTAATTTCCCTAATAATAATTACACTGAAGGTTGAGTTCCTGACACACAAAAGAAACTGAAAAGAAAATATGAAAATCTACAAAGCATCATATGTCCTTAATTGCCAGAAACACTCATACATTTTCTAATTAAAACTTGGTTTTTAATTCTGCAGGCTGAGCATGAAGCCCACATTTCAAAAAAAATCTGATGTGAAGATTTCATGGCACAGAGAATAAGAAAATTTTATAAAGTTGGGTGTGTTGAGTAATGGAATTCTAGGAGGAGCTGGGGGAGTTCTGAATATGAATAAAATACATTATATGAAATTCTCAAAAACTAATAATTTTTGGAAATAATATTTCTATATATATTTTTGAAAATATGTATATAATATTAATACATTTCCAGATAATGTCTAGGAAAGAGTTTAGCAATGGATTTCTGGTTAAGTGATACCCAGTAAAAACTTCCTTGTCCTAATTTTATTTCTATTCATCTGGCTACACTTAACCAATCTACCATTTTCTAAGATAGTCTTAAATTTATTTTTATTAGATTCCAAATATTTGTATAATTTCATCTTATAAGAAATCGCTTTTTAATTTAAGCCATAATTTAATGGTTGAGTATATAGCACATAAATCAAATAATTTAAAATTAAATAATTATATAGCATATAAATATATTATTACTCTAGTACTTTGTTCTTGATCGTTGAAATCATGAGTGGATTTTTCCCTTTTGACTGATACTATGAGGTATACTTTGCAGAAGTGACATGGTATTGAGAAGACTAAATCACTCACTGTGTCAAGATGTTTGGTTTTATCTCAGAGCACTGATAAAACATTCACTTACTACAAGTCTTTCCCACTTCTCAGCAGAAGTATTTAGTGAGGCATCTTTTGCGATAACAATGAACCATAAAGAATGTAAAGTGATATGAGTCTATACTTTTCCTGACTAAACTATTTTAAGGTCAACAGAGTAAGGTTTATAGACCAAGGGCTAAATCTGGATTTCTGCAGACCAAGTTTAAGTTGCCTCAAGAAAACAAAAAATACTCATTCTCAAATAACTAGCTGGGAAGAATTACAAAAACATGCTCTCTATAGGCAAGAGTTGTTTTTTGTTTCTTTTTCTTTTTTTTCATTTTTTCCCACAAGCTTTCTACTTTCTATGGAATACACCTTAATAGTGTTCAGGTAGGTTTTCTCTTCTCTGAAGCAATCCAGCACAGTTAGATTTCTCTAATTACACAGCATATAAATATATATTTCTTAACACAATAGCATTCTTAGAATGAGCATTTCTTTTCTCAGAAACATTATGGACTGAATTTTATCCCCTCAAAATTTCTATATTGATATGCCAATCCCCACTGTGACTAAATTTAAAGACAGAGTTTTTATGTGAAAGTTAAGTTTCAATGTTGCTACTATTTTGACAAATAAAACTCATCTTTTCATGTTACTTCTCTTCTAGGTATTTCTAATCAGAAAAGGCATACAATTTACACTAATATCAATCAATTCTGTAAATATCCTAGGTAAAAATTAGATACACTATAGAACAGTGAAATTATGACCTTTGCTCTAACATCAGAACACATTCCTCAAGCCTTCATCTTGCAGGGTAACTCTCTCCCATGCCAGCTTCAGATACCAGGCCAAGGTGTGAGATTTCATCTGTGCTTCTGGTTGATCAGCTATTTGTCACAAGTTTTCTTAGTCTCCCTCCTTAGGTTCAATTAACTTGTTAGACAAAACTCAGAGAAAATACTCTTAGTAGAACACTGATCCAACATTATACCATTACTTGAGTTGGATGATGGAAGCATACAACTCAAAACATATACATGCACACAGACATGAGCCTAACCATAGAGCAAAGGTGACATGAGAGAAATTCAAGCATCAAATGCCACCTACAGTTCCCATTTACCCCATATACCATAAGTTAACCAAATGAGAAATCCTTTACACTCCACTAGCAATTGGTGATCAAGTCAATCTCCAAACTTCCAGTCTTTGGAGACTGTAAAGTAAGACTGAATGTGTCCTTGACTATTAATCATACATTTGGTTGTCCTGGCAGCCAGGGCAGTTGCTGAATGTTTCCATAAGTTTCCAGGCATCAGGCATCTCAGGTACAGAACCAAAGGTGAAATGTATGCTTATCATTTCAAAGATTGCTGGTATTTTGAGAATTTGCATTGGAAAATTTTGGAGGAACAAAATTAACCCTGTTTATCTTGTCAAAGGGTGAAGGCTTATAGCATGTGTGTTTTTATATGAAAAGACATAAGATGACTTTCTAAAATTTTGCTCACACTGAGTACAGGCCACTTGAAGACAGAGACAGCAGCTGTATTCAATTCAAGAACAAAGTCCTTACCAAGAAGTATTGTTGTGGGATATTTGTACCCTGTGTGAAAATATAATGTTGCGAATGGTGTAATAAAAAGCTGAATGGCCAATAGCTAGAAAGAGGTTAGGTACTTTCTGGGACAGAGAGGACTCTGAGGAAACAGAAGGGTAAGTCAAAGCCAGATGAAGAGGAAATGGGGAAACCAGATAAAAGAAAGGTAAAAAGCCATGACTTAGATTAATATAAACAGGTTAATTTAAGATGTTAAGAGTTAGGAGTACTTGACTAAACTTCCAGAGTTCAATTTCCAGCCACCACATGGTGAATCACAACCATCCATAGTGGGATCAGATTTAGTGTTCTTGTATGCATGAAGAGAGAGCACTCATATACGTAAAATATATGAATAAATAAATCTTAAGAAAAATACTTATAAAATGATATAAGAGCTAGTTAGGAGCAAGCCTAAGCTTTCATAATAAATAAGAAGTCTTCATGTCATTAGCTGAGAGCTGGTTGGTGGGACAGAGAAATCCTCGGTATGAACTAAATCAGTTGTAACATGGGATATTTAGCCTCCAGAACTGTAAGAAAATTATTTTAGATTACATAGCCACCCAGATGATATTATGTGTGATGGTCAAAGTAAACTAACATAGTAGATAACTAAAACTTTTGTGATGCAACTGAATTAGTGAATGAAAAAAAATGATGGACAAGATGGACAGGAATCCTATCCCTCTGAATTCATATTTTAACAAGAGAAAAAAAAAGGGGGGGGATAAATACCTCACCAACCTTTACTCATTCTGCTACACTGAAGAAAGGTGATTTTTCTAATAAACGAGTTTAAGGAAAGAGAATGATATTTCAAGTTCATTTATTTTTTCTTATCTTGTCACTCCATCTCTGCACTAATGGAAACACAAGCTCAAATTCAGTGTATTTCTCCATATTATAAATGTCACAGTAGCGTCTTCTACCTAAGGAAGAATGTCAGTATCCTGGCATGTGTGGGACTGTTTACTTCCTAGATGGGACACTTTTAAGATGTCATGACTTAGAATGTAGAGTCCTCTTTGTTGGCCATATCCTCAGTAGTTAGAGGGCCATGCTCGTACAAACTTTAGGAGGGTCCTATTTGGATGACATGGTTCTCCAGAGGCCTGAATGTAAAGCTTATCCCTTCCTAGTTCTTTGTTTCCTATTCCTGATGAGATGAGATGCCACACACTGGACAATACCTTGTTCTGGTTCAATAAACAGTGCCAATGAGTATGAAGTGAACCCCCACTAAACCATGAATTGTTTCTCTCCTCCCAGTCGTTTGACTAAAGAAAGCTCATCATTGATACCTCATTAAACCACATTTTTCAAGTACTTAATCAATATTTTGATGTGTCCAAATCCTTCTTTATATATCATCTGGATTAAAATTTGAATGTAAGGAAAAGGTAGTACATTTTTGAGTGACATATGATATTACCATTATTTTTTAGAGAAAATAGATCACAAAATATGGTATATTTAGGGAAGATGTATAGAATAATTTTGAAAATATGCAAAATTTATAATGAACAAATTTTTGCCATGTAAGTAGATAATTTTAAAACTGGCATATAAGCAAAAAACCAAATCCTATACAGAAAACATAAATCCAATAACCCCTAAATTAAAATGTTTGCTTTATAGCTAAGATTAACTTGCCTCACTTCTTCTTTTTTGTCCTGTGAAGAATGTGTTTTCACATTTTACAATTCAAGAAACTAAAATATACATATTTTGATGTGTAAAGATTACATGTCCCCAAAATCAAAGTATCACTGGAGCAGGATTATGTCATGCTTTATTCACATTTACTATGGCTAAGCTTGTGCTCTGGAGGTGAGCTCCTAGGGTAGTCCTTGCAGCCCTGCAAAGCTGATAGCTAAGTGGTTCCTTTCAGGCTGTTTAATAAACAGCTTTGTGACCCTTTTAATAGATTAATGATCTGTAAAGTATCATTAAAATATAAGACAAAAGCACTCACCCACACCTAAATATTCATAGAAGAATACTGAATTTGCATCACCTAATATGAACATATTTTATGTAATATTGGAGTAGATCACAAGAATTACTAGTGTGGTTAGCATTTTCTATATTTCAAGACTAAAACTGGAGAGAAGCCTGTCCTTTTTCTTATCTGTAGCAAAATGTCACAAGACCATATGTTTCTTGAGAGATAAACTGAGATGATGTCAATCTCAGCAAAATTAAACCCTAATAGTGGTTTAACAAAGTTTTACTCGAATCCATGAAAATCCCCAGTTAAGCAGACCACTCTATTTCCAGGGCACAAACAAGGCTCAAGCACAGCTAATGCACAACTTTTCATTTTCATTTAAATTAGATGAGATATAACATAATCCTGTAACAATCATCTTCATTCTTAAAAAAACATATGCTTCAAAATGAAGCATTCCACACGCATATTTTGTGTTCTGTGACAAGTTATCCCACTTATCTTATTTAACATATTTTTCGTGTTTAACACTCACTATATTTTGTATTACTTATTTTCTGTTCTGAATTATACTACTTTTCATGCTGACTACATGTGTGTAATTGAATGAAACTATGCATAGCTACCATAACACCATTATTCCAATGAAAGATAAAAGGCAAAGCACCTGTAATTCTACCTCAAGATGTTTAAAGAAAAACTTTTCAGTTGGAAAACAAAAACACAAACACAAACAAACAAACAAACAAAAAAAACCAACTTTCCTCCTTCCACAGGAAGAGTCAGAAGGTCCCAAAGGTCACCATCATCGGTTACTTTGTATGAAAATAAGTATATAAATGAGATAAATTTTAGGAAATCAAAAGGTGCTAGAGAAATAATCATTAAAGCCCAATGAGAATAAGCAACCACATGAGAATTACCAGACTGTTCATGTATTTCATGAACACGTGACCTACCATTAAGCAAATATAATTAAGGAAAAGGGAACTGTACTTTTTCTTTCTTTTTCTTCCCTCTTCTTCCCCCTTTGGTAACTTTAGCTACACATATGGACCATTTTGTTTCACTTCTGGTTTACTTTCTCCTAATCAAAGACCCTCACTGTAATGCCTTCACACAGGGCTCAGTGTTGTGGTTGCCATGGAAACCATAATTCTGAATGTCCTAACTTGTGTGATTAAAATTTAACACAAAGTAACATTGATGGTCTCCCACATTTCACGACCACCAATATCCAATTCTAATTAGCAGCACAGTAGCTGGCTTGGGAGGAATAAAGCGCCTTGGCTACCCCAGCCTCACATTGCAGCTCTTCACAAGAAACACCATGACAATACAGAGTGCTCAGTCTCTTACAAAGGCCTGCTTCAAACACAGGAATTATTTCTAGTTGACTTTCTTATCTCCTGGAGAAAACAAAGCATACAGACATCTTTATAGGTACTAGAGGAGCTTTTAATTTTTAAAAAATTATCTGATGTCTTTTTCAATTCTGGCAAAATTCTGCAATGGTCTGACATATTCGTGCAATAAATGAAGATGTGTGTTTTATTTCTTCAAATAAAATACTGATTATGCTTGTCTTTACAGTTACTATACTGCCCTTTTTACATGGAAACCGCCCTTTATATTGTGACCATTAGTTTATGACTATGTCAACATTTGACATTTGTACATTTAACAGAATTTTTCCCATTCCCTCCTCCTTTTTTAAAAGTGTTCAAGCAGAAGCCGATCAACTCCTGATACTTCCTTCAGGAAATATATTCTCTCTTAATGGTGGTCATCTTAGCGCCGCCCCCCCCCCAAGAACAAAAGAACACTGGAACAATTGAGGGCCTAGGCACTCCTTGCCTTCACCCACTAGTAAGGACAAGAGTGTTAATCAGTGCCATATTTTAAATCAGGAAATTATATCTTGGTACTCTGGTAGCTTTTGTCTCATTTGTCATGTATAATAGAATATATGAACAGCCTTCTTTCTCTTTTCTGAAATCCCAGAGGAAATAATTTAAGTTCATAGAACAAAAGTCTTAAATATTAAACATTTAGAGTAAGAAAGATACATCATGTAACTCCAGCAATCAAACTTTAGGGCACTATTGAGGCCCAATTTTAAAAGACATCTTGATGTGATTGGTATGAGAGTCATTTCATGTTTAGCATTTTTGATCACTTACTACAGATGAATATTGCTCTCATTTTTTAAATAACAGTAAATATGTAGTACATATAGTATCTGTGAATTAGATCTATAAAATCTGGAGAACCTACCTAAAAAAATAAAATAATTATATTATAAAATATTGTTTTATAATAATTTCAATCATTTAAAAATTTTATTTTTACCCAAAATACTCCATGTGTAGCAATAATAGTGAATTTCAGAGTCAGTTTAAATCCATCTACACTGACCTTTACAGATTAACTGTTAATTTCTCATGTAAAAAGTAATTTTTAAATCATGTCTAATGCTAAAAGTTACACACAGTTCATTTAAAGGTCATAGATCTAAGAAAATGCCTAAGTATAAGCTAAATGAAGACATTTTTACTGCACATACCGTTTCGATATTTGAATACATAATAATTTTAATGAGCTTATAGACAATCTTGGCTTCCGAGTACTCTATGCTTACAAGCACAGGACTGTCCTGCACTACAAATGGTCCATTCAGGACGTTTATTTCTAATTAGAATATGTGCATAAATTTAAGTGACCCTGGAGTAAGTTATTGTTATCTTTGCAGACAGAAAAAAAAAATGAAAAAAGAGAAGGCACATGAGAATGCAAATGTCAGGTAAAGTCCTGAGCATGAGCTAGGGTCAATCATAGAAATGGTAAAAGCACATACAAAAGAGAAACAAAAGAAAAGAATAATAACAATAAAAAATCCTTTGCACATTTTTGACATCAGTTCTGATGTGGCTACTGAAATTAATGCTAAATTTAAGGAATCCTTTGAATATATCATTTCCTATTTCACAGATGTACCCAGCATTTCAAATATATATATATATATATATATATATATATTAAATGGTGTCCTATACCAGAAGTTCTATAAATATAGTTAAAAGAATAAGGAACATAGGAAGTTGAAAATGTGGGGTAACCTGCTAAGCAAAGCCCAGGGAAGTTGTGAAAGGACAAAAGGAAAACTGGGCTTCACCAAGTAATAGTGGACATGACTGAATCTATGCAGTCTCACCATGAATTAATCTTGTGAAGAAGTCTGGCTGAAAACTTTACACACAATGCCTTTCTCATTTTCAGGGTTATCAGACACAACAAAGGAGATGAAGTAGCTTAGGCCAGTGAAGCAAGAGTCCTATATTCTTTAGGTTGGAAGGATGCCATCCTTTCTACTAGAATTTTTTCTTTTTTCTTTTTCTTTCCTTTCTTCCTTCCTTTCTTTCTTTCTTTCTTTCTTTCTTTCTTTCTTTCTTTTTTTTTTTTTTTGGTAAGAGTAATCAGATTTTAGTAATTACAGTATACAATAATGGTAGCTACAAGTAAATAATCATTGTTTAGAAAGGAAAGTTGCATTTCTTTTTATGCCTATATTGCATGATGTATTGTAGATAAAACTGTTCAACAGACAAAATAGTTGTGACCTTGGTTCAATAAAGTCAAGTGAAAATATTACATCTAGTGTGAAGAAAAATGACATTTCTAAGTTTGCAAGACAGCTCTATGGGTAACGAATATTGCGACCAAGTATAAGACCTGAGTTGAGTTTCTGGACACATGGTAGAAGTAAATAAAATCCAGCAGGTTGTCATCTGACCTCCCTACATGTTCAGTGGCACATACAAACACATGTGCACAGTATTCTTTACATGTTAAAAAATGTAAATTTCCTCTCCAAGATCAAACACCAAAATGATACTAGGTAACCTGATGCATATATTGTCATAAAGATTTTGTAAATATCTAGTGTGTGCTGATTTGGGCATTAGCAATGAAATTAAAATAATTAATTTCTATTTTCCTTAATTGAAAGATTTTATCCTTATCTCTTGAACATGAATATGCCACGAAGACAAGTTTCATCATTTTAATTTTTTAAAACTGAACTCTAAATGTTGTAAAGTTCACTTTCTGCTTTGGCTAAAGTTAACTAACTCATGAGTGGATGATCTGTGTGTATAGGGAAAAATATCAAGCATGTTAATGGAAAAGCAAAAGCTATATGTACCCATTTCACCATCAAAACAATTCTTCTTTTCCGTGTCAAAGTAGGTAATAATTACAAACTAGAAAATCTTCAATGTAGACGTGAGATTAACACAGATCTTTGTAAATGAAAGGTGCTGTAGAGGCACCATTAGTTAATCATTACTTGTGTCTCTGCTAGCACCAGAACAACACAGCAAGAATACAGCATGAGAAATCTATGTGACACACCCTTTCTCCACTCACAGTCAAGTCTTCTCTTCTGCAGCAATGTTTTCAAAACTGCTTTCTATTAAACTTGTTCCCTGGTGTTCTGTGGGATCCCATTTCCATAAAAGTATTTGCAGATAAATTATGTCTCTGACTTACTTCATGTTGTGTTATACTAGGCTGTCTTTGAAATGAAGGCTTTTGTTGGTTGGGGTATTGCAGTAAGTGGCTTATATGACCTTTTAGAACTCTTATTTAATGTGAACATCATATTTAATGTGAAGAATCAACAGTAAAATGGTATGTTTTAAATACAGATGAAAAGAAAATTCAGCAGTGAGAAAAAGAAACTGAAAGACATAGGTCAGAAAAAAAAATATGAACTGTTTGGAAACCTTTGTCAACCAAATGTTTGGTCATATATCTTTCTTCTCTATAGTTGTAGCACCAGTTCTTTGAAATGATGATGTCAGGATAACAATTACAATATCAACGGGTTGCTAAAATAAGAAGCACATTTTTCCTATGAGATTTATACTATATCCAGATGAAGAATCAAACTTTAATTTTCAACTGTTTATTATTAAATTATCCATATACTGATAATCAATATGTTGCCAAGTCAGTGTAGTTGATTCATTTCTAAATTATTTATTTTATGTGCATTGTTGTTTTGCCATGTGTATCAGGTCCCCTGGAATCGGAGTTACAGATAGTTATGAGCTGCCATGTGGGTGCTAGGAATTTAACTCAGGTCCTCTGGAAGAGCAGTCAGTGTTCTTAACCACTGAACTATCTCTTCAGCCATGTTGCTAATTCTTAATGACCCTGAATAAAGGCAAATATAGTTTAATAACATCATTTGTGGAAATAGTAACCAGAGATTTATTAACAAGTGAGATATAATTTAACCAAATACACAGGTTTAGAAAATACAGTTTGCTCATCATTCACACGATGGTGCGTTTACACGATTATATATGCATTACCACCAAGCTAAGGAAATACCAGCAATTCACAGTTTTTGGCAACAAAGCCAACAAATAACTGTTTGATTCCATTGTACTTTAACAAGGCAATTTGAGATGATACCCCCAGAAATTAAATTCATAGATAAACATTTTATTTAATTATATATTGTTCTCAAAAGACTGAAAACACAGTAGCCCAAATCAAAAACTTAATGCCTTTTCTTTTTAAGCAATTATGTTCTATTTCATTAATACTTGTAAGGAATTCAATAGAACTGTATAAGCTCTGGTTAGATGGGAAAGATATCGAAGATTATTAAAGTAAACTTCTTAATGTTTTAAAAAACAGAGAGTTTGGCTATCATGTGCCAAAGAAATTGTTAAAGCATCAAAGACTTGAATGGAAGTACAGTGAATATTGTGGGCAGGGCACCAGAAGACAGAAGCAGCTGACCTGAACAAGGGGGAGCTCATATACCCCAGTCTGATAGCTGGGAAACCAGCATAGAACCGACCCAGACTCCCTGAAGGTGGGTTTTACTTAGGAGGACTGGGCAGTCTATGGGGCCTCTAGTAATAGATCAGTATTTATCCCTAGTATGTGAATGGACTTTGGGAGCCCATTCCACATAGATTGATACTTTAGAAGCCTAGACACTTGGGGGGGAGGGCCTGGGCCCTGTCCCAGATGATATCATAGACTTTGAAGACTCCTCTTGAAGGCCTCACCATCCCTGGGGAGCAGAAAGGGGATGGGATGAAGTTTGGTGGGGGTGATATGGAAGGATGGGAGGGTGAGAGAACTGGGATTTTTTTCAAATTTAAATTAAAAAAGAAAAAAGAAAGAAAGAAAATACAGTGAAGGTTGTTCACCAAGAAACTTCATCAGAGCTGAAAGCATAAATCTAGTCCCAGAGGATCACATGATCCCTCCCAGATTCTAAGGGTACCAAGTTTGCTGAATAATATGTATGCATGCAAGAAAAACACTCAAATAAAAAATTAAAAATAAATAGCTTGAAATGCATACTCCTTTAAAAAACATGAATTTTTCAAGGCTATGCTTCACAATTAAGTGAGTACTAATTAAAGAAATAAATTGTTGATATTTAAAATGCAGTTAAAAATTAAAAATTTCAGGTCTCGGGAAATCCCATAAAATGATAGTTGTGTTATGAGTTCATATTTTTCATGTGTCTAAGTAATATGTAGTTTATATGCAGTGCTTTGAATATCACATTTGGAAAAGTGCTATAAAAATTGATAGTCTTGAAAGATTCTGTGTTTAGAAATACTGCAATCTCTTCTCCAATACCCTTATTAGCTTTTTATTCATTGTACTTTTCAGTCCTTTTAAAATGTGCTTACCATTGACTTATGACTGAATCAGTTAAATACAAACTCTTTGATTAAATGACATAAGATCTTGAGAGAATTGCAACATCATATTTTTTTAGAGCAAGAAGGTCCTTTATGGATAATCTAGTGCTGCCCTCACTAATTGGACAAATGAGAATACTACAACCCAGAGAGATTATGAGATGAGCCCTGGGTCTCACAGCAAGGTAACATCAAGACAGACACACAGAGAAGACAACCTGAGTCTAGGATTCTTCCGAGCAGGACCATATTTGAAAATTGTATATATTTCCCACTCCAGGATACATACAGAGACTTTTCCCTGACAAGTACAGGATAAAACCTGCTATATAACCAACTTTTTATACTGGCTTTCTGTTATCATGTTTCCCACCATGAATACCCAGTAGCAATTTCATGCTTAGATTCTATATTTATTCTTCTTCTAAGTTCAAGTATTATAATATGTGTAGTTCTTATATTGACAAATCTATTATAAACAATATAAAATATTTCCTCTGAGGTCCTTTCTATGTAAAAAGCCCTAGACATGAGAAGTCACACTAATTAAGTGAACGTGGCATAAAATCCAGAAAACTTGTAAATTGTTACCATCACTTACTATAGGAAAAAGATGTACTCACAAAAGGGAATGGAAAATGTCACAGAAAACCAAACAAAACAAAATTTTCACACAGTGTGGTAATTTTTCTATATACATTCGGGGAACAACAAAACATTCAGGCCTTCAATAGTTAAGCTAGTGTAGGAACTGCTAAAACCCAAAGTTTTAAGAACATAATTTCTCAATATCATTTTTCTAACAATGACAATTAAATAGAAATAATAAAAAGTACTATAACAATAAAGTACAAACAATATAATTTAATACATCACCTAACTCTATGACCCAGCAATTCTACACGATTATTTACCTTGCTGAGTCTGAAAACTTGGGCACAAAATCATAGGCAAAATGTGTAGACACACACACACACACACACTCACACACACACACACACACAAACACAATGCATGACTGTTTACAAGACTCTTTATTTTTACCACTTCCTAATTAGAAAGCCCAAATGTTTATGACAGATAATGAACTATGATATGCGTAGTACTAAGCAATAAAATTTGAATGAATTAATGATGCAGTCAACAAAAATGAATCTCAAAGGCATTATGCTGAGTGAACACAGTTCGGCTTAAGAGGCAACATAAGGTACGTCGTTCTGAAAATTCTTACTGTAGGAATAGAGAATAACTATGGTTTCTAGGAATAAGGGGGAATACCCAGGTGATGCTCAATTGGGAAAAAAAGTAAGAAATTTTTAGGTGATAAAATTGGTTGATGTCCTCCTTTGGTAATCATGAGTTCTCCACAGGCCTTATACTTCAAACCATGGTATAAAGAGAAAACACACTGAGAAAAGGTTAAGGTGGAAATATATAAACATTAGTTAATGGTTCTAAAAACACATTGGTTACAATTCCTAAAACATTTAAAGAGTGTAATTTCAAATTAGGCAATTGACAAGAATCTCAAATGTATATATTCAAAAACAATCATAAGTCAATGTTCCTTCCCATAGTGAGATCCTATCTTCCCCCAAATTACACAAGTTCAAAGAAGGCCCGGAGGCACAGAATTATAATGAATAATTCTCATGACAGAAAACACAAGGCTGAAGGTAAAAAACAAAAACAAAACAAAACAAACAAAAAAAAATCCCTGAGTTTAAGGCATGTGTGAGTTACAGAATACGCTCAGACCAGCTATAGCAGCTTTGGCAGTATTCTCTTAAAATACACATCAAAAAATTAATACAAAGAGGGACCGAGTTATAACTCAGTCATGGAGTGTTGGCTTATCATCCACACGTTTCTAGGTTCCTTCTCTAGTATTTCAATGAAGTAATCAATGCATTCAATACATACATACATACACACATACATACATACATATTCATACCAAGTAAAACATAGCCAAGTAAAACAAAGTTTAGATATTTTATAAAAATTTCCAACATTAAAGATTATCCAAATAAATCTACACACACACACACACACACACACACACACACACACACACACACACACACACAAAGTAACTCATGATGATTCCATTACCTTTTGTTTAAAAAAGAAAGAGAAAGTGTGAAAACCAATTTAGTTTTTGTTTGGGTTAGTAAGTGATTTTGTTGTGTGCCGATATTTCCTCCACTAATCATTGTTTAGTGGTGGTCTGCTCTGTGATGTATGGCTGACAATTTTAACTATCTTCTACTGATGGGCAGCTATCTATCCAATGTCAGATGGATCTTTATGCAGATTTCCGAAGGTGCCGAGTCTGCATGTGAATTGTGAAGGGCACTAACTATGTGGCTGACAGCCTGTGACAGCCACTAAGCATGGAATAAGTAGGAAGGATATTATGAATAATCAATGAGCTTTCACTCTGCCCCTGGCCAACCTCAACACCCTGCACACTCTGTGTGGCTCTGAAATTAATTGGAAATGTAATCTCCTAGCAAATCAAATCTGTTTTAATTTTCCATAAACAAATGAGTAAAAGTAAGAGACACTAGTGACCTTAAGTGTAACGCATTACGTATGCTCAGGAATAATTTCCACTCAAAAATGAAAATAGCATCAGGCTGGATACTATTTCCACAAAACAGCATATCATTTCTTCTTTATATTTATATACACAATGCATAAAATATGTGAATATATATTATGTAGTTACAGAATATAAATTACATGCAAAATTATATGATTATATAAAAGTGTATATCATATATATTATATATGAATTATTTGTCTCATACATGTACACATATATGTTTATATTTTAAGAAAACAAACTTTGTTATCTACACAGGTCACTTCTTGGTATCACTACCAGCATTGTCAGTGTCCATCCTGATATCTATTGCTGACTTCAGCTTCCCTCTAATAAGCCAAATGCAGTCATTAAAATCTGTCAACTTCTTGTTGGAAAAGTTCTCAAAGCTGTGACCTCCACTCAGTCCTAGCAGTTGCCTTAAACTGGATTTTCATTTGACAGCAATTGAGTTATTACAAAATATTCCGGATTATATATTTCTCATATTCACATTGTTATCCATGATATTTCCAGGTATCTATTATATGATCCTATGAGCAAGGCCAATGATACATTATAAAAATATGCAAAAACAGAAATAGGTATATATAAATACATGGCCTCATTGTATCTGTATGTATGTGTGTGAATGTGCGTGTGTGTACATGTTTGTGTTTGGTTGGGTGTGGTATATAATATATATTTATTAATGCATGTATGCACATATGCATGTTTCTGTGTACATTATTGTGAAGAGCAGACTAGACATTAGGTGTCTTCTTCAACTTCTTTTCATACTTATATTTTTGAGACAGGAATGTGAACTTCATCTACTTGGCTGTACTTGCTGCACAGAGAGCTTCTCCGGATCTGTCTATCTCTTGCTTCCACAGTACTGGATCAGAATATGTATCATCCAAAGTCTTAACACTTGCCTGTATGGGCAGGCACTATTCTAAATGAGCCATTTCTCCAGGCCCTGATCCATCTAATTTAAAGAACGAAGAAAAACAACCCTGGAATAAAACAAAGAAACCGTGCAACAGAGGACTCTTTGGTACTTTAAATTTGACACTTTTGTACAGTAAACTCTAGCATGGGAAGGGCCGTTCTAGGCAAGGAGAGATGAGTATCTAAGAAGAGTGAGTAGAAAAAAAAAAACAAAAGCAAAAGCTCTAGGTAGAGGAAGTTTCAGCGCACGGAGAAGCCAAGCCTGCTGGAATGCCCAGGGGGCAAAGGTGGTAAAGATGGGTAGAAGAAAAACATCTCACACTGTTTCCTTTTGAAGCAGCTTAGGGCTGAGACTGGACTCATGGCCAAGAGGTTGATAAGAAGTCTGGCAGAACCTACTGATGAATACACCACATGTGGGAAACTGCCTCAGCATTACTCCAAGTGTTTATACCTAGGAACTGAAAGAGTACCGGCAACAACTAAGCTTTTGTGAAAATGGCACTACTAAACACCATTCATTATTTTGAAAACTTTGGTTTCATATTGTGTTAAGCACATTCAAAGAAGGCATTTACTGTGGAAAGGCTGCCTTCTCCAGTGTATGTTTCCTCTTGAGTCTCAAACATTGACACAACATTTTTGACATGCTGAACTCTTTAAGTTCTATGTAGTACAACATGTTATTAACCTCTTACTATCCAAGAAGGAACAGAAGCTTAACTATGGTAAGAACATATGAAAAGTCATGTGTAAAGACTCTCTCCAACCCGGGAGTACTTCCCCAAGTTTCTCAAGTGTCTGTTGTGTGTCTTATATTACTATAGAGTCTAGAGGCTCCTGGTACTGAGAGTGGGCAAAGGGATGGGCTACAAAAGGAGCAGCTAGGGGAATCTGATTGCTGAATATATTGTATATCTTGATTTGGGTGATATTTATGTAGCTTTCAGTGCTTGTCAAAGCAGACTTCATATTTTTAAAAAGCATTACACATGCATATAATTAAGAACACAAAGAAGCAAATAGGAATTTATTGAACAGGTAGGACTATACATGTTTTTTCCACAGGGAAATTGATTTTCTCATAGTACATAATTTGTTCCTTTTTGTCCTATTTGTTTCTGATTGAAGCAACTCTTCATCCTACCTTCATCTTACACTTGAGAAAATATCTCACAAAGTACCTCTGTCTGGAATGGAAATATCTCCAAGAACTGCATGCTTCTACCTTGAATTCAAAGATGTAAAGCCTATACCACCACGTCCTTAGTTGTATACTAGCTTCTATTAAGAATTTTGAGGTAATACTTGATTCAATAATTTTAAAGGAATTATTGAATAAACCTGTTTTTTCTTAAATTAATTTCCTTGACTGTATCATGAATTAATTTCAGTTTTAATTTTGTAGATGAATGTCTACTGCATTTTGATATTAATATAATTAGCTAATCAATCCTGAGTGAGCCCTTCAAAAGGGGGCTAATGTTGTTTACATATACAAATGATATCAGAGGAAACTCAGTGGCAAAAAAGTTAATAGAAAACATTTAAAACGCTGAACATCAATTCTACAAAGATATTTGTATTTGTAATTTTTCCATAACCTTAAGTCACTGACAGTGCCTAAGGTTATAGTAGTTTATAATAAATTCCTATTATTTCAATGACCCCAAATTTAAGTATATTCATCATTTAATATGAGGAATAATAAGAAAATTTGAAACCCTATTCACAATAATTTAAAATTACTTTACAAAAGTTAATTTGAGTAGCTCCAAGAAGACAACAGGGGCCTGATATTACTGTACATGGCTCTAATCCCAGAACTCGGGAGACTGATACATTATAAGGCTTTTGAGTTGGGCTACCTGGTCAAAAATTTTCTGAACAATAACAACAAGAAAAAGAAATTAAAAAGAGGAAAAGCAAAAGATATCCCAAGTGTTATCACTGATTATGAATGAAAAGATTTGTTATATATTTTATGATTTGCTTGAGAATATATGTACTTGCTTAATTTTATACTCTGAAAATTTTTGTGTTGAAAGTAATAAATACATTTGTAGTAAATAGGCCATATTTGAAAATAATCTGCTTTATATAGTACCAATCTTGATGTATAATGAATATAATTCATTTATTAATTTCATATTCAGTTGTGGATAAGGAATTGAAAGCAAGTGAAATGAATTATACAAGAATGACATTAATGCATTGCTTTGGTGTCCATGTACAAATGGAGCTAAAATCTTGGCATAGTTGTTTCATATTATTCATAAAGTAATATAGCCATAATGCCTTTACAGAGTAGCAGCCACAAAAACTACTTCCTTTAGCCAAATTACTTTTCATATAGTTACTGTGTATTTCTTTATAATAGCAAGTATGATCAACTACATTACTTATTGTTCAGAAAAGAGAACCTGTTTATCAAATATATATGAGATATTAAAATGTCATTTAAAAACATAAAAAATATTTAAGCATGCTACATTTTCAATTTGATTAAGTCTCCAAAAACACATATTAACTTGAGTTCACATGTTGTAAATAAATTTTAAAATTCTTAGCAAACATAATCAATGGTAATAATCTATGAATTACCTTAATTTATTCTTTGATTGCTAAAAATCCATGGTTTTGTCTTCTGACATACTGAATTAAACATTTCTGTAAAAATGAAATAAAAGAGACAATTAGAGGACAAAAGTATTTTTTGTTTAGCATGTTAACCACAAAACTAACAAAATTTTATTACTCAAGAAATCTATTTCCCCACTACACATATGGGTGTACTGGAAGAAAGAGAAGAAGTAAGAAAAAATGATATGTTTTTAAATAATATTGTTCACTGAGAATGTAAGTAAAATATTTAAGTATATAATGTAAATGTTTTTCTGCTTGAAAGAACACACAGGACTTCAAAGTTTTAGTATTTCCAAGAAACTATGGCTTCTTACAAGAAAAATTTATTTCTAAGACATGAAAAAAGTTCAATTACTTCCACCATAGGAAACCTACTAAGGAGAGACAACTGAGACACACTGCATTTGGTTATGATACTCTGTGTGTATATGTGTGTGTATGTTTGTGTGTGTGTGTGTACACATATACAGATAAACCTACTTCCTGTATAGTTATCTGCACACATACACGTACACAAACACACACACAAATATGAGTTTATTTTGTTCATTATCTTAAGAAAATCACTAAAATTCCATTTTTAATCACTAAAATAAGAATTTGTATATTCCAATCTTGTTGGTAAAAGTATTAAAATGATGTTGTCCTTCAACATATTTTATTGGGCAACTTAGGGTATCCTTATAGTTTTGTGACATCAATTTTTAAACTTTGTAGTTTGTTCAATTCAGAATTTGCACAATTAATACATCTAGTAATTATTATGAAATGTATTACTTTTATAGAATTGCATTAGGAGTATTCTTCCTCCCAAAGGGTTGAGGAAGTATACACACACCCCAAAATAATAAAAAAAAAACATTATCTGTTCTACCATCTTGACCCCAAATGGATAAGGAATTAGATATGGAGCAGAAAATTAATACCACGGGGTTACACTGAGCTCTCCTTAATAAAAATCACAATTAACTGTAATTAAATCAAGTACAAATTAGTAGAAACTATTCTCTTATGTAAATATTTGGCTAGCTAGTGATTTTTCAGTTACAAAAGTATCAGGATTTGCTGTATTTTAATAAGTGCTCAGTAGTATTTGAACACTTAGTCAAATTTTATTCAAGAGCAAGCCAAGCCCACATTTGAATCACATGCTTGACTACTCAAACAAGCAACTCTTTTATAATCCATTGCTCAAACTACACTGAATAACCTTCCTTCAACAAATCTAGCATCCTTTCAATAACTAGTGACTTGATAGATTACTTTCTCCTTGCTTTTGAATAACGGATATTTGTCATCTTGAAAAGTTTTTTATATAACTGGAAAATCATGGGTTACAGCATAGTCTGCCCACAAGTATCATCCCCCTTCAGAGATATTTTGCATCATCTTGGAAATACACTTTGAATTCAGAGATGGCTAATTCTTAAAATTTCACTTCCTCTCAAATCTAACCAATTTAGAGTTCCTTATGTTCCCATACCACCATGCAAATATCTGTTCTGAACATCACTTACAGTGAAGATTACACAGTAATCAGGGCTCTCATTTCCTAGGTTGTATTGCTTCTGCCCAGTTGAACAAGCAGTTAAGCCAGCCACACAAATGCTTGCTCGACAAACAAAATGTTAACATTCTTATACATCAAAAATAAGACATTGTTTACTGGAAACTGTTTGCCTACTGCTTCCCTTGACTTTATTGTTGGTTTGTTTTGTTGTTTCTGTTGTGTTCTACTTTTTCCTTCATAAGCCGAGACATTCTTCAGCTTATAGTGGAGTTCTTATTTTGCATCACTGTGTTCTACTCTTGAGAATCGCTGCTTCATTTACAGCACACAGAACAAAGACTAGATTGCTAAAGCCACTTAGAATCATAATGAAAAGGAAACACAGACAAGAAAACTAAAGAATGACATGGACAAATCAAAGGAAAGAGAAAAGAGAAGAGAGCAGCTGAAACAGGATACTTATCAACGGATATCTACCTATATTATGATATAATATGGATAAATTCATCTTTTATTTAATACACTTAATCTAAAATGGACACTGAAAAACACCTATTGTAAACTTTTTGACTATATGATTTCTTAGGAAGCAGTTGATAATGTTTTAGTGTAATTAATGCCATTATGCATCTGATCATGTTTTCATCATCTTACAGTTGCACAAGGTTTGAACTTAGCTTAAAACAATACCCTTGATCACTGCAACTTATCAGAGGGCTGGAGAACTAGATAGGGAGACTGTGTCTAACAATTAGACTTCCCCAAACTATTTTCTCAGAATATAATCTCAGAGATTTGAGACACTGCCTGCTTTTGGAGATGGCTTCACAGGTTAAATAATCTATCTCCAAACAACCCAATACAAATTAGTGTGGGAAAAGTATGGAAACAATAATTTCAATGTTCTTATTCCCCACATACTTATTCCACAGTTAAATAATATGAGCTATTTAAGTGCACCAGAATGGTCCATGAGGCAGTGTAGAAGTGACAAGAACATGCACCTCCAACCAGTTTGCAAACACTTGAGAAGTGTTTTACATCAGTTAGAGATGTTGGGGACTGACCTTGGACCTCCGGAGATTAACACAGATTGCTCACCACTGATCTACACTCCCAGCCCACCCTCTTAAACTCTTCACTGACAGCTAAAGCAAAACACTACAAGTGAAAACCTTTTACATAAGGTGATTTTTCTAAACGTTAGCCCTCAAATGTGCCTTAAAAATAGTGCCCCAATTACCCAATTACCAAAAACCACATTTCTCCAATGAGGGTTACTTTTTTTTTTACTCTTATCCCCATTGTTTTATTGGCTTCTAACAGTTGAACATAGTTATGGTGTCAAATGAAATATTTTTACACACATATACATTGCACAAAAGTCAAACCAGGATGATTAGTATATCCATCACTTTAAACATTGACCATTTTTTGTTGTGATAATTTTTCAAAATTCTATCTTCTAGCAATTAGAAATATACACTGCATTGTTGTTAGCTATTCCAATCCCAATCACTCTGGTAACAAACAGTCTGTATTCTAAGAGGGTTACTTCTTGGTTGTCTACAAATGTACCACATTGCTCTCTGTTGAAATTAGGTTTCAAACCTCTCTAAAGGAAGAATGTACTCATCTTTCCCCATTATGAACATTATTTAAAAAGTAAACAAAACAACAGCAACAGCAACAAAATCTGATCAAATAACTTCCCACATTACCCTCCTTTGGTATCTAGCCCATTCCTTCTGAAAAATTCTACTGCACAGAGCAATCTGTGAATGCTACTCCTTACAGGGTTCAGGAGACCATAACCACATTATGCAAGTGCCTGGAGGTGGAACACTGAAAAGGCCTGAATAGGCCACCAAATATTTTTCCCAATATCAATGGAAAAATATAAATTAAAAAAAAAAAAAAAAGGTTTCCATAACAGGTGTTTCAGGTTAAGAGAAACAAAGGATTTACCAAACAGGTTAGTAATAGTTAATGCAAGATAACATACTAATTATGTGAAAATGACAGAATCCTGGATGGCATTGCCTATAAGTTGTCCAGGCTCTGTTTTAGAACTCACTAGATTTAACATGAACTAAATCTTAATAAAGGTAAAAGATCTGATATCATTAACATGTTTTATAGAAATCAAATTAGTAGTGAAGATTAGGAATCCCTAAATATTTACCAATCACAAGCAATAACTAGAAACTGTTTTGAGTTGAACAAAAATCAATCATAGCATATCAAAACTTATAGGAGGCAAAAAAGCAGTGTTAAAGGCAAACTTATACCATAAAATTTTTATATTGGAAAAGAATGGCACAAAATCAATTAGCAGAGCTTCTATATTAATCAAATAGAAGAAGCAGCCAAATGTTCAGTTATAAAAAGTGAAGGAACACTAACTAAAAGGATATATAAGGTTTATCAAAGACCAATGTTAAAATGATTACTAATTTTTTCAAATAACATGGGTTCATTTATAAAATCCCACTAATTATTTAATGCTACAAAATTTCTCACTTTATCCATTATGCTCATTATTAGCAATGACAATTCAATATATTTACTCATAAATTTTCACTCCACTGATAAAATTAAATTTTTGGAACAGCTAATAGACCTAGACTTATAAAAAGGCACAGAATATTTAATAAACATAATATCCAAAATATTTACTTGTACAACTCTAAACTCTGGTAGTCACAGTTATCTTGTCTTTTTACATTCCTTACATAAGGTAATACAGGTAAGATGACAGCGTAATAATAATTAAGGTAATATAGACAGGGTAAAAAGATAAGATTGGATAATATAGATAAGATAGAGTAAGTAATAAGGTAAGATATGGTAATATAGGTAATAAGGTAATAGGGTAATATAGGTAAGATAGGGTAAGGGGTAAGATGCAGTAACCACATCACTCCATCTATATCATAGTAAGCCACCCATAAACTACCATACTAAATCATACCCTTGGATATGTGTGACAAAGACAAAGAAACAACTCAGTAACTGCTTTCAATAATGGAGGAAGATGGTAGAATGTACTACAGATGTAACAATTGAAGGCTGGAGCAAGCCCCAAGCAAAGGAACTCAGTTCACAGTGGAAGCTCTCTGTCAGCAAAATCAATCACCAGATGGGCAGAAAAATCCACTTTACCCTTCATAATACAATGGCATTACAAAGATCAGAAGCCTGTGTGCACCATCTTAACAAAACTTGGTGATGATCCAGAGAAATGATTTCCTCGGCAATGTCTGTTTCAATTCTCTGCTTGAGAAATAGTCCTTAAATTGTCAATATAGAAAAATCATATAATTTATCCTGTGCTTTTACTTTTCAAAATGGCTCTGCTATGACTGTAATTACGTATGACATATTTGCCTACTAATCATGGTTCCCTACTTCTCTAATAATGGGAATTATCAAGCTTAATTATAATAGATGAGCCTACCCTCTATACTTCAAAATGATCATTTTCTAACAGAAAATACTGTAATCCACCTTTATTTTATCATGAAATAATAATACAAATATATACATAGAATAAGGTATATACTTAAATTTAAAATGAAATATTTGGAGTTTGCTTCATAAGCAATTTAGTCATAAAGATTTAGCATTAAAGAAGTTGTAGTACAAAAGAGGCTATACATATCATTAAAATGGAACGATTTTTTAATGTTTAATATTTTTCAAAATATGAAATTAAATCAAGAAGGAAAATGTGGCATCAGAATTCCAAATAGGAGACCACAATCCATAAAGTATACAAGAGTAATTTTCAAAACATACCCACATCCAACTTATAAGGATTTCTGCTACTGTTGAATGTATATTTTAAAATCATAGAGGAGAAAATAAACCAATTTCCCTCTATTTTCTATAACAAATAAACTTTTTCAATGTTGCTCATTAATTAGGACCCCTTAAATCCATTGGACATGCCCAGTTATCCCATCCACATAATTTTGAAATGTGAGGAAAAATAACTGGTTTCAATATGTATTATATACATTCTCAATAATTATTCCCTATCCTTTTCTTTAGCACCAGGACATTGAAATGCCAAGGAATTAAAGAAATATATGTATTACTTCATAAATCTTCTCAGAATTATGAATATAAGAACTTCGTTACTATTTGGTGTCTAAACTATAAGCTAGAAACTAAAAAGAGAATCCAAGTGGAGTAGAAGAACAGTAATATAAAAAGATCACTTGATAATTATTCTGCAAAGTATATTTTATATTTCCCTTTTATAGTAAAGTCACACAACAACGTAGTTCGATTTGTATATACTACATAAGTATACAAAGGAATAGAGGCTAAGAAAACGTTACCATGCATTGCTAACCAACATTTTTTATAGATTTATAATTTGATTTTTAAAGAGTCACTGAATTTTTGCCTACTGAGAGTCTCTAAATGTCAGTTCTAGAAAAATGGTTTTCACCTCCTAGTTCTATGAGGTTACGTAAATCAGGTAACATCCACCCGAGAAAGCAGCAGAAACCTTTACTATTTTGCAAATGATGAGATCCTACATTTAATGAAGTGTTCCCAGACATTTAAAATAGCTTGGGTTGCCAGGCCAGACACTGATTCTTATATGCACTTTCCCCAAAACTCTGCATTCAATAAAATCAATAAATGTATTCTAACTAAAGTTTAAAAGGCTTCTGGGAAGTGACGTCTGCCAAAGTATTTTGGGAAGGTGCCAACTGTGTGTGGAGGGGTGGGACCAAAAACCAGAAAGTACAAAATAAAGAAACGTTTCTGCACAAATGAAAAGAAAAAAAAAAAAAAAAAAAAAAAAAACCAAGCCTGGCTGGAGTTCTAAAAGTGATTAGCTTACCTGTCAGATATCAGATTTCTGAGCCCAACTCCTCTGCCTTTCTTGGCATTTCTTTCTTTCAGTCCCAATCCTACACCGATTGCAGTTCATTGCAGGAGGCTTTATTTCTCACTTTGTCTAAGATTTCAAGCAGAAAATCTTCTCTACTGATGTCTTTAAAATAGTGTGCTTTGTGCTCCACAGTAATAAGTTCCCTATCTGAGACTCAACATCTGGAAATCAGGACCAGTGAGGTTTACAATCAGGAATCAAGGAATGTGTTTTATAAAAAAGATCACACTGCACTAAAGTTTGATGACCTCAACCATGGCGAAGCTTCCACGAAAGATATGATTATGCTTTATTTCCTATACAGACTCTGTCAAGCAGAGATCAAAGGAAAAACCCATATACCGATAAGCTTATAAACATCTGGAGATCAGAGGAAAACTGACAAATATCTACAAATAACTTTAAAAATGTTTTTAATATCAAGTGAGCCAACCTCTGGAATTTGGCAACTACCTTAAGAGGGATATTTGCCTCCACTGTTCATAAATATTTCTTCAAAAACTGTCTTTAGTTAGTCACCAATACACACAATAAAACCATGGATAACTGAAGCCTTCCTTGTGTCTGATTCCAGATGGCCATAAACTAAGAAATAATATTGGACCTGATGAGATGGTTCAGAGAGTAAAGGCATTTGCTGCCACTCCAGATGACCTGACTTCAATCCCAGGGATCTACACAGGAAAGTAGAAACTCAACTCTTCCAAGTTGTCTTCTGACATGAACATCAACACACATACCAAAACATACTCAATAAAAATTGAGAAACAATAAGGAATATTGTATTAGTATGAAGGATAATAAAACCTACCACCTTGCTAAATTTAAAGGATATGTACACATGTATGTGTTAATATTTTGCTTTTGTGGACATTGCAAGTATCACCCACTGGGAGTAGGAAATACTTCTCCATAAGCCAGTGGGTTCCTAAAATGATGGCTAATATGAATTTTTGCCTATCCTGTTTCTTCCTATACAGAGATATGATAGCATTTAACCTAAAATTCCTACACATGAAGGGATTAACAGCACACAGTAATCATAAAACAACTACAAATATATCCACTGAGAACAAACATATAAACACAGTTATATCCTATCAATAAAAATACTTTCTTTACTTTTATCTTTTTAATTAAGAATTCACTTTATGACTTCTCTTAAGTACGGTAGAAGTGTATACAGCAGCAACATTGCAGTTTGGGGACATCAGTTAATAAGGTAAGTCCTCTGGAGCACACCACAGTGAATTTGAAACCACCATAGCTACGAAGCGACTACGCAGCCCATAGCACACAAAGTATGTATGACTGGCATCTCATTTTGGACAAAGTAGGATAAGGTAAACTTCCTTTACACTATTTACAAGAGCATAACATTTTAAACTTACAAATACTCTGTCCAGAAGAATTTTCTATTTAATATCTTTATGTCACTGTTAGCATGAGGTAAACAGAGCTGCAGAAAGAAACAAACTACTGTATTTGTAAAATGATTCTGCTTTGTCTCCATACATTATGCATATAAAAATCAGAGTATACAAAACTATATTTAAGGTTTTGAGTTACTAAATATATGAGGGAAATTTCATATCCTTATCCCTGAACAATTTCAACTATCACCTTCTATGTAAGTTAGCTTCATGGAGAGAAAGCCTACATATACAGAAGCTTTTTATTAATGTGATTAATGTCACCTGTAAGATACCCACACAGCATCTTACTGTGATATGCATTACGAACAGTAAATCAAAAACAGCAAACCAAAGAAATAAATTATCAAAATTAAATTTTTAAAATTCACCATCTAGTAAATTCAGTTTACATCTCACTAAATGGAATTGTTTTGCTTTAAAAAAATGTATTCCAAGCCTTTTATGATAGCACATGCTTGTCTTCTCAACAGGCATAAGGCTCAGCAGCAAGACTCCTGTGACTTTAGGATAACATGGACCACTGGAGTGTTGTGAGCAAGCCTGAGCTACAGAGTGAAGTCTACCTCACAAAACCAACACCAAAACCAAACAAAATAGAATGTATTCCATATATAAAAAGGAAGTACTAATAGCTAATATATTGGTTGTTTTCATTTTAATTACCCCCTTAGGAATTAAAGTCTCAAATTTATATAAGTTTAAATATTCAAACTATAACATTATCTGTATCTATAAATGGAAATTGTAATGTCACATATTAATGACAGTCTTTGAAATTAAATCATTTTTATTTATGAGAAAACTGGCATTAGGCATACAGCTCCCTTCTTATAGGATTGTTGTATGAGTATTACACCCATAAGAGCAGTATGCTATGGTTCCTGGAGTCAAGCCAAGCTCTAAAGTAAAGTAGGTGTTTCTAGAAGAGTGTATGTTTGAAATGTGCTCCCAGCAGTTTTAGCATAAAATGTTTTCTTCCAATGTTCAGCAAAATGATTAGTAATATCTTTTGAATACTATAGCATTTATTTTCCATTTCTTTTTTTCTTTTTATCTTGTTTTATTTTGGAGTTTCTTTAGAGAGAACCTCACTATGTAGTTCAGACTGCACTCCAGAGCCAATGCCTCACTCCTAAATGCAAGAATTACATGGGATTACAAATGAATGCAGAAACCAGGTGATCCTATATTCAAAACAGCTGGACAAAGCAGCCTTGCAGACTACAGCCAGGATTTCTGCATCTTCTTAGAATCTCCCATGACAGCGCCCCTTACCAGCAGGAAGTAGTTTGGAAAGACGGACGCCCAAATTCCAAAATAATGTCTATAAATGTTTGTTTTCATTTAAATGGACTTGGTTAAAATAAATAAATAAATAATAAAAAACAAAAACAAAGAAAACAAATGAATGCAGAAAAAATTCAATAGCACTTCAGCTTTCATTTTAACCTGTATTCTACAAGAATATATGAAAACTTAAAATATATACCAAGTATTTGCATAGTTAGCATATATATTTCTACACACACACTGGTCTGATAAGGTAGTTCATGATTTATGAACACTGGCTATTTTTCCAGAAGACCCAGGTTTAATTTCCAGCACATACTTGATAACTTACAACTATCTGTAACTCCTGTTACAGGATAAATATTTCCTTTTATAGCCTCCCTGAATACCAGGCATGCATATGGTGGACAGACAGAAAGGCAGGCAAAACACACACACACAAACACACATGCGTGCGCAAGTGTGAGCATGCACATGTGTGAGTGTGCGCTCGTGCGTGTGCGCGCGCGCGCGCACACACACACACACACACACACACACACACAAACAAACATTTATGAAAATATAAATAAAAAAGAAAACCGTTTCCAGCCATTTTCATTCAACAATGAATCTAATAAACAAAGAACGATCACCAGGAACTCTGAAGCCAGGGTGGCTAAGGGACCTAGGAGGCTGAGTCAAATATTGTTTCTGCACCCCAGAAAGTCGCAAAACTACTGTGAATTCTTTACAATACACAAGTTGTGGTGCATAACTATTTTTACAGTGCACAAGTTGTGGTGTGTGACTTCTTTAACTTCAGCATCGCCAATATGAATATCATGGCAAAAAGAACCCAGCAACATCAAGCAGTACTGTAATAGGTCAATGTTTCTAATCAAAGAATAATTGGGATCACAATCTACCCTATTAACAAGCCCAGTGGAGATCTAAGACAAATGTACTAAAACATCACCTAATGCTAAATGGCAAATAAAAAAAAAAGTCACTGGTTTTTCTTTCAGTGTAGTCAAAGACAGTAGAATGCAAGTTAATATAATTAAGTCCATTAAGGACAGAAATATTTAAAAGCTTGAGCTATATACTAAGTGATGAAGGCAAAATGGATTCTGTCCAAATCTTTTTTTATTTGCTTAGATGTTATTTATTATAATTACATTTTATTACACAGTAGTAAAAAAAAATTACAAGGCAACATCCTGCTATTTCCTTTTGAGAAAAATGAATCAGGATACTATTAAACCTCAGCACAGGCATCCACGTGGCAAGTTTCTCTACTTGGGACCTTATATTATGTCAAAGAAATTGATGTTTATGTGGTTAAGGGTAAGGCTGGCCAGAAGATTGCCACTTAAATGTTCCATAGATACACGACCTGATAAAAACCTAGAATGTTGTTATCATCTATAGTGACTACATATATTCCAAAAATACATATCTCTTTGTATTATATTCTGACAGGAAAATAGCTACCATATTATCAGTATGGTATATGAAATATGGAAGATGGAATATCTTTGGAAACTGAATTTTAGGTAAAAGGAAAACTATAGTTTGGTCTAACTGTTGAATAAGGAATCCATTTGCTGAGAGAGTAAATATGTATCAAAAAAGAATTAAGAAACAACTCTGACAATTATATGAATATTGTCTTCCTTTCACCATAGTTCTTCTTAATTTATATTCATATATTGAAAATGTTGCACATTTGTGGAATGTTTGTTACTCAAACAGAAAGTTCTAATTACTTTTGTTATTTAAGGGAAAGATGAGAGCCAGGTGTGATGGCACAGGCCTTTAATCCCAGCACCTAAGAGGCAGTGGCGGGTAGATCATTATGACTTTGAGACCAACTTGGTCTACAAAGTGAGTACCAGAACACCAATGGCTGTCACACAGAGAAATTCTGTTTCAAATATCCCCCCTCAAAAAAAAGTTATGTGAGGAGAGACATGAAAAATAGCTTAGATTAAGGTATACAGATTATTGTAGTATCCTACTGGGTTTTTCTGTATATCATATACAACACATTCATCCAAGTTTGGATGCTGACAATTAGAAGGGAGTAGAGTTCAGCATTACCACAAGCTACAGGGAACCAACCACTGAAATTATAAAATTGGCCTGCTTGTTGTCTTTTGCATGCCCAGTCCTTCTCTCTCTTACCTGTTTGTGTATATGGTGAGCCACTGAGTGTGGCCTCCTATGATTCTTCACTCACATTCATGCCTTAACTTACTTAGTCAGCCATACACTCTAAGTCCTTTTCTTTAAACCTATCATGTTGTAAACACTCTCTCATGTTGTGTGAAAGGAAAGTCAGTAAGAACTCAGCTTTCAAAGTAGATGAATGGCATGGATAGCAAATGAATATGAAAAAATAAGAAAAAACAAAACAACCTTTCAAAATATATGAGGTGATGCTTAAAAAAAAAAAAAAAATGGAAAGTTACCATGAAACAGAAAAACCTTAAGCAGCAGCATCCAAATTCTCAAGTACAATAAACACATGGTGTCATAATCTAATCTATATGCTAATATTTTAAACTCCATATGCTTGCTAGCATTGAAGAAGCCCAAAGAGGTTAGAATAGATCATTTATTGGGTAACTGAACATGAAATCATCATCATCAATCACCATCATTTTGTTAGAGGTGGTTGGATTACAGATGTACAGACTTGTCTCTTTATCATAGATTACACATTTAGTATGTAAGGTTTCTATATAATACCTTTAAACAACATGTAACTCTGGAGCCAAGCTACTGGTTTGAAAACCAACTGCTATGCTTAGTGGTATGATATTACATTAAATTATTTTGCATCAATTTGTTCATCTATAAAATTAAAACCAGTAGCTACTTTTAAATGTCATTGAGAAGACTAAATAAGAAGCCTATGTAAAATATCCAGAACTATCTTTGGTACATAACAAGAACAAAGCATTTTTAGCTATTAAGGCAGTAAGCAGTACACTTTTTTTATGCATATAACTTTAATTATAACTTATAAAATGAATAACATTATCCCCATTTAAAACATGATAAATCTGCAGCATGAGGATTTAAAGCTGGAGTCACAAATCAACTTATACTTCGAATATTCAGAAAGGATAGAATTGAGTGGCACATTTCCATTACTTGGCCTCACAGTCTACTATGAGTGTTTCAGAAGAGACAAATTAGAACCACCAACTGACCAGGACATGTCAGATTCAACAAAGAGCAAGATGTCAAATAAAGTAATACTACTTTTTAAAATAATCCAACCATCTAAACTTTAAGAGACAAACAGAAGTTATTCCTGAAAATACTACCACCTTTCAGAGAAGGTGAGGGTAGACCCTCCTCAGCACACAGCTGGGCCTGCATGAACACACCACAAACAAAAACAGTGTTGGGACACATGATGCCCACACTTAGGAACAACTTAGTGAAGTTGCCCACCCAATACTGTTCTCCAAGAAGTACCTTCAGTTCCTCAAGCTACAGAGCTGTGTGGGTAACACAAAGCATAAAAAAAAGGAAAATGCACTTGGGAGCCATTCATGGCTCACTGGTATAAACTATGCTGTGATCTTAGCCAAAATATAGGAAGTTAAGCTTTTCACTGGTAAACAACAAAACAAAGCTTGAAAAGCCATCTGTAACAATAGACATTAAAGGAGCAGCTGGAGGGGCAGGGTGTGTTTTTCCTTATAAGTAAGTACATGTATGTTTTTAAAAACATGCTTGGGGGCAAGATGTGTTTTTCTTTATAAATACATGTGTGGTTTTAAATACATGTTGGGGTTATAAAGTCATTACTGTCCTCAGAATTTCATACTGCAGCTTATGATTTGCTTCATAGATTATCCATTCCATTTCTTCAGTTCTCTCCACATTTACTATTTACAAAAAAAAAAAAAAAAGGAAAAACACTCATTCCTAGTATTTTTATCCTTTTAAATGCCAATCTATCATCTTCAGTGTTTCCTGTTTTCTCCCTGCCATTTGGAGCTATTCTTCCTATAGTATCGAGCAGCTAGACACTGCTCTAAGCCATTTTCATAAGGTAATCCAATTTGTCTTCACATTTATAAGTGGCAGGGTTGCATTACTGGCTAAATTTTAAGGTTTAAAGACAAATATAAAAATTAACAAGTTACAGGTTCTAGAATGGCAATCAGAACTATGTAACTGTCAAGTAAGGCTCTTAACTGTGCTTTGTTTCTCTATATTCTTTCTTCTACTCATCCATTATTTATTCTTCAAGTTTAAATCAAAAGTAAGTATTTTACAATCATGTAATTTGCACATGAAAATTTTGGCCTCCTCTAACAACAAGCTGTTCTTCCTGGTACCTGACATCTATTGATAACAGGGTCCATGCAGATGATGATGCTGCACATGAATCATCTAACATATGATGCTATTATAAGGCTTACCTTGACTTCATATCAAGGGCCATAGCAAAACAGTTATAGTGAAATGGCTCAGTAAGTAAATGCACCAGTTCCTAAGCCTTGACCACTCCAGAACTCACACATACACCCACATAAATGAGTAAATAAATATAAGAAACAAAACTATTGGGCTAGTAAAAAATTCACCTTCACATAACTTGGCTCTTCATAGAATGCACATCAGATACAATCCCATTACCTATCAAATGGAACAGTAGACATGGGTTCAAAAGACTAGTAATGACTATAGGTTCTCACGCCTATTAGATCCACAGTCATCAGTGGCTGCATTGGCTCCTGCCTGAACTTAGCTGCTAATGAGAGGATTATTGGGAGTATCTGTCACTCTAATTCTTTGCAAGTCAAACGAAAGGTCATAAGTTCACATTTGCTTAACACGAGAAACGTTTCAGATGCTACTGTATCACTATTTATATAAAACTGACATCAATTAGAAGTCAATGATCACAGCACACTATACTCCAAATATAGTCTATTTTAAGTAGTATTAACTGCTCAATTAATATAGATGCTCAATGAGTATCATGCATTGTTCATTATTCACTAATAAAAAAAGTTTTCTGAAATATCTTACAACCAGGAGCTTTAAAAACTAAACCAGAATGTTATAAGTAGTAGAGGAAAATATTTTTCTTCCATCCTTATTTGGAACAACTCTATCTTGTAGGAAACATTTACAGATTGGAACAGAGACCATTTCTTAATTTTTCTGGGATGATTTTAGTTTCTACAGAAACTATTCAGTTCTCTCCAACACAGGCTTGAAGCCATTTCCCTTCTCTGTGCCAAGTAATCTCATTTGCTATGTTCTTTTGCAAATATTTTCTTCAATTATGATTTTTGTCCCTTTAGTTCTACCTGTAACAAGCTACTCACTTTTACATTGCATTGAGAGTTCTCAACTATGGTCAAAGTTATTTTGGGACTATGTAAGAGTTTCAACTTGAAGATGTGAAATTATCTTGCTCTTAGATCTACTGAAAGTATTGCCTATTTTCTTTTTAGGCCATGCACAGAATTTAATGATGTGTGCTGCCTCCAACATTGTACAGCATGAGAGAAGGAAACACCTGGACTCCTGTATCTCTCACCCATTGACAGACTGGCCAAAACTGGTAATTCAGAGGATAGTTCATCCTGTCTAAATGAAATTTATATATATATATATATATATATATATATATATATATATATAAAATCTCCTCATTAAAAAAAATACTGCAAAGAAAAGTCAGTTCCTACTTCATATACAGTAACTGGTACGCACTTCAGTCATTCAATCATATTGAACTGACAAATGCACTGAGTTTCTTTTACTGCTTGTTTAAATTGTTTTGATGTTTTTTTTTATTGCTATGATTATTGTTCTTTGAAACAGGGTCTCAACTAGCCTAGGTGGACCTGAAACCTACTACCTCCACCTTCCGAGCACTAGAATTAGAGGACCATGCTACCACACCTGACAACTGAATGATGTTTCAGGGCACTGGAAATAAAGTAATAACCAAAACCATACACATGATTTTGTACCAGAGAGAGAATATAAGATGAAAAATGAATATAGTACAAATAGTGTTTTTCATAAGGTTCAGTGATGAAGGGTAGATGCATCATGCAGTTTTAAATAGTAGGTCTACAGAATCTTTCACTGACCAAGTAAAATATGAATAAAAATCTGAAAGAATGTTGTAGGCAAGAGGACTCAAGGCAAAGAGACATGATGTAGCTTGCCTAAGGAAACAGTGAAAAGAACATTCAAACAGGGCTACAACAAGCTTAGTGGGGAAAGAATTGGACAAGGAGGCAGGAGGAAGATAGCTAGCAAATGAACCCATACTTTAACAAAGTTATTCAGACTATCATTCAAATTCTAGCTTTGTTATGTGAGCAGTATACCCTGACTGATTCTGACCAGAGAAGTCAAATAACTAGAGTTATATAGGTAGGTACATGACAGAAGGTAAAGAGATAATAGATAGATGATAGAAAGTCAGAGAGGTAGGTAGTTAGACAGATAGATAGAGGATAGATGGATGATATGTGGGTATGTATACATATATATGTATATAATATATATATAATTGATTGATAAATGATAGACATGTGTGTGAAACAAAGACTAAAATTGGTGTGTTTAAATCTTGAAAGTGAAAACCATCCTATTCAAAAGAGTGTCAAACTTTAGAAAACTACATTTTCAATATGGAAAGAGCACAGATTTAATTTTACATATACCATTATCTATTGAAAACCAGTCAGGCTGTTTGGGGTTGTAGCTCCATAAATGACACTAGAGGTGTATATATACTGTACAGTACATATAAACATTAGTAATGACATGTATTTATATAATACTTAGTACTAAATTAGAAGAGACTAGCAATTAATTTATCATGGACACATTAAAGAAACAACCACCACAACAGACTGTCCTTTGAAAGTTTATGGAATTTGGAGCAACTGAAAACCAATGAACATGGACTAAAATTCCAGAAAAATGAAAGGATATGCGATGACTTAATCAGAGGATGAAGAAACATTGCTTAGGTGACCAAGCCCAGCACATATAACTGAGTTTCTAGTGATGTGGGCACACACAATTGAACTTTGGATTTAATAACCTGAATAGTAAAAAAAAAAAAAAAAAAAAAAAAAAAAAGAAGAAGATAAATGACTAATGAGAACCACCAATGGGCTTGAAAGCAAGTGGATGGAGAAAAATATCCATAAACCTGATTACAAAATCTTCCCCTCTACTGAAGGTTCCTTTACTGAAGGAATAATCCCAGTTGGTGGTGCTATCATTGTAGTTGTGAAAACTTTAAGAAGTAGTAGGGTCTAGCTAGAGGAAGTCGCTCATTGAGTGCTAAAAGACAAACTTTATCCAAGTCTTCTTCTTATGTTTCTACTTCCTGGTTGTCTTGAGATTAACACCTTTTCACCATCATTCTCCCACTGCAGCGATATTTAGCCTCAAATAAGGGCCCAAGGAATGGAAGTCAACAACTATGAAGAAAATAACCATTCTTCATTAAGTTATTAATTCCCACAGGTACTTGTTCCAATGATGAAAAACTAAATAACATAGCTTTTACGATCATAAATATCATAACTGTAAATGAAAACTAAGACAAAGAAAACTACCCATACATAAAAACTGTAGGATTATAGTCTGTATCTACCTTCTAGAATACACACCATTCCCTTAGCTATTAAAGTTATCATCCCACACTGAAATAATTGTTTCCTATACAGTTTAGAATATTTTTTTCATAAAAGTGTTCATCTTGTACACTTGAAATATTATCTAGTTGGCCCTCTCACATTTTTTTCTTTTTAGTCAATCAAATCAAAATATATATTGTTTTGGATAACCTTAATGTGTGTAGAAATACTGTTTTCATAGTGAGTTTTCATCAATAATCCAACTTGTTTCACTCCTTATTTTCAAATTGTTACTAAAACCTATGGCTCTTTATTTCTGAATAAAAACTACCCTTAGGAAAATCTAGGCCTCTGCTAAAGAAAGAGGCCTCAGCTGGAGAGTTCCAGTTTCCAGCGAGATCCCACTATCCTGCAAAACCTTCCCAAGTTTCAGCTCAGCCCATGTCCTCTTCCGCCAGCTATTGGCCAGAGGTGAGTCTGGGCCCAATCAGGGCTGCCTGTCCCCTACAACCTCTCCTCCCCTTCCTGCCCCCCCCCCACTGCCCGAACTGCCTGGGTTGGCCCCTGATCCTGCTGCTACTGTCTCCTGTCCCCATCCAGAGCACCCTTGAAGCTCTGATATGCCCCCACCAATCCCTACGCCAGCCTGCCCCCCCCCACCCTGTGCCCTACCCTAACCAAGGTCCTGCCACTCTGGTTGAGCACTGGGACAGAGGGTGGAGCCAACAGTCCACCCTACTTCAGAGACTTCTGGGAGTAATTCTGAACAAAGGAGACCTGACTATCCCCACGGGACCACCCGTAATTTCCACCTGCTTGGTCTCTCTGACTCCACCTTCAGTCCTCTGCTGGAGTCCTGGGCCCCTCTCAGAGATCCGCCAATCTCTGCAGGACCACTTTGAGTACCTGCTGGGATCTTCTACTGGATCCTCATCCTTGACCCCATCCCTGGGTCCCTGTCTGCAGAGAACCTCCTAGAGAGCTTAGACCAAACAGAGCTACAGATATTGAATCTCAGAACCACATAAGCCCACCAGGAAGTACCATAGAGAGAGGGGGAGACCCCACCAACATCTACTGGAAGAAGCTATGGGAAGAAGGCAATACAAGAAAACACCTAACAACAGAAAGAAAAGCATGACACCACCAGAATCTAGGCAATCTACACCAACTAGAACGGAACACAACAACAAAGCAGAGGAAGCAGAAGGGAACGACTTAAAAATTACCATCATAAAAATGATAGAGGCCCTGAAAGAAGATGTGACAAAATCCCTTAAAGAAATGGAGGAAAAAACAAACAAAAAAGTGGAAGAAATGAACAACTTCTTTAAGGAAAATACATTAAACCAAGAAAAAACAATTAAGCAGGTGAAGGAAACAGTTCAAGACATGAAAATTTAAATAGAGAAAAGAAAGGCAGCACAAACTGAAGGAACGCTGGAAATAGAAAAACTGGGCAAAAAATTGGCAACTACAGACACAAGCATAACCAACAGAATTCAAGAGATGGAAGAGAGAATCTCAGGCGCAGAAGTAAACTAGAAGAAATAGATTCATCGACCAAAGAAAATCATAAATCCAACAAATCCTTAAAACAAAACATCCAGGAAATGTGGAACACCATGAAAAGGCCAAACCTAAGAATAATAGGCATAGATGAAGGTGAAAAAGCCCAGCTCAAAGGTGCAGAAAACATATTCAACAAAATCTTTGAGGAAAACTTTCCAAATCTGAAGTCATCCACCATGACCAAGTAGGCTTCATCCCTGGAATGCAGGGATGGTTTAACATACGAAAATCTATCAACGTGATCCACCATATAAACAAACAGAAAAATAAAAACCATATGATTATCTCCCAAGATGCAGAAAAAGCCTTCGACAAAATTCAACACCCTTTCATGATAAAGGTGTTGGAGAGGTCAGCGATAACAGGAGCATACCTAAACATAATAAGAGCAATATACAGCAAACCAACTGCCAACATCAAACTGAATGGAGAGAAACTTAAGCCAATTCCTCTAAAATCAAAACAAGACAAGGCTGCCCTCTCTCTCTGTATCTCTTCAATATCGTACTAGAAGTTCTAGCTAATTCTATAAGACAACAAAAGGAGATCAAGGGGATCCAAATTGGAAAGGAAGAAGTAAAACTGTCTCCATTTGCAGATGATATGATAGTTTACATAGGCGACCCAATAAACTCTACCAGGGAACTCCTACAGCTTACAAACACCTTCAGCAAACTAGCAGGATACAAGATAAACTCAAAAAAATCAGTAGCCCTAATTTTTTCAGATGCCAAAGAGATAGAGAAAGAAATCAGAGAAATATCACCCTTTACAATAGCCACAAGCAACATAAAGTATCTTGGTGTAAGGTTTACAAAACAAGTAAAAGACTTATAACAAGAACTTTATGGCTCTAAAGAAGAAATTAAAGAAGATACCAGAAAATGGAAAGATCTCCCATGCTCTTGGATAGGTAGGATAAACATAGTAAAAATGGCATTCTTGCCAAAAGCAATCTACAGATACAATACAATCCCCATTAAAATCCCACCACAATTCTTCACCGACCTTGAAAGGATAATAATCAACTTTATATGGAAAAACAAAAGACCCAGGATAGCCAAAACAACCCTATACAATAAAAGAACTTCAGGAGGCTTCACCATTCCTGACTTTAAGCTCTACTACAGAGCTATAGTTCTGAAAACAGCCTGGTTTTGGCATAAAAATTGACAGGTAGACCAATGGAATTGAATTGAAAATCCTGATATTAACCCACACACCTATGAACACCTGATTTTCGACAAAACAGCTAAAATTAGACAATGGGGCGAGGACAGCACCTTCAACAAATGGTGCTGGCATAGTTGGATGAGGGTGTGTAGAAGACGATAGACCCATGTCTGTCGCCATGCACAAAACTCAAGTCCAAATGGATCAAAGACCTCAACATCAATCCAGGCACATTGAACCTCTTAGACTGGGAAAAGACTTTTACCAATTCTATATCCGACAAAGGGCTGATCTCCAAAATATACAAAAACCTCAAGAAACTTGTCAACAAAACACCAAATAACCCTATTAAAAAATGGGGTACAGAACTGAAGAAAGAATTCTCAATAGAGGAAATCAAAAAGGCTGCTCCCCATCCCTAGCTATCTGGGAACTGCAAATAAAAACAACTTTGAGATACCATCTTACTCCTGCCAGAATAGCTAAAATTAGAAACACCAATGATGACTCATGTTGGAGAGGATGTGGAGAAAGGGGAACACTCCTCCACTGCTGGTGTTAGTGCAAACTCATACAGCCATTTTGTAGATCAGTATAGCGGTTCCTCAGGAAAATGGGAATTAGTTTACCACAGGACCCGGCTATCCCCCTCTTAGGCATATACCCAAAGTATTCACATCCATGCAACAAAGACATCTGTTCAACTATGTTCATAACAGCACTATTTGTAATAGCAAGAACCTGGAAGCAACCTAGATGCCCCTCAATTGAAGAATGGATAATGAAGATGTGGCACATCTATACAATGGAATACTACTCTGCAGAAACAAATAATGGTATCTCGAAATTTGCAGGCAAGTGGATGGCACTTGAAGAAACCATCCTGAATGAGGTAATCCAGTCACAAAAAGAGGAACCCAGTATGTACTCACTCATATATGGATTTTAGACCTAGATCAAAGGATCACCAGACTATAATTCACACCACCAGAGGAACTAGGATACAAGGTGTATTCTAAGAGATTCATATAAAGTCTCTCACAGAATTAGTAATGGACAAGTCCCCCAGAGCACAGGGGAAGTGGGGGGGGGCAGCAAATGGAGAGAGAAGTAGGAGAAAACGAAGGGGAGGAAAGGAAAACATGTGCGACCAGGAAGATTTAGCCTGGTTAGGAATAGAAGACAGGAAAGAGAGAGAGAGAACATAAAATAGGGAGCCAATATTGGTTTGAAGATAAAATTGAACCCAAAAAAGGTCTTGAGAACTACAAGACTACTGCCAACTAACAATTTGAGCTTCCATGGAAAGGCTATCATAAATGCCCTTCCTGGAGAATGAGATCAACAACTAACTTATCCATGGAGCCCTCAACTAATGCCTGTTGGAAACAGGAGCAAACACCCATACATAAACTCTGAGTCAAAGTAGAACTCAGATGCAGATGGAGAGGACAAGACCAGGCAGCAGAAACTCATAGAGACAGCTGACCTGAACAAGGAGAAGATAATGGGCCCACAGATTGATAGCTGGGAAGCAAGCATGGGACTGATTCAGGCCCCCCTGAATATGGTTCTCAGCCAGAAGGACTGAGCAGTCTAAGGGACCTCAGAGAGTGGAGCCAGGATGTATCCCTGGTGCACAAAAGGACTTTGTGAACACATCCTCCATGGAGGTATAACTGCCTTAATCTAGAGACAGGAGAGAAGCCCTAGTCCCTACTTCAGATGACCTTCAGACCTACATGACCCCTACTGGATGATATTCCCCTACATTTGGAATTGGGGTGGGGGGATGGGAGGGCAGTTAGAGTGCATGTGAGAGAGCAGAGAGAGTAAAAGGGAGGGAAGGAGGCAAGGAGGAAGGTAGGGAGTGAGGGAGGTTGGTAGGGAGGGAGTGAGGAAGAGGGAACTGGGTTCAACATGTAAAATAATAAATTAAATTTAAAAAAAATGCTTTGACTCCAAAATAAATGTTCAAGGACAAGTTACTGGGAAAAAGAATTTCTATTTTTGTGTCCACAGAAAATGAAAAGATGTGGATTCCTTCCAGTCTAATGTGGTTTGATCAAGTCAGACCACCTGAAACAGAGTACCAGGTGATCCTACATTCAAAACAGCCTGACATACTACAGGCAGGATTTCTGAATCTTCTTCGAATCCCCCATGACAGCGCCCCTTATCAGCAGGAAGTAGTTTGGAAAGAACAACGCCCAAATCCCAAATATTGTCTACACATGTTTGTTTTCATTTAAATGTACTTGGTTATATAAAATAAATAAATAAACTACCCTTAGTATGAAATGTATGAAATGTTCTCAAGCATGATTTTGATATGATGTAAACTAAAGAAAGAGGAAAACTATGATGTCTGTATTTAATAGCAGAGCTATTTAAAAACATACAAATGGGAAAAGTAACATTTAAAATATTTTAAATATTTTGTGAACTTACTAGTGTTTTTTATGGACCTATATGTGTTTCTTAGTAGACATGTTAATACACAGGCAGGAGCTAATGAGAAACTAAAAAAATATTGAACTACTATCATTCAACATACCTCAAAAAATCTACTGAATTACTTAATAATTTTGGAAAGAAGTTATTAAGAAAAGTGATTTATTATTATTCACATGAAAGTTGCACCAAACAAGAAATAAAATATATTAATTATAATAAGAAACCAGTTTCATCAGATCAAATGATGTAACAGTATCAAGATGAGAATATTCACTTATTTTATGAATATAAGTAATAGGTCATTAACTCTTGTAGGACATGGGAAATCATTTTAATATTCTCTAATGCCAACAGATAGTGTAGTATGTGGTAGGATTCAAAATCAGTGTTACTCATCACCAGAGGAACTAGGATACAAGTTGTATTCTAAGAGATTCATATAAAGTCCCTCACAGAACTGGGAAGGGACAAGTCCCCCAGACCTCAGGTATAGTGGGGGAGGACAGCTAATGGAGAGAGAAGTAGGAGAAAATGAGAGGGAGGAGAGGAAGGCATGTGCAACCAGGAGGATTGAGCCTGGTTAGGAATGGAAAATAGGAAAGAGAGAGAGAGACAGAGACAGAGAGAGAGAACATAAAAGAGGGAGCCAATATTGGTTTGAAGATAAAGTTGAACACAAAGAAAGGTCGAGGGAACTACAAGACTGCTCCCAACTAACAATCTCAGCTTCCGTGGAAAGGCTATCATAAATGCCCTTCCCGGAGAGTGAGATCAACAACTAACTTCTCCATGGAGTCCTCAACTAATGCCTGTTGAAAACAGGAGCAAACACCCATACATAAACACTGAGTCAAACTAGAACCCAGAAGCAGATGGAGAGGACAAGACCATGCGGTAGAAGTACATAGAGACAGCTTACCTGAACAAGGAGGAGCTAAGGGCCACTAGACTGATAGCTGGGAAGCCAACAGGGGTCTGACTCGGACCCCCCTGAATATGGGTCTCAGCCAGAAGGTCTGAGCAGTCTAAGAGACCTCAGACAGTGGAGCCAGGATGTATCCCTGGTGCACAAAAGGACTTTGCAAACATATCCCCCATGGAGGGATAACTGCCTTATTCTAGAGATAGGAGAGAAGCCCTAGTCCCTACTTCACAGGACCTGTCAGATCTACATGACCCCAACTGGATGGCATTCCCCTACATATTGTATTGTGGTGGGGGGTTGGGAGGGGAGGGTGTTTAGAGTGCATGGGAGAGGGTAGAGAGGGCAAAAGGGAGGGAAGGAGGGAGGGAGGGCTTGGGGGGAGGGAGGGAGGGAGGGAGAGGGAACTGGGATCGACATGTAAAATAAAAAAAAAAAAAAAAAAAAAAAAAAAAAAAGACGCTTTGACTCCAAAATTTAAGTTGAAGAACAAGTTACTGGGGAAAAGTATTTCTATTTTTGTTTCCACAGAAAATGAAAAGATGTGGATTCCTTCCAGACTAATGTGGTTTGATCACACCAGACCGCCTGAAACAGAGTACAAGCTGATCCTACATTCCAAATAGCTGGACAAAACAGCCCTACAGACTACAGCTAGGATATCTGAATCTTCTTCGAATCCCCCAAGACAGCGCCCCTTACCAGCAGGAAGTAGTTTGGAAAGAACGACGCCCAAATTCCCAAATATTGTGTATAAATGTTTGTTTTCATTTAATTGGACTTTGTTATATAAAATTAAATAAAAAATACTCTATATGTATAAAAAAAAAAAGTTATTTCTCCCTGAATAAACATCTATTCGGCCTAAAAAAAAAAAAACAAAATCAGTGTTACTATGATGGATTAGATAGGTAATTTTTGCACTTCACTACCATTTCATTGAAAAATATGTAAAGCATTGTATTTTGACATAGCCAGAGTATTTAGTGAGTGAATACGTGATGCTGTGACTTGTCATTCAACCATGAGAATAGATCCTTCCAGTCATGGTTAGTTTTTTACACTTTACTATTTTTTTTTCCTGTGTATGGAAAACAATGAAATACACCTGTATTTTTGTAAATAAGAAAGTGTGAGGAATTTAAGTTTGTTTTTAATTTACTAGCAAAGAAAGTGAAGAAACAGGAATGTGAAGAACTATTTAAAAGCAATGACTCTGTCAAATATCCCATACAATGGAATGTTTTGTTGCACTACAATATTACAAAATTTTGTGACATGAAACAAACACACCGATTAGTGCAATGGATGTGCAAAAAGGTTGTGTGTATGGTCGTTAGTCACATAACTTATTTTTTTTCCTCTGACGAAGAATAATATTGAGTTTTTCTTCTTAATGTGTAGAGTCATTTTTACCACATTAGCTGAAATGGTATTCCATTTCACTAATAATATCAGTACCCAGTGTGTTTGATACAGCTTTAAGTGGTTTGTAGAAAAAGACAAATAAAATTCCATGTATAGAATTTTTTTAAGGTCTCAATGGATTCTTTCCTTAAAAAAAAAAAAAACAAAAACTCAGTTTTGAAGCTGATGTCTCTAGCCATCACTGGTCTCAATGAGAATGTTAGGCAGTTTGTAATCTATGTAAATTATTACAAGTCTGCTATTTTCTTCCAATTTTCAAGGAAAAGCAATGGATAAAAAAAAGGAACAGAGATAAAAGAAACAAAACTGGTTTTGAACCTGTCAGATATCTATCTGATCCTCTAATGGCAAAGTTTCCTCAAAAGTAGCATCTTTAAGAAGTGAGAAGACCACTCAGTGAGAAAGTACCTGCAGTGTGAACACCCGAGTTCCCTAGCTCTTTTTCTGAGAACACAAACCTAATCACAGAGTCAGGAGCAGGCAAGGGGAGAGACAGAAACAGAAGGCACCCTGGAACTCACCAGCAGACCAGCTGGGCAGAGAAATCAATGAACTCCAAGGTCTGTGGAGCTAAAAGATTAGGATGAAAGTTTTGAAAAGAAAAAAAAAAATCCATACACTTAAACACGCAAGTGCTCACACCCAAAGGACCTACCTGTTAGGCACCCTCATGTCCATCTGTGAAGGACCAACAATTTCAAAATATTAGATTACAATTTTAAAATAAAATAAGAATTGTAATCAAAATGACAGAGCGATAGCTTTAGGGTGGCACTTCAAAAGTTTGTGCAATCACATTGAATGTTACTGCTGAAGCCAAAGGACTATGATTAAGTTCTTTCTTTCCACCATGCATCGAACATCTACTACAGAACTCTGCTTGATTTTCTGCTAGCTACAACTACCTTACAAGTATTGACACTGCTGTGCAGAGAGGTGAACGGCTCAGCAAGTAAGCACCATCCACATATTTTAAAAGGAGAGTGGTCAACTTGTACCATGATGCTCCAGGCACAAGCAAATAAAAATGAGCACTGAGGACTCCATACACTGCCCTCCATATGGAAAGTATTTATTATAACTTTAGAGCTGTTACTTTCAGAAAGATAAAGTGCTGGTTTCTATACTTTGATATTGACCATCACCTTACAAGTTGGAGAATGCTATCATACCAAGTATCATATCTGTACTTATACAAGGAAGGAGCCGATCTTTGGGGAAATGACTAATGTATCATTATTAAGGATTGAGGAAATAATCAAACAAGGATGGACACAGATACATATACTCCAAGAGTGCCATATATGTTGCTGAGAAAAAGGTACATTGGAAGAGGCTTGAATCAAAATTGAAATACGATAATCAAAATTCAATGAGAATGTCATTCTCAAGGAGACAGGATCTATTTAAATATATTTTACATGTGACCCTTAAAATTTATGTATAGCAAACACATCCATTTTTTTGTATTTTTTTTTATTTTACATGTTGATCCCAGTTCCCTCTCCCTCCCTCCCTCCCTTTCACCCTCTCTCCCCCTCACAGGCACACTGACCACCCTCCCCTCCCATCCCCCCACCCCAATTCCACATGTAGGGCAATGCCATCCAGGTGGGGCCATGTAAATCTGTAAAGTCATTTGAAGTAGGGACTAGGACTTCTCTCCTGTCTCTAGATTAAGGGAGTATCTCTCCATGGGGGATGTGTCCACAAGGTCCTTTTGTGCACCAGAAATACATCCTGGTTCCACTGTCTGAGGTCCCTTAGATTGCTCAGTCCTTCTAGCTGAGACCCATATTCATTGGGGCCTGAGTCAGTCCCATGCTGGATTCCCAGCTATCAGTCTGGGGGCCCATTAGCAACTCCTTGTTCTGGTCAACTGTCTCTATGTGTTTCTGCAACCTGGTCTTATCCTCTCCGTCTGCATCTGAGTTCTAGTTCCAGTCAGTGTTTAGGTATGGGTGTTTGCTTCTGTTTCCAACAGGTACTAGATGAGGGCTCCATGATGGTGGATAAGTTACTTGTTGATCCCACCATCCTGGAAGGGCATTTATGGTAGTCTTTCCACTTTGCTCAAATTGTTAGTTTGTGGCAGTCTTGTAGGTCTCTAGACCTTTCTTTAGGTTCAGTTTTTTTCTTCAAACCAATAATGGCTCCCTCTTTTATGTTCATTCTCTCTCTCTGTCTCTCTCACTTCTGTCTTCTATTCCTACTCTGACTCAATCTTCCAAGTCGCACGTGCTTTCTTCTCCTCTTCTCTTCTACTTCTCTCTCCATTCACTATGCCCCCACACATGTTCTCTGGGGGACATGTCCCTTCTGCCTTCTCTGAGGGACTTTATATGAATCTTTTAGAATACACTTTGTATCCTAGTTCCTCGTCTAAAATCCATATATGAGCGAGTACATACCATGTTCCTGTTTTTGTGACTGGGTTACATAATTCAGGATGGTTTCTTCAAGTGCCATCCTCTTGCCTGCCAATTTCAAGATTCAATTTTTTTTTTTTTTTTTTTTTTTTTTGCAGAGTAGTATTCCATTGTGTAGATGTGCCACATTTTCTTTATCCATTCTTCAGTTGAGTGGCATCTAGGTTGCTTGCAGGTTCTTGCTATTACAAATAATGCTGCTATGGCTGTTTTTGAGTATGTTGGTTGTTTTACATTTTCATGGTATAATGTTTTAAACCAGTTAATTAACTGATCGATTAATCATTTTTACAATACAGAGTGTTGAATTGAGAACTTGTACATGATAACAGCTACTGTGCTAAGTTGTGTTCCTGGACACTTGTTTTTTTTCTTTCAGGCAGTTAATAACTAAATTACTTAATTTGGGATGTAATTTGCTTTGTGGTCCAAGCAGGCTTTAACCCGTGATTCTCCAGTTTTAAACTCTTGAGATGATTCTAAGACTGTATCTTAAGGTTGGACTATTTCAAGTAATTAAGCTTTTATTGTTTTCTCTTTTAATTATTATATAATAATAACTAAATTTTGGAGGATAGTTCTCAATATGTAGCCTAGCCTGCCTTTGCATTCCCAACCTTCTGCCTCATCCTCCAAAGCACTAGAATTACAGACCTTTATCACCATACAAAGCTTATGATTACTGAGGCATTAAGCCTCTCCTTTCCTAAGTGTTAGGGCTTGGTTCTGGGTAAGGTTAATCACACCATAATACACATTTCCTTTAAAACTTTAGTCAAGTTCACATTTCTGAGGGTCCCATCTCTCTCTATTAAGTGGCATATATTAGTGCCTGACTTTTGGTTTTTGTTAGAGTTAAACATTACTAAGTGTCATATAAAGTAGTAAAAACCAAAGTTCTACTTCATTATTGCTATTAAAGTTTCTGATCCATAGGACTTTGTCCTGTGTAATACACATCATTGTGCCTTGTCAATAATACTCATCTGCTTAATGAATCAAAGCAGAATTGAATGACCTTCAGGAAAGGCTTTTCATCCAGCTCCATGTACCTTCTCATCCCTGAGTTAGCCACTGAATACTTAAAGGTGCCCCAATCCTTTCATTTATCTTACAGATTATTAATTTGTGTACAACTAGAAGCAGGACTGTGACTTAAGTGTCAATCAGCCAATAATATATTTACTTATGTACAATGATCACTAAATTCACAAATATATATTAAGTTCTCCCGCAGGGGTTACATGACGTAGAAAGAATCTCAGACAGGCAGCAAAGAAAAAATTAAACAGTTTAATAATATCACTTGGAGAAAACAATTAAAATAAGTATAACAATTAAAATAAAGGCCGCCGGATACTGTTCAGACATGGCCAAGTCCAAGAACCACAACACACACAACCAATCCCGGAAATGGCACAGAAATGGCATCAAGAAACCCCGATCCCAAAGATACGAATCTCTTAAGGGGGTTGACCCCAAGTTCCTGAGGAACATGCGCTTTGCCAAGAAACACAACAAGAAAGGCCTGAAGAAGACGCAGGCAAAAAACGCCAAGGCAGTGAGTGCATGCGCAGAGGACATCAAAGCTCTTGTGAAGCCCAAGGTGGTAAAACCCAAGATGCCAAAGGGTCCTGGCTGCAAACTCAGCCATCTGGCTTTCATCACTCACCCCAAGCTTGAGAAGAAGATTAGAAACTATATGGCCAAGGGTCATAGGCTCTGCCAACCAAAGCCCAAGTTCAAACCAAGGTAGAGGCCTCGGCTCCATCTAAGGCCCAGGCTGCATCTCCAGTTCAGGCTTCCAAAGGCGCCAAGGCCCCATAGAAATGGTTTATGCCACTGTGAAGACAAATAGACTGGTGTGACACATCTACACACTATCTGCAGATGACCTGTGCCCTATGCTGTTTTTACAAATAAACTTGAGGCAAGATCTGTTAAAAAAAATTAAAATAAGTATAAATGGGTATTTTCCAGTTAGTTCAGCCATTACTGTTTATTTTAAGGCTTAAAATATTTACAGAAAATTAGTGCTGACATATAGGAAGTTTGAAGTCTCTGAAAAGGGTTTTCTTCTCCAAAGCATGCTGCTGGAATTTTTTTTGTAGACAAATCAAGACTTTAATAGTAATTGTCTTGGCAGAAGTCTAACCCTGAGCACAGTGATGCAGGACTCCTTCTGTTATTGCTAATTACTACCTTGTACATGCAGGCATCCAGTGATCTCAGTGCAAAGTTATGAACTGAAAATATTCACAGCGTTAGTACCCAGACTTGCAGTGTAACATGACTAAACAAGAACTTTGTCTTTCCATGTGTTTGGCCCTAGTTTAAAAAAAAATCTCTTTTTGGAATCTTTTATGGTCTAGTTTCTCCACATAGGGACCCAGGCACTGGAACTCTCCACACAGGCATTACTTGCTACTTTTGATAAAGTGACTCAGATGGTTCATGCTTTCATTTACTCATATATTGTTTTGTATGAGCAAATATATGTACATATTCTACATTAACATGAGATAAATTTCACACAGTTCTGCATGTGTGTGCAATTATAATGCACACAAATCTCTCTATATAGGTAATATATATGTGTGTGTGTGTGTGTATGTGTGCGTGTGTATATGTGTACATACCATTTTTATTTTCTTTTCTTAAATTGTTGCAGGACAGGATCCTATATTGTAGCCCACACTGACCCTGGACTTAGTTTGTAGTTCAGGGTAGCCACAAACTCATGAGAATCCTCCTGCCTCAGCTTCCCTAGTATTGAGAGACTGAGGCATAATCCTTGTCTTTTTGTAAGATGTTTTAAATTCATGCCCTGTGGAAAGTGTTTGTTTTAATAGTTGTTTTGATATTCACCGATTGATGTGACTTAAAAAAAAACAATATGTACTAAAGTGACCAAGGATGTATTAATAAACAGGCCTCAAGTGCCATCATATTTACCTAGGCAGTTTCAAATTAGGTATTTACTATGTGAATCATCTCTAATTTTGAGAACAAAAGGGAAGCCAATTATACTGATTTCCCACAGCCATTATTTCAGTGTCTAAATTGAATTTTAATTTTTAGTTTGTTCAAACCCTAACAAACAAGGAGGGAATTTGGTGTGCTATATTACTAAATATATTTAGTAAAACACTCTAGATACTTTTGTTTTTCACAGATGTTTTTGATAACAGTGTTGGAGTTTGTGATACTAACTTGGAAAAGCTGTTTGTATTTGTTTGTTTATTTGCTTATTAATTACTGTAGAAAGGAAAAGTATCAAGATTGAAATAAAAAAACACAGTTCAGAAATGCTAAATAGTATCTGTAACATATTAATATAATGTTGCTATTAGAAGAACAGTACAATCTAAGGATAAACGAGAATGAGAGGAGAGATTGTTTATTTTATTTTCTATTCTGTCTAGAAAGAAAGAAGGAAAGCATAGAAGGATTTTGGCAGTTTTAGAGGTGTGACAATAAGCGTATACCTATGATTCACCATTTACTCCCTTATTCCTACCTCATAAGGCTTTGTGTGTATGTGTGTGTATGAGTTTGTGCTTTAGTGACCTGAATGGAACATAACCTTTGAACTCTAGCTCAATAGGGTACTGTAAGTGATGTAAAATTTTCAAAATTATTAATCAGGTATGTGAATAATCTGCCCATTGCCTCTGGGTTCAAAGAGGCCAGGACAGTAGGTTCTGAAGAAATTAGCATGATTTATGAGTAGTTCAAAGTCATATTCATTTCAATTTATCAGCATGACCTTGCTGTGATTCCTTTTAAAAACTCTAGAGTTCACCTTGAATCTGTGTCTTGCTTTGGTTGGAAAAGTTGCATAGTTCCAAGGCTTCTTTTTTCTTTTCAGTTTACATTCGCTACAGCAGATCAGTCTCTAGTTTCGACTTTCCAATCACTCGTAGTCTGAATTGATCAGAATGTTTAAGGTCATTGGACCAGAATAATTTGTCCTTGCCTCCTTTGTTAAGGTCCTTCCGAGTCAGAGCATGAAGACTAGATCCCTTTTGTGAAATTTGCAATATGCAAACTTCTTTTGTAATATTAATGCTCTATATTCTGGGGAATGGCACATGAGGAATTTAACTAATATTCAAAGTTTTATCTTAAAATTTGGCCCTTCAAAAATGGATGGAGATTAAGCCAGGGTAGGAATAGAAGACACAAGAGATACATAGAGAGAGAGAGAGAGAGAGAGAGAGAGAGAGAGAGAGAGAGAGAGAATGAACATAAAAGAGGGAGCCATTATTGGTTTGAAGAAAAAAACTGAACCTAAAGAAAGGTCTAGAGACCTACAAGACTGCCACAAACTAACAATTTGAGCAAAGTGGAAAGACTACCATAAATGCCCTTCCAGGATGGTGGGATCAACAAGTAACTTATCCACCATCATGGAGCCCTCATCTAGTACCTGTTGGAAACAGAAGCAAACACCCATACCTAAACACTGACTGGAACTAGAACTCAGATGCAGACGGAGAGGATAAGACCAGGTTGCAGAAACACATAGAGACAGTTGACCAGAACAAGGAGTTGCTAATGGGCCCCCAGACTGATAGCTGGGAATCCAGCATGGGACTGACTCAGGCCCCAATGAATATGGGTCTCAGCTAGAAGGACTGAGCAATCTAAGGGACCTCAGACAGTGGAACCAGGATGTATTTCTGGTGCACAAAAGGACCTTGTGGACACATCCCCCATGGAGAGATACTCCCTTAATCTAGAGACAGGAGAGAAGTCCTAGTCCCTACTTCAAATGACTTTACAGATTTACATGGCCCCACCTGGATGGCATTGCCCTACATGTGGAATTGGGGTGGGGGGATGGGAGGGGAGGGTGGTCAGGGTGCAGGTGAGGGGGAAGAGAGGTTAAGAGGGAGGTAGAGAGGGTGGGAGGGAGGGAAGGAGGGAGAGAAGAAGGGATGGAGAGGGAACTGGGATGGACATGTAAAATAAAACAAACAAACAAACAAATAAACAGTCATTGCTATTGTCCACTCAACATTTTGATGTAATTATCATAGATGCTGCTTCCACAAAATTCCTCTTCTTAGCCTTCAGTCTGCTCTGTTGCTTTTAAGGGTAGCACTGTACATGTTGAACAGAGAACCTAAGAACTTGTCATAAAAACATTACTTCACCAATGATAACATGTTTTTAACTGCATACAATAAGATAGGTAAGATAGATAAATAAAAGTCTCTATTTCAAATAATCATTCTCACATTAACTTACAAATGTGAAATTCTTTGAAAATATATGAAGAATATGGTAAAAATAAGAATTAAAAGCCCAGGATTTTTTTCTTTTTTAAATCTCATTTGAGTAATTACTTTGGCACTGGGGGCAGATTTCTCTACTTCTTCAAATACATTTACCTAACTGCTACAGTAATAGTCACAGAAATACTCAAAAAAAAATTAAGCACTGAATATTAAAAGGTAGATTTATCAGCTTATCAAGCCTTCCAGTTTATGGGACACTATCTATTAAAATGATACAGTCATGATTTACCTAGGTATTTAAAATCATTATTATATCTGCCATATTTTATACTTGTGACTAGCCCTTTCTCATATTCTAGCTTCTACATTATAGAAATTTATTTTTATTCATTAAGTAACCTTAATTCTGCATTGTAAAATTTAATTTGACTACTATACTTCCATATCCAAAAGAATGGAAGCTCCGCTGATGTATTTTGGAAATGCACATGTGTCTGCAATGATTCTAGGGTGCTTTTTAGGACAAGCCACACCTTTTCCCTCTGCAACTCTGCTTTGTGCTAATCAAGAATATGCATTGTATGATATGATTGAGGAAGTCTTAGAAAAATATTTACAGGATGTTTAAAAGTCAGAATGCCTTGTCCTAAGAAAAAAATTACACAAAGAAGAACAAATGCTTCCCTTCCCACCCACAAATTGTCCTTGCAATAATTTTGAATTTTCTGACATAATTATATGCAAAAGAAACCTCAACCACATGGAAAAATATTCACAGCATAACAATTTTTATTACAAACCTTTATATGTGCACACACAAAAAAAATAACTGTATTTTGATCTGGGTTATGTTTAATTTTATGAGGCATTTTTGTCTTTATAATTTTATTTCTCTGTGTATGTGTGTGTACGTATATGTGTGCTGGTGTGTCTGTGTGTGGAAACATGCATATACCACATGTTCTATGAGAGTCAGAGGAAAAACTTGGTTGTCAGACTTCATTTGAGAAAGTGTCTTTGTTCTTTCCTGCTGCTTGCAGCGAGCTTGCTGGCCTGGGAGTTTCCAAGGATTCTCCTGAATTGGCCTCCTACCTTAGGGTTGCTGGCATCACCAGTACCTATTACTGCGCCAACATTAAAAATTAAGAGAGTTTCTGGGACCCATACATAGATCTTCCTATGTTGGTTTCTTATTTTTCATCTATGTAAGGAGTACAGGTTTTTCTGCCCACTGCCGCTGGTCTTGTCCCGCCGCCGCGCCAGCCCCAAATAACACACAGAGACTCTGTATTTGATATTATACTGTTGGCCAGGTACTAGTTTCTTATTGGCTAGCTCTGTCTTAAGTATTAACCCATTTCTGCTGATCTATGTATTTTCACATGGCCTTCTCTTACCGGGGAGGTGGCTGGCGTCCAGCTCTCTCCAGACTCTCCATCTTGACTCCTCCTTACTATTTCCTCCTTGTCTCCTAGTACCTCCTATCTTCCTTTCCTAATGGCCAACAGTGCTTTATTTATTAACCAGTATGAGAAACATATACAGAATGACATCTCCCATCACATCTATCCTTCCATTTTAACTTCAGAACAATACCACAAAGAAAAAAAAATGGTATTCTCTACATTTGCATACAGAGACACACTTTCAAATCAGCATAATTACTTTTAATGAATGATAGATAAGAAATGAGTTATTAGGGATCCAAAAAGATGGCCCTGTGGACTCATACATTAGGAACTGACTGTGGGTCCCTCCCACCCAGGAGAATGTGGAATCTGGGTTCAGTGGTGGAGACAGGGGAGTCACTGACCAGCAAGCCCAGTGAAAGGATGATCCCATGATCATTCAGAGACCTGTCCATAAAATAAGGCACAGAGCAATTGAGAAGGATACCTGACCTCAACCTCTAGCCTCCACATTGAAAAACACAAGCACTCCTCACCCGCCTTCACACACACAAAAAAAATGATTTATGAGGGTTGGAACAGGTACTTGCAGTCTAATTTGAGAAAAGACAAGCCACTCTGAATATAACCTGCTTAAACAGAAACAACCGTAATGAAGATTCATGCAAGTTTTTAAATCAACAACAAATTACACCAAGTTGCCTTTTTATCATGACAGAAACAAGTTCTCTAGACATAAGATTCATAATAATGGGTCAGTGAAGAAAGATTAAATAGGCCAAGGTGGCTACTCTTGTATATTTGAATCTGAATTAAGGGACAACAGATTTGAACATTTTTGCTCATGGAAAGTCCAACATTTTTATAATTCTCAGATTATTAAAATATGAAGCATGTGATAGGCAATTTTCACTGAAAAGGCTCACTACTTCTCCGGGGACTTCCAAGTGTAAATGTTGAGATATAACACTACCTTGCATATATGGTAGTCATTGTCTAAAATTAGAAAGATTTAGATATTATTGTATCCTTATCATTCAAAACAGTACTCTAAGCAGTTGTAAGATACTCAAAAGAGGAATGCTGTGCTATAACACAGTGTGCTCTAATATTTAGATAATACACTGAATGATACCCACTTTCCTAAAACACTTTCCTATTCATCGTCCTAGAAAGTCACTTTTACTTGAGAGGAGGATCAAATATATGACTCCCTAACTGCTAACAGGAAAAATAACTATACATTCTTTTATTTCTAAAGCAAGAAATTTTCACTTGGGTAGAAGGGTGACACATAAAAAGTCAGGATAGCACCCATACCATTTGAAATGCTTGAGGTTTCTAATATGTTTGTTTTATTCACGGTGCTGGAAAAATTGACACTCACAAACATATCATCCACTTACAACAAACCACAGTTCAGCAAGTATATGACCCTATGGCACCTCCAAACAGCTACAAAAAGCTATCATGCTCTTCAAAAAATTTTGCTATTTCTGGAAATGTTCCTTTATATGACTTAATTTGGAACTCTTTTAATCCTTCATTTTCCTAACTGGGTCTTCTCAGAGTGGTCCAAATCCTGTTTTTACTTTGTTTGCTGCTCAATCCTACATATAATTATTTTATTCTGAATAATATAATCTATAACACACTGAGATTGATTTTATATGGTTTATGAGATGACCATAACTATCAAAATTCATTAGGACCACATATCCTCCAATTCTGAAACTAAAGCCTAAGGTTAAGGTGACTTTAATTCCCATACATACCTGACTCTCACGTAGCCTCCCTGCTGCTGAACTTAGCTTGTTTGTGTATTTCTCCCATGAGTCAATATTCCCTGAGCACAGGACTTCATGCATTTAGTATGCAGTGAGTTCTCTATCATGTTTCATGGATGAATAAAAAGCCTCCATCCATAAACACATTAGCTGTTCCTAACCCACCATGTTGCAGCAGCATAACCCATCATAGGGTTTCTGGAATTGAAAGAAAAAATAAGGTCCCATAAGCTTCTTTGTAACTTGGAAGAATTTTATAGATTACACAAACCAATATTGGAACCCGTTTCAGAAATATAACTCCTTACTACCAAATAAATTTTCTTCAGGTGAAGAAATACAGTCTTTGGTGTCTTTGTTCTAGTCATTAATACAATGATGAACATTCATAAACCAGCAGAGAAAATCCAAATATGCAGTATGCTAGAAGAACTTTTTCTCCATTAGTTTTTATAACCACATAGAAAATTAAACAACATATATGTAACGCTGATGAGTTTTTGCCATGAAGTCAATATGAGCTTTCTGTTTGCCTTAAAAAACATTTTTTTATGAAACAAAACTCAATAAATTAAATGTGTAAGAACTCAATCAACATTACAGCCAATAAAACAATTAATTTTTAGAAATAACAAAATATGTAATTATTTAATCATAACAGTTATCAAAATTAAACATAATTTAATTGCTTATTCAGAGTCATTAATTATGTAGAGTTGAAAAATTACACTATTGAAGCAGTCATTTAATCATCAGAGCTAGAAAAAAGTGTCTACATACTAATTCATTATTTCTGCTATGGTCTTGGGAAATTACATCCCATATTTATAATAAAACCAACATAATTATTTTAAGATGCATAACTAATTACATTGGCATGAACCTTTAATATGTTAACAGCATATGAAAAAGTGAAACTTAGAAATATTTAAAAAAAAATAAACGAGACAATAAGACAGAGAAGAACTAAATGAAGTATCTAATTTACATAGCTCTGAAAAAGCATACAATATACATAGCTCTGGTTGGTACACAGTACTCTTGCTTAAATCATTCCAAGACAAATTCCTTCCTTATTGACCACAACAAACTCAAGTATTATTTTCCTCCATCTTTTAATTACTATAAGCATCTTTCAAAGTAAGATGGAAGAAATTGTTCTGTCTCTCCCTCCTAACATTCCTGATGCCAGGAAATACCTACATTTAAAATTTCTCTTCAAGGGAATAGTAGAAAGAATGAGGACTTTTTGGCTGACCTTTGGAGGGACATTATTCAAGGATTCTTAAGCTGCAGAATTACAATTAGTCTCTGACAGTGACTTTTGTTAATCAAGTTTGCGTTTCTTTGAACTTTACAATCCTGTACTTGCGTGCATCTGTTTAACTTCTACTTGCTCAGGCAACACATCAGTTTCACTAAATTATGCAAAGCAACTGTTGGTAATTCTTACACATACATGCACATGGGGAAAGAAGAAAGAAAAGAAAACTGTACCTTCTTTCATTCAAGTGACATTGAAGGAAGTTCTTAAATAAATCTACATTCTCACTGAGTGATGACTGTAGAATAAAAAATTACTCCCCTCAGTGTAGACCACAAACCATAACAACTGCCAGGGGAGGGCATTCTCTGTTCCTATCACTCTTGCATAACATACAAAATACTGATCTCAAAACAATACTTCATAAAGAAGGTCTACCGTCACCAAACCGTTGTATTATTTTATTTATGGATGATACAGAGCACAAATACATCTTGGTGAATTATGGAAATGTTGAAATATGCCTGTCCCAAATATTCCGAGTGACTAAACAAGTACATAAAATGAAGTTATAGGGTCATAAAATAAACGATCAAAATACATAATACAAGAGATAATCTGGGCTAAGCTTTCTCAAAACTTTTTATTTAAACCCAAATTCTTCAGGAAAAAAAAAATTACTGCCTAAGTTTCCATCATCAAATGGGTTATAAATGAAAGTATTAAATTACGTTAAGTCATTTTCTTCGATTATGAGTTTTCATAGGCTTTAAAGAGTTATGATGAATTTGGAAAGCAAGCAATATGTTTTGTTTGTCAAATTTACCTGACTGCAAAAATCTTTAAGTGTAGCTTCTGAGTCTAAAAGTTTTAGAAAAGGATGACCTTGTCCAAACACCGTGATTTATCCATACTAGATGAGTAAAATGGCTTTCCATCGTTACACCATGAGCAAACATAAGAACAAAGACCCTAGCTGCAGCTCATTGCTTTTGATTTGAGTGAAGGCATCTTGCCAGGTAATGCGATTTAAATAGAGAGAGTTTGTAATCATGCAAGGCTCTGTACAGCATGTTGAAATGTTAAGTGCCCAGTTTAGTCCTGCTTGGGGGGAACATCATCTCTTTGTCCAGAATATCGATACAGTATATACTTCCTTCCCCCTACTCAGTATCCACCTTGCAATCAGCTGCCTCTATTATGGTAATTGTGATCAATTGACTTCATGAATCCCACAGGCTAGACTAACTGAATCAGAACGCCTACCATTCCCCTACCATTCATCATATACATATTGGATAATGCTATATTGTCCACATGAAGAGCTATAACTACTATACAATTGGTTCACCAAATAGAAACTGATTATATTCACATGACTTACAGGTTGTTGTTATTTTATTATCAGTTATAGTTACGTTATGCCTGTTTTATACATTACATTTTATCTTAAGTTTGGAGGTGTAGAATAATGATACACATACAATAGGTGGTATAATTAGCCCATTGATTTTATTTTAAAGCAGTGATTCTTGATCAAAGGCAACCCCTATGGGTGCTGAATGACCTTTTCTCAGGGGTTACCTAACACCATCTGAAAACACAGATATTTACACTATGACACACAGCAGTAACACAATTACAGTTACAAAGTAGCAACAAAATAACTTTATTGTTGGGGGTCACTACAACATGAAGAGCTGTATTAAGGAGTCCCAACATCAGGAAAGTTGAGAACCACTGCAGAAAATAGAAGACATGGCTGTACTTGAAATAATTCAAGAAAAAGCACAATAAAAATAAAAGGAAAGTTAAGTTATTAATGATATTTTATAAGACTCCTGAAAGCATAAATGAGAACTATAAGATAAGAAAGCCAGAAATATAGATCCTATTTGTAGTGTTTAAAAGTGAAATGCTTAGCCATAAAGAGGCACTGGACAATCACAGCAAGAGATGAGATCCTGGAAATGGTTAGACAACTAAGATGGGTTAAAACCATGATTGTTTCAATTACTGAAGCACAGTTAATTTCGTGAGGAGAACATTTTGAAACATGTCATGGTACACTATTCTCAAGTGATGAAAACCACATCAGCAATGAAAGGTAGAAGCTACGAATCCAGGTATCAACTGTGTCCGATTCACGGGACTTATCACTGGAATCCTCCAGTGATATGGCATATGGAACTGGTGAAGAATAAATATAGAAGACATGGTCTCCTAAAAGAAAAAAAAAACACTCAGAAACAAAAAACTTTACAGGTAAAGAATTTCTACGGAAAAGAGCCTGAAGTTACCATTACCATAGGAAATGCTTACAAAATTCAAAATCAATATATTGTTTGTTTCCCTCATGTTTGTAATACTGTAATAAATGCCTGCTCATAAACTGTCTCACATCTGAGCAACTTTCAGACTTAATAAGATAAGCATACGTTGGAAATTTAAGCCCAAACTATGAACAAATGCAAAATTAGTACAAAATACTATTATGTAATTCAGGAACTCTACAGCATTCTAGTCCTCTGCAACAACAGTTACCATAAAAATTCTCAGTAGCTCAAGAGAATGCTAATATAGGTCTGCTCCTATCCCACTGACCAGAACATAGCTTGCACACAAAAGTCCCATGGAACAATTTTAAAAAGAGCACTAAAATCCACATTAATATCACTAGTATTTAACCCATGGTTCATAAAGCATTGCTTGTTCTGAGAGACCATTTCAAAACACAGAAAAGACCATTTGTAAAAGATAACCCCTTTATTCTTATTCATGTGTGCCAGAAATCTGAAACTGGAGTGATGTGAAGTATCAAAATAAAGAACGTGTTATGTTAGTGAGCTGTAATGGACTATCACCTGACTGGCATATTGGTGTTTTAAGGTCTCCTGTGATGCGGTATGCATGGCTATGCTCTAGTGTGAAATTAAAAAAATCAGAACTGTAAGAGAGCAGTACTGTAAGACTTAAGAACTGTAAAGAAATGCATTAACATGATGATGGTGGTAATGTTCCCCTTTAGGCAATGGGGTTTATAATATAAAATAGAGCATTCCTCTCTTATTATCATTTCTTTAATTTTACAAGCTCAATAAAGAATATGAATATTGTGAATTCTGGGGTCAGAGAACTTACCCTTTCAAGATGTTCATTTACAAATAACTCTATATGAGAAAGAATGATACTCTTCGCAAAGTATTTTGGTAATACCCGATAAAGCATCCATTATAAATTTCACAACTACCATATCTCTTCCATCTTTACAAACAAATTCCAAACCAAGGCACCAACAACTATGCATAATGACATTTGCTGATATCTTCAACGTAGTAAAATAAGAAAGCAATGAAAAAGTCCAAGTAAAGGGGAATGAATAACTAAATTAGATCTCTCTCTCTCTCTCTCTCACACACACACACACATTTATCTTTGACTATTATGGTACAAAATAAAAATCTATATATACTAACAGACAAAAAATCTTTAAAATAAGTTTTGAAATGTAGAAATTTTATATACAAATTAGAGAACATTCTGTAAAGATGCTAAATTCTTATTTTAAATGAATAAATATCTTAGGTACATTTCATACACATATAACATATATTCATATGTATATATTCCGAATTTATGAATGCATTAGCATTTGTGTGAGTATGAATAGACTAAGAAAAACCCCAGAAAAATAAACATGAAATCACGTAAGACCAATTGCTTGTGGACTATAACACTGGATGTTTATAATTTTTACTTGATAATTAATCTATGGAGTCATGATTTAACATTGTAATAATATATTAAACCCTGCAAAGAAAATTAAAATATAGTACTTTCATGTTACTGAATATTAGTCTTGAAAATATGAAATAAGATATTTTCAAAATTACATTGATTTGATAGTTTATACATTTAACAATATTGTTTTTCAATGAAAATATAAACCAAAAAATGGCATGCACAAAAAGAGGGAAAAATAAGACACGTATATAGTGAATGTGAATGCTATTTTCTTACCATTGCATTCATGAAGTTATCCTTAGAGCATACTATTATAAAATAATCACTATTAAATTTTCCTTTCACATCAGTTAACCATGATTCCTCAAACTAACACAACCACAGTGGTATCATGGACCTCCCAACACATGCTTTAATGGGGATGTGGGGAAGTAGAGAGAAAAGAGGAAAGAGAATGGAGGAATCGAGGGAAGAGAGATTATACAAATGAATAAAACCTAGAGAAAAATCCCAAGGCTCTGGATGTATCACTATTTATAATACATTCACTGTTACTAAACTCTAGTGAAAAAAATAGTTTCAAAAAGGGACTTGTAATATCTGGGGACTCATTTACTTATACGCAATTTTCTCTCTGAAATCCTAATTTTCTCATATACATTTTAATGCTTATTGTTGGCTTTCCCTATATGCATACCTTAAAACTTGAATATTTTACATGATATTGATGTTTAAGTTTTCCCATAAGGAATAATAACAATTCCTAACAGCAATGTTTGAACTCTCCGGAAAGAACATGGGGCCCCATGTCATCATTTCAACTTGACTCAACCTGATGCATCTGGACGACAAACATCACCCTAAAACCGGGTTGAGACTGTTTTGCTTGAGACAGCTCCTGACTAGCTAGCTGTAATGGTGTACCTTCTTATTACACCCTGGCAAGAATTTCAGTTAGAACTCCAGTCAAGCCTTTCCTGCCACACAGTGACTAGCTACATATGTCACAGCTAGTTCTGTCAAGAAATTTGGTTGCTAAAAATTTTCTTCCTACAGTATCCCATGGAGCAATCATCGTCCCATGTCAGCTGGAAGTAATCTTAAGATAACGATGCCCCCTTATACCTACTCTGGGAATTAAAGTATAATATGTATTTTCTTTGAGTTGGTCTTAGTTATTTAGGGTTGGGTATGGAAGGTGATGCTTAGACTCCGGTATCTCTATTAGACAGGGATAAGGTGTGGTTGGGAAAGGTATGGTTTAGATGGGATATAGGTAGATTAGCCTATCTTCTTGTGAATTATTTGAGTAATAGTGAGATATTAGTATTATAATTCTTACATTGTTATAGATTCTTATATGTGGTAACCTATGTAAAATTAAGTTTATATTCCCTTCCTGGAAGAATTGTATCTTATATTTTGTCATATTGTGTAAAATCTTGCCACTTATGATGTTTTATGCACATTATCCTTACCATATTCTATGTATGTATACTTTTACTTATGTTCAAGACATATTGTATATTGATACAATTTAGGATATTTTTATCGTCCTTTGTAGTTCTGCCTCTGGTCTAGACATTTCTACTCTACCTCTGTTTTAGGAATTTACATGTACATATAAGTACATAGTTATATTGCTTAGTTATTTGTCCCTGAGTTACTCTGGGAAGTTTCAATCAGTTTTTTTTTTTTTTTTTTTTTTTTTTTTTTTAGCTAAGTTCCTGAGATTCTTCACCCATGATTCCCTATACCTATGAGATTAGTCAGAAATAGATGCTTCATCTTCACACACTTCATAGACCAGCAGAATATGGCATTTAAATGTTTTAATATTAGTACTCCATTGACATGAGACACTGTTGCTCCTGACAGCACCATGCACTTTCCAGAAAATATGTTGGACACTGTTGTCACCCTTCTGGAGTCCATCCTCGCTTCGGCTAATGGCCTCTTGGGCAAAGAACTGCCCTCACCTCAACGACTGATTTTCCTATGTGCTTTCAGAGATAAACATAGAAGACTGCTGAACCTTGCCAAGTCAGGGTAAGACTGCCTTTCTATCTCCCTGCTTTTGTTGTGGTCTGTCAGGCAATCTTGGTCTAGGCTAAAACTGGCTATTCCAACAATGCTGTGAAACCTTGGGTGACTGTCCAGGCAGCTTGCTGTTTCTGTCCTTGCTGCACCTTTTGGAAGTTGCCCATCTGCACTTCCTGTCTACCCTAGTATTGTTATTTTCCTTCTAAGGTCTTTGATGAGGTTGAAGATTAAACTTCCACAACTATTATTCGCTCTTCCTACTTAGATATATTAGATACTATAATTTAAGCTTTCCAGATTAGGACAACTCTATTGTAAACTCTATTATGCCTACACCCTAGGACTAGAAATGTAGGTCTTAAGTTTGTATGTTCTTGGTTTTCCTTTTCTTAGAGAACACTTGTTAATCACTGTTTTGTATAGTTTTGTATCAAGCCTAAAACTTTTCTTTAGACTAAAAGGGGAATTGTCGTGATATATTTACTTTGTGTGCATCTGTGGCAATGACCACGCCCATTGGGGGAGACAGGGAGACAGGGGCAGAAGTGACCTGGGGGAACTAGGTCTGAGGAAGAACTTGGGAGTGCTCTTTTGCTGGATGGATGCAGATAGGAGAGGATCTGGAGGAAACTGCTAGTGTTCATCTGTTTATGTTGTAAGTTATTTCTCCCTGAATAAACATCTATTTGGCCTATTTGTTTCTCCTGATCCTTATTAAATCACAATAGATATGTAAAATAAGAAAAATAAATAAATAAAAAGAGAGAGAGAAAAAGAGAGGATTTGTGAAAAATAGGCTGGACTACAAGAGTACTACAGTATAAGAAAAAACTCTTAAGAGAAAAGTACTGTTTATTTGTTGCATTTTGTTTACATCAATAGCAACACTTTTCACTCAGCCTAAAAAAAGAGGTAGGGACGCAATGCTTTCCCTCATACCTTTTACTAGGTGCTCAGTATGTCTGGGGCATTTTATTCTATGGTCTTGGAACCACAAAGCTTTAGAGAAAGCTAGTACAAGTGAATGTCTGTTCTGGTGTTTCTGCTCTCCAAAAGTGAGCCAAATTATAACCATCCTATTCCTTGAAGAGAGGGAGGGAGGGGAAAAGAGTGGAGAGAGAGAGAGAGAAAGAAGATAAAAAATGATTCTATGCAAAAGGTATTTTTGAGTGAACTTGAAAATGAAAAACCATGGAATCAGAATGGCCATCCTCTGCTAAGTAGCAAACAGTAAGGTGTGTTTAATAAAAATTATTCTTTGAAAAAAAATAAACAATTCCATTTGAATCAGAGAGTCATGGTTCTGATGCATCTCCTGTCTAAGGTGTAAGCATCAACACTACTTACTACACAGCATTCTGAAGAAAATAGTGCACCTTGAATGGAGTGCTAGATACTCAGAACTACTTGTACTCGCCTCTCTCCAAGGGAACCAGAAACAACTGAAGGGTTTATCCTAAACAGGAATCCAGTAATGCTTTCTCTCCCAAGTTATTTTGATCAAACTGAATGCTTCTTCCTGCCTGAAGAATTCTTGCCAGACACCTCCTCAGAGATTAAGTCAGATAGCAGAAGACTGGCTTCAAAACTCCTGAGCCTCAAATCCCAAGGACAAAGAGGCCTAAGATTGTCCCCTTGGGCTCCATCATCACACAGAGCTGATGCCAAACAGCCAAACCACCCTTGCCAAATCCAGGGGATATAAAAAGGGCAGACAATTTTGTAGTAAGCCATTCAAAACATTTGTACAGATGTATATTGTGACTAGAACAAATTCAAAAGAAAAAATTGGAAAATATGATTTTAAAAAGTGGACTTGTTACTAGCACTTAAAATACACATGAAAATTCTTCCTGGTATGAGAGATTATCTAGTGGGTTGCACTTGGTATTAAAATAGTCAATTCCTGTGAGTTATAAATTATCCTTAAATATTCAAGCTATAGTAAGGGTATAAAACATTCCACTCCTTGGTCAAGCATATGCAACCTATCACCAGCATATCATTATTCTGTTCTTCCATTTCTGAAAATGAAGAGTGGTGGGCATAATATTTGACTTAAAGTTCTAAAATTCCATTCAATGTAAAATAATTCGAATTACATTGTTAACGAAATTGAATTAAAATAAGCACATACTTATCCCATTCTGCAGATCTAAACAAACATGGAAATATGGCATATTTGAAGGTGATATATGTAAAAGAGTTGTATACATATGTTTTTATTGAGCCTGAAAATATGAGGATTGAGTTAAAGTATTCTTCTTTCCCCTTACATTTAGAGAGGGAGGAGGGAGGGAGGGAAAGAGGGAGGGAGAGAAAGAGAGAAGGGGGCAATTTGGAAGTAGATTCTTTTCACTCTATGGATTCCAGGAAGTGGACTTGGGTGGTGAGGTTTGGCAAAAGCCTCATGAACTATCTCATAAGTCCCATTCTTATTACTCTAATATAAACTGATTAGTTCCATGGAATAGGTAGGCTTTTCTGATTTCTTATCCATTTCACTGTTATAATAAGTGTTATAAATATTCTTATAATTGGAAAAAACTAAGATTTTATGTATTCTGATGAAGGATCAGTCATTTATCCATTAGTTAAACTTCATTAATACTCATTGGGTCTACAAGGCTTTTTATAGAACTCCTCAAACTATCACCAGGACTCATAAACTAAGGTTGTGGTGTTGATTAATATGCCTTTCTATGTGTGATAAGGGGGATTATTAGAACACTAAAGTGGTTTTTCTGAGCTCTACATAATATGACATACATTCATATTCTGTTATATTTTCTCAGTTAACCTAGAAATGTTCAGAAGACTTAAGTAACACATATTCATAAATATGTTTGCTAAGTTGCATTTTATGTCTTTATTTTTTATTTAAAGAATAATGTTTTAATGAATGTAAGGCAATTGGCACATGGTATAATGCATACAAAATTGATAAGCACATGGTCTTCAATGTAACAGTGGTTCAACTCATGATTTTTCTCCCTCATGGTGGTGAGAAAACATACTCATACAACTATTCTACTCTACTTTTCACATTCAGTACACTATTTAATACATTATGAAAGATAATACAATCATGGAAGTAGGCTTTTGGACTACACACTTGGCTTAGCTCTAAGATAATAAATTTGTTCATGGGGTACTTAAGGCAGAGTGGGCTAAGCTTTGGCATTCGAGGTATTTGCTGAATTAAGTGGTTTTGAATTGTATTAACAGTTTGTGGTGGATTTTTCAAGATGAAAGCCAATTACAGAGAAACCCAATACTCACAATGCTAAAAAATTAAAAAAAAAAAGACTGTCATAATCATCTGTACTTGTTATCAATATATCTATGCATGTTTGGATCTACACATACATATACATAAGACTTCATGTGAGAATCTATGCAGGTCAGTGCTCTGCCCAAACAACCAAGTCTCTTAAAATGTCAAGGAATCTCCAAGGGAAGAGCTGACTTTTCAAGTCCTGTGTACATGTAACTGTTCACCAGTTAAAGGAAAAACCTGCATCTGATACTCAGTACACAGCAAGTGTCCAAGGAATTCTCATGAGTTGATTTAAATACCCATTTATAGGGATCTCTGTAAAAGGGAGTTGACACACAGTTCATTTCCATTTGATTGAAAGGCTTCAAGAAAAACATGAGGAAGGAAAAGCAGGGTATCTTGACCTTCCCAAGCCCCAGCAAGCATCCAGAAAGGTAGGCACTGACAAAACAAACAAAAACAAAAGCTTCTCTAAAAGGGTTGCAGCATCCTCCACTGACTTTTGTCTGCCTCACTCAGCTCTCTCTTTGAAGTACCAGGCAGGGGCTTGGATAGAAGCAAATCTTCCCTGCTTAGTTTGTAACTCTCACTTGGCTGCTGCCTGGAGATTTTGTCAGTAAGCTTTATCCACAAACACCTCAACTGCCCCTGAAGGAACAACAACAACAAAACCAGAGCAGACAAAAGAGGTGGTCACCAAGAGGCCAGAGGCACAACTTCCCTAGAGAAGAGACAGCAGGAATAAGACCCATGGAGAACCAAGGAGGACAGACAGAGGGAGCTTGCAGGCATCAGACAGGCACTTCAATAGCACTTGCCAAGAATAACCAATAAAGCAACCTGCCAGGCAGGGCAACCAGGAAAACAAAGGCTGATTCATTCACACCTCCACAGGTAGAAAAAGAGCCAGGAATTTCACCCATTTTTGCCTAAGGAACAAATAGGGCTTTTACCTTAGAAGAACCATACAGGCCCTGCTTAAATACTACTTCGTGAAAATGCAGAACAGAGTGGTGACTTATGTGTATTTTCCTTTCTATTTTCAGAAAATCCGCTCTTCAAAGCTTGTGAAGAAAAAAAAAAACTGGGATTATAAGAAGATTAAGAAATACAAAAGATGTCTTTGTTGCTCAGCACTCTGTTTATACCCAGATATCATGAAGCTTTGCATTCAAAACCCAGTCGTAATGGAGTTCCACAGCAGAATGGGTACAGTGAATGCAGCCACCCTGAGTGTTGGTAGATTATTATACAAAGGGCAGCTATCCCACCGAGAGGGCTGGCAGCTTGACAGAGGACCAACAAACGAATACACTGAAAGGCATAATGAGTACAGTTTCACCCTCCCGCCTCCCAGCCCTGACACACTGAAGCAAACAAGGGCCACAATAACCAGTGCCCTCCACTGTGCCTAAGGGAGAGGAAGGCTGCGGTGTGCAGTACAGTCCCTGGAGAAGGGCCATCCACGAGCCAGCAAAAGTTCAGCTTCACCCGCCTTCCATGACTGCATAGAGCCCCACAACAAGGCCACACAGGAACCATGTTCAGTCCTCAAAGTATGAGTAAAATCCAAACCATTGCTCAGAACAAACTCTTGCTTGGAATGAACATGAAAAAACAGCAGCCACCCCAATTCATTCTCCCACAAAACCAAAGCACTTAACAGGGTTTTTTGGCTTTTTTTTTTTTTTTTTTTTTTTTTTTTTTTTTAGACGCAGTCATTGAGATCCCAACTGTAGTTTGAAACTGAGTTTTGTAAAGCTTGTGGAATCTCTCCCTTGTCTGAATGTTACTGATGTGTTTAGAAGCACTTTCTGTATTTTATATCTCTGATATTGAGAACGGAGAAACACAGAGGAATAAAAAGCTACAAGGCTTTTTATTAATAAGATTAATGAGAACTTAACTCAAAAAGCAAGCAAATAACTAACAAAATAGCCAGACAACAACAAAAATAAAAAAGCAGGAGTTGTGTCGTAGCTTTTGTCTCAGGATTCAGGAGGCTGAGACAGCAAGTTTCTGGCCAACCTGGGCTACAGAGTGAGATTTTTGTCTTGAAAAAGGAAAAGGAGGAGGGGGGAGGAGGAGGAACGAAGGGGGAAGGGAAGGAAAAGGAGAACTTAGCTATGGAAAATTGGACAGTTGAAGTGTTACAGATTCACAGACAAATATTATATGTATATATGTGTGTGTGTGTACATATATGTGTGTGCCTGTGTGTTTTCACTGTTCTTTACTCAAAATTTTACAAAATACAGAGAGAGCAGAGAGACAGAGAGACAGAGTTAAGAATTACTGAATTTTACCAAGAGTAAATTTTAATTATCAATAAAATTAGAAGTGATGTGATCACAGTCTCAGGTATGTGAGAGTGATGCTGTCACTGAAAACTTCCTTGCCTGAGTAACCAACCACAATGAGACACAGGGCTGTGATTTAAAAGCCACTTAAGAACTGAGTGTGGCAGCCCATTACTGCAAATCCCAGCAACTGGGAGGCTCCAGGACATGAGATTAAGGTTTGCCTGGGTATGACAGGGTGGGACCCAGTCTCAAAGCCTGGTGGAGAGAATGGGGGAAGGGATCTTGAGTTTAAAGGAAGTGTTTACAGGAACTGAGAAACACTTTCAGGAGCTGCAGTCTGGGAACATTGAAGCAGTCCTCACTGCTCTTTCTGTCTGACCTGGTGCCCTGTCCTGGTGATGTAAGCTAAAGCCTCCTTGGCATGTGTTTGAGCATTTATTCCAATTTCCTCAAATCATCAGCCAATCTTTCCTTGACAGCTGCAACTGTCAAATCTTTTCCTTTTTGTGCTGGTTAAATTGCTCTAAGTAAAAAAGAAACTGACATTCTACACTTTTTTTTTTAAATGAAGCTTTTGACATTTCACGATGTTAATAGATGGATAAACTATATTATAGGCATATCCCTCCTGTAAGGGAATTTGACCTGAATAGCTGTGTGCCATACTCATGCATTTATAATTGCACTAGCTGATGAAAGAAGAAAGATGAAGTGCAACCATATTTCAAGGGGCATGCTGAGCCTGCTCATTTAAACGACGATATTAAATAGTGAATGGAATTTCTTTAAGAAACTGAATAATCATAAAGTTAAAACAGTATGAAATGCAATCTATACACTAAGCCTTATTACCTGGGTGGGTGAGGGGTAATCCCTCTTTCTAGTGATGGGCATTCATCCTCATCATCCAGCCAAAAATTATCCACATAGATAAAAGACTTGATTAACAAAGATATTTTAGATGCTTATTAAAAATGATAACTATTAACCCAACATTAATTTAACATTATATTAAGCCAACCTTATTCCTAATAAAATGTTACTGTTATTTTAAAACACCACTCTGCCAAAGCACAGACTAATAATCTACTTTTTTTTTCTAATTTACAAGTCATTTCTAAATATGTTTTAAGAGGGAAAGTTTTGAATTCAATGTATATGGGGAGTAACAGACATTCACTTCTGAAATGAGGAAGGCAATATTCTAACACATGAATCTTAAAAATCTTTGATCAATTCCAGGGTAGGATATAGCATAAAATGAGATTTCATCATGTTTTACTTTATTAGGATGAAAAGAATCTTTTTCTAAGCCCAATGTGACGAATAGGGCAGTCCTGGTAAAGCTTCCTAACTTTTAACAAGTTCTAGGTATATAATCCTCTCTAGGAAATTTTAATTATACATTATACAGTTTTTCTTGGTTACTCATAATAAAAAATATTTGAAAAGGAAAAGCAATCCACACGGAAACATCCTCAGACATCATTCTCAGCATCCCAAGATACATAGAGATAATCTTACTTTGAAGGCTTTTTTTTCCAGACTTGTGCAATGGAGCTCTGCTTGCATCAGAATCAAAGTTTCCCCTTGATAACATTCAGCAAGGGCCTATTTTCACAGCCAGGATTCTAAGTCTTTCTTCCTAATTAAACTTTAATATTTTCCTTTCATTTTCTATTTATGCCAAATATACTCCTCTAAGCTTTGCTGCGAGGAATTAATATCTCCAATTAGCAGCTCTATTCCACACAGTTTTATTTCACTGTTTCTTTCCTGCACACTCTAACAATTCCATGAAAAATTTCCAGGATAGACCCACATCTCTAGAAGTGACTTTAGATAATATTTTAATAAATTCCTAGATAGGGAACTTAGATGAGTTATAGAAAGTTCTTTTAAAGCATTTGCAAATCAAACAGTATATTGAAAAGTATTTGAGTGTTACTAAGATCACAAAGCTCAAGAAAATTATAGGATTGAGAAAGACCAGAAGAAGATATCCAGGAAAAAAACAAAAAGATTCCACACATTGCTCAAAACAACTAAGACGGCTTTCAATTTAGAATGACTTGGATTTGGATATTATACTATATGCCTTGTGATGGCTTATATGCATTTTATGCAGCAGAACACAAACTAAAGCAAAATAAAACATTTTTTATATAAATTCAAAATAAGAATGCAAATCATATTCTGAGCTTTATGTAACAGACCATTTTATGTTGAAAGTACGTGTCCCATCAGCAATACCAGCTTTGTACTGTCAGTGTCAAAACAATACTATGCATTTCTTTTCATTTTCTTAACAATGTGATGACAGAAAATATAGATAAAATAAGCCTTTTCATGTGCTGAAGACAAACTGAGACTCAAGAAAGCCAGTTTTATGTATGTATATGGGTAAGATGGCAGCTTTTTTAGTCAAGAGAGCTATATACACCTTACCTCATTTCGTCGAAGAGGGCAAATAAATCTCATCATTTTATTTCTCTGTAAAGTATACTATTTATCACATGGGTGAAAAGTTCACCCATTAATGGAACACATAGTCTTTCACCCTGCCAACAACCCAATCATCAGAGCCTGCGGCAACAGTAAATTCTTTAACCTTGATCTCACACATGAGCATGTTTTTGTAAGTTAGGATTGAACAGCAAAACCAGAGGTGGCAGCTTTATTTTTATTACCATTTAGTTTATTTGTATTTTCTAATTAATATTAATTATACAAAAACAGCATAATATGTGCTATTGTATGTTGGATTATGAGATAGGTGAAATGGGCTGATTTTCCACCCTACTAAGTTGAAATATTCATTTATTTACAAGCTAAAGCTAACTCAAATACATCGTAAGAATCACTGATAATTTAAGTGCTACTTTTATTCTTTTGTGTCAACCAGTTACCACATATTTAAATGAATGTTCCCATAGCTCATTTTAGTTATTAGCAGCTAGCAGCCTGTGCACTTATATTTCAGACACAAATCAAACCTTAAATATCAACAGAATTCCTAATAACTCTCTTTACTCCAATGACCTAGGTGTCCAGGAAAAAAAGATTAAAGAAACACACTCTATATTAGTATTCTTTAAATATCTATATCAAAGTAGGTTTTCGGCTCAGGAGACATCCATCACAATTCTTAAGGGTGTGTGTGTGTGTGTGTGTGTGTGTGTGTGTGTGTGTAGGTAGATGTAGGTAGGTAGGGAGGTACTTGTGTACAAAGGCTTGCCTTTGGAGTTCAGAGGACAACTTCTATAAGTCATTTCTCTTTTATGAAACTTATATGTGTTGGGGATCAAACTCAAGTCTCCAGACATGGTAGTAAGCACCTTTACCCATTTAGTCATATTGACAGGCAGGTTATTATACTTTTATTATACTGTACTTAGAAATTAATGTGTGAAAATATTTTCAAAAGCTAGTAATAAAATAGAAAACTATGGGGTTGAGGAGTTCACATTTTATAAATTTCTTATCCCTTTCGATCACAATGCTTGACTCTCAAAAGGGCCAATGTATCAGGGATATTTTCCTGATGAATTAAAATATTTGCATTCTTAATGAAGTTCAAGACCACTACAGTTTTTCTTCTCACATTTTGTCAAGAAATAGTTCATTTTCAAAGAGAGTGAAAGGCAGAACTTAATAACAGTGTCCAAATATTTGCTTATTCATGGGTAATAATAATCCCTACCCCCACTTAATTTGTGAAGTGTATGTGATTATCTTCTGCATTTGTATGAACTGATTACCTGGGAAATTGGCTAAATATTTTTAAAACAAAGATTTTTAGTCTATAAATTCTATAAATTTTAGTATAGAATACCTTTGCTTGGCCATGGTAAAACCCTAGAGTATGGTGCCTTCATTAACAGCACTGCTAAAATAACTCAGAACTTGCTATCCTGCTGCTCAAATGAAGAAAAAAAAGGATTGACTTGAAATATAATATCTTCTCTGGAACAAGAAACATGTCTGAATAAAGTCATAGGGAGCTTCATCTTCATATTTCCCATAAGAACTTATATGTGACAATGAAAAATTGAAAAAGTCTTATCACAGATAAAGATATTCTAATTTAAAATGTATAATCCTCCAACTGAACATTCTATACACAGTAACAAATTGACTATGTTAAAAAAAAAGTTCCTGTCTATATGGCAAAAAATCACCATAAATGTGTCTAATTGTGAAAATAACATAATCAATGAAAAATGAATAATCCTGAGATTAAGAAAAACATCCTACATATTGAGTAAAGAGCTATAAATGGACACTTATATCATAAAACTTAAAAGAGAGAAACATTATAAAAAGCATAGATAGTATCTTTAACTTTAAAACAAATTCTAAAGAACTGATATCAGTTATAAATTTTGGATTCTAAATCAAAGTTAAAGATTACAACCCATTATTATTGGTAAGTATCAAGGAATATTGTTAGAAATAATGTTGAGAATCATTAGTACATGTAGATTTATTTGTAACTATCCTGAGTATAACCCAAATATAATGAAACACATATACAAGCGATTTTTTTTCCACAATCATCTCTTCCCTTCATAATTTTCACATACCATTGCCACATTTGCTGCTGCAGACATTGCCAATACAATCTTTGCCAATGACTCTAGCAGATTTTAAATGCCAGAGTTAATCAAGGCTAACTGCATCAAGGCTCTTCAGAGGAACAGAGCAGACACACACACACATACATGTGTACACACACACACACACACACACACACACACGTGTACACACACAAGCTTCACATCACTATGGAGCTACAAAATCCCACAATTCGGCATTTTCAAGCCAGAAATTTGGTGGCATATTTTCAGTACAAACCAAAGACCTGAAAATCAAGAGATCCAATAGGGTAAATCCTGACCCCAGTCAGAAAACTAAGCTTAGTTATTACATGGCTGGGGAAGATGGACATCTTATTTTAAAGGAAAGATGATCACTTCTTCAAGTCCTCTACCACTTTGATCCATATGTTGTCTTACTTAGGCAAAGGCCATCATCCTTACTCACTGCCAACAATTTGTGTGCTCATCACAAGCACTTATGATGATATTCATCAACTGTGTTGTGACAGCTACCTAGATATGCCTATCCAGTCAAGGGACCAGAAAATATTAACTACCATGCTTACTCAATAATACATCCTACTTAGAATTTGGAAATAAAACCTTTTTTTTTTCTTTTTGGTTTTTCAAGACAGATGCCATGAGAAATGGAATAGATTTTTTTTTCAGACATTTGCACAGAGACCAAGATGTCCAAGAGCCTCACTTAGAAAAGAATGAGGCAGGGGCCAAACAAAATCAATGAAAAGATGGAATGTGCCCAAATTAGCTTGCTGTGCTTTGGACCGAGTCACCAGCAGATCTGTAATTAAAGGTTAGCTCCCCAAAGTTGTTATATATTTGGCAGTCATTAATTATAAGAGGTGTAATCTAATGGGAAGTCTTCTGGTCATGGCAGCACAAGGTGGAAGGAATTGTTCAATCAATCTACTTTCTTTCACTTCCTGATGCCAAAGCTGAGTACTTCTCTTCTCATGTGAAGGTGCTGTCTTCGTCCAAATAATACAGCTAACTAGTTTTTACAAAATAGAATGAGCAAAAGACATAACTGCTTCTATAATTTATCTGCGCTTTTGTTAAAACAACGCAGAGTTGACTAATATGGATCCAATTCACTTGTGGATTTCAGAAAGCCAACCACTACTGAGGAGCAACATGTGTATATTTCCGTACCCCAACTAATACACTCCATTTAGATCAGACAACATGCAGAGATCTTTTGTTACCCACCTCTGAAAAGGCTATTTGCTTATGTTTCTTATAATATTAAGCAATTCCAAATGTTGACAATCATAACGTATATCAGATACCTGAAGCATATAGGTGTCATCAAAGAGAACACAAAACTAAATTAATTGCCTTAGAAATACAGCCATGACATGGATAGTTTTTAAATGTGCTCTACAGATTGTCAGTTTGGTATATATATATATATATATATATATATATAGAGAGAGAGAGAGAGAGAGAGAGAGAGAGAGATTTGAAGGGATAGTGAACTATAGTTAAGACAATTATTGTCAAATACCTAGAGATTTTATTAGTCACATTATAAGTGTGTCTACTGTGGGTAACTGTTGTTATCATTCTTTTCAAATCAGGAGAGTCAAATGCCTAACATTCTCATTAAACTTGAATAGAAATATAGGGGAAGTGAAGAAAAAAAAGGCTTGAGAGAAACATTAGAAGAGTGGCTTTACAGCCTGGATCTCTGCAGGAAGTATGTGTCTGACATTGTTCCTATCAGCTTTCAAAATCATGTAAGAACAAGGGTTCAAGACTATTGAAGAACTGAGTTGATATTAGCCATCAGAATCTGCCTATTTTCTTTCAACTGTATAGCTCCCCTCACTTTATAAAGGTGTTGAAAGATATGTAGGTAAAACTCAGGAATATTTCACTCCACTGCTAACGACAGAGCCTTAAATATAGATCATTGCATCTGGTTGTAAAGAAGAGAAGGCAGGAAATAAAAGAAACAATAAATCCATCTCTTATGAATAAGCACTGTTTACCTTATGGTAAACAGTGAAATCATGCAAAGTCCAGACTATAAGAAGCAGGTCAAGTCCTAAAAGATATGATAATCAAGTGTCCAGGATGTAGTTCTTGCACAGAGTACTTGCAAGTAGGCCAGTCCTGATAGAGATGGACCTCTTACATAGAGCACTACTGGACCCAGGGCAGATCTAATCACTCCACAATACTGACTGCATTCAATGCTCAGCTTGAGGGACCATGTAGAATAATACATGAGGCAGGATAAGTAGTGGGAAAATTCAATAGTCATTTAATGACCCAAAACAGCTGAAATAATTAGACTGAAAGGAAACAAATAATATCGACTAACATTATTAACACACCATTCTGGGACATAACAGATTTTGAAACATAATAGCTTGAAATATGCAAATGAAGTCTTATGTGGCCTTGTTTGGTTATAGCTGAAATGATAAAAAGTTGACCAGAACAACTAAATAAATACTTGTGAAATCTTGCTGTTTGGGTTATTTTCTCTAGTGATTGGCAGTGTTCTTTCTGTTGTATACTTTTATATGCTAGATAATACTTCATTTAAAAATTATTTAGGCTGCCATGTGGTGGTACGTGCCTTTAATACCAGCACTCAGGAGGCAGAGACAGGTGAATATCTATGAGTTCAAAGCCAGCCTGATCTATAGAATGAGTTCCAGGACAGCCAGGGCAGTTACACAGGAAAAACCCTATCTCACACAGCCAAAAAAAAATAAAAAGGATTTAGGTCATCTTATCCTTCTGTTATTTCCTCCTTGCTGAAAAATGCCTTTTTATATATAATGGAACTATTGTCACAGGTCTATCAACTTTACCTATGCACATGACCAAATACTTATAAAAGTATGGGTATTTGAGAAATAAATATCAGAGAGAAACACCATCTAGAATGAAGTACCTAAAAGATTTTGATGCTGCCCTGGGTTGTTTTCCCAATGTGTTACAGTTTAAATTTCCTAAGCTTGATTTCTTCAACATTTAATGGCCAATTGTTTAACAGCACAATTGTGGCTGTTATCCCCCAGTGAATACTAATAGCCAATTTAACTGTCAGAAGTCATCCAGTATGGGCTAACTATTAAACTAATTTCCTAATGATTAGTGTATGCAAATTATTATCTACTCAATGAAACAAATAATCAACAATAAAACATGTTCCCAACTAACTCCTATTCTATCTTGCATTTCCATTGGATTTGACTGCTCTCCATGCTGTTTTTTTGTTTTGTTTAAGATTTTATTTATTTATTATGTGTACAAGGTTCTGCCTGCATGTATGCCTGCGTGCCAGAAGAGGGCATCAGATCTCATTATAGATGGTTGTGAGCCACTTTGTGGTTGCTGGGAATTGAACTCAGAACCTCTGGAAGAGCAGTCAGTGCTCGTAACCTCAGTGCCATCACTCTAGCACCCCATGCCGATTTCTTAAAATATATTTTGACAGTCACAACAGCCACTTGTACATCTTTATTTTTCATTCACATTTCAATATCTTATAGTCCAAATTCCATCACTAAAATTATTGAACAGACTCACAGATTAACAATTAAAATGCCATTTTCCAGCCTACATGTTTATAATTTAGTGGAAAATTATATTTTTGATTAATTCATCTTTCTTAAAACTAGATCTTTGTTTTATATCATTTCATCAATCTTTTCCTAAACCCCCAAATTCTTTCTATTAACCCCTTTATTTGTATTCTTTACTCTGCCTATTGCTCTACCTGATTTTATTTATTTATCTAGCCTGACCTTAGACTTTTGAGTGTCAGCTCTGTGTTTAAAAGTCCAATATCAATGTCTTCACTTGGCTAGAGTCTCAACAGCAAACTTCTAATTTTAATATAATTAGGTGGCTGGTCTTATGATATCTAGACAATATTTTGAACATAGGAAGAAAGACTTGCCCAGTCCAACTGCACACCTGAAAGCTAAACTACTTTGTAGAGTTATTTGTATGGATCAGCTGGGCCCCAAGGTCAAGACCAGACTGTACAACAAAATGAGCCAACACCTCATACAAATACAAAAACAATGAAATATGAATGACTTAGTCATTCTTTTTTTTTCAGGTATTTAAAAATATTTTACTTTAATACTTCAATATTGACGTGAACCGATGAACATATCCATCAAGTTGTTTAGCTCACTGTCCATATCTCAGGAGATTAACCCAAGGAGGCATTATCAACAAATCTATAGTACTGTGGTTCATTCTCCAAATTAGTAAGGTGCTTTAATATGTACTCAGACCTCCTGTTCCAAGCAGACCTCAGATAATTAGTTGGATTTTTTATTTGAAATCTTATTTTTCTTCAAGAACTTTAGGCATTTCTCTCTCTCTCTCTCTCTCTCTCTCTCTCTCTCTCTCTCTCTGTGTGTGTGTGTGTGTGTGTGTGTGTGTGTGTGTGTGTGTAAAACTGTAAAAGGTAGAAGTCAACATCCAGTTTCTTCAACTCTTCCTGCACTGTGTTATATGAGACAGTCTCTCACTGAACCTGGAACTCAATGAGCCACTTATGCTGGCTGGTCAGCAACCCCAGATGCCTCCTGATCCACTCACTTTCATGCCTGGATTTCTGTGTGGGTGCTTGGGCTCCAAATTTGGGTCATTATGCTCATGTAGCAAGAACTTTCCTGACTTATCTATCTCCTTAGCTCCACTTTAGCTATCTTCCTGTTTTAGATATGGTAGTCAGACACATTCTTACAGCAACAACAGTACAACAGTAGTTGGGCATCTTATAAAATTTTTCTATCATTCTTCTACCCAAATCAGAAATACTTTCAATAACACCCATTTTGTTTCCCATGATTTAGACATGCTACTTAACTTCAGTGTTCTATTACAGTTATTGTGTTTGGGTGTTCAGTGTATCTTTTCCATCCTTCCTACAGCTTTTCAGAAGCTTCCTTCATCAAAGTTGCATAGAACAAATAAAAATGCTAACAAACTGAAAAAATAAAGTAAAACAAAACTTAAAACACTTTAATGATTTTTGCTTGCAGCTCCCTAGCTGGAAAGTATTAAAAATGAAGTGCTCTATTATTATTCATCAGTGATAAATTAAACCATGTTTTGACAAGTACAAAGTCACCATTTCTACAAGTAAATGATACCACCCGACACCAACATATGGGAGGGCAAATAAGCTGACCATGTATACTTGAAGGTTTTATTTCATTGCATTGAAAATTTAAACAGTATACAGAAAAAAAGAACTTCCAGGATCAAACAGTGACTGAGACTAAAATAAAAAGAGTGAAAGCAGTGGGAACATGCTTTTCAGAATGGACATATGAACTGTAACCAGCAAAATAAAGGGAAAAGCACTTAGTAAAACTCACTGTGTGTCTTACACTAGACAGAATGATTCCAAAGCCTTAGCTAGTACACAGATTGAAAATAAAGACAATGGGGAAAGGAGGAAAGCTTTCAGCAATTCTCTAGCTTAGAGCTTTGAATTAACAAACCCTCTGTGTGCTTTTGCTCCACACCTTAGTGGCTTCCTTTCAGCATCAAAGCAAGGGGGGAAATGAACTCAACATATCTCTCTGTCTTGCTTGAAGTAAAATATATAGTTTTGTTCATTGAGCATCATGATTTTCATTATTAAAAGGTAAAAGACAAGGTCTGAGCTCTATGTAAGAATCCATGGAACATGGAATAAAATGAATATTTTAAATTATCTAAATATATATTTATACTGTAGACCATAATAACTCCACTCTAGCATCAATGATAGCCGGAAAACTACAGAAACATCGGGAGGTACATTTTTAGCACAGCATGAGGAAATTTAGCTGAGAGATTCCCATTAACATCAATGTGAACTGAATGGTTCAATCTTAGTTCATACTGTGTTGCACTTTTGCCCAAAAGCACACTAGGAAGAGCTCCCAGAGAACCCCAAGACTTCTGAGAGAAAACTAGCTTTTCTATGTAAACCCCTATCCACCATTAAGTTGGTGAATGTAGATTGTGTTTTTACTCTGTATAGTTAGTTCCATCTTAAAAGCAAATTCAATACTAGATGCTGTAATTTTAATTATAACAAATGATGTATTCTGCATTAATATTAACCTGATAGTCCTAATTTAGCAAATAATTTAATGGAATATTTCACTGAAATTTCTTCTGCATAATTGCTTAGTTAGCCCTGTAGTTACCAAAACATTTACATAATGTCACACAAGATTACTTTATATGGCTTTTGGTGACTAGATAACCTATAGTTTAAAAACATCATTAACTAATTTTGAATTTTTGTTACATATTTTTGCATTTCCCCTTATATAAGTCTACAATTAAATCTGTAGAGTTATAGAGAAAGAAAAAAGATTTTAATGATCTTTTATAATATGAAAACAAATCAGGTAATTCATAGAAAATTATGAAACTGAATTTTTTTTCAAAGTATTAACATTTAGTTTGGATAACTGGATGACTGAAAAAGTAATTCATGGTAAGGAAAATCTACCTAACAAAAGATTGTGAGTAAGATGTATTATGTAAGCAGTTTTTCTTACTATGAGAGGTAACATTGGGTAACTACCAAATATTTCCATTTCCATATGTTATAATATCTGAAAAAAATGTCAAAGCTGTGAAATAATATATACGTACCAGGTGTCTTAATTAGGGTTTCTATTGCTGCAGCATAACACCATGAGGGAAAAAGTAAGTTGGAGAAGAAAGGGTTTATTTGGCTTAAACTTCAGCATTGTCATTCATCACTGAAGGAAGTCAAGGCCAGGAACACAAACAGGGCAGGATCCTGGAGTCAGGTGCTCATGCAGAGGCCATGGAAGGGTACTTTTTACTGGCTTATTTCCCCTGGTTTGCTCAGCCTGCTTTCTTATGGAACCCAAGGCCACCAGTCCGGGGATGGCACCACCCACCATGCTCTGGGTCCTCTCCTGATGATCACTAATTGAGAAAATGCATTACAGCTGGATCTAAAGGAGGCATCTCAACTGAGGCTTCTTCCTCTCTGATGACTCTTACTTGTGTCAAGTTGACAAACAAAACTAGCCAGTACACCACTCAACCAAAAACAGAGACTCCAAATTTTGTCAACAAGCAGTTGCAGTAATAGTGAGATGCTCAGCCATAATGGAACATAAGTGTCACACCCCTCCTGCAAGGGTTCATGGATAATAGAAGAAGAGAGATTAGGTAGATTGTAAAAGCCAGAAGTGCATCATAGGATGAAAGAGACTGCATTTACCAGATATCACAGGGCAATCACACTAATAATGATTGGGACAGATTGCACATGATCTGAGCAAGCCCCAGACTGACAAAATCTCAGCGTATCTGGAAAGATTGGCATGAAATCCCACTACTAGTTGAAGAACTATTGGCATCTGATAGCTACTGGAAGAGGGAGAGTCAGGGTGCTTTAATAAAGCCACCATTCAACAGTTGTCACTTTAGGTAAGTACATTAAACACTCAGTTTCAGGTTTAGTTCAACAAAAAAAAAAAAAAAAAAAAAAAAAAAAAAACAGAATTAACATGGGACTGCAACAAAGGAAACAGTCCAAATAAATATGAAATGTAGTCGCTATTGTTACACAAGCATAAAATTAAACTACTTGAAACATTTTAAATATCCCTAGAATATTAAATTCTCCAATGGAAAATGATAGAAAATAGACTTTAGACTCTTCACCCATGTAGTTCCTCAGTTCTGAAAAAAAAAAAAAAAAAAAAACAGCACTGTACTCTATAGTTAGAGCTGCAGGGAAGAGGAGAGTCAGATCCTCCCTCCTGATGGAGCATGCTGATGGCTTTTAACCTAATGACCTACTCTAGTACTTCCATTACAGTACAGACCAACCAGAACTAACTCACAACAGAGTGGCAGGCCTGCAGCAGACAGTGTGAGCATTTGCTGATTCTGAGGGGGAAGGCTGAAAATTACTACCACTCTGCTGCACAACCCTTAAACTTTTCAAAATTTATCTCATGTTTCCTCAGCACAATCAGGAGATCCAGGCAAGGCAGATGTGATGGGCCTTTTGCTGATCAGGTAGGCCCTGTAAGAGAGAGCACTATTCAGAGTCCTAAGGCTAGAACCAGAGAATGTGCAGCTAATTAGATTGACTGGTCCATGCACTCCCCACCAACACCAATATAAGGTTTCTCTGTGCAGTCCTGGCTGTCCTGGAACTGGATCTGAAGACTAGGCTGGACCTGAACTCAGAGATGTCCCTACTTTTGACTCCCAGCACTAGGTGAGGGAGGAGGAGAACACATAAGAAGAAATGGTCAGAGATGCAAATGACATCCTCTGTGGTGGTATGAAAATGGTTAAAGAAGCAAATATTCCCCTATTGTGAAGTGCCAGGTCAGATACAAAGGGGTATTCTAAAGACAAGGATATGCAAATGAAAAATTTAGTACTATGGAGCAGAGTCTCATGGGGCATGCAAATAACACCTAGTTCACAGGCCCCTTGCCAGCACAAGATGGCCAAGGCAAACAAACCCAGTGATATTTTTGGAGATTTTATTTGTTTGTTTGTTTGTTTCATATTGCGTGTATATCACAGTTTCTGATTTTGTGTTTTCAATGAGCTGTGTGTGTGTGTGTGTGTGTGTGTGTGTGTGTGTGTGTGTTGTTTGTTCTTAAATTCTGGCTTGTTCTTTGTTCGTTTTAATTATCTGTTTCCTAAAGAGAGAGAGGAAGGAGGAGTAGAGTTGGATAGTTGAAAGGTGAGGAGAGCCTGGAAGGAGGTGAAGAATGGGAAACCATCATCAGAATATATTGTCTGAAAAAATTATTTTTAAATTGAAAGAAAAGAAGAAGAATTTGGGTAAACACCCAGACATTCCTCTCTGAGGACAAGACTTGTCATCTGGCCTTGTTCCCTTTGCACTGAACAATTCCTTACCACACTCTGTCCCAAGCTACTCTTAAAATTTTACCAGCACTTCTTCAAATCTCAGATTAAATGCCCTTTCCTTTATTATTTTTCTTTCCTATACCACGTTACAAGTGATCATATGCATACCCATAATTTAAAATATCAATTAAATTTGTAAACTCTAGTAATTATATAAAAGGTACCCACTGAAGAAACTAATAAAGGGTACAGATCCATACTGCATTTCAAAGGGAATGAGAAAATTAAGTTTTGTCTAACCACAGAACTATTTGCAGTAAAAATATTTGTGCTATGGAGGCCACTCCATTAATTGAATACCTATGCTGACTTGATTACAGAAATGTTCCCCCAAGTTATGGCTTTCAAAAACCATTTCTACATATTTCCTGACTTCTCCTGGGAGAAGTCCAATGGACAGTGACTGATCTAGAAATAACAGGTAATTAGGAAAATACTGAAAGAGTTAATTTAACAAATGATACTGCAAGAACTGGATATCCACATCTGGGCACTACATTGTCTTCTTTCTCCACATATTGACAGATTACTCTCCCTGGTCTCCTGGCAGAGGTCTGCTTGAGGCTGCAGCAATCACCCTGCATCTGGCTCTGCAGAATTAAGCATCTAAGTGTGAACCCCAACACCCAACTTCAAACCCAAGGACTGGAGGAAGACTGGCTTTCCAAGACAGATCTTGGTATTCCAGCTCTTTATCAATGTGGAAGTCTCTAAGAGTCATATGTTCCACAAGGAAGAATAACATAATTAATCTCTGTCTACAAATCATTTATTTAGAGAAAAGATAACCAAGAAAATAACCCAGTACAAATGAAGGAAAGACGCAAACATTTATGATGGTAAAACTAGTATTTATCAGCACATCATGGTCTGAGGTATCTTGAATACACTAGAAATGTAAGTTTTGGTTTCCATCTTATCAATAATGTTCAAAAATCAGGAAGAAGAGCTGGAAATTAGATTTAATTTATACAATTAGATTTTTGACAAGAATTAGACCAACCTTGCCTGAGATCTATATAATTTCATTTGTTGCACATCTTTCAAAGAAATACAACAGATAGAGTATCCATCTGAAACCATGGCCTAGTGAAGAATACACATATTCTCTCTTTCCAAGTTTATTTTATAATATGCCTAGCATATTTAGAGACATTAAGTGTATAGGGTTCAGAAGCACTTGGAATGAGGACATTCAACTCATTGTAGACTCCTGAAGTGGGACACATAACTGAAGCAACTGAAAAAAAAATATACATATATATATATATACATATATATATATGTTTAGAGACCATGATAAAGGGCTTCCTAGAAAGCCATAACTATAAAGTATGGGTTAATACTTTTCCCACTCTCTTAAGGGAAAAACAAAGCACAAAAATATTAAGATTTAACTTGAATTTGCCTTTTCAATACCCATCTGATTACCTAAATTAAATAATCTTCATAAAATATTCTCTTTTAAGAGTAGAATGCAATTGTGTATCCTGAGATCACATAAGCATATGTACCCAGGAATAAGTCAGGTCCTTTGTAAAAATTGAAACAGTATTGCTTACTGTTCTTGACAGAAATAAAATAGATTCTGCTTTTTGTCGGTACCTCAGATTCTTTTCTTGCTTATTTGTCTTGTTTGAGAGTACATTGTGAAGTCCTAGATAGCCCAGAAGCTGCTATAGACCAGGCTGGCCTTAAATTTGCTGTGAGTATCCTGTTGCTGTCTTTCAAGTGCTAAGAGCACAGATGGCAGCTACAATGCCCATCACAGATTTACTTTAAGGCATTTTTCTTAGTTCCCTTCAGCTACCAACTTGCCACAATTTAGGAAGCCTCAGATGAGGAATTGTGAAGATCAGACTGGCCTGCTGGCATAGCTGAGAGGCACTGTTTTCATAACTAATTGATGTAGGAGTGCCCAGCCCACCTCATGGGGGTACTATTCTCTGGGACAGCTGTGCAAGGCTCCATAAGAAAGCCAGTAAGCACTAGGCTGTGTGAAACCGGAAAGAAGAGTTCCTTCACAGCCTCTGCTTCAAATCCCTACTCTGCCTGAATGTCTGCTCTGACTTCCCTCAATGATGATTGAAGCATATAGTGAAATAAATGCTGTTTTTAGTCAGAGTGTTTTATCACAACAGGTTGTAACTAAATAGCGTCCCTTGCATATAAGTTAGGAAACAAAATCAAATCCTTCGGAAGTCAATACTATGGACGGCCTAACCTCTCTACTAGTCCTCAAGTAGGTCATTTAATAATTGATGATTTTGTAATGGTAAATCCCATTGAGCTGTTTGCTTTGTTTCTTTCACTATTGGCTTACAAAAACTTCAAATGTCTGTCCTTTTGTGAGTGCTTTCATAATCTGCACATGAACTTGAAAAATAAACAGCGAGAGTGTATGTTTGGAACCCTTTCTTAACTGTCCTATGATTTTAGGAAATTTGGCAAGCAGAACACTCTTTAATAATATATTACATGTCTACTATTTAAATGTTAAACAGTACATATGCACATGCATTCTGTGCAGTTTGAACTATGTGCCACATGCCAAAAAATGATAAATTTACATCACCACGTGAGTGCATCCCATGTGTATGTGTGTCCGTGTGTGTGTGTGTGTGTGTGTGTGTGTGTGTGTGTGTATATATAGAGAGAGCTGCTCGCAACAGAGAAAAAATGGGTGGATTAGCATAATTCCTTCTTTTCCTTCTTTCCTCAATATCCTTGGCAGGAAAGAATAACCTCCCCGCCCCCACCGGTGCAAAAGCTGTTCCATCTGACATTCTTCTGCAAGCACAGTTCATTTTCTTGGAAAGATGATTTATGGGACAACCTATCTTTCACTTAAAAAAAAATGTGGAGAATGCCCATGAAATCTATTGTGAGAGCTCTGGTGAAATTATGTAAAGTGAATTCATACTCTGATCCCATGAGTTGCAAGCATCTTCTCTCCCCATTCCTCCATTTTTTTCCGAAGAATAAATAAGGTTTATAGTCTCATATGAAGCCCTGCTCTACAACACATGATTTACCAAGAAAGGGATTTATTTAAGAACCCAACTCTGAGTGTGATAAATGATTAATGCTAATGAATAAATGGTAAACGTTTTTGGTAGAAGTACTTCAATGGGCAATTATTTGGTAATACACTGGTAGCAGCACAATGGTAACTGCTGCTTTTAATCTACTGACTGTGCCATAGTAGGGAGGAGATAAACTGGCAAGTGTTTAAAAAGGTGTTCCCAAGATCTTCCTTGGGATTAGAGGACATATATCTGAACCATCCAGTGGACAAAGCCATCTTTTAATACAGTGTGTTCTAATCCATTTAATAATACAACAGGAAGCTGAAATTTTCCCTCGCCCTAACATTTTTACCCTTCTTGAAAATAAGTAAAAAATAAGAGATGTTTAAAACTTAATGAGTTTCCTTGTTACAAATATTTTTCTTAGTATGTTTACATTTACTTGGGAGCCATTTAAATTGACTGACTAGTCTGCTACCAGCTTGTGCAGCCAAGTGTAATGGAAGGGTTTTACAAATGGATGGCAAAGTAGCATTGCATCTTTTCACAGGACTAGCTGTTCAAACACAACAATAAGTGGAGGAGTGAGAACAGCTGGGTGTGTGCTCTCTTAACCCTCTCACTGCTTCCTGTCTTTTTAAAGTCTGGTAAATCTCTAGCATTCTTATTCCATTAGGTTTTGCATATGCATTTTAATAATTCCTATGCTATGTTTCCATTCATCTCTCATCCTAAATAGTTCCCATTATTAATTCATATACATACTATGCAGGATTTATTTTTGTAGCTGACTATTACCTCACCAATGGTTTGATTTTCCTCTGAATTTCAGATGTCACTAAGCTGTCAAGTTCCATTAACATATTAGTAAGAAGCTGGAGATAACAAACAGGTTAAGAATAATAATCATACCTCAGAACACTAACTTAGAAAGCCAAAAGTGTTGCTTTACTTAACTCAAACAGGTCTCTTAAAGGAAAGAAAGAATGAGGAACAATTAACATGACAAGAACCTCTGTAGACCTCCTCTTAGTATGGAAGCCCTGGTATGTTTCCACGATCTCCTCCTCTCTGAGTACTAGGTGAGACTTTGCATTGCTTTGTCCAACTGCATTTGTTCCCCATAAGGAAGAGGGAGAGTTGCTAGGACTTTCAGCCACCATCAGTCTATATAGAGGTCACCAAATCTGTGAGTACTTTGCCCTTTTTGTGTTCTTCAGTTTTCCACCTCACCTTTTCTGTCCAAGTAGAAAGTCACTAGAGCAAGTCTTGCTGCTCTTTTCTAAAGATCTGAACTTTTCCTTCCCAGATAAGCATGTGAGAACTTTTTAGGAGTGTGTAGTTGGAAGCCATGTTTTTAGATAACCTACATTTTCTAAAGCAATTGTAACGATTCAAAAAAAAAAAAATTGCCAGTTTGATTGTAATCTCTGAAATGTTTCAGAAAGGAAAAAGAAGAGTAGGAAAAAAAGAATTTTCACAATTCAACTTTCAACAACCTGGACAAGACTTACTATCAATTATCCAATTGATCCAGAATATAGTAGGGTACCATTAAAGGTACCTTAAATTATTTTGTTCTTCAAGTTAAAATGTATTTTCTACACACAGATGCCTTAATTCACCCTGTTTTTGTATTTTAAAAGGATGTTTCAGCTCATTAATTGACAGTTACAATTTGTGAGCATATTTGTCACAGAAAGTACAATACATAAAGGATAATTTCCTTTGAAAATTAAATTACTAACTTTGAAGCAGTAAAATATAATAACAAAAAAAGACCTGAAAACATTAATATGAAAGATACTGGATTTAAATTCTGTCCACATGATTCACTTGATATGTAGATTTGAGTAAGGCATGTATGGTTAGTATTTATTAATCCTCTAACATGTAAATCAACAATAAAAATACAGACTCATAGTTTGAATTTGATGTTGGCATATCATATCATGTGGTGTTAAACAACTAAAGAGTGACCAAAAATTATATAAATTCTTAAAAGCATGTAGCAGTAAATCTTCTTAATTACTAAATTTCAGAGACATATCTCCAAGCTCACAGTATTAGAAAAATAACCTGGAACTATCAGTATGGTTGTAAATTTCCCCTTAACAACTAATTAGTTGACATTGAGTATGATACCTGGATGCATTATGAGCCTGGGTTCTTGTATCTAGAAGGCACTACATTCATTAAAAACAGAAATTTTTGTACAAAAAAAATCAATAATGAGTCTAAGGTATTATACATGCCATATGTATTGAATGAGTACATTAATCCTTTCCTTGGTTCTTTGACTAAAAGAGGGAGTGAATTTTTATTTGGCCATATAGTAGGAGAATGTTAATGGTACCAGCAGTCCTTGGGCTCCATTTAATAGAAAAGCCTAAATTTTTATTTATAAATTATAAATAAAAAGTTGGTATATTAGAGAGGAGATGGGGAACAAGTGAGAAAAGGGAAAAGTAGAGAACTTTCTTGGTTTCTTCTAAACCTTAACTAATATAACTATTACTCAGTTGATCACTGCAAGAACACTTCAGAAGCCTGCATATTATTACATATTAATATTGTCTCAGTTTTTTCAAAGCAAGGGCAAGTCCTACAGGTAGTAAACTGAAAGGGTTCCTGGAATGTATTGCAGTTTATTTCTACACGAACCAAGAATTGGTAAACAATTACAGAAAAACAAGACATATGGAGATCATGAAGATCAGTATGGTGGTTCTTCAGGTAAATGGGAATAAGTCTACCACAGAACTTGGCAATACCACTTTTAGGGATATACTCAAATGATCCACATCCATGCAACAAAGACATCTGTTCAACTCTTCATAGCAGCAATATATGTAATAGCAAGAACCTGGAAGCAACTTAGATGCCCCTCAACTGAAGAATGGATAAATATGTGGCACATTCACACACTGGAATACTACTCAGCAGGAAAAAAAATGGAATCTTGAAACTCGCAGGCAAATGGATAAAACTTGAAGAAACTATTCTGACTATCCTGAGTGATGTAACCCAGTCACAAAAAGAGGAACATGGTATGTATTCACTCATATATGGATTATAAATGTAGAGTAAAGGATCACCAGCCTATAATTTACACTGTCAGAGAAACTAGAATACAAGAAGAAACCTAAAAGATTTCCCCTCACAGAAGGGGAAAGGAGCAAGAGCTCCTGAGCATATTGGGAGCAGGGATGGAGAGCAAGGCATGGACAGGGAGTTAGGAGAAAGAGGAGGAGAAGAGAGGAGAATATGTGGGACCAGAAGATTGAGTTGTGGGGTGAATAGACAAAAGTGAAAATAAGAGATGCCATAATAGAGGGAGCCATTATAGGTTTGAAGAGAAAACCGACTCTAGAGAAATGTTCAGAGCCCTACAAGAGTGACCCCAACTAACAATCTGAGCAAAAGTGGAAAGACTACCTTATATGCCTTTCTCTGATAATGAGATTGATAACTAACTTATATGCCATCCTAGAGCCCTCACTTAGTAGTTGATGGAAACAGAAGCAGACACCCACAGCCAAACACTGAGCTGTGGAATCCAGTTGCAGTGAGGGAAGAGTGATAAGAAAATGGGTCAAGACCAGTCTACAGAAACCCACAGAGACAACTGACCTGAACAAGGGGGAATTCATGGACCCCCACACTGATAGCTGGGAAACCAGCATTATACCAAATCAGACCCCTTGAATGTGGGTCTCAGTTAGAAGGCCTGAGCAAACTAAGGGACCTCTGACAGTGAAACCAGAATGTATCCAGGGTGCATGAAAGGACTTTGGGAGCAGGATCCCCATGGAGGTACTCCCTTAACCTAGGGACATGGGGGAGGGCCTAGACCCTACTCCAAATGACTTGACAGATTTTGTTGATCCCTCCTGGAAGGAATCACCCTCCCTGTGCAGTGGGTGGGGGAAGGGAGATGGGATGGAAGGGGTGGTTGGGGGGCATGGGAAGGAGGGAGTGAGGAAGGGAGAAGGAACTGGGATGGATATGTAAGATAAGAAAAAAAATCGAATTCAGTTACTGTCCTCCTTTGAATGAGACTGGTCTCCTGGTCTCCCATGGTTGAGAACTCAGTCCTCAGGTGGCAATGTCAGGGAGGATTAAGAGGTCTGGCCTTGCTAGAGGAAGTAAGTCACTAGGCTGGGCCTTGAGGTTTCCAAGGCACCCCCAGCCCCACTCCCACTTCATTTTCTGTGTTCCCTGATTGTGGTTTACCATGTGAGCTATCAGCAAGCTGCTCCGGCTGCATGCCATTTACCCACCATGGCAGACTGGTAGTCCTCTGAAACCATAAGCCCAAACAGACCTTAATTTTCTAAGTTGTTTGGATATCTTTTTAACATAGCAACAGAAAAGTAACTAATAGTTACTAATATATTGTATTTTAAAACTATTTTTAATTTTCCAGTCAATGTTTTATTGGCAACAGTTTTTTGTTTGTTTTGTTTTGTTTTGTTTTCATATAGTGCATTCTGGTTACGGTTTCCCATTTCCCTAATTCCTTCAAGATCCTTCCTATCTCCCATCTCATCTGATCCTACATTCTTTCTCTCTCATACTACTGGTATTTTTAAACTGGGAAACTTGCATGAAAATTCAGATACCATGGTTCAATTTAAAACTCAGAATATCTAGAAAGAGTGTGTGGTGATACCTTGGTCTAGATAATAAAAACACAGAGTCAGATATAGAGGAAAATGCTGAGAGATCAGAGAGAAGAAGAAAGCCACTGCCACACCTTACCTCCTAAGTGTCTCAGCAGACAAGAGAGCTAGTTCTTGTTTCTCTCTGCTTATATCCTGTTTCTGCCCAGCTTTCTAACTTCCTGTCTATCTGTCTGTACAGACCTCCAGACCTCTACAGTTAGCTAATGGCAGGCAAACTCAATTCTCTGACCTTCAGACAGGCTTCATTTGTACAAGGAAGGTATCAACACAAGAGTGAACTCACATCTCCTCAAAACTTCAATTTTTACTGAGGCCAAATAAAAGCCCCTTACTTTTTAAAGGGCTGGGTCCTGCCAACTTGTAACACTAACCTCATTACCCTACCCATCCATTCATTCTACAGCACCATATGTAATAGAGCCATTTCACACTTTAAACGTGAACATTCTTTGGAAGGGGACAAGAAGCCATGCACTTTTATAACAATATTCTGTTAAAATACAGAAATTTAACAACAAGGTTGCTATCTTGCAACCTAAACATAATCATATTAGAAACAGTACAAAATCATCAAAAAAAATTCTGTAAAATCTTCTTTTTCAATAAATTAACACCCTGAATATTTCAGCAAACACATAAGGCACAGAAGCAAATGGTAAATATCAATTATTGATTTTTTTTAATTAAATGATATTGCCTGTCAATTTAAGGCTCTAGGTATGACACGGGATCCTGCCATCCTTGATCACATCTTGAACAGCAGGATCCAAGGGCAAAGCCTGGTAAAGGAGGCACCATGACTATACTTGTAACTGGTCCACAACCAGGAATGTCAGATGTCCTTCACATGATGCTTTAGATGGGCAGAACTTCCTATAAGTACATGATGTCATTAATTATCCACGGTATTAGTCACACTTATTTCATAGATATAAATCAATGAGAGGACATACAACAAAGATCCTACTAATTAAAGTCCTGAAGAGCTTATTTAAATGTAGGAAACTGAATACCAAAAGGTGCTAGCACAAGGAATAAGGGACATGAAAACAGAAAAGGACCAGCAAATTGGAATTTTAAAAAGAGGATTCATGTATTATGAAAATGTGACAAGTTACAAACACAAAATCCAATCCTCAGGCATAAGCATAAAACCATACTTTTTTAAAATAAAGGATGATATGGATCCTTTCACTGCCTGTTGCCCTTCAGGAGTTTATTATTCAGTGATGTAACCTAAGTGGGGAAGATGGGGATATTTAATAAGTGTACTCAATAATATAAACAAACAAGCTGGAAGCCTCATTGCCTGAAGTAGGCAGCAACATTCATCTGATACAGTACTGTGGGTGTTCCCTTGAGAACAGCGCAACTATTGGGTTAAAATCAAACACCATTTCACTACAAAATGAGAAACAAGATTCACTCAATTGCCTGAAGGGAAAAACCAATGCTTATAAGGAATCCTTTACCTCTGTGACTCTGTAGCTCAGAAGAGCTACCTGGAAGGGTTACCCCACCAATATTCTACAGTTATCACCAGATGCTACACAAACAACCTTGTATCACTGATTTACCTGGAGTGTCTGCCACATCTGTGCACAGCAGTTGCAGCTGCTAACCAAACCAGACAATGAATGTGTTCACACTTGGAAAAACAAGCAGTCTCACATAGTTGCCTCATATGGAACACAGTGCCTTGTGAATGGGGCAAGGATGTGGAGTCATAGTTAAGCGCATACTTTTTCAGTCTAGCTGGGCAAGATTTTGCATTTTTTTTCCTTTCAAATACATGCTTTATGCAACCACTAGTGTTCATGAAATACAATGGTAAAACCATTTTATAATTCATGGTATTTAAGAACACAGAAACACTTATTTAAAAAAAACCCTCAAAAGAAATCTTTTCTAACCTAAATGAAAACTCACCTTTCATACACTTTAAATGTCATTTGAACTATAAAATATAAAAATAAATAACCAATCAGTCTTTCTAATAAAAATATATGATTCTAGACAATCAAGGAAATAACAAATTGAGACATATAACAGTATTTTACAGAAAAATGTTCCAGTCACATCTATTCCTGGCTTTATAAAAATCTCCCATGGGGGTGGAATTCCTTATTACTATATTTTCAAGGGGAGGATAGAGGGGAGTATGCATATGAGTAAATCCAAGCCTAGCAGTAACAGCTTGACCTTTTCAACACTTACATAGGATTTTCCTGGTCCAGGGAAACATTCTAAGCAGGTAGCTTTCATTCTATCATTAGTGCTTATCTCAGCCTAGGAAGATGTAGAGACTGTGTTAAGAGAACACAGTGACTCTACAGGAAGGAGATGTACATAAGAAGGGCTGACACCAAGCTTTCTAAGCAGGCATTCCCTCCCACACCTCTGAAGCCAGGACTACTAAAGATGATACCAAACTTCTCTCTGGCTTCTCTGGCTTCTCTCTCTCTCTCTCTCTCTCTCTCTCTCTCTCTCTCTCTCTCTCTCTCTCTCTCTCTCTCTCTCTCCTTTTCCCTCTCTTCTTCCCTCCATCCCTCTCCATCCAAGTCTCTCAGCAAAGGTGATGTGTTAATTCTTAACAACAGGACTCCACTGAGGTAGTCATACTTGTTGATATTTGTATTCATTGATTCACTAATGTTCCAAAGTGGCAATGAGATAAACATGTTTAACCACACACTGTTATCTTTGAGATCTCATTTATTGTTAACAAACATATATATATATATATATATATATATATATATATATATCAAAGTGACAAATACTTCCTACTTGTGATTGCAGTGAAGCAATATATTGTTTCACCAATGCCCTTACCATCAGAGTAAGTGTACAGTTTTCTAGAATTTCTGTGCTAAATATGACTACATTACCTGCTCAAATTCTAGTTGGGTTTTATTTAAATCAAATTACTTTGTAGTTGTGTCTTATGTCTAAGGAGGAATGAGTCAGAATTATATTTTGTATGTGTATTTTCTAATCATTAACAATATGTAAAATGATACAATATGCTAGAATTGTGGAAATGAGAACAATTACATCTTCAAAGGATTATGTATAAAATAAAGTTTTGTTAAAGAAGTGAAAGCTCAATTCCACAAATCCTCCAACTTTTAATTTAAAAAATTCCCAATACTAGGCTGCAGAGATGTCTCTTTGGATAAAGGGAATTGCTCCCAACCCTGAGGACCCACCAACAATCACTGGACTGCAAAGGTTGAAGGAGAGAACACATTCTCACAAGTTGTCCTCTTACTTTTCATTCGTACTGTGGCACATGGTTCACACACACACACACTCACACAATCAATGTCTAAATGATCAATAAACTATTTAAAAATGAGAGAAAGTCCAATCCCTGATTATTAGTTAAAAACATTACTCCATCCCCCAAAATCTCCAATACTAGACTATGTTTCTCCATCTTAAGCTCTAAGCAAATTTTTTCCTCCAATCAGTCACTTCTGAATCTCACCCTCAAATCTCTTTGCTTCATATTCTCACCCTATTTCTTATCTTCACTTTGTCAGTGAAAGCAAGATACAAAGATTTAATGGAACCTGATCTCAAATATAAGCTTACATCAATTTTCCCCTTGAGTTCATGTTTTCACTTTCATTCACACCACATACTTATGATTCTCTTTTGCTTCTAAGATGCACTTGAGATCAGAGATGATGATAGAATCTATACATTATAATCTGGAATTCACATGAAAAATTATCCTCTGGGTAAATTATCCATCCAGAAGAGGGCATCAGATCTCATTACAGGTGGCTGTGAGCCACCATGTGATAGCTGGGAATTGAATTCAGGACCTCTGGAAGAGGTGCAACCAGTGCTCTTAATCTCTGAGCCATCTCTCCAGCCTAGGGGCAGGGCGATTTTTAAAGCTCAATAAGTGTGTAAAATATTGGCCATTAAATATCTGCTGAAATATTTTTCATGTTCCAAGTACTAATAGTCACTGTATGATTATTATTTCAGAGCAGTCTTCCTCAGAGCAACTGATATTTATTCTGATGATATTCAAGTAGATTCTTATAACAACTGCTGAGTTGGCTTTTTCCCTGCAAGGAGAATAAATGGAGGTAAGCATCAAGGAACGATAACTGCTAGCCCTTTTGTGGGAAATAGGAAATTTTGACACCAGTGAGGATGGCTGTAAGTGTATTTAAAATATTGACACAAGATTGGCAGCTGCTCACATTCTGCCTGAAAGGTTTACTACTGGCATGGACTCCCAGCAGCTGCTTGTTGGAAATGGGAGAAAACATTTGGACAGTTAGGATAGCCTAATTTCTCCCCTTAAAGTCTGTTTGGCAAAACTTCCTGGCGGTTAATAGAATCCTGCAAAAAAAGATTTTTTAATGTGTTCACATCTTTTCATAAAACTTATATTGCCAGTATAGATAATATTTTCAGAATCTTTAATTTGCACAATCTTCTTATGGCTGGATAATGTGTCTTCATTTAGCCTGAACAAATAGAGACCAGACAACAACATAATATTAATTAAGTGCTTCTTCATAAAGAAACTTTCTTTTGAAAGAGATAATTATTTTCCAGGAGGGACATTTTTAACAGGAAACTGAGATTATAGCAGGAACAGTGCCCCTCAACTACACTAATAAGTTCAAAATCTTCATTAGGAAATCAATTTACCTATGCTTAGATTTTTGATAACTCCTTCTGAAGCATTAGTGACATTTACAGGCATAGTTCAGGCCTCTTAACTTAGCCCTGCAAGAGTCATATGGTATAAACCAGCACAAAGCCATCTCATCCACTCATGACCTCTGTGTAAGATTGTAAGATAACCACTACCCAGGGACATGTAATTTGTATACTCAACTTTTATAATAATTTTCTGAGCATTTCCTTTCCTTAATGGGTGTTCCCCTCTGACTTTAACTGCTTTTCCTCATTCACTTGCAAGTAAGACGTGGCCTCTGTAGTGCTACCCTTTATCTGAGGCAGAACAATCTAGAGGATATTGATTTATGATGGCTATGTAATTTACACAGTATGCAATTTTGCTGTATGATTTATTCAAAAAATAGATTGTACATTAAGCTTGGCATTCATTATCCAAGCTTGTTCCAGTTTCATATTAATACTGTATCACATTTGTTTGAAAGATTTATGCATTTCTAGTATATGTAATTGTATGGCAGATTTTTAAAGCATTTGAAAAATCCAAGTAACTCTTTAGAAATATTTGTGCTAAAACACTGGATGAAAGCCATTAACATTAGAAACTTGGAGTTACATGAAGATAAACACTGATATTATATATTATATATATATTATATAGTATATACATGTAATATATAATATATACATATAAGCAACAAAAAGAACATGAATTTTAATAGTCACATTTCAATAAAATAAATATAAGCAAGATTATGAGAGTTATCTATTAGTAATAAGTGTTACTTGATAGTATTTATAAATCTATAAAATACTGAGTCTTCAGCAGGCTATGATTGCTTGTCTACCAAAAAGAAGATCCTACTATCTCATGATAAAAACGACAATACATGAGTACTTGACAGATAAGAATAATGGATAGCCCATAATTATCCTGCTATAAAAATTACAATTTCACAGTGACCTTTTAAGAAATATCCTTTATTTCTTTGAAATTACTAATGAACTATGAGGTTTTAAATTATTGAGTTTTGCAAATAATTGAGAAAATATAAGTTATTTTTTTCAAATGTTACCTAGATTCTTCCACTAACTAGATAAATGGTAAACAGATAGATAGATAGCGAGAGAGAGATAGATGATAGATAGATCAAGAAACAGACACATAGGAAGATACATAGATGGATAGATGCATAGATAATAGATAAATAGATAGAAAGATAAATAATACATAAAGTATACATAGATGTATGGACAGTGATATGTGTTCACTGATGTTAAACAAGTTGTCAATCACCAAACAAAAATATGTACTTTTCATGTAACCCAAACTGAATTAAAATTCATATAAATTATTCATCTGTTCAAGCTGATTATGAATCTGGGAATGAAAGCCAGAACATACAAAAAATGGTCAGGCAAAGGTGGAGCACATCTTTAATCCAGGTACTTGGGAGGCAGAGGAAGGTGGATCTCTGGTTTGAGGCCTGTGTGGTCTATAGAATGAGTTTGAGGATAGTCTCCAAAACTACAGAGAAACCCTGTCTCCAAAAATCACAAAGGAAAAACAGTCAAGTGATAAGCAGAAGTGGCAACATTTCATAGACTGATGCCATCAGTTCCATTCGGGACATCAAGCACACTGCCTGAAAACTAACCGTGCGGTCCCCATGCTACCTCATTAGTTTTATTTTCAGAATAAGAATTAAGTTAATTGAGGATGCTGACAGGAGCACAAGCCTGCATCTAAGACATCAATAGTGCATAGGTGGCTCCGAGATGCAGAACAGTGAGAACCTCGCCACTTGCAATGGACTTCCATGAAAGTGTACCCATGAGACAGCTTCCCAGTGTGACATGGGAGTCAAAGCTAACAGTTTTTGTGTTTTTATTGCAATATACAATGGTGTACCCTAGAAAGACAGAGCGGAAACATCTCAAAAGATTGAAAGGAAAGACAGGGAACAGATTCCTGCCAGAAGTGGTCAAGACAAGCCACAAACTAAGAAAATTGTGTTCAGTTGTACTCACAGACACATCATATAATAAAGACTACTTATTTAATACTATGCCTGTTTATTTTCTTCAACATACAAAAGTAGAATTCTTATTACCTCTATGCATTAATAGTCTTTCAAAATTTATAGTTATTCAAAGGATTACAATTTTGATTGCCCAGTCACTATAAAAAGGTGACATGTGATTAAGTTACAGTGGCCCCTAATAAATCATTTGCAGCCATTTACTTGGAAATGGGACCTTTCATAACCTTCCCTATTATTAAAACATATCAATTGAATCAACTTAATTTTCAATGCAGGTATTGCTTTTCCTACCTGCCAAAGCACATAATGGGACTTTTACTAAATATGAGTAATTAATTTTTAACTACAGAATTAAAAGACTCTGCAATTTAAGGACTTGATTTTTCTTATTATTTTTAATGTGGAAATGGTTGCCCTGGTGGTTATTATTTGGCTGAATGGATTGCAGTGAGGCTCCCTGGGCAGCTGCTGACATAATGACTGATTGTGTGCAGAGCAGAGAATAGGAATGATAAATTCTGAAAGGCTCTGGAATTTGTGAATAACAAAAGTAGCTACAGTTTCTAAAATCTAACCATTTGTTCTCAGCAACAAAAGAAGACTCAAAGGCTTTTGTTTAATGAAATGATTCAAAAACAGGATTTGGATGAATTAAGGGTTATCTCTACAAGCAGGGTTGAGCAGGCAGCTTGTGTGTCCAAGTAGGAGGATCACAAACGCAGACTGGTTAACAGGGAATAAAGGGAAATAATCTGATCTTAACTCCTTTCAATACTATTATATTCCCCAGTTTTGAAAACATAAGAAAATTTTATGTAACTTTCACATAGACAGTTTAATCACTACTCTGAAATATTTCATTATGAAAACATTATTTAAATAAATCTGTACCAAAATTACCCCAAGTAATTGAAGAAGTAAGAAGCAATTAAAGCAATTACAATCCTAACTGTAAAGTACACAAGTTGCATGGTACTAAGGGACTGCTTTTTCTGATACAAGAGTCTTTTCATAGGAAGTGGCTATTTTTAAGACTGAAGAGTCATGAAGACATGCAGAGTCATGCAGCATGGTGGATGGAGGCACTCCCAGAGCAGTCAGTAACAACAGTGGGGGTGAGAGGGTAGTTATAGCAGTATAGGACAATTCTCATTCCAGAGCTACCTCAAGTAAACACCACACTGGGAAGGAAGCATGGGGTAGTAACTAAAGAACTATAAAAACTGATGAGAACTTCAGAGTGCTGTCTCACTCACAAGCCCTCCTTCTATTAATCTTCTCACTGTCACCTTACTGAAAAGACAGCGACTTAAGCAAACAGAAGATAAATGTTTGGGGGTAGGAATAAGAACTATTTACACTCAGTATATAACCCAAAATTGAGGCAAATTTTTATCCCTGCCTTTAATAAACTTAATTTCTTAGAATTCTTGTTTTTCCTATACTTTTCCTAAGTCTGTATAGTTGTTCAACTTTCAACCACTTCCTGAATGGCTGTACAGGGCAGCAATCATAGTTTGTATGTGCACTGTATTTTTCTCATGCATTATGACATATGGCAGTTTTATAAGTCAATTAGTTCCAATGATCTGTGCTGTAATAAATATTATGGAAATGTGATCCATAGAAAATATCTTATTCCACCCCCTTATCCTCCTTTTTTGATGATATGATACAATGTCTAAACGAGATGAAGTCAGGAATTACATAGTGAAGTGGCACAGAGTTAGACTATTTTTAAACTAAGAGAAGGTATCATCTGCTCTGACATCCTGGAACATGAAGATGCTAATGTCTAACAGCAGAAGCAGACAATGTCAGTAGTCGGAATCATACTTGGAGCCACCCTCAACAGATGAAAGTCTTATTTCCAAAAGCTTTCGGTAAAATGTTGGTGTCAGAATGATTTTGGTTTTTCTTTATACCTCATTGAAGTGTGGTTGAGGAGTTTATAATCCTGACCCACTGATCAAAGTCCATTAAGAAAAAAACTGTTTTTCATTAAGAGATTCCAATTTTGGGTCCTGGATCCTTAAGGGGAAACTTCCTGTTTCTGTTTTCTTTTTCTTTTTTAGGGATAATAGCCAGAACCTAACACACTTTTTTTTCTGACACTTCGGGATACCTTGCTCTTTCTCTAAAGTTCTGTTGCCTGCTCCTTGGCTGCTTGTCTTTCATGTGATTGACCTTTATGCCCATGTGACTTGAAGGGCATTGCCCCTCCTCCAGGTAGTTGCTGAAATTTACAGCTTGCCTGTTTGTTTTGTTTTGTTTGTTTTTGAATACTAATAAATTTGTATTTTATCTTCAATTTGAGTCTATTCTTAAATTCGTTTATTATTTGCACTGAGAACACCAAAAGATGATCCAGAGTTTGCCTGGTATCATCTGGTGATCACAAAGTAACAGGTACTTTTAATTCTGAATGTGGTCCAAGGACTATACCTAATTGAGTCCCTTACCATCTGTACAATTGAATTAATTCTACAAGCTGGGCATGGTGGCACACACCCATAACTGCAGCACTCACGAGGTTGAGGCTCAATGGCTTTGAACTCCAGGCCAAACTGTGTTACATAGTGGAGGAGGAAGGAAGGATGGAGGAATAGATGGAGGGAAGAAGGGAGGGAGGGAGAAGAAACTAAGGGATGGAGGGGGCAGGAGGAAGAAAGGAAGGGAGGAAGGAAGGAATGAACAAAGGAACAAAGGAACAAAGGACGGTAGGAAGACTGATTTCATTGTGCTAGTTGATTTCAGTTCCTTCACCACTTTCTTCTCTATCTTTAATTTATGAAATTCTTCCAGTGACCTTCAACATAATCTTCCATTTGTTCAACACACAAATCTTTCTCCACCTTTTGCTACTACATGAATGATTATCCCCACTTTCTAATGAAACATCAGAGAACATCTAAAATAACCTATGACTTTACTCCTTAAGTTCCTTTGGCAGGTTCACATACTGTATGGTTTGAATTTACCCATGCCTGCTTTGCTGGATGCTACTGCCTCAGCAGTGTCAAATGATTTCCAGATCTACATCCTGTGCAGATTCAGAACCCATCAGCTGCCTACTAAATGTGTTTGAATACCGGGTGTCTATGACACAAACACTGAATCATGCCCCCAATAAAAGGACTAAAACTATGAACTTGCATTTCTCGTTTCCACAGTAATCAGTTTCTTAAGGTTCAGGTAAGTGACCCACTATGGATAGGAATTTGAAACCCAATCCCTCCATTTTCATTTATTCTTTCAGTTCAGGTAAACCATTCCACACTCAGACTGGCCATCACTGTGTCATCATGTGGCCTGAACACAGGCAAGCAATTGTTTTGCTTTTCTCCATTTTGTTTGACTTTCCAGTATGTGAGACTGTGTATTACCACATGCCCGACCTTATCATATGTCCTCACAAGCTAACACACATTACCTGGGTTAAACATGTCTTCTGTGCTTGTGCTTATGTCCTGGTACCTTCTTTGTGCTTGGTGGTTATAGACTTCTGTTAGGCATCTCTTTCCAGAACAGCTTAGGTACAATGCACTTAAAGGCATACTCTGGGTCATAACCTTTGGCCTCAGTCAGAATCTTTGTGTATGTCATTTTTTAAAATAGGTTCTCTATTAAGATGTTATGTCTTCCCAGTGAATTTTATATTTTTTCATTCCCAGTGCATTTCTGACCCAGTTGAACCGTCCCTTGCTTACTGTAGTGACTTGATAGCACTAGTCTTCACAAAGACTAGTCTTCACAATGTTTTCTTGTATATTGAGCAGACAACCTTTATTATCTGAGGTGACAGAACAAATCTACCACTCATTTCATATGTATTTTCCTCCATGATTTCATGGACAGAGAAATGATTCTTTCCATGTATCTTAGCAACTTCAGAAAATATTTTTCATTCCTCATTGAGACTAAAACATTCTCCATTAGATTGTAAGAAAACATTCTATGACTTCTTTTTAATATGCCCAATCTAGGCCTGTTCATAATTGGGACATCATTAAGTAAAATGAACTAGACTATAAGAACTGTAGTACCACCATCCTTATTAATCAAGCCAGAATGCTATGGTCCCTAACTGGTAGGGAGCATATTTTGTATGGATGCGCAGAGAAGAGGGTTGAATCCGTTGCTAGGTGAGACAGAGCATGCAACTACTCTGAATTATCCAGAATAGTGTACAACTTGAGTTGAGCTGGAGAAATGGTTCATTGTTTAAGAGAGATTACTACTCTTCCATAGGACTCAAGTACCAGTCATATCAACTTTGGATGAATCAAAACTCCCTTCAGTGGGAAACACATACATACATATTAGTGAGTAAAAATAAAATTAATCCTAAAGAAGAAAATGACTTAAAATATATTAATTTCATTCATATTTTCAGAACACGGTTGATTGCACAGAAAAGAAAAAAAAAAAAAGAAAAGAAAAAAAACCCCAAGATTTAAAATATATGAATAGAAGAAAAGAATCCACTGATTTTTTCATTAAGAATGTCTACAAACCCATGATTCAGGGAGCCGTGAAACCAAACCTGGTGTGACAATTTTAGCATATTTGTAAATTCAAAACAATTTAATAATTCTAAATACATAAACTTCATAGTTCTAGAATGTTAATGCATATTTTCAGACCATGAAGACTACAGGTAAATGAAACCATAAAACCAAGGTTTACAGAAAACATTAAAAAAAAAAAGACTTTTAACCCAAAAACATTTTTGGGATTTTTTTCAGTAACAATTTTAATATAACTCGAAAGCATTCACCCAATTATCCCAAGGAATGAAATGTTAGATAAATTGTTCTATCAAAATAAACAATAGACCATACCAAGCAAGAAAAATGCTCATTGTTTATTAAGAAAGTGGTTTTTTTTTATTAATTAATGTGTTACACACTGATTTACAATTTTCATGTTATTTATATTGACTTGAGGATTAGGAGAGTTACACACAAATATAAGTTTAAAGTGATGAGTCAAAAATAGAAATAAAAATTATGAGTACATCTATTTTCAAAAAGTATACTTTATAAACATGGCTGGACATGCTTTACACAGGGTTAAGCTCCCAAGTTGTGAAAATAAATGTATACAAAATTTTGTTTTTTAAAATTATAATATATTTTAGAAACATGAGAATCTTCATTTGTAAATTAAGTTTCAAATAAGTTTTGCGCTATTTACACTTTGGGAGCACATTGTGTTTTGACATGAAGTAATGTTGGTTTTGTGGGAAAAGAAGGCCAAGTAAATCCCTTAATTTTAATCCAATGTCTCACATCCTTAGAGTGGATGTATTTTAAATCCTTAAGCAATTTATATATCAAAATATAAGGGAAGACATTAACTCCCAATGGTTGATCTGTTCGTCATATATCTAATGAATCTATAAATCTGCAGAAAGGCCCCCAGCAGTGTCTGTGTTCCCCCAAGCCTAGGTTTGCAGACATTATCCATGAAAACACAAGGGATTTGTCTTTGTTTCTAACTGCAATCTTTCAGCCAACGTAGAGATTTGCCCTGAGCCTCTCGGCCTTCTGTTTCATTTCCTGTGACTCTCAAACTGTCATTTTTGGGTTCTTATCTCTCTCCACTGTACTACAGCATGAGTCCTCTCTCAACACCCAATTGACTACAGCAACAGGGGAAAAAACCCCAGCAAAACAATACAACAGTGCTGTTCAACTAGCTTTGCTTCCCTATCAAATCACAGAATTTAAACTTAAAAACAGATGATCTACCAAAGATTTAAAGATACATATATACCAAAGACAATGCTGTCAAGTTTATACGGGAGATCTTACTTATCTCGAGCTCCATTAGATAGTATGTAAACAAAAAAAAAACTTTCATATGAATTTTAATGAAATATAAAATGTCTTAATGTCTTTCAAAAAAGGAGGGGATTACTAACCTGTTCAGTCATTAAAAAGTTCATCAATTTTGTTCATTTTATATTATTTTATTTTTATTAATTATGTATAAAATTAGATGTGAAAACTACAAATCAGCTTAGACTGAGATTCAGACAGCTCTTAACATGGGACAATGGTTAAAAAATCCAAATAGTAGGTCTACAGAAAATGAAGGGAAATAGTTCATACTTCCATACCCAGCAGACATTAGGATACCTGTAACAAAAGGGACTCTACATGCTATCTATGAACCACATTTTATCAATGCATGATGCCTTTGATACATAGTTTACTTAACAATAAGGAAAGTAATGTCAACTGAACATATACACTATTGGTTACCATATGGTATCCAATTTCAGACATGTCAAAATGTGGACATAGTGTTCTCCTTGGAATAGATAATTTATAAGTTCTAGGAGCTGTGAATAAGCAATTAATTTAATGTCCTATTTTATCTGTAAAAATGGTAAGTACTTCCCTCATTTATAATGTGGGAATACTGGCAAAGAGAGATGTAGATACCTGCTCTGGCTAACAACTAGGAAGGCCAAGGCTGGGAATTCCCATTAATACTGGTGTTGGGGTGATGACTCAATGGATAAATCACATGACCCCAGTGCACATGTTGGGGTGTGGCATAAGAGCCTGTCTATAATTCTGGTGTGGGACAAGGAGAGGAGGGGAACCTGATGTGGAGGCTGAGATCCTAGAAGCACGATGGTTAGCCATACTTCTTAAACCATAAGCTCTGGGCTCAGACCCTGTCTGAATACAAAGCTTTGAGTGGGACTAAGGGAGAATCCAGAAATCAATCTCAAGCCTTCATACACAGCAACCCATGCCCACACAAACAGGAATGTGGATACACACATACACATTATATAAGTGAATATAACCAACCCCATGTTGTTTGAGCTTTCATCAATGCCTATTTCTTGCTAAATAAGGATTTTCTTATTAGCAGATTTGTTATTAGGTCAGTGTATTAAAAGGCGGGTTTATAAACTTATGTATATATGTATCTGTTTACTTTCATCTGTGATTTCAACAAATACACCATAATCCAGAATATTTGCTTCTGAATTTATTACTTTCTCACTAAACATCTAGTTCTCATGTGGAACACATAGGAAAAGCACTTACTAATTATATAACCAGCATAAGTATAGACCTACATTGCCTCTAATGTTTATATATTTCCATTTCCAGGAGGAGAAATATTTTTAATACCATTTGGGGGACAAATAAGTAAACTTTAAAATTATCTATGCAAATTCTTCAAAATTATGGAGCTTTTAGGTAAAATTTTTTTTAACAAATCTGCCCTTTTCGATTATATTTCATTAAGAAATAACTATTGATAAATCATGTTTCATGCAAGTCCCGGTTAACATGCCAGGTAAGACTGGTTTAAAATAAAGGCAGAAGGGGAAATGTACCCATCATGACCACTCTGGTATCTGCATCCTTCATTTGGCAAGTTAACATGGCCCTCTCTATCAACACAGCCAGCGCTTGAGTTGACTTTCATTTCTTCCATTTCAAGGACCTCTATCCACTACATAATGTGTCTCTTAAGCTCAGCAGCATTGCTCCTACTCAGCTCCATTCATCTGAAGCAATTATCCAGTGTTTGATGACTAGAAGTAGGTGGGACTGAGACAGAGGAAGCAAAGAAGATTATGAACCTGAGGGCTTCCAACTGAACCTGTGACCTTAGGAAACCACAGATCAGAAGAGAAAGCCAAGTTACTCAGGTATACATTTGGTTAAAACAACCCTGGGTTAGCTAGTCAAGAAACTCTATTCGTGACACACAATGATGCAATCTAAAGAGGCAGGAGCTTTCTGAGCTTTCTGAGAACAGGCATCTCCACTCTCATAAACTAGATTAGTTCCTGCCTTCCAACTACCTCATGGCTTTGGAGATTTTCTCCCTTTGACTCCTGGTCTGCAACTTTAGTATTGACAAAGAAAAGGATCTAGGCATTCTCTTTGCCATTTATGCTATTATTCCCTCCAATAAAACCATAAGCTGGCTGTGTAGCAAAACTATGAGTAGACTGCACTGTAGATGAACAGTTAAAATAGGCACAGATTATGAATACATGCAGACACCAACATGTTTCTAAATAAACAAGATAATTACATAGATGTGCAAGGTAGCTATCCATTTGAACAATGTTCTGATTCCCCAGACACTGTCAGTATCTTCCATATAAACTATAATTAATATTACTAATCTTGCAACTATAGCTTCAAAACTTCCAGTTTGTTTAATGTTACTATGCTTCCTTTCTTAGTCAAATTTAAAATGCTTAATTAATGAAGTAAGCAAACATGATTTAATTTACTTGCTTTCTTGTGTATTTTATATTACAACCATGATGAAAAATGACTATGTTTCAGTAAAGTTTAAGGTTGTTTTAATTATGAACTAATTCTGGACTTCCTTAAGTTAAACCTATTTTGTCTATTGAGCCTCATGTTGATGTCAGTATTAATTAGGGCTACATATTTTTCTACCTTTAAAACTTTAGGATAACCAATAAATACTGAAAAGCAGTATTCCTATATTTTACAAAATACCCCCACATAAAAAAGACATGTGATACCTTTAACAAAGAAGAAGTATATCCCTACTAAGCAAAAAGTCATCATGTTATATAAAGTTAAGACTTATCCTCAAGAATATGGGTGAGATGTAACATGTTTAAAATTGTGCCCTGGTTTTAAAAAGTGGTCACCATAAACCATTCTCATCATATAGAACATTCAGTTATATACACCTGCTTTAACAGTAGTCATTTTCAAATACTTAAAACAACAGAACAGTGTCTTACTATAAGAATGTATTTGTTTGCTCCTGTGATTAAAATATTGAGTCATTTATTAAACCCGTGTATGAATGTTTACTCAAATAAAAATGTCAGGCCTTCAAAACTAAAACAAATATAGTAAAGTTCCTGGTCGGTAAGAAATCATAAATATGTGTGCATTAAGTTTTCTTTCTTCAATTTCTAATGTCTCCTTTGCAGCAAGATCAATATTTTCACTAGTAGACACAGGTATTTAAAAGGTAGTGAGAAAATGATTGCAACTAGAAAAAAAAAATCATCCTGAGTGAGGTCACCCGGACTCAGAAAGACAACGATGGTACATATTCACTTTTAAGTAAATAATAACTGTTAAGTAAATGATAAGCTAAAGTTCACAGACCTCTTTACCAGAAGGGGGTATGTAGAGATGGGAGCTGGAGGGATCAGTTGTATGTGGGAGAGTGGAGGGAATGAATGCGGGGAGAGACAGCTGGAATTGGGGAGGATTTTGCAGGGTGGTGTAGAAATCTAATGCATTGGAAACTTCATGAAATCTATGAGGGTAACCCTAGTGAGGACTCCTAGTAACTGAGGATATGGAGTTTGAACTAGTCATCTTTTATGGCCAGACAAGACTTCTAGTAGTAGGCTGTGGTTTGATTGAATTTGGTGGATTTGTTGGTAGAGTTCTTGGACCACAGGGTCCCATGAAGATCCCCAAACAACCCATGCTCATGCTAGGACAGAAAATCACTCTCCTAAAACTGGCAGTGGTGTTCCATTGCTCAAGACAACATTCATACAACACAGTGGATGCAGAGAGATAGAGCTGGTGCCTGCTTGGAGCCTTGACACCTGTGTCCTCATCTCTTTGGTACTCTGCAGGCTATGGAAAGAGAAATCTGGATACCAACCCAGCCACAAAACCCTTCACCTACAATATTATAGAATTCTTAGTGGGCACACGAAGTTGCAACACACTTCTTTCAGAGTGAAGGTATTCAATACTCATTATTTGCTTGATATGGTGTGGCACAGTTGTAATCCCAGAACTCAAGAGTCTAAAGCCAGAGAATAGAAGTTCAAATCCAGACTGAACTAAAGAGTGAAATTCAGTATCCATAGAAATAAAAATAATGTTAAATATTTCTCCCACAATGCTTACAAATTAAATCATAGCACCAGCTAAATTTGAGAGAGCTTATCATACTTTTAGAGCATGAAAAAATATGAAATATTACTTAGTCATTTTAAAGTAAGTTTTATATATATATATGTATGTATGATGTATATATATATATAAATGGAACGAAAATGACCCATGGATACACAGTTCCGAATTGCTCTTGGGTCTAGTATGAACCCAAACCTGGTCTCCTACAGCATAATTATAATAATAAAAAAAATGCCATTGTGCCTTGTTAGGGAGTGAAGCTGTGATTCTTTGCTTGCCTAAAACACCCGATGATCTAATAAAGAGCTGAATGGTCAACAGCGAGGCAGGAGCAAAGATAAACTGGGCTGGCAGGAAGAGAGGATAAATAGAAGGACAACTGAGGAGAAAGAAGAACAACAAGAGAACAAGGAGAGGAAGACATCATGGGCCAGGCACCCAGCCAGCCACAGAGCAAGAAACAAAGAAAGATATACAGAAGTAAGAAAGATAAACGCCCAGAGGGAAAGGTAGACAGGTTGATTTAAGAAAATCTGGCTAGCAACAAGCAAGCCAGGCTAAGGTCGGTTACTAAGAATAAACCTCCAGGTGTGATTTATTTGGGAGCTGGGTGTTGGGCTCCCCCAAAAGCAAAAAGAGTGAAAAACATTTCACACAACAGTGCCTTCAATTTTAGTATTTGCTCAACCTTAAAATAGACAATAGTCAAGTTGAGAATCCCTTGTAAAACAACATTCAAAGATTTCCCTAATTAAAGGTTGAAAAAATTGATTCAGAATTTTTCATTCTAATGGTGTAAGAGAAAAAAGAGTCATACAACTCTAGGTGACTGCTACACTATAGTATAAATTACAACTATACTGTAAAGATAATTATTGCTGTAATATATATCCTTATAATCTACTGTAGATAATATAATAGTATCAATGTTGCAAATGACTAATCAAACAAAAGTATTTATGTCAATTTTAAAGTTTAGTACGATTATAAGTATCTTATTAAACATAAATTGTAAGTATTTTATTAAACATAAAAGAGAAAGATGGTGTGAAACATAATAAGCTAACATTTCTGAGATGTTAATATTTCTCATTAGAGAATTCATATTATCATACAGAGTCTATGCTGAGTTCATCATTTTCATTGAAGATGCTCAGTAACATATATCTGAGCTGATGAAAAAAGCCAAAAATCAGCAGCTGAATGGAAGATGTAGCTGTTTTAATTATCACAATTCCTCTTCTATGGTACATGCCAAAGTCTATACATCTATATATAGCAATAGTCATATAGCTAGTCATCACAAACTTCTATGTATATGTATATACATAAGCATATGTATATAATTCCCCTTAACTTTTTCATTGTTTTCAACCCTCCTGCTCACCAGTGCCATGGATAAAGAAGTATCCCCAGATGGTAAATTATGAAGAGCCAATTCCATCAAAAAAAAAAAAAAAAACTCACTAAATGGCCTACACTGTCCTAAATGTTTATGAAAAACTCTAGAACTAGACCAAAAAAAAGTAGATCTCAGAGAAGATTTTTCAAATGGGCCTTCTTAATTTCATGTCTGTACACAAACAATGAGGCCTGATTCTTGCCTACTTTAAGCAGTGTGGAAGACATTATTTGGCCACAGAGATATTCTCATATTATACCTTATATAGCTCCTACTATCGAGAATGAAGAAGCCAGATATTTTTACCATCCTTTATCAGGGCAAGGCATTATTATGTGGGCTATCTCTAACCAATGTGGTATAGGGGTCTTTACTGGCTAAGAAAACAATCATACACTCTTACCATACTATTGCCAATGAATGATGTCACATCAGGACTTCATATCATGATGCCTGAAAGCAATGCTACTACAGATAAGAAAAAATGATCCACCGAAGGCATTGAAAGAATATAAGACTTCATTAATGCAACCTATGAGGCTACACAGGACCCAAATTATTATTGATATCTCATTAAGAAACATGTGTCCTTTTAATTAATGTCTTTGTTAACTTGATCTTTAGAATCACAGTTTAAAATGTCCTACAACTATAACTATATATTTGGTGATGTAAGTATATCTTACTAATAAGATGAGGGATATTTCTGAGTGGGGAGGGATTTGTCAGACACACATAACCAACCAAGGTGTTCCTGGTGAAACCTTTTTACTCTAGACAGTACACAGCAAGGGACATTCCTCTCCTAGCAGCCCCAGCTGAAGGGAGTCCAGAATAATTTCTGCCTTAGTGGAGAACTGTAGCTGACCCAAGTTCAAGGAGCATGGTCTCTTGCATACTAAATAAATCCACCATGGAGAACGCATTTACTGCTGGTGTGTTGTTCTTATAAAATGAGACATGTCTGTAACCTTTATGATAGCCAAAGCAAACAGAGGACTTATAAAAACTTTTTATAAAAAAACTTTTATAAAAAATTTTCAGTTTATAAAAAAAGAAAGAAGAAGGAAATGTGTATAAAAATATTGAACCTTGAAACAGCAATAGATTTCCTGAAGTGAAATGTGATTCCAAAATTATGTATCTAGAAATTATGGGCAAGAAGGAATATTGAAATTTTTAGTTCTTTTCTTTTTTATGCTAGTCACAGAGAATTTCAAGAAACAAGACATTTTTAAATCAATGAATGTAGAGAATTCATGAACCACACATGGCTTCCATGTAAAGAGAAGTAATCATATAAAACTGAATCATTGTGTTACTGTAGTATCAAAATTGCTGGGTAATTATACGTACTTTGGTCATTTGCCTCAATTACATAGATCCACCTTAAGGTCAAATGGAAATTTTCTATTTATTTAATGGACTTCTATCACTATCTTGAAATACTTCAATAATTTCTATTAATTTCTATATAAATTTGAAATTTACTCCCAGAAAATTATAATGTCTATAAGAAATAAGAATTCTTTTTGAATAGCCTTGCTAAGGGAAAATAGTTTTCATGGCAACATGCAAATCTCAGTTACTGGAAAACAATAAAAGAGGTAGCTTCAAACCATTAAAAAAAAAGTTTCCTATGATTGGCGTACATTTGCATTGTAAACCATGTACAATATTCTATGGGTTCTAACAACTGAGCCAAAAAGATAAATCAAGTTTTAACTTGTCATATTTTAAAAAATACCCTATATTTCAATGCCAAGATGCCATAAACAATGAACGGAAATGATTAGTTCTCTAGCTAAATAAATCAAAGTATTTTAATATATTTAAGTTCTAGTTTTGTGATTTAAAGGACTCTGAGTAAGTTCTATAGTTCTCTTATGAATGAGCTATAGAAGACAAAGGAAGCAAGGAAGGGGAAGCAAGTGAGAGAAGGAAGAAGGAAGGGAGGCAGAGAGGGAGGGGGTGAGAGGGAGGGAGGGATGCAGGGAAGGATGAGGTAGAAAGCAGGGAAGAGGAATAGTGCAAGCTTAAGTCCCAGGTAACATTGTAGAAGTAACTGAGTTTTTACAATTTTTTTTTTGTATCAGGTCTAGTATTCTGTTTTATTTATACCACACTAAAATAAATTCACATTCACAGAATTTACCACACATGACATTTAACCCCAACAATAGGACAAAACACATAGAATTTAAAAGTTACTTTCTATACTGAAAACAATGAGTAACTGTCATAATCAGCCACCCCTGAGGCATTGAGTTGAGCAGGTAACACAGAAGATCTCTGAGCAATAAGGACAGTGTGAACTGTGCAGTGAACCTGTAAAGCAGCTGCTGCTCAGTGATGCTTTGAACACATGAAAACAGTTTCTTTCTTCCTTAACCTTGAATTAGAGTCTAGGAAATGAAAACCAACAACAAAAAACCCTTGAGTAAAACACATCAAAAATATATTTCCTCAAGTTTAACACAAGGAAAATCAGTGTTTCTGCTTGCCCACAAATAATAATAAATGTACATATTTCTTCACATGTCTCATTTATATATATACGAACAGATATATGATCATTCATATATGTGTAAATACATATGTATATGAATAAAAACATTTTACCTTAAAGCTACCGGCAGTATCCAAGAGGAATACTAAAATCTGTACATACACTCTATCATTTATAAAGAAATATACAGCAAATTTACTCAATAAGCTAAACCTGCAATTTTTAACAAGTTTTCCAAATGTTAAAAATTCTGCTGTAATTACCAGTTAGAGATATGATCTTTTAATTTGTGAAATACCAGTTAGGAAATCTGTAATAAAGTACAGATTTAGTATACTAAATAAACCTAAGGTCATTTTTTTTCTTTTGCATGAGTAAGTCATCTTTCTTTTGTTTCCTTAAACCATACTCAAAAGCTATGGCCAGCAATATCATAAACATTTTTTATTAAATCTTAATATGATAGGCAAGTTATTACAAAAATTAATGAAATTATATAATACATGGGAAAATAGAGATGGACTTAAGTGGAAAAGAACATGACTGAGATGAAGAATGAGACATAGGAAGGGGAAATGAAAGCAACAACATCAAAAATACAAGCAATATATTTAACAGCTCCTAATAACAGGGCTTCTTCTTTTTTTCTAATTTTTATATTGTAACTTCTATACCCCCATATCATGTATTTTTACCTTTAGTCTAGATATCTTAAGGAAAGCATACAATACTTTGAGGAGAATTTTCCCATTTCACGATATGACAAAAAAAATGTACTCATCACTAGTTAAATAAAGTTTAGCTTTGCCCAACAAATTCTCTTGAATTTCTGCAAAACCTTAACCCAAAATATATTTTAAGTTATAATACTAAAATGTGTTGAATGATTAAAAAACACTGATTGTAAAAGTCATGTATGTTTTTAGTCATGCAAAAAGAAATATTTCTTGATTTGCCATTTATTCACAAGAATCATGTAATGTAGGCACCATGCCTTTATTTAGGTTTGTACAACTATGTACCTGGGGGTGCAGACTTTATTAGTTAAGTTAGACAAAGGCAACTGGCCTTTATTTCTTGTAGAAGTAGACCTAACATGACAGAATAACCTGATGATGATATTTGAGAAGGGAAGTTAGTACTTTCAGTGGTTAAGGAAGATGGCTATATGCTTTAAATACCTGCTTCTCTAAGATTGTGTTGCAATTGTGAAGCTAATTTCTGGAAGATGTCTTTCTATGACAACATAGCACACATTTGAACAGTTGAGTGTAAGAGGCTTGAAGTTAAAGCCATGAATATCCCTTCACATTTGTTCAGAAGAGATGAAAAGAAATTGGTTTGGACAGGTTATTTCTTCAAGGATAAATATTCAGAATACAGTGGGTCAATTATATTCTGGGGTCCCAGGACAGGAACACAAACTTGTGGTTGCATACACAAGCAGGTAAAGTTACATATTTGCAAGATTGAAAAAGGAATGCCTTGGAATGTGGACCCTTGGCTATAGATGATTTCAAGGTAAGGAGAGATTAAGGGCATGGTACAGTCTTCCCAAATTTGAACCAAAAACAAAGAGGCAATGAAGTAATACAGTAGTCCACTTGGTAGTAAGTAAACTACCCCAGGCCTTTCGAGACTAGGAAGAAATAAGAATCCTGAGGATAAACTTAAGGTTTTGGCATCTGAAATTTAACTTCGTAGTAATCCATAAGTTGTAAAAACCCTATGGTTTACTTTCTTTTATCCTTGAACACTCAGTCAAGGGAAACACTCAGGGATGAAGTCTGTTGTATTTTGAAGAATTGAAAATCTATGCCCTGCCATTTTTGAAAATTAGTTGCTGCTACGAGGCCAGTGTCCCTCTTTTCTGAAGAGTAAAGAAGGAATTTATGATCATCAGGCCTGAGAGGGCAGATCTTACAAAGGCCACCAGCAGGGGACTTTACTGCTGAGAAACAGTAAAGAAACCAGGCAGCAAAGGAAAAGGGAAAAGAATCAGAAACCAAGAACCAGAGTGTCTATTTTTGAGTAATTTTTTTAAATCCCTGAAAAGAAATGCTCAGTTATTTTATTAATAATATATTTTATTAATTCTTTGAGGGTTTAATGCAAGATAATTTTATCATTTTTCCCATCCACTATTCCATCTGGGTACTCTTAGATCTACCAACACCTCCCTAAGGATGTCTGAAAAAGCCATGAGGAACCACATTATTTTACATTTATTTACTTTATATTTAGTTAAAATTACATATAACCATAAACACATATACATCATACACACACACACATATATACATACATATATATATATATATGTATATATATATTTGAATTTACACTTTTTCATGTGACAACGTACAAGCTAACAAAACCCTCAGTGTAAGGAATGGGAAACTTCCTTTACAGTTGTTAGTAGGGAATCTAAGAAACTCCCAAAACAATATAGGCTACTGCTCTTGCCCTTGGTTGCCTTCCAAAAGAGAAAGGTAAGACCCTTGTGCTGAAGAAACCACCCACTTTAGACACAGAACTTGGAAAACATGATCTGGATCTGGCCTAGAAGATGATCATGTAGGACTGGCTTTTATAATATCTAAAGTAGCCATGCAAGCTGCCAAGGGAGAAAAGGAATCAATAGCCCTATCTTAATGGAAAGCCAATGAACCACAGTAATGACCAGAATGCAAAGATATCCTGAAAGGTGCACTTATATCCTGCGGGTAACTAACCAATTCCTATTTGGATTTCAGACCTATTCAAGGAGGAGTGAATTTGTGCCTGGTACTGGAAACTCAGCCAACTACTCATGACTGCTGAGGCCATTGAGTCTTTAGGAAAGTGAAAGTTTCCTAAACTAGGAAAATTTCTGCCAGCCTCCTTATAGCCAGGGCAAATGCAGATCTCACCCTTTATCAAAGAAGCTTGTGTTTATAGCAGATAGATGCCATTGCAGAAAGCTACAACTAGTTAGAACACAGACAATAGCAGTGGCTGAGGATGCCCAGTCCCAATAAAAACATTTGCAACACAATGTCTATACTTAAGGCCCAGGAAATATCTTAGAAGAGGGAATAGAAAAGAACCAGAGGGCTAATAGGACTGCTGTGAGATAAGTCTCTTCACAAAACAAAACAACAAATCCCAAACAAACAAAATGCTTAGTTCCAAAGGAAAACCATCTCTAACTCATTACCATGAGTTAGCAAACTAATGAGTTTTGCTGTGGTCAAGCAAAACAAGTAAACATGCTTTGGCTTATTTGAAAAGAAAATGGGAGCCCAGAGAACATGCTAATATTTTTAATTTTCTCAATTTAATATACCATGGCTTCATGGCTTCATGACCATATCTACAAAGTGTGGTCAACCACAGTGCCAAATTCATTGGTGTTTGGTCCTTTAGTATGCCATGTGACATAAGAACATATTCCAAAAGAAGGACCATGGAGACAATAAAATTAAGAACTGGGACATGATTTAAAAGAGAGAGAGATCTTATTTTACATACCAATACCAGTTCCCTCTTTCTTCTATCCTCCCACTCCCCATCATCTCCCCTTCCCACCCCCATTCATTCCTCAGAGGGAGGCATCAAAACCTGTCACACCATTTGGGGCAGGGCTAACCCTCCCCCAATATCTAGGCTGAGCAAGGTATCCCTCCATAGGAAATAGCTCCAAAAAGCCAGAGAGGGAGGAGAAATAACATGAGCAAAAGTGTGAAGACCATGCTGGAGAAACCCACAGAAACAGCTGACCCAAGCAAGTGGGAACTCACTGACTGAGACCAAACTAGGTGTCCTGCATGAGACCAAACTAGGTGCCCTGAATGTGGGTGACAGTCAGGGGGCTTGGGCAGTTTATGGGACCATTGGCAGTGGAACCAATAATTATCCCTAGTGCACGAAGTGGGACGTGCCTAACAAAACAGATTTGATCTGCAATTTGAGAATTTGAAATTTCTTTATTGAGAAACTAGTTCACATTTGAAGTTTCTCACTGAACAACAAAATGAGTTTGTCAAGCAACAATGAATCAGTGAACGGCTGACTACTCCTCACCTGGGCTAGGTTTCACTCTTTTAATATACATTGTGGGTCCTGTGGTCAATGTTGAATCTTCATTATCTGAGAATTTCTATTTTAACTTCCACCTGGAGTTTGAATTTATATCATTTTAATCTAGTGCGTACAATAAACACTTCTTCTAGGCAACTTAAGATAGAGTGTATAAACATTGGAGGAACAACAACAACAACAAAAAGTAATATTTTAAATGTAAATTCTCCTTCGGTTTCTTTCATAAAACCACAAATTATCCAAAACTCAAATAAAAGTGCCTCAAAATATAAAATACTGATAGTTACCAAGGATTTTAAAAAGCTCTACCAATCTAGTTTTCAAACCTCTGAAGCCAACTTCCCACTGTATAACTCATAACACAGAGAGAGAGAGAGAGTTAACAGAAAATAGATGATTGATAGATATAAAGGATGGATAGATAACAGATAGGATATTTAAATGGTTATCAATCAATAACAAAATAGTCAAATGTGAATTTAAAGTGTATCCTTAAAACCCTTACAATAGAGTTCTAAATTTGATCATGTGAAAGTAGCCATTAAACACAGTTCCCAAACTTATATTTGTGAATTAAAAGGGATAAAATTAGTTTTATTACTCATTATTTTATTATATATTTCCTTATAAGTACAAAAGTAGCATGCATTGCATTTAAAGTTGGAATGACAAAATGAAAATTAAGTTGGACATAAATCTTGAGGCTAGCAGACAAGTTCTTGATTGTACAAAAAATAAACCACACTGAAAATACATTCTAAATCTTTGCAATGCTTGCTGTTCCTATATAATACAGCAAAATGAAAATATTTTATTTTATTAAGTCAGTGTTATGGTTCTGGCTACTAACACCACCCTGTACAGAGAGGAGCAACACACAGTCAAGGTCAGCTGGATTTAGAAATGGAGATCTACCAATTTACCTCACCTATTCTCTCCCAAATTTGCTCCCATGGCCTTAAGGCCTTCACAAGGAATAAAAAAAGAAATATCTAAGTCAGCAGGTTCAAAACTCCAAATCTTCTTCTGTTTTAAACACCTGTTTATCCACCTTAAGTTTCATCCAGGAGTAAGTCCCCAAGGCCATTCTTAATTTAGTAAAAATTAACAATTTCTACTCTAAGAAAATATAGCTATCCTAGAGGAATTCTTCAGCTCTGAAATGTTTAATTCCTCATCATAGAACGGGATCTTATATGAGAGATTTTACTCTTGAGACACCAAAAAGTTAGAACTGAGACATACAGCCAGATTCAGAATAAATGCAAGCTGGAAAATGGACAAGAAAATAGCACCAATGAGCAAAAACAAAAGCCTCCATTTTGAACATCCTAAATTTTTGGCTATTAGGACAGCTCACTTGGACATAATATAATTTAAAAAATTCAACTTTAGAAAAGAAACAGAAAGGTTGGGTGTTGGTGGCACACACTTTTGATGGCAGCACTTGAGAGGTACTATGTTAATTTGAGGCCAAGCCTGGTCTACAGAGTGACATGCTCCAAAGCTATAGAGACAATCAGTCTCAAAAATAAAGACCAAAAACAACAACAAAAAAGAAAAGTATCATTATATTTTATAATAAACTAGTGAGTGCTGATTTCTTACATATTTATGTATATTGATATATAATGGCAGCATTTACTTGAAGCTGTAAATACAAGTAATATTTAATGTAAAATATTTGAGAGATTTTTATATTACCATATCCATGAATATGTTTCAGTAAAAGCGCACGTTTTGGAGGTCAGATTTTTCTTGGTCTATACAGGACTAGTTTTGCTTTATTTTATTTTTTAAATAGATAAACACATGTAAGTTTTGAAGACATAGCTTTAACGGCTACAAAGGATTCTAGTAAGTGTATCTATTATAGAAGATTGAGTTCATATTTTTTGTTATATGTTGAAATTGATTCTAAAATATTACTAAAATATGCATATTTATTTGCATTTCTATGGTTAATTATCTGTTCATTTTTAAAAAGCTTCATGATACACTTGAAGTCATTAAATATTAGATTTAGAAAGTGAATTTCCTTTGAAGTAATTTTCTCATGAAAAAGCAATTTCAGATAATAAAAAGCTATTATTTCCTAAGGAAAATCTTAAATCAACAGCATCTAATACTTAATCTTTATCAGTAAATGCCTAAAAACAATAAGGTAGAAAAGGAACTCTAGCCAGTCATAGTGGTTAACCCCAAGCTGCAGGGATGGGGGACACCATGACAGTGAGCTGAAAACAGACAAACACAGGTGATGGCTAACTGATCTAAACACCATAATACAGCTACTAAAACCTCTTTTATTTCCATCATGCTATCCCCCCCCCCCAAAAGAAAGAAAAGAAATAAAATCCTCCAAGTTCATTTGACAAAGACATAAACTATCTGCATTTATTTTTCCATAAGAATATCAAGATCACAGATGAAATATAGCTAAATATAGAAGTCTTAATCCCCCAAATACAGTCCACAGTTCTCAGAATCTCATCATTTGGATTAGTGTACATGACAATGAAATATTAATCACTTTTTCTACCCATGAAGTGCTTGGAACACAATTATTTATTCTTGACTTAGAGATGGAAAGTAGATCAAGGAGAAGTGGCACAACCACAGTCATTTAGTGATGGAATCCTTAAAAGACCAACATCCTTTACATTAATTTCCTCAATCTAAGAGATTTTGCTGCAGACCATGAGAAAGAGTTGAGAGAAGGAGGGACTGAAGAAAATTTTAAAATAAAAAAAAAAATACATAGTTGATCAATAAATGAAGAAAGAGAAATCATCAGCAGAAACATATAAGCTCTCAAACAGAAAAGTAAAACCATGAATAGACATGACAATCCAGCTACAAAGTCTTAGATATCATAAAATCCAACTTTGTCAGATAGATAGAGCTAGTACTAATATTTTTAGGCATGATCTCAAATGTTAACAGTTTAAAGGTATTTTCCTCAACCAGATTTATAAAAGAAAATCTCTGTGGCTCACTTGCATAAGATGTTCAGTCAATGTCCTTTAAAAGAGATAATAGAAAGGCAGCTGGATGATATGAGAATCCCCCAGTGTATACCTGAATTTCCATCTAATAGACACAAAACACACCAGCACTCAGAAATAGGAGGAATGCTTAGTTTGGGGTGCACACAAAGAAAGGAAGTTTTAGTAGTGATACATTCTGGCTTCAAAACAGAGTCCAAGCAGATATAAACTATAATACATCTGTCCCAAAGCTTAAATACAGTGTCCATTATCACATAATGCAATATTCTTCCTAAAACCAGTCTAGACAGAAACAATCTGCTGAAGTCTGAAATATTTTTCTTTTATGATTATGAACAGACACAGAGCAATGACATACTTAAAGCATTAAATTATATCCACACAAGGATTTTATTTCTAAAGGAGTTTCATTCTCTGTGAATTAAAAGTTGGCATGTCTACATGCAAAACCTACAAAATTCACAGCATGATCTTTACCGTACCCGACTCCTATCTTATCTGTTTTATGTATGTACTCAAAAGATGAGAAAAAATTGTACTGGTGTTTCTTTCCCACTCAAAATGCTGTTGCAATGATTCCTCAGACATTTTGTCATTTAATGTCATGTTCCTTATTTGCAACAGTAAAGACTACCAGAAATACCATAAGAAATGTCTTAGTGCTCTTGAACAACTAAAATTAAATTTGTAACTAGCTTATTAATTATCTTTGTTTAGGGCTCCTAGGATTTGATCTGACGGGAATATTCCCTAGAGGAAAAAGCGGCAGAGGGAGAGGGAGAAAGAGAGAGAGAGAGATACAGAGAGGCGGGGTGGGGGGGAATTTATACCTTAGCCGCATATTGGAGAACCAAAATAAGAAAGGCAGATAAAAATACCTTCTTTCCGAATATTAACATGATTCATGCCATTACTATACACAGCCAAACCCAGCTATAACAGCTTTTAAAATGAAAGGATCAGCCGTGTCATAGATTATTTTAAGTACTCTACCCAGGCCCAGAGGAAAAATCATCTTATTTGATCAATACTCCTAATTTCTTAGGAAGCCCATCAACTGTTAACTACTATGTCACAAAGCCTTACAACTGAGAATTATCCAGTCATACTATATTCTTGGATCACTTCACTCAGAGGATTAGCATATCGCTTTGCCTTCCACAGGACAGAGGATCTGCATTCCCCTCAAGTACCCATCTACTGGCAGTGTTTACATTGCCTAGCCTGATATAAACAGTAGTGCCATTAATTTTGGTAATCTACTTAAGGCTATAGATCACAGGGAACATTTTGACATCTGTTAATTTATTTAATCCTCACGGCAATATGTTTTATGCAGAGGATAGATATCACCAGACCAATTTTACAAATGAGGATTCTGGAACATCACAGCTGGCAAGGTGTGACACTGGGGTGGGATAGCTCAAGATTCCATCTTTTGCATTCTTACCACTAAATCCCTGTAATGATAGTCAGCTTAATGCCAACACATTGACTGCAGTGATGGAAATGTATTTAAGCTTTAGCCAAAAGGCAGGAATTGCTTAAGTATATACTTATGCAATGAATAAATACAATAAGTACGGAGAAAGGGAGAACAGAAATAATGGTTGTTCATGTCTGTTTGTGCTACTTGCTATGCTAAGCAATTTGTATGTTATGTACATTTAGCAAGGCCAAGCAGTCTCAGAAATTCACCGTGTCCTTCAACAGCTTAACTGTGTTACAGCTCAGTTACATGGCTCTGGGCCTTGGAATATTCAAGGTTACATTATTAAAAAATGTAAATGACTCAATTGTCAAAAAAAATAAAAATACATCTACTCTATGGCAGAGTAAGAATGTGAACTCAGGTGGCTGACCTAAAATGATTAATATCAAATGATGTGTAAATTACAATCTCCACTCATAGTTACCAAGAAACTAAAAAGATACACTTCCTAAAAGTAGTGCAGAGGTTTTTTTTTTTTAATAAATGAATAGGACTTTAGAATGAATTTCCTAATAACTGCATCAATAAATAATAATAAAACTTATTTATAATCCAAAGTTTCCTCTTTCTCTTACAATGATAAATTGATTCTCACACTAGAACCTCTTAAGACAAAATTCATATTTCATAAAAGAATACCCTTAAATGTCACCAATGTCTAAGATTCATGATTAAAATTAAAATGGTTAAACTTTTTATAGTTAAGGTGAAAAAAATAATTAAAATTCAGACTTTGTAAATTTTAACTGTCTTTATTAGTAAATGTCCCTGCTTTCAAGAAATGGCAAGACTTTCTTACTGAGGAAATCAGGTATCCCAGACAAGATCAAGCTTGGTTATGTATTCTCAACTAAGTTGACTAAAACAAATCATAAATAAAGAGCCGGGGCTCTAAAATTCACAAAGCAAAGTGCTCAGTTATGTAGATCTGTGGCAATTCCAACTACCAAACAAAGAACTGTGCAACCCAGAAAGACAATAAAAGATAAATATCATCAAAATCTGTAATACAATGCCTAACAGGAATTTGCTAAATCCATACAGGGCAGAATCTGATGTTAGCGATTTAAATTTGAAGGAGGTAAACACATAACAAATGAAAAGATAGCAGCTCTTCTGGGAGTATTATACGGACAAATGTAAGAAGTTGTACAGACAGCTTGAAAATGTCTAGTCTTAGAAATGATGTGCCTGTAATGAGCTTTGTCTGGGAAGCTCTGGAGTTTAGCTATGATGGGAAAGAGCCCTCTTCATTGAAGATGTCAATACAAATGCTGAGAAAGGCAAAATATAATACACTCTTTTCTCCACAGCAGCATAACCTCTATTTACATGGATTGGTTTCCAGACTAGGAATAATCTACTTCTGTCCAACACTCTCTGCCCAAGGGAGGTACTTCTCAACCCACTTCTCCTTAGCTTTTCACCTGCATGCCTCCATGCCACACCTTGAACTCCAGAGCACACTCACTGACTTTCCCTTAATGTCTGTCTTCAGCATTCAGAGTAGTCTCAGATCTGCTGCTTGGACAACCAGTGATAAGAGTTGAGTCAGAAATGTCTACTTATTTAATCCTTATTCAGTGTTCTACTTTGACTTTTAAGGCAATAAATAGATTCAACAAGATTTCCCCTTAGGCCAACAGACATCACTTTTGTTTTAGATAAAAAAGTAACTGAGTGCTCAGTCCTGAACTGTCTAGACAGTGTTCCCACTCAGGGGACTACAGGGACCAGGTAGTTTATATAAGTAAGTCAAGTGTGTAGAATAGACGCAACGGAAATTGGTGACATCTATGGTAAATTAAACCATGCATGCTTCTTTTGAAGCAGTCAATTTCAGATATTCAAAGAACACAGAAAAATAGGATACTGAGAATGTGAAGCAAAAAAGATAACAAGGGGTGCAGTGTTTACTTTCAGTTATTATGTGTACAACCCAGCCTAGTCAATATGAATGTGTCAATCAATATGAATGTTTCCACATACAGCCTACTAAAATAATAGCAGACAGCATTCAGCCCCCACCCAAGGCACATGCAAGGGCAATGGTTAGTGCAGCATGGCATGTCTATCCACTAAAAGAAGTCTAAAGACAGATATGCTGTTTATTTGCCTACCTAACAAAACAACAGGAAGGAGAGAAAAACTAACAGTGACTTCCTCAAAGTCATAAAGTAGTATTCCAGTAACAATACTCTTTATGTGGGAGGGGTGCATACATGCACCAGGGTCTATATGTTTAACTAAGCCATATGCAAGCCTCAGGACACCCTCAAGTATCAATCCTCAGGTACAAGCCACATTTTTCTTTGAGATGGGATGGGTTTCTCCCACTGGTCTGTAACTCATTAACAAGATGGTCTGTGGAATACCCTTGTCTCCACACTCACCCACTCCACCCCTGACCCATCCACTCCTACCTCAATGTTAGGATGAAAAAGGTGAGAACAGCATCCCAGTTTTTAAAAGCTGGTTCTGAGGACCAAATTCAGATCCTCATTATGGCAAGCAAAACTTCATGAATCAAACTATCTTCCGAGCTTCAGAAGCTTAAAAAAAATTCTCCTAGTGTTTTGTTTCAGGCCATACCAGCCAATAACTAAACCAACCAATGCATACAGAAGAAACATTGGGAACATTAAATATGTTGTTGTTAAATGATATTCTATGGCAAATAGAAATAGTTATTTATCACAGTTTCTGGAGCAGTCTAGGCTAGTAATGAGGGGTCTAAGTTGCTGAGAAGAGCAGTGTCCAACACTTTTGGAAATTCTGCGTCATAAGAACATGGATTCTTTCAACATGGAGCCAACATAGTTTAAAGCTTATATTGAAGCTTATAGCACAGTCTTCTTTGTTGTTGTTGTTTTCAGTCTTCTCCTTTTGTCTCCCACTAATGATACAATTTGGAACTAACTTCTGATCCACATAGCAGAGATGGCTGCTGCTTCCATGGTTTGTACTATTAACATTTATCACTGTGGTAATTGCTCATTAACTCTTAGAGGTGCTTCACAATGGAAGGTAGGAAAAAGCTCTCCATGCTAGGATTCTGTCATCAAATATTTCCCAGGTTTCCATACTTGAGCTCATTTTTTGCTTGCCAAAGTCACTCCACATCCTGCACCTTCATCTCCAACTGTTTCTACCCATACACTCCAAGTTTTCATAACCCCTTCTCATTTAAGATATATCAGGGAGATTTATTGTTTTATCAAAAAGATAATTCTAGCTTACTTTTTTGTAACTGAGATAAAGAAGACAATGGGCTGCTTGTTGAAAAAGAATTTTCACTGCTAATAACTATCCTCGTTTGTCTTACAAGGTCAGACGATATTGTGGAAATATTTGTAAAATATGCACTGTTATAGATTAGGGACATAAACTATATGAAGTTTGCATTGAAAATTTCTCCGAGGGAGGACAAATATAGTTAACAGTGAAAGCACCAGTTAGTAATTTTTAATGTTTCTATTATGGGCAGCGTTGATAATTGAAGCCATTCTCCCCTTTTTAGAGGCCACATGTTAGAGGGTGGACTATGGGGCATAAACCAATATTTACTACAGATTGTATAAAACTGCACTTCCGTTTTCTAATGCCACCTCTCTTTTCTCTTTGTCATTTAGTGCTGGTCAAGGAACAGATGGTAGGAATTCAGTGCCACAAATGTCACCACCTGCCCTCCCCATAAAAGTGGATTTCCCAGCAAGTACCCACCTCTGCGCTACTGTAGAAAGGGCTGGGTGGTCAGATACAGTCAGGCCACAGGCAGCTCTGTGTCTGATGTTCACTCTGAGACAGATTTCTCCAAACCCAGTACAGATGTCGGAGCAGTGGCTCATTTCTGCCATCTGGGAAAAAAAACTTCCATTGCATAATTTCCTCCAAATAGCATCCGTGGGAAAGAGGGCTTCAGAGGAACAACAACAGTCCTACTTAAATATTTATTTTCTGTGGCAAAGCCATTTAAATTCCACAGCAGTGAACTAAAATCTTGTCCTGAGTGGATCAACATGTGTACTTACTCTCTGTCAGCAACAACAGTAGCAAAGAAAATAACAAGTGCTAACATTTAGCTGGAGAGTGTATTATGCATTTACATATATGTTCTCATGCAATCCTTAGAACAACTTCAGAGGGCTTCATTCTCATTTACTTACAGATGAGGACACTGAGATATAGACTGTGCAAATAACTTACGAAAAGCCACCACAGCAAATGAAACCTTGGGACATTCATGAACCGCACCTGTAATCCACATTACCACATACTACTCCATTCCAGAGAACCACCCAGTATTTTGAAGCAGATTTCATGTTTCTTCAAATTACTATCTAGACAAAATATATGCTTCACAGAAACCTGAACACTTTAATAGGACATGATCCTATGCAATCTCAGTCAATTTTACTTTAACTGAATAAGTTTCTTTCTTTCCTTTTCTTTTTTTACTTGATAATATCAAAGTAATTGAAGGTGAGGTAACTTGAAAAACGTGAATGTGAATGGAATGTGTGAATGTAAAATGGCCCTTGTAAGTTTATGTGTTTTCTTCTGATGGTGTCTATGTTTAGGAAGATTATTCCCATTTTGGACAATGTTTTATGGAATGTAAGCTAGCAGTTTGCCACTGTAGCTTTCTACTTCCTGACTGAAGCCTGTGTAGAACCAATTACTTCTGATGCCTAAGCCATTCTCAATGCTGAGCCTTTCCAGCCAACATGGGCTACAACACTCATCCACACTATGAGCTAAATCAAATCTGTCATGTGTTGTGGGAACTGATTTAGCCAACAATCTTTGAGGTATTAGCCCTACCTTGTGTGAGTACTCCCCAAATAAATCCTTGTTATTTTTTATTCAGGCATTCCTGGACTTCCTTAATCCACCCTCATTCATCTATCTTTCAATCATTTTATCATAGCAGTGAGAAAAGCAAAAACACAATAATAAGATCAAAACATAGCTTTCAATTCCAAATATAACGTCTGTCAAGGTAACAGCAAATTTAGTGTTGACTTACATTTGTCTTAAAATGTAGAATCCTTATAGAGAAGTATATCCAATCCTGTCCATGAAAAATTTACTGTAAGGCATTGCTTATTAATAAAAACCACAACTGTTTTTTTTTTGTCATTTGAAATGATGCTTAAAAATAAAGTTTGTCACATAATTTTCTTTTTATAGACTGTAAAGCATACATAGATACAAGGATTTGTGTAATAAGTGATGCAAGTTTAACATACAAGTTCTTAAATTTCACTTAAAATGTGAAGTATTTTTTCTTTTCAAATTATAACATCTGAACATATTGATTTTTTCATTAAAGTTTTCAGTTTACTCCTAAATTTCAAATATGGATATAATAAATTCTAAACTCAGAATCATAAACCCTATTTTTAAAAAATAACCCTGTAGAAGGACTCCTTTAACATGAGTTAATTAGAATAGTTGGTAACATAAAAATGTTTTAGTGTCCTATAACTTTTTCAAATCTTATGAGAAACCAAGTATTTTGTATAATTCTCAGTATTACACACACACACACACACACATACACACACACACACACACTGGATTTATTCTTTGGAAATTCCATACAGTTTTTTTTAATCATAATCTTTGTCATGCTCAACCTCTTTCCCATCATTCCTTCACTACCAACTCCTCATGCTCTTTCTTTCTGAAAACAAAAATAAAACAAAACAGAAAAGACCAAAAAAAAAAAAAAAAAAAAAAAAAAAAAAAAAAAAAGACAGGGCTAAAGGCATGGTGTCCTTTTTCTGTTGATAAACTACTGCTGAGCATGGGACTTGTCCTGGTATGTCCTTGACATACTCAGTCTCACTCCACTGAAAAAAAACTGACTTTTCCTCTCGCAGCTGTCATTCTCATGGAACTGTGAACTCACTCAATAAGCATCAAACACTTAACAAGCAACACATTGCCACTTGCAAATAAATTTAATATGTTTGTAAAGCTCAGTTGTTGCCACTTTGCCTTATACCATCACACAAATGCACAGCACTGCTGTAAAACTGGACATTCCTATCTGTGCATCACCCATTCTTTTTCTGATGACATTGATGTTCCTAAATAGGAATCCCTTTCTATTTCTAGCTTATGAGCACACTAAGGCATTTTATGACATTTGAAAAAAATCTATCTCTTCTATTGATGAATTATAGCTCTCAGTACCAGTTCTGAGAAAGCATACATTAATTTCGGAAAGACCATAAATCCTGCTTCTGATCATGACAGGGAATATGAACAAACAAAAAACAGGAAAGCAGGGCATAATCTGCCTTAGTTTAACATCTCTGCAATGCTGGAGGCTTTAGCTACAAGATCCAAAGGGATGTATTCCCCTGTCCAATTTACCCACTACTTATGGTTGTTATTAGATGCCACATCAGGTCTTATCACAGACCACCTCATATGGACATACCACAGGATACATTTTACTTTTTATTTTCTCAGTTATTTTAAAACTAAAACACTTAGGAATCTTAATACTGTTATTCTTCATTAGAAGAGACTTAGAGTTGTTACACAGCCAATACCTTTACAAAATATCACATTAGTTTAAATACTATTTTTAAAATATGATAATGTTCATTTCCAGCAAAACTGAAAGATCTATGCCTTGGGCAGATCTAACACCACACAATTGTGAAGGGCAGAGGTGTAGAGTTTTATACAAAATTTATAAAATTTCACAATCTTATTTTAGTTTCTTGGTCACAAGTCATTTGTGTTTTTATTCTGAAAAGGCCCCTGAAGACCTGGATTTGAATTTTATTTCTACATCAGATAGGTTTCCTTGCTAATTTAATAAGAAATAAAATATCATTTTAAAACCCATTTTTTATGACATGAAAGGTATTCAGGAATCACCATCACTTACTGCTCTCTTCCTTGGTGGACAATCAGGTCTACTTTGTAAGGAATGAGTGTGTCACATGAATAAATAATTTTATAAATGTCTGATGTGAAAAAAAACTTGTAAACTAGGTTTTGATCATGTTTCCAAAATGCTCACATTAATAAGATTATCACTTTTTTTTTTAAGCACAATAACTGAACTTAGGGTCTCACATGAGCTAGGCAAGAGCATTGGTAGCAAGCTCCAGGTATATCCCTGTGACAGGACCAGAGGCAATGATGGAAATAATAAAGGAACTGATAAGAAGAAAACCAGGCACTTGGGGCAAGGTAAGCACTGCTCTCTGGTTCCTAAGGGAATGTTTGCTTAGTTACTCCATCCACTTCCATAAAAGGCAAGTATGAGGGCATTTTCCATTAGTTCACTGCACTTACATCTGCTCTGCCTTTGACAGCAATAGCATAAGCACACTTTACCAAGTATTAATTTCCTGACAGCAACTGTGATTACTTCCGCATTTTACACCTTTCCCCTCTAATGCAGTCTGAAGTGTCATAATCACTCCTAATACTCTTGGAACATTTTGATTAGATACATCTGCCCCTCTAGGAACATCTGATTTCAAATAAACAGTGTTTTAACTATAAGGCAGTACAAATTCTATTAATTGTGTTTGTGTTATCTACATTCCTCACAGTAGTATTCTCAAAATATCTTAGCCTCTATAGAATGTAATTACTCCAGCAATAATATCTTGAATTGGAACATGTAAATTTTCTTTCCAAAAAACACAGAAGTAGACCATGTCTTTGTACTCATGAATGTACAGTCCTAAATTTAGCCTTGAGAATTCTCTTACTTCTGGATCTCTAACATTTAACCTTTACACATTACAATCTATCTTTAAAGTGACTGGCTTTATTGTTTGTTTGTTTTTCTTTCTTCCTTTTTTTTGTTTTGTTTTATTTATTATTTTTCTCAAATTACACAGTTCCATATGGCTTGCCCAGTGGTATTGCCTAAGCAAACTAAGACTTGAAAGTCTATCTGCTTATGTAAATAAATTTAAAACAATAGTTATTTCTTATGTACAGAACAGTCATTTTGACAAGCAAAACTAGAAGTTGGAAGAACAGGTTTTCCTACCATCAGTTTGATGTGTAACTTTGGACATGCCACTTAATTTTTCTTTGTCTCAGATTTTTCATCTGTTAAACAAGAGAGAAAATTAAATAATTTACAAAGGTTAATGTCACCTTTCAAATCTACCAGATGATACAAATCTTTTATTCAGATGGATTAAAGTGACGAGTTCATAAATCATCTTTGAGATTCAATGTGATGGTCCATGGAAGCTTTTGCTGGAAGTGGGGCTGGTATCTGCATCTTGGTTTAATTAAAAAAGAAAATAGCTCTAACTAAATCTAGAGCTTGCTGGATCTGACAGCTTTTTCTTCAAATGATACTAGTACTTGGAACAAGCATTAGGCCATATTTGGAAAGTATCTGAAGCAGCAAAGCAAAGTAGATTTTATTATGACTTTATTTAATGCCCTGCTTCAGGAAAATCCCAAATCAGTTTCATTAAATTTAAACACAGACACATTTAAAACTTGGCAATGATGATAATGAAGAATGATTGTTTCTCTACCTATCTGGTACAGACAGTCTGCAAAGTTCCATGATAAGATTTAACCTATTCAATCCTGAAACAAGTGGGTCCAAGTACATGCTGGTCAAATGTCTCGAAATCAGAATCAGATTATTCCCTGTCTCTTTTAAAAGTCTCTACTTCAAAAACAAACAAACAAACAACAACCACAGAACACACACACACACACAAAACACAGAGAAGGAAAAAAAAAAAAAACAAGTAAAGGTACATGCTAGAGAAGAGGAAAGAGGATTTAAAGAGCTACCAACAAAGCATGTGTGCTACTGTAGAAGAGAAAAGAATGTCTGAATTTCCATCCCATGTTGATGTTCTAATTGAAATTACACATACAACAGATATTCTCCAGCTGCCAGCCCAAAGTTTATAATGAACAGAAAGACTTACCACACAGTCTCTTATCATTGCAGCTCCCTTGGGGACAAAAATATCGATCACCTTCATTGAATAAATACTAAAGTAACAACAAGAATCCATTATGTCTGACCTAACAAGAATTTTTAATTGAACAAGATACTGTCTGCATGCTCAAGGAAGAGTGGATACACTATAACTTTCTACTCTCTCCTTAAAGCTCTAAGTTTAAAGGGCAAATAATGAATGAATTAACAAAACTACCTATTTTCAGAAGCACTCTCAAAATACATCCTTCTGGCTGAAAACAAAGTATTTGTTTTCCTCCAGATTTGATCATTTATTTCCCATAGTTTAAAAGCAATAAAGAGCTATGCCAGCAACTAGGTATTAAATAAATTTTGCATGCATCATTAATAGTAGAGATTAAGATAGATTAGTAACTTCTCTAACACATCATATTCATGTCAGATGAACAGATCAATTCCAAGAAATTCTTAAACTTTATTAGGTCCTAGACAAAACTCTTCACTATACTTCCTATGATCTAAATCTTAAATAGCAATGGAATGAGGGGTTTACCTATGCATTACTGCATTCTAATTTAGATTTTAAAAGATATTTGTCTCTGTCTTAAAATATATTTGGGATGATAAAGAATGATATTAAACTCTAAACAATTAATATCAGAAAAAGCAATCACTCCAAATTCTTACTACTATATTCTTTACAGTTTGAAATATCTATGGAAATCTGAAAACCTCAATGGAGGACCACAGAATAATATTTCTACCCATAAATTCTGCCCATAAACATCAGGTAAATGTATAGTGGATCACTGTAATATATGAAACACAGCTCTATATTTCCAACAGAAATCAAGTTAAAATTGAATAACTTTTTCTTAAAGAGTAGAACCCCCCTCTCCACATTAACCAATCCAAATAAAAAATCAGGCTGGTTCCATCTCATGAGCATGCATAAACACACTTCACTTTGTGCGTTCTTTATATTTATTAATTTTGTGTGTTTTGTGTACAGTATGTGTATCGTAGTCCTAGGAAGGTTAGAAAGCATCAGACCTCCCGGAACTAGAGTTATGGATGTTTGTGAGCCATCATGTGGGTGCTGGGAACTAAACTCAAGTCCTGTACAAGAGTAACAAGTCGCATTAATCTCTGAGCCATCTTTTTAATTCAAACATCTAAAATTTAATGTATTAATAAATTTCAGAAAAACTTTAGATGATAGGGCTATGGCTAAAGAATTCCCAAAGCCAAAACGTTTATGAAATGAAGATCCAAATCCAGGTTCACAAAACCCTGAAGATGAACCCCTACTGTGTAATGGTGTAAGTGGCTAGAGGAGGCAAGAAGGCAAGAAAGTCCCCAGGGAACAGAATCATGTTAGAATCATGCATGATACATACATTGTCTAAAGTGGCAAAAGATACTGTTGAGTGTGTGATCAAGTTGTAGCTGCCTGAATGAAAATTCTAAAGACACATAACAGCTTTAATTAAATGCATAAGTTAACATATCAGGATTCCATAAAAAATTTATACTACCATGGGGAATGTTTCTAAAATATAAGTGTATATTGACATATGCATTTTGCAAGGTAGAAGGAAGAGATATATTCCAAAAATGCAGATTTTTAAAGACTGTAATTTGTAATGCTTAAATTGGATCAAAGGTCAAAAAGTCATCAATTGCAGCTAATTTTGCATATTATCTTACTCTTTGTGGCAGGGTCTCCCACTTTCTGGAAGTAACTGACCTCCACAATATGTTATAATGCTTTTATCCAAAACCCAGCTCAGCTTGGTTCGTGTTGTTCATTATTGTACAAGGCCATAAATTTTAAAACTAGCCCAGTTAGCCAGTTATCTTATTTTTTTTTTCTGCCCCAAGAAAACTATGGAAGGCTTTGCATTCTTTAATCTTTGATTATATACAGCATTTACCCAGGCAGATTCCAGGTGATTTACAACACAAAGTAAACTTGCCACATTTTTCCAGTGCAGTCAAAAACCTTGTACTTAACTACTCTCCTCCTGCTAATTGGACCAAAGAGATGAACTCTTATTATTATAGCAGTGGAGTTAAAAATACAGAATTATAAGCCAGAAGACTCTGGTGCATGCTGTTACAGCCAGAATGCAGAAAAAAAGTCAAAGAATTGAAATTATGTGAGCAAAGATCTGACCTGTGTACAAGTACACATCAGGAGACAATGAAATTTCTCTTCCCAAAATCCAGTATTCATTACTAGTTCTCAGCGATCTTTCCCAAGGTAAATTCTAATTTCTCAGTGATTCAAATATTAATCAAGGTGATATAATTAGTACAACCCTGCTCAAGTAGTCTGTGCAAGGATAGTAGTTGATACCAGTACTCAAAATGATTAAGTTTGTTTCCTTGTTTGTTCTTTTTGTAAGGCTGTGGATCAACACCTGGACCTCACATGTGACAGATAAACACAGTAAAAATGAGCTATGAATGAGCATAGTTTGTTAAAATTTCTGTAAACCTCTTTTCATTTATATATGCAGTTCCTGCAGTCTCAATACTCACTTGGCACACAGATTTGTTATGAAAAGTAAGGCTCTACAGATGACTGCCCATAGCTATGAAAAGTGAGACACCTTTCCTAACTACAGAATTAAGCAGACCTACACAGTACCCATTCTAGCCTATACTAGTATTTACTCCAGAGGCTTTAAACACAATCAAGTAATGTTTCCAGACATACACTATACTTGGAACATAATGTATCCTTCCTTTTCCTCCACATTCTAGTTAACACGAGACAAACAACAGAATTTCAGTACTTATACTACTCACCATAGGTTAAGTGCACAACTCTAGATGATAATTCTCCATTTTATTATAAAATAGTGTATTTGACCACATTTCTTAATGCTGTCCATGAACAACACCTGCATTCATGAACAAAAAGTACAATATTTTGTAATGCACACTGGATGTAATTGTCTTATACATACAGGAGCATATCAGGAGAAAGGAAAACCGAAAAAGGAGAATCTGAATTTTCATGTTATACACATAGCACCCTTCAGAATGCATGTGTCTCCAAGGCCTTGTTTTATTACATCTTAAATGTGTGTAATTACTCTGAGCAAAATCTAAATCTAGATTTTGGTTCTTTACTGTATTTGGCTATCTGGGATTCTGACTGTAGGGAGGGTAGTTTAATAAAAGGTTAATTAACACAGCTGTGGCCTACATGGAACATTTTCTAGGCTAAAATGATTTCAGTTCAGCTCCCTGAAAAAAAATCAGTTGACTGGAATTCTTGGCTTCCTCCCAGGCCATTTCTTGAAAAGGTTACCAGCTTAATTGAATGAAAGCAGAGTCTGAAACCATCAACAATTATCTATAGAGCAATACTTGTTATTAGGCTGAATAAAATGAAAGGTAGAAACCAACCACAATTATTTATGGAGCAGTTTAGTTCTTAATACTGGACAGATTAAGAACATCTGCTACTACTGTGAAAATTTCCTAAAAATCTAGTTCCTCCTTGCATAAGGACACCACACAAAGATTTTTTGTATTTGAACAGTCTACTAAAAATTACTTCTATTTATTTAGAAACTATCACAATTAGCTAATTAACCTGGAAGAAATGAAAAAAATCTACACAAAACTGTTATTGTATTTCTTCCTATATTTTATCCACACCAATGAAGCCAGCATTTTAACACTGTTTGCTATTGCCTGGTTATTTCTTTATGATGACTGTGCTACTTGCCATTTCAGTACTTACATTTGCTTAGTCCATCCCAGAAGCACTCTGGGTTCATCTGGAAAATAACATCTACAATTATGATGTACAAAATGTGAAATAACTAAGTGACATCACAGTGGCATGGCACAGGCAGTCTCAGTACACATCTTGCATCATTTAAGTAAGGCATTTTGTTGAAAACGCAGTGCAGACAATGCCACTCATATGCATGAGATTTAGATATATGGATGCTTTCCTCTCTTATACTGGGCTTAGTAATTTTAAAACATTTTCCCAAGTCTACTCAAGTAATGATAACCACTCTATAACTGATAGCTAACTACAGTTATACAAAGATTAAGTCCAACCGCTGGGGCTTTCAACTCTGATAACAGACCAAGATTTTGAATGCTAAAGTAAATTTAAACATTTCTTTGAATTTTAGCTGAGTAAATTAGAATTATGTTTACAGCAATTCTCAATTTTTATTAATATTTTGCATATCGTAAAGGTCCTTTTTTCCCACCTGGTAATGCTATCAAACATATTAGGAAACATACAGCACAAAACAAAAGGAATTGTTTTGCCAATGGCTTCACATACTTTAATTTAGCAATTTCTCTGAAATGGCTAAATCTATCAAGACTGTTCTCAATGTTTTTTAAATATTGAAATTTTTGATTTATATTTATCCTAAAGTCTAAACTCATCTAAATATGCAAAGTTTATAATACAAGTGCACATTATTTTCTAAAAATCCCTCTGAGAGCTAAGATGCTCATGGTTAGATAAGGAATAATTTTAGAGACATTTCTGATGATTGATTTTCAGCAGATTTTTATTTTTAATGAAAGCTATAAATCCATCAAAAGACAAAAATATGTAAGTCATTTCACATTATTCAATGTCAAAAAAGACAAGAGTTTTTGATTCTCTGATGAAATGGTAGAAATGTATACTTTAAATTAAACTAGAAAGAGGAAATTAAAGATGTCAACCCTATTTTCTTTTTTAAAGGTAAATTCCCTTATCACTGATTATTATAAATAAGTTTGCCTATGAACAGGTCAGAGCCCAGTGGAGGGAAGATGATGTTGAGAAACCACAGAAGTTCTGGACTGCCATCCCACACAAGCTCAGTTTAGCATAAGTAAATCCTAACAAAGGAGATGACTAATAACTGTTCAGAGAACGTAGAAGTAAATGTTGTGCATTTAAAAAAGGAAAAAAAAAAAAAAAGAAAAAAGAGTCTACTAAAGAATAACAAAGAAGTGAGTTTAGCACTGGTTCCTAGTAAAACTAAAATGTAAATAAGATAAAAGTAGCATTTACTGAGAAACAGATTTCTAGTAAAGACTTTGGGACTTTGCGCATACTGGATTTCACACAAAAAACATAAGGATATGAAAACTGCATTACAAATATACTATGTATGCATAATGTATAAGAAATAAAAATATTATGCAGTACTCAAAGGCCACCAGTCATACCATGTGGTGTAACACTGATTTAGAAAATGACTTTCGCTGTTGTATATTAAATATAATCTTCATAGGTAAGTCTTGATTCCAGGGTACCGACTTCAAGATAGGATGATGTTGAAAGTCAAACTTCTAAATATGCCACACCAAGTCCTTCTCTCATCCCTGATTTACGCCTGTCTTGCCTGTGTGAACTCAGCAATATGAAAGATGGGTACCCTGAGGTTTGCATCTTGACAAGCATTCCCTTTCACCTAAAATAATAGTTTTCATTCTATACATGGCAAAACCTACAATCTTTCAGAATTCACTATAGATTTTTATTCTCCTGAAACAACATGTTGTCTTCTGGTAGGTTTAGACGTCCTTGCAAATGGTCTATTGTTACACCATATTATGTACTGAATTTGATGAATTTGATCGTAATTCTTTAGTCAATTATTTATTTGCCTTTCATTCAGGGCCACAATACATCCACCCAATCAATCAAAATATCAATCATGTGATTCCTTAAATCGCCTTGGGAACTCAATAGTTTTATATATTTCCCCTTAAATAAAAAAAAGATATGGTTTAATTGTTTAATATTAGAAAGTTCCTAAATAGATCTATGAGTTGTTGGGGGAAGTCCTACTGTATGCTGTCAATATATGTTTCTCTTATTGGTTAATGAATAAAGCTGTTTCGTCCAATGGGCTGGCAGGATTTATGTAGGTGGGAAATCTAGGCAGGGATAGAGAAACTTGTAGTCAGAGTCAGAGGGATGGCATGAAGCTGCAGAAGAAGCGAGAGGCCCTGGCATCAATGGTAAGCAAGACCATTTGAAGATACACAGATTAATAGAAATTGGTTAATAATTAAGGGAGAGCTAGCTAATAAGATGCCTGAGCCAATGGTTGAACAGTTCATAGTTAATATAAGCCTCTGTGTGTTTATTTGGAACTAAATGGCTGCAGGACCAGGCAGGACAAAAACTTCCATCTAATCAGTTCAAGTCAGTCAAATTTGTATGTGTCAAAATATATTCTAGGCCAATCATTCTGCCAAATGCTTTCAGTAAAATTCATTTGAACTTCTTATAACTTTCTGATGCTCACATATATGAATATGAAAATAAAGGAACATTAAATAGTTTTCAAAGTAAAAAAGATACAATTTCCAAAGTAATCTTTAATGCTGCACTATGTATTGTCAGACAATCTTACTATTACAATCTACTTCTAATACAAACTATACTCTTTCTCTCAATTTATGATATTATATATGGATATGTGAATTAAACACTGATAAATGAAAAGTAAAATAGCAATATAAACACTTTTCTGTATTGTACAATATCTTAAGTGTTTTAACACATGAAGACAGCAAAGTGTGCGCATTTCATTTTAGCCTTTACCAGTACTATACCTCACTAATAAAATCACCAAACCACTATGCTTCAGGTACTCTGCAATCTATTTGTATCTTTAGTGTCTTCTACAATGAACCATCTTGAACTATCTAAAACATAATACTCTCTGCTGCTTGTCACCATATATGGTAATGTGTATAGTATCTTTATCATATATTTTGACACCATCATAAGTGTCCCATAGAATCAAGTGAAATTTGAAGTTCCATTTTTATACTTCTTTTCAAGTCCCTGAAGCTTCTAGTATAGTCTTAGATATCAAATATTTATTCAAATGTCTCATAAATTGAGTCATGAAGTAATGATTTCAGAAACTGTAGGAAAGGAAAATCTAATATGTTGCATGGCTGTGCCTGGTAAGCCTACTTGAGTCGGCATTGATTTGCATCACTGGATAATAGAATTGCAACATTTCCAGAGAAATGTAGTATTTTAGCACATGAACAAATTTAAAGGGATAAAAATGGTCAGGTCTTAGAGAAAGATGTGAAGCAAACATTCTTGCCTCCCTCGTTTCAGTAAGGCATTTTCTGGGGATTTCAAAGCTTCTCAATTCTATGAAGCTTCGTGACACACAAACACTGTAAAGATATGCAAAACTCTAGATAGAAGGAAAATGTATTGTCCTTGGTTTGCCTGCAACTGTGAAGATGTCTAACCAATTGTGAGTAGTGGTGATTTTCTTTAACACTATGCTGTCATTCATTTTGATTTCTTAAATGATATGACAGTGAGAGGACATGGGTGGTGTATATTATTGAAATTCATATAGCATGAGTCAGTTTTGAAATAAACCTACCAGATTGGAGATGTGTGATTATCTATATTAGTAAGATAAGAAGATAATTAAGCTATGCTTTAATTTTTGGGAAAGATGGATGAAATAATCTTTAGTTCTTTAGTATTAAAGTAATGGTAAAATAAAGTATAAGGTAATGATATTACATTATCATGTTTTGATTGACTTTTACTTCAAGGTTAAAAGACATAGTAAACTTTTGGGGGAATTAAATTTTAATACTTCTCTTTTTTTCCCCCAAAAGTGCCATCCAGAGCATACTTTTGCTGTACTACCTTGTTCACTGTCAATTACCAAGAAAATCCTAATTTTAAACAGAAACCTCATTCATGAACTTAATAATCTGACCTGTCTGAACAACATACACTTGTTATTGATGGATGGTTTGAAACACGCAATGATACACACTATTTGTTAGAAATCACAAAGACTTGCACTATTATTTGAAATCATTGCTTCATTTTTTTTCTCCTCCAAACTTAAAAGCAACAGGAATTTTTGTCGTATAGTGTTAAGTATTGGAAATTGGAATAAGATCAGTTTCTTGACATCATGATCTATCATAGACTGCAAGGGTATTAGTCACAGGAAGAAAAGTGTGTCAGTGGTCAACTTTGGAATATGGATTTAATAAAAATCCCACATCTTAATCCTCAGGAATTCAAGGTTTTGGAAAGGGAAATAAAAGCAATGAATGTATTTGACAATGAACATGTTTCTATGAAGATCAGTAAAATTTGTCATGGATTTATGGATTATATATTAACATATTTCAGAACACTTTTGTGCTCAGTTTCAAAATATGGTATTATAAATTTTTATGTGTTGATTGATCCTGAAGTTTGTAGTGAGTGTATACGTGTGTTATATACAGAAGAGACCTAAAGTATAGGAAATGAGGGAATTACAACGTTAGACCCTTTGTTATAGTAATGTTGAACTTAGCTTTTCAAAGGCAAAAATTCTTTATCTATAAATAAAAATGACAGATTATGAGACTCTATACAATCAAACATGCTTCAAATTTAACTTGTTTCTTATGTTTAAAGTATGATTTTAATCTTTGATGCCTTCGGTCTTCCTCAGAATTTATAAACTCAGCTTATTTCAAGATTGTATTTAATGGATTGGAAATATTAACATAAAATGAATCACTGGCTGAGCAAAATAAAATAGTGCTTTCCCTGTTAATTTTTCATTTACTAAATCATAATATTTACTACAAAAATAAAAAGCCAATCCTTGAAAAGTTTTAAATAGTATTCTTAAAAATGCCAAACACTTTTATTGGCTCATGTATGAGCTTAAGAGAGAGAAAGAGAGAGAGAGAGAGAGAGTAATTTTTAGTACTTGTGCAAAGAAGGAAAACCTCTCTTAGTTATCTGAAAATGTAGTCAGTTCTGTATTTACTACTAAATTCTCTATCATCTAAATTTAAAACTAAAAAGAATATTACAGCTTAATGCAATAGTCATACTTCTGCATAATAAAGAAGATACAAGTATTATGAGAGTAGTGATTTAACAACTTAAGATAATACAAAGCATAAAAAGGCAGTTGAAAATAAATAATGGTTATATTGTCTTGGGCAAAGACAACCACCACTTGAATAACATCACAAAAAAGTAAGTCAGAAAAAGGGAAAAAAGTATTCCTATCTATTAAACAGCTTTTCTAAGATAATACAAAAGAGCTGTGACAATTAAGTTAATCCTTGAAGGTACCAAAAGACTGAGGGAGAGAAGGAAGAATGAAGGCAATGCCTCATACAACTGCATTTTCAACTTGCAAAGGAAAAGAGTAGCAAAATCTTCAAATTACCCATAGATAGGTTTATATTCTAGTCTCCAAAGCTTCTATAACTACTCACTGGGGGATGGTTTGGACAGTTTTAGCAAAGAATTTATAGCTTGTTATGTGCTATCTTGGTTACATGATTCACAGGTTAATTCAAATGAGGTTATTGGGATAATAACTTCATATAACGCAGAAGTGACATGTCTGAGTTAAACTTAGATTAGTCTACCATGAATATGATCAGAATATCTGATTTCCACTTCACTATTCTCTGTACAGCAGTAATGCTGATGTAAAAGTAAGTATGCTTGATAGACATTTATGAAAACATGTAAAACAATTTTCATTTCTTCCTCAGAATATAAGAGGGAAAAAGTAATCAGTAAGTATAATTACAACTATTCCAAACTATAGGAAAATAAGGAAGATAAAATTCACCTAGGTTAAACAAGGTAATTGGCAAGAGCATTGTGACAATGTTGTCTGTAAAATGGAAGACATAGAATTCAAATCAGATGTGCTATAGTGGTGAATCTCACCCTTCCCGATGCTATGACCCTTTAAAACAGTTTCTCATGTTGTGGTGACCCCCCCAACCATGGATTTATTTCATTGCTACTTCATAACTATAATTTTGCTACTCTTGGGAATCATGAATCATTATGTACACATTTGATATACAGGGTATCTGATATGTGAACCCTGTGAAAGGGTTGGTCAACTCCATAATGGGTGGGGACCCATACATCATGAACTTTATGCTAAACTTTGTATTCAGAGTATTAGCCAGAGTCCATTTATTGACTCCTAAGCCTATTGATGTGAATAGAGTTATGGGTATGTACTGCAACTCATACATAATGATATCTAGAGAAAGGGTTTTTAGTCTTGGCATATGGCTTCAAAGGAGATACACAACCCAGGCCTTTCCTCTTACTCTCTTCCTTCTTCCCACCAAGGTAATCATTTTGACAGCCCCATTGCTACCATGATGACCATGATGTCTGCCACACCATCAATGGCAATGATAGAATGCAAGCCAATACAACCAACACACACACACACACACACACACACACACACACACACACACACACTAATCAAACAAACAAACTTTTCCCATTTTATTCCGGGTGTTTCATGATACTGTCAGAAGTCAAACATATAGATGACTAACAAACGAATGGGCTTTATCATTTCAGAAACTCTAGTGTTCCGGTCTGTGAATCTGTTAATAGAGAACTAACTGAGGTATTTTATGGAAGTGAGAAACAACAACAGTTATCAACCCAGACTCCAACCAGCACTACCAGCAGCAAATGAGTTAGCAAGCAATGTCATTTTGACAGCTCACAACTTTGTCTTCTAATGGATGGATCTGTATATTTTTGCTATAATTTGAGTTACTTTCCACATATTATACATTCAATTCTTTCATAATATAAAGTAAATGAATGTTAAGAAGTAATGAAAAGGTGTAGAGGCTAAGATAATAATGGGAGCCAGCAGTATACAGGCATACATAGATGCGTTTCCCACGGTTAGCCCTTTCTCCGGCACCTCCTCAGACCTCCTTCCACAGTTCACTTCCGCCCATGGCTCCACCCCCCCCAATGGGCGTGGTCAGTGCCACAGAAGGAGACAAATATCCCAGTACACATAGAATTGTCTCAAGAGTAGGAACAAAGCTAAGAACAAAGCTAAGCAAGAGAAGGAGGAGGAGGAAGAAGAAGAAGGAAAGAGATGGAATGTGGCTTGCTGTTAAAACAGAAGAGTTCTGTTGAGCATAATGGTACATGGCTCAAATCCCATCACTCAAGAGGCTGAAGCACTAGAACAATAAATTTTAGACAAGACAGAGTGTCACAATAAAATTCTGCAAAGTGAGGAGTGGCAGGTGTGTGAATGACCAAGAGATCAAGTTAATTTTGGATGTTTGTCAATCTGATGTTTATTCAGGAGATAATTAATTCATGAACTTAAATGCATGGTAGTGGCTACTTAACTACTAAGGGACTTTTGTCAAAATCTAGGAATAATTATAGTTTCCTGGCATGTTCATACTTGTACAACTCTGCAGTTTGGAGTAAGTGGAAATTCTCAAGGGGTGGGATCTGTACCAGGGAAAGATTCAACTGAATATCCTGTGAGGCAAAAAGATAAGTAGTCTGACTCCTTCCAAACTTCTGTGTGTTGCTCTCTCTCTCTCTCTCTCTCTCTCTCTCTCTCTCTCTCTCTCTCTCTCTCTCTCTCTGTGTGTGTGTGTGTGTCTGTGTGTGTTCCTGTCTGACTCCTTTTCCTTTCTCAAGTTTTCCTTCTATTTTTCTCTCTCTCATTACCAATCAAATTTAAAGATACCAACAAATAGCATTAAATAGATACAATAATTCATACAAAAATTGTGTTTCTGGTTTCTAAGACACAGCCTTTGGATCTGCAGACAGGAGCACTGTAGCTACTTCAGTAATTAAGAGCACATACTTGAGACTTCCAAATGTAAGATTTTAGTTTCACCAGTGTCAAAGGTCAGAATGCCTTCCTCTAGAAATGAGAGTAAAAGGTGATGCAGTCAACAGTTTTCCCCACTGGAAGACTTCGTTCAAAGATTCTGAATGGAAGTGATTGCCTGAAGCTGGGGAAGGTACCATGGGGCTGGACAGTAGTTGAAATAGGAAGGGATGAAGGCTGGAAAACTTCCCTTTTGGAACTGCTAATATTGATATTATCTCTCAATGGTTTATGTTACACTTTGATAAAAACACTGCTTTCATTCTGAATTATGCTAGGTTAAAATGGAGTAAGAAGCGTCATTTTAGAAAAGTATTCAGTCACAGAATCATAGAGATCTTGAGCTACAAAAGTCCTTGGAGACTAACTTGTTCAACTCTAAGAATTTATGAATTTAAAGGTAAAATTTCAACCTTATCTTAATCATAAATTATAAAATGATTATGTAATAAGCCAAGCAATCTGTAAGGCAAGTGGTATTGATTGGGAAGGTGTGTGTAATTTTCAGTCTAAAGGCACACATATGAGTGAACTGATCATACAAACACTGTTCTGTCATTAAAAACTAGGCTGCTCTCCATTCTTTCAGTTGTCAACCCTGTAGCCCAGCCAGGAAGCTTTAATGAATACCCATGGGGAACCTACAGCACAAAATATTCCCTGTCCTATTTGGAAATGAGACAATAGTCCCTCTTGGAACTAAGTCTTTGATGCAAATCTTTTCCTGTGTTCCCCTCCCCCTCCAGTAAATGAGTATCATGTTCACAGAGACAACACCAGTTACTTACCCTCTATGAGTAGACTGAGTTAACACCCATGAGGCTTGAGATAGTCAGGGAGGCAGAAAATGAATATGCTATTCATAGTGCAAACACAAAAGTAAGAACCAAGTCGATACCACATCCCTGCATTTTGGGATACCCAGCTCTATGAAACAAACAAACAAACAAAAAAAGTCTTATGTACCTGACACAATCATTAACATGATTTTGCTGCCAGGCAAAATTCTGGCAAGTTTTGATTGCCAAGGAAGAACAAGATTTTTCCAATCACCTTTAGGCAAATGGCCAGAAACAATTACCTGTAGAGTCCTGTCTGAAGGCCTGGGTAGGTTTTGGGAAATCAGTGAGATTCACCAATGATTTACAAAACTAGCTCACAGAAATGTTTATGTAAGGCGTTCATACTGTAATGAGGAATGAAAGAAACATGTGAAGTACTTCCTTACCTCCCTCTGAGTGGAAGTGCATTGACACAAGGCAAGTTTACCCAGGCTATTCAGATCACTTTTAGACACATATTCATACAAGATGCTCCAGTATGAGGTCACTTGATTCAATTAGTTAATAAAAACAAACAGAATTCAGCATGCTATTCAAACAATTATGTTTTAATACTGGTTAAAACCAGAAAGGAAGAAAACAGTCTTAGTGAACAAAGGAGAGTACCATCTAAAAATGAATTTATTATTGTTTTCTTTTGTCTTCAATAATTTTTTTTAAATAAACCTTTTGCTGCTATACTATCAGGGTTGTTAAAAAATATATCAGTAATTCCATCCAAGAAGGTAATTAACCTGAAGTTTTGAGAAAACTGAAATCCCAGTAGGAAACATCGAGAACACAGAGTGAACAAGTGAGCTATTAGCTGAGTTTGATGATATGCTATAGCATCCAAATAAATAGCAAGGATCAATTTGAAAAATTAATGGAGCACTCGCATCTGAATAGGATTATAACTACAGCCTTCACTGATAAACAGAACTTAAGAACAGTCAACAACTGTCATACAAAAATTTAAATCCTTTAAATATTACTTTATAATGAAATTTTGCATTAAAAGAAATATACCAAAAATAAAACAAATGTATCAAAATACATTGTTTGTCAAATATTTACAGAAAACATTAAGTAGTGATGAACTGCCAGTAAATACAGTGACAAGAATAACATGCTTCTTTTAGTTCATTACAGCTTTCAAAAATGTTTATAGCTTCTTAAAGTCAATGAACATTTGTAACAGACTTAAATGTCTGGGAGTATACTACTTACTTTTAAAACAGGCTACGTATTCTTCATTGCAACAAGAGGAAAATAAACTTACATTAGTGAAAACTAGAGCTGCCCCCCGCCCATGAGATCTACTATAACTTTTCAAGTTAAAAATAACAGCAGTAATCCGCAGAGGGTGCCCAGTCCCTATATTAACAAAATGAAAAGCTATGTAGATATTATACCTTTCACTAATGCCTTAATTTCTTGACTATATCAGATAAGCACAGGATAGAGGATATTATACGTTTCCAAGTAATTTATAGAAAAAAGTTCAAACTAAGTGGTGATTATTACATTCATTCTTGCACAATAAGCAGAAGTAGAACCTTGGTCTATCCCCTAGTGTCTGACATTGGAGTGTCCTCATGAACTCTAATTTTTGTGTTCACCTCTAATTCCAGCAGCAGGATGCTAAATATTCCAATAAATAAAATATGGCAGACATGATGCTATGAGTCTTCTGGAGAGAAGTCATCAAATACATACAGTTTTCTGTGGTCACCTGGAATGATACCTCTTTAAATGCTCCCTCTTGCTGACACAGCTGTCATTCTGGGAGAACGCCAAACCACATGGAGAGACCTCATGTCTATTCTCTAATCTGCTCAACCTGAGTTGAGCAGATTAAAGCACATCAACATATCCGAGATACCAGCATGTGGACAAAGGAACCCCCAAAAGACTTTTGACCCATGAATTCTAAAGCACGTGGAGCTCCCAGTCCCACCATTACAGAATGGCAAGCCCTTCATAGTAGTATTCCACACATGCTATAAGAACATACTAATGTGTGCTGTGTCACTCATGAGTTTTGTTATTGGTTGTTACGAAGCAACTGGTAGAAACCATGATCACTGTATTTTCCTAAACCCATTTCTATAATAGTAACAACTGATGGGAGATGTTAGTCTATAAATATGTTTCAAATATTGGTTAATGAATAAAGCACTGTTGGCCAATAAGAAAGGAAGATAGATGAGACTAGGAGACAAGGAGGAGTCCAGAAATAGTAGAGAGGAGATCCAAGATGGAGGACTACAGAGTAGAATGCCAGCCCCCCTCTCTGGTAAGATAAGACCACGTGGAAGTACTTCAATTAATAGAAATGGATTAATACTTAAGAATGAGCTAGCCGATTAGAAACTAATAACTGGCCAACAGCATTATATCAAATACAGAGTCTCAGTGTGTTATTTTGAGGCTGGTGTGGCAGAGGGCCCAGGCCAGCAGGAAAAGACATACTCATTAAAAACAACAGTAAAGTGCATGCTTATATCTGCCATGCTATTAACATGTCACATGCCTGATATTTCTCTATTTAATCTACCAAACAGGCATTGCTAATATTTCTAATTTATAGTTAAGAACATTCAGCCCTTGCCAGAGTATATGCCCAGTATTGCCTCAAGGATAAAGGTTAACAAATATCAGAGTCAGGATCTTCTTGGTGTTACATTGGGGAACTCTAAAATCAGTAACATACTGCCGCATGGAAGAACCGATATGCATGCTCAACTGTGTTAATGTATCACTAAACTTTCTTACTGTCTGGATCATCTACTAGAAGTGGTTACACCTAAATAACCTACCATTCTTGGAACTCAAAGACAAATGAAAATTTCACACAGCAGAAACAGATGGTATAAATCATAACAGCCCTGGATATAGCCACATATCCAGCTACACATAATGATGCCAAGCAGCAGAATAAGGGACGAGCATGTGAAAGCCCTGGAGTTAAAGGGCTATGATCACACTATGTGAGAAGGATGAAGGACCTTGGATCAGCCAATGGAATTGTCCCTTTAACACAGACATGGTCCTACCACTTGCCCAAGGTACTGGCACTCTTTCCTAGATAGCATTCTGCTCCTCCAGTTACAAAGAATATTTCAGTAATGTTAGTCACCACTTTGTCAAATCTTTCTCCAGATCAAAGAGAGATGAATACTCCATTCTCAGTTGTTCATATGACTTGAAGAAAGAGACTGCACTGTAAGGCATTAGAGAGCAGAGAAAAAAAAGTCCCTGTTAGACACTAAAGGAAGACTTCACAAAATAATGTGGGTCATCATTAGGATATAGACTTGAGACTTCTGCAGTTTTCTTGTCATAATAACAAGAAAAATATTTAAAGCAACCATTGTTATCTTCCTAAATCCACATGCACTAACCACAAGTGTGGCATTGTTTTGTCCATTTGAAAACTAAGGAAAGAGAAATCAGATTAGTGTTCCTCAAGCTCAGGAGAAATGACCATGATTGGGAACTGAACCTAACTTTTCCCTAAAGAACTCATCAAGTACTTGAGCAAGGACCATAATTGGTAGCTAAGTGACCATAACCAACACCCACTTCTTGTTATTTAATGGACAACACTCTCAGGTAATGGAACACCTTCCACTTTCGCATTTGGGAGGTGAGGCTGTATTAGGACATACACGCTGATCTTAAGTGTTGCACAGGATTTCCTGGAAGGTACTGATTCAGCTGGAGACACATTCCCCTTTCTTCTCTGTTTGTTTACTTCCTGAAATATGGAGTGCTCAGGAGACAGTTACCACACCAGAAGCTACCATATGATTCTTCAAAAGTCACAGGAGAGATGTTGAAGAAGAGGAGAGGCCAGAATTTGAGTCTCAAAAGATCATGGTTATAGCACAGAGCCACAAACCACCCACTACAGAACTTACTTTTCCAAAAGACAGTAATACATTTCCATGCTTTTTAATTCATTAATATGTTCACATTGTTGGTAAATGCCATGGGATAAAATCAAACCTTATGAATGAAACCTTATGAATGTGTTAAACAGGGTAAAAAATGCTGACCAAAAGACTCAAATCTCCAAAAAGTTCTATTTATACCTAATAGCAAACTTCACTTCATCTCATCCTAAAAGAAACCCATACTTCATTTCCAGAATGAATGTGTAAATGGGAAAATAGACATGGTGAACCTAATTACTCAAAGCATATAATGCTGCTTGGATCATATTGCAGGCAATGTGAGATGGGCAAGGCAGCTCAGAGAAAATAGAAAAGCCAAGGAAGAATGGAAATCGCTACAGTTAGCTGATGCTACGCTGTATGCTGTGCACGTACAATACAATGAACCAAGAAATTCTACCTATTATTTACCCAGTGACAGATAAAGGAAAATGAGGTGGAGCTCGATAAACAAGCTTTCTTCTAAAGTAGATTTAGACACTATTCATCCCCTTCCTTTCAGCTCAGAAGCCTGCTTAGCCACAACTGTGAAATAAATTCCAGCCCTCAGAACATTTTGAGGAGAAATAATGTTCAAAACGGGCTCAGGCTTTCTTTTCCTTCTCTTTGAAATTGATTAGGTGTACTTTTAGATGAAAAACTAGTTGGCGTCTCAAAGAAGAAAGATTATTTTTAGACAAACAAAAATAGCTAATTTAAGTTGTCCACATAAAGAGAGTACTTAAATTTTTGGCTCACTATCGCAGCCGAGAAACATTAAAAACACCTTGTATGGTGGACCCACAAACAAGTGATGCCGTATCAAGTTTTGATTCTTATCAAATTCCACTGAAAGACAATTGATAGTTTAGTATTAATTCAACATTTTCTATTAAGTCAAACTGATGACAAAACTGTAGTGAAATTTATTCATAAAACTACCTTCAAGAAACAATAAATGGGCTAAGACGGTAGAAATTAAATCACCGAGGAGTGATCGGGGAAGTGCTAGACATTAGATTCAGTGATGGAAAGAAATGTTACATAAGCAGTAATTTAATTTCACTTTTCAATTTAAGGCATGCCTGGTCACATGCAAACCTTTGAAATGAAGCATTTCAACAACTCACCATGAGTATGCTTTAGTAGGTAATCTGAAAATCTATAAGAAGGACAAACAAAATGTACACTGCAACAGCACTTGCTCTAACTACTAAAACATAGGGATGGGCAAATGAGTATGATTCAGCTCAGTGCTCCATGCACACATAGAACTCACATACCACACCATTCAAAGGTCTTCGTATCAAGGGACCACACATTTCCTGTTGAAGAGTGTCAATAGCTTAAACTTCTCCAAAGCACAATCCATGCTGTTTTGTAAAGTTTTACATGTTTTTAAAATACTACTAATTTAAACATTTTTGCCATTGGCTCCTTCCTTGTTAAGTCTCTGATTAAGGAAACATTTGCAAGAATAAGCCTGTTGTTCTGTATGTGTTTTTTTTTTTAAATTCTATTTATTTACTAGTTATTTGTGTGGGGCATATGTGTGTGCACTCATGTGCCACAGAGTCATGCAGCAGTTACAGGATGGCTTGCAGGAATTGTTTCTCTTCCAGTTTGAGGTTCTGAGGAATTGAACTCAGATCATCAGACTTGGCTGCTGCAAATATCTTTACCTCCTAAACCATTTCATGGCCACCTCCAATCTATAAAGTTTAAATAATGATTTGAACAGTCAAGATATCATAAAAACTAGCTCAACGACTTTGTTGAAATCCAGGTAAGAGAAGAATGATAGCAAGATGGAAAGGAACTCCAATAAAGTTTGAAAGACAGTAGACCTTATTAGAAATTCTGATAGGGTAAGATATTAGGGGACCATTCACCATGCATGAACTTTGAATTTACTCAGCTATAAAGAGAAGTAATACCTAATTCCTTACTCGATAGATATTAGCGTTCATTCACACTTTTAGTATAATTTCATTTATTATCTAAGAAAATATATAATGATAAACCCAAATTATATTTGTGTTAAGGGAATGAATTTAGAATTTTTATGTAATTGAAAAATTTAAAATGCTAAGGTGTATAAAATGATACACAAATGCCATTCTATGATTTACTTGGGAGACTTTATAACAGGTTGTAAACATCCCCTGAAAACAGTGGATGTCCCAACATAATTCTGAGAAAACAACTTCAAATTGTATCATAGATGATAATCACCTTTTGAATAATTATTAACTCCCCTCAACTGATATTGATCATTTATTTACTAAAGCTTTACAATCCTTTGTTCAAATGCTGAAGAATGAAACATATTTATAGAATTATGCTACAGCTATTATCACACAAATACATCACAGTGTGCACTCGGGAAAGCACTCAAGACATCCATTTTTGAAAGCTTCATTGAGCTGGCACAGAATATTTCTTCATGTGTTGTGGTCACTAATGTGTCCTCATGATGTAGCTCATACCTGATATAATCTGAGAACTCAAAGGTTTTTGTGCCAATTTAATGGCTGGATCAATTTACCTTTAAAAAGTGGTTATTTATTATGTACTGGAAGTATATATTTTTATGAGGAATTTGCTTAAACATAAGTTCAAGTGTCTTCCTTCTATAAAGGAAACTTCACACCATTATATTATCACATATATTAATTGTTGGGAAGGCAATATGTTAATGTAGTAAGCATTTTAAATTGGTGTTAGGTTATATACTATGAAGAGTATCTATGCCATAGCATTTGATGAATGCTGATGTTATACTCTTACTAATCCTATTAATAGTGAAAAGAACTAACTTCTACTTTGAATCATGAGCAGTCATATAAGCATACATTGAATCTCAATTAGGAAGAAGTAATGCTGTACTATAAAATGGGCGATAAAATGGGTTAAATGATAGCTATATAACTCCTAGTTAGGGAACAGTAAGTCTCTTTTGCACTGGATAAAGTAAAATCAAATCTGCATTAGACTGAGCTGTCTTGAGGTCAATGATACCAAGTTCTAGAAGAAATTCATGTGTAAATAAAAAGTATGATGAAACCAAGCCAACCTTCCCACATACCAACAGGCAGCTCTTCAATGTTGTGGTTTTATTTGAAATAAAAGCACAAATTAATCATCCTTAATATATGGAAACATAGCAGTAATAAAATTCACTCCTCATATCTGATATGAGTTGTCAGCCAACACTGAGCTTCCACTCTAATTGGCTCGATTATTCACTATTCTACCAAGAACTCTTGCCTGTCACCTGGTAGGCACCAGAGAGAGCAGCTGGACTATTTTATATAATCAGGGACTTGGAGTTTCAAGGCAGCAAGGGAACAGAATAAACTCTTGGCAGCTATAAGCCAACTCAAAGGCTCCACCCTTTAACTACAGAAGAAAAGGCAGCTGTTGTCCCAACAGCTGGTAAATAGCTGATTAAAATAGGTATTAAGAGCATTGTAGATTTCATATATATGATAGTCATTGTCAGGAGGCAAAAGACAGTAACATTAAAAGATGTGGTAACAGTGGGAAAGAAACACTAAGGAAGCTCATGAGTAATGATACATAGACGCTAACAGACTGTGGCAGGAATACTTGCAGAATTATGGAATCCTATAACCCGAAATCTCTTTGCAGAAATAAAGATATGTTCTAGAGGGTGTTTTACTACCCTATCAGAAAGCAAGGAAGGAAATTATCGTTTGAACTACTTCCTCACTCTCCCTTCTGTTTGGTATGGTAATTATAAACAGGAAGGCATTGTGACAAATTTTAAGATGGTGGAACTTGTTGATCTAGCAAGAAACAATTTGTGGATGACATTTGTACAGGCACTGATTGACTTAGCAAATTCAGAGCATTGTTAACCATATGCCACAAAATGAACAAAGAAACAACATACCCATCGGTAATTTCATATAATGCCTAACCTAATAAGAACGCCGCTTATGGTGCACAAAAAACAGCATTAAAAAGAAGGAAAGAAACCCACTAGAGTTTATGGAGATAATGCCATAGGAGACATGGAGGCAGCGGCATATTACAAAGCTTAGTAAACTGAAGTAACAGCCAGTCTCTTCTGAAAGGATGACTAGGCTTCATCTATAAAGAAACCTTTTAAAAGAGCATTTTAGGAAAAGAGCAGCACATGCAAACACAAAGAACATGATAGACGAGAAAAGGACCAGACAGGGAGACAGGAAGGATTTGCTGAGTAGCTCTCAAGGTTCAGCAGAGGCTAAAACCCTTACATGTGTAATAGCACTGATCCACACGTCTATCTGATTTTTCTTCTACTGTCCTTGACAGTCTGTCAAATGAAACCAAAGGAAAGGGCAAAACTGAATGTGCTTCAGACAGAAGAGGTACTAAGAAGGAAAAGAGAGAGAAACACAGTGCACAAGATGCCATGTCTTCATTGAGCACTGCATAACCCACTCACCAGTTTTCAGGGCAGCTCTTCAAATCACCATCTGCAGAAGAGTAAGGAAAAGGAAAAGATTATGTGGAGAATGCCCTGTTTAATAGACTCATCACTTATCTCTAAACAAATTTATTGATAAGAAGCAAAGTACCGAGCTTAAAACTCACTGGATACACATGAGTGGCAGAAGCAAAAGCAGGAAAGTAGAGAGAGGCACAGAAATCAGAACAGCCCTATCATGACAACACCCATGGATACACAGGGAAAGATTATCTTTGTGTCTATCACTGTTGGCTACTGTTCAGGTCCCATCCTCAATCTGCCAGAACACAGAAGTCTACCCAGAAAGAAACTCTGTTTTAATAAGGGCTGATTCCATCTTTCTGTCTCTAGTTACCCAACTCATGGGACAGCAACTTTCATAAAGCAAAAGCTAGTTGTGTTTTACACACTCGTTCTTTCTTTGCACAACCACCTTACCAAATGCTAGCCTAATTTTCTCATTACTAGCAATTCACACTCTCACAAGAGAACATAAAATCCATATATTTACACATGCATATATATGTTGCTTTATAGTAATGTAGACCTTGTAAAAAAGAAAATATCTGCATATTGCCCACAATTTTATTCAAGTCACATTACTTAGGTTATATCAAATGGGTATTTACATAAACAAAACATTTTTAGAAGTAAAACATGTGCAGAGAGTAGATGACTCTGATATACTTGCTTAATCCCCACTACTCTACTGTTTGATCAATAGGAAACAATCCCTCTCCTTTAATCATATTTACTCCTACACAAATCACTGTTGACTGGAGTCAGCTATTAAACTTTCACAGATAAAGGTCTCAAACTGAACTCCATAACCCACAAACTTTCATTCAATAAAATATGACAGGCTGGGAAAGTTAAATAGATCTAATGGTAATGAATTGCCCTAGTCTTTGCATTCTATCAATTAATTGTATGCTTAAAATGCAATACAAATTTAGCTTACTGTAGAGCAAAAAGGTTAATAAATCCAAGGACAGTAATTCACTAAGGTATTTCAGTAGTAAAGTGAAGGTGAATAAAATCTGTCCAAATAATGTGTCTAGTTTTATTAGTTTGCATAGGAAAACAATTTCCTTTAACTGATTTTATAATGACAATGTGAAAGTCAGCATTGGGATTCACAAAAAAAAAAAAAAAAAAAAAAAAAAAAAAGAAAGAAAGAAAAAAAAGACACACAATAGCCTTTTAATATTACTTGTCAAAGTTTCCACAGACACAAATGTTTATAGGCAGGCCAAAACTAGATATTAAATAGTTTACCTTCAAAACAAAATAAGGCTTTAATGGTCTGTCAATTTTAGAAATAAAAATGTCTAACTTAACTCATAGTCATCTTTCCTTTAAAACATAAGACACTTGTCTTCATAGCTACTGCTAGAACTATGTTCTTCTCTCATGCACAGACTTCTCCCAGGAGAAATAAAACAATAGATGATTGCTTCCTTCAATAGTTATCATTGCCTAGACCAGGAAAGACAACTCTGTGAACAGACCTTGAAAGTCTGTCACCAATGTCAATACTCTTCAGCTTAGCAATAAAGGTGGGGTAAAATGTCTTTTCCCACATGCTCTGGATATGTTCTTGCTTTTGGCTTATATAAATTTAACTCTTGAAAGAGAAGCCTATAGAAAGCCACTCAACTTCAGGCAAAGTCTGGGTTTTTTGAGTGAGGTACACTGGGAACAAATCAATTGGCTTTATCATCACTTGATGCTTTTGTTTATTCTCCATTTGGTTTGAAAGCCAAACCCTCATAGCAATATAAAGCAGGGACACAGATGCCTTACCAACTCACCTACTGAAACTTTTCTCATCCATAAATACCCACATTTACTATTACCTCTTTTGGTGACTTCAACGATTCCCTTGTTGAAACTGCTTCCCCTTAATATTCTTAAAGTATTTTCAAACTTTTTATACCACTTGTCCTTTTTTGCAGCCAAACTTAAAAACAGACTCCTTAAACCATGGGCTATGCATGACTAATATGCCTGTGGACAGTGCCTTGCACAGATAAACTCTTCAATTATGAATTGTTTCTCAAATTCAATCAGAAAATTGATACATACTCTAATATTAAACAAAGTATTAACATTAAAAAATACATTAATGAGCCATTAAGATCATGACAGTCTGTGAAAATGAAACTCCCACTATATTCTGTTTACCCAACAAATAACAGCACATTCCTAAGCTGTTCAAACTGTTCACCAACAGCCTTCAGGCAATGTTAACATGTGTACTGGGAATTTCTGTGTTACTGTCTGCACTGCTAGTCTAATGTTCATGAAAATTTATGCAACTCTTTCACTTAAAAACCCCTTGGTAACACAATCAGCCCTTTTTTTTGGGGGGGGTCATGTTTTGGACATTAATCTTAGGGCAAGATTACATAAAAATCAATAGCCACTGTTTAAGATGCCATGTGTATCCTTTGTTTCAAATATAAATCAATATATAAGAAATTTGGAATAATTCTAAAAATTGTGGAAACTCTCAAACAGCTTACAGGCTTCCTTAGGGCAATTAACACTCCTGTGTTTAAAAAACACTGGAGTACAACTTAATTGGTCTGAACGATATTCGTTCACTTCATTTAACACATACTTACTGAACACAAGCTACATGCTTAGTCCTCTGTGGGCAATGGATATACAACAGTGCCGAATAATAGCTACAATCATCTCCTTACTGAGCTTACAATGGGAGCAAAGAGTCAAATACTAAACAGATTATCAAGCAAATAAAATGATGAATAAGTGCTGGCCGGGAAACAGGATGGAGTGATAGTGGGTGCCCTGGGTAAAGACAAGAGTTTGTGTGGCTTCTGATTAGAATAAATCCCAAGTGAAGGCAGGCAAGCAGGCCTCCGGTAGAGTTTGCCATTAAAGAGGTAAGGTGAAAATAAAAAGACAGAGTCAGCACTTGTACTATTTGGAATTGTGTTCAAATAATAATAGAATGGAAGTAACTATATGGCTGGTAAAATTACCAAACAAACTGTTCTAAATACCAAAACAATGCAGTAATTTCCAAGATCTATGCAACCTGTAACATATATTTACCAAACAATATACCAGTAAGCAAAGCACAGTAATAGAACAGCCAGTAATAGAACAGCCAAACTGCAAATATTCATGGCCTATCTAGTTATTACTTTTGCACTCACTAGAAATCTACACAAAATGCTGTATATGAGATAGTGAGTTTACTAAAACAACAGAAAATTCAGATTTAAAGGGAATGTGTGTGAGAATTCACCACCAATTGGAAGTTCAGATTATGGGTTTTTAAATAACTTACAAATTCAGTAAGACCTAAATTTGCAAAGCACAGTTTCAAGAGCATGTTCTTTCCAACATCAGACATAAAAAATTTAAAAAGCAATTCTAAGTCAATTACAAATTAATTGATATAAGCAGGAAATTGACAAAAGTAGTTCAGTATATTGATGCCCAATTCAAGAATCTATGTGGTATCTAATTTCCTAATAAAGTTTTTTTAAATGTCTTTGCTTATCACCCACGATCATCTAGAAACTCTACAGGACCACATACTCTTTTTTAAAAATCAACCATAGATGGTCACCAAAAGTAACCCAAGTTTTTGTTTTCATTAATTCTTTGAGAATGTTGCACAGTGTTTTATTATCATACTCACCCCCACTCCACGTCTAACTCTTCCCAGATTGATGTCCAAATCCCCAGCCCCTTTCACCTACTTGTCCTCCTTTTTATTTTTGTAAAACAGCCCACCAAGTCAAATTTGTGCTACCTAGTCCTCACATGTGCAGGGCCAATCACTGGAACATGGTCTACATACCAGAAACCATGGCACCCCCCTTCTCCCTGAAGCAGTCCTCTTTAGGGAACCTTAGTGTTGGGCAGCAGAGACAGCACAGATCCAAGAGATTTTCTCTTCCGCTAATCTAACCAAAATATTGAGCTCCTATTTCCAAATAATGTATTGAAGAGTGATAAAAGAAGATCCCTTATTTGACATCTGGCCCACACATATGCACATGCATATATGTACACACACATACACAAACAGAAAATAAAGAGAATTAATGGGCGCATGGTTGTCAATCAATGAAAACGGGAAGAAGGCATGGAGGAATGGAGAGAGAATCATATATATTATGTATATTGGATTTTATTTATATATTAGACCTTATTTAGATATTAATAAAATAAGAAAAATGTAACATTAAGCATATGTCCTTCTGTTTTACATATGTTCCTGGAAACTTTACAATAAGTAGATGGCATTCTCTATCGGACTTTTGGATGGTTGCAGGTGTAACTTTGTGGCACAGTGTCTGTTGGCTATGACTGAGGCTTTGGTTTCTGTACCTAGCATCACCAAATAAAGGATAACCAAGCACAAAATGTGAACAAAAGTCACATTTGGGAAAACATGCCTTTTTTGTTTAATTTACATATATGACTTCCCTAAATTCCTATATCAGAGCCTAAGTGAAATAATAAGGAGGGTAGTTTTAGGTATTGTCCAATATATGAATTCTGACCTTCCAGAACTGTATTAAGAAGCATAGCAGAAGGATTCTAAGGAAGGAGTCTGACTATTTTTGCTTTTCTACTTTCTAGTCAGATATGTTTCTTTCCTGCCATAGCAGGACAAAAGTAGTCAGTCATTATCATAGGATCAAGGAGAAGCCCTCACCAAAGAGCTTGCAGAACTGCAAAGGGGAATATCTATTACTTATGAATGAGCCAGTCTCTCGTATTTTGGCTATAGTAGCACAAATAGACTAAAACAACCCTAACTAGCAAGGTCTGAACACTGAAGTGGTCTCCTAGGATGCAGTCAGGCAAACAAATACTCTGACTGATGAGTGTAAATTAAACAGCCAGTTCTGCCTCAGGAACCTGTTTTCTAATTCCAAAGTAATAACACTTTTACTTCAGTGTAGTTTTGTTTTTCTGTTTTAGAATTAAGTGATACCCTGGAAAAAAAGAAATCCTACTTCCCTTTGAAGCTAAAAATTCCTTATACTAAACTTATACAACACTTATGCTAAATGTATTTCTTGTGGTTTTTCTGTTTTTCCTCTTTTCTTCCCTGGAAATCTGCTTTGACATAGTGTGTTAGCCTTGCTATGTTTATATGTAAGTGGGCAGTCAGCAAGCAAGGGAGGTGGAGAGTTAGACAGTCAATCATCCTACTCACTCAAGAGTTTGAAGTGTTCTGTTTGTTGTCTCCTGGGAGAGCAGCATCCATAGTAACGAATGCATTTACTTTTGGGCTATTTTAATAGCCATCAATGGAATGGGGGAAAGGACATTATATGTAGGACCAAGTTTCTCTAGGCTCTAGGGATCAGCAATAATTTATGCTTTAAATAATAATGGCTAAAACCTCATAGGTTGTAGTTTGACACACAATACACAGTAAGCCACGTTTAGCATCTATGCCTCGCCCCTCTGTCTACTAACAGAGCCCTAAAAATAGGCCCTGCATTGTGTCCATGGAGAAAATATTAATATTTCATCATTCCTTCTTGACTTTGTTCCCCTACTAATTGTTACACAAACCATTGAAAACAAAACAAAAACAATAGCAGAAACTTGACAGGAGCAGTTTTAGAGAGGACACACAGTCTGTCCTCAGGATTCCTAGAGGGAGCCATTATAGGTTTAAAGAGAAATCTGGCACTAGGGAATTATACAGAGACCTACGGGGATGACCCCAACTAGGAATTTAAGCAATGAGAATGATAACTACTTTATATGCCATCCTAGAGCCTTCATCCAGTAGCTGATGGAAGAAGAAACAGACAGTCACAGGTAAACACTCAGCTGAACTCCTGGAATCCAGTTTCAGGGAGAGAGGAGTGAAGAATAAAGGGGTCAAGATCACACTGGGAAAACCCACAGAAACAGCTGACCTGAGCAAGCAGGAACTCATGGACTCCAGTCTGACAGATGGGGAACCCATAGGGCCAAACCAGGTCCCCTGAATATGGGTGTCAGCTAGGAGGACTGGGCAGTCTATGGAACCTCTGGCAATGGAACCAGGATATAGCCCTAGTGAGATACAGGACTTTGGGAGCACATTTCCCATGGAGGAGGGCCTAGGCCCTACCTCAAATTACTTAACAGTTTTGATGATCCCTCATGGAAGGCCTTACCCTCCCTGGGGAGTAGATGGTGGATGGGATGGGGGATTGTGGAAGGCATGAGAGGATGTAAGGGAGAAGAAACTGGGATTGAGTTGTAAAATAAAAAAAATTAAATAATAATGAAAAAGTTAAAAGATGGAAGGCCTTACCCTCCCTGGGGAGTAGATGGTGGATGGGATGGGGGATTGTGGAAGGCATGAGAGGATGTAAGGGAGAAGAAACTGGGATTGAGTTGTAAAATAAAAAAAATTAAATAATAATGAAAAAGTTAAAAGAAGGACTTCCTCTCAAGGAGTAGAACCAATGACTGTCTGCAGAGGATGTTGTTGGTGTGCCCATTACACATCTAAGATAGTACGAAATGTGGCTCATTCAGGTGCTCTGTAACTAGTGGGTATTCAACAGTCATTTTGTTTGAGCAATAAGAATACTACATTACTTTCTGTAACTTTTAAATGTAGTCCATTTATGGCAATGAGGACTGATGATTGTACAAATTACTTTTACCAGTGACCACTGGTATTTTGTTTAAATATCTGCTTTACACTTAACAATAATTCTCTTACAGTTTCATTCTTCAGGTGAGGTCACTTACTGAAATTTTTAGGTAATTTTCACTAGAATGAGACATTGCAAGAATTAGCAATGTGCTTGAAACCAACATCAATTCTCAACTCTTTCTTTACTAACTCTAACTGGAACCATTTCTTTTAAGGTTGATCCTCAAACTAACTATGGAAACAGAATGGGTGTTACTAATAGAAGCAAAATATGTTAAGGCTTTAAATTTTTCCAAGACATAATCACATGCCTATTCTATTTCTTACACACAAAGATAAAAAACATCACACTTTCACAAAATAATGTTTAATTCTGATATAAAATATGTAGATAAACTATGCAAATGAAACTCTATCTGTATCAATAACACAAGAAAAGTGAAGTATCTTTTCTCGTGGGTAGATCCATCATTGGTTGAAATGTTAAGTCCCAAAGTGATTAGTGTGCCAGTAATTTTTAACCCATCTCAAAAAGACATCCTAAAGAGCCACTGTCGAGGAGGCATAGTAGCAGTGTCTGCTGCAGCACTCAGTTTGTGCTCTTGTACTACAAGAACAAACGCTAATTACTGCTCAGCCGTAATGCTAATCTCAGCATCTGCTAATTAAAAGATCACATCTTCTGCAAAGTCAGCATTACCATTCAAATGAAAACATTAATCAGTTTGAAAAATTCAAAATCAATCAGCTGTAAGGAAGACCCAGGGCTGCAAAGTAGCAAGTGTCAAGTTATTCATCTCAGTCACCCATACTCACAGGCAGAAAAGCATTTTTTGCAGTGTTCCCGTACTTTGCTATGGCCATTGGATGACATGCAGGCTTACATAAGAAATCACATCACATGGCTCTTAAAGAAGGCTTGTGTAATATTTGATGCACTAGAGTGGTGATTACTGATGAGATTTCAAGAACAGATACTGCAGAGTTTTCAAATAGATAATGCAACTTGGTGAGCTATTTCCAGAACACTAATAACTGCAGAGAAGCTCACTTGTACTAATTATTTTCCAGTCGGTTTTAGCTTCTTTAAACTGATAGTTCTAGTCTTAATGGTCTTTACCTACATGCAGACCATTCAAAGCAGACAGGAATGTGCTACAGGGTTCTAGAGAAAGAAACATGTCTTCGAATTGTTGAAGGTACAGTCAGAGACCAAAGACACATATATATTGGTGGTGATTTCTCTAGTCACATTTAATGTCACTCATTCCTTGGGTTGAAGAATAAAGACTAACAGGAATCTCCCATCTGTGTAGCAAAACAAAACTTCCTCTCCTGTCCTAAATAAATAGCTGATAAAAACTCATGTCAAAAAGCTAAAATTTTGATGTAAGGATTATAGTATCAAAAATAAGAATATTTTAATGTTTTAAATTACTTAAAATTTAAAACACATAAATAACTTTTTCTGCAGTCATGATGAATACCGCTCCCCCAAACATACAGACACACAATGATAATGGAAAGATCTGTTGCATTTCACAGAATGCATATGATTCATGTATTCAAAGAAAACACCATATGAAAGGTGAACTTAATTCTTGATTAAAAAAAAAAAAACTAATACTACATAAAGCTAAGGGCTGAAAAGGTGGAAAGGTAGCTCATCCATTAAGAATACTTGTTGCTCCTGAAGAAGATCCAGGTTTGGTTCCCAGCACCTACATGGTGGCTCACAACCATCCATAATTTGTAGTTCCAATTCCAGAGGATTTAATGCCTTTTTCTGACCTATGTGCGACCAAAACATGCATGTAGTACACACACATACATACAAGCAAAAATAAATAGATCTGTAAACATTAAACTAAACAGGTAATAGAAATTAACTGTAAATGAGCAAATAGGATTTGATTTAAAAGTAGTGAACATTATATATGAATTAACATTCAAAACAGTTATACTAATGTAACATTTGATACAAAGTGAACTCATCTAAAATAGAAAAGTCAAAACTATTAAGTACTTATAACTATGTTTTCTTGCAGACAAGTAGTTTTAATACATAGGATACTTAGGAAACCTAGCTCCAATACACTTTATTAGATTAAGAAATGACTAATCACTTTTCATGACAATTATATTTCAAAAGTTATTAGTAAAATTTATCTTGCATTCCTTAAAGTTAATAAGGGTGACAACATGACTCTATACATCTTAAATGACTTCTACTTATGAAGACTGGAAATCATTAAAGCTAGTTTGTTTTCATAACATTGGTACACACTCATAAAAATTTTATTTCACTCAGACAAATACTGGAAATTCTTATTAAGATAGCAATCATTAATAGAAATATATTTTCATATAGTACCAAATAAACAAGAATAATTTTTAAAGTTATAAATTTTCATCTTATGCATCACACTGTAAAAAGATGCATGGTGCCTCGTGTTCACATTCCAGAGGAAAAAGGCTCATTATTACATGATTAGAGACATTAATAAAGAAAACATATCAACAAAAATTAGGATCACTCTGAAACACATTATTCACCAGCCCACATAGTATAGAACACATGAATAGAAAGTGAACTTACTAATTTCTGATAAGGAATAATCACCACAAAGACCAAAATACCTAAGGTCCCATCTATTAGTCTTCTAAAGCTGACATATCAGAGAAGTAAAACAAACATAGGACCAGATAGGAGCCAATTAAGTGTGTATTAAATCTCTAATAGCTTCCATATCCAGGCAACTGGTCTTTCAACAGTGACCAACAGGATTATGATTTGTTTTGTATTATTAGCGCTATCAGTATCTCATTATTTTATCAGATGTGGTGCCACTTCAGCCAGCCTTTAGAAAAGGAGGTCTCTGGGAGAACTTGCTCCACCTATGCCTTCTATCCCTTACTCATTCTGTGCTCTGCTCACTGCCAATGTAGTTTTTACTTGCTCTCATTCCCACAACCCTTCCGTGAGCAAGGTCCAGCACACAGTACTTGTCAGAGTAGTTAAAAGGCTTTTGCTTGGAATTTACTTCTGCCAAGGTAGGTTCTTATACCCCAAACCAGGATCTGAAACAGGCAAAGATACAAACTGCTCTGTAATTCATCTTTCAACACTAATGCAGTTTTCATTTTTCTTTCCCAATGTCATTTATTTATTTATTTATTTACTTATTTATTTATTCATTCATTCATTCATTCATTCATTCATTTATTTTGCAGCCTGTTTGCTAGAAAATGTTTAAAGGAGGAGGCTATGTTCTTCTGTGGCACTCTTTCCAGGACCTCACCATACCCATCACTGTGACTATGTTCAGAACAGCTCGAATGTGGATAGTGATATGAGGTCCATGGTTCTATACTATAACTAATTAAATAGCCATAGGCTGGAGTATTTACACACAGCTTACCAGTACATTATTTTTATTTATTCATTTTTTTGTGGGAAGGGCAGGTACACACATTAGGACAACTCCCACCATCAGAGGTGCTCCAGGGACAAAACACAGGCTGTTGGGCTTCATGGCAATGTGCCTTTACTCACTGCCCATTCTGGCCAGTTCAATGGAACTTCTTTTTAGAAGACATAACCCTCTTACAATTATCATAAAAATTCATCGCGAAAATGTCTCCTACTTCGGAAAGAATTCACACTTGATGTTTTTTGTTGTTGTTGTCACCCCTCAATTTCCAACCACTGTAATCATCTTTCAAACAACAGCATCCTCATTTAAAATGCTCTGAAAAAGGTCACTAATTGCACAGGACAAGGGTTTCTGAAGTATTCTCCTCAGTATCAAGCTCTTTTTTTTGTTTGTTTGTTTGTTTGTTTGTTTTTTGAAACAGGGTTTCTCTGTGGCTTTGGAGGCTCTCCTTGAACCAGCTCTTGTAGGCCAGGCTGGTCTCAAACTCATAGAGATCCGCTAGCCTCTGCCTCCTGAGTGCTGGGATTAGAGGCATGCTCCACCAACGCCCATCTCAGCATCAAATTCTTTGACTATTCTTTTTGGTTTCTTTTCAATTCTCTGTTCCCCCAATCTTAACACGCCCCAATGGTATCATCATTGCACATATTCTACTGATGCAATTTCCATTGCCTCTTAGAAGTCAATCTACATGCTTCTCCTCACTGCAACTCCACTTGGAGATATCCTAAATTGGTAACTCTAGCCCAAATCCACTTCTTAGCTCAGAATACTATCTCCAGTCTATACCCACAAAGGAATGAGGGATACTGAAAGGAATTCTTCCTCACCACTTTTTAATGACCCCACTAATAGACACCTGTTAAGTAAAGCATGCTCATTTCTCTTTTGCTGTTCACCTTAATTTAGGCATCAACTGTTTAAGATTATATTGTTTCATAACGTTACCAGTACGTTCTGACTATCACTGGGGCTATGGCTTTGTTACATTCATATCATCTTTATGAGAAATGGTCTCCTTACCAGGACTAAAGCTCTTTCATCCGTACATTACTGGTTCTTTTAAAAACAAATAGAATGAAGACATGCACATGCACATGCACACACATGTGCACACACACACACTGTGTGTGTTAGAAAGAAAACGAGCAGTACCATGGGAAAGTAAGATGTAAGAACATAGAAAGAAAGATTTTATAAGAAGAGCAAGAATGATAGTTTGTGAGTAGTGTTGTTGCTCAGTTGGCACATTGCTTATCTAGCATCCAGAAAGATCTGACTTGGATTATCAGGCACCATGTCAACTGAGCTTGGGGGCCCACACTCTGAGTCCCAGACTCAGGATGTACAGACAGATGATCAGAACTTTATAGTAATTTCAGCTATTTATCTAGTGAGATTAAGGTCACCCCCCCAACACACACACACACACACACACACACACACACAGAGAGAGAGAGAGAATATTATTTAACTGGACTTTGATCATCAATTGCCTTCATAGGATGCATTTAAGTGAAAAAAAAATGAGTGTTGAAGTGCTTAGACAAAAGCTGAGTTCAAAAGCTTCAATAGAATATGATATTAGCATTGATGTCAGGAGAGTTATACAATTTCATTAAGGTAATAAAATAAAACAGATAATGCCCTTTTCATTACTAATTTGAGAAATGATTATGAAATGAATAAGGCTGCCTTAAAGTCTATATAAATAACTAAAGACACAATTCTTCACAGAATTATATGATAAGACCATTGAAATCAAGTCATTGTCACTAAACATTCAAGATGACAGAGGATAAAAATCAACCTTGCACAACTGAGTAAGCTGCAGGCCTGGTGGCAGTTTCACAGTACAGCATAACCTTCTCCTTGAACAATATTCTGCTGATTGCCCTGATATCTTTTCATCATATATAACTACTTTATTGTTATATAAATATGACTACAATATAACTACTTTAAAACACATGGGCTATATACCAAATATGGTTTAAAACATTGAAAGTTTTCCATATCTTCAGTGTTGGAATCCTTACAGTAATAATAATTAATAATAACAATAATAGTAAAATAAATAGAAAGTGCCATTATTATCCCATTCTTAAAAATAAACAAATTTGCTATGCAAAAATGAGTTCACCAGTAACATACAGAGCTAGGATTCAGAGCTAAGCAAGCACATTCCAGTGTTGGAGTCCTGTATGTTCAGAGCTGCTGGTTTGCTAATATCCAGAGAAGATATGAAAATGTAATATAATATAATAATGTACTCTTAAAAATGTGACTTCCCCTGCAATATACATGATTCTAAACATTCAATACACCATAGCAATTTGAGCTTGACACCAGCATCAGATGGGAAATAAGCACTGTTCTTGGGTTAAAGAACGAGAGCTCTTGGAGAAAAATTCTCTGTAGAAGACGAAGGGCCAATGATTGTTCCCAATGTCTCTTCCTTACAACATTTCTTCCACACAGTGCCTTCTTCTCTACTGTGCGATAGCCTTCTCATTTTGGGACTGTAGAAATATGGATTCCTAACTTCCTTAGCATGACATGTTCAATGTATTTCTCTCAAGATATGGTAAATTACAATGCAGGTTTTTCTGAGGCTGTGGATACATTTTATCAATTTAAATTCATCATTTTCCATGTGTCAAACAGCAGGTTAGATTCAGAGGATGAAATAAAGAGCCTTGATTCTACCCCTAAAGTAGAGGCTTTACATATTTGTGAGAAATAAAGTAGGATCACAGAGCACTGACAAAATATTATGTGTAAGAAAAAGTACAGGACAAGTTAACTCTGAACTCAGTTACTCTACCCTGAACCCCAACTGATGAGCTTTAAATAGCCATGAGACTAAAGGGGGAGAGGCAGGGTGGAAACAAAGTACCTCATTCTATAGTGGGAGAAGAGCCCAACCCTGGCAGCCTGTTTGGTTTGTGTCTCACCACCTAACCTCCCACAGATGGCACTCATAAACTATTTTCCTGTGTGAATCACTAGTCAGTTCTTAGCTGCTTCATTCAGGAAACCTTCTCACCATTGTTCTTCCCAGCCCAGTTGTTGGTCAAGACTTGAAGAAAAGCAGCCATGAAAGTCCATCCACTAAGGTCATGTAGATTCAGTTTAATTGCCATGTACTAGTAATTTGGCATGCCTTGGTCTGGCCTACAAACTGCTGCAACCTTCTTAGGGATTGATTTCTCTCCATGTATACTGTGGGTTTTGTTTTTGTTTTGTTTGTTTGTTTGTTGTTTGTTTTGCCTATTTGCTTGTCTAATACAGTGAACACCTGCTTAGACTGGGTACCAACAATGGCCCCAAAGCTGCCTATCTGGGCCAAGGCCACATTGCCTATATTAAATTATCATTTTCCCTGGGAGTTTGTCTTCTATAGCCTCAGAGAATGATCGCCAAGTTAGATAAGCTTCAAGACATTATTCTGCATATCAGCAAACAAACTTGCAATTACTGAACTGTAACAATTTTGTTGGCCTTGTAAACAAAGACTTATGAAACTCCTATGTGATAGGCTGTTGGAATGAAAAGCAACTTGCCAAATTTCAAACATAAGTTGGAAACTCACTCTAGATGTTAAAAAAAAAAAAAAAGTTCAAGTGAATTACAATATAAAACAAAACAAAACAAAAAAAACTGTAACTACACTTTATGAACAATTTATAAAATTAATCCCACATTACAGACTCAAAAACAGAGTTAGCCTCATTAAAGCATGGTTTGCTTCCCATAACTCCCAGAGTCAATTATTGGACTATCTCACACCATCACGAGGTGGATGAATCAAGCACAGTAAGATACTTTAAGAGAAAAGGATCATGTTCACATATTTTTAATAGGGCATATTGCTATAATCATTTGATCTTAAAGTGAGTTACAGTTGTCAATCTCATACTCTCCCTGATCTCTAAATTCAGCTTTATCATAGATCAATATGCATAGAGGAAAATTTGAAATTGCTAGAAATTGGTATTATCTATAGTCCCAGGCACTTATTTGGTATGTAGACACATAGCCTCTTGTGGATAGGAGGGAACTACTACAGCATTTAGAACCTTAATAACATTTCAGAATACCACAAGCTACTGTTTCATTTTAATCACACTCAGGGTGAGTGTAAATGCAGTAGAGTCACAATAACAATAATGGTAGAATATCTGCCAGGCACAGAGACTACAACGTGGGCCAAGTACTGTGTTACAGGGTTCCAGCCATCACTTACAGTCTCTATGTAAAAAAAAAAAATCCTTTACTTAAGTAACAGAACCTTGATTTTGTTCAAGGTAGTTTCTACTTCAGATGATTTTCTCCCCAGACACTCTGCTATGTACAAGGGTACGTGTTTCAAAAGGTGATAAAGTGTAATGTTTTCCAGGATAGCTTTCCTTTCCCAATACTGATTTCACCAACTTCTCTTAACTGTGCTTCATGCCTTACAAGGTGACTTGAACACCTGCAATGGGAATGTTCGCTATGAAGCCTCACTTTTGTGCCAACAAGGAAACAGGTAATACAAGTGTGGCATGGATAGACTAATGGACCAGAAAGAAAAGTGACCTGTGGTCTCGTTATACTAATTAGGACTACTCATTGCTACATTTCCGGTTATGGAAAAATAATAAATAACTACAAGTTCAAGTGGTTAATTTTCTTAGACATATTTACAAGCACTATCTCTTAAAATTTGACTGAGATGAATTTCAGCAGTATTTTTAGTCTAAAGCCTAATAAAATAAAAAAAAATTGCTTCTATACAGTATTGTTACCACCACAGAGGCAAAAGATAAACATATTGACATGACTCTTACTTAGGAGCTTTCTCTTTCCTAATGTCCCTAACCTGACTTACTCTAAACACCCTCATTTTCTCTACATTCTCCTATCACCAGCATAAGTACTTCTTGCTAAAATTGATGTCGTTTTGTGATGTTGAGATCAAATCCAGACCTCACTCATGCTAAGCAAGTGTTCTGCTGATGGGGGGATGTCCTTCTATCTATATATGTTTCTCTTATTGGTGCACAAATAAAACACCTGGCTACATAATTTGCCTAAATAATTCTGTTACTCTTTTATGTATTTCCTATACTCTTTTTTTTTTTTCAGTTTAGGTCTTGAACCCAGGGCCTTGAACTGCCTATGGTTTGATAAAGTATTCACATGGCATGATAAAAACTAAATTTAATTTATCCATAGCAGGTTAAGAATAATATCTTGCCCTAAAACAAAACCAATAAATAAACAAAATCAACAGATGACTGTACTACACACACACACACATACACACACACACACACATACACACACACACACATACACACACACACACACACACACACACACACACCAAGGAAATTTCTCTTTTCAGCGGCCAGTGATCATTACAGAAAACCACAGTCAATCAAAACGCAGAACTGTGGAGTTCATTTCTAATGGAAGCAGCTACGAAATATTCTTGCTCCTAAGCTCAGAAAACATTACTGAAGATGGAGCAGAAGGAGGCAGGGGGGTCAGGGACTGTGCTGTGAGACGCTGTATCCCAATAACATCAGAAGCTTTGCTTGTAAAGTCTCACCAGCATGACTGTCCAAACATGAGTTGAACAAGGACACCAATGAATTTGCCAAACTGGACATAAAGAATTAGAGCAATCTGTAAAATTGGGAGCAGGAGAGGTGGTCTAGCCTAGGAGAAGAGCACACCAATTGGTTATCTTAGTCCTGAGAGTCTACACTGACAACTTATGCACAAGTAACATTATATAGATTCCAAAGGTTATATTTAGAAATATATGTGTACACAAATACATATATGCAAACAATAACAATTGACGACAAAGAGGCAATGATTTAGAAGGATAGTGGGTAGGGGTATACGGGAATACTTGGAAGGAAGGAAGGGAAGGAAACAAATGTTAAAATTAAATCACAATCTGAAAAATAAACAACAAAAAGTTAAATGATGTATTTAATAATGTATCTTCTAAGCTCTCTATAATGATACCCAATTAATTTATCCTCAGTAGTTTGTTAAAATATTATATAACAGTACACAGCAATGCACACTTCAAAGATGGCATTTGCAAAGAATTACAATAACTTATCAAATTCCTTATTATGAGCCAAATACATTTGTTTTGAAAGCTACTAAATATTCTTGCTGTGTCTTTTTATTTTAGTCCTGTCAAAACCCATGCTTTTCAGAGATTCAGGAATAAGTTGATTTATAGGGTTTGTGATTGGGTGAGTCAACCTCAAATTCTGCCTCTCTAACTTCTGAATAATTTTGAGCCTTCTGGGCAGAAAGTATTCAAGAGTCAGATGATGAAGTAAGTCTTTAAAATAAAACATAGTCTATATTTTTGGTCCTCAAAGTCACTTGATGTCAGCTTATTTTCTTTTGAGATTTTTGCTGAACTCAACTGACCGTGCATTGGATTGAAAAAAAAATTAAATAAAAGAGGAAAGGTCTCCAATGTTGATCTGAAGATCATGAAGTAGAAAACATTAAAATTCATATCTAACAAAATCATTGCTAGCTAAAAATGACAGTTCTCTCAATACCATAGTTAATAATGTCTAGATAGGGCTACTGGAGTAATTATTTTCATGGACTGACTCAAACCACTTGAAAGATTTCTTTCAGAAATTATCCCTGTGTGTATTTCATTTGGCAGAGCACATATTATATAAACATTTATTATTCATATACAGGTACACAAGGAATAGGTAGGCATATAAGTAAGCAAAGACACCTGTAACACTAATTTTACTTTCATAAACAAATGGCTGGTATGAGAGTGAAGGGTTTATTTTATTCAGATGGCCAGAGTCTAGCATACATGCTAGATAATCATAGGCTTATCTCTTTGGCCTTTGCTTTTCTTCCACATTACAGTGTTCCCTAAAAAGTCATTAACTGGACCTATAAGTGTTCCAGATACTATGCTTAGCTGAAGCCCATGAAGATTAATATGAAATGAGCCTACCCTCAATGAGTGGACAATCTATAACCTTTCTGACACAGTAAGGGGGATATAACTTATGCTACAGTACAAAATCAAACAGAAATACAAATATCACTACATGTTGGGCTGGACATGTTAACAAGTAAGGAAGGTCTTCTGTGAATAATCCATATTTTGGTCAGTCATGGTACAATGAGCCCAACATTCCTCAGTCCTATGTTAATCTGGAATATTTACATGTAGTTTTTCCTTCCTACCATTCACTATGTGACTAATGGTTATCAGGAAAGGTGATGAATGAGTTATGTCATTTTCATAGGATTACAGATCAGAGCATTACACCAGAATGTTTACCTTGATTCTGACTGCATCCACAGAATCTTTTATAAGCATAAACCTTGCACAGAACAGAAAAGGTCACTGAAATGGGTCTGTATATAACATTTTAACATAAGTGACATCTAATGATTTCTTAAAATAGTAATGATATTCTTTTTTGCACATGCTGCCAATTAGAAGGCAATTCAGAACATAGAAAAAGAAAAAGAGAGGAAGGTAAAGAAAAGAAGACCATTGTGCTGGCATCAGTTGTAATAAGGAACTTGTCAAAATTCTATCACTACATTTGTAAAGGTAAATAATAGCAAAGCGATCAATCTTAAATAGCCTTAAGTATAAGTTACTTCATTCTACATTTTAAAAAATACTCCTACTACATTAATGGGGAAAAGCCAGTGACATTTGATCAGGATCTGCAATCCAGCTAATGGTATTGTGCTGATGTTAATGTTAAGATTTTAATAGCTGACTATGGTTACTGAAATAGTAACATCAAGAGCAAAAGATTAAAGGGTATGTGGGAACTCTTTGTACTGTTTTTACAACTTTTCTCTAGGCTAATAGCTGATTTAAAATAAAAAAAAGTTTAAAACAAGCTCTGGTTATGGTAACATAAAATTTTACAGCGGTTGGCTGCATGGTCTAAATGTAGCAGCACATCAAATAGCACACATTTCTGAGAGCCAAAGTATCATCACAGCAGCATCTCACAGTGTCTTCTCGCTGCTTAACAACTAAGACTTCCTAAGATTTAATTGCTGAGAAAAATAACTAGTTCTATATAGATGGGTCCATGAACAAGAAATGAATAGCTAAATGTTTCATTGGAATGTGGAAAGAAAAACATCGTATTTCATCAGTTATAGAATTCTAAAGTTTGGTTCAGTTAATAAAGGAAATTTTAAACTGATTCCTTCCCATTTTTTGATTACAATACAATTCCAAGAGATAAGAAATACTTTATTATAAGATGAGTTGATGGGGAAGGTAGGACACCTCATTATTCTTCAACAAGCTAGACAAAAACAAAGCATTGTCCTTTTATTCTTAACAACATACATTTAGGAAATGCCTATTATGTGCTAAATACTAATGCATGTTAAGCTTCAGGGAATAAAGTTTAAAGTAAAAGGATTTCATGATCCTTTAGATATATAACATGTCAGATTGCAGATTGTTGAGACATCTGGTTCTGAAGAGCTAAGACATTCAATAAGGCTTGACATTTGGGTACTATTTCCATTTCTCTATCTGGGAAGCTCTAATAGCTTAACTTGAGAGGATAACAACTAGCATTCTCTTCAGTTTGTTCTAAAGGTGACAATAGCAAAGAGATTTTAAAGTAGTTACTTTACATTTATTTGTTTGTTTTCTCTCTACTAACATCTATCCATCTCCAAAGGAAGTGTGATTCCAACTTCATGTAAGATTCCCTCCTGACTCCGCCCCACTCGAGTCATTGCTCTTGGGAGTAGAAATACCAATCATGGTTTTTACAGTAAAATAAAAATGTACCATTTTCTATTGTATAGTTTTGTGTTTATTCATCTTTGTGATGTAATTTGAGTTTCATCTGGGAGCCTTAACCAAGGACATAAGATGAACTTCCCTCTACCCACATTGAAAACTCAATATTATTTGTGATTATTATAATTGGCTTCTCTGTTGTTATGACAAAACCATGGCTACAAGCAATTTGTAGAGGAAAGGGTTTTCTGCATCTTACTGGACAGAGTCCACCTTCAAGGGAAATCAAGTTAAGAACTCAAGCAGAGTTACAGAAAAACAACAAGGATAAGATAAAGGGGGGGGGGCAGAAAGGAGGTGACTGAGACATTCAAGGAAACATCTCTGGCCTTTTCATTCTACTGTGATCCATGGACCACAATTCAATTATCTTAGTCAGCTGTGGTTGAGATATTGAAAAGTGTGATGCTGATGAAGATGGGGAAGAAAAGACTTTGGTTGTCTAGGCATGAGGCAAGCATGGTTAAGGAGAAAATCAATGTCACTAAATGTATAGGAAGAAGTAATAGTGCTAACTCAGTAAATGCCTGTTAAAATACACTAAGCTATTTTTTTCTAAAATGAATTAACAAAGTGATATTTAATGTTAGCTGTACAGGCACATCTATCAGTACTATGGACTTAGGTTTGATTTCTACTTAATGAGCAGAATGAATCAAACTGTGTCCACAGCACCGAGTTTGCCTAACATGAGGGCAGAAAGGACAGTGAGTCTATCAGAATAGATACAGGACATAGAATAAGAGGAACACCATATTTTGACATTGTAATGTTGTCAAACTGAATGTGTTCCTTTAATTTCCAGTTTTATCCAGCCCTTAAACAATACAGGATGGGTCAGATACTCTTAAAGAACTTTAGGATGATAATCAAGGAGATCACTGTGCTAACCAGGAGGAGGCCTGAGAAACAAATAATACATATCTTACTGTTTTACTCCTCGCAACACAGACTGTATTGTCACTACATAGGCAACTACTCTGAAAACACAAGATTGCAACTTACTAATTCCATGAGGAGAACATTACTGAAAAATAATGTGATTTTGTTGTTCTACTTTTCATAAGGCTTGAACCTAAAAGACCAATCTTGGGCTGTGAGGCACCTGGATAAGAGTGTCACAGGAGAGTTAAAGAGTGGTGCTTTGTCTTCCCATTGACTACAATATCTGAGGCTTCTTGCCAGCCAAGAGTGGCTGGCTGTCACATTACAAGGTCATATTTTATAAACAAGTCACCCCATTTGCTTGCACCCAGGTTGTTTCAGTCCTCCTCAACCTTGCAACAGGAATAAGAGTAAGAAGTGTCACTAATTAGTCAAAAAAAGGTAGTGAACAGTGACTGCAGACTTCTGGGGTCCACCACTTCCCACCCATAGCTCCTGCCTAGAGAGACAGAATGTCAGGACCCTAGAGCACAGTAGATCACATGTGAGCCTGGAACAAATCAGTAGAATATGTGAGAAGATACCAAAGCAAGTAACTATTCAATCCTCTCTCAACACTAAGGACCACTAAGAATGATCATGCCTTTATATGTGTGCGTGTGTGTGTGTGTGTGTGTGTGTGTGTGTGTGTGTGTGTGTGTGTGTGTGTGTGTGCACGTGCTTGCCTGCATGTATTTTAGATAAAAGGACGCTATTCATTAGGTGCACTTTTATGCTTTTAGAAAAACAAACTGTTTACACTATGATTCATCATAGCACTGGCAGTCATACCCAGAGCAATTAGGCAGGAGAAAAATAAATAAAGGGCACTCATATAGTAAAGTGTTTTAAGAATGTAGGTAAGGTTTAAAGATAATATGATTTCAAATATAGAAAATCATAAAAACTCCACCAAACAAAAAGTGCAAGTATTGATCAAAGATTCCATGATGTGGCAGAATAGACACGCAAATGAAAATTCAGTAGCATTTTTAGATACCAATATCAAATGTTGAAAAGAAATCGGAAAGCAATATTACTCACATCATCTACCAAAAATATTTAGACAATAAACCTCTAAGAATAGGTTGAAGAGTGAATGATCTCTGCAATAAAAATAATAGAACACTAGCCAAAACCAATATTTAAATCAAACCTGATTATAATAGATTGGAAAGATTAGTATAGTACAATGTCCATACAACACAAAGCAATTCCCACCAAAATACCAATGTCATTCTTCAAATAAAATGATACCCTGAAATTCATGTGAAACTACAACAGATCCTAAGCAGTACAGCAATCATAAGCAGAAAGAACAAGTATGGATGTATCACAGCATCTGATGTTAAACATAACACAAGTCTACAGAGACCAAAAAGCAAAATAACAAATATCTATATCTAGGCCCCTGGGGCAGAAATGAATCTATATATCTACCACTAACTGACCTTGGTCCAAAGTGTCGAAAACACCCATTGGAGAGTCATTTGGATCACTAGTAATAAATCTATTCTTGAAGACAAAAATAAAACCAGGTGTCTGTATCCAAACAAACAGGACAAGCTACTCAAAAATGCATCATAAATCCAAAATAATAAAACTACAGGGAAAAACATAAGAAAAAAAGCTCAAGACATATAGGTAAGGATATTTACTAAATAAGGCCCCAGCGATATCACCAGTATAAATTAAAACAGAAAATGGGACATGTCAAACTCCAAAATTTCCTCACAGCCATTATTACAATCAATTTGTGCAAAGAGACAATTGAAAAAATTAAAAAGGAAAAGATATCTGACAAGAAATAAATATCCAGAATATCAGACAAAATAGTCCTATAAAATGATTCAAATAGAAATTTCTCAAAAGAGAGCATACACATTGCACTAAAAATGAAAATATGCACCATACTGATATTTTTAAGGAGAAAGCTAACCATCAGCACAATGGGATAACATATCACTCTAGCTAGAACAGTCATACTCAAAAGACAAAATATGACAAAGGCTGGCAAGGATACAAAGGTGAACTTTTATTCATTTGGAAAATATATATTACTACAGTCATTGCAGAAGACTCTGAAAACTTACAAATAGAAATATTGTGGGCCAGCTATGCCACTATCAGATACAAAGCCAAAACTGAAATAGGCACACAAAAGACATCTTGAATGCTCCTGTTTAGTATATACTGATCATAATAGCCAAGATACAATGTGCAATCATGGTATCTACTGAAAAGTCAATGGCTACATAAAATGTGAATGAAACATACAATGGAATATTGTTCAGTCATTAAAAACAAAGAAGAAAACACCGTCTTTGCCTCCAGATGCTTGCAACTGGAAGATACATGTCAAATGAGATAACCTAAATGCAGAATGTCAAATACTGCACAACCTTACCATATATAGAAGCTAAAAATTTTGAATCTAATGGGAAGATGAGAAAACACTGACCATTCTTGAGGAGAGGGAGATGGATAGAGTAAGGTTGGATAATAAGTATCAAAAATACAGTTCTGTAGGAATAATAAGCTCTGTATCACAATAAAGTAGCCGTGGTTCACAGCACACTATTTATTCATTATAAAGAAATGAAAGAGAGGAGTTTGAAAGTTGTCAATGCACAGAAGTGATAAGTATTTAGGGAGATAGAAATGTTATTTATTCGGACTTGATCAATAAACAATGTGCTTTTCTTTCTAGTTATACACCTTTTCCAGTTTATATGTACAATTTAAAAATAATAAATATAAAACAACAATATTAATTTCCTACAAAGAATCTGATATACCAAATTCATGCTGGTTTAACTTTCAAGTCAAGTAGCAAGCAACAAATTTAAGTATTTTTGACTAAAATAAATCCATGCTTTAAAGTCATGGGTAATTAATATAACAAAGCTACCATAAGTTTGAGAAGAATCAATAGACTGCTCCTATAAACCTGTAATATATAGTTTATTTTAAAGGTGATAAGAACCAAAAATATAGTATTTCAGATGTAAATGTACTTAACAAATTATAGTTGTGCGAAATAAAAACATTGAAAGCTCTCACATGCTTTGAGCAAGCTAGAAGCAAGTACTGAGAAAGTTAGTTGCTAGTAGGAAACTTTCCTCAAATCTAATTCTTGGGCCCCAAGTATATACATATAAATTCCAAAGTTTTAAAATGCATTTTAAACTAAGTCCTAATATACCTATTTAGAGATTCTTCAAATAAAACATAGCTTAGACAATGCACCAAAGTTTTGTATAAGAGACTAACAAACAAGAAGACACTTACCCTAGTACTGTGTAAACCCACACTCCCAAGGTTTCTATTTCTACTCAGAAAGTCCCCCAAAGCACAGCTTTCATTTTATTCCTGGGATAAGTTGGAATTTTGCTCTCAGACACTGATCAGTTGCATTCTGTATCGCAGCTCCTATGGTGTTTCACCAGGCCTACTGAGGTAGACAGAAGAAGCTCTCTAGTGTAAGAATGACAAGGGAATTAAAAACGCCCATTCACCAAGTGACAAACACTCAGACACCACCCATAGTACCATAGGAGAAAAAGAAAATGAAATACAGGTTGTTACCCCATAGTGTGTGGGCTACACACCCACAATGTTGACACATAAAATAAATCTTAAGTACAAGGGGAGGTATTCGACCAACACTGCCACTTGCCAATCTGGTTCTACACCTACGTGCAAAACCACTGTGGTCCAGGAGTTTGGAGCATTGTTTTTATTTCTCATTTATCAAGTCACTGAGGCAAGAAGGCCACTGAAAAATCCGCAAGGGCAACTTTGCATATCTCTCTCTCCCTCTGCTAGCGCATGTATAACCGAAGACTTACATCATATTCACTTGCTACAATTTTCCAAAATGTTGTAATAAAAGAGAATATAAAATAAAACCATATATTTCTTCCACCCTCCTCCTCCACATTATGAGATCTCTCTGAAGACAATTTTGTGAAGTACTTTCAACCAGTCGTCAAGAATGACCCTTTCAGATCTCATTTTAGAAACCAGACGTGAGCAACACAAAGGCAAGAATAGTAACATCAGTTGTAACCCTAAGCCTCATCTCTGAGAATTGTCCTTAGAGGTGGAAGCAAGATTGTGCCTCCACACTTCACTTTCTTAATTCAATTGATAATTGATTTAAGCAAAGAGCTACATAATTTGCAATGATGTCAGATCATGTAATTATTATGACTGAGAATGATTCTCTATAGTTTAACCTGTTTAACAGTATCCCCGACACATTTTCTAAACATTTTAGAAAAATCAATACGGTCAGCTACAGTATTGAGCATCTGGTCAAAACTACTGTATTTAAGAACATTGGATGACCATTCGACATTTTGAATTTAAATTTCAAACTCTGATATGAGAAAGTAATATTGTCGCCTTTGTTAACGGGTGTGACTATTCATTTTGTCATCTGAGTTTTCTTTCCCTGAGCAGTAAACTGACCAAAACATCATCTTTGTTCCTCACTAAGCCCATCCCTACATGTGTCAAATATTCCTGCTTCCTGTCATTCTTTTCACTGGCACTGCCAATAGACCCTGAAATTAACTTCTGCAGCCTTATGTCTTATTTTGTTTGGTCTAGTTCTTCTGAATTTTGTATTGTTTTAATGTTTTACTTGAGGCAAAATTTCAGAGATATCATCATAGCCACACGAGCACTTTGATGTAACCAATAATACAGAACCCAAGGGAAAAAAAAAAAAAAAACAAAGGAATAAGTAAAATATTAACATATATTTGTGAATTTTACACCTAGATCATGCTCACTTCTCAGGTCTGTCCCCCAACCCTTGTGATGTCCCTTCAAACAAAACAAAACAAATAAAACCAAAAAAAAACCACAAGTCCAATTTGTGCTGTTCTGATAGTCACTGGAGCATGGTCAAACTACTAATGGCCAGCCCCTTCAATTAGCAAAAAACAAAATAATTAACATTTAAGACTTTTCTATGAATTACAAGTTTTAAAAACTTAGGAACAGAGTTGATGTTTGGGATTGAGAACGTATCTTTTGCCCAATCCTACCTTTATGTTTGGGGATAAACTTCTCAAGAGTGTCCCAAGAAGAAGCCTCCAGAAAAATGTGTAACATGAATGAAAAGTGAAATCTAATACAATGTCTCCAGAAGGGTGCAAAACAGGGAAATTCATTAAGGTAAAAACTGCAAAGGCTTCCCTGGGTTCTGGTCCTTATGCAGAAGGTACAGCACGGTCTTTACCACAGAAAAGATTAATATTTATCCTCAAGAAATACAGCAAGACAAGTGTTATTGTATGCCCTCCTTCTTTCTCCAGGAGCATGCTGGAGGAGCATTTATCTAAGCTGACAACCACACAAAACTATACTGCAGATATTCTTCATCTCCATTAAATATGAATTTAGCAACATCTGGTTTGCTACAACAATTACACAAAATTATTCAAAATAAAATTTTAAAGTGTTTTTAAATATGTCACTCTGCATTTAACAGTTCTTTTTAATATACTATTCAGATAAAAATAAATTGAACAATTTAGTTGTATATGTAGTAATTCATATTCAAGAAATGAAAAGTCATGAATTCATTTTTAGAGCAATGAGGTTTATAAATAAAGTCAAATACTTAGTCCTCTAGAATAAGAACTTGAGAGTTATTCCTCTTCTTTAAATGAGTTATCCCAATTGTCAGGAGAGATCAAAACTTGTATGTCCTTTCCATGTTATTAGAGAAGAGGGAAGGTCTCCTATTGAAATAGCAGTTCTCTGGGAGGACTCAAATACAACATCTTTCTTTCTGAACAGCAAATTTTCACACTCCAAGTCTAGAGGGCACCAACTCTGAGATCACTGGCTGTTTTCCGCAACTATAATCCCTAATTGTCTTTCACATACTGACAAGACAAGTTCATTCAAGGAAAGATGGTCATTTGTGATGAAAGTGTCTGAGCTTATCCCCCACCCTCTTTACTACAAAGATATTTCTTTTTCATCTCATGAAAATAAAATTTAGAGGAAGCTGTGCCTTGGGGTGAAGGAAGGCTATATCTTCTTTGAAAGTTTAATCACAAAATTGTATTTTTACGGTTCAGAACTATTAGGGATGCATGCCTATAGGATATAGATATTCAAAATTGAAATAAGGAATAAGAACATTTCTAGGATCCTTACCTGACAATGCCTACAGATACTAAGGCTTCCATTTTCAGAATAAGGCTCCTGGCAAGCAGAAAGGGGATGGGATGGGTGTTGGGAGGGGGTCAAGGGAAGACAGGAGAATGAACGAACTGGGATTGATGTGTAAAACAAGCTTGTTTCAAATTTAAATAAAAAATATTATCATAAAAATGACAGTATGATGTACATGAACTAACACGGCAAAATAAATGGAAGGGCATGAAGACTGGGAGCCACAGCTATAAAATGCAATGTCAATCATGCACAAAGTTTGGAAGCAACAAAGACGGGTGTGGGTTGGCGACTTGAACCACTGTTTTACTGTCTTGTATGTAAAGTAAATGTGGCAGAATTTATTTTCTCCTCTGACTTTGAATCTAATCACTGAACAATTTAAATGGAATTATGTTATGTGTACTGATTTAATGCTTAAGCTTTTGTGAAACAGACATACTCAGCCCTAGGAAGTAATGAGTAAACCGAGGCTGAGAACTTACCCAAAGCTGCACATGTGGCAGTCTCATAGATTGGGTTTATTGCAATTTACTCTAAGGCACATTGTTTTCAAACAGACAATTACAACATAACAAAATTTTTGGAATACCTATTATTAATTTTAAGTCATTAAAACCATTTCTTGTGTAATGTTTATGTAGTATATTACACCTTCATCTTTTAAAACAAAACAAATACACATTCAAGTCTTCAAGTTCTTAAGGTTATGGAAAACAATACCAGTCAAAACCATCAGTTGAATTTACATTTTCATCCAGATACAAAATTAAAGTAATCATCTAAATCCCCGCGAGAGTTAGGCTTCCCATTAAACATTTGATGTCTCAGTGTTTAGGAAGTCAAATCAGAAGATTGGAAGTTCAAATCTTGTCTGAACTACATAGTGAGAACCTGTCTCAAAAGCAGAACAATAAATTCCATGCCACAATATCATAGAAATGGTGTGTATAAAAGAATAAGGAGGAGTCTGACAGAAGACAAGGAAAAAAGTATTTAAATCATTATGGCAATCAGAAAGCTTGAGATGTCTTAGAAACTTTTAAATAATATAGCCAAACTGTTTACATTTGCTACTTAATTTCCAACCACTGTGCTGTTGTAAGATAAATGAATTACTGTTATCTTAGGTGTCATTAAAAAGGGAACCCCTTTTACTAACTTCAATTAATGCCGTTTATAAATAAATTACTTAAAGATAAATAAACAATCTTTATAGTTTAAACACTCTCAACTAAATTAAATGCAGTTCCAATCTGACTTCACTACTTTTATGTAGTAATTACAATAGACATATATTTAAACATTTTTATTGTATCAAGTAACTCCAGACAATGAAAATTAACTTTCAGGTTAGAAAACAAAACAAAATTTAAAAAAACCCACAGATTAAACTATCAGAGAGGCATTATAGTTGGAACGCTGTAATATGCAGGTACAGCAGATACATCAATAAAAAGCAGCAAATACCATGCAGTGCCAGGGCCAGAGGAAGGCTGATGCATCTACACCATCCTGCTGAGTATCAGGGAGGGGCTTGGACTGTCCTGTCATTTGGGCCTTCCACATCGCCCTTACTGTCCCCATTGGACTCCTGTTTACTTCTTGGGCCAGATATTATATGTATTTGCCTAACCCTCTATCCCAGGAGATCTCCTCAGACTGTTAACAGACTCTTTTCTTCCCTAGCCTTAAGCTAAGGTATTCTGTTTTAAAGAAAGCTGTCTGCCTCACCAGTTTCTGTACAGTCTTTGGTGCTCACTGAATCATAAAACCTTTCCATATCTAGCCTGTCTGATCTCCCTGGGTCAAAGTTCTCAGGAAATGCTGTGTTTTCTCCCATTTTTTATCTTTATTGTAGTAGTGTTTGAATCTGTCACAGAAAAATCTCTCAGTAAACATATCCATAACTGAGTGAAGACTTGAGCTCATATTTGTAACAGGATACTTCTGCCAGTAAATAAATTTATTCCCCTAAGATAGTTTTCCTAAACCATAATGACCCCTACACTACATTTATTTCTTAATAGCATACATCACTTTTCATAAATATTAAAAAATTTGCTCAAAATGTGTGTAAAATTAGTTACATCACCATCCACCAAAAGAATGCCCGAAAATTTAATAACAGCCTTAATCTTGATAGAAGACAATTCTCAGCAAGTGGGTGACAGCATCACAGGCCTCTGAATTCTTTCCACATTGTTAATTTCCTGCTGGTAGTGTTCGACTTCAGCATAGGTACTGCTAAACAAGCTTTCTCCACTACAGATTCCTCCAGGCCAAAAGACACAAGATAATAAAAGGTGGAGGGAAAATTGACCATAAGGGTGAGTACAAACCAAGCTTCTGGAGCAAAGAAGTCAAGCTTCTATCCATGATTCACACAGATGTACATCTCCAAAGTCAAACTATGACAGCTTGCTTTTTATATTTGTATGCATCCTCATCTCTAACAGAATTAGAGAAAATGCTGTGTAATACACACACACACACACACACAGAGAGAGAGAGAGAGAGAGAGTAAAATTCAACATCAACTCATCAACTTACACTAAGATATTCCTTCCATAGCCTTCCTCTGCATCCTAATTTGCTTACTCTTGCTGTGATGAAACATTGATCAACTTGAGGAGGAAAAGGGTCGGTATCATCTTAGATTTCCATGTAACAGGGCATCGTTGAAGAAAGTCTGGATGGGAATTCAAGCAACATTCCAGGGAAGAACCAGGAGTGAATGCTGCTACTTACTGGCTCCTCATAAAAACCTATAGGTCCATGTGCCCAGAGGTAGCAACCCTCTCAGTAGGATGAGCCCTCCCACATCAATCAGCAATCAAGGAAATGCCACCACAGACATACTCACCATGTGATCAAGACAATTCCTCTATTGAGGTTGCCTCTTCCTGGGTAACAAAAACTAACCAGCATACTCTGGAAGATGACAATTTCAGATGTGATGTCCATACAGCCAATTCAAAACAACGCTTGTCTCCTCCCTTCCTGCTGCTCCATCACTCCTCCACGGGTACACTCTGTCCTCGTGGTGTGTGCCCTTCTGATAAGAGTGTCTGAAGCATTCCCTGGGCTGATACCCAGACTTTTTCCTTGCCTTGAGAAATTCATCCACCTCCCACCTTCTATATTATCTAACACTGCAGCTAAATCCACACTGCACTCTGGACTTCCAGTGCCCAACAACATCAACTAAATTAGAAAAAATCGATTACACTGTTTCTTATCTAATTTCCACCATTTTGCAAGTCTTATAAAGCCAGAAGATCTTTTTGTTGTGTTATGCTCCACACCCCCAGCATCCTGCAACACATCTGTAATAAACTGACAGAAGTAAATGATAAAGGTAACTTAAGTGAAGACACTCTTTAGGGACTAGCAGAAAATGCAGAAGTATACTTAGGCGAAGAGATCAACTTTAGCAAAACATGACAATTTAAAAATTCAAACAAAAATTAGTTTGTTTTGTTCATTTGTTATACTCACTTGTTAGACCTATGAAAATAAGCATATTTTATCCCTATTTTAACAGATGAGGCAACTAGGCCATTGAACATAATTTTTCACAGTATAAAGTTTTAAACTGTGTTTTTCCAGTTTGTAAAACTCTACTCTATACTTCTCTCCGATATGAACTCAGAAACACATTTTAATCACTGTGTTTTACATCTTCCTAGATGCATATATTCTCACCTCCAAAAAATATTTGACTTCTCTAGAGCTTAAATACAATTTAATACTGAAAATTTATAATAACAAAATTTTATATTAATACATTCAGGCACGTGAAAAATGGAATAACACTAAGTATTCAGTATTCAGTGTTCACACTCCTGTTTTTTAAGAGAAGAAATGTTAAAGTTGAAAGAATAGCCCATGGACCCAAACACTGGATATCAAATATATCTGATATTTAAACATGAGGGAAAGAAAAATGGTGTATAAGAAGCAATACCAAATGCTGAAAAGATTATATATATATATATATATATATATATATACATATATATATATATATATGGCAAGGGAAACATTGAGATAACATATTCTCTAATAGCTAGGGCTGGCCTTGAACTCCCAGTTCTGTTTCCTCAGCCTTATGAATTCTGGAATTAAAGGTGTGACTCCAACATTCAGTTACTAGCACAACAAGATAATCTGAAGCCTGTGAGAGAGTGTATTATAATCCCTAATATGTGAATGTAATACTTTCATTATATCACATTTAACATAAACTACTACAAAAATATATAATCTACTTTATCTTTTTAAAATATCCAGTCAACATATGCAATGCTATGCATTGGCTCTTCAAGGAGGATATAGTGAAAAATTGTTATAAAATCAACTATGTTAAGAATACTGTTGAGTAAAAGGAGGGGTGCTTGTTTATTTTTTGAAAATGTACCTTGCCAGCAAGGATAGTCTAATCTTTTAAGATTTATTTAGTTAGTTAGTTAATTAGTTTGTGTGTGTGTGTGTGTGTGTGTGTGTGTGTGTGTGTGTGTGTGTGTGCCTGTATGGTAAGAATAGAACCTAAGTCCTTGCACTTGTGTGAGCAGCTCTCTAACCCGCAAGAAACATCCCAAACCAACCCCCCAATGGAATTCTATTTGAATGAACACCAGCATTTTCCTTTATATTCTAGACACTTTAAAGGATGTCATCACTATCCCATCCACTGTTTGAAGAAGGGATGAACAGAAGATTTTGTGACCACTAGAACACAACTCCATGGTGCCAATACTGTGTCTGAACCCAGAGGAAGCCAAAGAAGGAAGACTGCCTCAGTGCAGGCAAGCTGCACACACTTTGCCACACTTTGGAGAAGTCTCTTCAACTCTTAACAGCTTAGTGTTTAAGGAAACTAAAGTGCAGAAAACAGCCATTTTCAACATCAAGTAAATTTATCTTGCCACAAAAACTTTGATATGTACTTCCATATTCATTTGGTTCATGTAGGTTCACAGAGCACAGTCATGCAGTTACACACTTATTTTTATTATCAAGCATTGTAATCTGTCTCATAAATATGTTCTGGTGCAGAGTTACACAAAACACAGAGAGGAAAAGTCAACCAAATTCTGCTCTGTCTCCCAGAACTCTACCTGAAATGTACATGCTCATGGAACGAAACAGAATTCCCAGCAGTGTTATTTAATTGTTAGTTACTATCACAGGCACACTCACACACACATTCACGCATACTCATACACACATTTCTAAATAGAATTAGCAAAATCAAATTTAGGTTCTAGTACCAGTGTACAAGTTACAAAAATGTGCATCATAAGCACATGGAACAACTTAACCTTTGACCCTAATACATTTCTAGGAACAGCTGTCTAACCACAGGTATGTCTAACAAGAGTTACATTCACATTTACTAACTAAAAGTTAAGAGCAAGATAAAAAACTTAAGTTTTGTAAAATGACAGCTTCAAAGAATTGAGGGCGATAAGGGGCCTATTCAGGAAATCCCCAGTGATTAAAGTTATGATACACAGTCCTACTCAAGTACTAAAATATCCAAAAAATCCCTTCTTTGTTATAGAGGCCCTGACCCAGGCTTTTATATCCTGGTAAATAGGTAACTCAGTAACTGCTAAACATTACCAAAAAAAGAGGGGGGTAGAAGAGGTAAAAGTTACTATGTTACAGAACAAGAGATTAATAATTGGTAAGCAAAGTAAGAGAAAGACATTCTAAGGAAAGAACTTGCAGAGACAAACTGTTCTAGAAGGCACACTCTCACATACAATATGAAGTCATGAACTATGATGTGCTCATTCTCTAATGAAAGCAAACTGAACAAGGTTTCAACATTAACATATTCATTGTGACATCATTTATTCTAACAACAAATGAAATGATAACCAATATGAATAAGTTAGTATATAAATAAATCTATATGCACTAAGGAATATTTTAAAGTATTGAAAATGAAACTTTCAAAACTATTAAATGTGTTTGTTTTCATTTAATTGGACTTTGTTATATAAAATTAAATAAAATAATAATAAAAAAAGCTATTAAATGCAGTTATGAGTTGGAGAAAATGTTATAACTGCATATATACTTTAATCTCAGTTCCATTGAAACTCACATAGAATACCAGTGTGGGCAGCTGATGGAAAAATGCAAGTTCAAAGTAACTCCTCAAGTGTTGAGAACTAAAGAGTGTGCTCACTAGTTTTATGTAGACTTGACACAAGCTAAACTCATTTGAGAAGAGGGAGCCCCAATTGAGAAAAGGTCTCTAAAGATTGCCTGCAGGCTAGAACTTTGAGTATTTCAAGAAAGAAATTAAAGACATGAGAAAATAAAAAGATCTCCCATGCCCTTGGATAAGTAGGATCAACACAGGAAAATGACAATCTTGCCAAAAGCAATCTACAGATTCAATGCAATCTGCATTAAAATCCCGGCACAATTCTTCACAGACCTTGAAAAAACAATCCTCAACTTTATATAGAAAAACAAAAGACCCAGGATAGCCAACACAACTCTGTACAATAAAAGATTGTGTGTAGAAGACTGCAGATAGATCCGTATCTATCACTATGCACAAACTTAAGTTCAAATCAATAAAAGACCTCAACATAAATCCAGCCACACTGAATCATTTGGAAGAGATAGGGGAGGTACCCTTGAACAAATTGGTACAGGAGTCTATTTTCTGAACATAACACCAGTAGCACAGACACCGAGATTGAAAATTAATAAATAGGACCACCTGAAACTGAGAAGCTTCCGTAAGGCAAAGGACACAGTCAACAAAACAAAACGGCAGCCAACAGAAAGGGAAAAGATATTCACCAACCCCACATCTGACAGAGGGCTGATCTCCAAGATATACAAAAAACTCAAGGAGCTAGTCACCAAAACACCAAATAATCCAATTAAATAGTAGGGTACAGAACTAAATGGAGAATTCACAATAGAGGAATCTAAAATGGCTGAAAGACACTTAAGAAAATGTTCAGCATCCTTAGTCATCAGGGAACTGCAAATCAAAACAACTCTGAGATACCATCTTACTCCTGTCAGAATGCCTAAAATCAAAAACACCAATGACAGTTTATGTTGGAGAGGATGTGGAGAAAGGGGAACACTCCGCCACTACTGGTGGGAGTGCAAACTTTGGAAATCAGTATGGTGGTTCCTCAGGAAAATGGGAATCAATCTACCACAGGACCCGACAATCCCACTCTTAGGCATATACCCAAAAGATGCACATACATGTAATAAAGATATCTGATCAACTATGTTCATAGCAGCATAATTTGTAATAGCCAGAACCTGGAAGCAACCTGGTACATTTACATAATGGAGTATTACCCATTTTTTTTTTTTTTTTGGTTTTTGGTTTTTCGAGACACCAATGGAATCTTGAAATTCTCAGGCAAATGGGTGGAACTGGAAGAGACTATCCTGAGTGAGGTCACAAAAAGACAAACATGGTACTCACTTATATGGATTTTAGACATAAAGCAAAGGATCACCAGCCTACAATCCACACTGCCAGAGAATCTAGGAAACAAGGAGGACCCTAATAGAGACATACATGGCCCCCCACAGAAGGAGAAAGGAACAAGATCTCCTGAACAAATGTGGGTGTAGGGGTTGAGGAGAGGGAGTTGGGGAAAGATAAGGGGAGAGGAGAACATGGGGAGCAGGAGGACTGAAGGGAAGAATAGACAAAAGCAAGAAAAGAGATATATACCATAAGGAACCATTATAGGTTTAAAAAGAAATCTGGCACTAGGGGAATGTCCAGAGACCTACAAGATCTACAAGAATGACCCCAACTAACAATCTCAGCAATAGTGGAGAGGCTACCTTAAGTGCTCTTCCCCTATAATGAGATTGATGACTACCTTATATGCTGTCATAGAGCCCTCATCTAGTAGCTGATGGAAACAGAAGCAGACACCAACAGCTGAACACCTGGAATCCAGTTGCAGAGAGGGAGGAGTGACGAGCAAAGGTGTCAAGATCAGGCTACAGAAACCCACAGAGACAGCAGACCTGAACAAGGGGGAGCTAATGGACCCCCAGATTGATAGCTGGGAAACCAGCATAGGACCAACCCAGTCCCCCCGAATGTGGGTCTCAGTTAGAAGACCTGGGAAGTCTATGAGGCCTCTGACTGTGGAACCAGGATGTATCTCTAGTGCACGAATGAACTTCAGGAGCCCATTCCCCATGGAAGGATACTCCTTTAGCCTAGAGACACTAGAGTCCTACCCCAAATGACTTGACAGATTTTGATGTTCCCTCATGGATGGCCTCACCCTTCCTGGGGAATGGATGGGGGATGGAATAGGGCGGTGGTGGGGGGCATGGGAGGATGGGAGGGAGAGTGAATTGGGATCGATACGTAAAATAAGAAACAAATATTTAATAATAATCATAAAAAGTTGCCTGCAGGTAAACTTGTAGGTCATTTTCTTAGTGATTGATGTGGGAGACTCCAGTCCACTGAGGATGGGGTCAACCCCCGACTGGCTATCCAGGATTCTACATGAAAGATGCCTGAGCAAGCCAGTAAACACCATTCCCCCATGGATTCTGCACCACTCCTGTCTTCAGGTTCCTGTTCTCTGTGAGTTATTGCATTATTGCCATGACTTCATCTAATGATGAACAGTGATATGAAAATGTAAGTAAAATAATCCCTTTCCTCCCAAATTTATTTTTGTCATGCTGTTTTGTCACATCAATAATAACCCTAACTAAGATAAGGAATATTAACATATTAAAAGTTCTGTCTTAACTTTGTTCAGAGTATGTTATGTAATAATAAAACAAAGTTTAAATATGATCCTCAAAATATTCACCATGCTACCACAGGAAAAATGAATGAGAGTCAAAATTTAGCCATTATTGGAACTCAATGAGATCCCTCCAAAAAAGCGTGAATGAAACTCACTAAAACAATAGTGAAAATTAATTCAGCACTTACATCCATTAAGAATGGCAAGCAGTGGCCTCTGATACTAGTACTGTGACTTCTCATATATAATGCTGTCCTTTTCTAATATAGCAGGCTAATATCTCATTCATAAAGTTGATGCTTCCCTTCGTATCCCATTACCTTTTGTGTTGCTATTTCTCTGTCTCCACCCTTCCATAATTTCTAGGGAGAAAACACACACAGTCATACTACTGCTATCTCACTGTCATCTATTATTGAAGAAAGGTTTCATTGAATAAATGTCTGCTCAGAGGCTCTGAGCAAATTTCATTTCTGAACACTACGGTCTGCAGCCCAGCAGGCTGTTTCACCAAGATAAAATCACACATTTAATCAAATGTACCAAAAAAGGAAATGCTTTTAAAGTTTGCTTAATACCATCAAATCACCAAAACACAATGTTGATAGCATAATGATTTCTAATGCTCTTTCTTCTTTAGGGACCTGCAGCAATAACGAAGGTTGCTATTCAAGGGAGTTCTTCCAATTAAACTTCTATTAACCTTTAATATTTTTCCTAAATTGTCTTCAGGTGTTACTACTTACACCAAGTTAGTACAAAAAAAAGTTGAAAATAAGATACATTTCAAATTTAAATTAAGAAAAAGCAAAATAAAATACAAGATATGCATGATTGCATATGTCTAGAGTAAGGATGTCAAGGCAGGAGAATGAAGAATTCAAGGCCAGCTGAACTAGAAAGTTTGTTTTTGTTTTTTTAAAGCAATTAGATCTGGGAAGATGGCTTAGTCATTAAAGTGCTTATGAAAAGGTGGCTGTGAGCTTGTAAAGCCACCACTGGGGAGACACAGATGGGAACATTGAAGGCTCACTGGCCAGCTAGTTTAGCCAAATTCACAAGCTACAGGTTCACAATGAGACAGTTTCTCAAAACAAACAAACAAACAAACAAACACATTAAGTTGCAGGCTAGAGAGAGGATTCAGTAGTTAAGAGAGTTTAATGCTCTCCTCAGATTTGGATTTGATTCTGAGAACCCATGTGGTGATTCACAACCACCTTTAACTTCAGTGCCAAGGTATTTGATGTTCTCTTATGTCCTTTGTGGGCTCCTATACACATGTACTGCATGTACATTAACCTATATCAAACATTACATTCACACACACATAGGTATGCCCAACCACAACTATTCATGCCCGTATACAACAACAACAAAAAAAAAACAATAAATTTTCTACCCTACACTCATAAAAATACTTTAGAGTGCCACTTTACCTAGGTTTGTCATTCAGGCTCTGATGTTGACATAATAGAAACAGATTCGATGTCTGTCATTGGAAAATATTAGTATTAGATATACTAAGATGAAATTCCCTTAGAGTCATTGCATAAAGTTGAAGTTACTTAGCCTCAATTATTTGAAACATCCCATTTGCTATATATTTGAGGAGTCTGCCTCTAAACAGAAGGTTTACTTGAATAAACATGCATTTCCATCTGAAGTGTGACATAATAAGTACACTAGCCAGTATAAATGGGCAAACAGATGGATGGATTCATATTCATAAATGCATACTAGTCCTTCTACTTCTGTTTGCATTTATTTTACGCTGTGTTTGTTCCCATACCATAATTTTGTTTCTCTAGTTTCTGTTAGGATAACTTTTCTTCTACTCCAGTTTCACTAAGGGTATACTATGTGTACCTTTCTGTAAAAATTCTGACTTTGAGGAACTCAAACATGAGTTAATTCCACCCTAAGTACTATCTGATCAGGCATCTGGGAAACTCTGTTCACATGGGTGTGTCTGGTGCCTGTAGAATCAACTGAAAACCTGTAAGAACAGCACTGTTCTCTGCAACGCCAATGATATACAAGAGGAAGCAAGCATTATCATTAAAACTGAGTTCAGTTTGCCCTTGGGACTCCATAGCAACTCCACCATTGAATGAAAAAAAAAATGCACATTCTTCTGTAAGTGACATCTTTCAGTGTTCAGTGGGTTTTCACATCTGCAGAGCCTTGATTACCTGTGACAGTTTCAGCAGTAGCAGGTGTTTCTGAACAAAAGTTGGAAATTCCTAACCCATGATTTGCATGATCTTATTGGGATTTCCAGGTATGGGATGTATGAAACCATTGTTCAAGATCACTCTAACTACTTACAGACAATTAATGGATTTCCAATGACTGTTTGTTATCACTTAATAAAGGGTCACTATAGTGAACAATATAAACTGCACTTTTAATTCTGTGGGAAATCATCTGGTCTCAAATGGGCCTTCCATCTGAGTTAATTATCTTCCCATCCACAGAAGAAATGGGATAGCTTTACCATCTTTGCTTTGCTGGTAGTACAGGTGTGGTATTCCTAACCTAAACTTATCAGACAGAACTGCTTAGAGGTTTGAATATTTGCTTGTTGCTTATCATCTGAACGTATAAAGTGAGGCATTCTGAAATGATACCCAAGCACAAACAAATTCCTCCATGCTTCCTCTGTACTGTCTGAATGTACATTTTTAAATACATGTCTTTGCATTTACAGTCAGGTAAAAAAAATACAAAAACAAAACAAAACAAAACAAACAAACAAACAAAAAAAAAAAACAACTTTTTCCCATGGCTTCATATTGGTAGTTGAGGATACAGGGTGGTTCAGACAGAAGGATTTCTGCTTGGGACTACTCAAGCTATAGTAGACAGCTGTAAAAACTATCTCTAACTTTGGCTAAAACCAAAACTTCTAAACATCACAAGTAAAGAGAAACTGGTAGAGATGCTAAATAGCACTGCTATAGGCAAACCTCTGTCCTTCCCCAGAAAAAGTTTTATCTAAAATAAAAAAGCCCAAGTAAATCCACCAAGTAAATCAATCATTTCAACCGAAAATAACTTGAAGTGTCTTCTCAATTAAATGACAAAACAGTAAATATAACAACTCACCTAAGCTTTTTATGTGGAATGGAAGTGAACATATCATACAAAGTTCATCACTTCAGAGTGACTCTAAACACATGACTGTCAGACGGAAAGGTGGTGAAAGGGAAAGAGACATTTAAGGGAACTTTTCCTAAACTGTAAAGACTGTGTCATTGTTAAAGGAAATAGTTTGTCTCAGTTCTTCCTCCACAGTCAACTGTTCCCAATAGAATTCAAACTCCACAGAAAACTTCTATGGGACATTTACAGTCACTCTAAAGAAGAAAAGCAATAGACATACATGTCTTGTGTTAACCAAAACTGTTCCTCAATAGGTTCTTTGTCCATTCCTTGAAGTTGTGATCAGTATTCTGAGTCAAGGTTCAAACAACAACCACTAGCCTTTGACAAATCAAGAATACTGAAAATTTGAAGGAAAGAAAATGATCATGGAAATCAACTGAGGCCTCCCTTGCCTGCCAGAAATCAAATCTCATGTGGGAAGATGACCATCACTCAGGCCCATTTCCTCTCAACTGAAAGTCTTTATTTGGAGAGCTCTGAGGAAAGGGGCGGGGGGAATGAAACCAAACCGAAACAAAACAGGAAAATGTTGAAAACCCTCTCACAGGGTCAGCTGTCAATGGAATGCATTTTAGTATTCAAGTTACCCACCGGAGCAGAACATCAAAACTGGGCTGAGTCTCACCCCTATTCTCACAGTCTCAGGCTACTGTGGGCCACTGGGGGCTGTCCTGAATAGTAACACACTCTGCCACAGCGGGATGCATAAACACTAACACAGGCTGATCAAACAGAAGGGGCTGTCAGGGTTTTTGTTTTCTTTTTAACTTGGCTTTCATTTTCTTGAGTCATACTTTCAAACACTTAAGTGTGCTGCATCTTAGTGAGTCAGTTGTTCAATATGCAGGCTTTTTATTTTGTTTTGTTCTGTGTGGTACCCCACCATCACATTTCCTTAAACTGCCATGTTGAATATTTTCCCTCTCCCCATAAAAGCTAGATAATTAGAAGAGCCACACATTAAGAGAATAAGAGGTTGAGGAAGAAGAAGGTGGGGGGGGGGCAGAAGAAGAGGAAGAAGAGAAGGAGGAGGAGAAGAAGAAGAAAAGGAAAAATAAAGTATTGGTAACTGTCACTGAAATACAGATGTTCATTCTCAACTCTGGACTTATTTATGAGTCTTTCAATACTTTAAGGCAATTTTTGGGTTCTGAATTGCAAGGTCTCCTTTGCATAATTCATGTATAGCAATCTTATGTGTACTTGTACTTTGGGGTTATAAATCTTTCAAAATCATGGAAATCTGTAAATCTTGGAAGTGGATGATGACTTGATTTCGTTACAACACTGAGGTAGTTAATGCTTAAAGAGCTGTTAACACCCTGTGAAAAGAAGTTCTGCTGTTTAACTTGAAATGTCTTAAGTTAAATGATGATTTTCATGATTTAAAGTCAATCTTCAGGCCTGGTGCTACTGCTAGGTCAATGTCAATACTTTATTTTTTCTGTCTGGATTATTTGGGGAGAGCAATTAGTAGCAGAACTTAACATTTTCAGTTGAGGAGGAAACACTCAGAAAAGGATATTTAAATTTTTAACAAAGGGGAGATGGAAGAAAGAGCAGTAAAGAAGACACATACTAGACCCCAAACACTTACTGCTTACTAAAGTGCTATTGATTTTCATAGCTCATCAAGATCTCTTAAATTAAGGAAATGATATTTGGTTTAGCTATGTTTTCTTAATGACTCAAGGATATTTCTAATAACACCATGACAGATAATATCAGATACCAGGAGTCAGATGCTCCCTGGAACAGAGAGCAGACACAGTGATATTTGTTTCTTCTTCCTAAACCAGCAACGTGGATTTACTATCTTTGTTTCCCAGGATGCTGAAGAGTATAATCAAGTCTGTCCATTGCAAAGGCCATTTCTGGAAATCTCATAGTTAAAATCAGTTTTTGGCTCTGCTTAAATGTGCAGTAAGATTTTGTTCCTGTAAAACTGTGAAAGCATCAATCCAAGTGCTGAGGTTAATGAGTATTATAGTAGTGAATTCAGTGATAGGCCTTATGGAAAGCAGCAAAAGTGTATATAGTTTGTACTTATATGTGTAAACTTCTCAGTAGTTGTCTGAAAAGTAGATTCACAAGACCTAGAGTTCTCCAGCTAAACTTTAGCACCCCGTCAAGTTAATTCTGTATGCAAAGCTTCTCTCAACAGTAGTTAGGAATTACAACCACTCACATACAGACTGAACTATAGGATATAATTACCCCAAGGATCCTATTCACTGAAATGGCCTGTTGTGGTGCTTAGGTAGTGATTAACAGATTAAGTGTGTAGTGAGTTGTCTTGATATCACTTCAGAAAAGTGATTTCCTCCCTAATAATTCCCAAGATGCATAAATATTCAATTAGGGTCTTTGAAACTAGTTTTAATTGAGCATTCACACTACCCAGATTCAGCCTTAGCTCAAATTGACAAAGGTGTTCTATTAACTTCTCCTATGGAAAAAAATGCCAACACTCTCTGTGAGTTGTAATGTATAAGAATAAAATAAGGATTATATTTTGTATGAAAGTTTTAATTTAGTAAGATTTTAATGCACACTGATGTGAAACATAACTGCATATCTGAACCACATAAGGAATTGATTGACATTACCTAGGACTCTGGGATATCTGGTATTAATGACAATGATAAAAATAATGGCAGCAATAAAGACAGCAGTCATTACTATTTATTATTATGTGTTCCAGAACCTGTTTTCAAATCTTTAATATTACCCTATTAAATTTCACAATAGTTTGTGCATATGGTACAACTATCAACAACATTAGAATAAAGTAGGAAACTGAGGTACGGTAAAATCAAATGTCTTGCCACAAATCAAACAGCTTCTCAAAAGATTAACACCTCATGGATAGATTTTAAATTTTTCTCTTGTCTTCTCTGCAACCATCCTAGTGCCAGTCAGCAGATCTTACTGGAGATCTATATAATGACCAAAACAATAAATATCAAGTTTTTCACAGAATGTTGAGGAACAGAATAATGGTAATGCTATGTAACTGGTAAATACAGTACATGCAGTACCTCTAACCTGCTTGTGTATTTGAAGCTTGAACTGTACTTGATTAGTCATTCTAGATGTTCCCTTTTATGGTCATGTGGGTGCCATTTATGTATAAAGGAGTCAGATATCAGGAAAAATTTAAGAGGGTCTCAGTCCTCTTGGTCACAATGGACTTTAAAACAAATGATGCAAAGTGTTTTATGAGTATGCAATCTGAAATTATCACTGTTTATGTCTTAATAACCAGACATTTCATAGAACGCAGGAGTACACAAGTGCACGTGTCATATACCATGAGAAAAATGACACCATCATGATCGAGTTACCCTCTGGAAATCTCAAACATACATGTTTTTTAAAATGAGAACAAAAGGGACAAAGGTGAAATAATGTTAAAGTACTACAGTGAAATGTTTCTTTTTTTTCCTCTTTGCAGATATTTGAAGGGGTCTCACAGCCCCCAAATTCCTAGAAACACACTTAGAGAGTACTGGTCTAAGAACATTCTGAGCTCTATGAAACAACTGCATTGCAAGTTTCACAAGACAGATGTATTTCTCCATCCTAGAGACAACTTTCAATAAAATGTGGATTGCCATTAACAATATTCCTTTTAAAGGCTTGAACACGATAGTCCAAAATTTTAACTTCACTTGGTTTGTACTGACTCTTATGAAGACAATCATTAACATTAAAGTTAAGTTTGTTTTCATAATGTCAATAAGACATACCAAGATGTGATCAATTTCATTGCCTGTTATATTTATAGACTATGAAATTAGGAATGTAGCCCAGTGATAGAGCACTTGCCTAGATGGTACGTACATTCAAAACAATAGGTTCAAGCTCTACCACAGTTGGGAGAAAAAAGAAAAAGTAGTAATCTACCACAATGAAATATAGACAGAACTATACCTACTCCCAAAATAAATGGAGTTCAGTTGTTTCAGAGTAAAACAACTAACTGTCTGTTTTTACATTTTGGGGGAGGTGATGGCAATGATCGAGTACATTTCTCAATTCTAAGAAAAACATTATATTTGGTAACTTACAAAGTAGAATTAATTTTATTAATGTCCACATCAGGAAAATTATTCCACACAGTTTGAGCTAGGAGAGGAACTGCACATTATACAATTAATGGTATCTAGAGACAAGTTAAGACTAGTTTTTCAAATGTACATCAGTTCAGTATCAAGTTCAAAATGAATAGAATACTGGAGTTTTCTCTGCAAGAATTAAAAAGTCCATAACCATATGCATGTACACACAATGATTGTACATATGTAGATGAGAAAGATAACAATGAACAAATATTTGAATGCCTTTATATTTGATTGCTTTTGTTTTTATTATAAACTAAGGCATTCATTGAGCAAATACATTTGTATAAAATAAAAGGACACAATGCGACAATAATCTCAAGACACACATACCCTAAAGGGCAAACAAGGATAAGTTACAATGCAATTTCATTCTACCCTAAGTGAGCAATTGCATGTTTTGAATGTAATGCAAATCTAAGGACTCAAAGGCAAAAGAGCCATTTGTGAAACCTAGGTGAAGCTTAACTGCCTTTCCTTCCAACCAATCTCAGCACCACTCACACCAGGCTAAATGAAAGCATCTCAGTATATCTCAAAGTCAGCTCATGATCACAAATACAAAAATTACAGTTTCCTTTCTGTTTTCTGAAGCAAACGGCTAGCAGTAACTGCCCTTTCCATCTGGCAGTCCTTGTCCAAGAGTTTCAATCAACTGTAAAGTGGCCCATATCAAATCTGAAAAACAATTCAGTTTTGCGTTATGATTTGGCTAACCTCAGTCTTTGTGACCTTATAATCTTTTTTACATTGACTACTTAGGGTTTTTTGTGAATCAGAGGTAAATCAAGTCCACAATAAGGTTGCCTGTTGCTGAACCCTAGAAACAATGCCCCGTGCAGCAGCTATAGCCTGTAGGTCCCATTATTCTGACTGGCTAACAAATGTGCAAACTGCAAGGCAAATGTTTTTAAGAAAATTATTTCAGAAAGACTTCCCATTCATATTTTTTGAGAGAGGTTCTTATTCAGAAGCAACCTAAACTGAGACATCAAAAGCCTTTCCTCAGCTGACAAATCACAGGCTGGTTTATCACTCTTCTGGACAGGCTAACAGCTCTACCTGAAGGAAACAAATAGTTCACAAAAACCTTTGTACTCATCATCCATCCTCCTCCAGGTTTGTAGAAACAGTCCACTCAACCATATACCCCAGAGAAGCAGATTATTGAAATGTTTAGTGATAAACAAGTGCTAGGGAATGGCATCCAAACACTCTTGACATATTCACCTTTAGACAGCACACTACATTGACAGACTCAGTCCTAATGACATCAGAACCTGTGGAATGTATGACTGCTAGGAAACACATGCTGCTAAGAAACAGAGAACAGATCTGATGGGCTCTTCCAAGACAAAGACTGCAAATCACTGTGGTAAGAGCTGCTGTAAGGGGAGGGAAAGTATTCTTCAATCCGCAAAAATGTTTTTAAGTCCAGAGACATTCACACAAACCCTCCAGAAAAAAATAAGAAAAGAAAAGAAAAAAAGAAAGAAAGAAAGTTTCTATGGGGTTAAGCCATAACCCTGAAAGTTTTCTTTTTAATTATGAACAGGGTCACTTATAATATTTTTCATAAATATCTTATAAAATATAACTTTATCAAAATTAGGCATCAGTGAATGAATCAGTACTTGTCCTTTGAAACCTATGAAAACCTTAGTAAAAATGTACTTATAAATGAAATGCACATTTACAAAGACATATCCTTTAAAATAAACTAGTCCATAACCATTTTCAACAAACATCAAAGTAATCAGAAGTAATATACAACTAGGTAAGTAATGTATTCTAAATATTACATTTAAAAAGTAGTTATCTTTGCAAGCACAAGTTTATTAAAATGTGTTTATATATGTCCATATGTTGCCCATTCTCCTGCTACTTAAAGGGAGAAGAAAAAAATAACCAGAAAACAACAAAGCTAAGAGGGATTTCAGCCTAACATCCTCCTGATTCCTACACGAATTATCTGCTATCCTCTGTTGGTGACACTGGAAAACAACTGGCAGTCCCACTTGTAATCCGAATACAGATAAATTGGGCGCCAGAATTGCTGATCACTTAGTAACATTCCAGATTGAAAAATGAATTAGGAAGCTGGCTAACCTCTGTTATCTCACAGGCAAATGCAGCTGACTTTCCAAATGCAAAACTACTAATGTGTTTCCTTGCAGATTTTCCGATGTCATTCTTTCACTAGAGATGACAGCACATATGACACCAAAATTAGCAGATCTCCGATTTACTTCAGAGCAAAACACAGAAGGCAGTTTTCCTTCCTGTCAGAGTCTATGTGTCTCCTCATTCCCACCCCCCCACCCCCCGCAGCTGCCTGTAAAGATGTAGAATGAGAGAGGCAAGCAGCCTTCTACTTCCTAATGAATAATTCGCCCAGGAAAGTAAACACAACAGACACCAGCAGGTTAGCCTCTGAGGGAGACGGTGGCAAAGATGCTTACACTGTTGTTTACAATGTTCTCTAACTACTGCAGTCAGGGACCACGGGAGCCTCAGGGAGGAGACACTGGGGAGGTGGCTCCCAAGCCTCCAGTTCTCCCAACTGCTCTATCACTGGTCATCAATAAAAGCAACACACGTTTCTATCCGAGCAAGGAAAGTGGTCAGATAATTCCAAAGACCAGCGATTCTGCAGGCTATACTTGATCACCGCAAATCTGCGAGAGGTGACTACTCTAGCAGGTCCTCATCAAGGCCAATCTGGAGTACAAGGAGCGCTGCGCCAGCGACTCCAAGCATATCACACATCTCCAGGGCAGAGGGAACCTGCCGCCAGGCTTCCTTGCAACCTTACCAGGGGCCCCCCTGGGCCTCCTCAAACCAGATTTTCCAGCTAAGCTGATCCCAAGAGATCTCTATGAACAAGCTCCACTCAAGTAGCTTCAGGTCTCTCATCCCCGCCACCCTAGGCGCTCAGGATCCTGTACACACAGATAACACGCACGCGACCCCAGACCACTACCCCTACACAGGGCTGAACTGCTGGACATCCGGTATGCTCAGCAGCCACCTCTCCAGTAGAACCAGAGGCTTGATAGTGCTGGTCCCGCATTCTGCTTCAGCCCAGAGACTGTTCATCTGCCAAGCGAAGCCCACTCCTCTACCTGTACCCTGCCACCAGAGCCACCAGGGCTCTGCCCACTGCACCTTAGCGTCGTGGACGCCCCAACCATTGAACACCCTCTCTGCGTCGGGTGCTTACTCCCAGCACAGCTTAAGGCAGTGGCAGCCAAGAAAGTGGCAGCTTTCTCCAACCAGTCGCCCAACAAAGCCTAGGCACTGAGATCCAAACCAAACTGCCATGAAGGGGACACACAAGAGGAGGCAAGGCGATTCCACTTCTCGGGGGCGCGACCTGGGCAAGCTGGGCCACCTTGGATGCTCCAAGGCAGACAGACGTCCAGGGAGGCTCAACACCCTGCATTCGCCATCACCCCCAGTCCGAGTTCCTTCCTCACCGGGTCCCTGTTTGTCCTCCAACCGGTTCCCACCTCCAGTGTTGCTCCAGCCTTAGTGGAGAAAAGGCGCCCCCTTGGCTGATTTTTGCTCCTACCAAAGGACAACATTTGGGTGACTAGGGAGGGAAAATGTTCGGGGTGGGATTCGTTCTTGTCACCCGGCGTATGCGACTGCCTGTGCGCGGGTTTTCCTCTTCCCTATATCTCCCTCTGTCACCACATCGCCGTGTAGCAGGTAGAACCTCGAACCCGTGCCAAACCCCAGCGCCCACCAGCCAGGAGGCTCCCTTCCCGCCCCACATCACGATCAGATGAGTGTGCGCGTGAAGGCGAGTGTGCGAAGGCGAATGTGTGAGTGCAAGGGTGAATGTACGTGAACCCTGCACCCCCTCTCTTGCCCGCCCAGCGGATGCTGCCGCCTGCGCCCGAGAAAGGCGACCACTGTTATGAAGAGTGCAAAGAATAAATTACCTTTCGTAATCACCGGTCCCTGAGATGGTCCCATCAGTTGCTCAACAACCTGCAACCCGGTGCAGCTCTCCACAATCCATCCATTGAGCCCCGGGGCAAAAAAAGAAAAAGAAGAAGAAAAAAAAAAAAAAAAAAAAAAAAGAATCTGGACCGGCCCCAGTTTAGACACCCCAGCCACACCAAGCAAAGAATGATAATCAAAACGCAGAGACGGCAGGAAGGTGGGGACCTCACTCAAAGAAACAACAAAAAGTGTCTCTTCCCTTTCTTCTACACAGCCATGGAGAAAGGGGAAGCCAGGAAAGCCAAATGCTAGTCTTCCTTTACGTTTCCTCGCTTCACACGCCCCAGGGGGGCAAAAGCCAAGCAAAGAGAAGGAGGGTTCAAATGTCTCTCCCAGGGCACAGTTGCACAACTTCGGAGTCAGGCTGTGTCTCTGGCTGCAGCCGGCGGACCCAAGCGGGAGCTATTAACATGCGGCAGTCATAGCTAGGGCTGCTTTTCCCTTCTCTTGCAGCCGCCGCCGCCGCCGCCGCCGCAAGAAAAGCCGCTGCTGAGGAGACCAAAAATCTTCCACCATCCCCCCCAGCCGATCTTTATATCCAGTTCTCCCACCCCACCCCCCTTCTCTTTCTTTTTCTTCTTCTTCCTCGTCCTCCCCTTTCCGCCTCCGAGAGGGAGGGAGGGGATAGGTAGGGGCAGCGGCGAGGACCAGTAGTGGCTTCTCCGCCCAGCCCTCCTCGTCGTCCTCCTCCTGCTGCCCCCGAGGTGCTCCGGCTGTAGAGGGTCCGCTCTGCCGCCCACAAGCCGCTCGGAGAGCCCAGGAACCAGCCGCGGAAACTCCTTCCCTGGTGCACTGTGTGGACGCGCGGGCAGAGCGGGCGCCGGGCCGCGGAGGGCTGCGTGTCTGCCGGGGCTGGCAAGCCCCGAGCTCCGGTGGCGGCCGATCAGCTCGCCGGTCGTGCCGGGTAACTGCGGGCATGCGGGAGCATCATCGCGGGGCCCCGGCTCCGAGCCGCCGCCGTCACCGCCAACCGCCTCGGCCGCGGGCTTCGGTTCTTTTTCTCTTCTGGACTCCCCCGGAGCCACTGAGGCTCGGGGCGCCCTCCACACACGCACACGCTGTCCCCCAGCGCGCACGCGGACACACACACACACACACACACACACACACACACACACGAGCGAGCTCCTGCCACAGCACACCGTGCAAGCCCGCGCGCGCACACCCGGAGGAAGAGGTCCGAGGCCAACAAAATAAATAAATAAAAGAGAGAGAAGAAAGGCGGGGGGCGAGTCACAGGCGGTGGCGGCGGCAGCAGCTGCGGGAGCGGAGGCTGCGCTCAGTCCGCGAGATGCCAGCGGCGGCGGTGGCGGTGGCGGTGGCGGCGCCCTCCCGGCCCGGCCGTACCATCTGCCTCTTCGCTCCTGGGAACTGGAGGGAGCGCTGCTGGCCGAGCAGGCGGAGAGGCGACGCACCCGCAGACGGGCACAGTGCGCGCTAGTGGCCAAAGCAGCCGAGGCCGGAGTGAGGCACCGGCGGGGCGACGGGCGCGAGAGCTCCCTGGACCGGGGAGGGGGGCTCCAGCCGGAGAAAGGGGTGGCCAGCAAAACCCGGATCTGGAGTCCGCTAGGGCTCCGCGGGCGCGGGCTCCACCTAGCCGCTCCGCAGACGTTTGGAGGTGGAAACCGCGGGGAGGCTAAGGGAGGCTTTCCTTGTAGGTTTTGTCAGACAAAGGGTACCTCTCTCCAGGCTGGGAGCACGTCTCTCTCTCTCTCCTTTCATCCTCCCTCCCTCTCTCTCTCTCTCTCTCTCTCTCTCTCTCTCTCTCTCTCTCTCTCTCTGTCTCCCTACTCTTACCTCTTCCCTCTCCCTCCCTCCTGCTCTCTCTTCTTCCTCCCCTACTCAGCTTTAGGTGACTAAGGTACCAATCTGGGAGTTCTGCCATGGTCCTTATTACAGGTGCAAATTACTCCACGTGTTCTTTATGCGGGTGCCTACTTCTAAAACATTTCTTGCATTTGGTCCATTTGGTCAAACTTGACTGGGTGTAAAAGTTCGTGGCAATAATGAAAGCATACTTCTCCGAAAATGGAGCATGGGAATTAAATGGTTTTTATTTCATGATATCAATAAATATTACTATAAAGGATGTAGAAAAATGTCTTGATTCTACCTCTATGTTTTGTGCTGTGGTAAAGTTTGCTCAAGTGACGTGCATCAATTATTGAACCGCTTTGAGATGTTTTGGTTAATGAAATGGTTAAGGGTATAGATGTTTCTTTCTTTCTTTCTTTTTCTGCAATAAAACTTCATCCCTTCAAATGACTAAAGAGGTATTTTCTATATCAGCATACTCTAGAAATTAAGAATTATTCTATGAAGCCAACAAGTACATCGTGTCCCTACTGGTCTCCCAAGTTGCATGAGGTTGTATAATTTCATAATGATCTAATGTTCTATTGGGATCCATAACTTCTTAAATTTGTAACTTCAACCCCAGCACATCTGTAGAACCTAAAGGTCATCATAAATAGCTAATAATTTCCATCACAAATGATTATCAAAATTGCATTCATACTTCAAACTCAAGTGCTAGGCCATATTCCCCAAGATGCCTTTTCTCATCTATCCCAATGTTGAAGAAAATAAGTTCTTGGTAACATATGACATATGACATTCACACCACATCCATTATCTTCTCGGTGAAGATTGGGATTCTAAGTATCCACCAAAGTCCTTTATTTTAAAGGCTGGTCCCCAGCGGTTTGCTACAAGGATGGTAGAACCTTGAGGGTGTGACTTTGTAGAGGATATAGGGACCCCCCCAACCCCAACTTCTACTTCCTAGTCACTGTTAGGTGAACAGCTTTGCCATACAATTACAGGAATCATTCTGTACCACAGATACCAAAAATATAGAACTAATTAAACACTGACTGGGGCCTCAAACTGTAAGCCAAAATAAACATTCCCTCCCATGAGGTTGCTTTTCTTGGTATGCTATCACAGGAACAAAAGTGTGACTAGCTCCCACAGCACTTTGGTAGTACCTCTACCACAGTGCCTGTTCCATCCTGCATATCTTAAACAAATAGCTTCACAAATAATAGACTAGCAAATTGTGACAAGAGACCCCTAGATGTAAAGGAAACAAAAATGGTAACAACTCCGTTCTTATTTACCTTTTGCTTGATGGGTATATGTAGAAAAGTAATAGAAGAATAATATTTTTAAATGCATTAGATATACAGTAAATCAAATATATTAAATATTATTAATGAGGATAGGAGGAATATAAATAAAAATAAACCGAGAAGTCTGAAAGAATTGTGTTTACCAAAATGTGAAACATCTCACCTTAAAACTAGGACTAGTACCTTAAACAAATAATTGAAAATTGTTCATCCAAGACTTATTTTTGACCAAAAATAAGCAAAAATTTCAAAGATCATAATGATGATGGAGAAAGGAGAAAATGTGCAAAAAAGCAACCAATGGTTTTAAAAAGTAATGAAAAGATGACAAATGGTCATTTATATAGTTTAACTGTGTGTCAGCCTTGTAGTGTTTCACATCAGCTATCCATATTGTAAGCCCAAACATTACATTCCCAAGTCACTTTTGATATGATGAGCATAGTCTTTCATGTTTGATTAAGGTGTAAACGTCCCACTCAGAACTAGTAAATCTATGATCTTGCCAATATTTTCTCAGATGATTCTGCTTTGAAAGGAAAGGAAGTTCTGTATCTGTTTTACCCCCTACACAATTGTATTGAACTCCTCCTTGTTGGAGAAAGACAAAAGCAGATGAGTTAGGAGCACAGACACTTTATACTAAGTAGCTTCAGGCACACTGGAGTGGAGCATTTGAGAAGAACTTTCATCTGTGACACTAGAAGGAATTGGCTCTATTGCCATTCATCTAAGGAAAATGAGTGTTTACCAAATGCAGAGAAACTCAAAATGTTAAAAATCTAATTAAATAAGAACAGAAAAAATTTAAAATCTTAACAATGATTAAACTCTGCAAAGGATTCTTTTCAAATCAATAAGCAACATAAAGTTCCAAGCACCATGAAATTTTATTTAAAACATTGAAAAATTGGTGTACAGAATAGATACAAAGAGCCAGTAAACATTAGGAAATAGTTCCTGCCAAAGGAAATGCAGCATACAAAATTGTATACCATGAGAAAGTTGTTGTGTGTTGAACTTTTCTTGGGGAGAGACCAAGTGAGTAGACATATTTCTACTGACATCAGGAAGTAAGAAGTGCACCAATGTCCAATTTGGTGACCCTACCAGTATTCATTTGGGGTTTCCAACACAAGTATAGGTGATCAGTTACTTAGAAAATAGCAGTGGGGTTTGGTGTGGGTTATATGGGAGGATGGGAGGGTGAGGGAACTGGGATTGACATGTAAAGCAACCTTGTTTCAAAATTTAAATAAAAAAAGAAAAGAAAAGAGCAGTGATAAAATCAAAAGCTATTGTTTCACTGGAAAGGCCACCTGGATTGGAACCACAGAATCCTCTAAGCAACCTGCTACCTCTCCAAATCCATGACTTCCCTCCCTTCCTTTTTCACTCTTTCTCTTTCTTTCTTCAGTTTGTCTGTTCAGTCTCCAACTCCCCCCCCCCTCCCAGCTGTTTTTACTGTTGGCAGAGGCCCTCAAATATCTGAGAATCATCCAAATTTTTGTTCTGGGATATGTGACCTTTTGTTGACCACTTGTTTACCACATGAGTTTTCAACCTCAGTTGAAACATCTCCTTCCTCCTTTAGGGGCAAATGTTTCAATTCCCAGGGAAAGATGCACTTTGGAGGAAAATGAGGTACAATGGGATTTAGCATGTTTCGGTTTGCTCAAAAAAACCTTGCAATAGCAGCACTGTCTCATACTCTTTCTTCCCAATTATAGTTCCAGAAACTATGCCTACAAAATAGACAGAAAGACAAGAAAGCAAGAAGGGAAGAGAATATCTTGCCTCCAAAACCTTTTCCTGTTCATTCCATTCTCAGAAAGGAGATGTAGAGTATTCCAGGCAATCCTGTGTCCACCTGAAAAACTTGGGTTCTCTTTTCATTCCTGGCTCTTTCTCAGACCATAAATTAACATCATTCACACCCCTTGGCCAGACTTTTCATATTGTAGTCTCTCAGTAGACAAGTGACTAGATAACACAGGCTGAAGAGGATCCCTCCTTCATATAAAATGACCTTTCTTCTTCAAAAGCATGTAAGCACTTACAGGGTTTCAAATTACTGAGATTTCCCCATCAGGGGCAGTCCTCTAATACCCAATCAAGTACCAGAAGACAGCTACATTTTTAAATGCTGCAAGGCCTAAATACACTGACAAATCAAGGTAATCAGGGTGAAATCACATCTGCAGAACTGCCAGGGAAGCACAACACTTAGACTGCTAGTAAGAAGTGAATGATTAGAATTTTAAGGATTTGGGGTGCACTAGAGTGAAGACTTAGATATAGATCACACTGCATGGCCTATCAGAACATACTTTACTGTCCTGTGGGATAAATAATCTATTCCAAAAAGGCATCCAGGGACAGTAGAGACTTTTTATTTATTTAACTTCAAACAAAAGTTTATTACACAGAAGTTGTCACATCATTGGAGACTTCTTCACTTTGTGCATAGTTATTCTTACTTTCCACAGGAACCCTGCATTGGAATTACTCATCTGGTGACAATCCTGACCAAAACAGAATAGCAGAAAGGCCTCCATGATTTAAGTTGTGGGCAGAACACGGCATGCGGCTCTTGCACCCAATATCAGGAATGTACAAATTCAAAAATACAAAATAAATTATATGTAGGCATGGACAATGACACCAGTAAAGCATTGTATATTATCGACTGACACTAGCAACTGCTGGCTCTTATGATCAGCCAGCCTTTTATTCAGGCATTTATTTGAGGTGACTTCTTGGAAGTTATTGGTGAGGAACCTGTCTTAAGCTGTCACAGTTGATTGGTAAGGCCAACCTTTATTCTCAGCATTATAACATGCCACATCTCAGACCTGTTCCAATTCTTCCCATTGTTCCCACTCCAGAGTCCTCTTCTCTAGGAATTTCACTGTAGTTAGCATAGAGGCCATCCTTGCAGCATCCAGTAAAGCACTTCCTAAAGCTCTTACTGGATCAATGATTCCCCTCCCCTTCACGCCATGTTCACAAAATCCCCCAGCACAGCGCCATCTCTAACAATGTGAGACTTTGTAGAGTTTTCTCAATAATTAAAATTTCTTCAACACATACAGTCTTTGCAATAGTCACTGTAGCAATTTTGAGTGCTCCTTGAACAACCTGTATACCACTTTTCTGATCTTTATTAGCAGGCATTAATGAATTCAAGGCTGGATTGCACCAAATCACAATGAAACCCCTTCCTAGAGCAACAGCTTCTTCAACAGCTGCACTTGGAGTGTTGGGTGGCATCTCTAACTCTTTTCATTCACTTCAACATTGCTAGTTCCTTCAGCCTTGAGCACAGATACTTCATCTGAAGATTTAGCCACATGCTCATTTAACTTTCCCTTTTCATACTCACTGGTTATAGTGTTTAACCACTCAGTGATTTTTTTTAAAATATGTTTTTCTTTTTCAGTTTTTTGAGACAAGGTTTCTCTGTATTGCTTTGGAGCCTGTCCTGGGATACCATCTGTAGACCAGGCTGGCCTTGAACTCACAGAGATCTTTCTGACTTTGCCTCCCAAGAACTAGGATTAAAGTTGTGTGCCACAACTGCCAGTCTTTGAATATGTTTTTCTTTTTGAGCTTTGTCACCTTTTCCTTTCAGAAAACATGGTGCCATCTTTAGTGACATTGGCCTCTCCAACCTTTCCTAAGTCAATGCTCCTCTTCACATACTGTATCACTGGTAGCAAGCAGTATTATCTTTAAGCTCAGTCTGGCCCTAAGCCCTGGAGCTTTGACAGCTACAACCTGAAGACCCACTTTAGCTTGCTGAAAAACACTGTACTTAGATATTCTCCATCAGTTCCTTCCGTGATTATTGAAATGGCTTCTGGTGAGAGCAGGCAATTTTGAAAGCAGGTACAATGGACTCAGCCCTAGGAATGTCTTTTCACTCAACGGAATATAGGCATCTCTTGGAATACATAATTTTGACTTTTGGTGTGTTAATAAACTATGTGGAGACATATCTTCTATAAATGTCATGCCTTCAATAATTTCTGATTTATCACTCTGTTTTTCTATCCTTCACTGCGATGGGGATCTTTTATCAAACCCTTTTCATTGCATCAGGAATGATGTTTCCAGCTAGGCAGTGGTGGCACTTGCTTTTAATCCCAGCACTCTAGAGGCAGAGACAAGCAAATCTCTGTGAGTTTGCGGCCAGCCTGTTATAGGACAGCCAGAGCTGTTACACAGAGAAACCCTGTCTCAAAAGCAAAACAAACAAAAAGTATCCAGTATGTGTGTCCCCACTGGCAGAAATTGTAGTATCCTGAGCAGTTGCTCCAGGAGTTCTCACAGATTTTTACTGTGTTTTAAATTCAGCAATGTCAGTATCAACAGCAAGCACCACATCTCTCCCGATGTCCTCTGGGTTTGCACTTTGAGGGCTTTCTCAAAGTCCTCCTTGAAAATAGAACGTGCCAAAACAGTAGCAATCATGGGGCTGTGGTTCCTCCTCATTTATGTTATTGACAATGCTTTAAACAAGTGTAGCCCCGATTTGGGGGGGAGGGCCAGGGAGAGGAGGGGCACAGGATTTCTCTGAGTATCCTGGTTCTCCTGGAACTCCTTCTGTAGACCAGATTGGACTTGAACTCAATAGAGATCCCCCTGCCCTTACCATCCTGAGTGCTGGGATTAAAGGTGTACATTACCACTGCTGGGCTGTAGCTCTAATATTTTAATATTTATCCTTTAAATCAATTAACTTTGCAATTGTTACCCCATCCTTTGTTGCTTGGGGACTTCCTCAATTCGGTTCAATAGTCACTGTTCTTCTATTTGGCCTCATTTAACAGCTACACCATCAGCTAACATTAAGGCTAAGGCATCAGAACTAAATTCTACATTTTTTGGTATAAGCCAAATATAAATGAGATTAGGACACTGGACTCATCTGGTGAAAGACTGTGGGTAGACAGAGCATTTCTACTGGTGGTGATTGGGACCACAAGCATTGTGAGAAGGAACTTTTTAGATGGAATGAAATTATAAAATCTCACTCAGATTAGATTGCCCTACTCATTTTATATCTTCTATTCCTTCCTTTTTTTTTTTTCAAGTAATTCACTCTTTTTTATAATTCAAAAGATGGCCAGTGCATTGAGCAGTTTTAGAGACTTGGAAACTTAGCTATAGATGTAGATATACATGCTTGGGTATCCAATTGTGATTCAAGGTGTCACAATTTAGCAAATTTTGCCCTGAACACATGGCAATCTTTCAGCCTCAGTGTCCCAAATGCTAGGATTACAGGCACATGCACGTGACACCACAGGTGGCTTTTCAAATCTAAATATTTTCAAACAGCTTCTCTTCATTAAGTGGTCATTTTTTCCCCATATAATGTGTTTCCAATGGGTTAGTGCCCCTTCCAATGGGTTAACGTCCCTTGTAAGGAGTATGGGTTTTTCCGCCTGTCGCCGGTCTTGTCCCGCCGCCGAACCAGCCCCAAATAACATACAGAGAGTCTGTATTTGATATTATACTGTTGGCCCTTTTGTAAGCTTTTGTTAAATTTTAAGTGTAAGTTCTTATTAGCCACGTAGCTGATAATAACTGCCATGGCCTTAAAAGAAAGGATAGAATATTTGCTTCTTTGACAAACACTCATTTTTCTGTCCTCTTATTTTGCTCTCCCTCCCTTACAACTGTAATAGACACCAACATTTGACAACAACACCGATTACTTCTGCTTCTCTGAGATGATCCCTACACCTGATTTGGAGAATAACTATATGAAATAATTTTGTGCAAACTCTTTGATCCTGTTCATTGGCCATGGATGATTGCTCTAGTTCTGATCAAGTAAGTCCCTTTTAGCTAACCGGATTCTTATTACACAAATCTTTGTATTATGCCAGGCAGTGTCTCCTTACTGTACCAATATAAAGAAGTTCAGGAGCGATTTTTCAATTATTTATTTTTAATTTCATTTTATCTTCCAACTACAGTTCTCACTTCCACCCCTACTCTAGTCCTCCTCATGCCCCACCCCACCCCTAATCCACTCCTCTCAACAGGTAAGGGCTCCCATGAGGAGTCAACCATGTCTGGCACATTAAGTTGAGGCAGGACCATTTCCTTCCCCCATGCATTAAGCTGAGCATGTCTTCCCACCATAGGGAATGGACTCCAACAAGCTAGCTCATGCACCAGGGTGCTATTTTTAGTGGACTAAAATTTTACGTTCAAAATTCATATGATTTATCCCAACCCCCTACTGGACGATATTGTGAGACTTTAAAAGACAACTGGGTAATGAAAGTGGATCCCTCAAAAATGGGTTTATTTAAAAGAAAAAAAAAGGAATGGGATTATTACTAGTAAAAACTGGACTTCAAGAGAATACACAAAAATCTTGGTGTTAGCAAAGATAAAAAGGATCCTTAGGTGGAAGACATGATTAAGCAGCTAAGGGTGTTTACTGTTCTTGCAAAGGCCTGGAGTCCAGTTCTTAGTACACAAAACCAGGCAGTTAATAACTACTTGTAGCTCTTATTCTGAGGGATCCAGTGCCTCTGTGGCTACCTCCACTAATATGCATATGTGCGCACACACACAAAATCTATCTATCTGTCTGTCTGTCTATCTATCTATCATCTACCTATATCTATCTATCCACCATCTGTCTATGAAATAAAGATTTCATTAGACCCAAGAAAACTAATAAATGGGTGTTTATTGGAGAACACTTATACAGATAATAATAAATAACTGTAGAAGTACTTCTCTGCCTTTCCTATCAGATCTGCTGGCCCAAGGGAAAGAGCTTCACACTTCCCTCTTTCCACTTCTATCTGCCTGAAACCACGCCCAAAGGAGTGTGGTCAACCATTACAGGTTTACCGGCAAGATGCAGCTACATGTCTATATATCATCTATCTATCTATCTATTTATCTATCTGTCTATCTACTATCCATCTATCATCTATCTATCTATAGCTCTCTTACATAATTTAAAATAAGAATATATTTTTAAAAATAAAAGAAAATGACCCCATTTAGAAGTAGCATGCTGATACTGTGATTTCTTATATCCAGCACCTAGAAATGTATGGAAACAAATGTCTGTAACACAGAAAAGCTGGCACATAAGCATTTTCCTGGGCTACATGAACAAATGGCTTCACCTGTGTAAACAGTGCCAATAACAGACCAAGAAAGATTCTACCAAGCTCTAGAATTTGGGTAACCACAAATCAGAATCATGACCCCCAAATCACATGGAAGCATGGGTGAAGACTGCCCTGTAGGTGCATAAAGAGAGCTCCTCCTACAGCCAACCTTCTCCAACCCACAAGCTCTAGTGCCTCATGGAGTCATCTGCAGAGGGGATTCACATACAGTGACTGCTAGTACAAGGGCGAGTAGTTAGAATCTCTGGGGAAAGTTCGGTTATGCTTCCTACTCCCCTTTTATATAGGAATAGGGGAGGCTCTATAGCAAGGGTAGGGATGAGGCACATGGATATCCTTGGGAAGGGGAATAGAATAGATTTTTCATGTGGACTAGGAACAAGTGGGACAGGAGGGGAGGGTTCACGTGTGGAAGGGAGAAGGGACAGAGGAAAGAATGTGGCGAGAGACAGCTAGATTTGGATGGCATTTATGGGGTGGGGTGGAATCTTCCTGGAATCTATGAGGGTGACCCTGACCCTTGTGAAGACTTCTACTAATGGAGGATATTGTATTAGGTAGAGTTGTTGGCTGAGGAGGTCTCCTGGAGGTCCCCAAACAACCCAGGCTCATTATAGGATGGAGGGAGAGGGTCTTGCTAAAGACAACATTTGCATAGCTCACCAAATGTAGAAATATAGAGCTGGTGCCTGCATGGAGCCTTACCCCTATGCTCTAGTATCTTTGGTGCAGAAAGAAACTAAGTAGGTTACTGAAAGAGAAACCTGAACACCTACCCAACCACAAAACCTTTGACTTAAAATCTATCATGCCTACCAGATATCCTGGGGCAATGGTGTTGCAGAACTTCTTGGAGTCCCCAAACAATGTCTGTTAACTTTATGCCCAAACCATGAGAGGGAGTACATGCCCTATATTGGATGGCCAGAAATCAGAGAATGTATAGCCTAGAGACCTAGGGTAGAACCAAACACAACTGCCCCCCCCCGCCTCAAATCAATGCTATGATTCCTAATGATATTCTGCTATACTCAAGATTAGTGCCTTGTCCAGTCATCATCAGAGAGGCTTTCTCTGGCAGAAGATGGACACAAGTGCAGAGACCCACAGCCAGCATTATGCAAAGGGTCTACATTGCAGGTCTCCATTGGGTCCTTCCCCTTGGAAGAAGGAGAGGAAAGACTGTAGAAATCAGAGGGAATAGAGGATACTAGAAGAACATGGCTCACTGCACCAACTAGGCATGGCTCATATAGGATCATAGAGACTGAAATGGCAAGCATGGGGACTGCATGGATCTGCACCAGGTCTTCTGATACATGCCATATCTCTTAGTTTGGTGTTATTGTGAGACTCCTAACATTGGGGGCAGGTTGTCTCTAATTCTTTTGTCTGCTCTTGGGACTCTTTCCCTCCTATTGTATTGCCTTGTCCAGCCTTGATATAGAGGGCCTTTGACTTGTCTTATTGCATTTTTATTTTTCATGTTTGGTTGTTGTCTCCTGAGTGCTGCTCCATTCCAAAGGACAATGGAGGTGGAGTGGATCTGGGGGACAGGGGAGTTGGGGGAAACACAGGGAGTGGAGAGAGGGAAAACTGGTCAGCATATTTTGTATAAGAGAAGACTCTATTTTCAATAAAAAATAATCTCTCACAGTCAGTCACAGCTTCTCTTTGGAGAATAATGGTTGTTATGTATGATTGCTGCTCAGGCTGTGATTCTTTATTGTAGCTCCCCAAACTAAACCATTCCTCATGACCACATTGTCTGTTACATGGAGAGTATCTGAACATGACTTAGTGCAACATTTTTTGAAGGATAAACTGAATAAAATAAACACTGCTAGACTTCTTCAGAATTGCCTGCTTTCTTCCATCTATATTTAAACTCTCAAATCGGATATCCACTAGGGGAAAATTCTGTGTAGCTGTGCAGCAATGCTGCTGGCATGCAATCTGTGTCTCAGTGATATCTAGGAAATTACGTTTCTTTCATATTGTGTCCTGAAAATTCTTAAATGTGAGTTTGGAAACTGCGTACTGCACTATTCTTCTGAAAGTGTCAGTCCCATCTTTTCAGCAACAACAATTAGATGTCTTTTCATTTCTACATCTTTAATTATGTGTGTCATTTCTCCTAAATAACACAATTAAGACTAGAAATAAAATATTTGTTATTTTCTCCATAAAAATTATAGTAGTCCAGCCATTAGTAGACCTTCCAGAAATGCCAAGTGTACATAATCTGTAATATTAAGTTAGTAGACTATCTATTGAACTATAATTAATATATTTACCATTCTATAAACAATACTTGCAAATAGGATTTTTGAAGGTAAATAAGGAAGGTTGCTGTTACTGAAAATACATGGACTCCTTCTGAAATTATGGCATATATCGGAACAACTTAAAGAAACAAATATACTTTTAAAGTGCATTTGCATTTTGGTTCATATTGTTCTTGGTTTGGAATCAATTAGAAAATTTTACTAGCACTAAAAACAGAAACAGGGCATGGAGACAATCTCATTATTAGGCAAAAGGACAATATATTGAAAATATAAGATGACTATTTTTTTCCTGTGGCTTAATTTCAGGCTCTAATACTTTTAAATAAAGGAAGAAGACTTTCTTTGTGCTGAAACCTTTCCTGTAAAGTGTGGGAATTTATCCTCCCAAGAAACTGGCTGCACAGGCACCATTGCCAGTCAAGAATAATGAAGCAAAGGGTTTAACTTCCAAGGCTAAACATTCGGGAATCTGCACCATTCAGGTATGTTTATAGTCCTACTTTTCTGGTTACACTGATAAAGCAATACCCTTCCATATCAGCTCATTCGATTAGGAGGAAACAAGATAAACACTTTGGTTATGAAGCTAATCAAGTCTTCCAAGGAAAACTGGAATTGAGGCTGAGACAGTCATTATTTTCTACGTACATATGCCATATAAGGCAACAAGTTCTGTTGTGGCCCTCTTCCTTGATATTTCTTTTCTTTTTTAGTTTTATTTTTGAGATTATAATTAGATCATTCCCCCTTCCTTTCCTCCTTTCCTCTCTCCAAACCCTTCCACATTGCCACTCTCTTCCTTCAAATTCATGTTCTCTTTTATCATTGTCATTACATGATATATACTAATGTTATGTAATATTATGTCATGTTGCATAACATGTGTTACTATATATATATGTGTGTGTGTATACACACACACACACACACATATATATATATAATGCTGCATAATACACACACACATGTTTCTGAACATAACCTGCTTAGTCAGTATAATGTTACTAGTATGTACATTTTCAGGCTTGATAATTTAGGATTAGATAATCTATTAGTGTGCTCTTCCTGGAGAAGTCTATTATCCTGCTGTCAGCATTACTTAGTTGGCTGTGATTTCTTGTGTAGGGTTGAGGCCTCATGGGTTTTCCTGGTCCACATTAGTACACCTGTTGTTGTCTTTGCTCAACTTATGCTTGTCCAGTCATCTCAGAGAGACTTCAAGGGTATAGCTTCTACATTACTAAGAGATACAATTTCAAGCAAACTCCCTGATCCTTTGCCTCTTGCTATCTTTCTGTGCCTTCTGCAGTGTTCCAGGACCCTTAGGTATGGGACATTCTGTAGATGTGTCCACTCTGAATGGACTCCACACCTCTGGAATAGCTCTGTTATTGGACTTAAGAGCCACTTACCAAAAAGAAAGTTATGCCTGATACTATATCCTAGCCATCTACTCAGCATTTGTGAAGTTATGGATCTTGGAAAAGAACCTACAATCACCACTTTACTAAACCAGCATAATCTGCAACTACATTCCAAAAACTTGTCATTATACCCACAGATAATTGTAGTGCTCATCCCTTTTCAAAGGAACTTGGCTGTGGAACAGAAGAATACCATTATAGTAAACAACAGCCAATCAAAATGCAGAGCCATGGAGACCAGTTCCTTGGCATTTTGATTCATGAATTAGAAGTGACTTGCTTTTGATTGGAGGCATGAGCTATTATATTACCAATTGAATCTGCTTTTAGACAATAAGCAGCACTTAAAAATGATACAAATCTGCAAAGGGAATCATGAAACACACACACACACACACACACACACACAGAGATACAGAAGCCTAGAGTAAATAAAGATTTGGAGATATGAGGGATGTCCAACAGGTGAAAGTGTCATTGCCCAAGCCTAAGCATCCTAGCTTGATATCAGATCTAAGCAAGGAAGAAAAGGACAATTCTGGAGAGCAGCCCTTTGACTTCCACAGGGCCCTGTGCCTAGTGCATGCTTCCACTGCTGAAAAGAGATTGGAATGACCTTTCAGACACTTGCTCTCTTTGCATAGGTAAGTCCACAAACATCCATACTTTCTAGAAAACAGCTCCAATGAGATTAAGGCATGTTTTCCTTTTGATGAATCCAACACAAATTTGTAATGGTTACCAATGAATTTTGTCTAGTTATTTCTTTCTCCACTTTGACTAATAGCTTGCTTCTTTGCAGGAGTTCCTCTCTTTATGTACTTGTGATATCCATCAGGGTACCAGCCACATAGGGAGGATAAAAGATCCAGCCAACATTAAATACTGCAAACCATCTCCAGCATAGAGAACTGTTTAGAAGTGATCACATGACTTGAGCCAGACTATCAGGAATTCTTTCCTGGAATCCTTTACAGTTGATGCAGAGAAATCTTCTGTCCTTCCATGATATGTTTTAAGTGGGAATACTTAAACCGGAAATCATTATTATTTATATAATAGCATTCAATATCCCCATAACTTAATAATTACCAGAATAGCATTTGTCCCAGTGGATGATAAAAATAAATGCATGCCTATAACATCATACATTTTTACGTTAAGATATTTAGTAGTACAAAGACCCACGGTCAGACATTATACAGAGAATGAGAGAGCATAAACACGTGTCTTTAAGGGAATTTCTACATCAAATCCTTCCCCTCAGGGCCCAGGGAACCCTGCCAAGAGGAGGTGGGAATCTCTGCATCTGCTTCTATCAGTTACTGGATGAAGACGGAATGATGATAATTCAGGTCGTCATCAATCTGATTACAGGCGAAGACCAGTTCAGGCACAAGCTAAGCATTGGGCTAAGCTCCCAGAGACCAGCTAAAGAGAGGAAGGAGTGATAACATGAGCAAAGTTGTCAAGAGCTGTTTGGGAGATACCCACAGAACCAGCTGACCTGAGTTAATGGGAGCTCATTGACTCAGGACTGACAGCAGGGAGGAACCTGTATAAGACAAAACTAGGGCCTTCTGAATGTGAGTGACAGTAGTTTTACTTGGGCAGTCTGTGTTGTCACTGGCATTTGGACCAAGATTTATCCCCAGTGCTTGAACTAGCATTTTGGAGCCCATTCTCTTTGGAGGGATACTTTACTCTGTCTAGATATAGTGGGAAGGGCCTTGCTGACTCCCCATGGGAAGTCTTACCCTCTCTGAGGAGTGGATGGAGGTGGGGGAAAGGAGGGGAAAGTGGTGGGAGGGGAGAGAGTGGAAACCAGCATTGGTATGTAAAATGAGAAAAGACTGCTTTTACAATAAAAATTGTAAAAAGAAAGAGGAGGTGGGAAGAGTGTAAGAGCCAGAGGGGATGGAGGACAACAAGAAAAAGGGGCTTCTAAATCAACATGATCAAAACACATATTAACTCACAGATACTGAAAGAGCATGAACACGTTCTGCATGGGGGCTGTGCAAAGTCTTTTGCATGTATATTTTATCTTCCAGTTTAGTGTTTGTGGGATTCCTGAGTGTGCAAATGAGGGGGGTCTCTGCTTCTTCTATCTTTTCTTGGGCTTTTTTCCTTCTGTTTGTCTTGTCCTATTCCAATGTGTTAGTTCTTGCTTTATCTTATTATATTTTATTTTATAATTATTCCTAAAGAGCTTTTATGTTTTCCAATGAAACATAGAAAGGTGTTGGGTCAAGATAGGGGAGTTGGGGATGAACTGGAAGGAGTAAAGGGAGGCTATCAGGATATATTACGTGAGAGAAAAAAAATTCTACTTTTCAATAAAAGGAAAAGATATTCAATGTTAGATTTACATAAGACATGAGTTATTCCTGTGATATCATAAAATGAAATTCCAAATATTTAATGGTCTTGCTAATCAGAAACATACGATATTTCTGATAACTATTTTCTAATGGTTGAGGTCTTTCTAGATCTCTAGATCAGTTTAACATGATAAATCAGGAAGACCATAAAATAATTACAGAGAACTAAACTGGAGAAGGATAGTGATAAATGATATTTGGTGTTCAGGTCAGAACTTCTGAGTCAGGCTGATAGACAGTCTTTCATTTTCCTAGGTAGCTTTCAAGGTTGTCCTAGGCCACTGCTGAGGGATGATAAGAGGGACTTAATTTGTTTTTAAGCATTTTATTTATAAGCTTACATATGGTCCTAATTATCTGTGTTGAAATCCCTTCCCAGAAGTACAGTCATGTTGGAGAAGCTGGAAACTGCAATCTACCTATGAGTCTAGGAGAAACTGGTATGGATTTAACAAATAGGAATCCACTTCTCACTGCACACAAACTCAGTGATTCATAGATAAAGAAATGCAGGAGACCATGAAGAAGTGTGCAGCCTGGCCACTGTCATGCAATTTAAGTAATATTTAATACAAAGAATATGGAACCCAGAGTTCAAAATTGCAGATTTTAATTTTTTCCTGCTTTGTTTTGTTTTGTTTTTCAGGCCCCCTTTCTGATACTGAATGTCTTATTGTCCCTTGATATTTCTGTGATTCATTTTTGAAAAGAATTATTTAGTTTCTATTTGAAGTGCATAAACTTGTCTACATGTGTATATATGTACCAGTTATATGTCTGATGCCCCAGGAAGACAGAGTTTGTTGGAATCCCTGGGAGGTGAGTTGCAGAGGGTTGTGAACTGTCCTGTGCTGGGAAGCCCTGCAACTTATCTTAACTACTAAGTTATCTCTCCAGCACTGATTTATTCTGTTCATTAGGAAAATGAATATTAAAATACTGCTATCTTTAATTATGTCACAGGATATTATGGCCACCAAATAATTGTATGGTAAATGTGGAGTGTCATACAAATTGAAGATTCTTGCCAAGACACATGTATACACAAACACACACACACATACACACACACACACACACACACACACACACTGCTCATAGGGGTGAATCCCATGTTCTCTTAATTTATTTATTTGCCTCTTTTGCTTCTCTCCTCCAAAAACTTAATATTATCTTTCAATGTTGCTGCTCATACTGGTAATATTCCCTTTCCTCAGGACAATTGCATTCATTTCTGTGTCTTGATGAATGTAGTCTGCTCACAGATGGATTGCCTACCTATTTTTTTCTTATTCCTTAAAGTTATATTCTTCCTACAAGGACCTCTTCACCAGGGAGCTGAAAATGGGCCTGCTTCTTTATTTCTTCATTGCTCTTGTGGGACCCCAGCATCCAGTATCACTTTCTTTCAGGCTTTACCTGAGAGTTCTTTTATGACTACTTGTCTGTTCCTCCTTTCCCTTTGTCCAAAGCTAAGTACCTCTTTCTCCCCACAGTTGAACACCCACACACATTATTCCTAGATCATTTCTTGACAAGTCTCCTGCTAGGAACTCTGAGAACCTGCTTCCCACAGCACTTGAACAAGGACATTTAGCCACTCCCTTCTCTGTGGCACCTTTTATTTGCAGCATTCAGCCAACAGGACTCTGTTAAAATGAAGTCAGAGTGTTGGTTTCCCTATGTTGCTCTAACATAATGTTACAATCTGGATGATGTGAAACACTAGAAATCTGTTTATCAAAGTCTGGAGGCAAGAAGTCCAAAAACCAAGGTGTCAGGGGAATCATATTCCCAGTAAGGTTCTAGAGAGAATCCTCTCTTTCTTGCTCAGTTGCTAGTGGTTCTTCTGCCAACATATTAGTCCTCCCTGGCTTATATTATAGCCTCCTCGCTCTGTTTTCTGTCTCTGTTCCACTTTTTTTTTTTTTTTATGGTGTGTGCCTGTCTTCACATGGCTTTAGGGCCCATCCCACTGGCCTCATCTTAATTTGAAAATATTTGTAATGAACTCATTTTGTGGGGAAGAAAAATCAGTTTTTCAAGTATCAGGAGTTGGGATAGAAGCACAACTTTCATGGATGCCTAGTCTAAATAGGAATGTGTCATATTCACCAGTTCACTGTGGTAGACATAAAGTCCTACTTACTGCATGTTCCATATAGCATGCTATGTTAGTCACATGTCTTATTGAAATAATATAATACTTAACAAAAACAGCTTCAAGAAGGGAAGGACTGTTTCTGCTCATAGAGGGTGAAGTCCTTTCTGTTAGGGAAATCATGGTGATAAGAGCTTGCAGCAGCTGGTTCCATTGTGTCTGTAGCCAGAAAGCAGAGAGAGAGAGTGCTCAGAACATTTTGGGTTTATCAGTTCTGGACTCTGGCCCATGGAACAGCACTGCCTTTAGAGTGGGTATTGCTGCCTCAACCTAATCTAAAAACTCTCACAAACATGCCCAGACACATGTATGCTTTGTGATTCCAGATCTTGCTAAGTTGATAATCAGCATTAGCCCCTGCACAGGTAGACTGATATCTTGGGGACTTGTTTACTCCTAGATGTGATTGTGTCTAGAATCCTCCTTTCCCTAGATCTGCACAGTTCTTTACCTAGCCTTCTTGCACCTTGCACAGAGACAAATGTATCTCACTAATGCTTTCTTATATGCTACTCAAACAATCAAAATAGTCTATCACACAACCTTTTTCCACAAAACACTCTTTCTAATTTGTGTGTGATTCACTTGTTCACGGTGCTTTGTACAGATCCATACTATGACTTCAGTGGGATCATTGTGCAGTAACATCGTTTCAATTACATTTTACAGGTGCACAAGTAAAAAGGTAAATATAAGTGAGGGTAGATGTATAGTCATAATTTTCACATTTTTTCCTAATGTTTAGATCATTTCCCCCTTTTCTTTCATTCCTTGCTCTCTTCCAAATTAATTGCCTATTTCTTTAACCACACACACACACACACACACACACACACACACACTTTGTCAGTATGTATAATGTTACTTGCATGTATATGATTTCAGGGCTGACTTTAGGGTTTGTGGGGACACTTAAAGGTGTTATGAGTCTTAGATACTGTATCTGCTCTACCTAATAAATAAATTTGTCTTCGATTATATTAGTCTCACTCATCCAAGAATATAAGTTCTTTGAGGATGAAGACATTTGTGTAATCTGTTCATTGATGTTTCCTTAGCAGGTAAAATTGGGCCTGGTATACAGTGATGGTCTGTTAAAATTTGGTGAAGGTATTCATTTTGTGTTTTATTAGAATCATATTTTCATGACTTCAGTAAAATAGGATTTCACAACCAAATCTAGAATTAACTGCTATTTATACTCCCACAATTGGTTCACCAACTTCACAGATACTTCTGAAATAAGTCACACAACTTTAGAACCATCTACTAGAATCTACCCCTGCACAACTATCAAGAAGTTTGTAAAGCCCACGGCAATTGAGTCAGAGGAATTATTTCTCTACATCCCAGTTTTGTTCTGTGTTCTGCTAGAAAGCTATTTGAAACATAAATATGGATTTTTGAACTTAAGAGAATAATTTCCTTAAACAATTGTAAGTAAGCAATTATTGGCAGCTTGACCTAGAGAATAATATCAAAATATCATGTGTTTAACACAATAAACTAGGAAAAATATAAAATAATCTTAGAGAACTAAACTATTAAGTTTAGCAAGTCAAGTTACAGAGATTTATTTTAATAAAAATAATAATTACAAGTATTTGAAAGTTGACGAATATCAGATAGTAGGGCAAGGATCAGAGAATAACTAAATTTGATTTCTCATTGTTATAAACAGATACAATTTTCAGTTTGATTTGGGAAAATCAAAGTTAAACTTCTGAGGGTATAATTTTTGCCTATTTGTCCTAAAGAATCTAGATGTTTCTGGATTTCTTAGAATAAGAGATGGCCATTTATGTATTCCTACAAGAAAGTATTATTTCAAGGAGGATAAATATAACTACATTGTTGTTTACATTCTCAATACTCTAAATATTTCAGTGAGCAACCAAGAACCCTCATTTTTTTATCCTTTGTGTTGGTCATCCTTTTGTTGTTGTGACAAAATGTCTGAAATTAACAGGATAAAATATGAAAAGACCTATTTTGACTCACAGTTTCAGAGGTCTCAATTTTTGTGGGCTTATTCTTGTCTCTGAGACAGCATCATGGTTGAGGAGGCATGGTAAACTATACTGTCAACCTCATGGCAGTTGGGTAACAGAGGAAAAAAAAAGTCTGTGGACAAGATACATCTTTCACATCCATTAACTCATACCCTTCGCACAGTGACCTACTTCCTCCAACTGTAATCACTATACTATGATACCATCAAGGTATGCCATGACCCAATCACTACTTGATAGTGCCAAAATGAACTGTATGAGACAATATTTCATATTCCAGCTGTTATATGCTTTGTGGATTACTAAGAATCTTCTTATTCTTCTGTCTTCAGCTTACCATACTGTTCATATTTTGAAGATTCAGTGAATAAAATGTTGCAATGAACCAATTTCATTGTTTTGATACAGGTTTATGTTGCTTAAGTCTTTCACTGTGTCTTTACTTTGAAGATTTTTGTTGTTGTTGTTGTAGTGTGACATGGATAGATTTCATTTACTATTTTAAAGTATGTTGCCTCAATTCCACCAGAACTGAAATAGGTGCATTTTTGAACAAATAATTGCTTAGCTACATGGACATATGATATTCATAAACCAATCTACTAGTCAATTACTATGCCAAGATACATAAATTATTTTAACATTGATCACCTAAAGGTAGGGCTGTAAGTTGTGTGACACTGGGTAATTTTACCACTGAGCAAATATCACAGATGCCTATCATGCCAAAAAGTGATATAATTTTATCATATTCATATTTCCAAATTGCCATGTGTTTCATAACTGTACTCCACAGGATAAATAATGAAAATTCTGAGTGCCAGGTAGCTAACTTGCTCAAGGTCAAACATCCAGCACACTGTAAATCTAAACTCCTATATAGAATGATACCATTCCAAAACTTCAATTATTGTTACTGTATCTCCACTTAAGCAAAAGACCAAGAATGAATAACAAAATGCCATTTGAGAATGAAGGAAGCCTTTTAAATATGCTCCTAAAGGGCAAAACAATGATGTCCACCACCTGACGAATGGATGATGAAAATGGAGTGCATACACACAATGGGTTCTGTTTAGCTGTGAAGAAAAATGAAAGCATGAAACTTTCAGGTAAATGGATAGAGCTGAGATCCAGAAAGGCAAATGCTGCATGTTTTCTCCTATTTGGGGATCCTAGCTCTGAATCTATAGATGTGATTGTATAACCTGGAGTAAATGATGAAGTCAGGAAAGTAGAGAAGAACCATAGTGGGAGGGAAAGAAAAGGAGCTATAGATAGTTGGTCAGCAGGACACACATGCTATGGTGTAAGAAAGGGAGATACTGAGTGGGCACTTGTAAAGGGAGGGGGGGTAATACAAAGGGAGATGAGAGGAAGCAGAGACAGCCCAGAAGATACTTAATGAAGCCATACTATTTTATAAGCTTACATAAAATGCATATAGTTTTATATGTGTGTACATATATATACATATATATATATTTTACATATTTTATATATTTTACATATATATATATATATATATATATATATATATATATTTAAATGGAGTTCTGACAAATGGAGTGATAATGCCCTCCCTGTCAGCACTTACAGAATATTTAACAAAACCCTGGTACCAGTCAAGGAAAAGCTCCTTTTAAGCTATTGGTTAGGGTCAAAAGTGTCCAGTAAACACCTTAAAATTATTAGCTATTGTCACTGCCTTTGGTTAATCCCCCAGAACTTCATCCAACCAAGGGCAGTATCACCCACAGAAACTGGAAGAATGGATCTGTTACTAACCTACAAGATTCCTCCTTTAGGACTATAATATCACTTATAATATCAGATGGTGTTCTGCCTGGTGACAAGATAGACAAGAATATTGGTTAGTAGTCCTACTCAAACCCTACGCCTGCAAAGGGCAACAATGACTAGCACAACAAGACATTCTTAACAGTGCAATAATAACACTTATATTTTGGGGTAACTAATGCCCGTGTAATTGTCATTAATGTTCACTTAATAGGAAATTAATGCCTGGTACATTATCCCATCCAAGGATTCATTGCCATAGAGGTCATTGACCTTAAAAGAGATAACCTACTGCCATTTTCCTAAATTAGTATAGTTTATAACTAAGTTCAAAGTACATATCTTTATACCCACAGATAAATGTAGCTGTCACACCTCTTATCAAATAAGCAATAAGCTTTTTGTTTTAAGAGTAGTAGTAGTAGTAGAAGGATTAACTATATAATCCAAAAGTGGTCAAAATGCTGAGACTAAATGGCTGTGAAGTGCCTAGCCCCAACACAAACCCTACATCTGTGGCTCAGGAAACATTTCAGATGAGAAGGCAATAAGATACTGAGTGCTATGACCTGCTGGGAGATACTGTCTTCTGGCATAAGAGGAAATCTACACCCATAACTTCTCAATGATATAGTTGCTTGTACAAGATCTTGCATAATGACTATACCAGTCACTAGGCTGGTGCAGTTGGTGGAAATTTCACAAAGCTCAACATCTGAAGGAAGAACAAACAGTCAATGTTTGTAGAGGTTGGGTGCATCAGTTTCCTCCTGCATCAAGTTTCCTAATAGGTTATGAGTCCCAAGTGGTCAGCCCTAACACATATTCACAGGAGCAACATTGAGTGGACTGGACTCAGTAATATGTGTGTGTGTGTGTGAGTGTGTGTGTATGTAAAATAATAGTTATAGAAGAGGTTATAAATTTGAGAGGGACAAGAGGAAAAATGGGAATTTGGGGAGGAGGGAAGGGTAGAAAAGATGCTTGTACTGATCATATATATATATATATATATATATATATATATATATATATATATTAAAACCCTCTACATAATATTATACATATCAGAGTCCTATGCAAATAGCTCAATACATTTCTAAGGTAAATGTACATATTTGTTTGACAAGTCCATGCAACTTTACATCATTCTTACCACTGCACATTGCCTTGTTAGACCACTCATGAAAATGAGTCTAGCACTTCTCCTTTATGCTTCTTTACCTTTTGTGATCAACTATTTCTGCTTGTCTCCTTTAGTTTTTAAATCTTGTCTTCACTTGAATTACTCACTTGTTTTCTATTGATTCATATTTATCCAAATATCCTTTAGATTTTTTTTTCTTTCTTAAACACCTCATTGCAATACAATATATGACTCAAAAGCATTTCTGAAATAGACCCATGCAATGTTACCTTTATGCTTTCCTAGCTTGGTGAAATTTCTCTTTGCTGATTGGGTTTTCTGCTTTATTAACTATTGAGAGTGATATAGTTTATTATGTTTCTCTTTGCTCCAAATGCCTGAAAGATAAGCATGTGCTTGTGTGCACAAAGAAGTAGTTTTCTTGGCCTTCATTGTCAAGGAAGGTTATTATTTCATCCCTTGTTGTCCATTGTCATTATTACAGATTGTCTAGTAAATCTTCATTTAAGTAATATTTCACACTCCAATTGAATATTAGAAATAAAAAAATGAGAAAGAGGCTGAAAGTGTATCTTGAATGAAGATGAAGACTGTAGTCAAGGAATTAAGATAGAACTCAGAAACAAACTTCATTCAATTGGGAGGCTCTGGGATGTCTGCTTTGCTCTTTTGGAATTTCTAATATATCTTCCTGTATCAGCTCATTCAAGATATGAACATTTTATTTCATAGCTCAATACTCTATAGTTTCATTTATTCTAAGACTGGAAGATTATTTCTGAATGTCAGAGGTACACAGAAAAATAATATTCACTTAGTTAATGTGCTACGTTATAAATATAAATCTCTATGTTCATCTGTTTTTTGGTGTGTATATGTGTGTAACATATACATAACACTCTTGTGTGCACACTCTTGGGTGCACACACAATATTAGGAGTAGGAAATTTAAGCACAAACATTAAATTATGTACTTGCTAAATACTTAAATGATTCCAGAGTCTTTATTATTTTACTTAATTAACTTTACCCCATATTAGTTATTTTTGTAGTTGAACTTCATATCTCCTAAAGATTTAGTCAGATACAGTTATTGTTGTGAGATAATGTGGCTTGTTTCAAGTACTTATACATTGTCCTTTTATTTTATGTGGAGTTGGATGCTCTATTAGGGGTGGCTCAGATCAACCTGTACAGATCTCCATGTATAGGTTTATATGTCGATATGTATATCCTGCTTTGTCTAGTGTAAAGGATACTCTTTTGTATTAGTTTCATGAATCCTAAGTTTGCATTCGTTAATCTAACTCATTATAGTCTTAATGGATCTCTGGTATACTCAAAGCTTCATATTCACTCTGAAGTAACGAATATGTAATAACATGAAATCTATACTTTACAGTATCACAGAGATTTTATAATAGATACAACACTTACATAAACATATATCTAAAGCAACTAGCTAGAAGTATTGATCATAGCAGCACTTGACAGTTTCTGTGATTAAACATGTTTCCCAAAGTTCTGTTCCAAGGGAAAATCCTGTTGTGTATGTGTGTTTCATAGCATCAATATTCTCCCTGATCTCATGTTTTCCTTTTGCTGGCATTAGAGTGCTGAATTATTTTAGGAATAACCCTCAAGTCAAACCATGCGATGATGAGCACACAAACCTTAGTAAGTAATTAAATCTCTCTTTGAAACTCATTCTTGTTAAGTGTATATAGTAATGGACAGTCACATACATTATATATTACATATGTACATATTTATTATGTATATATGCATGTTCACACACATAATGTGTATAAGTGGCATGTACTTTTTTAGGACATTTGATGTTTCTGTACTATGAATACCAAATTTGAAAGAACATTTAGTATATAGTCATACTGTGCAAATTAAGCTACTGTTATCTTGACACCAAATCTTGAGATGGACCCAACAAAGACAACAATTAAGAACCATAGACCAATCACCCTGTTGAACATAGCTGAAAAATTATCAGTAAAAATACTTTCAAACTGAATTCATTAGCACATTAAATAAGTTCACATGCTATAAACAAACTGCATCAAAAGATCCAAGGATGATTCAACATATGCAAATCAATAGATGGAAGAGAGTACATAAATAGATTCAGGAGAGATCACATGGTATTATTGATAGATGTAGAAAAGGCCTTTGATAATGTGCAAGACTCTACCAGTAAAAATACTGAAGAAACATGGAATTGAAAGTTTTTACCTCTGAACAATCAAGGGCATATATGATAATTTGTAGCCAACATTGAATTGAATAAGGGGCTGCAAGCATTTCTTCTATCCTCGAGGAAGAGACACTCTGGCTCCTATCCAGTATAGAGCTTCAGTTCTTAGTCAGATTCCTACATCAAATGAACAAGATAAAGATATTCAAATAAGAAGGGAAGAAGTCAAACGTTCCCTTTTTGTTATGATTCCTTATTTAAAAGACCTTATATTGTCTACCAGAAAACTTTTAGATCTGAAAACATATTCATAAAAGTAGCAGGCTACAAAAAAATTAGTAGGATACTAAAAAGTAGCAGGTTACAACAATTAGTATAAAAACTCAGGAGCTTTTTTCTATATACCAGTAGTGAGCATGAAAATAAATTAATACAAAGATCAAAACAAACAAACAAACATGGGCTTGAATGGCTTCTAAACTGAGAACTTTAAAACTTTAAAGAAAAAAAATGAAGAAAATGGAAGACAGAAAGCTCAAATTTTCAATGCACTGGTGGAATTGCTATTTTGAGAATGGCTATACCAAATGCACTCTATAGACTCAATTCAACCTCTATCAAATTACAATTATATTTTTCATAGAAATAATAAAAATTCTAAAATTCACATAGAAGAAAAAAAGATTGCAAGTATCCAAAGAACAATGTTGGTGGTATTGTTATATTTGATTTCAAATTATATTACAGAGCCATAGTGACAAAAATAGCATGATACTCTCGCCAACAGCACTTAAACCAAAGGAATAGAACAGAGAACCAAGAAATAAATCCATGCTGTTACTACCATCTGGATTTGACAAAGGTGCCAAAAACTTTTATTAAAGAAAGGACATTTTCTCCAGTAAGTAGGTTGTCATTTTTTCCTGTGAAAATGTCAATTCAAAACAGAGCAAAAGCTTTAATGGAATACCTGAAAATGTTAAAGGTAAACAAAGAAACAATAATTGAATATATACACATAGGCCATCCTTTCTGAAAAGGACTCCAACAACTCAGGAAGTAACTAGTAGAATTGAAAAACTGGAAAGAATGAAGTTGGGAAACTTTCACACCATGAAGAAAACACACAACAGAATGAAGAAAGACCTATGTGTAGATATACTTACCTACCTATTTATCTATACATATATTATACAAATGAGAGACTTGGTTTGGTATACAGAATATATAAAGTCTTTCAGAATTCATCTAATTTAATCTGTAAGTAATCAAATGTATTAAATAGATAGTTTTCAAAAGGCTAAGTAGGTATGACCAATAAACATATTGAGAAATAAATGTTTAATTGACTTAGTCTTCAGGGAAATGCAAAACTATGTTGAAATCCTATCTCACCCCAGTGAGAATGATCATCATCAAGCAAGCAAGCAAAAAAAAAATCACAAATGCTGGTGTTGATATAGGAAAGAATCCTTATATATTACTGGCCAGGATGTAAATTAATTCAGTCACCACCCAAATCTGTGAAGGATTCTAAATACTTTGTAGAATTACCATATGATCCTGTTACATGATTCCTTGGTATATATTAAAAGGAATCTGTCATCATACAACAAAGAACATGCAAATCTGTGTTTATGACAGTACGATTCACAATTGTCAATATAAAATCAGTCTCATGCTCATAAACAGATGAAAGCATAAACAAAATATGATACATACATATACAATGGAATTTTAGTCATCTTCAAATAAAAAAGTATGACACAGGAGGCTACTTTCTGAATACAATACCAGTAGTATAGACATTGAGAGCAACAATTAATAAACGGGACCTCTAAAAACTGAAAAGCTTATATAAGGCAAAGGACACTGTGAGGAAAACAAAATAGCAGCCTACAGAATGGGAAAAGATCTTAACCAATCCTACATCTGACAGAGGACTAATATCCAAAATACATAAATAACCCAAGAAACCAGACACAAAAATACCAAATAATCCCATTAAAATTGGGGTACAGATTAAACAGAATTTACAAGAGAAGAATCTCAAATTGCTGAGATTTGAGAATGTTCAACATTCTTAACTATCAGAGAAATGCATATTAAAAACAGCTCTGAGACACCATCATACACCTGTCAGAATGGCTAAAGTTAAAAAAACCAATGACAGCCTATGTTGGAGAGGATATGGAGTAAGGGGAGCACTCCTCCACTGCTGTTGCAAGTGTAAACTTGTACAGCCACTTTGGAAATCAGTATGTTGGTGTCTCATAATACTGGGACTCTATCTACCTCAATACGCAGCAATGTCACTCTTGGGTGACATTGGTTCTATCATACCACATGGACACTTGCTCTGCTATGTTTATAGCAGTCAGTATTATTCATAATATCCAGATCCTGGAAACAACCTAGATGCCCCTCAACTTAAGAATGGATAAAGAAGATGTGCTGTATCTACACAATGGTATATTACTCAGGGATGAAAAACAATAATATCATGAAATTTGCAGGCAAATATATGGAATTAGAAAAAATAATCCTGAGTGAAGTATCCCAGACCCAGAAAGACAAACAGTACATACTCACTCATAAGTGGATATTAGATATAAAGCAAAGGATAACCAGGCTACAATCCTCAGCTCCAGAGAAGCTAGGTAAGAAGGAGGATGATAAAAGGGATGCATGGATCTCCTTGGGAAGAGGAAATAGATGAGATGTTCTGGGCAAGCTGGTGGTGGGTGTGGGGTAGAGTGATCAGGATGGTTGAGTTGAGGGTGAGATGGAGGGGTGAGAGTAATGAAAGAGGTATCTTGATTATCATTATGGGTTTAGGGAGAAACCTTGTGCTAGGCAACTCCCAGGGACCCAGAAGGATGACCCCAGCTAAGACTTCTAGCAATGGTGGAGAGGGCACCTTAACTGGCTGTCTACTCTAATCAGATTGGTGACTATCCTAATTGTTATCACAGTCTTCATCCAGTAACTGATGGAAGCAGATACTGAGATTCACAAGCACCAGGACTAGCTCCAGAAGTTCAATTGAAGAGAGGAAGGGGGGATTATATGAGCACATGGTGGTGGGTCAAGATCATGATGGGAAAACCCATAGAGATATATGACCTGAGATTGTGAGAGTTCATGGACTCTAAATTGACAGGTAGGGAGCTGGCATAGGACCAACCCAGGTCCTCTGCATGCAGGTGTAGTTTGGTGAGTTTGTGGGGCCCTTAGCAGTGGGCCCTTGATGTATGTGCTGGCTTTTTGAAACCTATTCCCTATGGTGAGATGCTTTGCCCAGCCTTGATGCAAGGGATAGGAGCTTGGTCATGCCTGAACTTGATATGCCATGCTTTGTTGACTCCCATATGCTTTGTTGACTCCCATGGGAAGCCTGCCCTTTATGAACAAAGAAGAAGTAGATGGGGTGAAGGGGGGTTTCATGGGAGATGGGTAGATGGAACAGGAAAAGAGGAGGGAGGAGAAGCTGTGGTTTGTATGTAAAAATAGATGAAAAATTTTTAATGAAAAAAAGACTTTTTCATTTAGTATATGTATGTATTCATGTTTTGTGCATACATGTTTATAATGATAGTGGTGTGTTTGTGTGTGTGTGTGTGTGTGTGTGTGTGTGTGTGTGTACAGGAGAGAAGTAAACATTTTGTGCCTTCCTCTATCGTTCTATTTATTTTGAAACAGAATCTGTCATTATACATGAAGCTAATATAGCCTGAACAGCTTATGAATTCTAAGGATCTGTCTGTCTATACCCTTCCAATGTTGGTGTTACAGGCATGTAGAGAACACTTGGCTTTTATGTAGGAACTAGAGATCCAAACTAAGGTCCTCAGACTTGCAAGCTACTATATGTGACTCTATAATGTCCTATTTAAAATATTTCATGTATTTATTTGTAATACTGAGTGAACTTTTTTAGTGTAGCATTCTAAACAGAAGGTTGTAATAACATTATCACAAGTTACTGATTATATTAATTGTATCTGGTGTTTTATAATAATGTATGCAACACAGTAGATTCACTTTTTTTGCAGCTTTTATTCAATGCATTTTTATTTTAGGGGTTATTTTAAAATTCCGTGTTGCTTGACATTTCACTGACTCTTGAGTCTAGCAATTGGGATGAACACCAAATCTCTGAATATTCTGTGTTGCAGGTTTTAAATCACCTTTTGCCCCCTACTATTTCCTGATCCTAATAAGGACATTATGCTCATGCATTTTGCATGTCTCCTGAAGAGTGAAGAAAGGTAACTTCAGGTGTTGGAGGAAGAGTCAGCAGACACCTGGAATTGTCTCTTTCATCCTCATTACACTGCATGATACCTTTGCAGATCTGTGCTGTTTCCAGCAGCTGAACCCTAGGGGAACCTCTGATAAATACTGACCTCTTCACTAACTTTATGTAGTGATGAAAGAAATGAACATGTGTGTATTTTCAAGCAGTTATTAAAGATATGTCAGATTTTCTAATATTCTTTCATCATTTACTCAAATGAAAGTGTGGGAGAAAGTGAATCATTAGATGTCTTTTGTTAAAAATGAAAAAGGGAGAGATATGCTTAGTGACATATTTAGGCATTGCAATCTGAGGCTCATGTAAGAAAAACAATGGCTATAAACAGACCTTTCAGCCTCAGTTTAGTTACCTATAACCCACTTTCAATGGACATAATGTCATAGTGAAAGGCAGATTAATATATGCAGAGTTGTTAGAAACATGCTTGGCTCCCAGAAAGTACTGCACATACATGCTATCATTGCTAAGTTTCTCAAAACCTAAATAAGTACAAGGTGGCTACCTGAAGTATATTTTTTCTGACGGTTAGGGTTAATTGCCAGCACGCAGGATCTGGGATCTGAAATGAAACCCAATAGACAAGCCTCTGTGTATGCCCTTGAGGGATTATGTTTAATTGTTGCACTGAGGTGAAAAGTCCCACACTTATGGGGGTGGTGCGATTTGCTGGGTCCGGGTTCTAGACTGGGCATAGGCTGCCATTCACTGCTTTTTCTTTACTGTGGACAGGTGTTGACTGGCTGTTTGAATCTCTTGCCGCTTTGGTTTTTCCACAAAAATGAGCAATAACAGAACCTTTTCACCTCAAGTCGCCTTTGTTAGCATGTTTTGTCCCAGAAAAAGGAAAATAAGCTAAGACCTACTCCAACATGCTAATGGATACTCGGGCTGCACAGTCCCAGGAAGCTTTGCGTTCCTTTGTTATCCGTCAGAATTTTTCTAAACTTTCTTTGATCAATGGGAGTTTTACTTACATAATGAGACGATCAGTAAGGAGTATTTTTAAAAGCTAATGGAAAAGAGAATCCATTAGGAAGCATTAAATGTATTATCATGACAAGGAGTAGGGGACAGCCAGGCACAATTTAACTACTCTAAAAGTTAAAAGGACAGACTATCAAAGAAAAATTCCTGATTTAGCAGTCTAGTACTTGTGGGAGAGAACTGAGAGCCCATCCAAAATTACATACAAGAAAGAATTAAGTTATTTTTTCTTTTATTTCTTTTTTCCTGCTTCCCATCTAGAAGTGGGATCTTGTATAAAATCTACCAGCTATAGTTCCTTCTCTCTCTCTCTCTTTACTAATTGGGGAGCCCACCACCAAGCTTCCAAATACTTAAATGGAGACTTCTTATTCTTACATATGAAAGCCCTGCCTTAGCTATCCAGTTTTTCAAACTTAAATTATCCCATTTACCTTTTGCCTCTGAGCTTTTACCTTTATCTATTCTATATATCTTTCTTTCCTTCTTACTCCATGAGTGGTGTGTGGCTGTGTGGCTGGCCCTGTTGTTCTCTTTTTCTCCTTTTCTTGCTTCTTCTGCTTCTCTTCTTTTTCTATTTATTCTTTCTGTCTGGCCACCCTGCTTATCTGTCTTTTGCCTAGTTATTGGTCATTCAGCTCTTTATTAGACCTACCAGGTATTTTAGACAGGCAAAGTAACACAGCTTCACAGAGTTAAACAAACCCAACATCAAAGAATTAACACATTTTGCATTACCAACAAACATCCCATAGAATAAACAGACATAACACATCTTCAAATAATAATCCACAACAATCAGCCTTTGAAAGAGTAGTATCTTTGCTGTCTGCCAATAAAGCAATGAGTTATTCATCTGTTGCTGTATACCAAATTACTTGCACAATAGTTTTAAGCTGACATAGCCATTATCATACAATGGCTGTGGATTGGAGATCTGGTCTCAGTTTACCTGGATTGTCTGTGCTGATCCTACAGGGATTCATTAAGGTTTGAGGTCAATGCAGAGCTTGCTCCCAAACCAGGTGGCTATTATTACTGACTGTTGACAGAGAGTATCAGATATTTGTCATTTGTTTCTAAATTAGGGGGGGCAGGGGAGAGGAAGAGGATAAAGGAGAGGAGAGAGCAGGGGGAACGGGGGGGAGAGGATAAAAGACAAGACAGGACAGAAGACTGAGGAGAAAGGAAAGAGAAAAAAGGACATGGGAAGAGGGGAGAAGTGAGAAGAAGGGTGAGAAGAGAAGAGGGATGAGCAGAGAGGATAGGAAAGAGTAGAGGGGAGCAGAGGCGGCCAGAAAGGAAGAATGGGGAGTAGCAGATCACACTCACATAAGATAAACTCACCTTAGCACAGCTATCATGTCAGTCTTAGTTTTTGTTAGGGGAAAGTCACTGTATCTGGCTCTATATCCAGAGAGATTTCAAACATTTCTGAGTGCCAACAGGTCACCTTTTAACTGCCGCAGATGTCATGAAGGACATTGACTAAGGATACTTTTATTGTAGCTAAGGTAGTACTCTTTCATCTGTAGATGCTTGTAGAAATGCTTTTTTTGATAATTCTGGACACATGCACATTATTCGTATCCTGATGTGTTCTGTGACAGTCATGGATAGCCCAATATAATATGAAGGTACCTGATTATGAAGTTCAAGGGACTTAATACAACATTTACTTCACAAGTACTTGCAAATACAAGATTTGATATAGAAAGAGTAACTGACTTGACTAAAATCATACAGGAGGTCACAAATTACAGTACTATAACTAACATAGGCATCCCAATTGCAGTTTATTAAGAAATTGAGGATACACTCCTAGATGAAGAACTATAGGCAGTTTATGGCTGATGAAGAGTACAAATCAGTCTTCTCCAGGGACAAGTGATGAGCACCTCTTGTGTGACAAAATTTTCCTGAGATCTCTCTCTCTCTCTCTCTCTCTCTCACACACACACACACACACACACACACACACACACACGTTTATTTACCCCATTTAGGGATTCCATGATAGACCAAAGTATGGACACTACCAAGTCCAAATTAATGAGTTTTATTGGGGTTACTTAAAAGAGCAGAAATGAGCATCACCAAAGCCCATCCCAGCATGAGTGACAACTGACAAAGCTGGAAACTTGGAGCTTACTGCATAGCCTGTGGGCTAGTCAATAGGCTGAAGAATGCCTTTTCTTTTCTTTTTTTTTTTTTACTTTAATCATTTCTCTTATTTTATTTTTTTAAAATTTATTTTATATAACCAAGTCCATTTAAATGAAAACAAACATTTATAGACAATATTTGGGATTTTGGGCGTCGTTCTTTCCAAACTACTTTCTGCTGGTAAGGGGTGCTGTCATCGGGAATTCAAAGACGAGTCAGAAATCCTGGCTGTAGTCTGTAAGGCTGCTTTGTCCAGCTGTTTTGAATGTAGGATCACCTGGTACTCTGTTTCAGGCAGTCTGGCTTGATCAAACCACAATAGTCTGGAAGGAATCCACATCTTTTCATTTTCCGTGGAAACAAAAATAGAAATCCTTTTCCCCAGTAATGTGTCCTTCAACTTAAATTTTGGAGTCAAAATTTGTTTAATTTATTATTTTACATGTCGATCCCAGTTCCCTCTCCCTCCCTCCCTCCCTCGCTCCCTCTCTCCATCGCTCCCTCCCTCACGCTCTTTCTTCTTCCCTCCCTTTTATCCTCTCTGCCCTCTCACATGCACTCCCCTCCCATCCCCCCACCCAATTCCATATGTAGGGAAATGCCATCCAGTTGGGGTCATGTAGATCTGACAGGTCATGTGAAGTAAGGACTAGGGCTTCTCTCCAGTCTCTAGATTAAGGCAGTTATCCCCCCATGGGGGATGTGTTCGCAAAGTCCTTTTGTGCACTAGGGATACATCCTGGCTCCACTGTCTGAGGTCCAATAGACTGCTCAGTCCTGGCTGAGACCCATATTCAGGGGGGCCTGAGTCAGTCCCATGCTGGCTTCCCAGCTATCAGTCTGGTGGCCTGTTAGCTCCTCCTTGTTCAGGTGAGCTGTCTCTGTGTGTTTCTGCTGCCTGGTCTTGTCCTCTCCATCTGCATCTGGGTTCTAGTTCGACTCAGTGTTTATGTATGGGTGTTTGCTCCTGTTTCCAACAGGCATTTGTTGAGAGCTCCATGGATAAGTTAGTTGTTGATCTCACTCTCTGGGAAGGGCATTTATGATAGCCTTTCCACGGAAGCTCAAATTGTTAGTTGGGAGCAGTCTTGTAGTTCTCTAGACCTTTCTTTGTGTTCAATTTTATCTTCTAACCAATATTGGCTCCCTATTTTATGTTCTCTCTCTCTCTCTGTCTCTCTCTCCCTCTTTCCTTTCTTCTATTCCTAACCAGGCTCAATCTTCCTGGTCGCACATTTTTTTCCTTTCCTCCCCCTTATTTTCTCCTACTTCTCTCTCCATTCGCTGACCCCCCCCCCCTTTCCCTGAGGTCTGGGGGACTTGTTCCTTCCCAGTTCTGTGAGGGACTTATATGAATCTCTTAGAATACACCTTGTATCGTAGTTCCTCTGGTAGTGTGAATTATAGGCTGGTGATCCTTTGATCTAGGTCTAAAATCCTTAAATGAGTGAGTACATACTGTGTTCCTCTTTTTGTGACTGGCTTACCTCATTCATGATGGTTTCTTCAAGTGCCATCCACTTGCCTGTGAATTTCAAGATACCATTATTTGTTTCTGCAGAGTAGTATTCCATTGTATAGATGTGCCACATCTTCTTTAACCATTCTTCAATTGAGGAGCATCTAGGTTGCTTCCAGTTTCTTGCTATTACAAATAGTGCTGCTATGAACATAGTTGAACAGATGTCTTTGTTGCACGGATGTGAATCCTTTGGGTATTTGCCTAAGAGGGGGATTGCCGGGTCCTGTGGTAAACTAATTCCCATTTTCCTGAGGAACTGCCATACTGATCTCCAAAATGGCTGTCTGAGTTTGCATTCCCACCAGCAGTGGAGGAGTGTTCCCCTTTCTCCACATCTTCTCCAACATAAGTCATCGTTGGTGTTTCTAATTAGCCATTCTGGCAGGGGTAAGATGGTATCTCAATGCCTTTTCATTTGGTCCAAACCTCTTCCAGGCAGCTGTTCTGGTCTCAGATTATACTTTTCAGATTGTCTTCTCTGAGCATCTCCTGTGTAGCTTTTATTTCTTACTCTGGCAGGGCCTAGAGAATCTGGACAGTTTCAGGGACTTCATGAAGCATTCTAAAGTTGCTTATCTTCCTGCTTAAGGAGCGTCTCTGCAGGATGGAAAGTTCAGTCTAGAGGAAGAAGTTACAGACAGACTCCTGATAGGTTATACAATGCTAACTGGTCAGACTAAGTAGATACACATACTAGAAATGCTAAATATACTTATCAGACATATATGTGTCTCTGTGTGTGTGTTTATGTGAGTGTATGTAAACATACACAAGCAAAACAATAACTAAAAAGAGTTCTTTAATTTGAGATGGAGTAGGGTTGGTAAGGATGAAGTTGAAGAAGATGGGTAGTCAGGCATGATGTAAATACAGTACTCATGTATAAAATTATCAAAAATTTTGAAATAAAACAATGATGAGGTGGACAATATTATACACATGCAATGAATTTTAAATGGCCTCTAAGTAACTGATGAAATTCTGCTATTTATCAGGTAAGCAGCTGTGTTACTATAACACACAGTTCCCATCAGAGAAAACAAACCAAATAAAAACAAAACCACAAAAGACATATGGCTCTGTTTAGTAGCAAATGAGAAAGGAACAAGAAGATTTATATCAGAAACAGGAAATTTGCATCTTGATGAAGACGGTGAAAATTATTTGCCAAAAGAAAAATCAGCTATCAGTTACAAAAATTAGGTAGGTAAACTATAAGCACATTAAATGTACATCTGTCTGAGTCTATGAATAGATGAATGGGGTTAAACCTGTGTACCGCCTATTATATAAATAAGTGAAAAACAAAATTCCATGGGCATAAGTTACTGAAAATTCCAGGTTCATCTATTTGCAGCTTGACCTGATTTAAATAATAGAGTCTTCTGTACAAATCAAGCCATTATTTAGTGTTAATAATTTTGTATGCAGGCAAAACTTTCTTCCTATTAACTGCCACATTTTGGTTGATTTGTCTACTTTTTCATATACTATAGATTAGAAAGAATTGGAGATATTTGTACTGTCTCACCTCATGAATGCTTTACCACAAACAGTGATGAGACATCATCTTCATCCCTTCTTTATAGATAAGAAGTCCATGGCTGGAATGGTATATAAGGATGTTCCAACAGGTGCCTGGAAACTGCTAGATACTTAGAAACAAAGAGTATGATGGATATGTGTTTGAAGCCCTAAATATGGATGGTATTTGGGAATTTGGGAGGAGAATAAGTGCCCTGGGAAGGAAAAGCAAACTCATGGAAAGGACCCAATGTGGGATTTAAGAAAGAGCAACTTCAAAATGCAGGGAGAGAGGCTTTTGTTGTCCTGGAATTACCTCCTGTAGGCCAGGCTGACCTCAAACTCAGACATGCACCCGCCTCTGCCTCCCAAGTGCTGGGATTAAAAGCATGAACCACCACTGTCCAGCATGAGAAAGGCTCTTGAGTGAGAGTGTTTCTGTAGTCAGAGAAAAAAGAGGACCAGTATCATACATTCTTTTCATCTGCATAACGAAAGAGGACAGCAAATGAAGTTGGCACCAAAGACATGTTCTCACTAAGATTATTAGTAAAAGTATTGACCTGTCCAGAGCAGCTCAGGAGATACAGTCAGCTCTCATGTGGGAGGAGATAAGGAAAAGAAAACTGTAGTGAAGAACATTCAGAAAACAATGAGTAAAAGGCAAAATAGTTGGGATAGTTAATGAGGTTGTAATACTGCATTTAATTTATGCTTCAAAGTTATCAGTAGACAGACCAGCTCAACTTGTAGAAAACTTTATTGAGTAATCATACATCCCTTCAGAGAAACTGAGAAGATGAGATCTTGCACTTAGGAGAAGGATCAACATATTAACAACAGTGAGGGCAAAGTAAGGAGTTATTAAGGAAATTGAATATGAGATGAGAGCTGTGGGTTAGTGTTAGAGTGCTTTTCTTGTGTGCATGTGGGTCTGGGCTTGATCACCAACATTACCAACAAATTGATAAGTAAGCAATACATTGTCTTCCTTCCTTCCTTTCTTTTCTTCCTTTCTTTCCTTCTTTCTCTCTCTCTCTTTCTCCCTCCTTTCCTGCCTCCCTCCCCCTCTTTCTCTTTCTTTCTGAGACAGAATTTCTTTGTAGACCAGACTGTCCTCAAACTCATAGAGATCCACCTGCCTCTGCCTCCCAGAGTGCTGGGATTAAAGGTGTGTGCCACCACCACCCTGGAACACACAGATTTTCTACTGTATTATTTTTGGCTTCTCTCTTGAGGGTATAAGGTTAACTGACTAAGATATAGCACAGTGGAACCCTTCAATGGGTGTTTTAAGTATTTTCAAACTCTAGAAATAAGGGTGTGTTAGCCAAAGTTCCCCATGGCCATGTATCCTCACTGTCATTGGCTACCTTCCTGTCATGACACTGATCAGCAACAGCAAGGATACACCTCTTTTATGGGTTGATAACTTGTTAGTTTTTAGAAATCCTCTCTAAGAGTACATTAGTCCATACATAGTTCGGTGTTTCTCAGTTCAGAGGTACTCTTTTTTAGGTAACCGAACTTTTGTTCTACTGCAGAGATAAGGTGCTGACACTTTTGACTAATTTACATCAGTGAAACTACACTACTGAGGAATCCTTATAAAAATTACTTGTGAGAGGCAAACCTACCCCATGTCACAGAAAACAAAGTCATATAAAACGTATTGATGCACAAGTAATTGTAGCATACACCTTTAATCCTAGCACTTGGGAGGCAGAGCCAGTCTGATCTTCGTGAATTAGAGATCAACATGGCCTACAGAGCAAGTTTTGAGACAGCCAAGGCTGTTACACACAAAAACCCATCTCAGGAAGAAGAAGAAGAAGAAGAAGAAGAAGAAGAAGAAGAAGAAGAAGAAGAAGAAGAAGAAGAAGAAGAAGAAGAAACTAATGCACTAATGCTAGCTTTTTCTTTAAAGGCTTCTTTAATTCATCTCTTCATCTCATAGCTTCCATTGTTTAAAAACTGAGGTTTAAGTATGTGCTAAATGTTTTCAATTTATTCAAGATGTTTCACCTTGATGTCATTGGAGGCATTTTTTTTTTTATTTTTTTTCTATTTATTAAGGGGTAATTTTGTATTTACCTAATAAATATAAGTTAAGTGATTACTTACCAAAAAATTAGCAATTTGTTAAATAATGAAGAAACCTATATATTGCTACATGCAACCTAAGGAATCCTACCCTAAATGTTTAAATATATTTGCTTTAATTGATGCAAAACTGGCCAAACTGGTCAATAGCTCCACCACAATATAAATTTTCCTCTACTGAATAACTGAATACAATTACGTTGCCCATCTATGGTTGAGAATCATTCACATTATTAATGGTTTTCTGTCATTTATAGAGTACTGAAATAGCTAATACAATGAAAAGCACATACCCAGAAAATAAGACAACCACAGGGATGTGCTTTCCACAGTATATATTTCCCACTGATGGTTTAGTGCATTTCAAAGTTCTCACAATTTTTTCTGTTGTTCTGTGACTTATTTATTTTGTAATTGATCTCAAATTTAGGTTACATATTAATTCAGGTTTTACCTGGTTTAATTGGATTAAGAACCGTGAGTATATTAATTTCTGCATAAGCTATCTCTCCCACCTTTAAAATAAAAAGTCAGATGAAATGGAACAGTTATAGATTCCAGAAGATTACATTCCATTTAGAAATTTTCATAATACATCTTAAGTTTGCTTTAGAAATCTTTTCTCTTCTATCCAAAGCTAGTAAACTAAGCCAAATCACTTGCTTCAATATTATATTTAGACGATTTTTCTCTTTTATGAAAGGGCTACAAAATATCTGAAGTTCCTAAGTTAGCAGGCAGTATAGGCTTCCTTGCTACCTGTGGATCGAAGACCATTGATATAGGAACTAATATAATTCTGGGCATTGGGTCTATGCATAACAAACCTTTGTTTCTTAAGGGAAGCTTGTCATGTATGGTTAAAATAGAGTATAATTTTCAGGTATGACACTCAAGATAAGGGGATGATTTCATGACCCTTTCATTGTACAAGGAATCCTACTGAGCTTCTGCCCATAATCATATGGACATAAGGTACTGAAGATAAGTAGTAAAATTTCTTGAATTGGATGAGCAGTGAGAGCTACCACATAAACACTTCATTTCAACAACCAAAGAAGAATTTAGTCATTTTTTTCTGAGTAAAATAGAGCTTAAAACATTTTCCTCACCTTTTTTTTGGTTCTGTGTAATTAATTACTGTTCCATTGACTATGTAGATTCACCAGCTACCCGCCAAATTTTTCTGGATACCCCACCACAGCTCACCTGTAGTTCAGTGTTATCTGTATAATGCCAGGTCAGAAGTGTACCCAACTTTCTAAACTTTCAAGGAAAAACACTTTAATTTCAGTATAGGCTCTTTCTACATTATGTAGATAATTATTACTATTATTGTTATTATTTTGTGTGTATGTGCAAAAAGAATTCAATTTTATATTAACAATAGGTCAGTTAATACTATATCCTACTTATTAAAAAGGGAATTACATTCTTACTGGACTAAACTTGGCTGGAAAATCAGATATTAATCACCATTAAGCAATCACTGATCTCTAAAGTGCCTGATTCAAATTGAAGAATGAAGGCTAAGGTTTGATTTTATTTTGAAGTAAAATGACACCATGAATGATAACAGTATATAGTGTCGAGTAGTGTGAAATGAAGCTTTTGCAGGGCTGTGGCAAACTCACAAAATTATTTCATAAGAATTTTGATCCATATTTTCCCTTAAGGTTAAAGTATATTATTGGAGGCACGAATATTAGTGCATTTTCCAGGAAGTCTTATAAGCCATGGAGTTTCTGAAACATTTACATTAATAAAGATGTACAATGCTAGGAGAGTCCTGGAGAGATTAAATTCGTCTTCTGACATTTCTGTTGTAACCCAACAAACAAACCTAACTACTCAGGTTCCCTTAAGACCTGAAAGAACAAATGTGTAACTTCCCAGAAAGTCTCTTACATCCTAATGTAAAAGTCTTGAAATGTTTTTATACCTAGGATTTGATTTTTGGGGGGTAAATAAGAAAAAGAAATGAAATTTGCATACCTGATTGAAATAGATTTGTGGGCATTGGGGAAACAATGCTTAAATGTTTAATTAAAGTGACAATAAGTCATTGACCTTTTTTTTTTAAAAAAAAAAGATGGTAAGTAGTTTAACTCTTTGATAAGTGAGAACTTAATTTTTGGACCCCCTCCCCTCCCCAAGGCATACTATATATAAAAGTGTAGAAACAACTTCCACACTGTAGGTGAAAATATTAACTGGAAAACCAGGAAGGAAGCTAATTGGGGTTGAACATACTGTTATTAGAAAATAGGATCTTTTCAAACAAAATTCTATTTTTTTTCTGTCATCAACTGTGTTACCTCCTAGAATCCACAAACTCATACTTTATGATATCTCTTAAATAACTAACCAGATATAGACAAGTGTGGGGTTTTATTTTTGGAGAACTAGGAATTGAACCTAGGGCTTCAAGCAACCCAGACAAGGACCTACACTCAATTGTATCCCCAGACATCCTTTTACTTTAAAGTTTGAACTATGTCTCCCTAATTTGCCCAAGGTGGCCTTGAACTTCCTCTGAAACACAGACTTCCTTACCTCCATCCTGCTCCATCAGCTTCAGAAGCAGTTAACTTGCTATGTTGTGCCACTTGAGAAGCTACACATTCACAGTCTTATTAAGATTTAATGTATTCATCATTTCTACCTTCAAATAAATAAAAAGCCCAATCTTTTAAAAGCTCATCAGATTTGATTTATATTTTCAGAAATATAATGCATATAAATAGAGGTTCTTTGGGGCTCATAAAATTCCCAGAAATTATTCACATTCTTTGAGATTTAAAGTCACCAATTTGTCACTATATTATGCTCTTAATTACTCATATTAATCATAACTTTTACATGACTAACTACTATTTCATGGGCTAAAGTGGACAGGTGTATAGGAGAAGGCTGTCTTGCATAGGCCTTTTATTTTAACACAATGGCAAATAAATTGGAAAAAAATCTCATAATAAGCTTTTGATGGCCACATATCTCTTTTACATTTTCCTAAGGGGGAAATTATCATCAATTGAGCATAAATATATATCATCAAGTCATGGCTTTTCTAGACCTAGAAAAAAACAAGAGAAATACATAATTTCAATTAAAAGCATCAACTCTTAATTGGTTTAGTTGTTTAAAAATTTAATCTCATTTAGAAATTGCTAAATGCAGTGATTTCTCATCAATAAAACTTAATATCACTCTTAGCTCCTAGGTACCTGAACAGAGTCTAGAAATCATCTTTAAGTTCATACCTTACATAATGTACATACTAATGAACTTGAAAGTGTTAAAATAATGATGCAATTTGTTTAAATGAAAATTTGCATTTTCACAATTTCAAGAGGCATATTGGAGTAAATGTCTCTTATTTGATCATTAAAATGTAAGTTTTAATTAGGAAATGTAAACACAAATAGAAAACACATGTTTATACTATGCTTAGAGAAATAGTAAAAAACTTTTGACAGGAAATAATCGCTTTTAAATCAATAGTACTAAACTGGTGTTTTCCAGAATTTTACTATAAATATACCAAATATGAATTCCTTAAGAATATGAGTTTCTGTCCTAAAATATATCTGAGCTTTTAGAAGAAGGATTTCTAATATTCTAACACAAATACACTACTAGAAGTGAAATTACTTCCTGATAACTTGAATACATAATTTCCTTTATTCTTATACATCAATTAGAGCATAATTCCATTAATTAAAATTTAATCTAATTATTAATGTTCCCTGGAATTAGAAAAATACCTCAAACTGGCAGACTTAGAAAAGTTCTTTCTGAGTGATAAACAAACACACAAAGACATAGAATTTATAGCTTGCAATTGCAGCTACAAGTGCAGCATATTCAGATGTGTAAGAAACTCTTTTCTTGTGGACATGATGGTCTTGATTCTTTGATCTCATGAAGGATGTTAACTGCCAGCTCTCACTTATCTAATAATAACTCTAATGGTTCTATTAGTCCAGTTTCAGAAATCACTAAGTGGTCAAACCATAAAAATAAATTGTCATTCATTGCTGCCCACAATAGGCAATGATTTATCTGCTGTATGTAAATCAAACACTTAAACAAACCACCAAATAGTGACAAGAAGAGCTAAACTGGCAGTCATAAACATTAAAGTTCCATCAAAGTTCCATCCAAAGTTCCACCTTCACCAACCACCAGGAGCTCTGAAAATGAGGTTCTAGATGTAAGCCATTGAGAAACAAGGGTTAATTTTTTGACAATGTGTTTTACCTGTCCATTGTCATTTGAATTATACAGGGATCTTGTTGGACTATTTCCAAAATTTTTAAATGATAATTTTTAAAAAGACAAAATTATAATTGTGATGAAAATAAAAATGAATAGATGTCAAAGATTTTACTTAACTCATTAAATTATGTGGGACTCAGTACAGCACTACAGTTTATTCCTGTGCTATTCTTAATATCCACTTCACTAACTTATCAAAGAAAATAGTAACAATTAGGTATATTAAAATGTACATTAGAATAAATATAAATTAAGCATATATCAGAACATACAATAATCAGAATATAAATGTGTTCTGAATTTCTATTTTTACCATTGAAACAACTTGGTAACACATTAAAAATAATTTCAGCCTTCTCTATAGTAATATATTTCAAATTAATTTCTTGATTTTAGTTCTTTTCTGAGGACTTTTTTTTTTCTTTTTGAGCTATGCTCCCAACCCAGGACCTTGCATCAGCCAGGCAATCACTCTACCCTGACCTGCCATGGAGCTGAATCTCCAACCCCCAAGGACTTTCAAATGTGAAATTTAAAATAATATGGAAATTAAATCTGATAACACAAATTTTTTCCACTTGCTCTTCAGGCTGCAACTGCTTTCCATAATAATAACTGACAAGTCATCTGCTGTCTCATTGAAAGCCATGTGGGCATCCTTTTCCTGTACCTTGAGTTCAACATGCTACAATTTACCTCATCCACTAGTGCCTCCATATCCAGAGAGTATATTGCCTATGTAGAGTGTTGTCATGTCACTAAATGGATAACTAGCATAGTCACCATCAGCAATCACATTGGCAAAGTCACCCCAGTACAGTTAGGGAAGAGGTCTTGAGTGCTTCCTTGTGAATTCATAGTGTGGGCATTTCCATGCTCCAAACTCATGCAACTATTCTTCAGTGATGACATACTAAACATTTTCCTATTTAGGTGGCTTCCACTTTCATGTTTTTGTATCATTATTTTTTGATGGTTGAAACTGAACTCAGGGCTTCTTATGTAGCTGAAAATAATGCAGTTGGGAGTCAATGGGTAGTGGCTAGGTCAATTAATCTCTGATTTTGGTTCCTTAGACTACATTTGACTGCTTACATCTGTCATTCTGAATGAACTTTTTCTCAATGGCTTCACTATAGATTGACACATGATATAAAAATTGACACAGTTCATATAAAACCATGAACTTAGACAACTCCATCAGCATACTTGATTTCTTTTGATGGATTTGACTTAGGATCAAAGGATAATGTCTTTAATTTTTTGTTGTTCCTGGATCATAGTATGACCATATTAAGCCAAACACACACCACACATACACCTTGATTATATACTTTTGAGAATCATAAAGATGCAAAACATATATAAAATTTATATGAAAATTTAAAGTGGGATGGTGCTTCCCATAACTTCCAAAAATATTACTTTTAATTCTACATGGAGTGTTTGGTTTTCTTCTGTTCCACCCATAGTTATCTTACAATCCAACAATCACAAGTAAGTGGGGTGGGGGATACTTTTTAAATCCAAATATAATTTTAAATTTCTATGACTTTATTTTGGTAAATTTATTTTGTAAATTTATTTGTTTTTGAGAGTGCATAAAGTCATAGTTGTCAAGATGATAGTTATTGAGTGCAATTTTTGTACAAAATGGAATAAAATAAGTTAGCTGATTATTAATTTTCTCCTCTTCAACTAAATCCTTACCCATTTTCATGCACATGAGTTTTCTTTGAGGAAGTCTTATCTCTCTTACCATACCTTACTTATTCTTATCATCATGCACTTAATATTTTTCTATGGGTATTTGATTCTTTGGAAGTCATAAATATCTGTAAACATACAAAACAAGAAAAGTAAATTTTCATTTTAGGGAGTAATTTTTGCATTATGTCAAAGAATATCTTCACAGGCAGTTTTATGAATATCTTCACAGGCAGTTTGATGAATTTCCGTGACGAATCTATCTATTTATTTATTTATTGATTGATTTTAAATTTAACATTTTTTAATTCTTTGAGAATTTTTTATTTAATTTATTATTTTACATGTCGATCCCATGGTACTGCTGTAAGCTCTGTCAGAAACAGGGTCTTGTTAAAAAGTTACCACAAATAACATTATCATCTGTTCTCGGAGCAACTCTGAACAAAGGAGACCTGCCTATCCATACGGGACCACCTGTAATTTCCACCTGCTTAGTCTCTGACCCCACCTCCAGTCCTCTGATGGAGTTCTGGGCCCCTCCCAGAGATCCACCTATCTCTGCAGGTCCACTCTGAGTTCCTGCCAGCAAGAACCTTGACGACCAAAGCAGGGCCTCTGCTAAAGAAAGAGGCCTCAGCTGGAGAGTCCCAGTTTCCAGAGAGATCCCACTATCCTGCAAAAACTTCCCAAGTTTAAGCTCAGCCTTTGTCCTCTTCCCCCAGCCAGTGGCTAGAGCCATTGGCTCGTGGCACCTTCTACTGGATCCTCAGCCCTGACCCCATCCTGATATTAACCCACACACCTATGAACACCTGATTTTCAACAAAACAGCTAAAATTATACAATGGGGCAAAGACAGCATATTCAACAAACGTTGCTGGCACAATTGGATGAGGGTGTGTAGAAGACTGCAGATAGACCCATGTTTGTTGCCATGCACAAAACTCAAGTCCAAATGGATCAAAGACCTCAACATCAATCCAGCCATATTGAACCTCTTAGAAGAGAAAGTAGGAGCTACCCTTGTACAAATTTGTATAGGAGACTGCTTCCTGAACATAACTCCAGGGGCACAGACACTGAGAACAACAATTAATAAATGGGACGTCTTCAAACTTAGAAGTTTCTGTACGGCAAAGGACACAATGGACAAGACCAAACGGCAGCCCACAGACTGGGAAAATATTTTCACCAATCCTATATCTGACAAAGGGCTGATCTCCAAAATATACAAAGAACTCAAGAAACTAGTCAACAAAACACCAAATAACCCTATTAAAAAATGGGGTAGAGAACTGAAGAAAGAATTCTCAATAGAGGAAATCAAAAAGGCTGAAAGACACTTAAGAAAGTGCTCCACATCCTTAGTTATCAGGGAAATGCAAATCAAAACAACTTTGAGATACCATCTTACTCCTACCAGAATGGCTAAAATTAGAAACACCAATGATGACTCATGCTGGAGAGGATGTGGAGAAATGGGAACACTCCTCCACTGCTGGTGGGAGTGCAAACTCAGACAGCCATTTTGGAGTTCAGAATGGCGGTTCTTCAGGAAAATGGGAATTAGTTTACCACAGGACCCGGCAATCCCCCTCTTAGGCATATACTCAAATGATCCACATCCGTGCAACAAAGACATCTGTTCAACTATGATCATAGCAGCACTATTTGAAATAACAAGAACCTGAAAGCAACCCAGATGCCCCTCAAATGAAGAATGGATAAAGAAGATGCGGCACATCTACACAGTGGAATACAACTCTGCAGAAAAAAAATAATGGTATCTTGAAATTCGCAGGCAAGTGGATGGCACTTGAAGAAACCATCATGAATGAGGTAAGCCAGTCACAAAAAGAGGAACATAGTATGTACTCACTTATATATGGAATTTATACCTAGAGAAAAGGATCACCAGCCTATAATTCAAACCACCAGAGGAACTAGGATACAATGTGTATTCTAAGAGATTCATATAAAGTCCCTGTGGGAATGGGGAAGGGACAAGTCCCCCAGAGCACAGGGGAAGTGGGGGGTCAGCGAATGGAGAGAGAAGTAAGAGATAACGAGGGGAAAGAAAGGAAAACATGTGCGACCAGGAAGATTGAGCCTGGTTAGGAATAGAAGAAAGGAAAGAGGGAGAGAGAGAGACAGACAGACAGAGAGAGAGAGAGAGAGAGAGAACATAAAACATAAAAGAGGGAGCCAATATTGATTTAAAGATAAAATTGAACACAAAGGAAGACTGCTGCCAACTAATAATTTGAGCTTCTATGGAAAGGCTACCATAAATGCCCTTCCCGGAGAGTGAGATCAACAACTAACTTATCCATGGAGCTCTCAACAAATGCCTGTTGGAAACAGGAGCAAACACCCATACATAAACACTGAGTCGAACTAGAACCCAGATGCAGATGGAGAGGACAAGACCAGGCAGCAGAAACACACAGAGACAGCTCACCTGAACAAGGAGGAGCTAACAGGACACCAGACTGATAGCTGGGAAGCCAGCATGGGACTGACTCAGGCCCCCCTGAATATGGGTCTCAGCCAGAAGGACTGAGCAGTCTATTGGACCTCAGACAGTTGAGCCAGATGTATCCCTGGTGCACAAAAGGACCTTGGGAACACATCCCCCATGGAGGGATAACTGCCTTAACCTAGAGACACGAGAGAAGCCCTAGTCCCTACTTTACATGACCTGTCTGATCTACATGACCCCAACTGGATGGCATTCCCCTACATATGGAATTGGGTTGGGGTGATGGGAGGGGAGGGTGTTTAGGATGCATGTGAGAGGGCAGAGAGTGTAAAAGGGAGGGAGGGAGGAAGGTAAGGATGGAGGGACAGAGGCAGGGAATGAGAGGGAACTGGGATCGACATGTAAAATAATAAATTAAATAAAAAAATGCTTTGACTCCAAAATTTAAGTTCAAGGACAAGTTACTGGGGAAAAGGATTTCTTTTTTTGTTTCCACAGAAACGAAAAGCTGTGGATTCCTTCCAGACTATTGTGGTTTGATCAAGCCAGACTGCCTGAAACAGAGTACCAGGTGATCCTACATTCAAAACAGCTGGACAAATGCAGCCTTACAGACTACAGGTCGGATTACTGCATCTTCTTAAAATCTCCCATGACAGCACCCCTTACCAGCAGGAGGTAGTTTGGAAAGAACGACGCCCAAATTCCCAAATATTGTCTATATATGTTTGTTTTCATTTAAATGGACTTGGTTATATAAAATAAATAAACAAAAAATAACATTATCATCTATAATGCTGACTATATAGTAGTATTTATAAGATAACATGGATTACTTATTTTAATTGATTCGAGAAAAATACAAAACCAAGTATCAGCATATGATTTTCAAAATGAGTTGGATATTGGATAATTACTTAATTTACTTAATGCTACATGTCCAGTAAAAAATAGCACTTAAAATTCCAGGGTTTACATTCATTCTGCAATGGCCCTTTGAAACTGAAGTTTCAATCTGTGCCAAATGTGTTTTTTTTTTCCACTATTGCACTCACTTATTGAGACCACCATAGCATATTTTCCTGATGCTAGTAGCTTAAAATAGTAGACATTTTCTATTTCATAATTTTGGATGGCAGAAGTCTGGAATCAACAACTTAGGGAGGACATGCCTCTTTTGCAGTCTCTAGGGAAGGATTTTTACTACCTTTTTGCTTCTGGTGCTATGGACAATTATCTTAATTAAATACAGACTTATGAATATATAGGGCTGGGCAGAAGTTTCACTGGGTAAGAGCCTTGATGTGAGAACAGGGGGATCTGAGTTTAAATCCCAAGCACCCACATAAAAATCTGGCACAGCTGTAGTTGCTCACAATCCCAGGATTAGAGAGCAGAAATAGGCAGTTGCAGAGGTTTGGTGAAGAGCTAGACAAACTAAATTCTCAAGCTTCAGGTTAAGTAAGAGTGTCTGTCCCAAAAAATAGGGCAGAGTGCAATAGGAGAAGGCTCCTGAATTTCTGCTCTTGCCACCACATGTGCACATACAGACATATACTACACACACACATGTACTCACACATGCACGCTTGCATGCACCAGATACACATATATTCCCCCATAAACATGTGCACAGAAAAAAAATGGAAAACACAATGACACTTATTATGCAGTTCTGGCTGTCTGGGAACTCACTGTGTAGACCAGGCTGGTCTCAAATTCACAGAGATCTGCTTGCCTCTGACTCCCATGTGCTAAGATAAAAGGCATGCACCACTGAGCCTGGCTTAAATACTGTATTTATTATAAAAACAAACTTCTTTTATATTTTTTATGTCCAAAAGTTATATAAAATCATTTATGAAATAGCTGAAATAGATTATTTATCCTAATATGTCTACATCAACAAAATACTACTATCTCCATGTTACAGATGACATTACAGACAGGATTAGACACAAAGAGGATGTAGTAGTGACTAAGCTGTGGTTACTGAAGGTGACCTAGCCAGCAAATATGAAGTTCGAATTTGAGTCTGGGAATGTGAAGCACTTGAAGTCTATATTCACTTACCTCTCATGATGCTCCTAACAAGAAACAAAGAAAGACAGGCAGGCAGGCATGCAGGAAGGAAGGAAGAGAAAGAAGGTGTACATGGCACACAAAATTGTGAAATGAAATAAAGTGAGTTACACATGACTATTGGAATCTGAAAGGAGGCTGTGCTGCTTAGGAAAATTAATCATGGAGTGTACCAAAGACTGAACTAAGGTTGAGTCTGATTTAACAATACCTATCTCAGTAGGAATTCTGGGGATCTTTTGATATTTCCACTAGATTCCATGGCTTACCTTTTTGTGTGTGCAAAACTTATAAATGAAAACTGAATACTGAATAGGAGATAACATCAAGAAAGTAAAAAAAGCACACACACCTCAAAATGTTTCCAAAAAGCAGAGGAAAGGGCTAATTCCCCTTAAAGAGGATGGGAAGGCTAACAACTGGGGTGGAGCTATGGAGTACTTTACATCTATCCATTGTAATTTCTAATTTCCATGATCAAAACTATGTATGGAAGATGAAATAAAGGCAATTGTGAGAAGAGTGGTCCCTTTCCTGCTTTCTATAGAAACATCCCAGGCAGAGGAACCCAAGTTAGTGTGTCTGGAATAAAAGCTTGCCAAGCTCACTAGGAGAGTAACTGAGAAATCCATCCTAAGACCCATACCAGCAACTTAAGAAATAACTATGTGGGGTTTTCTTCCAAGACATACAGTATCATATGATATATAGTGTCATATGAATCTTAAATTTAGACATTCACACACCTAACTCAGATTTACCTTTGGGTAATATTTTTCTGTTAACTGTTCGAAGTCATCAGTGCAAGGACAGTTCATCCAGTGATACCTACCCTCTGTTGAAAGCCTAGGATGGTTGAGGGTAATTTATATCCTTTTAAGGAAAGGACTTTGCAGATAAATATAGAAAATAGTCATGAACTGATCCAAATATCACTTCTATTTTCACCTTTACTACTATTTAACAAAGCAAGCCTCAGGCATCTCAGGGAACTATAAATCATATTTAGTCATGATAAATGGGGGTAATATCCCCAAATATTGTCTCATATTTATTGTTCATTGGCCATTCCTCTGTGTAACAGTTATGATCTGGGAAGCAAAACATCTTAATATTATGTACATTTGTAAGTCATTTTCTGCAGACTTCTAGTGTGCAGTTCATGATCTGATCCAAAAATGGGAAATATGTAGCAATGTGAAATTCTACACTGACTAGCCTTGGAATAAATGCAAGTATTGAATTGCTGAAAGACTCCATGTTGCAAATAGGGAAATAATAAATATTAAACAAGTTCATTCCATTTTTTTTTTAGTTATTTTAAAGGGAAACTTGGAAAGAGGAATTCATGCTACCTCATATCAGATTTGTCTATAAACTTTAATATAATATGGTTAAGATGATATAGTGGCTTCTACAGAGGGGAAGATTTATAACATATACAAACAAATCTGTTTGCATAATATTTCATAATTCCTGAGAAATTCATGCATTACTAAAAGTTTTCATTATGAACTCCAAATGATTTTTATATTTGATTTTAAACATGACATATTTTATTTTGTGTAAAAATTTAAAGTTATCTTATATAGTTAACTGTGACCTAATGAAAAGTAAAATTATGTTAATCTTAATATTAAAACAAATACCTTTTAACTAAGTGTGGCTTTCTGGTTAGAATTTTTCTTTTATTTGAGCATTAGTAACTTTTTTATATATAATGTCACTATCTAATGCCTATTATTGAAATACTATCCTAAGAATTCTGTAATAATCAGGCATTTACTTATTAAAAGTACATTTATACAGAAGCTGATTCTTTCTTTCTTTCTTTTTTTTCTTTTTTTTTGGGTTACCATACTATTCTATTCTTTTTTTTATTTATAATTTTTTTTATTTTATTTTATATAACAAAGTCCAATTAAATGAAAACAAACATTTATACACAATATTTGGGAATTTGGGCGTTGTTCTTTCCAAACTACTTCCTGCTGGTAAGGGGCACTTTCTTGGGGGATTCGAAGAAGATTCAGATATCCTAGCTGTAGTCTGTAGGGCTGTTTTGTCCAGCTGTTTTGAATGTAGGATCAGCTTGTACTCTGTTTCAGGCGGTCTGGTGTGATCAAACCACATTAGTCTGGAAGGAATCCACATCTTTTCATTTTCTGTGGAAACAAAAATAGAAATCCTTTTCCCCAGTAACTTGTTCTTCAAGTTAAATTTTGGAGTCAAAGCATTTTTTTTTTTAATTTATTATTTTTATATGTCGATCCCAGTTCCCTCTCCCTCCCTCCCTCCCTTCCCTTCAGCCCTCTCTCCCTCTCCCTTTTACCATCTCTGCCCTCTCACATGCACTCTAAACACCCTCCCCTCCCATCACCCCACCCCAATTCCATATGTAGGGGAATGCCATCCAGTTGGGATCATGTAGATGTGACAGGTCCTGTGAAGTAGGGACTAGGGCTTCTCTCCTGTCTCTAGATTAAGGCAGTTATCCCTCCATGGGGGATATGTTTGCAAAGTCCTTTTGTGCACCAGGGATACATCCTGGCTCCACTGTCTGAGGTCTCTTAGACTGCTCAGACCTTCTGGCTGAGACCCATATTCAGGGGGGCCTGAGTCAGTCCCATGCTGGCTTCCCAGCTATCAGTCTAGTGGCCCTTAGCTCCTCCTTGTTCAGGTAAGCTGTCTCTATGTGCAGAAGTTGATTCTTTGAAGTCCTATTTCCCAAAGGCCAAATGACAAAAAGTATTTTAATGAGTAGCTATTATATTACTTTTAAGTAGTACGTTCTTAGCTAGTTAATATGTGAAAATTTTAATATTTTGTTTAGGAGCCAAATAAAAAGCCCTATAAATATATAAATGGAGATTACTCATGTACATCAGTCTGTGTTTGACTCTGGTGAAATCATTTGCATGTGACCAGATAGCTATTGTTAAACACTTTCTAAGTTCCTTTAGGACATTAAGAATAAAGACATAGACTAAGCTTTACTTTCCTTTTTTTTTCAGTTTATCATTTTTCATGTAGATTAATATCATTTTGTAGTCAGACACTTGTGACAATATTTTATGAAGTTGAAAGGCAGTAATTTGGGTGTGTCTTTCAAAATGACATTTGAGGGTTTGTGTGTGTGAATGTGTGTGTGTGTTTGTATGTGTGTGTGTGTGTGTGTGTGTGTGTGTGTGTGAGTGTGTTCCATACATCCCTACACTCAAGTCCCTAAAAGACTGCAGTTATGACTTGGGGGTTTTTCAAGCATCAATAATATGTGAATTTTTGCACATTCAGAATCTTGGTAGCTTAATATAACAAGTTATTCTTCTGCTCAACTAATATTCTATTTTCTATGTTTGAAGAATAAAAATACAAATTCTTCTCAAAAGCATAGCTAGATATGAACCATCTAAATAACTGCCTTGCTGAGCTACTCACCAGCAAGGCTTTTGTGTTTGCTCTTACCTTCATTTTAAAAAAATCATGGTATAGTTTACAACTGAAAAATATGTACTTTAAGCTGAGTACGACTATTTGGTCATTTTCTTTTAGGAAACTTACATGAACTTCTGTAGAAATAGTAGAAGACAAGATTTCTAAAGGGAGGTTGCATTTCTTACTTCAGAACTGAAATATATATTTCTATAGTCCAATTCTTCCTTGAACTATGCAGACATACTTTGATTCGTCTTACAATTCGTAGTTTTGAATTATTTTTTTTAAAACGCATTAAGCACAGTTATTTTAAAGTTTCAATCAACTAGTTCCCTTTTGAATGTGTTCTTACTACATATTGTTCATCTGAAATGTTTTCATTCAATTGGCCCTGACTTTTGCCATGAGTGTTCATGCTTGTTGAATACTGAATACTCTATATTTCATCGAGTAGAGATTTTTTTTTATTTTATATACCCAAGTCCATTTAAATGAAAACAAACATATATTGACAATATTTGGGATTTTGGGCGTTGTTCTTTCCAAACTACTTCTTGCTGGTAAGGGGCGCTGTCATGGGTGATTCGAAGAAGATTTAGAAATCCTGGCTGTAGTCTGTAAGGCTGCTTTGTCCAGCTGTTTTGAATGTAGGATCACCTGGTACCCTGTTTCAGGCAGTCTGGCTTGATCAAACCACATTAGTCTGGAAGGAATCCACAGCTTTTCATTTTCTGTGGAAACAAAAATAGGAATCCTTTTCCCCAGTAACTTGTCCTTGAACTTAAATTTTCGAGTCAAAGCATTTTTTTAAATTTAATTTATTATTTTTATATGTCGATCCCAGTTCCCTCTCCCTCCCTCTCTCCCTCTCTCTTATCCTCCCATCCTCCCTCCTTCCTTCCCTTTTACCCTCTCTGCCCTCTCACATGCACTCTAACCACCCTCCCCTCCCATCCCCCCACCCCAATTCCATATGTAGGGGAATGCCATCCAGTTGGAGTCATGTAGATCAGACAGGTCATGTGAAGTAGGGACTAGGACTTCTCTCCAGTCTCTAGATTAAGGCAGTTATCCCCCCATGGGGGATGTGTTCGCAAAGTCCTTTTGTGCACCAGGGATACATCCTGGCTCCACTGTCTGAGGTCCAATAGACTGCTCAGTCCTTCTGGCTGAGACCCATATTCAGGGGGGCCTGAGTCAGTCCCATGCTGGCTTCCCAGCTATCAGTCTGGTGGCCTGTTAGCTCCTCCTTGTTCAGGTGAACTGTCTCTGTGTGTTTCTGCTGCCTGGTCTTGTCCTCCCCATCTGCATCTGGGTTCTAGTTCGACTCAGTGTTTATGTATGAGTGTTTGCTCCTGTTTCCAACAGGCATTTGTTGAGGGCTCCATCATCCAGTAGAGATTAATGTATCTCTGGTAATACAGTCTAGCATTTAGTCCATTTGAATTCATCTGGTCATTTTCCATTGTGAACCCATTGAATTGTCTTTGGACTTGATTTATCTTACTCATTAATTGAAAAATTACAATTTTGTTATTGATGCCTAGCCATGGCATGACTTAATGCTGTTTATGATTCCATAAGACGAAAATGTTAATTTTAGGTAGATAAGCCAGTGTCATTATGTGTACTCATTTATAGAACATTATTTAGAAAAAAAATTGATTTTTTACTTCGATTGTTGTATGGATATAGTCATTCAGGATGTAAGACAAAGTTCCCAATATTTTTGCTATATGTTGCCATGTTGTCCAAGGCTATCAGCTCAGCTTCTGAAAGTTCATCCTTGTCTTCTGCTATTTTCAAAGAAAACAAAACAAAACAAACAAAAACTAAAAGCAAAAAAAAAAAAATGTATTTCTCCCATTTCCTTTCCCATCTGAGCTTTTCACCAGGAATATAAGAAAAAAAATCCAGTTTCATTTAACGTTCACTATGTCAGATCAATCAGAAATAATTTCTGTTTCTGACTGTTAACTGTGCCATATAACAGAAACCAATCACAGAAACATTCATACTCAAAGCCCCTGCATCCCAGCCAGTCACTTCTGAGAATCATTTTAGGATCTTCCCTGCTAGTCTTGGTGGATGTTGTGGATAGAAAGGGTTAGGCAACAAAACTAGAGCTTTCAAGCTCTTCATTGGCTTACTAATACATTCATTTTGATATATGTATCTCCTTCTTTATGTTAGGTAAGTTTTCTTCTGTGATTTTTAAAAAATAATTTCTCAGCATTTGACCTGGGCTTCTTCTTTCTCATTGTTCATAGGTTTAGTCTTTCCTTAGTGTACTAAATTTCCTAGAGCTTTGTTTCTGCAACTTTTTTGGATTTAATATTGTCTTTGCCCAAGTTATCCATTATTTCTATCTTATCTTCAATGTGTGAGAGTCCCTCTTCCATGTCTTGTATTCTGTTGATGAAGCTTGTTTCTAAGGTTCATTCTTGAGACTTTACATTTCCATTTCATTTTTTCCCTCGTGTGGGCTTTCCTTATTGATTGTATTTTCACTTTCAAGTCTTGAAACCTTTTATTCATTTTATTTCACTATTTGTGTTTTCATAAATTTCTTTTATTTATTTATTTCCTTTTAAGGGCCTCTCATGTCCATAAAAGCTGTTTTGAAGTCCTTGTCTTGTGCTTCACTATGTTATTATTCTTAGGAACTACTATAGAGGGTTGCTTGGGCTAGAGTGGAGACATGTTTTCCATACTTTTATTGATTTTTATTTCTTACAATGTATTCTAACCATCTGACATGGCTATGGTTATATTTGTAGGTGCTGATATCTGGTCTTGCCTTTGTTGGATGGGTGTTTCATCCTTGGTTTCTGTTGTCTTCTCTGATTCTTAAGAGATTATAGTGGGTTGTGGGTTGTCTGGTAGGAATGCATATGTGGTCCAACCAGGTGTGGCTACTTGGATTTTTGGTAGAATGCTTTTCTAATATTGGTAACTGACAGTTATAATGGTAAGCTAGAAATGGTCGTGACTCAGGGAATACTCAGATTGGAGGAAAGCAGACTGTGCTTAATCCACTAGCGCTGATGTTTCCTACCTGCTTCCCTAGCCTGAATGGTCTGCATGTTCCCACAGAACCTTTTTGCTATTCTTAACTCCTAGAATGCTTCAGTATTGAATAACATCAATGAAATAAACACAATTTTATATACTTAACCTCTTTGGGAATTATAGTACACTGTACTGAAAACAAACTGGAAAGGTCATTGAATCTGTTTTTTGTTCTGTTTAGTTTTTAAGTCTTGTTTTCCTGTGAAGGAAAGCACAGTCAAGTACCATGAAGGCTTAGAAAGCCCTAATGCACCTGACAAAGCACCTGGTCAAAAAACATTTTTGAGTATATAAGGAAGTATGTAATTAAGTGGGTGTTCAATAATGAACACTTTGTTCAAATTTACAGTTGTTATTGTTCATCCATCAGTAGTTTTGTCATATTCTTGTAACTCAAATACTCAGAAAAGTTAATTTTCTGAATTTTTTCAGGCATTTCATTCAAATAATTCCACTAACCAGAATGAGTTCATCATTATACGATGATAGTTACAAGTGGTTCTAGTTTCTCATTACTAAATATACGTATCCTAAATAGCCATGACTACTTTGCATGACCTAGTTTTATTTCATTCTTGTGTTAGTCCATTATATTATTTTGAAATTAAATGGTGCTTCTGAATTCTGAATAACTCAAGTAGATAAAGCTGTAAACTTTGATTGCTTGCCCTCTTGACACGTGGAACCTGATGCTTTGGAGATTCTTTGCATTTACTTATATACATGTAAAATAAACAATATTGAAATTCTATCTATATGGACTAATACAAAATATATGCCTTGAAGGAGAGTATTGAAAACTGTCAAGACTAAGCTCTACAATAGTAGAATTTCAAACCTATATAACACCTTTCCCTCTCCACTGTCCAAAATTGATAGTACTGATATTACCATTTACATTTTCATGATCTATACCCATTACCAAATTATTGTATTCAAAGTTATTCACATTTTCAGCTTTAATATAAAAGGGACTTATTTATTACCATTACAGCATTAAAGAACTCCACATTTGACTACATACTTATTGTTATCAGTGGGTTTTATGCCCTCAGATGTTTTCATCTTGATCAATATAATTTCAGTTCAACCAGCAGAGCTCTCTTGTGTTATTAGTGTAAGGCAGATGCAGACATGATGAGTTTATATTTGTCTACAACAGGCTTTAAGTCTCCATTTCTAAAGGGTAACATTCTGGAGGCTGTTACTGTTGTTTGGGATTTCTTTGTCTTACCACTTTATGTGTAATCAGCTTTGTTCTACCAGCCTTTAATTCCTAAGTGGCAGCAGGAGATGTTTGCATGTGTGTACACCAAAGACTCCCATGTAGTTTCAGTCCTCAGAATCAACATACTATGCATTGCAATTGGGTGATCATCATGCTGGGTTTGAGGTATGCCATCCAAGGGGTGGTTGGGCCACAGTCTTTTCCTTTTCTATTCTCTTGCTGGTTTGAGAAATATGTACTTTGATATATATTCCTCTTGTGATGTGCTGCCCTTACCAGAAGTTCCTAAGAGAGAGGCATCATGAATTTGATTGTGAGCTGTTATAGCCATAAGCCAAAATGTAGCTTTCTTCCTTTCATAAGTAGCTATATTCTGTATTTTGGTATGGTAATGTGAAGCTGACTAATATGGAAATCAATTTATAATCTTATAGGAGACAAGTTGCCTTTCTCATTATTCTTTCAACATTTTCCCTCTGAGCACAGTTGGAGTATAGCATTTTCAGTGAGGAAATCTCCGTGCTCAACTTATTTGGGGCTATTTAGATTTGAGGGAACTTATTGTTTACCTTTTTCTCCAGATTCAGAGTTGGATGTTCCTGTATATGTAAATAAACACATGTTTCCATTTTTCTTTCTCTGTCTCTCGGATTCTCATAATGTACTTCTTCAATTGACCACGTTTCATGAAATGTATGAGCTTCCTTTAGTCCCCTCCTCTTTCCTCTCCTACCCTCCCCTTCCCTTCCCTTTCAAAGCCCTTCACGCTCCTCCTCTCTCCTTAGTACCTTTCCTTTCTATTGTCTCTTCCCCTTCCCTTTCTCTTTTTTTATTTAATTAGATAATTTCAAATCTCTCTGAACCTAAATATCCACTTAAAATATTTGTTTCTTTAAGGTTTCTTTTGCAATTTCTTTTGACATTTTATTTCTGAAGTCTTCTTCAGTTCCAGATTTCCTTCCTAGCTTTTTTCCCTTCCACATGCCTACGTTTTGTTTCTGTATATTTGTTAAACCTCTGGTAGTTTTTCTGTGTTCTCTGTATGGATTTATTTATGCTATATTTTACTATCTCTGTTTTCTAATATTTCACTGAGGTGCTTTAGAATGTGTTGTTAAATTCTCTGCCAGTCATACACCTGTTTCTCTGGAGTCAGCTATGAGAGTTTTGTTTACTTCCTTTGGTAATTTCATGTTTGCTTCATTAATCAGTTTGTTTCTGTTATCACCTTTGAAGAAATAGGTACTGTCTTCATCACTTACTCACTGGTTTTGACAGATAAAGACTGTCACTTGAGACTTGTTTTTCTGTCAGCTTTAGCATCTGTATCTGAACATTTTGACTAGTGTCTGAGCTGTGGCCCATAGTCAGCACCCCACCTCCCAGATCTTGGCCTGGCAGTACCCTTGCCCCCCAACTGAGGCACTTGCTCAGTCTCAGCATCGGCCATCAAATGCTCTTTTCACCTAAGTTGTTCTATTTGCCAGTAAAGACTAGGGAATCAGATGTTGTGGTGATAACCTGCTAGATCAGAGAAGCCAAGAAGAAAACCACTGACCTTCCTTTTCAGCTGAAGACTCAGCAAGAGAGAGCCTCTCCACAGCATCCCAAACAAACAAACAAACAAACAAACAAACAAACAAAAAGACTAAGAAATCTCTAAGTCCCTCCCCACCACTTTCTATACATCTTTCTATCTGTCTCCCTGGATCATCCATACTCTCGATGGCTAATCCTTGTCAACTAGTCACTGGCTCTGCCCCCTGATCCAAGGTTACTTTTATTAACACACTCTGGGCCTTTCACAGTGAGGTTTAAATATTCCACAACAGTTACTCCATATAGAGGCTCTGGTTTTCACTCAGAACAACCTTCTCTCTTAGTCTAGGATGGATGAGAATAGCTCCTATTAATTTTCTCTAGGACAGTTTCCCAAAGTTGTCAAGCTTCTGCTTCTTCCAACACATGATCAGAGTAGAGTTAAAGGTGAAGACTTACAGCCGTGACTGTTAGCTCTGCAGAACATCACTTGGGCTATTCCTGACTATCTACAGAACCAATCTAAAAAAAAAAGTGGATAGGGTGACATAAGCATGCACTAATAGCATCAGTAGTCCTTAGTTAGCTCTCCAATGGGGTTTGGAGTAGATTTCTTGGCATGGTCTTAGGAGAATCTATGGATACTCAGAGTTATCTTCAAATTGCTACTCACCAACTTACCTCCTTTCTGTATCAATCACTAGATAATTCAGCTCTTTATCTTCTCAGATTTGGATTCCTGAGACAAAATCTGGATGTTACAGTATATGTTACATCCTCCATGGATGAGGAAGCCTGGTATTTATTTCACTTTTTTCTTGTGGAAGAAATCATAGTCCAGGATTTCTGACTCTGATAATCAAACTCTGCTGCCCTGAGGGAAAGATTATGTATAAAGAGTGAGAGAGTAAATTTTCTGATTTTATACTCCCCAATGAAACTGTTCCTGGAGTAGTTTCTACACACAGTGCTCAAGCTTCAGGCAGACTTTAGAGTGTGCAGAAAAGTGTTATTCTTTGTCAGTGCTTGTCGGTAGAAGTGTTTTGTGGGAGACCAGGATGTGGAGACTCCCATTCCACCACATTTTCTTCATGCTGACTTTTGTTTTGTATTGTTTTGTTTTCAGACAGGATCTCACTATACAGCTATGGTGGGAATAGAACTCTATATGGTTCAGGCTAGCCTCTAGCTTGCAGTCTTGTCCTGCCTCTGCCTCCATAGTGGTGGGGTTATAGGCAAGAATTACCATGTTAGAGATTCCTTATCTTGAATTTTGATATCATATACTGATGAAAATTTGCTGGAAAATGCCTGAAAAGGAACCTTTACAAATTTTAATATTTAAATCTTATGACACAGTGTTATGGTCATGTAATCTCTCAAGACTCTTCCAAACTATTTCATTTAAATCTCTTTCTATCTTCACTTTCCATGTGACTTCCTACTTCATAACTGTGAGATTTTCTACTTTTGGTCAATTCTTTTTCTATATTTCTTCATGTCACTGCTAATCACGGTCATTAAAATCCCAATTTAAAATACAATTGTGACATAAAGTTATTTTTTTCTTTTTTGTACAAACATTTAATTTCCATTCTTTGAAAAAATTTCATACAACATATATATAATTTTGACATTATAACACAATTATATTATTTTCCTTTCCTTCCTCTAACCCATCCCATGAACCCCTCTTTGTTCTCTTTTAAATTAATCACCTCTTTTTCTATTAATTGTTATTACCTGAATAAATTTTTGTGAATATAAATATATATTCCTAAATTAACCTTTTCAGTCTGTGTCATGTTATTTTTATATGTGTTTTCAGGCCGATCAATTGATATTGGATAACTAATTAGTGTGCTCTTCACTGGGAAAGACACTTTCTTCCACTCTCAGTACTCCTTAGCTAAAGGTCATTCTTTGTATCAGGTTGAGGCCTCAGGCAGTATAATCAGTATTTATCCCTAGTGCATGAATAAGCTTTGGGATCCCATTTCCTATTCAGGGGTACTCTTTCAGACTAGATACATGGGGGAGGGCCCAGCTCATGCCCCAAATGATTCCGCAGACTTTGATGATCCCCCATGGAAGGCCTTATCCTACCTAGAAAGTGGATGGGGGTGGGGGAGTAGGAAGGGGGTTGGTAGGGTGAATGGGAGCATGGGAGGGAGAGGGGACTGGTATAGTATGTAAAATAATATTTTTTTTTTAATTGTAAGGAGTAAGGTTTTTTTCTGCCCGCCACCGGGACTTGTCCCGCCACGCCAGCCCCAAATAATGCACTGAGACTCTGTATTTGATATAATGCTGTTGGTCAGGTACTAGTTTCTTATCGGCTAGCTCTGTCTTAATTTTTAACCCATTTCTATGTATTTCCACGTGGTCTTTCAGGCGTCTCGTCTCCCCAGTCTCTAAAAAACAAAACAAAACAAAACAACAAAACAAAAAACAAAAAACGCACGGCTTTTAAGAAAAAGCACTGCTAACAATTTATTGGTGTGTACGAGAGCTAGCAATGGCAATGACCACATCTCCAAGCCAGCAGCATGCTGCTGAATGGCAGCGCAGACCAAGGTGGTGAGCATAGCTCTCACTGCTGGCAGTAAAGTTACCCACAGCCATCTTTGATAAACTGTGGCAGAAACAACTATGACTTTCATTTTAGCAATGTTGTTGTTTACCAGATAAAAGACTCATGGCCAGAAAAAGATAAAAATTTACAGTAAAGACAGATTCATATTAAGAAAAACCTCTAAAGATTTACAGTATGTTTTAAAATATATGTAGACATGGGAGAAAAAAAAAGAATAAAATGGTTTAAAAAGACAAAGAGGAGCTGGGTGTGGTGGCATATACCTTTAATCCCAGCACTCGAGAGACAGAGGCAAGCAGATCTCTTGTGATTTCAAAGTAAACCTGATTTTGAGTGAATTCCAGGATGGATAAAAGTTACACAGAGAAACCCTGTCTCAAAAAATGAAAAAATAAAAAGTATAAGAAAGAGAGTAATAATATAGCCACACAAAGATGGAAAACTCAGAGAGAATCTGTATATTGTACGGCGTTACATTGTCTTTGTATTGTTTGACTGCTGAGGAAACAACAACTGTTAAAAACAAATGCTGCTGGATCAATTCAATTTATATATTTTAAATATGCTTTGACTCCAAAATTTAACTCTTAGTTCAAGTTATTGGGGAAAAGGATTTCTATTTTTGTTTCCACAGAAAATCAAAAGCTGTGGATTCCTTCCAGACTAATGTGGTTTGATCAAGCCAGACCCCCCTGAAACAGCATTCCTGGTGATCCAACATTCAAAACAGCTTGAACAAAGCAGCCTTGCAGACTACAGCCAGGATTTCTGCGTTTTCTTAGGATCCCCATGACAGCGCCCCCTAACAACAGCATGAAGTAGTTTGGAAAGATTGACGCCTAAATTCCCAAATATTGTTTATAAATGTTTGTTTTCATTTAAATGGGGTTGGTTATAAATGGTTAATGATCACAACAAATATTTTTAAAGGTAAAAAGGGAAATATGGTATAGATATAATTACTTTGTTTTGGAATGGATTTTCATTTATGATACAATTTAAGGTCAATTTTGTGATATGTATATTTCTCCTCTTCTTTAGGTATTGTGTTTATATAGCTCAGTTAGAAATGTAATATATAATTTAGTGCAGATTATAGTTACCTATAATAGTCAAAACTTATAGTTAGATGAGTTAGTATTTCTAGATATGTAGAGATGTATTTGAGATGAATAGGCATTCTTCAAACCTTTCAAAGACGTACAGAATATGGCATTTAAAATGGTTTGTGGTTTTTCTTGACAGCGAGACATAAATGCTCCTGGCAACAACACCTGCGTCAAAAGGGAAGATGGACATTGAAGAAACTCGTTATGGAGTTTACTTTCAATATAGCAAGACTAACCATTTGGACAACATACTGCTCCTGTCTGGACTGTTTGACTTTATGCTGTATAAACTGGACATGCAGAACTCACAGAAGAGTGACTGCTGATTCAAGATGGACATTGCTACAGCGTTCTTGCTTCATGAAAGAGTCTGCCAGACAGTCTGCAGGACACAGAGAAAAATGACTGACAAACTGCCAATACAAGAAGACATTTTATAGTTTCCTGCTTTGCTGAAGAGTCTTCCAGACATACTATGGCCTATGGGCTGAAGATGGAAGATTGCAGAAGAACTTCAGGTGACTGACAAGGCAAGATGTCTCTGTCATTTTTAGAGTTTATATATTATCCTTTTGTGGTCTTTGATGGAGTTGAAGACAGATAGTTATGCTTATAGTTTTCCTTAGTATTAAAGATAAGTTACTTAGACTTTAGACACACAAAGATAGGATAGATGATGGAATATTTTCTTCAAATCTTGCTAAATGTTAATGGACTAAATATTGTTAACTGTGATTCTTATTTGATAACTGTTGTGTTATATATTTTGCTATGTTAAGGTTAAACCCCTTCTTTTTATTTAGACAGAAAAGAGGAGATGATGGGAGATGTCATTCTGTATATATGTTTCTCATACTGGTTAATGAATAAAGCACTGTTGACCAATAGGAAAGCAAGAGAGGAGGGACTAGGAGATAAGAAGGAAAGAGGAAGGAGTAAGGAGAAGTCAAGATGGAGAGCCTGGAGAGAGCTGGATGCCAGCCGTCTCTCCGAGGGTAAGAGGAGACAACGTGGAAATACTAGATTAATAGAAATGGGTTGATACTTAAGACAGAGCTAGACGATAAGAAACAAGTAACGAGCCTGGCCAACAGCATTATATCAAATATAGAGTCTCTGTGCATTAATTGGGGCTGGCGTGGTGGCTGGACAAGACTGGCGGCAGGCAGAAAAACTTTACTCCTTACATTTTATATAAGTAAAATTAATTTAAAATAACAAACAAAATCATAGAGTCCTATACCAACCTGTTGTTTTTGGTCACCAACCAGTTTCTTTTTTTTTTTTTTTCTTTTCTTTTCTTTTCTTTTCTTTTTTTTCCTTTCTATAACTTAACCTGTTCCTCTTTATCTACCTTTACCTCAGGGCTTTTTACTTTTGTTACTTTCTGCATATATTAATTTCACTGTTTATCCTGTCTGTCAGCTGCCTTGCATCTTGCCCTGTGTGTGTCCCTTTCTTTTTCCCTCATTCCCTTCTCCTTCTACCTCCTTCTCACTCTTTTTGGGCCTAGATTTCTTTTATAGTCATTCTTTTTGCCTGCCAGCTCTGCTTATCCCTGTCCTGCGTAACTATTGGCCATTCAGCTTTTTATTAGACCAATCAGGTACCTTAGGCAGGCAAGGTGAAACAAATGCACCACATCTTTACATAATTAAACATATATCCTTATGTAATTAAACAAATGCAGGAAGCATAAACAAATGTGACACGTTTTTACACAGTTGTTGCAAGCAGTTTCTTCCCTGTCAGTCTGGTCCCACCACCACACCAGCCCCAAATAACACACAGAGACGGTTTATTAGATATAATGCTGTTGGCCTGCTACTAGCATTTCTTATGGGCTAGCTCTGTCTTAAATTAAGTCATTTCTATAAATCTAAGTATTTCTACATGGTATTAGCTTATGGAAAGAGGGCCTGACATTCTTCTCTCTGGGTCTTACATTTTGAATCTCCTTCCTACTACTTCTGGATCCTCCTTGTCTCCTATTCCTGCCTATCTTACTTTCCTATTGGTCAACAGTGCTTTATTCATTAACCAATAAAAGAAACATATTTACAGAATGACATCTCCCATCACACAGTTAAAAGAATAGTCCACAGCATAAACAAATGTAAAACACCTCTACAAAGTTAAAATAATGGTCCACAGCATAAACAAATGTAACACATCTGTACATAGTTAAAGGAATTTTCACAACTGAACACAATTTGTGTTGTTGTCCAATTAGTCCTGAACATTTAGTTTGCATCTGTAGTAGTTGATATGTTTAGCATTACTCCATTGAAGAGAGGATTTTTTTCCACCTGCTTAGAAGCTGTCAATTGCAATGAACTGCTTGGCTAGGTGTGGAACTTTGTGCTCATTTCCCCTCCCCCATGCTAGGATTTTTGTCTGGTTTAAGCTTCAGCACTGACAGTTCTCCCAGACAACATAGGTTTTATTCCCAGTACCCACATAGCAGTTCCAGGAGTTCCAATATCCTTTTCTAACTTCTACAGGTACCATATGCACATGTTACACAGATATATATATATGGGCAAAATACTTATACAAATAAAATACATTTTAAAAATTTAACCCAAAATAAGTTAGTCCTTTGCATTTTAATTTTTGTCTATATTTTTAGTATAATTTGGGAAATATAAATTTTTGAAATTTTCTCTAAGTGGCATTAACAGATATTTTTATAATTTTTTAGTAGTATGAACATAATTATTCTACTATGAATTTGTTTCATTTATTCTTTTGGAATATAAGAGGGTAATCTCCTGATACTGTGTTTTCTAGGATAGAGACAATTAAGAGCCTATAATCATTCAGGACATGTGAACATTCATTATGCTGTCCCCAAATGAGAAAGATATATGGCCTTGTGCCTAGTACTTAGGAGAAAAGATGTGGGGAAATAGTTTGTCAGTGATAATGTAGAAAGCAAGCCATGGTTTAACAGGCGTGTGGAAGGCAGGCCAAACAAAAGTCTTCAGGGTACAGTCAAATATGTGCACAGTCCCTTGGGTTGTATTCTGATTTCCACCTGCTAGTGAGGAACTATTGTAAGTGAAGTGTGTGACACAACATATTGAATTTGTGCTATTAATGGTAAAAAATATATTGTAAGATTTATGAATCAGAATTCTATGCTACATCATATTTATACCAATTTTGAATGTATGCAAATGCTTAATTGAAGTATACTTATAATTTCTTAAATCTACACTTCTCATTCTTTTAATTTTTTTCTTCTCCCCAATTACTTTCATGTATAATGCTTTAGAGATTGTCTCTAAAACTAATACCTTAAATTATATTTGAGTTGAGTATTTTGTATCTTTTTGGGAGGATATAGATAAACATAGATTCATTCTAGGCAGAGCATCCATGATAGATGTACCAAAGAATGTCCAGCTCAGTGAGCAAGTGACTTTTTTGTTTTTACTCATTGAGCAGATGAGGAGTTATTTACATAAACATGAGTGACTCAAGAAACCTCACCCAAGCATTGGGGATCTCATGAAAACTACAACCCTGTCACTCTCACCTCCCCAGAAACAGTCATAACCTTGAGGAACAGCCTCCCTCAAGGATCTTACCAGCTTTGGAAGCTTCCTGAACATTCTAAGTTTTGATTACTTTCTAAGTCTTACCTTGCATCTTAACATGCATCCTTCATCTCTTCAACAGGAAATGTTTCAATATGGAGAAAATAGGGGCACATTAAATTCCAAACTAGTAAAGAGTAATGTCATCTAATCTCTGTTATCTAATCCTCCTTGTCTTTATTTTCCAATTATAATTTATGTAATTAAGAATAGTCTCTCTTTCTGATACTAGGTCCTTTCCCATTCCCTCTGTTCATTTGTTAGTTTCTTTGCTGGTTTAATTGTGCATTGTAGAATCCTAACAAAGACTTGAAAATATGGGTGTTGGGGAGAAAATGAATAAGGAGAGAGGAGAATGTTTTATTACTGGAATGAAAGTGCTTCAAAATGTTATGACTTAAAATTATTACCACTTTAACATTTATACTGTCTAGTTGTCATAAATCTCTTTGAGGTAAATCCAATGCTTAATAGGACTTGCAGGTGATCCTTTTATTGACAATCTATCAGACACTGACCCTTGTATTTGTGTTCTTTTACTGGGGGCAAGCGAGAAGAGGAAGCTTTGCAGGTGTTGTGTAATTTATGTGGAGATGCTCTGGAAACACTGCCATGCTGGAACTCATGTCAGCTTCTCCTCACTGAGTAGAGGCTGTGACAGGGGTTGGTTACCTTTCATTCTCCTTACTTCACACCTGTCTGGGCACACTAGCCTGGAAAATGTGTGCTTGTTTAGTTACAACATTCCCAAACATTGTTCACCATGAGAAGATACTTTCGTTGCCCAAACCAAAATCAGCTATGCAAACAATCCCAAGTCCTTGGTAGCAATCACACCAAGCATCTGGCTTTGACTACAGACATGTAGGAAGAAATCATAAGTGATCAGAGACAGTGGGCTCAGACCTTTGATTTGAGTCAGAACTCCTCTTCATTAGTTAATTGGGTGTGAACTTTTGACAATGTGTCAGTGGGGAAGAATGATTTCTATTTTAACACGTGCTAAGTTAATTCTTTAACTTTACATCATGTAGGAGACTGAGAAAGGCTGTATTTGCTTGGGTTTGTGATAGCATGTGTATACATTCTCAGCCTCTTTGAGCTCCTGACTTTACTGTGTTATGCTTCTTTGAGTTTAAAATTTATACATCTTTATTGACCTTTTCTTTTCTTTTCTTTTTGTCTTTCATCCCAAATGTGTACCATTTCTGAGTATTTTAATTGGATTTTGTGTGTTTCAATTAGATTGTGTGTGTTTGTGTGTGTGTGTGTGAGAGAGAGAGAGAGAGAGAGACAGAGACAGAGAGAGAAAGAGAGAGGGAGAGAGAGAGCATACGTGCACATATACATCCATCACAGGATGCTTATGGAGATCTAAGAAGTACTTGTAAAGCTCACTGTTTCTCTCCTTCCTCCCTTTAGATATCAGCAATAGAGCTCAGGCCACCAGGCTTCTCAACATGTACCTTTACCACACTGAACCATCTGCTAGTCCCTATTCTGATTATTTTATAAAGCAGTGCTGTTTATACAATCTTGATGGAACTCTGAAAATGTATCTCTTGACTTCTAAATCACAAAAGTTCTGCATTTATTCTGCTAGTGCCAAACATAAGTATTTAAACACAGGCAACAACAAGAGACCACACCAGTTTGTTTGTATTAAACATTTTAACCCTAGGTTAGTTTTCAAACGATTATTGTCATGGGCCACTGTAGGTCTAGGGTGGATTTCAATCATCTCCCAGCAAACATCTCATGGGGAATTGAATTTCAATATTCATGTATTTTCTTACTCACTGTCTTACCCTGGGAAACGTTCATCCCCTTGAGCCACTGATCCTTACTTCCAAGATGACAAGTATATCCTGAACCAGTAACACTTTTGTTGGTTATAGAAGATTTTTTCCCCTAGCACATCAGGCCTTATCTGTCAGCAAGGTGGGACAGAAGATTACTTCAATTTTTATTTTGCATTTTTCCAGGTAGTTTCATAAATGAGGCAGGTTGGCATGGGGAAGTCAGAGAAAGAGGAGGGTTCTGGGAGTGTCTGCACAGAAAATACTTTTTGATGAGTGCTGCTTTCCTGGTTCCTAGTATTTCCTCCTCATGATAACTTTGTTCCTTGGTAATTTCTTATTATTTCAGAATGAGGAAGGATGCAGAAAGAGTGTTGTATCTGATCAAATACTGTATGTAAATAAGGAAGGAAGGCAGATGGAAAACTGCACTGTAATTGCAACCCTACTTCCTGCCATGGTTTGTACTCACATGTTCATTTGATTAATGAGCTTGGCCAAGTTCCTAACGGAACTAATTTTTTTTCTGTTCTGATATACTTTTTTTTTTTAAAAAAAAAAAAAAAAAACTCTGTCTATCTATCTATCTATAGATATAGCTACCTATTTTGCAAGTGTATGTGTGCGTGTGTGGTCACACACATGCCCTGCCATGAGTGTGAAGATCAGAGAACAACTTAAAGGAGTAGGGATTGAACTCAGGTTGTCAGATGTGGTAGCCAGTGCCCTTACCTGCTGAGCCAGTTCTCCAGTTCTCATTTTATAAGGAAGATAGCTAGAACCCCAAACCCGACCCCATGTTTCTCCTTTTCACTTCACACAGGATTGCAGTGTCTCCCAAATACAGTATGTATGCACCTATCAAATGTGATAATTGAACATGTGAACATTTACATATATGCCTTTTTTCCCATAATTGCATTTTGTATGTGGAATACAGTCTCCTTTTGTCTTAAAGGCAGAGAGAAATGGTTTCTCACAGACAAAGGAAAGGAATTGTAATATTTTGAATCCGAATTCGTCACAGTAGATAATGTCTAGAGCCCTTTAAAATGTCAAGAAACCTCTCTCAGAATCCACATGATGGCTTCTTATTCCTTTAAAAGTAAAGATGATTTCATACCAACTATCTCTTACAGGCATTTTCTTCTTAAAATTTGAAATAAATTGCATTATTTTACTTTAATGCTATCTACCACTGACATTATTACTAGAGATACAATTATCAAACAACCCATATTCTCTGTGCTTAGTATCTAAACACACATTCATAATTATCAGTTCATGAATACTAAAATAAGGCACTGTGGTAACCAAACAGATTTTGTTGGTCAGGAGAGAATGGTAGAAGAAAGGGAATCTGTATGTTAGAAAGACAGAAAATAATTCAAATTGAGATGATTGATGATTGGTCTAAGGCAGTATTATACATATTTTATGAATTTAATTACTTAATTAGGAATTCACTTCCTATATATAGAATAAAAGTTTGATGGGATTGGGGTTTTAGGTAATTGAAAAAAAAATCCAGGGATTCAGAAATCTCAAGTAAATCAGCAGAAGATGCTATTTTGTTTCTTAAGAGCTGTTTGTAGAAAGGCTTTAGTTCACATTCCAGAGAACTCAGTACAGGGGATGATGCTGGCCCCTTCCCCAGGACTAAGCTGTCTCTTTTGGCTTTTCTGGCTCTGAGCCTGTTCCAGTGGAACTTGACAGATGGTTACTTCAACCCCCAATTGATTACACTTCTTTCAGGAATTGACAAATGGTCAGTTTGACCTTGAAGTTTTTGATGGTGGGCCTCACTCTTATCGTAGATAAATATCTGTGCTTAAACATTCATTTTGCATTCACTAACCTATTCCTTTCATTTTCTACTGAATGGAGCAAGCCCTCTTAGAGAAGAGCAAAAGGGCTTATGCTTTGTTATTTTTCATGTCACTAAACATCTTCTTTAGAGAGGAAACTTTCACATTAGGGCCAAGCAGCTTTTAAAAGCACATATAGAAGTAATTAGTAGACATAGTAACTCTTCTTTCCTTTCTCTTGATGTTTCTATTTTTCTTATGAAAATAATCGATGTTAATTGATGTTTATATCTATTCTCCTCTTAAATACCTCAGATGAGGGCATGTGACATTGCCCTCACCCATGAAAATAAGTCATTTTCCTTGGCCTGACCGATTCCTAAAAAGATGACTGATAAGTACACTCCTACTAGCTGAGACAACCAAAATTCCACTCTATCTGAGAATCATCGAGAACAGGAGAGAGAATATCTAGTTTTCACCATGATATCTATTTTAACTATATAATAGTTTAATTTAAATTACTGTTTAAAATGTTATTCTTTGCAAGATTCTTTACAAATGTAACTCCCAATGTTTACTTTAATAAGGAAATTAACCCATGTTTTTTCTTTTCTTGGTATTATAAAAGGGTAGCATTTAGATATTTAGATTCCTACAAAAGAAAACAAAAGTGATATACTTAAAATTGTTTATCTATGACTCCATTTTGTACAAGATAAAGTTAAATTTGGAAAAATAAAGATTTTAATCAGAATATGTATTGTATTTGTCATCCCATTATGTAAGGGCTTTTACTATATTTTTAAATTTTAATAACTTTGAATCAGTTATTATGGTTAGTATGAGAAGTTAACAAGAGAAAGACTCAAATACGAACAAGAACAGATGTGCTCTTAAAGTAAATACAGTAACATAAATAGTGAGTAAAATAACACTCAAAATCTTTCTTGGGAATAATGAAAAGTAGAGAAAACTTGAGAATCAAGAAGTTTTACACTTCTTTAATTCTGTATGAGCTAGACTCATTTTATTTAATGATAAAGCAATGGAAGTGAGAATTAATAGAGGAAGCTGATATTCAAAAAGATCTAGAAAATAAATCAAAAAGCAGAAAGACAAAGTTAGTGTTGTGAAGAGAAACTTTTTCATCAGGCTTTTTGGAAAAGTTGTCTTTATTCACTTATTCTTGAAAGAATGTCTGACTTTGGGTTTTGTAAAACTATAGCCAAAATAGAAATGTGAAATAAACCAAGAGCCACACAAAGAAAAACCTAATATATGGTGGTAGAAAAATATTGGATTTGGTAATGAGATAAAAATCCTGTATAAATGAGATATGCTTATTAAATATTTTATTGGGGGAGAAAAGTTTCAAGACAGGATTTTTATGTATAGCCCTGAATAACCTGGGGCTTGTTATATATATACCAGGCTGGCCTTGAGTTCAGAGATCCACCTGCCTCTGCCTGTTGAGTGCTGGGATTAAATGTATGCACCACCACCATCCAGCCTTGTTAAATATTTTCTAAGATGTAGTTATTCTAGAATCTTAAGAAATTTTAGTAGTGTTAAAATCTATTGCTATTCAGGTTTGCTAAAATAATGGATTAATTTGGGGATCCAGTAGGAGGAGGAGCCTAAACAAGACATAGGAAAGGTGTATGTCTCTTAAATAAGGAAGAGTGATAGATGTCTTCTTAGTTGGGTAATTATAAACAACGATGTAAAATAAAAAATATCTTTCATTATATTATTATATACTGAAACTTCACTCATTATAATTCAACATAGACAAAAGATCCTTTCAAGAGGCCCCTAGTAATTATTGTAGTATTTGAGGCATATGTCACCTGTGCCCTAATTAATTAGTCATAGATACTATATAAGCAGTTAATGACTGTATTCTAATAAGGCTTTATTTACAAAACTGTAAGTGTGGCTTGTGGACATATAAAATATGTTGGATAAAAGTACTTATTATTTATTATCCAAAGTAGAAAATTTGAATTTTTTTACATTTTTAAATACTTTTATTTTTTGAAATTACATTATAATTACATCATTTCCCATTTTCGTTTTTTCCTTCCATTTTCTCTCATGTACTTCTCTAATTTTTTCTCTAATTCATGTCCATTTTTATTATAGTAATTTTTATTTTACATATTGATTCCAGTTCCTTCTCCCTCCCTGCCTCCCTCACTCTTTCCTTCCCTCCCTCCCTCACATTTACCCCGACCACCCTCCCCTTCCATCCCCCTGACTGCACATATAAGGCAATGCCCTCAAGGAGAGATCATCTAAATCTGTCAATTCATTTGGAGTAGGGACTAGGACTTCTCTCCTGTCTCTAGGTTAAGGCAGTATCCCTCCATGGGGATGTGCTTGCAGTCCTTTTGTGTACCAGGAATACATCCTGGTTCCATTGTCTGAGGTCCCTTAGACTTCTGAGGCCTTCTAGTTGAGACCTATGTTGTTCAGGGAATCTGCATCAGTCCTATGCTGCATTCCCAGCTATCAGTCTGGGGGCCCATTAGTTCCTTTTTGTTCAGGTCAGCTGTGTCTATGTGTTTCTGCAGCGTGGTCTTGTCCTCCCAGTTCGGATCAGTGTTTAGTTGGGGGTATTTGCTTCTGTTTCCATCAGCTACTAGATGAGGGCTCCATGATGGTGGGTAAGTTATTCTTTGATCTCATTATCAGGGAAGGGCATTTGTGGTAGCCTTTCCACTGTTGCTCAAATTCTAATGGGTAGTATTTGTTTATGTAATAGTGTGGACACTAGCACTGAAGCCAATTGCAAAGTACAAATGGTTTATAAATCCACTGGTCTACTTTCTGAAGATATAACAACTCACAATGATGAGCACATACATGAAAGTTGTGAGAACCTACAGAAAATGTTCCAGCACAAAGAAACAAAAAGACTGCTAACTTGGACTCTGTTTTACAGTAGAACAAGTTCACATGTTTCCTTCCTTTCTTCCTTCCTTCAAGATTCACTGTTTCTCTCACATTTTTTCCTGGTGTGAGATTCCTAAAAACTACTTATAAGTAACCCTTTGGCTTAGTCATAGTTCTACATTTAGGGTTATAGAATATTTAAACTTTACATTTTTTTATTCAATTGCTATTTATTTAATATATATATATATATATATATATATATAAAATCTCACGTATAAGTATAAAAGGAGTCTCATCAACCAAATTCTGTCATCAGATGGTCACTAAAAAAAATTAGAAATCAGTTTACACATGTGTATTGCAAATTTATCATATAAATTACTTCATATAATTAGGTATTTGTAACCAAAGAAAATTAAGTACAAAGGAGATTATGTGCAGGAAGGCAACATAGAATGGGCAGGAAAAGAACATAATTATAAAACAAAGAAATGATGAGAAGAGGGCCTGGGCTCATTTGGGGATGGATCTACATTCTAGGTTAAACTTCTCATTATTAGAACATTTTCATAATGAAGCTATTCCAAAAAAAGTCAGTGTGCATATGCACTTGGTGCTAAATGAGTTTAGAAATAAAACAAAGCTGGCGAAGCTTCCTTTTATCCTCTGTCAAATTAGAAAAACCAAGTAGGTCTTTGTTCTTGTAATAGTCTATTTGCTTAAATACATAGACAAGTGGCAAGGGAATTATTTAAATGGCTGCAGGCAGTCAATGCAATAACAAGTCACAAGAAAAGAGGCTGAACTCTGTAGACCAAATGGCCAACTTTATTCTAATTAATAACCCTAAGTTGTATAGCTATTTGTGGATTGCTCACAGGTGGAAAATATGAATGTTGTTGTAGGAGTCTGAAATTAGATGGAAAATAAAATAACCATCATCAAGAGTATGTTTGGTTATCTACCTGGAAGTAATAAGAGACTGAACAGTAAAGACAGAAAACATTCTGTCCAACGAACAGTTCACGAGAAACAAAGCACATTCATTTTAAGGCTAAGCTTCATTTCAATTTGTTCCTCACCACACTATCATAGAATAGCCCTTCTTAGCCATATAATTCAAATTTTCATCCTAAAGTGTAGCTTGTAGATGTGAGACATCCGGATGGTGAAAGGAGAGAGACCGTAAGGCTGGAATGTGCTGGGGTGGGGAAGGACAGTAAGTGAGGAGGGAATAGAAACAATGCCACATGCATGCATATACCACAAGGAAAATCGCTACTTGGCTGAATTTAAATTTTTAATTTAAAAATCCCAGAATCTACAAAAGATCAGTCTTTCATCTTTTTAAAATATGTGAAATCCTGACTATTTAGATTAAAAGATTTAATTCTGCTCTTCTTGCAAATTTTGGTTTCTGCTTTTTTTTTCTTCTCTGTGTGTCTTTCTCCTTCCCTCTTTCCCTCCCTTCTCTTGTTCCTCTCTGGTCTCCTGCCTTCTTCCCTTCTTCTTCTTATCTCCCCCACATTTTCATTTTGAGACTGTCTCCTGTAGTATTCCAGGGTGGCCAAGGATGACCTTGATGTTCTGATATCCTGTCTCTTACTGAGGTTACAGGTATGTAACCTTTGTCTGGTTTTATGTGCTGCTATGGATCAAATACACAGCTTCATCCACACTAGTCAAGTATTCTACCAACCAAGCAGTATTTGCAGACATCTGTTTTGCTTTTCAGAGACGATATTGCTACAAAGTTAAATAAGCATGGACCCTTATAAGTCACATTAGAATTTTAAATAACTAATAAAATCAATTCCTAATCATATAGTCAGAATTTTTCCTGTTTGAAAGCGTTGATATATTAAAGATGTTAACCCACAAGAAGAACTTAATAAGCATATTTATGAAGATTTAGAGATCAGGTATTACTTTTTTTATACTAGAAAATTGTCTAGCCTTTGTATATTTAAGTCCTTCAGTGAAGTTCTGTTGATCCAGAAATTTTGTTTCTTCTATAACAGGAGAGCCAGGTTTGATGCAGCAGGCCTAGCATCCCAACTTGAAAGGCTATGGCAAGAGAATCATTGTGTTAAGGTCTACTGGGGCTACAGAGTGATTTCAAGGATAACTTGGGTAACTTGGAGAGAATTGTTCTTTAAAAAGAAAAAAAAAACATCAATTTTTATTGATCACTTGGAAATTTCACATTAAGCTTTCCAAACACATTGCTTCTCAAGCCTTCCAGGCCGACCCCAGATCTTTGTGACCACTCCTTAAACAAAACAAAGAGAAATAATAAGTCCAGTTTGTGATGCTCATATACTCATTGGAGCATGGTCAAACTCCCAGGGTCCAGCTCCTTAAACATAACTGAGTGTGTGTGTGTGTGTGTGTGTGTGTGTGTGTGTGTGTGTGTGTGTACATGTGACCCCAGCCCTCCCACCTTAAGCTGTCACCTGTGAAGAGCTACACTTTTGCATCTTTATCAAAATTTCTTTTTAAATATTTTTTATTTAAATTAGAAACAACCTTATTTTACATATCAATCCCAGTTAGTTCCCTCTCCCTTCCATCCTCCCATGACCCCCACTGATCCCCATCACACCCCCATCCACTCCCCAGGGAGAGTGAGGCCTTCCATGGGGGATCATCAAAGTCTGTGACATCATTGTGGCCGGGCCCAGGCCCTCCTCCTGTGTATCCAGACTGAGAGAATATACTTCCATGGGGGAAAGGGGTCCCAAAGTCCATTCATACACTAGGATAAATAGTGGTTCCACTGCCAGAAATTCCAAGGACTGCCCAGGTCTTTATCACTATTTCTAAGAGTTTTCTTCAATGGCTTCTCATAAAGACAGTTTTTTTTTTTTTTGGGTAGAGGGTGAGAAAGAGATGAGATGGGGGAAAGACGTTGTCATAGAAACTTTCTATGTCTCTCATTTTCATCTGTGATTCTGCAGTCATTGATGACACTGCAAAAGAAGCTTCCTTGTCCTTCACAGTCACAGAAACATGGATCATGGATTCCCACATGGGTCTGGCTACTGCACGAACCATGGATATGTTTGTGGTCCATCTTTTTTGTTATATTGTTTATTTTTAAGTACATTTACAGAAGACTATCTGTGGAGTACACTGCCTGTTGAGGCTAAAAGATGGCTTTTGTTCTGTGGAGCTGGAACCTGACTTGGTTCTCTGTAAGAGCAATATACACTCTTAACTACAGACCCATTTCTCCAGGCTTGTGAATTTAAGTTTTGTTCTTTTTTTGTTAAAAAAAAATGTAAAATGAGCTGAAGCTAAAGCTCTGATCATAGAGTTTATTCCTAGCATCAGTTGGGATCAAGGTTCAATATTAGTGATGATGACAGAGGGTAGTATTTCCTCCAACTTTATAAATTTACAGAATGTCTTCTACATTGTGATTTTAGAATGAGAGACAAATTCTTGTTTAAATTCTCAGTTTTATTTGCAGAAATTAATAGCAGATTAAAAAGTTTGTAGGTAGGCTGTTAGAATTTCATAACTTATGTTGAAAAATTTAAGGTTATTTATGAAAGAAATGACCATTGTTAAAGCTGAAATTTCATACAAGTATATAACTTCCCAGCCAGGCTCAATAGAGTTTCTTCTCTTTATTCCATTAATTTACTAGCCAGAGGACGTATCTTTCAGCTTAATCCCACCACTATTTTGAAAGGAGTTACAACTTTCATTGCAAGGTCAGTTCAAATTTTATTATTCAGTTTTATCCTTGACCCCAGTGGTAGAAACTATTAACTAAAGTAATGTTAATTGTGGTGGTATTTTTTTCTTTTTTGATTTAGACACTTGTTCACCAGGAATTGGATGGAGACCAACTCATTTCATCTGACAACTGAACAGACTTCAAACTTTAATGATTTTTGGTCACTCTTCAAGAGTTTACATTAATATAAAGGGCACACAGGATAAAACTCAACCATAAATACCACCCTATATATTTGTGTGGACGTTTATGTACTAAATGGTGTGAAGTAATAAGGCAAATTATGAATATCTTTTAGCATTATCCAACTGGGTGTGAAGAGCTACTATGAATTTTCTCTGATAAATTATGTTGTCATTATAGAAGATAATGTTATAAATATGCAAAAAAGGTGGGAAACTGATCTAGCAGTTATTTCATTAGCTAATATTTTCATGGTATGATAGAAGGAATCTATAGGCACTCTAAAAAATAAGGTATATTCAAGGTCCTCAGGGTTTTGGTTTAGGGAATGAGCTAAATAAATCTACAACCAAATGGCAGATGCAAGGTAGTAGATAGGACTTAGGAATTTTCATCTATTTCCACCAGTCTTTTAACAGCTTTATGTGTATTAGGGCTTTAAAACTTTAAGCTGTTTGAGGTAAGTATTGATATAGTGAAAGGAAGTTGAATGGCAGACAGTGAAAGCATCTTTCCAAGGTCATGAAGTTAATGGGTAAGCATGTTCGGCAGTTGTTACTATGCTGGTGCTTTCTATATAAACCCTTTAGTTTGCCCTTTATAATGCTATCTTTCTGATAAACTTCATAATAACAATGTAAAAATTATACTACAGGAAACCTCAGCTGTTGAATATCTCACACATGATAGAAACTGCATTGTGTTAGGGAGTCTAGAAAGTTTCTGGGGAAAAAAGTGTTTTTGCAGAGTTCTTGAGAGATGCAAATGTGCAGAAATCTAGAATGAGGGATTAATTGTCTATTTGCTCATCTCATCCTTGGGCAGAGAAACTGTCACACTGGCTAACTTGTTAATAGTCCTTATGCACTACACTCTCATCATTACAAGCAGATAGGTGACATTATATGACTGAGTTCCACCTAAAAGAATGTGTGCGTGGTTTGACTTAAGATTTCTTCCTTTCCAAGGGTGAAAAAGTGAAATGTCCTGAGCAGACTCCAAAGTTTGAACAATATGTGATCCCATGCTGTGTATCCTTTTCAGGCTGGGCCACAGCAAGGAACCACAGTTGCTAATCATCCACATAACCAGGAGAGTGAACAATGAAGAATCTACAATGTGAAATATTGACTAGCTTTGTTCCTTGGTTGGTTATGTATATAAAATACAAGTCTGACTAAGATATTATTAAGTCATGATGAATTTAATATTCTGACTTTCTTAAGTTATACAGTATCATATTTTTCTAGACATAATACTGTACATAATGATCAATATATGTAGGATAAAATGCTGTAACATACATATTCTTAAGGTCATACCTATAAAGCATCCTGGAATGATTGTGCTTCTTATATTTTCCCTTTGTTACAGATGATCCATGAATATTAGATGAAGATTATAGCTTATTCTCACTTCATGAAAGAATTACTTCTCAAGGAAGAGCCAATCATAAAGTAGATATTACTGAATGAGAAATAAATGTTTACTGTGGTAAGCTATCAAAGTTTAAATATTTTCTAATTGTGATATTAACCTAACTTCAGGAATATAGGAAATGTGAGAAGTGAGTTTCATATTGGGTGAATATATTAAATTTTCTTTTTACTTATGTATGTAAAGTTAGTTTGTGAATCATAGGAAAAGTTAAAACTACACATGGGAAACTCTCCTTAAAATTCCTTATACAATTCAATTAAATATCATATCATAATATGAAACATAAATAATTATCTTGCTCTAGACCTTTAGACTATTAAATCAATTTTCTTATTCTTACAATTAAATTTTTTTTTCTAGTAAATCACTCAGTTTATTTATTTGGGATACTAAACAAAATCCTCAACACTTAAATACCTGAATTTTATGCCCCACTTTCTTAATGAAAAGGAATCCTAATCCTTTTAAAATGTTTGGCAAGGTATTTTGTCTATGTCAGTCTCTGTTTTTTCTCTTACCTCAGGCACATTTGCATTATGTGATTTCATGGACTTGAGAGGCAGTTAATTATCTTAGAGAGTGGTTCTCAACGTGTGGGTCATGGCCCCTTTGCCTAAGACCATTGGAAAACACAGATATTTCTATTACAATTTATAAATATAGCAAAATTACAGCTATGAGTTAGGACCAGATAGAATTTTATGGTTCAGAATCACTACAACACAAGGAATTGTATTAAAGGGTCACAGCGTTAGGAAGGTTGAGAACCATTGTCTCAGAAGGAAAGCAAGCTTATCTAGGGAAGACGTGGGTTTGGGTCACAATTCTAAAGCTGTTCAGGTAATGTTGTGTGTTTTGAATCTTGTATTTTGATTTTCTGAACTTCTATTATTCAGTTAGTAAATCAGAGATAAACTTATATTGTTAAGAATATCTGAAGGTAGATGTGTGTGTGTGTGTGTGTGTGTGTGTGTGTGTGTGTGTACGTGCACACACACACACACACACACATTTATGTTATGATGTGCATCTCTAGAGTTTTGTGGTCATGAAGAAAATAATTCAGCCAGGATATACAGATAGTTTAAGTAGAAGTTAATTTAGAATTCAAAACAAAGGAAACACTCCAAAGAAAGTTTGGAATGGGCTATCTCCAAAGCAAGGAGCAGTAAAGTGAATTCTGTGTTGTACTATTTTAACGAATATTTATAAAGCAGATGGCATACACATGGGTAAAATAACCATTTTTTGTTCCCTTATCACAGTGCCTCCGATCTACTTTTTGAAGTATTTCTTCCTATCACCCAGAAAAATCTCAGGAAAGAGTGAGCAGAGTGTTAAAACCCCTAAGTGATAGAATAATGATTTAGATCTTTTGAGGGTGTAGACTCTTCATTGGTGTATATGTGTCGGAAATGTCCTTATGACTTAGTTTCTGCTGTTGAAAGAGCAACTTAATTGTAGCTTCTGAGATGTTTAATGACAAAGGGCATAATAACCTCCAGGGTACACAGCTATCAAAATGCAATCGCAGTTTTTGTCAGTTACATTTTGTCTAACTTCTTACCTATGTGGTGTGAACAACTACCGAGTACCAATTATTATTTTCTTTTAGGGAACACTCTTCATTTTTTTCAATTCTCACACTGCTTCTTTAATATCATTTTCCAAGTTCCTATAAACTCAAAATGAAATATTATATGAACCCTGTAAGTATGCCCAAAACAGGGGATCCCAGGGAGATCCATTTATACCTAGAGAGAATTAGATCATTCATGGGGAATGATATATTAATATAATATCATTCAACATTATAATTGAATATAATAATAGTATACTGAGTAATATAGTCAATAATATATTGAACATAATATGTGCTTATAATATTGATTAAAATAAATAATTATTGTTTGTAAGTATCAGCCATACTTAAAATTTTGTATTTTACTTTTATGTAAAAAACATATGTTCATGAGAGTTTGACTGCGTGAATGTCCATGCACAGTATTTGTGACTGGTTTCCATGGAACCCAGAAGAAGGCATCAGATTTTCTAGGATTAGATGTAGAAACAGTTGTTAACTGCGATATGGTTACTAAGCACTTAACCTGGGTCTTCTATAGGAGCACCTTGTGTTATTAACCTGTGACCCCTCTCTCCAGTCCAATGTAGGATGTTACAAAATAATGGTGCTATTATATACTCATAGTAATTTATATACATATGTTTTATAAACATTGCTATGCATAGTCTATATGTGTCAGATCTTTTCTTTCATTGGTGTGAGTAGAATTGCCAGTTTAGGAATAGACACAGTATATTCATTTCATTTTTCCTTTTTATTTTCACTTCTCCATTCCCTTCTAGTTTTTTAAATAATTTTAAACACACACACACACTTACAAACACACACACACACACACACACATACACACACACACACACAAACTTTTAGATATAATCTCATCACTATACAGCCCTGGCTGGCATAAAATTCACTGGTAAACTCACAACTCCTGAGGCTAATGGCAGGAACCACCAAGCCTAACAATCATTATGTCTTTAACACCCTTTAGTCTAACTCATTTATTATTAACACTTCTAGAGAAATAACTTAAAGTAGATAATGCATACATTACCAAATGTTACCATTTGAATTGAGCTGTCTACCATAGGCTTGTGTTCTGAATGATCCTCCTTCTCTGATGTTACTTTATGAAGACCCTGTGGCATGAGAATGAGATAATACCTACCTGTTACAATTAGGTCACTAGGAACTTAAAGGTGATAATCACCTGACTTGTTCCGGGTCATGTCCTCTGCCTCTGCCACATGCTGCCACCACCATGAACTTTGCTTTAATACCCTAATGTACAGAGACCTTTCCAACTATGACCTGAAACAAAAAGTTTTATCTCTCAAGTTGTCTGTCTCAGGTTTTGTGGCTCCAGCAATGTGAAAGCATCTAATGTATATCAGTTTAACAGCCTGATTAGTGACCTTGGGAACTAACCACATGAGTTTTTTTTTCTTTCATTTTTTTCCATTTTTTTTATTTATTTTATATAACCAAGTCCACTTAAATGAAAACAAACATTAATAGACACGATTTAGGAATTTGGGCGTTGTTCTTTCCAAACTACCTCCTGCTGGTAAGTGGCACAGTCATGGGGGATTCTAAGAAGATGTGAAATCCTGGCTGTAGTCTATCAGGCTGCTTTGTCCAGCTGTTTTGAATATAGGATCACCTGGTACTCTGTTTCAGGCAGTCTGGCTTGATCAAACCACATTAGTCTGGAAGGAATCCACAGTTTTTCATTTTCTGTGGAAACAAAAATAGAAATCCTTTTCCCCAGTAACTTGTCACTGAACTTAAATTTTGGAGTCAAAGCATTTTTTTAATTTAATTTATTATTTTACATGTAGATCCCAGTTCCTTCTCCCTCTTTCCTTCCGTCCCTCCTTACCTCCTTCCCTCGTTCCCTCCCTCCCTCCCTTTTACCCTCTATGCCCTCTCACATGTACCCTAACCACCCTCCACTCCCATCCCCCCACTCCAATTCAATAGTAGGGGAATGCCATCCAGTTGGGGTCATGTAGATCAGAAAGGTCATGTGAAATTGGGACTAGGGCTTCTCTCCTGTCTCTAGGTTAAGGCAGTTATCCCTACATGGGGGATGTGTTCCCAAGGTCCTTTTGTACACCAGGGATACATCCTGGCTCCACTGTGTGAGGTCCCTTAGACTGCTCAGTCCTTCTGGCTGACACCCATATTGAGGGGCCTGAGTCAGTCCTATGCAGGCTGCCCAGCTATCAGTGTGGTGGCCCTTTAGCTCCTCCTTGTTCCAGTAATCTGTCTCTATGTGTTTCTGCCAACTAGTCTTGTCCTCTCCATCTGCATCTGGGTTCTAGTTCAACTCATTGTTTATGTATGGGTGTTTGCCCCTGTTTCCATCAGGCATTAGATGAGGGATCCATGGATAAGTTAGTTGTTGATGTCACCATCCAGGAAGGGCATTTATGGTACCCTTTCAATAGAAGCTCAAATTGTTAGTTGGCAGCAGTCTTGTAGTTCTCTAGGCCTTTCTTTGTGTTCAATTTTATCTTCAAACCAATATTGGCTCCCTCTTTTATGTTCTCTCTCTCTCTCTCTCTCTCTCTCTCTCTCTCTCTCTCTCTCTCTCTCTCTCTCTCTCTCTCCTGTCTTCTATTCCTATCCAGGCTCAATCTTCCTGGTCACAAGTGTTTTCCTTTCAAACCACACATTTTCTCGTACTTCTCTCTCCATTTGCTGCCCCCCCCCCACTTCCCTTATGCTCTGGGGGACTTGTCCCTTCCCGGTTCTGTGAGGGACTTTATATGAATCTCTTACAATACACCTTGTATCCTAGTTCCTCTGGTGGTGTGAATTATAGGCTGGTGATCCTTTGATCTAGGTCGAAAATCCATATATGAGTGAGTACATACTATGTTCCTCTTTTTGTGACTGCCTTACCTCATTCATGATGGTTTATTCAAGTGCTGTACACTTGCCTGTGAATTTCAAGATACCATTATTTGTTTCTTCAGAGTAGTATTCCATTGTGTAGATGTGTCACATCTTCATTATCCATTCTTCAATTGAGGGGCATCTGGGTTGTTTCCACTTTCTTTCTATCACAAATAATGCTACTATGAAGATAGTTGAACAGATGTCTTTGTTGGTCAGATGGGGATCATTTGGTTATATGCCTATGAGGGGGATTGCCTGGTCCTGTGGTAAACTAATTCCCATTTTCCTGAGGGCCTGCCATACTGACATCTGAAATGGCTGTATGAGTTTGCACTCCCACCAGCAGTGGAGGAGTGTTCCCATTTCTCCACATCTTCTCCAACATGAGTCATCATTGCTGTTTCTAATTTAGCCATTCTGGCAGGAGTAAGATGGTATCTCAAAGATGTTTTGATTTGCATTTCCCTGATAGCTAAGGATGTGGAGCACTTTTAAGTGTCTTTCAGCCTTTTTGATTTCCTCTTATTGAGAATTCTTTCTTCAGTTCTGTACCCCATTTTTTAATAGGGTTATTTGGTGTTTTGTTGACTAGTTTCTTGAGTTCTTTGTATATTTTGGAGATCAGCCCTTTGTCAGATATTGGATTGGTGAAAATATTTTCCCAGTCTGTGGGCTGCTGTTTGCTCTTGTCCACTGTGTCCTTTTTCAGAAGCTTCTAAGTTTGAATAAGTCCCGTTTATTAATTGTTGCTCTCAGTGTCTGTGCCCCTGGAGTTATGTTCAGGAAGCAGTCTCCTATACCAATTTGTTCAAGGGTAGCTCCTACTTTCTCTTCTAAGAGGTTCAATGTGGCTGGATTGATATTGAGGTCTTTGATCCATTTGGACTTGAGTTTTGTGCATGGCGACAGACATGGGTCTATCTGCAGTCTTCTACACACCCTCATCCAATTGTGCCAGCATCATTTGTTGAAGAAGCTGTCTTCATCCCATTGTATGATTTTTAGCTGTTTTATTGAAAATCAGGTGTTCATAGGTGTGTAGGTTAATATCAGGACTTTCCTTTTGATTCCATTGGTCTTCCTGTCTATTTTTATGCCAATACCAGGCTGTTTTCAGAACTATATCTCTGTAGTAGAGCTTAAAGACAGGAATGGTGATGCCTCCTGAATTTCTTTTATTGTAGGTTGTTTTGGCTTTCCTGGGTCTTTTCTTTTTCCACATAAAGTTGATTATTATCCTTTCAAGGTCAGTGAAGAATTGTGGTGGGATTTTAATGGGGATTTCATTGAATCTGTAGATTGCTTTTGGCAAGATTGCCATTTTCAACTATGTTTATCCTACCTATCCAAGAACATGGGAAATCTTTCCATTTTTCGAATCTTCTTTATTTTCTTTCTTTAGAGCCACAACGTTCTTATTATATAGGTCTTTAACATGTTTGGTAAGCGTTACACCAAAATACTTTATGTTGATTGTGGATATTGTAAAGGGGGATGTTTCTCTAATTTCTTTCTCTGTCTCTTTGATGTCTGAAAAAAGTAGGGCTACTCAAAAAAATCTTTTTTTTTTTTTTAGTTTATCTTGTATCCTGCTAGTTTGCTGAAGGTGTTTATCAGCTGTAGGAGTTCCCTGGTAGAGTTTATTGGGTCGCTTATGTAAACTATCATATCATCTGCAAATAGAGACAGTTTGGCTTCTTCCTTTCCAATTTGGATCCAGTTGATCTCGTTTGTTGTCTTATAGCATGAGCTAGAACTTCTAGTACAATATTGGAGAGTTATGCAGAGGTCAGCCTTGTCTTGTTCCTGATATTAGAGGAATTGGCTTAAATTTCTCTCCATTCAGTTTGATGTTGGCAGTTGGTTTGCTGTATATTGCTCTTATTATGTTTAGGTATGTTCCTGTTATCTCTGACCTCTCTAAGACCTTTATCATTAAAAGGTGTTGAATTTTGTTGAAGGCCTTTTCAGCATCTAGGGAGATAATCATATGGTTTTTCTTTTTCAGTTTGTTTATATGGTGGATCATGTTGATAGATTTTCATATGGTAAACCATCCCTGCATTCCAGCAATGAAGCCTACTTGGTCATGGGGATGATTTCTCTGATGTATCCTTGAATTCGGTTTGCCAGTATTTTATTGAGTATTTTTGCATTGATGTTCATCAGGGATATTGGTCTGTAGTCTTCTTTCTTAATTGTGTCTTTGTGAGGCTTAGGTACCAAGGTTATTGTGGCCTCATATAAAGAGTTTGGCAATGAACCTTCTGTTTCTATTTTGTGGAACAATTTGAGGAATAGTGGTATTAGTTTTTCCTTGAATGTCTGGTAGAATTCTGCACTGCATCCATCTGGCCCTGGACTGTTTTTGGTTGGAAGGCTTTCGATGACTGCTCCTATTTCATTGCGGGTTATAGGTCTATTTAAGTTGTTTGTCTCTTCTTGATGTAATTTTGGGAAGTGGTAGTTACCCAGAAATTTGTTCATTTCCTTTGAATTTTCAATTTTTCTTGAATACAGATTTTCAAAGTATGACCTGAAAATTGCCTGGATTTCCTCTGTGTCCTCCCAATAAATGTAGGGAACCCACATGCATTGAAAATGCATATTTTTCATGAGTATGCATTTAACATTGGTATTGTCCCAATGTTGAGACAATATGAATTCAAAGAAGGACAAATGTATAGAAAATAGTTAGATTTTAGACAGTATTAAGCTTTATCTCTTGGTAGTAGAAAAACTGCGTGTGTAGTTTTTTTTTTTTGAAATGTGTCATTCATTTTTGTATTTATACTTCCTATGTTATTTTCACAAAAAATTGTACTCATTTAACTGTGGTATCCTCATAGGCTGTTTCTGATCTTTTATGGTCATAGAAAACAGGAAATCAGCAGTTAGAATTTAGCTGACAAATTAGACTGTGTTCCTGCACTCATATTTCTGTAAGAACAAAACAACTACTATTATCACAGAACGATGCTAAGTGTAAATATGCCATTTAAAAGAGTCACTTCTGTAATTCTTCTTATATAACGTGTGCTTTGTTTGCTCATTAATAGTAGTTGAAATTTTCTGTGGTTATATAAGCATACAATTTAAAAATTCATTAACATTTGTACATTGTGTTTGAACTGAATTTACTTTTATATTGGCATATTTATTACCTGAAAACCTTGACTTACAACAGCCTATCATCTATCTAGGTTAACAGTAGTAGGACAATAGACCTGTTTAAATAGAAGTGGTATGGAAAACTTTTGTGCTATAGGAGGTATCAGTTCAGATTTTTACTCTTTATTATTACTATCACCAGTGTTAGGCGTGACTCTAAATTGTTATTTTGTGTTGTCCTTACCCATTGCAATTTATGGTATAGGATTCTGAGGTGCTTCTGTTACTCTTTTGGTCTAAGACAGAGTTTAGCTCCATTGCCCAGTCTTGCCTGGAATATTTTATCTGGAATATTTTATCTTCTTCCCTTTACCTCCCTAGTAATAGGATTATAGCACTGCCCCTTTCCACATGACAGAGATTAGCTTTGTGTAACACTCTTTTCATATAGCAGTCATGTTTTTCTATCTAGAATACAGAATAAAGATTAGGAGGGCAACTGTAAAGAAATAATAGAACTGCCTATAACCCCAGTTACTCATGCCTCCATCACAGTTAGAAAATAATGACATCACTGTGCTACATGTATTGTCTACTCTGATGGATGCAGATATAGACACCTGTCTCAAAAATGGCATAATAAAATTAATAGTCTAAATCAGTACAAAAGGAAAAATTTTTTGATTGGAAAATTGTGACTGTGTCTCTGAAAATGAATTATTTGATCTGAAACTTGAAGTATAAATGAGATTTGAGAAAGTTAGCTTAGGGAAAGAAAGATAGAAATAACAGAAAGACAGAGGCAGATGAACACATGGATTGGCACAGAAAAAGAAGGGGAAAGGGACATGATCTCCTGAGCATATTGTGGGGGGACAGTGAGTGGAGAGGGAGTTAGGAGAAAGAGAAGGGGAAAAGAGCAGGGGAGAGGAGAAAGTGAGGGACCAGGAAGATTGAGTCGGGGGAAGAATAGACAAGAGCAAGAACAGTTATACCATAACAGAGGGAGCCATTATAGGTTTGAAGAGAAAACTGGCACTAGAGAAATATCCAGATATCTACAAGGGTGACCCCAACTAACAATCTGATCAACAGTGGAGAGGCTAGCTTAAATGTCCTTCCCTGATAATGAGATTGATAAGTACCTTATAAGCCATCCTAGAGTTCTCATCTAGTAGCTGATGGAAACAGAAGCAGACACCCAAGCTAAACACTGAATTTTACTGCTAGAATCCAGTTGCAGAGAAGTAGGAGTGATGAGCTAAGTGGTTAAGACCAGGCTGTAGATACCCACAGAGACAGCTGAGCTGAACAAGGGGGAGCTCATGGACCCCAGACTGATATCTGGGAAACCAGCATAGGACCGACCCAGACTCCCCCACCCCACATGTGGGTCTCTGTTAGAAGACCTGGGAAGTCTAAAGAATCACTGACAGTGGAACCAGGACATATCCCTCTTGCAAGAAAGGACTTTGGGAGCACATTTCCCATGGAGGGATACTCCCTTAGCCTAGAGACAGGAGGATGGTCTTAGACTCTACCCCACATGACTTGACATATTTTGATGATCCCTCCTGGAAGGCTTCACCTTCCCTGGGAAATGGGTGGGGAATGGGATAGGGGGATGGGGGGCATGGGAGGTTGGGAGGGAGAGGGAACTGGGACTGATATGTACAATAATAAAAAATAAAATAAATAAGAGATTAGAACAATTAAAAAAAGAAACTTCACAAAGTTGATATAGAGTTGACTGAGAAGCAAACAATTGTGGGAAGAACAAACAGTAGGCATAGCTTTGATTGGAAAAGTCCTATATTATTATGTTGTGGATTATCTTTTTTTTTTAATCTGTGTATTACATTTTATTGTAAAAAAAATAAAAGCACAAGTTTCAGGACTTGGTTCAGGTCTGTCCTGAAGACAGATTATTGCTTTGAAACTGGGACTGTTTAAGTAACCTGAGCTTGTTAAATTAGCTCCCTGCTTTCCTTCAGATAAAGAAAAAAGTGCTGGATTATCAGTGTCCAAATTAATAAAGTACATTGGCAAAACTGAGAGACGGGGTGATGAAGCTTGAAGATGATAGGAAGTGCCACAGAATCTAAAATTTTGACCAAGAACATGTACTGAATTTGACTGGTAAGAGGTGGGCTTGGGGAGCCATGTAAGGGCTGAGTCACTGCTTAGCTGACACTTATCACTTGCTTTGAATAACTTGCAGTGATTAGGTACAAAGTCAAAGATCAACTCCCTAACCTGAAAATACTATAGGGATAGTATTGAAATGACCAGAGAGGAAGTAGTGTGACGGCTCAAATTCTGTACCCTCTTGTTTTTGAAGATCTGAGTTGGCTTTTGCTTATGTAATTTACTTATGATTTTAAATAATCCAAAGAATTAGGTAATTTGAATTTTTTTTTTACATTTGGATAAACACCTTTATGAAGCAAAAAATCATTTTGTTTTCTTCTTGCTATCTTATTGAGCAATGAATAATCATTACTTTTGGTAGTACATGGCTCTTCCTTCCTTAATCCAAACAGTAAGGACCTCTCTCTTTTAAAATGGCACATGAAAGTACTACGCCCAGCTGTGGTGAACCCCCCCCCCCCAGATCCAAATGGAAGCAGTGCTTTCCTGGATGATAGGTAAGGTCTTTCCCACTTCTTTATTTGTGCCTTTGTAGAGAAGAACTTACTTAAAATACAATTCACACACCAACCATTCATCCAAAATTCTAGAGTTAGCATAGTCACAGCTGTGTTATTTAAATGCCATCATTGTTAATGGAAACTTTCTCAGTATCCCTAAAAGTAATCATATTGCCATTTTCAGTAATAGTTCACTTCCTCTGAACCAGGCAGTGACAGATTTGCTTTGACACTATAGATTTGCCTGTTCTGGACATGCCATCTTCAGTAAATGATGAACAGTCTCTAGTCTTCTAAGCGGGCTTTTTTCATTTATGATGTTTCAAGATTGATGTGTGTTCTAATGTATACCCATGATCCATTCTTGCTTATGCCCAAATAATATTCCTAATAGATAATACTATATTTATTAACCACTCTGTAGTTGATAGATATTCAGGCTCTTTCTTACTTTGGTACTAACCCACAATAACTACAACAGACTTCTGTGTACAGGGTTTTGTGTGGATATAGTGTTTTCATGGCTACTCTGTTCATGCCCAGCAGTGAAATTGTGAGTCATATGAAGATTATGTTTAAGCAGCTGAGGACTTATCTGGCTGTTTACCAAAGCAGGTGCATCATTTTACTTTCCTTTGGATAGGAAAGGCAGAGGGTAGGTAGCAGGATCAGTATATGCTGTTTGCATTTCACACAGATCCTCATCACATAGCTGGCTTTTTGCAAGTAGCATACAAATAAAGTAGAAGTTGAAGATATATGCTTCGCTTTTTAGAGTGAACAAAAGCCTTTCCCTTTTCAGGAAGGAATTTTCTTTGTGGGTGGATAAAGAAACATTAGTTACCTCAGGTAAATGAAAAGGAAGTACTGTTTCCATGGAGCCAAAGAGGATGCAAAGCAGAGAAGCAGGCACAGAAGACACACCTTTTCCAGGGTTTTGCATAGGGTCTGTCTTTCTCTTTACCATATAAAATTATTGCATTCTTTGTTATATCCCCATTTCACTTCAATGCTACCTTCTTGGCCTAAAAATTCCTCTCCACAGTCTTTCCCCTGACCTTCCCTGGACTGCCTGACAGTTGGAAGATTTGCACAAAGACCCTTCTTGAAGATCTCCAGGGAAACCAGGAATGTTAAATGTGCGAGATTGTCTTTCCAATGAGAACTATGTAAAAAAAAAAAACCTGTTCCTCCATCCAGAAAGCTAAGAATTGAAAGTAATTAATAGCCTGGTGGCCCATGTTATCTGTTGAGTGAGGCCATATCAAGCTCTTACAACCAGGACCCAAGGTGCTAGTAATCTAAACCCCTACAGCCAGGGGCTCCCCAAGCTCCTACAACCAGGACCAGGAGATACTTAATAGTTTAAATGACATTTATAGCCAGAGGCTCCTCCATGCTGTACAAACAGGATAAGAAGTGGCTAATAGCTCACACTATCTGTATGACTGAGACCAGGTGAGACCCTTATATTTTCTGTATGACTGGGACCAGGCCAGACCCCTAGGCCCTTTTGTGTGCCTAACACCAAGTCAGAGCTTTAGGTCCTTAAGCTGTTACAGGTAGCCTATCTCTAGAACCCATCTTCAAGGAGGAAATGGCCCTGAGTCAGTTTCATGTAATTTTTTTCTTCCTTGTGCACCAGGGATTACATTACACTGGGAAACTTCTCCCCCCAAAATTATACTGTGTTTAAATTTGTTGGGAATAAACCTCATGATATCAGACTCCTTTTAAGTCTTGATCCAGGTTGATGGAGGCAATTTGAACAGAGCTTTCAATTTCATCTTTTTGAGGGTTGCTTCTCTGCCTGACACACTCAAAGAACCATTGCATAGAGAACCCTCGTTTGACCAGTCCCTAATCCTCAACTGCACACCAGCAACTTCTGTGTCCTAAATCCAGGGGCACAAAGAGTCAACAACTCCATGGGTACCTGCTGTTTCATGTGAAACCATGCTCCAAGTGGTCCTTGGGGATTTCAAGTGATAAATGTAAGAGGGTGTTTTTGCTTAAGAGTGACTCTGCTCTTTGAAAACTGTCACCATTGGAAAGTCTGACACACCAATAAGGGTTAACAGGTGTTTGTTGTTGTGCATCGTAACCAAAGACTTAAGTAGTTCATAGAATAAATTACCCAAATTGGAGCACGCATCTGATATAGGAGGACAAATAAAAATATTATTGTAAGGCTCATTTGGGAAACAGATATTTCCCAAATCCTTGTAGGTTTCAGGCCAGAATTTTAGCCACAGATATTTCTGTCAGAATGATTTTTAATCTGTGGGGGCTGAAACAGTATTTCAGAACATATATTTGCTATTTTGTTAGTCACAAGAGGAATGCTCATGGTTTGTATTTGAGGCTTTTCAGGGAAAATCAGTATATTCTTGGTTGTGATGCCACGAGGATAAAGCGATGGATGTTGAAGTTCTGTATTGTTATATTTCTGGAGACAAACTGATAGATGATAGGGAATAGATGTTGAAATAAATATTTATTCTCATTTAGTCCCTCAATTTTTTAAAAGCCTAACCTATGAAGAATGAGGTTCCCTTTCTCTATCAAATAGTTCTGTAATCTTTTACATCTTTCTTGCAGTGAGAGCTAAAAAGGGATAATTTAAACCACCCAACAACCAATAAAATATCATGGATTCAAATGAGAAAGAAAGACCTCTTTTATCACTTTCTAGACAATGAAAACTCCAGGAAGTTGTGATAATTTTGGGTGGTCCACTTCATCAATTTATTACTTGAAAGGCCTATGTATCAAGACAATTTCTAATTGATATAAAGTTACACATTCACCATCATAAACTAATATTTATGGGGTTGTTCTTTATTGTGAGTTATTATCACAATGATCTTCAATTCATTTACAAGGATTAATCAAAATCCGTGTGAAATACAGATATTTTTCCTGTCAGATTTTGTTTTCTGAAAAAACTGGAAGAGAGACAATAAATTTACAAATGAGGAATCAAAGGAATAGTTTACCCCTCATTGTTATGGAAATTCCATGTTAAGAAACACTAATTTAATATACTGGGTACCTAATGCTTTTTGTTGTCTCAGTATTCTAAGAGAGAAGTGGATTTACAATTTACATATAGGGTTCTCTTATGCTTAGGTACATGAAAAATAGCTTTGCCCAAGGCAGCTCAAGCGATTTCACAAATTAATTCATCTTACTGGATGGCTGCAGTAGTGTAACCCCGTGTTCCAAAGAGAGAAAGAGGATAGATAGCCAGCTTAAAATAAATTCAAAAGTTACAGAATGTAGCTGAGAATGAACAAGAAAAGTAGTTCTGAGAGGTGTATTTAGGGACCGCTTTTCTGTACATGTTCCTGCCCTTGACTGGAGACAGAGGCATCATTCCCGTTCTTTCATTCTGACTTCATATATGATAGAAATAGTTTTGTCTTCTGTTTCAAGTCCCTCTGGGCAGATGTCAAAGCATTATCCCCACAAAGTTACTGTAATGGGCTCTATAGGATTATATTAAGAATCTCCGTCTCACCCACTCCTTTATCTTTTGATGACTCTTGTTTGTACTTACATATAATATTCAAGGAGGAAAGGTTACCATGTATAATTTCACTTATGTGACATTCTGGAAGAGACAAAGGTACAGTGAGATTCAGTGCTTGCCAGGGTAGGACATGCTGTGGAGATTAAGGGTAACTCCCGGAACATTTTAGAAGTGAATCTGATTTCTCTGGTAATTATATGATTCCATAGATAGGTGGCAATTCCTAGAACTAACATCAGAAAAGGTCAACTTGACCAAAGTAAGTTTGTAGTTAAACAAAACTGAAAGAATGCTTTAATTTTTAATACTAAACCATGAGCTTGGTTCTTGGTGGTTAGAATAATTGATTAAATGGTTTCTCGACATTGTTTTCAGAATTCATTATAAATTATTGGGCCATTAAATACATGTTCATTTTATTGATAACTATGGGATACAGTGAAATCTTCCTATAACATAGGCTTAGAAAGATCTGAGCAAGAGATTGAGGCAAAGTTGAAATCCTTTCAATACATTTACTTTCTGAGCTCCTTCAATAAAATGAAAAGCAAGTTATTATATACTTTCCAGTATTAAAGGAAGAATTATAGTGAAATCCCAGTTCAGTTTTCCACTCATTCTCATGTTTTTAATAGTGTAGAAAATAGAATTGTCTTAATATCATTATTTTTTATTTGTTTGTCTCCAAGTTTGAAAGTTCTAGTCCATCTTAAAGGTACAAAATATTCTCTGGTTGAATTTTTATATTTTCAAATCTGAATTACATATTTCATTATATGAAAACAACATAAAAAAGAACCTATAATCCCAACACTATGAAAGCAATGTCAGGAGAATCAAGAGTTTATCTAGGCTAGCTCATATATCTAGGCCACAGAAGGTGATAGTCACTCACACTCTGACACAGACATACTCACACACAGACAGACACACAGATACACACACACAGAGACAGACTATTCTCTCTCTTTCTCTTACTCTGTTACACACACACACACACACAGACCATTCTCTCTCTCTCTTACACACACACACACACACACACACACACACACACGCACATAAGTTGAGAGTAAGTGAAATTTACAAGCCTTAGAATGTATCATAGAGAAAATTCGTAAGTAAATATCAGTGAATTCTCATTAACTAGGGTTCTCAAAGTCTGTTGTAGTCTTTGGGTTCTAACCGAATTGGAGCAGGTTTTTAATGCAGAAAGTACCTAAAACCTCATCTCTTCCTTGAGTAGTTTTGATAAACAATTAAATATTTATACTGTGTTTTAGACCACACTGAAATGAGATTTTCAGAAACAAATCACCTCACTAATGGTGTTTGTTTTTATCCCTTATTAGCCTTAAAACTTTTCTATTTATACTAAAAGGTAATGATTTCCTCCATCATTTAACATTTATCAGTTTTCACTCTCAGATATTCAGGTTAGTATGAAATCACAATGAAAGCAATATGTTGGTCCAGCACAAAGATGTCTACTGGGCATTGTGAAAACCCAGGTTAACATACAAATTTAAGGCTGTCCATTTATTAAGGTAAAATAAGCATTGTTAACCAGTGTACAAATTGTCTCTCCTAAAGTGATTTGCTTGCTTGTTTGCTACTTTGTGGACAGTCATGCTCTCTCTCTCTCTCTCTCTCTCTCTCACACACACACACACACACACACACACACACACACACACTGTAATATCCTGAGGTGGCAGGCTTTACAAGTCCCATGACTCTCTAGGTTGTGAACAAATGATGTGCTGATGTGCATGTCTAGGTTCACGAAGGACAGTGACAAGAGGAAATGGCATGCCCTGTACTATTAAATGATGAAGAAGGGTTTTCACTGGAGATTAGAGGCGAATCCAACTTAGTTTTCTTTACAATTTCCCTAGTCTGCTCATGATTTATAATGAACCTTTTAAAATTTACATTTTTTAAAATTGACTTTCAACTATAGGTTACTCAACCACAAGCTATTGTTCTAAGCTTTCAAGGTCAGAGACTCACAGATCTTTGTGTTCATGCTAGAAGATTGTTGTAAAGGGCTTAGAAGCCATACCAGCAGCTAGAGCACAGCCTTTGAGCCATGAGGTTAGGTTCCCATCTTTATTTATTCTTGTCTCTCTCTCTCTCTCTCTCTCTCTCTCTTTCTCTCTCTCTCTCTCTCTCTCTCTCTCTGTTCCTCTCTCTGTTCTTACTTAGATTTTAGTTTTTATTCATAATCATGAACTTAACTCTGCAATCCATCTAGACTTGGATGGGAATGAGGAAATAAGGAACCCAAATAACTTCAGTGAGAGTAGAGATTACAGGGCATTGCGAGCAGATGTGGTGGGGTTGCTCTCCTGAGCTACAGAAGGAATAGTCTGGTGGGTAAAAAGCCCACAAGTCAAAATTAGAGTTGTCCACAGTTGGAAATCGTGAGCTTCTTGCAGGTCTTGCCATTCTTGGACCCGGAATGCTCCGTGGCTTCCACAATGTTCATCCCTTCTTTCACCTTCCCAAAGACTACATGTTTGCCATCTAACCACTCAGTCTTAGCGGTACAGATAAAAAACTGGGAACCATTTGTGTTTGGTTCAGCATTTGCCATGGACAAGATGCCAGGACCTGTATTCTTCAGGATGAAGTTCTTATCCTCAAATTTCTCTCCGTAGATGGACCTGCCGCCAGTGTCATTATGGCGTGTGAAGTCACCACCCTGGCACATGAATCAGGGGATAATTCTGTGAGAGGAGGAACTCTTGTGTCCTAATCCTTTCTCTCCAGTGCTCAGAGTGTGAATATTTTCTGCTGTCTTTGGAACTTTGTCTGCAAATAGCTCGAAGGAAATGCAGCCCAGGGGCTCGCCATTGGCCGTGATGTCAAAGAACATGGTGGGGTTGACCATGGCTGCAGGAAGAAGCCGCAGGGGACAGCGGCGTCTGCAAATTGATTCTCTTGAATCTTTCTGGTATTCAGGGTTCCTACTACTGGAACATTTGTATTCAGTCTTTTTTCTTTGAAGCATCTCATTTTCCCACAGTTTTAGCTCTTTTGCCATCCTGTGTAGCCTCTTAGAATTCTAGTCATGTGTTGTTCTCTAGAATGCTTCAGCCATTTATGAGTGTCACAATCCAGCACTTCAAGCATGAATTGTTCAGAAGCGTCCTTTCTGTTAACTGTTACCACCTGGTAACAAGGTACCACCAGGAACCTTGATCTTTTCTCTGCATTTGGTTCAATCACATCAGCTTCCTAGATGATGAAACCATTTTCTAAGGGGCTTAATGGTTCAAACATTAGAGAGGCTAGTGGGAAGGTAAGTTTGTTGTTGTTTTTGTTTTTTTGATAGTTTTTCTTTTAATTTAAATTTGAAACAAGCTTGTTTTACATGTCAGTCCCAGTTCTCACACCCTCCTGTTCTCTCCAGGTTTCCCCCACCAACACCCCAGCTCTTCCCCAGGGAGCAGACTTCCATTGGCAGTCTTCAAAATTTGTCATATCATTTGGAGCAGGGCCTAGGCCCTCCCCCATGTGTCTAGGCTGAGGGAGTATCCCTATATGTGGAATGGGCTCCCAAAGTCCATTTATACTAGGGATAAATACTGATCATAACCAGAGACCCCATAGACTTCCCAGCCCTCCTAACTAACACCAAAGTTCAGGGACTCTGGGTCAGTCCCATACTGGTTTCCCAGCTATCAGACTAGAGAAACCCACAGAAACTGCTGACCTGAACAAGGGGGGAGGGTAAGTTTTGATAAACCTAAACTAAAGTGGTGGTAATTAAAGGTCTATTTTTTCACATTCATCCCTCTACCTTCTTTTATTGTCTTCCCATCCACATTCCTCTTCCTTCTACCAACTCCCCATCCTACCTTCATGCACTTTGGTTTCTACTTTGTAGCTCACAGAATATAACCCAAGCCACTTACATGGGCGTGGGTACAAAACTGACCACTGTAACATGAATAACTCAACCTCCACCTTATTTGAGACATGATCTTTTTCTGAACCCAGAGCTCATTGATTTGCAATAAGCTGTCTGACTAGTCAGAGCTCAGAGCTCCCAGGGATCTGCTGATTTCTTCTCCTCAGTGCTGAGGTTACAGATGCCTTCCATTACAAAAACTTTCTTATATGATCCTGAAGATCTGAATTCAGGTCCTCGTGCTTGTGTGGCAATCACTTACCCACCAAGTAGCCTTTTCACCCTGGCTAATCAAGATACTTTCTAAGGAACTCTAAACTTCCTGTCTTGATGAAACTGGTCAGAAAGGGGATGTGTATACTTCTATATAGAATGAAGAAAAACCCAGGGATTAATACAAGGCAAAGATTTTTTTTTCATTGATGAAGAGTAGTTGTTTAGGGTCTTAAAAATTGACTCGTCATTTAACATTACAAATAAAGAACCTGATTATCTAACTCTGATGAAACTAAACAATTTTAAAATAGAATGTGAGTCATATTTTAAGTGTCTGTCCATTATATTTTGTTATGTCTATGAATTAATTACTGTTATTTTATAAGGAAGTAGTTCATTAAATTTTAATATTTGTTTATATGCCATAGTGCTGTGTATATTTCTGATGAGAGTGACCACATAAGTCTAAACCAGTGTTAAACCTTAATATTCTGATCATGAAAACTTCCAAATTAAATTATTTGATGACAGAGGGTAAAATAAAACAATAAATGTACATGAACACCAAATAGAGGCTTTGAAATATATCAGCTGAGATGGTTATTAATTTTGCTTTCCATTTTTATTGGAGGGTGCATATTTTATGAAGTTGTAATGTGCCTTCAAATTATTGCTTGAAGTAGTCATTCATGAATGCCTCCTCTAAATGTTTTATTCACGATAAGAGTACTGCCTGTCTCCTCATATCAAAGGAACCAACAAACAATCATAAGAATTATATATGACCTTGTTATACAATGCTAGGTATTTATTAGTAACAAAAACATTCAAAGGTGAGAAAGTTGAAAATTTCTGTGGTCAATGTGACCTCCTTCTGAATGACTCTTTCCCATGTCAGATAAAGATCTGAGGACTTCCACATTTATCACTGTGTATAATTAAACAAGGGTATCACAAAGTAAATTTTCTTTGAAATGAAAATATTATTTCCTTTCTCTTATTAAGATTTCAATAATATTTTCTTGTCCATAAACTAAAAGCCAAGGTCTTTTTTTTTTTTTTAGGATTCTGCATGTTTCGATCTCAATTATTTATATTATCATTCTTAAAATTTCTAGAATTCATTGTATATTTTTCATATGTAAAAAAATTGTTTCTTTCCAATGGCCCCCTATACCTTGCCTCTGACAGTAGAAATAATGTATGTAAAGATCTTGTGTATAGTTCTATGTATGATTGCAACTTATTTCCCTCCACTTTTTTCCTGAATATAAGAATGATTGTACACCATCTACATTAGATTATCCACAATATCTATCAGCAATTCTGGCACATTCCAGAAAAAAAGTTGAGTGAAATAGAGTAAAATCAATAAAATGAAGTAAAAATAGTGCCATCTTTCCCCTGAGATATCATATGTAATCTTTAGAATTTTGATGTATTATATTAGGGTCATGGTTTTTCAAAGTTTTGTTGTGGTTTATTTTCTAACACTTAGAATATAATGTATTGCAAGAAGTATGCTTTTTAAATATTACTGGGCTATTTATTAAGTCAAAGTATTACAAATCTGTTGCATATCCTTCTGTAATAGTTCCCATGGAGCAAGAGTTCATTTTCACTTTTCTTAGTACATAAGACTAGTTGAAGGGTTTTCTGTTGCCATAGTAACACTACTTAGCTTTTACAGCGGTTTCCTCCATATTTTAAACATTACATTATTTCATTACTGAAACTTAAGAGCTTTGTGGCAAATAATATTCCTGATGGCTAAAAGAAACATGATTTCTGCTTGCATTTAAATTTGACTTTTAAATTATACTTGTTTTAATGTAACTCTTCTCTCTTTTGTGTTTTGAACTTTATTGTGTTTCAATTATTAGAGTCAATCTTTATTCTTTTTTTAGTTTACTTTTCTCACTGCTTTTAATAAAAAAAACACATTGCTTTAATCCACCAAATTCAAGTATTAACTATTAAGTCTGGATAATAGGCATAGTAAATGGTGGGTTTAAAACAGACCTGAAGTATATTCTGGAAGACAAATCTGGGGCTCCATCAAACAAAGACTGTTGTTCACAGGCTTGAGAACATTGTTTGACAACAGCCATAGTAAAGTGTAGTCTGTTGCTAAATATGGACAAGAGGAATGGTAAGCAGTTTGATTTCTCATGTAAAACTAGTAGTATTTTCATTGGAGTAACATAGATATAAGTGAACAAGAAGAAAACATTGGACATTGGGGGTAATAAATATAGATATTTACATCTTTCAGTAAGATTAAATTTATAATGTTTTTTATCTGTTATTCATATAAAATGCTTTACTTGGTAAGACTTTTGGGATAAACTCATAAATGTGTGCTTTGCAAGTTACTTCTCATGCATTTGATGCTTCTGTTTTGATTACTACAAGTTTATTATATGTGTTTAATGTAAAATGATTGTTGCATATATTCTTTTCTCTAATTATCAAGTGAATGTTTAGGGATTTCATAAAATTACAGAAGAGGGTTACTTGTTTTCACAGACCTGGCTGAGTTGTTGATCTCTCCTCTGAAGTTGTACATCTGAAAGCATGTATTAGATGATATAGCACTGTTATTTAAATGAAATGCAAACAAACACTTTTTCTTTTACCACAAATCATTTACAATTTTAATATCATCTTCACATCTTCATATTCTCAGATGAATAAGCTTTGGAACTTCCTTTAAAGTAAAGGGACTGGAAAAGATCCAGAATGTGTAAAAAAATGATAATAGATGAAAAGACAAAGTTATATTGGAGGAAAATCAGAAAATTGTTTTATCTCTTACATTTTGAATATTGAGTGTGTTTCCAAGTTTTGGAAATGAGGAAGAAAATAGATGGGCCCATGAAATGTCCCTGTGAGTAAAGGCAATTTTCACCAAGCTTGATTAGCTGAGGCCAATAATTGTGACTTACTTGGTGGATTGAGAGAAACTACTTCTATAAATGGACACACATATGCACACATACACACACACACACACACACACACACACACACACACACACACAAACACACCTTAATAAAACAAATGTAAAAAAAAATAAAATGAAGCAAGAAAAAAGATTAAAGAGAAAAAGGTTGCATGTTCCTTATACAAAATTAGCTTTTGCTAAAAACTATGTATTGCTGGGTTGACTGACTGAACTTACATACTGTGATAGATGTTATCCTAGCTACTTGCTATTTTGTGAGGCATGCATGTCAGTGAGTCTTCTGTTCTCTGCAATTAGTGCTTTGTGTTCCCTAATTAACTTAATGCCCAGAAATGAGTAGGTATTGTTCTCAGTCTAAAAAGCAAATTTCAGTAAATGTTGCATATAAGAAAGAAACTCTGGCTAATCTCATTGTACTGAGTTGACTACAGTTAATGGTTATAACAATGCAGTATCAAGAGTTTATTTGATTCTCAATATATATCAGGTATAATATCCTTTCAGTTGAGCTCCACTTCACTGTTGCAGGGAGTGATATATAAAATGATTTACTGTCTGTTTCTTTTGTTTTGTCTTTGGGTCTTCATGTATAGTATAGGTTAGCCTTGAACTCAATATGTAGTCCATATTGATCTTGAGCTTGTGATAGTTCAAGAGTTAGGATTTCAATTGTGCCTCAACATGCCCAGATTGCAAAGTAGTTATTTAAACTTTCATGAAGATTGTATATATAATAAGAAGTTATTTGTGGCATCTAGGACCAGTTATACTTTGATATTATTATCATGTTCAGCCATGTTCTGAACAAAAGAAAAATTAACTAATATAGTTGAGGAAAGTGACAAAGAGAATTATGTAAATGTTAGGAAAAGCATAGGCATTAAAGGAACATTTTTACATTTAATTATTTGTATGTGTGTGCATTTGTGCACATGTATGTTGTTACACCCCATGATAAGAGGTTTTAGGTTGTCTCAAGCTGGAGTTACAGGTGCTTGTGAGCTGCCTGATATGGGCATTGGAAATTCAATTAGGGTTTTCTGCAAGAACAGAGTGTTCTTTTAACCACTGAGTGATCTCTCTGCTACTGAAAATTGTTTTGTTTTATATATATATATATATATATATATATATATATATATATATATATATATATATGTTATTTACTCATCCAATCAAGCAGAGACTGGCAGAATGGATCAAGAAACAAAATCCATCTATTTGTTTTCTCTAATAAACACATCTTAGTAACAAATATGGGCACAGATACTCCAACCAAATGGGAACAGAAAATGAGTAGACATTGCTATCCTGATATCTGAAAAGACATTAACTTCAAATTAAAACTAATCCAAAGATATGAAGAAGGACACTTCATTCTAACCAAGGGAACAGTTAAGCAAGAAGACATTATCATCCTAAACACACATGTACCAATCCTATGGAACCTAATTCATTAGAATTAAGAACTACTGGATTTAAAGATACAGATTAACATCAGTCCATTAATAGGTAACTTCAGTACCTCACTTTCTATAATAGACAGGTCATCTGAACAAAAAACAGAAAAACATCAGAATTAAATGACATCATACTCCAAATGAATTCAATAAATAAACATAGTATATTCCATTCAAACACCAAAGTGAAAATATTCTGTTCAGAATTACATGGAAGTTTCTATAAAATATACCATGTCCTGGGATGCAAAATAATATTTACAAATTCAAAAAACTAGAATAACTCTGTATATCTTACCTGACCATAATGCAGTAAAATTTTAATTGACAACACAAAAGTCTATTGTAAATACAGAAATCACAGAGATTAAACAATTCATTAATGATTCTTTGAATGGATAAAAAAAAAGTCAAGAAAAAAATAAAAATTTTCCTGGAACTAAGTAAAAATGAAGCCAATACAATACAACTTCTGAGACACATATATAAGAGATTGTAGCTCGAAGTGCCTAAATTAACAAATCAGAAGAAGCATACATAAATGACTTAGTGGTACAACACAAAAAACTTAGATAGACAAGAACAAATCAAATCCATCCCAGTCTATATGGAGAAATAACAGAAATCAGAACAGCAATTAATGAAATAGAAACAATAAAAACAATAAAAAAGAATGAACAAATTTAATTGCTAGTTTTTTGAGAAGATAAAAATGACTAAGAAAAGGGAAGAGGGAAATGATATAACTATATTAAAATTTGAAAAGATAAAAATCAATTTTTAAAAATATTTATGTATTGTGTGTGTTTGTATGTGTGTGTTTGTGTGTGTGTGTGTGAGTGTGTGTGTGTGTGTGTGTGTGTGTGTGTGTGTGTGTGTGCCTGAAGGCACCATGCAGCCTTGTAGAAGTCAGAAAATGGATTGTGGATTGTATTTCCTCCTCCACCTTTGCATGGATTTCAGGGAACCAGCTGGGATCATCAGGTTTAAGTAGCAGGCAGTTGTAGCCACTAAAACATGCCATTGGCTCCACATATTGTTTTTATAATGCAAAATTTGATTCTTTAAATAGTACTAGAATGACATGTAGATGTTTCTAGAATTCTACATGGTTTATCATTTCAAATAAAGAACTAATCAGTCCTATGAAAATTGCCATTCGAACCATTTTCTTTTAAATAAGAGTAGAATATTATGCTCTTTAAGGTATATTTGGGGTTTCAGTAAGACTTCCATGTAGTTTTCATATGATATAGGCTTATAACACTCTGAAATTTCCCTCTCTCTTTAGAAACATGAAAGAATTTGGCCACTATAGACTTCTGAAAATGGGGAGTTTACAGTGAATGTGTTATATGATTTGTAATACATACAGTTGGTGCATATATAGGAAAGCAAAAGTTTTCTATTTTGATGATTCTAGTGACCAACTCTGTGGGAAGCCACAGCCCCAAGATGGCGCCTGGCTGGATGCCAGGTAGTCAGAGCTTAGCTGTAAATAAGCTTTATGTGGAAGTGCTTGATGGATCTGGTGCGCTTCCTCCTTCTGTGGCCTATCTGGGATCGCCAGGTGGCATTAGCTGATTGGGCATTGAGAGCACATTTAAGGGCTTGCTAGGGCTGGGGGAGCTGATATACAAGGTTCCTGAATAAACTGCTTGAAGAAGAATCGTGGTCATGTTTCCTTGCTGGCTGAGGTAGATGCAACAAGTGGTGGCCTGGACGGGGATCCTCTCTCCATGGGCTCAGAACTTCCTGCAGTCAGGGTAGTCAACTGGTAAGTCCCAGGTAAGGTGGAACCAAGTTAAGGACCTCGGTAAAGAGGCAATAAGGTCTCCGGTAGGAGCAATAAAGTTTTGTAATCGGGCAAGGTAAAAGTAACCAAAAGTGAAAGTATGGGAATTTGATATCACAACCCATTTATCTCGCTCTTCATTAGCTGTTGCATTCTAAGGGACTGAAGCTAAAGAAGAGTACATTAGAAATGTTTCTAGGGGAGGTTGAGACCTTGGCCTCCTGGTATGCTGTCTCGGGCAATCTTACTATCAGTTGCTGGGACAAGCTTGGGAGAGATCTAGATTTTGCCTGGGAACAGGAAAAGCTAAAAAGAGGGGCTCGGCCTATTTGGAAACTTGTTTGCCGCTGCCTAGAGAATAAAAAATGATGCAAGGCTGTTGAAAAGGGACAAGAGGTGTTAGAACAGTTGAAAGAAGAGCACTCCATGAAACAGAAAAGGAAAGTTCAAAGGAAAGTTCAGAGGAGAGTAGCTCAGAATCAGAAGAGGAACTAGAAATGCTGGTAAAGAAAATGGAGAAGTCATCTTTGCAGAAGCGCTCTGAATCCCATAAGGTGGAGCCTACCGCTCTGGGACTGCCCCCTCCTCTGTATAATGGTATAATGTAACTTCCTCTCTGGGAGGTCGTTCTGCCCGGAGGTATGGAAGGAAATGAGACATGAGTTATGCTATCCAGTTTTTCAGGATAATGCAGGGCAATGCTATCATGAGCCCATTAAAATGATTAAAGCACTTGCTGAGCCAGTCCGCACTTATGGGATAACTGCTGCTTTTGCAATAGCACAGGTGGAATCTCTTAATCGCCACATGGTGAAACCATTTTGAAGAGTAATGCCACCTGGATTAGAGGTGGATGGCCTAGAGGTTGGGAGAGGGGTAACTCAACTATTCCCCCACAACCCAGGTGGGCTCCTTATTGTAATCAAAACCCAGCTCAACGTGGAGCATATAATCCTTTTGATCATTGATTAGCAATAACACCTTTGCAAACTCTAGTGAGAATGCTAAATTGTACACCTCAATTATGCTTCTATTCTTTATATTAGGATGAAGGAAAATTTCCTTTGGACCTTGTGACCAGAATGCCCAGGTACGTTCCCGTTCTGGTAGAGAGCCCCAGCACCATGACCCTCTTTAGACAGAGGAGAGATTTTGGAATCACTGCTGCTATCATGGTTGTCATTACAGCTTGAGCTGTGGAAGCCACCACGGAGGCCATTGCCATGCATTCCTCTGTTCAGACTGCAGCTGCCTTAAATAACCTGTCAGCGAAAATAGCCACTGCTTTGGACATATAATCTTCCCTTAATGTTCAATTAAAAGGTGGTATTATGGTCCTGAATCAACAGATTGATCTATTTCAGGAACAGATTGACACTTTGTGGCAGTTGGCACAAATAGAATGTGAATGGAAGTTGACGGGGCTATGTGTGACCTCTGTGCCATATCAAAAGTACTTAGTGGCTGCTAATATGTCTAACCAGTTTTCTCAGTATCTTTTAGGCTATTGGTCTGGTGAATTCGATAAGTTAATGCAGGACCCAAGACTTTCCATCATTCATGTGAATTCCACCCAGGTCGATGTCTCCGTTGCAGAGGGACTATCTACATGGATCACTCAAGCCATGAACCACATGAAAGAATGGGCAGGAATGAGTGCCCTGGGAGGGGTGCTTATCCTAGTTAGTCTCATTGCCTTATGGTGTATATGCAGGATGAGGGTTACACAGCAGAGAAGTAATGTCATGATTGCACAAGCCTTCGCAGCCCTGAAGGCAGGGCAATCACCTCAGGCTTGGTTAATTATGTTAAAAGGCTAAGCAGTCATCATTCTCAGGATGCAATATGAAGTACTGCACTTGAGGCCAGCTTCTAGCAGCTTCATTGAGGGCAAGTCTGATTGAATTTGGGTTGGTATCATAATCCTATCTCTGACAAAAGATACCAGATGGGTGTGGCACCAGCTTGGCTGATAACTTGGCATGGAGCCATTACAATGTCCCTTGTTCATCAGAGATCAGACCTCTACCCTTGCCTGTTGCATTTAAAACAAAAAAGGGGGAACTGTGGGAAGCCACAGCCCCAAGATGGCACCTGGCTAGATGCCAGGTAGTCTGAGCTTAGCTGTAAACAAGCCTTATTTGGAAGTGCTTGATGGATCTGGTGTGCTTCCTCTTTCTGTGGCCTATCCAGGATCGCTAGGTGGCTTTAGCTGATTGGGCAGTGAGAGCACATTTAAGGGCTTGCTGGGGCTGGGAGAGGCGGAAGCTGATGTACCAGGTTCCAGAATAACCTGCTTGAAGAAAAGTCGTGGCTGTGTTTCCTTGCTGGCTGAGGTAGATGCGACACAACTCAATAGAAATGAAGGTTCCCTCAATGACATCTTTTATTAATTATTTTACCTGGTTTAGCTGTGGAATGCAGTATGTGTGAAATATACTACTTGCAAGATGGGCACCCCATGAAAATTACTAAATATATATAGACTTCAATATTGTTATGCAAGTGTGTTACAGGAATACTTTATATTTAAAATGCCAAGGATATAAGAAATTTACAACGTTATAAGTTTTGCTCTTATCAGTAAGATCTTAAAAGCTTGAGTTCCAATTTTCTCTAAATACTTCAGGTATATGTCTACGTATTTGATTATTATGAAAACTACAATATTATTTTAATCAACAGTAAGTCTATTTAGTATATAGTGTAAGTAACTATTGACAACTTCAATAGAATTTGATGGTTCTGTACTGTTAGTTAGATAAAAATGAGAAGTAAGAATGTTTGCTCTACAAAGGATCACCAGCCTGTAATTCACACCACCAGAGGAACTAGGATACAAGGTGTATTCTAAGAGATTCATATAAAGTCCCTCACAGTAGGGGGAAGGGAAGAGTCTCCTAGAGCACAGGGAAAGTGTGGGGGGGCAGTGAATGGAGAGAGAAGTAGGAGAAAGAGAAGGGGAAGAGAGGAAAACGCGCATGACTAGGAAGATTGAGTCAGGGTAGGAATAGAAGAAGAGGAAGAGAGAGAAAGAGAGAGAGAGAACATAAAAGAGGGAGCCTATATTCATGTGAAGAGAAAACTGAACCTAAAGAAAGGTCTAGAGATCTACAAGACTACTGCCAACTAACAATTTGAGCATCCCTGGAAAGGCCTGAGCTGTCTAAGGGACCTCAGCCAGTGGAACCAGGATGTATCCCTGGTGCACAAACAGACCTTGTGAACACATCCCCAATGGAAAGATGTATTCTTGGTGCACAAAAGGACCTTCCAGACACATCGCCCATAGAGGAATAGTCCCTTAACCTAGAGTATCTCTCCTGTCCTAGTCCGCACTTCAAATGACTTGTCAGATTTACATGACCCCATGTGAATGGCATAGCCCTACATGTGGAGTGGGGGGCAGATGGTTGGGGAGGGTGGTCAGGGTGAATGTGATGGTGGAGAGAGGGTAAGAGTTAGGGAGGGAGATTGGGAGGGAGTGACATCGACATGTAAAATTAAAAAAAATATATATAAATACATTTAAAAGAAAAAAAAGAGGAAGATAGATAATGGAGCTCATCTGAGATTTAACTTTAGTAGAAAAATGCAGATTAATGTGTATAGACAACTCCTAAAATATCAATTCAGAAAACAGAAAAAAGAATTCATCACTTAAACATACCAATTGGTTTCTTTCTTTTTTTACAAAATTAGAATTCTGTTTTTATTTGTCATAAAGTTAAAATCATACAGTAATATCAAACTCCAAGCTTATGTTCAATAAATCAACTGATTTATTTTATATTGGATAGTCTAAGGCTTACCTTAGACATATATGGGATTAGCAATGGATTTCTTAAAGCAAACACAATACACATATTTGTGATGAATTCAGAAGAGTTACCCTCTGTCATGTGGTTGAATATAGTACAGCAGGACTGAGGCTACACTGTAATATTTCTGAATATTATAGCTGGTCTTGAACAGTCTTCTTATCTCTCAGAGATATATCACCAAAGATACTTAAGTGAAAAGCTAAAAAAATGGCCCTAGTTGTCAAAACTCATTTTAATATAACATTTGCATATTTAAAATAAATTATGTTTCTAGTTTGCTTAATTAAATTATTATTAAAACTGTCATCACTTGACTTACACAAAATTTCAAGTACCACAAAACTTCAATACCTATCCTAAGCTCAGGAACACCATCAGGAAATCTGTGATCATGAGCCTTTGAATTCAGGAGTAACAAAGATTCTGTCAGATAAAAAAAAAAAAAAAAAAACATTTATTGATAGTCAATATCAAGTAAAAAGAAAACCTCCATGATGTCTATGCAGAAAATACAGGTGGTAATGTGAAATTAGGCAAACTTTACTGAACTCCAGTTTTCTGTTGCTGCAGTTGTTACAGATTAAGTTGCTTAATTGATTAGCTAACTTCATTACTTTGAGGCAAGTCTCTTAAAATCCATTCATTTTCAGGACTCAGTCACATGGAAGTGATTTCTGAAGGCGAAAGAAAACTGGTAAAGGATTGATGTGTTCTGTTTGTTTTAGTATTTTAAATTATTTAAATTATACCCCCAGATTTCAGAAGTCCTTTTGCACTCATTCAGGAATATATCAGATGTCATCCCCATTAAGAAGTCTGTTACACCACGTGTGTTTTCTTGATACTTATATGTGACTTCCATTGCTATTAATGAGGGCTATATTCATGCATAGAGTGAGTTGCAATCTATTATCTCTAAAGGGCAGTTTCCTTTTAAATATATTGCTCACTCAATTTTATTATATGTTTTCCTTGGGTTTCTACTGCAGCATCATTTTTTTTTAAACAATAAGACAATGAGGAGAGATTATGAGATTCATGGCAGTTTTCCTGCCATGAAAGTATATGTGAATCTAGTATCCTTTGAAGTTTCTTATTGTGGTTAAATAAGGGTCAGGACAAACAAATAGGCTGAATAGATGTTTATTCGGGGAGAAATAACTTACAATCTAAACAGATGAACACCAGCAAGTTCCACTAGATGCTCTCCTCTCCGCCACCCACCAGCAAGAAAGCATTCCCCAGCTCCTCCTCAGACCTCCTTTCTCAGGTCACTTCTGCCCCTGGCTCCACCCCCCCAATGGGCGTGATCATTTCCACAGAAGGAGAAAAAGTGAATATCCCATTAAAATTCCCCTTTTAGTCTAAAGAAAAGATTTAGGTTAGGGAATAATAAGTATGCTCTAAGAAAAGGAAAATCGAGAACAAAACATCCTACATATCTAGTCCTAGGGTGAAGGCACAATGGAGTTTACAATAGAGTTGACCTAAGCTGGAAAATGTAAGTCTAGTACCTAATATATCTAACTAGGAAGAGAGAATAGTTGTGATAGTTTAATCTTCAACCTCATCAAGACCTGAGAAGGAAAATAACGATACTAGGGTAGACAGGAAGTGCAGATGGGCAACTTCCAAAAAAGTGCAGCGAGGACAGAAACAGCAAGCTACCTGGACAGTCACCCAAGGTCTCACAGCAACGTTGGTACACCCAGTTTTGGCTACGTGTAACGAGTACGGTTTTTCTGCCCACTGCCCGGTCTTGTCCCGCCGCCGAGCCATCCCTAAATAACACACCGAGACTCTGTATTTGATATAATTCTGTTGGCCCATTACTAGTTTCTTATTGGCTAGCTCTGTCTTAAATATTAACCCATTTCTATGTATTTCCACGTGGTCTTACCGAGAGCGGAGGAATAGCGGTTCTGTTCTCTCCAGACTCTCCATCTTGACTCCTCCTTCTCCGTCCTCTTTCCCCCTTGTCTCCTAGTCCCTCCTACCTTTCTTTCCTATTGGCCAACAATGCTTTATTCATTAACCAGTATGAGAAACATATATAGATAATGGCATCTCCCATCAGCTACGGAAAAGAGAACTTGACAGACCACAACAAAAGCAGGGAGGTAGAAAGGCTGCCTTAACCTGACTTGGCGAGGTCCAGCAGTCTTTTTTTTTTTTTTTTTTTTTTTTTAGATATAAGGTTATTAGCCGGTTACTAGCATTTCTCATTGGCTAGCTTTGTCTTAAATATTAACCTATTTCTATCAATGTAAGTATTTTTACATGGTCTTATCTTAGCAGAGAGAGGATTGGGAGTTCTGTTCTCTTTCTGTCCTACATGTTGAATCTTCTCCTACCTCCTCCCAAATTCTCCTTATCTCATAGTCTCACCCATCTTGCTTTCCTATTGGCCAAGAGTGCTTTATTCATTAAACAATATGAGAAACATATTTACAGAATGACATCTCTCATCATCTCCTCTTTTCTGTTTAAATAAAAAGAGTTTTAACTTTAACATAGTCAAGTATATAACAAAAACAGTTATCAAATATGAACCACAGTTAAAAATGTTCAGTTCATTCATAGTCAAGTGTATAAACAAAAACAGTTATCAAATAAGAACCACAGTTAACAATGTTCACTTCATTAACATTTAGCAAGATTTAATGAAAATATTCTGTCATCTATCCTATCTTTGTGAGTGAGTCTAAAGTCCTATATGTTACTTATCTTTAATCCTAATGAGGGAAAACTATAATCATAAATATCTGTTTTCAATTCCATCAAAGACCACATATAGATAATATATAAACTCTAGAAATGACAGAGACAATTCATGACCTGGTCAGTTACCTGAAGTTTTTCTGTAATATTCCATCTTCAGCCTATAGGCCAAAGTGTGTCTGGCAGACTCCTAGGCAAAGCAGTAAACTTTAAACTGTCGATCTTATTGGCAGTTTGTCAGTCAATTTTCTCTGTGTCCTGTAGATTATATGGCAGATTCTTCCATGATGCAGGAATCCTGTAGCAATGTCCATTTTGTGGGTCCTTCCTGTCCACTTTATATAGCATAAAGTCAAACAGTCTAGACAAGAGGAGCATCTTGCCCAAATGGCTAGTTTTGCTATATTGGAAGTAAACTCCATAGTGAGTTTCTTTGATGTCAGTCTTCCTTTCCAATGCAGGTGGTATTATCAGGAGTAGTTGTGTCTCACTGTTAAGAAAAACCCTAAGCTATTTTAAATGCCATATTCTGTAGATCTTTGAAAGGTTTGAAGAATGCCTATTCATCTCAAATACATCTCTGTCTATCTACAAAGCCTAACTAACTTTACTATCATAGGTAACTATCTATAATCTGTATTAAATTATACTAGACATTTCTAAATGAGCTATATAAACAATACCTAAACAAGAGGATAAATTTACATATCACAAAATTGACCTTAAATTCGTATCAATAAATGAAAATCCATTTCAAACAAAGTATACATTTTTATACTATAATCCCCTTTTTAGCTTTAAAAAGAAATTGGTTGTGATTATTAACCACTTATAACCAACGCCAATTAAATGAAAAGAGCCTTTATAGACAATATTTGGAAATTTGGGCATCATTCTTTCTAAACTACTTTCTCCTGCTGATAGGGGGTGCTGTGATGGTAATCCTATTTCTCTCTATGCTTTTCATCTTTTTTTTTTTTTTCATTTTTTTAATTTAATTTAATATTTTACATTTCGATCAGAGTTCCCTCTCCCTCCTTCCCTCCCTCCCTCACTTTTACCCTCTCTCCCCTCTCAAATGCACCCTAACCACCCTCCCCTACCATCCCCCCCATACCAATTGCATATGTAGGGGAATGCCATCCAGTTGGGGTCATGTAGACCTGACAGCTCATGTGAAGTTGGGATTAGGGCTTCTCTCCTGTATCTAGGTTAAGGCAGTTATCCCTCCATGGGAGATGTGTTCACAAGGTCCTTTTGTGCACCAGGGGTACATTCTGGCTCCACTGTCTGAGGTCCCTTAGACTGCTCAGTGCTTCTAGCTGAGACCAATATACAGGGGGGCCAGAGTCAGTCCCATGCTGGATTCCCAGATATCAGTCTAGTGGCCCGTTAGCTCCTCCTTGTTCAGGTAAGCTGTCTCTTATGTGTTTCTGTCGCCTGGTCTTGTCCTCTCCATCTGCATCTGGGTTCTAGTTCAACTCTGTGTTTATGTGTGGCTGTTGGCTCCTGTTTCCAGCAGGCAATAGATGAGGGCTCCATAGATAAGTTAGTTTTTGATCTCCGGGAAGGGCATTTATGGTAGCCTTTCCACGGGTGCTCAAATTGTTAGTTGGTGGCAGTCTTGTAGTTCTCTAGACCTTTCTTTGTGTTCAATATTATCTTCAAACCAATATTGGCTCCCTCTTTTATGTTCTCTCTCTCTCTCTCTCTCTCTCTCTCTCTCTCTCTCTCTCTCTCTCTCTCTCTCTCTCTCTCCTGTCTTCTATTCCTAACTGGGCTCAATCTTCCTAGTCACACGTGCTTTCCTTTCCTCCCACTTGCTTTCTCCTACTTCTCTCTCCATTCACTGCCGCCCCCCACAAATTCCTCTGTGCTCTGGGGGGACTTGTCCCTTCCCAGTTCTGTGAGGGACTTTACATGAATCTATTAGAATACACCTTGTATCCTAGTTCCTCTGGTGGTGTGAATTATAGGCTGGTGATCCTTTGATCTAGGTCTTAAATCCATATATGAGTGAGTACATACTATGTTCCTCTTTTTGTGAATGGGTTACCTCATTCAGGATGGTTTCTTCAAGTGCCATCCACTTGCCTGCAAATTTCAAGATACCATTTTTTTTTTCTGCAGAGTAGTATTCCACTGTGTACATGTGCCACATCTTCATTATCCATTCTTCAATTGAGGGGCATCTAGGTTGCTTCCAGGTTCTTTCTATTACAAATAGTGGTACTATGAACATAGTTGAACAGATGTCTTTGTTGGTCGGATGGGGATCATTTGGGTATATGGCTAAGAGGGGGATTGCTGGGTCCTATGGTAAACTAATTCCCATTTTCCTCAAGAACTGCCCTATTGATCTTCAACATGGCTGTATGAGTTTGCACTCCCACCAGCAGTGGAGGAGTGTTCCCATTTCTCCACATCCTCTCCAGCATGAGTCATCATTGGTGTTTCTAATTTAGCCATTCTGGCAGGAGTAAGATGGTATCTCAAAGTTGTTTTGATTTGCATTTCCCTGATAGGTAAGGATGTGGAGCACTTTCTAAGTGTCTTTCAGCCTTTTTGATTTCCTCTATTGAGAATTCTTTCTTCAGTTCTGTACCCCATTTTTTAATAGGGTTATTTGGGATTTGTTGACTAGTTTCTTGAGTTCTTTGTATATTTTGGAGATCAGCCCTTTGTCAGATATAGGTTTGGTGAAATCTTTTCCCAGTCTGTGGGCTGCCGTTTTGTCTTGTCCACTGTGTCCTTTGCGTTACAGAAGCTTCTAAGTTTAGAGAGGTCTCGTTTATTAATTTTGTTGCTCTCAGTGTCTGTGCCCCTGGAGTTATGTTCAGGAAGCAGTCTCCTATACCAATTTGTTCAAGGCTACCACCTACTTTCTCTTCTAAGAGTTTCAATGTGGCTGGATTGATATTGAGGTCTTTGATCCATTTGGACTTGAGTTTTGTGCATGGCGACAGACATGGGTCTATCTGCAGTCTTCTACACACCCTCATCCAATTGTGCCGGGACCATTTGTTGTAGAAGCTGCCCTCACCCCATTGTATAATTTCAGCTATTTTGTCGAAAATCAGGTGTTCATAGGTGTTTGGGTTAATATCAGGATTTTCAATTCAATTACATTGGACTACATGTCTATTTTTTGTGCCAATACCAGACTGTGTTCAGAACTATAGCTCTTTAGTAGAATTTTAAGTCAGGATTGGTGATGCCTCCTGAAATTCTTTAGTTTTGTAGGGTTGTTTTGGCTATCCTGGATCTTTTGTTCTTCCATATAAAGATGATTATTATCCTTTCAAGGTCAGTGAAGGATCGTGGTGGGATATTGATGGGGATTGCATTAAATCTGTAGATTGCTTTTGGCAAGATTGCCATTTTTACTATGTTTATCCTACCTATCCAAGAGCATGGGAGATATTTCCATTTTCTGTTATCTTCTTTAATTTCTTTCTTTAGAGCTACAAAGTTCTTATTATATAGGTCTTTTACTTATTTGGTAAGCATTACACCAAGATACTTCATGTTGTTTGTGGCTATTGTAAAGGGTGATGTTTCTCTGATTTCTTTCTGTCTCTTTTTTGCCTGAAAGAAGTATGGCTACTGATTTTTTTGAGTTTATCTTGTATCCTGCTAGTTTGCTGAAGGTGTTTATCAGCTGTAGGAATTCCCTGGTAGTGTTTATTGGGTCACTTATGTACACTATCATATCATCTGTAAATATAGACAGTTTGACTTCTTCCTTTCCAATTTGGATCCAGTTGATCTCCTTTTGTTGTCTTATAGCTTTAGCTAGAACTTCTAGTAGGATGTTAAAGAGATATGGAGAGAGAGGGCAGCCTTGTCTTTTTTCTTATGTTAAAGGAATTGGCTTAAGTTTCTCTCCATTCAGTTTGATGTTGGCAGTTGGTTTGCTGTATATTGCTCTTATTATATTTAGTTATGTTCCTGTTGTCCCTGATCTCTCCAAGACCTTTATCATGAAAGGGTGTTGAATTTTGTCGAAGGATTTTTCAGCATCCAGGTAGATAATCACATGGTTTTTCTTTTTCAGTTCATTTATATGGTGTATCACATTGATAGATTTTCGTATGTTAAACCATCCCTGCAATTCAGGGATGAAGACCACTAGGTCATGGTGGATGGTTTTCTGATGTATTCTTGAATTGGGTTGCCAGAATTTTATTTTACCTCCCCTCTGTCCTTTCTTCATCGAGAGTACCCTTGGAGGTATGATACATCCCCACCCATCCCCACAGGGAGCCTGCTCCCTGTACGATGTGCCCTACCCTGCCCACTGTCTGGCTGCTCTGGTTGAACACTGGGACAGAGGGTGGAACCAAGAGTCCACACTACTTCAAGGATTTCTCAGAGCAACTTTGAACAAAGGAGACCTGTCTATCCATGTTGGACCAACTGTAATTTCCACCTTTTTGATCTCTGACCCCACCTCCAGTCCTCTTGGAGTTCTGGCCCCTTGCCAGAGATCCGCCTATCTTGAAGGTCCACTCTGAGTTTCTGCAGTCATCTTCTACTGAATCTCATGCCTGACCCCATCCCTGGGTCCCTGTCTGCGGAGAGACCTCCAATAGAGCTTGGACCACCTAGAGCTACAGATATTGTACATCTGACCCACATAAGCCAAACGGGGAAATACCACAGAAAGATGGGGAGACCCAACCAACAACTACTGGAAGAAGATATGTGAAGACAGCAATACAAGAAAACACCTAACAACAGAAAGACAAGCATGACACCACCAGAATCTAGGGAATCTACACCAACTAGAACAGAACACAGCAAAGCAGAGGAAGCAGAAGATAATGACTTAAATATTACCATCATAAAATTGATAGAAGCCCTTAAAGAAGATGTGAGAAAATCCTTTAAAGAAATGGAGGAAAAAACAAAAATAAACAAACAAACAAAAATGAACAACTTCCTTAAGGAAAGTAAAGAAAGTACAGAAAGTCAAGAAAAAACAGTTAAGCAGGTGAAGGAAACGGTTCAAGACTTGAAGCCTGAAATAGAGAAAATAAAGGCAACACAAACCGGAGAAATGCTGGAAATAGAAAAACTGGGCAAAAACTCAGGAACTACAGAAGCAAGCATAACCAACAGAATTCAAGAGATCTAAGAGAGAATCTTATGCACAGAAGATAAACTAGAAGAAATCGATTCATCGACCAAAGAAAATCATAAATCCAACAAATCATTAGCACAAAACATCCAGGAAATGTGGGACACCGTGAAAAGGCCAAATCTAAGAATAATAGGCATAGAGGAGGGTGAGGAAGCCCAGCTCAAAGGTGCCGAAAACATATTCAACAAAATCATGGAGGAAAACTTTCCAAATATGAAGAAGGACATGCCCATGAAAGTGCAAGAAGTATACTGAACCCCATAGAGGCTGGACCAAAGAAAAAAACCCCTCAATATATAATAATCAAAACACCTAGCATACAGAATAAAGAAAGAATATTAAGAGCAACTAAGGAAAAAGGACAGGTAACATATAAAGGCAGACCTATCAAAATTACACCTGACTTCTCCATGGGAACACTCAAGGACAGATGGTCTTGGATAGATGTTCTACAAGCATTAAGGGAACACACATGCCAGCCTAGGCTACTATATCCAGCAAAACTCTCAATCACTGTAGATGGAGAGAACAAAATATTTAATGACAAAACCAGATTTTCCCAATACGTATCTACAAATCCAGCCCTACAGAAAGTATTGGAAGGAAAACTCCAACCCAAGGAAGGTAACTTTGCCCACAAAAATGTAGGCAACAGATAATCTAACTAAGCCAGATCAAGGGTAAAGCAGAACAAATATATTTACAATACCACTCCCAACAACAAGCCTAAAACCAAAAAGCATCAACAATCAATGTTCCTTACCCTCAACATTAATGGTCTTAACTCACCTATAAAAAGACACAGGCTGACAGATTGGATACAAAGACAGAATCCTTCCTTATGCTTCATACAAGAAACCCATCTAAGCTTCAAAGATTGACCTTACCTCAGGGTAAAGGGTTGGGAAAAGATTTACCAATCAAATGGAACCAAGAAGCAAGCAGGCATGGCTATCCTAATATCTAACAATTTAGACTTCAAACCAAAATAAGTCAAAAGAGATGAAGACGGTCATTTTGTATTCATCCCAGGAGAAATCCATCAACACAAAGTCTCAGTTCTGAACATCTATGCCCCTAATTCAAAGTCACCCACATTCATAAAAGAAACACTACTAAACTCAACGCTTACACACTTATAGTGGGAGACTTCAATAAACCCCTCTCAACACTATACAGGACCAAAAATCAATCAAAAACTCAACAAAGAAACAAAAGGTCCAGCAGTCTTCTATATTTGTCTCCTGCAAGCACATAGGACTGCATGTCCAAATCAGTGTTCAAGGCTTGACCAAGAGGCCATTAGCTGAGGCGAGAATGAACTCCAGCAGGAGCAACAACAATGTCCAACATATTTTCGGGAAAGTGCACGGTTCTGTGATGAGCAACAGTGTCTCATGTTAATGTTCTGCAAGTCTATGAAATGATTGAAGATTAAGCATCTATATCTGACTAATCTCATAGGTAAAGGAAACATGACTGATGATAATCTCTAATACATAGGAACTTGGCTAAAAACTGAAACTTCCCTGAGTTAAGCAGGAACAAATACCTAAAAAATATAACTATGTAAATATACATATATATAAATCCATAAAATAGAGGTAGAGTAGAAATGTCAAGACAAGAGGTAGAATTATAAAGGGCAACAAGATAAATGTCCCAAATTGGTCAATATACAAAATGTTTTCAATACAAGAAAAGTATATGTACATAGAATATGGCAAGAATAAATGTGCATAAATTGTATCAATATACAAAATGTCTTGAACATAAGTAAAAGTATACATACATAGAATATGGTAAGAATAATGTGCATAAAACATCATAAGTGGAATGATTTCACACAATATAACAAAATATAAACTTAATTTTACATAGCTTACTACAAATAAGAATATATAATAATGTAAGCTGTAAAATACTATTATCTCACTCTCAATAATTCACAAGAAAATACACTAATCTGCCTATATCCCAACTAAACCATACCTGTCTAAAAAAAAAAAAAAAACCCTAGTGGTAAGCATCTACTTCTATACCTGACCATAAGTAACTAAAACCAACCCAAAGAAGATGAATATTATCCCCAAATTCCAAGGGTAAGGAAAGGGGGCGTCATTATCTTAAGGTTACTTCCTGTTGCAAGGGTACGTTGAGTGCTCCATGGGATCCTGTATGAAGAAAATATTTAGCAAACAAATTTCTCAACAGAAATGGCTGTGATATATGTAGCTAGTCATTGTGTGGCAGAAAATGCTTGACTGTAGTTCTATTTGAAACTCTGGCCAGGGTGTAATAAGAAGGTGCACCATTACAGCTAGCTAGTCATGACTTGTCTTGAGCAAAACAGTCTCAAACCAGTTTCAGGGTGATGTTTGTAGCCCAGATGCATCAGGTTGCCTCAAGTGGAAATGATGATGGGGGCCCCATCTTCTTTCCAGAGAGTTCAAAGACTGCTGTTAAGAATTGTTATTATTCCTTGTGGAAAACTTAAACATCAATATTAAAGTAAATTTTTCAAGTTTTATGGTATGCAAAAGGGAAAGGCAATAATAAGCATTAAAATGTATATGAGAAAATTAGGATTTCAGAGAGAAAATTGTGTATAAGAGATTTTGTTTTCTTCTGCCTTACACCAATTGGCTTCTTGATTTAAGGCAGAAACCATGAATTTAATCTTAACAACATGCTTGAATTTAGAGAAGGACAGCCAAATCCAACTCCAAAGCCAGCACTGGTTTACATGAATTAGGACTTTAGGAATACTAGATAGTAAAGAGAATTAGATTTCTGTATAGAAATAGTTTACTAGAATTAAATATTTTTACTATATGAGATTCTTCTACATTAAGCAATTGTTTCTGGAGAGCTGTCCTCTCTTCCGTAGGTACCCACATTTCAGTGTCTTTTGGCTGTTTGAAGATAAATTTTCTCTGTTTTCTTGTAAAAACAAGAACAGAACACTTCCCCTACCTTTGAGAGGCATCTTCACACCTCATGGGACCTAATTAGTTGGATGACTTGTCATTTCTCTTCATTAAGATGTTTCTCTTGTTCAACTCGGATCTTGATTAACTTAGATGGTACCCATAGTTTTTCTTCTTCTGTAGATGCAAATGCAAAACCTCTACCCCAATGTAACACATATCCTGGTTTCCATTCTGAGGTCAATACATCCTTGACATACATTGGCTGATTTAGTTCAGAAGTTTTTTACTATTGTCCAGTGTCTTTCTGCAGCTGTTTATCCTTTTTCATCAGCATTAAGAAAGTTTAATGTTAATAATGCATTATGTAATCTGTGTTTGGGTGTCTTGGTTCCACCTGCCTGTTTATAGAGCATTTCTTTTAAAGTACAATTGTATCTCTCAACTACTGCTTGACCTGTAGGATTATGTGGTATACCAGTTATATACTTTATGTTATAATACTAAAAAAAAAAAAAAACTGTTTCAATTTGCTAGAGACATATTCTGGAGCATTGCCAGTTTTTATTTGTGCAGGTATGCCCATAATGTCCATTACCTCCAATAGGTATGTGATAACAGAATCAGCCTTTTCAGACCTCAGAGCAATGGCCCATGGAAACCCTGAATATGTATCTATAGTGTGATATACATATTTTAATTTTCCAAGTTCTGCAAAATGAAACACATCCATTTGCCATATTTCATTCCTATTTATACTTTTAGGGTTACTGCCTGGTGATAAAGGAGTTTGGTTATAGAATGAGAAGTAGGACATTTCCTTGGCTTGTTGCCAAGTGATAGAAAAATCCTTCTTTAAAACTTTGCTGTTCACATGGTGTTTCTTATGAAACTCAGAGGCTTCTAGCACACTTCCTATCAATAACCGATCAATTTCATTATTGCCTTGTGCTAGAGGACCTGGCAGATCCATATGGGATCTGATGTGTGTTATATATATAGGATGAGTCCTCTTTCTGATAGTATCATGTAACTGTATAAATAATGAAGTTAATTCTGTATTGTAAGGATAAATTCTGCAGTCTCAAAGTGTAAAACGACTCTCTCTGCTTATTGAGAGTTGTAACTATATTGAGGGGTTCAGTAAAATCCATAAGTCCCATGAGAATGGCATATAATTCTGCCTTTTGTACAGACTTGTCAGGGCTTTGAATCACTTTGCTAATTCCTGATTTGTTTGCATCAGTGTAGAATGTATGAACTCCAGAAGTAGGTGTTTTTCTTACAATGCGTAGAAGGATCCAAATAGTTTTCTTTATGAATTTGATTCTCTCCGTTTTGGAATAATTGTTGCTAATCATTCCCAAAAAATGACTGCATGCTCTCTGCCAATATTCATTATCTTTCCTTAAAGAGGAAATTTCCTCATTAGTTAAAGGTACTATGATTTCTGCTGGGTCCCTTCCTGTTAGTTGACGAAGTCTTAATTTACCTTTTATAATCAAGTCAGACATTTTTCTATATATGTTTTTAGTTTTTTATTCTTTTTATGTGGTAGGGATATCCATTCTAATATGATATCTTCTCTTTGCATCAAAATCCCTGAAGGATATTCTCTAGATTGTAATATAACCAGAATACAGTCTAGGTTTGGATCCATATGGTCCACATGTGCTTCAAGTATCCTCTTTTTTACCCATTCTAATTCCCTTTCAGCTTCAGCTGATAGTATTCATGGTCTATTCAAGTCCTTGTCTCCTTTAAGTGCCATTTTCAAATTTTTTAAATCATGCCCTTCTACTCCAATAATGGTTTGCAGTTCAGAAATCTCTCCTAGTTATTTTTTAGATCATTAAGATTCTAGTAGCGATCTCTCCTGATCTGTACTTTTTGTGGTCTAATTTTCTGTAGACCTATTTTATATCCTAAGTAGTTGATAGACTACTTTTTTTTTTAGGTTCAATTTGTAATCCCCATCGAGGTAAAACTTCCTTTTCTTTCTCAAACATTTTTTTTAATATTTCTCCTTTAGAGTCAGCTAACAACATATCATCCATGTAATGATAGATTATGGATTGTGGAAACTGTTTACTTAATTATTTCTCGCAGTTTTTATACAAAATATTGGCACAGGATGGGGCTATTTAGCATTCTCTGTGGCAAAACCTTCCATTGATATCTCTTCACCGGTTGAGAATTATTGTAATTAGGTACCATGAAGGCAAAATTCTATTTATCTTGTTCTTGTAAAGGTATAGTGAAGAAGCAATCCTTTAAGTCAATAACTATAATAGGTCATTCTTTAGGTATCAAAGAATGCAAGGGCATTCCAGGCTGTAGAGAGCCCATTGGCTGGATAACTTTATTGATGACTATCAGGTCTGAAAGAATTCTCTATTTACTAGATTTCTTTTTGATAACAAATACAGGAGAATTCCAAGGACTGGTTGATTCCTCAATATGTCCAGCATTTAGCTGTTCCTGAACCAGGCTTTCTAAAGCTTCTATCTTCTCAGAGGTCATAGGCCATTGTCCTACCCAGACAGGTTTCTCTGTTAGCCATTTTAAAGGTAGGGCTTTTGGTTCCTCTGTTTATTCAGCACTTGTATTCTGTTTTTGTACAGCATGGTTATTTGGTATCTGTCTTGTATAGTACTTTATAATATTTTTTCCACAATCATGAGGTAGTTTATGGTTCCTATCTAATACTGGAGGAATGTTAATCTGTGTATTCAATTGCTGTAATAGATCTCAACCCCATAAATGTATCACTAAATCAGCCACATATGGTCTCAACCTTTCTCTCTGTCCTTCTGGTCCTATACATTCAATCCATCTCGTGCTCTGTTTTACCTGAGACAGGGTTCCAATCCCTAAGAATTGAACATTGACCTCATGCAGGAGCCATCTTCGAGGCCAAGATTTATTAGTTATGATAGTTACATCCACCCCTGTGTCAAGTATCCCGTCAAACAGTCTGTTATTCATCTTAACTACCTATCTAGGCCTTTGACTATTTATAAAGTTTTGCCAAAATATACGTTTTTTATTTCCTTTTGTCATGTTTGATTCAACTTCTGTCACTAGTTTGTCATCCAGAGTGGTATGAGTTTTTATAATAGGCACAGAATTTTCTAATTGTCCTGTGGGAGATTGTCTTCCACTGTTACTGGGAATGTTCGGACCACCTGTGATATGGGGGCCTTTTAGAGGCCCCCCTAAGGAGTTTCCCTAATGGTAAAGGGTTTCCTTGCTTGCCTCTGGTTGATCTACACTCATTTGTCCAGTGTCTGACTTTGCCACACATTCTACATAACCCAGGAGGCTGAGGCCTTCTGTTTTATTCATCCCTGGGAGTGTTATTTCTAGGGAAGCTTTGCCTACAATTTCTTTTTAGATGTCCTATCTTACCACAGTTATAACCTCTGAGAAGTTGATGTCTCTTCATACCTTTGGAGATGGCTTCTCCTACCCAAGCTTCTATGTCACCATAGTTAAGACCTCTGTTATCTTGATGTCTTCTCTGACCTTTAGATATGGCTTCTCCTACCCATGCCTCAGTCTTATTGTCATACTCAATGTTGGCTGTATGCAGGATCCATTCATACAAGGGTGCTGATTGCATTTTTAAAGGCCAAAGCACCTATTTGCATTGAGGATTCTCATTCTCATAAGCTAAAGATTCTATGAATATTCACCTAGAATCTATGTCTGCTACTTCTAATTGTACTGCCCTAGATAACCTTTCTAGAAACACACTAAAGCATTCTCTATGTCCTTGCCTTATCTTGGTATAGGATTCTATCCTCTCCCCTAATTCATGACCCTTATGCCAAGCATTCAGAGCTGCTGTACTGCATAGAGACAAGATATGTTCATCATAGGCAGCTTGAGTTTCTGGGTCAGCATAAAGACCCTCACCAAGAATTTTATCTTGGGGAGCTTTATAACCTTTCTATAAGCCCTGAAGTTCAAGAACTTTTGCTTCCACTCTCCATAAAGCCCTCCATTCTAATTGAGAGGAGTTTTCAAGGACAGCTGATATTAATTGATCCCAATCCGTAGGGATTACCTTGTTATTCCTTGCCCATGATTCTACTACTTGCTTCACATATGGTGAGTGCATGCCATAAAAAACTACTGTTTCCTTTATACCTTTTAAATCTTTCATACCTATTGGTTTTCACTGATATGTGACACCACCTTTTGGGTGTTTTTTTTTTGTTGCTGGTTTTTCATTAATAGATACAGGGAAATCTGCCCTGACCGTAAATGGTGTGGAAAATTTTAAGTCTTTTTCATGCCCTGTTACCTGTAGTTCTTCTGATGTATCAGACTGAAGGGCTTCTAAAGCCTGACATCTATTCACCATTGTTTTTTTGAGTGTCTGAACTTCTTGAATCAAATAACTTCCTAGAGACTTCATTGCACAGTCAGTTTCTTACTTTCTCCAGCTACAAATGATTCCATGTTTTTTAATATTCTCATTTTTAGATATTATCTGAATGGCATGTAAACTGCCTTCCAGAAACAATGTTCTATCTGCTAGCTTGCCATTATCCTCAGAAATGGAAGAGATTCTATCATCTAGTCTTTCTGTCTGATGTTCCAGTTTTTTAAATATATTAGGAGCTTCCTCCGACCAGGAATGAGCTGTTTCTGCTATCGTGTTAATGCATTGCATTGTTTCTGTTCTGGTTATTGAGGCATCAGGCATGGTACAAATTCTGTTTTCTACATGGTCATTTTTATGTTCCATGTTTTGTATTCTACCTGTGAGCTCTCTATTGCCATCTTCAATATTTTGAATCTTTGTTACTAAGTCTCCTATTGTTTGTACAAGTTCCTTATTGTTTTCTGTAATCTCAAACCATTTCTTTAAGAATATCTTGTTAATAATGAAACCCATTGATATTACAAAATAAATGTACCTATTGGTCCAGTCATAATTTTCTTCTTTTAAAATTCCTTGTATATATGAAGTAAAAGAATTCCTAAAGTCCTGCATTGTAAAATTATCTGCCATAGGTATGTAACAATTGATCTCAGATACTATATCAGCTTAAATTGCAGAGGATGTTACTATTACCTTATGTGTAATTCTGCTGTCCTGGGACTTTGATGCTTTTAGTTGTAGATCTCAGCTTGTGGTAGTTATGCCTGGAGGTGTACCACCAAATAGTTTCCAGAAGTGTACGGCCAAATAGTGTCTGGCAGTAGACGATCCTTCTGATCCTGGTCCCTGTAGAATAGATCTTAACAAACTATGGCAAGCTAAATTTTGTTAGACAAATGAGTAAAAGGAGCCTTGTGGAATTGCTGGGACCGCAGGGCTAACTGCATTAAATGCACAAGCAGGGTGGGCTCAAAGTGGCTCTGAGCAAATGCAAAGTGGGGAGATGGGAAAAACTGAGAAGTGGTGAGTGCCTTCCCAGCACTCCCAGCAAAGGAGTTGTAGGGCAGAGACAGATGTCCCAAAGCTGTGGTGAGTCCACCTGGTTAGGCAAGGGACCCTGCCCCTTGGGGAATGGTGTCTGTTGCCTGGTTGAAACCCAGGTCCCGTGAAAAGCCTGATCCTGCTTCTGACACCAGATAATGGAGTTAAATAAGGATCAGGATAAACAAATAGGCCAAACAGATGTTTATTCATGGAGAAATCACTTACCTCCTAGACAGAAGAACACCAGCAAGTTCCAAGGGATCCTCTCCTCTCTGTGTCCTGCCACCAAGAACCAAGAGAGCTTTCCCTGGCTCTTCCTCAAACCTCCTTCCACTGGTCACTTCTGCCCCTGGTTCCACCCCCAATGGGCAAGGTCAGTGCCACAGAAGGAGATAAAGTGAATATCCCTTTACAGTTTCTGTTTTTGTAAAATTGTTAACATCCTGCATTTATTTGGAAACAGAAAAATAACTGAGATTAAACTCAAACAATCCCAGTGCTACAGTGTGTCTATTGATGTTTTTTCCATTAACTGTCAAATCTACAGGAAAAAAAATATCCCTCAAGCCTTTATTGAAAAGGGTTAGGAAACAGTGAGTAGGAACTTCTGTGATAATGAGACAACATCTAAAGTCTCAAATAAAAACTTCAGAGTTTCTCTGTGGAGTGTGTTTTTAAAAAAGAAAGAATGGATGGGAAAAATAATATTTTTTTAACAATTGACAAAAGTGGTTGATTCAAACAATATTAGGAAACAGTGATAATGAAGATGAAATAATTATCTCTTACATTTCCCTACTTCCAAATGGCTGATCTTATAGACAATCCTTCACTATTAGCAATGATGATGAAAAGAATGTTCCAGCATTCAGTAAGAGAATTTTTCATGCAAACAACAAGCTCTTTATATATTGCATGTGGTAAACACATCACAGTGCTGTTATACTAAGTGCTGCTTTAACCCTTCCCACAGAACTTCAGATAATATATTAAAGTATGGCTTGCCAATGGTTTTTATTGTGTTATAATAATTAATGTATAAATGATATTTTCAGGTACACAATTAGTTTGTGAAAAGAATGTTTTTATTCCTTTTTAAGTTGACAGTTGAAAAGTAAACAACATCGAATAGCACAATTCCCTAAAAAAGTGATTTCCCTGAGCCTTCTTTTGTAAAAAGAGTAACAAAAGTATTACTAGTCATCAAGATATTGAAAACACACTGACCCATCAATATTATAGAATATGCCATAGTAGCCCCCATATAACCTAAATTAGAATTGTAATATCGTATCAATAGGGAGGGACAAATTGACAAAGTGCTACCCCTCACTGAAGAATCAACCCTCTATGAGGCCTTTACTGTTATATGCATGGAAAAATCCTCCAGCATCTGCCTCTCCATTCTTCTTTGAATTCTGTAAAAATACGAAACTGAGAGCTATAATACACATGCAGAGGTCCTGGTGCAAACCATGTAGGCCCTGTGCTTGCTGCTTCAGTCACTGTTAGTTCATGTGAGCTTTGCTCATGCTCTGGCGTCCTCCATGTTCTCTGGCTCCCACACTTTTATCACCTTGTCTTCTGTGGGTTTCCAGGGTTTTTTTGTTGTTGTTGTTGTTATTTATTTATTTATTTTATATAACCAAGTCCATTTAAATTAAAACAAACATTTATAGACAATATTTGGGAATTTGGATGTCCTTCTTTCCAAACTACTTCCTGCTGGTAAGGGGCACTGTCATGGAGGATTCTAAGAAAATGCAGAAATCCAGGCTGTAGTCTGTAAGGCTGCTTTGTCAAGCTGTTTTGAATGTAGGACCACCTGGTACTCTGTTTCAGGTGGTCTGGCTTGAGCAAACCACATTAGTCTGGTAGGAATCCCCTGTTTTTCATTTTCTGTGGAAACAAAGATAGAAATTCTTTTCCCCAGTAATTTGTCCTTGAACTTAAATTTTGGAGTAAAAGCATCTCCTGAGTTCTAAGGGCAGAGATTTGATGGAGACACATATGTTCCAAGGTCTCTTTTTGCATAATGTCTGTGTGTCTTTGTATTTGTTCTCATATGCTTGAGGAGAAAGCCTCTCTGATGATGACTAAATAAGGACCAATCTATGAGTGTACCAGCATATGATTAGGGATCATTTCATAGTTACTTTTTGAGACTAGTAGTGTTTGGTTTTACCCTATGCTCCTTGGATAGCTAGTCTTTGGTTCTTAATCACCAAAGCAGTGCTAGCTGTGAATTCTATTTCATGGAGTGGGACTTAAGTCAAATCAGGCATTGTACACTACTTTCCTTAACCAAAGAAACTAGAACATGGGCTGAAAGCTTGACCTCTCCATGATCAATAAGTTGTGTGAGTGTCTTCTTCACTATGGGGTCTTGTTCTCAGTTTGTGGAAAGAAACTTATTTTCTTGGTTGGTAACAGTCTGAGTTGTTTGTAGATTTCCATGGGATCCCTTTGGCCAACAAATCAATTGAATAAATACCAGTCTTGGTTCCAGGAGCTTTGGTAATAAGAGATGGCCAGTTGGGAATCTATCTTCCTCATTGGGGGACTTCATTATGATCACTTTCATAAATTTTAGGAAGTTTCTACTGCACTAAATTTCCATACCGCCCCTCAACTACCCCTCAATTCTGTCTTCCCCTGTATTCTGTCTCTCAAACACTTCCACTCCCTCTCTAAACCTGATCCTCCTGTTCCAGTCTCCTTTGCCCCTCGTTCACCAATATTTAATGGCTAATGTCCACATATATATGACCACATGTCATAATTATTTTCTGGGTCTGGGTTACTGCACTCAGTATGAGTTTTCTAGTTCCATCCACTTGCTACTAAATTTCATGATGTTCCCCACCCCTTTTTCATCATCTGAATAATACTCCATTGTGTAAATATACAACATTTCCTTTTCTTCCCTTCCTCTCTTTTGTGGGACATATAAGTAGTTTCAAGTTTCTGGCTATTATGAAGAAAACATCAATAAATATGGTTGAGATTTTTCTGTGTGGTAGGATGGAATGTTCTTTGGGTAACTGCCTGAGTGATACATCTGGATGTTTGGGTAGATTGAGTCCCATCTTTCTGAGGGACTGTATTGGTCTGATTTTCTTTTCTCCATCCTGTTCAACAACAGCTTGATTTTGTCTTTCTGGGTGGCTTTTGAACAGGCTAGAATGATGCCCATATATCATTGTTTTAGATATTTTGTGAAGATTTTGATATATCTTTCATTTCATCTAGTTCAAAACACAATTGAATGTTCCTTGAAGTATTCTGTTTCTTTAGTACTTTTTGGTTTATTTCTAAACATTTGGAGATTTCCCTCTTATCTTTCTGTTATTGATGCTGATTTTAGTTTCATCCTGATGCTCCAAGTTCAAGGTAGAAGGATAACAAACTCACCATCCTGTCTGATGTCCTATCACAATGAATGAATTTGAACATAACTTGTGAAACAGCAAATTAATGACCCTAAAAAGGAAATAAAAGATGAAAAAAGAAAGATAAAAGGGAAAGGAGGGAAGGGAAGAGAAAAGAAAGGAGGCTGACATTTCTGTTCTAACTGTACATAAGAGTAAATTAGTCATTTTCTCCTATGACTTCCTAGCCTAATTCAGAGTAATTCAGCAAAGACAAAAGGAGCTTTCTAGTTCTGTGTAGGATAGGCACTTCTGAGAGGGACAGTGGTGGCAATATTAATCTACTGAGCTTAAGTAGGAGGTAGATTGGAAGCTTTCTCTTGAGCCATGGTTCCAAGAGAGTGTTGCTTCCATCCCCTCCCTATTGTGCCATACTTCTTCAGTTATAGGGAAAGTGTAAATAGTGAAAACGAAATACATGTAGCCCTAGTTATAGCTGGAAATTTCTAGGAATTGGGAAGTTTCAGCCAGATCATGGAGAAAAAGGAAGCTTGAACCAGCAACCTGGACATATTTGTTATGCAGTGTTGCCCTGAAAAGTAAATATTAAATGATGAAAGTATACCAATAATCCAGCTCTGAGCTTCTAGCTTACCTCTCATGTCTTGGGTGGCAGGGTCAACCAGGGTCTATAATGTTTCCGGGTTCTCTTGGACAACCCTGAGCACCAACTGAAAGGAGGGTTTTGCTTGCCTAAGATTTTTGTTTGATGGAATATGGTTCCTGGGACAGCAGTGTCAGACCAGAAGGAAAATTTTCATTTTAACTATTTATATGTATACTTTTGCCTATAGTACACGTTTACATGTACCATAATGCACATATATAATTTACATGTACATGTAATATTAAGTAGGGAGCTCATAGCATTATTCTTTATTATTTTTCTAGACATCCTTATTGTTATATTACTGATTTCACATTCTTCTCTACCATCATATCCCCTTTATATGTATTTGTCTCCCTCCTACCTCCCTAATTAGAGGCCCCTGATTTCTCCTGTTTCTCTTTTGGGATCGCTTGTGCCTTGGTATGGTAGCAAAGACACTACAATCTTACAAAGAAGGGAAGCATCCAACAGTCCTATACTGCTATGGCACCTATCAACCACAACAACAATCCACATGTCACAATACCTCTAAGGGTGAAGTAGTAAAACACATACCTTGGTGGCAACCAATAGCTCACTAATTGTACTTAAGACCTGCTCAACAAGAGGGAAATCATGCATGGTATGCATCTAGACTTGGATGGGAATGAGGAAATAAGGAACCCAAATAACTTCAGTGAGAGTAGAGATTACAGGGCATTGCGAGCAGATGTGGTGGGGTTGCTCTCCTGAGCTACAGAAGGAATAGTCTGGTGGGTAAAAAGCCCACAAGTCAAAATTAGAGTTGTCCACAGTTGGAAATCGTGAGCTTCTTGCAGGTCTTGCCATTCTTGGACCCGGAATGCTCCGTGGCTTCCACAATGTTCATCCCTTCTTTCACCTTCCCAAAGACTACATGTTTGCCATCTAACCACTCAGTCTTAGCGGTACAGATAAAAAACTGGGAACCATTTGTGTTTGGTTCAGCATTTGCCATGGACAAGATGCCAGGACCTGTATTCTTCAGGATGAAGTTCTTATCCTCAAATTTCTCTCCGTAGATGGACCTGCCGCCAGTGTCATTATGGCGTGTGAAGTCACCACCCTGGCACATGAATCAGGGGATAATTCTGTGAGAGGAGGAACTCTTGTGTCCTAATCCTTTCTCTCCAGTGCTCAGAGTGTGAATATTTTCTGCTGTCTTTGGAACTTTGTCTGCAAATAGCTCGAAGGAAATGCAGCCCAGGGGCTCGCCATTGGCCGTGATGTCAAAGAACATGGTGGGGTTGACCATGGCTGCAGGAAGAAGCCGCAGGGGACAGCGGCGTCTGCAAATTGATTCTCTTGAATCTTTCTGGTATTCAGGGTTCCTACTACTGGAACATTTGTATTCAGTCTTTTTTCTTTGAAGCATCTCATTTTCCCACAGTTTTAGCTCTTTTGCCATCCTGTGTAGCCTCTTAGAATTCTAGTCATGTGTTGTTCTCTAGAATGCTTCAGCCATTTATGAGTGTCACAATCCAGCACTTCAAGCATGAATTGTTCAGAAGCGTCCTTTCTGTTAACTGTTACCACCTGGTAACAAGGTACCACCAGGAACCTTGATCTTTTCTCTGCATTTGGTTCAATCACATCAGCTTCCTAGATGATGAAACCATTTTCTAAGGGGCTTAATGGTTCAAACATTAGAGAGGCTAGTGGGAAGGTAAGTTTGTTGTTGTTTTTGTTTTTTTGATAGTTTTTCTTTTAATTTAAATTTGAAACAAGCTTGTTTTACATGTCAGTCCCAGTTCTCACACCCTCCTGTTCTCTCCAGGTTTCCCCCCACCAACACCCCAGCTCTTCCCCAGGGAGCAGACTTCCATTGGCAGTCTTCAAAATTTGTCATATCATTTGGAGCAGGGCCTAGGCCCTCCCCCATGTGTCTAGGCTGAGGGAGTATCCCTATATGTGGAATGGGCTCCCAAAGTCCATTTATACTAGGGATAAATACTGATCATAACCAGAGACCCCATAGACTTCCCAGCCCTCCTAACTAACACCAAAGTTCAGGGACTCTGGGTCAGTCCCATACTGGTTTCCCAGCTATCAGACTAGAGAAACCCACAGAAACTGCTGACCTGAACAAGGGGGGAGGGTAAGTTTTGATAAACCTAAACTAAAGTGGTGGTAATTAAAGGTCTATTTTTTCACATTCATCCCTCTACCTTCTTTTATTGTCTTCCCATCCACATTCCTCTTCCTTCTACCAACTCCCCATCCTACCTTCATGCACTTTGGTTTCTACTTTGTAGCTCACAGAATATAACCCAAGCCACTTACATGGGCGTGGGTACAAAACTGACCACTGTAACATGAATAACTCAACCTCCACCTTATTTGAGACATGATCTTTTTCTGAACCCAGAGCTCATTGATTTGCAATAAGCTGTCTGACTAGTCAGAGCTCAGAGCTCCCAGGGATCTGCTGATTTCTTCTCCTCAGTGCTGAGGTTACAGATGCCTTCCATTACAAAAACTTTCTTATATGATCCTGAAGATCTGAATTCAGGTCCTCGTGCTTGTGTGGCAATCACTTACCCACCAAGTAGCCTTTTCACCCTGGCTAATCAAGATACTTTCTAAGGAACTCTAAACTTCCTGTCTTGATGAAACTGGTCAGAAAGGGGATGTGTATACTTCTATATAGAATGAAGAAAAACCCAGGGATTAATACAAGGCAAAGATTTTTTTTTCATTGATGAAGAGTAGTTGTTTAGGGTCTTAAAAATTGACTCGTCATTTAACATTACAAATAAAGAACCTGATTATCTAACTCTGATGAAACTAAACAATTTTAAAATAGAATGTGAGTCATATTTTAAGTGTCTGTCCATTATATTTTGTTATGTCTATGAATTAATTACTGTTATTTTATAAGGAAGTAGTTCATTAAATTTTAATATTTGTTTATATGCCATAGTGCTGTGTATATTTCTGATGAGAGTGACCACATAAGTCTAAACCAGTGTTAAACCTTAATATTCTGATCATGAAAACTTCCAAATTAAATTATTTGATGACAGAGGGTAAAATAAAACAATAAATGTACATGAACACCAAATAGAGGCTTTGAAATATATCAGCTGAGATGGTTATTAATTTTGCTTTCCATTTTTATTGGAGGGTGCATATTTTATGAAGTTGTAATGTGCCTTCAAATTATTGCTTGAAGTAGTCATTCATGAATGCCTCCTCTAAATGTTTTATTCACGATAAGAGTACTGCCTGTCTCCTCATATCAAAGGAACCAACAAACAATCATAAGAATTATATATGACCTTGTTATACAATGCTAGGTATTTATTAGTAACAAAAACATTCAAAGGTGAGAAAGTTGAAAATTTCTGTGGTCAATGTGACCTCCTTCTGAATGACTCTTTCCCATGTCAGATAAAGATCTGAGGACTTCCACATTTATCACTGTGTATAATTAAACAAGGGTATCACAAAGTAAATTTTCTTTGAAATGAAAATATTATTTCCTTTCTCTTATTAAGATTTCAATAATATTTTCTTGTCCATAAACTAAAAGCCAAGGTCTTTTTTTTTTTTTAGGATTCTGCATGTTTCGATCTCAATTATTTATATTATCATTCTTAAAATTTCTAGAATTCATTGTATATTTTTCATATGTAAAAAAATTGTTTCTTTCCAATGGCCCCCTATACCTTGCCTCTGACAGTAGAAATAATGTATGTAAAGATCTTGTGTATAGTTCTATGTATGATTGCAACTTATTTCCCTCCACTTTTTTCCTGAATATAAGAATGATTGTACACCATCTACATTAGATTATCCACAATATCTATCAGCAATTCTGGCACATTCCAGAAAAAAAGTTGAGTGAAATAGAGTAAAATCAATAAAATGAAGTAAAAATAGTGCCATCTTTCCCCTGAGATATCATATGTAATCTTTAGAATTTTGATGTATTATATTAGGGTCATGGTTTTTCAAAGTTTTGTTGTGGTTTATTTTCTAACACTTAGAATATAATGTATTGCAAGAAGTATGCTTTTTAAATATTACTGGGCTATTTATTAAGTCAAAGTATTACAAATCTGTTGCATATCCTTCTGTAATAGTTCCCATGGAGCAAGAGTTCATTTTCACTTTTCTTAGTACATAAGACTAGTTGAAGGGTTTTCTGTTGCCATAGTAACACTACTTAGCTTTTACAGCGGTTTCCTCCATATTTTAAACATTACATTATTTCATTACTGAAACTTAAGAGCTTTGTGGCAAATAATATTCCTGATGGCTAAAAGAAACATGATTTCTGCTTGCATTTAAATTTGACTTTTAAATTATACTTGTTTTAATGTAACTCTTCTCTCTTTTGTGTTTTGAACTTTATTGTGTTTCAATTATTAGAGTCAATCTTTATTCTTTTTTTAGTTTACTTTTCTCACTGCTTTTAATAAAAAAAACACATTGCTTTAATCCACCAAATTCAAGTATTAACTATTAAGTCTGGATAATAGGCATAGTAAATGGTGGGTTTAAAACAGACCTGAAGTATATTCTGGAAGACAAATCTGGGGCTCCATCAAACAAAGACTGTTGTTCACAGGCTTGAGAACATTGTTTGACAACAGCCATAGTAAAGTGTAGTCTGTTGCTAAATATGGACAAGAGGAATGGTAAGCAGTTTGATTTCTCATGTAAAACTAGTAGTATTTTCATTGGAGTAACATAGATATAAGTGAACAAGAAGAAAACATTGGACATTGGGGGTAATAAATATAGATATTTACATCTTTCAGTAAGATTAAATTTATAATGTTTTTTATCTGTTATTCATATAAAATGCTTTACTTGGTAAGACTTTTGGGATAAACTCATAAATGTGTGCTTTGCAAGTTACTTCTCATGCATTTGATGCTTCTGTTTTGATTACTACAAGTTTATTATATGTGTTTAATGTAAAATGATTGTTGCATATATTCTTTTCTCTAATTATCAAGTGAATGTTTAGGGATTTCATAAAATTACAGAAGAGGGTTACTTGTTTTCACAGACCTGGCTGAGTTGTTGATCTCTCCTCTGAAGTTGTACATCTGAAAGCATGTATTAGATGATATAGCACTGTTATTTAAATGAAATGCAAACAAACACTTTTTCTTTTACCACAAATCATTTACAATTTTAATATCATCTTCACATCTTCATATTCTCAGATGAATAAGCTTTGGAACTTCCTTTAAAGTAAAGGGACTGGAAAAGATCCAGAATGTGTAAAAAAATGATAATAGATGAAAAGACAAAGTTATATTGGAGGAAAATCAGAAAATTGTTTTATCTCTTACATTTTGAATATTGAGTGTGTTTCCAAGTTTTGGAAATGAGGAAGAAAATAGATGGGCCCATGAAATGTCCCTGTGAGTAAAGGCAATTTTCACCAAGCTTGATTAGCTGAGGCCAATAATTGTGACTTACTTGGTGGATTGAGAGAAACTACTTCTATAAATGGACACACATATGCACACATACACACACACACACACACACACACACACACACACACACACAAACACACCTTAATAAAACAAATGTAAAAAAAAATAAAATGAAGCAAGAAAAAAGATTAAAGAGAAAAAGGTTGCATGTTCCTTATACAAAATTAGCTTTTGCTAAAAACTATGTATTGCTGGGTTGACTGACTGAACTTACATACTGTGATAGATGTTATCCTAGCTACTTGCTATTTTGTGAGGCATGCATGTCAGTGAGTCTTCTGTTCTCTGCAATTAGTGCTTTGTGTTCCCTAATTAACTTAATGCCCAGAAATGAGTAGGTATTGTTCTCAGTCTAAAAAGCAAATTTCAGTAAATGTTGCATATAAGAAAGAAACTCTGGCTAATCTCATTGTACTGAGTTGACTACAGTTAATGGTTATAACAATGCAGTATCAAGAGTTTATTTGATTCTCAATATATATCAGGTATAATATCCTTTCAGTTGAGCTCCACTTCACTGTTGCAGGGAGTGATATATAAAATGATTTACTGTCTGTTTCTTTTGTTTTGTCTTTGGGTCTTCATGTATAGTATAGGTTAGCCTTGAACTCAATATGTAGTCCATATTGATCTTGAGCTTGTGATAGTTCAAGAGTTAGGATTTCAATTGTGCCTCAACATGCCCAGATTGCAAAGTAGTTATTTAAACTTTCATGAAGATTGTATATATAATAAGAAGTTATTTGTGGCATCTAGGACCAGTTATACTTTGATATTATTATCATGTTCAGCCATGTTCTGAACAAAAGAAAAATTAACTAATATAGTTGAGGAAAGTGACAAAGAGAATTATGTAAATGTTAGGAAAAGCATAGGCATTAAAGGAACATTTTTACATTTAATTATTTGTATGTGTGTGCATTTGTGCACATGTATGTTGTTACACCCCATGATAAGAGGTTTTAGGTTGTCTCAAGCTGGAGTTACAGGTGCTTGTGAGCTGCCTGATATGGGCATTGGAAATTCAATTAGGGTTTTCTGCAAGAACAGAGTGTTCTTTTAACCACTGAGTGATCTCTCTGCTACTGAAAATTGTTTTGTTTATATATATATATATATATATATATATATATATATATATATATATGTTATTTACTCATCCAATCAAGCAGAGACTGGCAGAATGGATCAAGAAACAAAATCCATCTATTTGTTTTCTCTAATAAACACATCTTAGTAACAAATATGGGCACAGATACTCCAACCAAATGGGAACAGAAAATGAGTAGACATTGCTATCCTGATATCTGAAAAGACATTAACTTCAAATTAAAACTAATCCAAAGATATGAAGAAGGACACTTCATTCTAACCAAGGGAACAGTTAAGCAAGAAGACATTATCATCCTAAACACACATGTACCAATCCTATGGAACCTAATTCATTAGAATTAAGAACTACTGGATTTAAAGATACAGATTAACATCAGTCCATTAATAGGTAACTTCAGTACCTCACTTTCTATAATAGACAGGTCATCTGAACAAAAAACAGAAAAACATCAGAATTAAATGACATCATACTCCAAATGAATTCAATAAATAAACATAGTATATTCCATTCAAACACCAAAGTGAAAATATTCTGTTCAGAATTACATGGAAGTTTCTATAAAATATACCATGTCCTGGGATGCAAAATAATATTTACAAATTCAAAAAACTAGAATAACTCTGTATATCTTACCTGACCATAATGCAGTAAAATTTTAATTGACAACACAAAAGTCTATTGTAAATACAGAAATCACAGAGATTAAACAATTCATTAATGATTCTTTGAATGGATAAAAAAAAAGTCAAGAAAAAAATAAAAATTTTCCTGGAACTAAGTAAAAATGAAGCCAATACAATACAACTTCTGAGACACATATATAAGAGATTGTAGCTCGAAGTGCCTAAATTAACAAATCAGAAGAAGCATACATAAATGACTTAGTGGTACAACACAAAAAACTTAGATAGACAAGAACAAATCAAATCCATCCCAGTCTATATGGAGAAATAACAGAAATCAGAACAGCAATTAATGAAATAGAAACAATAAAAACAATAAAAAAGAATGAACAAATTTAATTGCTAGTTTTTTGAGAAGATAAAAATGACTAAGAAAAGGGAAGAGGGAAATGATATAACTATATTAAAATTTGAAAAGATAAAAATCAATTTTTAAAAATATTTATGTATTGTGTGTGTTTGTATGTGTGTGTTTGTGTGTGTGTGTGTGAGTGTGTGTGTGTGTGTGTGTGTGTGTGTGTGTGTGTGTGTGCCTGAAGGCACCATGCAGCCTTGTAGAAGTCAGAAAATGGATTGTGGATTGTATTTCCTCCTCCACCTTTGCATGGATTTCAGGGAACCAGCTGGGATCATCAGGTTTAAGTAGCAGGCAGTTGTAGCCACTAAAACATGCCATTGGCTCCACATATTGTTTTTATAATGCAAAATTTGATTCTTTAAATAGTACTAGAATGACATGTAGATGTTTCTAGAATTCTACATGGTTTATCATTTCAAATAAAGAACTAATCAGTCCTATGAAAATTGCCATTCGAACCATTTTCTTTTAAATAAGAGTAGAATATTATGCTCTTTAAGGTATATTTGGGGTTTCAGTAAGACTTCCATGTAGTTTTCATATGATATAGGCTTATAACACTCTGAAATTTCCCTCTCTCTTTAGAAACATGAAAGAATTTGGCCACTATAGACTTCTGAAAATGGGGAGTTTACAGTGAATGTGTTATATGATTTGTAATACATACAGTTGGTGCATATATAGGAAAGCAAAAGTTTTCTATTTTGATGATTCTAGTGACCAACTCTGTGGGAAGCCACAGCCCCAAGATGGCGCCTGGCTGGATGCCAGGTAGTCAGAGCTTAGCTGTAAATAAGCTTTATGTGGAAGTGCTTGATGGATCTGGTGCGCTTCCTCCTTCTGTGGCCTATCTGGGATCGCCAGGTGGCATTAGCTGATTGGGCATTGAGAGCACATTTAAGGGCTTGCTAGGGCTGGGGGAGCTGATATACAAGGTTCCTGAATAAACTGCTTGAAGAAGAATCGTGGTCATGTTTCCTTGCTGGCTGAGGTAGATGCAACAAGTGGTGGCCTGGACGGGGATCCTCTCTCCATGGGCTCAGAACTTCCTGCAGTCAGGGTAGTCAACTGGTAAGTCCCAGGTAAGGTGGAACCAAGTTAAGGACCTCGGTAAAGAGGCAATAAGGTCTCCGGTAGGAGCAATAAAGTTTTGTAATCGGGCAAGGTAAAAGTAACCAAAAGTGAAAGTATGGGAATTTGATATCACAACCCATTTATCTCGCTCTTCATTAGCTGTTGCATTCTAAGGGACTGAAGCTAAAGAAGAGTACATTAGAAATGTTTCTAGGGGAGGTTGAGACCTTGGCCTCCTGGTATGCTGTCTCGGGCAATCTTACTATCAGTTGCTGGGACAAGCTTGGGAGAGATCTAGATTTTGCCTGGGAACAGGAAAAGCTAAAAAGAGGGGCTCGGCCTATTTGGAAACTTGTTTGCCGCTGCCTAGAGAATAAAAAATGATGCAAGGCTGTTGAAAAGGGACAAGAGGTGTTAGAACAGTTGAAAGAAGAGCACTCCATGAAACAGAAAAGGAAAGTTCAAAGGAAAGTTCAGAGGAGAGTAGCTCAGAATCAGAAGAGGAACTAGAAATGCTGGTAAAGAAAATGGAGAAGTCATCTTTGCAGAAGCGCTCTGAATCCCATAAGGTGGAGCCTACCGCTCTGGGACTGCCCCCTCCTCTGTATAATGGTATAATGTAACTTCCTCTCTGGGAGGTCGTTCTGCCCGGAGGTATGGAAGGAAATGAGACATGAGTTATGCTATCCAGTTTTTCAGGATAATGCAGGGCAATGCTATCATGAGCCCATTAAAATGATTAAAGCACTTGCTGAGCCAGTCCGCACTTATGGGATAACTGCTGCTTTTGCAATAGCACAGGTGGAATCTCTTAATCGCCACATGGTGAAACCATTTTGAAGAGTAATGCCACCTGGATTAGAGGTGGATGGCCTAGAGGTTGGGAGAGGGGTAACTCAACTATTCCCCCACAACCCAGGTGGGCTCCTTATTGTAATCAAAACCCAGCTCAACGTGGAGCATATAATCCTTTTGATCATTGATTAGCAATAACACCTTTGCAAACTCTAGTGAGAATGCTAAATTGTACACCTCAATTATGCTTCTATTCTTTATATTAGGATGAAGGAAAATTTCCTTTGGACCTTGTGACCAGAATGCCCAGGTACGTTCCCGTTCTGGTAGAGAGCCCCAGCACCATGACCCTCTTTAGACAGAGGAGAGATTTTGGAATCACTGCTGCTATCATGGTTGTCATTACAGCTTGAGCTGTGGAAGCCACCACGGAGGCCATTGCCATGCATTCCTCTGTTCAGACTGCAGCTGCCTTAAATAACCTGTCAGCGAAAATAGCCACTGCTTTGGACATATAATCTTCCCTTAATGTTCAATTAAAAGGTGGTATTATGGTCCTGAATCAACAGATTGATCTATTTCAGGAACAGATTGACACTTTGTGGCAGTTGGCACAAATAGAATGTGAATGGAAGTTGACGGGGCTATGTGTGACCTCTGTGCCATATCAAAAGTACTTAGTGGCTGCTAATATGTCTAACCAGTTTTCTCAGTATCTTTTAGGCTATTGGTCTGGTGAATTCGATAAGTTAATGCAGGACCCAAGACTTTCCATCATTCATGTGAATTCCACCCAGGTCGATGTCTCCGTTGCAGAGGGACTATCTACATGGATCACTCAAGCCATGAACCACATGAAAGAATGGGCAGGAATGAGTGCCCTGGGAGGGGTGCTTATCCTAGTTAGTCTCATTGCCTTATGGTGTATATGCAGGATGAGGGTTACACAGCAGAGAAGTAATGTCATGATTGCACAAGCCTTCGCAGCCCTGAAGGCAGGGCAATCACCTCAGGCTTGGTTAATTATGTTAAAAGGCTAAGCAGTCATCATTCTCAGGATGCAATATGAAGTACTGCACTTGAGGCCAGCTTCTAGCAGCTTCATTGAGGGCAAGTCTGATTGAATTTGGGTTGGTATCATAATCCTATCTCTGACAAAAGATACCAGATGGGTGTGGCACCAGCTTGGCTGATAACTTGGCATGGAGCCATTACAATGTCCCTTGTTCATCAGAGATCAGACCTCTACCCTTGCCTGTTGCATTTAAAACAAAAAGGGGGAACTGTGGGAAGCCACAGCCCCAAGATGGCACCTGGCTAGATGCCAGGTAGTCTGAGCTTAGCTGTAAACAAGCCTTATTTGGAAGTGCTTGATGGATCTGGTGTGCTTCCTCTTTCTGTGGCCTATCCAGGATCGCTAGGTGGCTTTAGCTGATTGGGCAGTGAGAGCACATTTAAGGGCTTGCTGGGGCTGGGAGAGGCGGAAGCTGATGTACCAGGTTCCAGAATAACCTGCTTGAAGAAAAGTCGTGGCTGTGTTTCCTTGCTGGCTGAGGTAGATGCGACACAACTCAATAGAAATGAAGGTTCCCTCAATGACATCTTTTATTAATTATTTTACCTGGTTTAGCTGTGGAATGCAGTATGTGTGAAATATACTACTTGCAAGATGGGCACCCCATGAAAATTACTAAATATATATAGACTTCAATATTGTTATGCAAGTGTGTTACAGGAATACTTTATATTTAAAATGCCAAGGATATAAGAAATTTACAACGTTATAAGTTTTGCTCTTATCAGTAAGATCTTAAAAGCTTGAGTTCCAATTTTCTCTAAATACTTCAGGTATATGTCTACGTATTTGATTATTATGAAAACTACAATATTATTTTAATCAACAGTAAGTCTATTTAGTATATAGTGTAAGTAACTATTGACAACTTCAATAGAATTTGATGGTTCTGTACTGTTAGTTAGATAAAAATGAGAAGTAAGAATGTTTGCTCTACAAAGGATCACCAGCCTGTAATTCACACCACCAGAGGAACTAGGATACAAGGTGTATTCTAAGAGATTCATATAAAGTCCCTCACAGTAGGGGGAAGGGAAGAGTCTCCTAGAGCACAGGGAAAGTGTGGGGGGGGCAGTGAATGGAGAGAGAAGTAGGAGAAAGAGAAGGGGAAGAGAGGAAAACGCGCATGACTAGGAAGATTGAGTCAGGGTAGGAATAGAAGAAGAGGAAGAGAGAGAAAGAGAGAGAGAGAACATAAAAGAGGGAGCCTATATTCATGTGAAGAGAAAACTGAACCTAAAGAAAGGTCTAGAGATCTACAAGACTACTGCCAACTAACAATTTGAGCATCCCTGGAAAGGCCTGAGCTGTCTAAGGGACCTCAGCCAGTGGAACCAGGATGTATCCCTGGTGCACAAACAGACCTTGTGAACACATCCCCAATGGAAAGATGTATTCTTGGTGCACAAAAGGACCTTCCAGACACATCGCCCATAGAGGAATAGTCCCTTAACCTAGAGTATCTCTCCTGTCCTAGTCCGCACTTCAAATGACTTGTCAGATTTACATGACCCCATGTGAATGGCATAGCCCTACATGTGGAGTGGGGGGCAGATGGTTGGGGAGGGTGGTCAGGGTGAATGTGATGGTGGAGAGAGGGTAAGAGTTAGGGAGGGAGATTGGGAGGGAGTGACATCGACATGTAAAATTAAAAAAAATATATATAAATACATTTAAAAGAAAAAAAAGAGGAAGATAGATAATGGAGCTCATCTGAGATTTAACTTTAGTAGAAAAATGCAGATTAATGTGTATAGACAACTCCTAAAATATCAATTCAGAAAACAGAAAAAAGAATTCATCACTTAAACATACCAATTGGTTTCTTTCTTTTTTTACAAAATTAGAATTCTGTTTTTATTTGTCATAAAGTTAAAATCATACAGTAATATCAAACTCCAAGCTTATGTTCAATAAATCAACTGATTTATTTTATATTGGATAGTCTAAGGCTTACCTTAGACATATATGGGATTAGCAATGGATTTCTTAAAGCAAACACAATACACATATTTGTGATGAATTCAGAAGAGTTACCCTCTGTCATGTGGTTGAATATAGTACAGCAGGACTGAGGCTACACTGTAATATTTCTGAATATTATAGCTGGTCTTGAACAGTCTTCTTATCTCTCAGAGATATATCACCAAAGATACTTAAGTGAAAAGCTAAAAAAATGGCCCTAGTTGTCAAAACTCATTTTAATATAACATTTGCATATTTAAAATAAATTATGTTTCTAGTTTGCTTAATTAAATTATTATTAAAACTGTCATCACTTGACTTACACAAAATTTCAAGTACCACAAAACTTCAATACCTATCCTAAGCTCAGGAACACCATCAGGAAATCTGTGATCATGAGCCTTTGAATTCAGGAGTAACAAAGATTCTGTCAGATAAAAAAAAAAAAAAAAAACATTTATTGATAGTCAATATCAAGTAAAAAGAAAACCTCCATGATGTCTATGCAGAAAATACAGGTGGTAATGTGAAATTAGGCAAACTTTACTGAACTCCAGTTTTCTGTTGCTGCAGTTGTTACAGATTAAGTTGCTTAATTGATTAGCTAACTTCATTACTTTGAGGCAAGTCTCTTAAAATCCATTCATTTTCAGGACTCAGTCACATGGAAGTGATTTCTGAAGGCGAAAGAAAACTGGTAAAGGATTGATGTGTTCTGTTTGTTTTAGTATTTTAAATTATTTAAATTATACCCCCAGATTTCAGAAGTCCTTTTGCACTCATTCAGGAATATATCAGATGTCATCCCCATTAAGAAGTCTGTTACACCACGTGTGTTTTCTTGATACTTATATGTGACTTCCATTGCTATTAATGAGGGCTATATTCATGCATAGAGTGAGTTGCAATCTATTATCTCTAAAGGGCAGTTTCCTTTTAAATATATTGCTCACTCAATTTTATTATATGTTTTCCTTGGGTTTCTACTGCAGCATCATTTTTTTTTAAACAATAAGACAATGAGGAGAGATTATGAGATTCATGGCAGTTTTCCTGCCATGAAAGTATATGTGAATCTAGTATCCTTTGAAGTTTCTTATTGTGGTTAAATAAGGGTCAGGACAAACAAATAGGCTGAATAGATGTTTATTCGGGGAGAAATAACTTACAATCTAAACAGATGAACACCAGCAAGTTCCACTAGATGCTCTCCTCTCCGCCACCCACCAGCAAGAAAGCATTCCCCAGCTCCTCCTCAGACCTCCTTTCTCAGGTCACTTCTGCCCCTGGCTCCACCCCCCAATGGGCGTGATCATTTCCACAGAAGGAGAAAAAGTGAATATCCCATTAAAATTCCCCTTTTAGTCTAAAGAAAAGATTTAGGTTAGGGAATAATAAGTATGCTCTAAGAAAAGGAAAATCGAGAACAAAACATCCTACATATCTAGTCCTAGGGTGAAGGCACAATGGAGTTTACAATAGAGTTGACCTAAGCTGGAAAATGTAAGTCTAGTACCTAATATATCTAACTAGGAAGAGAGAATAGTTGTGATAGTTTAATCTTCAACCTCATCAAGACCTGAGAAGGAAAATAACGATACTAGGGTAGACAGGAAGTGCAGATGGGCAACTTCCAAAAAAGTGCAGCGAGGACAGAAACAGCAAGCTACCTGGACAGTCACCCAAGGTCTCACAGCAACGTTGGTACACCCAGTTTTGGCTACGTGTAACGAGTACGGTTTTTCTGCCCACTGCCCGGTCTTGTCCCGCCGCCGAGCCATCCCTAAATAACACACCGAGACTCTGTATTTGATATAATTCTGTTGGCCCATTACTAGTTTCTTATTGGCTAGCTCTGTCTTAAATATTAACCCATTTCTATGTATTTCCACGTGGTCTTACCGAGAGCGGAGGAATAGCGGTTCTGTTCTCTCCAGACTCTCCATCTTGACTCCTCCTTCTCCGTCCTCTTTCCCCCTTGTCTCCTAGTCCCTCCTACCTTTCTTTCCTATTGGCCAACAATGCTTTATTCATTAACCAGTATGAGAAACATATATAGATAATGGCATCTCCCATCAGCTACGGAAAAGAGAACTTGACAGACCACAACAAAAGCAGGGAGGTAGAAAGGCTGCCTTAACCTGACTTGGCGAGGTCCAGCAGTCTTTTTTTTTTTTTTTTTTTTTTTTTTAGATATAAGGTTATTAGCCGGTTACTAGCATTTCTCATTGGCTAGCTTTGTCTTAAATATTAACCTATTTCTATCAATGTAAGTATTTTTACATGGTCTTATCTTAGCAGAGAGAGGATTGGGAGTTCTGTTCTCTTTCTGTCCTACATGTTGAATCTTCTCCTACCTCCTCCCAAATTCTCCTTATCTCATAGTCTCACCCATCTTGCTTTCCTATTGGCCAAGAGTGCTTTATTCATTAAACAATATGAGAAACATATTTACAGAATGACATCTCTCATCATCTCCTCTTTTCTGTTTAAATAAAAAGAGTTTTAACTTTAACATAGTCAAGTATATAACAAAAACAGTTATCAAATATGAACCACAGTTAAAAATGTTCAGTTCATTCATAGTCAAGTGTATAAACAAAAACAGTTATCAAATAAGAACCACAGTTAACAATGTTCACTTCATTAACATTTAGCAAGATTTAATGAAAATATTCTGTCATCTATCCTATCTTTGTGAGTGAGTCTAAAGTCCTATATGTTACTTATCTTTAATCCTAATGAGGGAAAACTATAATCATAAATATCTGTTTTCAATTCCATCAAAGACCACATATAGATAATATATAAACTCTAGAAATGACAGAGACAATTCATGACCTGGTCAGTTACCTGAAGTTTTTCTGTAATATTCCATCTTCAGCCTATAGGCCAAAGTGTGTCTGGCAGACTCCTAGGCAAAGCAGTAAACTTTAAACTGTCGATCTTATTGGCAGTTTGTCAGTCAATTTTCTCTGTGTCCTGTAGATTATATGGCAGATTCTTCCATGATGCAGGAATCCTGTAGCAATGTCCATTTTGTGGGTCCTTCCTGTCCACTTTATATAGCATAAAGTCAAACAGTCTAGACAAGAGGAGCATCTTGCCCAAATGGCTAGTTTTGCTATATTGGAAGTAAACTCCATAGTGAGTTTCTTTGATGTCAGTCTTCCTTTCCAATGCAGGTGGTATTATCAGGAGTAGTTGTGTCTCACTGTTAAGAAAAACCCTAAGCTATTTTAAATGCCATATTCTGTAGATCTTTGAAAGGTTTGAAGAATGCCTATTCATCTCAAATACATCTCTGTCTATCTACAAAGCCTAACTAACTTTACTATCATAGGTAACTATCTATAATCTGTATTAAATTATACTAGACATTTCTAAATGAGCTATATAAACAATACCTAAACAAGAGGATAAATTTACATATCACAAAATTGACCTTAAATTCGTATCAATAAATGAAAATCCATTTCAAACAAAGTATACATTTTTATACTATAATCCCCTTTTTAGCTTTAAAAAGAAATTGGTTGTGATTATTAACCACTTATAACCAACGCCAATTAAATGAAAAGAGCCTTTATAGACAATATTTGGAAATTTGGGCATCATTCTTTCTAAACTACTTTCTCCTGCTGATAGGGGGTGCTGTGATGGTAATCCTATTTCTCTCTATGCTTTTCATCTTTTTTTTTTTTTTTCATTTTTTTAATTTAATTTAATATTTTACATTTCGATCAGAGTTCCCTCTCCCTCCTTCCCTCCCTCCCTCACTTTTACCCTCTCTCCCCTCTCAAATGCACCCTAACCACCCTCCCCTACCATCCCCCCCATACCAATTGCATATGTAGGGGAATGCCATCCAGTTGGGGTCATGTAGACCTGACAGCTCATGTGAAGTTGGGATTAGGGCTTCTCTCCTGTATCTAGGTTAAGGCAGTTATCCCTCCATGGGAGATGTGTTCACAAGGTCCTTTTGTGCACCAGGGGTACATTCTGGCTCCACTGTCTGAGGTCCCTTAGACTGCTCAGTGCTTCTAGCTGAGACCAATATACAGGGGGGCCAGAGTCAGTCCCATGCTGGATTCCCAGATATCAGTCTAGTGGCCCGTTAGCTCCTCCTTGTTCAGGTAAGCTGTCTCTTATGTGTTTCTGTCGCCTGGTCTTGTCCTCTCCATCTGCATCTGGGTTCTAGTTCAACTCTGTGTTTATGTGTGGCTGTTGGCTCCTGTTTCCAGCAGGCAATAGATGAGGGCTCCATAGATAAGTTAGTTTTTGATCTCCGGGAAGGGCATTTATGGTAGCCTTTCCACGGGTGCTCAAATTGTTAGTTGGTGGCAGTCTTGTAGTTCTCTAGACCTTTCTTTGTGTTCAATATTATCTTCAAACCAATATTGGCTCCCTCTTTTATGTCTCTCTCTCTCTCTCTCTCTCTCTCTCTCTCTCTCTCTCTCTCTCTCTCTCGCTCTCTCTCTCTCTCCTGTCTTCTATTCCTAACTGGGCTCAATCTTCCTAGTCACACGTGCTTTCCTTTCCTCCCACTTGCTTTCTCCTACTTCTCTCTCCATTCACTGCCGCCCCCCACAAATTCCTCTGTGCTCTGGGGGACTTGTCCCTTCCCAGTTCTGTGAGGGACTTTACATGAATCTATTAGAATACACCTTGTATCCTAGTTCCTCTGGTGGTGTGAATTATAGGCTGGTGATCCTTTGATCTAGGTCTTAAATCCATATATGAGTGAGTACATACTATGTTCCTCTTTTTGTGAATGGGTTACCTCATTCAGGATGGTTTCTTCAAGTGCCATCCACTTGCCTGCAAATTTCAAGATACCATTTTTTTTTTTCTGCAGAGTAGTATTCCACTGTGTACATGTGCCACATCTTCATTATCCATTCTTCAATTGAGGGGCATCTAGGTTGCTTCCAGGTTCTTTCTATTACAAATAGTGGTACTATGAACATAGTTGAACAGATGTCTTTGTTGGTCGGATGGGGATCATTTGGGTATATGGCTAAGAGGGGGATTGCTGGGTCCTATGGTAAACTAATTCCCATTTTCCTCAAGAACTGCCCTATTGATCTTCAACATGGCTGTATGAGTTTGCACTCCCACCAGCAGTGGAGGAGTGTTCCCATTTCTCCACATCCTCTCCAGCATGAGTCATCATTGGTGTTTCTAATTTAGCCATTCTGGCAGGAGTAAGATGGTATCTCAAAGTTGTTTTGATTTGCATTTCCCTGATAGGTAAGGATGTGGAGCACTTTCTAAGTGTCTTTCAGCCTTTTTGATTTCCTCTATTGAGAATTCTTTCTTCAGTTCTGTACCCCATTTTTTAATAGGGTTATTTGGGATTTGTTGACTAGTTTCTTGAGTTCTTTGTATATTTTGGAGATCAGCCCTTTGTCAGATATAGGTTTGGTGAAATCTTTTCCCAGTCTGTGGGCTGCCGTTTTGTCTTGTCCACTGTGTCCTTTGCGTTACAGAAGCTTCTAAGTTTAGAGAGGTCTCGTTTATTAATTTTGTTGCTCTCAGTGTCTGTGCCCCTGGAGTTATGTTCAGGAAGCAGTCTCCTATACCAATTTGTTCAAGGCTACCACCTACTTTCTCTTCTAAGAGTTTCAATGTGGCTGGATTGATATTGAGGTCTTTGATCCATTTGGACTTGAGTTTTGTGCATGGCGACAGACATGGGTCTATCTGCAGTCTTCTACACACCCTCATCCAATTGTGCCGGGACCATTTGTTGTAGAAGCTGCCCTCACCCCATTGTATAATTTCAGCTATTTTGTCGAAAATCAGGTGTTCATAGGTGTTTGGGTTAATATCAGGATTTTCAATTCAATTACATTGGACTACATGTCTATTTTTTGTGCCAATACCAGACTGTGTTCAGAACTATAGCTCTTTAGTAGAATTTTAAGTCAGGATTGGTGATGCCTCCTGAAATTCTTTAGTTTTGTAGGGTTGTTTTGGCTATCCTGGATCTTTTGTTCTTCCATATAAAGATGATTATTATCCTTTCAAGGTCAGTGAAGGATCGTGGTGGGATATTGATGGGGATTGCATTAAATCTGTAGATTGCTTTTGGCAAGATTGCCATTTTTACTATGTTTATCCTACCTATCCAAGAGCATGGGAGATATTTCCATTTTCTGTTATCTTCTTTAATTTCTTTCTTTAGAGCTACAAAGTTCTTATTATATAGGTCTTTTACTTATTTGGTAAGCATTACACCAAGATACTTCATGTTGTTTGTGGCTATTGTAAAGGGTGATGTTTCTCTGATTTCTTTCTGTCTCTTTTTTGCCTGAAAGAAGTATGGCTACTGATTTTTTTGAGTTTATCTTGTATCCTGCTAGTTTGCTGAAGGTGTTTATCAGCTGTAGGAATTCCCTGGTAGTGTTTATTGGGTCACTTATGTACACTATCATATCATCTGTAAATATAGACAGTTTGACTTCTTCCTTTCCAATTTGGATCCAGTTGATCTCCTTTTGTTGTCTTATAGCTTTAGCTAGAACTTCTAGTAGGATGTTAAAGAGATATGGAGAGAGAGGGCAGCCTTGTCTTTTTTCTTATGTTAAAGGAATTGGCTTAAGTTTCTCTCCATTCAGTTTGATGTTGGCAGTTGGTTTGCTGTATATTGCTCTTATTATATTTAGTTATGTTCCTGTTGTCCCTGATCTCTCCAAGACCTTTATCATGAAAGGGTGTTGAATTTTGTCGAAGGATTTTTCAGCATCCAGGTAGATAATCACATGGTTTTTCTTTTTCAGTTCATTTATATGGTGTATCACATTGATAGATTTTCGTATGTTAAACCATCCCTGCAATTCAGGGATGAAGACCACTAGGTCATGGTGGATGGTTTTCTGATGTATTCTTGAATTGGGTTGCCAGAATTTTATTTTACCTCCCCTCTGTCCTTTCTTCATCGAGAGTACCCTTGGAGGTATGATACATCCCCACCCATCCCCACAGGGAGCCTGCTCCCTGTACGATGTGCCCTACCCTGCCCACTGTCTGGCTGCTCTGGTTGAACACTGGGACAGAGGGTGGAACCAAGAGTCCACACTACTTCAAGGATTTCTCAGAGCAACTTTGAACAAAGGAGACCTGTCTATCCATGTTGGACCAACTGTAATTTCCACCTTTTTGATCTCTGACCCCACCTCCAGTCCTCTTGGAGTTCTGGCCCCTTGCCAGAGATCCGCCTATCTTGAAGGTCCACTCTGAGTTTCTGCAGTCATCTTCTACTGAATCTCATGCCTGACCCCATCCCTGGGTCCCTGTCTGCGGAGAGACCTCCAATAGAGCTTGGACCACCTAGAGCTACAGATATTGTACATCTGACCCACATAAGCCAAACGGGGAAATACCACAGAAAGATGGGGAGACCCAACCAACAACTACTGGAAGAAGATATGTGAAGACAGCAATACAAGAAAACACCTAACAACAGAAAGACAAGCATGACACCACCAGAATCTAGGGAATCTACACCAACTAGAACGGAACACAGCAAAGCAGAGGAAGCAGAAGATAATGACTTAAATATTACCATCATAAAATTGATAGAAGCCCTTAAAGAAGATGTGAGAAAATCCTTTAAAGAAATGGAGGAAAAAACAAAAATAAACAAACAAACAAAAATGAACAACTTCCTTAAGGAAAGTAAAGAAAGTACAGAAAGTCAAGAAAAAACAGTTAAGCAGGTGAAGGAAACGGTTCAAGACTTGAAGCCTGAAATAGAGAAAATAAAGGCAACACAAACCGGAGAAATGCTGGAAATAGAAAAACTGGGCAAAAACTCAGGAACTACAGAAGCAAGCATAACCAACAGAATTCAAGAGATCTAAGAGAGAATCTTATGCACAGAAGATAAACTAGAAGAAATCGATTCATCGACCAAAGAAAATCATAAATCCAACAAATCATTAGCACAAAACATCCAGGAAATGTGGGACACCGTGAAAAGGCCAAATCTAAGAATAATAGGCATAGAGGAGGGTGAGGAAGCCCAGCTCAAAGGTGCCGAAAACATATTCAACAAAATCATGGAGGAAAACTTTCCAAATATGAAGAAGGACATGCCCATGAAAGTGCAAGAAGTATACTGAACCCCATAGAGGCTGGACCAAAGAAAAAAACCCCTCAATATATAATAATCAAAACACCTAGCATACAGAATAAAGAAAGAATATTAAGAGCAACTAAGGAAAAAGGACAGGTAACATATAAAGGCAGACCTATCAAAATTACACCTGACTTCTCCATGGGAACACTCAAGGACAGATGGTCTTGGATAGATGTTCTACAAGCATTAAGGGAACACACATGCCAGCCTAGGCTACTATATCCAGCAAAACTCTCAATCACTGTAGATGGAGAGAACAAAATATTTAATGACAAAACCAGATTTTCCCAATACGTATCTACAAATCCAGCCCTACAGAAAGTATTGGAAGGAAAACTCCAACCCAAGGAAGGTAACTTTGCCCACAAAAATGTAGGCAACAGATAATCTAACTAAGCCAGATCAAGGGTAAAGCAGAACAAATATATTTACAATACCACTCCCAACAACAAGCCTAAAACCAAAAAGCATCAACAATCAATGTTCCTTACCCTCAACATTAATGGTCTTAACTCACCTATAAAAAGACACAGGCTGACAGATTGGATACAAAGACAGAATCCTTCCTTATGCTTCATACAAGAAACCCATCTAAGCTTCAAAGATTGACCTTACCTCAGGGTAAAGGGTTGGGAAAAGATTTACCAATCAAATGGAACCAAGAAGCAAGCAGGCATGGCTATCCTAATATCTAACAATTTAGACTTCAAACCAAAATAAGTCAAAAGAGATGAAGACGGTCATTTTGTATTCATCCCAGGAGAAATCCATCAACACAAAGTCTCAGTTCTGAACATCTATGCCCCTAATTCAAAGTCACCCACATTCATAAAAGAAACACTACTAAACTCAACGCTTACACACTTATAGTGGGAGACTTCAATAAACCCCTCTCAACACTATACAGGACCAAAAATCAATCAAAAACTCAACAAAGAAACAAAAGGTCCAGCAGTCTTCTATATTTGTCTCCTGCAAGCACATAGGACTGCATGTCCAAATCAGTGTTCAAGGCTTGACCAAGAGGCCATTAGCTGAGGCGAGAATGAACTCCAGCAGGAGCAACAACAATGTCCAACATATTTTCGGGAAAGTGCACGGTTCTGTGATGAGCAACAGTGTCTCATGTTAATGTTCTGCAAGTCTATGAAATGATTGAAGATTAAGCATCTATATCTGACTAATCTCATAGGTAAAGGAAACATGACTGATGATAATCTCTAATACATAGGAACTTGGCTAAAAACTGAAACTTCCCTGAGTTAAGCAGGAACAAATACCTAAAAAATATAACTATGTAAATATACATATATATAAATCCATAAAATAGAGGTAGAGTAGAAATGTCAAGACAAGAGGTAGAATTATAAAGGGCAACAAGATAAATGTCCCAAATTGGTCAATATACAAAATGTTTTCAATACAAGAAAAGTATATGTACATAGAATATGGCAAGAATAAATGTGCATAAATTGTATCAATATACAAAATGTCTTGAACATAAGTAAAAGTATACATACATAGAATATGGTAAGAATAATGTGCATAAAACATCATAAGTGGAATGATTTCACACAATATAACAAAATATAAACTTAATTTTACATAGCTTACTACAAATAAGAATATATAATAATGTAAGCTGTAAAATACTATTATCTCACTCTCAATAATTCACAAGAAAATACACTAATCTGCCTATATCCCAACTAAACCATACCTGTCTAAAAAAAAAAAAAAAACCCTAGTGGTAAGCATCTACTTCTATACCTGACCATAAGTAACTAAAACCAACCCAAAGAAGATGAATATTATCCCCAAATTCCAAGGGTAAGGAAAGGGGGCGTCATTATCTTAAGGTTACTTCCTGTTGCAAGGGTACGTTGAGTGCTCCATGGGATCCTGTATGAAGAAAATATTTAGCAAACAAATTTCTCAACAGAAATGGCTGTGATATATGTAGCTAGTCATTGTGTGGCAGAAAATGCTTGACTGTAGTTCTATTTGAAACTCTGGCCAGGGTGTAATAAGAAGGTGCACCATTACAGCTAGCTAGTCATGACTTGTCTTGAGCAAAACAGTCTCAAACCAGTTTCAGGGTGATGTTTGTAGCCCAGATGCATCAGGTTGCCTCAAGTGGAAATGATGATGGGGGCCCCATCTTCTTTCCAGAGAGTTCAAAGACTGCTGTTAAGAATTGTTATTATTCCTTGTGGAAAACTTAAACATCAATATTAAAGTAAATTTTTCAAGTTTTATGGTATGCAAAAGGGAAAGGCAATAATAAGCATTAAAATGTATATGAGAAAATTAGGATTTCAGAGAGAAAATTGTGTATAAGAGATTTTGTTTTCTTCTGCCTTACACCAATTGGCTTCTTGATTTAAGGCAGAAACCATGAATTTAATCTTAACAACATGCTTGAATTTAGAGAAGGACAGCCAAATCCAACTCCAAAGCCAGCACTGGTTTACATGAATTAGGACTTTAGGAATACTAGATAGTAAAGAGAATTAGATTTCTGTATAGAAATAGTTTACTAGAATTAAATATTTTTACTATATGAGATTCTTCTACATTAAGCAATTGTTTCTGGAGAGCTGTCCTCTCTTCCGTAGGTACCCACATTTCAGTGTCTTTTGGCTGTTTGAAGATAAATTTTCTCTGTTTTCTTGTAAAAACAAGAACAGAACACTTCCCCTACCTTTGAGAGGCATCTTCACACCTCATGGGACCTAATTAGTTGGATGACTTGTCATTTCTCTTCATTAAGATGTTTCTCTTGTTCAACTCGGATCTTGATTAACTTAGATGGTACCCATAGTTTTTCTTCTTCTGTAGATGCAAATGCAAAACCTCTACCCCAATGTAACACATATCCTGGTTTCCATTCTGAGGTCAATACATCCTTGACATACATTGGCTGATTTAGTTCAGAAGTTTTTTACTATTGTCCAGTGTCTTTCTGCAGCTGTTTATCCTTTTTCATCAGCATTAAGAAAGTTTAATGTTAATAATGCATTATGTAATCTGTGTTTGGGTGTCTTGGTTCCACCTGCCTGTTTATAGAGCATTTCTTTTAAAGTACAATTGTATCTCTCAACTACTGCTTGACCTGTAGGATTATGTGGTATACCAGTTATATACTTTATGTTATAATACTAAAAAAAAAAAAAAACTGTTTCAATTTGCTAGAGACATATTCTGGAGCATTGCCAGTTTTTATTTGTGCAGGTATGCCCATAATGTCCATTACCTCCAATAGGTATGTGATAACAGAATCAGCCTTTTCAGACCTCAGAGCAATGGCCCATGGAAACCCTGAATATGTATCTATAGTGTGATATACATATTTTAATTTTCCAAGTTCTGCAAAATGAAACACATCCATTTGCCATATTTCATTCCTATTTATACTTTTAGGGTTACTGCCTGGTGATAAAGGAGTTTGGTTATAGAATGAGAAGTAGGACATTTCCTTGGCTTGTTGCCAAGTGATAGAAAAATCCTTCTTTAAAACTTTGCTGTTCACATGGTGTTTCTTATGAAACTCAGAGGCTTCTAGCACACTTCCTATCAATAACCGATCAATTTCATTATTGCCTTGTGCTAGAGGACCTGGCAGATCCATATGGGATCTGATGTGTGTTATATATATAGGATGAGTCCTCTTTCTGATAGTATCATGTAACTGTATAAATAATGAAGTTAATTCTGTATTGTAAGGATAAATTCTGCAGTCTCAAAGTGTAAAACGACTCTCTCTGCTTATTGAGAGTTGTAACTATATTGAGGGGTTCAGTAAAATCCATAAGTCCCATGAGAATGGCATATAATTCTGCCTTTTGTACAGACTTGTCAGGGCTTTGAATCACTTTGCTAATTCCTGATTTGTTTGCATCAGTGTAGAATGTATGAACTCCAGAAGTAGGTGTTTTTCTTACAATGCGTAGAAGGATCCAAATAGTTTTCTTTATGAATTTGATTCTCTCCGTTTTGGAATAATTGTTGCTAATCATTCCCAAAAAATGACTGCATGCTCTCTGCCAATATTCATTATCTTTCCTTAAAGAGGAAATTTCCTCATTAGTTAAAGGTACTATGATTTCTGCTGGGTCCCTTCCTGTTAGTTGACGAAGTCTTAATTTACCTTTTATAATCAAGTCAGACATTTTTCTATATATGTTTTTAGTTTTTTATTCTTTTTATGTGGTAGGGATATCCATTCTAATATGATATCTTCTCTTTGCATCAAAATCCCTGAAGGATATTCTCTAGATTGTAATATAACCAGAATACAGTCTAGGTTTGGATCCATATGGTCCACATGTGCTTCAAGTATCCTCTTTTTTACCCATTCTAATTCCCTTTCAGCTTCAGCTGATAGTATTCATGGTCTATTCAAGTCCTTGTCTCCTTTAAGTGCCATTTTCAAATTTTTTAAATCATGCCCTTCTACTCCAATAATGGTTTGCAGTTCAGAAATCTCTCCTAGTTATTTTTTAGATCATTAAGATTCTAGTAGCGATCTCTCCTGATCTGTACTTTTTGTGGTCTAATTTTCTGTAGACCTATTTTATATCCTAAGTAGTTGATAGACTACTTTTTTTTTTAGGTTCAATTTGTAATCCCCATCGAGGTAAAACTTCCTTTTCTTTCTCAAACATTTTTTTTAATATTTCTCCTTTAGAGTCAGCTAACAACATATCATCCATGTAATGATAGATTATGGATTGTGGAAACTGTTTACGAATTATTTCTCGCAGTTTTTATACAAAATATTGGCACAGGATGGGGCTATTTAGCATTCTCTGTGGCAAAACCTTCCATTGATATCTCTTCACCGGTTGAGAATTATTGTAATTAGGTACCATGAAGGCAAAATTCTATTTATCTTGTTCTTGTAAAGGTATAGTGAAGAAGCAATCCTTTAAGTCAATAACTATAATAGGTCATTCTTTAGGTATCAAAGAATGCAAGGGCATTCCAGGCTGTAGAGAGCCCATTGGCTGGATAACTTTATTGATGACTATCAGGTCTGAAAGAATTCTCTATTTACTAGATTTCTTTTTGATAACAAATACAGGAGAATTCCAAGGACTGGTTGATTCCTCAATATGTCCAGCATTTAGCTGTTCCTGAACCAGGCTTTCTAAAGCTTCTATCTTCTCAGAGGTCATAGGCCATTGTCCTACCCAGACAGGTTTCTCTGTTAGCCATTTTAAAGGTAGGGCTTTTGGTTCCTCTGTTTATTCAGCACTTGTATTCTGTTTTTGTACAGCATGGTTATTTGGTATCTGTCTTGTATAGTACTTTATAATATTTTTTCCACAATCATGAGGTAGTTTATGGTTCCTATCTAATACTGGAGGAATGTTAATCTGTGTATTCAATTGCTGTAATAGATCTCAACCCCATAAATGTATCACTAAATCAGCCACATATGGTCTCAACCTTTCTCTCTGTCCTTCTGGTCCTATACATTCAATCCATCTCGTGCTCTGTTTTACCTGAGACAGGGTTCCAATCCCTAAGAATTGAACATTGACCTCATGCAGGAGCCATCTTCGAGGCCAAGATTTATTAGTTATGATAGTTACATCCACCCCTGTGTCAAGTATCCCGTCAAACAGTCTGTTATTCATCTTAACTACCTATCTAGGCCTTTGACTATTTATAAAGTTTTGCCAAAATATACGTTTTTTATTTCCTTTTGTCATGTTTGATTCAACTTCTGTCACTAGTTTGTCATCCAGAGTGGTATGAGTTTTTATAATAGGCACAGAATTTTCTAATTGTCCTGTGGGAGATTGTCTTCCACTGTTACTGGGAATGTTCGGACCACCTGTGATATGGGGGCCTTTTAGAGGCCCCCCTAAGGAGTTTCCCTAATGGTAAAGGGTTTCCTTGCTTGCCTCTGGTTGATCTACACTCATTTGTCCAGTGTCTGACTTTGCCACACATTCTACATAACCCAGGAGGCTGAGGCCTTCTGTTTTATTCATCCCTGGGAGTGTTATTTCTAGGGAAGCTTTGCCTACAATTTCTTTTTAGATGTCCTATCTTACCACAGTTATAACCTCTGAGAAGTTGATGTCTCTTCATACCTTTGGAGATGGCTTCTCCTACCCAAGCTTCTATGTCACCATAGTTAAGACCTCTGTTATCTTGATGTCTTCTCTGACCTTTAGATATGGCTTCTCCTACCCATGCCTCAGTCTTATTGTCATACTCAATGTTGGCTGTATGCAGGATCCATTCATACAAGGGTGCTGATTGCATTTTTAAAGGCCAAAGCACCTATTTGCATTGAGGATTCTCATTCTCATAAGCTAAAGATTCTATGAATATTCACCTAGAATCTATGTCTGCTACTTCTAATTGTACTGCCCTAGATAACCTTTCTAGAAACACACTAAAGCATTCTCTATGTCCTTGCCTTATCTTGGTATAGGATTCTATCCTCTCCCCTAATTCATGACCCTTATGCCAAGCATTCAGAGCTGCTGTACTGCATAGAGACAAGATATGTTCATCATAGGCAGCTTGAGTTTCTGGGTCAGCATAAAGACCCTCACCAAGAATTTTATCTTGGGGAGCTTTATAACCTTTCTATAAGCCCTGAAGTTCAAGAACTTTTGCTTCCACTCTCCATAAAGCCCTCCATTCTAATTGAGAGGAGTTTTCAAGGACAGCTGATATTAATTGATCCCAATCCGTAGGGATTACCTTGTTATTCCTTGCCCATGATTCTACTACTTGCTTCACATATGGTGAGTGCATGCCATAAAAAACTACTGTTTCCTTTATACCTTTTAAATCTTTCATACCTATTGGTTTTCACTGATATGTGACACCACCTTTTGGGTGTTTTTTTTTTGTTGCTGGTTTTTCATTAATAGATACAGGGAAATCTGCCCTGACCGTAAATGGTGTGGAAAATTTTAAGTCTTTTTCATGCCCTGTTACCTGTAGTTCTTCTGATGTATCAGACTGAAGGGCTTCTAAAGCCTGACATCTATTCACCATTGTTTTTTTGAGTGTCTGAACTTCTTGAATCAAATAACTTCCTAGAGACTTCATTGCACAGTCAGTTTCTTACTTTCTCCAGCTACAAATGATTCCATGTTTTTTAATATTCTCATTTTTAGATATTATCTGAATGGCATGTAAACTGCCTTCCAGAAACAATGTTCTATCTGCTAGCTTGCCATTATCCTCAGAAATGGAAGAGATTCTATCATCTAGTCTTTCTGTCTGATGTTCCAGTTTTTTAAATATATTAGGAGCTTCCTCCGACCAGGAATGAGCTGTTTCTGCTATCGTGTTAATGCATTGCATTGTTTCTGTTCTGGTTATTGAGGCATCAGGCATGGTACAAATTCTGTTTTCTACATGGTCATTTTTATGTTCCATGTTTTGTATTCTACCTGTGAGCTCTCTATTGCCATCTTCAATATTTTGAATCTTTGTTACTAAGTCTCCTATTGTTTGTACAAGTTCCTTATTGTTTTCTGTAATCTCAAACCATTTCTTTAAGAATATCTTGTTAATAATGAAACCCATTGATATTACAAAATAAATGTACCTATTGGTCCAGTCATAATTTTCTTCTTTTAAAATTCCTTGTATATATGAAGTAAAAGAATTCCTAAAGTCCTGCATTGTAAAATTATCTGCCATAGGTATGTAACAATTGATCTCAGATACTATATCAGCTTAAATTGCAGAGGATGTTACTATTACCTTATGTGTAATTCTGCTGTCCTGGGACTTTGATGCTTTTAGTTGTAGATCTCAGCTTGTGGTAGTTATGCCTGGAGGTGTACCACCAAATAGTTTCCAGAAGTGTACGGCCAAATAGTGTCTGGCAGTAGGCGATCCTTCTGATCCTGGTCCCTGTAGAATAGATCTTAACAAACTATGGCAAGCTAAATTTTGTTAGACAAATGAGTAAAAGGAGCCTTGTGGAATTGCTGGGACCGCAGGGCTAACTGCATTAAATGCACAAGCAGGGTGGGCTCAAAGTGGCTCTGAGCAAATGCAAAGTGGGGAGATGGGAAAAACTGAGAAGTGGTGAGTGCCTTCCCAGCACTCCCAGCAAAGGAGTTGTAGGGCAGAGACAGATGTCCCAAAGCTGTGGTGAGTCCACCTGGTTAGGCAAGGGACCCTGCCCCTTGGGGAATGGTGTCTGTTGCCTGGTTGAAACCCAGGTCCCGTGAAAAGCCTGATCCTGCTTCTGACACCAGATAATGGAGTTAAATAAGGATCAGGATAAACAAATAGGCCAAACAGATGTTTATTCATGGAGAAATCACTTACCTCCTAGACAGAAGAACACCAGCAAGTTCCAAGGGATCCTCTCCTCTCTGTGTCCTGCCACCAAGAACCAAGAGAGCTTTCCCTGGCTCTTCCTCAAACCTCCTTCCACTGGTCACTTCTGCCCCTGGTTCCACCCCCAATGGGCAAGGTCAGTGCCACAGAAGGAGATAAAGTGAATATCCCTTTACAGTTTCTGTTTTTGTAAAATTGTTAACATCCTGCATTTATTTGGAAACAGAAAAATAACTGAGATTAAACTCAAACAATCCCAGTGCTACAGTGTGTCTATTGATGTTTTTTCCATTAACTGTCAAATCTACAGGAAAAAAAATATCCCTCAAGCCTTTATTGAAAAGGGTTAGGAAACAGTGAGTAGGAACTTCTGTGATAATGAGACAACATCTAAAGTCTCAAATAAAAACTTCAGAGTTTCTCTGTGGAGTGTGTTTTTAAAAAAGAAAGAATGGATGGGAAAAATAATATTTTTTTAACAATTGACAAAAGTGGTTGATTCAAACAATATTAGGAAACAGTGATAATGAAGATGAAATAATTATCTCTTACATTTCCCTACTTCCAAATGGCTGATCTTATAGACAATCCTTCACTATTAGCAATGATGATGAAAAGAATGTTCCAGCATTCAGTAAGAGAATTTTTCATGCAAACAACAAGCTCTTTATATATTGCATGTGGTAAACACATCACAGTGCTGTTATACTAAGTGCTGCTTTAACCCTTCCCACAGAACTTCAGATAATATATTAAAGTATGGCTTGCCAATGGTTTTTATTGTGTTATAATAATTAATGTATAAATGATATTTTCAGGTACACAATTAGTTTGTGAAAAGAATGTTTTTATTCCTTTTTAAGTTGACAGTTGAAAAGTAAACAACATCGAATAGCACAATTCCCTAAAAAAAGTGATTTCCCTGAGCCTTCTTTTGTAAAAAGAGTAACAAAAGTATTACTAGTCATCAAGATATTGAAAACACACTGACCCATCAATATTATAGAATATGCCATAGTAGCCCCCATATAACCTAAATTAGAATTGTAATATCGTATCAATAGGGAGGGACAAATTGACAAAGTGCTACCCCTCACTGAAGAATCAACCCTCTATGAGGCCTTTACTGTTATATGCATGGAAAAATCCTCCAGCATCTGCCTCTCCATTCTTCTTTGAATTCTGTAAAAATACGAAACTGAGAGCTATAATACACATGCAGAGGTCCTGGTGCAAACCATGTAGGCCCTGTGCTTGCTGCTTCAGTCACTGTTAGTTCATGTGAGCTTTGCTCATGCTCTGGCGTCCTCCATGTTCTCTGGCTCCCACACTTTTATCACCTTGTCTTCTGTGGGTTTCCAGGGTTTTTTTGTTGTTGTTGTTGTTATTTATTTATTTATTTTATATAACCAAGTCCATTTAAATTAAAACAAACATTTATAGACAATATTTGGGAATTTGGATGTCCTTCTTTCCAAACTACTTCCTGCTGGTAAGGGGCACTGTCATGGAGGATTCTAAGAAAATGCAGAAATCCAGGCTGTAGTCTGTAAGGCTGCTTTGTCAAGCTGTTTTGAATGTAGGACCACCTGGTACTCTGTTTCAGGTGGTCTGGCTTGAGCAAACCACATTAGTCTGGTAGGAATCCCCTGTTTTTCATTTTCTGTGGAAACAAAGATAGAAATTCTTTTCCCCAGTAATTTGTCCTTGAACTTAAATTTTGGAGTAAAAGCATCTCCTGAGTTCTAAGGGCAGAGATTTGATGGAGACACATATGTTCCAAGGTCTCTTTTTGCATAATGTCTGTGTGTCTTTGTATTTGTTCTCATATGCTTGAGGAGAAAGCCTCTCTGATGATGACTAAATAAGGACCAATCTATGAGTGTACCAGCATATGATTAGGGATCATTTCATAGTTACTTTTTGAGACTAGTAGTGTTTGGTTTTACCCTATGCTCCTTGGATAGCTAGTCTTTGGTTCTTAATCACCAAAGCAGTGCTAGCTGTGAATTCTATTTCATGGAGTGGGACTTAAGTCAAATCAGGCATTGTACACTACTTTCCTTAACCAAAGAAACTAGAACATGGGCTGAAAGCTTGACCTCTCCATGATCAATAAGTTGTGTGAGTGTCTTCTTCACTATGGGGTCTTGTTCTCAGTTTGTGGAAAGAAACTTATTTTCTTGGTTGGTAACAGTCTGAGTTGTTTGTAGATTTCCATGGGATCCCTTTGGCCAACAAATCAATTGAATAAATACCAGTCTTGGTTCCAGGAGCTTTGGTAATAAGAGATGGCCAGTTGGGAATCTATCTTCCTCATTGGGGGACTTCATTATGATCACTTTCATAAATTTTAGGAAGTTTCTACTGCACTAAATTTCCATACCGCCCCTCAACTACCCCTCAATTCTGTCTTCCCCTGTATTCTGTCTCTCAAACACTTCCACTCCCTCTCTAAACCTGATCCTCCTGTTCCAGTCTCCTTTGCCCCTCGTTCACCAATATTTAATGGCTAATGTCCACATATATATGACCACATGTCATAATTATTTTCTGGGTCTGGGTTACTGCACTCAGTATGAGTTTTCTAGTTCCATCCACTTGCTACTAAATTTCATGATGTTCCCCACCCCTTTTTCATCATCTGAATAATACTCCATTGTGTAAATATACAACATTTCCTTTTCTTCCCTTCCTCTCTTTTGTGGGACATATAAGTAGTTTCAAGTTTCTGGCTATTATGAAGAAAACATCAATAAATATGGTTGAGATTTTTCTGTGTGGTAGGATGGAATGTTCTTTGGGTAACTGCCTGAGTGATACATCTGGATGTTTGGGTAGATTGAGTCCCATCTTTCTGAGGGACTGTATTGGTCTGATTTTCTTTTCTCCATCCTGTTCAACAACAGCTTGATTTTGTCTTTCTGGGTGGCTTTTGAACAGGCTAGAATGATGCCCATATATCATTGTTTTAGATATTTTGTGAAGATTTTGATATATCTTTCATTTCATCTAGTTCAAAACACAATTGAATGTTCCTTGAAGTATTCTGTTTCTTTAGTACTTTTTGGTTTATTTCTAAACATTTGGAGATTTCCCTCTTATCTTTCTGTTATTGATGCTGATTTTAGTTTCATCCTGATGCTCCAAGTTCAAGGTAGAAGGATAACAAACTCACCATCCTGTCTGATGTCCTATCACAATGAATGAATTTGAACATAACTTGTGAAACAGCAAATTAATGACCCTAAAAGGAAATAAAAGATGAAAAAAGAAAGATAAAAGGGAAAGGAGGGAAGGGAAGAGAAAAGAAAGGAGGCTGACATTTCTGTTCTAACTGTACATAAGAGTAAATTAGTCATTTTCTCCTATGACTTCCTAGCCTAATTCAGAGTAATTCAGCAAAGACAAAAGGAGCTTTCTAGTTCTGTGTAGGATAGGCACTTCTGAGAGGGACAGTGGTGGCAATATTAATCTACTGAGCTTAAGTAGGAGGTAGATTGGAAGCTTTCTCTTGAGCCATGGTTCCAAGAGAGTGTTGCTTCCATCCCCTCCCTATTGTGCCATACTTCTTCAGTTATAGGGAAAGTGTAAATAGTGAAAACGAAATACATGTAGCCCTAGTTATAGCTGGAAATTTCTAGGAATTGGGAAGTTTCAGCCAGATCATGGAGAAAAAGGAAGCTTGAACCAGCAACCTGGACATATTTGTTATGCAGTGTTGCCCTGAAAAGTAAATATTAAATGATGAAAGTATACCAATAATCCAGCTCTGAGCTTCTAGCTTACCTCTCATGTCTTGGGTGGCAGGGTCAACCAGGGTCTATAATGTTTCCGGGTTCTCTTGGACAACCCTGAGCACCAACTGAAAGGAGGGTTTTGCTTGCCTAAGATTTTTGTTTGATGGAATATGGTTCCTGGGACAGCAGTGTCAGACCAGAAGGAAAATTTTCATTTTAACTATTTATATGTATACTTTTGCCTATAGTACACGTTTACATGTACCATAATGCACATATATAATTTACATGTACATGTAATATTAAGTAGGGAGCTCATAGCATTATTCTTTATTATTTTTCTAGACATCCTTATTGTTATATTACTGATTTCACATTCTTCTCTACCATCATATCCCCTTTATATGTATTTGTCTCCCTCCTACCTCCCTAATTAGAGGCCCCTGATTTCTCCTGTTTCTCTTTTGGGATCGCTTGTGCCTTGGTATGGTAGCAAAGACACTACAATCTTACAAAGAAGGGAAGCATCCAACAGTCCTATACTGCTATGGCACCTATCAACCACAACAACAATCCACATGTCACAATACCTCTAAGGGTGAAGTAGTAAAACACATACCTTGGTGGCAACCAATAGCTCACTAATTGTACTTAAGACCTGCTCAACAAGAGGGAAATCATGCATGGTATTGAAATACCAGATAACTACCCAGGCCTAATGAAATCAGGGATTGTTGAGGAGAAACTTCAACTGCCATTTTAGGAAACGAGCAAAGTCCCTAACTACCTTCTAACCATTTACCATTATACTTGCCAATAAGTGTACTTTTCACCTGTCATTGAGTAAACTTCGGTTTGCATCAGACAGAGACCACTTTAGAAAACCATAACTGATCAAATCGCAGAGTTATGGAACAGAGACCTATTGCTAGTAATTTTATCACAATGTGTAAAGGTATGTTACTTTGATTGGTTTAATTAAATGCTAAATGGCCAATAAACAGGGAGTAGGTATAGTGGGAACATCTAGACAGACAGAGCTCTGGAGAGAAGAAAGTTAGAGTCATCAGCTGGACACAGAGGACGCAAGACATGCAGGAAAAGAGTCAAAATCCATCAGGCACATGGCAACACACAGATAAATAGAAATGTGTTAAACTAAATTATAAGAGGTAGTGGGACAAGCCTAAACCATAGGCTGAACTCTTTGCAATTAATTATAAGTCTCTGCGTTGTTTTTTGTGATATATCCATGTATGGTGCTAAATATCCAGCCATGTATATCCACATAAGGCCTGAGAAAGCTTTTTAAAAAAGACTAGAACATTTATTCATATGCAGCTTCCTGGTGACATTGGTCTCTTGGGTAGGTACAATGTTGTAGAGACATGGCTACTGGATGTTGCCATCAGTGCTTGCACCATCACCATGCATTAAGCTGAGCCATGTGGCAGCTCACATAGCAATTTAAGATTTGTCTCACATGATGAGAGCATCCTGTACATGCTCAGTAAAGACAAAGCCAGACAATAGAACATCCATCTACACAGATCCAATTGCCACATCTACAAAATAACTTCTGCACCAAAATCTCAAGGGTTATAGTGGAAGAGGGGATGGAGAGATTGTAAAAGATGAGGACAGGGAAATCCCTGTCAGATAGAGTCTCTAGGAATCTTAGAAGCTACACCTGTAAAATCTCACCACATGCCTACCTAAATGTGTGCTGAGTAATGACAACAATAAAAATCATGCTAATGTGGACAGCAGAATGTCTGAGATGCCTTAGCCCTAGGTAAAGAACTCAAGAAGGATGAGAACAGCAGAAACAAATCTTCAGGGAACAGCATATCAATTGTCTATCTAATATGAAACAATCATCCCTAAAACATATGAATTTATATATTTAGGAAAACACACACACACACACACACACACACACACACTTGGTGTCATAGTTCTACTTGATTGCCAACTAGACATGGTTTAGAAACACCCAGGAAACATGCTTCTGGGCATCTATGTGAGGAAATTTACAAAGTCTACTCATTGAAATGGGGCAGACCCATCCTCACATTGGGTGCCTTTCAACAGGCAGCACAGTACAGGGGTCCAAGGAAAAAAATACATTGTCTGTCCTCTTTTTCCTATTGCTCCTGATAAAATCTGACCCTGACATCAGAAGGCAGTTTCTTCATCTTCAGTGTAAGTCCAGTTTAAGTGACTCATCAAGGAGTTCATCACCTGACTGCTGAGACATCTACATTTAAGCAGCTAAGAGGTTCTTAGCCTCTCTGGGTAGTAGGTAGCCATTGTTGTACTATCCAATTCCTAATGGTTGTAAGCCATTCTAGTAATCCATTTATTAATATATGCATATGTATATAATATATGTGATTGTATATATGTATGTGACATACATATATGTATGTGATGTATATATGTATAATACACACATATATTATGCTAATTCTTTGGAGAAACATGAAAAATGTACTTGTTCTTAAGTAATTTGTTAAAATCATTTTGAAGGCAATTTTCTAATGAGTTAATTTGGTATCTGATGATATCTGCTCATGTTAGCAAATGAACATGTCTTGTATATCCTGACATTTTGGATTAGTTGTTTGCTATGTAACCCTGGTTACATCATAAGCCTATGAAAGTTTTATAATTTCTCCTTTCTTGTTAGTACAATAATGTCCTTTTAAACTTCAACATATCTGAACTTCAACTGGAATTTTCTTTCCATTTCTTTTTTTCTGAGATACAATTAATATACAATTATTTTAAAGGTATATGAATAAAAATATCATATTAACTTTTCATCATCCTTCAATGAAATTCCTCATCTGTTAATGTTATTTGACTTCCCAACATTCTCTACTTCTTGTTAAACTCTTCTCTATTTCCTATTTGGAATTTACTTCTAGTGTTACCTACTTAGTGTGTTGTTTTAATGTTCATGTGTAGTATGGTTGGAATCAATTTATTATCTCTTTTATGGCTGTGTATATTCATGATTTATTAAGTGATAGACTGTGGGTTGCTTCCACTTGGGACATTTTTAATAAAAATTAGTACTTCTATGACCATTCACATTGATTTTTTTTCTGTGCTCTCTCTTACACACACACACACACACACACACACACACACACACACACACACACACAGTGGTAGTTAAAGAAGAATAGCTAGGGATGTACTTCCAGTCAACTGCTCTAGATCAGTGGTTATAAAATTGTTGTGTGCCATGGTTTTCATGTGAATATTGCTCAACTGTTTTTCCCTGAATTTACATTTGGCAAATCTAAAAGGACTATTTATTCATTCATAAATTCTATTCCTCATATTTCCTGGCCTTGAACAATTTATACATATTATATGAAATTGTAAAATTTAATTTTAGGACATGTTTAATATCTTTATATAGGGTTAATAAATTTTGTTTCTCTGTTAAATGACTTAAAAATGCCAATTTCTAGAATCAATTCTTCAAAGGGCCTCTGCACCAAGCCTGCTTCTTTGTTAGAAGAAACAAAATAAAACTCTGGATAATTGAAAAGAGAACAGATTCATCAAAAGGATGCTCGACAGTCCATCAGTTCTCAGGGTTGGGAGTAGAAAACTCTAGGGATAGGGAGTTTCTATTGTCACTCCATCGATCACATACAGTAATTGTAGCTTTCAACACAGAAAGCTTCCAGAAAGATTCTGGTAGTTGTTTTCTAAGAGTATGAATTTACCACCATGTCTCAGTGTAAAAAGCTGGCACTTCTAATGGAAAATTATTAAAGTTCCAGTTGGATTTAGAGCTCTCTGTGATCATTCAATTAAAACAGACAAATATGCATTGACCACCCACTAGGAACACTTGGCTGGGCTCTAATCCTGAGTTCTGCTATGTTTGAGTTGGCTTGAAAACAACTTAGCCAAGTTAAGTGTGTTTCCTACCCTTCAAGAGAATGAGGAAGGAGAACTCTCTAACTCTGTTGGTCTTGATATTAAACAGCACATCCTGGAGAGCCTTGCTGCACCTGATGTATACAGAAAGAACAGGAAAAAGAATAATTACAATCAGGCTTCTGCTGGCTGTGCTTAAACTCAATGAGTCCGCAGAGTGCCAATCAGTGCCTTCCTGCAGAAGCTTGAGATGGGAGCTTCCCTTTGCTCACAGCAAGATGGCTTGCCTGAGGAAAACAAATAACTCTTGCCTGGCTTTCCAAGCTGTAGTGCCCCTATTTAAGACCACCACCACAACAACAAAATGCCAAGAAAGCAAACCACACACTCAACCTAAATTGGCACTGAGAAAGTGTCTTCCCTATGGTGTTAACTATAAGGAATGTCTTCAAGAAATCACACTTAGGAGTATTTGTAGCTAACAAACAACTTGGCTGAAGATGTATAACAATCAACATTTATGAGTTTGTTTATGTGCTATGACAAATGCCTCAGTCCAAACATACTTCATGATTTGTGTTGGGTACACTTTTTTCTTTTCATGTAGTTCCCAAGACTACCTTTGGATGTGTTGAAGCTGAAAGTTTATTTTGGTAGCATAAACTTTTAGTCATGGGAACACCAAATGTTTGAAAAAGTAGCTTATTTTTAAAAATACACTGTGTAATAGAATTCAAACTTGTGTTCTAAGTAATCGCTTATATCTATTTGATTTAGAGTATTCTATCAAAATAAATAATTATTTTAGAAGTAAAATTGATTGCTGACATTTTTTTTGAAGTAAGTTGAAGATACATTGAAATAATGTTAGTTTTTAGATCCCAGTGAAACATCTACATTTGTTTATTTCTCATAACAATAGGCTTGAGGATGAACATAGGAGAAAGAAAAGATTCTTTAGCTCAACTTTCTGGAGGTTCAAGGGCCGGCTCACAGCACCAGTTTGATTTAAGTGAAAGCCTCCTTGTGGATGACATTATTGTGGTACTTGCAAAAAGGGAGACCAAATTTCAGTGGCCAGAGGAAGCCAGGGCTGGTGTTCTACATTTTATGACATCCTTCTCAAAAATATGAATTTAGAGTTCCACAAAATCCATGTTATTGTGACGCTTGCTGTTAATGACCTAATCACACTCAATCATCCCTCCCTCTTAAAGGTTCTACCATTTTTTAATATTGTTATAATAGTGACTATGCTCCCAACACAAGGCTCTTGGTAGATCGAGCCTTATATCCAATAATAGTAGTAATAAGGAGAAAATTATTTAGATACAGTAAATATTATCTAAAGGAGTACATTTGGGATAGAAAAATAATTTGGAGAATATAATTTCTACTTGTACATTGTATTAGAAGTGCATGTGGATGTAAATATGCATTATGTATACATTCATTTTTGTTGGGAGGGTGGCAGCATGATCCTTTGTTTATTTTGGTTTTTTGAGGCATAATTTTTCTGTGTAACACTTCTGGCTGTCCTGCAACTTATTCTATAGACCATTCTGGCCTCAAACTCACAGAGATCTGCCTGCCTCTGCCTCTGCCTCCCAAGTGTTAGAATTAAAGGCATGTTCAACAACTGTCCAGGTAGCATGATATTTAAACAAGGAAAAGTATGAATGTTCCTGGTTACATATATTATTTATCTGTTACCATGTAGACAACTACTTTAATTAGGCAATTAAAGCAATAGACATTTACTACATCACAAAATTTTTAGGATCAAAACTCTGGGAGTTCTCTTATACTAAAGTCAGAGGGCATGGGAGGGAAGAAGGAAGGGAGAGAAGGAAGGAGAGGGAACTGGGATAGATATGTAAAATAAGAAAAAATTGTGTGTGTGTGTGTGTGTGTGTGTGTGTGTGTGTATGTATGTATGTATAAATTTGGGAGTTCTGGCAAGGAGTCTTTGAGAAGTTTACATCGATATGTCAAATGGAATCTATAATTTCTGAAAATTTACAAATAGTTTTCATTTCATAAGTGCTCATGCTGGCCTCAAACTCATGATTCTCCTTCCACAGCTTCCTGAGTCCTAGGATTATAAGAATGTGCCTCAATAATGCACTTCTTATATACTCTTTCAACATGGCTGCTGTCCCTGTGGGGTTTTTGCAGGAGTCTCAAAGTGATCCATGTATATATAGTGCTGAGGAAACTCAAGAGACAAGGGAAAGTAGAAAGACATTTCTTAGCACTTATTCTTGCAGGTCCCATTCAGTATCCTCAGTATTTATACAGTATGGAAGATGCTACACAAAGAAAGCTATGAAAAACCAGGTAATGGGAATGCTATGGGTCTGTCTTACAGGCTATTAGAGAAGAATAAATGCTAATTTAAAAATTGTTTTTTATTTCTTCAAAAAAGATTTATTCATGTATTTTATGTATATGAGTGCTCTGTCTTCATGCACACCAGAAGAAGAAAGTGACCCTATTACAGATGATTGAACCAAAATGTATTGCTTGGAATTCAACTCAGGATCACTGGAAGAGCAGTCAAGTGCTCTTAACCATTAAGTCATCTCTCTAGCCCTGTATTTAATTTCTAATCAACAAATAATAAATATGTCACATATATGTGTTTCATATATATATTACATGTATATATAAACAGACACATAATAAATACATGTAAACATCATTAAACAGCCATTTTCTTCAATTAAGAACTATTTCTATGCTTTATTACCAAAACAATTATATCAATTTTATACAAAAACTAGAGACAGCCAGGAATCTTAGAATCATGGTTATGCTCAAACACATATACATTACAAAATGAACAAACCTTGCTGATAAACAGTTTTATTATAGTACTAGAATAAAATTTTTTCTGACTGAATCTCCTTCCTTAGGGCATACTATATCTTTCTTCTTTCATGTAAACAAATCTTCCATTTGACAAAGATACTGATATTTAGGAAAACTATGATTGAAGAAATACTACCTTCATTTAGTAAAGACATTATATACTGGGCTTCCATTGTTATCTCTTACTTCTTAATAGACCTCTCCCTTTATTTCTTGTATGAAATTCATTTATAGTATTTAGAAATTTGTGCTTATTTTTTACTCTTATTGAACATTGAATACAAACAAACATGAACAAATATATTACTTTAGCTTTGTGAGAGCACCAATAATTCTATCCAACAATCAATATCTCCTCCATCTAATTCAATACTGCTGAAAGAATCTACCATACATCATGCTTTCAGATGAACACAGTGCAGAAGCCTTCCTGCCAGATAACTCTATTGTTAAAAGGAACCATGAAACAAGTGTAATGGCCTTTTTTTTTTGTGTGGGAAAAGAAGACTTACAGAACAGTGTAACTTATATTCCCACTCTGTTCTTTTCCTTCTTCAGCAAACATACATTGGAATGAAAATACCTGTAATTCTCTGTGAGAGATTCACAATGAGACAACTCTTTAGAGGGTTCACAGAAATGACCCAACAACCTTGAAAGTGTTATTTTAATGTCTATTACATTCTGCAGTATCATTTCTAAATGGAAACCTTTTCTTGCTTGATAACTTTGATTTTCCAATATTGCATATGATTGTGTGTCTTAATGTGCAAATTCAAATTTCAAAAGACATTTTATTTTTCTCCAGGTACATTCAGGTTCTGTTTTACTCTCTGTGTTGTTTCCAGTAAATCCATTAGCACTTTTCGGACCATGACACTAAGATGACTGGATGACTCTAGATTTTTATATAATTGATATAATAGTGTTGGTAATAAAACAAAAATAGTTCTCCATAATTTAAGAAAATGGTTTCTTTTTTATATAATTTTTTTATTTAATTTTATATAACAAAGTCCAATTAAATGAAAACAAACATTTATACACAATATTTGGGAATTTGGGCGTCGTTCTTTCCAAACTACTTCCTGCTGGTAAGGGGCACTATCTTGGGGGATTCGAAGAAGATTCAGATATCCTAGCTGTAGTCTGTAGGGCTGTTTTGTCCAGCTGTTTGGAATGTAGGATCAGCTTGTACTCTGTTTCAGGCTGTCTGGCGTGATCAAACCACATTAGTCTGGAAGGAATCCACATCTTTTCATTTTCTGTGGAAACAAAAATAGAAATCCTTTTCCCCAGTAACTTATTCTTCAACTTAAATTTTGGAGTCAAAGCGTTTTTTTTTTTTTTAATTTATTATTTTACATGTCGATCCCAGTTCCCTCTCCCTCCCTCCCTCCCTCTCCTCCAGCCCTCCCTCCCTCCTTCCCTCCCTTTTACCCTCTCTGCCCTCTCACATGCACTCTAAACACCCTCCCCTCCCAACCCCCCACCACAATACCATAAGTAGGGGAATGCCATCCAGTTGGGGTCATGTAGATCTGACAGGTCCTGTGAAGTAGGGACTAGGGCTTCTCTCCTGTCTCTAGAATAAGGCAGTTAACCCTCCATGGGGGATATGTTTGCAAAGTCCTTTTGTGCACCAAGGATACATCCTGGCTCCACTGTCTGAGGTCTCTTAGACTGCTCAGACCTTCTGCCTGAGACCCATATTCAGGGGGGTCCGAGTCAGTCCCCTGCTGGCTTCCCAGCTCTCAGTCTAGTGGCCCTTAGCTCCTCCTTGTTCAGGTAAGCTGTCTCTATGTGTTTCTGCCGCCTGGTCTTGTCCTCTCCATCTGCATCTGGGTTCTATTTCGACTCAGTGTTTATGTATGGGTGTTTGCTCCTATTTTCAACAGGCATTAGTTGAGGGTTCTATGGAGAAGAAGAAAATGGCTTCGTAAAGATGTTTAAAATGTGTCATACATAACAATAATTTTTGTTAATACTATTTTTCATCCTGAAACTAGTTGCATGTTATCAATTTGAATTATTCACTATCAATAAAACTTTAGTATATAAGAAAGAAAATAATTACAAAATAGTGTACTTTTTGTTTGAATACTATTTTTTAAGCCTTAAAAATTCTTTAAGTTAAAAATGATGTATTCTTGTAATGTTAGTTAAATCTTTGGACCTAATTAATTCCAAAAATACCATCCAATATGGATTCTTGTAACTTGAGTATTTTCTGCATCCCCAAGTATGAGAATTTCAGTCATAATGAAAAACCATATTTGAGAATGAGCACTGTTGAAATTCATTCAGAGTTTCCGTGGAATATTTTAAGTCTGTGAGTTCCCTTCAGTGTAGTTGGAGTTAAATGGCAAGAGAGAGGGCCCTTCTCAGTGTGTATAGCCATAGTTGATGGGTCGACTATGCAAAACCTTGTACAATACATTTATTTGTTTTGTGTTAACCATGTCCTGATTCAGATGGTCATTCTGCAGAAGTTGTCCAGAAACTTTTTAATGTGAGAATATGTAGTTGAGGGATACATGTAAGACAATTAATTGTCTTTCAAGTAGGAAATAATAATGTGGTTCAGAAAAGTAAATTGATTCAACAGGAAATGAAATGGATAACGTTTGGGGATGAACTTTAAATCAGAAAAGAAAGAGAAGCTCTTATTGCTTCCATATCCTTAACCTCCCATGACAGCTTCTTGGCCATGTTTCTGTCAATGATAAGATATCTGTGCCATGGGATTAAAATGTGAGGTCGAGATCCCTATCAACTGATGACATTTCTTTATATTCTACAGGAAAGACTTTGGAAAGCCTTCACCAAGAAAAGTTGAAATGGCTTCTAAAATTTGTTCTGGAGTTAAGAGCATTTGCACCTCTCCCAAGGAACCTGGTTTTGATTCCCAGCACCCACATGGCAACTCACAATCGTCTGTAACTCCTAGCATAAGGGCTCTTAAGGTTTCTTTTGGCCTTTGTGGCCACAGTGTATACATACAGTGCACATACAAACATGTGAGCAAGACACTTATACAGGTTAACTAAAATAAATTAAAATTTGTTCTGTTTGACTAAGTTTGAATCTTTAGTTCTTGCTTCAAGGTGTATATTAAGTGATGTTACTTTCTGTTTCTTCGTGGCTACTATCTATAGTTGATATTCAAAGTCCTCTAAGGACATTGTTAGTGGGGCAATATTTAAAAAAATCCATAGGCTATCTTTATGCAGTTTCATCCACATAGACAATGACAGTGATATTTTGTTTTTCAAAGTAAGTGCCTGTTTTTCTTCAATGAGACTTGGTAATCTTTAGAGAAATGACAAGTAAACCTTATAGTTCCTTTGATATTGCATTTTTAAGGCCTAACATACACTTCAGATGCTCAAACATATTTAGATAATTATTACTTGTCAAATAGTCATTAGGTGTTTTCAGAGTCTGGAAACAAATTTCATTTTAGTTTTCTTTTCTAATCATTTTGTCATTAGTGTGCTGTTCTTCCTTTTGTATGCAGCTCTTTGCACTTGCCTATTACATGGCCTTATGCCTACCATGATGGATATGACCTCTACACAGGCATCAACAAAGATACTTTATTCTGACTTTATCTATCCACTTTTGTTCTCCTTCCCCAGAATGGAAAAGTAAGAGCTGGAAATGTGGGTGAAGTTGTAAGATGATACCCTTCTGCCTTTTTTCCCCCATAGGAATTTTTTCCCTTTCAGTAATCTCTGCAATTTAACATTTCTAGCAAGCTATTGAAAATGAGAAAACTGCTATTTTCACCCCAATAAGAGGAATCACAAGGTCCAGTCACAATTGTTGAATAGAGAGGAATTGGTGAATTAAGCGTGTACTGTCTGACTTCATTCAATGAGTTCAGGCCAGCATTTTTCAGGTTCTTCTAAATCCCCTTTTATTTTTCTCTATAGAATGGCTGGTTTATCCAGTAATGTGAAGCATGCAATAATGTCCTGTGCTTCATTTATATCAAGTAAAAAGCTGAGCTAATTTATTTTCTAATTTGTGATCAATGTTCAAGTAAGGATTTTTTTTTTAAAGCTCAATGCTCAATTCTACTCCTGATTTTCATTTAGAGCCTGTTCTAATAAAGATGGCCTTTGAACTCTGAGTTAGTAAGGTTTCCTAGTAGAAAACTTAAGTCTTTGGTTCTTGCTTCAAGCTGTATATTAAGTGATGTTATTTTCTGTTTCTTCTGTTTCTTTGTGGCTACTATCTGTAGTTGATATTCAAAGTCCTCTAGGGAAAATGTGCATTTGTTTTTATAAAAATCCAAGGAAATGTTATTGGTAAAATATTACTGCCTATCTAGGATATAATTGGAATTGTCCTTGAGATGAATAATGAAACATTTAACTGTTGCCTTCAGAGAAGGCTCAGGAGAAGTCGAGAGAAGAAAAGATGATTGCAAAGTCGTGTAGCCTCCACTTCTGTTGGGTCTTCACTGTGTCTCTGTCTCTTCAACAACTACAACCATGAAAAGAAGAAAGAAAAAGACAAAATCCTGCTTTGGAGTTCCACATGCCTAGATGTAGTAACATGTTTCTGAACCTTCCATTCGAAAGCACAGGTGATGGAAGGAAGCGCCTGTTTTTGTTTAAAGCTGTCTTTGCCTTCTTTTCATTCAACTATTGTCTGTCTTGGTAGTGCCTTTGGTAATGGGGCAAGATACAGTCCTTCAGAATCTGTAGAGATATGTACCTTGTCCTCTACCTCTCCCAAATCTTGAGTAGAGCCTACTGATAGTATGTATGCTGTGCTTGGTGCTGGATGATAAGCAGAAATGTATGGATATACAATTGAGCCTTTTTCTGGAGACAGATGGACATAAAAGAGCAAGTTGTATGAAATGGTAAAAATCCTTCCAAAGGCTCTAAACGATTACTAGCTAAAACATTTGGGTTGGCATCTGAATTTGGCCAGAAATTTTAACAGATATTAGAACTTGACATGACTACATAAATTCCAATAATTGTGAACTTGGAAGTTCCCATTTCTTGAAAAAATATTATAAGTGTGAATCAGAATATTAACAATGTGATCTCATGATTATTAGAGATTTTTACTCATATTTAAAAAAATACACTTTATTATATCACAAATAAAAAGACCTGAGCTCTGGAGTTCACTGACTCTGGACTATTCTAGGCCCTCTGCATCTTCCTGAGAGTTGTGTAGCTTGATCTGTTTGTGGAGCTCCTAGCAATGGCTCTTGAGCCGACTTTTGGGAACCCATTCCCCAGGCTGGGTTGCCTTGTCCAACCTTCCAAACTTGATGCAGGGGGAGGAGCCTGGTCTTACTTCAACTTGATGTGTCTTACTTCCTGAATAGAGAGGAAGGAGGAGTGAACAGGGAGGAGGTAGTTGGGAGGTGGTGGAATGGAACAGGAGGAGAGGAGGGAGGGACAACTATGGTTGGTATGCAAAGTAAATGAAAAAAATTAAATAATTTGTTTTTAAATCTTGGAAATAAATGAAAGCATTACACACCAAAGTAGCCATTCCTAAATAGAATAGAAATTAATAGATTTATACAATTAGAATTGACATTAAAAAGAAAGTTGTGAAACACTGATTTTACACTTTCAGTATCAAATATATTTTATTCACTTTTCATGCACCAAAAAAGAGGGGGGGAACTCAAAAATGCATGACAAAATTAGAAGTAGAAAAACATTTGGAATTATATACAGAAGCTCACACATTCTCAGAAAGCAATAAAACATGTTCTCTCTCTCTCATATGGAATCTAGCCAGTGAGTTCTGCACATAAGTAAATGAATGTGCTTTTATGTACAGTATAACATGAATTAAAGAGAACCAGAAAGGCTAAATATAAATAAACATAAAGTGACAAGGGGTGAATGAATGGAGGTAATAGACACTAAATTTTCAGAACTTATTTCCTCAAATCTACATCTATCTACCTTCAACAGAACTAGAAACTATGGGTGTTGTCTGGCCCTAAGGATAGCTATCTATGTTAAAGGAGATACTGCTCTAGTAGATTTCATTCAACAATATTTTCCCTTTACTTCTTTCCATTCTATCTTTTCATTTCCTTCTTTCAATTTCACCATTGTTCTTTTCATATACTTAGTATGTAGAACAATATCTGATCTAGAATTCACCTATTATTTGCTGAATGAACAGATTTGTAATATGTAGGATTCCAGACATGGTGTACTCAGATCTTTATATTCTTCTTACAAATGTGAGGAATGAATCTAAAGTATAAACAGAGAACTTCCGATTATTAGATGTTAGAGTCCAGTGGAAATGTTTAATGATTCTGTAGCTCATTTTGGAAACAATCAGAATGTCTCAGAGGAAAGCCAGTGTCCCTTCTTTTGTTGGAGATTTTCATTACTGTTTTCTAAAGTCCTAATGCTCATATGGCTGTGTGTACTTGAGTGTGTTAATGTGTATGTGTGTGTGTGAGGGAGAGAAAAGGGGGAGGAATAAATGGAAGGAGGGAGAAAGGGAAGGCAGGAGGGAACTATTCTTAAACTTCTTATCACCGAGGATAACTATGAGCATGAAAGACCATCTTATGACTGAAATCAAAGTCCTACAGTGCTTTTAAATTCAAAGTGATTTTGAAGAGATACAGACTATATAATTTTTGATGTGAAGTGGGTTGACTATAATATTTCTTGAGCCTTTTTGTGACAACTGCATGACATCGCTTTTACTCTGGTCTGTGATGTTCATCCTGATAGCTTTCATGATGTAATCATATCCAATGTTTCTCCTGGAGGAAATTTTCTCTTACCTCTGGTTTGCTTTACTAGCATTCTTTCCTATGGAGCTTGCAATCTTTACCTTAGTCTTTTAAAAAGATAATCTTTTGTTATGCAGCTGTTTTATGTGCATTCATGTTTATTATTGAATGCTATTTTGAGATAAAGTTTTGGATCATTCCTCCTTTTTCCTTTGCTCTTCATATAGCACTGAGCTCATAGAGATATGTAACAGATTGTCAACATGAATTGTTTTAATACATCAATACAGAAAGACATATTTTACCCCTAGACAAAAGACATTTTTTTTTCCACTTGATTTTCTTTTAAATCAGTGTTGGAAGCTTTTGGAATCATAACCATTTTTATTTTTTCTCAAACATGAACTACTATGTTTATTTTGCTTCTTCAGCTTTTTGCATTTACAGATTTATTTTAATTTCTTTATTCTACTTAGTGCATAATTTTAAAAAAATTGAGAAAATTTTTCATACAAATTATTTTGACTATATTTTCTATATATCTCAAATCCTCCCAGATTATTCCTACATGGCCATTTTCATGTTATTTCTGCTATAAAGCAAAACAAAATAAAGAAAACAAAAATAAAATTTAAAACAAACAAAAAGCCCAGTAAGACAAGGAATATCAACCCCCCCCAAAAAAAGATCAAAACAAACACTCTGTTTAGTTTTGATTAGTTAACTCCTGGCAAAGGACCTGCCATGATTTTGGTTGCTATATCCAGTGACATTCCAGTAGAAGAAACTAATTTGTTCTTTTCCAACAGATACCAAATTCAAGTAGTTTCTTGTTTAAGGGTGGGGTTTTACATTCTTCTTTTCATTATTAGGGTTTTGTCTGGCTTGAACCTGTGCAGGTCTTGTGAATGCTGCCATTGTCTCTTTGAGTTCATATATGCACTAATCAATATATTGTGTCTGGAACATACTGATTCCTTGGAGTCATCCAAGGGGTGCCTTTTAAATTCTTTCTGTCTCTTTTTCTGTATAGGTCACCAGCTTTGAGGGAAATAGTTTGATGAAGATACCCTGTATGTCAAAAAGGAAATTTCACATGTTTTTGGTAGATTTTCCTCTCAATGTTTTTTTTTTCATATAAAATAATTAAAAGTAAAGAAGTTTATGTTGGCTTCACAAAATCTTTACCTTATGATGTCATAATTTTCACTTATCAGTTATTGTTTCAAATTTCAAGCTAAATTTTATACAATTTAACTTTCATTTATTGCTCTCGTTTCTCCCTATATTTTGATATTTCACTACTATCTCAGTACTTTTAAACCAAGAAATCTTCCAATGAGGCTTTTGAGTTTCTGTGTTGAATTATCTTTACTGATCTCAGACAATGTCACTGAACATTACTTATATAGCAAGAACACCTGGAACTGTGCAGTTACCTCAGTCTCCTCCACTCTTGGAAATTTGCATAAGAAATCATATTGTAATAAAAGCTACTTGTGAGTTTGTTATAAGAAAATGTGGCCATGGAAGAATTAACAACTTTCAGCCTTTTGTCAATCATGATCCAGAGTTTGCTGTTCAATGTGGAATTTGAGAAGTAGCTTCGATGACTCAAGTGTTTAATGAGATAAGGCTAACATTGTTTCTGAGTAACTGTACACCTGCAAGGATATCTAGTCGTATGATCTGTAATTTTGGTAGAGAGAAGTCATAAAAAATGTCATATGACAGCTACAGGCACCTTCTGTCTCATTGCAGGTAAAGACTTGAATATTCTGTTGGAGCTGAATGTTCATTTACTCTGGGAAAAACTGAATGGAGCATTAGCTGCATAACTGTAATGAAAGAGTCACCTATGAATTACACATTGTTCTTGGAGAAAAAAATATAACTGTTAAAGTGAATGAAACATTTTGAATTGGAAAGCTCAGTTTGAGGTTTGCCAATGCGGGACTTTACTAAGTAAGTGGAATAAATTGTTTCTAGAATCAATTTTCTCCTCGGTAAAATGGAGATAATGCCTATGAAGATTAAACAAGACACTGAGACAACACTTCATATCTATAATGAAGCTTCATATTAGTAATGATGTTTCTTAGGATATATCTGCTTTCTAAAGTGAACATTCCAGTTTTCCATCTCAATTAAAGCGCCCAGTTCCAGTGAGCTGATTTTTACTCATCTGGTATGGTGTTTTGTAGAGTACACAGAGGAACTCCAAGTATGATCCTTGTAGAAGTGTAACACGAAAGAGATTTTCAAGTCCCTACAAGATTAACTAAGATGGCTATAACAATGCACTCTGTTTCTGGAAGGGAGAAGTTTCTCACTCAATTACCTTGTAGAGAAGATGATTTTGAGATTAGACAATAAGTAGGTGAAAAGTAAAGGAGGAGTTATTCTTTGGGGTTTTTGATCAAATGACTTCTGATATTATGGGTAGATTGGCTGATGCTAAGAAATGATGTGCTTTTGGCATTCACTTTTCTCTTTGTCCTTAAAACAGACGTACTTGCCACAGCTCCATTTGCCAGTATTCTATGTGACGTACTGTCTTACATTGAGTTACTCTGATGAAATGTGAACAGGGCTGACAACTTCACACAACCTCTGTAGTGAGTTTCCTAGTTATAGTTTGCCTAAACAGCAATGCAATAGGTCAAATTCTTGAGATGAAAAGTGAATGAGGAGCCTAGGCTAATCTTAGAACGTTGTATGGAGAGCAAAGTCAGCCTTGGTCTACAGCCTCTACTCTATAATTTTATGTAAGAAAGGCATGCACTGAGCCATCACATTTTTGCTATTTGTTTTAACCAAATTACCTTTAGTAAGTAACACAGAGATTAACATTTGGGATCACAGGCTAAGAAGCTGGATAAATACATTATATCGTAGTAACACATTGACATTTATTATAAGCAACCATAACTTGGCATGCAGACCACATTTTCATACCATTTAGTAACAGTGATTGGAAAGAGCTGAGTGTTTATAAGTGTTGGCTGCTATTCCTTGCTTCAAGAAAGGTGTTACAAAAATTGGCAAGTTTGTGCCCAAGGATTGAAGTATAGAGATTTTTACAGATGAAGGGCTCCCATAGGGTTGGAAAGATTAACTACCTCTAGAACCTGAACAAATAAATATTTTTTAAAGTTTTCAAATGCAAAGGCACAGTAGCATTTCTCTAAAAAACTAAGTTATTTGGGTACATTAGTTTTCATCGCCATGGCAAAATATCGGAGGATTGGTCAGTGAGATAGCCTAGCAAGGAAAGGTACCGAGGGGCCTGAGTTTGGCCCTGGGAATCTACACTGTGTAAGGAAAGAGGTAACTTATGTTGTTGTCCTCTGATCCTGCATATGAACTAAGGCCTGCAGCCTCCAAAACAAAACAAAAGAAAAACAAAAACAAAACGACAACAACAAAAAAAGCAAGAATGGAATTCAAAGAGGAAAAAAAGTCTATTTGACAAAAGCAGTTTAGTGGGGGAAAGGTATATTTTGGCTCATAAATCTAGAGGTTTTAACCCAAGGCCAGATGGCTTCATTGCTTTTAGCTCTGTGCCAGGGTAGAAACATCATGGAGGAAAGGCACAGAGAAAGCTGCTGCCCCAAGGTGGCAAGGAAACAATGAGACTGAAGTTGCTCTGTTAGGTAATTTCGTATTAGTGATGGAAAAGTAGGCAATGCATACCATCGTATTCTAACTTCCCTAAAGCCCATCAACTCTCAGCCAAGCTCTTTAGCACATTGACTGCCCAGAAATGTTTCATATCAAATCAGATGGACTATGAGATTTCCCTACTCAGTTGTTTTTCCTAGCCTCAAGGGAGCTGTCCTATGTATACACCGTCCATGCGACAGGGATCCATACATTCACACATTCTGCAGAGAAGTGAAACAAGGAGATGGAAATGGCTTATCTAAGACACTGTTTTATGTAGACTCATGTAATCCTTGAAGGAATCAAGCTGCTAAGGAGGACATGAGCTGTATGAGCTGTAATAAGAATTTTTTTTTTTTTGCCTCTTTGTTTTGTAGCATTTTTCTGTCATTGTCCAACCGTCCAACCTCCAGAAACAAGAAATGGCTTGTGGAAGCTTCCAACCCAGAAGAAGAGCACACTGACCACTGCATAGGCAGCATGGAGGATTCCAGAGAACATCCTTTTAGAAGAAACCCAGGGTCTTCTATGGATCATAGATAAGGGAGTCACTTTCATGGAACAAAATCACACTTTACCTAGAGATCTTGTCCTCAGTTAGGTGTGGTTCTTTACCATTGCTGGCGTAGTAATTTGTTCCATTTCAATGGATATTGATATATGTTTCTAGGTGCAACTTCTTTCCATTTAAAAGGAATAGACCTTAGGGAAGATTGACCTGAAAATACAGAAAGTCTGTACACTCAATCATCCTGCCCATTCTTCATTACCTTTTATTATTAATATTTTTCATTAGTTTGGCACATTTGTTACAACTGGCTAGTCAATATTAATACATTGTTATTGACTATATTACATGTTTGTTTTAATGTGTTACACTTTCTATAATTTTATTGGAGAAATTTCAAGTACTATATTCCGATTCTAGTTATCTCCTCCCAGATCCTTCACACCTTCCACCTATCCAACTCCACATCTTATTTCTCATTCATTTTAGAAAACAAAAATATACAATGATACATTGTGACTATGACATACAGGAAGGGTTTCACTGGCCTAAATATTCTCTGTATTCAAATTCATTCATCCTTCTGTTCTTCTCCCCTCTTCCCTGGTAATCACTGTTCCTCCTCCCCCCCCCATGCCCCCCCGTGGACATAGTTTTCTTTTTCCTGGGATGTCATTTTAGTATATATAGTTCCTTATCTTTTTGTGCCTAGGCAGGCTTGTTTGCTTGTTTGTTTTCTTTTCACATGGTCTCACTAAGCGGTATAGGCAGGCTCTGAGCTCAGGATACTTCAGGGTTGGTCATGTGTGTGTCACCTTACCTGAATTTCTTAACCTGCTGCTGCCTCCTCTTCACCCTGCTCTCATCTCTAGGATATCATATAGGTCTTTCTCCTTCCACCTCTCTCACCTCCCGTCCATTTATTTTAGCAACCAAGAGTCACAGGAATTCCCTGGAAACCCACCTGTTTCACCTTCCAGAGAAGCAGGTAGGTGACTTTTAATCTATTTCCTCTCATCTAGTTTTAATCCCCAGTCTCATCATGGACTCTATAGCAGACTTTGACTTCGGTGCCCGTATTCCCAGAGAACAAAGCAGATCCTGGTGGCACACTTTGCTTTCTTCTTTTTCCTTCTTTTTCTGTTTCCTTTTTCTTCCTGAGGTTTGTTTTGTTTGTTTGTTTACTTGCTTTTTTGTTCTTTTTTTTTTTTTTAAACATGGTCCAAGAAAATGGACCTACGAAGCAAGCTGGTTCTCTTAGTTAGGCTTTTTATTGCTGTGAAGAGACAACAATACCATAGCAACTTTTATAAAAGAAAACATTTAGTTGGGTTGGCCCACTTACAGTTTAGAGCTTCAGTCCATTATCATCATGGTGGGACCCAACAGTACTCAGGCAGACAAGGTGCTGGAGAAGTAGCTCTGTCCCCTCCATCTTGAAAGCCACAGAAAGTGGTCTGAGTGTCACACTGGGGAAAGCTTGAGCAAAAGAGATTTCAAAGCCTGACCCCACAGTAACACACTTCCTCCAACAAGGCCACACCTACTTCAGCAAGGCCACACCTCCTGATAGTGCTCCCTTTCGGGTCCATTTTTTTTTTTTCACACCACCACACAGGAATAGAAATTTTAATATCTGATCAAATAGACTTCAATACAAAAGTAATTAGGAGAGAGAAAGACAACCCAAACACATTGTACAGGCTAGTTTTATTTCAACTTAATACAACTTGATTGTTGGTGATGCTACACCTGGACTTGTGGACTTGCATTCTATAAGAAAGCATGTTTATTAAGCCATAAGAAAAAGGCCAGTAAACAACACTTCTCTAAGGGTTCTGCATGAGTTCCTGTCTCCAGGTTCTTGCCCTGTTTGAGATCCTAACATAATTAAATGAGGAGATATTAATATATATGTCATAGACTTGTTATTTTGAAACTAATTGAAGCAAATGTAAAATGTTTAGAACATTATTAAGCATATGGGTGCCCTTAAGCAAATTCAGCAATTAGTTAGTTTTTAAATGTTTGAGGCTGAATTTTAAGTTCACATTTAGGAGAAAGACCGGCCTAAGTTTAAACTAAAACTGAATTCTTTTTGATATTCTCAGAGCGCTAAGTGAAATAACTTTTGACTGTAGTCAGTGTAAGAAAATGAGGAAGAGAGAAAAAAATCCAACTAGTTTTCTTTGATTTCCTGGGGGAATTGCCAATTTCACCAAATAAACTAAAATAATAGCACCTCTCACTGAGCAGAGAGTTTGTACAGAGAATTGTTCAACCTCCCCATGCTCCTAAAGCAGCAGTCAGGGCAGATGCCATGCAGAACTCTAAGGGGTAACACAAGGAGTCTTGAATGTGTGCAGAGTTCAGCAACTGGCATCCACAATTAAAGCTGCAGTGAGCATGTGTTACAGGGAAGTTGTTGGCAGATTGAGTTCAGAATCCAGCAGCAGCTCAAGCAGTGAAGGCAGTAAATAGTTTAAAGTGGCAGGAACGCTATTACCCGAGGGCAGATAGACAAGATGAGAGGGGCACAGAGAAAGCGTGACAGGAGGTGACAAAGGGGTGACCAAGAGGCCTCAAAATCCAAATGTTAGATAAACCAGACTATGCATCATTGTCAACGGTCTCTGTAACCCGTCCTCCTCCATGGTGCCAAGGAAGACAATGGAAGAACAGACACAAAGAACAGTAAAGCAGTTCCTTTTTCAAAGAGAGAGAGAGAGAGAGAGAGAGAGAGAGAGAGAGAGAGAGAGAGAGAGAGAGAGAGAGAGAGTACAGTGGGTGGGGAACTCCCTCAAGAGAAAGATTTTTGTGTTTCTTAAGTAAGAAGGATTTTATGATCAAATTCACGCTTAAATGTGTAAAGGTATGCCATTTGTAAGGTAAATCCATGTAAGTCAGGATCGAAACTTGTTGCTGTTCTTGATTTGAATTTCTTCCAGGGAAGAGTGTCCACATTAAAACACAGCCCAGAATCTGAGCCCTTCCATGTGTGTGGATGCTATAATCAGGCCCAGTCAGTGATTAATTATGCTGAGTTGAATCCATTTGTAGCACTTTCTGCCCTATAAAAAGGAGAGGACTGTCAACTTTGAACAGTCACAGAAGAATTTACATTCTTTTCCATTGCCTACAAAGCAGGGAATAGTGGGAAATGAATCGAATTTAGGTGCAGAGAATTTCTGTCTATGAACAGCCTAAGACACAAGGATGTGTTAGTGTTTTTAGAATGTTATGTTTTTCCAAGGAGTGGAAATTTCAAAAGCCAGAGACAGCTTTTGATTTTTTGTTTGCTTTACAGCAGGGCAATCTTGTCAATGCTATTGCTGCTTTGTGCAGCCTATGTTCTCTCCTTCTGTGTGCTGACACTCATCTTCCAGTACAGGCAGTCTGACCCTTCACTCTGCTGTACACTGGAAGTGTTGATTCTGGCATCTGTTCTTTGTCTTACCATTTCAACATTTTTGTAAGGGTCTCATTTTGTTATTTTGTACTTAAACATTGCTCAGATTTCCCCATTTGAGGGATATTATCTAAGATCCCTGTTGTGGGATATTAGTTTAATATGTGTTACATTCATTTATGATGTGGCGTATTTGTTTAATGATGCAAACATGTGTTGCATTCTTTAATGTTGTATTTATGTAACTCTGCAAAGTTGTGTTATACCTCTAATAGAGAGCTGACTGGCTAATAGATAATTAGGAGGCTGGAAAGGTGAGTAGAGAGAATAAATAGGAGAAATCTAGGCTGGAAAGAAGAGCTAGGTGGTTAAAATGGAAAAAGAGAGGAGGAAGAGGACAGGGACCAGCTATCCAGCCACACAAACAGCCCCTGAGTAAGAAGGGAAGAAAAGTGTATAGAATAAAGAATGATAGAAATCCCAGAGACAAAATGTATAAGATAAACCAGTTAATTTAAGTATAAAAGCTAGCTTGAAAGAAGCGAAGCTAAGGCCAGGTATTAATAAGTGAAAATAAGTCTCTGTATATTTATTTAGGAGCTGGATGATGGGCCCCCAAAGAGTAAAACAAAAACAACGCCCCCCCAAAAAAATCTAAGACCCCCTAGGGTAACTGAAACCAAACAGATGAAAGCCTAGGGGTGAGATGATGAGTTGAGTTGCTTCTTCTTTTTGTTCTTCTTCCCCTCCTCCTTCTTCTCCTCCTTTATTTTTTTTTTTTCAAGTCAAGTTTTCTCTATGTAGCCCTGGCTACATAGAGAACTCAATTTGTAGAATAGACAGGCCTTGAATTTAGAGGTTTTTTTTTTTTTTTGTTTTTCGAGAAATAATTTCTCTGTATTGCTTTGGAGCCTATCCTGGAATTCTACCTGCCTCTGACTCCTGAATGTTGGCAATAAAATTGTTTGCCACCACTACAAAGCTCATTTTATTATATATGCATAACCATGGTGCAAATATTTAAATTAGTCACAAGAAATTAAAAAATAATAGTCAATAATAAAGTTCCATAATTATGACAACCCACTGTAAGCAAAATTACATGAAATATGATCTTTCAACTGTCATGAGGTGAATAGATACATTGAAACAAGGGATGATTTGCAGTTCAGAAAAGGCAAAGCTGTGTAAAAAGGCATGCACTTTCCTCACATTAGTCAGAATGGCAAGTTAAAACTTGTTAAAGTTTGTTCTGGAAATTTTCCATCGGTATCTTAGGATTAATTTTTGACTGAAGATTTTTGAAGCTATAGAAAGGCAAACCATGAGTTAGAATAACTACTGTATATCTTTAACACAGAGAAGTTATTATTTTATTTTAAGACTCTTTAATGTCATTTGATGTGTATAAATTATGTTAAGAAAATAAGTCCTTCAAGTAAAGAACATAGGTCTTTTGGGCACATGGTAACCATTGAATTAATATTTATTTATTGATGGCTTAATATGTTTCTAATGCATATGTTACTCTTAGGAAGCAATTATACAGAGGGAGTACTCTAGACAAAAAATAAATGCAGAGCGAAGTTGAGCAAAGAACTGGATAAAAACAAAGCTTACATTAATAGTAGCAAATGACATGATTAACACTTTTTTTCTGGCAGCCTTGCAGCTTGAATTTGATAAAGGAATGTAATTTCACCAAAGAACCAAAAGCTAAATTGAGTGACTGAATTTAACTCCATAGTGTGAGGCTATGCTAGTATATTTTTTTTTAAAAAAGATGACATTTGAGTGTGTTTTAAGTGCAATGCATCAATCTGCCATTGAGCTAATGAACTTCAAGTTAAAAATCACCGAGGAGCTTGGTACAGATGACTCCTTCAAGTATCCTTGGGGAGGAAGGATGTGTAGATAATTGAATGAAAATCTATCTTGACTGACCCCAATGACACAATGTCCAACTCACATTACAAATCACCCGGAGTCCTTAATGGACTATTTTTTAATTGCTTTAAAAGTGCTAATGATGACTACTAGGGAGCAGAGTGTTTTTATTTGTCTACTCCTTGTCAATTAAATGAATTTTCTTTCTCTCTCTCTCTCTTTCTCTCTCTCTCTCTTTTAAGGATTAGAGGTTTACCATGAATTTGAACAGTGTTACTTCAGATTTTATCAGGTGTAAAGAAAGTGAATTTCATTGTATTTTGTTTTGCTTAGTCTTCTGTCTTTGTGAATAGCTTGAGAAAATAGGATAAAATTTGTTCAACCATAAAATGAAGGAATGAATTAGCAAATAGTGACTCTAAACTAATGAAAAGGAAAATAAAGCAGAGAAACAGCATTTTCTGTGAGTTATAGTAGATTTGCATCCAAGTTCAAAGCCCAATTAAATATGATTTTCTGTTTTACTAAAGGAAAACATAAATGTTTAAAGACTGTTACACAAATAATATGTTATGAAAAAGCCATAAACTGAATGTATTTCTTGAGAAGTTATGGGAAAATGTGTAACTGGATAACACTAAAATATGCAGAAATGTCAATGAAAAAACTTGACCAGTAGCTAGAAGTTCTATCAAATATGATCTTAAAATTTGGGAATCACTGGTAATTTTTTAAATGTAGTTTCCTAAGGCACATCTCAGAGCACCTGAATTAGAATTTTTTTTTGTGATTCATAACCAACTGAGATACAGACCATCTTATACAGTTCTTATAGAGGCAGAGAAACCATTAATCTGTTAGTAGTACTATCTATAAACTACACTCTTGGAGGAAGAAAAACCCTTGTCTTCCAGTGAGAGATATTTATAATACTTTACCTGTCATTCTCCAGTAATACAAAAAAATAAATAAATAAAAACACATGAAATTTGATGGTGTGTGCTATGGAGTTATTTTTGTTTGTTAATTCTTCCTTCCATGTATTTTACTTGAGGATTATTTTTAAATATTTGTGTGGGACAAGGATTAGTTTTGTCTGAGGTTTAAAATCTGGGATGGTTTATATCATCTGCGAATGGCACTGAGAAATGAATGAAGTGAGGTTCTTATTCAAATTTCTCAACAATTATCTAAGAATCAAACTATGCAAATCAAGTATCCAAGGAAAACAAAGTAGGGGCATGAATTGGGAAGAATATTTAGGACAATAAGAATGTCTTGTAGAGTAACAATGGCACAAAACATTTAGGTCCCTAAAATGTTACTGATGAAATGCTTAGATAGGCACAAGTTCATTGACTTTTTCGTGATTTAATATCTTTCAAAGATGTAAGGGTTATGATATAACTCAGCTGATAGTCTGTTTACCTAGCATGTAAAAACTCTAGATTCACTCCTCAGGATGACATGGACTATATGGTGACATGTGCCTATAACCCTAGCAATTTGGGAAGTGGAGGCAGGGGAGCCAGAACTTTAAAATCATTCTTACCTACATAGTGACTTCCAGACCAGGCTGAGAAAGAAGACTGTGTCTCAAACAAAAATAAATAGATTTGAAAATACAAGAAAGAAAGAAACAAACAAACACATACACAAAATACAAAATTAAAGTAGCATCTAATTTAACTTATTTTCTTTTAATAAAAGAGGACCATGTTGCTATAAGTGCTACAGATTTCTTATCCAAAGTCCAAATGGTTGACAATAATATTTCTGGATAAAATCTAGAATGTTAATGACTGAGCCAAATAACATAACCCCAAATACTAATAGCAAAAATGTGGACTGACTTTGGCAAAAGTTAGGACACAATATGAATGGTGACATTTAATTCATTCGGGGGAAACAAATAAAATGACACAATTCTAGGGAAAAATACATAGAGAGGATGGGAAGTTGCTCTTTCTGTTTTTCAACTTTTCCTTTGATTTGAACATCCAATGTAGCTGAATGTGCTAAGAAAGATGTGTTGATCAGAGCAAGACATGGTTTTCTTGGATATGGGCACTGGGTGGTTTGTGCACTTTTCACACACTCTCAGTTGTGGTCTCTCCTACTCTTTAGGGGAGAATTAGCTTTGGTCAGCTCCTGATCAAATGAACCTTGCTGAACACCATAAGCACATTTGGTAACCACATCCTGCCCATGTTTTATAGTATTATAGAGTTCTGCTATTATTCACTGGGAATCTGACAAATCTAAAATGCATTGCTTGGATGAACATATCTACTCCATCTAGACCTTCCAAACAAGCCCCTTCTCCCCTCTATGCTTTTCTTGTCCTAACATCTTCTAGGATTAAAGCTTCACCTTGAAATGCTTATGTCAAGAGGACACTAAGGAATTCATTAATTTTAGCTACTTGGCACATCACAAGAAGCTATGTGTTGTTCTCCCGTAGTCATTTCACTTTTAGTATTTTTCCAGGTTTCCAGCCAGGCTGACACTAGAATTTGTCACAGGCCTGATATCAAGTCTTGACCACTTTTTGGAAGCCTTGATCATTTTTCCCATGGCCTTATGTGGCACACTGCTATGCAGCATGAGGCATGTATTTAAGTCCTTTTCCTAAGGGATGTTACAAATTCACACTTATTTTTGTAATTCTTCTTTCTTCCTCTTGCTGAATGGTGGTGCTACAAAGTCTTTATGCCCATTTTCAGGACAAACTCATTTAACATTTTATATCACTAAAGGAAAATTTGAATAATTTTCCAGACACATTGTTTCTGAGAAAAGGCATGTGGGTTTTACAAGAGAGCATATATCACTGAAAATGAGGCATCCTGGTGGTATTGTAATCTTTAGGAGGTCTCCAAAACTTAGCAATATCCAGTCATTTGCAAAATGAGATTTATTTATCTATACAAATAAATGGGAAAGTATTTCCCTCTTTACCATATCTAATACACTTGGGGTATGATGAGCTTATGTCTGTGCTTGTTTGTAATTTGGGAGACTGGTGTAGCCCTACAATCACCCTGTCCCCGAGTAGTTTTCACAATGCTCTACTGTGAAAGAGTTCTTGAGAACAGGATGCTTCTTGTTTCAACTCATTCTCTGCACTGTGTTTCCCAGAGCATGTGTAGAGCAAGTTGTGGATATCATCTTGTGCCCTTCTTTTACAGTAGCCCATTAGCCTTGCTGTAATGCCCTTCTTGGATACAAACATAGCAACAGCATTCCTATTTATGTCTACCTACCCTTTGACTGATGAACCCCAGCTGTTACTAAGTGGTTCCACATAAGATTACATAGGCTTACCTAACAGATTTAAACCACTGTGGGTAGCTCCTCAAATTTTTGAAGTCAGTTGCATTCTCTTGTTCATTGTTTTGCACGCTTGCAATCTATTCTCAGGATTCAGTGGAAGGAATTTCATGAGTTCTTCCTCTTGTGTTGGCTTTTCTGTTCTGTGAATGATCTTGCCTCTATCATCATGTATTTTATGAAGAACTTCTCCATGTTAGACCTACATTTCCTCCTCTCTGTTTTTCCTTATACATATGTCAGAGAGTATTCCATCAGAAACCCTGCAGAAATATTGGTATTCAACTGCTCTGTAAGTTACTGCCATAAATTACACTAGTTTTGTTGCACAAACAGGGAGCAAATGAGCCTCAGAGAGTTCCAGTGTCTTTCCTATGGCCACATTGACTGTTAATGATAAAATGGGATTTGAATAGGGGCCTTCTGATATCAAGTTCAGGTTCTCTTTGAATGTTAGTGTTCTATGTGCTAATGGTGGCTGTTTTCTTTTCAAATCCATTATTGATACAGGAGTAAGAACATGAGCCTAAAGGCATCCATTGACTTCTCAGGTGGTCATTTTAGATCACCTCTGGACTCATTGAGAGGTAGTAGCAAGAGATCAAACTGCAATCTATAACTGTCTTCTAGTCTATCATTTTTCTTATTTACTGATGTTTTGATCTAATTAAATTGTCATCACCCTGTTCAAGTATGGTTACAGGGCATTTTATGAAGTTTAGTTAAAGAGAGAACATGAGGAATTAATTATCTGGTACAATAACATCACAGATTTTTTTTTTGTTGATGTGCAGTTTCAAAGTTAAATCATTCCTGGAAAGGAGCAAGGGGCATTTTAATGTGAAATAAAGTCTATGTCCTTAGGAATAGACATCTTTACATTCAAGTCTGGAATTTAAATACACAGAAAAGTCTTTTTCACTCCACAGACAACATTTATTTTAAAAAGTATGATATTCTGACCTCTTTATTTATATAAGTTTTTATAATGAAAGTACACATATAACAATTTAGCCAGCACTGGAATTTCAGAGGATTTAATTTTGCTGAATACATATTTTTTAAAATTAACTCTGTACAAAGTTGAAACTAAGTATAGATTTATACTGCTAATTAAACCAAAAACTTCTATAAGACCTAAATTTTGGACTGGACTTAGTTATGAATAGATGTCAGTCATTAACTTCTTATATTCTGGTGGCACAATTTAAAAATAAAATAATCATTCTATTACTATTATTGTTGTTGTTATTATTAAAACAGATATGAAAATATTCATTTTACATGAGGTATTTGACACAGTATCAAATATTTTACTCATCACAATCTCCCTCTCTCTCTGTCACACATACACACACACACACACACCACAAAATAAATAATCAAATGATACTCTGTGTTCCCTTGTCCTTTATCTTCTCTGTTTTTCCCAACTCAACCTTATTTCCCTAGCACATTGAGCACATTGGAAAATTTCTGTATTAACATCCAATCTATTCTGTAAATGTATCATATAAATACTATTACAATTGCAACTTTTTATTTTGTGCAAGGAAAAAATACTAGTGACTATTGCTTATACTCTACATGCATGTTTATTTGTATTTTAGAGTTCTGTTTTATTTCAGTGTTTTTATAACAGTTGGAAAATTTTATAGACTAAATATATATCTTAAAGCATGAAATTTTGAGCTTAATTTGTGTGTAATTAAAACCATTCTTGTTCTATGAATTTTGGAAACAGGGCTCTATTAAGCCAAGTCTGGTTTAGGATGTAGTCAAGTAAAGATTTCCTGCATATTTTCCATTCTTAGCTCTGCTTTTGGGAAATCTATTTCATAAAGTCTGAGAATAAAACTGTTAAATGAGTTCTACTTTTGCTAATCAATGGTTATTTTCTAAACTCCACATGTTCACTGTGGCATATGTTGTGTGTGTGTGTTTGTTTGTTTGTTTGTTTGTGAAATGTAGAAAAATAAAAATATGCACATAAATGGAACCATCTTAAAGAACCACCTATATGTTTTGTTCCCTGTTCCTCCAATCTTTGAGGAAGTTCAAAGACAACTTGGACTATTTTTTCTCTTTCTTTTTAAATTACTCTTTTTTCTCATTTTATATATCAACCCCAGGTGCACCTCCCTCCCTTCCTCCTACTCCTCCAATTCCCCCTTTCCAAGCCCCATCCACTCCTCAGAGGAACTAAGGCTTCCCTTCCAGAGTCAACAAAGTCTGGGATACCAAGTTGAGGCAGAACCAAGTCATCCTCTTCCCCACATCCCCAACATCAAGGCTGAGCAAGGTATCCCACTATGGGGAATGGGCTCCAAAAAAGCCAGTTCATGCCTCTGGGATAGATTCTAATCTCAATGTCATGAGTCTCCACCACAGATCAACCCATATAATTGTCACCCACATTCAGAGAGTCCCATGCAGGTTCCCAGCTTTTGGTCCAGAATCTGTGAACTCCCACTAGCTCTGCCCAGCTGTCTCTGTGTTTTTCCCCATCACTATCTTGACACCTTTTGCTCATATGATTGCTCCTCCCTCTCTTCAACTGAACTCCAGGAGCTCAATCCAGTGCTTGGTTGTGAGTCACTAAATCTGCTTCCATCAGTTACTGGATGTAGATTCTATGGTGACAATTAGGGTAGTCACTAATTTGATTATAGGGGAAGGTCCATACAGGTACCCTCTCCACTGTTGTTAGTAGTGTTAGCTGGAGTCAATCTTGTGGATTTCTTGGAATATCCCTAGCACCAAGTTTCTCCCTAATTCCATATTGGCTCCCTCTATCAAGATATGTGATGCTTTGATGCTGCAAAGGGATCTCAGATGATAGTTGCAAAATTCTTCTCAATGAATACATTAAGAATATTCTTTGTATGAGATACAAGAGAACAAATGGCCATATATTTAATATCTTACACACACAAAGATATACACACAAACACACACACTCATCACCATTGTACACTAGGAACTGGCATGGCTGTGTTCCTTTTTGAATGTTCCCAGTGTATCAGTTTCCTTCCTTTCACCAGCATCTAGAAGTTGGTGACATCCACTGACCTGTGGCCACCATCCAACATTTTCAAAGCCAGCTATAATCAACAGAGATTGTTTCAAATCTTACATATTTAGCCACCTTTTCAATAGTTCCATCCCTTCTCTCTTTTTATCTGAAGAAAAAAGAACCACCCACTTTTAGGGACTCATGATCCCTTTCTCAAGGGCTTTTAAATCAGTCTCTTCAAAATCTTGAAGCCGCTTATTGTGATATATTCACATATCTCAGATGTTAGATTGGAAGGCACTAGAGTAGCTTTACCACATATACAGAAGTGGGAAGTACATGAATTACCTACTCAGGATTATTTGCCAAGTTATGTAGAAATTTGTCATTTACCTCAGTAATTTTTCTCAAACATTTTAGGTATGGAAATAGTGTCTTTTATTCTAATAATGATGATAAATATGAGACCTTGGTATTAAACACATTTGTTTTTTTTCCTTTATTTTTCTGTAGTCATCAAAGATACTATACTTCATTCAGCTCTAGGACCTGTGCTATTCCTATGATGCATTTCCAGTGTAAGGGAAACAGCAAGACGATAAGGGATATATCCATACATGCTCATGGGTCTGACACTGGGAAATATTCAGGGTAATTGTTTTACAATTGTTGGTTAGGGGCAAAAGTACTATTCATAGTACTGTTCAACCAGGTTCAATATGTAATATACCTAGGGGATCTTGCTTTTCTTGACACATATCATGGTACTTTCCAGAAATGGGTACACTATGTTTTCTTTTACAACTGTGTTCCAAACCAACACAGAGCATCTTGGCCTTTAGGCAGAGTTGGCATTTATGTGATGTGCACATAAGAGAAAACAGTGCAGGATACTAATACTACCTCTTGATGGGCTACACAGCCCAAGTTCTAGCTCTCCTACTGAATACCTGGGGTGGGGCAGTTGTACTGGATGAACTCTAAGTGCTTCTGGGTGGGGTGCTTCTTCTTTTTTTTTTTTTTTTTATCTATTTAGTAAAAATCAATGGCAATTGTGAAGTCCATTCTTCAGTGGTATTCTCAGATTTCTTTAGAACTGCTGCTGTAAGCTGTCAGCTGTCACTTGCTGGGTTGGGAGTTCCTTAACATATCACTTTTTACTGTCACCATGTTTATAATATCACATTTGGCTGCTGGGAATTTTAAATATATCCATGGCTTCATAAAATACCCATATCCTAAGTAAGTAACATGCATCTGAAATGTGCCTTTTTTCTTTATTTCATAAACTAGACAACAAACTCTTGTTTGCATAGGAAAACAAAGCTCTTAAGAATAAAAAAATTAATGGCTGTGGATCTAGATCAGTTGCAGAGCATGTTCCTTGCCTGGATCATTCCCTTGATTTAATCCTTAGCACTTCAGAAGCACAAACACACAGAGATACATACACATACCTCATATACTCCCAACACACACACACACACACACACACACACACACTGTTACAAATGAATAAAGGAGCTGAACTCTGGTAACACTTAGAAAACACTGAAACATAATTGAAATCCATTTTTGAAATAAATACAGTTTTGTAGAAACTGAATAACAAAGGAATAAGAAATAAAAATATATACAAATGTCAGCCAGGTGTTGTTGGCACACACCTTTATTCCCAGCACTCTGGAGGCAGAGGCAGGCAGATCTCTGTGAGTTCTAGGCCAGCCTGTCTACAGAGTGAGTTACAGGACAGGCTCCAAAACAATACAGAGAAACCCTGTCTTGAAAAAATAAAATAAAATAAAAAAACCCAACCCCCCCAAAAGAAACAAATGTATATACAAATAGAACAAAATAGAATGGGAGGGATGGGATAAGAGTTGAAGTGTCAAAATTTTATCTAAGAGGTCAGATTCAGGTCCATATTTCCAGGGTACTGAATTATGAACAGATTTAAAGATGTACAGGAACATGTCCACATGTGGGGGAAAGCTGATCTAGGCTGAGGGAATAGCTTGTGCAAGGGGCAATGATAGGAGCATGCTGGTGTATTTAGAAATAACTGAGAAGTGGATAGAGAAAGTGGCATGATAAATATCATCATGATATGGTCTTGAAGAGGCTTACTCATCATTGGTATGTGCTTCAGATGAAATGGGAAACTGCTGAATGTTCTTGAGTTGAGAACAGACAGGGTACTATAGCCTGGTGACCATAGTTACTCTGGCTGCTTTGCTACAGTCAGATTAAAAGAGGGTGGGAATTAACAAATGGAGGGAGCAGTTAGGAAGCTGTTGTAATAGTTCACATAAGAGATGATGAAGGCACAGGCCAATGTGGCAGGACAAACAGGGAAAAGTGGTCAGGTTCTTGACATATTTTGAATCAGAGACCAGTAGGTTGGTCTTTAATAGCAGAGAAGTGAGATCAGAGATGGTTTTAGCATCACTTCTGAGGAGTTGCTCATCAGTGGGAGGAGCAAAGAAGTGGCTAAAATGAGGAGAACACATGTCTTTCCAAACAGAAGACATGATGCCTTGACTAAGTTCTCATAAGAAAGTTCTACTGGAAGAGGAAACTGTTGGTTTTGGAAAGATTAGATCACTCTTACTGTCTGAGCAGTTGGGTAGGAATATTATACAGATGAGAGACTCATTTAAATTGATTTATGAATTAATTCACATACAAAAGAGTGTTCTTAGCATTTGCAGTTCTTCAAAAGGTAGTAACTAAATTTTGGGGATTTCAAAAGATGTCTTGTACAAAGGGTTGATTTAAGTCAGATTTTATTACATGCAGTTTCCCACCAGCCTGGTCCTAGACCTGTGTCAGTCCCAAAATAACACATGGAGACTCTATTAATTATAAAGCTATTGGCTAATGGCTAAAGATTATTATTGGCTAGTTATGTCTTAAATATTAATTCATTTCCATCAATATAAATACTTACATGTGGTCTTATCGGAGAAAGGGTCTGGATCTCTTCTCTCACGTCCTACATCTTGACTTCTCTCTACTATATCTCCCAGAATACTCCTTTTCTCCTAGTCTTCCCTATTATCTTGCCTTCCTATTTGCCAACAGTGCTCTATTCATTAACCAATAAGGGAAACATATTTACAGAATGATATCTCCCATCAAGATTTAATGGTGCACACCTATAATCTTGCCACTAAGAAGACTGAGTCAGGGACATCTTAGTTTAACACTTGCCTAGCACCATAGTAGTATTCTACTTAAAAAGGGAAAATAGTGTAGGTTCTTATACTCCATGTCAAATATTTAAAATTAGTAAATAAATAAAATCTTTTTTCTAGTTTTTTTAATTGAAAACTTTTTTCACACAATGTATTATGATTATGATTTTCTTTCTACCAGCTCCTCCGAGATAATCTCTCTTCCTTTATCATCTGGATCTGCACCCTTTCTCTTAAATTAAAATATAGACAGAAAATGTAAACAATAACGTAAAATAAATAAAAAACAGACAAATCAGGATATAATGAAATAAACAGAAGAAAAAGAGACAAAAAAAAAACCCAAGAAATACATATAGATGCAGATATTGATACTGGAAGGTGATTTTCAGGCTACCACAGAAGAAAGGTAAACACCTTCAGCATCAAAGTCATTGATCCATTATGATGACCCACCTACAAGTTGTATAGGTGCAATAGAGGCACAAAGCTTGTTTTGTAAACAACCAATATCTGATGGGACTTAAGGCTCACTCCATGAATCTTGACACTTCTCAGGTGGAATAAAGATGTTTTAAATTTAAATATATGCTAATTTTAATTAAATTAAAACGTATAAAATGTCAGATTAGTACAGTCACATAATCAGTGCTAACTATGGCGGGTGACTGAAGTACCTGTGGAGACTCAGAAGCTTAACAGGATATGGAAACAAAGTAATGTTGCTAGACTTGTTGGTAGAACAGGTTTCTGGAATTTTCCCTGGAGTGTTCTGACTACAAACCAAGGTTTACAGTTTTCATTCATTTCAGTTTGAATGTCTTATTCAAGGCCATATCAGGAGGTAAAACCTAACTCAGGTAGTTCAAAGGTATTTTACTGGAAGGGTTACAAGGAGGCTTGGAACATTTGGAGGCAATTTCACCTCTTGGCCTAGAAAGGAAAGGAGGGGAGGATCTGCCTTTTGGAGCTATGGGTTTGAAAGAACCCAAGGACTAGCAGATGAAGTTCAAAACAGATAAGAGCCAGAAGTAGCAAGTGAGACTGCTTTCTTGGGGCCTTTGATATTTCACCAGGCTCACATCGGGATACCCTAAACTGTTAGGCATCCTAGGTTATGTACTTAAAGAGATGAATTCCCAGAAAGGAGAGGAGCAGAAAACATGGATTTTAATATGGGTCCACCAGGGACACTGATATCTTTGTGGAATAGTAATCTGAGGAGAAATAGTTGGTGAATGATAACTAGGTAAAAAGAAAGTGAAATAATAAGAGGAATGTAAACAAAGACTGTATCAATGTTCCAATATTTTGTTCTACTCCTATCTACAAATGTATGTTAAGTGCCTGTTGCATTCATCATGCAGCTTGACTTATTCAGAGTCTTGTTTTGAAACCCAAAACAGATAGGTGTCCTCATTCTCCCAGTGGGATGCACAGATATTGAAATAAACTACTGAAAGTCCTTAGAGAGTGATAAATTCCATTTAGAGGATTGTATATCATGGATAAATTGGACTACATAAACTGGGAAAGCCAGATAATACATCTTTTCAAAAATTGTATTTGAACTTGTTCCTGAACAGTATGAAGAAAATAGCGACATGACAGTTTGGAGAAGGTTTTCCCTAGCAAATGCAGTGCAAATACCTTGGAGCAGGGATTCTTGACTTCAGTGAAAAATATGTATGAGCACTGTGGCTGCACAGTATTGAGCTAGGAGAAGCACCTTGAATAATGAGAGTGGAGTAACAGGCTACCATATCAAGGATAAACACAAGGTTGCATACACAGACACAGACACACACACACACACACACACACACACACACACTCACACACACACACAGCTGTCATATCAAGGAGCCTAGACATTGTTAAATATGACAAATATTTAGTAGTGTTGAGACTTTCAAATTTTTCCCCTTTTTCTATTCCTATCTATATCTTTTCCTCCTTCCATAAACACTAAATGGCAGGATGTTAGTACCTGGGATTATCAGATATTTTTTTTTTATTTCCTGTTCATTGCAATGGTGGAAATTCTGTAGGAGGTAATATGAGTTAAAGATAAGAATGTGTGCCTTATACTAAATGTACTACTATATGAACATTTTTAAAGGTCGAGTATGATTCCATTGGAGGCATCACCAGGAGGAGGAATTTGGACAATACTTGAATCCAATTCCGTAAGTTAAGTAGGTGTTTGCTAGGCACACTAAGAAGGAAAGAGCTTTTCCAGCACAAGGAGTGCATGCAGCCACAAGGTGGTACAATGTGTTTTGGCATTTCTGAGAAGCCAGTCACTAAGCTTTGTGTGGTTGGAGGTTGGGAGTAGCTGCTGAGTGGGAAGAAGGCAGTAGGAAGGAGATGAAAACATAAAGCTGCAGAGGTAGGCTAGGGCTAGGACACAGTGTTCTAATCTCTGATAAGCAGTTTGGGTTTGTCTCAGACAAACCTATAAAGAGAACCTATACAGGATTGTGTGCATAATGAATTTCATGGCAGCTTTGGGTTCTTTTGGATGTTACAATATTGCAATGTAATTGCAAGGGAAGCACATTAGAAAGGAGTTAAGGTTGTGAATTTCTGAAGAGATCTTTTTAAATTATTAACTTCATCAATTTCAAGAGCAATTATCACTAAAATAGCTAACCACTATAAGAACTTACCAGATTAATTTATTATTATTTCCTTTATTCCATATTTATAAAGTTCCCATTAAAATTAAACTTATTTTTGTTCTTTTGTGTAATATTACTGTGTAAAAAAAGCATACAATTTCTACAAATATTTGAAAGGTGCTAAGTGTTGGGATATATTGAGAAAGATGGCTAGGAAGTTCTTTTGGCATTGGATGACCTTATTGGGAACAACACATAGATGCTTATTCCTTTCAGTGATGTTGAAATGTTGTCTAGCTAAGGTAGCACACATGCTCTTAGCAACTGCAACTTTGCTAAGTTACTTGGGTTAAATGTATTTAGTAATTGAAGTAAACAAATCCATTCAATCCTGAAAGAGTTTAGTCTCTTCTACAGCATGTGGAAGATATGAGTATTGTCTAATAGTCCCATCATTAAAAAACAAAAAGTGCCTAAAGGTTAACATGCCCAACAACATAAGGTCACAGTGACTACTCTCTTCTGTGTGTATAGAGTTGTCTTGTTTATCAATTATTTCCCACTAAATAATACATGTCAAAGCAATTATGTTCTCCTAGTTTCTTTTTCTAGACACTAAGGACATACACTGGTGACTATCAGAAAGAGAACAATATCAGCATTTAGTTTCAGAGAACAGCTAATATTTGAGCTTTGACAAACTATGTTTATAGTCTTCCTACACATGCAGTGAAACACAGCAGGGTACTTAGCACCTAGTGTATCTTGAATTTCCTTGGAGGATTTCAGGAAGGACTGGGAGAAATGCTGATGAGATTCAAAATAATTATATCCAGAACCATAAGGCTTTGATCCAGATGACTCAAGCAAGCGCAGCTGGCAGAGTGGTAATGCATTGTCAGAAGTGGGCCTCTGATGCCAACAGGAGTAATTGTGTCTAGAAACAAGCTCTCAGGCACAGTTGAGTGTGTCACCAAAACAGAATGGACTTGATTTGTTCACAGTATGGACAGGTTAGTTTGGCCAAAATGTTATCTTCTGCTTCTTTTTTTCTTACACAAACGATTTGGTATTATGTAACCACACAACTTCCAGTGATAGGTCTGGAACACCAACAGAGCCACAAAACTTTGACCTAAATATTTCCTGCCTGTAAGATGTTCTGAGGCAACAGAGGTTCAGAACTTGTGAGAATGGCTAAGCAATGATTGGTTTAATAAAAGGCCAATGCTACACAAGGGTAACCATACAGTACACTGCCTGGATGATGAGGAATATAAGGCTGGATAGACCGGACAATATATATATATATATATTATATATATATTATATAATATAACAATATATATAATATATATATTATATATATTGTTTCTAATAATATTCTGCTATGCTTATAGATCAGTGTGTTGCTGAGCTGTTATCAAAGAGGCCTCTGCCAGCAGCTTTGATGTGAATGGGTGCAGAGACCCAAAGCCAAACATTAGGTGCAGAGAGAGCCCAACTTGAAGGTCTACCTAAGTTCTCTCTCCTTAGATCTTGATGAACCCATAGAAGAAGGTGAGGAAAAATTATAGGAACCATAGAGGGTGAGGACACCAGGAAAATACTCCCTACAGAATCTACTAAGCAGGACTCATAGGGGCTCACAGAGACTCTTGTAGTGGAAATCACAGAACCTGCATGGGTCTTTCTGGACTAGACCTTATGCAAATACATCATGGTTGTGGGTTCAGTGTTTTTGTTGGGTTCTAACAGTGAAGGTGGGAATGTCTCTGACTCTTTCTCCTGTCCTTGGGATTTTTTTTCCTCCTACTAGCAAGCCTTGCATAGCCCTGTTTGTGCACAGTCTTGTTGTAACTTGTTATGTAGTATTTGGTTGATATCCCTGGGAAGCCTGCTATTTTCTGAAGGGAAATGGAGGAGGAGTAGACCTGGGGGAGAGAGAATATATGCGTGTGGGAATCTGGGAGGAATAGAGAGAGGGGATACTGCGGTCAGGATACAATGTATGAGAGAAGAATTAAAACAAACAAACAAACAAACAAAAAAGCAAAAATCTAAATCAAACCAAACCAAAACAAAAAACCAAAACCCCCAAATGGACTAAGGATAATGCCACTACTTTCTTAGAAAGTAAATGTGATTTCTTTTGTTGTTGTTGTGATAGATACTCCTTAAATATTAAGTAATTAATAATAATGCCATATCTAAAAGATGGGCACAGTACTATTATTCTTTATAACCATGCAATGTTTAATGTTTAAGCAAGCCTAGTGGCACATTCTTTTAATCCTGGCACTGAGGAGTCAGAAGCAGGCTCATCTCTGTTAGTTCATGGACAGCCTCATCTACACAGTAAGTTTCAAAAACAGGGCTACATAACCTCAAAAAAAAAAAAAAAAAGATAAAATAAAAGCAGCAATGTATAAATGTGATACGTGCCGATTTGTAATGTGATTATAGTTTTCTTTCTTTCTATTTCAGTCTGGTTTTTAAAAAAACTCCATTTTTGTCTCAGCTCTATCACCAGATAGCTACAAGCAGAAGCTTGGTGCAGAATTTTATTTCCATCTGCATTCCCTGGTCAAATCTGCAGTGGTTGTCTGCTTCGTGTGATTAGTATGGGAAGGAAGCAGCTGTGAGGAGGGAAGAGCTGGAAATGAAGATTTTTTTTTTTTTATATTTTTTTCCTGTTGGGAGAAATTGTCCAAATACCAGGTGTCTATCATCATAAGTGTGGGAACTTGCTATTTTTATCATGATGATGGTCAAATCCAGCCTTGAGGTACTTAACTGAACTCTCAAAGAAGTCAGTTGTCCTCAGGACCCCAGGGAGGCAATTTCTTCACTTAGAGTCTATATTTTTCTTTCAACTATTCTCATATATAAAATCCCACACCTCAATTTTTTTTTAACCAGTCCTTGCTGCAATTCTTGGCAACATAAACATAACATGGTGTTTGACAGGATAGAAAATTTCCCTTCAAAATGAAAACAGCTGAATGTCATTTAACGTCTATAATCACAAATAATAGAGGAAATAGATTTAGTCATTGAATAACACAACTATGTCTCTATTCTCCCACCCAACCCTTAAAACATCTGTAGTGGCTGAAACACAGTCACAGTTTAGACATGTTCAGAACTCTTATGTGCTAATGGAAGGCAACATCAGCAGCATGCCAGATACCAAAATATTTTCTTCTGGTTTTGTTTGTTTATTTTGGACAAGATCTCACTATGTAGCTCAGAGTGGCCTGTAACTCACTATGTAGACCAGGGTGACAGGGGACTCAAAGAGATCTGTCTGCCTCATCCTCCCAAGTGCTAAGATTAAAGATATATGTCACCACATCTGGTGACCACATCTCATATTTTAATTACACTTTTTTTTATTTATGTGTGTATGTGTGCGCATGCACATGTGTGCACATGCACATATGTAAGTATAACAGTAGTTAAATGCATGCTCTAGCATAATGTGAATATTAAAGCACTACTTGGGAGAGTCAGTTTTGTTCTACCACATGGGTTCTGAGTATCAAAATCAGGACATTAGGCTTGGCAACAAGTGCTATTATTCACTGAGCCATCTCACCTTTTCCCGTTTTTATTATTTCAATAAAAAGTGACTAATTATGTGCAATAGGGAATCTCAGCACAAGCATTCACAGAAAGCATGGAGCCATGCCCTGTGCAACAATGATGGTGCTTTGTGCACTCAGAGTTAAGATGGCATAGCAAATGGCTCCCTTTTCAACCATTTAGGTCATGAGAACCCTCTCGCTGTGAGTACATAGCCTTTTAATTTAGCAGTGCAGCTTCTCTACCTAAAACAGCATGAGCCAGGCAAAGAATGACTATAAGGAAAACACAATGTGCTGATTGCTGTAGTTCCCTCTGCATGTTTGCTGAGCTATAATATGAAAGAGGAAGAAAATGTGACTACCAGATGCCAGTGGGCAAACAGGAGACAGGTTTTAAAAGCAATGCCAGGAGAGTGCAAAGTTATTGAGGGTAGAATGGACAAGTGCATATTTTAGAAGTCTCTTCAGTAACTCTAGGATCAACTTTGTCTTCATTTTGTTTTTAAATTACTTGCTGCCCATGGCATATTCTTGTTCATCTTTATATAGCCACCTTTATTCTTAGCTGCACGGTGCTCTGATCTGTTTGTAGAGAGTATTCAATAAATGTTTTACTTCACTTGAAAGCATTATCTAAAGATTAATTCTATGGTTAATTATATAGCTTCTATTTTTAGTAGTTACTGAGAACAAGAACAGCATCTTTGTATCATGTGGGACTCTTACTGAGATCATATGACACACCAAATCAATGTCTTTGTATTCAGGATTATTATATTAAAGGAAGTGTTTACTTCCAGTTGGATTAATTTGACAAGTGACTTCCATATGAACTTACTGTTATATTAAAAATTCACCTTTTTACAAATATCTAAAGTTTTGCTGCATAAGGTTGTTGTAGAATTAACTAGAATAACCTTTCTTCCTTTATGTTTTGACAATTTGCTACTAATAATGTCCTGATTTGTTTCCTGCTTTTTCTTTCTCTCTTTTTTCTTAATTTGATGTATCTTTCCTGGACTCTATGTTATTGATTTCTTCTTCCTCAAACACTTTGGATTGTTCTTGTATTTTGGAAAAGGTATGCACTATGTTGGTGCAAGTTAGGTTTGAATCCATGGTATTCACAAAGGGTCTGGACCAGGAAATCAATCTATTTTCCATGCAATAGCAAAGATAATCCTTTAAAAAAAAAAGCACAATTTCAGTGCTGTCCTTAGCATTTTTTAGTAGCTTCTGCTTAGAGCCAGAATTAGATTCCAGTTTCTCATCAGAACTTGAAGGCATACATCAATTGCTCCTCCCTGTTTCTCTTTTACCTTTCTACTGACAGACAGTATATGGAAATGATAACCTTTCCCCCCCCATCATTCCTCAAATCCTCTGACATTACACTCTGCTGCAGACCTTTGTAAGGTGCCCTTGATGGCCAACTGTCTGTAGTGTCACCACTTAGGGACACTCTGCTTGTCTGATGTTGTTGTCTTTGTTGAAGTCTATGGAGGCAGATATTGGTTATATCTTTACATAGCATATTAAAACATAAATGATGAATTTTTGAATGAATGAATGAAGTGAGCAAGTTTTGATATGTAAAGAGCAAGGAGATGCATGGAAATCACATGGTTTGTGATGATATGTTCTAAATAGGATCTCCTGTACAGCAAAAAATTCCAGTCTTCATTTTGAAAGGGAGAGAATCATTTTACCAACTGTCTCTTACAAAGTATTATGAGGGAATTTCTATTTTCTGGGATATGCATGGAAATGTAGGGAGTATTGGCTCTGAGGATCAATATATATTAACCTGTTCATTAGTCTCAAAAAAGACATGAGTAAGATGAACTAGACTCTAATTTCATTTAGTATTTTAGAAGGAAAGCAGGCCATGAGTTTGAATGAGTATGGGAAAAGGTATATGGGAGGGGTTGGAAGGAGAAAAGGCAAAGAAATAATTTCAAAATTGTAAGAATAATTTCAAAAATAAAAAACTAAATGTATTTTAGTGAATGATTGGAATATATTCATATGATCCAATGTTTTTAGGTCTATTAGGTTAGTATCTATAAAGACTGATCTTAATTTAAATTATTAACTCCCAGAACTAGCAAGAAACATGTTAAAATTCAGTAAGAAAAAGACAGTAGAGCCGTTGCTTTGGGAGAAATTGAATTGTGTAAAATTGTACATATGAACTTTCCAAGGCCATTGTAATATATTTTATGCCTGATTTATGTATTATGGTAGGCAGCCGCATGCATAATGTGATTTCAATTTAAACACTTCCTGTAGAACAAGCAAATAAAAAGATTCCTTACTACACATCCTCATTCTACTATATCTTTCTTTGTACAGCATGCCATGCATTCAGAAATTACATTATTATGAAGTTTCATTGGATTTGCACTTTCTCATTTGGACACGTTTGAAGCAATTTCTCAGAGGTCTGGCATGTAAATACCACACTCTGAGTGTAGAAGAATGACAGGGTGATGGTTGGGTCTCAGAAGGTTCTAGGTAATGATTCCATGGTTAGCCAGAGTGATTACTCCCCAGAAGTAGAGATATAGGGAATGGAAAGGGTTACTCTGCAGCCATTAAGGCCTACTTTACTTACTTTTCAATTAGGCCTTAGGCAGACCTTGTCATCACACTCCTATTGGTACCGAGCCCAGATCTGAAGAGACTGATTAATGCTGAGTGCCTTATGGCTCTTACGTTTTATGATCCCACTCATGTATCCAACTATCATGTTCCCTCTCTTGACTGTTGTCCCACACTGTTGAGTCATTGTCATCTTATCTACTCTGATTTCTGATCCTTTGCCTCCACACTAATACATCTGGTCCTCTTCCACCTTGTAATTAGGCAGCCCTTTGTCTGAGCCACCAGTTTCTATTCTTTCATATATTTTTAAAAAGAAAAGACCTGAATATATGATCCTGTCAGTATAAGCTCTGCTTATAATAAATTGAACTGCCATTCTGAATGAAACACACATCTATATAAGAACTGAAAGATCAGAGTTTGAAAGTGGGTAGTGATATATTCAGCCAGCCTTTGAATGCTTGGGATAGGCATTGGGGACAAAAGGATTTATAGAAAAAACAATAGATGTAGGAATAAATGCCCAGGGAAGTTGAGACACAGCTTTTAAGATGCATGATAAGAGCAATGCAAGCAGGTGGCAGGTGAAGAAAAGGTAGGAGACCCTCTGCTCGTCTTCTATCTCTAATTCAAATAAAAAAATGAAAGGCAGATAGATAAGGAGTTACTTTTAAAGGAGTGAAATTGATACTCCAAATGTACACTCCTCATTGGCCCCATGGCCTCCCCCTTCTCCCAACTACACATCCTTCATTTTTAATTCCGACAAGTCAGTTTCCAAGATCATTACTAGACTTTGAACTTCATAATGCAAAAATTTCTCAATATTCATTATTATATGGGCAATTACCCATGCTATGCTAGTAGGATAAACATGCTGATGGTTTGCTGTATTCCAGCATTTGCCATTAGTTTTCTCTCCCTCTTTTGAAAATGCCTTCTCCCACTCATTATCTACAGACACTTTAAGTATATCAACACTTTTTTTTTTGTTTCAATTCAGTTTGTTTTCCACAATTCCACTGAAGTGGATGTGTCTCTTGCTTCTCATTTCACCCCACTGTAAACAATATTCCTACTTCCACATTCTATATTAGTGCACACTTATTACATTTATTGCAAGAGTTCTCTTTCCATTTATAAGGCTAAGCTTGGGAAAGGCACACTGTTTACTTTTTATGTTCAATACAGTTAATTTAAAATACAGATTTTTAAAAAGTGAACTGATGAACTGTGTATGTTAAACAAACAATTGTTAAATAAACAATTTTTTGTTTAAATAAGTATTGTTTAAATATTATATTCTGAATATACTCTGGATTTTTTTAAAGAAAAAAATGTATTTGTCTATCCATCATCTAGTAATTTATGCTTCTAGAGTGATACGTAGGTTTCTGAGAATTGTGTTATTGGTTTGTACAGAATCAGGAATTTTAGATGATTATCATATCTCCCGAAATAGAAGACTATGTGATTAATTTCTTGGCTCTTTTCTTCTAAAGATAAAATAGCATTTCTATTAACAATAAAACAATATAAAGCTGTCATTCATGATTGAGACTAAGAGTCACCTAAAATCATCCTCTTTAGAAGTGCTCCTTAGTCATTCATATTATATTTCATATATATTTTATTCATGTGAAAATGTGTTTCTCACAGTTATAAATCTATTGAATGATTTATAATTTAGTAAAAAGAACAAGAGCATACAACTTTTAATTAGAGCACATGGTACCAATGCAAATAATGTACAAAATAATATGTAAATACCTCAATGAAACAGAGTAGGACATTGGAAGGCTGGTAGGATTGTTCTTAGAAGAGACACAGAGCCAATTTGCGCTGCTACCATCTTGTCAAGACAAGATTATCCTCCCCGTCAGGGTGTGTGTTTGTTTTCCTCTGCATTATTGTTTCCAGAAACCTATTTCCCAATGATTCTCAGTCTGGGAAACATCTGCAATCTTGCCATTGCTGGGCATGGGGATGAGATTTACACACACACACACACACACACACACACACACACACACACACACACGTAATCACATGCCTGTGAGTGCATAAAGTCTTCCTTTCTTACAACAGAGTAACACCATATGTCTCTTTGCTAGAGGGAGAGAGAGAGAGAGAGAGAGAGAGAGAGAGAGAGAGAGAGAGAGAGAGAGAGAAATCCATGATGTTAATAAGCAAGATGCCTAATATAGTCTGCAGGAGACAGTGCACTGGACTGTCTCTGGGAAAATACTAGTCATTTAAGTAATAAAAAAAATCCCCATAACAAATGCCTTACTGCTTAAATTAGAAACTTAAAAAATAACTCTATTAGAATGCAGTGTGTTGGGTTTGGAAAATTAACAAGAGGAAAAGTATTTGTAAAAGAAATAAACATCCACAAAGGAACAGGAGAAAAATGAAAATTCCAGGCTGAGTCAGGGATGCAAGTGTGTTCACTGCTCCAAGTCCTCACTTTGGGTAGTCCTCCGTAACACTCTTCATATGCACAGCTATATTCTATCTGTATGCCAACCTTTTCTCACCAGAAATAAAACCTTCCAAAGGATACACAGAACCATGGGAAGTGCTTTTGTTTTCCCCAGAAAAGTAACAGGGAACAGGACCTTAATATTTTATTAAATTTAAATGAAAGTATTTTTTAAACATTTTAATTTTTTATTTTACATGCATTGGTATTTTGCCAGCATTTATGTCTGATTGAGAGTGTTGGATTCCCTGAACCTGCAGTAACAGCGAGCTCCCATGTGGGTGCTGGGAATTGAACCAGAGTCCTCTAGAAAAACATGCAATGCTCTTAATTGCTGAGCCATTTTTTTAGCCTCCAAGTGAAAACATTTTAAACGATTGGATTTTTGATTTTTGGAACTAAATATTCTTTCAAAGACTGTTAAATACTAAGCAAAGAGGAGGTGACTATTTGTAATTCTTATTTTTGTTCTTTTTTATATTTTTGCTTAGAAAATTTTGTTCTATGAATTTATTCTTAATCTATTGCTGAATTATTCTGGGCATGGATAGTTTATATTGGAACTTTCAAAGACTTTCTAACTGAACATAGATAATAAGTGATTATAGGTAATTATAAGTGTGTGTGTGTGTGTGTGTGTGTGTTTGTGTGTGTATGTGTGTGTGTGTATACATGTGTACACAAGCCATAATACATATGGCAACATCAGAGGACAGTCTCCAGGAGTCAGTCTTTCCATCATATATTTTCTGGGGATTAGACTGAGGTCTTCAGCCTTGGCAGCAAACACCTTTACCCCCTGAGCCAAGTTGCTGACTCTAGGCATTAAATTATTTATGATAAGGTATATAGTTTCCTTACACTTAGGAACTAGCAGTCATTTCTAAATGCAATTATCTAGATTCCTTTCTGAAATCATAAAGGACTATGCTCATCCAATTGCTTAGAACTTTTGAGCCACAGAATTCTTGTGACTGACATTTCTCTGTTGCCACCTCATGCTCATTCTCTTACAGAGTTCCTTTCCAGCAGTTCGAATAGAAGTGAGTGATGTGCTGTGAGTTACAAAGATTTGTTCTTAGATCCAGGTCTACTGGCTCCAAATTCAGGCTTGTGAAAACTATATTATTTTGCCTCTTGCTTTATAAAGATGTTATATATTATATTCTCCAGTAGAAGACCCTAAATAGGAACCATTTCTCAGAGGAATTTTGGGTTTTAAAACTTTGCCAGTAAAATCTTAAGCTCTTTTCCTTCTGTTGCCAATATTTGTTTTCTTGGCAGGAGCTCTGTTTTCATCAAAAAAAAAAAAAAAAAGTCGGAATTCGTTTCGATTTGAACTATGTAAAATGGCATCAAAGTTGTACACTTGTCAGCTTGCTAGACCCAAACAAAGGCTTAGAGTGAGTTAGGCCAATAGGGAAAACGGCAAAGCAGTTCACACTGCAGCATTTCAGAGGCCTTTAGTGGAGGGGCAAACTCATAGAGTCAGGAGACACAGCAGCTCGCTACTGACCATGATATTCAAGGATAGAAACACAGACCAACTATTGTCAGGAGCCAAGACTATTGATAGAAAACCACCAGGGTTTCCTCATCATCAGGGTCAGGGATTAATTCAATGGTATTGTGAGCAAGTGACAATCTGGTTTGCAGACAATTCCATCATCGTGCAGTGGTAATCACTGCTCACCCATGATGTGGTTAGGGAGGCTGGCTTTCTAGAGGTCCTGCTATAACTCTTCTTGATTAGTGACCCAGGAGCCTTGTGAGGAACCATTTTTCACATTCTACTTGGGTTGATATATCCAGGGTCCAGGAATTCTGGGAGGCTTGACTGCAGTTGAGCAGGCAGTATAATCTACATCTTTTATGAAAGTAAGGAAAACCAGAAAATAAGAGGCCAAGCTAGGTGTTACTGTAGTGCGGTTCTGTTAGGTACAAATAAATATTGAGAAATGAAACGATGTCAAGGCTCAGACATGAGACAAAGACAACTAATAAAAAGCTATAAGATCTGTAAGGAGATTTATTTACAACGTTCAGTTCAATGTCTAAGAATAGATGATATGTTTGAGATGTTTAAAATAACATTCTGTTAATTTTCTTATGCAGGGATGGAAACATGAGTGCTTAGATCACTTAGGTCTCTGCATTCAGCCACATCTTCCAGTAGTTGATCATGATGACACTGGGTTTTGGAAACACTGCACACTTTGGTCATGTTCTTAGTTGATGTGTATGACATCAATCTATCAGTGGTTGATATCAGTTGTTATGCAGGCTGGAAATAATGGATCACCTATGTCATAATCATATATTTCATAGAAAAGATAAGAATTTAAGAGACACGTTAAGAAGAAAGGCTAAAAGTCCTATTTACATAAGATTATATTGAAAAAGTAATGATAAAATGTTTCAAATTACAAATTGAAACTCTTTTGAAGTTGAAAATCTAGATTCTGGTTAACAAAGATTTTATTAATACTACTCTCTTTAATACTGGATAGGATATTCATAAGTAGCATGTTAGAAAGAGCATTCTTTTTGAGATTTGGAACAAGAAGTCCTGCAATACAGAATTTTAAAACCACCCCACTGAGTCCAGTGTAAAGAAGAGATTATAATCTTACGTTCACATTTTTAGTAATTCCCTTTAGGAGATGGTAGAGTTATTATTAAACACAAACACACAAGAATGGGCTCACAAGCAGACAAAATTTTTCATTCAGGGTTCCCAGTTTGATTCATTAGACACAAATTATTTTCTGATTTAAAAATAGCACTTAATAGTCTAATGTATATGTTGATTTCTTATTTTAGTTTAAATTAGATGCTATTTCTTACATGAATGTGTTTGAAAAGTACACTGAAGTCGTAGTCTAGAACAATGGAAACATTTTTTGTGTCATTTAATTTCTTCTACTTTAACAGAAATCTTCAAGTACCTTAGGAATATGAAAATAGAAGTATGTTTACAAATATATATATATATATGCATATATATACACACATTCTTATATATATATATATATATATATATATACACATTCTTATAGCTTTGAGATATTATAAATTGTAATACTTCTATGATCAAATATCTTGTTAGAAATTTTTAACATGAGATGAAAGACATGTATTTTAGGAATAACATTTATTATTTTAAACATTAATTCTACACATGAAGATAGAAATTTTCTATTTTCAAAAAATATATTTGATAATATTCTTTTTTTTACTTTCTTTTATTTATTTTATATAACCAAGTTGAAAACAAACATTAATAGACAATCTTTGGGAATTTGGGTGTCCTTCTTTCCAAACTACTTCCTGCTGGTAAGGGGTGCTGTTATGGGCGATTCTAACAAGATGCAGAAATCCTGGCTGTAGTCTGCAAGGCTGCTTTGTCCATCTGTTTTGAATGTAGGATCACCTGGTACTCTGTTTCAGGCAGTCTGGCTTGACCAATCACATTAGTCTGGAAGGAATAAACTGCTTTTCATTTTCTGTGGAAACAAAAATAGAAATCCTTTTCCCCAGTAACTTGTCACTGAACTTAAATTTTGGAGTCAAAGCATTTTTTAATTTAATTTATTATTTTACACGTCGATCCCAGTTCCCTCTCCATCCCTCCCTCCTTTCTTCCTTGCCTCACTCAGTTCCTCCCTCCCTTTTACAATCTCTGCCCACTGGCAGGCACCCTAACCACCTCCCCTCACATCCCACCACCCCAATTCCATATGTAGGAAATGCCATCCAGTTGGTGTCATGTAGACCTGACAGGTCATGTGAAGTAGGGACTAGGGCTTCTCTCCTGTCTCTAGGTTAAGGCAGTTGTCCCTCCATGGGGGATGTGTTCACAAGGTCCTTTTGTGCACTAGGGATATATCCTGGCTCCACTGTCTGAGGTCCCTTAGACTGCTCAGTCCTTCAGGCTGAGACCCATATTCAGGAGGGGCAGAGTCAGTCCCATGCTGGCTTTCCAGCTATCAGTCTGGAGGCCAGTTAGCTCCTCCTTGTTCAGGTAAGCTGACTCTATGTGTTTCTGCCAACTGGTCTTGTCCTCTCTATCTGCATCTGGGTTCTAGTTCCACTCAGTGTTTATGTATGGGTGTATGCTCTAGTTTCAAACAGGCATTAGATGAGGGCTCCATGGATAAGTTAGTTGTTGATCTCACTCTCCGGGAAGGGCATTTATGGTAGCCTTTCCACAGATGCTCAAATTGTTAGTTGGCAGCAGTCTTGTAGTTCTCTAGTCCTTTCTTTGTGTTCAATTTTATCTTCAAACCAATATTGGCTCCCTCTTTTATGTTCTCTCTCTCTCTCTCTTCCTCTCTCTCTCTCTCCATCTCTCTCTCTCTTTGTCTCCTGTCTTCGATTCCTAACTGGGCTCAATCTTCCTGGTCGCACATGTTTTCCTTTCCTACCCCTTGTTTTCTCCTATTTCTCTCTCCATTCGCTGCCCCCCCCCACTTTCCCAGTGCTCTGGGGGACTTGTTCCTTCCTGGTTCTGTGAGGGATTTTATATTAATCTCTTAGAATACACCTTGTATCTTAGTTCCTCTGGTGGTGTGGATTAGAGGCTTGTGATCCTTTCATCTAGGTCGAAAATCCATATATGAGTACATACTATGTTCCTCTTTTTTTGTGACTGGGATACATCATTCAGAATGGTTTCTTAAAGTGTCATTGAGTTGCCTGCGAATTTCAAGATACCATTATTTTTTTCCTGCAGAGTAGTATTTCATTGTGTAGATTGCCACATCTTCATTATCCATTCTTCAATTGAGGGGCATCTAGGTTGCTTCCAGGTTCTTTCTATTACAAATAGTACTGTAATAAACATAGTTGAACAGATGTCTTTGTTGCATGGATGTGGATCATTTGGGAATATGCCTAAGAGGGGGATTGCCAGGTCCTTTGGTAAACTAATTCCCATTTTCCTGAGGAACCGCCATACTGATCTGCAAAATGGCTGTATGAGTGTGCACTCCCACCAGCAGTGGAGGAGTGTACCCATTTCTCCACATCTTCTCCAAAATGAGTCACAACTGGTGTTTCCAATTTTAGCCATTCTGGTAGGAGTAAGATGGTATATCAAAGTTGTTTTGATTTGCATTTCTCTGATAGCTAAGGACGTGGAGCACTTTCTTAAGGATCTTTCAACCTGTTTGATTTCCTCTATTGAGAATTCTTTCTTCAGTTCAATACCCCATTCTTTAATAGGGTTATTTGGTATTTTGTTGACTAGTTTCTTGAATTCTTTGTATATCAGCCCTTTGTTGGATATAGGATTGGTGAAAATCTTTTCCCAGTGTATGGGCTGCTATTTGGTCCTGTCCACTGTGTCCTTTTTAAGAAGCTTCTAAGTTTGAATAGGTCCCGTTTATTAATTGTTGCTCTCAGTGTCTGTGCCCCTGGAGATATGTTCAGGAAGCACTCTCCTATACCAATTTGTTCAAGGGTACCTCCTAATTTCTCTTCTAAGAGGTTCAATGTGGCTGGATTGAGGTTGAGGTCTTTGATCCATTTGGACTTGAGTTTTGTGCATGGCAACAGACATGGGTCTATCTGCAGTCTTCTACACACCCTCATCCAATTGTGCCAGCACCATTTGTTGAAGATGCTGCCCTTGCCCCATTGTAACATTTTAGCTGTTTTGTCGAAAGTCAGGTTTTCATAGGTGTGTGGATTAATATCAGGATTTTCAATTTGATTCCATTGGTCTACCTGTCTATTTTTACACCAATACCAGGATGTTTTCAGAACTACAGCTCTGTGGTAGAGCTTAAAGTCAGGAATGGTGATGACTTCTGAAGTTCTTTTATTGTACAGGGTTGTTTTGGGTATTCTGGGTCTTTTGTATATAAAGTTGATAATTATCCTTTTAATGTCATTGAAGAATTGTGGTGGGATTTTAATGGGGATTGCATTGAATCTGTAGATTGCTTTTGGCAAGATCGCCAGTTTTACTATGTTTATCCTACCTATCCAAGAGCATGGGAGATCTTTCCATTTTCTGGTATCTTCTTTAGTTTCTTTCTTTAGAGCCACAAAGTTCTTATTATCTAAGTCTTTTACTTATTTGGTAAGCGTTACACCAGGGTACTTTATGTTGTTTGTGTCTTTTATAAAGGGTATTGTTTCTCTGATTTCTTTCTCTGTCTGTCATCTGAAAAAAGTAGGGCTACTGATTACTGATTTTTTTGACTTTATCTTGTATCCTGCTAGTTTGCTGAAGGTGTTTATCAGCTGTAGTACTTCCCTAGTAGAGTTCATTGGATCACTTATGTAAACTATCATATCTTTGGCAAATAGAGATGGTTTGACTTCTTCCTCTCCAATTTGGATCCCATTGATCTCCATTTGTTGTCTTATAGCATTAGCTAGAACTTCCAGTACGATATTGAAGAGATATGGAGAGAGAGGTCAGCCTTGTCTTCTTCCTGATTTTAAAGGTTATTGGCTTATGTTTCTCTCCATTCAGTTTGATGTTGGCAGTTGGTTTGCAGTATATTGCTCTTATTATGTTTAGGTATGTTCCTGTTATCCCTGATCTCTCCAAGACCTTTATCATTTAGGGATGTTGAATTTTGTTGAAGGCTTTTTCAGAATCTAGGGAGATAATCATATTGTTTTTCTTTTTCAGTTTGTTTATTTGGTTTATCACGTTGATAGATTTTCATATCTTAAACCATCCCTGCATTCCAGGGATGAAGCTTACTTGGTCATGGTGGATGATTTCTCTGATGTAATCTTGAATTCGGTTTGCCAGTATTTTAATGAGTATTTTTGCATCGATGTTCATCAGGGATATTGGTGTGTAGTTTTTTTTTTTTTTTTTTTTTTCTGAGCTGTGTCTTTGTGAGGCTTGGGTACCAATGTTATTGTGGCCTCATAAAAAGAGTTTGGCAATGAACCTTTTGTTTCTATCTTGTGGAACAGTTTGAGGAGTAGTGGTTTTAGTTCTTCCTTGAATGTCTGGTAGAATTCTGCACTTAATCTACCTGGACCTGGCCTTTTATTGGTTGGAAGGCTTTTGATGACAGCTTCTATTTCACTGTGGGTTACAGGTCTATTTAAGTTGTTTATCTGTTCTTGATTTAATTTTGGTAAGTGATAGTTATCCAGAAATTTGTCCATTTCCTTTCAATTTATAATTTTGTGGAATACAGGTTTTCAATGTATGACCTGAAAATTGTGTGGATTTCCTCTATGTCCGTTATTATGTTTCCCTTTTCGTTTCTGATTTTGTTAATTTGCATGTTCTCTCTTTGCTTTTTCATTATTTTGGATAAAGTTTTGTCTACCTTGTTGATTTTCTCAAAACAGCAACTCTTCATTGCATTGATTTTTGTATTGTTTTCCTCATTTCTATTTTGTTGATTTCAGCCCTCAAGTTGATTATTTCCTGGCATCTACTCCTACGAGGTGAGTTTGCTTCTCTCTGCTCTAAGGCTTTCTGTTTCATTGTTAATTCTCTTATGTGACTATCCTCTGTTTTCTTCATATGGGCTCTTAGTGCAATGAACTTCCCTAGTAGCACTGGTTTCAAGGTGTCCCATAAGTTCAGGTATGTTGTGTCCTCATTCTCATTGAATATTAGAAAGTCCTTAATTTCTTTCTTTATTTCTTCTTTGACCCAGGTTTGTTAAAATTGCACATTGTTCAGTTTCCATGAGTTTACAGGATTTCTGCTATTTGTGTTGTTGTTGAATTCCAATTTTAAAGCATGGTGGTCTGATAAGGTACAGGGGACTATTCCTATTCTCTTGTATCTTCTTGTGGATTGTTATCCCACCTAGTATGTGGTCGATTTTAGAGAAGGTTCCATGTGGAGCAGAGAAGAAGGTATATTCTTTTGTCTTTGGATGTAATGTTCTATAGATGTTTGTTCACCCCAGTTGAGACATAACTTCTGTTAATTCTTTTGTTTCTTTGTTGAGTTTCTGATTTGTGGTCCTGTCTAGTGTTGAGAGTGTTGTATTGAAGTCTCACACTATGAATGTATGAGGTTTTATATGAGCTTTGAGTTTTAGTGGCGTTTCTTTTACGAATGTGGGTGCCTTTGTATTAGGTGCTTAGATGTTCAGAACTGAGACTTTGTGTTGATGGACTTCTCCTGTGATGAATACGAAATGACCGTCTTCATCTCTTTTGATTAATTTTGGTTTGAAGTCTAACTTGTTAGATATTAGGATAGCCATGACTGCTTGCTTCTTGGTTCCATTTGATTGGAAAATCTTTTCCCAACCCTTTACCCTGAGGTAATGTCTATCTTTGAAGCTTAGATGTGTTTCTTGCATGCAGCAGAAGGATGGATTCTGTCTTTGTATCCATTCTGTTAGCCTATGTATTTTTATAGGTGAGTTAAGTCCATTAATATTGAGGGTGAGTAAGGACCATTGATTGTTGATGCTTGTTTGATTTAGGTTTGTTGTTGGCAGTGGTATTGTGAATATATTTGGGGTTTGGCATTTGTCTTGTATTTTCATGGGCATGTCCTTCTTCAGATTGGGAAAGTTTTCCTCCGTGATTTTGTTGAATATGTTTTCAGTACCTTTGAGCTGGGCTTCCTCACCTTCTTCTATGCCTATTATTCTTAGGTTTGGCCTTTTCCCATTTTCCCACATTTCCTGGATGTTTTGTGCTAAGGATTAGTTGGATTTATGATTTTCTTTGGACGATGAATCTATTTCTTTTAGTTTATCTTCTGCGCCTGAGATTCTCTCTTAGATCTCTTGAATTCTGTTGATTATGCTTGCATCTCTAGTTCCTGATTTTTTGCCCAGTTTTTCTATTTCCATCATTCCTTCGGTTTGTGTTGCCTTTATTTTCTCTATTCAGTTTTCCAGTCTTGAATTGTTTCCTTCACCTGCTTAGTTTTTTCTTGGCTTTCTGTGCATTCCTTAAGAAATTTGTTCATTTCTTCCACTTTATTGTTTTTTCTTCCATTTCTTTAAGGGATTTTCTCACATCTTCTTTGAGGGCTTCTATCATTTTTATGACAGTAATTTTTAAGTCATTCCCTTCTGCTTCCTCTGTTTTGTTGATGTGTTCTGTTTTAGTTGATGTAGATTCCCTAGATTCTGGTGGTGTCATGCTTGTCTTTCTGTTGTTAGGTGTTTTCTGGTATTGCTGTCTTCCAATAGCTACTTTCAGTAGTTGTTGGTGGGGTCTCCCCCTCTCTCTATGGTACTTCCCCGGTGGGCTTATGTGGGTCAGAGGTTCAATATCTGTAGCTCTGGGTGGTCCAAGCTCTATAGGAGGTCTCTTCGCAGACAGGGACCCAGGGGTTGGGTCAGGGCTGAGGATCCATTAGAAGATGCCACTAGCCAATGGCTCTAGCCAGTGGCTGGCAGAAGAGGACAAAGGCTGCGCTAAAACTTTGAATTTTTTTGCAGGATTGTGGGATCTCACTGGAAATTGGCACTCTCCAGCTGAGGCCTCTTTCTTTAGCAGAGGCCTTGCTTTGGGGTTCAGGGATCTTGCAGACAGTCATATTCTTTTATATCCTCCAATACTCCTAAAATATTCCCACCTCCCTACACTGTCCAACATTATGTCCCTTCTCTCAAAAAAGAAGAAATCATACAAACAAGCAGAAAAGCAAAAACAAAAACAATGTATAGTTAAAACAAAAAATCTATTAAAGAAATATACAAATGAAACATCCAACTTTCACAGAAATCTTGGAGTTCATCTTGTCTTGGATAATGACCCCTAGAAACGGGACCTACCCTGCTGTGTGGTTAGTATGGTCTGTAACCATCCATTGAAGCAACCTGATTTTCCATTCTCTAGCAGATATCAGTTGCAAATTCATATCATTGGGTGTAATTTTATTGCTATATTCCTTTAATAGAATGAGAGTTGTTTTTTCTTTTTTCCAATAATCTATTTAGTCTCAGGTTCTTGGTCACTTAGCTGTGTTAGGCTTTAGGTTTTACCTCATGGAATGGGTCCCTATTATGATTTTTAAAAAGCTGTAGCATGATATTTCTGTCACTACTGCACCATTATATCTTGGAGGCAGGTCTCTGTTGTAGGTCTTAGGGTTTGTAGCTGGGTGATATTGATGATCACTTTGCCCCTCTATTATCATGCAAAGTATCTTCCAATAGCATCAACCCTAGTTAGTGGGGGTGAATCATCTAGATAGATCTGGCTTGGTTTCTTCATGTTTGGCAGCATGACTAAGTTGTGTCTTCAGCAATAAGGCCTTATCATGAGGTTATGGAAATGAAACAATAGCCTTTGAAATGTCCTATGATGTTTAGGAGGTTCTATGATATCACTTTGGCTAACGACTCAGCACCATGTAATCCATTCCTGGCATTAGAGATTTTACTTGGTCACATAAGAGGTCATCTATTTGAGGCATTGTCTCCCAAACCACATGATTATTCTATTTAAATTCCTTTCATAAATGTATATATTTCAGAAACCTTCTGTAGTAGTAGGTTTCTATATGGCTTTTCAAAAATATTAGTGTTAGCTTTTTCTCCCTATAGTCCTCCCCTTTTCTCTTACTTACTATTCATTCCACCATTTGATCCTCTTAGTTTCTCCATTATCTCTTTCTAGCATTCTATTCTATTTCCTCTACCTTAGAAGGTCCCTCCCCCCCTTACTGGTCCCTTAAAAGCTATCTAAATTTTGTGGTTATTTGTATTAAAGTGCATATATCTAAAATTTAAAAGCTAACATAAACAGAAAAGAGAAAACATGCAATATTTGTCTTTTTGGGACTGGACTACCTCATGCACCTTATTTCAGACAAGTATGTTTTTACTAAGATATAGAGTCCTTTGCCCAAGAGCAATACAGCTTGATCTTGAAGTAAATTGATTCTCCATTTACTGAGGAACTTCCACACTAATTTCTATAGTGGTTACACCAGTTTGTATTTCTTCAACCAGCAAATAATTGGTTACCTTCTACATTCTTATCAGCATGTGTTATGAATAGCTTTACTTATGTTGGACTTCTGAGTGGGGTAAGATGAACTCTCTAAGATATTTTTATTTGCTTTTTTTTTTAATCATGGCTAAGGATGGTGAATATTTTAAAATTTGTTTCTTAGTCATTCATTGTTAATCTTTTGAGAGCTCTCCATTTACATTTATACTCTTTTTTATATAGGATTATTTTCTTGATGTATTTAATTCTCTATATATTCTAGTGAGCACCATCTATTGGATGTGTCATTGGTAAATATTTTCCCCATTCTGTAAGCTGATACTTTACTCTGATGTAAGAAGCTTTTTAGCTTCTTGAGGTTGTATTTGTTTATTACTTGCTGTTCTTAGAGCCTGTGCTATCTGTGTGCTGTTTTGGAAACTCATTTCTCTCCCAGTGACTTCAAGCCTATTCTCTACTTTTTCTTCTATCAAATTTGGGACTTCAGCTCTCATGTTGATGTCCTTGATCCATTTGGAGTTAAATTTAATTTTCTTTTTCTTTCTTTCTTTATTTTTTATTTTACATGTCAATCCCAGTTCCCTCTTCCTCCCTTCCTCCTTCCCTCTTACCCTCTTTTCCCCCTTACATGCATTCTGACCTCCCATATTCCCACTCCAATTCCACATGTAGGGCAATGCCATCCAGGTGGGGTCATGTAAATCTGTCAATTCATTTGAAGTAGGGACTAGGACTTCTCTCCTGTCTCTAGGTTAAGGCAATATTCCTCCATGGGGGATGTGTCTGCAAGGTCCTTTTGTGAACCAGGAATACATCCTGGTTCCACTGTCTGTGGAATTAAATTTTATATTGAGATGTAAGTATGGATCTATTTTCACTCTTCTAATACAGCTCTCAATTTCATCAGCAGCATTTATTGAAGATGCTGTCTTTTCTCCAGTGTGTAATTCTTTGTTTTGTTTTGTTTTTTTTAAATCAAGAATCAGGTGTTGTAAAAGGTGAAAGATTTATATGATCTGAAGAGAAACCTGAGTATGGTCTCAGGTGTTGAATAAAGGAATTTTCATGTACAAAGAAACAGAATAATACCTTAATACCATCAATGAGATGGTAGCTTGATATTCTTACCAGTAAAAATAGGCCTGTTATATTTCAGTACACTCCTGTAACACATATGCCTTTCAGACTTATTAGTAACCATATGGCTTCTATAAGTACTAAAGGTTGATTATATTACCATTCTCTCTGCTGATAGTTTCTGGCTTCTATACCATAGAGAAAAGAATCTCAGGCAGACGACTGTGTTTTATTTCAGTTCTCTGTTTTTATACTGAAGATATTAAGTTACTTTGCATGGAATAAAGGCTGCTTCAGGCAAATGAGTTGAGAAACAATCTGGCAATCTCACATGGTTTATTATTTTAGTCTTTTAGAATATTATACTAATGTGAACTATGGGTTGAAGAGACCCTCTCTCTCTCTCTCTCTCTCTCTCTCTCTCTCTCAATATATACCACTTTTCCTCTACTACTAGACAATATCTATTGATTATTGTGTCCTTAACATACAACTTCATAAACACCCAATGAATTTAGTCAGTAGGGAAGTGGTGTTCCCTTTCTCTTCTCTTTAGTGAATGTGATGATTTATCTTGGCTTTCAATTTGACTGGATCTGGAATAAAGCAAAGGGCAAGCTTCTGAGGATACCTAGGAGGGACATTCTTGGTCACATTATCTGAAGTGGGAAGTGCCATTCCAAGTGTGGTATCACCTTCTTCCATCCAGATAAAATGATGTTTAAGAAAGGTTTGCTTTTGATTGTTGACCTGAGCTCATGCACACTGTTGCTGTTGCCAGGACTGCTGTGTTCTTCACTAAAATCAGAATCTAGCTTATTTAAGCATGTACATCAAATAAAGACAAGCTTATCTCTAGGAAACCTTCAGATTGTCAGCATGTCACCTAGCCTTCTGGGCAGGGCAACAACCACTACTCAACTGTGAGACACTCTTAGACTACCTAGACCATTTTTTATAAGCCAATTAAATAAATCCACTTTTAATTTATATTTATTCTGTTGGTTCTGTTCTTACAGACAACTATGTCTAATTCAGTGAAATAGTTCATATTTAATTATCATATGCCAGTATAGCATGTTAAATTCTAAGGTTTACATTTTCTTTTGCTTCCTTGATACCACAACAAATTTTGTCATTTGAAACATCAAACTTTGAAACAACACATTCAGGTGGTTCAAAGTTCTGATTTAGGTCTCAACAGAATAAAATCAGAGTTGGCTGAACAACATTTCTTACTATCTGTTGAAAGGAATATGTTTCTTTCCATTTCAATTGTTGACAGAAGTCAATTTCATGTATTTGCAGGACTGAAATCTCCATTTGGCTGTTGAGTTGAAAGTCTTTCTTGGCTGTGAGAGTCTTCATTCTTGGGACAGAAACATAATAAACATTCAAAATCACTATTTCTTGAGATTAGAAAACTTATTTATGTTCCATATATTTTCTTCCAATATTCTTGCTTATTTTTATTAGAGCCAATATTATTATAAAGATTATAATATTTACTGTAATTGTGATCATCTGTCTGTGAGATGCCAAAACAGGAAGAAAACAAATTTTGACATTTCATATCAAACTTCAAATTTCCAATCATAGAGCATGATCAGTATTTAGTTAAGATGGACAAGATATACTTTAGGAAGCTTTATAGGAAATAGGACAATAGTATAACTTTATTTCCTGTTTAAAATTCAGGAGATCTTGGATTGTATGCTCTAGACACAGTTGGCAGAAGGTATATTTAAACTTTGTGCTGTTACCAATGAAATTTCAGACTTCTTAAACACTGAAGTGCTGTTTTTTTCTTTTCTTTTTTTTTCTTTTATTATTATTAATATTTTTATGTTACATGTCAATGCAAGTTCCCTCTCCCTCTCTTCCCCCCTCCCTCCCTCTTACTCTCTCTTCCCCCTCTCATGCACCCTAACCACCTTCCCTTCCCATCCCCCCACCCCAATTCCACATGTAGGGCAATGCCATCCAGGAGGGGTCATCTAAATCTGTCAATTCATTTGTAATAGGGACTAGGACTTCTTTCCTGTCTCTAGGTTAAGGCAGTATCCCTCCATGGAGGATGTGTCCACAAGGTCCTTTTTGTGAACCATGAATACATCCTGGTTCCACTGTCTGAGGTCCCTTAGACTGCTCAGTCCTTGTAGCTGAGACCCATATTCAGAGGGTCTGAGTCAGTCCCATGCTGGACTATCAGTCTGGGTGCCCGTTAGCTCCTTCTTGGGCAGGTCAGCTGACTATGTATTTCTGCAACCTGATCTTCTCCTTTCCCTCTGCATCTGGATTCTAGTTCTACTCAGTGTTTAGGTATGGGTATTTGCTTCTGTTTCCAGCAGGTACTAGATGAGGACTCCATGATCGATGATAAGTTAGGTGTTGATCTCACTATCCAGGAAGAGCATTTATGGTAGTCTTTCCATGGTTGCTCAAATTGTTAGTTGGTGGCAGTCTTGTAGGTCTCTAGACCTTTCTTTAGGTTCAGTTTTCTCTTCAAACCAATAATAGCTCCCTCTTTTATGTTTGTTCTCTCTCTCTCTTTCTCTCTTCTGTCTTCTATCTCTACCCTGACTCAATCTTCCTAGTTGCATGTGCTTACTGCTGTTTTTTTTTTTTTTCTTGAACTCTATTTTAGACAATGTAAAGTAACTTTTAAGAATGCTCTGGTGTTTTCAAAGTTAGCTTGATGTTAAATCAAGAAACACAAATTATAAATTTGAATTTTTAAAATCTGAAGCCTACTCACAAATTACACATATTAAAAAAATCAACCAAACAAAACTATAGGTTGGTAGTTTCACACCAAACAAAGCATGTCTGCATGGCCATGTGTTGGTATATATATGAGTGCACATGCATGCATGTGTAGTGTGTGGCGGTTGAATCCAAAGGTCAACCTTAGGTATTGTTCCTCAGGAGTCCTCTACTTTGCTTTTAGATACAGGGTCTTTCAGTGGGATACCTTGTTGACTAATTTATCCAGGCTGGCTAGCCACTATGTTTCTGGAATCCTGCCTTTGCTTTCCTAATGTTAGAATAGCAAACAAGTGCATCCATACTCAGCTTTTTTTGTGGGTTATGGTATTTCAGTTCAGATAGTCATGATTGTGTGGTGGCCATTTACTAATTGAGCTAAATCTCCAGCCTCAAATCTGAGACTTCATCCATTATTCTTTACTTTTGAATAAAGAAAATGAGATAGTGAAATGATAAAGGCTTGTTCAGAAGAATACTTAGAGTTAGAGGTAGGAAAAACATTTGAATTTGTAATGGTCAAACGTGTTGGCTTAGGAAACAGCTAGGAAGAATTACTGAGGCACATCCATAGGGCCTATGTGAATGCTTCCAGATAAGTTTTACAGACCAGAAAGGATCCATCCTAAATGTGAGTAGCTGTATCCTGTGGATGAGACTCTTGGACAGAATATACATAAAAGGAGAAAGCCAGGAGAGCGCTAACATTTTCTTCTCTGCCTCCTAGTTAGTCCTACCAAAGACCAGATTCCTTCTGCTGCTGTTCCAATCCTTTCTACTCATTGTGCTATATAGGCTAACATTCAATGTATATTTGATAAGTCTATGCCATGGGTACTCTTGAAGTACATTTCCTATCAAACATACCCCAAGGATATTCTGTATTTCTTGCAATTAAACAAAGTAATTATTATTTAACAGTGTAGATTTAGCAGCTCAGGGAAGAAAAGGACAAATTCTTGGTCTGAGCTGAGAATGTCAATCTGAGTTGTAAATAGAACTCAGGTTTCCTGACTTCAAACAAATTCTAAAATATCACTAGTCTCTTTTGGAAACAGTATAATGCGTTTTATTCTTCTATAAAGAAACATTTTGATGTTTGAAAATGAACTGTTGAAAGATGAGATATGAATTCAAATTATGTAAGTATATAATTATTTTTCTCCATTTTATACACTTCCCTTTTTTGTTTTGTTGGAGGCATAATGTATAACATGATATGAGGTTAAATAGCATAAGTTGGAAAGGAGAATATCTTATATTTTCGTTACTAAATTATATAAGATGTGTATTTGAAAACATGTTACAGAGGGTCTTATACCCTGAATCAACTAAAAATGAATTAAATTTGTTTTCCAGAGGCCATTCGTATTTATTACCTGATTTACTTTATTGCCTTAATCTTTATTAAAGATTGTATACATATAAAAGATAAGGCAATAGCAATTCTAAAAGTTGAAAGGCAGAAGAAAAATCAATTTTCAGCCTGCTGAATCTTATCAACCTTACCCATGATTCAAACATTTCAGTTCTTCATAGAGACAATTACGAAGTAAAAAATGTTTACAAAGTCTGTCACATGTATTTTACAACCTTTAAATTTTGTTTTCATGAGCTTTTGAATCATTGCTGCTGTTTATAATCTGCATCTGTTATAAAATCAGCTATAAAGTGATGCAAATATAGTTCTATGAACAGAATAAAAACAGAAGCATGCATAAAAAGGAAATCAAACAATGTGAGATGTGGTTGGGTGCCTTGAGGAGAATATCTGATTGTAGTCCTCAGAAAATCTTACTGGGATAACATTACCACGATCTTATAAAGGATCAGAATGCAAACTGCATTTCTAAGGGGTCTCTGAACAATCAGGTAAAACAGGAAATTCATAAAACACTGGAGTACTGACAAAAATGTGCCAAATTATTGTCAATTTCATTTTGGCTTCAGCCTAAACAATAATTACCCTTGGGATTGAAGAACATCTGGAAATATCAGCCAGACAGCCTGAATAAGCAGGGATTTCAGAGACTTAATCTATACAAGACTCAGAGTAACCTTATAAGAAAGGAACAGAGGGAAGCCAGCCTTAGTCTGCCAAAGGAGTGGGACATGGTATGTCAGGTAAGCTAATATTGCTTCAATTTCCATGGACTTATGTCTGCATTAGAAATCAGGAGAGCTTTGTGGAAATACTTCCAAACATTTGGCTCCATGGCCATGTTGTCTAATCCTCTTCAGAGAATATATTGTGAAAACGGAGGGGATATTTTCTCATGTGGACTCAAAAACTATAAACGTTTTAGTTTCTTATTAATAACATTGTTTGGAGCAATGAGCAGCAGTACATGTCAGAAGGGCTAATTGTAAGTCACTTAAGTGGCTCGTGTATTCTATATTATTTGTTGAGAGAAGGCATCTGTTCTTGGATGAGTTGATAGGATAATATCTACAGCAAGTTGTAGAAAAGATGGTGGAAGGACCATGAGGAATCTTTATTGGCTATAAGAGGTATGATAGCAGTATGTACACATTGTGAGAGCAAAGCTTAGCATAATGGTTTGTGCAAGTAGAAGTTGGTAAATTGGTAGAAAGGAGATAATCTCTGTCTGATGTTTGAGACAGTTGTAGTACTACTTACTGCTGTTACCTCTCTAAGGTCTCATAGAAGCGATAATGTTCTCACACAGGTACAATAATGTGTTGGATTCAACCAAGTGTGTACAATATATCAGTTACTGCATATCAGTCAGCTTTGATTTTCATCAGTCCAATGATGTTACATGATGGTAAGAGAGAAGAATGCTATGATGACCCTGGCATCATGAATTTCTATGATCTGCCCATGAGCAAGCAAAATTAACAAATTTTGCAACCAACATTGCAGGAGACCCATCAGTGAGTTGTCATGAAGCGATTTGGGCTAAGATTGACAAGCAATTTAAGCGTGAACTTGCTGATCTTTCTTGCAATGCCTTATCTTTCAGCGTTAACTACAGGCTCCAGACTTATCTCACTATATAGCATTTCACAGAATACCACTTTGAGTCAATAGATTTACCTTTAGAAAAGAAGTCCTGTCTGTGTAATTTGACTACTTTGACCAAGGATTCTGCACAGTATATCACCCCCAAACTGCTGCCAAATCAAGTTAGATGAATCACCAAGTAGGCTGGATGCTGTACTCTATGTGATGAAATTCACATAAAATTAATGGCTAGAATCTACTGAACCATATATCTAGTAGTTAGAATGTGTCTACAAAGAAAGAGTGGATCACCTTTTATGCTAGTGACTGATTGAAGAATTTAAGGATCTCATCTTGCAACTTGAGTCTGTGCAGATCTTGGGATCCTGATTTGTTAAGGAGATCACTTCCTCTGAAGGGCAGAGCCATACTATCACCAGATTCAAAATTACATGTGTGTCACTTGGTCTCTTTAAATGCCTTTAGTGAATAGATTAGAGAAAATTTGCTCAATAGTAGTCTATTTTAGGACTAATTAACTCAAATCATCAAGAGAAGTTACAGTTGTTGTTCTTTACCGGGGCATTTATACAGTTGGAAATGATAGCACACATATACAGTGGCCATGATCTTAAAATGGCCTGATGTTCAAGGGTCAGAGACCACACACATGGAGATCTGTCAAGATCATCTTCCAAGTTGAGACAGAGATGCTGAAAAGAGGAAATTCTAAAAATGTTGCAAGTGAACCTTGAATTTTGTGAAAGAGGGATGAGATATTTTAATCATGGCTTCATGATCAGCTGCACGAGCAGCGCACAGCAAAGCAGGGCCAGCGCTTGTCCTGCTATCCCTTTGCTTGCTGGTTAGGCAGAATCCTCCAGTTGGTTTTCCTAAATACAATAAACTTAGTGTAACAAGTGAGTAGAGTGAAGTAAAGCAAGGATACATGCCCTTGTGGTTTTATGGAGATCCCTTGACAATTACACAAACCCATCTTTCTGTATGTCTCAGTAAATTAATCCCTAATAATAATTAACTAATGGATTGTTCTTTTAAGAATTGCTATGGGTGTGAAAGAAGCTATGCCCCATCCCCTGTTATATCAGATCATGGCCAATTGCAGTGGGATGTGAAGTATAAAACAAACAAACAAAAATCCCAAAAACCAAAAAAAAAAAAAAAAAAAAAAAAAAAAACAAAAAACAGTCAATTCCTTAAGTAGAAGCTCCCTTCATGGAGAAATTTCCCTTTAACAACACTGATAGTGAGATCCGCAGAAGCTAATCTTCAGCAGAGTCCATGTAGCTTATTCTTCCATGTTCTACTCTGATATTTTGTTAGTCTAATTCTCAGGAAAGCAATCTCTTCATCATACCACACAAGAAAGGTTCACACTTTACCTAGTAAAAGCTAACATACTAGTGATGTACTTTTCTGCCTTGTGGCAGAGGACACAATAGTGATCACAGCCATGACTGCAGGCAAAGCATCACAACATGAAAGCATATCACATGGCTACAACATGAAATTGTTCATGAGTCTACAAAGCAGCTGTTGTGCTCTCTGTAACTTAACAAGAGAAGATTTCCTCAAGAAACTATAAGACAAATCAAGAGTTAGGAATCCCTTTGCTGATACAATGCCATCTCACACTGCAGGCTTCTGTAGTAAAGACAGTGTTCTTAAAGTTTGTAGCCTTGTAAGTCAACCATACAACAGGAATGGACCTGTTGGACCCATTCCCATTGGTATATGGGAAGCAACAAATTAGACTCTGGGTTTTTCTCTTTAATAAAAAAGATGATAAGTTTGAAAAGTTAGAGTTGGAGAATGGATCTTGGGGAAATTAGGAGAAGGGGGAGAATATGATCAAAGTATACTCTAAGATATTATCAAAGAATTCATAAAATATTATATTGAATTAATATGCATACACACCTACACACACACACGCACACACACACACACACACACACACACACACACACACACACACACATATTTTCCCAGTCAAATAGGGATAATTTCTGAGTTTTTTTTTCCAGCACTGAAACAGAAATTGTCTTATGGATTTATAAAGCAAATCTAATTCTTTAAATTATGAATTGTGAATGTGTATCTCATTTATTGTGTATTTCCCTTTATTGGATATCACTTATAACATATAACCCTAGGCAGGGTGGAAGTAAAATAAAAAATGTCTTTAGTATCAATCACTAACAAAATATAAAAATATCAGTGCATTTAATCCTCAAGAAAGATTGATCATAAGGATTTTCCAAGGCAGTTAGATTATTTTCACAGTTTTGACTCAGGACTAAACTCAGCAGTTGAAAGCAGAGAGGATTTGATCTCTTTTGCTTTATCATTAAACTAAAAGTGATTTCTTTATATTTTAAGATTGCTCTAGAAATTAAATATCTCATTCCCTCAAATATTGCTATCACTTCCTTACTATGCAGCTGTCATTAGATCCTTAACACTGAAGATAGCTGGAATAGACACCTATTTATCACAAGCTTGGTTTCTATCAGTGAGGTCCTGCAGAATGCTGAACATAGGCATATCAGTCAGTTTTGAACCTAAATAATTTTCTTTTATTCATAAATATTCCCAGATATGCCTGTCAAAGTCACCATGTCTCCATCACTGGAGATTTGTTTATTTGGCTTAAGGCTTTGCTTCTGTGTGATTTGATTTAACAACCGAGATGTTGGGCAGCCAGACTGAATTGGCTTGGCATCCTTATCAGGAACTGCTTTTGCACAGGGGAAAAATGGTATTTTCCTTCTGGTTCCATTCTTCTTACTTTCTAAGGTTTTAAATCAGAACAAATAAGATAAGACTAAGATTTCTAAGGACAATTTTCTGTATCTGCACCATGAGAGTAGCCCAATAATTTCCAAACTATGTTCTGTGGAGATGTTAATAGATGATATGGTTTTCTTTAAATCAGTGCTGATGTGTTTACCTTATGCCACAGTAAAGAATTACAATGCAATTAGAAGCTTTGAGAAATTTTATTGGAAAGGAGCTTGTCTCTTTGTGTAAAGTTTGTTTAACTCTGTTTTTATTCATAGGAACAACAAAGCAGATTCCTCAGAACATCGGTTTACTTCAGCAAGACATAAGTGTGAGAAAGCAAGCTGGGAGATATTTGGCTCACATAAAAGCAGTTTTTCTATCCCAATCGAGGAAATGCCTTATTTGTATGGTGTATCTTGCATCTCAATCCTTCTGACCCACAAGCATATATACCACAACACATTCTTACCTAAGGACTTTTGTTATGAGGACAGTCATTGTGGAAACTTTTACTATTGTTTTCATTTATAAATTATAAGTGAATATATGTTAAGAATTAGTGATACAGAATTAAAGTTAATTGTGTAAACCAATGGATGGAAATAATATTATTAAATTGCTATTAATTAAAATCTCAGTTATTGAAAGTATGTTTAACTATTTAGTTTCAAGTTTCAGAAATTCATCTCTAACATGCATAGTTTTGCATATTTGTTGGGTAATTGGGAAACATGACACCAGGCATTTTAAGATCAATAATTTATCTGGGAATGTTGCATTGTAGATTCAGAGATAGGCACTCACTGGACTTCCTTCTGCATTATCCTTTCAGTACAATAATAGAAGGCTTTACCTTCTGTTACTTAGAGTGATTTTTTTTTCTGTGTTGAGTGAAATAGGTCATGTGCTAATTTACATCCTTCAGAGCTTGTGACTTCAGAAGACAAGCCCCTCTTCATTTGTTCTAAACACAGTTCTCAAATAGAGATCTGGGCTGTGTTTAATCACCCATCAGCGTGGGTGGGTGAATTGCCAAAAAGACTCTTTAAACTGGAGTCATAAGACCACATTTTATACCTGGAAACTATTGAGTACTTATGAACTGAAGTAGTTTCCAAAAAGTAAAGGAACTTGTTCACAAAGAGACAAAAACAAAAGTTCACAGTAGATTACCCATTTCTAAACACACAGACTCTTTTTGCTAACATATATAAGCTCACAATAGTGCTCATAGCTGCTGCATAAATATTAACACATTTCATGTCTTCCACCAGAGAGAAACTTGAAATCATATTTCATTACTGAACTTAGAGTATTTAAATCGTTCAGTCAGGTGAGGATGTACCATTTCATTTTTGGTTACTTGCAGAGTAAATACAAAAAAAATTCATAAAATTCATTTTAAAATAAATGGTGGTAGACAAGATAACCACAAAACACTTATCCTTTCACCACAGGGAAAATGAAGAAAAAAATCTCCAGGTAATAAGAGATGCTAAATCCAAATTTCATCCCTTCATGATTACTATCCATTGGAATGTTGCAAGTCTTCTGAATGTGTGGATTGTGCCATGTTGAAAATCCTGTTTCTGTGTATATGCCTTTGGTATCTTAGAGTTGCTTTAATGATGAAGTCATAGGCTTCCAATAGACAAAACTTGTGGCAAATATTTTGCTTAAATAATATGTTACATTCCTGAAAATACAGGTTTTTTTTTCTGTATAGTGATTAAATGCCTAAGTCATCCCCTGTATTCTCTTGACATACATTTTTTTTTAGAGTCTTGTTGCTATCTCTGTCCTTCATATTTCCATATTCAAGTCTAACATTCTTCTAGCCTGTCCTCACAATCTCTATATGGATAATTCCAATTGAATATGACCAGATCATTGGGTCTTCTTTCTTCTCAGTAAATAATCCACATTTTCATGCTAAACAGTCTTAAACGCCATAGTCATTAACCCAAGTTTCTTGTTTATCTGACTGCTTATCATCATTCCTCCTGATATTACTCTGATTCAATAGAATATCATCACATGCTTGGACTTAACAGCTCCACATATAAAAGATTCATGACTGTCATCTCATCTCCCAAGCCACAGTGTAAACTAGAGCTAGAGTGATCTGTTTTGAAGCTATATGCTCAATAATGCTGTCTTCTCATTATTGTATAACATTTGAACCCCTGACCTTAATGTGAAAGAAAGCCTCTATATGTCAGGGCTACAGACTTCTCTGAAAACTCATTCTCTAATGGACTCCATCTTGCACAGACCATTCCAGATACACTGAATTGCTTTCATTATACTTTCCAGTTCATAATTTTGCAGTGCCTTTGTGTTTCTGTTTTTCTGGCTCTGTCTGCCAGTCCTCAACGTAAATGTACATTTTTTGTATGTTTTTAAGTTGTTCCTTGAGTGTCACCTGATATTAGTTATTTATATTTTTTAATGCCTGTTCTTTGTGCTTCCCTTTACCTAATACAATATATTACTTATATGTTTACCTTTATCTCACCACATAATGTTAGAGTGTGATTTCTCTTTGTTGTTTTTACAGCACAGCATATATACATTGTACAAAATGAACAGTTTCATTATGATCTTTTCATAAGTGTATATAATATACTTTAATGATGTTCACCCCTTTACCTGTTCCTCATCTTTTTCCTTCTTTCCCATGTCATTTCCCCATTTTCTGTCTCTCCTTTTTGCTTCCCTAGTTTCCATATATGAGAGAAGACACACAATAAATAAACATAATGTGTTGCACATTTCATTGCCTTTAACAAGATGATCACATGGACACTGTATTCTAATATTATTTCTAAACTGAACAATGGTGGCAACTATTGGTTTGAGGGTGTTTAACAACCCACTCATATATATTCTTCTGAGTTGCTCTATGAAGTAGGTAGCCTACGCTTAGCCCTGTTTTAGAGGAGGAAATTGAGGCACAGAGGATTTTACTCAGTTTCTCAAGATCATGACTCATATGAAAAAGAATACATTTTCAGCTAGAACACTGGGGATGTGAGTCAGTACTATCTCAACATGCTCTCCTGAAAGTGTTTCTCTACCAGAGTAGTGAGGTAAAAAGAGAAGGAAGTCAGAGGAAATCAGTCCCTGGGAACATTCTAGAAGAGCTTTGTCGGAAGACCTACATAGCAGGCTGGGCCAGTAATGTCAAACTTTACTGTAAATTTCACACAACTTTTGTGATCTCACCAAAGTCCATTGTATTCAAAATCCTCTTCCTCTTTCCTGTCTCACATAAGAATCAAAATGATACAGAGACTCAACTTATAATGATCCAAGCACCAGACTGTGCTCCATCAGTACTCACCATGAACTACAGGGTAAATGGCTTTTGTAATGATTTGAAGTTGTGTTTTGTTTCCTTTTCTACATTGGGTTTCTTCAGTTTTAGTTTGCCGTTCTGTTTGCACATTTGAAACACTTGGGAAACCTTTAAAAATATTGGGCCCTACCACGTAACAATTAAATAAAAATCTCTGAGGATGGAGCCATGGCAACTCCATTTTTTTTTTTTTTAATATTTCCCCTGGCAATCCTAATGAGCAGCTGGAGTGAGAACCCTTGCCATAGATCAGTGGTTTTCAAACTCTATTATGTGTCAGTATTGTCAGGAGGGCTTATTAGACTCAGCCTGCTCAGCTCCACCCCTAGAATTTCTGATTCAGTAGATCTGGACGGGGGGTGGAAAATGTCCTTACCTGACAAGTTCCAACATAATGGATGGTCCTGCGGGTTCCAGCCTACACTTTGAGAACTGCACCTTAGACCAAAGCTTTTTGTAATATGAATGGCAAGAGGTATGACATATCACTTCCATTTAGAAGTGAGCTATAATATATTTCTGAGAATAAAGGTTAGTTAAGAGAACTTGTTGCTCTTACAAAAGATCTGGGTTCACTTCCCAACAGCAACAGTGGAAAGCTCATAGCCATCTATAATTCCAGTTTCAGTGGTTCTGATGTCCTCTTCAGGCCCCTGGAGGCACTGTATACTCAAAGTTCACATACAGACAAACACATACACACATACATATAAATAACCAATAAAATTCGAAAAAAGGAATGGTAAATACTTCCTGAAAATAATACTTAAAAATTCACAAAACATTGGAACACGATTAGGGATTAAATTGTGTGTGTGTGTGTGTGTGTGTGTGTGTGTGTGTGTGTGTGTGTGTATATATATATATCATATTAATGAAGACATGATTTGTCTCCATTAATGATGTCAATATGCTAAGTTGTGGGGGCAAATTTGAATTATTGAATAAATCCATGAGCAGAAACATAATATTTAGAGCCTTTGTGTGACAGGAGACTTAATGAGGAAGAATAAGTAAAGAGGGTCGTGGAGTTCTGCAATGACATATTTGAAATTGCCAAGCATAAGCTACCTATGATTCATATTTAACTAAACAGTTGCTTTGACTGCTTCTGTACCCATTTATCAAAGCCTTTGTGGGATAATCTGGTCTTTTCTTTCTTTTGTGATAAATGGACAAGGAGATTACTTTCTAGACTTGCATGTATTTAGTGTTAAAAATAGAATAAAGGAGTCCAACAATTTTAATTCATATTCCTTTCAACATATGTATGTATTCATATTCCTACATTTACATGCATGTGTTATATGCAAATATGCTTGTGTTCTATATGCATGGGAATGCACTTAGAAATTGTTCTCGTTTTCATGTGTCATTAATAATGGGGTTAGTGTATATGAGTCAGTATGGCAAAGTTGCATGTTAGGTGAAAGATGCCCAGAAGCACCATGACACTTGTGAATAGTCTCATACCATATGCAGTTCATGTAGCCCAAATAGCAATCTGGACTTCTAGATAAGGAGAACTGGAAGTTGCCTGTGTGTAGTTACAAATCTGTAAAGCCAGAGATGCTACAGTGAAAAGGTGCTGAGATCGAAATATGCTGCAAACTGGATAAGCAAACCAAGCTCTGCATCTCCTGCCTTGAAGCTTCTTGGTAATGTTGGGTCAGAAGAGCACAAGTCACATCCAAAAGCTAAACCAGGAAGCTCTGGTTCCTGGTGGTGGATGTTCTTCCTTGGTGAAAATGCAGTGGAAGTGTTGCCATGCTTGTAAGCCCACAGCCTTCACAAATCTAAAGCCCAGTTGTGTATTTTGCCTGAGAAGGTGATCATCCCATAGATAGGCAGGTAGCAAAGAGAAATCCCACTCTATTGTTCTGTTTGACTTGAAGGGCAGTGGTAGACACTGATTTGAGAGTGAACTCATTGTTTAAAACTCAGTTACTTTAGTGGCCTGAGTACAGAAATGACAAGTTAGAGAACCTGACTTACCAGTCATAGCATTAAACCCAGAGTGGAGAACCCAAGGGCAGGATGTTATGGGAGGAGAGTGGAATCCCTTTCAGCTACACATAGGACTCTTCTCAGTCAATACAGTCCAAAGGAAAACCTAATCTCCCCAGAAGTGCCTGGGAGTAGACCCCATCAACTGAGAGAGAATGATACCAGAATCTGATAGCTCTGAGCATATGGCCAGTAGGTTAATTAACCATTAAAAACATTCATTTGCCACTCACTGCTGTATAGCCCAAGAAGTGTATCCTTCTAAAAGAGTGAGTAGTACTAGGTCATAGACCTAGTTCCACCCCTCCTTCACAGATCTCAGTACACTGGTAGCTTCCTATATTCCCAATACATTTGGGAAACATTCTCCAATAGAAAGTCAACAAGACAATGACATAATCTGGGAAGTTTCAGGAAAGTGAGATGCTGTCTTACACAGTATGTAGAGCTGAGTGTGAGTCATAGTGCTTCTTGGAATAAAAAGAAGGGAAGCTACTAGTAGACATTTAACACAGGACATATATGTATATATGTATGCATGAATGAATGTATGTATGTATATGATGTTCAGCACTAGTGAGAATTATTGGGGAGAAAAAGACTTCACAATTCCAACTAACCTTGCATATAATTAACTGTTGTTCAGTTTTTCAAGACCCCAGATAGAAGCTGCTCAAACATTTCATACTTTCTACTTACATTTTTTATCTCTGTATGTTTTACTTTTTATTTTTACTGAACTTTGCATTTGTTTATTTTTGAGAGTGTTAATTTAATTACCACATGTCTCCTTTCCTCTTCTTCCCTCCAAACCTTCCCATACACTCCTCACTACTGTCCTTTACATCCATGGTCTCCTTTTAAAAATTAATTGATGAATATATACATTTATATATACATATATAACCTGAATGTAACCTGTTGAGTGCATATAATATTTTTTGTAGGTATGTTTTCGGGGCTGACCATTTAGCACTGGAAAAACAATTTGTGCACTCTTCCTTGGGAAGGACAGCCTCTCCTGCTCCCAGATTTACTTGGTTGCCTGTGGTTCTTTGGTAGAGCTGATGCCTCATGGGCTTTTCTCCATCCAGTCTGGCATGTTTGTTTATGTTGTTCTTGTTCAGTTCACATTTGGGTGGTCATGTTGGTGAGACTTAATGGGTTTAGCTTCTGATATTACATGTTTGTTGACATTATCTTTGTTTAGCTCACATTTGGATTATCTGTTGGAGACACTTTATGGGTGTAGCGCTTCTGACATGACGGAGAGATAATCTTAGAGAAAACCCATGATTCTCTGGCTCTTATAAGCTTTCTGATCTCTCTCTATAATATCATCTGAGCCTGAGATGTGAGAGAGTGCTTAAGATGTATTTGTGAAGATGTGGGCTCTACCCACATCTCTGCATTTTGTATTTTGTTTGGTTGTGGTTTTCTATAGTGCTTTCTGTGACAAAGAGAAGTTTTTTTTTTTTTTTTTTTTTTTTTTGAAGAGGGGTGGAGTCTATACTGTGGGTGTAAGGACAAATGGTTTTAGATTATTGTTAGGGATTACACTGGTATAGTAAGTCAGTTGTTATAGATCCTGCTCCAATAACCGTGACTTTGCTAACACTGAGTCTTAATACTAAACACAGAGCTCTTGGTTACTACCACAGAACTACACTTTCAAGAACAATTTTATTGTGTTGTATTCCATTTTCTTTAAAATAATTTATTAATAATTAGTGTGTGTGTATGTTAGTGTGTGTGTGTGTGTGTGTGTGTGTGCCACAGTACACATCTGGATATAGTTGTTTTTTCCTCCTATTTTTACATGGACACTGGAGACTGAATTCTGGTGACCAGGTTCTCAGGACAATCAACTTTATACATTGAGTCCTCTCTCTGGTACAAGCTATGATCTTATTCCCCAAAGTAAGTTTTAGATGATATTTTTTTTCAAGTATTTGGCTGTAGCAATGGTTTTTTCAAGAAAAGGCATTAACCATTAAAACCAGATGCTTCTTATGAACAATCATTTTCTTCTAAAGGCAAGCTAAATTATCTTCAAATTTGAAGTGATCAATTTGTCTTCAATTTTAAACAAATCCAACCTTAATTTTAAGCACAGCAGTCATGTAGTCAATAGATATTCAATCCAGAAATATCAAAAGCAAATTATTTAACATTACTTAGGGAAGTGCATTATGTTGTAGATAAATGTCTGTCAAGAAAAGCAACTATGCTGTGATAACCCATAGCCTGAACACTCAATCAGCTGGAATGGCCAAGATTTGTTTATTGATGGTGCTGCCCCTCTGTTCCTGAACAATTGGTGAATTGTTCCAAATCCAAACAGTTCCTTCTCACAACCAGGGACTTTGAATAGTGGTTCTCCTGACACTTGGGGGTAGGTGATATTTTGTGACTGTTGAGTATGAGGAAGAACTAGATAGGTTGTTTTGGGTATTGCAGAATATTTCACTGTGGATCTACATCTTACATTCTATTTATATCATCTGCATTTGAATTCATAGCAGCCATGGTGTCCTGCATAAGAATATTGTACAAATCAGGCCACTTAACATTCAACAAGGAGTGAGAATGGGTTCATGGAATCCTAACTGACATTAAAGAGTTATGGACAGTTGATGGCCCTTGGAGAAGGGAGAATGAATTTTCCTATTAAGTCAAAGACAATCCTGTGTGTGGCCCCAGATCCAGAAGTATTTGAATAGTATAAATTGGAGGAGGTGATGGGCTGTTAATTTTTAAATAAAGGACACTAAGTTGGCAGATAGGGAGGTGAGGGTTGATTTAGACTACTTTAGGGGAGGAGTTGGAAGTAAATATGCTCAAAATTCATTGTATGAAATGAATCACCACAAATAATTATTTTTAAATATATAATTTACCAGGCATTGGTAATACATGCCTTTAATTCCAGCACTCTGGAGGCAGAGGCAGGCAGATCTCTGTGAGTTTGAGGCCAGTCTGGTCTATAAGAGCTAGTTCCAGGACAGGCTCCAAAGCAATATAGAGAAACCTTGTCTTGGAAAATTAAAGCATCCTTTTTAAAAGTAATCTTTATTTGCTGTTACCAAACAATGCTGTTGGTTGTTATGATATAGGATCAACCTTTTTTTGTTAATTTTTCTAAGAAATATATGAAAAAAGAAACAAAAGATAAAATAATGTAGTCTTAAAATTAATCACTTATACTAATTATTAATTCTCTCAATGGACTAAGGAGAGTCTTGAAGGTAAGCATTCTATTTGTATATGGAAGAGGACATAAGTTCAAATCCCAGATATGGCTCTGTTTGCACCTATAGCCTCAGTTTTGTGTGTTGCAAACACATAAGGCTCACTGTTGTTGCTGGCCACCAATCTAACACTAGTTTCAGGCAGGAACTTCATGAATAGAATAAGGCATGATGAAGTTATAGTGTTGTACACCTAATGTCATCCTCTAGCCTGTGAGTGTCCATGTTGGTGCACACACTTGCACACACACACGTGTCACATACATGCACACCACACAAACACACACACACACACAGACACACAGACACACACACACTTCATTGAAATGCCAACTGCTCTAAGAATATACCATATAATAATTATTAAAGAACAAGTGTTTATACATTTGCAAGATGAAAATTTGTAAAGGTAAGCTAGGTTATCCTCAGTACAGTTTTGGGGTTGTATCTTTTTTTTTTAAAGAATTACCATAAAGTCTGAAGTATATGAGGAGAAAGAAGGTATTTTGCCAATGTATTTTGCTAGACGAATATGGTATATTACATATTATTTAATTTTTCTGCCATCCTTTGAATGAGTGAGCATAAAATAGCTCTAATTATGGAAAAATCTACAGGCAATATAATTTGCATATGTTTTCATCATTAAGTGCCATGTGTGTTTGTCTGAATATATTTTATTAATTTTGTGACTTTGAAAGCACAGGGCTTACATGGCTCTTCACCAAGTCCTCTGCTTGTATATTATTGTTGTTAGCTTGACATATTATAGGACTTCTAAGAGAAAATTTAGCCTGCTATTCAGACTCTTTTACTTTCATTGAGTTGCCTTGTCCATCCTCAATATGAGGGCTTTTGCCTTGTCCTATTGCATCTTGCTTTCTCCTGTTTGGCTGTCTTCTCTTGGAGGCCTGCTCTTTCCTGAAGAAATATGGGGGGGGGGAGTGGATCTGGAGGAAAGGTGGGGTGTGGGGGAAATGGAAGGAGTGGATGGAGGGGAAACTGGTCGGGGTGTATTGTGTGAGAAAAGAATCTATTTTCAAATAAATACCTACAGTTTTGTTTAATATAATTGCCTTGTGTTTTGGTAAGTAGCCTCTTGTCATAGGCACATCAGTGAGCATGACATACTCTTTGTTTATAGATGACTAAAATGAATCAAGGATACAAGTGACTCAATCAGTGCAGCAATGTTGAGAGAACAGAGACTGGAATGGAAGTACCCTCACTGAGTCTGGTGCTCTTTTCATAGAATTTACAAAAGACAATTTTGGTAAAGTATCCATACTGCATTAGACTGTGTTTATCATACTAATTTTCTCTTGAAAACATCAAACAATCTTAGATTCTTTACAGCAAGTCAATATTGACAAATTAGGGTTTTTTGTTTTTGTTTTTGTTTTTTCTTTTTATCCTTGTCGTTGGTTTTTTGTTTGTTTGTATTTTTTTTTTTTTGCTTTGTTTCATTTGAAAATTGAAACTGTAGTACTACATTGAAAATGTAGTACAATAGTTTCTAATCACCGCCAAGAGTTTTCCCAGAGAAATAGATTCCACACAACATGAACACGATATGCTTTATTCTAAGTCCACAATAATTTGCTAATTTTCCAGTATCGTGCAGGTAGCTTACCATGATCTATAGTTTAGGGAAAGGCAGAGCAGGCAGTTTGGCTTCATTGCTTTAGGTGGGAGAGATTCCTACTATGTCTTATGAAAAGCAACCCAAATTAGTAAAATACACCATGCAGAGCACAGATAACTAGAACATATATCACACTTGTTCATTAGATGTAATTGCAAATTTTAGCTCATATGTAACTGATATATTTTTATACTGTCATATACAGAGAATTTTGCTGTAGATTCTACTACTGGGTAGTAATGTTATCTCATTAAAGACGCAGGAACCAAGACTCTCTCTCCCACTCTGTCAATTTCTTTAGCCTTGCAGGTAGTGATAGCTTTTAGACCCATAGTGTTACAGATGATGAGCTATTACTGAAAATATCTCTGTGTTCTTTGGGGGACACAAGTAATGTTTTAATCTGTGAGTACTTCAAGTATTTATATAAGTTTATGTATCTTGTCTTAAGGCTTACTTATTTTATATGTATCCATATTATTGCCTGCATTTCAAAGCTTGGCTTGACACCTCCAGGAAGTGAATGTCTCTTAGTGTTTATAATGCTTAAGTTGATGCAGTGATGACTATGTCAACTTTATGAAAGCCTGTTAATACATCACATATTTTATTTTATTGTTCACTTTTCATTTCATGCAAACTTCTTGGGGCTAGGGATATTCTCACTTAATTCTGAAAAATTATTTAAACTGACAATTGCATAATTTTCCTAGGCAAATTAGAATTAGTCCCAGTTTTAAATGAAGAATTTGGGGCTACGTTTTCCCATGTGAGAAGTTCAATTCCATACCATTCCCTAATATATATATTTAGAGCTCCTTTAGAAATTATGCTAAACATGCACTAGGTTTTTCATAAATATTTGGTGAGTTGAACCAGTCACGACAGGCTAAGAGCACTATGATAAAAATTCTTGCCAGCCTTATGGAATCCTCTAATGGCAAACTTACTCATCTATATCAATATTCTGTTAAAAGGAGTTTCTTTCCCAAGAAGAGCAGTAGCCATTAGCAACAATCTTTCAGTAATATTTTACAGGGAAATAATTTATCACTAAACAGATGAACACTTTCTCACTACAAAGCACAGGAGCTAGATCACATTTCCCCAGGCACAGCAGGTGGCTCCTGGAGCTGCTGATAGTCAATAGACTTCAAGAAGAGCAAATAGCAGAGGCTCTCCTGAGTCTTAGCACTTCTCAGCAGTGGTAAAGGCATTGGTTGCTTGAAGTACCTTGGAGGGTAACAAAATCAAGTATTTACTGCTTTTCCAGGCTGACTGTCTCCACCTGTAACTATGAAAACCAAACACAACTCCAATCAAAGATAAACTCTGAACAGCACTAATGCTGAAGAAAGAAGGGTGAAAGTAAACTGTTTTACAAAGAGTATGAGAAAAACAGATGTTCAGAGTAATGGATTCAAACCCGTGTTCACATCTTGAAAAGGAGTTTCAGGAAAGTCAGATGGCTCAACAGGGAAAGATGCTTGCTGTTTAGCCCAACTATTTTAGTTTATTCCCACAAAACACATGTAGAGAAAAGAGTGCTGGAAAAGAGTGCTGACACCAGCAAATGTTTCCCTGAGCATCACATGTCTGCTGTGGCATACATGCATGTATGTACAATCACATACACCCATAAATAAATGTAATAAAAATTTTAAAATAGTGTCAATAAGCAAGTAAAAGATCAATATATCATAGTCTTCATAACAAGTTTCACAGTACTTTTAATGAAATGCTCTCATAATAACTTTATTTTTAAAGATGAAATGTCTTTTCTGAGATTGTGATGTCATAATAATAGTTTCTATAAACTGCATATTATTTTGGCATACTTGTAGTACAAAACATTGAGGTTCTCATTGTATTTGTTAGACAGTGCTGTCCATGTATGTGTGAAAGCTTCGTGGTAAACAAGTTTTTATCTCTTCCTCCCTTGCTTTTTATTTTAATTAAAGCTATAATTCTTGCTATTTTTTATTTCAGTGATCTAACTTAGTAGAATCCTAAGTTCAATTGAAGTGAACCACACATTATTTGTTGTTTGGTATGCTTCAGAGAATTGACTACAGTACTCACAGTTTTGGATTTGATGCAAGTCAAAGTGAAAGAATTGATAGGAAATGGTAGTTAGTAAAATGTCATCAAATCAGGCATTCAAACATCCACCAGAAATCAACTTGAGAAGTTTTCTTGAGGCAGTGAGCTAGGGCTCATGATTGAGCTTTAATTTCTCCCCATCGATGAGCATGCAATAACTAAACTTTAGGCTTTTGCTTCTAGTCTTGGGCATCTTTGTAGCACGGGATAAATATTAGTAACTTCCATTTTTATCATTGGACACTTTTGATGCCCTCTCCTCTCTCTGACATACGTGGGGCCAGGCTTCCTTCAGACAATCAGTACTAGAGTAAAATTGACAACTAGACATAGTCACACTTGCATGGAATAGGGTAGAGAAGGGGCAACACCACTTCCTCAGCCATCTTCTTTCTGAGTTCAAATAGCACATGATATTTTACCAATATTATATACATTACAAAAGCCCTTACAAACATTTTAATTCATGTTCTGAATTTGGAATCGCTAAAATATACAGTATAAATGAAGTCTATGAAGAGCAAAGTTGACACCACCAATTTGAAAATAAATATTTGTTGTTGAATATTAGTTTGAGATATTTTTCTTTTGTTTATTCTGGGGAATATTTGCTTAATAGTGCAAAGATGAATTGCGTTCTTTTAGGTAGTATTTGTTTAACTCTGTAAATCTGTGTTGTGTTGCTTACCTAAAGCACAGGATTGGTCTAATAAAGAGGTGAATGATCAAAAGCTATGCAGGAAAGGGATAGATAAGGATGCCAGACTGAGATATAAATAAAAGGAAATAGAGAAGAGGAAGAAGTGAGAAAAGTAGAGGATGAAGCTACGGGTCAAACACCCAGCCACACAATTAGCTACAGTGTAAGAAGGAAAGAAAGGTACATATAATAGAAAAATGTAGAAGCCTGGAGGCAAAAGGTAGATTGGATAATTTAAGGAAAAGCTGAATAGAAATAAGCCAAGCTAAGGCTGGGAATTCATAAGTAAGAATAAGTTTCCATGTATTAATTTGAGAGCTGAGTGTTAGGCCCCCGAATAGTAAAAAAAGAAACAGTTATGATTGTTAAATTGTAAAAGAGTACTAAGTGGTAGTGTATAGTATGTTAAAAGAGTATAGTCAAAGAAAGAACACATTGCCTTACAGAAGGTTCTAAGTTTGAAGAGGTCCCATTTATTAATTGTTGCTCTCAGTGTCTGTGCCCCTGGAGTTATGTTCAGAAAGCGGTCTCCTATACCAATCTGTTCAAGGGTACCTCCTACTTTCTCTTCTAAGAGGCTCAGTGTGGCTGGATTGACGTTGAGGTCTTTGATCCATTTGGACTAGAGTTTTGTGCATGCCAGCACCATTTGTTGAAGATGCTGTACTTGCCCCATTGTATTCTTTTCGCTGTTTTGTCAAAAATCAGGTGTTTATAGATGTGTGGATTAATATCAGGACTTTCAATTTGATTCCATTGGTCTACCTGTCTATTTTTGTGCCAATACCAGGCTGTTTTCAGAACTATAGCTCTGTAGTAGAGCTTAAAGTCAAGGGTGGAGATGCCTCCTGAAGTTCTTTTATTGTACAGGGTTGTTTTTTCTATCCTGGGGCTTTTGTTTTTCCATATAAAGTTGATTATTATCCTGAGAAAACCAAATGGCAACCCACAGTCTGGGAAAAGATTTTCACCAATTCTACATCTGACAAAGGGCTGACCTCCAAAATATACAAAGAACTCAAGAAACTAGTCAACAAAACACCAAATAACCCTATTAAAAATGGGGTACAGAACTGAAGAAAGAATTCTCAATAGAGGAAATAAAAAAGGCTGAAAGACACTTAAGAACATGTTCAACGCCCTTAGCTATCAGGAAAATGTAAATAAAAACAACTTAGAGATACCATCTTACTCCTGCCTGAATGGCTAAAATTAGAAACACCAATGACAACTCATGAAGGAAAGGATGTGGAGAAAGGGGATCACTCCTCCACTGCGGGTGGAAGTGCAAACACGTACAACCATTTTGGAGATCAGTATGACAGTTCTTCAGGAAAAATGGGAATTAGTTTACCACAGGACCCACCAATCCCCCTCTTAAGCATAAACCCAAATGATCCACATTCATGCAAGGAAGACATCTGAGCTACTATGTTAATAGCAGCAGTACTTGTAATAGAAAGAACCTGGAAGCAACCTAGATGCTCCTCAACTGAGAATGGATAAAGAAGATGTGGCACATCTTCACAATGGAATACTACTCTGCAGAAAAAATAATGGAATCTTTAAATTCGCAGGCAAGTGGATAGAACTTGAAGAAACCATCCTGAATGAGATAACCCAGTCACAAAAAGAGGAACATGGTATGTGCTCAGTCATATATGGATTTTAGAGTGAGAGCAAAGGATCACCAGGCTATAATTCATACCATCAGAGGAACTAGGATAACAGGTGTTTTCTAAGAGATTCATATAAAGTCCCTCACAGAAGGGGGAAGGGACAAGTCCCCCAGAGCACAGAGGAAGTGGGGGGGCAGTGAATGGAGAGAGAAGTAGGAGAAAGAGAGGTGGAAGAGAGAAAAGCACCTGCGACTAGGAAGATTGAGTCAGGGTAGGAATAGAAGACAGGAGAGAGAGAGAGAGAGAGAGAGAGAGAGAGAGAGAGAGAGAGAGCATAAAAGAGAAAATTGAACCTAAAGAAAGATATAGAGACCTACAAGACTGACTCCAACTAACAAATTGAGCATCTGTGGAAAGGCTATCATAAATGCCCTTCCCGGAGAGTGAGATCAACAACTAACTTATCCATGGAGCCCTCATCTAGTACCTGCTGGAAAAAGAAGCAAACACCCATACCTAAACACTGAGTATAACTAGAATCCAGATGCAGAGGGAGAGAAGACCAGGTTGCAGAAACACACAGAGACAGCTGACCTGAACAAGAAGGAGCTGATGGGCCCCCAGACTGATAGCTGGATATCCAGCATGGGACTGACTCAGGCCCCTCTGAGTATGGGACTCAGCCAGAAGGTCTGAGCAGTCTAAGGGACCTCAGACAGTGGAACAAGGATGTATTCCTGGTGCCCAAAATGACCTTGGGAACACATCCCCCATGGAGGGATACTGCCTTAACCTAGACACAGGAGAGAAGTTCTAGTCCCTACTTCAAATGAATTAATAGATCTACATGACCCCACCTGGATGGCATTGCCGTACATGTGGATTTGGGTTGGGGGGATGGGAGGGAATGGTTGTCAGAGTGCATGTGAGGGGGCAGAGACGGTCAAAGGGAGGGAGGCAGAGAGGGAAGGTGGTAGAGGGAACTGGGATCGACATGTAAAATAATAAATTAAATAAAAAATTAAATTTAAAAAAGAAAGAACACATTGTGAAGAGGTATTCTTTGTAGAAGGGCTGAGACTTTGTCTTAGTAGAAGGAAACATCTGTAACACTGGGTGCTAGAGAAATTTCCAAAGGTGTCTGGACAAGGACATGCAAGGAGGGTAATGTCCAGTGAAATTCAGGGGAACATTTCTAGACAGCTGTCAGTTTCACTTGTGGTGAAATGTGCTTGGATTTCAAACCTTATAAGAGGGAGAGGCTTAGGTGCCTGTGACACTTTTCACTGCATCCTTAGGATGATTCAGTGGGATCCTAATAAGCTCTTCTAGGAAGCTCTGGCTAGAATGCTGCTGAGAAGGGTTTAACTTAAAACCTGCCAATTTATACATCTCCATGTGCATCGCCTGTTTCTCATCAGATCACAAGCACCTTCTTACAAACTTACATGTGATAGAGATTTTTGTAATTAACTGACAAGGCATTTTTGAGTTTGAGACTGTCTAACAGTTGATAAAAAATAATAGTTTAACATAATAAAATGAAAAAGAAAACAATATGATTGTTTCACTAGATGCCGAAAATGCCTCTGACATAATCCAGCAGGAACATACCTAAACATACCTAAACATAATAAAAGCAATATATGGTAAACCAACAGCCAATATCAAACTGAATGGAGAGAAATTTAATGTGATTCCTCTAAAATATGGAATGAGACAAGGCTGTTCACTCTCTCCATAACACTTCAATGGTGTACTTGAAGTTCTAGCTAGAGCAATAAAACAACAAAAGGAGATCAAGGGGTTACATATTTGAAAGGAAGAAGTCAAACTTTTACTATTTACAGATGATATGATAGTTTATGTAAGTGACCTGAAAAACTATACCAGAGTAGTACTACAGCTGATAAACACCTTTAGCAAGGTGGCAGGATATAAGATTAACTAACAAAAATCAAATCAGTAGCCCCTACTATATACAGACCAATACAAAGGGAGCTGATAAAGAAATCAGAGAGACATCACCCTTTACAATAGCCACATACAACATAAAATATCTTGGAGTAGTGCTAACCAAACAGGTGAAAGATCTATGTAGCAAGAACTTTGAATGGTTGAAGGAAAAAATAAAAGAAGATACAAAAATATGTAAAGATCTATCATAAACTTAGATAAGTAGGATCAACATAGTAAAAATGACAATCTTGCCAAAAGCAATCTACAGATTCATTGCAATCCCCATCAAAATCCCAACACAATTCTTCATAGGCCTTGAAAGTACAATATTCAACTTTATATGGAAAAGCAATAAGACCCAGGATAGCCAAAATAACTCTGTACAATAAAGGGAATTCAGGAGGCATCACCAATCTTGGCTCCAAGCTCTAGTATAGAGCTATAGTTCTGAAAACATCTTGGTATTGGCACAAAAATAGACAGGTAGACCAATGGTATTGAATTGAAAACCCTGATATTAACTCACACACCTATGAACACCTGATTTTTGCAGAAATAGCTAAAATTATACAATGGAAGAAAGAATCTTCAGCAAAAGCATAATTAGATGCTGGTATGTAGAAGACTGCAGACAGATCCACATCTATTGCCATACACAAAAGTTAAATATAAATGGGACAAAGACTTCAACTTCAGTCCAGCCACAATGAACCACTTAGAAGAGAAAGTGGGAGGTACCCCCACTTTGAACAAATTCCTGAACATAACTCCAGTACCACAGACACTGAGATCGACAATTAATAAATGGAACCTCCACAAACCTAGAAGCTTCTGTAAGGCAAAGGACACAGTCAACAAAACAATATGGCAATCCCCAGAGTGGGAAAAGATCTTCACCGACCACACACCTGACAGAGGGATGATCTCCAATATATACAAAGAACCAAAGACGCTAGTTACCAAAACACCAAATAATCCAATTAAAAAGTGGGGTACAGAACTGAACATATAATTCTCAATAGCAGAATCTAAACTGGCTGAAAGACACTTAAAAATGCACAACATCCTTAGTCATCAGGGAAATGAAAATCAAGGAAACTGTGAGATACCATCTTACTCCTGTCAGAATGGCTAAAATCAAATCACCAAAGACAGTTTATGTTGGAGAGGAGGTGGAGAAAGGGAAACACTCCTCCACTGCTGGTAGGAGTGCAAACTTGTACAGCCATTTAGGCATCAGTGTGGTGGTTCCTCCGGAAAATGAGAATCAGTCTACCACAAGATCGAGCAATTCCACTATTAGGCATATACCCAAAAGATGGACATCTATGAAACAAAGGCATTTGTTCAACTATGTTCATAGCAGCCTTATTTGTAACAGCTAGAATCTGTAAGTCACCTAGATGCCTCACAACTGAAGAATGGATAAAGAAAATGTGGTACTTTTTTATATTTCGATCCCAGTTCCCTCTCCCTCCCTCCCTCCGTCCCAACCTCCTTCCCTCCCTCCGTCCCTCACTTTTACCCTCTCTGCCCTCTCACATGCACTCTAACCACCATCCCATCCTCCCACCCCAATTCCAAATGTAGGGGAATGTCATCCAGTAGGGATCATGTAGGTCTGACAGGTCATGTGAAGTAGGAATTCTCTCCTGTCTCTAGATTAAGGCAGTTATCCCCCCATGGGGGATGTTTCCCAAAGTCCTTTTGTGCTCCAGGGATACATCCTGGCTCCACTGACTGAGGTCCCTTAGACTGCTCAGTCCTTCTGGCTGAGACCCATATTCAGGGGGGCCTGAGTCAGTCCCATGCTGGATTCCCAGCTATCAGTCTAGTGGCCTGTTAGCTCCTCCTTGTTCAGGTAAGCTGTCTCTATGTGTTTCTTCCAAGTGGTCTTGTCCTCTCCCTCTGCATCTGAGTTCCACTTCGACTAAGTGTTTATTTATGGGTGTTTGCTCCTGTTTCCAACAGGCATTAGTTGAGGGCTCCATGGATAAGTTAGTTGTTGATCTCACTCTCCGTGAAGGGCATTTATGATAGGCTTTCTATTGAAGCTCAAATTGTTAGTTGGCAGCAGTCTTGTTCTCTAGACCTTCCTTTGTGTTCAATTTTATCTTCAAAACAATATTGGCTCCTTATTTTATGTTCTCTCTCTTTCTTCTATTCTTAACCAGGCTAAATCTTCCTGGTTGCACGTTTTCCTTTCCTTCCCCTTGTTTTCTCCTCCTTCTCTCTCCATTCGCTGCCCACTCCCCCGACTTCCCCTGAGCATTTGGGGACTTTTCCATTACCCGTTCTGTGAGGAACTTTATATGAATCTCTTAGAATACACCTTGTATCCTAGTTCCTCTGGTGGTTTGAATTATAGGCTGGTGATCCTTTGATCTAGGTCTAAAATCCATATATGAGTAAGTACATACTGTGTTTCTCTTTTTGTGACTGGGTTACCTCATTCAGGATGGTTTCTTCAAGTGCCATCCACTTGCCTGTGAATTTCAACATACCATTATTTTTTTATGTAGAGTAGTATTCAATTGTGTAGATGTGCCACATCTTCATTTATCATTCTTCAATTGAGGGGCATCTAGGTTGCTTCCAGGTTCTTGCTATTACAAATAGTGCTGCTATGAACATAGTTGAACACATGTCTTTGTTGCATGGATGTGAATTCTTTGGGTATATGCCTAAGAGGGCGATTGCCAGGTCCTGTGGTAAACTAATTTCCATTTTCCTGAGGAACCGCCATACTGATCTCCAAAATGTCTGTATGAGTTTGCACTCCCACCAGCAGTGGAGGACTGTTCCCCTTTCTCCACATCCTCTCCAACATGAGTCATCATTGGTGCTTCTAATTTTAGCCATTCTGGCAGGAGTAAGATGGTATCTCAAATTTGTTTTGATATGCATTTCCCTGATAGCTAAGATGTGGATCATTTTCTTAAGTGTCTTTCAGCCTTTTTGATTTCCTCTATTGAGAATTCTTTCTTCAGTTCTGTACCCCATTTTTAAATAGGGTTATTTGGTGTTGTGTTGACTAGTTTCTTGAGTTCTTTGTATATTTTGGAGATCAGCCCTTTTTCGGATATAGGATTGGTGAAAATATTTTCCCAGTCTGTGGGCTACCGTTTGGTCTTGTCTACTGTGTTCTTTGCCTTACAGAATCTTCCAAGTTTACAGAGGTCCCATTTATTAATTGTTTCTCTCAGTGTCTGTGGCCCTGGAGTTATGTTCAGGAAGCAGTCTCCTATACCAATTTGTTCAAGAGTACCTCCTACTTTCTCTTCTAAGAGGTTCAATGTGGCTGGCTTGAGGTCTTTGATCCATTTGGACTTGATTTTTGTGCATGGTGACAGACATGGGTCTATCTGCAGTCTTCTACACACCCTCATCCAATTGTGCCAGCATCATTTGTTGAAGATGCTGTCCTTGCCCCATTGTAAAATAATAAATTAAATTTTAAAAAATGCTTTGACTCCAAAATTTATGTTCAAGGACAAGTTACTGGGGAAAAGGATTTCTATTTTTATTTCCACAGAAAATGAAAAGATGTGGATTCCTTCCAGCCTAATGAGGTTTGATCACGCCAGACCGCCTGAAACAGAATACCAGGTGATCCTACATTCAAAATAGCTGGACAAAGCAGCCTGACAGACTACAGCCAGGATTTCTGAAACTTCTTCGAATCCCCCATGACAGCAGCCCTAACCAGCAGGAAGTCGTTTGGAAAGAACAATGCCCAAATTCTCAAATATTGTCTATAAATGTTTGTTTTCATTTAAATGGACTTGGTTATATAAAATAAAATTTAAAAAAAGAAAGAAAATGTGATACAATTACACAATGGAATTGTACTCAGCAGGGTATGGGGGAGCAATACAATTTTGAAATTTTCAAGCAAATGGATGGAACTAGAAGAAACCATCCTGAGTGAGATAAACCAGTCACAAAAAGATGAATATGGTATATACTCACTCATATATGGATTTTAGACATAGAGCAAATTATCTCCATCCTACAATTCATACCTGTGGAGATGGTAGGAAAGAAGAAGGGCCCTAAAAGAGATATACATGGTCCCCCAAAGAAAGGGAAAGGAACAAGATAGAGTCACAGTTCTCTTCCCCTCTCCTCAGGAGAACATAAAGGATCAGGAAAGATGAGTTGGGGAAAGGACAGAGAGGGAGAGAAAGGAAAGGGATACCTTGATAGAGGGAGCCATTATGGTGTTAGCAAGAAAGCTTGCACTAGGGAAATTCTAAGGTATTCACAAGAATGACCACTGGATAGGATTCTCAGCAATAATGGAGAGGTTACCTTAACTGCCCTTCCCCTGTAATAGATTTATGACTACCTTAATTGTCATCGTAGAACCTTCATCCAGTAACTGATGGAAGCAGATGCAGAGGTCCACAGCTAAGCACTGAACCAAACTCTTACAGTCCAGTCTTAGAGAGGGAGGAGCGACAATATGAGGGGTCTAGAACATGATGGGGAAATCCACAGCAACAGCTGACCCAAGTTAGTGGGAGCTCACTGATTCCAGACTGACAGCCAAGGATCCTGAATAGTACTGAATTAGACCCTCTGAATGTGGGTGACATTTGGTGGCTTGAACAGTTTGTAGGGCCAATAGAAGTGGAACCAGTTTTATCCCTAGTGCATGCACTGGCTTTTTGGAGTCCATTTTCTATGGACGAATAGCTTTCTCAGCCTAGATACAGGGGGTAGGGCCTTGGTCCTGCATCAAGTGATGTGGCCGACTTTGTTAATTCCCCATGGAAGGCCTCACCTCTCTGAGGAGTGGATGTGGGTGGGGTAGGGAGAAGGTAGAGGGACATGGGAGGTCAGGAAGAGAGAGAACTGGGACTGGCATGTAATATTGTTTTAATAATAAAAAAAGAATAAAAATGAGTCACTGAATAAAATATGGATCTACTAGATTACTGACAATTGAAAATGAAACCACTGAGTTATTACCTATGTTATATTAACAGTGTCTTAAATAACTGTATCAGTTCTCAGGATCAATCCTTGCTTTTGTTACATTATGATGACGGAAATAATTGCAAATATCTTAACTTGTCAACCAAGAAAAATAATAGAGTTTAATAGTACTAAAAAGAATACTGTAAAAAGTGTAGAAAAAGTCGATCCCAGTTCCCTCTCCCTCCCTCCCTACCTCCCCCCCAACCCTCCCTCCCTCCTTCCCTCCCTTTTACCCTCTCTGCCCTCTCCCATGCACTCTAAACACCCTCATCCTCCCATCCCCCCACCCCAATTCCATGTGTAGGGGAATGCCATCCAGTTGGGGTCATGTAGATCTGACAGGTCCTGTGAAGTAGGGACTAGGGCTTCTCTCCTGTCTCTAGATTAAGGCAGTTATCCCTCCATGGGGGATATGTTCGCAAAGTCCTTTTGTGCACCAGGGATACATCCTGGCTCCACTGTCTGAGGTCCCTTAGACTGCTCAGTCCTTCTGGCTGAGACCCATATTCAGGGGGGCCTGAGTCAGTCCCATGCTGGCTTCCCAGCTATCTGTCTGGGGGCCCGTTAGCTCCTCCTTGTTCAGGTAAGCAGTCTCTATGTGCTTCTGCCGCGTGGTCTTGTCCTCTCCATCTGCTTCTGGGTTCTAGTTCGACTCAGTGTTCATGTATGTTCTAAGAAGTTCAATGTGGCTGGATTGGTGTTAAGGTCTTTAAATTAAAAAAAATGCTTTGACTCCAAAGTTTAAGTTGAAGGACAAGTTACTGGGGAAAAGGATTTCTATTTTTATTTCCACAGAAAATGAAAAGATGTGGATTCCTTCCAGCCTAATGAGGTTTGATCACGCCAGACCTCCTGAAACAGAGTAAAAGCTAATCCTACATTCAAAACAGCTGGACAAATCAGCACTACAGACTACAGCCAGGATATCTGAATCTTCTTCGAATACCTCCAAGAGAGCGCCCCTTACCAGCAGGAAGTAGCTTGGAAAGAACAACGCCCAAATTCCCAAATATTGTGTATAAATGTTTGTTTTAATTTAATTGGACTTTGTTATATAAAATCAAATAAAATAAAAATAATAAAAAAAGTGTAGAAAAAGGAAGCTACATATTTTGTTGCTGTTTTCTGAGACAGGGTTTCTTTGTGTAACAGCTCTGGCTGTACTGGAATTCCCTCTGTAGACCAGAATGGCCTAGAAATCAAATAGATCTGCCAGCCTCTGCCTCTGAAATGCTGGGATTAATTGTGTAAGCCACCACCACCAAGCGATGCTAAATGTTTTTATAGTGGTAAAAAATATTTAATAATTATAAGGAAAGACCACACAAAGATTGTAGAAGCTTATCCAATCTCAAGAAAAAATAAGTATAAATGAGTATTTCGGGAGGAATATTATGTACAAACAGATTTCTTCACTATCCTTGACAATGAAGGGGAAACATAATTACACTCAAATATAAAGATGGGGCAGCAGACAACCTGAAGAAGGAGGGACACAATAAACTGTGTTTATAAAGAAACTATGAGAGAAACAGCTGCTCAGATTAATTTGCTTAAACCCATGTTCACATTTTAAAAGGACAATGAAAAAATTTGGGTACAATGACTGAAGAGCCCACTTAATTTTGAGGTTTAAAAAATCTTAACAATTACTTCAGAGAACTATACAATTCTTTTATAGTTCAAATGTCTCTTCTGTGGTCACTCAATAACTTCATGTATCTACTTATTGGGGAAAACAATACTCTATGCCCTCAAAATGATGAGAAAAAATGTCTCTACTATCTTTGCTTATAGCAACCTTAGATTGAAACAACTCAAGTGTTCTTCAATAATGAAAGAACAATTTAACTCACATAAAAGTATGCTTCTTTGCTACAACACAGAAAGACATCTAACATCAATGTATACTCCACCTTGAAGAGAAACCTTGAAGAAGAAGTTTATTGTTAAGTCTAATGACACAGGCTAATAATGAGGATTTGTAAGAAAACATTTACTTCTAGGTAGCGTGCTGATTATGTGGGGCCCAATAATTACAATTCACTTACTTCTTAAATTGTTTGGAAAAAGATTTACATAATATATATATTTCTTGTATAGAAATATTTATGTAGGTTTTGATTATATATATAAAATGATTATGAGGAGAGGATCAAGAGATCCAACAAACAACAGTTTGTTTGTGGAAAAGTAAATATAGTTAAAAATAATGCAACCGTATTCAATATTATTCTAATTCTTGTAAGTTTTATAAAATTCTGACATTACTTCACAAAATATTTTTATAGGTTACTGAGGAACAAAATCAAAATCCAAAGTCTAATTCTTAGTAGTAGAAGTTAAACATGGGAATACACCTGTGGAATATATTGTTATAAAAAAATAGAATGTGTTGTGTAGAAAATCAGGCCATTGATATCTCTAGGCTACCAAATGTAAATTTTGTTTAGTAACCATTTAGAAATGAAAGAACAGAAAATTCAGATGCCACAGGGATGTCCTGTGTCTTGGTTTCATGGTTACTTGTATCATTGACATGAATTAAGATCTAGACATTATTTTTACCACAAAATATCTTCAGAAAAATTAGACAATCATAAAAAATAGGTGTATCTTCAAGCTATCATCTTGGAAGACCTTCATTAAAAGAGCTGCATTATATATTTTCTCTCAGGCCTTGATAGCTATCATAGCTGTCAACTGATTACTGTTTTATATTTTAATCCTTCAGGAGAATTCACACATGTAAAGTATAATTAAAATACAACAGAATAACAATAAATGTGTTGGCAAGTTAACAATTGGCATTATAGGAAAGGAAAAGAGGGGCCTGAAATGTAGCTTTGAAAATGGCAGTGTAATTTGTAGCCACCTGTGTGATGTCACTAAGTAGAAAGAGTTGACATCACTCTGACTAAATATGCACATTCAGCCTGGATGAATCTTCATGGTGCATTTTACATACTGAGAAATCAGGAGCAATAAATAGGTGACTCTATTACTACCACCCACTAATGAGTGCTTTGAACAATATTAATCACTATGGTGTTAATCTGTTTAGTGTTGTCTATAACAAAGTGCCACAGACTGGGTGACTTTCAAACACTTTATTTTGGCTCATTATACCTTTGGAGGTACAAAGTAAGGAACAAATTTTGTGCTAACTCTCTTGTTCACAAAGTCATGAGAAGATACACACAGATTACATGTATATGTCTCTGATCTCATTAACTTTCCACTGTCCTTCATAGTCAGTTCTATTCAGTAGGGTTCACATTTTGAGCATTAAAAATTAAGCCTCACTTTGAGTCCTTATTTACATTTTAATGAAAATAAAAGCAAACTATGTTCTGTGTACATGGATGAAGCCTAATTGTTTGTGGTTAATCATATTGTAGTTGTAAAATCGATTCTGTGAAGAACTTAGTAGTCACTTAGATGGGCCAAAGGTACCTGCACTTTTAATGAACAAAGATACTTCACTATTCTTTAGATTCTGGTTGGTCAAGCATGTAAATCTTTGAGCACTATGGATATGTTGAAGACTTTGGACATCTTCATTCTCAACAGTATAATCCTCTTTAGCAAGGCTGACAGTGGATAAAATTTAGATCTTCAGTGGTTACTGAAATTGTCCACACAATAGACAGTTGGTGTGCACTGTTATCTTGATGTCTTCATTGGCAGTATACATAGCATTTCCTGTACTTTCTCCTGATTTTACAGCCATCATCTATTCTAGTTTCTGCCATCAGTTCTTGGAGAGTGACATCCATCACATTTTCCTTTTCCATTTATATATCTACACTGGAATGGCCATGTACTCTTCAATCCAAGAGATCCTATAGTAAATGCTAATTTGCTTTAAGCTGCAAAATAATGAATACTACCAGAATCCATGCTGTGTCCAACCCACCTATGTAATCCATTTGGTTTCCATGTGATATATGTAAGAATATCTACTGGGTTGGAAACCATAATAACAAAAGACTTTGGACTGTTCTTGGAAATATGAGGAAAGCATTAAGATGCTAACATTAAAAACAAGTTTCTACACTTACTTAAGGATCCCAACAGTTATTACCATAATCCGAAAAGTGGTCATTAAATAATCTTAACTTAAAAATTTCTATTAATTCTTTGGGAATTTCATACAATGTTTATGATCATATTTACCCCAATTCAATTCCTCCTAGATCTGTTGTTATTTGTTTATCCACCCAACTTCTCTTCTTTTTAAGACCATACAGTCCAAATTGTATTACTTAAATACTCTTGGGTTTGTATCCAACCCTTGGAGTGTGGCCAACCCATCAGGGGTCAGACCCTTAATGAAATCTTACCCTTCATCTCCCAGTAGTTGTAATTTGTTAAGAGCTCTCCAGCTAGTGTAGGAAATTCATATTCTCCTACCATCTCCATGCTGGGATATTTAGTTTAGCTTGAGGTTACATACATCTTATCCATACTATCACAACACTCTGAGTTCATTTGTATAACCATTCTGTTGTAGTCATCCACCATCTGTGTGTGATTCTTATAATCTCTTTGTTACCTCTTTTATAATGCTCCTCAAGCCTTGAAGGGAGTTTTGTGATTTACATGTTCCATTTGTGTCAGAGTTTCTTATTTTCCATACAATGACCAAGTCTTAGTATCACCAGATACTACCAAAAAAGGTTCTCTGATGAGGACAGAGAATAGAGATAAGTTCTCGAGTTGATTTAATACTATGTTCCTTTATCAGAATGATAGTAGTAGGTCCTCCCTAGGATCTGTGACTTGACTATCCACAGGCTTTTGGTTTTATAACAGTGTTGGGTACAGCTTCTCTTGTGTGGTGCAGGAGTTAAACTCAAAGAGAAACTGATATCCATGCCACCATGGCAACAGTGGACATATCTTGTCAATCCAGTCATTATGATAATTCACAGGGTTCACAGTTGGGTGAACCTGAAAGTTAATTTCTTTTCTGGAAGTGTACACATCACTTGCCAGCCCCTACTATGAAAGCAAGTCAGTAGTGATAAAGTATCTAGACCAGTACCAAATTGATTCCTTTATTTTGCATGACAAAATATGTGATGTTTCCAGCAACAGGATCTTACCATCAAGTTCTGGATTGTAATCAAGAGCAAAGGCAACAGCCTGCAATTTTTTGGGGGCCAGTGGGACCTCACTAGCCAACAACCCCAAAACAGGTAATCCATTTCTGGCACTGAGATCAAACGTAATAGCCTGTCAGCACATAATCTTTATATGATGATATTTGAGAATTCCAAGAATGAATTTTCATACTTGAAAACATGGTATTTATTCTGATGTTACTGCTTTTCAAAACAATCACAATAAAAAAAAAATGATGCTATAAAAAAATTTCCAGATTTTGGTTAACACATACTATCCTATCTTGTCTAGTTCTCTCTGATGCCTTGGGACCATTATTTCTGCAAGCAGTGCAATGAGATTTTTCCTGCAGAATGGCATGTTGTACAAATGAATCAAAGATGAATGGATACTTACATGAGGAAGACACTGCATTCTATTGTTTGTGTTGAACAACCAAGTTGTACCTGGAGACTTGCCCTCTGATGTCTGTCTAGTCCTAACAATTTTGCAATGGTCTAACTCTAAATTTCAGAGTCAGATCACATTTTACTATGTCTCTTAATCCTTCACAATGACGATTACATTTGATATGATCTCTCTATCTGTCTGTCTCTCTCTCTTTCTCCCTCTATCTCTCTCTGTGTGTGTGTGCATGTGCACTCTCATATGCTCTAGTAGATAATTAAGATCATATAAATGATAATAATAATCATATCTCCTGCTTGGAATCTCACTTTTTAGTGACTTTTTTTCTGTAAACTGAATTTCACCATTTTCATCTCTGTATATTTTGCAGCAGACATCTGAGAGGGGGTCATTTAGGTCTGTGACAAGCTGAATAAGCACCTGATACTGCTGATGGTGATTATTTTTTACCTGGTGGCATCAGGAGATGTTTGCAGACACTGACATTGTCACAATCCTTATCCTTTATTGTAGGTTTTTGCCTGAGAAGTCTTGATTTTGTGTCATGCCTGATTAAGGAGAGCACAGCCTGGTAGTCTCAGTATATAAGGCAGCTCTTTCTGGGTGTTTAAAACTTGTTTGAAAAATGGACAAAAGGACAAGTTTCCCTATGCACTCACTCATTCCTCTCCTTGGCTTGTCTTAGAAAGTTAAGAAACATATACAGTGATTTCAAGTCAGTAGATTCAGAGTTACTTAGGAAAATTTTTTTAATGTATGTTGATGAAAAAATCCTAACAGCATCTATGATTGTGAGGAAAGATTCTGCTAACATGCCATCTGATTGGCAACTTATTCCTTGCTGCACTTCCTGTTTTTTTTTTTTTTTAACTCAAACAATTTGAAAACCCTCATAAAATTCCAGCTAACTTTTCAATGTATATTTTGAGATAGGATATTTTTCCATAGTATCTAATCCAGTCATTATGCCTCAGTATTATATAATTTTTTATATAAAATCAAATATATCTGGCTATAATATTTTTATATCCTGGCTCTTTTTTTTTATTTTATATAACCAAGTCCATTTAAATGAAAACAAACATTTATAGACAATATTTGGGAATTTGGGCATTGTTCTTTCCAAACTACTTCCTGCTGGTAAAGGGCACTGTCATGGGGGATTCGAAGAAGATTCAGAAATCTTGGCTGTAGTCTGTCAGGCTGCTTTGTCCAGCTGTTTTGAATGTAGGATCACCTGGTACTCTGTTTCAGGTGGTCTGGCTTGATCAAGCCACTTTAGTCTTGAAGGAATCCACATATTTTCATTTTCTGTGGATACAAAAATAGAAATCCTTTGCCCCAGTAACTTGTCCCCAGTAACTTAAATTGTGGAGTCAAAGCATTTTTTAAATTTAATTTATTATTTTACATGTTGATCCCAGTTTCCCCTCCCTCCCTCCCTACCTTCCTCCCTCCCTCTTGGTGTAACGCTTACCAAACAAGTAAAAGACCTATATAATAAGAACTTTGTGGCTCCAAAGAAAGAAATTAAAGAAGATACCAGAAAATGGACAGCTCTCCCATGCTCTTGGATAGTTAGGATAAACATAGTAAAAATGGCAATCTTGCCAAAAGCTATCTATAGAGTCAAAGCAATCCCCATTAAAATTCCACCACAATTCTTCACTGACCTTGAAAGGGTAATAATCAACTTTATATGGAAAAACAAAAGACCCAGGATAGCCAAAACAACCCTATACAATAAAAGAACTTCAGGAGGCATCACCATTCCTGACTTTAAGCTTGACTACAGAGCTATAGTTCTGAAAACAGCCTGGTATTGGCATAAAAATAGACAGGTAGACCAATGGAATCAAATTGAAAATCCTGATATTAATCCACGCACCTATGAACACCTGATTTTCGACAAAACAGCTAAAATTATACAGTGGGGCGAGGACCGCATCGTAAACAAATGGTGCTGGCACAATTGGATGAGGGTGTGTAGAAGACTGCAGATAGACCCATGTCTGTTGCCATGCATATCCTGGCTCTTTAAAATTATAATAGCTCATCTCAATTTTGGTTATCATAATTTTTATTTTATAATATGTGATTGTGAATCAGAAAATTATACAGATATGTATATATGTATATGACTTACACTAAAGAATACACAGATATTCATACAAAAATTATAGTAGACCTTGAGGTTATTTCTGTAAGAACAAGTCTATAATCTAAATGTGTAACACTACCATAAGGTACATAAAATCATTCACTTTATATAAAGTGAATAATACAAACAAAAACCAAGTGTGTAAACTACTTAAAGATAGTGAAATAGTTTTTGTATTTTCATGAATAAATGTTCAACTTTAAATTATATTAAATGAGCTATTATATTTCTCATGTACGATAAGATTATAACTTAATTTTTCTTATATTCACTAATGTAGTTTTAAAAATCTTTAACATGAACATGTTTTACATATTAATTTATCTAATCTTTTCATATCAATGAGAAATATAACCACATAATGTTTTTCACAATTACATAATTAAAATAAAGTATGACTATTTGAACATTTTTTACTTTCTCTTCCTTTCCTGCAACCTCTCTCAACTGTCTCTGTCTTTGTCATTTCTATGTCTCTGTATCTCTCTGTCTGTGCATCTCTGTATGTAATAAACATGTATGTATGTGTATATTTGTGAAATCGAATGATAGTATTTACAAAAACGTGAACACCAGGAGACTTCTATTGTCTTGTCATCTTATTTTGATTTAGTATTTTTATTTTTTGAGATTATAATGTTATTATATCATTTATACCATCCTGTTACTCCCTCCAAACCCTTTCTTAGAAATTCATGGCATCTTTGTTCATTAACTTTTGTTATGTTTTTGTGTGTGTGTGTGCGTTTGTACATTTTTAAATACATAAATACCACTTGCTAAGTCTCTTTATTGTTACTTGTATATGAATACAGTGAGTGTGTGTCTCCAAGTAATGTCAGAAACTACATCTAGTGTTTTAGAAATAGGATCATTCACTGAATATGAAACTTACCAGTTAGATATACTAACTGGTCAGCAAGCCCCTGGAGTCCTCCTATGATGGGAGATGTCATTCTGTAAATATATTTCTGTTATTGGTTCATGAATAAAGCACTGTTGAGAAATAAAAAGGCAAGATAGGCAGGACTAGGAGACAAGGAGGATTCTGGGAGATGTAGTGGAGGAGAGTCAAGATTTAGGGACTTGAGAGAAGAGGTCTGGATCCTCTCTCCAGTAAGAGTAATATAAATGGGTTAATATTTAAGACAGAGCTAGCCAATAAGAAACACTAGTAATAGGGCAACAGCTTTATGTCTAATATTATGCCTTTGTGTGTTATTTGGGGCTCAACAGGCTGGTGGGAAGCTTCCCATAACACTCCTGTGTCTACCACCCATCTCGATAAATAAAGACACATCAACATGATTGCTATTTTATATGGGCTGTGGGCTTTGACCTCAGATCGTTATGCTGGCACAGCAAGCACTTTATCTAGAGAGAGACTCTCCTATCCTTCTTTACTATACTTTAGCGAAGAAAAAAAAAAAACACCATTTTATCTTTATTTTCATTTATTTGTCTATTGGTGTTTTGCCCATATATGTGTGTGTGTGTATTCTATGCCTAGTTCCAGGGAGATTTCATAGAACTGGAGTTCCAGATAGTTCTGAGACAGAATGTGGGTACTGAAAATTAAACCTGGGTCTTTCTCAAAAGCAGAAATTGCCTTTAACTGCTGAACCATCACTCCAGACAGATTTTTATCTTTAAATGCTCAGTTTCTCCCTGTAACTTTTGCTATTCTTACAAGATATACTTCTAAGATTAAGACAGTGCTGACATATATGAAATTACTCCATCCATGTGGGAATTTACTAAACTCCATGTTCATCAGACAAGTAGGAAAAAATGTCCTGATTGGCTGCTAATAGAGAAGCAACTGGAGAGCTACAGAAAAACCAAGGCCTTGAAGAAGGGTGTTTTCTAGACTACTAATTCTCAACTGTAGGTTTTTGACCCTTTTGGTGTTGAACAACCCTTTCACAAGGGTAACCTAAAACCATCAAAAACACAGGTATTTACATTATGACTTATAAATGTAGTAAAATTACAGTTATGAAGTAGCAACGAAAATTATTTTATGGCTGGGGGGTGTCACCCCAACATGAAGAACTGTATATAAGGATCACAGCATTACGAAGGTTAAAAACTACTGGTCTAGATTAAAGTATTCAAGAATAGTGAATACAAGTTTGTCTTCCCACCTCATGCCATCCTTCTCTCTCCTGTATCAGAGTCTTTTTTGTTCTTTCTTTCATTGTCCCATTCCATTATCCATTTGTCAAGGGTTTCATTGAGACACAACTATATCTGGAGTACTGGGGATATACATAAAATCTTTGTGTATATGTTCACTTGGAGATGAAAAGATAATAAATTCTGATCAAAAACCAAAGCAGGATTATAGCTAGTAAGTGCAATAAAGATAACACCACTTTATAGGTTAGTAGAGATTTGTGGACAATTTGAGGATGCATTTTTCTACAAGAACTTTAATTTGTTCCTAAAACATGACTTTTAGGTCAAAAAATTTACACAAGAAATAGATTGTTTACAACTCAACCTAAGATACTCATAAATGTTCACAAAATTAGAGAGTACATAGGATAGGGCTCATATCTTCTTATATATCTTCTGTCTAGTGTCAAATCATGAATTAATTTATTCTATAATCTCTGTCCTGTTGTTCTAACTTAGTATTTGTTTTCTTTCTGGCACTCAGCTTACTTATACCCAATAACTTTTTTGTGTTATCTAATCCCTGACTATAGCCTATATCCTTTGTGAACATTTGCTTAGCATTAGCTTTCAACACTAATTGCTTGGTTTTCTTCAAGAAGATATCCCATGGAAAATCAGTTTAATTAAGACTACCTTGAAGTATTAGGCAGCATTGTTTTAGGGAGACATTTTGAGTAGAAAGGCCATTATCAACCTTGGTCAATTGTATGTCACAGTTTGTTGCTGGAGTTTCTCACCAGATCCTGCCACCCTTCTCAGACCCAAATAAGCACACAGACTCTATATTAATTATAAAACAGATAGCCAATAGATAGGGATTCTTATTGGCTAACTCTGTCTTAATTATTAACCTATAACTGCTCATATATGTATTTCTACAAGACCTTATCTTACCAGAGAATGCCTATTGCATCCCATCTTTCTAGTGTTTACATATTGTCTTCTCATGGTGCCTCTCTCTGCCTACCTTTCCCAGAAATGGGATGTATCCTTATATGAATCTGTTGACAACTGTCACTTAGTACTTTAGGTAGAACTTCACATCGTGCCAGTACCTTACTCTGTGAAGCAATAAACCAATAGCTTCTATTCAGGTAGTTACCACACATAATTGTCTCATTTAAAGACCATTTATATGTATATGAATTATGAATATGTATATAAACCATATTTTCAAAAATATCGTTATTTTTGAAAAGTACATTTAAAAAGTAGAAATAAATATAGCACCCTCAAAAGAAGGAAGATTGTTTTTGAAAGTGTTGGTTAATTGATTCATATGATATCTAGAAACACGATTTGTAATTTTTTAAAAAAGAAATACTAAAATTAGGATTACACATCATTTAGAGATCAAATATTTTGGTAGAATCTTTAAAATGGAAGAAAGAACAGCTCCAATGAATTTATTATTTTCTATATTGTAGCCAGGTCCTAGATTCTGTAATACTCTTTCAATAAGTTAGATTTTTGGCTAGGTCCAATTATATTCTAATTGTATATCCTTGGTCTGACAGGAATGCTGTCAGCAATCCCAAAGCTGTGAGTATTTCCTCAAGAGTATTCCTTGGGATTGTATTTATTGCCATGCATGATTGTGTCAGAAATGTGGCATGGATCATTTTGTCATCATCTTAAAATTTTGTACATATAAAAGGAAAATAATAATTATGTGTTTCTGCCTTAATTCTGTGGAGATGGTTAAAATAATTGGTAGAATTCCTCAATATATTAAAAAGGCTAAGTTTATCCAAAATAAAATAAAACAAAACAAAACAAAAAACAACTACATATCTGGCACAACAGGGTAAGGGGAAAGGCTATAATCATACAAGACTATGTTAAAGCACAGGAAGAGGTTATGTGGAGAAATATTTGGGGGAGGGCATTATCAAGTCAGAAAGAGAGAAATTCATTGAACAAGCCAAGAAAATTCTAGAGCATATTGCTTGTGTCATATATCACCATTTGCTCATCTTCAGGAACTTTAAAGAAAATGCATGCCAGTGAGTTTGTAAAATGGAACTTTCCACTTCTGAACACATTGATGAATGGAAGTGTATATTAAGGCAGGAAAATGAAACTTCAATTGTGTTTAGAATACACAGAAAAAACAAAACAAAACAAATAAACTTGTTTTGCAGGCTATATATGATGTCCATTTCAATCCTCACACATCATGTAATTAATTTATAAAAGGTTAAATAATTAGTATGAAATATGTAGCTAATAGGGGAGAGTTCAGTACTAGAATGGAAATATGTTTTCCAGAGTCATCATCTTATATTTAACCTCAGTTAATATTTCATGATCACATGACATTAATTCTATTCTTATTATTGTATGTCATAAAGGAATGTGAAATAGGAAATGGCAAACTCAATTGAACATCAGTGTATGAGACAATTATGAATAAAAGCAATCGTTGTCTTCAAGAAAGCTTAACAATGGCAAACTATCATAACACTTTACACTTCAACTTTCAGTGTTTTCCCTTATTTTTCAAGCAGGGATTCAATCTCTTTATTCCGCTTCTAAGTGCAAAAAAGCTCTAAAATTGTTTTAATCTCCACCTGACATCATTCTGAATTTTTCTGCATTTTCATCATTTTTTTTAATTTATGCTTATGAATGGATCATTCTGAAACCACTATTGGACTTCGTTGTTATGTTTTTGCTAGTTTGTCTTAATAAATCTGTTATTTTATTCTTTGGTAATTTTTTTGCCAATTACATTTTTCATATCTGTGGGATTCCTTTCTGTGTTTCTTATTTATTGGTATTATTTTATTTATATATATATATATATATATACATATATATATATATTTTCCTTGTATTTGTTACATTTATTACATGACTTATAATTATCTTAAATTGTTTTAAATATATATATATATATATATATATATAATTTGCTAGTGTTAATGTTTTAAAACATTTTCTCACTTGATTATAAAAATGGTTTCTTGCTTTTTCCTGTATCTTTAACACTGAACTTCATTCTATACATTACTACAAAAGCCAAACAAAACTTACAATATCTTTTTGTATTTATTAATTGACTATACAACAAAAGATTTTTACCAATAAGCATATGAAGAGAGTATGAAGAACCTCACTTTTTCAATTTTTAATTTAATTTAATGTTTTATGGATGTTACTTCTCTAGATCAGAGGATTTCCACCTTGAAGAACCCTTCCTTCCTCTTTCCCTCCCTCCCTTCTTTCCTCCCTCCCTTTCTCCTGCCATCTCTCCCTTTCTTTTATCCTTCCATCATGTTTTCTTGTCTCTCAGCAGGTTGTATTGTCTTCATTATACTACAGCTTCTCTACCATTCCATCACACAATCTAATTACCTCTCCTGTGTTCATAGATGGGCTTGTTAACTGTAGATGTTCCCTCTTGTAAAGACAGGGAGGGAGAATTATGGCATTCTCTCCTGAGTATCCAACCACCACTCTTAATCAGCTATAAACAATTCTACATGAGTTGTGCATGAGGTCTCAGAAATAGGTGTACAGCATGTAGGTGGAGAAGGACTAGGGTGAAGGGCTTTACCTATGAAGTCATTGGAAAGTCATCATCCTTCCTAGGTGAAGATCCTTCTGTGCTGTTACTGAAAGGTTGTCTATAGTTCTGCCTGTAATGGCTCACACATTGCTGTGTAAGTAGGCCTAATAAATTCTTTGATTTCTCTGAGTGAAGTTTGGTAAAATTGAATTTTGGCTTGTCAATTAGACCTAGGAGAGGGGTAAACGTTGTTTATATCGCCTCCAGAGAACAAGTTTTAGCAAGAAACCTTTGAGTTCACCCTGAGATAGCTAGCAATATCTTCTCTTAAAAAAATAAGAAAAACAAAACTAAAACAACAACAAAACCACACAAGAATAATGATAAAATTAATGCCACTGACATAGCTTGAGCAGTAGGTCAATGAGAAGATTGATTTCTATCATTATAATCACAGTTTTTAGAATCATTTCTAAAATTATTGACAATGTCCTCATCCTATAACATACACCATAAGCATGGTGTGGTGACACTCACTTTTAATGCCAGCTTTCAAGAGGCAGAAGGAGGTAGATATCTGAATTCTAGGCCAACTGTCTACATAGCAATTCTAGGCTAGCCAAAGCTATATTGAAACTCTCTCAAAAAAAAGCAAACCCCATGCTTGATTCCCAGCTATCAGTCTGGGGGCCTGTTAGTTCCTCCTTTTTCAGGTCAGCTGTCTCTATGTGTTTCTGCAACCTGGTCTTCTCTTCTCCCTCTGCATCTGGATCCTAGTTCAACTCAGTGTTTAGTTATAGGTGTTTGCTTCTGTTTGCAACAGGTACTAGATGAGGGTTCCATGATGGTGGACAAGTTAGTTGTTGATCTCACTATCCTGGAAGGGCATTTATGCTAGACTTTCAACATTTGCTCAAATTGTTAGTTGGCAGCAGTCTTGTAGGTCTCAGGAACTTCCTTTAGGTTCAGTTTCCTCTTCAAACCAATAATGGCTCCTTCTTTTATGTTCATTCTCCCTACGGAGCTTCTTTCTTAATCAGGAAATGGACTTCATTTCTTTTCTAATCCTGCCTTAGGCATTTATGCTTCTGCTATTATTCACAGTAATTCTTTTACAAAGTGATAAATTTTATTGAAGTTGCAAATCTAAATTTGTTATTAGCAACCTATATCTAGCAACTGTGGTTTGGTATTGAATCTGTTTTAGTCCTTAACAATTTGAAGAAGAAAAATGTGTTTTGTTTTGTTTGCCTATTTTGCTAGCACAAGGCTTTGAACCATGTACAGAGTCATGGACAGTACAAACTTGGTATTCTAAAAAGGACAATGGCATATTATTGGAGATTATTTTATTTTCAGTTCTGATTTTTTTTATCAAGTACCTCTGAATACATCCTATTATTCTAATAACTGATCTAATCACTTGTTCTACACACACACACACACACACACAGACACACACACACACACACACACACACACACACACAGTATTTAAGCTTAACGAGACAGTGCCTGAGGGCCAAAGGGACTATGATGACTGAACTACATCCTGAGAAAACTTGAAACGTTTAATACCATTGTAGCCAGTAAGCATAATGAAAATCTATGGTTTTTTCTACCATTAAATATGCAACTGATGATCCAGAGAAAACTCACAGTACTTTAGGAAAATAAGGTCCTTGGGTTTGGAAACATGGCTTGAACTGTACATTCAGGAAAGTCCTTGACTAACTGACAGATTCACTAATTCCTCCGTACAGACTTCTTCAGTCCAATAAATGTCTGTTAACATATAGGATGAAAAGATTCAAACAAATCTCCACTATGTTTCTTTATGCTACTTCTCAGTGAGGAAATCTAGAGATACAGGAGACAAAAATTGAAAAGTAGTATCCATCAAAATATTTAGATCACATATCAAACTGTCCAAAGTGTCTAAGCATCTGTTCTCCACAGCATGGTGAATTAGGCTATTTTAATATGAGAAAATACAATCTTGATGAAAGCATTTATTTTTAGTTTAGTCTCATATAGAAAGCTTACAGATATGACTGTGACTACGTCTGGGAGGGCCTGTCTACCCCCATATGCTGTCATAGACAGTTGGCATCGCCTTGGCAACATTACAGGACCACACTGCTGCGTTCAGTGTGCAGTGAAGGCAGCACCAGTACTGCCTCATCCTTTTCCCCATCTGTAAATGTGAAAAAAATCAATCTCTGTAGGTTTGAGTGTTGAAATGTCTTTTGTTGCATTCAGACAGTTATACCAATTATAATAAACTCCAGTGGGGGCAAAGAGGTGTTTATTTGATTTTATAGCAAACAGAGACTTGCCAGTACCTGGCTCCTAGGAAGTACTCAATAAATCTTTATTAATCAATAGCTTTTTTTAGAAAATGAAATTATATCCTTGCTTTTGTATTAAGTTTTAGCAAGTGCAGCAAGCTCCTGAATCTGAATCATTCCAGTGGAAGCTCTGAAGATGATGAGACATAGCAGTCTTTTCTGAAGACCCCTGTGTTTTCTCTCCTTCTGCCTAAATTATCGTTGGTGGTATCTCTTAGTGGAAAATATCCCAGAGATTCTGGGAAATGTATTCCCATATGTTTGGTCCCCTTAAATTATAAGACAGGATAGAAGAACAGATCCTTATTAAGTTGCCAAAAGGTACTAGAGTTCAGCTGTCTAGATGTAACTCAGAAATATCCAGATGTGGCTGTTTTGATACTATGTATAACATTAAATTTCATATGATTGGTTAAGACCTCAGATTAGCCAGTTGTGTGGGTTTGACCCATAACTGTACAACTAAGGAGGCTGAAGCAGAAGGATTGCTTGGCTATGTAGTGAATTCAATGCTATCATGGATTACAGACTCAGGCCCTATATTTCAACAAGCAAGCAAACAAGCAGCAAGTAAGTAAGCAAACATACAAAAAAGCTTAGACTATATATGAAGATTTTGTGTCCATATTGTCCACATATTCCAAGGTGGTCACATACTAATGACTCACCATACAATTTCAGATGATATCAATATATGAGCTAGAAATTCTTATTCATGTTTTCCTTCTAGTTTTTATTAAGGTTGCTTCCACTTTGATATAGCTTTGCAAATAAGGGATAATGACTGAAATACATTGGGAAAATGCCACATATGTGTATAGAGTCTTCCATGGCTTCATGTTGCAGTAGTTCATTTAAAGCAAGGTAAAATGGAACAACAGATGATCGACACAGCAGCTGCTGAAACTAAGTGGCATTCTCTTCCCAAACCCTCATCAAAATCACGCCAAGCATCTCAACAAGAGAAAAAAAATTAACACAAATTTGGTATTCAACTATTGTGAGAATTTCTTATTAATCATGTATAGACACTTTTACAAAAAATCAGAGAAACAAATCTGTTCAAGTCTTCTCTAGTGTCTTCAATAGGCCAAGTCACCCTGAGTTCCACAAACCTCTCCCTTTGGGGAGTAAATAAAGAAATTCTGATAATTCTGGTGGGTACTTTATATATTGTAGTTTGAACTACAATTTGCTAAATGACTAAATGCCTCAATGATGTACACCTTTATTATTTGGTTTCAGAGAATTTCTCATTTTTACTTATGTATTGAGATGTCTGTAGCTGCTGACTGGATAATATATTTCACTTCATTTTTTACTGTTTTTCAGGGATGAAACAATTCTACAGACTTCTAGGAAACTCAGTGTGGAGCCATAAGCCTTGAGATACTGTTTTTCTGTAATTAGGAATAAGTTGCATTGATGTCTAAGATATGAATTACTATTATCAATATTTTTGAAATATGGCTAATCATCATTGGTAACAGAATTTGTAATTATTTAGTAGACATCATGTCTTTGAGGGGTTTTTAGAGAGGTTTTAAGGAGATAGGAAGACTAACCCTAAATATGGGTGATACCATCCCATGAGCAGGTTTATCAGACTTAATAAAAAGGAAAGAAAATGGAGGAAACAGAAGCTCACCAGTATCTATTCTCTCTGTAAATATTGTAAGTGGAATGTCATTAGATCCTTCATCGTCCTGTGCCAAACTTTGTTCATCATAATGGAGTATATCTTCAAATTGTGAGGCAAAACAAATCCTTTTTTCTCCCTTAATTTGTTTCTTTTTAGGTGTTTTCTTATAGGCAATGAGAAAAGTAACTAATACAGAAAGAGAAATAATAATATGTAGGCTCTATGGTGTAAGTTGCCATTTATCAATGAAGAACTAGGGCATGTTCCCAGCTTCTCTTTCTGTTCTATCCTCTATGCATGCCAATTAATATAAATATTTAATCAAATTTTAATGAATACCTTTTATCTTAGAAATGGCATGCAAATAAAAATATTCATTTCCGCTTAGGAAAAAATACATATAACTTAGTTGTAAAAACAGATGGTAAGACTAGAATTTTAGTATTTGGGATATATGCACAGTGATAGTACTACAAAAATAAACTAAGCTAAAATTTCATCTGCATCTAAGTTCTAGTGAATTGCAGCAGGTTGCAAATAGTCTAAAGTGAAACACTCCAGGAAGGGGGGTAAACGCTCTTGCAAATTACCTGCTTCAGAAAACCTAGAATGTGCAAAGGTCCACAAGGCCTCTCCCACATTTATATAAGCGATACTAACTTCTGAGGAAAGAGGACTCTGGGAAATTTAAGTACTTGTCCCTTCATCCAAACCCAGCTGTATAACCTCCATGCTCTCAAGGTTGAGCAAACAAGGTTGTTCTCAGAACTTCCAGGTATGCAGTGACCATACATTGACCCTAGGTGTGGGTGATGCATGACTTCCTCCTATGCTTATCCCATCCCCTGGCTTGGGTATATAAGCCCATTACTCTCTGTAATAAATGCAGCTTCTTCTTTACTTCTTGTGGTGGTCTGTTAAGTGCTTTAATCCTGACACCCTCCATCAGCTGAGTACTCTGGTCGCACAACTAGTCCTAATAAACTTCCTTGTTCACTAAACTAGATGTACATTTTTTCTTTGGTCTTCATTGTTGGTGCCTCATCTTGGATGAATAGCCATTTGCTCACATCTTCCTAGCAAAAAGTCACACAACATAGGGCCAGAATGATACATATTTATAGACAATTAACTGGCTATAAGTAATTTACAATAAATTGATTAACAAATTGTCAGAAAAACAGTGTTAATAGTAATGTGCAATTTAAAAATATATTATCAGCTATCTGAACTTTATTTTATGTTTTCTGATTTTTAAGATGAGCACGATTTTATATTGAATCCAGTTTCATCCTGTGTACTTCATTTTTATTTTCCTAAGTTCCTTTTCTGCACATCATGTAAAAACAATGTACTGATTCTAAAGTAGAAAGTTTACTTTTCATTTCTTGGTAGTAATAAAAATGCAGTGTTTCTAAGTTTTTGGAAATTGGTGCCCCCTGTGCTACCTTTGATTCATATTTAACTGTGAGGTGAGGTTAGAAGGGAGTTACTGGAATTTTCAATGAGTAGTGTCAAATTTAATTCTAGGTATACTAAGAACAACTTTTGTCCCACTGGAGCACATGTAAAATGTTGCTACTGGTTAGGCACACACTAGACTCATCTTTAACTCATAACCAGTATGTGTCACAGACACATCATGCTAGCCTCCTACTGCTTACCTTCCCACAAACACTAAACTAACTCCACATGGAACAACACCCACCACTCCTTAGGCCAGTAGGATCACTATAATATACTTCCACAATGATATGCAAAAAAAGAACACACACAGCTCTCCCACACAGCTTGGAACTGTCTTGCAGAATAAGCTGAATCTATTCTGGTTCTATGTTCCTGTTTTCCTGACGGTGAGTGGGTAGACACAGAGCTGCCTCTGCTGTAACAATCTTGTGGTCTTAAAGAATCTTTAAAGTTATCCAATGATGGTAATGCATTCCCAGAGTGAAATGGTCTTCTAAACTAACTCTTCACTGATGAGGATCAATTCATCTCTGGTTTTGAAAAGCGTCTAAGCCATGTGGCACCACAGTCAGAATTGTCTTCCTTTATAGAAGTACCTAATCAGGCTGGTTGACTAAAGTCAACTTTGCATTTCAAAGGCCAACAAGTCTTATAACTGCCAGCATTTAAATCCCAATTAAAAACAAAATGAAACCAAGACAATGAGTTGGGGCTCATCCAAGTAAGGGTGCTTCACTGATAAGAGTTCTGAAACAAGAAGGCAATTGTTAAACTGTGGGAGTGGGAGGATATCCTTTGGGCATTCAGGTTTGTACAGGCTGTTTAATTTCAAGTATTGATACCACATGTGTCTTCTGTAGCCAAAAACTGAGAGGTTAGCAAACCAGACTATTATTTCAGAACTGTAACTTACTGATTGCATGTGTGAGCTTGGACAAAACCACATATATCTAGGTTCCTATTTCCTTATGACTAAAACTGGGCATCAGTATTATTATAGTGCTCTTTAAACATATTATAAGTCATAAGAAAACTGTATGTTCATGTACGTTACTATTAGAAGCATTTCTAGAAAGAGATGTGTAGACAGCCATAACATTCATAGAACATCTATTTACACTCAGCTAATCTTCAATACTATCACAGTGGTATGTTTTATTTTTTTCCACATGTTACTAAAGCTGGAATGAGAATATATTATGAATATCCCCAAACTAAGTGGAATAGCTAAAAGCTATATAATGACAGAGTGTATATAGTATATGTAATGATGTAATAAAAAGTTCAATCTGTTAATGGCGTAAAACTAATCAAATATTCAAGAATTATAATTCTTGGGCAAGATCTTACTTTAACTGAAATATATATATATATATATATATATATATGAAATATGCTTTTAACATTTAGGAAATCAGATTTTAAGCTAAGAAACATTCTCCTTTACAAAATAATCTATATATGACTTAATATAATTTTAAATAAAGGTATTACATGCTCCTTGAAAAATAATCTATATTTGGCTTAATGTAATTTGACTTAATTTTTGGTTTAAAAGTATACATTAAGGGAAAGAGCAGTGGTTATTTCTACAAGCATATTTAGTCTTATGTCTCTGACTAGATTTCCTTAACATCTTTATTCTGCTAAATGCCGAGAACTTTAAATATTTATTCATATTAGAAAACTATTTTCTGAAATATTAAGTGTTAACATTTTATATGTCTGTAATTATATCTGTCTCTGCCCCCAGGCCCTATTATACCATCAAATATTATCATTCTGAGAGATATTTACCAGTGTGATTAGTAATAAATATGTTTTCTTGTTTCAGTTTCATTTATATAAGCCTATTGAAGCTGGACATCTATCTGGGTTTTGTCCAGTTTTACATTTAATTACTTAAAAGGAAATCCATTTTGTGTTTGGTGATGTGAGAATCTATTTGGATTTGCATCTGTTGGTACTGGAAAATTTCAACATAATTTGTTTTCCAGTATCATTTCTTTAACAATTTGTGATGTCCATTTGTAATGATTTGTTTTCATTCCCAACACTAGCAGACACTTCTCTATTATCAGTGTCTGCAGGCAGAATGATGCAAGCTTAGGGGTCAGGGAGCAGCAGGGCTATCTCAGAGTCAGTGACTTGTCACCTGAGTCTTGCAGGTGTAGCCTGAGTAAACTTAGTGAATTACAGAGGGACAAGCATTGTGCATGTGGTGTGGGGGACAGGGTGTGGGTGTTTGGAGAAGTATGGGTGTGTATAGCGTGCAAGTAAACCGGACTCGAAGAAACTTGATGAGAGAGATGTGATGTTTCAAGACCTTCGGCTAATGAATCAAGGGAAAAAGAGAAAGAAGGACCTTTATGGAAGGGCTCAAGCTGGTTGGAAATTTAAAATACATAAGTGGGCCTAATGATGCAAGAAAGAAGGAATCTTGGGACTCTTGGGCCCTAGGAGCAGAGCCAATGGTACTTATGTCCACACTATCCAAGACAAACCCTCACTCCATGTCTGGTTTACTTTTCCAGAAACGATTTACTGTCTTGAAGTAGAAATAATTATCTCCGTACACTCTCTACAACAACAGAATAGACCATTTATTTGTTCAGATTACTTAGCAGGTGTTGGTATGTTCTGAAGGTCAGGTTACTCTTGAAAACTTTAAAGACAACCAAACAGGAAGAATTTTTGTTTTTAAGACTGCCAAGACACAGAGGAAATTTTGGACTTGAGACCATCCTTACAGCTCATAATCTTTCATCTCTGTCCTGCTACATAAAAAACAAAACAAAACAAACAAAAACCTGTTACATTATTTTCTGGAATAATGTCCTGTGATTATATGTGAGTCTCACTGGCCAGAGGTCAGTCCTGGGGCTTTTTAACTGCAGCCACATAGAATCTCGTATCTCAAGGCCCTGAGTGGAGAGTGAGAGAGTACATGACTGATGTGAATAAGATCAGTACAAATTGTCATGACTCAGTATATATTCAACAGCGACTTGCAAGCAATTGAAGAGAATGTTCTCTCAAGAGCATTAGGCTGCCACACAGTGCTTTTTATTGTGTGGGCTGGCCCGACTATGTTTGTATAAATAAGTTAAAGCACCTGAGTTAACTCCAACTTTTTTTCGTTTTTGGTTTTTTGTTTTTGTTCTTTTGAGACAGGATTTCTCTGTATTGCTCAGAGTCTGTCCTGGAACTCTCTGTTCCTGCCTTGGCCTCCAGACTGCTGGGATTAAAGGTGTGTGCCACAAAACCTTCGAAAGTCTAGTTTTATTTATTTATTTATTTGTTTGTTTGTTTTTATTATTTATTTTATATGTATGGCTTATTTATCTGCATATATGTCTACAGATATGGTATGTGTCTGGAACCAAGGAACCAGAAGAGGGTGTTGGATTCTTTGGGAGTGGAGGTACAAATGCTTGTGAGCTACAATGGAGGTGCTGGGAATTAAACATGGGTCTTCAGAAAGAGCAGCCAGCAGCCAGTGCTCTTAAATGCAGAGACATCCCTTTAGCTCTCCCTTCAGAATTTTAAAATGATGTTGCCTGTGTCTCTTTTCTCTCAGAAAGCCTGTTTGCTCTTTGCTTTCACAGATGCTTTCACCTGTACCCTCAGGCTTCGGGGCCTTTTTTTTTTTTTTTTAAATCCAGATGCTTCTGAGGAACATGAGCATGACTCACAGATTCTGGGAGCACAAAGACTATAATTCAAAAATAACACGACTAAAACTCCAAACAAAGATTTTGATGTTGCTAGCAGAACAAGCTTTATTTTATTTTATTTTTTATTTTTTCCTTTCAGATAAGGCTCCAACTGAGAACAGACAGATACCGTGAAGACATAAGAAAGAAGTCCTGGAGGGAAGAGGACCTAGAAGGTGGGACAGGCCACTGGGAAACTGTTTCAGTGGTAACTTTCTTCAAATTTTAGTGTACATTTTTTGCAATTTGATATATTTTTAAAATGCATATTTAAATACAGTAAAATTAGGATGAGGTCCCAAATTGCTATTCCTTCCAAATTCCACAGAGGTGCTGTTGTTTCTCCTAATTTGATTAATAAATAGCATGGGAATAAATTCCCTCAAGGCTACTTGGGCCTTGACTCTATGCCCAGTTCTGTTTTTTCTTCCTTTTCTTTCTATCTTCTTCTCCTCCTCATCTTCCTTCTCTTCCTCCTCCTTCTTCCCAAGAAGGTCTCCCTGTGTAACCCTGGCTGCCTTGGAATTCTCTGTGAGAAACCAGATTCATCTTGAACACAAGAGATTCAATTGCTTTTGCCTCCCAAGTGTTAAGATTAAAGGCTTAAGTCACTACTGGCATCCCCATGTCTCTGGTTTGTTTGCTTTTTCTTTCTTTTCTTTTCTTTTTTTTTTTTTTTTTTTGTTGTTGTTTCTGCCCTGGCAAAGAAAACTAAAATCTACCAGTGGTCAGTCCATCTACCAGTTTCTCAGTTCAAAGAGACATTATCTCACATCTTTTTCTTCCCCCTGTTGTCATCCATCATTCATGAAGAACTCAGACAGATGGTCCTTATTATTTTAATTGAGCTTTCAACTGGAACAGAAAGAGATTCTCACAACTTAGTGGGTGGTGCCCAAAAGAAGTGAAACCCTTACCTCCTATGTATTGTGTGGCAATATTTAATCAGTGTGAAAAAATAATGTTTTTGCTGAACTGGGGTGAAATAATCACTCAATCCCTTTAGCAATCTAACTGCAATGTGGGTGATGGATTGGAACAATAGGGAAGACACGAGTGAAAACTTGGGGTACCATCACAGCCTGGTACCCCTACACAGACCTCCACATGGTTTCTGAACAAGGGAAGCCTTCGGGAGTTTAAATAGAATGTCATAGTAATCTGAAATTCAGGAAATGCATCGAGGAAGGAAACTATAACATCATCAATGACTTTTATGTTACAAGATTTTGTGATGGGCTATATGGCAGGTTGCATGGCAAATAGCCTTTTGAGAAACAGTCTCTGTGTTATTTGCTGTGTTTGAATATTTGTGAACCCTTAACATTTGTGCATTGAAATTCAAACCTTCAAGGTGATAGTGTCAGGATTGAAGCCCTTAGGGAGGTGAATTGTTCTTGAGGGAGATTTTATATGAAAAATCCAGAAGAGAGCTCTGCCCTCCACCATGTGATAATACAGAAGACATTGTCCGTAGTCACTCCTCACTACAAAAACTCAATCTGTTTATACTTTGTCCTGGACCTCCAAATCTCTAGATCCACAAGAAGTAATATTTGTAAATCTGTAATAGTTTCTTATTCAGGGTCAAATTGGCTAAAATAGTATTTGACTTTTGTCTTCAGTAACACTCTGCCTTTTTCTGAGTTCTACACTATAGTGGCAATTCAAAGTCACTTTATACCCAGTATTAGCTATTGTTACAATATATTGACTCTCACACCTCTATCTCATGTATCAGACATTTGGCTTAAATTAACTGACTAATGGCTAATTACAATTTTCCTTTTCTTCAAGGCCACTTCCTTGGACATTGAAATCATAACTTACTCTCAATGTGAGAATACAAGTAGCATTTTGAGACTTCAAATTTTGGCAATTATTTATTGATTTTTCTGCTAGTGTTGGATATTCTAGCATACTGTTCATATATATTTTTAAATTTATCCCTACATTTTAGTAGATCACACAGCTAAGACATTATGTGTAGCAGTTATGTTTTAAGGCAAGAGGCTCCTTAACTGTTTCAAATTTTTACTTTAATGGTTCAAATATAGGATGGATAGATTTTTTCCACTGTACTTTCTCTCACAATATGGGAGTTTCTTACTCATTATTTTTATTTTATTACAGCTTTTTATTGCTATATATTAATTATACATAACGATGAGTCTCATTATGGTGTTTTCATATACATGCATAATTTTTTTTTATTTTTTAATTACCCAATGAATTTCATTAGTGTTGTTTACAAGAGCATGGGTGGGAGTTTGTTTAAAGGAGCAAGGGTACTTTACCAGTGAAGGTGTCACTGAAGAAATAGTCTCTCCCTTTCCCATTAATCATTATCTGTGTATTAATCATTAGAGAAAGTTAGGAACCCTTCAGTCCCTCTCTCTACTGCTATGGGTGCTGATGAGCTATGGGTGCTGAAGATAACTGCAGCTTCCAAAAGTCAATATTTGTATCTTTATGACCTGCAATCCTTTATCTCCCAATGATGCTACTAAAAATGTTCTGTGTAAGTTAATCTGATATTTCATGATATATTATTTATATTTATTACTGAAATGTTCTGTAACCTCTTATAATTTCAGAATTTAGATAAACATCTGTTTTATTGTAACTATCTTATAGCATTTGGATAGCTATTTTAAGAATTAAGAAACACATTTTCCATTAAGGGAATATTACCGTATTATTTTATCCTTAATTTTTTTATGAATTTTCTCTATTTTTCTAGGCATTATAAAATTTAAATTACTCGAGTGTTTTATTGTGACTTCTTATATATTTAGTTAATAGATATTTTCTTATCCTGTTTATCAGTTAATTTGCATTTTATTTTGTCAAAGTGTTTGATGTACTTTGCTTCTCATGTCTTATACTGATTTAAAATCATTTCATAATATTAGTTTCTAAGCTTACTTTATTTTTCTTTGGTTGTTTATTACTTATCATTGCCTATTCTAGTTTTTCATCATAGACATTTTTCATCATGGACATTATAGATATTTTGAAAAATTTGCTTTTATTCTGTGCTTTGTCCCTATTTGACCTGATTGTTTAGATTTAAAATTTTTCTGAGTGCATGTGAGTTATAGTATGTACATGTTTGTATGGGAATATACACATGCACATGTATATATGTGCACTAGTGCAGAGAACAGAGATTGAAAATAACTGTTTTCCTTTATCAATTCTAATTATTCTAAGACAGGGTCTCTAATGAATCTGGACCTCCTCAATTCAGCTAGGCTGGTTGACCAATGGAAATTTGAACATGTGACTGTCTCCAGCCTCTCTAATGCTGGAGTTACAGAGATAATAACATGCCTGACATTTCTATGGGTGCTGGTGATCCAAACTCAGATTCCTACTCTTGCATGACAGGTATTTTATACACTGACGTATTTCTCCAGTCCCAATTTTAACTCACTGTTTTGTAAATTTTCTCTGGATATATTATGAAGTTTCCTCCCTCACCAGATATCAGGGAACATCTGATAATATACATAATGTTAATATCTTTAAGCCTTATAAAATTCTGTTTTCTATCCCATTAAGGTGATAGAATATTCATCATTCCCTTGACCAAGCAGGTCAAATATCCACAAGTAAGGTTACCTATAGGTCCACAGGAAATCCCCCATCAGCTCCCTGTTAAAAAACAGCAGAGACTCTACTGGTCCCAAAGAAGGACCCTTGCGTGCTTTGGAGAGACTAGACTAGACTTGGCTGTTCTCAAGGAAGTGAAAGTGTTACCAAACAAATACCAACAGTAAGAAATCTATAGTCCTAGCAAATGGCACCATATAGTAATGAATATCCAAAGGGGAAAAATGAAGGGAAACTGATAGAACAAACTCTCAGAGTTTAGTTATTCTTGTTCTCATTTTGTTTTAGATCTACAATCAAAAATGTAATAATTGTACATTTGTAAGGATTGTATAATATAAGCACTTGAAATAGGTTTTACTATTTCATTTGGAAAATCTTAAAACAGTTTCATCTCCAATACAACTCTAGCTTTGCCCACAGATAAGATACTGAGTTGAGAATCTGAGAGTGTGGTTTGGTCTTCTGGCTTGCATAACTGTGAACTAATAAGTGGCAGTTTTTTAAATGCTGATATCGCTTATCTTACAGTAAAACAACACTAATATTACTGTGGTTGCCATCTTTGTGGGTCTTAAGTCAGATCCAGCCAAGTTGCCTGGTTAGCACATGAGAGGGGTAGTATGGATTGAGAAAAGGCAGGTAAAAATATTATGAAAGAGACAGAGTCCATTCGTCTACTAGGGATAAATACTGATACATTACTAGAGGCCCTGTAGACTGCCCAGTCCTCCTAACCCTAACTAACAACCACATTCAGGTGGTCTGGGTCGGTCCTATGCTGGTTTCTCAGCTATCAGACTAGGGCTATCAAACTAGTCCATGAGTTCCCCCTTGTTCAGGTGAGCTGATTCTGTGGGTTTCTCCAGCCTGGTCTTGACCCCTTTGCTCATCACTCCTCCCTCTCTGTAACTAGCTTCCAGGAGTTTGGTTCAGTGTTTAGCTGTAGGTGTCTGCTTCTGCTTCCTCAGCTACTAGATGAAGGCTCTAGGATGGCATATAAAGTAGTTATCAATCTCATTATCGTGGAAGGGCATTTAAGGTAGCCTCTCCACCATTGCTTAGATTGTTAGTTGGGTTTATCTTTGTAGATCTTTGGGCATTTCCCTAGTGCCAGATTTCTCCTTAAATCTTTAATGGCTCCCTCTATTATGGTATTTCTTTTCTTGTTCTCTCTTTTTTCAATCTTCCTGTTCCCTCGTGCCTACGTCTCCCCTCCTCTTTCTCCTAATTCCCTCTCCCCTCCTTCCATGCTCCCAATTTGCTCAGGAGATCTTGTCCCTTTCCCCTTCTCTAGCGGATCATGTACATCTCTCATAGGGTTCTCTGTAAGGAGTAAGGTTTTTCCTCCCGTTGCCGGTCTTTGTCCCGCCGCTGCGCCAGCCCCAATTAACACACAGAGGCTCTGTATTTGATACAATGCTGTTGGCCCTGTATTTGATACAATGCTGTTGGCCCGGTACTAGTTTCTTATCGGCTAGCTCTGTCTTAATTATTAACCCATTTCTATGTATTTCCATGTGGTGTTACTGAGAGCAGAGGAACGATGGTTCTGTTCTCTCCAGACTCTCCATCTTGACTCCTCCTTACTACTTCCACTTTCCTCCTTGTCTCCTAGTCCCTCTTATCTTCCTTTCCTTTCCTATTGGCCAACAGTGCTTTATTCATTAACCAGTATGAGAAACATATATACATAATGGCATCTCCCATCAGTTCTCCTTTTTTCTTAGCTTTTCTGGCAGTGTGAATTGTAGGCTATCCCACATAGAGGTACATTTCCTCAGCCTACACACATGGGGGAGGGGCTAGACCCTGCCCCAAATGATATGACAGACTTTGAATACTCCCCATGGAAGGCCTCACCCTCCCTATGAAGCAGAAAGGGGATGGGCTGGGGTTTGGTGGGGGTGATAGGAGAGGACGGGAAGGCGAGGGAACTGGGGTTGACATGTAAAACAAACTCGTTTCAAATTTAAATTTAAAAAAAAGGAAAAAAAATAAAAAGAGACAGAGACACGGGATAGAGTCAGAACAGCAATCCAGTGAATACTGAATGCCCTAAGTTTATTGTCAACATTCTTAAGTACCTCAACCTAAAGTGGGAAGAAGTGACTGAAGACTTCTATTATCTTATATAAAGATCAAACAGACTTTCTTTAGTCCTCCAAGCAATTGGTAACCACAGGATCAAGAGTAAACACATCTGAGCCCAAGTCCCTTGTTTTTGAGATAAGACATCCACTATCAATTCCTGCAGTAGCCAAGCCTTAGACCAATAGGTCTTTTGACTTACTAAGGACAGGTTTGAACTCTCTGACCTTGAGGCAAGGTAAAGTGTAGCCATCTTCATGGGTCATGACATATAATCTACAGCATAACACAGCTTTCACTACTTAAGGGAAAATGCTGTCAAGGAAAATTAGAATGTCTCAGAGCACATTCTTACTGAGTACAAGAGTGAGCTAGCATTATTGTGAAGTATTCGCATTTCTGAAAAACTTCATATCCAAAAATCGGCCATTCTTTACCTTCTACCATCTTAAAATCACCCTCACCTCTTTTTGAGCTTCACTCAAGATAACTCCAATTAAAACTTATAAAAGATGGTCACATGTGGTGATGTGTTATTTATGATTTATTAAAGCTTGCCTGAGGAGTCACAAAGCAAAATCAGCCTCAAGCCATAGAAGCCAGGCACACACCTTTAATACCAGGACTCAGGATTAAGCAGTAGATGAATCTTTGTTAGTTCATGGCCAAACTGACCATACTAAATTAATCCAGTGCGAAAAGTAACAGTTTACACAAAGATGATCTCAGCACTTGGTTTCACATGCTTTTAATCATAGCACTGGAGAAGTATAAAAGATAGGGGCAGGGTCTTCACTAGGCTCAGTCTCAGGATTCTCTCCAGCCACAATGAGGAGACATTGCAGTCTGGAAATACAGTTTGAGGTTTGGTGGAGCTAGGATCAACCCTTTCAGCCTGAGCTAAAGGTAAGAGCTAGTGGCTGACTCCTTTGCTTTTCTGATTTTCAGCTTGAAGCTTGAACCCCAGTATTAGTCTCTGGGTCTTTTATTAATCGTGTTATAGTCACATCTAAATACAATACCCCAAAGAGTGAGAGCTGGTCAGTGGTAAAAGATATGAGATGAAGGTGATCACAACAACATTAGTAGTTGTTCTTGAAAGACCTGCAGAGCATGGACCCCAATGCCCTGACTCAGGAAAGGCATCCCCCCAAATCACTCACTAGAAGTTGTTTTGAGGTAAAAGCATGAGGTCTTTTATATTCCAAATGCACTGGGGTCCTCAGTCATACGCCACACAGGGGTAGAGAACCGAGGACCATGAGGGAAGAATTGAGGCAGTTTTTATAGGGTTACAACAAAGCCTGCACATCGTAAACCAATCATTTCATGGCATCCAGAGCCTGCGCGTTGTGGACCAATTAACTTAAACCATCCAAACCGTGCTTTCTAGACCAATCACTTTTCTATAGCCCCAGAGGTCTGCATTTGCATAGGCTCCTGGGTGGGGTGACAAAGCACACATACTCACAGGTCCTGTCATAAAAGCAAAGAATGTGACCTTTTCCCTAGTTGCTGGCTGAGGGCAGGGTCTGGAATTTAAGGTTCAAACTTCTAACTTCCTGGGGTCATTGGAGAGTTAGGCTGTATTGTTCCATCCTTACATTCTCTTATGAATCTATGGATGCCAAAGGGCAACATACAATGAATTTTAAATGCTAAAAATGAAAGACCTTTAGAGCATGGACCTTCATGTTCTGACTCAGGAAAGGCGACACCCCAAACTACTCACAAGAAGCAGTCTTGATGCAAACTGCAAGAGGACTTTTTTATTCCAAGTGCACTGGGGTCCACAGTCATCCGCCATGCAGGGGTAGAGGACTGAGGACCCCAAGTACAAAATTGATACAACTTTTATAGGTTTTACAACAAAGCCCATGCACTGTAAACCAATCATCTCATAGCATTAAGAGCCCTCACGGTGCTGGCCAATCAAATTAAACCATTTTATAGTTTTTAGACCAATCATTTTAAATCATCCAAGCCCGCACTTTATAAACCAATCAGTTTTCTATAGCCCTGGAGGTCTGCATTTGCACGGGCTCCTAGACCTTTTGACTATTTATTGGCAGAGGACAGGGCCTGGAATTTAAGGTATTTAGGGCTTCTTAGATAGTATTTTTAAACTTCTAGCTTCCTGGGGTCATTGGAGAGTTAGGCTGTATTTTCCATCCTTTCAGAAGTAAAAAGAACAGACCTCAACAAGGCAACTATGAAACTTGTATTCAGCAAAACTCTTTTCCTACAAGGAGGTAACATAAGGACTTCCCTAGATAAGCAAAAACTGAGAGAATTTGATTCCAGAAATCTTTTCTGAAAAACTGAAAATGAAAGGAAGTTCTATGGGTTGAAAACAAGTGACCTGGGACAGCACTTCAATTAACACACCTACACAAGAGTCATAGCAGGTAAATCATGAATTCTATCAGTTGAAATCCACCCCCCCCGTCTTTTAAAAACTGCTATGAAATGGGTTTCAGGAAACAATACAGGCATAATTTTATTTTCAGAGCTTATAACATATAGAAGTGTAATATGTTTGACAAAAACAGCATAAAGTCGGTGGGTGGTAAGCAAAGCTTTATTGGAATAAGGAAATGGCACCATATGTTAATGAGTATCCAAAGGGAAAAAAAAGAGAAGCAGATAAAGTAAATTGGAAGAATAATATAAGGAACTCGAAATATATACTTGTGTTGGTTTCTTCCCTCATCTTTTTTGAAAATAAGTAATCATGTAATAATATTGGTTTCATGTATTAGGGTTTGGAGGAGACAAGAAGGAATGGAAAGAATTGCCCAAAGAGTGGACTATCTAGCAACATCTTTGTAAATCTTTACATTTAACTGGAATCAGGGGAATAAAACTCTCCAAAATATTATGACAAATTAAAATGTATATATTTTAAAACCTAAAGGAATTAAAGTATAATTACAAATTTATTAAAATTACTAAAGACATTGAAGTATTCAACTAAAGGAAAATGAAAATAATGGTGATGATAAGGCAAAATAAACTAACAAAAAACAAATGTAAATTTGCAAGTGTAAGACCACTGTATTCATAATAAGAAATATAGGTGAATTTGTATTCAATTAAATAGATTAAATTTGAATAAAGAATATGGCTCAATTAAATGTTCTCCATAACAGGAACTCTTTAAATTTAAGTATAAAAACAAACAGTTTGAAATCCAAAGAGTGAGAAAGATAATAACATAAAAATAGGAATACGAGAGAGCTAACGTAATCACATTATCATTAAATAAGTAGAAGGTTTGATTTTGATATTAGTTTCACAGTGTATCCATTTATCAAATTATCATGCTATATATTTAATGTATTCAATATTTATCTATCAATTGTACCTTACAAAAATCTGAAGAAAAAGAACAATCAGTGAATATATGACAATCTACAGAATTATTTGACCATGTCCCCAAGACTAGATTTTTAAAATTTCTTTTCTGGTGCAATTTTTTTTTTCTGAAACCAGAGACATTTTTTGGGGAGGGGCACTAGGCTGAGACAAGATAATTGCTTAAATGGCAGTTACAGGTAAAGATTTAGTTGAAAATAGTTAAAGCTTTATTAAAGCTATAAACCTTTTCATGGTTTTCAAATAATTATCTCCCTTTAAGTGCTAATCAACACTTTGACTTTAATCTTTTCTGAAATTTCCAGAAGGAATTGCAGTTCATATTAGTTCCCCTCTCTGACAATCACCTTCCAAACACATAGTTCTTATATGTGTTATCTTTTATCTCCTTTGTGTTTTTGACTCTTGACTTTTAAAAATTTATTTTGACTTTTAAAAATTTTCTGTAATTTTCATGAGATATTAAAGGGCATGACGATAAATGTAATTATTTAATCTAGAATATTTTATCTGGAAATATAACTAATCAAAAATAACCCTGCAGGGTAAACATACTTTGACTTAAGCAGATCTTAGTTCAAGTGCCAGGCTAGTTTGCACTGATGGTGGTAGAAGATATGGGTTGTAATGAGTCAATGTTTCAATAAGATGGTGTGTTAAGACTTTCTCATTAGTTATCTCAGGAGTAAGACTTGCATAATGTTTTCCTGTTTTTGCTTCATCATTGCTATAATCAACTATGTAAACATTATTTTTCAGGCTTCTATTAATAATATTGTTCACAGTGTCAGATCAGTATTGAAAGTTAGTTAATTTCAAGATAGTGATCGCCCTCCCACTTTTAGTATAAATAAATTTGCATTGGAAAGGGCACAGATTACAAGGTGGAGAGAGTTAGTAAATCTGAAGAAAAGGTGAGAAAACCAAATTCAGTTTTAAGACTTTAATTCATTATACATTAGATTGCTGAATTTTTACCATACACACACACACACACACACGCACACACACATACTCAAGCAGGAACTCAAGGGATGGTGTCTGGTGTGTGTGTGTGTGTGTGTGTGTGTGTGTGTGTGTGTGTGTGTATGTATATGTGCATGTGTGTCTTTGTGTCTATTCTCCCTTTTTAGCTAATTATATTTTCAAAGTTAGCTTTACCTTCTTTTTTTGTGTTTAGATTTAAACAAGTAGCTTTGTGGACATCAACCTTTCTTGTTTAATTTAACTTGTCTACATTCATACAAAATGTTATCTTCTACAGTCTGCAATTAATTATTCATTTATATAATAACAAGGACATTCTCATCATTCCAAATTAGCCACATGAGTATTAAGTGGAAAGTTAAATAACAGCTTGACATCTTTGTGAACCAGTAGCATAGGAGTAGAATCTGATTGTCAGAAATGATAGGAATGAAGAAGCCTGAAAAAAAGTTTCAAATCTTTTGGAACAAGAAGTAAATATAGATATCTGAGTATCATAAATCATAAAAGCCCACAATTCAATACTTAATATGACCATCAGTGTGTTTTAAGTTGTGATTAGTATCAAAAGCAAAACATTTGTAATTTTCATAAACTTTATTTCTGGACAGGAGTCTTAATATTATTCATGTGCCTCATAGCTGTTGTCTACATGTAGAAGAGACTTTGTTCAGGAATGATAACTTTGCAAAATAAAATTATCCCATGTATAAATATTTTTCCCCAAGTGGCCACTTTGTATACATTTTAGATATAGAATTGCTGTATTTTATACAATTAATAAGTTCTCTGTGTAATTTATCAATATTCATCAAAAAAGGGTGATTTTTAAAACTAACTGCTGAAGCACATATATTTACCCCATCCTGTAACACTTTGTGTACCTTGTCACTACAGTAGTACATCACTGAATGTATGTTTACTCCATCTTTGGTGCAGTATGCACGTAGAAATTCCCCCCATGAAGTTAAGTTCATAATCGCTAGGTTATCAAGGAATAATATTTTGTTAGAGCCTCATTGGTGCCAGATATTTATAAGGGTCATTATTTTCCCCATGGGTAGTAATAAAGATCTGGAAAGCCTGAGTTCACACTGAATTTTGAAATGACACTTCATAATTAAACTATAATGATTACTTATTTCTCCAGATTTATCATATGAGCAAAAGTTTTTCAACCTTTTACTTTGAAATGCACTACTATCTCATTAATACTTTAAGCATTGTAATGGAAACTCAAGAGAAGCATTTTCTTAAGTTGAAAAAATGAAAAAGACAGCTTGCTTTAGTTCTTGCTTTTGTGTAATCACGAGAAAATGGGAGTTATTGCTCCTCTTGGTTATTGCACTAGACATGATAGTGTATTTCCTTTATGTACAGGCCAGTACTTGATATAAATGCACATATAGGTAAAATATATACTGATGTATCAACTGTAACATTATAAGCCTATTAATATTAACTTTTGTTAACTAAAACAGTGATAATGATTGATATTTTATAATTTTAGAGCTGTTTCGGTTTTTGAGACATTTTGTGAATTTAACCAACACACAATTAACTTCTATTCAATTTTCTTCTAGATCAAAAATTGCCACATTAACTTTACTAATAGTCTTGAGAGAGATAATTATAACTAAGCAAGGAGTGTAAATTGAGTAGCCAATGACTGCAAGTAAAGTTTGTAGTCCCAGACACCTTAATGGCAGTAGGGTATCAAATTCTATTTATATATATCAGGTGGTCAGGCTGTTTAAGTTCAAATGATGACCATAACACCTGAAAGAATAGAACTCTGCTGATATTAGTGGAGAGAGCATTAAGCCTGGAACTCAAGTGCTTGAGTGTTCCCATGCAATTCACCATCTCTACAGTTCATTATCATTTAGAAAACATAGTTCCTTCTTTGAAAAGAAAGTACATCATTCTTCTTAGTTATAAAGTTATTATGTAGAACATAGTTTGATGACTAGGAAATCTGTTTGGAAAATATGAAAGTGTAATATAAATATATTTCTAATGGCATTTTTGTATTAAAATGTTCCATAAGGAAATTATTGAGGCTATTCAGAAAATTTCAATTTTTTTTCTGCCTTAAGAATGTTCACAACATTATTTGCTTATTTACTTGCTCTTTACTACCAAATTTCTTACAGAAAATAATCCATTTGTGGTGTGAGTAGTTTTTCCGGCAGCCTGGAACCACCGCTGGGCCAGCCCCAAATAACACACAGACTCTGTAGTAGATATAATTCTGGTGGTCAGTTACTTGTTTCTTATCATCTAGCTCTGTCTTAAGTATTAACCCATTTCTATTAATCTATGTATTTTCACGTGGAGAGTGAGACTGGTGTTATCTCTCCTCAGTCTCTACCAGCTGACTCCTCCTTTCTACTTCTTGGAATCCTCCTTGTCTCCTAGTCCTTTCTATCTTGTTTTCCTATTGGCCAACAGTGCTTTATTCATTAACCAGAATGAGAAACATATTTACCCATCATCTCCTCTTTTCTGTCTAAATAAAAATAAGGGTTTTAACCTTAACATAGCAAAATAAATCACACAAAAGTTATCAAGTAATAATTACAGTTAACAATATTTAGTCCATTTCAGAAAATTTCAATTTTTTCCGCCTTAAGAATTTTCACAACATTACTTGCTTATTTACTTGCTCTTTACTACCACATTTCTTATAGAAAATAATCCTTATGTATATCTTGTTCTTTCTCAGTTTCTTTGCAATGTTAATTGCTAAATGGCTATGTTTTTAGCTTTTTGTACTTAAATAAAATGATTCTATGATTAAAAAAACAAATTACCCAAACAAAAGCCTTTGCCAACAGTGCTTTACTCATTAACAAATAAGAGAAACATATTTCCTGACTTGGCATAAGTGGCAAACCCTGCTAACAACTTAATGGTGTGTATGAGAGCTGGCAATGGCAGTGACCAAGCATAGACCTAGGTCATAAGCACAGCTCTCACTACTGGCGGTAAACGTACCCCGTCATCTTGGATAGATAGTGACTAATACAGCTGTGGCTTTAATTTTTAGCAATATTATTTTTCAGCAGATAAAAGATTCGTGGCCAGAAAAAGATAAAGGTTTATTGTAAAGACATATTGAGATAAAGAAAAACCTCTAAAGGTTTGCTGTGTGTTTAAATATATACGTAGGCTTGGGAGAGAAAAAGAAACAGAATAAAGTAGTTTAAAAAAAAATAGAAAGAGGAGAGTATCTGGCTGTGGTGGCACACACCTTTAATTCCAGTACTCCGGGGGCAGAGTCAAATAAATCTCTGTGATTTCTAAGTGAACCTGGTGTACTGAGTGAATTCCAGAGCAGCCAAAGTTATACAGAGAAACCCTGACTTAATAAATGAAAAAAATAGAAATAAAAGAAATAGAGTAATAAAAAAAGCCACTTAAAATGGAAAATACACAGAGAGTTTGGATACTCTACACTATTGTGTTGTTTTTAAATTGCTCAATTGCTAAGGAAGGAACAATTGCCACAATACACTTGATTATCAATGCTGCTAAATTAATCCAATTTATATATCTTAAAAATGCCTTACAAAATTTAAGTCTAAGGAGAGGTTACTGGGGAAAAGAATTTCTATTTTTGTTTCCACAGAAAATGAAAAGCTATGGATTCCTTCCAGATTAACATGGTTTGAGCAAGCAATACCCCCTGAAGCAATGTCCCAGGTGACCCAACATTCAAAACAGCTGAGGCAAAAAAGCCTTGCAGACCTTTATACCCAGGATTTTTTTGGTTCTTCTTAGGGTCCCCAAGATAGCGCAGAAAGCAGTTTGGAAAGAGTGATGCCCAAATTTCCATTGTTTATAAATGTTTGTTTTCATTTAAATGGGGTTGGTTATGAATGGTTAATAATGAGAACCAATCTCTTTTTAAAGGTAAAAAGGGGATTATGGTATATAAATGAATAATTTGCTTTGGAATGGATTTTCAATTATTGATAAAATTTAAGGTCAATTTTGTGATATGTATATTTTTCCTCTTGTTTAGGTATTGTGTTTATATAGCTCATTTAAAAATGTGATGTATAATTTAGTACACATCATATATAGTTACCTATCATCAAAACTTATAGTTAAGTTAGTTAGGTTTTCTAGATATCCAGAAATATATTTCAAATGGGTAGGCATTCTTTAAAACTTTCAAAGACCTACTGAATATGTCATTTAAAATGGCTTATGGTTTTTCTTATTGGTAATGCCAACTGCTCCTGGCCGAACCAACTGCATCAGAAAGGAAGATGGACTTCCTTTGAAGAAACTCATTATGGGGTTTGCTTCTGATATGGCAAGACTAGCCATTTGGGCAAGATACTGCTCTTGTCTGGACTGTTTGAGTTTATGCTGTATAAACTGTACATGCAGGACCCACAGAAAAGTGACTTCTGAAACAAGATGGACAGAAGGTTCCTGCTTCATGGAAGAATCTGCTGGACAGTATGCAGGATACAGAGAAAAGTGACTGACAAACTGCCAATACAGGTGGACAGTTGAAAGTTTCCTACTTTGCTGAGGAGTCTGCCAGACATACTATGGCCTATAGGCTGAAGATAGAATAATACAGAAGAACTTCAGGTGACTGGCCAGGCAGCGAGTTTATATATTATCCTGTGGTCTTTGATGGAGGTGAAGGCAGATAGTTATGGTTATAGTTTTCCTTAGTTAGGATTAAAGATAAGTTACATATAAGACTTTAGACTCACAAAGGTAGATGGAATATTTTCTTTAAATCTTGCTAAATGTTAATGGACTGAATATTGTTAACTATAGTTCTTATTTGATAAATGTTTTGTTATATATTTTAGTATGTTAAAGTTAAAACCCTTCTTTTTATTTTATAGAGGAAAGAGGAGATGATGGAAGATACCATTCTGTATATATGCTTCTCTTATTGGTTAATGAATAAAGCACTCTTGGCAAATAGGAAGGCAAGATAGGCAGGACTAGGAGACAAGGAGTATTCTGGGAGATGTAGTAGAAGAGATTCAAGATGTACAGACTTGAGAGAAGAGGTCCAAATCTGTCTCCAGTAAGACCACATGGAAACACTTAGATAAATAGAAATAGGTTAATATTTAAGACAGAACTAGCCAATAAGAAATGCTAGTAACTGGCCAACAGCTTTGTATCTGACACAGTGTCTCTGTGTGTTATTTTGGGGCTGATGTGGCTGTGGGACCAGGCTGGTGGGAATACTGATCATAATATTTCATTAATTCATTTTTTTCCTTTTTAAAAAATTTAAATTGGAAACAAGATTGTTTTACATGTCAATTCTAGTTCCCCCTCTCTCCCCTCCTCCCCTGCCCCACACCAACCCCCTATTCCATCTCCTTTTTGTTCCCCCAGGAAGGTGAGGGCTTACATGGGGATCTTCAAAGTCTGTCATATCATTTGGAACAGGGCCTAGGCCTTTCCCCATTTGTCTAGGCTGAGAGAGTATTCCCTTTTTTTTTTCCCCCCCCTGTGGAATGGGCTCCCAAAAAAATCCAGTCCCATACTAGGGATAAATACTGATCTACTTTTGAAAATTTCAAAAAATGTTCTTTGAGCATATGCACCCTTCAGCTCTTCCCCTCCCATCCCTTCCCACACATCTTTGATACTGTTTCTTCTTTCCCAAAGAAGTGCAGTGTGTGTTGCCTAGCTGTATCAGGACTGGGGCGTGCCCTTATGTGTGGTCAGTGTATTGGAGGTCACATCTTAAAGAAAACGACTCCTTTTATCCCATAGGTTCAAACACCAATAACTCCTCAGTTAATGGTTAGGGTTACATGTCAATCACCCTGGTCTATGCTCAGATTTTTTCTGATATTGTTCACTTGTTTTCTTTAACATGGTCTCCTCCATTATTCCATCAAATTCTTTTTCAGGTCCTTCCTTTCCACTGAGTCTCATGTCCCCACATATAGAGCTTAGTTGTCACTGGAGATTCCAGTCTCAGGCTTTTCCATTTTTCTCTTCCCCTTTCCATTGAATTATTATCTGTAACATTAACTCTCCCTCAATTGAGGCTGTCAACTCTAGCTCTGTTTTCAGTCTCTGGTGTTCTCAAGTACTATTTCCTCTGTTTCTTGAGACACCTTTGACACTGGGAAAAACAAAGGCTGATGTCACTGTGCTGGTTATTTCTCAGTGCTGTGTTCTGGGTCATTTGGATATTTGTCTCAAAACTCCTATAATTTCATCAAAAAAAAAAAAAAAAGGTTAATTTAGGATCAGAGAATAAATTCTTTGGCTTCTAAACTTTTTTTGTTTGTTTAGTTGGTTTTTTTGGTGAGACTATAGAAATATTTTATTGAATTTTAAATAAAGTAGTCTATAAGTGATTAAAATGCTAAAAACACCAAAGAAATCAAATAATTGTAGCTTGAAATAGTATGTTCAGTCTTGTGTTAAAAGTTTATGTTTCCAGTTTTCTGAAGAGCTCACATGGAGAATCAAAATTCAGAACATGGAGTCCACTGTGTTAAGTACAATTTCCTTTTCTCAAATGTTTCATGTAAGAGATTTGTGTTCTGTCATTCTTATAATCAATGAATGTTTACAACTTTTAAGGTTTTAAAATTTCAGAAAATACAAAATAAGACACGATTTTTTGTTAAAATTGAGATTTTATGTAAAATGCAAAATATTCATAAAGTTAGATAGTTTCAGTAAGTGTCTTTAAGAGGAAGAAAGAAATTGCTCTATGGTTTTGATAAGTCATTCTGTGTTTTCATGGTTTGTGTTTATCTGTGTGTGTGACTTGATATTTTAATTTTCCTAGCTACCTTCAGGATTTCCTTTGAGAAATAGAGTTGTGTAGTTTCCAGGTTCATGGGCTCTAGAGATATACTGCATATGTCAAAACCATAACCAGTTATTCATTAGTTTTATACTCTTGGTCAATTACCTCTCTATACTCCACTTTATTCATCTATAAATCAGGAAACAAAAATAATAGTACTCACATTGAGTAATTAAGAGATTAAATCAGATATTTTTTGAAGCTCAGACAACAAACCTGTCTCCTAGCTGTATCACTGAAAACAGTCTCTGCTTCATAAAGTATAAAATTCACGCGAAAGCTCCATTTCTTGATATCACTTCTGTTTTCATTGGATCAGGCTGGACTGAGAATGAACATTCAAGACTTAACTTTATTCATTTCTGAGGCTTAAAGCTATTCCATTTTCAACCTCTGATGACTGTTAAACATTTTGACCAAAAATCAGTGAGACATTGTGCAGGTTTCATCCAAAAGAATAGATATGCAATTTCTCTAGGTGACATAATTCTTTTAGTTTTTAAAAACATATCTTTTAGACAAAGAAAGCTTTAATTTAAGAAGTGTAGAGACAATGATTTCTCATTGTTTTCCAGTATTTGTCTTAAGGTACTCTGTCTGGCTCTTGGAGAAGTCCGCAGGGACAGGCTAAGTTAGGAATAACATCTGTGTGTTTACTTACTACTCTCGCTCCAGGCTCTTTCAACTCTTAGGGAAATTAACTATTCAAAATGCTTGAATGCAATTCCCAATCCTTTCCTTTCTAATTTTTATCAAGTTGGAGTTAATTCATATATTTATTAAAATATTTCTGGAACGTTGATTTCTATTTAAACTTACTATGAATACAACAGAAGTGTGACTGCATTAGACAGGCAAATCTAGTCAAAGTGTTTAAATTTTGTTTATATTTATAATTACATTTAAAATAAGAACTCTATTTTGCCATTTTGATAGATCTTTCTTGAACATGAATGATGATCATTATTATCTGTCTCTACTTTTATACATTGAGCTTAATGTGATAACATCTTTCATATTTGAGTATGCTGTAACAGAGAAACAGTTTGATCACAAAGCATCAGACGTTTGAATATGAAGATTTGCTATTGTGGCTAATCCTTGTATCGTTATGATCATTAAAACTGATTAGAGATTAAAATCTTTAGACACAACATAATTGAATAGTTTGCACACAAAAATCTTGAACATGCAGAATAGAAAAGAAATGATGAATATACTCAGAAAGAGAAGTCAGATTTCACATGTTTGTCTAATCATTAGAGGTATAGTTGACTACAGTGATGTTTTAGGATAATAATATTATTGTAAAATGTAATATCTACTTAAAAATATTTATTTTTACATCCAAACTGAAGTTTCTGCTTCCTCCTTTCTTCCAATTCCCTCCCCTACTTCCTTTCTGCGTCCATCCACTTTTCCTCCATCTCTATTCAGAAAAGGGCAGGCCTCCCACGAATATCAACAAAACATGGCATATCAAGTTACAGTACTCCTAAATACATTCCTTTTTATTAAGGCTGGGCAAGACAACCCAGTATGAGGAATAGGGTGCCAAAAGCCAGCAACAGAGTCAGAGAGACACAGCCCCTGCTCACACTGTTAGGACTCCCAGAAGAGGAAATGGCTTCACATGTATGTGCAGTAAGCCTAAGTCAGTCCCATGCTGGCTTCCTGATTGTGGGTTCGGTCTCTGTGAGCTCTCAAAGTCCAGGTTAGTTGGGGGTTTCTTGTGATGTCCCTGGCCCCTCTGGTTCCTACAATCCTTCCTCCCTTTCTTCAGCAGGATTCCCTGAGCTCCACCTAATGTTTGGCTGTGGGTCTGCATCTATTTTCTCTCTGCTTACAACTGGATTAGACACCAATCTAGGAAATATGGCAGATATTAGACATTATTACATTGACATTTTTATTTCCTCCAGTCATGTTTGGTTCTATCCTAGGTCTCTGCGCCATCCAGCTTCTGGATCCTGGCACTCCAGGCAGTGTCAGGGATTAGCTCACTCTCCTAACATGGGTCTCTGGTTGGACCAGTCATTGGTTGGCCACTGCAACAATCTCTCTGTTACCATTACCCCAGCACATTTCATAGGCAGGACAAACTACAGACTGAAGGTTATATGACTGGGTTGGTGTCCCAATACCTCCACTGGAAGTCTTATCTTCAGGATACCTATTTCCTATTGCTAGGAGTCTTAGGTGAGGTCATTCTTGTATATTGTCCTTTCCAGTAGTCTCTTTTAGGTCTCTTTCCTTTTATCACCCCCTCACCTGGTCCTTCATGTTCCCATTCCATAGCTTATGTCATGGTAATGTTTCATGCCATGGCAATGGCTGCTTGCCCTTTTTAAATCTTTTGTTGGGATTAATATTTTTTCTGTGATTTTTAACTTTGAATTCTAATGTCAAATTGTGTGAGCGGACTTATCAAATCACATTAGTTTTGGTGCTTGATCCTTCATTTTGTCCACCTATAAATTTTATTGCTGGTTGAAGTATACATGAAATAATATTAGAAAGGCTTTTTTGAATTTTAAAAGTGATGACAATATTTCAATTGGACTACAAATGAGATTATGAAGCAATACTTTAAATCAGAAATAAAACATAATATCACCAGTATACAGTGTAGGAGTACTATATAGTTTGTGTGATATTGATTAAAAAATGCATCCTACAAAGTGTACTGGTATAAAACATCTATCTGTTTTGCCATCTTGGGTAATTAAAAGATGCGTTTTGAACTTCTTAATGTACAAAGTCATTAGAATTGAGAGATGTGTTTGTTTTAGGAAATTGTAATAAATTTTTGATTTTATCTCTTTTTGAGAGAATTTTATCTATGTAGAGTATACTTAAATACAAATATGCTCTATACTTATTCTCTGAAGTGTACATATAATGCATAATTTTTTTCATATAATAATGAGTTTAAGCTCTGACAATGCACCTTTATCTTCTTTACTTTTACTTATTTACTTACGTCTATATTTTGTATATCAATAGGCTTTTTATATGCCTCTATATGTAATGTGTTATGACTATGTAATGCATGTATAATTTATATATATATAATATAAAACTTCTTTTGAAAAATTTTATTGTAATCAAAGATGAAGCTTCATGTTCTTTTATGTATTTTGTGATTGTAACTAGATGGTGGGGATAATAGCATAGGCACAATACCAGCATCATGTCACGATACCTTCAGTTCAATTTATACTTTCAATTTAAAGCTAACTTGAATTGGAGTTTGGTTTTCTTCTCAATTCTCTTGCTTATATTTGTGCAAATTTTGAAGACAGCATTCTGATATCCGTCTGAGAAACTCTGGAATTCTGTATGATTTTAGACTTCTTTCATTTATGTAAATAAGTGATATGCACATGTATTTAAAATTCTCAAGCTGATTTTTTTTTTCCTTTAAATTACAAAAACAAGGAAAGGCCTTTCAAGGTGAAGGAAACTCAGAGTCTACGAGCTTTAAGAAGACTTTGGGTACACAAAATCATTTAAATGTGCACCACTTAAGGAATGACACAAGGAAGTTTGATTTACAAAATCAATTGGGGTATGCTAATGAAATCAAACAGCAAATGGAACCAATTTGGTTTGCTACTTTGCAGTGTCACTGACTATCGTTACTGGTTGAAACTGCTAGACTGTATAATGCCTTTTTGAAAAATCCAGGCTTAATTGTTTAATATTGATTGTGTTTCTTGGAATTTAATTAATTTCTTTCTTTTTATCTCTATGCATTTAGAGTTTACCTCATCAAACCAGTTACCAAGTTTCTTAACCATCCTTCTTATAGAGGCTTTTAAATGCTTCTCAGATGTTTAACTCTTAAAAGTTATGAAAAAGGATGTCTGCTTTATATGGAGAAGAATGTGGCAAAGATTATGTATTATTAATTATATAAGTCTGGAGTACTCTATGAATCTTGTAAATTATAAATACATTAAAAAGTTAAAGTAATGTTAAAAATTAATATAAGTGAAGAGCCAGTTAAGAAATTCTCTTTAAAGAATAAACTCTATATTGACAAGTAATTTATGTAAGAGTATACTCATTTTTCTAATTAAGTGGTTTTAGTGCAGTATATTCATAGGTTTGTAAAACCATCTCTGCTTTTCCTTTCAGAGTAGTTTTTGAAAACATCACACAAGTGTACTCTGTACTGTTATCTTTTCTCTCTCCCTGACCCCTTCCTCCTGATCTATTCCCTCCTACTTCAATGTCTCCCTGTCTCTGTCTTTGTTTCTCTCTGTGTGTCACACTGTCTCTGTTTCTCTCTCTCTCTTTCTCTCTTCTATGTGTGTGTGTGTGTGTGTGTGTGTGTGTGTGTGTGTGTGTGTGTGTGTGTGTGTAGGTAGGTAGCCACAGCTACAGAATGCTTACCACATCATGTTTAGAAGACAGAGCTTCACAACACTCCTTACTATCCTCTGGGTCTTACAATTTTTCTTCCTTCTCTCCCTCTGTGTTCCATGAAGGAGGTTTTGGTGTGAATGTCCCATTTAGGTCTGACTACTCAACAGTTACTTTTTCTCAGCATTTGGAAGAAGCAGTTAATAGTGTCTGCATAGACCACAATCACCTTACAAAAGCTTCTCTGACCACGGTTGAGGGCAACAACAATTACTAATATTTATTCTTTTTTATTACTGGATTGTACTAATTCTTTTAATTAAAGGAAAAATGTGATATCTCCTTTCAATGTTTTAGTTAATTTCAAAGGAGATAAAATTTATATTTAGTGAAAAATGGGATGCAGAACCATAAAATGTCCTCTTGATTGTTATAAGAGGTTGTTTACTTTTTGATAGATATGCAAATACTTAGTGCTTTAATATTGCTACAAATGCTATAATGAATTAGTTTAAAATGCTCTGTAAATTACTATGTTTGACCTCCTTGAAATAAGAAGACCCAACATACTATAAAGGTATTTGGCTTGAGGTTAAATGTTGCCAGATATGCTTTTAAAAGAAACAATATCCATTGTGAGTCAAATCCTTACTGCAAGTACTTTTCATTCATTCTTTATTTCCCTTTAATGGCTTATACTGTCAGGGACATGCAACTCAACTGAGTGACTGACAACTGTCAGAACTCTCCCCTCCACCCATCTTCATTCCTTGCCTAGTTATGGAGACCAGTGAGTAAGAGATGAAGCCAGGCTAGGACTGCTATTGTGCTCTTCTTTATGGGGGTGGGAGTAGTCAGTGAACATATTGCTACAGATACTTAAGATCTTTCAAGAGCTTTAGCAACAGGTATTTCCACCCCAGCCACATCTCATACACTGGAAGTTGTCAAGAAAATAGCTGCTTCTCCAGTAATTCCTGACTTCTTGACAGCCCTGGTTTTTGAAACATCTCATGACTGCTGAGGGAGATTCTGATCCAGTTATTATGACTGTAGTATACTTTAAAACAGCCTCCAACTCTCCTAGACGATTTTGTTCCAGTTACAGGAATCAAAAAAAAAAAAAAAAAAAAAAAAAAAAAAAGTCATGGCTGATCTTCCAACAGGAGTTTGCCCTGGGAGAAGCCACTTCAGTCACTGCAGTTTAAGGTGTGCTATAAATGGCTGTGTCAGGCTTTCCTTGTGTCAGATGATACTAGGTGATACCATATGTAACAGTTTCAGATAACTACATCAACAGCTGTTACAGACCTTTTTGGAGCAGTTCTCAATCTGGTCTAGAAGTGATATTTCCTCTGCTTGTGACAGTGCCCTTATTATGACTGGAGTATTTGAGTAGTAATTACATCATTCCTTAGAGCAGTTTGGAAGATCTTCATCCCTGTGGTAATATATTACTTACGATTTATTAAAGCTTGACTAAGAATTCAGAAAGCAAAGTCAGCCACAAGCCATAGAAGCCAGACACACACCTTTAATCCCAGCAGCTGAAGCTAGGAGGTGATGGTATACACCTTTAATCCTAGAATTTAGGATGAAAAGGTAGACCAATCTCTCCGAGTTAAAGGCTACCCAAATCTACACAAGATTGACCAAGCCCAAAAGAGAAACAGCTCATGCCTATGATTCAAGCATCTGGGATAACATACCTTTAATTCCAGCATTAGGAAGGTATATAAACCAGGAGCAAGGTCTTTGTATTGGCATTCATTCTCTAGCCACGCTGAAAACAAGAGCATTTACTCTCTAGACACACTGAAGATAGAGCCTTCATTCTCCAGCTACTTTGAGGATAGGAATGCCCTAGACCTTTTAGAGGTAATAGCTTTCTGGTAGCTCAACTACTTTACTTCTCTAATCTCCAATTTGAACCCCAGTATCCGTCTCTGGGTCTTTTATTTTGTCATGTTACACATCCCCGGCTTTAGATTAGACTCATGCAAATGTTCATTTAGTGCTCTGTTGCCTACCTGTGATCTTTAGCATATACAAAGACAGATGAGTTGGTACCATGAAGAGCACCACACCACTCCTGGGACTTCCAAGCATAGTGTTCCCAGAAGTTGCTACACTGTGGTTGAAAATTTAGAGAAATTGGCTGGATAGAGAGACTACAGGAAACTGTGACACCAAAAGTGCAGAGTGCTGAGGGTAGGAGGAAGTGGGGAGGTAGTGAGAAGGTTAGAGGAGATGTTCCTAATTGCTTTGCACATTTGTAACAATGAGCCACTGTCACACTGGCACTTTTAAGACCAGAGCTCTAACTCTTGGAGAGAGGATCCATACTAAGGAAGCTGTACTTGGTTTCTTTATGATAAAAGAAAAACAAACACAGAAACAACGGCCTACAGATTCCCAAGTGAATTAATTAATCAAAGCAACAGTCAGAAGATCAGTGACCATGTAAGTTCATTTGCGATCAAGTAAATAAAGTATTACTAAAACCTCTGTGTTTATTTACTTCAGCTTTCCTTAGAGGAATTGTAGTAATATGCTAAGCATGTTTCTCAACCATGTTCTAGACAATAATGCTGGTATTTCAGAATAAATTCTCAAGAAAGATTGTGCTTTTAATCAATATGCTTTAATACTTTTTGGAACTCTTCCAAAGGATTTAATGTAAGCCCCTTGATTTGATGAAACTAGAGACTATCAAAGTCATGAATCTTGAAGCAAATATTGTCTTTTTTGGTGGTCACACTATTAGTAGAATAAATTCTAGAGCTATCAAGCAGAAATGTGATAACATTTGGACTGAGAGAAAACAACTTTCAATGTGAGAAGGAAGCTGACATTTTCAGTATATAATGTATGTTTGGTGGCATAGAAGAAGTTAGTGCCTTTTGTGAGATTGTATGGAGTGACTGAAAGGAGCTGGGAGCATATGGACCATCCTGAAGAATGAGGATTGTATAGGATGGAGGTTGTGAAGAAGTAGGAAAAGAGAAAATGTTAATTAGAAAAGCATGAAGTTGTATTGGAATTATATGTTTTGTCTTGTTTGTTTTGCTTAGGATTTGATGTAGGAAAATGGCATGCTCAGTGTAGTGGATTACTAGATGAGAGAAGAGGAACAAGACTGGAGGTGAAGCAAGTTGGGACTCAGGAGGTTACATGTGGAATGGAAGAGAAAATAACAGATGGGTAATCTGCAGCTGAAAATGGTTTTAATGATTTAATCAGTAGGGAATGAATGTAATTTGAATTTGCTAGTTAGTTTCATTTGTCTTGTATATTTACTTTTGTCTATAAAGGATTGTTTCTCACCAATGAACTGGCAGACCCTCTGTAATAAAAAAGTTTAAGACTAAATAGAATGAGACTAACAATAAATGGCATGAGGATATGGTTTCATTTGATTGTATCTTAAGGTGACTACTAAGTTGGTAATTTTTCTAGAAATATCTTCTATTACAAGGTTACTTGAAATACCATAAAATCTATTCTCATTCTTCAAGATTGGAATTTTTTATTTTGTTAATATTTGAAATAATGAAATTTGAATAACTTAACTATATGTAGGTAAATATTTGGCTCTGCTGCTATGCAGCTGGCAGTATGAGTAAATCCTAAGGAAAGAAGGGATTTGCTGTTTGACAAGTGAGAAAAGAGAGCTGACAATTAATTAACGTCTTTGCCAGAATTCAGAATATGGATTCCTTTTCTCTTCTCCATTGCCATTAGGCTGACCTTTGGCTCATCATGCACAGAAAGCTCCATGCCCGTACATAGTGGATAATGGTGCTCTGAGCCCCTTCTGGTCATGTTCTTACAATCAGCACATCTCAAGAGGGGCTCCCTGTGGAGGATGTTGTCATCTCCCATGGGATGCTTTTTTTCTTTCTCTTTCTTCTTTTCTTTGCTTTGAAGATCTGGGCAAGAAAGGTATCTGTGTGAAAGCTGAGAACACTGGAGAGCGAATGCTGACATTCATGAGATCAGAGTTACCTTTTTAAGTGCTAACCAGCAGGGTAAACAGTTGGCTATAAACTTTCATAAATGCGACTCATAGAAAAATGTATCAGATTGGCTAATTTGTAGCTTTTCATTTCATTTTCGTACACAGTTAGCAGCCACTGGACCCTTTCTTGTGCAATTATTCTTTTTTCCATTTTTCCTTTAATTTTTTTTCCCTCACTCGGCTCAAGCTTATTCTTAAACAGTGTAAAGTAGCATAATAACATGTGATGTGATTGTTGGGAGCATTTCGTTAACAAAGATGTTCACAGAGAAGATCTTTATATGACAAAACTCAAGTTGCTACCGACATTTCCCCCACAGGAAATAGAATTTTCTACAAATGAAAGGCCACAAAGTGGAAGGTATATGAGAGAACTCTCTTTAAGACTCAGAACTTCAAGGTATTACCAGATCCCGCATCTACAGAAAAACAGACTTAAACGAGTAAGTAGCAAGTTTAATATACTGTAGTGTGAGACTTATGCTCTCTGGAGTGTGTCCTACATGATCAATCTCTGTAAAGGAATAAAATAAACCAGGACAGTATTGTGTTTCTATTTTGTTCTGATACTAAGAGCTTGGGAATGACAGAGAAATGCTGTTTGTTACATGAAAAAAAAAAAAAAAAAAAGGCTGAGTGAAAACTGCATGGGGAAGAGGGAGGTAGTGGGGAGCTGGAGTGCAGAGAGAGGAAACTGAGGTGGTCAGGATGTATCATATGAGATAAGACTCTATTTTAAATGATTTTGAGTTCAAGGATGTATCAGCAGAAAAGAACTCAAAAGGAAGTCATTTCTGTATACAGGGCTGATCTAGAATGTTGCAAATGCCAACACACATGTGAAAGCATTACTTTTGTTTCCAATGAAAGTTGGTTGTTTCCCCTCACATGATTATAAGAGATGTCATCTGAATCAACAACAAGTCATGTTTATGCAAACATTCTCTGAACTTCAATTGTCTAAAAGTTTTCCATGCCATGAGCATACATGGTGTTTCATTACAACATTCTGCAAACTAGTTTTTAAAAGGGACATCAAGAGAGTCAGACAAATCAACTTTTGTAAATTCATAAATTTTAAAGTTTATTAAAGAGAAAAATATTGGAAAATATGTTTATGTTGAACTTCTTTTCTCTGTAGTGGCTCAGGTACATGAATGGTGTTCACATTATTTTGGCTTTCTCTTTCATTTTCTGGACCTTTCAATAGTATAATCGTAGCTTCCACTGATTTTAGAGCTTACTGTGTCAAACGAGACATTTTATAGAAGTATATAAAGATGAAGGAAAAATGTTTAAATTCTGATGACCAAAGGGCTTGCTTTCATAAGAATATCTGTATGAAAGGAAGACTTTGAGGTGGATATTTTCTGCAGTCCCTTACCACATGATCAGCCAAGCATCAATGTTTCACAAAGAAAAATGTTCCATAAATATAGAACTCATATCTTGTACTTTCACCAATAGTCTTCATTTGTTGTACTGATCATATGAAGAATTCCAGTCCAAGTAATTTAATGTACTGAGGGAAAAGCAACGGATAGAAAGCTCAGAGGCAGTCCCTTCACAAGGAATTTTTCCAGATAAAGCAAGGTAAGACAGATGAGTGGATATGTGAAGAATCCAATATTTCCAGTCTCCCATTTTCAGGCTTCATCTTTCACACTAGAGGACAAGTTGCAAAATTTGCAGCAATTGTTAAAGTTGTAAATAGTTGCCCTCGATAGTCTTGGGGAGCTCTGGAAGGAGATTTCTCTGAGAACATGAAATCCTCGGTTTAGAAGTTGACATGTGTAGGAGGAAGAAGAAGCATGATTACCTTCTCTGGGTTGCTTGCTCTAAGATGCATTTCCGTTTTTCTTGTTTGTGTCTCAGTCTTCATGATTTCTGGGTAATCTGCAGTGTTAGAGTAGGGCAGCAGATGTAGTTCAGTGGACAGAGTGCTTGCTTAGCAGAGGTGGGTGGTCTTTCTATGTCAGTGACTCACAGAAAGAAGTACAGACACCTATGAACAGTATGGTCATAGTAAGGATAAGACTGTGAGTTACAATTCTCCATTATTCCTAAATAGTGCTTATAAATAGTGGATGTAATAGGAGTTTTCATCAAAGGAAAAATAATCCAGACAAGCAAGAGCATTCTTTAGAGAGTGAATGAAACTTTAGACAAAATGTTATAGCTGTTTCCTCTGGGGGCATGAATTTTACCAGATAGTGTCCCATGACAGTCCAGCTAGAGAGGTAATGTGTTCATTCAAAGGTGGTTTTACTCCCATAGCCATCTAAAAGAGAACTGGGACTCTTGATACTGAGCACATTTCACCATATATTGTATTTAGGGATGATTTATGTTAGTGCCTAAAGGGTATTGCTAGACAGGTGGATAACTTCTTTTATCATGAAGGCCAAATAATCAACAGCTGAAATTTATTTTTAGTGTCTTTAAAACAGAGTTTTACTGTGCAGCTCAGACATGTTTTGAACTTTCTACTTAGTAAAGGCTGATCTTGGAGTTTTAGTGACTCACTTGCCTTAGCCTCCTGAGTAATGCAGCAAATTTTATTCTCATTATCTAGTCAGAAGGAGTCACAAGGAGCATTTTAGTTCATGAACAAAGCTTTGTGTTTGCTTGGGCTATTCTTGTCAGAGTTCTCAGGATCCAAGTGCAGGAACACGATGCTCAGTGGACAGGGTCATATAGCAGGAGGCCTTGTTTCTAATTTTCAGATTCTTGGTAATGACTTAAAATTTCTCTCATGCTCTGCATCAAAATGCTATGCATAACAAACTCCTTTCAGAAAACAAAGCATCCTTGGTCTTCTGCCTCCTAAGTCTATGGCAAGCTTCCTAATATATCTATACCTTGTTCTAAGAAGATGTTGTTAACAAGTAAAACAAGTAAAAAAATATTTACAAACAGCTTTGTGAAGGATTTGGAGTTTGAAAACTAAGTATAAAAACATGATGAAATAGTAGTTAGAAAGAAAATGGCCACCAAAGGAAGTGGCACCATTAGGAGGTGTGGCCTCAAAGGAAGAAGTGTGTCACTGTGGGGACAGGCTTTGAGAACTCTTTTGGTCCAGCTTCCCCCAATGTGACTTTCAGTTGACTCCCTGTTACCTGAAAGATGTAGCACTCTCAGCTCCAGCACCATGTCTGCCTATACCACAATGCTCCCTATCATGATGATAATGGACTGAATCTCTGAAACTGTAGGTGAGTCACCTCAAACATTTTTGTTTAAAAGTTGCTGTGGTCATGGTGTTTCTTCATAGCAATAGAAAACACTCAACTAAGACTAATACCAAAGATTATTGTTTGTAAGCATAAGTTTTCTTTTCTGTGGGATACTCTGAAAGATCAGGCCAGCTCAGGGAAAAAAAAGTAGTTTATTTTCTGAATAATAATAATAATATTTAAAACAGCAACAACAATTTTGTACCTCTATATTTCTATGGTGCTCTCTCTCTCTCTCTCTCTCTCTCTCTCTCTCTCCAAGACAAGATTTTCTGTATAGCTTTGGAGCTTATCCTGGCACTCACTATGTAGACCAGGCTGGCCTCCAACTTACAAAAATCTGCCTGCCTTGCCTCCCTTGTGCTGAGCTTAAAGGCACACACCACCACCACTTGGCCATGCTCTTTCTATTTAGGTTTTAAAACCACAACAACAGATTAGTTAAATTTAAGTTGGACATGATTATATAATTGGTTTGAATTAAACATCTCCCTAGGCTTGGACTCTGGTCATCAGTTGATTATACATTTGAGTGGCTTAACTGATGGGCTTCCTTATAGTCAGATATTCACTAACCATGCCCATTAGGGGTGGAGACAAGGGCAGATGTTACCTGGGGGAACTAGGTCTGAGGAGGAGCCTAGAAGTGCTCTCTTGTTTGCAGCATGGGGACAGGAGAGCATCAGGAGGCATCTTTAGGACCAGGAACCTGGTGGTGTTCATATGTCTATGTTGTAAGTTATTTTTCTCTGAATAAAAATCTAGTCAGCCTATTTGTTTCTCCTAATCTGTATTAAACCATATACTTCCTGTTTGAAGTGTGTCACTGGAGAAAGACTTTGAGTATTTCAAAAACCATATGTCATTTCCAGTTTGCTCTTTCTGTTTGATGTTTGCCATTGGTGATAAGAGTGTTGTGCCACAGTACTGGCCACCTACCATTGCTATCAACTATGGTAGTGATGGACTCTCATACCCCTGGAATTATAAACCTCAAATAAACCCTTTCCTCAGTAAGTTGCCTTATTTATGATATGTTGTCATAATAATAGAAAATTAATCAATATCCATGAAGACTAGAACATCTGGGTTAAAATAAGAGTGGTTATGTTTGGAGGATGGCCTAATTGCTCATGAGCTTCTTTTGCAAGTACAATGACCTTAGTTCAATGCTAGGAACCTAAGTAAAAAAAAAAAAAATTTAGGCAAGATAGCACATACTTGTAATTTGAGTTCCAGGGAGAAAAGGCAGAATTCCAGGGCTTGATGATGTTCAGACAGATAGAATAATTGGTGAGGTACAGAGGTCCCAGTGAATGATTATCTTTAAAGAAAAAGTGAATACACCTGAATTCTTGTTCTGGCCTGAACATGAATGTGAACATCTATGCACACATGTGCAAGTACACAAACACAGAGTCACACAGATGCAAAATAAGAAGTTTCTTAGCTTGTTAGACTTCCACTCATTTTATTTCTTTGTTTTGTCTTGTCTTCAAGACAAAGTTTCTTTGTGAAACAGTCCTGGCTGTCCTGGAACTACCTCTGTGGACCAAGCTGACCTTGAACTCACAGAGATCTGGCTGCCTCTGACTCCCAAGTGCTGGGAGCAAAGGTGTATACTAATACCAGTAGGCTAGATCTCTACTCTTAGAGCAATATTCACAAATTTAAAAGCTCCAGTTTTACTTCTGTTATTCCCTGTTCTCTGGGTCCTAAGGAAGCAGGGTCAGCTGTGTTCTTTGCTTAGTCTCACAAGGATGAAATCCAGGTGTGAGCAATCTGGAGGCCATGAGGAAGTCTCCTTATTCAGATCACTAGCAGAACCCTGTTCCTTTTAAGTTGAGGGGCTCTTCTTTCTTGATGGATGCCCTACCTCCGTGAGTGATGTTCTTACTCTTTCTTGAACCTCCCTCCCCCAAGTATTCTTTCTCACATGGTCCTTTGCTATTTTGAAATCAGCAGTGGCAAGTCAATTCTTCCATACATTTGAAAACCTAATTTTCTTTTCTCCTGCTGGATAAATACAATTTTGTGCTCTCACAGAGTCATGTGATTAGATTTGGTTGATTCACTGAAATAATCTCCCCTTTGATTAACTCAAAGTCAGTTGATTAGCAGCCTTAATTTAATCCACAGAACCAGTTTGTTCTGTAACTTAACATAATCACAGGCTCTATAAATCATCAAATGTACAGACCCAGTCCTGTGAATGAGGATGTGAAAATCAGAGAGGTGTGGCATGGAGAGAGGAACATAACTTAAGGATTCTTTTGGCAATATAATTTTTCCTGAGTATTTTTTTCCCAAAATATCAAATTACCAAAATTCAGATGATATTATCTATGAAGACAAATAACACTGTTGATAATAGTCCTGGTTCAGTTACCAATTCATAGTTAACATTATTTTAATAAGTAGCAGCTATTATATATTTCTTATCACGAAGAACAAAAACAAAACATATTTATTGAATGTTACAGACTTTTGTCTATCTGCTCAGAGTGTGGCCTGGCAAATTTCCCGTGCTTTTGTTGTTGTTGTTTTCCTCAAAAGCCTCACAGAATATAAGGGAAGACAGCAGCACAGTTGGCAAATAAAACTTTTAGCTACTGAATGCTATGGAAAGAAAGAAAATTACTTAAGAGTTCATTGAGAAATGCATACATAGTATCTGTTTCCACCAGTCTTAAAAGTTTTCCTCCTTATTGATTAAACAACATAAATCTATTTTAGACAGAAAATAAATATGACAAAATAGTTCTGCATATGGTGGTATTTACTTGTAATGTCAAGGACTCAGGACCTGTGGGTAAAAGATGGAGAATTCAAGTCCCACTTTGGCTATGATGGAGACAGAATAAAATAAGAAACTGAAGAATAATATATATATATATATATATATATATATATATATATATATATATATTACCACACGTTTTTTATAAAAAACTTATGATTTATATTCTATCTCATATGCTCTTCTCCTGTTCATATAGTTAAACCACAAATTGTATTTATGCTTAAAAAGCTTCTTTTTACATAATGTAATAATATCTTTCTATTTACTAAAATGAATACATTTTATTTTAAATTATTTAATTTAGCATGATTATATAGGTGAATAAAATTTTAATGACTTTACCTATGGTTTCTATTTTTGTCTTTTCACACATTTGGCAATTATAAAGAACTTTGCTTCTAAGACTGGTGGTGAATATCTAATTTTACTTACCTAAATTGATCAATAATTATAGACTGATAATCTGAGTCAGTTTATATAATGTTTATTTAATCATCAGTTTACAGTATAAAAGATTACAACTACTTGAGTTGAAACATTTATATTTGAGAATAGGAGAATACATTTTTACATTTGTCTTTATTCTTTTTAAAGACTGTCATAGTTCTTAAGAAGCATAGCTGTAGTAGGGCTGTGTGTGTGCTTGTGTGTGTGTGTGTGTGTGTGTGTGTGTGTGTATGTTTGGGTGTGTATTAGAGACAGATGAGAGATATGTTTGCACGTAAGAAATAAAGTAAAAAGATCACAGAGAAAAACAGAGATATAGGAAGGAGGAGGACAAGAAAGAGTAGGAGGATAGATAATGATTTGTGGGGAGTGTGCATAGGTTGACAAGTCAAAAACACAGAGGATAGAGACCATAGAGACCAAGGAAAGAATTCTAGTAAGAAACTCTAGGCAGATTTCCTTTTCTTTGCAATTTTTTTTTTGAAGCCCACTTTCTCAGACTTTATTTCAATGTGTACTTTGTGCAAAAAATTTTACTGAGAAAATATCTAGACCATAATGTCTCTTTACCATGGTCTAATCAAGCTGGCACACAAAACTCACTATCTCACAGACTAATTATGACCATAGATAGCCATCGGTTATGGATATGGCTATATATGAGGTTTGTATATGACCCAGTTTAGGAGAGAAAACCTCCTTTCTAAGAGATATTATCACCACAAAGCTTGCATAGAAGAACAGGACTGATAGTTGCCCTGAAAGGGGGAAATAAAAGTAACTCTTAAGTTCCTAATAGAAATGTAAAATAAAATTTTATTCTTAGATGAAAGTTTTTCTTATGAATCATATTCATACTGAAGACTATCTTAATAATTTGAAAATTAATTTAGATAATATTTTAAGGAAATGGTTTATTTATTTCAAATACAGGCAATTATCCAAATGTTACTAATTAAATAATTGCTTTATTGGCATCAATTATTGGAGATTTCTGTGCTAGCTATACAAAGAAGCATTACATGCTAATGTATTATAAAGATTTCATATATTTACATGAAAACATAGAATTTCTTGACTGTATATTTACCTCAATTTATGTATTTGTGTGTTTTGTCTGAATATATATCTGCGTACCGTGTGCATGGTAGTGCCTAGGAAGATCAGAAGAGGTCATGGGTCTGGAGTTACAAAGAGTTGTGAGCAGTCATGTTGGTGCTAGGAATCAAACCCAGGTTGTTTGGAATAGCTAGTAGTGCTCATAAATGCTGAGCCATCTCTCTTGCCCATTGACCACATTTTTTTTATTTGCTTTTTGAGAATGAATTTCTTTTTATTTTGCTAACACCATACAATTACAGACTCTCCAAGAGACTTGCTAGACAAACACAGGCAAACTTCCACTCATATCTTTTAAATTAATGCAAATGCAAGGAACGTGAGTTAAAAAATTTTGTTCTGCTTTTCTGTGGAATATATATATTTTTAATTTATTTTATATAACCAAGTCCATTTAAATTAAAACAAACATTTATAGACAATCTTTGGGAGTTTGGGCGTCGAATATATTTCTTATGGTGTCATTCTGTCATTAGGTTTTGCCAGTTGATTATATTTAAAACACATTAGCAGAGATTATGTAAATTAATGAATGAGAAATAAGAATTGTATGCTATTTATGAATATTGGCTTAGAGTTTTAGTTGTATACATGAAGATCTAGAGAGAAAGATGCATACTATGGGGAAAAAGTATTTTAATATATTCTCATTTTATTATCAGAAATACTGATTTTAATAGATCCCAAATAATTTTCTCCAGGGCAAATAAGAAGCAGACTATAATTCTTACAGGAGACAACACACTAATCCCACCAGAGACATATTTCAGCTGAAATGGGCTTGTTGGTCTCCAGATCTTTTTGTTCTTTTGCTCTAACCAAGACTGACTGATGGATCATCATAGGTGGCAGGACTTCAAAATTTTATCTGAATATATACTTAAAAGTCAGCATGCTGAATGTTAATTTTTCTGTGCCTTGACTACAAATACTGCTGAAGGAAAGTTGTTGGTAAGAATAAAAATTATAGGTTACTATTATCTAACTTAGCCTGGGGCCTGTACTGCCAATTCTGAGATTTTGAAAATGGCAAAGGAAATACAGGACATGCTCTAATCCTTGATATTATTACTTCTTCCTAATAATTCCTAGATTTACAATCTTGATCAGCTTTAAAGCAAGAGGAAATGAACATTTATGTTTTATCCTTTATTTCAAAATTATAAATGTTTTTTCTGACCTTTAAATACTAATGAGGGGGAATCAAATGAGCATAAAATATTTGCTCTAATTGTTTTGTGTATTGTTGCTTCATTATGCATCTTCTTTTAACAGCTTAATTATTCCCAGTGAATTGTAGGGGAAAAATATCAAGTGGGCCACTGAAGAGATGTTGAGAGTTTTAAGACAATTTCGGAAACCAAAGGAAGTCCACACAAGTGGCAGTCTTCAAGTCTTCATTACTGCATTAAGACTTTAGACTTAGTTCTTCTCTATAGTCACTTCTGATATCACACCATGGGGGAAGAGAACAACTTCCTCATCCTGGGTAAGTTGAGTCTTTCCAAAGGTACTGCTTCAGCTGGAACAAATATAATTTGGTTAAACATATTTAAAGATTATTTTACTTACTCTGAAAAACCAATATCTCTTTGATAGAAGGAAATCACCAAAGTAAATTTTTTAACTGGGAAGCTTATTTATAGAAAAACTTATTTCAAATAAAATCTCTGAAGTTGACCCCTGGTAATGAAAACTGGTTTTTTTTTTTTGTTTTGTTTTGTTTTTTTGTTTGTTTTTTTTTTTTTTTTTTTTTTTTACGTAGTAGAAATATAGATAAGCTATAGTATAACTTGTTTCTTCTACCTTTCTATCTTTACCAACTGAGGACTATAGCATTTCTGTTTTATAAAATATTTTTTGGTTGAAAGTATATGCATCTAATAGAAAACAGAAATGGTTATCCACACAATACCTACTGCTTACTTTTTCATTTGACAAAGTATTCAAAAATCAACAGAAGAAAAAAGCCTGAATGCTGCAGAATTGTATGTAGTATTTTAGTATGGATTTCTTCTTGCTGTTTAGTATGTATTGTGTGACAGACATTGGTGACACTTTCTAAGCAGGAGGATTTTGTCAAGATGATAAAGAAGGCCAATGAAGTTATATTTATTCATTTTTTATTTTAATTAAATACAATTATATTATTTACTTACTTTTCTTTCCTCCATCTAATCCCTCCATTTCTCTCACTCTAACCTTTCCCATGTCACCCACACTTACTTCCTCTCAAATTGTTGGAATTCTTTTATTATTTTTTACATATAAACCAGAACACCTATAAATACAGTCTGCTAAGTAATTTTAGTGTTGTGTGTCTAGGATTTCAAGACTGACAACTTGGTAGCATCATTGAAGAGGGACTATAGCATCTACATATTTCAGTATTTGTTTGTGTTTATATGTGTGTGTATGGTGTACATGTTTGAATGTGTATGAACATGTACACTATACCAGCTGATGAACTCCAGGGACCCATCTATCTCTGCATCCATCTCCTACAGCACTATAATTACAAACTGACCCCAGTGCACTTGGCTTTTGTATGAGTGCTAAGTATCAAAATTCAGGTCTACATGCTTGAAAGGCAAGCACTTTACTGACTGAACCAGCTCACCATTCCTACATATTTCAATCCAGTAGCACTAATGGTAGTATTAATGTGAAATAAATATAAATTTAAATACATCTTACTAATGATCATAGTAACATTCAATTTTAATAATCCACAAGCTGTTTTAAGGTTATATATATATATAATATATACATGTATACATATATACATATATATGCATACATATATACATATATGTATGCATATATAGGGGCATGTGAAGTGTTCTAAGTGTATATAGACATATGCCTACATAAATATATATACATATATATGCATACACACATATATCAACTCATTGTGAAAATAGTCTTAGGAGCTATATACTATAATTTTTCTTATGCTGGTTAGATTTTTGACAGAAGGACACAAGGTAGAATTATCTGTGAAGAGTAAATCTCAATTTAGATGTCTCCATTTGATTGGATCATCAGTGTCTTTCTCTGATTAATTATTACCAGCTCACTGTGAGTGGTGCCACCCAGGGCAAGTGGCCCTGTGGTATAGAAGAAAACAAGACGAGACTAACAAGCTTGTGTCATGGCCTCCATGACCTCTGATTAAGGCTGCGTTATCACCTCCAGGTTACTGCCTTTGGTTCTTGCCCTGACTTCCCTTCAAGATGAACTATAACTGTGGGCTGAAATAGACCCTTTCTTTCCCAAGCTGCTTTTGGTCATGGTCTTTATCACAACACACTAGAGCAAATTAAGACATTCTCACATATAAGGAATAGCTTGTTCAGAGAAATTCCCATTAAACAAGGATTAGAAATATTGGATTTTTCAAATTCACAAATCAAGTTTAAAATTCACTGAATATTATACAGTGTCTATCCCAAGGACAGGTGGCTTTTTTAAAGTCACCCCTTCAATACTGCCACTTTCAATCTTTCTAATTTACTTCTCAACCACAGCTACCTCCTCACCTCAAAGTCCAAGGCAGTATATATTATTTTCAAAGACTATGCATTATATATAAATACATTTGGAAACTTTATTAAGAATGTTAATATTATATATCTATTTTATGGGGCCAAAGTACCCTATATACCCAGATACTCTTATGAAAATAGCTTCAGATTGTGTTACTGTTAAAGACAATGTATTTGAGAAAGCACATTGCACTCCACAATGTACATAAGCCTCATCACTCCAAAGCTCTGAAAATATTAGGAGGAGGAAGAAAATTGGATAGGAAAGCAGGGGATCTAATTGTCAAATACATGCTATGAAATCCAGCACTATGTATACAAATAGAAATGAAGAGGGAGCCATTATAGGTTTGAAAAGAAAACTGAACCTCGAGAAATGTCCAGAGACCTACAAGACTGACCCCAACTAACAATTTGAGAAACCGTGGAAAGGCTACCATAAATGCCTTTTCCTGATAGTGAGATCAATGACTAACTTATCCACCATCATGGAGCCCTCATCTAGTTCCTGATGGAATCAGAAGCAAACACCCACAACTAAACATTGAGCAGAACTGGAATCCAGATGCAGAGAGGAAGGACAAGACCAGGATGCAGAAACACATAGAAACAGCTGACCTGAACAAGGAGGAGCTAACAGGCCCCCAGACTGGTAGCTGGGGATCCAGCTTGGGACTGAATCAGACCCCCTGAACATGGGTCTCAGCCAGAAGGACTGAGCTGTCTAAGGGACCTCAGTCAGTGGAACCAGGATGTATTCTTGGTGCAAAAAAGGACTTTGGGGGCACATCCCCCATGAGGGATACTCCCTTAACCTAGAGACAGGAGGGAAGTCCTAGTCCCTACTCCAAATGACTTGACAGATTTAGATGAGCCCTCCTGGAGGGCATCACCCTACATGTGTAGTGGGGGGGGATGGGAGTGGAAGGTGGTCACAGGGCATGAGAGGGTGGGAGAGAGGGAAAGGGGGTGGGAGGGAGAGGGAACTTGGATTGATATGTAAAATAAAAATAAAAAAATAATAAAAATGAACAACAACAACAACAACAAAAAAGAAATGAAATGAAAAAGGAAGAAAAACCCTAAAATTCAAGAAAAATGTGATGGATTCTGCCAGTTGATTGTCTATGAACTTGAGCTACACTTTTCCTCGGCCTGCATCATCCTGTGTTATATCCTAAAGCTTTTGAGTTCACAGTCTCTATCTGTGTCTGTCTGTCTCTCTTTCTCGCTCTCTCTCTTTCTCTCTCTCTTACACACACACACACACACACGGGTGCTTATGCATATGTATACAATCTCTGTTCCATTGTTAAAGTCCTTTGAAAAACATTACATGTAGATAAACCACAAAGCTAGATAATATAACAAACAATGCCAAAAATCCATGCCCCAAGTGCATCCACTTTCCTAATCTTTCCCTCTGTTTCCTCTGCCAGGTCACAGATATTTTGATTTATGGATCATGTATTATCAGTTTTATTCCACACATAGTTATGTGGAAATAATGTATTATTTAATTTTTCCTGAGTTTTTGCTTTATACGAAAGAACCATAATTGTATGTAGGTTTAATATTTTTAGGCTTGTTTCCTTTTCCTTTTACAATTTTTTTTCAATTTTTCAAATTTTATTACTAAAAATACTGTAAGTAAATACAAATAAATAAAAACTCACACGAAAATTAACAAAACCCGATGTCTATTCAATGCAATTTGACTCCTATAACATTTGAATTAATCTTCCTTTTTCCTGATTTTGAAATATCTTGGATTTTTGAGAGTATAATTACAACATTTTTCCTTGTATTTTCTCCCTCCAAACCCTCTTTTATGCCCTTCTACAGTCCTTAAAATATATGGTCTCTTTTTCCATTAAATATTATTGCACAAATATATGTGTATGTTATGCATATTCATAAATATATTCTGCTAAGCTCACATAATGTTACTTGTATGTATGTTTTCAGACCTGGAAGTGTTCTGAAGAATATGCACCCTCCATGAAGATGAGCTTTCATGATTCTAGAGGGCTTCATGTAAACTTCAAAAGTGTGGCAACAACCAACAATTCTACTCTTCCATGGAGCCTATAAATCATTTTAATGACCAGAATGCTATGATACTCCTAAGAGCGTAGTGGCATGCATATCTTATCAGTAACCAATGTCTCTTCTAATTGAACTTGAGACTTAATTAGTAAGAAAGAAATCATTCACAGTATGGGGAACCTAGCTAGCTATTTATGAGTATTTGATTAGAATCTAGACTTATTTTTAAATGAAAAATTGCTACTATTATCTTGTTAAGTGGAGGCAGTACCCAAAGGCCCTATACCTAGGTGTCACTGATACTCAGCTTGGTGCAGCTCCTGGTCCTCATAAGAAATGCTTCTTTGTGTGATGGATAGTTGATAATAACCTCTTTGTGATAACTCACAACTAACCGGTACAATGGCAGAGAATGTGTCTGTGGAGTGCTCAGCTGTAAGTGGCCCACACCAGTAAGTATATGGGCAGCAAGTTGACTGAGGAGTGTAATGAGTATGGGTTTTCCGCCTGCCGCCGCCCGGTCTTGTCCTGCCGCTGCGCCAGCCCCAAATAACACACAGAGACTCTGTATTTGATACAATGCTGTTGGCCCTGTTACTTGTTTCTTATCGGCTAGCTCTGTCTTAATTATTAACCCATTTCTGCTGATCTATGTATTTCTCTTACCGGGGAGCTGGCGGCATACTGCTTTCTTCAGACTCTCCATCTTGACTCCTCCTTACTACTTCCTATTTCCTCCTTGTCTCCTAGTCCCTCCTATCTTCCTTTCCTATTGGCCAACAGTGCTTTATTATTAACCAGTATGAGAAACATATACAGAATGACATCTCCCATCAGAGGAGGTTATTAAAAACAGTTTATTGTGAGGGAAGAGAAAGGTAAAAGGGTATAGGGTGGCTCTGAGAGGAGCTGATGGAAGAACTGGGAATAAATATGATCAAAATATATTGCACATATGTGTGTAGTTCTCAAAGAATAAAAGCGGTATATTAAATTTATGTTTAATGATGGGCTCATGTTTCTGAATGTCCTACTATTTAATTTTATTCACTATAGTATACCAAACATAGCTGTAGTATAATTTAAGATTTGTCTATGGTTCATGGATATTTATGTGGACTTTGCTGGTTGAATACTTTTATGATTTTCTTTTACATTTCTGTTATAATGTCAATGTGTTTCTTATATTATCTTTTGCACTTGAATGGTAAGTAGTAGAACTATGAATGTTTGATTTTTTTTAATGGAAATTGCTGCATTTTGTTATATGAGTAGTGTTACAAATGCTTCCATTGATTCAAATTCTTATTTATGGTTGATTTAAAACTATTTGTCAAGTTGCAGAGCTAAACTATCTTTATTTTTCTTAGAATAAATTAGTATTGTGTACTTATTCTCAATAGTAAATCATTGTTATACATTTTAGAAGTCTACTCTCTGTGTTAGTTCTTTTTGGTCTTTGATGTTTTAAAATAGATTTAAGTAGTAAATAAACCTCCTTTTTGTGTAATTGAGCAGAGAGATTTCAAGGGAGAATGACAAATGACTAAGCAATATTAATTAGCTTTTAAATTCCTGGACCAATGCCAAACACCATGGTTTTCTAACATATTTTCATATCTAGAAACAAAATGCTCTTAATTTTTATTCTGCATTTGCCATACTTATTCTTCCTTTTCTATTCTTTCATAGCAGTCTAAATATCAACAGTTCAAATCCTTGCTGAATCTTTGGTCAGAACGAAATTTACTTTTTTGAATTAAGCTTGCATAATCTTTTCTAAATATATCCTGTTGTCTACAAACTCCAAATGTTTCCTCATCCATTTATGACTTTGATTCAATTTTGTGGCACGTATTTTACACATATTTTCTTGAATCAATTTCTAGGCATATTTCCTAGGTCATGACTGTTCGATATATTCCAAGTCAGTCACTTGCTAATATATGAGTGTATTTTAAAAATATGTATGCATTTTAAATATATTTGATCTCTACAATACAAGCTGTTTTAACAAAACTAATTCCAGCTATTCATCTTGTCAAATGCTCTCACCAGCATCTAATAATTTGACTACTTAGTATCTGGAATTTTACATTATGCACATTAGGTTAACAGCACTAGATAATAGCTTTGTTTAACTGCCAGTTCTTATTTATTCTGGCTGGTATTATGTCAACTGGACACACAAATTAGAATTATCTGAAAGGAGGAAACCTGGATTGAGTTAATGCCCCCATAAGATACAGTGGTAAGACATTTTCTTCATTGGTGATTGATGGGGGGGTACACCATTGTGAGTGAGTCTGTCTCTGGCATGGTGGTCCTGGGTTCTATAGGAAAGCAGGCTGAGCAAGGGTAGGCAGCACCCCCACCCCATGGCCTTGCAGTCAGCTACTTCCTTCAGGTGTCTGCCCTGTTTGAGTTTCAGTCCCAATTTCCTTTCATGGTAAACAGTTATGTGGAAATGTAAGTCAAATCGACACTTTCTTCCCCAACTTGATCTTTGGTCAAGATGTTTTGTCATAGCAATAGAAACTCTCAGGCATTGTTAGGTTTCTTTTCTAAAACAGAAAAACTGAAATAAGCTCCACCTTGAGCAAAACATCTAGTGTTCAATCATACACCACTAATTGCCTAGCACTGCTCTGATCTAAGCTAGGTTTGTTGATTTCCTGAATTACTTTAATAGCTTCCTAGAGGTCCTTCCAGTCTCTGCTGTTGCTCTCACTCCATCTCCCACAGTCTATTCTCAATACCACAGTCAGATGCTTCCATAGCCTCTCACAGTTTCTCATTAACTTAGACTGAAAGCTAAATAATTTCAAGGTAGAGAATTCTCTATAAGTTCATGCTCCCCTTAGCCTTCCCTCCCCTTTCTCCCTGTGTCCTTTCATTGCTCACAGCAGAAACACTTGGAGATCCATCCAATGTTACATTGTCTTGCCTCTGAGTTCATACTCAGCTATGGCAGTGGATGTTTGCTGTGCCTACTGGCACTGAACTCTTAATTACTGTATGTCTTCAGTCTTGAAGCCTTTCTCTTGGTGACACAAGTATGTCAAACCCACTACAGATCCAAATGCCTGGGATAGTTCTCAATCTGTGAGAAATGGTAACTGGTGGATAAATGCTCATGTGTCACACTCCTGTCTCTTTCTCCCTTGCTGGAGAATTCTGAGATGCCTTGTTATGATGTCAACTAATTCAAGCTTTTATAGGCTTGTTCCATCAGTTTTTCATATGTACATATATGTATATATGAAAATATGCATATATCAATATAATTATTATAAATTAATACTATATTAATTTAATGCAAATATTAAATGTATATTTAAGGTTTAGAGGGACTACTTCACTGTGTTTTTTTTTATTCCAGAGACTTGGCCCTGACTAGGGTTTTGAGGGACTGAAACAAACACATAGACACACAAAAGGCTAGGATGGGGTGAGGTGAATAAGGTCCTCTGATAGAGAATCCACAGCCACTAGGAAGCTTAGCATATTTATTATACAGTTGAACTGAGGGTGGGTTTTTACATGCAGCTGAATTAGCAGGAGGAGCTGTTACATACAGATAAACAGTGAGACAGTATCTGGCATACAGAAGGATCAAGGAGATATGTTGAGCTAATGTCAGTAGGAGCAGTCCCTGTACAAGAATGATCCTCAGGCAAAAAGTACTTTAAGCATTTTCTACACACAGTCTCAACTTCTGCACTCGCAGTCCCTAGGAATGCTTTGTTATCTCATTGACCTTAAGGGAGTCTTTGCTACTTTCCATAAGTATGAGTCTACACATGGCAGTGCCCATGTCAATATCACACATATACTTAGAACTTAATTGTTTGAAGGCTTCTTCAATTTCGCACATCAAATATTGAATACTGCCACTTGTATACCTTCCTTAAACCACTGCTTTTCTGTACTCCTAATCATCTCTTACAACACACACACACACACACACACACACACACACACACACAACTTTCATTTCACTTTTCCATCCTCTTTAACAGAATGTAAGTGACTTGAAAGCCAAAATCTTGTTTACTTCATTCACTAATGTATCACTCATGCCTAGAAGTCTGCCTACAATGTTCAATATGTACTCAAGGGATGAAGACAAAATAAATTGAATTCTGATCTTTAAGATTTCTGAGTAAAGGACTGCAGTGTTTCTCCATTAAAATAGTTTTTGCTATAAGATTTTGGAAGCAAATACTTACTTGCAAGTATTTTTTTGTTTTTTATTTCAATTTTTTTTAGTTTATTATTATAAGCGTTGATGGTCAAAGTTGGACATTTGAAACCAGAAAAAGTCTATTGAAGAAAATGGAAAAGAAATCAATGATGTATTATCTTAAGGAAAGAAAAGGCAGGACATAGATAACCAAGAAAGAGAATGCTGCAATCATAAAACAAACTAACTGTCTAGATGTCAGTTTGTAGAAATGATTAATGAAATTTGCAGCAGAATCCTAGAAAATTAAAATTTCTCAAATTTGACTTATCATTTGTTGCTGAATGGTATCTGGCAATTAAGGAAACTGACTCTATAATGAAATTCATTCGTAACCCCCCCCCCCACACACACACTTTGATCAAGCTTTAAAGAAGTTTATCCTTATTTTACAAAAAAATAAAGCATCAGAAAATAAAATGCATCCAATCAAGCACTTTATATTTTGAAAGCAACGTTACAAGGAAAGCAAAAGGAAAACAACAGACAGTGTTAATTTTTATCATAGCTAAATAAACTGTCCTTTAAACTAGTAAACACTCTTTGCCTGTATCAAGGGGGAGGACTTTTGAGATGGTTAAGAGAAGGAAGATGAATTTTCTTCAGAGATGAGCCTTTGACAGTTTGTCCAATCCCAAGTAATCAGCCTTAAACATAATACTCATGCCCAACAAAGGCTGTACATATGTGATGGATAATGTAAGGGGATGTGTACATAACAAGAATAATTTTAAAAATGGTCACATATTTTGGAGGAAGTTTTGGTGGGCATGGGAAGAATTGGAAAAAGGAGAGGGAAAGGTACAAATTATGTACTCATGTAGAAAATAATGTAGAAATATTTTCTCTGTTCTTTCTACTGTCTTTAACTCTCTTCAAGTGCTCTGTTATCAGCACCTGGACTTGGATATGCATTGAATTAATTTGTGATAATTTTCTTTCAAAAATAACCTTTTAAGCTTTTAAAAATAGTACTGATTTCTTCATGTCTTGTAATGACATTTAATGAAAAATTTTAATTGATGCATATTGTTTAGAATTTCAAAAGTTATACACAATTAAATGAGTGTTTAAAAAATCCCACCATGTCTTATGATAACCAATAAGGAGAACGAATAATCTGCAACGCTCATTCTCAGAACATTTCAACTCCTGTTCCAACGGGAAGTCAAAACATAAAGCAGACTGAATTCATTCTGTTGTCACAGATGTTGTAGCAAAGTGTGTAGCATGAAAGCATTTAATGACCATTTCAATGACAAATTGAAACAATTAGAAGCAATCATTTGTAGGTACTTTGTATACTTAATGTTGTTTTTAAAATTGATACCAAAACTGCTCGTGTAGCATGATTTTGGTGCAGGACAGAGGTGGTGGGATATTCATCTTACCTTTTAAAACTCTGATGTACATTAACATCTGTACCATTTAGTACAAGTATAGTTGAAATAAAGAATTATTTCAACATGTTTCTTTGTTCTCCTTTCAAATGTGTTGTATTTGTGTTTCTGTATGTATCATAGAGTTATGTGAAATTACAAAGGTCAACTAGTGGGAGCAAATCAGAAGAGATTGCTATCTCATTCTAGTCATGTGATCATCAGGCCTGGCACCCAGGAAGAGCTGACATTGTTGTACAAGTGGAAAGCAGTGCAAAATCTGCTTGCCAGGTAGGAAGAATATACCCTTGCTTTTGGGAGCATGGGCATTTTCATCAAGAGTCTTGAACTCAATTCGAGAGCCTGTGTCCACCACCTTGATCTGCTTATTCAAAATAATATTTTCAAGAAACATTTCTACAAGCTGGTAATATAATCCGTTTTGTACAGTGCTTGCCTAAGTAGCCCAGGTTTCCACCCAATGCACAGCATAACCTGGGTGTTGTGGGTAGTCACTTAAACATCTAATCTCTAGTACTGGAGTTACAAGCTGGAACACCAGAAGTTCAAGATTATGTTCCATTATATTGGGAGTTCAAGGTTACCCCGAGATATATGAGACTCTCATAATAAATAAATAAGCACTCAGATAAATAACTCCTAAAATAATATAAAATAGAACAAGAAACACTCTTATACATATGAGAAGGGCATTTGACTAAATATGTGAGGCTCCTATGGCTCATTTAAGGGAACATGTATAATTACTTCATTCCATCTGGGAAGCAGAGAGAATGTATAGGATGGGGACAAGATCCAGTTTTTTAGAAATGTCCCTAATGACTGTTTTCTTTTAATTAGTCTCCAGACTAATTAACAGTCCATTTTGTTTGTGAATTGACCTCTGGTTCAGTTGTTGCCCTTATGATCCATTCACCTCTAAACAGTGTCAAAAGCTACGAAGTGACTCTTTAACACAAAAGCCTCTAGGGGACATTCCACACCCAAATATAATAGTACAGAATGTAAAAATTGCAAGAACTCAGACAAGCCAAAAATAGTAATATCACATTCCAGGGCTTCTTCTCAACCAGATGCCTTGTTTTGTTGATTAATTTGGTATGCAAAACAATACAGTATATGATTTCACATTTGTTCAGAATTTTATTAATTTTTTCGTACATGACCATTTTTCTTTTCTTCAGACAAGTACCTCTGTATGTTTTTTGATGTGTAACTTCAGGAACTTAAAAGAGGGAAAATAGCTATTCTCTGATATATGAAATTATAGCTATTCTGTGAAACAAAGAGGATAGAAAGGGCTGGATGCCTAGGTGAACAGTTTGTATAAGTAACAATGAAGATGTAGTAAAGAGAAAATGCATTCCTAAATATTACCAAGGTAGACAGGACTATTTCTTCAAATGAAGTAAATGAGCCATTCTTAGATATTATGTATTCCCTCTGACAACAGAACAGATCTCTTGCAATGTGTATTCTTTTCAAAATTTATCTGAATGATAAATGGGCCAGAGTTTACCTGCATTCCTACTGTGTGTAGGGGCTGAGAGCACAATACAACTTACTAGGAAGCCATTGAGATATGCTGATGTGAATCTTTGATTGTCCCCAATTATTTGTTCCACACTAGTATTGAAATATAAACATGAGCAAACAGCTTCATTCTTCCACTGCTCTCATGTTACTCTCATGCTATACCTCTTGTGGAAAGGAGAGTTTCAAGCTGAGACTTAGCATCAAAATACCTTAATCCTAGCCAACAATTCCATTATTACTCATCCATGTTTCTCAGACTGTTCTGTTTTACCCTGATTTTGCCCTTTCTTTTGGAGTCTTTGACAGAATTTGAGAGGCAGCGAGGGGAGCAGAGGAGAGAGACAGTGTATGTAGGTACAAATATATTCCAAACAAAGCAGACAGTTATGGGGGACTATAATTTACTCTTCATTAAGACTTTTCACATTTTATAAATCTAAATTTAGTCATATAAAAGTTGCAATCATTTGACTTATAGTTTAGTGCAGGTAAGTATAATGGGTAATGTTGATTCCTCATCCAGGTCTTCTACCATCCATTTTATCCATATTTTATCCATGCTTCTTTGTGTGTGTGTGTGTGTGTGTGTGTGTGTGTGTGTGTGTGTGGTGTTGGTGTTGGTGTATAGAACATCATTTTGTTTGGTTTTGCTTTCAAAAGCCCGAGGCTGCTTTGCCATAGCTTTCACAGAGTTAGATGATGTTTGACTAATGAATGTTAGTTCCTCAGTTATGCAACACTAAACCCGCTCTCTGTAGTCAGCTCATCTCTCAAGCATAATTTGCATTCCACCATGTTTCCTTTGGCCTCCAGTTGGAGCTGATGCTCTGGCCTATGGCCCTTACAGTGAGCCTATTTGCTCTCTAGGTCTTCCTTCTATGTCACCACTTTACTGTTTTCCCCAGTAAGATTTGTTGAACCAAGTTATGCATCAGATTACTAAGCAAAATAGCATTTTATCTAAAAATTATAAATGAAAAAATTATAAATGAAAAAAATTGAGCATTCTCATTTGTATTTCCTAGAATTATTCTTTAGACTTTTTGATCTATAGCTTTCATGTTTTAGGTTTCCATTATGGAAACTAGTAAAATTTTATGACTTGCATTTCAAATATACTTTATTAAGAAATAATCCTAATATGTAGACGTTTCAGAGCCTGACCACTTGGAAGAGCTGCTTTTTATAATCACAGATAAGATAATCTAGACCTGAAGTCATAAAATACTGACATTCTTTAATACACACAACTGATTCTAGGTACTGGTTTCCATTGCATTTTATGTTATAGAATTAAGTAAGTTAGAAATCCTGGCATTTTCAGTAGTCTTCAGCTATGGAAATAAACATGTCTTTTAGCAATAGTACATTAGGCATACTAGTGATGAGCTGCAAATTATTTTTCCTTAGGTAATTTAAAATATAGTTTATATCTAGGGAGACTGTTTTTCCCCATAACAAGTAATCAATTTATCAATTTTATCATTGGATATTGACTAAGAATAGATATTTATAACTGGTCAAACTTAGTAGTGATGACTTAGGAATAGAACGTACTCCCATGAAAAAAATCAAACAGGAAAGAGGGTTTTAAATTTTGTTTTTAGCAAATGATCAAAAATAATAAAGATACACAGTATCATATCTAATTGTAAAATATGTTTTACATTTTTATTGCAACAAAAATTCAAAATTTTACTGAATAGTTTAAATACCATTTCTTCTACATACAAAATTTCAATATTTATGAAGGTTATTTCTACCCAGGCCCAAAATATGTTTCAGTAAATTTTAAACATTTCAGATCTGTTCAGATATTTTATGCCATACGTATTTAAATATTCCCATAATAAAATCACTTTAAGATATTTAAAAAATCTAAAGTGTAAAAAAAATGAAATACAACTTATAGCATTAATTCCAGATCATTTAATTTTATCCATTTAATGTGAATTACTTACAAAAAATGATATGATCTCAAATCAAAATTCTAGTGAGTATGTGTGACTGTTTTGTTTTAAGATAAAATATGATTATGTTTGAATAAATGAGAAAATCTAGTTTGTGTTGGTTTGGCAGGCAAGCTTTCCAGCTCATCTCAGGTAACCTTGTCCGTGTTTACTCACTGCCCCATGAATGTGTACGAAGCCTGTGAATACCAAGAGACATCACTCATTCTCTGATTTACCAGAGCAGTCCCCATCTGGCAGGAAACAGACATGGTAATCAGAGATAGGCATTCCACTCAGAGAGGAAGACAAAGACACACCAGGGTCTGAGATACATATAAGGAATACATGCATGGGAGCAATTGGTAGCTTGTGAGATATCGGATCAAGCCTCATCTGACAGCCACCAACCATAAATGGGGTTCTGAAGCTTTGAGGAGGAATTAGACAGAAAATAGTTTCCTTTTCAGTCAAGCTTCCCAGTGAGAAAAGCAGTTTTGATAGGTCCCGGTTCTAATCATGTCATTTTTCCAAAGGTTTGAATCAGGAGGGCTGTCTCTCATCAATGGACTAAACCTTTCATGGATTCATAGCTCAAGGTACTAAAGGGAGGAGAAGGAGCCAGCAGGAGGTGGAAGAGCCTGTCTGGAGGCAGTAGACCACTGGAGATATACCCCTGAAGATGACTTTGTGGAACCCATCCCTATGGTGGGATGCCTTGCTCAGCCTTGTCGTGAGGGTGAGGGGCTTGGTCCTGCCTCAACTTGATATGTCAGGCTTTTTTGACTTGCCCTGGGAGACCTTTCCCTTATTGATGGGGTAGTGGGGAGATCCGAGGGGGAGCGAGAAGAGAGGAAGGAGGGGGAAGTCTGGATGGTATTTAAAATGAAAAAAAGAGAAAAAGATGGGAAATGTCATTCTGTAAATATGTTTCTCAAATTGGTTAATGAATAAAGCACTGCTGGTCAATAGGAAAGCAGGATAGGCAGGACAAAGAGAGGAGGAGGGGAGAGGAAGAAGTAGGGAGGAATTTCAAGATAGAGGACCTACAGGGTTGTACAGCCCATATCACTCCGGTAAGATGAGATCACATGGAAATACTTAGATTAATAGAAATGGGTTAATATTTAAGAAGAGCTAGCAGATAAGAAATTAGTAACTGGACAACAGCATATTAAATACAGAGTCTTTGTGTATTATTTGGGGCAGGCACAGCTGTGGGACCAGGCTGGCAAGGAAACCCCTACTCATAACAATGTGTCTTGGTTGGTTCCATCTCCCACATTCTCAGCCATTATGAAGTGAACAGCTCCATCTAGCACATGTTCCTGTCTCAGTGCACTTCCTTACTCTCTCATGAAAGCCTGAAGATCCAGGGTCAAGCATCCATGCACAAAAACCTATGAAATCTTGAACTAAAATGAAAGATTTCATTCCTTAAGTCGATTTCTGCCACATATTTTGATTTTAATGAACAGATTTAACATTGTAGTTCTAATTACAGAGTAAGTAGGTGTTTCTTTTGTTTTACACACAAATCAAACTTTGTTCTTCAAATGGTGTGAAATATGGCCAATATGTTGTTATGTTATCATTGCACTTAGTATATTATTTGTTTTTAATTCTGTGTTCATGTTAATTACATTATGAGCATATTGCATATACATACTATGTACACAGAGGATACTTTGTAAAGTAAGCATCCAAATGTTGAAACTTGTTAAATGGGCAGGTGGGATTGAGATATTTATGTTTTCTACAGTGCATAATATCATGTATTATTCTTTGTGTGTGTGTGTGTGTGTGTGTGTGTGTGTGTGTATGTGTGTGTGTGTGTGTGTGAGTGTGTGTGTGTGTGTGTGTGTGTGTATGTGTGTGTGAAACCCAACTTGGTCCTTCCAGAATTTTGTTACCTTTAAAGTGAAATCCTGGATGCTTAAATTTATTTTCCTCCCTCAAAATTTTATTATTGTTATTATTCTCATTGAACCACTACAGCTGCTTCTATGATGGCATAAATATCAGCATAATATGCGTAGAGTTTACCCTGTAACCACACATTGACTAGAAAGGCCACAACATGAGCCCCATGGTAGATCTGTCATAGACGAATCAATAGCAAGGATGTATTAGCACATCGGCAGCATGGTTACCACTGGGGACAAGAGTGGGCAATGTGTCCTTGTCTAGTTGACATTAGAGTGCTGTTTATACACTGTACACATTTCTTGTTCTGTATTTACATAGCTTAATGGGGTTTTGAAAAAGGTCAGAATCAGCACTGCTAGACATTTGGAACTGTGAATTACATACAGAGGCATTGTTGAATTCTTAATTATATTATTAAAGAGTTTACACAAGGCAAGTTTCTACCAAAGAATATGTGCACATTAATTGAAAGCCTGCATAGTCACTTTTATGCATTTTTTTCAGAGTCCTATTAAATAAAAGCTTGAGCCTCCTGAACCATTCTGTGTTTGCTGTCATATGTTTGATTCATTCTCACTCTAATCAGTGATTACCCAGAATTATCCAGGTACCATATGAATGTGATCCCTGAAAAGATTCTGGGTAAACTTTAGAAACAGACTAATGACTGAAGGAAGGCACTGGGCACTTTAGACTGTTTTTAGACTACTATGTTTATTGTCTCATAAACATCTACAAACAGTTCCAGAAGAGAGCTGTAGAAGCAACAGCTGTCATAACTACAATTAGAATTTTAACAATATGTTTGTCATACTCCATGCCATTTGATGAAAATTAATATTTGATCTTGTATGTAATTCAAATGAAGTTCAAGTGAGTGATGAGAAACATGTGTCTGTGGGCAGGAAGCAGTGCAGGAGTTTATAAACAACAAAAAGCCAAACTGCTCTCTTTGCGATGTTTCTTTCTTTTATACATTGGTTTCCATTAGGTTACATGTAAGTTTTGTATTTTGAGATCAAACCATTTTTATTTCCAGGAAAGGAAAGTTTTCCATACTTGATCTAAAAATTCCTATTACTTGGAAATGGAGATGCACACGAGTCAGAAGAAAGTAGTCTTACCATTTGTCTTCAAACGTTAATGTTGAGTAGCAACTAATATCTTCAAAACTGTCTTAAATTTTATAAGGTTTTGCCTGACTGCTTTTATAAGTATAAAATGTGGATGTTGGGTTAACTTAGGGTGACCATTGAACTTTTAAGAATAAAATATTAATGAATGGGAATTATTTGATAACAAGAAAATATAAAGGTATAAAAGAACAAAGATACAGGTGCTCAATAGGCCACACTGCATAGAATGAGATTACTGAGCTAAGTGTATTGATGTGTATATAACATCATTCAAAGCATTGCAATGAGAACTTTGGTTAAGCGGTCTTCACAGTGTTGCAGGGAGGATGGGGTCATTGTTATTTTGACAGAGAGCGAAATTTGATATTTTGGTTATTTTCCTAGGGTTTGAGAAATCACATTTATGAATATAAGAATATTTATATGTGAAAACATATTAAATATTTTCTTTACACACATACACACACATAGAGAAATTTATAGAATGACTTAATATCTAGGTAGTTTTTGGCAGTTCTATTTAATGGTAAAATGGTCTACTCTAATGTTGAACTCACTAACTTCCTTGGGAAAGTAATCCAAGATTAAGATACTAAAATAAAAATATATGTAAATAGAATTTATCACAGGTTAAATTAGATGGAAGGGCGATCTTTTATAGTAAAGTGACTTTCAGATTTCAAATGAAATAGGGGAATGAAACAGTCAGTGTATGCTATATGTAATCTATGGTGTGTATGTAGTTATTAACACCTTTATATTCATACATATACAGTATTATCCACATGTAGCCACAGGGTTCCACTGAATATTATTAAACTCTAGCCAATAGTGTTTTATGTATTAATATATGTGTAACATAAAATATTATTACAACAATAGAGTGTAGATATATTTCCCCTACTGTTCCACTACAGAGAAGATAGACATGAGCATCAGCTAGGAGAAGGGGGACCTAAAAGAAGTTCAAGCTTCCCTTCTGTTTGTACATCAAGATAAGCAATAGGAAAATTGTGTTCAAAGATTTCATAACAAAGACTCAGTTTTAACAATAATAAAATGTTATCATTCTGGAACAGCAGGATGTCTTAACCAGTCATCAAGGGATCAGTCAAGGGTCCTTGATCTGTCATGAAAAGGATTTAGACATGAGATAATCAAGATCATAACTTCCCACATCTCTAGTTGGTTAAGGTTCTCAAGGCTGAGAATGAGTTGTTCCCACTATATTAGAAGCTAAAGTATTGAGGGGCTTTCCAACAGTGTACACTACAGAAAAGTTCAGCTCAAAACACTTGAACTTCATCATAATATCATTTAAATTATGGTCTTAAATCCCACTGGGAGACACTCTGGAGGATCACAAAGCAGCATCTTCAAGAGAGATCCTTTTTACCATGATTTGGGAGGAAAAATGGTCAGCTGACTCCATCAATACTCATCCACCTACTTCATAAATATTCATTAAGAACTAGAATACAAGGTGTATTATAAGAGATTCATATAAGGTCCCTCACAAAAGGGGGAAGGGACAAGTTCCCCAGAGCACAAGGGAAGTGGGATAGGTGCAGTGAATGGAGAGAGAACTGGAAGAAGGAGAAGGGGAGGAGAGGAAAGCATGTGAAATTAGGAAGATTGAGTCAGGGTAGGAATAAAAGACAGAAGAGAGAGAGAACATAAAAGAGGGAGCCATTATTGGTTTGAAGAGAAAACTGAACCTAAAGAAAGGTCTAGAGACCTACAAGACTGACTCCAACTAACAATTTGAGCAACTGTGGAAAGTCTACCATAAACGCCCTTCCATGATAATGAGAACAACAACTCACTTGTCCACCATCATGGAGCCCTCATCTAGTACCTGTTGGAAACAGAAGCAAACACCCATAACTAAATACTGAGTTGAACTAGAATCCAGATGCAGAGGGGGAGGACAAGACCAGGTTGCAGAAACACATAAAGACAGCTGGCCTGAACAAGGAGGAGCTAATGCCCCCTGCCCCGACTGATAGCTGGGAATCCAGCATGGGACTGACTCAGATCCCCTTAATATAGGTCTCAGCTTGAAGGACTGAGCAGTCTCTGGGACCTCAGACAGTGGAACCAGGATGCATTTGTGGTTCACAAAAGGACCTTGTGAACACATCCCCCATGGAGGGATATTGCCTTAACCTAGAGACAGGAGAGAAGTCCTAGTCCCTACTTCAAATGACTTGACAGATTTACATGACCCCACCTGTGTGGCATAGCCCTACATGTGGAATGGGGGTGGGGGTACGGGAAGGTGGTCTGTGGTCTGGGTGTATGTGAGGGGAGAGAGAGAGTAAGACTGAGGGAAGGAGGGAGGGAAGGAGAGGGAAGTGGGATCAACATGTACAATAAAAAAAAAAAAACATTTTAGCATCCACAATACAAACCTCACTTTACTGCCACCTTCGTGGGACAATACACTCTCAGTCTTTGTAGTACATTCTAAATGAATTTCTGCTTAATCTACCTCTTGACTGCTTTCTTTCCTTTGAGGATATAAAACCTGAGAGAACTAAAAAACACTAATCCAGGAATCACCTAAAATTAATTCCAATGTGGCAATGGTGATATTTACATGTTAAAGACAGTATAATATTCAAGATTTATATATTACTTATTGAGAATTGCTATAGTCTTATTTCTATTTTGAATTAAATTTGTATTAATTCACTCACATGGAGTTGTGAGAATTTCAAATCCCAGATGTTGAACATCTTCTAATTCTTTGAATGGAGAACTGATGCAATGTTGGAAAAGAACAAACAGATAACATTATGAAAAAAGTAAATTTTTTAATAATGGAATTTAGTATATACAATAGCAATCTAATGTATTTGCCCACCTAGATAGATATTCTCTATAAAACAATGAATAGACAACTGGTGGGTTGGCAGCCCACACATTCCAGCCAATTGAAGGAAAATGAACTGACTCAAAGGGGCCTTACCATTTTCTGATTGAGATTTGCATAATGCTATGCTCTGTGGAAATTTTAACAGTGTCACACAATGAACCAACCAAGGGACCATAAAACCTTGCTACAACAGTAACCTAGCATTGATCTTTCGGTAGCAGCATAATAACTGCAAGTATAATTATGAAATTAAACCTAATTTAACACATGGACCTTCTAAAGTTCAATGCCAGCCAAACTCAAGTTCACATACTGCTTACATTCTAAAATGATGCATTTTTACATCAGTGTTTGAGTAAAAACTTTCCATTTATGGTAACTGTTGTCTGATATGCGAAAAAGTTTTAGACATGAGAATTGATATTTTATTCAATTCACTTTGTATAGCTTCTATCCTTACATATGTGGGTCATTTCATTGGGGTGTATTATATGAAAGAAGATATTTAATATATGATGATTTCCAGGTTTTATTTTTTTAAATCTCATTATCATCATTTTCTTCATTCCACAAAATTATACTAGCAGAAATAAAATGTCATCTGGATAAAAAGAAAGAGCTGCAAATCGTATTTAGTTTGAATTATAAAGAAAAATAAATGCTAAACATATGAAAGCTTGCTAAAGGTTAGATTTTTTATAAAGACTTATTTATTTATTAGGTATAGTGTTCTGCCTCTATTATACCTGCACACCAGAAGATGGTACCAGATCTCATTATAGATGGTTGTGAGACACCATGTGGTTCCCAAGAATTGAACTCAGTACTCTGAAAGAGCAGCCAGTGCTCTTAACCTCTGAGCCCTGTCTCCAATCCCTAAAGGTTAGATTTTTAAATGTTAAGAATTCTAACATTTGGTATTAGTTTTATTCATGTGTATATGTGATCTAAAAATGCTTCACAAATTTTTAATTTGAAGTTTAATTGCAGAATATAAGTCAACAAACTCAGTTACTATAAAATGAAGGAACCTAAAATTATGCTTTAATAATGTGATTAAAATCAATGTTTATTAAAAACTGAATTATTTTAGCAGTTTATGAAACCAACTCTAGAAAGTACTATATAGATAAAAAGATTAGAAATATAGACATTAATGTAGTTGAACAAGTTTGTGTGAAGAAAATGATGACCAAAGGAAAGTTTTGTGATGTGGCCACACCCTTCTTATGATGCTTTCTGTGATTGAAAACAGTTGTATTCCTTCTATTCTCATCATGTATCTAGTCATTCTTTGCAGGTTATTTACTTATACATTAAACTAATGAAGTATTTGTGGATGATTAATATATGTAGTCTAACATAGCATTTCACAGGTATCCTGGACACAGCCAATGTATTGTGAAATTCCAGCTTTTCCTCATCAGGCAAAGGAGCATGTTTAACTTTCCCACTCTTTAATGGTGAGGTGATATTATAACTTGCTTGGGGCAGGATAATGTTGCAGAAGCAATATTGTGGCAGTTCAACCAGTAGGCCTTGAGAAGCTCTTTATTGAAATACTTCTGGGAAAAAATACCCAGCAATTTCCATGTAGCCAAGAAAAAGCTAAATGGCTGGCATGTGATACACTCATGACTCAGTCTGCTGTTACCAGTAAGGTTTTTCCTGCTGGCCTGAACCCATCACAGAGCCAGCTCTAATTAACACATTCTGTATTTGATATAATGCTGTTGGCCCAGTACTAGTTTCTTATTGGCTAGCTCTTTCTTAAGTATTAACCCATTTCTGCTGATCTATGTATATTCATGTGGTCTCATCTTACCCTTGGAGAGCCGGCTGGCATCCAGCTGTCTCCTGACTCTTCATCTTGACTCCTCCTTACTACTTCCTCTTTCCTCCTTGTCTCCTAGTCCCACCTATCTTGCTTTCCTATTGGCCAACAGTGCTTTATTCATTAACCAGTATGAGAAACATATTTACAGAATGACATCTCCCATCTTCTCTTTTCTGTCTAAAATAAAAAGAAGGGTTTTTAACATTAACATAGCAAAATATATCACACAACAGTTATCAATTGGAATGGATTTTCAATTATTGATACAATTTAAAGTCAATTTTGTGATATGTATATTTCTCTTCTTGTTTAAGTATTGTGTAGAAATGTAATGTATAATTCAATACAGATTAAAGTACCTATGATAGTCAGATCTTATAGTTAAGTTAGTTAAGATTTCTAGATATACAGACATGTATTTGAGATAGTCATTCTTCAAACCTTTCAAAGACCTACAGAATATGGCATTTAAAATGGGTTAGGGTTTTTCTTGACAGTGAGACATAAATCCTCCTGGCAACACTACCTGTGCCAGAAAGGAAGATGAACATCAAAGAAATACATTATGAAGTTACTTCCAATATGGGAAGACTAGCCATTTGGACAAGATACTGCTGTTACCTGGACTGTTTGAGTTTATGCTGTATAAACTGGACATGCAGGACCCACAGAGGAGTGACTGCTGATTCAAGATGGACATTGCTACAGAGCTCCTGCTTCATGGAAGAGTCTGCCAAACATTCTACAGGACACAGAGAAAAGTGACTGACAAATTGCCATTACAGGTGTACAGTTTAAAGTTTTCTGCTTTTCTGAAGAGTCTACCAGACACACTATGGCATATGGGCTGAAGATGGAAGGTTACAGAAGAACTTTGGGTGACTGACTAGGCAGTGAGTTGTCTATGTCATTTGTAGAGTTTATATACTATCCTTCTGTGGTCTTTGAAGGAGTTGAAGACAGATAGTTATAGGTATAGTTTTCCTTAGTTAGGATTAAAGATAAGTTACATATAGGACTTTAGACTCACAAAGATAGAATAGATGATTCTTCAAATCTTGCTAAATATTAATTGACTAAATATTGTTAACTGTGATTCTTACTTGATAAGTGTTATGTTATATATTTTGCTTTGTTAAGGTTAAAACCCTTTTTATTTAGACAGAAAAGAGGAGATGATGGGAGATGTCATTCTATAAATATGTTTCTCATACTGGTTAATGAATAAAGCACTGTTGGCCAATAGGAAAGGAAGATACTAGGGACTAGGAGACTAGGAGGATTCGAGGATGGAGTAAGGAGGAGTCAACATGGAGAGATTGGGGAGAGCAGAACCCGACCCCTCTCTCAGGTAAGATGAGACCACATGGAAGTACTTAGATTAATAGAATTGGGTTAATAATGAAGACAGATCTAGCCAATAAATAGCTAATTACTGACCAACAACATTATATCTACTAATACAGTGTCGCTATGTGTTATTTGGGACATGCAGGAGGGTGAGACCGGTGGGGGAAAATCCTACTCATAAAAGTCTGCCCTATCTCTCCGGCTAATGACTGGCTCACACTCAAATGTGCTAGGTACTCATTATGTGAAAACATATGAGCAAGGACAAGTGAGGTCAAATGAGCCAGCAGATCGTAAGCTGAGATTTATTATCAGTGATAGAGTAGAGTGGTTTCTTAGCCCACAGAGCTTAAAAAACAGAATTAATTTACTTACATAGATGATGAGGAATACATAGGTTATTACATAATGTTACTTTTGTTTTCTATGTTGTCCTTGCTGAAATACATTTTCTTTGGGTATCTAAGAAGAAGGACTTAGTAATTAGCAACTAGCTATTGGAGTTCATTTCCATCTTTTTAGTAACTTGAAAGCATTTCTAGTAACAGGCAAACAATACTTCTCAGCCACATTTATTAATAGTTTCTCACCTCAGAAATGTCTTTGCCTCATATCAAAAGATAATATACATCAACTCAACTGTGACTAAGCATGACTGATAGACAACAAGTGGTATCATAGCATCCAGGGAGAAAACAGGTTTCATTTTTCTTTTTTTAATTTCTGGCCCTGAGATTAAAGAATGCTTAGTTTGGTTAATCAACTTAAACAATTGAAATAAAAGTTGTATGCCCAGTTTTCTGCTTTAAGCACTACACCATATTTTAGCTCACACCAGGGGTTATTCATTTTACTCAAGAGCACACTGAAAATTCTCACCTTCATTCCTCTTTAAAAGCTAGCAAAGTCCACCTCAGGCTCTGTATAATAAGGAAATACTTTATGTCTGTAAGGAAATGAAATTTTAATTAATAAGATAAAATATAAAAGTGAGACGATGTACAAAATGCCCAATCAAGTCCACCTAATGTGTTTCACAACCTGTCAGTAATCTTAAGGTATTTAAAATTAATCAATGTCTCTACAATAACTTATAGAAAAATACATACAATTTGCAAAAAAATTCTGAAGGGTATTGTTATCATAACAATGCTTGTCCCAAATATGCAAACTACAAATAGCATTTTCATTTTATGATAACCAATTGCTTATAAATCATTTATTCACACAATAATAGCAATATAACAATAAATGGTAAAATAAAGATGCCTTTCTTGTGAGCATGCTTTTTTTTTCTATTAACATGACCAACAGTAGCTTTTTGCACTGCCTGGATGGTGGCAGGTGATATGGATGTACTTGGCTTATGGTATTCTACATCCAGTCTATTAAGGTGATGCACTGTCTACTTGCATCTCAGAATAGATGCAACTGGTATAAGAGAAGGAGCAAAGAGGAGCTCTCAGTTATCAGTTCTTTGTACATGTGAATGTGAACATGGAGTGATGAGCTTTGCTTTATAGGCTATATTGGCAGCATTTATTTTATTTATTGATAGATGAACTAGGTATGCTTAATAAATCAATTTATTTTCTAAGTTGAAAAAGGCATCTGAAAGCCTCTGATTTACAGTCTCCAAACCATGTTTTGGTCATTAGGTTCATTTAGGATTGAAGGTATAGAGTCAGATATACTCCACATTATTATTATTATTATCATTATTCTTTATGGTATGTATAAAAGACTATAAAATGTGAATGTTTTTGAGTTTTCAAAACTGTAGTTTTATGCCCTTGGGAAGGTCTTAAAATATTTGTTCATCCTGAGGTACACTATGGAACATGGTCATGGTGTCTACTTGTAGTTGAAGGATTTGGAAATTTACATAAAATGAAAATTGTAAAGAAAAAAGGCTAAGCATTTTTTTTTATTTTATATACTGTAAACAGCAGGTCAATGGCATCAATTTTTAATGTGTATTTAAAAAAATGCCATTTAAAAATAATTGCTCTAATAGCTCTACTCTGTCCTCCTTCTGTCTTTTCCCTCTTTACCTTTTCCTTTTTCATTATTTCTTTAAATTAAGATATCTTAAAATGTCATATTTTGGGCTTGAAATAATAGTCTTCAAAAACAATGAAATTCTCTTATCTGGAAATTAAGCATACTTCAGTACAGGACTAACTATTGTTGCTACTATAAATAACTTTAAAATACCAGATATGACAATCTTATATGATTTATGATTTTTAGAGATTTAAATAAAAAATATACTAATCATTATACAACGCATATTAATTAATGAAAGCAAATTTAACTTTTCATTGATTCTTTGTAGATTTCACATCATGTATCCCAACCGCATTAATCTCTTTGCCCTTTCATATCCACCCTCTGCCCTTGCAACCTACCTCCCAAAATAAACAAAATTAAATTTAAAAAAAATTCCTTGTCATTGAAGCTGTAGTGTAACAAGGTGGGTTAAGCAGTGTACCCTTTAGTTCATATGTATTTACTTGCAAGTGTTCATTACAATGTGTCACTGTTCTTGTTTGAGTCCTCAGACTTCTGCTACCTTATCAATACTGGGCCCTCACTGGGACTCCTTTCTCTTGGATATCCTGTTTTTTCCCTGTGTCATGGAAATCTTGTTAGATTTTATCTGTAGCCCTGGGCTCTTCCCGTGCTCCAGTAGTTCATAGATGGGGTGGATGTTCGGGTGGGGTAACTCATAGTCCTAGTTCTGGGCCTGGGCTCTCCCTCATTTCACCACCAGGGCAAGTTCTCTAGCATTGCCCAGGTTAGCTCACTCAATGCTACAGGCAAGAAGGGGCAGACCCTGCTTCCCTTTCCTCACACCATTTGGGCTGGCTCATCTGCACCTACACCAACAGTGCCAGCCTTACTGTGTTCCCTAATAGAGGGGCAGGTCCCATTCTCCTGAGCACTGCAGTTTGTGAGGGCAAGGACCAGCTTTCCTGTTGTCATGCCCTAGAGGCCTGTTCTCCTGTCTGCCACATGACCTGCAGGGCAAGAGAGAGGAGGACATCTTTCTTTTGCTCATGGCATCTTATATTAGGAAAAGGAGGTAGGACCACCTCTCCCACTCTCATGCCCTCAGGGTTTGTTCACTCTGGCCTCTGTCAACATTGTCAGTTCCACTGTGCATCCCAGGCTAGGTGCAGGGCAAGCTTTACCTAGTGTTTCAGCCAATGAAGGTGGGGCCAACTCTTCCTAGCCCTAATCCTCATGGGCTCCTGTGGAAGAACCATAGATACACACACAGACCAGCATTGTTAGAGGACCATGGACCTAGAATTTGGCCCTTGGCAGTAGCCAAGGCCCATTATGTTACCATGCCCCCTGTGACAAACAGACCATCTGCACCAGCCCATTCTTCCTGCTTTCTCCTCTTTAGATCTGCCTCTCACCACAGACTGTGAACTATTTTGCTCTATCTCCCAGACCTCACCATATTTTTGCTCACCATAATGAAGCCAGGCCACAAGGTGCCAGGCATACTTTGACTTTTTCTACATGCCCGGGGCAAGCAGCCACAGGTACCATGGATATCCTTCACTGCCTTCATAAAACACTAGGCACGACAATCTCATGTGATCTATGATTTTAGAGAGTTGGATATAAAATAGACTAGATTGTGATACAAAATATGCCATTTAATTAATGAAGGGAATTTTAATTAATCTAAATCTATTCTCAAAATTAAAACATTTATTTATCTTTTAGTTTTATGTGTATGTTTATGTGAGTTTATGTGTCCCACAGCCATGAAGGATCCTATGATGCGGATGAGGGCATCTAATCCTCTGAAACTAGAGTTAGAGTCAGTTAAAGCTGTCATGTTGGTGATAAGAATTGAAGTCAAGTCCTCTACAAAGCAACTACTGCTCTTACCTGCTGTCCATATTTCCTTCCCAATCCTGAGCCATCTCTCCAGTCCCCTACTTAGTAACTTGAACTTTAAAAATCTAACCATTTAACCAGATAAAGGACATTTGAGGGAGTATAAAGGTTAAAGTTCCCCAACTAATTATATTTAATATACAACAATCTTCAGTAAATGGTATAAAAGCATGTTTGTTATTTTCTTCTCTTTAAATCACTTTATGATTTTTTTATAAGAAGAACATTGTACAGGAGGTTTTGAAGGATTAAAGGTGGTTGTTTGCAAAGAGCAATTATTTTAGGCAAAGTAAAAAGAAATCAAGTTGATTAGTATCTGTGGTACAAACACCCCCCCAAAAAAATAAATTTCAAAAAAAAACCCAATCTAACAAAAACAACCAAAAACACATTCAAGGACATGACTGAGCAATTCACACTATAAATGTCAATATAAGTTAATTGTGTTGTGTGTGATGTTTTTGAGTAGTTGACATAGAGACTGAGAAGTAAGCCATGGGGAATTCAGACCGTTGGTTTCTATTTTCACATCTTTTTCTTATAGTTATTGTTTTATATTGATATCCCCAAGTCATTTCTACAAATATCTTTTATTCAGAATTAATAACCTTGAAAAAGGGCTAATCATTGAAGCCTGTCTTAAACTTCATATGTCTTTCATTGCAGCCCTTGTTGATTTGTGTGAATATGATGTAAATAGTTGACTATGTCTTTGGCAAGTACTTTTGTAATCATAGTATGAATAACAAAAATATGTACCAGTAATTTTGACAATAGTGAGGATGGTTTCAGCCAGCAGCTTTCATTTATGGGTGATAAAACATTGCAATTGTAAGCAAAAGAATTTTGAAGACAAGCTCTTTGCCACTCTGTTCTTCATCTTTCTAATTTCTCTCCCAGAGCCTATTTTGTAATGCCACCTGTACTCATTGGTAAATACTCCATCTAAGATCATATGTTTTATTGTTATGAACAGAGTAATAGCTTGCACCTGAACAAAAAAGTAGTCATTAAGCAGTAAGAGGATGTTTCTGGAAAAGAGTTCTGCATAGAAAGGTGAACTTTCTACTTTTGTTAGATAAACTTATTGTTATTTATGTCTCCTCGGGATAAGAGAGACAAAATTTCCCTTCACATCACTCTAGCTAAGACTTAAATGGTAAGGAAGCTTCATTTTTTACATTTCAGCTTCCCTACTGAAATTCATCACACTAATTTCCTTTGGCAAGACACACACACACACACACACACACACACACACACACCATCACCACCACCACCACCACCAACACCACCAGTGATTGTCAATAAATTTTTTTTTAATTGTTTAGACTCAAGCAAGATGTGTGGCTTCAGTCTGTGCTGAATATGGATCAAAATCAGAAACATTCATTTTAATGAGTTGCTATGAGTCACTGCATGTTATTTTGGGTTGTTTCTCCCCTGTGCATTTCATAGCAGCAATGCAATTATCCAGGTGATTGGTCTGTGGGGGGATGCTTTAAAAAAGAATGGGTAGTTGACCCAACATCCCCATAGGACTCAAATGGAGGGGCAGCCAAGCCATCTCCATAATATTTCCCCTTTCCAGGTTGTTGGGGGGAATGTGCTTTCATTATTGCAATGTCTGAAGTCCAATAAGCTGACTAATAATGTAGTCAGCTCTGAATAGCTCAGCTGGGAGCAGTTGTTTCTCACAAATTCCCCAGCAAAGTTCGGTGGTTGTGAGATATTTCTATCTGGTACATTCAAAGAGTCTTAAGTACTGAATCTTAGCAGGGAACAGAGTTTGTTCCATGGGAAATGAAGTATAGATGACAGAGTTCCTTTTTAAATGTCTTGAGTTTCCTGAGATCCTGTGATTATGACTAAAACAAGTAAAAATAAACGAATAAACATACCATTCCCAGATAGCATTTGTCTCTTGTTTAAAACAGCATTTTAAAACATAGATACATAAGCAAGACGAATTTGAGTAAAACTGACTGGCATCCAAGTTGGATGATTGTTTTATATGGGAAAATGAGGAGTGGAGGAAAACAAAAGCAAATGTTACTTAATACAAAGCACAAAATCAACACAACAGAAAAGGATGCAAGCAGCCTAGAGGTTACATGTTAATGTGCTGGAAAATATGCTGGCAATTGCATGAATACTTCCAAGTATCTTTGTATAATTTTTGCTTTATATTTTGTTTAAGAGGGTAATTTTAATATGTTCACCTCTGTAGTATTTGTAGTTATGGTAAATGATGATAAAGCACAGGGTAGCATCGAGTAATCCATGCTTTTCTATTTCCTGGGATCATGCAGAACCTACCCACAGATGGTACAGGAAGGAATAAGCTTCACTACTGGTTTGTGTAATGAACAGAGAGCAGTCCCACCTTACCACAATAGTCATGTCTGAATTATGTAAGAGTTAAAATTATGATGGAGTGTCTTTCCCTTTTAACACTTGAAGATGATCTGTGTTTGCTTCGTATGAGCCTCACTCAATGTCATAAGGAAATTATTGACAGGAAATTCCTTGAAAATGAAAAAAATATTTAAAAATTTTTCATACATTTTGATCATATGTTGCCTCCCCCAACTACTGCCAGACCCTCCCCATCTCTCTTCCCACCAAGTTTCAACAAAATTTTTTAAAAAAGACTTTGTGTTGTAATCATCTTCCTGTAAGTAAATCACAGAAATTGATGCTAGTTTGTTATGGATCTTCAGCATGACAGTGTAGTTGGTGATCAATTCAATGTTTAAATGATTGTAAAGTATATTAGAGACCATATAATATTTAAGGCACAAGGAGAAACAGTGGATAGATACAATAAGAAGACTACACTATTTTAAATACCAGATGGTAATTAATGAAGCTTCCATATCCTAAACTAGTATGTGGTGTTTCACATAATTAGTAATAAATAATATTTTAGGATGAGTTTTCAGAATTGATGGCATTCAATGTCTGACACTTCAATATGTGATGAGGTTAGTGCCTATAAATTATGTAATATAGATGATATATATATGTATATATATATATATGTATGCAAACATGAGATAATTAGAATTCAGTCTTTATAATAGTAACAAAGTATCCTAAATTATATATTTTAGGCTGGGTGCACATATCTCTCAATACCTTTTCATTTATGTTTATTCACATTTTATTAAAAGCATGTTAAAACAACTCTATAAAATTATTTCAGATATCAAAAATAAGGAAAACAAAGCCAAATTAACAACCAAAATGTTAAAATATTATCATAAACCATTTTTATTAAAATTGTGTTCCTCTAGTTCAATTTCTAAATCTTTTGGTCTCCCTTGTAACTGGGCAATATCATAAACAGCCTGTCTTAGCCTGATATCAGGGATGCTATCCCTGCCACAGTCGCAAGCCTTAGCTGCTCTTCATGACCCCATCATTCCTTCAAATCCAGTACCATTGGGAAGGTTCTTATACATTACCAAGTACAATTTTTAGCACAAGGTACAATCTTGGACCCCAGCCACAGCATATGTACTGACTTTGAGGAAATACTTGCCAAAATATTTCTACGCAGTGATCCTGGTCTCTTTTCAATCAGCATTAAGTTATCAGCTCCAGCTACCCAGCACCAATCATCTCAGGAAAGCAAAGGTTTCACTTTAATTGTTTTGGTCTCTTCTTAATCATAGCTGACTCTGCAGCATTGGCTGACAAGAAGTAGAGTTTCCTGAAGTCAAAATATTAAGGATCCCAGTAGAGTCTTTATTTCCCCTGAAACTTCACAAGGCAGGCCTCAATCATCTGCATTGATTATTGGATTTCTTTTATCTTCTGAGCTCTCCCAGACTAGTCCAGTGAACACTGAACATTAAACAGTTTTTCCAACCAAAAGTTCAAAGCCCTCCACATTCCTCCCTGAAACACATAACCATGTCTGTCTGGAGGAGTGGCTTATAGGCTTGGCTCTTCATGGAATGCTTACCTGGCTCTCTTCAGCACTCAAGAACACCAGACCCCAGTTATATCCTCCTGCCTCTATCATCAACCAAGAAAATTCTCCACAGGCTAGTTAGTCCACGAGCCAATATAACAGAGTAATTCTTTTCAATTTTGTTTCTCTTTTCCAAATGACTATAGCTTTTATTATAGTGCCATAAAATTTGCCAACTTTGTAGTGAAAAGATGAAGGGAAACATGAATCATTTCTGAGATTTAGATAGGGTATTTAGTATGACTTGCTTAGTTTCATGGTTTGATATGTGACAGTGATTTGAAATCACTGAGTAGGGTCACTGTGAGACATGACTGGATCACTGAGAGCGCTACCCTAAGGAGCTGATCTAGTTGTCATGAAACCTTTATTTATTTTTATTGTTATAAAGGAGGAAGCCTAGATTAAACTTAGTCTCTGCTCACCCCCACTCCTGTGACTTCTTGTCTTATCATCATATATCTTTTCATTGCCCTTGTATTTCTGCCATGATTCAAACAACTATGATGTGACAAATTTGCAGATCACATGATATTTAAACTTTCAGTACCTTAAACAGTGAACTGAATAAACTTTTTCTTATAAAGTGTCCAGACAAAGGTGGCAGTTTTTCATTTGAACCACAATCAGATCTGTTCTGCCACCTGCTTCCCAAATAATCACAAGGAGTCTTATATTAATTATAAATGCGTGGCACATAGTTTATGCTCATGTTCATCTCGCTTTTATAACTTAAATTAACCCATTTTTATTAATCTATGTTCTGCACTGAGGATTATTTACCTCACATAGTGCTTCCTATCCTGTTTACTCTGCTCATGGTGTCTCTTGAATCTCCCCAGACACTGCCCTTCTTCCTCTCAGCATCCTCTGTGTGTCTTTGCTGTCTATGCTCCCTGCCTGGCTACCAGACAGTCAGCTCTTTTATAAAACCAATCAGAATGTGCCTTGGCAAAGACACATCATCACAGTGTACAAAAAGATTGTTCTATAACACAAAGATCTTTTCTTACAGCAACAAGAAACAGACTAGTACTATCTTGAGTTGCTGCAGTTAGCATAGCCCTGGACATCACAGGGATGTGGAACAGAGGAGAATGGTGTACTGAGACTTAGGATTCTTGGTTTACTTCAAAAATGAACCTTTTTTTCCAACTTCTGGTTATATATTGTTTATCTAGCTGCTGAAAATATCTCTGCAAACAGAGCTTGAGTAAACAGTGTCTTTTGCCCCTTAGTCTAAGTTTCCCCTTTCACACTACTCTATTTTGGTGTTTGTGTCTTGTCATGGAGGACATTCCTCCAAGGTCTTCTGCATGCCTGTAGTTTTCCCACTGTCAAGAAGACAGGCATTGGGTCATTGTCTGAATCTTAGAAAGGAACTGCAGAACATTTGGTCCTCACCATTAAATAAAACTTCTATTATCTATTTTTGACTGACATACAATTTCATAAACTTCCTCCTCCTAGTCTTGGTTATGTTTAAGTTGTTGGTTATGTTTAAGAAACAATGCTTTTAGGGTTGATATACGTGCATTTGTTAGGACAATGTTGATATATCTGACTGCCAGTCTATCTGTCTGTCTGTCTGTCTATCTATCTATCTATCTATCTATCTATCTATCTATCTATATCTTTCTATCAGTCAACACCATTGTCTGACTTCTGAAATGTTATGTATTGAACCAAGAGACTTTGACATGGTATGTCAACATTTGGCTATTAGACGATATCCTAAGCGTCTCCATGCATATAATTTTTCTCCACTAAAATGTAAAATCTACTAGGGGTATGGTGGTACCTACTTGTAGTTTCAGAACTCAAGAAGGAGTATTATGATTTTAAGACCAGCCTGGGACATATAACATGATCTTGTCTCAAAAAACTAAGAGAATAGTATCTCCTACTTAACCTACACAGAGCACTGCCACCACTAAATAACCCCTAAATTCATGGTTTGTTACAAACTAAGATGAACTTTTTGGTATTTTATTGAAATTTGAAAGAGGTTATAAAATATTCTGTTTATAAGTACAATCCTCTCCATTCAGTTTGATGTTGGCAGTTGGTTTGCTGTGTCTGTTGTTATGATTCCCATTTCATTTCTGATTTTGTTAATTTGCATGTTCTGTTTCTGTTTTTTCGTTAATTTGGATAAAGGTTTGTCTATCTTGTTGATTTTCTCAAAAAACCAAGTCTTTGTTGCATTGATTTTTTTGTATTATTTTCTTGGTTTCTATTTTGTTGATTTCGGCCCTCAGGTTGATTATTTCCTGGCGTCTACTCCTGCGGGGTGAATTCACTTCTCTCTGTTCTAAGGTTTTCAGTTGGGCTGTTAATTCTTTTATGTGACTATCCTCTGTTTTCTTCATATGGGCACTTAGAGCAATGAACTTCCCTCGTAGCACTGCTTTCAAGGTGTCCCATAAGTTCAGGTATGTTGTATCCTCATTCTCGTTGAATATTAGAAAGTCTTTAATTTCTTTCTTTATTTCTGCTTTGACCCAGGAGTGGTACAATTGCACATAGTTAAGTTTCCATGAGTTTGCAGGTTTTGTGCTATTTGTGTTGTTGTTTAATTCCAATTTTAAAGCATGGTGGTCCGATAAGATACAGGGGACTATTCATATTCCCTTGTATCTGTTGAGGTTTGTTATGTCTCCTAGTATGTGGTCGATTTTAGAGAAGGTTCCATGTGGAGCAGAGAAGAAGGTATATTCTTTTGTCTTTGGATGGAATGTTCTATAGATGTCTGTTAGCCCCAGTTGAGACATAACTTCTGTTAATTCTTTTGTTTCTTTGTTGAGTTTCTGATTTGTGGTCCTGTCTAGTGTTGAGAATGGTGTATTGAAGTCTCCCACTATAAGTGTGAGGTTTTATATGAGCTTTGAGTTTTAGTAGTGTTTCTTTTACGAATGTGGGTGACTTTGTATTAGGGGCATAGATGTTCAGAATTGAGACTTTGTGTTGATGGATTTCTCCTGAGATGAATATGAAATGACCGTCTTCATCTCTTTTGACTAGTTTTGGTTTGAAGTCTAACTTGTTAGATATTAGGATAGCTACACCTACTTGCTTCTTATTTCCATTTGATTGGAAAATCTTTTCCCAACCCTTTACCCTGAGGTAATGTCTATCTTTGGAGCTAAGATGTGTTTCTTGTATGCAGCAGAAGGATAGATTCTGTCTTCGTATTCATTCTGTTAGCCTGTGTCTTTTTATAGGTGAGTTAAGACCATTAATGTTGAGGGTGAGTAAGGTCCATTGATTGTTGATGCTTGTTTGATTAGGTTAGTTGTTGGCAGTGGTATTGTGAATATATTTGTTCTGCATCACCCTAGGTTTCTGGTGTAGTTGGATTATCTGTTGCCTACATTTTTGTGGGCGTAGTTACCTTCCTTGGGTTGGAGTTTTCCTACCAATACTTTCAGTAGGGCTGGATTTGTAGATACATATTGGGAAAATCTGGTTTTGTCATTAAATATATATTGTTCTTATTATGTGTAGGTATGTTCCTGTTATCCCTGACCTCTCTAAAACCTTTATCATGAAAGGGTGTTGAATTTTGTCGAAGGATTTTTCCGCATCTAGGGAGATAATCATATGGTTTTTCTTTTTCAGTTTGTTTATATGGTGGATCACGTTGATAGATTTTCGTATGTTAAACACAGAGGAAATCCAGACAAATTTCAGGTCATACTTTGAAAATCTGTATTCCACAAAAATTAAAAATTCAAATGAAATGGACAAGTTTCTGGATAACTATCACTTATCAAAATTAAATCAAGAACAGACAAACAACTTAAATAGACCTATAACCCGAAATGAACTAGAACAATCATCGAAAGCCTTCCAACAAAAAAAAATGTCCAGGGCCAGATGGATTCAGTGCAGAATTCTACCAGACATTCAAGGAAGAACTAATACCACTACTCCTCAAACTGTTCCACAAGATAGAAACAGAACATTCATTCCCAAACTCCTTTTATGAGGCCACAATAACTTTGGTACCCAAACCTCACAAAGACACAACTAAGAAAGAAAACTACAGACCAATATCCCTGATGAACATCGATGCAAAAATACTCAATAAAATACTGGCAAACCGAATTTAAGAATACATCAGAGAAATCATCCACCATGACCAAGTAGGCTTCATCCCTGGATTGCAGGGATGGTTTAACATACGAAAATCTGTCAACGTGATCCACCATATAAACAAACTGAAAAAAAAAAACCATATGATTATCTCCCTAGATGTGGAAAAAGCCTTGACAAAATTCAACACCTGTTCATGATAAAGGTATTGGAGAGGTCAGGGATAACAGGAACATACCTAACATAATAAGAGCAATATACAGCTAATGCTATAAGACAACAAAAGGAGATCAAGGAGATCCAAATTGGAAAGGAAGAAGTCAAACTGTCTCTATTTGCAGATGATATGATAGTTTACATAAGCGACCCAATAAACTCTACCAGGGAATTCCTACAGCTGATAAACACCTTCAGCAAACTAGCAGGATACAAGATAAACTCAAAAAAATCAGTAGCCCTATTTTTTCAGACGACAAAGAGGCAGAGAAAGAAATCAGAGAAACATCACCCTTTACAATAGCCACAAGCAACAAAAAGTATCTTGGTGTAACACTTACCAAACAAGTAAAAGACCTATATAATAAGAACTTTGTGACTCTAAAGAAAGAAATTAAATAAGATACCAGTAAATGGAAAGATCTCCCATGCTCTTGGTTAGGTAGGATAAACATAGTAAAAATGGCAATCTTACCAAAAGCAATCTACAGATTCAATGCAATCCCCATTAAAATCCCACCACAATTCTTCACCAACCTTGAAAGGATAATAATCAACTATATATGGAAAAACAAAAGACCCAGGATAGCCAAAACAACCCTATACAATAAAAGAACTTCAGGAGGCATCACCATTCCTGACTTTAAACTCTACTACAGAGCTATAGTTCGGAAAAAGACTGGTATTGGCACAAAAATAGACAGGTAGACCAATGGAATCGAATTGAAAATCCTGATATTAACTCAGGCACCTATGAACACCTGATTTTCGACAAAACAGCTAAAATTATACAATGGGGCAAAGACAGCATCTTCAACAAATGGTGCTGGCACAATTGGATGAGGGTGTGTAGAAGACTGCAGATAGACCCATGTCTGTCGCCATGCACAAAACTCAAGTCCAAATGGATCAAAGACCTCAACATCAATCCAGCCACATTAAAACTCTTAGAAGAGAAAGTAGGAGGTACCCTTGAACAAATTGGTATAAGAGACTGCTTCCTGCACATAACTCCAGGGGCACAGACACTGAGAGAAACAATTAATAAATGAGACCTCTTCAATCTTAGAAGCTTCTATAAGGCAAAGGACAAAGTAGACAAGAACAAATGGCAGCCCACTGACTGGGAAAAGATTTTCACTAATCCTATATCTGACAAAGTGCTGATCTCCAAAATATACAAAGAACTCAAGAAACTAGTCAACAAAACACCAAATAACCCTATTAAAAAATGGGGTACAGAACTGAAGAAAGAATTCTCAATGGAGGAAATCAAAAAGGGTGAAAGACACTTAAGAAAATGCTCCACATGCTTAGCTATCAGGGAAATGCAAATCAAAACAACTTTGAGATACCATCTTACCCCTGCCAGAATGGCTATAATTAGAAACACCATTGATGACTTATGTTGGAGAGGCTGTGGAGAAAGTGGAACACTCCTTCACTGCTGGTGGGAGTGCAAACTCATACAGCCATTTTGGAGATCAGTATGGCGGTTCCTCAGGAAAATGGGAATTAGTTTACCACAGGACCCGGCAATTCCCGTCTTAGGCATATACCCAATGGATTCACATCCATGCATCAAAGACATCTGTTCAACTATGTTCATAGCAGTACTATTTGTAATTGCAAGAACCTGGAAGCAACCTAGATGCCCCTCAATTGAAGAATGGTTAATGAAGATGTGGCACATCTACACAATGGAATACTACTCTGCAGAAAAAAATAATGGTATCTTGAAATTCGCAGGCAAGTGGATGGCACTTGAAGAAACCATCCTGAATGAGGTAACCCAGTCACAAAAAGAGAAACACAGTATGAACTCACTCATATATGGATTTTAGAACTAGATCAAATGATCACCAGCCTATAATTCACATCACCAGAGGAAATAGGATACAAGGTGTATTCTAGGAGATTCATATAAACTCCCTCACAGAACTGGGAAGGGACAAGTCCCCCAGAGCCCAGGTGAAGTGGGGGAGGACAGCGAATGGAGAGAGAAGTAGGAGAAAATGAGGGGGAGGAGAGGAAGGCATGTGCGACCAGGTGGATTGAGCCTGGTTAGGAATGGAAAATAGGAAAGAGAGAGAGAGAGAGAGTGAGAGAGAGAGAGACAGAGACAGAGACAGAGAGAGAGAGAGAACATAAAAGAGGGAGCCAATATTGGTTTGAAGATAAAATTGAACATAAAGAAAGGTAGAGGGAACTACAAGACTGCTCCCAACTAACAATCTCAGCTTCCGTGGAAAGGCTATCATAAATGCCCTTCCTGGAGAGTGAGATCAACAACTAACTTCTCCATGGAGCCCTCAACTAATAATGCCTGTTGAAAATAGGAGCAAACACCCATACATAAACACTGAGTCGAACTAGAACCCAGAAGCAGATGGAGAGGACAAGATCATGCGGTAGAAGTACATAGAGACAGCTTACCTGAACAAGGAGGATCTAAGGGCCACTAGACTGATAGCTGGGAAGCCAGCAGGGGACTGACTCAGACCCCCCTGAATATGGGTCTCAGCCAGAAGGTCTGAGCAGTCTAAGAGACCTCAGACAGTGGAGCCAGGATGTATCCCTGGTGCACAGAAGGACTTTGCAAACATATACCCAATGGAGGGATAACTGCCTTATTCTAGAGATAGGAGAGAAGCCCTAGTCCCTACTTCACAGGACCTGTCAGATCTACATGACCCCACCTGGATGGCATTCCCCTACATATGGTATTGTGGTGGGGGTTTGGGAGGGGAGGGTGTTTAGAGTGCATGTGAGAGGGCAGAGAGGGTAAAAGGGAAGGAACGAGGGAGGGAGGGCTGGAGGGGAGGGATGGATGGAGGAAGAGGGAACTGGGATCGGCATGTAAAATAATACATTAAAAAAAAAAAAAAAAACAAAAAAACAAAAAAACGCTCTGACTCCAAAATTTAAGTTGAAGAATAATTTACTGGGGAAAAGGATTTCTATTTTTGTTTCCACAGAAAATGAAAAGATGTGGATTCCTTCCAGACTAATGTGGTTAGATCACACCAGACTGCCTGAAACAGAGTACAAGCTGATCCTACATTCCAAACAGCTGGACAAAACAGCCCTATAGACTACAGCTAGGATATCTGAATCTTCTTCGAATCTCCCAAGACAGCGCCCCTTACCAGCAGGAAGTAGTTTGGAAAGAACGACACCCAAATTCCCAAATATTGTGTATAAATGTTTGTTTTCATTTAATTGGACTTTGTTATATAAAATTAAATAAAAAAAAATAAGTACAATCCTCTTGCTTTCTCATGACAAATGAACATGTCTATTGTCTACTTTTCCCTCCAGCTCATGTATATTGTGTGGAAAGTAACTGTTTCACATTCTCTTGCCAACTCGTCTCTGGCATTAAAATCAAGTAGCCTTTTTATCTGTTCCTGATAGATATGGTTTGTTTTTTTGTTTTTGTTTTTTTTTTTTTCCTTTGGCATTCAGGTCATGCTATCTGACTCTGTGCCTGTGCATGTGAGAGACATCTGGAAGAGTTGGTGGAGACAAATTTGTGCTTACTGCTAGTTGGATAGAGACATACTGTAGTGCCTTATTTCATCTGTGGTAGTAAACTTGCTTCATTCCTATACTATACCTTCCAGTATACTTGTCTTTAAAGCTATTCCCTATCTTGCTAAAGTTTTGCTTCTTTTCAAATTCTTGCAGCTGTACTTCAGTATAATAATATTGCATTAGAATTGAATATCTGTGGTTTAAAATTTGTACTTTTAGTTCTATGCATAAGAAGTGGTTCCTTAATGTGTAAGAAACCTCATTCAATAATATTTTATGTAGTCTTGATATAATATATGTGGTTCTATATTATAAAACAGTATATAATCATGACAGATCACAGTTTGAGGAGAGATCTTGATTTGGCTTGGGCATGGGACTCAGTAATAATATTTAGAAAGAATTTTTTGCTAACTTGAGCATCTTCAAAATTTCTCAGTACTTTACTTAATTGCAACATTAGATGACACATTATTTATTTGAACCTCCAAAGTTAGCAAAAATATACTGTGTTTGTGTATTTGAAAATAAGCAAATTACATATGAATAAAAAAACAGAGTAAGAATCCCATTAGTCTATATCCAATAAAATGCAAGTACGGTTTCAAAAAAGAAAAAAAAAAGTCAACTTCATGAAAACAATTAAGATTATATTTTAAAATTATCATTTTCTTGTTTCTGTATTTTACTTTTCAAAATATATAAAAAAATGTTAATTTATGACCAGATAACCAAATACTCATATTGAAAATTTTCTTTAATAGTATTTTAGCTACATTTGACCAAATCTGACATGCAAATGTGAATAGTTGAGTCAAACTATTTTCTGAATACATGCTAAATTATCAGTTCCTCTAACACAGCCAGAAGCAATGGAAGCAAAATAAAGTGACCTCTTCTTAAATTGATAAGTTAATATTCTTGCACAACTACCATGACTTGAGGTTCTTGTCTTCTGTGCAGGTAAACTTTCATTAAGTTGTTGAATGTGACTTGTACTGTACCATTTATTCTCTTTATATTTATTATAAACAGATAAACAATCAATTTTCATTCTTTGCATATGCTAGTATTTAGTTAATTAAATGAGTAAATTCATTTTTAAGAAAAAATTCTTTGCATTATATACATCAAAATAACAAAACTTATGTTACCATATACCACCTGAGTGCCTCAAATAATTAATAGTGACAAATTTAATTCCATTAAATAATTTGTATGCAATCTTAAATTATAGTGTTTATGAAGATTTAAAAAATTATGAGTTATTTTAGTCTGCTAAAAATAAAACCCACTATTTACATATTTTATTGCTATCATTTAATATTTAAGTAGAGAGGTAATGATGAAAATATCTTTGCAACAAACTTTTATGTTATTCTTAAAATCCAATTTATGAAATGAATTTATAGAAAACAAACAAAACAGAAACCATATTGAATTCTCAAGGAAAAGGCATTCGTCTTAGCTAAACTGAACCATTTTTTTTCCTCCAGATGTTGCCTCTTAAATACATGAAAAGAAAATCTCAGAATGTATTAGATAAACCAATGATAATGCCAGCAACCACTTAAGACAGGAAGAGATAGAAACTAATTAAAATTTTATTAGAATTCCATGAATGTTTAATTTATTGCTATTGCCAGTCCCATAGGGTATTTGCAAATATTTCAAGATAGAACAAAATTCCCAACCTCATAGGAAAATGAGTCTCTGTTTAATTTAAAACATATACCATCCAGTCACTTGAAGTCACTTCTATAAGAAGCAGCTTTTTAAAAAATAACTAACTTCAGAAAAATCCCATGATTTCCTGTAAGATACTGGGTACCACCCTGTAAAGTAAGATGCAATTTAGGAAGTTTCCTTCCATCTGTTGAATAAACAAATACGGCATAATTGTGGTAAAATCTCTGACAGGAAGTCTTCTTGTATTTGAGTCTCATATTTCTGTCAATGTTGAATAAGAATTTAGTATTGTGGATTCAGATAAATGGTTTAAAATGTGAACAAAATTGTCTTGAATCATTTTTTTGATCTATATGCTAGGAGATACATATGCTTTGTATTGGTGAGGGCATCTTAATGCTTGATTCAACTCATGGGGATAAATAGGAAGACAAGTAGATGCATTTGAAAGAGATAAATTGGAGGTGCAACCCCACATTATCACAGCTATTCTTGCAATGACAGTCCAGTCCAGGAAAATTTAACCAACTCTTATGAAAACAACATTGTACTTTTTAATGACTTGAACCCTATGGAGTTTTAACATCTTGTACCTCCACAGATGACAATCAAATTTTATCATGAGGCCCAAATAACACTTAAATCACAGCAGGGGAATAAAGGTGGTGTGGCAGGGATCAAGGTCCTCACAAACCAAAATCCTTACTTTTGTTAAATTTTAGTAGTACTTTCCATTGGGAATTTAAGGAATTTACAATGATTAGGAAGTAGACTCTCTGCCTATTTATTTACAGAAATAACAGGCTAGGCTCTGACAATTTAGAGAAAATTAAAAGATGCACTTTGAGGTCAGCATGGTGGTGCACATATTTAATCCCAGTACTCAGGGAAGGAGAATCAGGCAGATCTGTGTGGTTTGTACAGAAAACAACAACAACAAAAACAACAAGAAAACCCAACCCAGTTTTATCTTTTGATGAAAATTGTGACCTCCATAGATGTTAATATTTTTAAAAGTGTTTTTGTTGTCATTTTTAATTCTGTCCACAAGTGTTCTTCTAGAATCTTTCTACCTTCTTATCAAGACACAAGTATTATTTATTCATCCTTTCCCTGAGAATTAGTAGGATAATGTAGTGGTCATGATGAAGAGACATATTATGAATTGGGTAAAACTAGGTAAAAATAAGATGTAGTTCCACTTAATTTTCTTTCTCCATGTTCAACAATATGAAGAAGTCTAGCAATCTAGAGAGGTCTTGTGCAGTGTTCCACTCAACAGTAGTCACCTGGTATTTGGACACCATTTACTGTTAGAACATCAATGAATGAAGCTCCAGAAAATTCCAGTATTTATAGCTTGTGCAACTCTAAAAGATATTAGATCCAACAGAGATCACCCATCTTCCCCCACTGAACAAAACTGAACTAGGTTTTTAAAGCCATGCAATGGGTTGTTTCAAGCAACTGTAATTACTGTACAGATGTTTTAAACTATGACTATTATTACTATTATTGTTACTATTATTATATACTTATCAAGGCCAATATAATAGGCAACTGTCATTAAAATAAGAGTTTGTTCATTCCTGAGGTCCACAATAAGCTTCAAGTAGATGTACTAGGTGTGTGTTTGTGTGTATGTGTGTGTAATGGTACATTGATTTAAGAAAATAAATGTAGTCGATATATTTAAATCTTATGAGAACAGACAAAAACTGGAAAGACCAAACACATGACACTTTATGGCCCTTGAGTAGTTGATATCCTAACAGAAAGTAGAGGTGACATTATTGAAAGTGTTGAAAGTCTAAGAATAGCTAAAATGTGCAGTGATACAAAAATTCCTAGGAACTGCAACTGGTGTAATACTGTGTGAAGCAGAAAATATAATGAGTGAGCTGATAACCTATGTAAGGAGAATTTGAGGTACTTAGAATTGGATCCATAAAGAGAAGAGGAGAATCAAAGATGCTAAGATGGGTGTAAGCAATGCAGAATACATCAAAGGACTGAAATTATAAAATCCTTAGAAGAAAACAGTAAGTAGAGATTTAAAGCAATTCTGAAATGATAAAAATTCTTTTATGTGACTCATAGATCCAATCTGCAAAAATTAGTCTTTGAAGATGTGATATTGCCTTAGTTTCAGCATAGAAAACCCAAAAATGTGTTATTTCAGGGAGATTACTGAATGTGGACTTTATGTAACAGATAAGATATTCCAGATTCCTGAAGAGAATAATATTGTTTGAAACATTAAAAGGCTGTGCTGAAAAATATAGAGGTTGTATCAAAACAAAAGCAATCTTTAGATTATCAGAGTTTTTCTTCAAAGTCCATCAACTTCTTAAGAATAAACAACAATGATTTGCTGGAAATTACTAATCTCAGAGAGCAAAGCTTCAATCTCACAGGGTGAAGCCAAGAGCTCCAACAAATTGTCCTGAGACTGCATGCCCATTGAATTTTCAGTTTCTGTGGTATGAGAGTCCTCACTGCCTAAGCTTTATATTTTCCTTCAAAATTTGTTATTTTTATACATTTACTTGTTTACTTGTAGGTGAGTTGAGTGTATGTGTGTGGGCATGAATGCCATGTATATGAATTGAGTTTATGTGTGTAGGAATGTGTAGCAGGATATTCACTTTGTCTCCTTCTGTTGCACTGACCACACCAATTGGGGGGTTGGAGCAAGAGGCAGAAGTGACCTGGGAAAGTAAGTGTGAGGAGGCACGGGGAAGTGCTGCTCTCTTGCAAGCTGCACAGGGACAGGAGGATTTCCGGAGGAATTCTTGGAAGCAGGAACCTGTTGGTGTTCACCTGTCTATGTTGTGAGTTATTTCTCCCTGAATAAACATCTGTTCAGCCTAATCGTTTATCCTGATCTTCATTAAACCACGAGAGGCATGAGTGCTATGGTGACCAGAGAACAACCCATAGGAGTTGATTCTCTATTTCCATCATTTGCCTTAACCTGCTTTCTTGCAGGTTGTTGCCTTGTAGACATTTTATATAGTAAGTTGGATTCAAGGGGAACGATATTTAGTGTAGAGGTTTCAAGACTTATAGAAAATTTTTTTTCTAAGAGGCTGGGATTGAGATGTAGCAGGAAGGGAAGGCCCACTGCAGTTAGAACTAACTGAAAATATGTGATCCTGTACTTTAGTTCTGAAGTTGTTGCTAAAATGATGCAAAATTTCAGGAGATCTTCGGGAAGGGTGATTGATTCTTTACAGGAGCCATGACAGACTGCACTCCTCCAATGTCTCTGCAGCATTTCAGAAACCCATAACATTCTAGAAACATGCATGTTACTGCTTTATTCCTATACTTTAAATTATAGCCTATAGGGTAATCCTTATTTATTAATGATCTATTCATGGATAAAGAAAAATTAAATATAAATCCTTACGTCATTCTTATAGCTATATATATGTATATATATATATATATATATATGTTAGTTAATGGTTAAAATATTCTCTACACTAATAATTAATATGGTATTAAAGAAACATAGGTAATTTTTTAATTTAATGATTGCTGGGTTCAACATTCACATTCAAGCAGTCTAGTTCCAGAACATGTGCTTTTAGTTATTAAGCTTTTTTTAAATTATTTCTTGAGCACCTGTGTTATATCTACACTGAATTAAATGTTTTACAACCAAAATAACTATATTATTCTTATTAATTAATAATTCACACAGAGGAACTGAAAGTTCTTTGTTAGAAGTTGTAGCTTTAAAGTTGCAAAGTAGATTGTGAACTTGAGAGTCAACTGACTCCTGCTTTTAAACAATGGCATCTATTGCTAGTTTTTTTTTTTTTTTGAATAATCTTCTTTCTTCATAGAAGATTTTAAAGTGAATTGTTTTAATCCAAACAATATGTACAATAAACCTGAAATCAAACCATTTAGCTGAATCCATGTGGTGTTTTAAATGGGAAATATCCCCATAGGCTATGTGAACACATGGTTCCCAGTTGATAGCACAGTCTGGAAATGTTTAGGAGTTGTGGCCTTGATAAAGGAATTTCATTGCTGGAGGTGGCTTTGAGTGGTTGTAACTTTTCCCCATTTCTCATTTGTTTTCTCTATGTTGGGATCTCCAAGACTGTGGCCCTGCCACCATGCCTACACATTACTGCTGTGCCATCTTTCCATGAGAATGTCTTAAGCTCTCTGGAACACTGAAAAAATAGATGCTTTCTTCTATTAGTTGTTTTTGGTCATGAAGTTGAATCATAATACAAAAAAGTAGCTAATATACTCCAGATTATTTCTCTTAACTGTTGCCTCAGCTCTGATTCAGAGATGGTTTGGAGAGATAGGCTTTCCCAGAATGTCCATTTGTTCTTTAATTTATTTTTTTTATTTGATAATGCTTAAATTCTGGTAAATATAGACAGGGAGATATTCCAGCAATTATATAAAATTTGTTGTTATACATCTTCATTTAGAATTTGGAGCATTTGTCCTGAAATTTTAATGTTCTTTATACAATAATTATGTATTTTTAAAAACATGTATCACAAGTCTGTTATAAATCAATTAGAAATCAAGTAATCTGAATACATTCCTTCAGTATGAATTTGATAAATCAGTGGGTTAATTCACAGTCAAGTTACCAGTTAGACAATATATAATTATATTATTAATTCTAGTCATAAAATTAGCATTATACAAATAATTTTAAATCACTTTTTGATACATTGCTTTTCTCATTTTAAATTCAAGGAACTGCTCCACAGAATACATGTTAGGAATGTTACTAAAGCCACACACTATGTTCTTAAGAAATGTATAATTTGAACAAAATTTAGCATCAGAATCCACATTTTAAAATACCTTGTATATTTACTTATAAAATATTTCTCTTTTTTGCATCAGTAGGATCTAGGTAAATTTATTAAAGCAACCCATTCTTTGAACGTTTAAGAAGTAAATTTCATGGGATAACTAATAAAATGTAGGTGGAATTGATGAAGAAAAGTAAATATTTCATTGGAGTGCAAAGTTCCATTGATACTTGGAAGAAAATAAATAAATTATAAAACAGTATATTCAACAACCCTACCATGGATTCTGAGAGTGGCACACAACCCACGATGGATATATAAACAACTATAGGAATTCTGTTGGCTGCTTTGAGGTCTTCTTCTGATGCTTCATACTTAATGAAAGTTCTAAGGCCATCCAGTCTGGAGTTGGCTGATTAAGTGGGATGAAATCTCTGTACTGGTACTTATTTCTTTGTCTATGTCCTTTTTATTTAGCGTGACACAACACAGAATCTTACGAGTCTCTGGACTCTTTATGCTGACAACACACTCTTACTCTGCTTAGGTTTTGAATGCATATATATCTCCTCTAAATACCAGATACCAGATGTTGAATCACAGTCCCACTTTCTATTGGGAATGAATTCTAGAGAAGATAGAAAGTTAGTGTTGCATATACTTTTGGAATCACTTAGTGTATTTTTTAATGTGTTAAAATCATTTGATCCTGGACCATGGAAAAAAAGAAAACAAAAACTACCATTCTATAGAGTTTAAATTCAAATTAATCCACTTAGGTTTTAGTTTTGTTTGGTTGGTTTTACTTATATGTAGCTGACCATGTGATTGAATAATGATCAGTGTATATCTATAATGATACTGACCTTGTGTGAAAAGAGACATAATAATGGACCAGACAACATAAGAAATTTAACACAGAAAATTTTGTCACCATATCACAAAGCCTAAGAGTATATAAGTACAAATAAAAACATTATTAGTGCATATCTACTCTGAGCGAATCTCTAGGTCTTGTCACAAACACCAAATATCTTTGAGTTTGCAGCATCAGCATTCCTCTTTGAACCAGTATTGTTGTGTCCTCACTTCCCAGCAGTTATAGAAACACAGTTATACATAAGATATAGAATTTTAAAGATAGCATAAGAAAGGTAAAGTTTACTTTGATTAAAATAAAGTGAGAGTGTTGATTTCTATGGAAGAAAGTTGAGGACAACTTTGCCATTGAATGCAACAACAAAGAGGAATTTAGTAAAATTCCATATCTATACATTTATTATACATATTTGTTGTATAAATATATATATACATATAAATGATATGCCTATGTATATGCCCCATTACTGCAGTTATAATTATGGAATATATTCCTGTCTCTTTGTGAAAATCAAATTATTACCAATGAAGATATTTAAGACATTTCTTTACATACGCTAATATACTAATATATAAAAACTGCAACATTAGATTCTTCATAAAATCAAGGATAATGAAAAGCAAAGAAAAAACACAAATTGAAGGTAAACCAAGGAAATTCCACTTGTAAACAGCATGGGGTACAAGCTCTGCCAAAGGCGTATAAAAGAGTAAAGAAGATTGATTCAGAAAATGAGTCCAGTGTTTAAGGAGCATGAAATGAAAAACAATATACATTTTGTTGTTATGATGTTTCAAAGCATTATAAATTTCATTTTTGGTGTTCTTGTCAACACGTAATATGCCTTGTGAACTTATTTTGGCATTGTTTTGTACTTACTTATAGTGCATGTCGGAGAAGTTCAGAATTGACCTCAGGAAGAGGCACTTCTTCTGCCTTCTAATTTAGTACTCTGAATTTTCATTCTAGTAAATCTAAACAATGATAAAAATGATTTTAAAAGTTGGGTGATATATGATAGCTAGATAATTATGAATCAAAATATAAACTTGCTTATGTGGAGTACAGTCAATGTTGCATGATCATTTGGAAAATTTCACTTGATTTTTAGTAATTAAATGACATCGAATTGGTGATAATGTGTAATTTCATAGTAACTGAAAGACAGCTCTGCCATTCTTTGTTAAGAGTCAAGCATTTTATTCATTGTCTTTTTTTGTATGAGCTAAACCATAGCCAGATACTGCTTATCATTTTCCAGTTTCATTTCAAGGGGAAAGTAAACAAAGATTCTCTGGGCTGGAGAGATGGCTTCATGGCTAAGAAAGAGCACTTGTTGCTCTTATAGAGAACTTAGGTTTGGTTCTCAGTGCCCACATGGTGGCCCACAGCTATCTGTAACTCCAGTTTCAGATCTAACACCTGCTTCTGCAGACATAGCTCACATGTGATGCACAGACATACAGGTAGGCAGGCAGAATAGTCACACAAATAACATAAAAATAAATAAATCTTCAGTGCCTTTAAAATTATTTTTAATATATTTGAATTTATTTTAAAGAAGGAACACTTGCTGGCAATGGTGGTGTAAATCTTTAATCCTAGCACTTGGTAAGCAAAGCCAAGGACATCTCTGTAAGGTTGAGACCAACCTTGTCTACACAGGGAGTTCCAATACAGCCATAGGTACATAGTGTGAGATCCTATATCCAAACAACCACAACATATGTTGAACACTAACACATGGATTGTCACCAGTAGCATGAACTGGTAAAACTTTTGCATTCATGCAATCATTATGGATCTACCAGCAATCGCAAGTGGTCAATTAATGATAATTAATGAGGTTCAACTTATAAATTACCTTCAATTTTTGTGGCATATGTCTCTACTAAACAAAATTATTTTAGTTACAACATGACTCTTGAGGTGCTTCTTCCATAGTCACTTCTGAAAATGACTATCTAAACCAGTGCTCCTCAACTGTGGGTAATGATCCTTGTGGGGATGTCAAACAACCCTTTCACAAGGATCACCTAAGACCATTAGGTAACTTAGATATTTACATTACAGTTCATAACAGTAGCACAATTACAGTTAAGAAGTAACAATGAAAGTAATTTTATGGTTGGGGATCACCACAATATGAAGAATTATATGTAAGTATTGCAGCATTGAGAAGGTTGAGAATCACTGAAGGAAGTGGTATCTTTTATAAGATATATGTTATATGCAGCCTTAGTGGCTTGCATATCTCCTGAAGTAACTTCAAAGATAGTAAACATTGTAAATACATACAAACCTTATGTTCTAACCTGTTGTTCACCAGGATGGGCCTTGTTTTGGTGCCACAATTTTCTTCCTATCTTTCTTCTTAAAAGACATCAGATTTTTAATATGTATTATATACATACATTATACATATAGTAGTGATTTAATCCTATATATTTATATGAAATGGTTATTTACTACTTAGTAAAAAATTCAAAACTTTTGAACTATTTCTACACATTCAGAAACCATTCAGTGACTTACTGATCAATGCTATACATATGATTCAAGGAAGTTTTTTTGCCACAATTTCCTATGTTTTGAAACAGTCCCTTCTGGAGGGTGGAGAGAGCATTATGAGACTTAGGAATTAAACAAACTTCACAAATCTGAGAAAGCTGCAACAAGCGTCACAAAGCCTCATTCCTAGTCTCACAGAAAACTCCATGGATACAGCTTTTATGTTCTCACCAGTGATGGGAAGGGTTTTATGGTGATATGGCTGCCTTGGAATCATTTCTATTCCTGTAAGTAACTTTCACCCATACTCTTGCAAGGAACCCCAGTAAACTCACTGTATTACCAAGTTGGACTTCGATAGAATCATCAGTGTGATCTGTGGGTGGATTCTCAACGGGGGAAAGCATGCAGTCGCTCAGTCTTTTCTGGAAACAGCGCATAAGGAGTCAACAGTAGTCACCAAAGCTGTGTGAACCTCAATGCTGCTGACTTTGGTTTCGATCAGCTAGTGCTCATGCTCACAAAGAGCAGTCTACGGGAACTAAGCAGTGTCCGCTCAGAGTGAGATGCCTTATCCTCACTTTGTTCTTGATTTCTCACATTTCGAGTGTGAACCCTTGGGCTAGTTATGTCTCCCTTCTTATTCATACGGCCGTGCCATGTCAAAGACACATTAGTAATACATAAAGAAATCTTTTAATTGGACAAAGGCAAAAGGGTATATAAGAATACAATGGATTATGACTATCAATAGAGGTCACCATTTTGCTGACATTAACTGACTCAATGAATCAGTAACCCAGGGCAGCACAATACTTATTGTGAAGTTCTGAGAATGTGGGAGGCTAGCTTTTCCATCAAGACCTCTCCATTGCCTTGTCTGAGCCTTGTACCTCACATTTCCCTTCTGTCAATGTCATCACACAAGGGTTCATAAGTGTGAAAAATATTACAACTCCAGTTCTATGAAGAACACAAAAAGATTATTTTGTGGGGTGGAGATGAGGAAAGAAGACACATGGCCTGAAGTGACTACAGTTGTCATATTTAGGTAGACTTCTTTGTTTTGTTTATATTCCTTATTTCAAAATAAGAATTGAGATCAGAGATCATGTTAGACTAGTTCATTCAGTTCTTCATTAAAAAAAAAAAAACATACTGGCAGTCCTAGGTCAGAGGGTATGCATAGATGTATGTATGGATTTAGTTATTCAACTTATTGACAGTTTTCCAAGGTTCTGGAAATTTGCCTCTCATTTCAGGCACATCTAAAGCTCCTGCGGTTCCATATTCCTCTTAAGTATTATGGTTTGCCTCTTTTTAGCATACTACTGGCAAGTGTATTGATAATAAACTATTATAAAAATATACTCACACATCAGAGTAAGATTTTCTACTTTTTTTTCTCTCCTCATTCCTCTCTTTTCTTTCTATTTCCTACTAGGAATAAAATAGTAAATATTTATTTTGTCCATTTCACCAAAACTGATTCTATACCTAACTTATTTTATTTTTGAGGCTGGGTCTCACTTAACCTACACTGTTCTCAAAGTCACCATGTAGCTCAGACAGGCTTTGAAGTGATCCTACTGCTCCCACCTCCAAAGCTCTGAGATTACAGATGTGCAACATCATATTCAGTACACTTTTAATTAAGGTAATTAAGGTTGAATTACATGAATAATTGCTTAACAATTTTGATAAAACACTCTAATGGACATCACAATGTCTCACTCATATTTTGTTCATAATGCTCAAGCCATAATGTATAGGCTATAAATGATCATCAAGTAATGCAATGCTGCAGTTCTAGTTTGTATTTTAGGTAGACAATTATCAAAACATTCAAATATAGATCATTCATTAAAGCAATGCATTATTATTGCTCCACAAAAAGTAAAGGACTCCCTTGGCATTTGAGGATATCAGGAAGAAATGTTTGGAATTAAAGTGTCAGAACTATAAGTTGCAGTGGTATCTTTGTTTTAGAAAACTTGATTACTTAAAAGTTTATTGATCAGGAGGGGGCTTAGTTCAGTCTTATGGTGGGCTTGGGTAGGCTATGGGGCAGCTGGCAGTGGAACCAGTATTTATCCCTAGTACATGAACTGGCTTTTGTGAGCCTATTACCGGGGGGGGGGGCAATTTCTCAGCCTAGATGAAAAGGGAAGGGCCTTGGTCCTGCCCCAATTGATGTGACAGACTTTGATGATCTTCCACCGGAGGTCTTACTCTCCCTTAGGAGTGCATAGAGGGTGGGGTGGGGAGGGAGAGAGTGAAAGGATTGGAGGAAGAGGGAACTTGGACTGGTATGTACAATAAAATTGTTTTTAATTTAAATTTTTAAAAATTATTGATTTTAATATTAATACAAAATAAAAGTTCTTAGTAATTCAGAGGTAATAAAGCAAAATAAAAATATTTCTTATGATTTTTTTCTGTCATGACAAAGCATATTTAAAAAGCATCATGGTAAGAATTGATCATTTTGAAGAATAGGTAAAAATGTAGTTCCATTATTTTGATTTCTCAATGGGAATGCATTAAACAAGACCATATACAAGGACCATAAGTATAGCAATAGAGTTGAGGTCTTTTTAATGGTTATCTGTTATTTAAAAGCAGATTGTTTGAATTTTTTCTAAGTATTATATGATTTGTAGTTCATAAGACACAGAGAATTCAACCACAAAATCAGTCTCCAAGAATACAAATCTTGCTGGCTGCCATGTTAGCAAATCAACCACCTAAATAATCTGGGGATGCTGACAATGGAGCAGGATCAGGGCTTAGAAATGTAGCCATTGCCTCATTGTGAACTTGATCTCCTGACATTTTAATGGATTGAGGTTCTGTTTCTGATGGCTCAGTTTATACATGGACATAAACTATTTTGAGCACATCAGAGCTGAGAGCTCCAAGCTGATGTTTAAGATTGGAGTCAAACTGTCTGTCCTTTGCAATGTGGAGGGTGGTAAAATGGACATCTAAAGAGATCCCATTATATATGCAGTTTCTGTACTCAATAATAGTTATGGCAAAGCAAAACACAGAAACATTAAAACAAGGGGCATTCTGGAGGAAATGTCATATTTACATGAGCTTCTCTTCAAATCAACTGAATTGTGTGTGTGTGTGTGTGTGTGTGTGTGTGTGTACATGTGTGTGTTTCAAGTGTGTTATTACCTGAAGGCATAAAAGCAGTTTCTAAAGAACATAGAGTTTGATGTTAGGAACATTTTAATTCTTTCTTTGGAATTGTTTGGCAATAACTTGTATTTGAGGCTGCTTTGGTTTAGTAGTCTTTTTATATCTGACTGTACTTAATTACTCAAGACAGGATCTGTTAAAAGCTACATCTGGAAAACATGCCACTCAGTGTTTGGCATTTGAAAGTTGGGCTTATATTGAACAAATACTTGCAACCGTTAGCTATAGCTGAAAAGTTTCAACCTTCCTAATGCCATGAGTCTTTAAAATACAGTTCCTCATGCTGTGGTGACTCCAACCATATTATTTCAACTACATAACTGTAAATTTGCAAAAATGTGTAATTTTGCTACTGTTATAAATTGCAAGGTAAATATCTGATATGAGATCACAAAGGGTTGCTACCCACAAGTTGAGAACCACTGCTATAGATATAAACCAAACACTATACCATGTATTGTCTTTTTAACTTTTATATCTGTTGAGACTTGCTTTGTAACAGAGTGTATGGTCAATTTTGGAAAAGGTTCCAGGAGTTGCTGAGAAGAAGGTATATTCTTCTGTGTTTGGATGGTTTCTGTAGTTTTCTGTTAGGTCCACTTCAGTCATAATGTCTATTCCATTATTTCTCTGTTTATTTTCTGTCTGAATGACCTGTCTGTTGATAAGAGTGGGGTGTTGAAGTCATCACTATTATTATGTGGGTATAGATGTGTGATTTAAGCTTTAGTAATGTTTATTTTACAAGTATGGGTGTGCTCTTCCATTGGTATAGATGTTCAGAAGTCAGATGTCATCCTAATGGGTTTATTCTTTGATAAATATGAAATGTCCTTCTTTATCTCTTTTAATTAATTTTGGTTTGAAGTCTATTTTGTTACATATATCATAATTACACCAACTTATTTGTGAGGTCCATTTGATTGGAAAATCTTCCAACCATTTATTCTTGAGGTATGTTTCTTGTATGTAACAAAAGGATGGATCCTGTTTTCATGTCCAATCTGTTAATCTGTGTCTTTTTATTGGCAAATTGAGCCCATTGATTTTGAGAGAAATTAATCATCATTGATTGTTAATTCCTGCTACTTTGTTGTTGTTATTGTTGTTAGACTGGGAGTGTGTGTGTGTGTGTGTGTGTGTGTGTGTGTGTGTCTTTGGTTTTGTTGATGTGATATTATCTAGTCCATACATTTTCATGAGTGTAGTTAACTTCCTTGGTTTGGAGATTTTCTTCTAGTACTTTTTATAGGGCTAGATTAGTGGAGGGAATAGGACACTAACCCAGCCACAAACCCTCTGACTGGCAAGTTTTCTTTCCTGCAAGATGTGCTAATGTAAAGATGGCAAAGAAATTGTAGGAGCAACCAACTAATAACTGGCCCAGTTCAAGAATTATATTCTGAAAGGGAGCTCACTCCTGAGGCCCAGGACTCAAAGGCAAAATAGCCCAGAGACCTATGACAGAAACAAACACAACTGGCAAAAAAGAAAAATGAAATGACTTCTAATATTCTGCTGTACTCATAGGTTGGTGCTTAGCCTACCTGTCAACAGAGAGGCTTTATTCAGCAACTGATGGAAACAGAAGCAGAGATCTATAGCCAAACATTAGGTGGAACTCAGGGAATCATGCAAGAGGGAGAAAAAGGATTGTAGGAGCCAGTAGGGTTAAAAGCACCACAAGCAAACCACAGAACCAACTAACATGGGCTCACAGATACTGACTTGAAAACCAGGGAGCCTGCATGGGACTGACATAGGCCCTTGTGTATATGTTATAGTTGGGTAACTTGGTCTTGTGAGATTCATAAGAGTAGTGGCTGTCTTTGACTCTGTTGACTGCTTTTGGGACACATTCCTTCTACTGGATTACCTCATCCAGTCTTAATAGAAAAGGAGATGCATAGTCTCACTGCAACTTGATGTACCTAAGAATAATATTGCTAATAGCAAGCTAGTGAGAAATAACAATTATTTAAGAATTTTCACTAAGTGGCATTTTGTCATGGTATTTAATACTATATTTTGCCAAAGTCAGAAGATTATTTTCAGGTAAGATGGTCAGCTCACATAGCCAACTATCTATATCAAGTTACTACAGAATGAATTTCTGATGTTGTCAAATTTATCTATAGAATACTGCTTTGTATTAGTTTATCATTTCTGGAGTAAATACTTTTGTGGTAATGTACACAATATAGCATTGTATTATAGTGTAGACAGTATAGCACGTGTTAATTTAATAGAAAATTTACTGGTAGAAAATAACAAAAGTAGTGACCAAGAGAGATGACTTTGAACACAACATTTTAGAGCATTAGTAAAACTAGAGTAGGGCCAAGATAAGGGAGTTGAGAGCCTAATAGTTGTATTTCTATGAAAATTATCCTGAAATTGTAATAATTTTCAGAATAGTTTATAAAATTCATCATTAAAGAAAAACACTCTTAGATAATATCCTGCAGGTATTTAGGATAGCTTTCCAGAGACTGTGTCATTATTATTTATTCAAGTCTCATTTAACTCTGGAATATATGAATGCAGTATTATCATTAAGAATACTAAAGATTTTTAATTTTAAAATATCAAAACATTATTTAAAAAGTCCTTCTTGGACTTCCATAATAAACTAATGAGTTTGCGCATTACTTTCAAATGGAAGCAGCAATGAAAACTAAACTTCTGAGTCCCAATCCTTTTTCTTGTTACTAACTGGTAGGTTGTTATGAGATAAGCTCACACACATGAGCTTATTGAGTTAGATAAAATAAGGGCTATATCCATATTGGACTCAAATAAGTCAACTGACTAAAAACTGAGAAAAATTTGATACCATTAGCTTCAGAGAGTTATGGAATATGAAGACAGAAACTGAAAACCATGCATATAAACTGTGTATTCTGATTTTTGTAACTGCTAGTCTGTACTAATTGTTCAAATGCTTTCTCATCACCTGTAGGCAAATGTCAGAAATGAAACATAATAGATACAAGCAAATACGTTTTATACACTTGTCATATTGACATAAAATATTGACCAGATTCACCCTTATTTGTAGTGAGTTTAAATGGGAACATTAAGGAGCAGAAAGCTTTAAGATAGTTTATAAAAATATTCTGAATAATTTAGTTGCTATAGAAATAATGCTAGCTAGCAGCTGTCAAAGGCTTTTAGAAAGTGAGCCTTAATGATAACTCTGCAAGTGTTAGGATGCTTATTTTTCCATAATGTCTCTGAATGATACCACTGATACGGGCACAAGAAACCTTAGCTGTGCTAAGTGTGAAACTCTATTGTATGATTTGGGCAGTTCAACAAAGATTGACTTGTCTATAATATACTCTTCCTAATCTTTTTTTTCTTGTAGTTTTAAATAAGAAGGAAAGTATTGTTTGTTTAGTATTAACTCATATACTACCTAAAATATTACTGTTTGTTAATAACCACAATCAATGGATCACATAATATATTCCTTATGTATTTTGTTTTCTTTGCATGCTTATTCATGTAAACAGTAGTTCTTGGTTTATAAGTAGCCCCTTTCAACATCTATTTTCAGTTGGTTTAATTATAGTTATTCTTTTTTTTCCCCTACAGTATCTTTGACTACCCTTAACTTACTAGTTCCCAGCCATTTCCTTTGGAGAAATGGCTGTGATTTAGCATGTGTTTTCCTTCTTTATGATTGATTGAGCCTGTATAACACATACCATTTCATCTCTGTGTTCCTGCACGTTACCTTTGATTTCTGAAGAGACAACAATGTCTCTCATAACACTATTGCAACTTTATTTATCTATAAAACCTTTTATCCTCTTACTCAATGCCCTTTGTATTTCCCATTTCGTTTTCTGCCCTTCCTTTCTGGATCATTCTCATATGTTCCTTAAATCAAATGGCCTGTTTCTGCAAGGTTAATATGTTATGGACTTCTTTGTCTTTGATCATTTTCTCCATTTCCTTGGTCTTCCATATGTATCATTTATAACTTCACATAAAAAATTATTTCTTTGAATTCCCTGAAATCAACCCATGAATATTTTACTATTTTCCCTTCTGGGCTGAGTCCCATTCACAACCCTGGTTTTCAGTGTTTTAGCAGAGTGCACATTTATCCCACTGTTTCTGTTTCCTCTTGGGGTCCATTTGGCAGGTCTTTAAGGACCTCTTATAGGATTTTTATTTGGGGAGCAACAGATCCAGACTGCAATCAGAATTTGGGCCTTTCAGCTGCTTTATTGTATTTCAAACCTATTTTTTCGATGACCATGGCAAATATTTCTAAAATCACGTTTCCCTCTTCCCCACCACAGAGTAAACATCTTAGGAAGGGACTTAGGTTCTAGAGGCTCTCCTCTGCTTCCTGCTCTGTAAAAGATGCTGGGGCAGTTGCAGGAACAGAGCTTTGCACAGGCTGAACACAGCGCATGGGAGTAAACAGTGCTGAATCTGTAAGCTAGTGCTGAGGACTTTACATGGGCTGGGTCAACTGAAAATAGCATTTATACAAACTGCAGACCTATACATGCTAATACTTTTTGTGAACACAGTGAACTGTGAGGTTGTTCTCAGTTCTTTCTCATTAGTAGCAACAGATGAGTCAACTGAATTCTAAGTGAAATAAATTGTAATTAGACTTTTACGAGAGCATCAAACTACAGGCAGCTCTACACAAACATGCTGGAGAAAGAACAACACTGGTGTTTTAAAGGTAAGGCAGGTAACTATTCCTTGAGAGAGATGAACTCTTTGGAAATGGAGTTTTGGGGATTCTGTTGTCCCTTATATATATACATATATACATATATATATATATATGTATATATGTATATATATAAATTATATAAATATATATATATAATATATATATATATATGGATAAAAATTCACTCCTGAGACTATATTTCCACTGCAAAATACTGAGTTATGTTCCTGCCAAAATACATTCTGGAGAGTAACTTCTGTACTCAGAATCAAACAAATACAGCCTTTAGTTTTTATTCACTTAATGTTAATTAATACTGCCTTTAACTATTTTTCAAACAATAACACAGCATCCCTCTTAAAAGGTGGAGTTACATAACTACAGGTCTACATTTTCTATCTTATAGCACACATATTTGAGAGACAGGGCTTGGTTTACATGACTTCTTTTCAAACATTTTATGAGCTCCCCTCCAAAAAAGGTTCTGTAATTTCATCACGTGAAGTGAATTTTCAGTCCAATTAGATACTGACTGGTTACTCCAACAGTTTTGTGCCACTATTACACTAGCATATCATGCAGGCAGGACACCATTCTTAAAAGGTTTGGGGCTGGGTCGGTGCTAACTTTTCTTCTTTGATAGATTGTAGAATACTTTCTGTAACAAAGATGCTTGAATGTAGAAATGAGAACTCTATGTAGACACATGCTTTACTTTTTCATAGTCAATGAGTTGTATAGGTGTTGTCATCAGCAATGATGCCTTGACATTTGTTTGTGAAGAAAAACCCATAGTCTGGGAAGTTCCGAGGGGGCCGCTTTGGTTAACAACTGAATTAGATGTAACCCAATTGCATTAATGGAAGCTTCATTTGGTGACAAATGATTTCCATTTTGGGTCTGTCTCCTCCATTATTTGGTGATTTCATTTAGACTACATACATATATATGTGTATATATATATATATATATATATATATATATATATATATACACACACACACACACACACACACACACACACACACACACGCACGCACGCATGCATACACATATATGTATACATACGTATGTATATATATGTAGGGAGATTCTACAACACATCAGACAGAGCTTAATCTTAGTAGTCTCTCCCAACAGTCCCTTCTTCCTTCCTATCATGTATAATCTTAAATATTGAAAATTCAGAAGTGCTATCTAAATGTGTAATTCAGTTGTCAAATGACTATCGTATTTGGCAAATCCTACCCTTGCTATATAGAAGCATTTGGATCTTTATGTTCCTAAATGCTATTAATAAGACCTAAGTTCTGAGTATTACCATTAATGCTTATGATGAATATGATACATATGATGAAATGTAGGGTAAATGTGATTAAGAAGGAAGACAATATTTGTTTTTAAATATGTTATAGGTTTTTTTGTTGTTGTTGCTGTTTTGCTTTTTGTCTTTTTGAGATAAGAATTCTCTGTACCTTTGGAGCCTGTCCTGGAACTCATTCTATAGACCAGGCTGGCCTTGAACTCACAGAAATCTGCCTGCCTCTGCCTCCCTAGCGCTGAGATGAAAAGCATGTGCCACCACCATCCAGTAAGAAAGTATTGCTTTTAGATTATAGACTTACTATTATCACTATAAACAAGAACAATTCTAGTTGCCATCTTATCACCAACTTAGATACTATAGAAGGTTATCTATTAGAATTAACTAGAGAATATGGAAAAGTGGAAAACACTGTTTCTTTTCTTGACCTGAAAGTGTATTACCAACAGAATCAATTCACAGATAAAGCCTAGGATCCCCACTAAATAAAATATACTAATAAACCCACAGTATACTTGTAACTTTTCTCCATTTTTAAATTTTTCCTTCAAAACAGCATATAACATTAAGCCTGGTCAATGAAAAACCCATCACTTATGTTTCTCTATTGAAATTGTTTCACAGGTCTGAAGATGGAAGACAGTTATATCATCTTGGAAAATAGATTGTATAGTTACTGACAGGCTATCACCGTTTCTTTAGATCTGAGGGAAATGTTGCACTTGGAGGCTTAGCATATCTCTTCTCCTAGTTTGGCAACACTGTAGGTAGGCTACAAGAGAAAATGTTTCTGAATGTCATCCAGGCAAAGTAGAGAGATGATGGATTTCAATCTGGCTACATATGTTTAAATTGTGTTTAGTTTTAGGTGCAGGGAATTCTTTAATGTGGAGCAAGGAGGAAGAAATGGAAATTTTGCAATATGTTACTACTGCTCCTTGTAATTGATCTATACCTAGACTCCCGAATGTCATAGGTTTTTAACTAAATGCATCCATATTTTATTTCACCGAAAACACCCTTCAATTTGACTTGGCCCCTATTGCCAATTACAAGTCTCAACTTTACATCTTCTAGGAAGAAGAAGTGTACACTGCTGTAGTCATCACTAACAATGACTGTTAGGCTCTTGGGTTTTCTGTTTTCCACAGTCTTGTTACTCCATCTTACAAAATGGCATAGAAAAAATTTGAATGAAATTTGAATGCTCTATGCTAGCTTTAAAGATAAAATGGCTGATTAATCAATCTACTTAAAGAAAATTACGTAAGTGGGAAAAAAACTACCTAAGTTTAAAGCTGAATAGGTAATATTTACATATAAACAAACACTTTTCTCTGTTTTCAACACTGTAAGTTGATGATACTGTGTTTTTTTGGAGGCCTGGTGAGATTGTCATGTTAAATCAATGCCACTGTCTTCTTTAAGAATATATTCTTGTTTATGAAATATTGCAGAATGGTAACTATCTTCAGTCAACAGTCAACATTCTGACTGTATGTAAAGTATATATTATGAAGACAAAATGAGCCAAGATCTATTGTAGGTTTTCAACAGAGTTCTGAATGTATACAGGTATGTCAGTTCCAAGCAGAAAGCTGGGATGAGTAGGGTGCTCTGTGTGAACTTCACATTGCCTAGGACACTTTTGTCATTTAAGTGACTCCATGTGATAGTTAAGAGAAAAAACATTCACCACAGAAGAAGGAAGAATAATGATGTTTTAAACAACAACTAATACAACACTAATACTTCATTTTTTTATGTGAAAAAGCAATTGATACAGGTGTAGACTGAGTTTGTTTATCATTTAGAATTCAGTGCTATGTTAATAAATGAAAAATTTTCAGAACTGAGACCAGCAGAGTCCAAGTCTGAGAATCTAAAGATGTTAGGGTAGTATAGCAATTAGAATTTCTAGTCTTTTATGTTTTTCACTTTCTATGTAACTGAGCTCTTCAGTGGTTATAATAATAGGCATTATTATAATAAAAGGACACTCTTGTGTAAGTCTTTATATCCTATCTTTCACTCTCCAGAGAGGATCTTACAAACATCAATCAAATTGTATCCTGCATCTGTATGATCAGCTTCACATTACAAGAAGGGTAAGGTCCCACGCTTTTACTATAAGCTCTGCAGGAAGGAATGCCTGCCTATCCTCCTAAATATTATTGTTACTTTACTCTTTTTGCTCTCCTTCTGCTGCAGGCAAAAGCTGTTTGGTTGCTGTTTTAAAAAGCTCTGTAACATTGATTTGCTCTAGTATAGGGGTGTTCATCTGAAAGAACCTTGCATATTCTTCTCACTTGTCATGAAGGATTCACCTTCACTGTCAATTCCTCAGGACCCTTATTTTATCCTTACACTAATGAAGTCCTCTGTCTCTATGTACTTTCCATCGCAGCATCCTGTTTCCTGTTCTTTAAGCAGAGATTGCTGCCTGAAGTATTCCTTGCATTATGTTCTTATAGCTTACTGCCTATCTTCAACTAGAACATGGGCTTCAGAATAGTTTCCTTTCAGCTTCATATACAGCCCCATATACCTTTCCTCGAGCAGTCCTGGATTCATATAGCAAAGGTTCAGTTTACACTAAATAAACTGAATTTTATGAGTATGTCATCCTTAATAAGTGAAATCATCAATAATCAGTATTTCTCTCACAGGCAATCTTTTCCAATATTCATTTTACAGTTCCTAAAGTACATTGCTAAAGCACAGATCTCTGTGATCAATGTATGGTCATGCCCTTATTTATAATTTTAAATGGGTTAAAAGATAAACCAACCAATATAAAATAGTTTCAAGTAAGAGCTCTGATTTTGCATTATACTCTAACAAAGATATAAGAAGAATTTATGCGCCAATGGCCATGCAATAAATTATTGAAAACCTCAGTAGAGTACAAGAAAATATGCCTAAGTAGAAAAGAAACATTGGGATTCTGACATTAATCTTAAGATTAATAAATTGTCTAAGGAAGTCATATTTTTTTCTATTTGAATATGGAACTAATCTGTAAGCTAATGAATCAAACACATTTGGATTAACCAAAACGATAGCATTTAGGCCAGACATGTCTTATAGATTAAGTTAATGACAGGGAAACTGATGGAGTTTATGGTAAAAAAAAATTCACATTCAGAAATTTCATCATGGGTTTGAATTGTTCCATACATAAATAGCCACTATTTACAATTTTATGTCAGTGCAAGATGACATACCACTTTCTTGTGAACTATCTGGTTTGACTACAATACCAAAATAATGAGAAAAACTTTCAGTCATTGAATTAATACTTCATGATCAGTGAATGAATAAGCAATGGAAGGAAAAGGAAAGGGCCCAAGTAATAGGACACTGAAGGAAGAAGAGACTGAAAGTCCATTGGAATTTGTAGGGTCAGACAGAAGCCATGTGGGAATGTAGCAGGAGACTCATCTTGAATTATATTCATTGGGAAAACAGGGGACTACTATATCATTCTCATTGTCTGCACACAGTGTTAGAACAAAGTGAAATAAAGTTAATGTCTGCAAGGGAGAGGAATCTGTCATCTTCCTGACTGCAAAACTGCATACATAACTCTAACGGGACATCTTACAATGTGGAACATATGGCAATGAGCACTGGCATATTGCTCAGTGTAATCTGACTTAGCCGACAACTTTCACCTCTCTGATGAAAGTAACCATAACTCCTGGAGCTGATGTAATTTTGTGATTTAGGATCCAATCTTAATCATACTTGGACATCCTGTTGCTTATCCAAGAGCACTATGCAAATTATGCAGTGCTGTTGTTCAGATTTTTTTTTCAATTTTTACTTGAATTGAATACAGCTTAATGTAGCTTTTCTTTCTGCCTGCAAGAAACATATTCATATAGCATATGCAAAATAAAAAGTTCTGGAGAGTTTATTGCCATGAAATCTGTTTGTTTTGAGAGGAAGTGAAGAGTATTTTGATGATGTATTTAACCTATACATAAAACAGTCTTCTATAGTATAAAGATATTAAGGACTTCTAGTTCATATCTAGTAAATGTAATAGCAGATTTTGAACATAAGTATAAAATAATGACTCTTTAAAATAATATTGTGGCTCTGGGTCTCACACCTTACAGCTAGATATGACTGTTGACTTTTCTCCTTTGACTGCTCACATATCATAGCACATTCACACACTACAGAACTGGCACCAAGGGAGGAGGCTTTCAGATAATTTCCTGCTTGGTTTCTCTAAATTCTAAAACTGTAATGTGCAGTGTCTTTAGCAATAAGGCTGTACTGACAGGAATCCAAGGACAAGAACAATAACCTCTACAGTTCTGAGGGTCTCTTGAAACCTCTGGCCAACAATTCAAAAGGAGGTATCCCATGTCTGGTGGTGGGATTTTGTTAGATATGGTTACTAGGATAGGGGAACTAGCTCACTGTGTGGAGTAATTGCATTAAAACTATATATATATACAGTGTGTGTGTGTGTATGTGTGTGTGTGTGTGTGTGTGTGTGTGTGTTTAAATGCTTTTACAAAATAAAATGTTTCTCTATGGCCTTTACAACAATCATGGTGTTATTTTTTTCCTTCCATTATTTTTCCTCTGTATTACTCTTCTCTCTCAGCAGTTAAATTTCTATACCCCCCCATTCTACCTTATTAGTTCCTCTCTTGAGTTCCTTTAATCAATCTCTTAATTGTCTTTTTATACATTCCTGGCTTCGATGTTTACTTCTGGTTATTCACAAAAGCCTAAAGACTCATTTGCAGTATACAAAAATAAGAGAGGAAACAAAACTTTTGTTTTGCAAGAAAGATATGCCCAAAGGTGAAATAATGATACTTCCATTGTGGATTACCCATAACTATCTAATTTGACCCACAGAGCACATAATGGAAGGCAACTCATGCCTGTTACAGTAAACTTAGCCAAGAACCCTAGCTAGAAATCTCATAGGACTTAGAGGCAAACCTACTACTTTCACACAGCCAAAGTAATATAGTGTTCAATTATCTCCTTAATGCTCATAAGTACAGTTTCTGAGTCTCATCAAAGAAGTTTCATTGCATAGCAGATGGAGTAAGCAGAATAATACAGTGAATAAATGAAATGGAGTACCCAGTTCCAATTAAGATGTGTACAATGCAACCCCTGCATGTAAGGCTCAAGGAATATGATGAAAAGGGAATGGAAAAGATTAAAGCGCCTGAGCACCAGGGCAAGTACTGGTCCAAGATAGTGTCTGCTGAACAGGACAGGGTATTGCTCTCATGAACTCTCAACAATAAGGGTAACTACACAACAAATTCAAAGATCACACAAGCCAAACTGCTAACTTAAATAGAGGAAGATTTTACCAGGCCACATCTACAGATAAAAAGTTGGAGGTAGTCATTGGCTGCTGACAGAAGAACCAGTGTTAAAGATGGTTGTTTTTTGCCATTCAAGGGTAAGACTCTAAAATTACATGATGATCTCTAAACAGCTTCAAAGAAGTATACAAACTGAAGTCAGTAGGTTGCATACTTAAAAATAGCTATAGAAGAGATGATGAATTTGTGATAGGGTAATGGAGGATGTATGGGAAGAAGTGGAGTGGAAAGGGGATGGGAAAAATGCTTCAACCTTAGACAAAAACTACAGGCTTTAGGAAGGGTAAGAATTAGGTTTTCTCAGGAATGATCTTCCAATCATCTTCCAATTGGATAATTGTTGATTATCCAATATAAAATGAAAAACTCAGAAATCATATACAAGCAAGTAACACCAAGCTGTATGTGAAGAAATAATCCAAGAGGAAAAATGCTATCAACTTGAGAGCGAGTATCAGGAAATGGTATGAGGAAAGGATACAGAAGATGTTGCAGGAAGGAAAGGGAAAGGGATGTGATTACATTTTACTTAAAATAATTCAAATAGAGAAATGGAAATTCAATGTATGCTATTTAATATAAAAAATGAATATGATTAAAAGGAAAAAGTAAAGACCAATGAAAAATAAATATGTTCACTATTAACCTCCAACTCACAGTTGCACATTTGAGTATGGTCTGCACAATTATTTATTATACATATTTTTAGATACTTTTCCATGAAGACATCTATTTAAATATACAGTTTTACAATAAAATGCACATTATGACATGCACACAAGTGTACACATAAACATTACACACATGAATATATAACACACATATATAAATGCACATATGTGCACATTCATACACACACACACACAAACACACACACACACACACACACACACACACACATATATATATATATGTATATATATAACATCTTTTAATAACATCATCTCTAACTTTTACCAGTTATAAGTATGTATACATGAGAATGTGGATAAATGTGTAGAGGACACATCATTATTTTTTTCTTTTTTAAACTTAATTTATTATTTTATATGTCGATCCCAGTTCCCTCCCCTCCCTTCCTCCCTCCCTCCCTTTTACCCTCTCTGCCCTCTCACATGCAACCTAACCACCCTCCCCTCCATCCCTCCACCCAAATTCCATGTGTAAGGCAATGCCATCCAGTTGTGGTCATGTAGATCTGACAGGTCATGTGAAGTAGGGACTAGGGCTTCTCTCCTGTCTCTAGGTTAAGGCAGTATCCCTCCATGGGGGATGTGTTTGCAAGGTCCTTTTGTGCACCAGGGATACATCCTGGTTCCACTCTCTGAGGTCCCTTAGACTGCTCAGTCATTCTGGCTGAGACCCATATTCAGGGGGACCTGAGTGAGTCCCATGCTGAATAACCAGCTAACAGTCTGGGGGGCCCGTTAGATCCTCCTTGTTCAGGTAAGCTGTCTCTATGTGTTTCTGCAACCTGGTCTTGTCCTCTCCATCTGCATCTGGGTTCTAGTTTGAATCAGTATTTATGTATGGGTGTTTGCTTCTGTTTCCAACATGTATTACATGATGGCTCCATGGAGAAGTTAGTTGTTGATCTCACTATCTTGGAAGGGCATTTATGATAGCCTTTCCAGGGAAGCTCAAATTGTTATTTGGCTGCAGTCTTGTAGGATAGGTCTCTAGACGTTTCTATGGGTTCATTTTTCTCTTCAAACCAATATTGGCTCCCTCTTTTATGTTTCTCTCTCTCTCTCTCTCTCTCTCTCTCTCTCTCTCTCTCTCTCTCTCTCTCTCTCTCTCTCTCTCTCTCCCTCCCTCTCCTGTATTCTATTCTCATCTGGACTCAATCTTTCTAGTCGCATGTATTTTCCTCTCCTCCCCCTCTCTTTCTCCTAATTCTCTCTCCATTCACTGCCCCCCCCACTTTCCCAATGCTCTGGGGGACTGGTCCTTTCCCCCTTCTGTGAGGGACTTTATATGAATCTCGTAGAATACACCTTATATCCTAGTTCCTCTGGTGATGTGAACTATAGGCTACTGATCCTTTGCACTAGGTCTAAAATCCATATATGAGGGACTACATACTATGTTCCTCTTTTTGTGACTGGGTTACCTCATTCAGGATGGTTTCTTCAAGTGCCATCCACATGCCTGTGATTTTTAAGATGCCATTATTTTTTCTGCAGAATAGTATTCCATTGTGTAGATGCACCACATATTCTTTATCCATTCTTCAATAGAGGGGCATCTAGCTTGCTTCCAGGTTCTTGCTGTTACAAATAGTGCTACTATGAACCTAGTTGAACAGATGTCTTTTTTGCATGCATGTGGATCATTTGGGTATATGCCTAAGAGGGGGATTGCTGGGTCCTGTGTTAAAAGAATTCCCATTTTCCTGAGGAACCGCCATACTGATTTCCAAAATGGCTGTACGAGTTTGCACTCCCAACAGCAGTGGAGGACTGTTCCCCTTTCTTCACATATGCTCCAGCATGAGTTGTCATTGGTGTTTCCAATTTTAGCCATTCTGGCAGGAGTAAGATGGTATCTCAAAGTTGTTTTGATTTGCATTTCCCAATTAGCAAAGGATGTGGAGCATTTTCTTAAGTGTCTTTCAGCCTTTTTGATTTCCTCTATTGAGAATTCTTTCTTCACTTCTGTCCCCAATTTTTAATAGGATTATTTGGTGATTTGTTGACAAGTTTCTTGATTTCTTTGTATATTTTGGAGATCAGCCCTTTGTCAGATATAGGACTGGTGAAAATCTCTGGGCTGACGTTTGGTCTTGTCAACTGTGTCCTTTGCCTTATAAAAGCTTCTATGTTTGAAGAGGTCCCGTTAGTTAATTGTTGCCATCAATGTCTGTGCCCCTGGAGTTATCTTCAGGAAGCAGTCTCCTATACCAATTTATTTAAGGGTACCTTCTACTTTCTCTTCTAAGAGATTCAATGTGGCTAGATTGATGTTGAGGTCTTTGATCCATTTTGACTTGAGTTTTGTGCATGGCGATAGACATGGGTCTATCTGTAGTCTTCTACACACCATCATCCAATTGTGCCAGCACCATTTGTTGAAGATCCTGTCTTTGCCCCATTGTATAATTTTATCTGTTTTGTTGAAAATCAGGTGTTCACAGGTGTGTGGGTTAATATCAGGGATTTCAATTCAAATCCATTGGTCTACCTGTCTATTTTTGTGCCAATACCAGGCTGTTTTCAGAACTATAGCTCTGTAGTAGAGTTTAAAGTCAGAAATGTGATGCCTCCTGAAGTTCTTTTATTGTATTGGGTTGTTTTGGCTATCCTTTGTTTTTCCATATAAAGTTGATTATTATCCTTTCAAGGTCAGTAAATAATTGTGGTAGGATTTAATGGGGATTGCATTGAATCTGTAGATTGCTTTTGGCAAGATTGCCATTTTTACTATGTTTATCCTACCTATCCAAGAACATGGAAGATCTTTCCATTTACTGGTATCTTCTTTAATTTCTTTCTTTAGAGCCACAAAGTTCTTTTACTTCTTTGGTAAGCATTACCCCAAGATACTTTATGTGGCTTTTGGCTATTGTAAAGGGTGATGTTTCTCTGATTTCTTTCTCAGTCTCTATGTCTTCTGAAAAAAGTAGTGCTACTGATTTTTTTGAGTTTATCTTGTATCCTGCTAGTTTGCTGAAGGTGTTTATCAGCTGTAGGAGTTCCCTGGTAGAGTTTATTGGGTCGCTTATGTAAACTATCATATCATCTGCAAATAGAGACAGTTTGACTTCTTCTTTCCAATTTGGATCCCCTCGATCTCCTTTCTTGTCTTATAGCTCGAGCTAGAATTTCAAGTATGATATTGAAGAGATATGGAAAGAAAGGACATCCATGTCTTGTTCCTGACTTTAGAGGAATTGGCTTAATTTTTCTCTCCATTCAGTTTGATGTTGGCAGTTGGTTTGCTGTATATTACTCTTATTATGTTTAGGTATGTTCCCGTTATCCCTGATCTCTCTAAGACCTTTATTATGAAAGGGTGTTGGATTTTGTCAAAGGCTTTTTTATCATCTAGGGAGATGATCATGTTGGTTTTCTTTTTCAGTTTGTTTATATAGTGGATCACGTTTATGGATTTTTGTATGTTAAACCATTCCTGCAATCCAGAGATGAAGCCTATTTGTTCATGTTGGAGGATTTCTCTGATGGATTCTTGAATCTGTGTTCTCTTAATACTTTTAGAACATCTGTCCAGGACCTTCTGGCCTTGAGGCTTTCCATGGAGAAGTTAAGTGTAATTTTGATAGGTCTGTCTTTATATGTTACCTGTCCTTTTTCCTTCACTGCTCTTAATATTCTTTCTTTATTCTGTATGCTAGGTGTTTTGATTATTATATGTCGAGGGGTCTTTTTTCTTTGGTCCAGCCTATTTGGTGTTCAGTATGCTTCTTGTACTTTCATGGGCATGTCCTTCAGGTTTGGAAAGTTTTCCTCGATGATTTTGTTGAATACTTTTTCGGCACCTTTGAGCTGGGCTTCCTCACCTTCCTCTGTGCCTATTTTTCTTAGGGTTGGCCTTTTCACGGTGTCTCAAATTTCCTGGATGTTTTGTGTTAAGGATTTTTAGGATTTATGATTTTTTTCGGTCGATGAATCTATTTTTTCTAGTTTATCTTATGCGCCTGAGATTCTTTCTTCCATCTCTTTAATTTTATGGTTATGCTTGTGTGTGTAGTTCCTGAGTTTTTGCCCAGTTTTTCTATTTCTAGGTTTGATTTCGTTTGTGTTGCCATTATTTTCTCTATTTCAGTTTTCAAGTCTTAAACTGTTTCCTTTACCTGCTTCTTTATTTTTCCTGGCTTTCTGTACTTTCTTTACTTTCCTTAAGGAATTTGTTTATTTCTTCCACTTTTTTTTTGTATGTGTGTGTGTGTGTGTGTGTGTGTGTGTGTTTTCCATTTCTTTAAGGGATTTTCTCACATCTTCTTTGAGGGCCTCCATCTTTTTTTAATGACAATAATTTTTAAGTCGTTCTCTTCTGCTTCCTCTGCTTTATTGTTGTGTTCCATTCTAGTTGGTGTAGATTCCCTAGTTTCTGGTGGTGTCATGCTTGTCTTTCTGTTGTTAGGTGCTTTCTTGTATTGCCTTCCCATAGCTTCTTCCATAGGTGTTGGTGGGGTCTCTCCCTCTCTCTATGGTACTTCCCTGGTTGGGCTTATGTGGGTCAGATATTCAATTTCTGTAGCTATGTGTGGACCAGTCTCTCTAGGAGGTCACTCTTCAGACAGGGGCCTGGGGATGGGCTATGAGATGAGGATCCAGTTAAAGATGTCAACAGGAAGTCAGAGTGGTCCTGCAGAGATAGGAAGATCTCTGGATGGGGCTTCGGACTCCAGCAGAGGTCTGGAGGTGGGGATCGGAGACCAAGCAGGTGGAAATCACTGGTGGTCCTGCATGGATTGGCAGGTTTCTTATGTTCAGAGTTGCTCAGAGAAGTCTCCCGAAGTTGTGTGGACTGTTGGCTCCACCCTCTGTCCCAGTGCTCAACCAGAGTGGTGGGACAGTGCGCAGGATATGGTTCAAGGTGGGGCAGCCGTCTCAAGGTGGGGATGGGTGGGGTTATATCAGAGCTCCCAGGGTGCTCTCGATTGAGACAGGACACAGGAGGAGGGGGATCCAGGACCAACCCAGGGTGTTCCAGGGGGAGATTTTAGGGGAGAGACTGCCCCAATTGTGCCCAGACTCACCTCTAACCAATGGATGGCAGAAGAGGAAAAAGGCTGGGCTGACACTTGGGATGTTTCCTCATGGATAGTTTGGTCTCAATGGGACCTGGCACTCTCCATCTGAGGCCTTTTTTTTTTAGCAGAAGCCCTGCTTTGGGGGTCAAGTATCCTGCCAGTGGGAACTCAGAGTGGACCCGCAGAGATAGGTGGATCTCTGGGAGTGGCCCGGGACTCCACCAGAGGACTGGCGTTGGGGGTCGGTGACCAAGCAGGTGGAAATTACGGGTGGTCCTGTGTGGGTAGGAATGTCTCCTCTAGCCAATGGCTGGCAGAAGGGGACACATCTTTATTTGATTCAGAATATGCCTCCTAAGGCTAGTGGAAATGAGAAAACAGACTTGTCACCAAGTCTGATAACATGAGGTAAATTCTGAGAACCCACATAGTGGAAGCAGAGAACAGATTCCTGCAAGTTGTCGTCTCACTTCCACATACAAGCTGTGTGTGTGTGTGTGTGTGTGTGTGTACGTGTGTTTGTGCTCATTCACAGAGAATAAATATTTTATAAATAATGCTCTTCACAGTGATTATTTATAAATTTTTTCATTATTGGAATATGCCTTGATCCTAGTGTGTTACTCCCAGCTCTGTCAGTGGATTGAATCTCTAGAGCACTTTAGGAGCTTGTGCATACCATATCAGTTGCTCAAGGTAGCAATTCCTGAATGTGCCACAATGTTGGCGTGTCCTGAGTGTGAATCTTTGAATATTTCAAACGTTTACATTTGGCAGTTAGCCAAGTCAGACAATCGTTGTTTGAGTGTCAGTGGAAAATATTCTAGTAGATGAATGGAGGGTGAAATGAGTTCTTCCTGTATGTTGGAAGCTGAACAAAACATTGCCATTTGATTTTAGTGGGGTCCCATTTCTCATAACGTAATGTTGCTTTAGGCCTTAAGTGAAATTAAGTATTGCAGTGCAATAAGTTTTAAATCTCTCCCATTCCAAAAGATGAATAACACACACACACACACACACACACACACATACATACATATGTATATATATTCAGAAACATAGTTGGTAGGGACCCAGTTTTAGTCTTACAATTCCATGGAGAGAGTCTTTAAGTGAAATCAATTATGTTATTATTACTATATTTATATTTGTTATATTATAGACTATGCTATAGTTATGAAAGTTTAAAAATTTCCAAGTTGAGTTCTCCATTTTTTAACAAAACAAATTCTTGGCATGGAAATCTAAGAATGACTGGAGTAGATATTTATGGCATATTAACATTAATCAAAATCCATGCTATTGATTTGTCAGTGGCTTCTGTGGACTTCCTGCCTATGAAAGCAGTTTTGTTTATTTGCACTCATAGTGCTAGATGATACACTTATGACATTCCTGCATACTAATATATTTCTTTAATGATGATAATAGAACTCAATGGCTATGATTTAACAGGAATGGAAGACAGTTCTTTAAAAAGACCAAGTGTTGAATGCAGAAGCCCAGGGACCAGAAAGAATAATGCATACTTGAACATATGCAGTATAATTTACTGTTGCTCTGAGGTTCCAATGTGGAGTATTTGGAGATAGAATAACAAGGAAAGGGAATATATATAATTGAGGAAAGAAGCTTGTGGTTGAGAGAGCAAGGTTTTTTTCCTCTGTGTGAAGTTCTTTTCCTTCTTTTAATTTTTTGAACATAGATCACTTGAAATAAGACAGTTTGAGGGAACAGTTTTTAAAATAATTTTGAAATTCACCTTGGAGGGATTAACTATTTCTTGGACTCACACAGTATTTGTAATTATGTGCTCATTGGATTAAGGCTAAAATTCAGCATAGAAGTCACAATTCAGACTTGCCAGTCTAATGAGTATACAGTGTTTTGTTGATTGTTGAATGAGTTGTACATATCAATCTTTAAATATAGAAAGAAGACATATTGCTGCATTTTAGAGGAATCTTGTCATTTTCCAGTACGTGGTATTTGTACCACAGATCAAGTCCTCTGTGTTTAATATATGTAGTTTGATCATTTCAATTGGTAAACAATGCTTTTATTTTGACTTGACTATTTAGTGTAGATACATTTAATGCTATTATAGGCAGCATTTTCTAAAAGAACAAACCAAAAAAAGAGATCATTCCATGATGAAAAAGTTGAGTCCCTTTTGATTTAAGGAAGAAAGTAACAGAAAAATGCATTGGATATTTATTGATTATTGCATATTGTAGACAAAGTAGGGGGGTATTCCTTTTACTACTGGTCATGATTTTTTGTATAGAAATGTTAACAAATTTCTATGGAAATTTTAACTTTATAAATATTGAAATATGTACACCATCAGGAACTTTAATTGTTAAAGGGTGAGCTTTTCACTAAGAGCAGATCAGAAATATACCAAGCAGGAACTCTGCCAAATGTGTCTCTTTCTATTTATGTGGAATTCTCATTATGTAATTAATCAAATTATCTACTTTGGAATAGAAGTTCTAATAGCTTTGCAATTTTTTTTAATCCTCTCATGTTATTAGGGGAAAGGAGTCATGTCACAGACTGGCATAGTGTAGATTATGTATGAGCTGCATTTCATTCCCACACACTGAAATCTTGAAAAGACACAAGTCAGGCATCCTGAGAATTCAGGCCACAGAAAGCACATAATATGACATACAAGTAAAGCAAGAACATTGTCATTTGAGGTGGCATGATAAAATAAGATACCCTGAATGTCAGATTCTCATCAGTCAGTGATAGTGATGAAACTAGAGTGTGCTACCTCATACATGCTAACATAGACATAGTTTGCTCATACCACCCCACAGCCCTTCTTTCACACACATGAATTTATTTAATCCTCTGGAAACCTTGCAAGAGAAGAACATGGAGTGTATCTTCCATGTACAAAGGCATCAGGAATAGTAATTTATATTTAGGCACTGTCTCTGGGGATCTTCTCCCTTTTGGTGACATCTCTCTCCTTCCCTTCCTTTTTACTCTACTCCTCCCTATTCCTTTCCTCTTCTTCTTTCTCCTCAATCTCTCCTTCCTTTTCATCCTTTGTCATCTAAAGGAAAAAGTGAGCCATAAAATCATAAAATGTGTAGCATTTGGCAAGAAACTGACATTATATTTGACATGATATAATAATGCTACTCTTTCCCAAAATCAGTTGAGCTCTCATTATGCACTTGATTCTGGTATTTCATTTTCCCTCTATTTAATCTTTGTAGAGATCACTTTAGAGAGTTATCTCTTGGTCCTATTTTATATAAGGTTAATAAAGATGTGAGTAGAGAGAAAGTAAGTAAATCCAAGTTAGTTAACCTCTGGAATCAGAAATCACAAGTGTGTTTTATCCATTATGCTAGGCTACTCTCTGATGCATGGATGAGAATCATGTGTGGTAATCCCTGGTGTTCTTTGGTTTTCAGCTTTTGGTGTTTTTGGAGGTATGCAACTTAATCAGAAATATAACTTAATTTTGAGAGAAGGAGCCCACTAGCGTTATGTTCTATCACTCCCTGCCTCCATACTTCTACTTAGAGCTTTACTTCTAAATTACACCTGAACCTGTGCTTGACAGTAGCTTCTCTTTTACCTTCTGCTCTTATATCATTAGCTCTGTACCTATACCTGTATTCTTGAGACAACAATAATGAATGGGTTGTTCTCCTGCTCAGGAGTTTATATATGTTACATTTAAAGATTGTGTTCATTGTGTTGTTTTTTGAGCAGTTTCTTTCCATATATCTTTTAAAATATGCCAAAACTAAAAAATCGTGCATCACTATTAACTCCTTTTAGTAGACTATCAAAGCAGAAAATTAAATTCCCTTCCTGGTTGAAGGAATCGGACTTTTAAGTTGTTGAACCCCAGAATCATCTATATTGGTAATTCCATTGGAGACAGAGGCCAGCAACACACGGTCAGTGCACACAGTTGTGGGTTTTCCTGGTCGCTCCCACTTCTGAGAGCAGTCTAATGGCAAACTTTCAATGCCTTTCAGGACTCCAAAGTTGCAACAAACATGCAAGAAGACTCGCACATCATGCATGTTAAAAAACTTGCGCAACTGTTCTGCGCTCTATGCTGGTTTATTTCCGTGTCATTTTCTCAGTGTCTTACTTCTGCATATAACCAACCTCACACTCTAGTGACAGCTTTTATTTTATTTTATTTTATTTTATTTTATTTTAAGAACAGTCGGATCTCTCCAAGTTTTTGCCCCATGCTCTGGATCCTCCTCTTCCATTACTTTCTGTGAATACTTTTTTCCCCAGTATTCTCACTGAACATGTGAGAGGACCAAAAGAGATTCTGTGGCTTCAAGTGCTGCTGCTCGAATTTTAAACTTGTGCTTTCAGAGATTCAAGGGATGAAAAGCTGTACTTCACAGGGCTGTGCTTCCCCTCAGAGTTTTACCTTCCCAAGCTATAAGTATCCTCCAACAGCTCCTTCAGAAGAAGGAAGTCACTCTACCTCTTTTGCTGCCAAAGCAAGGCTTCTTCTATTCACTCCAGTTTCCTTAAAAAATTCACAGGTAAGTTAATAAGGAACAATTTACTATTCAAATTTCCATGATTGTTTTATTTAAGTACATGGAAAAATGCAATATTTCACACTTAAGGTTTTCAAACATTTCTTGTGTGAAAGGCTTTGAAATTTGTTTTGAGACATGCATTTGTGCACTCTTCCCCTTGGGCTTCTTTGTCAAAAGTGAGGGATAAGTCCCCCCCCCCCCACCAAACCATCCAGTATGACAGGAATAAAATAAATTTTGTTTTCATCCTTCTGTTTATGCTGCTGTTTAGAACAGGAAATAACACATGATGCAAGTGTTGCCAAATTGCTTGTGATGGGCTAGAAGAGGATTTTGTCTGCTCTGTGCCTGCCTTTAGTGACACACTTATACAAGGCCACATTGCTTCTCATGTACCATAACTTTATCCTCTGTAAACTACAAATTGCTGTAGAGACTATTATCTCCTTGAACTTGCTAGCTTTTCCTTTTATTCAAATATATTTCTATCTAAAGAAAATAATTCAGTCATGAGGTGGCCTTCCCCAGGGAAGAGCACACACCAATTGGTTGTCTATTCACTAAGGAAAACAAACTAACTAAAACAGTTCCTTAAAGCTTATTATTAACTCTACTTTTCCTTTCAGAGAGCCACAGAATGTGTATATCTTGTTCTCTCATGGCCTGAAATTTCCCTATTCCAGTAAATCAACACAGTACTTAGAAACATTTAGGGTACATTATCTTTTCTAGACTTTTAAAAATGTATTTGTTACTGACTCAGGTTAGTTTAGCTTTACTTCTAAAATGTCTATCCTTTTTTTTTTCAAGGCTGTTTCTGTATTTTCACAAGTCATTGAGGTTGACTGCTGCCATTTTCCTTTCTCCTTACTCCTGAGGATGCAAGACAAAACTTATGAAACATGTTTTTCTGTTAGCAAGTGTGTGAATAGAAGCCTGAACATGGATCACTGCATACTCTCTCTGTTATGGCTGACCAGCTGCTCTCTGCAATGAGTGTCTAGATTTGATGAATCTAAGTTAGTACATTTAACATGTTTGTTAAAATTATAAAAAAAAAAGTATTGCAACACAGCATGAAAGTACTATGTTTCTCCTTCCCTTTGTGGTAAATGTATCTAATAGCATTTTGTTTTATATAAAAATAGATACTGCTGGTCCTTACTGAAGATATGTCTAGAATTACTGAATTAATATGATCCTGAATTTATATTATAGCATTCTACAAACCTATTCTTTGTCAAATGGTAGATAGTGAAGCATGTCCTCTTCATCCAAGACTTACTAAAAAATCATGTGTTCTGTTAACTTAAAAACAAAAGAGCAAATAATGCTATGTCTTAAATTTAAATGTAGCAAATTTATTTAATGGTTATTCATAATTTTTGAAAAGTGATATTCAAAATTGTAATTTTTTGGCTGATTTTAGATTTATATGTTCATCTCTTTGCATATTATTTTTCTCATTTATTACTGACCGGGAGAAATATTCTACCATCGTTTACAATTCCCATTGTTCTTTTAACTTTTTTTCCTGAAACATTCAGATTTCAAGAGTAGATGGTCTCCAGAGGCTAAACCACCGGAAGGCTCTGACAAAATTTGCAAAACTTCATTCTGGTTCAAGAAGAAAAGATGGCATCAGTAGTTAAGTAAGGAAGAATGCTCATTTCAAAGTGGGAAATGATGCTTTTTATTTTCTACTTAATCATGCAATGACACTTTCTCTAGCTTGGAAAAAGGAACAGCTAGATACATATGCTAAATTCTATTTTCTTCTAACAATTCTAGGTCAAATAAATAGAGAAAAAAATGATATCCCAAAACTCTGTGCTGGAAAATGACTTCAGATGATAACAATTTGAAGTGAATGGTTATTCTGGGCCTTGTCCGAGGTAACCATCATTTAGTTTTTTCAAATCTGTTGAAGTGTCCTGACAGCCTTTCAAAATCTGCTGTAAGGTATGCTCACTTCTGTAAAGCTTCCCCAATACTATGTTCATTTTGTATCAATTTGATGAACGGCTTATTATTTTTAACTTTTGTTAAACAAATATCCAACACTTTTAAGTTATCTTACTTAAAGTTAAATACGATTTTTATTTTGCATTTTGACACGTACAAAGTGAGAAGAAAATTGCTAGGAAGAAACAGAATATCATTTCTTTATAGTCCTACATTTTTATTTGTTAATGGGAAACAAAAGAAAATAGCAGTAATCACTTGAGCACCTTCATGGACAAATATAAGCTATTAAGCAGCGACTTTGTCTATTTAATATGCAATAATTTCTGTGGATGAGAATCAAAGTAATGGTTGGTCTTCAACGTGAAGAGATAGCATGGAAAAACACAAACAAAAGACTGAGACACAGGCAACCAAATGTGGAGCAGTTAATTTCCAGCAGAAAAAAAATTCATATATAGGAGACATAATAATCAGACAGCACCTGACGAATTATACAAAATCATGGAAGAGATAAACAGTAAAATGATTGCTTTATTTTCAGCTCGCCAATTACTTTGGTGCAGCAAAAATTGGCCTTAGTTCAGTGGTTCTTAAATAAGGAAATATAAACAAATTACTCAAGCCAGAACAATAGCGAAGTGAGGGGGTACCAGGAGGATGCTGGAGAGCATATGAGTAGTGGAATTTGCACCATATGCTCTGATTTGGACTTGGACAGCATTTTGTGTATCTTTGGTAATAAACAGGATTTCTGCTTTTTGTCTTCATGATGTGAGGTTTACATTTGGAGAAAAAAAAATATACCAGTTTAAAGAAACAAATGAAGACCTTCTGCTTTTGAATATTTATTTTAATGAGAAGAAAGTCCATTTGGATGAGAAAGGTGAAGAAAAAAGCAAGTTAACACTCCACTGATGTGCTCTATGATCACGTCTGTCTTATCCGGCTCTAATTTTCTTTGATTTTAACTCATCTGTATGACCAGACATCTGTGAGTATTTATTCCTTTTTTGGTTATGTGCTGTCCCATTCTGGCTATCCATCAAATCCAGAACAGACTTCCCAGCACTGTTTTGTACAAAATGTGGAGCAGAATGATAACTGATTAGCATTACGTGATAAATGGACATTCTTCAGCTGAAATTATAAAGCAAAAAACAGCTGAGACAACATATGAGCAGGAAACACAAGAACACAGCCTGTCTCTTGGTTCCTGTTCATGCAGCTTACTTTTCATTGCTACAGTTCAAGCTGTATATGGTTTAGGCACTGGATATTGGGTGCTGCTATATGGCAACGTGCTAGTGCATTTATACCCTTTTCTATGTATTCATTTGGGAGAAGACATTTTGATGCTACATTCCTAGGGTGTATATTTCTTAGTGGTTAATAGAAAAGAATAAGGGTCCAGTTTGTTGAATTGAGCCTTCTGCTAAAATCCCAGATTGGGTTATCTCTGTCCCATGAATACTATATAAATCTCATATGTTTCAAATGTCTTTTAAATATTTGTTCTACTTTTTGTGTATGTGTGCCTGGTTTGCATGTGCATTTGTGCATCACATTCATTGCCTGATTCCCATTAAAGTCAGAGAAGGGCATGTTATCCCTTGGTACTAATGGTGTGATCAACATATGAATGCTGAGAACTGAACATAGGTCCTCTGGAAGAACAAGTGTTCTTAATCACTAAGCCATATCTTCAGTCTGATCTTCTATCTTGTAACTCTTGAACTCTGTTCAATACTCCTATGAATCACTGAAATATATAAATATTCACAAATTACAGTCTATAGCATAAATAAGAAAATGAGTCTGGATGGCATCTAAATGTAGTAATTCTAGGTCTACATGAAGGGCCCAGCTATTCAATTCATAGATGGTCAATTGCTTCTTTGTAATAGTAATTAGAAAAGTCCTTCTGAATTTTTATTTTTATTTACAGAAAGTAGAAATCCATTTAAAAGCATGTTTCCAAATTAAAGTGTATATATATCCACATATTTTTAAGCAGCTGAACATCAGCTGTTGGTAATTTTCAATCTTCAGGATTTTAGAAAGCTTTCTTACATTACTCAAAAGCTTACATTTACATGGTGCTGGAGTTGGTAGCAAGATCTGACTGTTAAAATATGCAGTTGAAAATGTAATAATCACCAAAGTTTGAGTATAGCATTGAATTGCATCTGCTATAAATGTCTCTGTATGTTTTCTAATAAGTAACAGGATATAACTATTAAATCAAGTAGCAGTATATTACAGCAATTATTTCACTAATTGATACTTATTAGTTCAGCTAGAAATATTCTTATATATTCATTTTCTTACTCACTAACTATACAGGTTGAAACAGAGTCAAAAGTTAGGCAATGAGTCTGAAATGAAGTTTCACAGTACAGTGGGAATGAACTATCCCTGTGCTTATGTGTGCCCTGTATCCTTTAGGCACCCCTTTTGCCCTTTTGCCAATAGTGTCTCTCACGACAATCATAGGAATGAAGAGACTGATTAACTTAAGGCTTCTTCCAACAAGTCTTTTTGCTTGGAATAGTGAGATAGTAGGATACATTTTGATTTATGGAACTTGCATTGGGAGAAGAAAGATTCAGGCAAACACTGAAAAAATTCCAGGGAGATTGTTTACTTTCATTAAACAACAACAAAAGAAATTTAAAAAAAGGCCAAATATCTTACTTTTAACCGTTTGAAGTCATTTTTTCAGTATAGTCAGATCTTGAAAATAGCAGGATGTGTGTTTGATATAAATGAAGCATGTCAAAGTATCCAAAAAAATAGACAATTTTGTTTATGTTTAATTTTCCTTAAAGGAATAACAATGATTTTTAATATTATAAGCTCATGATTAAAAACTCATATAAGTCTTTTTTATAATTATACTTCATATTTATTTTCATTCAGAAATTAAACAAGCCACAGTTTTCATTATACTGATCCATTCATTAATGTCTAAAAACAACTATGTCAAACACTACATTTCTATTTGTTTTTTTTTCCTGACCTCTGGGTACTCATCTCCCTGCCACAATAGAAATAAATTAAAATTTAGGTGAACATATTTATACCAATAGGAGAGAATCTTATTTTTTCTTCTCTGTAAAACACAATGCTTAAATATTTGAGACTGAGTGGATAGTGACTACATATCATCTAATTAAAACACACAGTTTTCTAATAATGAACTTGATTTCATATACAATTTACTTTGTTTTGAGGATGATTTATATTAAATTTTTATTATTTGAACATATGTATGTTTGAAATGATCATTCTAGACAGTTGTCTTTCAATTTTTGTTAGTGTTTTCTTAAACTTTCTTAGCTCTGTGTTTTTATATAAACTTTATGAATATGTTAATCAGGTTAATTACATTTCTTAGATATTCAAGAAAATGTACCTTTTAAAACATATAAATTAGGTAAAGCATTTTAATGTAGGAAAAATGCTTACATTTGGTCTTTTATGATATGAATTGCCAAAGGAATTTTGGGTACTTTTTTTTCTCTTGTTTTGAGACAGGGCTTCTCTGTGTAGTCATAGCTATCTTGAAAATCACTCTGTAGGTCAGGCCGATCTGGAACTCACAGAGATCTGCCTGCCTCTGCCACCTGAGTGCTGAGGTTAAAGGCATGTGCCATCAATGCCTGGCTTCTACTTTATTTTCTAGGCCCAGTCTTTAGCACTGCAAAAAATTTCATGTCCATTCCAAAGTTGATATACAAATACATTTAATATTCTAATTATTATAAAATATTAAGTCAATTGTCCTCATGAGACATCTTAGGCAAATTGGAAAATAAAACATAGGCAACTGATCTCCCTAAGGTTGTTAGGTATCATCTAATAAATTCTACCTTTAAATCTTTGTCAGAGTATTGGAAACTAACATTACCCTTTTCTATACTTGACCTTTTAATGTACATTATTGCTGGATTCTGGAATTCTTACTAATAAGAGCACTTTCCAGTGTCTTGTTGGATTTACTTCATCTTTCAAACCTGAGCTTTACTGTTGTCACATTTTGGTGTTTGTTTTTCTTCTACTAGTGATGTGGATTTGTTTTATTGAAATAAGAGGTTTGATATATGAAAGAATAGGGAAAAGTGAATATGTGCTCCAACAATGCTTTTAAGGGAATATTTTAAAATGGGATTGTAGCATGCCAATGTGAGAATACTGCTTTGATCTTTAGAATGTAAACACATATTACCAAAATGAACACACTTACATTGAACGTCAAAAGTTTATACCAATTTTGTAGTTGCAGAATAAATTGTGGATTATTCATGAAATGATTTCATTGACTTCTCATGGGAACTGTGAATAAAAATACTCCCAAAGGAATGTATGAAATGTTAGTCATCTGTCTGCTAATATTATTTATCTTTCAATTCTCTAACCAATGTTCCCATGACACTTGGTAAGATTTCGTTCAAATTGCCTCCATTTCTATTTGCATTACCACAGTGGATTTTTTCCTGGCATTTTAGGAGTTTTATTTTATTACAAATGCACTGTTAATACACAGCATATAGTGTAGAGACAGTTTACGGTTTTTTTTTTTTTTTTTTGTATGCCCAGTTGGCTTTGCTTCAACTTCTCTATATCATTAAAAGTATAGTGGTTTAACAAGCAGAAATGAACTTCAAAGACAGTCAAAAGCATTATTTTGTTCTTTCACACACCACCTAGGGAGATGAATTGAGAGGAGTTTAGTAAACATTGCTGTTATGTAGCCTCATTCCTCCCTCGTTATTTTCTTTTAATTTACTATTGTCTTTATCGTTTAGTACATTGCATATTATTTTCCATTAAGTTTAGCCTCATATAAAAAGGCAGTACATGTACAACAAAGACTCTTCTCATTATGAACATAGACTGTTTTTCAAGAACATGCAAAGACTAGCACACATTGCACATGGTTGAAAGAGTAACTTAGTGCATATTTATTTATGTGTGCGTGTATGATGAGTTTACGCCAACATCTTCCTGTGCAATGAAACCTTCCAGATCACTTATACTACTTCATGAAAAAGGATTGCTAAAGTTCTGCCTGATATATGAGAAAAGGTGGCAATCATAATTTTTTTTGAGGTTCTTGGAAGATTTGTTATTACCTATGATCCTCTTTAATCCACTGACCAATTCTGTGATTCTGTTTCTATAATTTAATTTTCAATTGAAAACATTGATATCAATTAAAAAGGAAAAATGGGGGTAGCAGATAGAGCCTGATTGATTAGTTACTTACATGCAGGCAAAAACTATCTTCTTTATTGAAAGAATGAATTAGAAATTTCATAAAATCCTTTGATGAAAACTGTTAAGAATTATGTTAATGAATATGGAAGAAGGTTCAAGTATGTTCACTGGGCTAATAACTCAGGATGATGGTAGGGAAGAAAGAATAAGTGAATTTTAAAAAGTCTTACATTAAATATGCATTGTTTGGCAATGTAGATGTAATGTAAAATGGAGGGGGGTAAGGTGAGACAAATGATGGGCACAAAGAGAAAAGGAATTCTTTATGGGGAAAGCCAATATTTAGAGTCTCCAAATTTTTACAAAGAGCTATGCTGTGAAGACCACAATATGTGACTTGTTGATGAAGATATCTGGAGTGCTTAGTATTGAAAGTTCAGTTGTGAAGAATTGCTCTAAAAAGATAGTTATAAAATCATTCTGGACCTATACCCACTTAAATTTTAGTTGTATACCTTTCATCTGGCACTGGATATGCTACCCTGTTGGAGGGCCTCAGTTGTAGTTACCATCTGTAGTGGCACTGAGTGTGGATTGAGAAATGGCAGGAAAAGATGCTATGGAAAAACAGAGACACAGAATAGAGTCAGGAGGACAATCCAGTGAATACTGAACACACCAAGTTTATTCTTCAACAGTCTTAAATACCTCAACCAAAAAAAGGGGAAAATGGCAAAAGACATTTTTTTTTAAATCAAGATACAAGGAAGAAACAGACCTTCACATTAATTCTACAAACATTTGGTAACCATGCCTTAAACTAAATAACTAAATCTCTTGTCATCTGGCCTTGAAGGTTAAGAGTAACCACAACTCAGATCAAGTCTCTTGCTATTTAGATAAGACATCCATTCCTAAGACCAAACATTCTACAGTAGCTATGCCTCAGAACTTTAGGTCTTATGAATTCGACCTTGGAAAAGTAAGGATAGTTTTGAACTTTCTAACCTTAAGCCAAGAAGAAGTGCAGCTATTTTTATGGACTCAGTGTACACAGCAATGAAAGAAACAGTGGGATATCTACCTATGAACAATGTTAAACTTAGAGCTGCCACTCCTCCATCACAAAAATGATTGCCATAATGATTAAACAAATTTGTGAGGGGCGACCAAACAGTTAAACATCAATAATTATTGATGATAATTATTTTGCTGTAAAAACATATCCCTTAGTTTGTACAGCATACAGCCCCACTTTTGGAAGAATCTTAATGTATACAACATCCATGTACTTAGATTTTAATTTTACTACTATCTGTATTATGGAAAAAAGTAACTTGACTAATAATGTAGAACTCTTGATTAATTATTGCATAACACATTTAAAATAATATATGTAGATTTGTATGTGTTATAATAGCACTTTATTCAGAAAAATATTAAAGCTGGTGTTAAAATGAAAATAATGGTGCAATGATAGTGTGATGGTGAATAAATAAATGTTGATACACTATTGTAACTATTCTCCAAAGTGGAAAGCAATCTTATTACAAGATGTTTCGATAGATGGGTTGGTTACAACAACATATGTCTCTGTGATAAATGGACTACTTGTCCTCAGTTTTTATTTCATGGTGTGTTAGAAAATTAAACAATTGCCTGATTTTAATAACTATGATTTTATAGGTCTAAAGTAGTGCTCATTGTTTTAAGTAGAGTATTGTTGCTAACCCTGCTTTGTTTGGATTTTTGTCCTTTTGGACAGGGTTTCACTATGCAACACAAGCTGGTTTCAGACTCATAACTGTAAGGAGTAGGGTTTTTTCTCCTGCTGCCTAGTCTTGTCCTACCACCACGCCAGCACCAATTAACACACAGAAACTCTGTATTAGATAAAATTCTGTTGGCCAGGTACTAGTTTCTTATCGGCTAGCTCTGTCTTAAGTATTAACCCATTTCTATGTATTTCCATGTGGTCTTACTCTTGACTCCTGCTTACTACTTCCTATTTCCTCCTTGTCTCCTAGTCCCTCCTATCTTCCTTTCCTGTTGGCCAACAGTGCTTTATTCATCAACCAGTATGAAAAACATATACAGAATGACATTTCCCATCATCTCCTCTTTTCTGTCTAAATAAAAAGAAGAGTTTTAACCTTAACATAGTAAAATATGTCACATAACAGTTATCAAGAAAGAATCACAGTTAACACTATTTAGTCCATTAACATTTAGCAAGATTTGAAGAAAATATTCCATCATCTATCTTATCTTTGTGTCTAAAGTCTAAATAACTTACCTTTAATAATAAGGAAAACTATAACCATAACTATCTGTCTTCAATTCCTTCAAAGACCACAGAAGGATAATATATAAACTCTAGAAATGACAGAGACAACTCACTGCCTAGTCACCTGAAGTTTTTTTGTAATCTTCCATCTTCAGCCCATAAGTCATAGTGTGTCTGGCAGACTCTTCAGCAAAGCTGGAAACTTTAAACTGTCTTCTTGTATTGGCAGTTTGTCAGTCACTTTTCTGTGTCCTGCAGACTGTCTGGCAGATTCTTCCATGAAGTAGGAACTCTGTAGCAATACCCATCTTGAATCAGCAGTCACTTTTCTGTGGGTCCTGCATGTTCAGTTCATACAGCATAAAGTCAAACAGTCCAGACAAGAGTAGTATCTTGTCCAAATGGCTAGTCTTGCCATATTGGAAGTAAACTTCATAAAGAGTTTCTTCAATGTCCATCTTCCTTTCTGACTCAGATGGTGTTGCCAGGAGCAACTGTGCCTCATTGTCAATAAAAACCCTAACCCATTTTAAATGCCATATTCTGTAGGTCTTTGAAAGGTTTGAAGAATGCCGATTTATCTCAAATACATGCCTGTATATCTAGAAATCTTAACTAACTTAATTATAATACCTGACTGTCATACATACTATCTATAATCTTTACTACATTATACATTATACATTACATTTCTAACTGAGCTATATAAACACAATACTTAAACAAGAGGAGAAATATACTTAATTACAAAATTGACCTTAAATTTATATCAATAAATGAAAATCCATTCCAAAACAAAGTATTCATATCTACACCATAATTCCCTTTTTGCCTTTAAAAAGAATTGGCTGTGACCATTAACCATTTATAACCAAGCCCACTTAAATGAAAACAAACATTTATAAATAATATTTGGGAATTTGGGCATCTTTCTTTCCAAACTTCTTCCTGCTGATAGGGGGCACTGTCATGGGGATCCTTAGAGGATGTAGAAATTCTGTCTGTAGTCTGCAAGGCTGCCTTGTTCAAGCTGTTTTGAATGTTGGATCATCAGGAACGCTGTTTCAGGGTGTCTGGCTTGCTCAAACCACATTAGTCTGGAAGGAATCCACATCTTTTCATTTTCTGTGGAAACAAAAATAGAAATCCTTTTCCCCAGTAACTTGTCCTTGAACTTAAATTTTAGAGTCAAAGCATTTTTAAAATATATAAATTGAATTAATCCAGCAGCATTTCCTTTAACAGTTATTGTTTCCTCAGCAGTCAAACAATACAAAGACAATGTAATACCATACAGTAACCAGATTCTCTCAGTGCTTTATTCATTAACCAGTGTGAGAAACATAGACAGAATGACATCTCCCATCACATAACTGTGCCTCAGCCTCCTCTATACTGGATTTCAGGCAAGTGCTATCCCCACCAATTCAGTTCAATAGATTTTTAAACAAAAATTCAGAATGTTTTTGGATAAGTAGAGTTGTACCTCCATCACCACTAATTTCAGTATATTTTCATAATTCAAATTAAAAACCACATACAAGATAGCTGTCATTTCTATTTCTAGTTCTGCATTTCTAGGTAATATCAATTCTAATTTAGTTCTTATATCTGAATTTAGCTATAGAGAATATGATATATAAATGGAATCAAAACATAGGTGAAGTTCATCAGTTGGCAGCCTTTCATGGTTCATATAGGCCTTAGCAAAAAACATAGTTTCTTTTTTTTTTAAGGCTTAATTATTCCACTACATAGTTTGGTGTGCCATTTCTGACATGCTTGGGATTTCTTAATTATCTGGATTTTCAAAAATCCATTTAGAATTTATTAGTTGGTCATTATCTGAAGACCTTAAGTCTGAAATTCTTAGACTCTGAAGCTTCAGAAGCATCATGCCTGCACTGAAATTGTCTGAAATTTGGAGTATTTGGGGTTCAGAATATTTAGTCTCTTAACTGAGAAGAGGAGCACCTGGGCTTAGGAGTATTCCCTTCTTACACTTGACACTGGAATTGCTTGATCACATGACAACACTGTATTTACTTGTTTGACACACTGGCTAACTTCCAACAATCTATAGCCTGATTCTTTCCCAGCATTCCCATCAGCAACAGAGGGAGGAACCAGTCTAGCTACATCTTTGCCAGTACTTTTTATCAGACTGCCACTGGGAATGTCATCATCTTAGGTGTGTGAAGTGGTGTTTCATTGTGGTTTTTCTTTTAATTTCCTTAAAGATCACTGCTGTGAGTAATTCTCATGATTTTGCTGGCCTTTTGTATATCTTATGTGGTGAAATATAAAATTCAGTGATAACTTTTAAGTTGTTTGGTTTTTGGAATTGTGATAGGTTCCTGTCACCTATAAGAGCAAGTCCCTCATCAGATCATCAGATTTATTATTACAAAGCATTTCATTTCATTCAGTTTTCATTTTAACCACTTGCTTCCTTTTATTGCCTTCATGATAAAGTATAAAATTATTTGGGTTTGTAATTATCCTTCTGTGGGTAGCATAAGGTTTGGAAGGAGATATTAAAATGAATATAATTTTATTATGATGGATGAAAAGAAGATGTTCATGTTTATTCATTTGGAGTTGCGAAGTTAGAAACTGAGAGGTGCATGCTTATGAGAAGACTGAGTTTGCTATGTTGCCACTTCTCCTTTTGTAGTCTTGTACTTAAATCCAAAGACAATATACAAATTCAGTATCTGGAAAGATCAAACTTAAACTTAGGCTTCCATCTAATAGTTTTATAGTAGTGTTGTTTGTGTTTATTTCCACAACCTAAGTTATTTTATTTATATTAGCTACAAAGAAAAAGACAGGCTTCTTCCTTTTTTACTTAGTACTCAGACTTTAAAACTCTGTTTTTTATTGTTTTAGTTTAGTTTGTTTTGAGACAGGGTTTACCTGTGTAACAGTCCTGGCTCTCCTGGAACTCATTCTGAAGACCTCTAACTCACAGAAATCTGTCTGTCTCTGCTCCTTGCCCAGCTAAAGCCCCGTGTTTTAAAAACATTGGTCTTTTCCAATTTTAATTATCATCAAACATTTGCTTAAATTAGTTGAGCAAGTATTTGAAGGTTCACCTTGCATTCTCAGTGTATTCCATTGATGTTATTGTGTAGATCTTAAGTTTGTATGCTCTTGATTTTCCTTTTCTTAGAGCATACTTGATATTTACTGTTTTTGTATATAATTTTATATCAAGCCTAACCCTTTTCTTTAGAATAAAAGGGGAATTGTAAGGAGATATTCACTCTGGCTGCACCGGTTGCACTGACCATGCCCATTGGGGTTGGGGACAGGTGTGGACGTGACATGGGAGAACTTGGTCTGGTGTCTGGGACCCCAGGGGCAGTCTCTTGCTTCCTGGTCAGAGCAGAGGGGCATATGTGGTACAGGGATACTGCTGTCAGTCATCTGTCTATGTTGTAAGTGATTTCTCCCTGAATAAACATCTATCACCCTCTCTGTTTTCCCTGGTCTTTATTAATTTCACAATATTACTATGTTCTAATTATACAACCTACTGTCTTAACTGCTATTGCTTTGAAGCATGTTTTTCTGGTTTTTTTGGTTGTTTTTGTTTTTGTTTTTTATTTAATTTATTATTTTACATGTCAATCCCACTTCCCTTTCCATCTCTCCCTCCCTTTTACACTCTCTGCCCCCTCACATTCACCCAAGGTTTCTCTGTGTAACAGCCCATCCTGTCACTAGCTCTGTAGATCAGGCTGGCCTTGAACTCACAGAGAACTGCCTGCCTCTGAGTGCCAATTGCTGGGATTAAAGGCATACTCCACCACTGTCCAGCTGCAATATGTTTTAAAATAAGAAAATATAAACCTTCCAAGTTCTTTCCCCCTCACCTTTTTAGATAGTTCCCCTTATATTGTGTCCTTTGAATAGCAGTATGAGTCTTGGGTAGTGAACTTTTTGATGTCAGTCAAAATCAAGCTGAGATAGTAGAATTTAATGGAATAGTAGATAAAATTAGGGAATACTGATGGCTATATTACCTTCATGGGCTGCCTATAAAATATCAAAATGATGTGGCTTAAACCATAGACATGTATCATCTTTCCACTTTCCATAAGCATGAGACCAGGTGTTGACAAGATGGGCTACTTCTCAAGGAGATAAATTTGCTTACCCCCTCTTCTCACTGCTGTTTATTTTGCTTTGTTTTAAACCCAACTTTGAAATTAGTTACAGTTGAATTTGCCATGGGTCTTAATTATATTCTTTCTGTACCTACTTCTTTGTGTTCACACAGTATTAATTATATAAGGACATTAGAAACTGGATTAGGTCTTCACCATACAAAAACAAGTATCATATTATTTGCTAGAGTAGATTTATTTTTATAAAAAAAGATTTGGACTTTAGATAAGGAATTTTGAGCAACACATCATAAAACCAACTTGATTAGTCTTTTTTTCCCTCTCATTTTTAGGTGGATGCTTTTCAATTATATGGTTAAGTTTTCTATTGCTGTGAAGAGACCCAATGACCATGTAGCAACTATTATAAAGGAAACCATTTATTTGGGGATGGCTTACAGTTCTGAAGTCTATTTCTTTATAATCTTGGTAGGAAATATGGCAGCATGCAGGCAGACATGGAGCTGCAGAAGGAGCTGATAGTTCTACATCTTGATCTGCAGGCAGCAGAAGAAGACTCTGTACCACACTAAGTTTACCTTGAGTATATTAGACCTCAAAGACCACCCCCACAGTGACACAGTTCCTCCGACAAGGCCAAAGCTACTCCTCCTAATAGTGCCAATCCCCATGGGCCAAATATTCAAACACATGAATCTATGGGGGTCATAACTACAAAAATCACCCTAAGTATGAAAGCATTATGCTTCTTACATTAAATTTGTTTTTACTTTTTAAAAATTATTTTTATGCTATTGTAATGTTTTACTGATTTAATTTTAAGGATTCTCATTGATAACATATAGAAATATAATTTAATTTTGTATATAGGTCTGTTGTGGAAGTATTTTGTTCCAATGTTTTTCTAAATTAAAGTTTAAAAGAACTTAATATTTTCATATCATTTTCACCCCTCTTTTCTCTCTCCAATTCCTCCAGTGTCTTCCACTCTTTACAAAATTGACCCCATTTTCTCTAATTACTCAAAACTCTCTCTCTTGCTCTCTCCCTCTCTTTCCTTAATAGGTACAACCCACTGAACACATTTAGTGCTATTTAGATGTTTGTGTGTTTAGAACTGATCCCTTAAGGGTTTTTTGTTGTTGTTTGTTTGTTTGTTTGTTTGTTTTGTAAATGCTGATTCCACATGGTGTCATCTGTAGAGAGAGATACTGTTATTTTTTGATTCCAATATAAAAATTGTTTACCTCTTCCCAATTCCCCTGGCTAAAACTAGCTATGTATCATGTTTTAATAACAATCAGGAAAAACAGATGGCTGAATAGATGTTTATTCATGGAGAAATAAAACAGAGACAGAAGAACACCAGCAGGTTCCTGGTCACAAAGGATGCCTCTAGATGATCTCTGTCCCTGTTCTGCAAGCAAGGGAGAGTTCCCCTTCCCCAGACCAAATTCCCCCAAATCACAACCATGCTGTCCCCACCCCTAATGGACGTGGTCAGTGCCATAGGTGTGGACAAAGTGAGTATCTCACTACAACTATACAATGTTAAATAGAAGTAGCAATAGCAGGCATCATTGTCATGTTCCTAATTGTACAGAGAAACTGTCCCATGTTTTACCCCAAAATATATGATGGTAGCTCTGAGTTTTCTGTAAATTCCTTTTAATTAGTCAAGTGAAGAAGTATGCTTACATTAGACTATTTGTTGCTTGTACTGGGAAAAGTGACTTTCTTCAAATGTCTTTATTTTTTCTTCATTTTACTTGAATGATCATACTTCTTTTGTTAAAAACTAGTACAGTCATGGGGCACAATACAATTCCTGACTTTTTTTAGTATACAAACCTTTCTTAGCTAGAGCTAACCCAATTTAGTCATGATATATTTCACCCATTTAGTGTCTCATAGAATTTTTGAAGTATGTCTGCAACCATATTCACAAAAGGCTTTTGATGGACTCCCAGAGGTAACTCATCAACACTGGCATGTAAAAAGCACACTCCTTAAAACAAAACAAAACAAAAATCCTGCATTATAGTTTAGTAAATGTGATCCATGGCCACAGATCACAAATTTGGCAAAGATCCTCTGTATTTTTCAACCAATGATAATATTCTCACAGAATAAGATAGAATTGAAACATTCCAGTGTGATTCACAGCCATTAGGATTTAGTAGTCAATACCTGAGCAGCTTAAAACTCTTTAATATGTTACTTATTTTGTTCTGATTCTGTTGTCTGTACTTTGGATCATCTTGAAGTTTTTTTTTTTTTTTTTTTTTTTTTTTTTTTGCTTACAACATATTCATATGAAAGGAGCAGTGTTGTTTTATATTTTCTGGAATAATATAGTCAAATCATTTTATTCATTAAGAAATAATTTCAAAATTCTCTATATTTATTTATTTTAATTAATTTATTTATTTATTTTATATAACCAGGTCCATTTAAATGAAAACAAACATTTATACACAATTTTTGGGAATTTGGGCGTCGTTCTTTCCAAACTACTTCCTGCTGGTAAGGGGCGCTGTCATGGGGATTCTAAGAAGATGCAGAAATCCTGGCTGTAGTCTGTAAGGCTGCTTTATCCAGCTGTTTTGAATGTAGGATCACCTGGTACTCTGTTTCAGGCAGTCTGGCTTGATCAAACCACATTAGTCTGGAAGGAATCCACATTTTTTCATTTTCTGTGGAAACAAAAATAGAATCCTTTTCCCCAGTAACTTGTCCTTGAACTTAAATTATGGAGTCAAAGAACTTTTTTTTAATTTAATTTATTATTTTACATGTCGATCCCAGTCCCTTCACCCTCCCTCCCTCCCTCCCAATCTCCCTCACTCCTTCCATTCCTTCCTCTTTTCTTCCCTCCCTCCCTTCTTCCCTCCCTCCCTTCTTCCCTCCCTCCCTTCCCTCCCTTTTACCTTCTCTGCCCTCTCACATGCACTCTAACCACCCTCCCCTCCCATCCCCCCACCCCAATTCCATATGTAGGGTAATGCCATCCAGTTGGGGTCATGTAGATCTGACAGGTCATGTGAAGTAGGGACTAGGGCTTCTTTTCTGTCTCTAGATTAAGGCAATTATCCCTCCATGGGGGATGTGTTCTCAAAGTCCTTTTGTGAACCAGGGATACATCCTGTCTGAGGTCCCTTAGACTGCTCAGCCCTTCTGGCTAAGACCCATATTCAGGGGGGCCTGAGTTAGTCCCATGTTGGCTTCCCAGTTATCAGTCTGGTGCCACATCTTCATTATCCATTTTTCAGTGGAGGGGCATCTAGGTTGCTTCCACGTTCTTGTTATTACAAATAATGCTGCTACAAACATAGTTGAACAGATGCCTTTGTTGCATTTTTATGGATCATTTGGTTTATGCCTAAGAGTGGAATTGCCTGGTCCTGTGGTAGGCTGATTCCCATTTTCCTGAGGAGCTGCCATACTGATCCAAAATGGCTATACAAATTTGCACTCCCACCAGCAGTGTAGGAGTGTTCCCTTTCTCCTCATCCTCTGCAGCATAAGTTGTCATTGGTGTTTCTAATTTTAGCCATTCTGGAAGGAGTAAGATGGTATCTCAGAGTTGTTTTGACTTGCATTTCCCTGATAGCTAAGGATGTTGAGCACTTACATAAGTGTCCTTCAGCCTTTTTGATTTCCTCTATTGAGAATTCTCTCTTAATTTCAGTGCCCTGTTTTTTAATGGGGCTATTTTGGTGTTTGGGTGACTAGTTTCTTGAGTTCTTTGTATATTTTGGAGATCAGCCCTATGCCATTTATAGGATTGGTGATGATGATTTTCCATTCTCTGGGCTATTGTTTGGTATTGTGAACTGTGTCCTTTGCCTTACAGAAGCCTCTCAGTTTGAGGTGGCCCCATTTATTAATTGTCAATTTCAGTATCGGAGCTACTGGAATTATGTTCAGGAAGCAGTCTCCTATACCAACTTCTTCAAGGATACCTCCCAATTTCTCTTCTAAGAGGTTCAATGTGGCTGGATTTATGATGAGGTCTCTGATCCATTTGGACTTGAGTTTTGGGTATGATAATAGACATGCATCTATCTGCAGTCTTCTGCACACCCTCATCCAGTTCTGCCAACACAATTTGTTGAAGATGCTTTTCTCCTCCCATTGCATATTTTTGTATAGCTGTTTTGTGAAAACTCTGTTGTTCATAGGTGTGTGGGTTATTACCAGGATTTTCAATTTGATTCCATTGGTCTACCTGTCTATTTTTGCGCCAATATCAGGCTGTTTGCAGGACTATAGCTCTATAGTAGAGCTTGAAGTTGGGGATAGTGATGCCTCCTGAAGGTCCATTATTGTACAGGATTGTTTTGGCTATCCTGGATCTTTTGTTTTTCCATATAAAGTTGATTATTATCCTTTTTTTGTAAATATAACTTTTTTATTTTTGAAAACATCATTTTAACCATTTCATAATGTTCCATTACAATGATATATGACTATATTTATTTTATTTTATATAACCAAGTCCATTTAAATGAAAACAAACATTTATAGACAATTTTTGGGAATTTGGGTGTTATTCATTCCAAACTACTTCCTGCTGGTAAGGGGCGCTGTCATGGGAGATTCGACGAAGACTCAGAAATCCTGGCTGTAGTCTGTCAGGCTGCTTTGTCCAGCTGTTTTGAATGTAAGATCACCTGGTACTCTGTTTCAGGTGGTCTGGCTTGATCAAACCACATTAGTCTGGAAGGAATCCACATCTTTTCATTTTCTGTGGAAACAAAAATAGAAATCCTTTTCCCCAGTAACTTTTCCTTGAACTTAAATTTTGGAGTCAAAACATTATTTTAATTTAATTTATTATTTTATATGTTTATCCCAGTTCCTTCACCCTCCCTCCCTCCTTCCCAATCTCCCTCACTCCTTCCGTTCCTCCCTCTCTCCTTCCCTCCCTTTTACCCTCTCTGCCCACTCACATGTATTCTAACCACCCACCCATCCCCCCACCCCAATTCCATATGTAGGGGAATGTCATCTATTAGGGGTCATGTAGGTCTGACAGGTCATGTGAAGTAGGGACTAGGGCTTCTCTCCTGTTTCTACATTAAGGCAGTTATCCCTCCATGGGGGATGTCTTCACAAAGTCCTTTTATGTTCCAGGGATACATCCTGGCTCAGCTGTCTGAGGTCCCTTAGACTGCTCAGTCCTTCTGGCTGAGACCCATATTCAGGGGGGCCTGAGTCAGTCCCATGCTGGCTTCCCAGCTATCAGAATGGTGGGCCGTTAGCTCGTCCTTGTTCAGGTAATCTGTGTCTATGTGTTTCTGCAACCTGGTCTTGTCCTCTCTCTCTGCATCTGAATATTACTTTGACTCAGTGTTTATGTATGGATGTTTGCTTCTGTTTCTAACAGGCATTAGTTGAGGGCTCCATGGATAAGTTAGTTGTTGATCTCATTCTCCATGAAGGGCATTTATGATAGCCTTTCCATGGAAGCTCACATTGTTACTTGGCAGCAGTCTTTTAGTTCTTTAGACCTATCTTTGTGTTCAATTTTATCTTCAAACCAATAACGGCTCCCTATATTATATATATAACGTGAGTTAATATCAGGATTTTCATTTCGATTCCATTGGTCTACCTGTCTATTTTTATGCCAATACCAGGCTGTTTTCAGAACTATAGCTCTGTAGTAGGGCTTAAATTCAGGAATGGTGATGCCTCCTGAAGTTCTTTTATAGTATAGGGTTGTTTTGGCTACCCTGGGTCTTTTGTTTTTCCATATAAAGTTGATTATTATCCTTTCAAGGTCGGTGAAAAATTGTGGTGGGATTTTATTGGGGATTGCATTGAATCTGTAGATTGCTTTTGGCAATATTGCCATTTTTACTATATTTATCCTACCTATCCATGAGAATGGGAGATCTTTCCATTTTATGATATCTTCTTTAATTTCTTTCTTTAGAGACACAAAGTTCTTGTTATATAGGCCTTTTACTTGTTTGGTATGCATTACACCAAGATACTTTATGTTGCTTGTGGCTATTGTGAAGAATGATGTTTCTCTGATTTCTTTCTCTGTCTCTTTGTCATCTGAAAAAAGTAGGGCTACTGATTTTTTTGAGTTTATCTTGTATCCTGCTAGTTTGCTGAAGGTGTTTATCAGCTGTAGGAGTTGCCTAGTAGAGTTTATTGGGTCGCTTATGTAAAATGTCATATCATCTGCAAATAGAGACAGTTTGACTTCTTCCTTTCCAATTTGGATCCCCTTGATCTCCTTTTGTTGTCTTATAGCATTAGCTAGAACTTCTAGTACGATATTGAAGAGATATGGAGAGAGGGGGCAGCCTTGTCTTGTTCCTGATTTTAGTGGAATTGGCTTAAGTTTCTCTCCGTTCAGTTTGATGTTGGCAGTTGTTTTGCTGTATTTTCCTCTTATTATTTTAGGTATGTTTCTGTCATCCCTTATCTCTCCAAAACCTTTATCATGAAAGGGTGTTGAATTTTGTCGAAGGATTTTTCCGCATTAGGGAGAAAATCATATGGTTTTTCTTTTTATGTTTGTTTATATGGTGGATCACATTGATAGATTTTCGTATGTTAAACCATCCCTGCATTCCAGGTATGAAGCCTACTTGGTCATGGAGGAAGATTTCTCTGATGTATTCTTGAATTCGGTTTGCCAATATTTTATTGAGTATTTTTGAATCATTGTTCATCAGGGATATTGGTCTGTAGTTTTCTTTCTTACTTGTGTCTTTGTGAGGCTTGGGTACCAAGGTTATTGTGGCCTCATAAAAAGAGTTTGGCAATGAACCTTCTGTTTCTATTTTGTGTAACAGTTTTGGGAAAATCTGGTTTTGTCATTAAATATCTTGTTTTCTCCATCCAAAGTGATTAAAAGAGTTTTGCTGGGTATAGTAGCCTAGGCTGGCATCCGTGTTCTCTTAATACTTTTAGAACATCTATCCAGGACCTTCTGGCCTTGAGGCTTTCCATGGAGAAGTCAGGTGTAATTTTGATAGGTCTGCCTTTATATGTTACCTGTCCTTTTTCCTTCACTGCTCTTAATATTCTTTCTTTATTCTGTATGCTAGGTGTTTTGATTATTATATGTCGAGGAGTCTTTTTTTCTTTGGTCCATCCTATTTGGTGTTCGGTATGCTTCTTGTACTTTCATGTGCATGTCCTTCTTAGGGTTTGGAAAGTTTTCCTCAATGATTTTGTTGAATATTTTTTCAGCAACTTTGAGCTGGGCTTCCTGACCTTCCTCTATGCCTATTATTCTTAGGTTTGGCCTTTTCATGGTGTCCCACATTTCCTGGATGTTTTGTGTTAAGGATTTGTTGGAGTTATGATTTTCTTTGGTCGATGAATCTATTACTTCTAGTTTATCTTCTGCACCTGAGATTCTCTCTTCCATCTCTTGAATTCTCTTGGTTATGCTTGTGTCTGTAGTTGTCGATTTTTTGCCCAGTTTTTCTATTTCCAGCATTCCTTCCGTTTGTGTTGCCTTTATTTTCTCAATTTCAGTTTTCAAGTCTCGAACTGTTTCCTTCACCTGCTTAATTGTTTTTTCTTGGCTTTCTGTACTTTCCTTAAGGAATTTGTTCATTTCTTACACTTTTTTGTTTGTTTTTTCTTTCATTTCTTTAATGGATTTTCTCACTTCTTCTTTGAGGGCCTCTATCATTTTTTTGATGGTAATTTTTAAATCATCCCTTTCTGCTTCCTCTGGTTTGTTGTTGTGTTCCATTCTAGTTGGTGTAGATTCCCTAGATTCTGGTGGTGTCATGCTTGTGTTTCTGTTGTTAGGTGTTCTCTTGTATTGCCTTCTTCCCATAGCTTCTTCCAGTAGGTGTTGGTGGGGTCTCCCCCTCTTTCTATGGTACTTCCCTGGTGGGCTTATGTGGGTCTGAGATTCAATATCTGTAGCTCTGTGTGGTCCAAGCTCTCTAGGAGGTTTCTCTGCAGACAGGGACCCAGGGATGGGGTCAAGGATGAGGATCCAGTAGAAGATGCCTGCAGGTACTATCAGTGGTCCTTCAGAGATAGGCAAATCTCTGGGAGGGGCCCGGGACTCCAGCAGAGGACTGGAGGTGGGGTCAGAGACCAAGCAGGTGGAAATTAAGGGTGGTCCAGAATGGATAGTTAGTTCTCCTTTGTTCAGAGTTGCTCCGAGAAGTCTCTGAAATAGGGTGGACTGTTGGCTCCACCCTCTGTCCCATTGCTCAACCAGAGAGGCAGGACTGTGGGTAGGGTAGGGCACAGGGTAGGGGAGGTAGGCCTGCGGTGGGGATGGGTGGAGGTGTATCAGAGCTCCAAGGATGCTCTCGATGGGGACAGGAGACCCAAAATTCTCTATGTTTAAAGCACAGCTTCTGCTGTACTATTGTTTTGAGAGGAAAAACTAGAAAGGCATTTTAAATTCTCTTCTGTTTCTTTGACATACACATGAGCTTCTTAAAAGAAATCCACATGTGTTCAAAAGAATGTAAAATTCTGTCTTAGTTCAATGAAATAACAACTTTGATGTCACAGAGACTTGAAGAGCCTTCTAGTCATAAAGATATTATTTACTCATTTGACACCATGTAGATAACAGAGCTCCCTCTGTTTTCACATGGAAAACTTAGCAAAGATTAATCATATTACAAGTATGTTAGCCTGTACTTGTTATCATTTTATACTTTTGTAACTTTTTTACTCTGCACAAAGGTATTACAGGACTATTTAAGTTAGGAACATGAAAGCAAAATATGCTCATAACAAGTCAAGAGAAGTGAAATATTATGTTGGTTTAATTAACATTTTGGGGGGGTCTGAGGATGGTGGATGATGGAATGATGACAGAATTATTTTCCTTAAGAATGTTACCTACATTCTGATATATGCTCTCCTTGCTGCTCTGAAATAAAATGCTGCTTGTCTTAATGAAGCTCTTCTCTGTGGGATAAACATTTCCCTGTGTTTCCTGAAAGTATTTCCCATAAACAAATGGAAAAAATACATGTCATAGGTAAATATCTTAATTAATAATAGTTTAGTATCAAAAATAACAATGACAATCTTCCCAATATTACAATTTCAGAAAAAGGGATTTACATGAATCCTATAGGAGTAACATGTATCCACACCAAGAATAGCTAGTGAAAGTCAATGCCCATGAATGATTTTAGTGGGTATTTGTCAAAAAGACCTGGTTTTTATCTACAAATTACTGATGGGATGTGCTTGATATAACAGGGTGAAGAGGCAGAAGAATGAATGTTACATATGTATGTATTTTCATTTTTTCATAGTTTTCCTGTCTAATTTTATTTTCCAATTCTAATAATTATATTTCATCTCTTTGTTTCATTTAATGTAGTTGATTCCAGTCTTCTTGAAATTCATTGCTTCCTTGGCTTCCCAACCTAAAGTCTATCTACTTTTATTCTGTCACCCTGGAGGAACTTATTTCAGCTTTTTTGTCTTCACTTCTTACATAATTTAGTAGACATCTCAGTGAATATATTGTTACTCATTTTATCACTGGGAGATCACCTACCAAATATAAAACTGGCGATTCCAACATCATACTCCAGTTCCCAAACTAAACATCTCTCTTCATGTCTCTCTATGTATTTCCATCAGTATTTATTTTTAATTTTTTTAAACCATATCAATATGGCAGTTTTAAGTCAAAGTAGAACAAAAATAATTTTGGAAAACTGTTGCACATGTAGTAAAAATATATAGAAACTTTATCTTATCATTATGCCCTAAAATGTTTTACAACAAAAATTTAAGTAATAATTATATCTTATTGGACTATAGATAATAAAAATGTGATGAATAGAAAGTGATATATGTAGGATATGAAATACCATGTCATTCATGTACCATATTTGAAAAAACAGATTTTTTATTTGTGTTATGGTGTGTGTGTGTGTGTGTGTGTTTGTGTGTGTGTGTGTGTGTATGTACTGTAACAAATCCATATGTTAACATTCGAAAATAAATTAAATATGTTTATCATTCTTTGTTCTTTTATTAAATGACACTGCTGTCTAGCTAACCACACAAACCATTTTATCAACAGTTTTGTTAGTCTACTGTCTATGGTCATGTTCAGTCAATCATTGTGGTGTCTTCAGATTGTTCTCTAGTCTCCTACAATGCTATGGTTAAAGTCAAGTTTTCTAATACTTGTTTCTATAGAGGATAGGCAGTAGGATAGGAAGAAGGAATAAAGCAGAGAGGATACAACAGCATCTATCTGGCAAACAAGTATAACCAATAGGTGCTAAAATCCCTTCCTTAAGAAGCCCCATTACCTATATCTAAGAACTGGTGCAAAGAAAATTAATGAAAATTTTGTTTGCTTAATATTTGCTTTTATTAGTCAAAGATTTGCTCTTGGATTTTTATTCATTATAGATTTGTAGAACCTGAAATATTCCAAAATAACCAACAGAACTACTGAAGATACTGACCAATTACACAACATATTAACAGGAGCTGGAAGATTATTGGTTGTTATGACATCTAAGTTTAAATAATTTTGATAATGACTTTATATAAATATTTTACTAAAAAGCAGGTAGATGATTCATTATGCAAGTAGATGTTAGGTATCTGGTGATATATATCGAAAGAATATTCATTAACATATATAATTGCAAAATTAAATATATTTCAATTAAGATTATTCCAAACTGTTTACTAATTAACTTTAACTTTTGAGAGATTGAATGTGAATGTTAAAGTAAAAAAAAATCTTTGAATTATGTTGTTTGTAAGAACTCCATAATCTGATGCTTTTCATCACTAACATGAGTTGACTAAGATTAATATAAAATTGGTATATGTCAGTTAAATCATTTAAGTGTATATCTCATCTAATAACTGTTGCTTAATTCAAAGCTAAGGTACAAAAAAACCCAGAAGGTTTTATAGTGGAGTAATAGAGCTAAACGTGAACAAATAAACATTACTCACTCTTTGAGCATAACCTTGTTTAAGATATGACAGGAGGAGACAAAATGCTCTCATTCTTGATGCATGAGTGCATGGGGTTCAGCTTTGTATTTATAGAAACCATCTTCGAATCATGGTTACCTCTAATTTTCATTTTTAAACAGACTTTTCTTGAGAATCATTGAAACATCTCTAAGTCACAATCATGAAGAAAATATCTAATTTTTAACAGTTTTAAAAATCATTTTTAAGTAACAATCAGGAAAGAAACTACAGGGCTACACAGTGGTTTTTGCCATCACACCATAGCACTATCTAACTAGAAGAAATGCTGCTATAGCTGTAAAGTGTTGTCAATTTGATTTGTCCTGTATTGCATTCCTTTACTAATCCTTAGTATATTAATTTCATAGCTTTTCATAACAGAAATTCTGATGTAATGAGTGCTCCTATAATATACCTGTCAACTTCTTTGATTACTATTATCTGCTAAGCACCCTCAAATATGTAATTTTTCCTCCCCTCTCTTCCTATTGACAGGATTTTCAATGCAGCAATGCTCCTTCATATGCTTTAAAATATAAAGAGTACAGTAAACATTTTGTGATTCCTCTTTCAATGATTTACATGTCTTAATATCTCAGTAAACACTAATTGTCTCTATATAATTTATTCAAAACATAGGTATTATGTCCTTTAAATAATTTATTATTTAAACCTTCATTTCAAATGTGTTTTATATCAAACACTTATGTTTACTTTGACAATAAAATAACTCTAAAGTCTTGAGTCATTGGTCCATAAGTCCACTCTTCTTATTGTTTTCTTCCCATCACATTATTCCAGATAACATTTTCATCTGAATATAGACTATAGTTTGTAGACAGAGCTCTTTACCATACACTTTCACTAATTAAGGCAAATATGATTTTATGCTTTTCCATTTGTATATATATGTAGTCAGATTTTAGCCAGAAGAATCTTCCCAGCAACTTGCTGTAGGTTTTCAATTCCCATGACTTCATTTACCTGCCAGTCATACTGTGAAAACATTTAGTGGAAAGCTGTACAAGTAAGCAACTCAAATTTTAAATAACATTTAATACATTTTTGTTTGTTTTGAGACAACATCTCATACAGTTTACATTGGCTTTATTTATAGCTAAGGCTGGTCCTGAACTTCTGATTCTCCCACCTCTACCACTTAAATGATATGGGAGTATAGGGTGCTATTGAGCTGTCTTTGAGAATACCTGAACTTTTGTTGTCTTTGTAAGATAGGGTTTCAGAAAACTCAAGGGTCACCAAAGTTGCTCTGAGTCAGTAGTTTTGGCGTTCTTGCCTTACATTTGTGAAGACTGAAATTCACAGACTACAGAAGGTGGCATTTAGCATGACATTATAGACTCATGATGTATGGGAGCAGAGAGGGAGAGAGGGAAGGCTGAAAGGAGAAAGGAGAGGGAGAGAAAGAGGAGGAGGGAAGGGAGGGAAAGAAGGAGGAGAAGAGATGCTCCTATGTAGTGGTAGGCATCCCAGGGAAAATAGTGCTAACACTTTTAGTCTGGGGACTTTAAAGTAACTTATAGAAGACACCGGGGTGACATGTTAAGAGGGATAATCTGACCATTATAGTTGTTTAGACCAGATATCCAGGTGTCTCCACTCACTTTGAGTTATGTAGTGCCCCACAGTCTTTAGGCAGAGGTGTTTATTCTGGGAATGACAGGAAAATAGAAACAGGGACTCTATGGAGGCATTTATAGCCTCAGGCAAGGACATTCTTAGGATTGCAGCTTTGTTTTCCCTGTCTAACCAGTTTCTATCTCTGGTTCTTAAATAATGTACCAGGGTTAGAAGTATGCACTATCATGTCTAAATGTTAATGGTTTCCTGCGAGTGCAGACATACATGCACACACACACACACACACACACACACACACACACACACACACACCATTGTTAATCACTAACTAAGCATAATTAATTCATAAATTATATCTTATCATAGCTACCTACCTAAAGGAAAAAAGCAGGTTGTGTAGGGGTTGGTGTTAAACATTTACAGACATCCTTGTGCATATGGGATACATCTTCTGCAGATAAAAGTGGAGTATGTTTTACAAATTTGTCTATAAGTGTCACTTATAAAATTTCTCACACTCACTCTTTCATATTCTGTTTGTGATGTTGTGAATGAGAAAACATAAAGGTAGTTTCCTCTTTGACAGTTCATTTCTGGTCCTGTCTGTAGGATGCAGAAGGAAAAGCGAAATGTAGGAGGCAGGCAAGGCATTTCCACTGCTCCCCAGGTCTTCCGTGTAGATGCCATTGTGAAAACAGAATTTAGATTATGGACATTAAACTTATCCCAGAAACAGCCTCATTAGAGATGCCATTCATTCTTACATTTGGATCTGAGTTCTGCACAATCTCTGCTCAGAGACATCCTGATTATATCTTCTTAAAAATTAAATTATTTCTCCAAGATTCTAGAGGATAATAATTGTAACCTTGGGGTTTACTTGCCTAACTCTGGGTTTTTATCTGCTTCCTGAAGTTTAATAACTCATGAGCCCTCAGAATTTCTGTTTTCCTTTTTGGCTTTCTAATAAGATGTTAACAATTAGTCACATTAAAGTCTCTCTGTGAGCATAACATATGTGGCTTCTATTTTCTTACTGGGTTCCAACTTAAAAGACTAAAACTGAATCATTGGTTAATTAAAGTGCCTCAGAAAAAGACAAGGCTATATTTCAACTTCTAAAGGAGCCTTTAGAGTGATGGGAGGAATAAGGTAAGTGGTTTTCTGATGTCAGTCCCAGAGGCACAGATTTCAACTCTTTCGTAAAAACCTTTTACTCTGGAGTGATTTCATCCTTGCCTCACATTCTCATGGTCTTGAATTGTCTCATTCTTCATCTCAGAGGAGTCAGAGGTATGTGTAGTAGATATTACAATGAAGGCTACCAAGGAAAGAGGTAGTGATAAAAATACAGGGTTTTCAAAGAATCAGTGTGAATGTTGAATTTCTGTTTGAACATCTTTTCTTTTAAAACAGTGGTTATTCTTTCCCTAGTTATATGTTACATTAACTGGCACAGAGAATTACAAAACTAAAATATTTTTTAAAGTATTAGTTTCGTCACTCACAAAATTGTTTATATGTGCAAATAAAAAGAACAGGTTGTATAAAGGAGGATAAACGATTATTAAACCATTGTTGATTGTATGTATTCTCCTTACCACAATTGCAATAAGTAAATTCTCCTTTAACATTGATTGCTCTTCAGGCAAGCATAGACATGCATATTTTCCCTTATTCTGCAGCAAGGATTTCTATTGAAATCTAGTCCCTAAAAGTCAGGGTCTTTGCTTTCATTTCTTCCAATTACCACTGCTTAGTAACCTCTGCATCATCAAATAATTATTATGTTATAGTATGTCATAAGCATGACCAAAAACTAAGTGGTGTTCACAAATTTACAAATAGTTTGAGGAAATAATGAATATATATATATATATATATATATATATATATATATGGATCAGAATTTTAACAAAAATAACAAATTAAAAATATTTATGTAGAAAATATGAAAATATAAATAATGAATATTTAAGAAAGATCAGTTGATCAGTTAAAATATTATTTTGGGCCAGGTGTTGGTGGCGCATGCCTTTAATCTCAGGATTCGAGAGGCAAAGGCAGGGGATCTCTGTGAGTTCAAGGCCAGCCTGGTCTAATAAGTGAGTCCTAAGACAGCCAGGGCTGCACACAGAAACACTGTGTTGAAAAAAAAAAAAAACAAATTACACACATACACACACACATTCTGATTCCTTCATTTGAATGTAGCAGTCCCTATTTTTCTATCATTTTAGGGGAAATTGGTCGAAACACTGGTGATTTTGAAGGCCTTACACTCCTGCTTTCCATAATATCTTTACTTTGCATATTAATTTTGAGGGAAAAAAGTTCTTATTTCCCCCCTCCCTTAGAAAATAGGAATAGAACAGAACTATAGACTATCAAATACTTTTTGAAAATTAGAAAAATATATGGATATTTTGCTGTCATGTATATATGTGTACCACTTGAAAACTTGGTGTTAGCAGAGGCCAGAAGAGGCCATCTGACCACCTGGATTTGTAGTTACCGACAGTTGTGACCCTCCATGTGCATGCAGGGAGCTGAGCATGCGTCCTCTGCAAGATCAGCCAGCACTTATAATTACAGGAACATCCCTCAAATTCTTTTGAAGTTGCTTTTGAACATAAATTTTACTTCATGACTGTTTCCAAAAATCAGGTGATGATGTCTGCAGAGGAAGTCGGTGTGATTATATGAACGAGTACAAAACCCTCCTGGGGAAATATCTAGAAACACTTCATCTTGGAATTAAATTTTAACTTTTTTTGCCAGAAAAAAAGTTATGAATGAAATACTTATCTACAGTGCACTAAATGCATGCAGAATTCTTTTCTATGTCTTCTAAATCTCATGGGACTGTTGTTGTATTGAGCTTTTGATAATTATGAGCCTGTCTTCAAAGCTCCTCTTAAAGGATTAGGCAAACAGTTGGGTGTGAGCCAGACTATCTTAAACAAGAGTAACTGACAGCAAGTACTCTCTCTGTCAGATAATCAGAAGACCTCCTTCTCCCTTTCCCCCTGCTTCTCCTCTTCCTGCTGCTGCTGTTACTGCTGCAACTACTGTCCTTGTTATCTGCATTCCTTTCTTCCTCCACCCTCAGGAGCAGCTGATAGCAGCAAACCTCAGCCACTGCAGCTGCCTTGGCTCTGACACACAGATATGCCTTTATCTGGATGCTCTCTCTGCCTATTGGCAGGCAGAAGATGAACAGGCAGCAGAATCAACCCATTAATGTCAACCTAATACCCTGTAATGGGATCCACCCTGGCCAAGACTAGGCACCAGTCCCTATTCCCCTTCCTCATGTGCAGTGCCCCTTACTGAGTAATTTATGAAAGAGATGATAGCATTGTGTTTGCTGCCACCTTTTGAAGAAAACCAGAACAATGACACTGGGCGTTTGATGGCACACATTAGAGGATGGGAGGAGGGGGCATGTATAAGCATTATATAGTGAAAAAGGATAATATTGAAGTATAGTCAAATGCAGGTTGAATCATGGCCATCATTGTACAGTACTAAAATTTTAAAGATGCTACAAGCAGTTTTAGCATTATTGTGTATTATTATGAACAATAGGCTAAGGGGAAGCAGAAGAGGAGAAATGGTCATGAACCTGTCACAGTCCTCCTAACTACTTCAATTACTTCAATACAGGCACAAGCCACCACAACCAGGTTTTTATTTGGTCCATGGTATCAAATCTAGGGTTTTGGAAGAGTAATACAAGCCATCTATGACCTGAACAGAAATTCTGTCTCCAAAACAGAAATTTATTAATGATAGCAGGAGAGGAAACTTTGAGAGAATATACATGTTTCTGAATATTGAAAATAAATGGGAACCTGTTGGTAGCTGAATAATGAGGTTTTTGGAATACTAAATTGTATTTGAAGTTAATTGTGATGAACTCCTGGTCAATTTTCAAGGGTCTTCTCAAGTGACTTCTTTCCACAATCCAGACATCATGTGAGCCTGGAATAGCAAACTATGTGGAAGTCTAAAGCAAACCATGCATTGGTGGATTTTGTTTCTATATAACTCCTTGCAAGTCACCCCTTCACACACTTTCTTAGATTTTACAATCAGCTGCAATATAACGGTTTTCATTTCTTTCCATGTGAGATTTTTTTCCCTTTAAGAGTTTTAATTTCTTTTAGAACTTAATCATATTTGCTTAAAATTTCAGGGCCACATCTGGAGGCTTTACATAGGCAAAGATTTTAATGGGAAAAAAGGAATGGTGGGTAGGCCAACATTGCTGTAGTAAGAAGTAAGTTAGACCGTTATTTTTTACTTTAGAACTTAGAGAAAGAATTTTAGGAAAACCCTTAATAGTTCTGCATATCCTTCCCACCTTCTACTTGCAATGACTTAAAGGAAGAAACAAGAAAGTATTCATTTTACTGTGGGACTTGCTAAATTCAAATGTCTTGGAAGTGTTTCAGAATTTGATTTGATAGAATCTACCTTGAGATCAGTTACATGAGGTTTCACTCATATCAGGCATGTGGAAGGCAATGAATATGAAGAAAGTTTTTATTTCTGTCCAATCTGCCACTCAAGATGTGGATATGAAAAGTGTGACCACTGTACAAAAGATTTTGGTAGAGACCCATTGCGAACGTCACCAGCCATTTCTTCTTGTAAAAATGTCATAGTGTCCATCTGGATTTCAGTTTTGTGGTAAGAATTATGCCAAAGGATCTTGGACTTCTGAGCCAAAACAGATTTCATCTTGCTCTGCCTTCGAAGAAAGCCAACCCAAACATGGAGAGTAGGAGTGTAGTAAAATAATTGAGTAGGAGCTTGCATCTTGGCAAGAAACATAAGATTTCCAAACTCTGCACTTAAAGTTGTTATTTCTCAAGGGATGTTCATCTTTTCTTGACCAGTGGCTCCCTCCAAAACTTGTTTTACCTTGATAAAGGGGATAAAGGGAATAGTACAGGTATACTTTGTGTCACCCTCTCAGAGATGTTCAGGAGGAAGTATTTATTTTTCATAAAGGCTCATAGATGTTCAGGAGGAAGTATTTATTTTTCATAAAGGCTGAAGTATGTCACAGAGAGAATACAGCTGAACTACATATGGACCCTGCAGTTTGAACAGGCACTTTCAGGATGCCCCATGACAAGATAGGCACATGGGTGAAAAACAGTTTACTAAGAGCAATCTAAAAGTCTTTATAAAACACTGTAGCCCATGATGCTCTGATAACAAATTTATGCACAGGTGACTGTGACTTATTAATCACATGGACTGCTCATTCCTATTTTAAGAATAATTTTAGAGGCTTCTCTATGTTTACAGAGTCACTAATTAATTATAATATTGCTTTATAAAATTATAATCCACATATATAATGCAATACATTTCCCATTCACTTGTTGGACATATGGACTGTTTCTAATCTGTAGCTCTAATGAATAAGGCAACAATAAATATTTCACTACTTGCTTTTTGTACAAGTCTTCATTTCTTTTGTATAAATAGGCAAGCAGTTAAATTACTGCGATGTGTGTCAGTTGTTGACATTGCCAGTTTCTGAAGCAGTCCTTACTTTATTAGTATACACTTCAACAGGCTATTTAGTATTTGAGTGGTCAAAATTTTACTATGTCATTATATTGTGTGTGTTATGATTAATGTGTTTTGAAGGAAACTGTATACTTCTTCAAGGTGATGAAGTAAATTTTTAAAATGTATTCTCAAATGATTACATTAAGGCGGTCCTGGTTGTGTTTAAGGTTGTGTGCTTCACTGAGTCAGGCATGTAGATTCAGAGTTTTCATGTACTTTGTTCACTCTTCCTGAACTCATGAGTGGTATTACACATTTCATGAATATCAAGCTTCATTTCCAAATTATAAGTTTGGCTATTTTGAATTACATTTTCTCCTTATGCAAATGCCACATGAGTATAATATTTTTATAGAAAGTCTTCTACAGTTCTAATAGTTTTGTTTGTGCCTTGTTTCTGTGCTTTCTTATATGATTCAGTGAAGCTTCTGAATTGCTGCTAATTAGAGAGTGAGTTTAAAACATTATATATTTCTGGAGAAACAGGCATGTTAACAGTAGTCTTATAATCCATGAAAATGATATGTTCTTTCATGGACTTCCTTTCTCTTTGCAGTGTTCTATACATGGTTCTTCTTTTTGTATTTTTTCTTCTATTTCCTTCTTTCCTTTTGCTAGAGAAGGTTGGGTGACACAATTCAATGTTCAAAGACAGTTACTCCATAAATTTTCTCAAAAGTTGTATGTTTTCTTAATTCCATGAAAGTGAATGTAAGCCTTTTTCTTCCCCATATTGAGAAGTAAACATGTAACAATCATCCTTTTAAAAAGAATGAGAAAATTTTTAATGTCATTATCAATTAAAACCTGACCTGGGCCCCAGTTTTAATAACATAAAGGAATTGGGTGTCCTCAAAGGAATGTCATGCTTCTTAAACAGTTTCCCCCTCCTCCACAATTCATCACCACTCTCCTTACCTTTGATATCTATCCAGTCTTAATAACCACATTGCTTCCACTGCTGTTCCTCAAAATTCCAAGAAGTCCCAGTAGACTCTTTGCGCAAGTGTTTTCTGCCTGTAGAAAACTTACACATTTGTTGGCTTTGCTAACTTGGCCTCTTCCTTCATTTTTACACGTATCTTTTATATGGAATTTATCTTAATAATCCTTTTAACATTGTAAACTAGTGTTTTATTACACAACAGTATCATTTCTTTGTACCTTACTGCAGTTCTTTTATATGACAATAACGTCTTGTTCCCTTATAACACTTGATACTTACCTTCTCTACTTGGGCAGTTTCTAGCATGGCATGTAAGTCTATGGTTTTTAATTAATAGTTACCAAATGCCTAGAACAATGTATAGACTATACCTGTAAATGTGAGTTTGTTTCATTAATGAATTTAATAAATGGTTTCCAACTGCATTCTCCTGTAGTTGTAGTATCTGATGGCCACTCATCTATGTTTTGTCTCTCATCAAGTTTACTAGAGTAAATATTAACCTTACTGCTAGTTTGCTTCTATAATTTCTTAAAATATTTTTAAAATTTTTGAAAGATTTTGTAGTTAAATATAAACTTTATTCTTGTACTTGATTCTTGAAAGTTGTTCTGGGATTACCACGTTTTAAAAGTAATATTTGCAATGTATCCACTTATTTCAATCTATTAAAAGGACCCAGTAAACAATTTGAAGTGTTATTGTTGATATGAGTTTGGAAGTAAATAATTTTTCCTTCATTTATTTTAGATTTCATTTTACATTTCAACCACAGTTCTCCCTTCCACTCCTCCTTCCACTCCCTTACCTGCCCCCTATCCCACCCCCAGTCCACCCCTCTTCACCTGTAATGGCTCCCATGAGGAATCAACATAGTCTGGTATAATAGGTTGGGGCAGGGCCAGTCCATCTCTCATGCATTAAGGCTGAGCATGGCATCCCACCATGGGTAATGAGCTCAAACCAGGAAGCTCATGTACCAGGTTTGTATCATGGTTCTACTGCGAAGGGCCACTTCGATATTCTAAGCATCACAAGTTATGATTATAAAGGAAATCTATAATTTATGGAGTTTTATTACAACGGCATGTCATTAAAAGGAAAGTATAATTCTCATATGACTCCTTTATTTTCTATGCTGTGTTCTTATGTTAAGGTTGCATTCATATTTCATGTATTTAAGGGAATGTATATGAAAATAATTTATCTCAAAACTGGGCTTCTGTAGTAAAATCATCCCTCTATTCCAATTTGTCCTCCTGTGGAATGCTAGAAACCTGGATTTTTAAATGCTATATACACAAAAAAAAAAAAAAAAAAAATGAGCAAGACCTGTATCATTCTTGAGCTGTGTCTACCTGGAAGATGACCTTTCACAAGGTTTAATCCTCAGATATGAATAATAACATTTTTTTTCAGGCAGTGCTTATTATTTCTTATGTAGTACAGTGGTAGAGCTGTTGACAATCATGCTAGAAGAAATTCTGGGTTCAGTATAAAGGGGATGCACACACAAACACACAGAGACACATGAGTGTCCACCTGCACACACAAGCACACACACAGTAGAAGCATCCATTATGAAATTTATTCTTTTATAAGTTTTGGTACCTTTTAGCATGAAACTACTTCAAAAATGTTAAGTTGATCAGAATTAAGTATTCATCAGAAAAAAAAACCTAAAACCTTAAATTTCAAAAAAATTTCATTATTCTTTCTAAGTCTATTTTGCCATTCATTTTTCTAATTTCTATAATGACAAATTGGTTTTTAGCTATAGGAAGAAGATTTCCAGGTTTGAATGAATATTTACTTCTGAATTTTAAAATTTAGCAATGTTTCAACTAATGTTCTAGATTATGTTTACTGCTACCAGTTACTAGTATTCAAAATTGTCAACTTTTGGCTCAATTTTTTAATTTAATTTTATTTTATTAGTAATCTATCTCCTAAATTCAGCACTCAATTCACCTCATTTCCATTTCCTTTCATGAAAATGAAGTCAAACTCCACTTAGTCTATTGCCATCATTTTATAACGAGAACAGCTTCCATTATAAGAACCCCATGTCTCTTACATATGCAATCACATTCCTGTACAAATTAAAAGGATGCCTGCCTCATATAGCATTTCAAGATGATTTTTTTTCACATTGTATGTGAAATTGTAAATGAAGCTAATACTTAGACCCTGTGCTTTGCCCTTCTGTTATGGGTTTTATTCCACCCTTCCTGTATTATTGTCCAGAAAATACTTAAGATTATTCAGTTTCTGGTATTCCTTACTACCCCCAGTAAAAACCAGAAACTGAATAATCTTAAGTAGGTAGTAAGGAAGCTTTACATCTATTATTCAATAACTGGTTAAAGTACTTGCTCAAATGTCATCTCTTTCTAAAACTCTTTTCATTTTTGATAATGAACGTTTTAAGGCACATTGCCTCTTTCTATATACTAGCACATTTTATATATTCACTGTATATACATCTTCCTATATATACATGTAGATAATAAAACATATGTAACACAGGGGAAACAAAGTAAATATAATGATTGAATTGTGTATTTTTGAATATAGATATGGATAAATTTCAAAAATAGTAAATGAGAAATTTTATACATGCAGATAAACAAAATTTGTACTTTCCATGCAGGACTTGGGTGTTGTTTATTTATGTACTCAGGCGCCCTATTAAAATTTGACTAATTGAATTTTGTTCACTGTATTTTATTAGTTATTAAATAAAACATTCAAGCTATATGCTTTTACTTTCTTCCAACAAAGTGACATTCATTCATACCTTACTGTCTAAACAGAAAATCAATGACAAACTTTAATTTCCTCCTCAGAAACGCTAGAATTAAAGAAGCACACTTACAAAAACAACATAGAATGGTGTAAATTAAAGAAAAAGACTGGGAGTATCAATGATAAATGCTGCTACACTTTGAGAAGAAAAGGGAAGTTCAGAATATTTTCTAAAGCAGTTACAATTAAAAATGTTATTAAGAATCCCCTAAATGAACAAGAAGAGTAAATGAGTCTTTTAAGAAGCAAAGAAATATGATAAATTGTGCTACTCTAGATAATCACAATTAGCAAAATGGAGAATAATTAACAAAACCAAATGAGAGCACACATAGTGATAAATGAGGTTAGACTTCTCAAAGAACTATTCCTGTATCAGCAGTTCCTTTTTTTTTTTTTCTTCTTCTTCTTCTTCTTCTTCTTCTTCTTCTTCTTCTTCTTCTTCTTCTTCTTCTTCTTCTTCTAGGAGCAGACATAACAGGAAGAAGAGATATTAAATGAAAATAAAAAGTGGACACACACACACACACACACACACACACACACACACACACACACACACCCTACTGAAATAGTGGTCTAGCAGTGAGCCATCCTCAGGAATAGGTGCCTACTCCCAAGTAGATTAATCTAGTGTCCCCAGGGAGGCACCTGGCTCTGTCCTGCCTCTCAGCTAAGTACTTGGAAGATCAAGGTCACTAAACATTCTTATATTACCCATGCTTTCCTTTACCAAGAGTAGCTATGCATGCCAAAGCAGTCATGTGTCTGTGCTTTTTAATGTTGTAAAGGTTTCATTTCATGTAGTTTGCAATATGTAAGGTTTGCTATCATTATTCAAGAAGGAACTAGTATTTACCACAGTAATAATTTCTAGAAATATTTAGTGGTGTAAATTATTACAGTTATTTTTGGACATGTCAAAAACAATCAGAATACTTGATGATAGGCTTAAGAAACACACCCTAATTTTACTGTCTGTGATTTGTCTTGAGTTTAATTTGAAATAACGGAAATGTCAGACCAGCCCACAGAACCTTCAGAACTTTTTATCTGTGTAGAATTAGGTGTATTAGGTTATCCTATTCAATTTTTTTTCTGTTCAAATGAAGCAGACACAATATACCCCATGAACACAAACATGTTTTTTCCTCTAGTGTATATTACTTTAAATAGTTGTTCAGTTGCTGGAATTTTTTGGCATACAAAAGATAACACTTGCCAGAAAAAAAAATGTACAGGTTTTACAAATATATTTTTCATTACTTTAGTTCTGATTAAGGTTTATAAATTTGTTTTCTGATTACTACCATGTCATTTAATTTTCCTTTAAGACATCCCACAATTTTATCAATTTCCTGAAGGGATTATCTAAATCCTGTAGTGATATCTGATCCTGTTGTCATCTAGTATGTCAATAGTTTATATATCTACATATATTTGCATTTTGGTTGTTTAACATGCATAGACTCTACATGAGATAAATAACTTTTTAAGAATAATGAGGAGCTATCTCTGCCGGTCCATTGGGAGTTCCTGTGGGCCAGATCCTTGACCCCCAAATCCTGGCCCCTGCCAAAGAACAAGGTCTCAGCTGGAGAGCTCCAGTTTCCAGTGAGATCCCACTACCCTGCAAAACCTTCTCAAGTTCCAGCCCAGCCCTCGTCCTCTTCTATCAGCTATTGGCCAGAGGTGAGTCTAGGCCCAATCGGGGCTGCCTGTCCCCTACAACCTCTTTTCCCCCCTCCCCCTCCTGAACTCCCTGGATTGGCCCCTGATCCTGCTGCTCCTTTCACCTGTCCCCATCCAGAGCACCCTTGGAGCTCTGATACACCCCCACCCATCCCCACTGCCAGGCTACCCCCCTATCCTGTGCCCTACCCTACCCACGGTCCTGCCGCTCGGGTTGAGCACTGGGACAGAGGGTGGAGCCAATAGTCCACCCTACTTCGGAGACTTCTCTGAGCAACTCTGAATAAAGGAGACCTGACTATCCACACGGGACCACCTGTAATTTACACCAGCTTGGTCCCTGACCCCACCTCCAGTCCTCTGCTGGACTCCCAGGCCCCTCCCAGAGATCCACCTATCTCTGCAGGTCCACTTGGAGTTCCTATGGGCAAGATCCTTGACCCCCAAATCTTGGCCCCTGCCAAAGAACGAGGTCTCAGCTGGAGAGCGCCAGTTTCCAGTGAGATCCCACTACCCTGCAAAACCTTCTCAAGTTCAAGCTCAGCCCTTGTCCTCTTCCGCCAGATATTGGCCAGAGCTATTGGCCAGAGCTATTGGCCAGAGGACCACTGTGAGTACCTGCTGGCATCTTCTTCTGGATCCTCATCCTTGACTCCATCCCTGGATCCCTGTCTGCGGAGAAACCTCCTAGAGAGCTTGGATCACACAGAGCTACAGATATTGAATCTCAGACCCACATAAGCCCATCGGGGAAGTACCATAGAAAGAGGGAAGAGACACCACCAACACCTACTGGAAGAAGCTATGGGAAGAAGGCAATACAAGAGAACACCTAACAACAGAAAGACAAACATGACACCACCAGAATCTAGGGAATGTACACCAACTAGAATGGAACACAACAACAAAGCAGAGGAAGCAGAAGGGTACGACTTAAAAATTACCATCATAAAAATGACAGAGGCCCTAAAAGAAGATGTGAGAAAATCCCTTAAAGAAATGGAGGAAAAAACAAACAAAAAAGTGGAAGAAATGAACAAATTCCTTAAGGAAAGTACAGAAAGCCAAGAAAAAAACAACCAGGTGAAAACTGAAATTGAGAAAATAAAGGCAACACAAACGGAAGGAAGGCTGGAAATTGAAAAGCTGGGCAAAAAATCGACAACCACGGACACAAGCATAACCAATAGAATTCAAGAGATGGAAGAGAGAATCTCAGGCGCAGAAGATAAACTAGAAGAAATAGATTCATCGACCAAAGAAAATCATAAATCCAACAAATCCTTAACACAAAACATCCAGGAAATGTGGGACACCATGAAAAGGCCAAACCTAAGAATAATAGGCATAAAGGAAGGTGAGGAAGCTCAGCTCAAAGGTGCCGAAAACATATTCAACAAAATCATCAAGGAAGACTTTCCCAATCTGAAGAAGGACATGCCCATGAAAGTACAAGGAGCATACCGAACCCCAAATAGGCTGGACCAAAGAAAAAAGACTCCTCGACATATAATAATCAAAACACCTAGCATACAGAATAAAGAAAGAATATTAAGAGCAGCAAAGGAAAAGGACAGGTAACATATAAAGGCAGACCTATCAAAATTACACCTGACTTCTCCATGGAAACCCTCAAGGCCAGAAGGTCCTGGATTGATTTTCTAAAAGTATTAAGAGAACACGGATGTCAGCCTAGGCTACTATATCCAGCAAAACTCTCAATCAATATAGATGGAGAGAACAAGATATTTAATGACAAAACCAGATTTTCCCAATATGTATCTACAAACACAGCCCTACTGAAAGTATTGGAAGGAAAACTCCAACCCAAGGAAGGTAACTACGCCCACAAAAATGTAGGCAACAGATAATCCAACGACACCAGAAACCTAGGGTGAAGCAGAACAAATATATTCACAATACCACTGCCAACAACAAACCTAAATCAAACAAGCATCAACAATCAATGGTCCTTACTCACCCTCAACATTAATGGTCTTAACTCATCTATAAAAAGACACAGGCTAACAGAATGGATACAAAGACAGAATCTGTCAACGTGATCCACCATATAAACAAACTGAAAAAGAAAAACCATATGATTATCTCCCTAGATGTGGAAAAAGCCTTGACAAAATTCAACACCCGTTCATGATAAAGGTATTGGAGAGGTCAGGGATAACAGGAACATACCTAAACATAGTAAGAGCAATATACAGCAAACCAACTGCCAACATCAAACTGAATGGAGAGAAACTTAAGCCAATTCCTCTAAAATCAGGAACAAGACAAGGCTGTCCTCTCTCTCCATATCTCTTCAATATCGTACTAGAAGTTCTAGCTAATGCTATAAGACAACAAAAGGAGATCAAGGGGAACCAAATAGGAAAGGAAGAAGTCAAACTGTCTCTATTTGCAGATGATATGATAGTTTACATAAGCGACCCAATAAACTCTACCAGGGAACACCTACAGCTGATAAACAACTTCAGAAAACTAGCAGGATACAAGATAAACTCAAAAAAATCAGTAGCCCTATTTTTTTCAGATGACAAAGAGGCAGAGAAGAAATCAGAGAAACATCACCCATTACAATAGCCACAAGAAACATAAAGTATCTTAGTGTAACACTTACCAAACAAGTAAAATACCTACATACTAAGAACTTTGTGACTCTAAAGAAAGAAATTAAAGAAGATACCCGAAAATGGAAAGATTTCCTATGCTGTTGGTTAGGTAGGATTAACATAGTAAAAATGGCAATCTTACCAAAAGCAATCTACAGATTCAATGCAATCCCCATTAAAATCCCACCACAAATCTTCACCAACCTTGAAAGGATAATAGTCAACTTTATATGGAAAAACAAAAGACCCAGCATAGCCAAAACAACCCTATACAATAAAAGAACTTCAGGATGCATCACCATTCCTGACTTTAAGCTCTACTACAGAGCAATAGTTCAGAAAACAGCCTGGTATTGGCATAAAAATAGACAGGTAGACCAATGGAATTGAATTGAAAATCCTGATATTAATCCATGCACCTATGAACACCTGATTTTCGACAAAACACCTAAATTATACAATGGGGCGAGGACAGCATCTTCAACAAATGGTGCTGGCACAATTGGATGAGGGTGTGTAGAAGACTGCAGATAGACCCATGTCTGTCTCCATGCACAAAACTCAAGTCCAAATGGATCAAAGCACTCAACATCAATCCAGCCACATTGAACCTCTTAGAAGAGAAAGAAGGAGGTACCCTTGAACAAATTGGTATAGGAGACCGCTTCTTGAACATAACTCCAGGGGCACAGACACTGAAAGAAACAATTAATAAATGGGACCTCTTCATTCGTAGAAGCTTCTGTAAGGCAAAGGACACAGTTGACAAGACCAAATGGCAGCCCATAGACTGAGAAAAGATTTTCACTTATCCTATATCCGACAAAGGGCTGATCTCCAAAATACACAAAGAAATCGGGGAAACTAGTCAACAAAACACCAAATAACCCTATTAAAAAATGGGGTACAGAACTGAAGAAAGAATTCTCAATGGAGGAAATCAAAAAGGCTGAAAGACACTTAAGAAAATGCTCCACATCCTTAGCTATCAGGGAAATGCAAATCAAAACAACTTTGAGATACCATCTTCCCTCTGCCAGAATGGCTAAAATTTGAAACACCAGTGATAACTTCTGATGGAGAGGATGTGGAGAAAGTGGAACACTCCTCCATTGCTGGTGGGAGTGCAAACTCATACAGCCATTTTGGAGATCAGTATGGCGGTTCCTCAGGAAAATGGGAATTAGTTTACCACAGGACCTGACAATCCCCCTTTTAGGCATATACCCAAAGGATTCACATCCATGCAACAAAGACATCTGTTCATCTATGTTCATAGCAGCACTATTGGTAATAGCAAGAACCTGGAAGCAACCTAGATGCCCCTCAATTGAAGAATGGTTAATGAAGATGTGGCACATCTACACAATGGAATATTACTCTGCAGAAAAAAATAATGGTATCTTGAAATTCGCAGGCAAGTAGATAGCACTTGAAGAAACCATCCTGAATGAGGTAACCCAGAAATAAAAAGAGGAACACAGTATGTTCTCACTCATATATGGATTTTAGAACTAGATCAAATGATCACAAGCCTATAATTCACATCACCAGAAGAACTAGGATACAAGGTGTATACTAAGAGATTCATATAAAGTCTTTCACAGAACTGGGAAGGGACAAGTCCCCCAGAGCTCAGGTGAAGTGGGGGAGGACAGCGAATGGAGAGAGAAGTAGGAGAAAATGAGAGGGAGGAGAGGAAGGCATGTGCGACCAGGAGGATTGAGCCTGGTCAGGAATGGAAAATATGAATGAGAGAGAGAGAGAGACAGAGACAGAGACAGAGAACATAAAAGAGGGAGCCAATATTGGTTTGAAGATAAAATTGAACACAAAGAAAGGTAGAGGGAACTACAAGAATGCTCCCAACTAACAATCTCAGCTTCCGTGGAAAGGCTATCATAAATGCCCTTCCTGGAGAGTGAGATCAACAACTAACTTCTCCATGGAGCCCTCAACTAATGCCTATTGAAAATAGGAGCAAACACCCATACATAAACACTGAGTCGAACTAGAACCCAGAAGCAGATGGAGAGGACAAGATCATGCGGTAGAAGTACATAGAGACAGCTTACCTGAACAAGGAGGAGCTAAGGGCCACTAGACTGATAGCTGGAAAGCCAGCATGGGACTGACTCGGCCCCCCTGAATATCTCAGCCAGAAGGACTGAGCAGTCTAAGAGACCTCAGACAGTGGAGCCAGGATGTATCCCTGGTGCACAAAAGGACTTTGCAAACATATCCCCCATGGAGGGATAACTGCCTTAATCTAGAGACATGAGATAAGCCCTAGTCCCTACTTCATAGGACCTGTCAGATCTACATGACCCCAACTGGATGGCAATGCCCTACATATGGAATTGGGGTGGTGGGATGGGAGGTGAGGGTGTTTAGAGTGCATGTGAGAGTGCAGGGAGGGTAAAAGGGAGGGAAGTAGGGAGGGCGGTCTGGGGGGAGGGAGGGAGGGTGGGAGAGGGAACTGGGATCGACATGTAAAATAATAAATTAAAAAAAATGCTTTGACTCCAAAATTTAACTTGAAGGACAAGTTACTGGGGAAAAGGTTTTCTATTTTTGTTTCTGCAGAAAATGAAAAGATGTGGATTCCTTCCAGAATAATGTGGTTTGATCATGCCAGACCGCCTGAAACAGAGTACAAGCTGATCCTACATTCAAAACTGCTGGACAAAACAGCCCTACAGACTACAGCTAGGATATCTTAATCTTTTTCGAATCCCCCAAGACAGCGCCCCTTACCAGCAGGAAATAGTTTGGGAAGAACGAAGCCCAAATTTCCAAATATTGTGTATAAATGTTTGTTTTCATTTAATTGGACTTTGTTATATAAAATTAAATAAATAAAAAAAGAATAATGAGGAGAAAATTGAATTAGATAGGTAAGATTTTATTATAGGGTTACACTTAAAAGGGAAAGATAGATAATGATCAAATAGATGAATAGAGAAATGTACTACCATATATTGAATACAAACCAGAATGTTGTACTAAGAGTAAGTAGTGAGAAAAAGACATTTTATAGAAAAAAAATATATGAAGATGTCTCCTGAATTTTGAGGATTAAGTTATTTAAATATCCCAGCATAGGTCCAGATAATTTGAATGACACTGTTTTTGTAAAACACAGACCATTGCTGTTGGAGTGAATTACAAAAGAGACAGAACCTTGTTAGAAACAATCTAGTGTCAGTAGGGGACAGGAATGGGCATTTGTGGTGAGTAAGCTTCATTAATTTTAATGAAGGGGACACTACAAATTTAATGTTTATTTTAACAGATTCAGGGATTCTATTGAAAATGGAAGGCAACAGGGCAAAAGTAGAAGCAGAGCCATGAATCCGAATCAACTTGCAACAATCTGAATCAAAGATGTCTTTGATAGGAAACACATGAATGACATGACACTAACCTCATGGGAATCAGGTTTGCTGGAGCTTAGTGTTGAGTGAGGGTGAAGGCATATTTTTCTCGAAGAACTTTAATTATGAGACTCCTTTTAGAAAATCAAATAGATGTATCAAGGCCATCACTCCACTGTGAGTCTGTAACTACCCAAAGATGCTGTGAAAACTGCTAAGAAAAAAACTGGTTGTCCTGTTTAGGTAATTGGAATGATTACAGACCATAGTAATGACCTGCACCTCAAGATATGCCTAAGTGTTGTGAAAGCAATAATATATGCACAAGGGTTTGATGTGGCAATTTTATCTTGGGAGTCACCAACAGCTGTGTAGTTGGACTTGAAGTATTCTCAGTTTGAGAAAGTTCATGTCTATTACTGTAAACCCAGACAACTCACTGTACCTGATACAGACATGGACCATATTAAAGAATCAAATACTGACATGCCCCCAAACAAATATAACTTATAACTGTATTCTAAAATCTTAACCTTATTTCTACAAATAAGAGTAGTTATGTCTTTAACCATAACTTGCCTTATGCTTAACTTACAATTGTAAATATTCAATCCCAATGTTGTGCAAGTGTCCTGTCATTGGCTTTTTTATGGTTCCTGGGGACTCTCCTCACATTTGTATGAGTTGTCCTCTTAGTCCCTTGGATCAGTTTTAAGTAATATCCTGGGAGCAATTTCAACCACAGAGAAAATTACATAAAGAGAAGAAAATGTGTCTAGAATATCAAATATCTAAAATCATCTGTCAGCCAATGATGAAATAAGATTTTAAAAACACTACCTATATTTCTGTGTTTTGTTAATAAGATAACATGTCTGGCATTTTAGACAAACTGTTTTAACACCCTGAACTTGACTTCTTAATCAAAGTTTGTTATAACTATTTCAGATTTTGTTGACTTATATTATTTGTCTGTTTTCAAATTTTTATTTGTTTACTTTAATTTGACCACAATTAAAGTGAGAATAATTTAGGCGCCTGTTTTTAGGATAGGTTATAAAACATACTCCATGACTGATGATGAGCATCTTGCTGATATGGGATATACAGCTCTTCTTGCTTATTTATTTCATGCTTAGTTAAATCAATTTAAATTTCCTAGCCACTGCATTCTAGTTTTCCCAAGAAAATGAATCATTATTAAGAGCATGAAACTCTTGTCTCCTGCTGCACAGTGTCGGGTCTATGGAAAGCAATAACATTTCACCCATTTAAAGGCTTTGGAAAATCTTTTTAACCCAAACTGAAATGATAAATACTTGAGGTGATGAATGTGTTTAACCTGATGTTGTTATTACACTATGTGCATTCATATCAAATATTACATGGACTCTCGAAATATGAACTTTATATATTTTATGTTTCAATTAAATGTATTCAAAACTTTAAAAATGTGAATTTTCAGTAATTTCATACTACATAGGTAAACAATGCCATTTACAGTTATTTTATAAGTGACTTTATTAAGATGTAATTATAGTACTATCTGTTTGAAGTTTAAAACTTGAAAGTTCTAATACATGCATCCTCTCATGAAATAATCCATACCCCCATGGTACTACACTTACATCAGTTTCAAAATTTCTTCAATGCTTATTGATTAGCCCTTCCTCCTGTCTAGCCTTCCCCACATCTTCCAATGCCCAAACACATATATGGTATTTTCCCTCTAACTGTGTTAGCATACACTATAATTTACATAAATATTTCTGATACAAATTTTATCTGTTTTGAAAAATGGTAACAGTTGTTTAAATATTAATCTTATGTTTGTGATGTTTTCCCATTAAATTGCATTTTTTCACTTGTCAAATGGGTAGTATTTGTATTGTTTTCACTTTTTACATACTATATGAAAAACCACTATAAAATTTAACTGCAAGTCTTTGCATATTAATACATATTCTTGTTTATTTTTAAACTCCCAGAAGAAGGACGGCTTGGTCAAAATCTGGAGTATATATTAAGAATTTCAGAATATTTGGAATATTTTTCTAAAATGATTGCAATAGTCTTATATTTCATTAAAAAAAAAAAAAACCCTAGTAGAAATATCATTGCTTAGATGAAGTTAGCAAATAGGCCCTGTAGAATAATCTTCATCAATATCTGTGCAATGCCTAATTTACACTTATAATTAACTCAATTTTAGTGTCACTTTTTTATGAATTATTTTTGATTCTGAGTGTATTCTTAAGAAACCTAACAAGGATATGCTTTTTGTTTTAATATTATGAGTAAAATTTGACAATTTGTTTTTTAGTTACAAAATCTGAGAACACAAAGAAGTTAAAACATGGGGTTGGAAAGATGGCTCAGAGGTTAAGAACACAGAGATCCTGAGTTCAATTCCTAGCTCTCACATGGTGGGTTACAGCCATCCGTAATGAAATCTGGTGCCCTCTTCTGGCCTGAACAAATACATGCAGGAGGAATGATGAATAAATAAGAAAAAAAAAAGTTAAAACCTTGGATGATGAACTATCCTGTATTTTAATACTCTTCTATATTATCAAATATTGAAAATTTTTGTTTTTACCTGTTTTCCTGCCTATTTGTACATTCTCATAAGTTATCATGAAAGTTGAAACATTGTGTTAATATCATATACCCACCCAATCCCCCCTACACACAAGTAAAGAAGTCTCTAGTAATTAGGTACTGCCAATTAATACATTTCCAAAAAGTGACATATTTGTATATTCCACATTGCTTTCAAAATTTTTAGTGTTTCAAACATTCCAGAAACCTAAGCAATCAAATAGGGATGCTTCCTTTCCTGTTCAATACCATGAATACATTGGGAAGTAGTTAAATTTATATAAGGGACTCTCACATATGTCCACTACTGCCTGGTATTTTTTTCTCTTACAATGTTTTCCTTTTTTTTTAATTTTTATTTTACATATTGATCCCAGTTTCCCCTTTCTCCCTCCTTCCCTTCCTCCCCCTTCTCTCTTTCTTACCCTTTCTTCCCCCCCTCACATGCACCCTAGACACCCTCCTCTCCCAACCCCCCCTCCCACTCCCCATGTAGGGTGATGCCATGATGGGAGATGTCATTCTGTATATGTTTCTCATACTGGTTAATAAATAAAGCACTGTTGGCCAATAGGAAAGGAAGATAGGAGGGACTAGGAGACAAGGAGGAAGAGGAAGGAGTAAGGAGGAGTCAAGATGGAGAGTCGGGAGAAAGCAGTATGCCAGCCGGCTCCCCAGTAAGACAAATACATAGATCAGCAGAAATGGGTTAATAATTGAGACAGAGCTAGCCGATTAGAAACTAGCACCTGGCCAAAAGCATAATATCAAATACAGAGTCTTGGTGTGTTAATTGGGGCTGGTGCAGCAGCAGGACAAGGCAGGACAAGACCAGTCAGCGGGCGGAAAAACAATGCCATCCAGATGGGGTCATCTAAATCTGTCAAGTCATTTGAAGTAGAAACTAGGACTTATCTCCTGTCTCTAGGTTAAGGGAGTATCCCTCCATGGGGGATGTGCCCACAAGGTCCTTTTGTGTACCAGGAATACATCCTGGTTCCATTGTCTGAGGTCCCTTAGACTGCTAGGCCTTCTAGATGAGACCCATTTTCAGGGGGTCTGAGTCAGTCCCATGCTGGATTCCCAGCTATCAGTCTGGGGTCCTTTAGTTGCTCCTCGTTCAGGTCAGCTGTCTCTATGTGTTTCTGCAGCCTGGTCTTGTCCTCCCTCTCTGCATCTGGTTCGACTCAGTGTTTAGTTTGTTTCTGTTTCCAATAGGTACTATATGAGGGGTCCATGATTTTGGATAAGTTAGTTTTTGATATTATTATCAGGGAAAGGCATTTATGGTAGCCCTTCCACTGTTGCTCAAATTTTTAGTTGGAGTCAGTCTTGTAGGTCTCTAGACCTTTCTTTATGTTCAGTTTTCTCTTCAAACCAATAATGGCTGCCTCTTTTATGTTCTCTCTCTCTCTCTCTCTCTCTCTCTCTCTCTCTCTCTCTGTCTCATTCTGTCTTCTATTCCTCCCCTGACTCAATCTTCCTGATTCTTTTATACACCAGTGCACATAACAATTCATCCACAGTGTTTGGTATACTAAATAGTTTTTCATCTCATTGTCATTTAAAACTATACTATAGGAACATACCATGGTTAATGTACATATTGTTGTTTTGGACAGTGTAATAGACTCTTTTATTGCTGCTCTCAATAGCAATGCACTATTTTGTTTTAATTTTATATCTACAGTTATTTTGAGCATATGAATAAAGATGACACTTCCTCGTAATTAAAAACATGTAGAATTAAGTTTAGTAGCAACAGAAAGTTGGTATAAGTAATTACATCAATAATATGAAGGGATAGTACATACATACACATCATATAATATTCTGGATAACAAAGCATAACCCCTTATTAGTATCCTAAAATATTTATTTTTGTAGTCACTGGAACATTGGTATTACTCTGCTATCAATTGAAGTGTCATTTGCACTTGTTTTACATGAGTAACTTCTGTGAACCTACTCAATCCTGCATCACATTCAACTACTGAATTTCCATAGTAGCAGGTCTGAAACTAGTTTTTTTAAATTACTAAACAAATCCAAGATTTTTCTATTTCCAAATATTTCAACAACATTTTTAGTCTTTTTAGAAACTGTTTTTAGTTTATTTTACTACTATTGCAACAGTTTATGGGGGGAAAAAGAGAACCAGCAACAACAAAATAAAACACTTTTCTAAAGACAGGTACATGGATGTACAAAAACTGTGGTTCTCTTTCTTTCTATTACAGTAATCTTTTTACAATTTCCTTTAGACTTTTCATTACTGTTAACATTTATTCTTTCACAAAAAGTGCCTCCATGCTCACAGCTAGACAAACGTAGAAATCCATTGCCATGTAAGTCTTCAAGCTTCAATGACAAATCAATACCACATCTCTATGAAACAAGTATACCTGAACAGTATTTCACAAAGGTCCTGACCCACCCCATCTTTATATAAGTTTAAGACCAATCCAATAGATGTATAGATCTGAACAAAATTTTCCAAGGTCAAGAAATACCACTGAAGTTGTGCTATAAGTTTATTAGAACAAAAAGATAGGCTATGGAAATATTACCACCTTACTTTGCCTATTGCAAGAAACACATGACAAATTAACATTTTTTAGTTTAGTGACTTGAATAATACACACAACTTATCTTGTAATACATTATTTAAAAGTGGCTATAATACTGTATATTCCTGCCCCTCTCTAGGTGTTATGTTAATTTCTATTAATTGCAGAAGTCTGTGAACACCAAATAAGCAATTGTTCTCTTCTATGTAATTTTGCTAATTACTGCTTTTGCATGAATTAATATTTTTGTAAATGTTGAGTAATGAATGACTAAATTGATTTCAGATAATAAACCAAATAAGGTATTCTGAGGTGACTGTGGGTCACATGAGCAAAGCTGAAAACAAATACCAAGTCTGATTTATGCATCTATAATGTCACTAAAGATATACTACTAGAAGTTTTTTTTAAAAAAATGCCAACCCCTTTTTGATTTATGCTCTACCTTCTGAACAATCTATTGCAAACCAAAATTGGTCTATGGAATGCATTGATGCCAATATTTTTCTTGGCTTTCTATACTTTCCTTAAGGAATTTGTTCATTTCTTCCACTTTTTTGTTTGGTTTTTCCTCCATTTCTTTAAGGGATTTTCTCACATCTTCTTTGAGGGCCTCTATCATTTTTATGATGGTAATTTTTAAGTTGTACCCTTCTGCTTCCTCTGCTTTGTTGTTGTGTTCCATTCTAGCTGGTGTAGATTCCCTAGATTCTGGTGGTATCATGCTTGTGTTTCTGTTGTTAGGTGTGTTCTTGTATTGCCTTCTTCCCATAGCTTCTTCTAGTAGGTGTTGGTGGGGTCTCCCCCTCTGTCTATGGTACCTCCCTGGTGGGCTTATGTAGGTCTGAGTTTCAATATCTGTAGCTCTGTGTGATCCAAGCTCTCTAGGAGGTTTCTCTGCAGACAGGGAACCAGGGTTGGGGTCAAGGATGAGGATCCAGTAGAAGATGCCTGCAGGTACTCACAGTGGTGCTGCAGAGATAGGCGGATCTCTGGGAGGGGCCCGGGACTCCAGCAGAGGACTGGAGGTGGGGTCAGAGACCAAGCAGATGGAAATTATGGGTGGTCACGCGTGGATAGTCAGGTCTCCTTTTGTTCAGAGTTGCTCAGAGAAGTCTCCAAAGTAAGGTGGACTGTTGGCTCCACCCTCTGTCCCAGTGCTCAACCAGAGTGGCAGGACTGTGGGTAGGGTAGGGAACAGGGTAGGGGGTAGGCTGGCGGTGGGGATGGGTGGGGGTGTATCAGAGCTCCAAGGGTGCTCTGGATGGGAAAGGAGACAGGAGCAGCAGGATCAGGGGACAACCCAGGGAGTTCGGGCTGGGGGACTGATGCCAATATTTTTAGAGGTGATTGCAAAAAACAAAAGGGAATGGAAATCAGAAAGGACCATATATGTATTTATGCTTAGTCTTAGTTTATCACATGAAGCATACTCCTATTTTAGAAGGAAATGTTGACATGGCAATATTTCTGAAATGTTGAAGTTAGCATCTAGCATTTGGTTTACCAAGTTTTCCTTAAGTGTTAGATTAAGTGTTGTGTTGTATTTAGAACTGAACATATATATGTCTTCAAGTTTATTCTGTGGCTTTGAACTACTCTTTTGTTGTGTGCATTAAAAGTGTATAAAGTAACCTGTTTATTTAGTAGCTGGTGAATTATTTCCCTGATTATACTGTATCATTATTCAACCAAAAACAAAATGCAAACCCCTCAGCTGTATGACTGGATTAAAATCTTTACAAAAGTCAATGAGATATTATCAAAATACATAAATAAATTGTACTTAGCATTTATAATTTTACTTGTTTGTATGTCTTCAAGAATAGTCATTTGGGATTGGCTAATCAATTGGTGTGCTTTTCCTTATATACGACTATCTCTCCCATTCTGGGCATTCCTTAGTTACCTGTAGTTCTTTGTGGAGGGTTGAAACCTTATGGTCTTTCTGTCAACTTCAGCATGTCTATTGTTGTTGAGAGTCTTCATGTTTGGGTAGCTTTGTAGTCCTCATCTCTCATCCAAGAAATGACTCTCTATGACACATGGAGAACATTACAGAAGAATCACAACCGATCAAAATGCAGAATTGTGGATCCCAGTCCTAGAGGATATATCTACAATACAACTTCTGCACCTAGACTTAGAGATCACTGCTAAAATGTGGTGAAGAGATTGTAGGAGCCAGAGTATTATGTATTTTTTCATGAGATTACATCTACAAACCACGTGACCTATAGCAGTGACTTGCCTACAAGATACACTAGTACAACATTGGCACAAATCTTATGGGAGTAAAGAAGTTCTTTTTGCTTGCATTCAAGACCCACACCATGGGGTGGAACCCATGCCGGACACTGCTAAAGTGATCAAGAACCAGAACTATAGAGGTCACAGGGCTAGGACAAAAACCAATGTTATTATTCTGCTTAAGAAAAAAAGGAATAAAATGATTATTAATAACTTACTGCTATACCCATATATCAGTGCCTCATTCAACACATAGCAGAGAACCTTTTCCTTGTATTAAGAATTAAAACAGAGATAGACAACTGGACAATGTATGCAGAGACTTTTGAGCACTCGGTCTTAAATGTGATATCTTTACCAAGCTCCTCCCCTCAGTGCTCAAGAATACACGTGGAACAGGAGCTGGAACAATTGTGTGAGCCAAATGTGTGATTGTATCAAAAGAAACAGAGGATGTTAAACACAGCAGGACTGATGCCTATACCCATATGGACTCCTGAAGACAATGGCTGCAAGCATAAGACCTGTGGGTGTTCATACCAGGTCCCAATATTGAGACAGGGACTTGTATACACGGCCCAACACCTAAATATAAGCTACTTTCCTGGCAAAGGAAAAATCAAGTTTTTCTGATAGAGTGTATCACTGTTGTATCAATCACAGTCCATTACAGGCTCCATGTTTGGGAATAGTGAGTGTGTCAACAGAAGAAAAACTCCACAACTGTTTGTTTGCTTTTATTGTTTACTTTTCATTTGGTTGGCTTTTTATTTAGGTTTGTATTGGCTTTCTTTTTTTTTCTTTCTTCTTTTTTTTTTTTTACTGGCCTATTTATTTTTTGTTTGATTTTTGTTTCTGTGATTTTGTTTGATAATTTGAGAGGGAGAAAGAAGCAGAGAGAGAGACTAAGGCTGAATAAGAAGGAAGGTTGAAAAGCTCTTGGAGGTATTGGGGGAGGGGAAATCATAATCAAAATATATAATATGGAAAAAGTCATTAAGCAACATATGTACATATGTTTAGAAATACACAGAATTTTAAGTATTTAAATAAACTTTTAAGTACTTAATTATATTGTAGTTATATACTTTATTACATTTTAGTTATCAAATAAATTAAATTTATAAAATCTATTAAAATATCCATTACAAGAAAATACAGCTCCCTAGATGGTAATAATTTCAAGACTTTGCCTGCTATTCAATGCATTACCTTTCTGGGTGATGAAATTATATCCTGAACAATAAAGACCAAAGAATTGCTGCACTTTTCTTTCTGAGTTTACAGAATGCTTTTTCAGATTCTTTCATCAACATATGAAACACTATTAAGCCCCCATACATAGGAGAAACTGCCTGTCAACCTAGTCAAGCCTCAGTTGTCCAGGCCAGCCTGCATGAGAATGCATGAAAGGCACTTCATCCCTAAGCCAAGCCTGCCTATATGCCCAAGAGACTGCTGATAGAGACACCTGAACAAAGACACCCCTGAGGAAAGGACAATGAAGCATAGTCAGCTGCCTGAGCCTAAAGGACCTTGGGAGGTGGTATAAAGGCAGGCTTAAATTCCTTAACAAGGGAGCCTGCAGCAAACACTCTGCTACTCACTAGCCTCCCAGTGCCTGAGTCATTGATGATGCATCTTCTTCTTATCCCCTCCCCAAACGGTTGTCTGAGCAGGGTAACCTGCAACACCCACACGAACAGACATGACTTCCTATTACTATAATAACTGCTTTTCACAGCTTTCTCCTGGCTCCCACTTTTCATTGTTTGAATGGATCTTCTATGACCAATCTTTCCAGCCAGGAGTTAGATGATTTCAGCTTTTGTATCAGTCCATAAGGCCGTATGTGGAACAAAACTTCTCCTATGACACGGGCAATCCTCATAAGAAAATACAAACTTCTGCTGTGTTTGAGCCATTATTTAAATTTTAGCCACTTGCTGTAGCTATGTGGCTACAGCACAAATGTGATACTGATTAATCTATTCTTTAAAGAAAATATATAAGCAAAGGTACTGCTTCTGTTCTTTAAGAAGACTACAACCTAAAAGTACAATTGACAAAGAAAGAGTGACAGCATTATCTGAAAAGTCATTTGACAGTGTGAAAAGTACAGAGGCAAAACAAGAGTCATTGTTGATATAATGTCTAGAAAATGAACAAGAATCTTCCAGGTAGACAAGACACTTTAGGAAATTTGTTTTAAACACAGACTGTTTAGACTCTTGGGTTAAGCAACTGGGATTGGGTACAGCACCAGGGGCTAATTGCTTGAATAGAAAGACTATGACCTATGCATGCAAGGAAGTTTGACTTTAAAAGCAATTGACAGATACTAGTATTGAAAGTAGTAATAGCTTTTTTTCTTTCTTTTTTTTTTCATTTATTTATTTATTTTTTTGAGATCTAGAATGGACAAATACAATGAAGATGGACAACCAGATTAGGAAAATTTAAACTACTTTCTGGAAATAAGTAATAGGAAGCAGGGATGAAATTCAAGAAACTTTTAGCAGAAGATGAGGAAGCATTTGGTAAGGAAGTAGACTTCTATAGGATACAGTGGAGAAGTTGATAAATTAGCCTACAGGTCTTTGGGCAAATGGGCAGACACTGGTGGTAGTCTGTGAGGAAAGCAAATTAGCAATAACAATAAAGATAAAATGATAGTGCTTTATCAAGTATTTCATAAAGCTGAGCCACTAGAATGTATTAACTTATGGAAAGTTGCTACCTGCCCTGACAAATTAGTAGTAGCCTTTCTACATTGTATATATAACATTACTGGAGTACAAAAGAGCAAGAAAATGGCATAGGGTGTTAATAGATAATAAGTGTGATGCTGGCATGAACTGTGTGCAACTCAAGAATCATCACATTGTACTTCCTCTTCTGAGAATTTGAAAAGACAATGTCATTTGGGGATAGGTTGATTTGGACATCTTTGTCAGTTACTCAACTACTCTTTGTACAGAGTCCACATATATGCTGGTATTTTGTGATTGAAGAGACAGTGTAATGTTTTCTTATGATTAAAGATGAGGTTTCATAGTAAGAGATTATAACAAAGAAAGAAGAATGAATAAGAATAGGAAATTAGTGAACATAAAAATATTTTTGGACATGGAAGGCAAAAGAGTTAGCAGAAATAATAGCAAGGAGCCAGTAACATTAAGAAGAAGAAAATAGGAATGTCATTGAAAATAGGAATGGATGTCCATTAAAGAAGAGCTTATGAAATTCTCAGAGATCCACAAGGATGAACACAACTAACAATTTAAGCAATAGTGGAAAGGCTACCTTAAATGTCCTTCCCCGATAATGAGAATGACAACTACCTTATGTGCCATCCAAGAGCCGTCATATAGTAGCTGATGGAAGCAGAAGCAGGTACCTACAGCTAAACACTAGCTGAACTCCTGGAATCCAGTTACAGAGAGGGAGGAGTGATGAGCAAATGGGTCAAGACCAGGCTGGAGAAACCCACAGAATCAACTGACCTAAACAAGGAAGAGCTTATGCACTCCATTCTGATAGCTGGGAAACCAGCATAGGACTGACCCAGATACCCTGAATGTGGGTGTTAGTTAGGAGGGCTGGACAGTCTATGGGACCTCTAGTAATGGATCAGTATTTATCCCTAGTAAACTAATGGACTTCGGGAGCTAATCCCACATAGAGGGATACTCTCTCAGACTAGACACTGGGGGAGGGCTGAGGTCCTGCCCCAAATGATAGGGCAGACTGTGAAGACTCCCCATAGAGAGCCTCATCCTCCCTGTGGAGCAGAAAGGGGATGGGCTGGGGTATGGTAGGGGTGATAGGCAGGATGGGAGAGTGAGGGAACTGGGATAGATGTGTAAACAAACCTTGTTTCAAATTTAAATAAAAAACGGGGGGGGGGTGAGAAAAAAGAAATTTCCAGATGGAGCAGAGATTTCAAAGAATATGCAACAACAATGGATAAGTGGCAACATTTGCCCAACTAAGGTTATCATATGGAAGCTAAGGTAAGAACAAAAGGGTCAAAAATGAGTTTAGTATTACTGTTTTGCTGAATGAACTTAACAATAAAATGACTCTGAAAGATATTCTACTACAAACATATAGATCACTGCACTGCACAGCCATCATCAGATAATCTTCCTTCTGTAATAGATAGGAAAGGACACAGAGAACCACAGCTAGACAACTGTACAAAGAATGAAAGACCTCGAAACACTCAGTCCTAAATGGGAGGTCTCCGTCAATTCCCTCCAACCAGGCTCATGGAACTCTTTGGAAGTGGTAGCAGAGAAGTTGCAAGAAGCAGAGAATAGAGAACACCAAGGAAACAAGGTCTTCTAAACATAGCAGGACTGATGCACATATGAACTCATGAAGAATGTGGAAACATAGACAATCTGTCTGCACAGGTCTAGATCTGATTGGGTCCCAACACAGAGAGGGGGAGTAGATAAAAGCCCACACCTGTAACCCAGAAGCTATCTACAACTGATAATAACTAACAAAGAAAAGTAAGTTTTCTCCAGTAGATGTACAAATCACTATTAAGAGCAGGTCCCATGCCAAGCAGAAAATGGTCAACAGTAAATGAACTCATTGCTAATTTTTGGAAGTTTTTTATTTCATGATACATATTAATTTTTCATGTTTTTGTTTGTTTGTTTGCCTTAGAGGCCCCTAGCATAGGTATAATAGTTTCCAGGTTTGTGTTTGTGTTTCATGTGGGGTTTCTATGTGTGTGTGTGAGTATGTACATCAATGCATCTACATGTGCTTCTTGAGTTTTTACTTCGGATATTTTTCTTCTGTTTGTTTTGTATTCCTCTGGGTTGTTTGCTTTTCTTTCTTTTAATTTATGGATTTGGGTTGTTAGGGAAGTAGGAAGGATATGGGAGGAACTGGAGGAGGGGAAACTAGAACTAGAATATATCGTTTTTTTAAAAAATCAATTTTCAATTAAAAGGAAAGAAAATAAGTTTGGTTGAAATTGAAAGAAATGGAAGCAAAAAAAAAAATTCAAAAATTTTGTGGTGATAAACTTCTCTGGTGAAGATAGTCTAGGTCTGAAAGCAACTTGAATGTGTTTGTAAGTTGCAATTTCAAAATTCATCATTCACTCAATATCATAACTACATCTGCTATTTTGACAGTGGCTTTTAAGTATACTTTTGCTTATAAAAATCTATGTTGTATGACAGTATTGTTTTTTATCCATTGACTAACTTGTGTTTATAAATTTTACTTCAGCAGAATGTTCAAGAGATTAAAAGGAAACCACAGGGCCAACAGACAGAAGGTAAGTATATCCTGGAGTATGGAAAATGATGTCCTATAACATATTCCAAGCGCTCTCGAAACAGCTTCTTAGGAACTCCTAGAAACTTTCTCTTGGCATGCATGGAAGAATTTTTAAGCAGTAAATGCCATACTTGCAATGTTTATTTTTAATAAATTGTTTGCTCTTAAATAAGTTGCTCTTAAATAAAGCAAGTTTTCCTGTGTCTTAAATAGGCAATTATGAATTTTTTGTTTTTAGGACAATTGATATATAATCTAGACAGAGCAAAGAAGATTAGGCTTACTTTTTTGTTCTTAACTTCACCTTACCTATGTTCAGCACCCTATCTTAAATTGAAAGTCCAGTTGTTGACTGACTGTGACATCCAGACTTCAACCAGTGGCTCTCTCTCTGTATTTTAATTTTTCTTAAAAAGCAGCATGAACCAATCAAGTATAAAATAAAACTCTGCCTATAACTTTATTTGAATTTTACACAAATTAAATATAAATCTTAGAAAATAGTATAGCATTTTCTTAAAAACACTTTTTATATTCCAATCTCAGTTTCCCCTCCCTCCTCTCCTTCTAACAGCCAACTTCTACTTCTCAATCTGCAAATCATGCTGCAGCCCTGTAGGGTGTAAGGACTTTCACAATATGGTAGTTTCTAGATGATCTCTAGACCCTATGTGTTTACATGAGGAGTGAAATGAATATAGTAAGATTTCAAAGAATATTAAACTGTAAGCAAAAACAGATATAGAAACAACTTCTTCCTATCAGCAAATGATTGGCACATGTTCTCTCACTTAACTCCTTGCAGCCAAATAAATACAGAATGTAAAATTCTTTCAGTCTTCTCTCTCTTAAAAATATGACAAACCATGATGGTATTTAAGGTAGTCATCAATCTCATTATAGGGAAAGGCATTTCAGGTAGCCTCTCCAGTATTGCTTAGATTCTTAGCTGGGGTCAGAAGCAGAGAGATTCATAGCTAAGCACTGAGACAAACTCCTGGAATCCAGCTGTAGAGAGGGAAGAGTGATGAGCAAAGGGGTCAAGACCATGCTGGGAAAACACACAGAAACAGCTGACCTGAGCAATTAGGAGCTCACAGAACCCAGTCTGAAAGCCGGGGAATCAGCAGAAAATTAAACTAGGCCCCTTGGACTAGGGTATAACATGGTGGGCCTGGGCAATCTATGGGGACTCTAGTTGTGGAACCAGTATTTATCCCTAGGGCATGAATGAGTTTTGGGAGCCCATTCCCTATGGAAAGATACTCTCTTAGCCTGGATACATGGGGGAGGGCCTAGGTTCTGCCCCAAATAGTGTGATAGACTTTGTTGATTCCCCATGGGAGGTGTCACCCACCCTGAGGAGTGGATTGGGAGTTGGTTGGGGGTGGTTGTGGGGGGAATGGGAAGGCAGCAGAATGGAAGGGAGAGGGAACTGTGATTGATATGTAAAATAAGATTGTTTTTTGATTTAAATAAAAGTTAATAAAAATACAACAATCCAAAAATTCTTAATAAATACCTACCTCAATTTTACATTCTACTCCCTGTAACTTATCATTTTTAAAGCCTTGAGTCATGTGTATTAAATTTATATAATCATACTTTTCATAAAATACTTCATGGAGATTCAATAAAATTTCATTTATGAAAGATAAAAATTATGTTTTATTGTGGAAAAGAAGAAATAAGAAAAGGACATGATTTCTCCTAAGTATGGTAGAGGAGAAGGCTTATTTTAGATACAGAAGAGGATAGCCAAATGCAGAGACATCAAGGAGAATCCAGAGTAACCATCATCCTGAGCCAGGCCATATGGGGAGAGGGTGGAGTGAAGGGGAGAACCTGGAGACCAGGAGACCAAAAGACCCAATGTCCAGGAGGGTAAAGGTATATAAAAAAGGACTAGGTAACAGAAATAACTGGAATATATAGAGAAGGGCAATTCAGCAAATAGCAGCTCAGCCACTGGGATGGAGAAAATTTAGGGTAAGTGGGAGGGTATGCCAACTATATCCTGTAATATGTAGGGACTGAGGGATGCTGAAAGAACCCGATGGCCAGTTCTGCTTGACATGTTAAATAGGCATGATGTAGACATTTGTCTATGGTTTCTGACCTAACAATTATAAAACTCACCACCATCATTCAGTTGATTAAAAAAAAAAAATCCCAGTAGCATTTATTCCTATGCACTTATCCTGTAAGGAAATAACTTGTTGTTTTCCCTAGTGACTTCCCATAGTTGGGAACATTGCTGATTTCCATTTAGTTAAATTAACTACTAGAGCTAATGAAATGTTAACTGGAAAGATTTTAGCTTCCATGTTCCATTATAAAGCTTACAGGGAAATCAAGACAGAAAAACAATCTGAATCAGGGAAGAAAGTAGTCAACTAGAAATTTACTCCTCACAGTTTTAGGAAAGCTCTTAAAACAAAACAAAACAACAACAACAACAAAACAAAAAGAAATCACTGTATAGTATAATTATTATAGAAATAACGATTGGTTGCATTTATAAGAAACTACGCAAAAGTTTCCGTCCTTAAGTTATTAAAGCTTACCTCTTTGGTTTATCACGTTATTGGACTACATGACTATATGGCTATGCTACCTGAAGATGAAAGCTCTGTTTTCTGGTATTTTGTTTGTTGGTTTTCAAAAGAAACCAGTATAAAAGATGTCCTTGGACTTCTGGGTTATACTCTGATATGAGGAAGTGAGAAAGAACAAAATGATGTGAAATTGCCAATATTCTTTCCTTCACTATTGGCTTCTTTCTTTATAAATTATCCATGATGACTATAGAAATGCAAACAGAACACCTTTTGTCTTGAATATAATCATACTGAAAAAGTGAAAGCAAGCAAAGAGCTGGAACAAGGAGGATGAATTTAACACAGGCAGTGACATATGTGACCATAAAAGAAAGAGAACAATGAAACATCTTCAGAAATCACAGGTCTCTGCCTAACAGCTTCTACTGTATTGTTAATGGACATGCCATTAAAAATATCCCATAACTAATGATATAGAAGCCAAAAAGAGGTCAGTAAATAATTTAAAAGAAATGGAAAGATAGCTTACCTGCTTTTTATTCTCCATTTGCTGTGGATCAAAAATATTACACAAAACAAAATATGACAGATTTTCAGAGAGGTGAGCTATACATTTCTTGACACATTATTTGATGAAGGTAAATAGTGCTATTTTCTACTTTATTAACTTCATGTGATATACACTCTGATCTTAAAAATGTATTTTATTTTGAAGGAAAAAGAGCTTGCACAATTTCTCTTTAATTTATTGGGCCTTACATGACTGTCATTCATCTTAAATCCAGATCTATTAATATTATCTAGTATTCCAGTAATTGGATATATCCTGTTTTTTCTTTATCTAAAAAGTGTGACAAAATAAGATGAAAATGTCTCTTGAAGGGCAATGGAATTCATGAATCATCAGACAAATATATCAGGATTTGTTCTGTCTTATTTTATTTTGGTAACCATCCATATCTATACAAAAGATTGTCATTCTCCTTTTTTCCTGTCGTAGTTTTTCTTCTTTAACTTCCAACAATTCCTAATAGTATATGAGAATTTGACCTTGACATTGCTAATCTGGACTATGTTTGCCACGACTTTATCTTCATTTCCTACTGATCAGGCTAAGTTGACTGTGATTAACTAGACAAAATTACCATTTAAGCTATATTCTTGAGCCTAAGCAGTTGATTTACCTAATAAGTCCTTGGGAATTATTGCACAGGATGTAAACTAACACTGCTGTATATGTGCAGCCCTGTTATTTGGTTACATAGTAAAGATACATAATGTGTTTTACATACAGGAGAGGTAATTTCTCTAGATCAGTGGTTTTCACAATTTACTGTGTTCTGCAGACACACACACATACTTGACAAATGGTGCTTCAATGAACTGCATGCTCCTCGACATCCTTAGCAGGAGGATTTGCTTCATACTCATTCCCAAATACTCAACTAAATGCATGCTTGCAGAATTCTACTAGAAGAATAAATGTAATTTATGCTACACATTTTTTAACAGAACACAGGAGTGGGAGAAAACAGTGATAAAAATGTTTTCCTTCCATGACAGCGCCCCTTACCAGCAGGAAGTAGTTTGGAAGGAACGATGCCCAAATTCCCAAATATTGTCTATAAATGTTTGTTTTCATTTAAATGGACTTGGTTATATAACATAAAATAAATAAAAAAATGTTTTCCTTAACAAATTAAGTACCACCTCTCTCAGCAGTATGAGGATATTGAAGCCCTAGACTTCACAGGTGAAAACTGCTGGAATGTATAGCATCTAAGCTTGTAGAACTGAAGGTTTTGAGAGTTCATTTCCTTAGAATAGAAACATTTCCTCCTAAAGGGAGTGGGAAAGCTCCTAAAACATGAGGCCAAAAACCTCACATGTCTGGGAAAGCTGAAACTTACAAGATTTATACTCATTCCTTGAAGTTACAGAAGTAGTAAGTGATTTCTGGGGAACACAGAAGATGCATAATTGCCGCATGAACATCTACTACTAAGAGAGCCTCCTACAAGTCCTGCATAGTGCTGCAGCATTATAGTTTCCATCGGTCACCACTGAAGTGGGGGCCAACTTCGTTATGATATTTTTTATCCCCTGTAAGGAACCTTACATCTTGTAATTAATTTTGATAAACTCATTTTTTTCCAGTTTGGGCTTTGGTAGAAGCATTACTTTAGTCTGTAATAGGTGGATTCTCTGAGGTGAATTATGTCTTTCCAGAACCGCTCACAATACTTTTGAAGGGTTACAAAATGGCTACTTTAATGCCGCTACAATAGAACATATAGTCATGAAGTTGGTAGAACCGTATGCTAAGATGTAAAGTTGGTGAACTCTATAATTATTGATGGCACCCATATATATTCTATATTTCAAATTATATTAAGGATATTAATGTCTAAAATGAAAGAATACAGACCTCATCACTTTTGAAGAATCAGAGGATGTCATTAATTGATTATTAGAAGCAAAAGAAAATAACAAATTTGCTTTCTCTATATGATGAAATTTTAATTGCTGTGGAAATACTATGACTGAAATTAGAGCTCAACACATGCTCTGTAATGTTCCCTGCAATTACAGGGTACTGGGCTTCATTCTAGCTCTCTTCATAGGGTAACAAGAAGTTAAATGGAAGGACCACTTTGTAGCAAGTATTTTCATTCCATTAGATATTCAAATGTTAGCAAAAAAGACAGCCACCTAGGCAGAAAAAAATCTTCCTAAGAGGTTTCAGCAATATTCTGAGCCCTCAAAATTTGTCTGAAAAATCAGTTATAAAGAACATTTTGGGACATAAATGTCAATAACCTTTTATTTGGTTTCTTAAATGGAGTTCATGATCTATTACCAAAATGAAGGATGAAGCATTGTATTGTATTAATGTTTTATGAGAGATGTAGAATAACAAGTTTTGTAGACTTGGGGTGAAAGGGATGTGGTTTTCCAAAGAGGCTGAGTTGACCACCAATGATTGTTTCCTCTATCATAGAAAGAAGATGGACATAGCATGGGTGCAACATGTCAAATACAAGCAACTCTAGGTTTAGTTATCTTTTGGGTGTTCTAGTGCTGTGTATTTCCATTAGCTTGAACCAAGAGTTGACATACTATAGTCTGTTGGCTAAAGCTGGCCCATCATTTGTTTTTAAATTATCTGCCAGCTATGAAACCTGTTACAATTTGTAAAGAATTTGTGATACAGAATGTTTGCTGTGAAGCACAAAATGCATACCCTGTGGTTTCTTACAGAAAAAGGTTTAGTACTTTCAGTCTGTAAATTAGACATCCATTAAGTCATTTGGAGTGTATCCGATGCTTACTGAGAGTTATTAAGAACCTGGATCTATGTTTCAGCTGGTGATATATCAGCGAGAAAAAAAAATGACCCAAAGAATTTAATATCTAGAGATAGCAAATGAATTAGTTGAATAAGTTATGTAGGATGGCAAACATTACTAAATGGTATATAGGTAATAGAGCCAGTTATGGGGCCTGGATAGTGCTGGAGGATAAGTGGGATATTTATTGAACAGAATTGCTTGTGCTTATTATACTAAAGTGTTTTCTTTGGTATAGCTTTGGAAGAGATGAGGTACACAGGTCTGTAGGTATTTGGTGGCACAGTATATCAAGGAGATAGCCAGAGTAAAGAGCCCTAGGTTAGATCTTCTACTCAAGGAAGATTGAGAAGGATAATTAAGGATTGACACTATGAGGCATAATTCATCTATAAAATGTTTATTTTAAATCTTGGCACTGGCCAATCTATCTTTATGCTATTAAAATCTGCCCAAGCTTAATGAAGTATCTTAATTTCTGATTTAAAATGTTATTCACAAGTGTGCTGACCTAGTAATTTCACAAAACTGTTCAGTTCCTAAGGGGGTGTATGTATGACAAGGCACAGGTGAGAATTTTAAACTGTCATAATGTCTTGTGTTGCAGATAGTACAATACAAAATGAAATAAGTGAATGCAATGTTGAACAGTGGATATGTGTTCATGTTATACATGAGGAAAATTTTATCATTAAAAATAGATATTATTTAAATGGTTTAGAATAATCATGTATGGTTTACTTACCATGGATTTCACAGGGGGCTTTTAACTCTTCACTTCCCAACATAACAGTTCCTATGGTTATGTGCCCATTTTTACTTAGGATAATTAAGGTTTACTCCATACTTTTGGTGGACTAACTATATTTCAAATTTGCATTAGCTACAGTAGCTATTAGTTACTGTGTTTGTGACACTTGGGATATTTCTATTCAGATAACAGTATTCATTGGGAATGTGTTCTTCAACAGTTATCCATAAAATACTTAAGAAAATGTCATTAAAGAGCTGGGGTTACAAATACAACATAATGAAGATGCCTTCAAAGTTATGTATTTTACCCAAGGGAATAATATATGAAACAAACATACATTTAGTACAGATACTGTCTTTACCTGGTGTAAATGAAAATGATGAAGGTAATATACATTATAAGGATAAATAAATGAAAGGTAGTTAGTTGAAAAATTTTACAGTATCAAAACTTATTGTAGCTATTTTCTTTAAAATTAATCTAATTATATCTTCTTTCTCCAGGTAAAGAGCACATTGATATGTCAAGTGTTGTTATTAAAATAACTTGTTTGATTTTTAACTATTTTAGCTCTCCAACTGTTTTGTAATAAAGTAACATTTAAATAGTTCCTTAAAAGGTAATTGGCCAAAATAAAGACCCAAACACACTTACCTGAATTAACACACTTACCTGAATTTTCTTTTCATATATATATATATATATATATATATATATATATATATATATATTTACTTCTACAGGGTGATTTCCTTAATTAAGAGAGGAAAATTTTCTAGCACCACAAATAAGGCCAGCAAAAGAGCAGGAAGTAATTTTGGCTCTGAATGAAAGAAATATAGGTTTAAATGCTTTATCCCAGGGGATTCAAAAGGCACCTAAGCAAAGGATAAACTTCAAAGCCCTAACCCACAGATTGTGGTGTTCTTTGAATACATCTAGACATTGAACAATGTCATTGCTCAGATATTCCCAGGTCCTTCTTCTCTTACAAAATTTGAGTTGGATCACAAAATAAAAATAATAATAAAAAAGGACAAGTCAACTTTTCCCATACAGGAAAAGTGAATGCAGCCACCATGAGGTTTGTAGATGTGATTACACAATTGTAAGAAAGAACACAGAACAGCATTGAAGAACTCAAGCTAGAGAGAATTTTATTTTGAAATGAATCCTAGTCAAGCCACAACATATTCTTTTTAATTTTTCATTCTCAGTCATGTTCTAAACTTAAATAGGTTAAATTCAAGAGCTCAAAACCGAGGCCATCTCTTGGTGTATTAAGAAGGATGTTTACATGCTAGATAGCAGATATTCTGAATGCCATTAATATGTGAGAAAAATATTTTCACATAAAATTTATGTTTATTAAATAGTATGCCAATACTAGGATGTCCCCATGCTTACATTTTTCAAAATTTTAGAGAATAAACATTCAATGATTTCACAAATAAGTTTATGCATAGAACCTAAAACACTGTGAATAACAGCTTACATTCTTATGATGTATTTGTTTTTTGTGTTTGGCTCAGTAGAAATATCTGAAAAAGTTCACAACATTCACAAATCCTGAATGCTTCTCTGATGGTCTATTATAATACTGAAATAGATATTGACATATCATTGGATACATTTGTAAGAAAGCCTGAAATGTCATGTTAATAAGTTCAAAGGTCCCTTTGGAATATATGCTATGATATTTTCATTAAAATCATTTTGAGGGGGAAATAAAATTTTAAAACAGCCATTAGGTGTTTTCTTCCAAAATCTGATATTTACATTTTCTTTGTTCTGTAAAATGTAGCTAGTATATATGAAATCCATGATGTGTTCACTGATGTTTGTTGTCTGTATGCCTCAGGTCTAAAGTATTGGGGAAAGAAGACAGTTAATCAGGAAAAATAAGTGTGAAAAGAAAGATAAAAGAAAAAACCAGATATCTTCATAGAAGACAGTCTTTACCTCACAAGTTTAAACATGAAGTTTTTATAAAATGCGTTGCATAGTAGAAGATGGCATGAGAAAATACTGCCTAAATTCAGGTCAAATAATCTTTTTTTCCATCGAGTGCTTAGAAGTCCTGCTTTCTTACACACAGAATAACAATTACACAGTAAAGCATACATATTTTACAGTCAGTTGAGTACAATGAATAGGCATATTTATGAAACCTAATTTATGCTGCTTACTTGGAAAACTTCATGAAGCAAGGCTTCACCTCCTCCCTAAACCTGAAGAAAGCTGTCAAAGGACTCCATGGGCCCCCAGGTAAACTAATGTAAGTTTGTTTGAGCAATGCTTTTTTTTTTAATCTTAGTATCATATTTAGCTTTTTCTTATCAAGTTTATTGCAAAGAGAAATGCAGTATCTGTAGAGAAGATCCATAAAAGTTTTATTCCTTCAGTTCATGCCCTGATTATTTCTGTGGTGAGTAAGTACATTTTTCATTAGCCTATCCCAAAAAGAGATGGGACTCTCTACATTTGTGTAATGACCTTCTCTGTATAATCTCAAACAGGGTTTATTTTTTCTTCAATAACCAATAATTACTTATGGAGATTTGCATAATTATCCAAGTCATCCAAGGGTTTGGTCATGTTTTGACATTTATTAGAATATGTGGTTCCTTGGTTTTGAAGCTATTGCCCTGTTCTTTCTTGAGAAAATGTCATTTTCTCACACATTTTTTGGGATATAATGATTCCAGTGATGGCTCTTTAGCTCCATCCTTGAATCTGACATGGCCTCTGCAGTCAAGTATCTCTTTTAGATGCAAAAATCATTGCAGATGGATGTGATGAGATTATTTCAGAAGGGATACAATTGCATATGAGGTGATTTTGTGGAATTTGCTGATTAACTATGTGCAGTATATGTGTTTTTCTTATTAATTGCATCATTTCAGGCAATTTTATAAGAGTGTAAAATCTGCTGATTTCATTCAAAAGTATAGAAAATACTGATTCAAAATTAATGAACCATATACAGTCCTTGCCCTGTCTACCGTCCTTAAATCCTGTGAACTGTCTAGGATGGGAATCATAAATAAGATTCTCTATATAATTTGGACTTAGAAATCAAAAAGGCTATTTACTCCTTTCACAATACCTGTGCACAGCAGCTCATGTTGACGGTCTGGAAGCACAGTAAACTAACACATTAAGGTAAACAGATGTTTTCTCTATTAACTGTATCAAGCATCTGGCTATAGGCCAGTTCAAGTCTGTAGAGTCATTCCACTGGCCAGCAGGTTAATGTGAAAACTGACTGAACACTCTATCTTGTTAATCTCCTCATCCTGGGGATGTTACTCCTCCCCTATATGATCCAAGAAAGAATGGAAGGGAGCAAAATCACTTTACAGATTTAATTAATTCTTGGTTGCAGTTTATTCAATTACCTATTTATATTGTAAAATGTTCAGCATCTGAGATACTAGCCTGTAAACTGAATATGATTTGGAGAATTATGAAAACATAGAAATAAATTTTCTTAAACACTGGAATCAGCTGTGGTACCTAATTTAATCTTTATTTAAAGAACCACAGTCCCTGGGAGACCAGGAAACTAGGTTGCAGGCTGCTTCATAAACAGTAAATGAATGAAACTAACTTCAGCTAACAATGAGTATAAATGCAATCTTCTCACATATTATATATGTTAGTTACTATTATCATTATTGCATGGAATTGCTTTAATTTTACCTCTCTTTTAATGAGAACTCCAGAATAATACAAATATAATAACCAAGTCTACTTAAACTTTAAAAAATTTCTCCATGGAGTCCTCAACTAATGCCTGTTGAAAACAGGAGCAAACACCCATACATAAACACTGAGTCAAACTAGAACCCAGAAGCAGATGGAGAGGACAAGACCATGCGGTAGAAGTACATAGAGACAGCTTACCTGAACAAGGAGGAGCTAAGGGCCACTAGACTGATAGCTGGGAAGCCAACAGGGGTCTGACTCGGACCCCCCTGAATATGGGTCTCAGCCAGAAGGTCTGAGCAGCCTAAGAGACCTCAGACAGTGGAGCCAGGATGTATCCCTGGTGCACAAAAGGACTTTGCAAACATATCCCCCATGGAGGGATAACTGCCTTATTCTAGAGATAGGAGAGAAGCCCTAGTCCCTACTTCACAGGACCTGTCAGATCTACATGACCCCAACTGGATGGCATTCCCCTACATATTGTATTGTGGTGGGGGGTTGGGAGGGGAGGGTGTTTAGAGTGCATGGGAGAGGGTAGAGAGGGCAAAAGGGAGGGAAGGAGGGAGGGAGGGCTTGGGGGGAGGGAGGGAGGGAGGGAGAGGGAACTGGGATCGACATGTAAAATAATAATAATAATAATAAAAAAAAAACGCTTTGACTCCAAAATTTAAGTTGAAGAACAAGTTACTGGGGAAAAGTATTTCTATTTTTGTTTCCACAGAAAATGAAAAGATGTGGATTCCTTCCAGACTAATGTGGTTTGATCACACCAGACTGCCTGAAACAGAGTACAAGCTTATCCTACATTCCAAACAGCTGGACAAAACAGCCCTACAGACTACAGCTAGGATATCTGAATCTTCTTCGAATCCCCCAAGACAGCGCCCCTTACCAGCAGGAAGTAGTTTGGAAAGAACGACGCCCAAATTCCCAAATATTGTGTATAAATGTTTGTTTTCATTTAATTGGACTTTGTTATATAAAATTAAATAAAAAATACTCTATATGCATAAAAAAATATAATTAAAAAAAAGATGAATGTGAACACTAAAAAAAAAAAATTTCATTGTAAATTGGAAATATAATTCTTCATTTTCCGCCTTCGCATTCCTCCCTCCAGGCCCTCTCACGTACCCTCTCTCCAACCCCTTCCATGCTCCTCAACTCTCACCACTCAAGTTCTTTCTTCTTGATTGTTACCTCTCTCCCCTGATCACTCATATAAGGACATAAGAGTGCGTGTGTGTGTGCGTGCAAAGACACACACACACACACACACACACACACACACACAGTAAAGAATGTTGTAACAAGGTGTGTTTCCAGTGAAGAAAGAGCTACCACTGAGTAGACTGCAGTCCTGAACTGGGATACTTATTATTATTTCTTTTCATTTGCTCTATCTGTTCATTACTGAGCTCCCTTTGAACACTAGAGTGCTTACTGTGTGTTAGGTACTAGATTTGGACTTCATGCCCTATAATGAAGAAGATTGGCATGGCTCTCAAACTCATGGTGTCTAATCTTGTGGGGGAGCTAATACAACTGGCAACAAAGAAAATTAATATAATTAAATTTTAATGATATACTCAAAAGCATCAGAAACCATGAGTTTCTAAAGTAGGAACACCTAAACTTGAACCTGATCAAGCATAAGACATCCATGCTAAATATGGGAAGATGTGTGAGTAAGGAAAGTGGGACTGGATTCCTAGATCTATGAAGAGAAAACAATATGCATGGTGGAAACTAAGAAAGAAAAGAACATATTACACAAGATTGTTGTACCTACCCAAGCATCAGAATAGGATATGTTAGATACGTCCACATTCCCTAACTCATGTACTGGTTTTGTGAATAATGAAAGCTAATGTTGCTTACACACAAAAAAGTTATACGGTACAATTTGAATCCTTTGCTCTGAATTTACTCATTTTGATTTTATAAGCATTTACTTTTATGACCATTATCTCCCCTCAAATTCTCCCCTCAATTTTATTCATTTATTAAGAATTTCATACAATTTATTTTGATCACATTTACCCCTTCTCCCACTTCTCCCGGATCCACCGTCTTTTGTGACCACCCAACTTGTATCATCCTATTTTAATTAAATCCCCTTAGTTTAAATTGTTTCTCTTATTTTGAGATTATGATATCATTACATCAACTTCCCTTTCTCTCCCCTCCCTCTAATCCCTCTCATATACTCTTCATTTCTTCCAAATTCATGTCTTCTTTTTTCTTTAATTGTTGTTCTGTAAATTTATATTATATCTATACATACATATATACATACATTATATATATATCATTATATTTGCATGTATATTATATACGTGTGTACAAAAGAAAACAAAACATCAAGTACATTTTGTGTTGTGCATCTACACTCTGTGGAGTGTTAACATCTATTATGGACTGCATACTTAAAATAAACCAAAACTGCCTCTTCCAGCAGTTGTCAATTGCAATAGTGTTGTAGCTAAGGGTGTAATTTTCTCTATCTTAGCTTGTCAAGTTCTTTTCATGCCATCTCTATTGCTTCAAACTCACCCTTGCAACTGCCCTACTGTGTCCAGTAAATACTGTTTCTTTATAGTAGTCCCCTTCTGACTCACAATCTCTAACTCACAATCTTTGTACTTCCTCTTCCACAAAGATCTCTGAGCCTTCAGAAGAGAAGTTATTTTATCTTTCCTAGGGCTAAGAAACCTGAAGTCTCTTTTCTGCACCTTGAGTAATTGTGGGAATCACATCTCCATCTACTTAATGAGTAGATTCTACTGCAAAGAGAGTGTTCTCTGATGAGGACATACAAGGAAACTGATACTGGGAAAAATTTAGATAGTATGCAGAGTTTGAGTTCAAAAACTTCCTCAGCTGTCATGTTCTTACCACCAACACTATACTCTTGTGACTTCAGTTGTAGAAATTACTTTTGTCAGCATTATATAGAAATATATTATCTTTTTCCTGTGTTAGTCTCTCATTCATATAGGATTATTTATTTCCCAGAGAGGAATGATTTTGAAAGTGGGAGTTTTATTATGAAGGGACAGTGTGGTCAGGTGCTCCTCAGGATCTGCCTTAGGATATAAACTTCCGATGCCCTTTTGAACCTTAACATGGTGGAAAAGCTCCAGAAGATTCTTACTAGGAACAACATAACACAGATACTGTTTCTATTCATGACAGACTTCTCTCATGACAGTTACCTCCCAAAAGACACCCTCCTGATATTTCACATGAAGATTAGGAATTCAGTCTCTAGAAAGGAGTTCAGGCCACTAGAATTTACTATTTTGTGGAAGTAATTAGAAAGAAACCAAGTCAGATAACAGATATATGGAACCTACACAGGCAAAACATAAGCTATTAGTTTGGGCTTTGTCATTAATTAGCTAATTTAACAGCTGTAGATTTTATACTCTCTATAAATCTTAATTTTCATACAAGGAAACAGATGAAGCAAAATAAAAATACCTTTAGATCCTTTTTGTTTGAATTTTTTTGAGGATAGTAATTTGAGTGTCATAAAGAAATGATCAGTTTAGAAATAAACATAACAAAGTCAGAATTTAGTTTTGCTTGCGAGAAGGCAGTTGTCCTGAGTCTACTGTTTAGGAAGTCACAGAGTTTCCAGACTGGATTAGTGAGTAGTGAGCAGGCAGATAGAGGTATTGATTAGGACATCAGTGATTAGTAAATTATGCATGACCGAATTTAAGTAGCCCAACAGGATATTTTGGACTGCTTCCTACAAGACAAACTAACACTGACAGCTCATTTTATGAAATTATGTGAGAAGATGCTGAACTGTACAAATGGACAATAATGGCTATTTACATTGTGATCTCAAAATAAAATAAAAGTAAGGGATGAGACAATGAGTTTTTACAATTATGATTCTTTGGAAAGCAATGACTAAGGTCTAGTCATTGTAATATGGAAGTGGTTGGTAAATACTTGGCAATTAATACTTGGCAATGACAGAAAAAGCAAATAGATAATATTTAGGTATGGATGTCTGGAATGAAACAGGCAAGTTTAGTTCTAATGTCTCAGACATAATACTTTGGTAATATTTGACAAGTTTTATTTCTGTATTTTCAAAATGTAACAATTATAGATCTGGAGTACTGGGATAAAAATCAGCAATGATGGTAGCTGTTTGGTATTCCCAGTTATCCTCACCTTCACCCCAGCAACACTGGCTTTACTTTCATTGCATAACCACAAAATTCATGTTTTACAGTCACTACATTTGTGGGAATGGCTATAGATTGGCACATTCTATTGTAGTATGACTTCATTTAAACCAGAAACAGGAATTGTATAGTTTTGAATTCAAATAATCCAGCATATGTGAAACTTTCTTCTACCTTATCATATACTTGATACCCCTTTGTTAATTTAATTTAAATGCTTTGTGTTCTAGACAAGATAATGGAATTTTGACATTTATAAGAGTTCCTTGAGATTTCTGCACGATTATTCAATAAAATCACTAGAGATTTAATACAAACCTGGAATTTTGCTCAAAGCTGAAGTTAGAAACTTAAACCAAACAAACATAGTAATTGCTGTTATATTTATTTAATCATGGTTTACTTAAATGACTGGAAATCTGGTTTCTTCATTCAAAATGATTCTTTATAAAATTAGGTAATTATGAATAGCTGTTTGGTTTAATATAAAAAGTATAGATGTAGTTATTAAAATTTACAAAATACACAGTGATAATTAAAAGTAATCAGATTATGGTGTTGTGGATGTTATTAAATGGTAGCCTCCCCTTAATCAGATTAAAGATAGGAGCAGAAAATAAGATTCATCATGTGTTGAGAAAATTGCAGAAGGAAAAAGCAAAATTAAAATAAAAAAGCTGATTATTGTACTTATACCCACTGGGGTAGAGATAATCTTTTAGTGTTTGGTTATATATATGCAACTTTCAGATTTATCTTATTGTTAACTGCTGGTACATAAAATCAAAGCCCCATAATACAAAAATATTTCTTCTTACATAAAATACTATTTTCAAAATATTAACAGAATTTACATATTTTATCTTTTATATAAAAATATTAAAATGTTTTTAATGAAACACTGAATTTACCAACCCAGATTCCCTGAATGTGGTGCTAGTTGGAAGGACCTGGCAATCTACAGGGTCTTTGATACTGGATCTCTATTTATCCCTAGTATATGAATGAACTTTGGGAGCCCATTCCACATAAAGGGATACTCCCTCATCCTAGACACATCGGGGAGGCCCTGGGCTCTGCTCCAAATTATATGACAGAATTGATGACTCCCAATGGAAGGCCTCACCCTCCCTGGGGATCAGAAAGGGGAGGGTTAGTGGAGGGAACAGGGGAGGATGGGAGTGTGCGGAACTGAGATTGATATGTAAAACAAGCTTGTTTCTTATTTAAATAAAAAATCATATATATGTATATATGGATATATATAAAACACTGATTTTACTATCTTAAAATCAGAGAACAGTGTGTTAAGCATAATATTCTTTGGAAACAAAGTAATTTATGAAAAATATTTGGATTATGAGATTAGAGAGATGACTCAGTAGGTAAATTGCATATGATTCAAGCATGAGCACCTGAGTTCTAATCCTCAGTGGCCACAATAAAAAGCTAACTGAGTCGCTGTAGTTACTGCACTAGGGAGGTAGACAGGAGGATCTATAGGTCTTGTTGACCAGCCAATCCTGCAGAATGGGTGAGCTTCTGATTCACTGAGAGACTAGATCTCATGTGTCATAAAGGAAAACACTCAAGATCAACCTCTAGCTTCCACCTACATGTACCTACACTCCCACTGAGACAGTACTTACCCATTTCTACAAATGTTTACATGCATACTATTTGAACAAATTGAAGCCATAGGATAAAGAGAAAGGGCATTATGATATCCTTGGGAGAAGAGGAGTAGATGAAAGAATTCACATAAATAGAAAAAATCAATCAGTCAAATTTTCTTTCTTTCTTTTATATTTTGTCCCTCTTGGTATAACATGAAAATCGTCTCTTATTTGCTATCTTTTGTCAAATTTCTAGATATAGTTGCTTTACTTTATTTCATGTTTTATTACTGTGAACATATTTTCTTGAGATCTACAGAAACACAGAGATTCATCAAGAGGTCAATCAACTCCTTTAAAATCTAAGGATCAGTCAATTAGAAGACTATAAATGTTTTGTAGTAATAATCATCACAGAATATGCAGTCTGCTAAGATTGTGACATAATGTAGTTGCAGATCACATTTATTCATGTGATTTAATTGACAAAACATATTTTCCCAATTAAATTATCAAAATTGAAACATTTTGTGCTGCTATCTTATACCATTTGCCTGGCATTTAGTTGTTGAATCTAATTTAGAATTAAAATCCACATTCTCTTTCATGGCTTAGAGGCAAAATATGGTTTTACACAGGCTGAAACTATGACTCTATCTACTATAATCACCTGCTCTCCTTGAAAGAGCAATCATCATGTTTGCCTGCTAGGAAACAGAACTTTCTTGTCATTTTGTTTTTCTCTTTGCCTAACTGGAATTTTCACCTGTAGATGTTGACAGGGCTGGCTGCATCACAGGCTAAAAATCTCTCATGTGTATTATTTCTTTCCCTCTCTATTTTCTTCTACCGTGCTATCTAGTTTCTTTCTGTTTCTTCAGGCCTTCCTGGCTTGGACATTTTTATGAAGCACGGGTTGACTTGACTTAAAACACTGATCATACAGCATCAACCTCTCAAGGGATGGAACTACAGGAATAATCTGTCACATACTGCCACATACCTTATTTCTCATTTCTTTATGTGTTTTTGTGAATACATAAAGGAGCCTTATAGAGATATACAAGAAGACCATCTACAACATTTTAAAGTCACTGCTTCATAGAGTTTAAATCCCAATACAGGAATATAATTCATAAAAATGATGAAAAATGTGTAACATTTTATTAATGATCATGGAAAAATAAATGAGGATATGCCTTCCTCAGAAGAAAGAGTATATTAGAAGGGCTGAGGTGAGGATCCACGAAATGTGGACAAATATGCAGAATGCACACATTCAGAAATGATAGATGGGACAATATAAAGTAAGAAAAGCTAGTGTGCATTATATAAAACTTTAGAGAATATGTTAAGCATCGATGTCATTACTCTGGGGAGATAGAATTTTGAGCAGAGTTCACTTGACTATATCTAGATTTTAACTGGCTGCCTCATTATTCTGTTACTTAGAGAATGAAGTTGAGCCTGATTGCAACTAATGAAAAATTAGGAGACTCTTGTGGGTAGACAGTGGAAAGAGAATAACATAACTTTTGCAAGATAGGACTTATTTTTGAACTTCTAGATGTATATGAGAGGTAGAGCTAAGCGATTAGTGATAGAATAGAATTTAAGGAAAACATGCGACTAAAAGACGGCTTTAGGCAATTGAAAATTGCTAGTCCCTCCTGCAGGTAGGGCTGGAGAAGGGCCTGTCTATCTGGTTGTGGATAACTCAGGCCTTCCCTCTCCCAGTTAATGGTTACAAGGGAGAAACACACACTAAGCTGGGAGGCTGTTGAAGTGGGATCTCAGTTTATTGTGTAAATCAGGGAGTTATATAGGGTTGGGGTAGGGGTTGGGAATCTTAGGATGGAGTAAGGTGACATGAAGAGAAAGGGTCAATAATATTCCACCAGGCTAGTGCTTAGCTAGGCAGGGGTCAGTCTTACATCAAGCCTTGCTGAGTCACTCGCACGTGAAGGTTACAGGCCAAAAACAGGTAGCCAAACTCTAGGCAGGCTTAGCAGGTTCTACTGCACCTCACACCCAGGGCTCTTTAGGCCCAAAAGAAAGTAAGCTAATTTGTAGTTCTCTAGACCTTTCTTTGTGTTCAATTTTATCTTCAAACCAATATTGGCTCCCTATTTTATGTTCTCTCTCTCTCTCTCTCTTTCTCTCTCTCTGTCTCTGTCTCTGTCTCTCTCTTTCCTGTCTTCTATTCCTAACCAGGCTAAATCTTCCTGGTCGCACATGTTTTCCTTTCCTCTCCCTTGTTTTCTCCTACTTCTCTCTCCATTTGCTGCTCCCCCCACTTCCCCTGAGCTCTGGGGGGGACTTGTCCCTTCCCAGTTCTGTGAGGGAGTTTATATGAATCTCTTAGAATACACCTTGTATCCTAGTTCCTCTGGTGGTGTGAATTATAGGCTGGTGATCATTTGATCTAGATCTAAAATCCATATATGAGTGAGTACATACTGTGTTCCTCTTTTTGTGACTGGGTTACCTCATTCAGGATGGTTTCTTCAAGTGCCATCCATTTGCCTGCGAATTTCAAGATACCATTATTTTTTTCTGCAAAGTAGTATTCCATTGTGTAGATGTGCCACATCTTCATTAACTATTCTTCAATTGAGCGGCATCTAGGTTGCTTCCAGGTTCTTGCTATTACAAATAGTGCTGCTATGAACATAGTTGAACAGATGTCTTTGTTGCATGGATGTGAATTTTTTGGGTATATGTCTAAGAGGGGGATTGCTGGGTCCTGTGGTAAACTCATTCCCATTTCCCTGAGGAACCGACATACTGATCTCCAAAATGGCTGTATGAGTTTGAACTCCCACCAGCAGTGGAGGAGTGTTCCCCTTTCTCCACATCCTCTCCAACATGAGTCATCATTGGTGTTTCTAATTTTAGCCATCTGGCAGGAGTAAGATGGTATCTCAAAGTTGTATCAAGAAAAGGTGTGGACGTTGACATGGTTATATTACATTGCAAATACCCAATACTTCATATGTACTTATAACAAATAGGAGTGTAGATACTAAGATGGATCTCTCTGAATTTTGAGGGACAAGGCTCTGAATATGTATTTGGAAGTCATAAGGAAATAAACCATTTTTATAGCACAGTAGCAGATGAGATCACTAAGAATAATATATGGAGAAGAAAAATGTCTGAAGCCTGAGCATGGCTATCTTAAAAGTTTGACAAGAAAAGAATGAATTTGTAAAGGAAACATGGAAGGATAAAGTAATACAGTAGCAAATTATGGCAATAATCCAGGTGAAAAAAAGTATCACAGAGAGCACAGTAACAAGCTATGTCAAAGTCTTTGATGTGTCCAATATGAAAGTAAGAAAGAACTTACTGTTGAACTAATAAAATGGAAGTTATCAGTGGATTTCATAATGTAAATTTAGGTGGCAAGGTAGGAACCAATTCTTACCTAGACTGTACTTAAATGTTTCTACCTGGTGTTCATTTATTGAATCATTCACTCATTCTTTTGAATTGTCTATCTATGTCACTGGAATACTTCCAAGTATGTCATCCTTTGGGTTAACTTTGTATTTCTGTTAGGTATAATAGTTCCTCAATCTTATTTGTAGAAAGAATGATTGAAAGATGAAATGCCAAAGGAAATTAAATGAACTAATCATCATGAGAAAGAATCACTAGCAACAATACACAGCTGCACTATCCTGTCCTTTCAGGTCTTCAATACCTCTTTGTCAGTGTTCTTCGGAGAAGTGAGATTTTAATTATTTAGCCAGGGCCACATCTCATTCTTCTTTTACAAGTTATAACATCATTTGTATATCTAGCATAGAACTTTTAATGTTCATCCCAAAGTATGCTAACAATCCTTTTGATCCTACTCCTACAGGAAATTACATCCAATTGACCAATTGATTTAAATCAACCCCATATAGTTCTTAGATCACAGTTATTGGAAGATTCATATTATTGACTACTTAATGAAGAAACATGGGAAAGATAAAGTAGCAATTTTCCTAGGAGGACTGGCTTTTATTTCCAATAAAAAAGAATTGTCCAAAAAAGTAAGAGAAAATGAGAAATCTGCAGAAAAGTATATCAAAGGTGACCTGGGATGATCCTAAAATACAATTAATAATGGTCAGAAAAAATTTTGTATTTTATCTAAGTGAAAACAGAAGTCAGAAGTTCTGAAGAGGATTGTGTTGTTACTACAGGTTGGTTACAGAAGTAACACTACCAGAAGCAGAATCTGAAGCAAAATTCTGAGGTATTCTCAACCACTCAGTCCACTTAGTGGTTCTCAACCACTAAGAACCACTATTAGGAGCAGACAGGCTTGTGTGAAGATCCTGAGAAGTGGCTAGATTCTGAGAAATCATGCATAAGTTTCAGAATTGGCATTTTCCCAAAACTTGCAATATTTTAAACCTACCAAGTCCCTGAATAGTACTAGTAAACAAATAACCATATTCATCCCCTTTACTTAGATTTGACAACTCTTACTGTCTAATTATGAATATAAATCCCTCTCTGAGTATGCATATGAATATAAATACACATTTACCATTTTTCTCAACTCATTTAAAAGTAGTTTGTAAAAACAAAATCATGACTTGTTATTCTTCCATGCTTCATAATGCAGATTTTAAGGATAGGAAAAATAATAGGGAAAATATTTTGATGTCAGAACTGACAGACTTTCCTTATGATTGTGAATTCTAATGAAAAGGCACAAAAAAGATGATTCCAACAATTTTGACAGGCATGCCTGGATGCATGGAGATGCCATCTACATGGATGGGGAAAACTGCAAGAATAGCTAGTTTAGATCTTAGGACATTAATTTCCTGCCATTCCTGTCTAGACATGGTTGGGACAGGCCATACTTTAAAGCTTTTGGGTATTAAGAATTCCTTGAACTCAAGGAAATCCTGTGAAGGGCAGCATGAAACTTCAAAACAAAATAGTCAAAACTTTTTTTTTTTTTTTTGCAAAACCAGAACAGGATTCTCAATAGGAGAACAGAGGCCCATTACTGGCTGCCAGCAGTAGGATTCCTCACTCTGACTACTGTAGTAATAAGAAGCACAGAGAAAAGGAACTGAGGTTAAGTAGAGATGTACGATAATTTCTAATTCTCTTTCCTTTCACACTATGGATTGGATTTTAAAGTTGCTTTCCATTGTATGCTTAAAATGGTTGCCAGAAATACCTCTGCTAAATTTTTTATGAACAGTGGAATAGAAAGAGAGAAAGCAAGGGTTTTGATTTCCTCTCTGAGTATGTTTCACCCTATCAGATTGCTAGTCCAGCATCTTCCTCTGGTACTGTGGATGATGGAGAGGACTGAAAAATCAATCAATTGGATTTTGTTAAGACCAGGAAGGAAAGGCAAATAATAGAGTCCATTGCCCAAAATAGTTTCTTATGTCATCCCAAAAAGCATCTTTTAAGTTTTCCACCTAGTTTCATGGTTGCCTGATTAAGAATTTCATATAAATAAAATCATACTCTTTTGTTGGTTACACATAATATCTATGATAACATTTTTTTCCTGGTTAAGCATGATATACATGTATCATGTTAAGCTAACACATGTGCATACACAAATTAAAAAAAAACGTTCTATTTACTGTGATCTATCCTTTGTAATCAGTTGTTTTGATTAAAATGTCCTATGGATTGGATCTTTATAATTTTTGCTTCTTTAAAAAAAAGACAAGAAAAGTGCTACCATGAGTACCTTGAACAATTTTGGGGGAAACCACATATATTTTCAATTTTCTTGGGTAAGTACTTATAAGTAGAACTGTTGTGGTGCAAAGCAAGTGTGTGTTTTACTTTCTAACACACTGCCAAAACTCCAGCCCACCCCCAAAATATCATCTTGAAATTAACAGCAACAAGAACTATAAAGGAAAGAGTACAGCATTATCACTGGTAGTTACCAATTTAAGACATCAAATGCAAACAATTTTGAACTTACTTCTTGATTTCCAATGAATTGTACACACAGGAGAAGGATTTTGGTTTTGGATACTGAGAGTAAATGCTTTATCCCAGGAAAGCACAAAGGTATATATGTTCACGAGGAAAAGTGTTCGACTGCACAGCCTATGTGTAACTCAAAATCTAGTTTTCATAACAAACAGCAAAATTTCATTAAATAATATGAAATTCCAAGAAATGGTATACCTTCCGATGTGTCCAGCTCTAAAGTTTGCTCTGAGTTAATAAACATTAGAAGTCCCATGTCCACTTGGAGAGGCCATTGGTGGTGGGATGCTGGCGTCTGGGTCTGCTGTAGGCTCATTCTCTCACTGGCCAACCAGTTTCTGTGTTTATGGAGTATTAGTAATCTAGAAGGAAGGGGGCAGGTAAATCAATGCATTTCTCTTACAGATGTAGAATTCATGTTCTTTGCTTTTCTCTATCAGATACACTTTGCAGCTTGCACCAGTCTGCCTTACTACTGCAAATATCCACATTACCATGGCTTCATATGTACAGAAATTACATATTTTTCTCCCTTTAACATAACAAGACAACCTTTCACATTGTTAATATACTGTGTTCAGCAGGATTCTGCCAACTGGTTAGGACACCTGACTTTGTGAATATCTTTCTCATAAAATAAGCATTTGCTCCACAAATGCTATAAGCAGATTTTTTTTTACATATATAGTTTTCATTTCAGACCTATTTGAATCAGAGTTCTGAAACACATTACTTTAAATTAGTTTCAAATAATTCAAGGAGAAAAGTGCACTGAACTTGAACTACATTGCACTAAGACAAAGCTTTCTTTCAAATGACCCAAAGTGCTTCCCCCCTTACACCTCACTATTAAACTGTGCACTCAAAATAATTACCAAATGGGATAAGTGTAACCTAAATGGCTCAAAGAAGTATAGCATGGAGAGATTTGCTGAAATGGAAGGCAGAAAATCTCTAGACAAAGAACTATAGGCAACTAAGAGGTGCTAGGTGGTAATGATGAATACAGTATCCCTCAAGTGGCTACTTAATAGCAAGTGGTCAAATCTGAAAATCATATAAATACTAGTAACAAGAAATGGAGAACAGGTAGATTGCATGCATGCATGCATGCATACATGCATGCATATATATATATATATATATATATATATATATATATATATATATCCAACACTCTGGAGGCAGAGACAGGCAGACCTCTGAGAGTTACTGGACAACCTCAACCTGGTCTACAGATTGAGTTCCAGAACAGCCTCCAAAACAATACAGAGAAACACTGTCTCAACGTACTTTGAAGAGCAGGAGAGAGTCGTATGAGAGAGATTGGAGGGAAGTAGGTCTGCCTCCTACTCTACCACAGATAATGACAGTGAAGACTGTTCCTGAAGGTCCTACCATTTAATCTCACCTGAATAAAAAAAAAAAAAACTATGTTTTAGTCTGTTTGCTTATTTTAAAAATCCAAAAATGTAGTAATTAAAAAGAACAACAACAACAAAAAAAAAACATTTTTCTTAGTTCTGGAGTCTGATAATCCTCTATCAAATTCCTGCTGTATTCAATGTCTGAGGTGTGTTGTTATAGGTAACACTTTGGTGTTATCACATGCTGGAGGGGCCAAACCAGCTTCCCTTGAGCTCTTATAAAAGGACAGTAGTCCCACTTATAGGCACTCAACTATCATGATTTAATCACCTCATATTGACTGTCTCTGATAAAATCTTCACTTTGGATGTTTGAAGAGAAACAAACATTTGGCTCAGAGCACCCAGGAAATTCTGATTCTGCCATTGTCTCATGTACACCTTGGAAAGAGTTGCTTATTCAGGATTATACTTTTCCAAATTGCCAATAAAACACCTAAAAGGTGCTTAGATAGTGTTTGTCATCATTATAATGAGAGCAGCAGAGTGCAATACTAAAAGAGATGGGTGTAGAAGGAGTGCTGCTTGAATGTGAATCCAAACACAACTATATGCTTATCTGATTTTGAAAAGTTATCTAAGTTCCATAGAACTAAATGTCCCAATATTTGGACAAAAGTATCAAAAGCCGAGCTTGAGAGAGGGCTCAGTGTTGCTCTTGCAGAGGACCAGGGGTTTGATTCCTACCATCTGTATGCTGCCTCGCACCCATCTACAATTCTCGTTCCAGGGAAGCTTACACCATGTGGCTTCTGTTGGCACCAGGAATACTTGTGGTGCACAGATGTGCATTCAGACAAAATACATATACACATAAATAAAAGAATGGAACAAGAAAAATATTATGTCAGTAACACTGAAAACTTCATCAAAATACGCACATAAATAGATTTGAAATACGGTGTGTGAGCTAGGGAAATAACTCAAGATGGTAAAGTACTTGACACTTAAATATGAAGATGTGAGTTCAATCTCCAGCATCTACTTCAAAAAGGCAGGTGTGATGGTACACACTTCTAAGTGCAGTACTGGAGAGGTGAAGCTCAGGTGATCATTGGGACTTGCTGGCTAGCCAGCCTAGCCTACTCAGTAACTAACAAGCCAAGGGGAGTCTTTCATGGGAAAGAAATAAGATAGACAGGTTGACCTGTGATCACCACGTGCATCATTGTCTACACAAATACTACAATAAACACACTCCAATATCCATATGTCCACCCAACTCCACCCCCATATATACACATGAAATGACCTTGTATCTTATAAGTGCTTCATAAGGATTCATTCTTTGTTCTTGCTTTTGCAAGAGGCCACCTGAATTCACTCTTGGTGGCTTAGAATCACTTCATCCATGTTTCAAGTCTTTGATCTTCCTGATGTTGGCAAGAAACAGAACTGTGGTGAGTAATGCATCTGAAAGATTGAAACAGGAAAGAGCTGGTGTTAACAGTAGTGCTTCTGTTACAGAACAAGTGAGGCAGTGTCTAGAAAACTTTCAAAAAGCATCTCACTGGATGCATGTGGTGTTCAACTCTGGGATTGACAATGTATATTCAAAGTTCAAAGTGAAAACATGCCTCTTTGGATCTTAGGATAATCACAACTTTTAAAGACCTGAATATGTAGAAATCTTGCCATGCAGTCCTTGCTTCTATTTTGTCTTTAGTGTTCATACTAGGAAACTATTTTGGTCTCACAGTAGAAAATGCCTTACATTCATTCATCATGCTCATGTTTTGACAAATGGAAGCCATGAGGATTTTGTTAAGTGTTTCTGAGCATGTCGTGGGAGGCCCTCTCATTCTACTTCTGTGGGTGTTTTGTTCAGCTCCTGGCATTTGCTAGTGGTATTGGTACCTGGATTGAATCAGATGAACCTAGGGAGGGTTAGATCTTTTTGCTGAGAATCATACCTTGATATAATTCAATTGCATGAATCTCTCTTTTCAATTTTGGGAATTTGGTTCTGGGATTTGTTGGCTCTATTTGGCAGTACACAGGTTCTGATTTGAATTTAGGTTTGGAAAAATGTTCATACATCTGCTGAAAGGCAGGCATGGAGCCAGGGTAACTGCTGGAAAGCAATTGACTTTTTGACAAAGACCGCTTGTCTCTGCTTCCACACAGTCAACTGTATGGACAGAAACAGAGAGGGGAGTATGAGTGGTATGTGGTTCCTTATTTACCAGAAAGGGACTGTGTAATTTACTGGCATTTCCAAAACTCTAGCTGTGTGTTTCTATGTCTGCATGCATAGAAGTGGTAATAATGCTGAGAAAATGGGCAACAATGAACAACAACAACAGAAAAAAAAAAAAATCCAACCATCTCTTGGTATTGGCTGAATGACATGAAGGGGTTTCTCTATGAAGTAGAACACAAAGGGACTCATGAGAGGAATAAAGCCAGAAGCACATAAATTTACAAGAGGAAAACTAAATGCAGAATCTACCATGCTGCTGTCATATTTTTAAAGCAATACATATCAGAGAAGCGCTATGGACAGTGTAACCCTAAGGAAACATTCCCCTTACCTTTTGTGCAGTCAAGTTATCCATTTTAATCAAAATCAGACTCTCATGCCATGTACTCTTTATTGTGTCAGATAGGATAGTATGTGAGATTCTTGTTCTTTTGTTGAGAGTCTAGCCTTTAACAGCTGAGTCGTCTCTCCAGCCCTGTAACTTTATTGTTAGATCATTAACTGATGACAAGGAATAGACTTACTTAACAATATGATGTTAATATTAGAAATGTAACATTTAAATATGTTGAAAGAAAGGGGTCTTACTTCTTGCTTAAAGATGTGGGTTGGGATATAGTTCAAGTAATCATCTACCCAGAGACTCCTGAATACAAGATGTTTCACTAATCATAGAGTTATAGGGTTATAAGGCATGATTCCTATCTTAAAGCATACTAGAAATTAATTAAAACAAATACTAAAGTAGGAGTCATGATAAAACAGAACTATACATACTCTGTCCAGAGATTGAGATATCATAGATGAATGCAACTTTAGCTCCCAGGGTTCAGCTCACAGTGTGTGATCTTCTTTGCTTATTTATCTCTATGGGCCTTCATTTCCTATCTATGAAATGAAGATAAAACTGTTACATGCCTTATAATGATGCTGAGAACAACAAACCAGCCAATGCTTCAGTGATGTTTAACAGTACTCAATACATGTTTTTATAGTAATTATCTTTATACTAATCATAGATCAGGGAATATATCTTAGGTAACCATGAATTTATGACATAGTACAATGTTGAAAACATGTGCACTTCTATTTATCCATTCTAGGCCTCTGAAAAGTATGAATGTTACTTTTCTATCTCCAAGTTCTATATTTAACTCCAATATAAAAGTAAATACAATTAATCTCGACTCTTACATTTAACTTCATCAGTCAACGTTTCTCCTGGAATACTTTTCCATATGAATAAGAATATGGGAAAGCAATAGGATGAAGGAACTTTATTAAGGGAGAAATCACTTATACCAGAAACAGATGACCACCAGCAGGTTCTCCTCCCAAGGATGCCTCCGGATGCTCTCTATGTTTGACCAGGAAGCGAGAGAGAGAGAGAGAGAGAGAGAGAGAGAGAGAGAGAGAGAGAGAGAGAGAGAGAGAGAGAGCTGGGGTCCAGGACTCCAGACATAGTCCCCCCAGGTCACACCCACACCTGTCACCAAGCCCCAATGGGCACGGTCAGTGCAACAGGTATGGGTGGGGTGGATATCTCACTTTCCAGTTAGAGTTAGCTTGGCCATTTGTAATTTCTTCATCAATTGACCAGAAACAATTAACAAAAAACAAACAAACAAACAAACAAAAATCTCTTGACTAAGTCCGGAGGCAAGTATAGAGATTCAGGCCACAGTTAAAACTAACATTAAGATATACATTCTTTTCTATCCCTGCTCCCCCATCATAAACTCATTTCATTCTTACATCTTGTCAACTGGGAAGGAGGGGAAAATGAAAAAGGAGAATTGGGAAGTTCCTCTAACTCTTGTAAGAAGTGTCTCCTTCGGTTTCCCAAGTATAATTTTCCTTATTTATATTTGTTGTTTATAAAATAGGTACATGGCTAGAGAAGCCCCACAGTGGCTGTGCATCCAAGTTTCAAGCTAAGGATAGGAGTCTAAGAAGGCAGAAGAAGACAGACCTTGGAGGAACATAGGTTCTTCCCTCAGGATTTGAATAGTATAGAAGCAGAAAGACTCCAAAGTTGACTGCCACATACTGGATAAATGGTTTGGAACTACTTTTAAATTTTAATTTTAAAAATTTGCTCATATTTAATGCCTTTATTAACACTTCAAGGATCAGAGAGTTAGTTCTGGTAAGAACTTGAAAGAGTCCAGTATCATAGAATGTGCTTATTTTGATGCATGGAAACCCACTGAAGAAGACTGAGTATGCCATTTCTGTTATCTGAATATAGTGTTAATATGATTCCCACTAATAACGCAAAGATACAAGGGAAGAAAAGATACAAAGGGAAGAAATAGTGGGAAAGGGTGGGAAAAGGGTCATGCCAAAGGACGTGTGAGAAGAGACTGCATATGAACACAGATTCAATGGAGTATAAATAAGACAGTAAGAAATAAGAAATACATAAATAAGAAAAGTCTTGAAGAAGTTTATTCTAAACATAACTTCATTTTCTATTGCTATGCTATAAATATCATTAAGTTCTCATCATTCATGCAATGTACCTTGTCATGTCATGCACCTACAAAGGCTTAGTAAGATTTTAAAAATATTACAGCGCTTCTGTTTCAGTTATACATAAATCCCAAACACATCAAAACATTTATTTATGTTAAGTTTAGGCAAAATATTTTGAAGTGGAAAGAGTAAGATTTCATAAAAATGGAAATTAAGTTTCAATTATGAGTTTATTCTCTCAGACATCCTAAAAGTATTTCTTTATGTGTCTGTGTGTTGTGTACATGTGTGTGCAGGCATTCATGTGTGCATGGGTGAGTGCCTGTGTCTGAGTCTGTGTGTGTGTGTATATATACACATGAAGGTCAGAGGTCAATACTAGGTTATTTATTGTGTTCCAGATTAACTTTCAGGGTCTCTGCGGGTCTTTGAATCAAGAACTGACAAAATTTAGCTAGACTAGCAGGAAAGACAGTCACTGGTTTCTTTCTCTCTCTACCACCCACACTCTGAGAGTAAAGGTACAGGATGCTGTCCCTTTACCAGGATTTCCATGAGGATGATGGGGATCTAAATTCAGGTCCTTGTGCTTATGCAACAAGCACCTTACAGAGTGAGGCCATGGCCTGTCTGAAAATATTTTGAAGTCAGTATCTGAATTGTATTGTCTTTGGTGTCTGGGATTCTTGTTGTTTTCTTTATGTTATCTAATTAACTTGTTGTTAAGATAGATACATAAGTTTAAAGCTGACATTGTTTACTTCTATAGTTCATGATGTTTGTGTTTCTGCATGTAGTGGCATCTGGTGCTACTTGATATTAGAGCTTTTGAAGATGGACATGTTCATTTGGAAGGCTTATATATTTTCTTTTGACTTTTGTTATTTTTATATTTCTTGTTATTTACTTTCTCTGCCACTTAAAGCTGAGAGTCTCCTTCTTTCTTCCGTTTTATTCCTTTCACCTCTCAGGATCTTCCTACATGATTCTGAGATGTTTCTCTCCATGAGTCTCTTCTATTACTTTGTGCTACCTTTGGGGTAATCTGTGCTTCTGATCTAACTCACTAATTTGTTCAGCAGCAGATCTCCATGTCATTACAAAACCAAGGGCTGAGCATGTATCATCTCATTTCTGTGATTTAATTTTCATAGGTCATCTTATCTTATAGTATAAAAGGAATTCTTTATTCTTGTCTTGAGAACTTAATATGCCAGGACTTGTGAATGCTAGACAAACTCTGCCACAGAACTACAATCCAGTACCTTTCCTCCCCCCCCCCCCGTGTGTGTGTGTGTGTGTGTGTGTGTGTGTGTGTGTGTGTGTGTGTGTGTGTGTGTGTGTGGTCTTACTATGTAAGATCTAGGTTCAGGCTAGCCTTGAATCAAACTTAAATGTTTCTTGTTGTTTTCCAAGTGTTTGGAATAACCCACTATTTCTGGATTATTATTTTAAAATGTCTGTATATGTCTCTAGAATTGAGCACCATTAGGTTGCTAAGAACTGACTTGGTGTTTAAGTCAAGTGTCTCATGTGATAGTGACTTTTGGATGTTATTCCATGTTCCCCTACAGAAAAGTATTGCTTATACTGTTTGGATGGTGTGAAGGAAAGGACTCAGACAAGGCATATTTTTTTCTCAAGGAGTTTAGGCAGAAGTGAACTATTGTGAGTGCCAGGCTTGTGGCTTATACAACCACAAAATAATAAGAAATGCCTTAGGTCAATTTGCCATTATAAACCCTTGGAAAGACATAGCTTTGGACAACCAGTGTTTTATTTGTCTGAGACTGTGACTAGGAATCTAGAGAAGAATTAATTATACTGGGCTCTTTGGTCAATTCTTTTCTATTGTCTTCATGAACTATGTTAATGTCTAGACCATTGGTGCTGCTTATTGCCCTGGTGAAATGATCATGCATAATTTCCTGTGGACCACTTTGTAGAAAGGCAAGAAAAACAAGTAACCATATTTTTTGGCTCTTCCTTACACTAGCTACACTCCTTCCTTGAGTAGATTTCACTGACTCTCTTTCCTTTTGCATTAAACACAAGGATGGTGTTCAAATACCACTCTGTTTCCTTAACTTCCCCAAGTTAATTCATAAAAGAAAGGAAGCAACCCACTCCATAATTATTTTGTAACATCTTCCATTCATTTCTGAAGAATGGTATGCAAGCTTTAAAATTCTTCAAGGAACACATTCAAAATTGAAGACAGCATTAACAATGAAATCCTATATTTGCATATTCTTAGCTTCCAAATTTTACCTTTAAAATTGGACCTGCTTTCTGTGTTTCATCAAGCTTCTCCTCTAACAGTTCCTCTTTTCAGTGTTCAGTGGGAATGATACAAGAGTTGCTTATAAAATTGTCTGTGCTTCACACCTCAACAATCTGACTTCATAAACTGCAAGTTCCATCCCCACTGCTACCCTTGTGAGATGATAAGGCAGTGAGCCTGCGTGTGATGCATTGTAGTTACATTTTATTTGGCTTTTATTGCTGTGGCCTTGCAAAAACAAATACTTCCCCACAAATAAAGTAGACCAAATAGTCTGGGCTATAGAAAATAGAGCAAATAAAGTTAGAAGGAGGGACAGCTCACTGCTCTTCCAAGTATCTTGGAAACAATTGCTCAGAAGATGTGGTTGATGCTTCGTTCCTCTACTGAATAGATATTCAGTTTTCCTGTTTAATCTTGTTCACATGGGGTTTTGTCTGATTAAGAAACTGGATGATATTTTAATCAACTGAATACAATGCATAACACCCAACACTTAAAAGATTCATTCAATCAGGAGTTCAAAGGCAATTAAAATTATGATATATTCATTAATGTGCTTATGGAGATGAGGCTAATGGACTTAATTCAATGGTACATAGAGAAATAAATTGAACAATTGTAGGACTGTCTTAATGGTTAAGGAACAGTACAGCACGAATTATAGAGAGACCTAAGGGAGGAAAACATCTGAGTTAACTATGTGTGTGAGCTCTTTACTACACAGTTTGGATGTTACCCTCGCCTATTCTGCAGTTGTTTAAATACATTTGTTGAATGCTTTACAATTACATGCTTTTTCACTGTTTGCTTGGGTAGGTGACCTTTGCTTCAGCTTCTGTGTATGTACACAATTTAATTGAAGCCTTTTGAGAATTCCAAGGAAATACAATGTTCTTCCCCAGATGTTGTCCCTAAAGGAAACCTAACCAGGAGGCATGAATGTTCTGGGAATAAATAGCTGCTTATATACTGCTAGGGCTTTATCATCTGTTCTCTCTATTCCATTTACTTTTCTATTTCTAAATAGCAAATTTTGTTCTTGTTAAATATTTACTAAGATTAAATTAGGAACCATTACCTAGGACTGGAAAAATTAACTAGACAATGTGCTTTTATGATTTTAATATAAAGTAGTTTCAGAGGATATGTAGGTGAATGTAAAAAGATTCATTTTGAATATTATAAATATTACAATCATTAAGTTAGGACTTGTCAAATGAGACTAGATTTTACAAGGTTTTATAGGGTTGGTAAGAATTAATTAAGGTCTCTAAGGAAAGAAAGGTTAGTGTACAAATCCTAGAAACAGCATCTCCACCTTTCACCATTAGTCAATGCCACTGTAGGTTCAGTGCTTGGAATGAAAACCAAGAAAAGAGAGCAAACACAATAAGTTAACTAATAAGTTAACTGATTGGCACTAACACACTTTTTCTAAAGGCTTTATTCTTTTTGAAAGTCTTAAAACATTGTGACCCATGGCGCTGTTAAGAGTGGATGAGATGGTACATAACAAAGGTGATTTGTGAAATTTAAACAGTTATAAAACTGTAAGGTATTGCTCATTCAACTACTTCACAGGAGAGATTTTCATAGAAATAGAAAACTTAACTTGGAGTCATATGTCATCAGGTATTTGCCAAAATCACTTCGCAAACATCTGGTATCTGAAAGAAACAGCATAAAGAACAGGCTAACTGTGTCATTCTCCTTAGAAAGTAGGTTTTGTAAATACATCCTTTGTATTCTGTTAAAGCATGATGAATTAAAACACCTGGATATTAATCTACTCAAGTTGCCATAACAAATACTACAAATTCAGAGGATTAATCAAAGAATGTATTTCTTACAATTTTTGAGGAGTTTAAGAACCAGGTGATAGAAAAGATACAATGGATGCCAAAGAGTATTTTCTCCTCCAGAGACATTTTTCCTATCTCTTCTTTGTATGTGCATGAAGTAAAATCTCTCTCTGTGTATAAGGATTCTAATCTAATCGTATAGGTTCCTTAATTAACTATTTTCAAATATTTCCTTTGTTTCTGTGACAAAAATACCGTAATAATAGAAACTTAAGGAGGAAGGGTTGATTTAGCTCACATTTCCAAGTTATAATCTATCACTACAGGGAACTCACCATTGCAGAGACTTAAGACAGTTGGAAATAATGCATACACAGTCCAGAAGAAGAGAGGAACTGATCAATACTTAATATTCCCATGCTAAATTCTGCATTTCCACTTTGAAAATTTTAGAATTTCCTGCTTAGAAAATGATGCCACCCACTGTAGATGGATATTTTTCTTCACCTCTATTAATGCAATCAAGATAATCCTCATGGTTAAGTCAATGAGCCAACCTTACCTGGACAATACCTGAAACTCTCTTTCTAGGAGATTCTAAATTGCATAGAAGCCACGATCTAACAATTATAATACTCATCTCTAAATACTAGTATGATGGGGGTGAAGGTGTCAGTACATGAAATTTAAGGAAATATCAACCCACAGTAATGGCAACCTGGATCCTACTACTTTAGGTGCTTCTAGAAGAATTCTAATGTCCTTACCATTTTTTAACAGAATTATTATAGGTACAGCCTTATGAAGGATGGCATTGTTCCTTTAGAAAATCATGTCAGAAAACATCCTTCACCTTGATAATGTTACTTTGAGAAGTACTGAGTAGATTTTAATTAAAGGAGAACTCTTACTTAAATTGAACTTCAGTGATCCAATTTATTCAACAATGAAATCTGTGTTTAACATATATTACATATTGTTTTTATTTACAGGAGTAACTACTTATATGTACTAAATATTGCATTTTCTTACTGTACACATGAACTCTTGTGATAATGTGCAAGTATTCTGTCTCAAACAATTACCATTCAATAAAAGAATTGCTGTTGTTATTTTCTGTCATTTCATTCCTTACTTCCCATGTGTGTTTCAGTTTTTAAGCTGATAAACAACAGTAACAACACAAAAAATCAGAAGTCTGAAAGGCCACAACTTTGAAAGCAAAGTCTTTCATTTTCTTTCATTTATTTTTTTACTTATTAATATTTATTTGTTTTATATAACCAAGTCCATTTAAATGAAAACAAATATTTATAGACAATATTTGGGAATTTGGGCATCATTCTATCCAAGCTACTTCCTGCTGGTAAAGGGGTGCTGCCATGGGGTATTATACGAAGATGCAAAAATCCTGGCTATAGTCTGTAAGGATGCTTTATCCAGCTGTTTTGAATGTAGAATCACCTGGTACTCTATTTCAGGCAGTCTGGCTTGATCAAACCACATTAGTCCGGAAGGGATTCACATATTTTCATTTTCTGTGGAAACAAAAAATGTGATATATGATATGATGGTTTACATAAGCAACCCAATAACTCTACCATGGAACTCCTACAGCTGATAAACACCTTCAGAAAACTAGCAGGATACAAGATAAACTCAAAAAATTCAGTAGCCCTACTTTTTTCAGACGACAAAGAGACAGAGAAAGAAATCAGAGAAACATCATACTTTAAAATAGCCACAAGCAACATAAAGTATCTTGGTGTAACGCTTACCAAATAAGTAAAAGACCTATATAACAAGAACTTTGTGTCTCTAAAGAAAGAAATTAAAGAAGATACCAGAAAATGGAAAGATCTCCCATGCTCTTGGATAGGTAGGATAAATATAATAAAAATGGTACTCTTGCTAAAAGCAATCTACAGATTCAATGCAATCCCCATTAAAATCCCTCGATGATTCTTCACTGACCTTGAAAGAATATAATCAACTTTATATAGAAAAACAAAAGACCCAAGATAGCCAAAACAACCCTATACAATAAAAGAACTTCAGGAGGCATCACCATCCCTGACTTCAAGCTCTACTACAGAGCTATAGTTCTGAAAACAGCCTGGTATAGGCACAAAAATAGACAGGTAGACCAATGGAATCAAATTGAAAATCTTGATATTAACCCACGCACCTATGAACACCTGATTTTCAACAAAACAGCTAAAATTATACAATGGGGCAAGGACAGCATCTTCAACAAATGGTGCTGGCACAATTGGATGAGGGTGTGTAGAAGACTGCAGATAGACCCATGTCTGTCGCCATGCACAAAACTCAAGTCCAAATGGATCAAAGACCTCAACATCAATCTAGCCACACTGAACCTCGTAGAAGAGAAAGTAGGAGGTACCCTTGAACAAAGTGGTATAGGAGACTGCTTCCTGAACATATCTCCAGGGGCACAGATACTGAGGGCAACAATTAATAAATGGGACTTCTTCAAACTGAGAAGCTTCTGTAAGGCAAAGGACACAGTGGACAAGACCAAACGGCAACCTACAGACTGGGAAAATATTTTCATCAATCCTATATCTGACAAAGGGCTGATCTCCAAAATATATAAAGAACTCAAGAAACTAGTCAACAAGACTTTCATTTTCATCACAGCAAACTTTACATATGTGCTAGGTTTTCCTACTGTCTTGCTTCATTTTTCACATTAATAAATTTAGGAGAATAATAGTGGTGACTTACTTGTCATAAAATATTGGCAGAAGATAACTTTATAAATTAGAATGGTCAAAACAATCAGAGGGCTTAAATTCTAGGAGTAATATAAAAAATGCATTCTCCTCCAATCCTAGCTCATTTCATAGACACAGAAATGTGTGGGCATGCATAAGAGTTTTAAACTATTGTTGTTTTAAGAAAAGGATGATCAGAGAAGTGCAAAGCTGTATTGGGCTGAGTCTCAGAAACAGACATATTATTAATATGCTTGTCTTGTTTAAAGTTAGTTAATATAAGTTAGTGTGTCTTAGAAGACTCTGGAGAATCACAATTTATACTTGAGTGGCATTCTCTTTCACTGAGACTTGCCTCCAAACAAGCAGACACACATTCAGTGTGAGCCACATTCAACCACCTGGCAGCTTCAATGTTTGCCTAGTTCTTTGGATGGCACATCCAAGTTCATAGTTTAATGCAGTCCTTGAAGAAGTACAATTGTATCATGTTAGAAGTGATCTCAAAACTAGTCTCTGTTCCACTTGAAACAGGTTCAAATTAACACAAATATATTCTGCCATTCTCTATGACAATGTTGTTTCTATATTGTATTTCTTCATCTTCATCTTCTTCTTTTTTTACTTTCTTTATTTAATTTATTATTTTACATGTCGATCCCAGTTCGCTCTCCCTCCATCCATGGGGAATGTGTTAGCAAGGTCCTTTTGTGTACCAGGGATTTATCCTGGCTCCACTGTCTGAGGACCCTTACACTGCTCAGTCCTTCTGGCTCAGACCTATATTCAGGGGAGCTTGAGTCAGTCCCATGCTGGCTTCCCAGCTATCAGTCTTGGGGCCTGTTAGCTACTCCTTGTTCAAGTAAGCTGTCTCTATGTGTTTCTGCAGCCTGGTCTTGTCCTCTCCATCTGCATCTGAGTTCTACTTCGACTCAGTGTTTACGTATGGGTGTTTGCTCCTGTTTCCAACAGGTATTAGATGAGGGCTCCATGGATAAGCTAGTTGTTGTTCTCACTACCCGGGAAGGGCAGTTATGGTAGCCTTTCCATGGAAGCTCAAGTTGTTAGTTGGCAGCAGTCTTGTAGTTCTGTAGAAATTTCTTTGTGTTTAATTTTTTTCTTCAAACCAATATTAGCTCCCTCTTTTATGTTCTCTCTCTCTCTCTCTCTCTCTCTCTCTCTCTCTCTCTCTCTCTCTGTTTCTGTCGTTCTTGTCTTCTATTCCTAACAGGGCTCTATCTTCCTGGTCGCACATGTTTTCCTTTCCTCCCCCTGGCTTCCTCCTACTTCTCTCTCCATTCGCTTCCTGCCCCACTTCACCTGTGCTCTGGGGGTCTTGTCCCTTCCCCCTTCTATGAGTGACTTTATGTGAATCTCTTAGAATACACTTTGCATCCTAGTTCCTCTGGTGGTGTGAATTATAGGCTAGTGATCCTTTGCTCTAGGTGTAAAAAAATATATGAGTGAGTACATACTATGTAATAGCAAGAACCTGGAAGCAACCTAGATGTCCCTCAATTGAATAATGGATAATGAAGATGTGACACATCTACACAATGGAATACTACTCTGCAGAAAAAAATAATGGTATGTTGAAAATTGCAGGCAAGTGGATGGCACTTGAAGAAACCATCCTGAATGAGGTAACCCAGTCACACAAAAGGAACATAGTATGTACTTCTTCTTTTTCTTCTTCTCTTCCTCCTCCTCCTCCTCCTTCTCCTCCTTCTCCTTCTTCTCCTCCTCCTCTTCCTGCTCCTCTTCCTCCTTATCTTCCTCCTCATCCTCCCAAGACAGTGCTTCTCTGTGTAACAACTCTGGCTGCCCTCAAACTCACAGAGATCCACTTGTCTCTGCCTCCCAAGTGCTGGGATTAAAGGCATATGCCATCAATGCCTAGCTATATATTCTATTTCTTAATATCTTATTTCTTTTATAGTAGGTTGATCCATAACCAACAATAAATATGAGCATAGGGAAGAGACAAGAGAAATTAAAGCAGATTCTTATGAATAGGTTTGTAGGCACATACTTAAATATTTACTTTTTAATATTTCTCAAACTTGAACTAAAACAATGGTTAAACAGTGTAGGCAATGATATAAGTAAATAATTTATTCAAGGAAAAAAGAGTTGTACAATAAAGACATACCATAACTGATGGTTATAAAAGTTCACCTCACTATCTACAGTAGAATTAGAGATTGTTTTCTGGTGTATGTAGCTGTTAAAATCTAGGCCTGAAAAAGATTAAGTGTTGTGTTTTACTTGCAGAGGACATGGGTTCAGTGATCAGCACTCATGTTGTAGCTCACAACCATCTGTGAATTCAGGTCCAGGATTTCCAATGATGTTTTCTTCTGACACATGAATAATCACATTAAATGTAAATAATCTAAATGCATGCATAAAAGACAGAGTTTAGGATAGTGAACTAAATAATGCTTTTCTATTTTGTCTTCATAAGCTCACTTAGTTTGAAAATTCAGGGAATAAAAACTTTTATTTAGACAAGAACAGTGTCTAATGCCAAATTAAATAAATGATCAAAATTTCAACTAATTGAGCATATGGATCAAATACAATCATATGCTTATATATCAAATGACTCAAGAAATAAAAAAATCTGAAACAAAACTAATACAACTAAGACGAAATAGAAAACAATTCTGCAACTGCAGGTGGAGATTTAAATGATTCTTACTAAATAAGGGAACAACTTGGCATAAATTATCAATTGTATAAAACAGCACGAAGGCTTTCACAGCTATAGTGTTACATATTGTTTTAGAATGCCTGTAGAACAAACACTAATACTGACAATGCCTTTGCCATAAAGGAACTGGGAACAAATTTCAAAAAATTAAAAATCAAGGGTATGTTCCTTGAGCAATTGGAACATGTCTAGAAATGATAGATATCAAGAAAATCTTCCAATCTGTGAAACAAAGCAACATTCTTTTAAATGACCTACAGATAAAAACAAATAGCTATTAAGGGAATGAAACAATATGTTAGACTGATTCAATAAAAATATATCAAGTTTTGTAGGGCATTGGTAAATTAGCATGAAAATGAAATTTTATAGCACTAAATGCTTTCTTCACAAAGAGGAACAATTTTTTTTAAAGCATAAAATAAACAAAATCACGAAAAAAGGAAAGGAGATAGTTCACAATGGGATTCAACAAACTACAGGATACAAATGGTAAGTATAAAAAAGTCATTCAACTGTAAAATATATTAAACTGATTAAACATTACTAAGATTGAGAAGTAAAAAATTCTTGAGTGACCAATTACAAATAGAGTAAGAGTTTATCACTATAGAGCTGAAATTATCAAGCAGAAACAATAAGAATAAAATATACAAAGAATAAAATATACAGAAATTTGACAGCTCACTAATTGGACTTAAGACCTATTCTACAAGACGTAAATCATGTCTGGCACTGCAAACCTGCCTAAGTATCCAGGAATAGTGAATCATGGAGTATAGATGAGGAAATACATCTTTTTTACTAATTTAATGGAATATTTTTGTGTCAAGGAGTAATAGTTTTTAGCACCCTTTCTATATTTGTCAATCATAAGAAATCCTTTTCTACAGCATTGATTTTTGAGTGCTGTTTATTAAAATTGTTTAAACTTAAAACTACCATCATTTTGTATGTTCATTATTGTGAGACCGAGTTACAGGGTGGTTTCTGGTTTGCATGAGCTTGGCTGACTTCCTTCTGGGGAGATTTGAATGGGAAGTAGCACTAAATGTGATCATTGTCTTGGTTTTGCAGGCAGCAAGTAGCTGGGCTAGAGAACCCCAGTTGATATTGACTGGCTTGCTTCATGGGGCTTCTTGTGCTCTGTTAGCCTTGCCTTAATCATCCAGGCTTTAAATATAACTTTATTATGAAGGCCTTTGTCTGCAGTTATGGCATCATAGCTGACTTTTCTTGTGTTTTAGTCAGTAGAGCACAATACAGTACATAAGGATAAAATGAGATGCTAAGAGAAGTTAAGAGAAATTTAACTTTTAGGTCACTTGAAAATGAGATGCTTGGAGGAAAGTTTTCATTACATCAAATAAGAAACAATTAATGTTCATAGGAAGAAAATGGAGAGAAATTGGATAAATTTAATAGCTTTTCTTTTCTGTTTAAATTGAAGTATCATTACATAGAAATCAGTAATTAGAATTGATAGGAAAAACAAATGAAATACTTTGGTAACATTTCTGCACATAGGAAGAAAAATAAATTATTGGTGGCAGTAGGGAAATATTACACCAATTTATGGTCTGAATATTTCAATGTTAGCACAGAGCAATAGGGCTTTCTACTACTTTGATTCAAACAGGATGGCTTAGTATAACTGTGACATTCTGACTCAGAGTGGCTTTGCAGAGCCATTTGTCATCTTGACAGGATAGTTAGCTACCAAATGGGTACTCTTATGTATTCAATGTTTAAGTCAGGGAATGTACATGGTGAATTCATCATAAAAAGATAACAGGCTGATTTTCCATAGGGTAGACAAATAATAAATTGAAGGAGGTATGCTGTGAAGTGACTACCCTGAGGTCCAAATAACTAAAGAGACAGAGACATAAAAAAAATTCTTAGAAGTTAAGACATAAATGATAATTTTTGAAAAGTACATTGAAGATTATTAATAATACCTCCTTATCAATTCATGCATTTTAATAGTTATGTCTTATGGCATAGCATATCATGCTGAAGTATCATGTCACTTTTGTTCAAGACTGGATGACTGCAGATAAAAAAATTAGGTAGGAGTGGACGGGAAGAGAATAATTGGGATTAATAATGGTGAAGATTTATTTTTAACACATGCAGGTACATAATTTTCTATATGCAGATATATATTTTGGACCCTCAGACATAATTCTTCAAACTCCATACACAATTTTAAAATGTACTTTTTGAGACAAGATTTCTCACTGGCTTTGTACTTGCTGAGCAGCCTAATGTGGCTGGGCAATAAGCGCCAAGTGTCCACCTGTGGTGATATTTTGTATGTAATTTAACAAATAAGGCTTACCTGCAGATCAGAGTGTGGCGTTAAACCACTAGTTAGCCATTGAAGCCAGACAGTGGTAGCACACACCTTTAATCCCAGCATTTAGAAATCAGAGGCAGACAGTTATTTGTGAGTTGAAGGACACCCTGTGCTAGAAGAGATTGATCCAGTTTAAAAGAGAAAGGGCTAGGCTCACACCTTTAATCCCAGTATGTTGGAGTCACACACCTTTAATCATAGCACTAAGATGGTAGAGACAGGAAGCGAAATGGCTGGGCAGAGAGAGAAATATAAGGCAGAGGAGACAGAAGCTCATGGCATAGTCTGAGGATTTGTGGAGACAGGATCATTCTTTCAGTCTGAGGTAGAAGTAAAAACTAGCATCTGGCTTCAATGCTTTTCAGATATTTCAGCATTTACCCAGATATTTGGCTCCAGGGATTTACTATTAGGACAAATTAGAATGTGAGCATCTATCTGGTGTCCAACATTGGGCACAAACCCATGACTCTGATATGGAAGATCTTGCACTACTGACTGAGCTATCTGAGCTAGTATCACCCTTCATGTCACTGAGAATGCAAACACCCACCACAAAGTATCATTCTTTTAAAAATATTTCTTTCACATTTTAGATTATAACTACATTATTTAATCCTTCCCCATTTTCTCTACAAACATTTCTATGCTAACTCCCTCCCCCCCATTTATTCTCTTTAAAATTCATGGCCTTTGGCTATTTTTTTTTTTATTAAATTGCTGTTACATTTATGTATTTTCAGCATAGGTTCTGGGACCAAATTCAGGTTACTAGGTTCAAGGCTAGAACTTCAGCTTCTGAGCCTCTAAGACTTCTGTAAATGATTAGAATCTATTTGGGAATAATCTGTTATGGCTTCAGTGCAGAATTCTACCAGAAAGTCAAGGAAGAAGTAATACCAATACTCCTCAAATTGTTCCACACAATAGAAACAGAAGGTTCATTGCTGAACTCTCTGCGAAGCCACAAAAACCTTGGTACCCAAGCCTCACAAAGATACAACTAAGGAAACTACAGACCAATATCCCTGATGAACATCGATGCAAAAATACTCAATAAAATTCTGGCAAACTGAATTCAAGAATACATCAGAGAAATCATCCACCATGACCAAGTAGGCTTCATCCCTGGATTGCAGGGATGATTTAACATACAAAAATCTATCAACATGATCCACCAAATAAAACTGAAAAAGAAAAACCATATGATTATCTCCCTAGATGTTGAAAAACCTTCGACAAAATTCAACACCCTTTCATGATAAAAGTCTTGGAGAGATCAGGGATATCAGGAACATACCTAAACATAATAAGAACAATATACAGCAAAACAACAGTCAACATCAAACTGAATGAAGTGAAATTTAAGACGATTCCTCTAAAATCAGGAACAAGACAAGGCTGCCCTCTCTCTCCATATCTCTTCAATATTGTACTTGAAGTTCTAGCTAAAACAATAAGAAAACAAAAGGAGACCAAGGGTATAAAAATTGGAAAAGAAGAAGTCAAAATGTCTCTATTTGCAGACTCAACAAACTCTACCAGGGAATTCCTCAGCTGATAAACACCTTCAGCAAACTAGCAGGATACAAGATAAACTCAAAAAATAATTCAGTAACTCTACTTTCTTCAGATGACAGAGTCTGAGAAAAAAATCAGAGAACATCAGACTTTAAAATAGCCACAAACAACATAAAGTATCTTGGGGTAATGTTTACAAACAAGTGAATGACCTATATAATAAGAACTTTGTGTCTCTAAAGAAAGAAATTAAATAAGATACAAGAAAATGGAAAGATCTCCCATGTTCTTGGATAGGTAGGATAAATATTTTAAAAATGGCAATCTTTCCAAAAGCAATATACAGATTCAATGCAATCCCGATTGAAATCCCAGCACAATTCTTCACTGACCTTGAAGGGATAATAATAGCTTTATAAGGAAAAACAAAAGACCCAGGATAGCCAAAACAACCATGTAAAATAAAAGAACTTCAGGAGGTATCACGATCCCTGACTTTAAGCTCTAGTACAGAGCTATAGTTCTGAAAACAGCCTTGTATTGGCTCAAAAAGAGGAACATGCTATGTAGTCGCTCATAGAGCAAAGGATTACCAGCCTATAATTCACACCACCAGAGGAACTAGGATACAAGGTGCATTCTAAAAGATTCAGATAAAGTTCCTCACAGAAGGGGGAAGGGACAAGTCCCCCAGAGCATATATGAAGTGGTGATGGGCATGAATGGAGAGAGAAGTAGGAAGAGAAGGGTGGAGAGGAAAGCACGTGGGACTAGGAAGATTGAGTCAGGGTAGGAATAGAAGACAGGAGAGAGATAGAAAGAGAGAGAGCATAAAAGAGGGAGCCATTATTGGTTTGTAAAGAAAACTGAACCTAAAGAAAGGTCTAGAAACCTACAAGATTGCCGCCAGCTAACAATTTGAGCTTCCGTGGAAAGGCCACCATAAATGCCCTTCCCGGATAGTGAGACCAACAACTAACTTATCCACCATCATGGATCCCTCATCTAGTACCTGTTGGATACAGAAGCAAACACCCATACCTAAACACTGAGTTGAAGTAGAATCCAGATGCAGAGGGAGAAGACAAGTTTGAAGAAACACATAGAGACAGTTGACCTGAACAAAGCAGAGATGACAGGCCCCCAGACTGAAAGCTGGGAATCCAGTATGGGACTGACTCAGACCCCCCTGAATATGGGTCTCATCCAGAAGGTCTGACCAGTCTAATGGACCTCAGACAGTTAAACCAGGGTGTATTCCTGGTGCACAAAAAGACCTTGCAGACACAAACCCATGGAGAGGAACTGTCTTAACCTAGAGACAGGAGAGAAGTCTTAGTCCCTACTTCAAATGACTTGACAGATGTACAAGACCCCACATAGATGGCATTGCCCTACATTTGGAATTGGGGTGGGGGGATGGGAGGGGGAGTGGTCAGGGTGCATGTAGGGGGCAGAGGGGTGAGAAAGAGGGAGGGAGGGGGACCTGGGATCGACATGTAAAATAAAATATAAATAATTTAAAATAAAAAAAACTGAACAAAAAAAAAAAACAAAACAAAACAATAAATGATATGAAAACCATGAAAAAATGTGTCCATTTAATTTTACTACAAACATGATGTATTATAGAAAGATATTTTAAATTTTATTGAAAAATGTAGTAGTCTTTATAAGCTCATTGGGGAGTATGAATTCTGTGTAAAGCCATATGTCTTCATGTAAAAGATTACTTGAAAATCTAACTTAAAGAAGCATTTAACACTTATCCTAAGAAGTATCTCAGTGATATTAAAGTACATAAAAATATTGAATACCAATAAATTTGTATTCTAGAATGATCACTCTCATAAAACTGAAATGGAATTGAGTAGAATTAGCAGGATATATAATTTTAATTCAGTTAATAATAGATGAGAACTTGAGGAACAGCCAGGGGGATAGCAGAAGAGATAGAATTTCAAGTCTCTCAGTGAGAATCTATTGCCTACATTGATTAAAGCAGTGATGGAGAAGAGTGGGTGTAGTTTATATCAATTGCATCCAAACTATTCACTAATAAGTGATCAGAAAAAGTTGTCATGCTTTGCAGTGGTGGCACAAGCCTTTAATCCAAGCACTTGGGAGGCAGAGGCAACCAGATCTCTTTTAGTTTGTGGCCAGCCTGGTCTACAGAGTGAGTTTCAAGGCAACCAGTGCTACACAAAGAAACTCCACCTCTAAAAAGCAAAACAAAAACAAATACATACAAACAAACAAAAAATAACAAGAAAAAAAGGAAAAAAGAAAGTGTAACAATATTGGAAATTTTGTTTTGAGAAACCAATAAGATAGCTGTTAGTATTTAGGCATTGCCACTAGCATACATTTGGAATTCTGACAAGATAACCACTCAGTTGCTGCCATTATGATTACCACCTCTGCCTATTCAATTTATTCCCTTTCAAATAGACCCTGCCCACTTCCCAATCCCCTCCCTCTCTTTCTTTCTCTCCCTTTCTCTGTCTGTTCTTCTTTCTCTCTCTCTCTCAGCCTCTGTTTCCTTTTGCCCCCTGATCCTATCTCTGGAAGCTAGTCGCCCTTCTTTACTCTCTGCTTTCCCTGTTTGACTACCCCCACAATACACACACACACACACACACACACACACACACACACACACACACACACACACACACATTTTTCTTCTTTGGATCCTAGTAAATGATAAATGCTGAGTGGTTCCTTTGGCTTGGATGATGGGTTAGCACTGAGAAATAATGTCAGCTCTTTGAATATATCTTAGAATACCTCAGCCAGTAGCCATGCAAGAAGGAAGAGAGTACAGATAAAGTATGTTGACTATACATGCAAGAAGGAAGAGAGTACAGATAAAGTATGTTGACTATATAGATCTTTATAAACATGTCAGAGTACATCATATCTATTACATATGACCAAAGTATTTAGGGAAATGTAAAATATATAAAATATAATTACAAATTGTTTTAAAATTTAAAATTATTATTTTAATGAGTTGTGATATTCATAAGATAAATGTACCTCTTGGAGAAAAAAGTGACTTTGACTGATAGAAAAAGGCAAGAGATGATGAAGCTAGTTGACAAATGCTTATGTTTCACTGAAATCAACAGGAAGGCTATCAGAACACTCACTGATGGCAAGTATGAGAGCAATGTCAGAACATCTGTTAAAGTGTTAATCCTGATGCAGAATAAAGAAATGTGGTCTGCTTCTAAATCAATGAAAGCTTTTGTCAATTTACATAGTCATTTCCTTATGGACAATTTAAGGATACAAATATTTTAACAATCTTCCAAAATATACCCTTAATATTCATCAACTGGTTCACATGAAACAGTAGGGAGAATTTATTGACTTTTTCTTTTTATATGTTGATGCATTCTTTTTAACACTCAAGAATAAGATTGGTACTTCTTGTAGAATGTTCTAGCAGTAATTTAAACATTGGAGTATTGATAATTGCCAAATTATTGCAATGCTAAGGACATTATGTATATACTTTTTACTAAGATATTAAACAAAATTATGGCTTTATTTTGAAACTCAAGAAATGGAAATATCAGAGGTGATTGTATGACTGAGTATTTGAATACATACTGATCATATTAACCTACATAGACAAATGGATAAGGATAGCCTGTATCTAGATATGTTGGGTGTGATTTATGCATGGGATTCCAAGGAGAGCTATTCTAATACAGAACTTCTGACTACTTAAGCAGTCTCTGAGAAGGTGAGTGGTATAGGACCTAACACAAATATTTCTTCAGTAAAAGAAGCAAAAGAAAAAGGGGGTACAGGTTGGAATCCCTAACCTATTTGTTGTCCTGGATAATGGTGAGAATTCTGGATGCTCTCTTTGATTTACTCAGCAATGTGAGGGCCAGACACTTGCTGTGCTTATGACATAAATAAATATGGGAGAATTGAGAAGGAAGGCAGAAATTTAGGGACACATACTAAGGTAAATCATTAGAAGGACAGTTGGAAGAAAGCTTCCTAGGGAGTACTAATGACCCAAATGAAATTAAATTTGTGCAGATTTTGATTCAGTCTTTTAAATAGCTAAAGGCTATGATGATAATCAGATGGCATTACTAAATATTCTCTAACACAAGCTCTACTTTCATTCCAATGTAAATACCTGCTGGGAAGAAAACCATTGTTTCCCAGAATTTGATATCTGCTGATTTTTAAGAGTTTTGTGTTAGCACATTCATGATTCTTTGTACAGAAGTAACTGGACCAAGTTCTCAAGACACAGTTGAGTTTATTTCATCTTACAATGGCTGTGCTGTTGCCTGTCTAATCACTTTGTATACCTTAGTACAGATTTAGATATGTATGTAAAGCCCATCTACAAATATGAATACTTTTATTTTCACTTAGTGCATTTTGTTATTACACAAAACAAATTAATAATATTATAAACAAGATAATTTAAAGTAAGAGTAATAGGTCAGGCAGTGGAGGTGCATGCTGTTAATCACAGCAATTGAGAGGCAGAAACAGGTGGATCTCTATGAGTTTGAGGCCAGACTATTCTATAGAGCTAGTTTCAGGACAGGCTCCAAAGCAACAGAGAAACCCTGTCTCAAAAAAAAAAGTGTAAATGGGAATAGAAGTGGACACCTTTATGCTACTTTAATCATTATCCAGATTACCCAGGGAAATACATCATTATTCTATAAAAGAACAATGATGTTGTTTTATCTCAAAGGTGAAGAGTACTTGCTGTTCTTGTAGGGGAAGTAGGTTTGTTCCCAGCATCCATTTGGTAGCTCAACTGTCTGTAATTTTGACTTCACAGAATCCTATAACATTTCTAGATTCCACAAACACCAGAAACATTTACAATAGATATACACATATGCTGGTAAAAAATACACCAATAAACAAATCTTTAAAGAAAGGAAAAAAGTAGCTTCTATGGCACTTTGTGTGAAAATTATATTCTTAGTCCAAATCAACAAAATCTATAGATGTCTGTTATATGAAACATATTTTCAGGTGATATAAAATTGGACCTGGGTATCTCTGTCATCATAGCAAGGCAAATAATGGGTTACATAAAAACTGATAATGAAAATTCTATTTAGAGTTGTGTTGTTTTATTAATTGAAATTAAAATGTTTGGCATGTTCAAGGGCATTATTAATTGAAGAAGTGGCAAGTTTCTTAATGGGTTTGAATCTCTAAGTTTTATCACCATTTAATACCCTAAGAATTTGTATTATGCAAATTTTGTATTCTCTCTAACTTCCAGTTTACTAACATTAAAATTTATATCTTAAACAATAGAATTATTATTATTTGTATTAACTACTACTTTCCAGTGAAAAATTCTTGCTAAATGTTTTAAACAAAAGGTAAACAGACAAAAGCAGACAGGAAAAATTAATATTGTAATTGCCAAGATGGCTGATCAGATCTGTTGAGCTTCTCATGGGTAATTTTCTGACCAATTACATTCTAGCATCATACCATAAGTAATATTTTATATCATAGAACTATAAAATTATATTCTGTAATTATATCTGTCCTGGACATAATTGGTTATCTACCAACCATGTCTCTTGTAACAGAGTACTTCACTGAGATAGTGTATATCAGCTTTAATGTCATAGTGATAGTAGCACAAGATTTCAGAAAATCAGTGCAAAGACCATCATGCTCTTAAAAATGTCCCATGGCATCCTACACTCCTTCCTATTTTATTAGGCATGAGTCAGTCTTGTGCTTCATCTCTGTTGGTCAAGCAACATGAACAGTGAGCTTAGAACCATCTTAGGTTCCTTATTTCAGTAAAATTTGGTAGTTTTCTATGAGATCCCTAATTGTACTTTTTACTACACCCATATAGCCCACCTAACTCCTTAGCTCAGTGAATACTGAAGTGTATTGTCTCAAGCAAAGGAGTGAAGCAAAGCTGGAAGAAACAGAACAAAGAACACTCCTGTCTCACTGAGTTATAATACAATACAGATGAGTATGCACTGTGAACAACATAGAGTAAGTATTTATACATTAATATACATACTCTCTCTAATCACTAGTATCTCTTTTCACACATTCCCATATTGTCAATATAGACTTTTTCTTCTTGTAACAAAAATTAAAAAAAAAAAAAACTGAGCCTAGGCAAAATTTTATTTATTCACTCAGTCCATTTAAATGTTGCATTTTCTGGCTTCTGAAAGCATTTGTCATTTTTCTTTTGTTCTTTTCATGCCATTCCATGTACCTGAGAAGCATTATGCACATGTCATGATCTTCTTCGTTGAAGGCAAAGACAACTGCAACAAAAAGTTAAAGATTTCTTGGCCATGTATTATATATCCTGCTTTCAGAAAAACATTTTAATTCTTATACTTTAGGATACTCCCTTTAAAACTTTCTGGATTTTACACAAAATAATTTGTACCATTCAGCACTTTAGTTCTTTTTTTCTTCTTTTTTAAAATTTATTTTTCTTATTTTACATATATATATATATATATATATATATATATATATATATATATATCCTATTCCTCTCCCTCCCTTCCTTCCTCCCTTCCCCTCTAGCTCCCTCCCAACCTCCCTCCCTCCTCCTCTCCCTCTTTTCCACCATCTCATGTCCACCCAGCCTCCCTTCCCATATGCCCCCACTCCAAATGTAAGGAGATGCCTTCCAGGAGTGGCCATGCAAATATGTCAAGTCATTTGGAGTAGGACCAGGCCCTCCCTCCTGACTTTAGGTTAAGGGAGTATCCCTCCATAGGGAATGTGCTCCCAAAGTCCTTTCATGCACCAGTGATACCTCTGGGTTCCACTGTGAGAGGTCCCTTAGACTCCCCAGGTCTTGTAACTGACACCCATGTTCAGTCAGACCATGAGTCACTATAATGCTGGTTTCTCAGCTATCAGTCTGGTTGTCCATGAGCTCCCCCCTTGTTCAATTCAGCTGTCTCTGTGGGTTTCTGTAGCCTGGTCTTGACTCCATTTTCTTATCACTCCTCCCTCTCTGAAACTGGATTCCATGAGTTCAGTTCAGTCTTGGGTGTCTGCTTCTGTTTCCATCAGCTACTCGATAAGTGTTCTATGATGGCATACAAGTTATTTATCTCTTTATCAGGGAAAGGCATTTAAGGCAGCTTTTCCTCTGTTGCTCAGATTGTTGGTTGGGGTCATTCTTGTAGGTCTCTGGACATTTCTCTAGAGTCAGTTTCCTCTTCAAACCTATAGTGCCTTCCTCTATTCTTCTATTATGCTCTCTCTCTCTCTCTCTCTCTCTGCTCTTGTCTATTCCTCCCCAAGTCAATGTCAATGTTCCTAGTCCCCCATGTTTTCCTCACCTCCCCTTCTCTTTCTTCTAACTCCCTTTCCACTCACTGCCCCTCCACTCCAAATATGTTCAGGAGATCTTTTTCCTTTCCTCTTCTGTGAGGGACCTTATTTGAAACTCTTAGGTTCCTCTTTGGATCCTAGTTTCTCTGCCAGTGTGAATTATAGGCTGGTGATCCTTTGATCTACGTTTAAAATCCATATATAAGTGAGTACATACAATGGTCCTCTTTTTGTTACTGGGTTACCTCATTCAGGATGGATTCTTCAAGTTCCATCCATTTACCTGTAAATTTCAAGATTCCATTGTTAGTTAGTTTGTTTTCCTTCCTCTGAGTAGTATTCCATTGTGTAAGTGTGCCACATCTTCTTTATCCATTCTTCAGTAAGATGGCACCTAGGTTCCTTCCAGGTTCTTGCTATTACAAATAATGCTGCTATGAACATAGATGAATACATGTTTTTGTTGCATGGATTTGGATCATTGGGTATATGCCTAAGAGGGGGATTGCTGGGTCATGTGGTAGACTGATTCCCATTTTCCTGAGGAACCAACATACTGATCTCCAAAATGGCTGTACAAGTTTCTACTCCCACCAGCAGTGAAGGAGTGTTCCCCTTTCTCCAAATTCTCTCCAGAATAAGCTGCCATCAGTTTTTCTAATTTTAGCCATTTTCAGAGTTGTTTTGATTTCCATTTCTTTGATGGCTAAGTATATTAATCACCTTCTTAAGTGTCTTTCAGCCATTTTGGATTCCTCTATTGAGAATTCCCCCCTCTTCAGTTCTATGCCCCACTTTTTAATGGGGTTATTTGGTGTTTTGGTGACTAGTTTCTTGAGTTCTTTGTATATTTTGGAGATCAGCCCTCTGCCAGATATAGGAGTACTGGTGAATATCTTTTCCCAGTCTGTGGTCTGCCATTTGGTATTGTCAACTGCGTCCTTTCCTTTGCATTACAGAAGCTTCTCAGTTTGAGGAGGTCCCATTTATTAATTGTTTATCTCAGTCTCTGTCTTACTTGTGTTAAGTTCAGGAAGCCGCTCCTTTACCAATTTGTTCAAGGGTACCTCCCACTTTCTCTTATAAGAGGTTTGTGTGGCTAGATTTATGTTTAGGTCTTTTTGAATGGTAATAGATGGAAGTCTATCTTCAGTCTTCTACATATCCAGTTGTACCAGCACCATTTGTTGGAGATGTTTTGCTCCTTCCATTATATACTTTTGCTATTTTGTCAACAATCAGGTATTTGTAGCTGTGTGGTTTAATATCAGGATTTTTGATTCTATTCCATTGGTCTACCAGTCTATTTTTGTGCCAATTCCAAGCTGTTTTCAGGACTGTAGCTCTATAGTAGAGCTTGAATTCAGGGATGGTGATGCCTCCTGAAGTTCTTTTATTGTATAAGGTTGTTTTGGCTATCTGGGTCTTTTTAAGGTGATTCCTCTAAAATCAGGAACAGGCCAAGGCTTCCCAATCTCTTCATAAATCTTCAATATTGTACTTGTAGTTCTAGATAAAGCAATAAGACAACAAAAGGATATCAAGGGGATAGAATTCGGAAAGGAAGAAATCAAGCCATCACAATTTGCAAATGATAGGATAGTTTACATAAGTGATCCGAAAACTCTACCAAGGAACTCCTTCAGGTGATAAGCACCTTCAGCAAATAAGAAGGATACAAGATTAACTCAAAAAAAATCAGTAGCCCTACTATATACAGATGATAAAGGGGCTGAGAAGGAAATCAGAGAAACAACACCCTTTACAATAGCCATAAACAACATAAAGTATCTTGGGGCAATGCTAATCAAACAAGTGAAAGACCTATATAATAAGAACTTTGAGTCTTTAAAGAAAGAAATTAAAAAAGATAACAGAAAATGGAAAGACCTCCCGTGTCTTTGATAGGTAGGATCAACATAGTAAAAATGACAATCTTGCCAAAAGCAATCTACAGATTCAATACAATCCCTGTTAAAATCCCCACACAATTCTTCACTGACTTGAAAGGATAATACTCGACTTTATATGGAAGACACAGATTTTTTTAAAAAGAACCAACTTATAGTCCACAGTCCCAGAGAGCCTAGATAACAAGAATGGCACAAAGAGGTATACATGAATTTTCCTGGGAAGGAGAAATAGAAGAGATCTCTTTAGTAAACTGAGAACAGTGGTAGGGGATAGGGAAAAGAGTTTGGGTGGGCTAGGTATGGGAGGCTGCATGGAGGGGGAGAGTTGTTGCCAGGGCAGGAGAAATTGTACAAGCGGGAGAAAGTGGGCAGGATAATATATGACAGAGGAACCCACAGTAAAAGTTGACCTGAGCTCCGGACTCTGGACCAACAGTTAGTGAGCCTGCATGGGACCAACTTAGGCCCTCTGCATGGTTGCGACAGTTGTGTAGCTTGGTCTGTTTTTAAGGATCCTACCTGTACCTGGTGATTAGCTGGTTTTGGGAAACCTGTTCCCCATGCTGGATTACTTAACCCAGCCTTAATGCAGAGGTGTGGTGATACTTTGTATATGATCTAATAAATAAAGCTTGCCTAAAGATCAGAGTGCAGTTAGCCACACTAGTTATCCATAGAGGGCAGACAGTGGTAGCACACACCTTTATTCTCAGCACTCTCTAGACAGAAACAGTAGGATTGCATCTCTGTTAGTTCAAGGCCACACTAGGGTACACAAAATTGATCCAGTGTAAAAGAGAAACAGAGCTCATACAAAAGAGTTCCTAGCATTTGAAGTGACACCACTTTAATCTCAGCACTAAGGAGGTGGAGAAAGGAAGGGATATGGCTGGGCAGATAGATGAATATAAGGCAGGAGGAGATCAGAGCTCATGGCGGCCTAGGCAGTCAGTCTGAGCATTCATGGAGACAGGATGACTCATTTGGTCTGATGTAGAAGTAAGAGCTAGTGGCTGGCTGCTTTGCTTCTCTGATCGTTCAGCTTTCACCCTCTAATATCTGACCCCAGGATTTTATTATTAAAATTAGACTAGTGCTACACAGTGGAAGGAGCTTTGTCCTGCCTCAGTGTTATGTGCCATGCTTTGTTCAAGCACATGAGAGGACTGCCATTTTCTGAATGGTAGAAGAGGGGGGTGGATGGGGAAGGGGTATAGATGAGAGGAGGGAAGGAGGTTGGGAATGGGAGGAGAGCAAAGGGAAGGGAGAAATGCTGCAATTATACTACAATCCCCAAAATAAAAAGGGAAAGAATTAAATTGGAAAATGAACAAAGCAGAAAAAATTAAATTAAAACACATTAAACCAAAACAACAACAAATGATGACTTTGCTTGATTTGAACATGTTTCATGTGCTTTACAAGTACTGGGATGTGGACAGATTAGTAGTGTTCCCCTTTGTGCATTCAGGAGACCAAAAACTATAAAGTTTGCCATTTCATCAGGGATCTGTAAGCCTGAACATTTTCTATGGACACAGAATGGGCAAACATTTTCTTGGAGTTACTCTTAAATTGTTTAGGGATTTGTCTGCAAAACATTCACAAGGCACTTAGGAAAGACTTGTGATGCCTTTATGAGTCTCTCATCAACACATCATATGAAAATATGGCCTAATGGGCATTTTTTCATATTTCATTATTTAGTATAATTCTTAATCAATAGATGAAACTCTACAATAAATTTAGAGGCAGCTTACCAACCCTTCATTTAAAACACTGCCTGAAGGTGACTGGTATGCCAGACAGCCTGGAGACGTTGTATTGAAAGCTAGTCTCTGAGCAAATCAATGCATTCCTGCCTTGAAACCAGTTCAAAAAACATTTTTACCAATCCATGAAAGAATACTGAAGGTAAAATTGTAACCAAGAGGCCTTCATTGAGTGGGGTCATCCATTCTTGTACCTTGTTTTTGCTTTCTAATATAAAAGTTAACCAATATGTCTTAACAGGTCATCAATGTTATAGTCTTCCTTCAGATTTGTGTTCTATTCTGTAAGATCCCCTCTACAAAGAAAAGTGTTTATTGATTTCTCGTTGAGCAGCCAGCTGCATATTTCGAGTCTCTTGGCTCAATCAACCAAATTTGAAGCCCTTTGCAAGTATTAAATCTTATTTTGTAGACTGTTTCTTAAAAATGTTAACTTTTCTAAGTGGAGGAAATGTGTACATTATTTCATAGGTATAATTTATACCTAGAATCATTATAAATATATTCAAAGCAAATATTTGTCACATTCTCATTCCATGACAGGAATAAAACATATTGTTGTAGCTATAGTTCAATTTTTAACCTGTGTTATTACCCATTTTTTTTTTTTTTTTGTCCTTGATCTGGGCATGAAATTATCTTTTGAAGCTGATCTCTGCAAAAAATCTGGAGAAAGCACCACATAGTTATATCTGAATCTATGCTGAGGAGGATTATGGAGATTCATATAAGATTTTATTTCCTCACAAATTAAAGCTATAATATTTGATGTTGTAATTATCTTTTCCTTCCAGGATTCATGGCTTGTTTACTTGTTAATCAATAAATATTTATGTAAGAATGAACAAGTAATGAGGACTTCTAGAAAAACAGTTTTTAAAATTATACCCCAAACAGAATTCACACTTGAATTAAAAATAGAGAAATTAGAAGATGAGGGTTTTGTCATTATTACCTGAGTCCCAGTATCAACTTTAATGAAGTTCACAATAACATGCAAATTCTCTTTCACAAGCCAATACATTTCTTTCCTAAATACTGTAGTAAATCTCCAGTAATTTTAACGAGTTAAAGGCTTTTCAACAGACTCTTACAGTCATTTGTTTTCTATAAAAATTAGTTGATGTCAAACATGACTGTAAAAATCTGTTCCTTTACTGTACATTTCCATGTGTAAGTTTTTGCTTTCGTGTTTACTTGCTTGAAGTCTTAGATAATTTTCATCATCTTAAGACCCTTGGTATAAAATTACTTATTGCCTGGTAATTTCCTATTTATTTTTTTGAAAATTGAGTATGGTTCAAAGAGAAGAAAAATAACATATGTAAATGTATTCAGTTCTGATTAATACCTCATCTATTTTATACCTATTAAAGACAAAAATCTATATTTTACTGAAACATGAAATTTTACCATGTCTATTACTACTTAACTACAAATTGAATTCTAAATCATTTAGATGTTCAAACATTTTTATTGAATAATATCAGTATTATTTAATAAAAATTATCATGCCCTCATTAGTTTCTTTAAACTGAAATTAGAGTTATATCTTGGTGTTTTTTTAATTATCATCATAACATCAGCTTCCACCATGAAAGACAAGTGCACCCAAACTGTTGATTGAAATGTGGTTCATCCTGTTAGCACATACAATTACTGTATGTTTACTAAATCACTAAGTAAATTCAATGATTCCCAGTTCTACAACAAATTGAAACTTTTGTAAAATTCCATCCAGAAAGTATTTACAAATGTTATTTTAGGTGATATTTTAACCTATAGTAACAGGTACTGATTTTTACCCCCATGTGTTTTGAGTATTCTCTTTGTTGAATAAATATTATAAGAAAACAAGATTTGATTAAACTCACAAAATGCATATAGACATGATGATTTATCTAACTTTTAGATTGTAAAATTTGGCTTACTCCCAATTTTTCCCATTTTAAGCAATCTTATAATTTACAACCTTTTTACAAAGTACTTATCTGCATTTATAAATATTTAAAAACAAAAAATTCTCTGAGGCTTATGCTTTAAGCAATAAAAGTACATATGGTTTTGGTATATTGTTGAAGATCAGTGGCCGTCATCTGACAGGCTCCATATTTTCCATGGCCTCTCCATGTGAGAAGCAGAATAACACATATACTCTGCCTCTCACATTCATTGAGAAGAGTTCTCCTAATGTTTAGTTGCTTTTTTTGACTATATTTAAGAGCTAGTTCACATAAAAATACCTTTGCATAAAGAAACAGTTCATTTAGTTGACTTTCTTTTCTGCAATAGTTAATTTCATAAAAACTCATGTTCATTGTTTAGTAATTTACTCTCTTGTTCTCCCTCTTCCTCCCTCCCATCTTTTCTCCCTCTCGTCATCCTTCTGATCCAATCGTAGGACTGCATGAGAACTAGGAACTCTATCACAGAAATGCATCCCTAGACAGTTACAGTGCTTAAATAGACGTTGAAATACAATTTTAGAATATTTGGTTTGATAAAGCATTGCACAGTTGTTGGTTAATTAATAATACTAATTTTGAATTATTGTGTGGTACACACATGTGTGTTCTGTTGGTTTAATTTATATGTGTTTTATTTAAATCATTTATGAATTGTACTTTTCTAACTGATGTTGCATTTACTATTTCTATTTCTATCATATTTCTATTTAAGTATGTATGATAAATTGGAGAATCTATTTACAACTTCCTTCTTTAGCAATGTTCTATTGCAATATGTACAGCCATGTCTCAGCTAACATATAATGCTACATTCTGCATAATATTTTTTGGCTATTTTCCATTTCTTTTTTTTTCTATTTTTATTTTTTATGTGTATGAAAATAAGGGTACAATATTTTACTGGTTCCATAAAATTCACTGTTATTTTCATTGTGATTTCTCTAATCCTACATGTTAATTATGAAAACATTGCTTATTTTCATCACAATTTGAAAACATTGCTTATTTTCATCACAATTACATTTCCTGAAGTGTGTGTGTCTTTGTCCTATTTAAATCTATGTCTAGACATCTATATATTATTAGGTTTACAGAAACATAGTTTTTTATGTTAAATACAACTTACTTTTCTTTTTTTTCCTATTACTGTGAAGCAAACTATAGAAAATAGAGTTTTGGTTACAATTCTTAATTAAACATTAAAGAATTTTAAATGGGAACTGTGTATGCAGAAAATAAATCTAAGAGTTTCCAGAGAGGATCAAATCTAATTTATGTGTAATGACTTGAGGAATACTCTGATACCTCATTGCTGTAGATAAGAAACTGATTAATATTTTTATACAAATGCCTCTCTTTCTTATTAATTTTTACTTGATAGATTAAAACCATGGTATGGAGTTTATATTAATCATCTTGATTATGCTTATCCTGGCCATTGGAATTTCAGTGTGAGAGTGTCTGTGAAAGTGTTTCCAGAAAAGAACAGCTAAAAAGAAATGTAATTGACTTCTAGACTACAGTTAAATATGACAACCTAGCACTCTCAGCTTCCTGTCTGAGGACACAGTTTGAAGAACCATTTCCTGTCAGTTTGCATGCTTTCTTAGCTATGATGTTCTGTTTTCTTTGAGGATGTGGGCTGAAAGACACTTTTTCTTTAGGTTACTTTGTTTCCCAAGTGTTTGACCATTGCTTCCATTAGAAGGATTTCACTCTTCCAATCTGGCAGGAACAAATATAATCAATGAAACAGATTTTGCATCCAAAACATTTGTTTCAAAGTACCTTGCAAAGTGGAGAACTTAGGCGTAATTTTCTGCAGAGCAGAAAGCAAGCTGGGCCACAAGATCAATCACAATGATTGATCTTGTATTATATATTCTCACACTTATTGCCAACTGTCTCCAGTGAATGTAGTATGTTTCAGTATAATACTATCTCTATCTCAAATTCAAGCTTATTTCATGTTACTCTAGCTATAAAAAACAAATATGAATAATTTAAAGTTCTAAAAAGAATAGTATTTGAGTAAGCCTGAAATTTTAAATTAATTTTTAATTTAGTTGATAATTTTATAATTTAAATTATTAAAGCATAGCACATTATATCATCAATAATGTCTCTGTAAAGTAAAATGTGATTTTTAGAAGGTATTTACTTGATGGATTTTATACTCTTCTTCCTCATCTCATTTCATCTTTGTATTTTATTCAGCTTATTTTTAAAGACATTAGTAACATTATCAACATTGATTCAAGTATAGATATTGTAATGTGAGCTTATATTATAAATTCTACTTCAGACAATGATGTGCCTTGGATTGTGGAGTATTTAGAACATGTTAACTTAATCTAACTATTAATATATCATTAATTTGAAAATCAATTCCATTTTATTATTTTTAAGAATGCTCTCCTTTTTCCAGGTTAATGTATAACAGGTAGAAAATACATGCTAGTAGAAAGACCTGAGAGGGCATTATCATATCTCCACGTTTAAAAAAGTTGTCCGAGAAGGACTAGTCTCTACTTCAAATGACTTGACAGATTTACATGACCCCATCTGGATGGCATTGCCCTATATGTGGACTTGGGGTTGGACATGGAAGGGGAGAATGGTCAGGGTTCATGTGAGGGGGCAGAGAGAGTAAGAGGAAGGGAGGGAGGAAGGGAGAGGAAACTGGGATTGACATGTAAAAAAAAAGTTCTCAGTTTTAATAAGCAGTATTAATTTCTAACTTTTTAATTTACTTTTTTCCCAATACAATATCTTTTTTATTATATTCTTTTATTTTTCTTTTCAGGTGGAAGCTGATATTGTGGTGGCAGGAAGAGTGGAGATTTAAAACTTGCTTATTTATGATGTTCTATTACATCCCCCCTATAAGTTTGTGCTCCAACATGCACAATCAACAGATAACACCAATGGCCACCAACAAAAGTCCCATTCCTTTTATGAAACAGCCTATCTCTGATCTTACTGTGTCTCTTAATTTTTTTAATATTTATGTGAGTAATGCCAGTAATATTTGGAGACTGTTTAGTGTTCTCTACAATCACAGTATAATTTAGTGAGACACACTCATATGCAGTAATATTTGATGAGGTTTGATGATTTAGTATTTCTAATATTACTATCAGATGGAGAAGTTTGCCAGTATAAGGCTGCTAACTTATTAATGATGTGCTTCAAAAGGTACTATTTGTATTATATATGACATCTTGATATTTTTATGTACAGTTGTATATGTGAATCCATAATTAGAATTCTTTACCCCAGGCATTGGCCTTATTTTGTTACCACACTATTATCTTTTCCTTACCAACTGTCTCTTTTCTGTTTATTTTCATCTTCTCTCAGCCAAATGCCCTAGTAGTTTCAAGTAGTTTGTTCACACACAAAAGAATTGTAGGGAGCTCAAGAGTAAACAAAATTGAAAGTTGGTAAATCAAATCCCACTCAAATACACCCCTTCCAACTAATTTCTTTTACTCTTCAACCTTTTTGTCTGCACCCTCTGATTTGAAGATGACAGTACTCATGTTGACTTGTGCCTCTGAATACTAGACTTTCTATACATATAACTGCTAAAGTTTGCTTGGGGGTATTGTACTTCTAATACAGAGAAGACTGAGCTGGGAATGAGGAAATTGGATTTCCTGCCTCCTCTGATGTGTTGAACTGAAAGAGATATGTTTTATTTTCCACTGTTTGTAGTGAAAAGGCAGTTAGCACTGTAAAGAGAGGACTGTTGAGATTAATTCTGTGATTGAATATGACAATTATCTACAAGTTGAAGACAAAAGGAATTGTCTAAAGAGGAAGAAAATTGTAGAGTCAGGCTTCATGATGGGAAATATAAATGGAGCCCTGGGGATTTCCTGTGTGGATAGAAAACAATCAGATAAACACTTACCACAAGCATATTCTCACTCCTGGATGATCAAATGAATTTTACAAAAGCTATTATTTAAAGGATTTAAAGACAAGAGCTTTAAGATAAGTCTTTCTGCTAAAATGCCAGCTTGATATAGACCTCTCTTGTTATACATATCTCATTGAGGAAAGTTTTGCTATTAATTAATGGAATAGTTCAATATTTATTGAAAATTCAGTAACTACACTAGAAGATGAGAGTATAGAAAATCATTAAATATAAAATAGTAATGTTTTTGGCACATAACATTCATATTTTAATGGATTTCAAATGTCATATATTAAAAGAAATCATCACCAAAGATTCTGAGATACTCAATAATAAAAATTGCATAGGCTAATGGGCAAACTTTTGACTAGTGACCACAAAATCAGATAATTTACAAAAGGTCAATAAACATATAATAAGTCATGTTCATTATTTGTCATGAATAGACAGGTGAAATTATTATTTTTCTACTCTAAAATATATATCCAAGATTGGTAATTAATGAAGAACAGAAATTCATATTTGGCAGTCATAGTGATTAAGAAGTGTGAGACCAAAGCATGATCATGTTGGTTGTCATGTGAGAGTCTGATATTTGTTTTAAACCCTTTCTTGGAGGAAAAGAGAATTGTATTCTCACATGGCATAAGGCAAAAGGTACAAATGCTGCATAGTGATATTTGGTATAGGGAAGTTAATGTTATTCAGGAAGTCCTCACATAACCTCATCACTTCTTAAAGCCCTGATATCTTTATTTTTAAAGATTTATTGCATTATTATTAATTTTGTATAATTATGTGTGTGTGACTGCGATTGTCTGTTGAAGCCAGGAGAGAGTATCAGGTCACTTGTAACTACAATTAGAGGTAATGTGAATTGTTCAGCATTGGTGCTGGAAACTGAACTCAGGTCCTCTGTAAAAGCAATATGCTGAGTATCTCTTCCGCAACCATAACATATTACTTTCATATTAGGTATCATGTTTTAATGCAACAGTATTGGAAGCAACATTGTTGCTATGCAAATACATGGTGGTTAATGTTTTCTGTAAAGGTGCAATGTTTATAACCCTTGAGACACCCTCTGGGTATATCTAGAAGTGTGCTTCCACAAAGGATTGACTGAAGAAGAAAACCCCTCACCTTCCTGAGGAGCAGAAAGGGGATGGCATGGGGGTTGGTGGGGGGGACAGGGGAGGACTGACAGGAGGGTGTGGGAACTGAGACTAATATCTAAAACAAGATTTTTTTCAAATTTAAATAAAAAATTACTATCAAAAAAGAAGAAAGGAATGAAGATATTTCAAAGAGACATTTTTTTTCTTTTAGTAGTTTATTGAAAAAAAAAATGAAACTCAAGATTTTAAGGTGTTGCCACAGAAACCTTATGCAGAGAAGAGGAAAATTATGAAGCTACTGACACCAGCGGAGAAGCCAAAAAGTGTTTTCATTCAGTTTTGACACATTATAGAGCTACTACTGCAGAAGAGAATGGAACCTGCATAAAATGTTGTGAAAGACTATACCTTGGTGAGGATTACGCAGTTATGCATCTCTCTTGATTTTAGCTTAAACCTAAATCCCATATCCAGTGCCCAAAGATGAACTTATGATTGACTAAAGCTAATTATTTACCCTATTTCCCAATATAGTCACATTGAATGATTCTACTTTTTTCTTTCCTTACTGCTATTTGTTCCTTTAAATGTCCTCCTGAAAATGGGTGACTGAGCCTGGCTATTTGGGTTGTCAGTGTCTGGGCTTTGACCCTGAAAACAAGGCAAAACAAAAAAAAAAAAAAATCCAAAATATATTCACTAAAGCAGATCAGACAACCACTTCAGTGATTTTTCTGAATTAAGTCTATAACAGAGCGTATTCATTTAATGTTTTCAATAGGCAGAATTCTCTAAAGTATCAGAACTGGTAGGATAAATATAAATATTAAAGGGTGGATTATATTGGCTTTTTGGAAGTAGTTCTGATAATCCAACAATGGCTGTCTCAAAAGGGAAATGTCAAGAATTCAGGTGTTTGTCAGTCCACAAAGCTGGATGTCTTAGCAGTCTCTATCTGGTGTTGGAGTTAAGGATTATGCAAAGAGAGAATCTGATTTTAGTCTACGTTAGAATTAAAAAACTTTGGATTTAATACCAACTGTAGCAGCAGGACAGTCAAAATCACCAAGGAGAGTGATTTCTTCTATGTTCTTTGTGTGGGCTGACTCCATAAACTGTGGTTCAGATTTAGGATGAGTCTTCTTCAAATAACTTGATTAAGAAAATTCCTCAACAGTTATGCCAGCAACATTTGTGGAAGATGCTTTCTTTTTTTTTTCCCATTGTATAATTTTAGTTTCATTGTCAAAATCAAGTGTTCATAGTTGTGTGGGTTAATATCAGAGTTTTCAATTAGATTCCATTGCTCTTCTTGTGTATTTTTTGCCATTACCAAGCTGTTTTCAGGACTATAGCTCTATAATAGATCTTGAAGTCAGAGATGGTGATGCCTCCAGAATTTCTTTTATTATACAGGGTTGTTTTGGCAATCCTGGGTCTTTTTTTCCATATAAAGTTGAGTATTGTTCTTCCAAGGTCTATGAAGAATTGTGCTGGGATTTTTTGGGGATTGCATTTAACCATAGGGAATCTGTTTTGGGTCTTCATTTTAAAGTCATTGGAAAGAACCCAACTCAGTTATGCTATTATTAGATGCCCAAATCTATTCATTTTCATCTGATTGTATGCTTTTTAAATACAGTTAAGCAAATTTCTTAAGTGTTAATTTCAGTTTTAGACTCCAAGAATTTAGGTTCCAGTTAAGTTGATCACAACAGTTACAACTTTTCTGCTTATCTTTTGCCATGAGAATTGTTTTCCTTAAAACATGAGCTTTTTGATGTGTTAAAAAAAAATCACTGTTTTTTTTTTTTTTTTGCTGGTGATTCCAATCTTTTTATAAGTCAGAGCCATAACTGGTATCCTTACATTTTTTATTTTAATGATGTATGAGTCTAGATGTTTACCATAACTCTCAATATAAACACTCATAACTACTCATAACTACTAGGACAGTTCAACACAGTTCTAATATTTTTATTAGAAAATATTTTATTTAGTGTGGTTACCATCTGTGGGTGATACAGCCAATTAAATTATATATGTGACTACTCCAGAGTTCTCGCAAAAGCTAAATTGTTTGTATTTTAGGCTCTAAAATGTCATGTTTTCCAGCTGCTATCACGAGAACCCAAATGTAAATGCCAATATATTCTGATAATAGCCAGGTGGACAGGACCCTGAGTTAGGTTTCACTCATTGTTCTCAGTATAAAGGATCACTTGTCTTAGATAATGCCCATCTCTGAGAGGAACTTGTCCCCTGATGCCATATCTTTTCTTTGATTATATTACATTATGGAAGTGGAGACGTTGAATATATAATTAAATTTCCCAATCAGTGATTTGGAGTTAATCAAAAGAGAGAAATGTCAGAAACACTACAAGTAAGAAGATTCTTTCTATTGACCTTGGAAGAAAAGATCCCTGTTCTGAATTACATACCTGATACTGCTAGTGAGATGAGGATGCTCTCAAAACTGTGATAGAGTATTCTTCAGTAAATGCCTGCAGAGATTGTGATATTTTGGTAGTATGACCATAAGGACCGGAATATTTGAACAGCTAAAAATGTTGGAAGATAATATTGAGGCTCAAAGCAAAATACATACCTGGTTAGCTTGTGGAATTTCACCTAGTAAAAGTAACCAGTGGCATATTTAAGCTAACCAATATTTGATTTTTTTTTTAAACGTGAAGTTGGTAATATAATATAATTAACACATGTTGTTTCATGCCTTCATGTGTTGTGGCAATTTCTTAGTCAAAAACTAGTGCAAAAGTTGAGGAGATCAAAAGCACAATGCAAAAGGTTTTTACTATTATATTGAAAACCCTCCAAAAACACAGGATTTACAATTCATAGATTTGTTCCATCTTTGATCCTTCAACCATCTTAGACTAAATGTACTGTCTTATGTGGTGAATACATACACAGGTTTCGTAACTTCAGTGATGAATGGTTTCCCAGTGCTCCTTTTAAACAAGCATTCAAGAAATAGCGACCCTAAATATGTTAACTTGGTATGTGTTGAGTTTTGACCCTAGCCCACAATAGCTGGGTAATAAATGCTTATGAGATTTGTATATATTGTACGGATTTTAAACTATACTTTTTCCCATTTTGTTTTTCCTTTAATTTTTTAACACAAATGAACTTTTCATCTGTTTGTTTTATTTATTTTATTTTACATACTGATCCCAGTTCCCTCTCCCACCCTCCCTCTTTCCTTTTTCTCCCACCCTGCCAAACCACCGAACAAACTACTCCCCCTCCCCAACTCCACATATAGGTTGATACCTTCCAGGAGGGTTCATTTAAATCTGTCAAGTCATTTGTACTAGGGACTAAGTTTTCTCTTTTATCTCTAGGTTAGGGGAGTATCCCTCCATGGGTGATGTGCTCCCAAAGTCCTTTTGTACACCTGGAATAGATCTTGGTTACAATGTCCAAGGTCCCTTAGACTGGCCAGGCCTTCAGCTGAGACCCATCTTCAGGGGATCTGAGTCAGTCCCATGCTGGATTCCCAGCTATCAGTCTGAGGGCCCCTTAGCTCCTGCATGTTCAAGTCAGCTGTCTCTATGTGTTTCTGCAGCCTGGTCTTGTCCTCCCTCTCTGCATCTGGAATCCAGTACAGCTCAGTGTTTAGTTATGGGTGTTTGCTTCTGTTTCCATCAGGTACTAGATGAGGACTCTATGACGATGAATAAGTTAACCATCAATCTCATTATCAGGAAAGGGCATTTATGGTAGCCTTTCCACTGTTTCTCAAATTGTTAATTGGGGTCAGTTTTGTAGGTCTCTAGACATTTCTCTAGGTTCAGTTTTCTCTTCAGACCTATAAAGGCTTCCTCTATTATGCCCTCTCTCTCTCTCTCTCTCTCTCTCTCTCTCTCTCTCTCTCTCTCTCTCTCTCTCCTCTCATATATTCCTCTCCTGACTAAATCTTCCTGGTCCCACATGTTCTCCTCTCTTCTGCTTCTATTTCTCCTACTTCCCTCTCCACACACTGCCCCCCCCAAACTCCCCATATGCTCAGGAGATCTTGACCCTTTCTCCTTATTTGAGGGAATCTATATGAATCTCTTAGAATTCTCCTTTTATCCTAGTTTCTCGGTAGTGTGAATTATAGGCTGGTGATCCTTTGCTCTATGTCTTAATTCCATATATAAGTGAGTACATGCCATATTCCTCTTTTTGTGACTAGGGTACCTCACTCAGGAGAGTTTCTTCACATTCCATCCACTTGCCTGCGAATTTCAAGGTTCCTTTTTTTTTTTATGCAGAGTAGTATTCCATTATGTAAACGTGACACATCTTCTTTATCCATTCTTCAGCTGAGGGGCATCTAAGTTGCTTCAGGTTCTTGCTATTACAAATTATGCTGCTATGAACATAGTTGAGCAGATGTCTTTGTTGCATGGAAGTGGATCATTTGGGTATATGCCTAAAGGGGGGATTGTCGGGTCCTGGGGTAAACTAATTCCCATTTTCCTGAGGAACCGCCATACTGATATCCAAAATGGCTATATGACGTTTCACTCTCACCAGCAGTGGTGGAGTGTTTCCCTTTCTCCACATCCTCTCCAGCATGACTTGTCATTTGTGTTTCTAATTTTAGCCATTCTGGCCGGAGTAAGATAGTATCTCAAAGTTGTTTTGATTTGCATTTCCCTGATATCTAAGGATATTGAGTACTTAAGTGTCTTTCTGCCTTTTTGGTTTACTCTATTGAGAGTTCTCTGTTCATTTCTGTACCCCATGTTAATAGGGTTATTTGCTGTTTTCTTGACTAGTTTCTTGAGTTCTTTGCATATTTTGGAGATCAGCCCTCTGTCAGATGTAGGATTGGTGGAAATCTTTTCCCAGTCTGTAGGCTGCCATTTGGTCATGTCCACTGTGTCCTTTGCCTTACAGAAGATTCTCAATTTGAGGAGGTCCCATTTATTAATTGTTGATCTCAGTGTCTGTGCTAGTGGAGTTATGTTCAGGGAAACAGTCTCCTATACCAATTTGTTCAGGGTACCTCCTACTTTCTCTTCTAAGAGGTTCACTGCGGCTGGATTTGTGTTGAGGTATTTGATCCATTTTGACTTGAATTTTGTGCATGACGATAGACATGCGTCTATCTGTAGTCTTCTACACATCCAATTGTGCCTGCACCATTTGTTGAAGATGCTTTCCTCCCCTATTGTATATTTTTAGCCATTTTGTCAAAAATCAGATGTTTGTAGGCATGTGGGTTAATTTCTGGATTTTTTATTCAATTCCATTGATCTAGTTGTCTATTTTTGAGCCAATACCAGGCTGTTTTCACGACTATAACTCTATAATATAGCTTAAAGTAAGGAATGATGATGCCTCCTGAAATTCCTTTATTGTACAGGGCTATTTTTGCTATCCTGGGTCTTTGTTTTTCCATATAAAGTTGATTATTATCCTTTCAAAGTTAGTGAAGAATTGTGCTGGGATTTTAATGGGGATTGCATTGAATCTGTAGATTGCTTTTGGCAAGATTGCCACTTTTACTATGTTTATCCTACCTATCCAAGAGCATGGGAGATCTTTTTATTTTCTGGTATCTTAACTTTTTTTTTAGAGACACAAAGTTCATATTATATGGGTCTTTCACTTGTTTGGTAAGTGTTATCCCAAGAAATTTTATGTTATTTGTGGCTATTCTAAAGGGTGATGTTTCATCTGCAAATAGAGACAGTTTGACTTCTTCCTTTCCAAGTTGGATCCCCTCGATCTCCTTTTGTTGTCTTATTGCTTTAGCTTGAACTTCAAATGTAATATTGAAGAGGTATGGAGAGAGATGGCAGCCAACCTTGTCTTGTTCCTGATTTTAGAGGAATTATCTTAAGCTTCTCTTCATTCAGTTTGATGTTGGCTGTTCATTTACTGTATATTGCTATATTATGCTTAGGTATGTTCCTATTCTCCCTACTCTCTACAAGACCTTTATCATGAAAGGGTGTTGAATTTTGTTGAAGGCTTTTTCAGCATCTAGGGAAATGATTATGTGGTTTTTCTTTTTCAGTTTGGTTATATGGTGGATCATGTTGACAGATTTTTGTATGTTAAACCCTGCTATCCAGGGATGAAACCTACTTGGTCATGGTAGATGGATGATTTCCCTGGTGTATTCTTGGATTCGGTTTGCCAGTAGTTTATTGAGTATTTTTGCATAAATATTCATGAGGCATATTGGTCTGTAGTTTTCTTTTTCTTAGTTGTATCTTTGTGTGGCTTGGGTATCAAGGTGATTATGGCCTCGTAAAAAGAGGTCAGTAATGAATCTTTTGTTTCTATTTGAAGAGTATTGGTATTAACTCTTCCTTGAATTTCTGGTCGAATTCTGCTGAAGCCATCTGGCCCTGGGATTTTGTTGGTTGGAAGGCTTTTCATGAGTGCTTCTATTTCATTAGGTGTTATAGGTCTGTATAAGGTGTTATCTGTTCTTGATATAATTTTCATAAGTGATAGTTATTCATAAATTTTTCCACTTCCTTTGAATTTTCAAATATTGTGGAGTACAGGTTTTCAAAGTATGACATGAACATTATCTGGATTTCCTCTATGTCTGTTGTTATATCCCCCTTTTCATTTCTGATTTTGTTAATTTGTATGTTCTCTTTCAGCTTTTTGGTTAGTTTGTATAAGGATTTGTCTATCTTGTTGATTTTCTCGAAAAACCAACTCATGGTTGCATTGATTTTATTTGTATTGTTTTCCTGGTTTTTACTTTATTGATTTTAGCCCTCAAATTGATTATTACCTGACATCAACTCCTCCAGAGTGAAGAGTGAGTTGGCTTCGGCTTCTTTTTGTTTAAGGCTTTCAGTTGTGCTGTTAATTCTCTGATGTGATTATCCTCTGGTTTTTTTTTTTTTTTTTTTTTTTTTTTTTTTTTTCATATAGGCTCTCAGTGCAATGAATTTACCTAACACTGTTTTCAAGGTGTCCCATAAGTTTGGGTATGTTGTGTTTTCATTCTCGTTGAATTTTAGGAAGTCTTTAACTTCTTTCTTTATTTCTTCTTTGAACCATGTATGGGCCAATTGCACATTGTTCAGTTTCCATAAGTTTGTAGCATTTCTGCAATTTCTGTTGTTGAATTCCAATTTTAAAGCATGTGGTTTGATAAGATACAGGGGACTATTCAATTATTTTATATCTGTTGAGGTTTGTAATGACACCTAGTCAATTTTAGAGAAGGTCCATAAGGAGCAGAGAAGAAGGTATATTCTTTTGTGTTTGGGTGGAATGCTCTATAGATATCTGTTAATCCCCAGTTGAGTCATAACTACTGTTAGTTCTTTTGTTTCTTTGCTGAGTTTCTGATTGGTGGTTCTGTCTAGTGTTGAGAGTGGTGTGTTCAAGTCTTCCATTATAAGTGTGTGAGGTTTCATGTGTGGTTTCAGTTTTAGTATCATTTCGTTTACGAATGTGGGTGCCTTTATATTTGGGGCATAGATGTTCAAAATTGAGACTTTGTGTTGATGGATTTCTACTGCCATGAATACAAAATGACCATCTTTATCTCTTTAGTTAATTTTGGTTTGAAGTCTAACTTGTTAGATATTAGGATGGCCATCCCTGCTTGCTTCTTGGGACCATTTGATTTAAGATCTTTTCCCAGCCCTTTACCCTGAGGTAATATCTATCTTTGAAGCTTAGATGTGTTTCTTATATGCAGCAGAAGTATGGATTCTCTCTTCGTATCCATTCTGTTAGCCTATGTCTTTTTATTGGCAAGTTAAGACCATTAATGTTGAGGAAGATTATGGACCATTGATTGTTGATGCTTGTTTGTTTTAGATTTGTTGTTGGCAGTGGTGTTGTGAATATATTTGCCCTGCTTTACCCTTGGGTTCTGGTGAAGTGGGATTATCTATTGTCTATATCTTAGTGAGCATAGTTAACTTCCATGGGTTGGAGTTTTCCTTCTAAAACTTTCTGTAGGGCTGGATTTGTAGATACATATTTGGATAATCTGGCTTTGTCATTAAATATATTCCTTTCTCTATCTATAGCGATTGAGAGTTTTGCTGGTTATAGGAGCCTGGGCTGGTATCAGTGTTCTCTTAGTACATGTAGAACATCTACCCAGATCTTCTGGCCTTGAGGGTTTCCAAGGAGAAGTCAGGTATAATTTTGATAGGTCTGCCTGTATATGTTACCTATCATTTTTTCTTGGCTTCTATTAATATTCTTCCTTTATTCTGTATGTTATGTGTTTTGATTATTATATGTCCAGGGTACCTTTTTCTTTGGTTCAGTCTATTTGGTATTTGGTATGCTTGTTGTATTTTCATGGGCATGTCCTTCTGTCCTTTGGATTGGCAAAGTTTTCCTCAATGATTTTGTTGAATATGTTTTCGGCACCTTTGAGCTGGTCTTCCTTACCTTCCTCTATGCCTATTATTCTTAGGTTTGGCCTTTTCAGTGTGTCCCACATTTCCTGATTGTTTTGTGTTAATGATTTGTTGGAGTTATGATTTTCCTTGGTCGATGAATCTATTTCCTCTAGTTTATCTTCCTTTCCTGAGATTCTCTCTTCCATTTCTTGAATTCTGTTGGTTATGCTTGCATCTGTAGTTCCCGATTTTTTGCCCAGTTTTTCTATTTCCAGCATTCCTTCGGTTTGTGTTTTCTTTATTGTCTCTATTTCAATTTTCAAGTCTTGAACCGTTCCTTCACCTGTTTAATTGTTTTTTCTTAGCTTTCTGTACTTTCTTAAGAAATTTGTTCATTTCTTCCAATTTTTTTTTCTTCCATTTCATTAAAAGATTTTTTTCACATTTTCTTTGAGGGCCTCTATCATTTTCATGATGATAATTTTTCACTTCTGCTTCAATTGCTTTGATGTGTTCCTGTCTAGTTGGTGTATATTCCCTACATTGTTGGTGTTATGCTTTTCTTTATGTTTTTAGGTATTTTCTTGTATTTCTTGTATTGCCATCTTCCCATAGCTTCTTCTAGTAGGTGTTGGTGGGGGTCTTTCCCTCTTTCTATGATACGTCCCTGGTCGTCTTAGGTAGGTCAGAGGTTCGATGTCTGATGCTCTGGGTGGTCCATGCTTTCTAGGAGGTCTCTCCATAGGCAGAGGCCTGGAGATTGTGTTCAAAGATCAGGCTACAGCAGAAGACTGGTGATGGGAGTCAAAGATCTCAAAGGCTGGGACTCAGGATATTCTTTAAGCTGATAGGCAGATCTAGTGTGGGCCTGGCACACTCAGCTGAGGCCTCTTAGTCAGAGATGGGGGTCAAGGATCTAGCCAGCAGGAATTCACAGTGGTCCAGTTGTGATAGGCAGATCTCTGGGAGGGGCCCAAAACTCTAGTAGAGGAACAGCGCTGGGGGGGTGAGAGACCAGGCAGGTGGAAAATGCCTGTGGTCCTGTGTGGATAGGCAGGTCTCATGTGCTCAGAGCAGCTACAGGAAGTTCCCTGAATGTGGCTGGATTGTTGGCTCCACCCTCAGTCCTAGTGCTCAACCAGAGTGGTGGCACAATGGGCAGAGTAAGACACAGGGTAGGGGGAGGGAAGGCTCTTGGTGGAGGTGTGTGAGGGTGTATCATAGCTTCAAGAGTACTCTCAATGGGGACAGGACACAGGGGCAGCGAGATCCGTGGCCAACCCAGGAAGTTCCCAGGGAAGGGTGTAGAGAAGAGTCCACCTGAATTGGTCCCAGATTCACCTCTAGCCAAGGCCTGGCGATGGGGGACAAAGGCTGGGCTGATACTCAGGATGTTTCCATACCAATAGGCCTCTGTGAACTTTCATTTTGAAGCTTCTAAGTTAAACAAAATTTTGAAAACTATTTAGAGTTATATTTTCTTATTTGTATTGTGATTCACCTTTATTTTAATATGTATATTAACTGAAGGTCATTTTTGTTTTGTGCAGACAGTCTCCTATATCTCTCTTTAGCCTTGAAATGGTGAGACAACCTTAAACTTCAGAATCTTGTACAAGCTCCAGAAGTCCAGTGAAGTGCTATAATAGGAGGTTTTCTGTGGTAAGGTCTGAACAGCACAGCATCCTGCTGTGTGTGTGTGTGTGGGGTGTCTTTAGATTACTACCTGTATTAGTCAGATAATTACATGACAAAATATTTGACATAGATAAAAGAAGATGTATACTTCCTGATTTATAGTCACCAATGCTTTGAGCCTAAGGGAAAGAAAAATGTTAAGGTAGAGAGGGTGCAGAAGTTTAAAGGTGTGAGAATGTGAGAGGGAGAGAAAGAAACACACACACACACACACACAAACACACACCATACACAGAAGGAATACTTGACATAGATAAAAGAAGATGTATACTACCTGATTTATTGTCACCATTGCTTTGAGCCTGAAGGAAACCAGAACATTATTGTAGAGAGGGTATGAGGGTGCAGAAGTTTGAAGGTGTGGGAATGTGACAGGGAGAGAAATACACACACACACACACACACACCATACACAGAAGGAAGGGTGTCAAGGGCAAGGTGTACCTTTCATCTTTCTATTGTGCCCCCCACAGTGATGTACTCTTCTAACTAGGCCTGCATAACAGCAATACCTTTATATCATGGGTCCCTCAGGGTCTGTGTCCTATATTAGGTAATTGTCCTCAGGTTCCAATTATCTCTCAGGGACTGGATCTATGAGTTTGGCGTCAAAACTTCAACACATGAGACTTTTGGTGTTACTTCATATCCCAACTACAATACCATATGCATATTTTTAATTTCCATACTTAATATTTGAAGATAGGAAATCAGAAACAGAGACACAGATCTGTCTTGAAATGAATATTGTCATAATATTTTTTTATTAAGCAGGGATCTGTATTAGGTGTATCCATACTAAAAAAATTATTTTGCACTGTTTTAAGCTATTTGTTTACAATATTGTTTTTCTGAGTATGCTATCCAACTTACTGTTTTCTTTATGCCACTTTTCTCTTGTAACATAAGACTCCTCTAGTCCCAAAAAGGGACTTGTTGAAATTATTGTCTTAACTATAATCACTTTCTGCTTCCCAATGTGAGTCAAATTCCTTCAGTATAACCTGTTTCAAATTATCTTTCCATCCACTTCCTGGCAAAGTTTAGTCTGAGATCTTCCTTATGTCCATCACACTTAAAATGCAGAGTCTTCATTATGCTCTTTCCTCTTCCTGAACCATGGCTGACCTCTCCCCTCCCTTGTTAACTGTTTGTTGCTCATATAGGGCATGAATAGATTCTAAGGATTCCTGTAGCCTCCCTTGCTTTACCTCTTCTGTTTGTTCACATTTTCATATTTGACTACACTATGAGCAACCAGGGTATCACCACATCTACTACAAAGGGTGTCTGCTTCTCCTTCTTTTGTGTTTACCTTTTCATCGTGTCTCCTTGAGCCCTTCTCTTGAACAGTGATGGAGTGTAATACAGGGCAGTTATGGTGTTTTCCACCATAAGACAGATGAGATTTCTGTTGTTGCCATGTTTCTATTTTCCTCTACCATACTGTTTGTTTTCAGAGCATTTGAAATTTGTCAATTTAGTGATTAATGTGAATGAGAAAAAGAGAGTGTTTGTGGATTTAGTAAATGTTCTTGTTGCCTTCTTTTTCATGAAATAGTTTTTAATTTAAATAACACCTCTCCATTTTTAGTATAGAAAAACCAATAACAAAAAATTCTGATAACGTAAGTATCCTTAATATGAAGTAAAAGAGTTTCTTGTTTTGAAAATAATCACTGACATTTATTGTTCATGTGCCTAATATATATCTGTGTATGAATACTTAAATTGCTTATAATTCAATTCATACTATAGCATTTACACTATTGTTCCTTACATTTCTTTCTTCCTTCACATACAAATAGATTCCTGACAAAGTAACACAGTTAAGTTTGCAACCAGAAAAATAATTATTTTTTCAAAGGGATGATAGAATAAAGTAAGTTCATGGGGAAATATTTTATTAAAATTTCCCATAGGTAAATATTAAATTATTGTCTCTATACTTCCCATTATCATGAGTGTACTCTATGCTCAAGTATTTATTTAGGTAACTACCACTTTAAGAAAACCATTTTAAGGTGTTTCCTTTTCCAGAGAAGTGATAGGGAAGTGACTTTTCCTGGATGTATGCTCTGAAGGGATATTTCTGGTTAACCCATAAAGTAAAAGTTTAACTCATGAATGCCTTTTGTCTGAATAAAATATTTGCTATAAAATGAATAAAATTTTCTCACAGATTAGAACTGATGGAATTTCCTATTAGAGCACAGAGCAGAATAGTTCTATGTACCTTCCTCTTTTAATATTAGTGATTCCTTAGGCATTTGATATTAATTTTCTGTTCAGTTTTATTTTAAATTAATAAAATACACATACACATTGTTTCATCCTATTATATATAAGAACCTCAGTGCTTTTCACTACTTAATGTGTGCATGGAGATTCGTAAGTATTTTTACCTTGATAATATATCTTTTGAATTGCAATGTGAATTGCAAACTATCTCATCAAGTAATCCCATATGAATATACATAGAGCTTCTTTGAATGTCAAAACTAATAAAATTAATATAACCATAAAGAATTTTCTTACCCAAATATTGTGACTGCTATTAAAAATTGTGTAGTGATCATAATTGAATATTTACACATTTATGACTATTCATATGAATTCCAAGAATAGAGGATTTGAAATGCTGTTCATTCAATAATGCAAAGAAAAACACTGAAATAAATTATTGTACCAGTGCAATAGTGCTATTGTTCTATAAAAACAGTCAATGAAATGAGTAATGTACTTTTTGAATATTTATGATGTAAGTTATCTAGTACAATGTAGTGCTCTGATTGCCTTATATTCATTGGCCTACTTAAGTATTATAAATATCAAATAGAACTTATCATTTTTCCATATTTTTGCTTGAAGAAATAGAAGCAGTACTACATATGAAGAAGTATTTCATACCTGAGACACAAAGTGGCTAAGTTTGTCCTTTTTCTCTCAAGCAGTTAAAAAATTATCAGTTTCTGGCCTTACTTTTTTTTTGTTGTTTGTTTTATTCAGGAGTACTTATTATGGCCTATGATTGTTTTATTTGTTTATTAAATATCCCTGTAAGTAATGTAAGTAATTCATTAAACAAGACTCACTAAACTATTTCTATACAACCATTCTCTACTTTATTTTTTGAGATATTGTCCTTGAGGATATGTATGCACATGTATGGTTAAATAACCATAATATCTGTTTAACTGTAGAGAGCCTGGTTATCTTATATTAGGACATAGTATCATAACACAAATGAAAAAGAACAACTAATAAAAGTGCTCATTCATAAAATGATAATAAATTATTTGCTTAGTATTCATAGGTTGGCATATGTTTTTGAAATTCAAAACCAGGCCATATGCCTGAACTATTAAAGGTATATTTAAATAAATATTAAATTAATATATACATATTTCATAGTCATAATTGTATGAATATGTTAATTTTGTATATATGCACTGTATAAGAATTCTCCTCACATGTATTTGACTGTTTGGCCTTTCATGAGTAGGGGTAAGGAGATGTGGCCTTGTTGGAATAGGTGTGGTCTTATTAAAGGAAGTATATCACTGGGGATGGGATTTCAAATACCCAAACTTGTCCCAGTGGCTTTGTCTCTCTTCCTGTTTCCTGCATATACATATGTAAAACTCTCTGCTCCTTCTCCAGTACCATGTTTTCTTGTGTGTTTCCATATTTCCTTCCATGCTTCCCACCATGCTGATAATAGACTAAATCCCTAAAACTGTATGCAAACACCATGTAAATACTTTGCATACACACACACACACACACACACACACACACACACACACACACAATCTTTAAAGAAAATAAGCTTAGGTTCTCAGGAATTGCATTACAGGAATATCTTGGTAGAATAAAGAATTGAAATTTCCAACTTGTATAAAGCAACATATTTGAATCCAAGGTCAGCATTTAACCTAAATCCAAGGTTAGCTCGGGGTTTATTCTTTTGTTCACAGCCAAAGTTACAAATGCATGTGCAGTCATTTGCCAAGCTTAGGGGAAGAGGATGGCTGGAAAGCAGTCTATCTTTTCCAGAAAGATTATAAGATCAGTCAAGGGAGACAATTGCTGATGCCTCACTACTTTTCAGCTCTTTGCTGTGACTTTTTATGTCCTCATTGGTTAAAGAAAGTGACAGAGCCATGTTGTGTGTCTGTGGGAAGTAGCTATACAAGGTTACTGGAATAAAGACATGTGGAGAAACTTGACAGCATTACAATAATCCCTCAGTTATTAAAGGACAAATCCCATTCATCCTGGTGAGTTATACAATGGTTATTTCAAAAGGCACATTGATTTAAAAGGATATTCAGGAGTTAAATCTTTCAGTGGTTATGGAGAAAGAATTATATAATAATAACAATAAGAGCAAAAACCAGCAATGAAGTTTAATGAGGTTCTATAGAATTTTTTCCAAAGAATTGCTTTTCAAAGGGCTGGATTTTATCATAAAAATACTTGGAAAACACTCATATTCCTGTCTTAACATACCCTGCAATTTGCATAGTATTGTGCATGACGGTTAACTATTTCTGTCACTCTGTTGCTCAGACATCTGGGCAGATGTTCTGGTGTGTTACTGAAGATGTTTCTTGATGAGGTTAACACTTGGCTCTATAGACTAAGTAGAGTTCATAGTGTGGTTATTAAACTGTATGGTAAGGATTTAAACAATTATTTGGAGACATAAATATAAAAAAAAATTAAATTCTTGTTTCAGTGCTGACTTGACATACCAGTCTTACTGGGCTTTCAACTTTTTATATATATTCCAACCTGAGATGTGAATTTAATGCAGATTTAAGACTTCACAGTCTCTGGAGTTGTAGAAGGAAAGCTCTCTCTATCATTTGCCTCTAATGTATAACCAGCTTACTATACTTCCTTGTTCATCCTATGGATGCCATTTCTCAGAAAAATCATAATCCATCATGACACATTTTACTGTATTAACATCTCCAGGATAAAATGGAATTGAAAGTAAACACACATTGTTTATTCTCTTGAGTTTGCTAATCAAGTTTTATAAATTGTGTCTTTACTGACCTTTATTTGCTTAGTTTAGAAATTACAGAGAGATGTTTGTCATTTTTTTATTACAGGTAAAAGTTCAATTTTAAGTTTATCACTTTTTATTTGAAGTATATCACTAATTACATTAAATTTTATTTATCTGGAAACCTCATCACTTAAGGTAACATCAACTTCAAAATTACTAATTTTCTTGATTTCTGTCTTGTATCTACTGAGAACTGTGACAACCACTAACAAAGAAAACAATTAATTTTCCCCAAGATACTTAGTCCCACTGTGTATATCACACTTAAGTTGGGAAGCATAGATGCTCAGCACAAAAGGAGCTCAGCTGTGTTTTTTGAAGTTTTGTGTTTTGTCTCATAATGATTAATTTGATTAGGCTATTCTTCTTGCTTCTTTATTATGGTTTCTGATTCTGTGTTTTTATGGACTTTGTGTGTATACTGTGTATTTCTTTCTCATGTTTTCTGTTTGTTTTTATTTTTCTCTTTTCTAAGTTTATCTGTTTTCTGTTTTACTTCGGTTTGTTTTTCTTTTCATCTGCCTATTCGTTTTCTAAAGGAAGAGAAAAAGAAGGTACAACACATACTGTATGAAAATAAATTATTTTCAATAAATATATAAATTTCTGATTAATCACCTATAAAGTGTTACAAATCAAAATATTGTAAAGATAGAGACAGTTCTAAAGGTTTTCTTCTGAATGCTAAATCATCTTAAAATCTTGAGAAATTACTCATTAATTTTTGTGTATCAAAATTGTTATAATTCTTACATGACTCTATGAGCTTAATATTAATTACACAAAAGCCCTTCCTATGTACTATATGCTAAAATCAATTAAAACACATATTTCACTGAACACATGCTACAAAATACTTGGAAAACAATGGAAACATCAAAAGAAAGTATAATTTAAAATTTTCCTAAGCATGGTTAAACTTTGTCTTGACAGCTTTTCATCCACAGCTTTGCCTTCTGTGAGTATGGAACATCTCAGGACAAACTGAAAAGGCAGGATGTGCTTACTCTAGACATGAAAATCTCAGAGCACAGCAAGCTTTCACTGACTGAATATGTCGAAGCTACATTTTTTTCTTTAAAAAATGATGATTACTAAATATCTTGAAAGAAGTTTGTTCTGTGAAATAAAAGAAAAAATGTTAATGATAATGCTGCATCATTCCATTTAGTTACAAAGGAATTTTGCATCTGCTCTCTCATTTATAAAAAAAGTCGAGGGACAAAACAGCGCATCTATAATGGCCACATGGTCACAGATGCCAGGTTATACTGATGAGCAGATGCACTGAAAAAGGAATAGAAAGGGACTTCTTGCTTTGTGCAAAGGCCACAGAGGACACATACTTGCTGGTTATGAACATAAGCCTAGCAAACAGCAATGGACAATGGCAAAAGCAATTATAGCAGAACGTCAAAAGCAAAATTATAGCTTCTGTCTACACTTTTTGCTACCCCCTCTATTAACTCAAAATTGCAATAAATATCCAGAATTCTAGCACACGTGACAAATGTGACTTAGACCTGTGATGTTCAAGTGATTTTTTTTTTGCTTTTGCTTTTGTAAATGTGATTTACTCACCTAAGATTTATGTTATTAGCAAGCAACTAATTACTTCATATGCATTTTCAGCTCCTGATTTGCCAAATCAAGTAATTCCTTTACTCTCCCTACAATTAGCTTATAATAAGTACAGTCTGCTGCTGCTTTTCCTGTTTCCCTTTCAGTTTTTGTAGGAGGCACATTTGGGAAGTACTTAGATGAGGCTGTAAGTGTATGTACTGCCCCAGGAGGACATTATTGGTTTTATGAAAAAAAGGCCTTGTTCTGTATCACTTTGTGACCTCTTCTTGCTTTGCTATGATGAAACCATTCCCTAGTGACCAAGCAGACACGTTGCCATGTTTTTGCCCTCAACAGCACTGGAACTATGAGTAAAGTAAACTTCTGGCTTTGTTCTGTGTCTTGGGCACATGAGGCCTGTAACAGAAAAGTGGCTAAAGACAGAAGTAAGTACAAATTTCTGGTCACTGTTGTCAGTTTTGGGAAGGGCAGGATTAAGAATCACCTTCATGAAACAGTTCAAGATCAAAGGAGCAAATAAACAGGCAGCACGGTGAGGTTAGAGGATGGTGTGATTATCAAGACAGATGTTGGCTAGCATGTGGAAGAGCCACAGATTACACAAGCAAGCCATGAACATGGGATGGGGAAGCACCCAGGAAGAAGATAATATTACAACAATAAAGTGTGAGGACTAGAAGAAATTAGCTACTGGCTGCTTTGACTGCCTAGAACTAGAATGACAATGTCTTTGGAGAAGCTGTTGAAAGTCAGAATTAGAGAAAGCAATGAAGCAGAATAAAGAATCCTAATAAAACCTACTTTGCTCACTGACAATCAACATGGAATGCTTGACTAAGTCCTTTTTTATGTCCAACCTGTACCTAAAAGACAAAGTAGGAAAATAGTATATACCTACAACTTGAGAAGGCTGTTATAGTCTCATTAGTCTCTTTATGAAAACTTCCTAGATTGTTAATTATACACTGGACAAGTGAAACTGTGATGAAGCAGTTTTGAAGCATTTCTAGTACTAATCTCCATGTTCCCTCCCAAATGATACTCAGTAGTCATTTATTGTTTAAAATGGGAGCAGAATCTGCCACCAGGTGGCACCAAATTGCAGACAGCCTCTGATCACAGGCTGTCAGCTTGTTGACCAGGCAGGAGCACCCCAGGCCTTTTGTTCATTTACCAGTGAGATCCAGAAGTGTGCATATACAAACATTTAGATCCTACACTGTATTTTCAAATAAGGAAGAAAGCAAAGCCTGGTGAAGGGAGAGGGATGTGAGATAATTGGATTCTGCTTACTCACTAATGCTGAGGCAAGACTGGTTTCATAAGAGTAGGGAGTGTATATTCCTGTCTTTAGCAATTTATTTCTAAAGATAGTCTTCATAAAGCTTTAGAGAAACAAAAGAGGGGAGAGAAGTGATGCAAAAGCTGCTTTCTTCATGTATTTGCTACAAACTGATTTCATAAAACTTGGACAGTGAATGGTATTATCAGCGGGAAAGACTGGATTTTGATACTTAACTTTTTGTTTTGGTTTGTATTGTTGGATATATATTGATGTAGTTTTTTTTTTTGTTTGTTTGTTTTGAAAGAAAATCACTGGTATATGTCTCTTGCATTGAGAAAAAGGGAATGATCTCCCAATACATATACTTACTAGAAATGTAAAAATTGGCAATCAAAGAGATTAATCTTAATTATTTTTTGTGGGTTTTGATTGGATTTATTACTGGACTATATTTTATTGTATAAGAAATTAACCTACTTGCATACAGCTCCTAGCGCTGAATAAGCCAACATTTAGTTTCAGCTGAACCTCTGTATCTCTATCTTATTCATGAAACACAGTTTACTCTCTAGCTGGTGACATAGTTTCTCATTCTTTTATGTTCACACATTTTCTGTGACTTGCCCAGTAGCTACTATTATTGATTCTTGCTACAAAGTTGTATTTGTTTGTGTAACATATCTCTCAAAGAACCTTTTCCCTAGTTTCCATAGTTGTTTTTGTTGTAGAATTATCTTTAAAAGCAAGACTTAACATGCCTAAAGTTGTGCAGCTATGGTTTTTGCAAGTGCTGTGACTTCCTCATTACATTATTTACTGGGCTTTGGGTGAGTTGGACCTGTATTCTGGCTAGAAGTATGGCCCAATAATTATGTCTGCACCAGAAAATCACTAGTGGAATTCCCTAAAAATAATCTAATCTCACTGTAAGAGCAAGGTAAACTGGAAAGGATGGAGTTAACTCCATCCTCAGAAAAAGCCACCTTGAGAAATTCCCTGGATGGCACAAAACTAATTCAGCTCCAGTCAAAGGAACATAAACTGTTCCAAGGTGCATCCAAACTGTGCCCACCCTAGTCAAAGTGAACCCATCTGGGAGGTCAGGCAATGACTAATTTTTGGTAAATAACATTTCACTACAACTGTCCTTGTGGGCAACTATTAATAACAATTTTGAAATTTCCCAAGCCCCACAAGTCAATGAATCCAAAGGTCACCTACTCTTACCCAAACCTGAACAGCCAAGGCACATATCACCCTGCTTGTGGTCTTTTCCTTTATAAACTTCTTACAACTGAGGCCAGGCACCATTTTTCTGCATCTGCTGTGGCAATTTGCTGGACAGGGTCCCTGTGAAGGCTTGTAACTTAACATTAAACCTTGTGAATTTTTATCAGTGAGTCATCTTGGTGGTCTTTTGACATAACACTCACATAGTTGTAAATTAAACAAATCTGAGCTAGGATCAGAGCTTCCATTACTGCTGAAATTGTTAGGAGTGGGGAGCCTTCCTCTGTGCAACTGTGGAAGGACCACATTTATACACTAACATGCTTTTCAGTCAGTTATGTTACATTTTTAAACCTTGCAGGCACTTTTGCTATCATTACCTAATTGATTTTACTATGAATCTCTATTCTGCTCCATTGTTTCTAATTCCTTCTTTGTTATATACTTATTATTAACTTTTTAAAATTGCCTATAGGATAGAAATGGACATATTGAGAAGTTTTCTTATACCCTGTGTTCTATATTGGTTCCTCAATTACTACTATACTTATAGTTATGTGTGTCCAGAGGACAGGTGATATGTATGTTTTATAACCCACACACTAGTGGGTTAGGTGCCCACTAGAATTTATTTTAATGCTTAATAGTTATATTTCTGATTTTCTTTATTTTGCTAAAATTTCACATCAAATGGAGAAATTGCATAATCATTAGTAAACAAAGTGTTTCAACTTTTTGATAAATTGTTAAAATTTTTAATGTTGGTAGCTTCAGTAATCAAATCTTAATTCCTAGTAGTTTTTGATATGTATATTAAACTTATGTATATTAAATTAAAAAAAATAATTTTCATTACACATATTAATTGAATCATTATGTAAGATATGATTTAAATTATATTGTCACTGAAATTCACAAACACTGAAATATACATATTTGACACAATGGTTCTTTTAAATCTTCTTTATCTGCATTTGTAACAAAAGAATACACTGTGTTACCTTAGAGATACTGACTGTGATGAAATCAAAGAACAAGACAATAAAGGACCCTGAACCCATCTGTGTGCAAGATGGGCAATGAAGGCACCATTCCCATGTAAGACTAAGACTCACTCTGAGAACTAGTGGTAAGTAGTTTAAATACTTGAATGATGAGCATATTTTCTGGTAAGACATATTTGTGTAAATGAAATATTGAGATCATGGTGTTGTGCTAACATTATTGAAAGTGTCATATAGATCATTTGAATTTTTCAATAACCTGCAACAAATTTAAGGACATAATCTTCATTTTAAGCTATCTGTGGATTAAAAATATCTCATCAGATGATTTAGATGATTGCTTGAGCTGACAAATGTGATTGGCTGTATGAGTAAATAAACCAGAAGTAGAGAGCAAACAGCAAATTGCTTAATATCTTATCAATGAATTGTTATCATGCATCAACTACTGATGGATGCATAGTCTAAGAAATGTATCATTAGGCCATTTTTCATGAAAATTTCAGGGAATATACTTACCCAAACTTAGATGAGAAACATATTTAGCCTATCATATTCCTATGTTAATGCAATATATAACATTTACATGTGTACTGTCACTGAGCAAAATATTTTTTAAATGTGATCCAGGCCTGTCCCGCGCTACCGTCTCGCCAGCAAGAACGACGCGGCACACTCAGGATCCTTCTGCAGTAAAGCTTTAATGCATCTTGAGAGGGAGAGCATAAGCTTACAGAGCAGAGACGCCAAACATCCAAAACCCAACCCTTATATAGGTTTACAACCTTCACCTGGGACGTGTCACCTCCTGATTGGCTGCAGCCTATCGGCCCATATGACGCCACGGAAGAGGCAGAGGCCAAGGGAGGGAAAATCACCCTGCACCTGCGCATTGACTTGTTTACTCTCAACGCCAGCTGGATGCAGGCACCATCTTGTAATGGAGAATGCAGGGACGGCTCCCTACACAGGCCACATTCTTTGTATGGCTTAAATAATACTTTCTTATTTTGTCTTAAGCTATCTGATTTTGGAATTTGTCTATTACTTCTTTCTGTTCATGATAGGGCATATATAAATGTATCCTCAGTTCGTTTATAAGGAATATTAAGATGGATGACTCACTTTTGAATTTTGTCAGTTGGAACATCATGCAGAAGTAAACTATAAATAAACACCACACAGTGCACTTAATTTATTTAATCAGATTAAATGTTAAACACTAATTATCCAAAGTAAAAGATATTCTCACCTCTAAATAGAAACAGCAGTCTAGACATATGACTCCTGTTAGAGAACTTAAAAGGGGAATAACAGTCATTGTTTGTATCACAGCAATGTAGATATACTTCTCTCTGTTTACCTTATTCATACATGTTTATATTGTTGCAGTTTTGTCATATTTCCTGTTTTATATTTTTGTAATAATTGTGTACACAAGTACTCATAATTTTTCAATGCAGCATATATTAAATCATAATTGCTTCTTTTTATATAGGAAGCTATGCACTTTTACACAATGACCCTCAGTGGGATCAGTCAAGTTTTAATCAACTCAGATTCAGAGAGGAATTCTGTTCAACACTGCAATGTACTCTGATGACACTTTTCTTTCCCTATATGCTGAGGAAGTTCATTTATAAATTGTTTATTTTTTTTTCTTGATGGAAAACTGTCCATTTTTAGTAGTAACCTATATAGGATGTAGAAATCGAAAGATATAATGGTAGAATAGACAGTAAATAGCAAGCAGGGTGGGAAGTATAAAGGAGTGAACAAAACAGTCTTGATCTTGCATTGCAGTGAGTGGAGACTGATGCCTGCATTGCAAAACGTGGAGATAGACACAAATAAACAAAAAATTGAATAGTTTTAATGATATTAATTTAGAAAAAATAAGAAATATAAATTCACTTAAATATGAGCCTTGGAGCACAGAACTTTCTTTGGAAGCATAAGTGGAGAGATGGGCTCTGGAAGGAGTTCTTCTGAACTTGAATCAGAATCATTAAATGATAAAATGGTGAGGACAGGGTGTCAGATTAAGGCAAACAAAGCAAGACCTTAAAGATCATATTCAGCTGCTTAAGAAAAGAAATTAAAGGCTGGGATGGGAGAATGATGAGTCTGTAAAAGAAGCTGGTACTCATTCATGTAAATTCTGAGAGTTTGCATTCCTTTGCAGATAAAATTAGATAAAAGAAAATATTGGTATCCAAGTACTATGTGATATCTTTATATGTAGATTGGCTTTGGTGTCTGCCTCTTGTGAAGTTTTTTATTTTCTTTTTTGTAGAGGAATGCCCCAAACTTTCTGGTTCTGAATTTGTCCACAGTACAAAGAAATTACACACACACACACACACACACATACACAAATTCCCTAGACTATAATTGTGTCATTGAGATACACACACACAATACACACATAATACACACACACACACACACACACACACACATATATATATATATATATATATATATATATATAGAGAGAGAGAGAGAGAGAGAGAGAGAGAAGAGAAAGGGAGGAAGGGAGAGAAGCTGGAAGGGAAGCAGAGATCCTCCCCTTGAGAAGCCCTCTTCTTTCTAGTTGCTCTGTAGGGTCAGTTTGAAGCTTCACTCAATGGGCTTTTATCTGTTATCATATCCATGCTTAGATTTCTGTTTCATGGCACATTTTCAGGTTCTTCCCTCAGAAGAACTGGTAATCAAGTTTACTCATGTACAGTTATTTCTCACTTGTCTTCCCAATCTCATCTAAAATTTGTGTCTGTGAAACACAAACTTGTTTCACTGCTTTGACACTGAAAAACTTTAAAAGCAAAACCTGACTGATGTTTTAAAAATCTCACTGTGACTATTGTATGAAGTATGGGTGGCAGAGGCTGAGAGATATTCAGCAAGAAGTGACAAGGATAGGCAGGCTATTCCAAATATCTGAAGTGCATGGCAATATAACCACTGATAATAACTTTTCCAACCAGAAGTATTTTCATGGGTATTGCTATAAATTATAATTCAATGAAGCATAAAAACAAAACAATAAATTTTATTTTCTTTAGTCAACCTAGAAGTCAGAAGTAAATTGTTCATCATCATTGCTTAATATGTAAATTGACAGAAAGAAACCACATTTACATTTTAGAAATAAATTTCCACTTTTGAGGATGTACGTAAAATTTTGAACTGATAAAGCAGGAAGCAGGACATCAAAAATATACTGTTTTGAACTCCTACAAACTTTGCATTTTCAAGTAATCTTTATTATATTCTTAGAAAAATAATGGACACTTTCATGGATATATGTCTTCATTAGAATGTCTTTCCTTTGTCCTTCATGTCTATAAAAGATATGAAAATTATATGAGAGGTCCTAAATTGAGTACCATAAAATTTGAGTGTAGTGATATATTATTTATGATTTATTAAAACTTGTCTATGGATTCAGAAAGCAAAGTCAGCCACAAGCCAAAGAAGCCAGGCAAATACCTTTAATCCCAGCAACCACAATGTAGGAGGTGGTGGTACACACCTTTAATCCTAGGACTCAGGATTAAGAGGTAGAGGGATTTCTCTGAGTTCAAGGCCAGCCGAGGATACATAAGAGTTTATCAGTCTAAAAGAGTAAAAGTGCTCATGCCTTTAATCCTAGCACTATATAAGACAGGGGTAAGATTTCACTAGGAAACATTGATTCTCCAGGCACATTAAAGATAGAAAGGCTCAAAATCAAGCAGGATGGGAAGACATTGAAGTCTCAGGATTCTCCAGACACACTAATGAGAGTAAGCAATTTGAAGCAAGGTGAAAAGCTTATACATGGATGAGGCCTTTGAGCCTGATCTAGAGGTGAGAGATAGTGGCCAGCTGCTTTGCTTTTTTGATCATCTGTTTGAAGTTTTAACCCCCAAATCAGTCTCAGGGTATTTTTATTCTCATGAAACATTTGAGCTCATTTAATTTATTTCTGAAGAAATACAGAACTAGTTTCAGGGGAAGGTGATGGGAGATGCCATTATGGTTAATGAATAAAGCACTGTTGGCCAATAGTAAAGGAAGATAGGAGGTACTAGGAGACAAGGAAGAGAGAGGAAGTGGTAAGGAAAAGTCAAGATGGAGAGTCTGGAGAAGGCAGAACCGCCAGCCACCTCTCACTGGTAAGACCACGTGGAAACACATAGAAATGGGTTAATAATTAAGACATAGCTAGCCAATAAGAAACAAGTAATGGGACAACAGCATAAGATCAAATACAGAGTCTCTGTACGTTATTTGGGGCTGGCATGGCAGCGGGACAAGACTGGCGGCAGGTGGTAAAACCTTACTCCTTACATATGGCGCCCATGTGGCTAATAAGAACTTCCACTTAAAATATAACAAAAGCTTAAAAAAGGGTTTTACAAATAAAAGAACAGAGACAAACACAGTTTCTTGATAACAGCATTTTTCTCGGTTGGACTCTGACTTGAAAAAGACAAGCAGATTACAGGGATCCTTTAAGAGAGGTTTCCTGACTCAGCGTAAGTGGCAAAAACCACCAGGCTTTTAAAAAACTCTGCTAACAATTCACTGGTGTGTATGAAAGCTGGCAATGGCGGGGACCACATCTCCCTGCTAGCAGCATGGGGCTGGATGGCAATGCAGACTAAGGCAGTAAGTATAGCTCTCACTGCTGGTGGTAAAATAGCCGCCACCATCTTTGATAAACTGGGGCAGAAACAACAATGACTTTCATTTTAGCAATGTTGTTGTTTAATAGATAAAGACACGTGGCCAGACAAAAAGATAAAGATTTACAGTAAAGACAGATTCACATTAAATAAAAGCTAAAGGTTTTACAGTGTGTTTTAAAAAATACTTAGGCTTGGGAGAGAGACAAAAAATAGTTTTAAAAAGACAGAGAACAGCTGGGTGTGGTAGCAAACACCTTTAATCCCAGCACTCAGGAGACAGAGGCAAGCAAATCTTGTGATTTCAAAGTAAATCTGGCATGCAGAGAAAATTCCAGGACAGATAAGAGTTACATGAAAAAACCCTGTCTCAAAAAATAAAAAATAAAAAATAAATAAATAAATAAACAAAATAATAAAAAGCCACAATCGGAAAAAATTTAAAAACTGTACGGTATTATATTGTCTTTGTATTGTTTGACTGCAAAGGAAACAACAACTGTTAAAACAAATACTACTGAATTAATTCAATTTATATATTTTATAAATACTTAGACTTCAAAATTTAAGTCTAAGGACAAGTTACTGGGGAAAAAGATTTCTATTTTTGTTTCCACAGAAAATGAAAAGCTGTGGATTCCTTCCTGACTAATGTGGTTTGATCAAGCCTGACCCCCTAAAACAGAGTCGCTGCCAAAACAGAGTCACTGGTGACTTCAAACATTTCAAATACCTACAGAATATGGCATTAGGGTTTTTCTTGACAGTGAGACATAACTGCTCCTGGCAACACCACCTGCATCTAAAAAAAAAAAAAAAAAAAAAAAAAAAAAGATGGACATTAAAGAAACTCGTTATGGAGTTTACTTCCAATATGACTAGCCATATGAACAAGATACTGCTCTTGTCTGGACTGTTTGACTTTGTGCTATATAAACTGGACATTCAGGACCCACAAAAAAGTGATTGCTGATTCAAGATGGACATTGCTATAGAGTTCCTGCTTCATGGAAGAGTCTGCCAGATAATCTGCAGGACACAGAAAAAAGTGATTTACAAACCGCCAATACAAGAAGATAGTTTAAAGTTTCCTACTTTGCTAAAGAGTCTGACAGACACACTATTTCCTATGGGCTAAAGATGGAAGATTACAAAAGAACTTCGGGTGACCAGGCAGTGAGTTGTCTCTGTCATTTCTAGAGTTTATATATTATCCTTCTGTGGTCTTTGAGGAGTTAAAGACAGATAATTATGGTTATAGTTTTCCTTAGTTAGGATTAAAGATAAGTTACATGTAGGACTTTAGACTCACAAAGATAGAATAGATGATGGAATATTTTCTTAAATCTTGCTAAATGTTAATGGACCAAATATTATTAACTGTGATTCTTATTTGATAACTGTTATGTGATATATTTTGCTATGTTAAGGTTAAAACCCTTCTTTTTATTTAGACAGAAAAGAGGATGATATATATATATATATATATATATATATATATATATATATGTTTCTCATACTAGTTAATGAATAAAGCACTGTTGGCCAGTAGGAAAGCAAGATAGGTGGGACTAGGGACAAGGAGGAAGGAGGAAAGAGTAAGGAGGAGTCAACATTGAGAGTCTGGAGAAAGCAGAATGCCGGCCTGCTCCCCGGTAAGAGAAGACCACGTGAAAAATACATAAATCAGCAGAAATGGGTTAATACTTAAGACAGAGCTAGCCGATAAGAAACTAGTAACTGGCCAACAGCATAATATCAAATACAGAGTCTCTGTGCGTTATTTGGGGCTGGCACAGCGACGGGACAAGACCAGGTGGCAGGCAGAAAAACCTTATGCCTTACAGGAAGGATTGTTAATTTTCTTTTATTTTCTGAGAATAAGAACATTGCAAGCACTCTTTAACTTTTAGTATAATTTTCCACCTACCATAATTTCTCTTCAGAATCCCTTTATCACACACAAGATCAGAGCAGTATTGTTAACTAAGCAATACATATGTGTACAACTTGAAAATACATCAGAAAACCAAGCAGTTACTTGAACTCAAGGAAAAATATATACTGCAATAATGTTCATATATGAACACCTTTCTCATCAGCTATCAGCCTTTTAAATAGAATGTTTACTACTATTATTGAGATATATTCAGGTCAATAGATCAGAATGCTGTTTCCAATGAAATGTCAATTATTGTGTGTTTCAAAGATGACAATATACTGCTATAAATCCATTCAGTATGGGAAGAGATTGCACTCTGTTCTCTGGGGAGTTAGTTGGCTAACTGAGCTAGAAAGATTGAGAGAGAGAGAGAGAGAGAGAGAGAGAATCAGCTGTTTTCTGGGTGTACAATTTAGGTTGGATGCTCAAGGTGGGATCATGCTCTCTCCAGATATTACTTTGTCCATACATATGAGTATCTTAGGGTCTTTCTAAAAAAACTAATGAAGTACAAAAATTACATGAAAAGCTGTTTGTAACAAAAGAAAAAAACAGAATGTTCCTATGCTAGAATTAAAACACAGGACAAGAAACAGATATAAAGGAATAAAGAGAAAAGGAAGATGAAGGAAGAAAAGTAGACAAGGGGGAAAGAGAGTGAATAAAAGAATCAAAAGACAACGATTTATTTTAGACTGTGTTACGTTGGAATTATTTTGATTTTTTAATATTTTATATGTCTTTCTAAACTCTTTTTATTCTGATTTGGATCAAGTCACTTAACAGTGAAGAGAAATGTAGCTAAGTAGATTTGAAGTAATTGAATGATGACATTTTTTATAAGGATGATTCCATACTGATCACATATTAAACTCATTTTAATGTAAGGTTTTGAATAATGTCTTCTTGTAATCTGTGCATAGCTGAATGATTCCTTTCCTATGTTACTAGTGGAGTTTTCTAGTAGCCAAGGTCTGAGATTTGGCTTCAGGGAGATGGTCCCTTAAATCTGTGTAAATTTGGTAGCTTTCAAATGCAGCCTCAAAAAACAGATGAGGTGCAAGCTACTCCTAAACAGTAGTCCATTATGAGTTATGGGTTTCATTAAGAGACAAAGGCACAAAAGGATAAGATAGAAACATGATTGGAAATGATTCTTGACAAAAACCTCAGGAATCAACAAGCACATTACATCCCCATCATGCTGCTCCCCCCCCCCCAAGAAAACATGAAAACATTTAAAACATGATAGGGGCTTAGGAGAGAAAGAACTGTTCTATTTTGGAGTAAAATATTGAGAAACTGGAAACCCATATATTCAGTGGCTAATTACCCTTTCCTCTTTTTTCCTTCTTTTATTAGATTCAAGGTATGTGTTGCTTTGAGTTAAGCACCATTTAATTATGTTGTTCACACACATTCTTTCAGATGTCTCACCTTACTTTCCAGGAGTTCACATTGGGTTTCAATTCCTTTTAACGCTTTTGCTGCTATAGACAAAATTCTCACCACCTTAACTTTCCTGCACTCTTTCCTAATCTAAATTCTCAATAGTCTTTCCCTCTGCTTAAGTGCATATGCATCAGACTATATGTGGCTACATAAATTGGACAACTAAAGCAGTTGAGCAACAATTTCTAAAACACTCAGTGTAGATCCCAAGAACTTGATTAATGGCTACCATCTTCCATATAAACATATGTACATATATTTACATATATGTGTAGTGATGTGAATGGAAGTGGAAGCCATGGCCTCACATATATTCAAACACTGAGCTATACCTTAGGCAAACTTCCATTAATTTCATTCTTCAGGATCAGCCAGAGAAAGTTAAGTACACTCTCTAATCAATCATGCAGAGTCCTGCCTCACAGGAGCTCATATTTAATATCTGAGCCCAAAAATTCTGTTTGTAACAATGTTAAGTCTTTAGTTTTTACCCTCACTCTTTTCCTATACCTTCACTTACTTTTTTTTCCAATAAAGTAATTTTCTTTTTGTTTGTACTTTCTTTGTTTAAATTAATTTTTACTTTACTTCAATTTAAAACAATCTCATTTTACATACCAATACTAGTTACCTCCCCCCACCCTCCCATCCCCCTACCATCACCCCAACCTACTGCCCTATCCACTCGTTCTGGAGGGTGAGGGCTCTAATAGGAGATCATCAAAGTCTTTTACATAATTTGGGGCTGGACTGAAGCTATTCACCCTGTATCTAGGCTGAGAGAGTATCCTTCCATAGGGGATGTGCTCCCAAAGCCCGTTTGTGAATTAGGGATAAACAATGGTTCCACTGTCAGAGTCCCATTAACTGCCCAAGTTACCAAACTGATACCCACGTTCAGGGTTTCTGGTTTAGTTTTATGCTGGTTCCCCAGCTGTCAGTCTGGGGTTCATGAGCTCCCACTTGCTCAGGTCAGCTGTTGCTGAGTTTTTTCCCAGCATGGTCTTGACCCATTTGCTCATCATTGCTTCTTTTCTAAAACTAGATTCCAGGAGTTTTGCTCAGTGATTAGCTGTGAATCTCTGCTTCTGCTTCCATCAGCTACTGGATGAAGGCTCTATGATGGCATTTAATGTAGTTATCAAACTCATTATAGGGGAAGAGCATTTAGGTTAGCCACTCCAGTATTGCTTAGAACTTAGATTCTTAGTTGGGGTCATTCTTGTGGATTTCTGGAGATATCCCTAGTGCAAGGTTTCTCATTGGGCATGAAATGGCTCCTTTTGTTAAGGCATCTCCTTGTTCTCCTTTTCAGTCCTTCCCCCAACTTGACCTTCATGTTCCATCATGTTCCCTTCTCCCCTGTCCTTCCTCCCCTCTTCTTTCTCCTACCTTGATGTCCCTCAACAAAAAACAAACAAACAAACAAAAACCAAAGCAAAAAAAAAAAGAAGAAGAAAGAGAAAGGATAAAGAAAATGGGGTACATTTACACAATGGTATACTACCCAAGAGTAAAAAACAATGACATCTTAACATTTGCAGGCAAATGCATGTAACTAAAATAAACCACCCTGAATTAGGCAACTCAGACACACTAAAAAAAGAATCATGGTATGTGCTTACTCATAAGTGGATATTAAACACAGAACAAAGGATAATTAGCCTACAATCCAAAATCTCAGAGAAGCTAGGAAACAAGGAGGATCCTAAGAGGAACATGCACTGAGTGAGGTAGGACAAAGTATGTTTTTCTACTCCACTTCCTGAATAACAAACAAAATGATAGTAGTCAAATACACACACACACACACAAAAAAAAAAAAAAAAAGCTCTGAATAAGCAGCCTTTGTTAGTTCACACATATGTATTTGACAAGTGTTGCTTTATTTGCTGAAAGTATTTTCTTGTTCTCTCATTATTATTCTTCACTATGGTGATATAGTCTTTATGATTCAATAAAGATTTTGAGGTATCAGAAAGCAAAGCCAGGCACACTATTTAGCTAAAGATGCTAAGCAGTGATGACACACACCTTTAATCCTAGGACACAAAAGACAGGTAGATGGATCTCTCTGAGTTCAGGGCCACCCAAGTAAAGAATTAACAGTTTACACCTTTGATCCCAGCATGTAGGATCAAACTCCTTTATCCCAGCACTAGGGAGGTGGAGATAAGAGAATAAGGCTGGTTTGAGAAAGGAATCTTAGGAGGGGGAGACAAGAATTCAGAGCTTTTTACCTCTGAGGATTCCTGGAGACAGGATTGCCATTTCAGCTATGCAGAGGTAAGATCTACTGGCTTGGCTGACTTGCTTCTCTGGTCTTCAGCTTGAAGTTTGAACCCCAATATTTGTCTCTGGGTCTTTTATTATTCATATTACACTTAACGATTCTTGTTTATGATAAAGAAAATTATGTCTTTCATTGTCTATTTTTATAAATGAAAGTAATATTTATATCACACAGAGAAAACCACAGTTGAATATGTGACCTGAAGTGGTCATATTTCTTTTTATGGCTCTAGGCTCCTTGTGATATATTTTTATCCTTATATGGATACTGATATATAACTTTATCACCAATGATAAAATTAGAACCTCTAATCTTTTTCAATATTAAAATATGTTTACATACCCTTTGGGGGAGTAGTAGAGGTGATATACATGTAGTCTTATTTTCATTTAAAAATCTATTATATAATTCATATTTTTATTGTGGATCCAATATCCTAATCTTTTACTAAGACTTAAATTTTCCACGTGTTATAGATCAGTTTCAAAAGTGACTAAAATATTTTGTACACATTTAGTTAACTGAATAATACCTTCCCTCATTAAATAGTGTTTAAACACACAAAGCATAAAACTCACTCTCTTAAGTATTCATTTCCTTAGTATAAAGCTCATTCCCAATTTTGTTTACTCAAATTTAAGAAGGCTTTACACTGTGGAGGACTAAATATCTGTCCCATGGAAAAACAATTCATGTTCTCTGGGAATATTTGAAAGTTAATTTACAACAAAGAAGACAATTTTGTTGTTTTTCACACTCTTGTAGTCATTTCAGATCAACTAAATGAATTTGTACTTTCTATGACCAGTAGTTCTTTGCATTTTAACCAGTTGAAGATTTCAGCAATGGTCTCTGTCTGCTGAAAGAAGAAGATATTTCTTTTTGCTTGGCAGTTGTTTTGTTTTGATGGTGGCAGAAGCAACATTTATCTACGGTTATAAGAATGGGTAACTAGATTTCAATTAGAAATTATTCTTGTTTAGGAAAGTGGCAGCAGTAGGACTTTTCTATGGGCCATGATTTCACTAGTCAATAACAATTGGCTGCATTTACAGTACTAGGCATGTATCCTCTCCTATTGAGTAGGCCTTAAGTCCAATTACATGACTGTTTCTTTCTTTTTTTTTTTTTTTCCTACCAAAACATAATGCTACCATTGCACCCTTGGGGGAATATCACTGTGCTGGTCATTGATGTGGTTCATGGGCTTTACAGGAGGGCAGGATCATTGATTGTTTTCTCTCTGGGAAGCTTACATAACCCCTTCATATCTTAGGAGAGCCAGTCCTCTGGGAAGAGGTTTCTTGTTGAGTTAGATAATAATATTTTAATATTATCTCTAAAAGAAACACTTCACCATCTCATAATAAATTGCCCTCTGAGTCTGAAAAAGGTTAATAACAGTGTCATAGAACATAGTATTAGAGGAAAGAGACAATGTAATCAGTTACTATGCTGAAAACTACCAAACAGTGGCAATAAGAACCACATTATCCCTCCAAATAAATGTGAAATTATTTTACAACTTAAAAGATTCAAAACACAGGCTTATTAGTATTGTAGTTGGTTGCAAATGAAGTCAGTGGTCCTAAGACTATCAATCACTACAAGTGATCAGCTGAAGAAATTTTCTTCTTTAAACAATATAACTGTGAGCACTAGTTTTAACCATTATTTCTTAGAACTATGACTTTTTAAAGTGAGTATTCATGAAGCTAAGGTTTATAAATGTTGAGTAGTACTATTTATACTTTAATTTCTTCTTGCTCCTGAGCATGAATGAAAGCTTGTGGAGTCAACACACACAATACCACAATAGTGTGATATAGTATAACACAGGCACAACTTGGGGGGGAGTTATTAAATTAACCTATGACTTGGAAGCCTTTAATTCTTTTGCATAATAAAGGAGAAAAAGAGTGGGTGGAAATATTAATACTATGCAAGTGATAATTTTTCTTTCTTTTAACTCAGGAACACTAAATTTGGTGAGGTTTAACAACAATCTTAAAATAGACTGGAATATATGAAAAATCCAGTTGTTGTTATCAACTCTTTTCATGTTCTTCACTGTGATTTTCTCATAGGGATGGTCTCTATCCTGAAGTTCTTTTGTTCTGCTTGTCAGCAAAATTTAATGTCATGGGGATGCAGAGGAAGATCAAGGGAAGAGACCATTTGCTCTAGGAAACTATCTGTTACTATTTGATTCACATCCCCTGACTTGGCTGACAGTCATCATGGTGGTAACACCACATTCAAAGCTATGACATGTTCCTAGAAACTAAAATAAGCTCATTTTATAACATAAATGAAAGTGCTAGACATTCAAAGGTTTCAAGCTGTAATTTATGCAATAATCATACTAATTAATTACTGACTTTAAAAATATATAAGAAATGAACTAGAGGCTATTTGTCAGTAGTTAGTCTTTAATGCAATTCAGGAATTTAAAAAATCAAGATTAATTTGAACAGGGAATAATACTATTTCTGATAGTTGTGATTTGACTTTGACAGTTTGTTTTAGTGATTTCTTTTACAATTTGTATAAAAAGAAAACTCATTGTTTTATAAATATTAGCTCAGTTAGGAGCAGAAGTTAGTAAAGTTAAAGACTTAACTTACATATCCACCATTAAGGAGTTTGGTTTGGGGAAAATAGTTGGTTCTAGTTGTAGTCCAAATGTGAGAGATTTTTTTTTGTTTCAAAGGTCCTAACTTTCTTAGGATTTTATTACTGTGAAGGGACACCATGACTTTGGCAAATCTTATAAAGGAAAATATTTAATTAGGGCCAGTTTAAAGTTCAGAGATTTAGTCCATTATCATGATGGCAGCATGTAGGCAAGCATGGTGATGGAGAAGGAGCTAAGAGTTATTCATCTAGATTCACAGTTAGCAGGAAGAGATTGTGTACCACACTAGGCCTGGTTTCAGCTTCTGAGACATCAAAATTTGCCCATTGCAACACAATTGCTCCAGGAAACCCACACCTACTACATCAAGGCCACATCTTCTAATAGTGTCACTCCTTGTGACCATTTGGGGGCAATTTTCTTTGAAACCACCACATTTCACTTTCTGGCCCCCACAGGCTTGTAACCATAATATAAGTTAAAAATGCAATAAGTCCAACTTTGAAAGCCCCCAAAGTCTGCAAAAGTCTCAACATTGTTTATATGTCTAAAGTTTAGTCTCATCTGAGATTTAAGAAATCTCTCCAATATAATCCTCTGCCAAAAACATTAATCCAAATCACTTTACTTTTGCCTCAGACAGACTTTTTGGAAAAGGGTAAAAGAGTAGCCACATTCTTAGCCAAAGTATCTAGGCCACATACAAATATACTTCTTTTGTAAAATCTCTTGAACCAAGGCCCCATGATTCAAATCACCTCAGCACTACTTTCTTCCATGTTTCCACTAAGATGGCCCTTTAAGCTCCACTTAAAGAATTCAATTAATTTTTTATTACTTAAATTTTTTGTTTATTTTGCATCACAACTGCAACTTCCTCTCCCACCATCCTCCCCCCTCCTCAATTCCCCTCTGTGTCCTCCTCCCCAATCCACCCCTCTTCCATGTAGATTCAGAAAAGTACAGGTCTCCCATGGGTGGCACCACAACATGGCATATCAAACTGAGTTCTGCCTAATCTCTTCTCCTTGTAGTAAGTCTGGTTAAGGTAACCCAATATTAGGAACAGGTTCCCAAAGCCAGCTAAAGCATTAGGGACAGGTTATTCTCACTCTGATATAAGTCCTACAAATAGACCAAGTCCCACAACAATAATACATATGCAGAAGGCCTAGGTCTGTCACTAGCCATGGTTCCATAGTGTGTGAGCTCACAGGCCAATTGCTTCTGTGGATTCCCTTTTTTATGACTCGGACTTTTTGCATCATACAATCCTTCTTTCCTCTCCTCAACAGGATTCCCTGGGCTCAGGTCAGTGTTTGGTTGTGGATCTTTGTGTGTTTCTATCAGTTATTAGATTAATGTATGAGGCCACAGTCACCTTGATATCCTAACCAATCAACAAAGAAAGAGAATTAAAGACCAACTTTCCTCATGAACATTGACTTAGAAATACTCAATAAAATATTCACAAACTGAATCGAAGAACATATCAAAAAGATCATTCCTAGAGATACAGGATGGTTAAACATAAGAAAAATTTATCATTGTAATCGACCATATAAATAAACAGAAAGACAAAGAAAGCACAGCTTTATTTCTTTAGATTCTGAAAAGCCTTTGGCAAAATTCACCATTCTTTCATGATAAAAATCTTGGAGAGACCAGGATACAAGGAAAAAACATAATGAAAGTGATATAGAGCAAGACTATGGCCAACATCAATTTAAATGGGGAGAAACTCAAAGTAATTCCACTAAAATCAGGAATTAGACAGGCTACCCACTTTTTCATATCTATTTAGTATAGTACTTGAAGTTCTAGCTAGAGTGTTAAGATAAGAAAAGGAGATCAGAGGGAAACAATTTGGCAAGGAAGATGTCAAAGTATCACTATTTGCAGATGATATGATAGTATACACAAGTTACTCCAAAAATTCCACAAAGGAACTCCTATAGCTGATAAACACCTTCACTGGTGTAGCTGAATACAATGTTCTCTATTAAGGAAGAAAGAAAGAAAGAAAGAAAGAAAGAAAGAAAGAAAGAAAGAAAGAAAGAAAGCTGTAATTCTCCATAAGTGGGCTGAGAAAGAAATCAGGGAAACTAAGTCCTTCGCAAAAGCCAAAAATAATATAAAATATATTGGGATAACTCTAACCAAACAAGCGATACCTGTATGACAAGAACTTCAAGTCTTTGAAGAAAGAAATTGGAGAATATCTCAGAATATGGAAAGATCTCCTATACTCATGGATCTGTAGGATTAACAGAGAACAAGTGGCCATTTTACCAAATGCCATCTACAGATACAATGCAATCCAATATAATTCCTTATAGTACAGGAAAGATCAATACTCAAGTTCCCATGGGGGAGGGGAACAAAACAGAAAACCCAGGATAGTTAAAACAATCCTATGCAACTATGCAATAAAAAACTTCTAGAGGTAACACCATCCCTGATTTCAAACTCTACTACAGAAACATAGTAATAAAAACAGCATGGTATTAGTATAAAAGCAGACAGATGCATCAATGGAATTGTGTTGAAGACTTGATGTAAATCTACACTCCTATCAACACCTGATTTTTGACAAAGAAGCCAAAATTATACAACAGAAAAAGAGAATATCTCTTGCAAATGATGCTGGCATAGCTGGATGTTGGAAAGTAGAAGAATGCAAATATACCCATATCTATTACCCTGCACAAAAGGCAAGTCCACAGGGATCAAAGACATCAACTGCATTCAAATCCAATGTTCCAATGTCTAAACAAAAGCATGGTCAGATCTATCACAGTAATATCCCATTCTCTGGTACCAACTTCTATGTTTGTTAGGGTTTACTGTTATGAAGAGATGCTATGACAATGGTAACTATGATAAAGGAAAATATTTAATTGGAGCTTGCCTTCAGTCCTGAAGTTTCATCCATTATCACTGTGGTGGGAATCATTCTGGCTTTCAGGCAGACATGGTCTTAGATAAGGGCTGAGAGTTCTACATCTTGATTCTCAGCAGGATGAAGAGACTGTGTACCACAGTAGGCCTAGCTTGGGCTTCTGAAACCTCAGTGAAACACTTCAGCAAAGCCACAGCTTCTAATAGCGCCAACTCCCTGTGAGCTCATGGGGCCATTTTCTGTCAAATTACCACACAAACCAATACCTTCATCCCTTACTGTCCACCCTATGCTCAATTTTATGCCATTTTAAACTCATACCTTATCCTTTTTGTTCCAAATCTTGTTATAGTTTCACTTATATGAGGGTTTCCTCCTTTCTTTTGACATTTTATATTCCCGAGATATACTAGAATTGCAAATAGAGTCCGAAACTGAATAAGAAAACTTGTGAAAGGCAACATGAATTTTTATAACTCTTCACAATAGCAAGAACCCAAAGTCAAATCAAAACAGAATAAAGTAATTGATGCTTTGCATGCTACACAAAATAAGTGTTGGTAATCTTTCTAATTTACAAAGTGATTGTTGTAATAGAAAAAAGACGGTTTTGTTTCCTCAGGTTGTGGAACTGAGCCTGAGATTTGAAAAAGATAATGGGAAGATTTACAGAAGATAGACACACAAATTCAACTGATTATTACATACTTTTACATATTCTTGGATGGCCTTATATACAAGATGTGTAGATAGAAACAGTCTAGTGCAGGGAGAGGTACAAGGCCTGAGAAAGAATTGACATACAGCAATAAGCAGCAACCATTAGAGACCAGGTATATTCCAGAAACGCAGAGCAACATACTTGCAGAAAAAGCCAAAGAACCCTATCACAGGCACTAGGCAGAATAGACAATAGAGGGGAAGAATCCTTCTCAGAGGAACCATAGGAAGGAGAGAAAAGGAAAGCTTCAGTACAGCTCTACAGGGATACCATCTGGCACCATGGGGAAAAACACCTTCAAATAGAAAAGTGAAGCAAGTGACATTGGAAAAAAGACTCTACATTTTGTTTTCCTTGCCAAATAGTGTTTTGCTAGGGAAATAGCTTATAATTGTCTTACAGTCAACTCCTTCAGTACAGGAGAGCAGAAATTTTTATCTCTAAATTCCAGTGGTCTTTCTGTCTCCCCTGGCTAAATATGTGACTTCCTGAAAATCATTATGGACCCAGAAACTGGTTGTGATTTGAATCCCAGTTCAATCAAACAAGTCTGCATGCTTGGAAGTACAGGCTGTACTGCACAGGGAATCACAGAACACTTAGATTTGAGAACTGCCACCTTACCTCCCTAAGGAGGTGTGAGACCAGCCGTATAGAACATAAATGAGGTCAGGTATTTCAAAATCCTCCTTGGTCTTGACTTTCCCCCTGCTAGCACAGAATGCTTTGTAGTGAAGGCTCATGCACTCTGGTATTTCTCATGCCTACAACTATACTACAGATGTTCTCTGATGTGAGGCAGCTTCCATCATAGCAGCACTTAGCTCAGCTAGCAGGAGCCATAGGAGGGTGGCTCCAGCACACACTGAGTTGGCAAATGTTTACAGAAAACACTGATGGGAATTCAGCTCAGTGCCACTATTGTAGATCACTCCCTAGCAGAAAAGGCAGGGATGAGAGAGAGTGGGATAGCATCTGACTTGCTGCAGAAGAAATGTTGATGAGCATTTTTATGTTAATTATAATGCTTTCTATATACTTGTTTTATTCAGAAATGAGAGATACTGTAGGGAAAAATATGTATCTTGGGACTGAAAAGCTAAATATTAAAAACAAAGCAAAGAAACCGGTACCCCCAGGCTAGATCAAATAGTATAAAGACTACCAGGCATGCGAAGCAGTGTTAAAAGATTACTACCTTTCTATTGAAATAAAGAAAAAAAAATCAATCATGATACCAGAACTTTTAGAATTCCAGGCTTTGATGGAGATGTGGAAGCTGACAAGATTTGGGTTAGAAAAAGGAGCTGAGATACAGAGTCGAGTATAGAAAACATCCTATATATTATTATCATTGATGGCCTCCATCCTTCACAATGGCAACCTGTCATCCCATATAAGACCTGGAAGGTTTCTGTTGAGAACCATGGTCCTCATACTGTATGTTTTCTCTCATTGCTTTGAGACCTAACCTTTCCAAAGTTTGCTTATGTGACACCCTGTGATAGATCTGCTCTATTTGAATCTTACTGGCAAATGTTGACCTGCAGGGGGTAGGATGTTTGTGTCAGTCTTTAAAGTTGGAATGCATATTATTATCTCTATAAAGGAGGTTACTCTACCTTCAGAATTTTCATGTACAACTAAACCCTTAATGATATAATATGTTTGAGATGTTTGAGTGATGAAAAGTCTTCACTGTTTTTAAACTCCATTGATTCATTGCTGTGTAGGCTCTTATGACATTTTTCTACTTTTTTTCTATTATAAGCTTTTACTTTTGAGATTATAACTATATCACTTCTCTCTCTTTTTTACTCCACCAAAACCTTTCCATATGCCCCTCCTTTTTCTATTTAAAATTTATGACCTCTGTTGTAAGTTAAGAAAAGCAGCATGGGAGAGAAAGGACACCACGTTACAGGGTTCAAGCAGAGGATATTTTAAAATTTCATTTTTTTAATTTAAATTAAAAACAATCTTATTTTATGTACCAATCTCAGTTCCCTTTCCTTTCTCTCTTCCCATTCCCCCAACCATGTCCCCATCCACACCTCCCATCCACTACTCAGAGAGCATCCCACATGGCTTCTTTATTAGGGAAAGGGATCTTAGAAAGGGAAAAGGAAGTGTGGAGACCAGCCTCCAGGGAGAGGGCAAGCAGCAGAGAGGAGAGTGGAAAGAAAGGAGAGAGAAAGGGAGAGGGAGAAAGAGGGAGAGAAAGAGAGAGAGAGGAACAGACAAACAGAGAGAGGGAAAGAAAGAGAGAAGGATGGGATGTGGTCAGGACCCTTTTAAAAAGGAACATGGTGAATATGTACAGGTGGTGCTCTTAGTGGCTGCAACTGAAGGCTTATCCTATTAGAACTCCAAGGACAGTCCAGTACAGGCTGAATATTAAGAACCTGTTTTTTCATGAATTTATGTAATACTTGTGTGTGTATTCAAATAATTACATGCATATATTTAATATAATTAACTATATTTAATATATAATTAAATTTATGTATAATTTATGTATATGTAACATGATTTCTCTGTATAATGTGTGTGTGCGCACACATTATACACACACACACATATATGTATATATTCACATTTGGTATTGTATAAATAATTGATATAATTTTCCATGGAGAAGTCTATCTAACTTCTAGCACTCCATATATACCTTTTAATTCTTTGTGTAGGACTGAAGCCTTGTTGTCTCCCCCATCTACTTTGGCATGTTTAATGTGGTTGCCTTTGTCCATCTCACAGTCACTGAGGTTTTATGAGTTTAGCTTCTGACTTTACTGGGAGATGAAATCTCAGCAAAGAACCTATCTCTTCATTCATACAACCCTACCTACCAGTGTTCCCTGACTCTTGGGAGTGAGAGTGTTTTGTAGGTATATTCATTGGGACAGGGGTCCAAAAGTCTACATTTTGATTGGTCATGGTTTTGTGCAGTATCTCAGTCTGTGGAAAAGAGAAGCTTCATTGGTGTGGGGTAAAGGCTTCAGTTCTCTGAGTGTAAAGACAAATGTTTAGATTCTTGGGGATTGTGTAGGTTTAGTTACATGGTGGCTGAGGGTTCTTCTCTAAGATCCAGGAAGTAAGTATTACATTTTAAAGTTTAATGTATTTTCTCACTCATGTTTCTGTTAGATCTTTTACAAAATATTTCAATATATATGTGAATTTGCTTTGTTAGTATTAAATTTTTTCTCTGTTTTTTTAAGTAGTTAAGTTTAAGACTTGAGCAGGGCGGGTTGAATACAAATGAAGTACAATTATAGAGATAATACATATACTATATACAGTTATGATAAAAACTGTTATTTTTAATGTAAACTAAAAACACATTTGTTGTCAACTCTGACCATCAGATCATTTCATATATAGAAAGAAGTTAAGTTGTATGAGAATTCTCATAGAAATGTATTCCCAAAAATGTATGTAAACATATATTACTATAGTTACTATTATATTTTTAATAAACAAAATCAAAATAAATAAATTTGCATAGGGAACAAAGGGAGGTTACACGTGATAGAATAAAAATAGATAGGGATATGTCATCTGATCAACATCTAATCTTTCTCACTCACACATATATACATACACATGTGCACACACACACACACACACACACACACACACACACACACTCCTCAGACCCACATAGATTCCATAGTTGAAAACACAAAACACTCTTTTTAAAGTAATTTAAAAAAAAACCTAAAGATTTGATTGGGCACCCTCATCAGACAAGTGACATAAGCAAAGCTTTGTAATAGTGCCAGGCTGTTCAGTATGGTTCTGTTATGCTGGCACAATGATTCTAGCCTACTAATACTTCTGAAGTAAACAATGGAATGCAGCCTTATGAAGTTCTAACTCAGAGAGTCAGTTTTGTTCCACTTTTCTACTTTCCTGCAATTTTAAAAAGAGAAAATCCTAAGTGCACTGCCAAACATTAAAGATTGATATCATAACCTTTACTTAAGGCATGATTTTACATTTAGGCTAGAAATATTTCTGAAATATACCTATGGAGAAATGTTTTGTGGTTTGTTGGGCTTCTGTGGTTATAGAAGACCAATAAATAGAATTTTTTATTGACAGGGGAGCAAGTATTTAAAGGTTAAAAACTGAAAGAGAAAGACCAAGGAGGATTTATGGAAAACAAATTCAAATGCTACTTGTGAAAGACACATAAAGCTCAGAGACTCAAAAGTTGAAACATATGGAATCAAAATGAGAACAAAGTTATTCCTGTCTAATATATTCCTGTAGGATCATGTTGATATCTGATAAATACATGTAGGAAGAGTAAACATAAAATACAAAGTGTATTTACAGTGGTAAAGGAAAGCCCACTTGAAGGAGTTAGGATCTACAAACACATTTAAAATATACTAAATGTAACTGTTACATATACATGTTTATTTAACAGCAAACCTCTGTATCATTATTCCAGCAATTGAAATAGATTAACATACAGTTAACAAGTCAGTTAAGTAAAAATACAAATGCAATATACCTATGCAGTTTTCATTAGCAGAGATGTGACTTTTTGAAAGCATAGCTATACTACTTCTCTTTCCATATGCACCACATTCTTATTATTTGTTCTTATCAATCATTAATTTTGGGTACATGAGGTTGTATGAAGGTGTCATATTGAGATTTGCTTTACTTTTTTGATGGTTAATAATACTGAGCATATTTTTAAATACTTATCAGACATTTGGTTATACTCTTAAAATTCTTATTCAAATATTTGACACTATTAATTTTGTTGTTTTCATTGTCTTATTACTCCTTTTTCCTTTTGTTTTTTAATTTGAATATTTGGAAAAGGAACAAAATACTTTTATTGTATATATTCTTTGTTTACTTTTACCAAAAAGCATAAAAGACATAAAAGCATAAAATTAAATTCACAAAAGAAAGAATAAAATCTATGTGAAAAGATGGAAAGTTGTGAAATTGCACATTAATCTCTGCAAAAAAAAACTAAATAATTTCTAGATAAGTGAATTAAAACACAAGACAAGTTGAACCAAATCCAAAAAATATAGATTAATGAAATGATCAATTTAGAATGTTGAATATATTTTAGTAGTTTTAGAAAGTTATACAAGTGAAAATTGGTGACAGAATTACTGATTTTTGAATATAGCAGTGACTAAATACTTCAAGTGACTAAATATTTTAACCCTAAAGACTCAGTAAAAGTAATTTAGAAGTACATGTATTTTATGCAAAAATAGCCAACATATCCTCAATAAGCAGAATAGTAGATTCTGGACAGAGCTAGCTGTCATTGATTTGCAGAAATTTGCACATTTTGATACGTTCCACTGATCAGAACTGAGAAATTTCAACTGAATGGTGAAAATATTACTATTTGGAACATCATGCTGGCTAATGTACTTTTTTAGTACTTAAAAGAATTACAGTGAGTGAGCAGTGTGAGTAATTGTGCTCATTTCTTATGTAAATCCGGAAGTTTGCAGCATGCATGGAAGTGTAGAGATCCCTTTGAGCTGGCTGCTGAAATCCAAGAAGTAGTCTTACTAATCACTAATAGTGAGGGGAATGGTGAAGGAATAATGTTCACGAATATTCTGAGGAAAGTAATGTATAAAGATTGTAAGTAGTAAAATATCACAATGCTAGCAAGTGTAAAGATTGTGTCTTTTTGAAGGGAAATTAAAAAAAAAAAATCACTATACCACTCTCTTTCATTTTAAACATACTCTTGAAATCAACTTGTATTTAATGAGTTCACACTCTGTTCCTGGCACCTAGAGTGACAGAAGCAAGGCACAGGGACTCATTTAATGATTCTCATGGTTGAGTGCAGGATACTTATGGATGCCTGTGATAGTTGGCACTTGGCTTTGGTACTCACCTGGGGAAACTTTGCATTTTAGGAAAATAAACTGAGTGCAGAGATACACCACAAGTTTCATGAGAAAGAAGGTTCAAAATATCTTTGGTAAATCATGGGCAGAAAATAAATTTTATAAAACAATTGAGAAAAAATTATGTAACAAACATGTTTTGTTCCCATTTATGAAGCTTCCAAGCAGAGTATTCATGAATTATTTTGAGACAGGATTTCTTGATCTTCTATTTTGTTTTCTATAAAGAAAATTTAGAGGAGACTTTCAATAAAATGACTGCAATACAATGTTAAAGCCTTCTGGAGATGAATAACTAAATTTAGTTTCACTGAGACTATAAATTCTCAGCAATAGAACCATATCTATTCAGAAGAAATGATGCTGAAACACTAGTTTTGACATATTTTTTCTGTACACACACAAAAAAATCCCAAAATATTAGCACTATTAATACATATAATTCTAATTATTGATTGTTCAACTTGCTTTTGGAGACAAGATCTCTCAATGATCCTGATGCTCATTGAATGATAAGAAAGCTGGTTTGTGGGCTAGGGGCACCTGCTTTTGTCATAGCTGTGCAAAATAACAAACACATGATACCAAACCCAGCATTTAGGTGCATATTGAGCTTTCAAATTAGTCTTCATGTATATAGCAGGCACTTTATTAAATGAGCACTCACCACAGCCCCTATATTCTTATGTTAATATTTGCTCTTTAGCCATAAAAATAAAAGCCAGGTTCTTTTCTTTGACTATGCTGAGTTAATAAAAAATAAAAAATAACTATTCTACAGTTTATTTGTTAAGAACTTTCTTAGCCTCACAAAAACAACAACCAGTTGCCTCTGATTGCTATACTGTGTCAACCATGGAAAATCACTGAGGAAAATGTAAGACTGATAACTGGCAATATAACAAATCTGGTGAAGGTAAAGTGACACAGGAGTAAGAAGGGGTGATGGACATTTGTTCATATCTTTTAGTATGTGTTGAAATGTAATTATGTCATGAAATATCTAATAGAATCACTGTTTTCTAGCAGGAAAAAGGTGACTAGTGTTATCATTCAACAACGGACATTATGTGGTATTTTATTAGATGTTCCAGAAACACAGAATTGAAACTATCACATGTCCTAGAAAGATTTAAACTAGAATGGTTTGGTATAGTACTATGTAAATAGCAATGCCAACATAAAACAACAGTTTTTTAATTGTGTATCCTATTTTTTATAATCTTTTTGAAAGTAACTAAACATGAATGACTTGAGAGCATAACTAATTGCATTGTGTGTGTTCTGAAGAGTCTCCCAATATTTTGCTTATCAAAATGGGCTGAGATTGATGTGCACTGCATGAAGGCTGAGATGTAGGTAGGGATTTGGAGAATTGTGGAAAATTATTCTAAGGGATTTTACATTTATATATGTTGTAGAACATTTGTTTAAATGATGCAAAGATGCATTGAATTCTTTTATGTTGCATTTGTTTAACTCAGTGAAGCTATGATCCTTTGGCTGTCTAAAGAACCTGATGTTCTAATAAAGAGATGAATGGCCATTAGCAAAGCAGAAAAAGGGGTGGGGCTGGCAGGTAGAGAAAATAAATAGGAGAAACAAGAAAAGGAGAAGAAATGAAGGAACAAGGAAAGGAGGACACTAGGAGCCAACCACGCAACCACCCAGCTAGCCATGGAATAAGAGCTGAAGAAATACAGAAGAAAAGGGAAAAGGTCAGAGGCAAAAGATAGACAGGTTAATTTAAGATAAGAAAAACTGGATAGCAACAAACTAAGCTAAGGCTGGGCATTTATACATAAGAATAAGCCTCCTCATGCATCATTTATTTGGGAGCTAGGTGGCAGGCCCCCAAGAAAGAGCCCAAAGGGGACAGAGAGAGAGAGAGAGAGAGAGAGAGAGAGAGAGAGAGAGAGAGAGAGAGAGAGAGAGAGAGAGAGAGAGAGAGAGAGAGAAGAAAAGAAAAAACCCAAGTACAGAGAATAATTTCAGTATAACCTAGTTTAGTTCTCTCCCTGGCCCATGTAACAAGATACTTTGCACAATTTGGAATGAGAAGGCATTTGTTTGGTTTGTGATGGACAGTGAGACACAGAGAATATCACAGTGGTACCAGACAGACACTTGCATCCTGAGTCATAGCAAGCAGGAAAGTCAAGTTAGAGGGAGACCTTGAGGGATGTGGTAAACTCACATTATAATGTAGAATTCTGAAAAAAATTACTTCCATAATACCAACTTTTACCTAGTTATATAGGTGGACCTGATACCCTATGTTCATAACACTAAATGCCCATATAAAGAAACTGGAGAGTAGTCACACTAGAGACTTAACACCACACCTGAAAGCTCTACAACAAAAAGAAGCAACCTAGCCCAGAAGGAGTAAACACCAGAAAATAATCAAATTGAGGGCTGAGATCAATAAAGTAGAAACAAAGAAAACCATATAAAGAATCAGTGAAACAAAGAGTTGATTCTTTGAGAAAATCAACAAGATAGGCAAAACCTTTATCCAAAGTAACCAAAAGGCAGAGAGAGAATATGCAAATTAAAAAAATCAGAAATGAAAAAGGGGACATAACAACAGATACCAAGAAAATGCAGAAAATCATCAGACCATACTTTGAAAACCTATACTTCTCAAATATTAGAAAATTTAAAGGAAATGTACAATTTTCTGGATAGGTATTACCAAAATGAAATCAAGAACAGATAAGGAATTTACAACCCCTAATGATATAGATATTAAACAATTCTTAAGTGCCTTTCAGCCATTTGAGATTCCGCTATTGTGAATTCTCTATTTAGTTCTGTACCTGACTTTTTAATTGAATTATTTGGTGTTTTGGTGACTAACTTCTTGAGTTCTTTATATCTTTGAGATCTTTGGGATCTTTGGAGATCAGGCCTTTCTCAGATGTGGGATTGGTGAAGATCTTTTTTCCATTCTGTTGGCTGCCATTTTGTCTTCTTGACTATGTCCTTTGCCTTATAAAAGCTTCTCAGTTTCAGGAGATCCCATTTATTGATTGTCAATCTCCATGTCTGTGCTACTAGTGTTATTCTAGTTTTGGATTTTTAAATTGGTGTCTTGGAATTCCTGTAGAAGACAGGAAAATACTTGGCCACATTAAGGATGCTTTGAGAAAGAAGACTTAGATTAACATATGTGATATGAAATGTATATGTACAGGCAACACTGAAGGAACTCTTATATTTGATTTATAAGTTTTTTAATTGTATGTATATACTAGCAACAATGTTACAGAAGAGGAAGCAGTGAGTTTGAAAGAGATGACAAGCATGAAATGGATTGAAGGGAAGAGAGAAAGGAGAAAACTGATGGAATTATATTTTCATTACATTTGAAAAATTCTATAATGAATAAGAAACAAGACACTTAGTGTTAATTCAAATAATGCAAGGAGGATTCAAACTAGTATTACTGGAATCATATCCACAAAGTCTTCATTACTTGGCATGGATTTTTTAAAAAAGTAAGTGACGATGCTTCAGTTCAAATGTAAAAGTTTAACCATAAAAAAAAGGTGAGATATGTAACTTTAAAAATCTGCACCATTTCACAAAGCTAGCACAGCGTGAAAGCTTTTTGCTAAATCACTGTGCCATTGTTTTCCAGACAGTCTGGCCTGAAGTAATTAGGTTTGCTTCTCTTTGTGAAATCCATTGAGAACAGCTCAGTGGATAATGAATGTGGATCAGAAAATCTTCAGCACATTCATTTTTAAGCAGTACTCTACAGTGACTCCTGTTTCTGCCTTCATCCCAACTAAGTAGGAGCAGCAAAAGTCCAGGGTGCCTGATCTGAATCCCTTTCATGGAAGGGTGTGAATGCAATTCTGATAGGTTGTTTTCATATTACTGATGTTACTTCTTTGTCAGTTAAAATTAAATCTCAGAATGGAGAAGAGCCAGAAATCAAGTTTACATTTTTTTCTTTTAGAAATATAACTTCTTTTAACTATTCATTATATTTGAACGACATTTAGAAATTAATCAGTGTGGAAATGCTTTAAAAAAGCAAAACTATAGAATGGAGTGACTTAGGTGGTACAATTTATGCCATAAAATGATAGTAATTTTATTTAGTGGCTTAGTGAGAGGAAAAACCCAAATTGGCAATGATCACTTAAAAGAACTCTGTAGTTATTATTTCAAAATAGCTTGAAGGATTTCCTCAGAACCATTCATGAAAATCTCACAAGACAGTTTTTTTTTTTTTTTTTAGGTAAGTGGGATGATTCAGCATTTTTTGCTACAATTTATTAGTCAGTATTATTAAGAAGCTAATTACTTATTTATGGCTTATGATTATTTAATTTAAAGCACTTCTACAGACAAATTTTATAAAGATATAAAGACATGAAATAAATGTAATTATGTGTATGACTTTTGAAAGAATGGAAACATTAAGTATACAGGTACTATGCCTAATTTATTGTCCAGTTTTTTAAAATGTGTAGATTATGCTTTTGATTTTTTTTAAATTGGCTCATCATTCTCCTTCTTGACTTCTAATTGACAAGGATATATGGAAGTGTCAATCATTTTGTGTCGTGTGCAAAGACCACTAGGGTAGCTGCTGGTTCTAGTCCCAAACTAGACATGGAGTTGGACACGTGAAACAAGCATGGTATTTATACTGGCTACTAACTCAAGGAGGTCCACTTGTTTAGATTGGCAACATACTATTACTTTCAGTTGTAATTTTTGTGTCTGGGAAGCTGTTGTCAATAGATGCACAGAAGAGGAGGAAATGACTGCTAATGAATCTTCAGTCTTAGCTTCTATTGGAAGGTAGATTGGTGAACCAAAGAAAATACTGAAGAATAATGGTAAGTACCTACTCTTGAATAATATGGGATCTCCACTAAATGCAAGAATCAAATATAGCATTTGGACTTGAGAATTTTCTCTCATGCTTCAGTTAGAAATCATGACTGAGAAACTATATACAGACCTCAGAGAACTGTATTCTTAAGAAGTAAACTTTTAAGTTTAGAGACTTTTAATAACTAAGGAGTTTTTTTTTAAAAAAGATATTAATGATTTCTGTATATCATCTGCTCAGAGATCTGTGGTTTTACAGACACTTTACAAATGTTTTTAAATTATTATTTTGAAAACTATCAGGTTTGCTACCATGGAAGGAAAAATGTTTCTACTAAAAAATTAATGGGGTGAACCAGAGATAGTGTTAAAACTTGGAAGTTGACAGGCAATGATGATAAAATTTCAGGACTGGTAACAAGATTTAATTTTACAACATGGCAAATTGGGAGACTGCTAATAGTTTTACATTCTGTAACAGAAACAGCCGTGGTATTATTTCACATATATGAGATTTCTGAAGAATCTCAAAGTCACCAAGGTTAAAGAGGTGCATGATCCCAGCAAAAACTTCATAAGTTCAAGGCCAGCTTAGGTTCAAATACCACGTATGAGGCTAGCCTTTTGTATCTAGTAAAGCAATGGCCAACAAATTAAAACTAATGTTCAATATATAGGATTCTTTAGTAGATGTATTTTGATATTTTGATATGTGATACAAAGACACAATTCTCTAAGTCAGGAAGCATTTGCTGTCATAAAATGACAATGTCTTCAAACTACAAGTTAAATGTCAGATTTTTTGTTTGCAGAGTACTCCCTGAATTATTTTGGATACTTTATTTTGCAATTATAGATTGTCAATTTGAAAATTGAAATTTAATGCAACAAAACAGAGAACAAAGACATGTAATCGATAACTATTCTTTACATTGTGTTTGTAAACAAATATGTTGCACCTTTAATTCTGAAATTAATATTGGGAAAATGATTTCACAGTTTAATTTTATACACTAGCCTGGTGCATTAATAGATGTAGTTTAGAAATGAATGTAAATTCATCATTATGAAAGGCCTGATAGATTTCTGACAATGCTATGACAGCTAAATTAATGTGTATGAGGCATTAGTATTGATGATAAGCATTAATAAATTTTGCAAGCAGTTGAATTAAAAGTGATGTAAAACAATTTTTGCTTCTTGGAAAATTCATGCAACAAGGCATAGATACTACTTATGTATGACTAAAATAAGCACTTTGTTTCAAAGCAGCATACTATGTATAGAGATTCCATATATGTTGTATGTTATTTAGGTACACCACAAATATAACAAATAACATTTCTTTCAGTGATTACATTAAAAATAGCAACACAAATGCTAGAAGTTTGTATTCATGTTTTATCTTTAAAATAAATTTAGTATTCCTAAAGGAGCTAACATTTATGAAATATCATACATACTAGTTATAACTACTTTACTGGTGCATCATTAATAATCTATACAATGCCAGAAGTGGCTGGGCTGTTTCAAACAGGGCATACATTGTATATTGGATTTATTGTTTCAAAGAAAAAGGCATCTTGGACATTTCTAATATTATTTTTATGATAAATAATAGGAGGAAGAGAAGTCTGCTGTGAGATGTGCCTCCAAGGTATGACAGGAAGCTTCACTCATGAAATATCAACATGACTGCCTAAACATGAACTGAATATTACTAACATTAGTTGAAAGTAGATGGAATAAATCTCACAGAGACCACCCCTACACATATAGCTATAAGCTATAAACAATTCAGAAAAAATGAAAATTAATCTTCCCTAAGCATCATTTTGATTGGCTATCCAATATCAAATGGTCAGCCCTAGAGTATATACACACAGGCAACACTGAAGTAACTCAGTTTAATAACTTATATGAATACATAACAACAATGGTTAATGAAGACACTGTAATTTTGGGAGAGAGGGAAGGCTGGATTTTATACAGGTCAAAGGGAGAGACAAAATTGTAAATGAAGCATTTATATTTAAAAAGATATTTAAGGTATGCCTCCCATTTCTCTCATTCCTTTAACATTTATGAAATATCAAAAGAAGCTAGTATAGTTGAAACACATGAATCAAAATACCTGAATCTTCTCCAAAGAAGCAAATCTTTGGTTGCTTTTTTTTTTTAATCTATAAATATTCTGTAACAATTGTCATAAAACAAAACAAAACATATAAACACAGGAAAGGGACATGTAGGATGGAGTAGAATTTGACAAGTGTGACAGAGTGATGAGAAAAGTTAGAGCTTGAGGAAATACAGAATACATTACATACATGTAAAAATTGTGGTAGAACACATTTAATTAGAGCAAAGGAATGATGAATATAAGGAGACAGACTTCTGTCCAGAAGCTGACACTGTAGGACTTTTGATCAGCATTATTTGCAGATTCTGCCACATTTCACATTTCAGTGTCAACACAAACACAGATTGTCTTAAGATGAATCAGGCTTTCACTTTTGGCTGTAGATCTAGTTTTCATTTTAAATAACCAGTAAACCACACAAAGCTGTGCCTTACACTTTAGAAAAATTTAATCACATATTTTTATGGAGGCAACAAAAAACAATTCTGCATATATATATATATATATATATATATATATATATATATATGAGGAAAATATACACAAATGTAAGAAATTTAGTCTCATTTGAAACCTGTTGAATAGTTGAACTCTTATCGACTAAGAACATCTTGTCCATCAAGACATAAACATTTTGCTTTGATGTGACCCCATTTTGTTTGTGATAGTTATCACAAATTTATTTCTCACAACACATTTTCTTAAAGGAGATTTCATCTTAATTATGTTATTAAAGACCTATGTGTTGTGAGAGAAATGAAATATCTGGTATATAATTAAGTATGCATCTAGGAATTGAACTTAGGACTTAGTAAGGCATAGCTATTGAAACTTCTCTGTGATTATATATATATATATATATATATATATATACACATATATATAAACCATACATCATATTTTCTGTAGAATTTTTACATAATTTGTTTTCATGTCGGTCAAACCAAATATATACATTTGAAGTACTTATTACTCTTCATTGATTATAGTGCAAAAATGAAAATAACTGAAATGAACACCTATTTAATGCATGTACCACACTGACCTATTAAGGATCAAGATCTGTGTTTGTGATCTTCAGACAACTTCCTGGAGCTGCTCTGAACACACTAGACCTGCCTATCCACGCAGAACCACCTGCCAGGTCTCTGACCCCCCACTGCTGGTCATCTACTAGAGTTCCAGACCCCTACCAGATATCCGCCTATCCCTGTGGGGTCATTCTGAATTTCTGCAGGCTGGATCCTTGACCCCCATTGCAAAGTGTCTGCTAAAAAGGCCTCAGTGGAGAGTGCCAGGCTCCAGCTAGATCCCCCTATTGGTTTGGAAACATCCTGAGTATCATCCTAGTCTTTGACCCCACCGTCTTTGACCCCCATATCCAGGCCTTGGCTATAGGTGAGTCTGGGACCAATTTGGGTGGAATCATCCCACACCCTCCCCAGGAACTCCCTGGATTGCTCTCCCCCCCCAGTCTCACAGCCCCTGTGTCCTGTCCCCATTGAGAGCACTCTTAGAGCTCTGAAAAACACCCACCCAGCCAGCCCTATCAAGAGCTTGCCATCCCCCCTACCCTGTGCACTACCCTGCCCACTGTCCCACAGCTCTGGTTGAGCACTGGGACAGAGGGAAGAGCCAACAAACTTACAACCTTAGGGAAACTTCCTAGAGCTGCTCTGAGCACACTAGACCTGCCTATCCACACAGGACCATCCATAATTTTCACCTGCCTGGTCTCTGACCCCTACTGCCAGTCCTCTGCTGGAGTTCTGGGTCCCTCCCAGAGATCTGCCTATCACTCTGAGTTCCTGTGGGCTGGATCCTTGACCCCCATCACAGGGCCTCTGCAAAAGAGGCCTTGGCTGGAAAGTGCCAGGCCCAGGCTATATCTGCCTATCAGTGACCTAAACATCCTGAGTCCCAGCTTTAGAGATCTTTGACCCAATCACCAGTCTTCTGCTGGAGCCTGATCACTGACCCCCATGGCCAGGCCCCTGCCTGTGGAGAGACCTCCTAGAGAAAATGGACCACCCAGAGTTACAGACAGCCAACCTCTCACCCACCTAAGCCCACCTGGCAAGTACCATAGAGAGGGGGAGAGACACCACCAACACCTACTGGAAGAAGCTATAAGAAGACAGCAATACAAGAAAACACTTAGTAATAGAAAGACAAACATAACACCACCAGAATCTAGGAAATATACACCAACTACACATGAACACATCAAAGCAGATGAAGCAGAAGACAACTACTTAAAAATTATCATCATAAAAATGATAGAGGCCCTCAAAGACAATGTGAAAAATCCCTTAAAGAAATGGAAGTTTACGGTTGCATTTACAGAATTTCTGTATAGAGGACAAAATGGTTATTTTAACGAGTGCCTCAATCATACCTTAAATTACTCCTGTACTTACTTATCAAATTGATGTTAAAGGCTTTCTTTTTTCATTGTATTATGATGATTTTTTCTTTCTTTCCTTATTCCACATAGACCTTTTACTTTTGAATAAAAGCAGATGGCTAACCTGTTCTCTCTTAAAAAAAAAAAAAAAAAGAAATGGAAGAAAAAAACAAACAAAAAAAATTGGAAGAAACGAATAAATTTCTTAAAGGAAGTACAGAAAGGAAAAAAAATTAGAAATGGTTCAAGAGATGAAAATTGAAATATAGAAAATAAAGAAAACACAAACTAAAGGAATGCACGAACAGAAAAACTGGTCAAATGATAGGAACTACATATACAAGCATAACCAACAGAATTTGAAAATGTAAAATAAAGGTTCAAATCTTTGAGATGGTTTGGGAGAGCAAACAAGTTAAAAAAAAAATACACAGGCTAACAGAATGGATACAAAGACAGAATCCATCCTTCTGCTGCATACATATCTAAACATATCTAAACTTCAAAGATGACATTACCTCAGGGCAAAGTATTGCAAAAGATCTTCCAATCAAATGGATCCAAGAACCAAACATTTGTGATTATCCTAATATCTAACCAGTTAGAATTCAAACAAAAATTAATCAAAAAATATGAAAATGGTCATTTCATTTAATCGCAGAAGAAATCCATCACCACAAAGTCTCAATTATGAACATATATGCTGCAAATACAAAGGCACCCACATTCATAAAAGAAACACTACTAAAACTCAAAACTCACATAAAACCTCACACACTTATAGTGGGAGACTTCAACATACCACTCTCACCACTGCACAGGACCACCAGTCATACTTAACAAGAAACAAAGAACTAACAGAAGTTATGTTTCAATTGGGGTTAACAGACATCTATATAACATTCCATCCAAACATAAGAATATACCTTCTTCTCTGCTCCACATGGAACCCTCTCTAAAATCGACCACATACTAGGTGGCATAACAAACCTCAACAGATACAGAAGAATTGGAATAGTCCTCTTTATCTTATAAGATCACATCCTTTAAAATTGGAATTCAACATCAACAGAAATCACAGAAACACTTCAAACTCATGGAAACTGAACAAAGCACAATTGAACCATACCTGGATAAAGAAGGCATAAAGAAAAAAATTAAGGACTTTTTAAAACTCTAAAATTATGGGACACTTGGAAAACAGTGTTACAAGGTTAAGTTCATTGCACTAAGTGCCCATATGAAGAAAACAGAAGATAATCACATTAGAGAATTAACAGCACAACGGAAAGACTTAGAACAAAAAGAAGCAAACTACCCTTCTCCCCGGAGGAGTAGATATCAGGAAATAACCAATTTGAGGGCTGAAATCTATAAAATAGAAACCAAGAAAATAATACAAAAAAAAAAAAATGTCACAAAGAGTTAGGTTGTTTTTTTTTTTTTTTTTTTTGAGAAAATCAACAATTTAGGCAAACCTTTATGCAAACACCAAAAAGCAGAGAGAGCACATGCAAGTTAACAAAATAAGAAATGAAAACGGAGACATAACAATGGGCACAGAGGAAATCCAGACAATTCTCATGTCATACTTTGAAAACCCATATTCCACAAAATTTGAAAATTCCAAGGAAATGGACAAATTTCTGAATAATTATCACTTAACAAAATTAATTCAAGAACAGACAAACAACTTAAATAGACCTATAACCACCAGTAAAATAAAAACAGTCTTCAAAAGCATTCCAACCAACAAAAGCTTCAATACAGAATTCTACCAGATATTCAAGGAAGAGCTAATACCAATACTCCTCAAATTGCTCCACACAATAGAAGCAGAAGACTCATTATCAAACTCTTTTTATGAGGCCACAATAACCTTGGTACACAAGTCCCACAAAGACACAACTAAGAAAGAAAACTACAGACAAATATCCCTGATGAACATCGATGCTAAATTACTCAATAAAATATCAGCAAACTGAATCCAAGAATACATCAGAGAAATCATCCACCATCCCAAAATAGGCTTCATCCCTGGATTGCAGGGATTGTTCAACATACGAAAATCTATCAACATGATCCACCATATAAACAAACTGAAAAAGAAAAAATATATGATCATCTACCTAGATGCTGAAAAAGCCTTCCATAAAATTAACACACTCCCATGACAAATGTCTTGTAGAGATCAGAGATAACAGGAAAATACCTAAACATAATAAGAGCAATATACAGTAAACGAACAGGGAACATCAAACTGAATGGAGACAAGCTCAATGTGATTCCTCTAAAATCAGGAACAAGACAAGGCTGACTTCTCTCATCATATCTCTTCAATAATGTACTTGAAGTTCTAGCTAAAGCTATAAGACAACAAAAGGAGATCAAGGGGATTCAAATTGGAAAGGAAGAAATCAAAGTGACTCTATACAGATGATATGATAGTTTAAATAAGAAACCCAATAAACTCTACCAGGGAATTCCTACAGCTGGTAAACACCTTAGGCAAAATAGCAGAATACAAGATAAACTCAAACAAGTCAGTAGCCCTTCTTTATTCAGAAGTAATGGGTCTAAGAAAGATATCAGATAAACATCACCATTTATATTAGCCACAAACAACATAAAGTATCTTTGGATAATGCTTACCAAACAAGTAAAAGACCTATATGATAAGAACTTTGTGACTTTAAAGAAAGAAATTCAGGAAGATACCAGAAAATGGAAAGATCTCTCATGTTCTTCGATAGGTATGATAAACATCATTAAAATGGCAATCTTGCCAAAAGCAATCTACAGATACAATGCAACCCCATTAAAATCCCAGCACAATTCTTCATTGTCCTTGAAAGGATAATGATCAAGTTTATATGGAAAAACAAAAGATCCAGGATAGCCAAAACAACCTTGTACAATTAAAGAACTTCAGGAGGCATCGCCATCCTGAATTTAAGCTCTACTATGGATCTTTAGTCCAAAACAGCCAGGTATTGGCACAAAAATAGACAGGTAGACCAGTGGAATCAAATCGAAAACCCTGATATTAACCCACACACCTACAAACACCTGAGTTTTGACAAAAATGCTAAAAGTATACAATGGGGGGAGGAAACCATCTTCAACTAATTGTGCTGCCACAATTGGATGATGGTGTGTAGAAACTTCAGATAGACCTTATAGACCCATATCTATCGCATTTCCCAAAACTCAAGTCAAAATGGATCAAAGACCTGAACATAAACCCCGCCACACTGAACCTCTTAGAAGAAAAAGTAGAAAGTAACCTTGAATAAATTGGTATACAAGACTGCTTCTTGAATATAACTCCTGTAGCACAGACACTGAGAGCAACAATTAATTAATGGGACCTTCTCAAACTTAGAAACTTCTGTAAGGCATAGCACACAGTGCACAAGACCAAATGGCAGCTCACAGACAGGTAAAATATTTTCAACAATCCTACATCTGACAAAGGGCTGATCACCAAATTATACAAAGAACTCAAGAAACTAGTCAACAAAACACCAAATAGCCCTGTTAAAAATGGGGTACAGAATTGAAGAGATAATTGTCAATAGAGAAAATCAAACAGGCTGAAAGACACTTAAAAAAAGTGCTAAATTGACTCTGTGCCCTACCCTGCCCACTGTCCTGCTCTCTGTTTGAGCACTGGGACAGAGGGTGGAGCCAACAGTCCACCCTACTTCGGAGACTTCTCAGAGCAACTCTGAACAAAGGAGACCTGACTATCCATGTGGGACCACAGATAATTTCCACCTGCTTGGTCTCTGACCCCACCTCCAGTCCTCTACTGTAGTCCCAGGCCCATCCCAGTGATCTGCCTATCTCTACAGGTCCACTGGAAAGATCCTTGACCTCCAAAGCAGGGCCTCTATTAAAGAAAGAGGCCTCAGTTGGAGAGACCCAGTTTCCAGTGAGATCTGACTATCCTACAAAAACTTCCCAAGTTTCAGCTCAGCCTTTGTCCTCTTCCTCCAGCCATTGGCTAGAGGTGAGTCTGGGCCCAATTGGGGAGGCCTCTCCCCTACAAACTTACCCAACACAGAACTCCCTGGGTTGGGCCCCTGATCCCCCTGCTCCTGTGTCCTGTCCCCATAGAGAACACCCTTGGAGCTCTGATACACACCCACCCTTCCCCACCACGAACCTGCCCCTCCTACCCTGTGCCCTACTTTGCCCACTGTCCTGCCCTTCTGGTTGAGCACAGGGACAGAGGGTAGAGCTAACAGTCCATCCTAATTTTGAGACTTCTCAGAGCAACTCTGAACAAAGGAGACCTGGCTATCCATGCTGGGCCACCCATAATTTCCACCTGCTTATCTTTGACTCCACCTAAAGTCCTCCCAGAGTTATGCCTATCTCTGTGGGTTCACTCTGAGTTCCTGCCGGCAAGATCCTTGACCCCCAAAGCAGGGCCTCTGCTAAAAAAAAGAGTCCTCAGCTGGAGAGTGCCAGTTTCCAATGAGATCAGACTATCCTACAGAAACTTCCCAAGTTTCAGGTCAGCCTTTGTTCTCTTATGACAGTCATTAGCTAGAGCCATTGGCTAGTGGCATCTTCTACTGGATCCTCAGCCCTGACCCCATCCGTGGATCCCTGTCTGTAGAGAGACCTCCTATAGAGCATGGACATCCCAGAGCTACAGATATTGAATCTCTGACCCACATAAGCCCACCGGGGAAGTATCATAGAGAGAGGGGTACACCCCAAAAACACCTACTGGAAGAAGCTATGGGCAGATGGCAATACAAGAAAACACCTAACAACAGAAAGACAAGCATGACACCACCAGAATCTAGGGAATCTACACCAACTAGAATGGAAAATAACAACAAAGCAGAGGAAGCCGAAGGGAACGACTTAAAATTACCATCATAAAAATGGTAGAGGCCCTCGAAGAAGTGAGAAAATCCCTTAAAGAAATGGAGAAAAAAAAAAAAACAAACAAAAAGTGGAAGAAATGAAAAAATTCCTTAAGGAAAGCAAAGAAAGTACAGAAAGCCAAGAAAAAACAATTAAGCAGGTGAAGGGAATGGGTCAAGACTTGAAAACTAAAATAGAGAAAAGAAAGGCAACTCAAACCAAAGGAATGCTGGAAATAGATAAACTGCGCAAAAAATAGGGAACTACAGACGCAAGTATATCCAACAGAATTAAAGATATCAAAGAGAGAATCTCAGGTGCAGAAGATAAACTAGAAGAAATAGATTCATCGAACAAAGAAAATCATAAATCCAACAAATCCTTAACACAAACCATCCAGGAAATGTGGGACACCATGAAAAGGCCAAACATGAGAATAATAGGCATAGAGGCAGGTGAGGAAGCCCAGTTCAATGGTGCCAAAAACATATTCAACAAAATCATCGAGGAAAACTTTCCAAACCTGAATAAGGAAATGCCCATGAAAGTACAAGAAGCATACCAAACACCAAATAGGCGGGACCAAAGAAAAAAGACCCCTCGACATAAAATAATGAAAACAACTAGCTTATAGAATAAAGAAAGAATATTAAGAGCAGCTAAGGAAAAAGAACAGGTAACATATAAAGGCAGACCTATCAAAATTACACCTGACTTCTCCATGGAAAATCTCAAGGCCAGAAGGTCCTGGATAGATGTTCTACAAGTATTAAGAGAATATGGATGCCAGCCTAGGCTACTATATGCAGCAAAACACTCAATCACTATGGATGGAGAAAACAAGATATTTAATGACAAAACCAGATTTTCCCAATATGAATGTACAAATCCAGCCCTACAGAAAGTATTGGAAGGAAAACTCCAAACAAAGGAAGGTAACTACGCCCACAAAAATGTAGGCAACAGATAATTCATCTACACCAGAAACCAAGGGTAAAGCAGAGCAAATATATTCACAATGCAACTGCCAACAACAAACCTAAACTAAACAAGCATCAACAATTAATGGTCCTTACTCACCCTCAACATTAATGGTCTTAACTCAAATATAAAAAGACACAGGCTAACAGAATGGATACGAAGACAGAATCCATCCTTCTGCTGCATACAAGAAACACATCTAAGCTTCAAAGATAGACATTACCTCAGGGTAAAGGGTAGGAAAAAGATTTTCTAATCAAATGGAACCAAGAAGCAAGCAGGCAAGGTTATCCTAATATCTAACAAGTTAGACTTCAAACCAAAATTAATCAAAAGAGATGAAGACAGTCATTTCGTATTAATCGCAGGAAAAATCCATCAACACAAAGTCTCAGTTCTGAATATCTACGCCCCTAATACAAAGGCACCCACATTCGTAAAAGAAACACTTCTAAAACTCAGAGCTCATATAAAACCCCACACACTTATAGTGGGAGACTTCAATACACCACTCTCAATACTAGACAGGACTACAAATCAGAAACTCAACAAAGAAACCAAAGAAATAAAAGAAGTTATGTCTCAACTGGGGTTAACAGACATATATACAACATTCCATCCAAAGACAAAAGAATATACCTTCTTCTCTCCTACACATAGAACCTTCTCTAAAATTGACCATATACTAGGTGTTATAGCAAACCTCAACAGGAACAAGAGAATAGGAATAGTCCCCTGTATCTTATCAGAACACCATTCTTTAAAATTAGAATTCAACTACAACACAAATAGCAGAAAACCTGCGAACTCATGGAAACTGAACATTGTGCAATTTTAACAAACCTGGGTCAAAGAAGAAATAAAGAAAGAAATTAAGGACTTTCAAATATTCAATGAGAATGAGAACACAACATACACAAACTTATGGGACACATTGAAAGCAGTGCTATGAGCAGTTCATTGCATTAAGTGCCCATATGAAGAAAAACAGAGCATAGTCACATAAGAGAATTAACAGTGCAACAGAAATCCTTAGAACAGAGAGAAGCATACTCACCCCATAGGAGTAGACACCAGGAAATAATCAACTTGAGGGCTGAAATCAATAAAATAGAAACCAGGAAAACAATAAAAAAAAAAAAAAATCAATGCAACGAAGAGTTGGTTTTTTGAGAAAATCAACAAGATAGATAAACCTTCATCCAGGTTAAGGAAAAAGCAGAGAGAGAACATGCAAATTTACAAAATCAGAAACGAAAAGGGGAACATAACAACGGACACAGATGAAATCCAAACGATTTTCAGGTCATACTTTGAAAATCTGTATTCAACAAAAATTGAAAATTCAATGGAAATGGACAAATTTCTGGATAACTATCACTTACCAAAATTAAATCGAGAACAGGCAAACAACTTAAATAGACCTATTACCCACAATGAAATACAAGCAGTCATCAAAAGCCTTCCAACCAAAAAACGTTCAGGGCCAGATGGATTCAGTGCAGAATTCTACCAGACATTCAAGGAAGAACTACTACCACTACTCCTCAAACTGTTCCACAAAATACAAAACAGAAGTTTCATTGCCAAACTCTTTTTATGATGCCACAATAACTTAGGTACACATCCTCATAAAGACACAACTAAGAAAGAAAACTACAGACCAATATCCCTGATGAACATCGATGCAAAAATACTCAATAAAATACTGGCAATCGGAATTCAAGAATACATCAGAGAAATCATCCCCAATGATAAAGTAGGCTTCATCCCTGGGATGGTATAACTATGAAAATCTATCAACGTGATTCACCATATGAACAAACTGGAAAAAAAAAAAACTATATAATTATCTCCCAGATGCTGAAAAAGCCTTCGACAAAATTCAACACCCTTTCATAATAAAGGTCTTGGAGAGGTCAGGGATAACAGGAACATACCTATACATAATAAGAGCAATATACAGCAAACCAACTGCCAACATCAAAGTGAATGGAGAGAAAAGACAAGGCTGCCCTCTCTCTCCATATCTCTTCAATATTGTACTACAAGATCTAGCTAATGCTGTAACAACAACAAAAGGAGATCAAGGGGATCCAAATTGGAAAGGAAGAAGTCAAACTGTCTCTATTTGCACATGATATGATAGTTTACATAAGCGACCCAATAAATTCTACCATGGAACTCCTACAGCTGATAAACACCTTCAGCAAACTACCAGGATAAAAGATAATCTCAAAAAAAATCAGTGGCCCTAATTTCTTAAGACAAAAAAGAGACAGAGAAAGAGATAAGAGAAATATCCCCCTTTACAATAGCCACAGGCAACATAAAGTATATTGGGGTAATACTTACTAAACAAGTAAAAGACCTATATAATAAAAACTTTGTGGCTCTACAGAAAGAAATTAAAGAAGATACCAGAAAAAGGAAAGAACTCCCATGCTCTTTTATAGGTAGGATAAACATAGTAAAAATGGCAATCTTGCCAAAAGCCATCTACACATTCAATGCAATCCCCATTAAAATCCCACCACAATTCTTCACTGAGCTTGAAAGGATAATAATCAACTTTATATGGAAAAACAAAAGACCCTGGATAGCCAAAACAAGTCTATACAATGAAAGAACTTCAGGAGGCATCACCATTCCTGACTTTCAGCTCTAATACAGAGATATATTTCTAAAAACAGCCTAATATTGGCACAAAAATAGACAGGTAAACCAATTGAAAATTGGAGGAATTGAAATTGGAGGAATGTTCGAATTGAATTTTCGAATTGAAAATCCTGATATTAACCCACACATCTATGAAAACCTGATTTTTGACAAACAGTTAAAATTATACAATGGGGCAAAGACAGGATCTTCAACAAATGGTCCTGGCACAATTGGATGAAGGTGTGTACAAGACTGCAGATAGACCCATGTCTGTCGCCATGCACAAAACTCAAGTCCAAATGGATCAAAGACCTCAATATCAATCCAGCCACATTGAACCTCTTAGAATAGAAAGTAGGAGATACCCTTGAACAAATTGGTATAGGAGAATGCTTCCTGAACATAGGTCCAGGGGCACAGACACTGAAAGAAACAATAAATGTGACCTCCTCCAACATAGAAGCTGCTGTAAGGCAAAAGAAACAGTTGACAAGACCAAATGGCAGCCCACAGACTGGGAAATGATTTTCACCAATCCTATATCCGACAAAGGGCTGATCCCCAAAATATACAAAGACTTCAAGAAACTAGTCAACGAAACACCAAATAACCCTATTAAAAATTGGGTATAGAACTGAAGAAAGAATTCTCAATAGAGGAAATGAAAAAGGTTGAAACACTTAAGAAAGTGCTCCACATGCTTAGCTATCAGGAAAATGCAAATCAAAACAACTTTGAGATACCATCTTACTCCTGCTAGAATGGCTAAAATCAGAAACACCAATGATGACTCATGTTGGAGAGGGTGTGGAGAAATGGGAACATTCCTCCACTGCTGGTGGGAGTAAAAACTCATACAGCCATTTTGGAGATCAGTATGGCGGTTCCTCAGGACAATGGGAAATAGTTTACCACAGGAGCCAGCAATCCCCCTCTTAGACATATACCCAACAGATCTACTGACTCAGGCCCCTCTGAATATGAGCCTCAGCCAGAAGGACTGAGCAGTTTAAGGGACCTTAGACAGGGGAGCCAGGATGTATCCCTGGTGCACAAAAGGACCTTGCAAATACATCCCAAATGGTGGCACAACTGCCTTAACCTAGAGACAGGAGAGAAGCCTTAGTCCCTACTTCACATGACCTGTAAGATCCACATGACCCCAATTGTATGGCATTCCCCTACATATGGAATTGCTGTGGGGGGAATTGGATGGGAGGGCAGAGAGGGTAAAAGAGAGGGGACTTCAACCAAGATTTCTGCATCTTCTTAGAATCCCCCATGACTGTTCCTCTTGCCAGCAGGAAGTAGTGTGGAAAGAATGACGCTCAAATTCCCACATATTGTCTATTAATATTTGCTTTCATTTAAATGGTCTTGGATATATAAAATAAATAAATAAGTAAAAAAAATTAAAAAAGTTTATCTTGTATCCTGCTAGTTTGCTGAAGATGTTTATCACTTGTAGGAATTCCCTGGTAGAGATTATTAAGGATCACCTTCCTGTAATTCACACCACCAGAGGAACTAGGATACAAGGTATATTCTAAGAGATTCATATAAAGTACCTCACAGAATCAGGAAGGGATAAGTCCCCTGAATAGAGACAGATGTAAGAGAAAACAAGAGGGAGGAAAGTAAAACACTTGTGACTAGCAAGATTGAGCCTGGTTAGGAATAGAAGACAGGAAAGAGAAAGAGAAAGAAAGAGAGAAAGAGAGAGAGGGAGAACATAAAAGAGGGAGCCAATATTGGTTTGAAGATAAAATTGAACACCAAGAAAGGGTTAGAGAACGACAAGACTGCAGCCAACTAACAATTTGAGCTTCTGTGGAAACGCTACCATGAATGTCCTTCCCGGATAATGAGATCAACAACTAACTTATGCATGGAGCCCTCAACTAATGCCTGTTGGAAACAGGAGCAATCACCTATACATAATCACCGAGTCGAACTAGAACCCAGATGCAGATAGAGATGACAAGACCAGGCAGCAGAAACACATAGAGACAGCTTACCTGAACAAGGAGGAGCTAATGGGCCAACAGACTGATAACTGGGAAGTGAGAATGGGACTGACTCAGGCCCCCCTGAATATGGGTCTCAGCCAGAAGGACTGAGCATTCTAAGGGACCTCAGACAGTGGAGCCAGGAGGTATCCCTGATGCAGAAAAGGACCTTGTGAATACATCCCCCATGGAGGGATAACTGCCTTAACCTAGAGACAGGAAAGAAGCCGTGGTCCCTACTTCACATAACCTGTAATATCTACATGACCCCAACTGGATGGCATTCCCCTACATATGGAATTGCTGTGGGCAGATTGTATAGGAGCGTGGTTAGGTTGCATGTGAGAGGGCAGAGAGGGCATAAGGGAGGGATTGAGGTAGGGAAGGTGGAAGAAAATGAGGGAGGGAGGGAGGGAGGGAGAGGGATCTGGGATCGACATGTAAAATAATAAATTAAATAAAAAACAATGATTTCACTCCAAAATTTATGTTCAAGGACAAGTTACTGGGGAAAAAGATTTCTATTTTTGTTGCCACAGAAAATGAAAAGCTGTGTTTTCCTTCCAGACTAATGTGGTTTGATCAAGCCATACCACCTGAAACAGAATACCAGGTGATCCTACATTTAAAGCAGCTGGACAAAGCAGCCTTACAGACTACAGCCAGGATTTCGCATCTTCTCTGATGCCCCCATGACAGCGCCCCTTACCAGCAGGAAGTAGTTTGGAATGAACGATGCCCAAATTCCCAAATATTGTCTATAAATGTTTGCTTTCATTTAAATGGACTTTGTTATATAAAATAAATAAATAAATAATAAAAAAAGTGCTAAACTTCCTTAGCTATCAGGGAAATGCAAATCAAAACAACTTTGAGATATTATCTTACTCCTGCCAGAGTGGCTAAAATTAGAAACACCAATGATAAGTCATGCTGGAGAGCATGTGGAGAAAGGGGAACACTCCTCCACTGCTGGTGGGGGTGCAAACGCATACAGCCATTTTGGAGATCACTATGTTGGTTCCTCAGGAAAGTGGGAATAATTTTACCACAGAACTTGGCAATTCCCCTCTTAGCTATATGTCCAAATGATCCACTTGCATGTAACATAGATACCTACTCAACTATGTTCATAGCAGCAATATTTGTAATAGCAAGAACCTGGAAGCAACCTGGATGCCCATCAACTGAATAATGGATAAGAAGATGTGGCACATCTACACAATGGAATACTACTCTGCAGAAACAAATAATGGTATCTTGAAATTCGCAGGCAAGTGGATGGCACTTGAAGAAACCATCATGAATGAGGTAAGCCAGTCACAAAAAGAGGAACACAGTATGTACTCACTCATATAAGGAATTTAGACCTAGATCAAAGGATCACCAGCCTATAATTCACACCACCAGAGGAACTAGGATACAACGTGTAATCTAAGAGATTCATATTAAGTCACTCATAGAAGGGGGAAAGCACAAGTTCTCCTAAGCACTTGGGAAGTGGCAGGGTGGTGGATAGTGAATGGTGAGGAAAGTAGGAGAACGAGAAGGGAAGGAGAGGATTGCACATGTGACTAAGATGATTGAATCAGGGTAGGATTAGAGGACAGAAAATGGAAGAGAGAGAGAACATAAAATGGGTGCCATTATTGGATTGAACACAAAACTGACCCTAAAAAAATGTAGAGACCTACAATACTGATTCTATCTAATAATTTGAGCAACTGTATAAAGGCTACCATAAATGCCCTTCCCTGATAAAGATCAACAACTAACATATCTACCATCATGGAACCCTCATTTAGTACCTGTTGGAATCAGAAGCAAATACCCATATCTAAACACTGAGTCGAACTAGAATCCAGATGCGAGAGGACAATACAAGGTTGCAGAAACACATAGAGACAGAAGACATGAACAAGGAGGAGCTAACTGCCCCTGGACTGATATCTGGGAATCCAGCATGGGACTGACTCAGACCCTCTGAACATGGGTCTCAGTCAGAAGGTCTGAGCAGTCTAAGGGACCTGAGACAGTGGAACCAGGATGTGTTCCTGGTGCACAAAAGGACCTTTTGGGCACATCACCCATGGAGGGATACTCCCTTAACCTAGAGACAGGAGAGACTTCCTAGTCCGTACTTCAAATACTTATCATGTTTACATGACCTCACCTGGATGGCATAGCCCTACATGTGGAGTTGGCCTGGGGATGGGAGAGGATCATCGTCAGTGTGCATGTTATATGGGAGATATGGTAATAGAGGGAGGAAAGGAGAAAGGAGAGGGAACTGGGATCGACATTTAAAATAAAAATAAATAAATAAATGAAAACAAAATCTTTATTATTTTCTTTGCTGAAGAAGGATGTGTATCTGATGATGGCCCGAGAAACACACTGCTCTGTGAGTACAGCATGATATCCTTAGTAGTTATTTTATTGCTATGTTCTTTTAGCAGAACAGGAGTATTTAGTATTCACCTAGGTCCTGATCTACTTATTCTTAGATTCTTGGCCACTAATCATTGTCATGGATGGGTTCCATCTCATAGTATTGTGCAACTCAATCACCACCATAGCTTGTAGACAAGTCACCATTGTAGATAGACAGGTTGTAGCTGGACTGTTGTTTACATTTTTACTTCAGTAGTTTGTAGAATATATTCCTGGACCATGAGCTTTGGTCCATATGGTTGAAGGCACTATGTAGGCACCAGCTACATATCTCAATTAATAACTTGATTTTTCTTCATTAAATCTATGTATTTTATATCCTTTCTGTGTGAGTGTATAAATAGAGGTGACATAACTCCTTAAAGGAGTTGTTTCAGTTGTTTATTTTTCACAATGTGGATCTTAGGGAATTAACTCAGGTCTTCAGACTTGTCATCATGTACCTTTGCAAGCTGGGAATCTTATTGGCCTTGACAAATTTCCAGTGAGATAAACACATTCACATTTAGTTTAAATAGTACATATAGCATAAAAACAGTCCTTAGTTAAGTCAAAGACTAAGTGGACAACGATAAATTTCCCTTCATAGTCTTTATCTTCATTAGAACCTTTTATTTTTGTAGGTCAAACATTCAAATACTTGAGTATATATCAAAGGAATGCAATGGAAATACCAAGGTAGTTTTCTCTTGCTTACTTATTTTTGTGGGTCTTGTGATTAAATATCAGTTCTTATATATGTTGTGGAAATCCTTTCCTACTAAGCTACATATCCCATCCTCATGTTTCAAAGAAAGATGACTTATCTTCTCTTTTATATTATTATTTTGACTAGGAAAAGAACTTTACATGTTTACTCCATGTGTAAAGACCTTGTGTGTTAATTATTAGAACACATTAAATTCATAGGTATTTAGTCAAGGCAATAATATTTTACATAATAAAGATTAAAATAGATATGGTGATTTGAAATAATTTATCTTATATTTGTGTATATTTTATATGTGGCTGTTTTGTGTGCGTATGTTTGTGTATGTGTGTACCATATAAGTACCTTGATTTTGAGTTTTAATTGAAATTTTAAACAAATTAGTTAATCATTAAAGATCAATAATGGTTATATACTATGTTTCAAAATAATACGTAAATGGCCTTGAAGAAAAGTACTTAAAATTTCAAATAGCATTCCACAACAAAAGAGTGGTAAATTGCCTATTGGATTGCAAGGGCTACAATCAGTCCTTGTTAGAGGCTAAGCTAAAAGGATTTATATTGGGCTATATAACATGACTATCTAAATTTTTCCTGCAAAATATATGTATTTTGATACCACAAGAATTGTCCCAAGAAAATTCTAGTTCATAAAAGTACATGCTGGAAGTGGCTTTAATAGCTGTTGTAGAAATAATCTTCCATAATGTTTAGGGACAGAAAGATCTTAGCAATTAAGAACACTGGCTGATTTTCAAGAGGAAGATTTTATTTTCAGCACTCACAGGACAGCTACTATCATAATTCCAGCTTCAAAGCATCCAATATTAACTTACTTCTGGCCTCCATGGTATTCGACATAAACATAGTACATAGAAATAGATTTGCATATAATCCACACATACACAAAAAATAAAATAAAATATTATAAGTACTAACTTAAAGTTTGCATACATAAATTATATATACTGTTTAAAAGTTATTTGTTAAATCCCAATGGATGTTTTGGAATTTTCTTCATTGTCATTTTTACTACCTGTCAACTGATTTTTTAAAAATGTTCAATATACACTAATAATGGAATTTATGGTGATATTAGTTTACATGTGTTATATTAGGCTACTCCATCTTTGGTGGATGGGTAATTGCTGGGGAGGAGAAGTGGGATTAGATCTTCAAGAGGGTAGAATGTGGAATTATATAGTTACAGTATTAATATTACATATTTTGTGAATGTGACATTCTATAATAGCATAGCTTAGATAATAATATTTGAAATAAGATGTATTAATAAAAGTGTTTTAGAAAGTTTTATTCTCATTTAGTACATTTGTTACATTTATTTTGTGGTATTTTATACACAGAGTTAGATAGACCTGACAATAGAAGAATCTTAAAGCTCAACAAATCTGTCAAATAGAAGGTACATTTCATTGATAGAGGGTTCTCTTATTTCTGCTCAGGTAAATATTATGAAAAAAGAGAAACAGGTCATATTTAAGCAGTCACTTCTGTGAGATTTCATGCTGAAGCTTCTCTGTCATTTCAATTAAAAAACAGTCTCAGAGCAAACTTCCTGTTTCTTTGGGGCTTACAGTCCATCCCCCATCTTCCACAGTGATCTTTGTACCTTAGGTTCAGGAGCAAGTATTACATCAATTGACATGTACTGTGGAAGGGGATAACTCACAAGGGCTCAACACTAGATGAAAGCACAAGAAACCAAGAAATGCTGAAAACAAGAGAAATAAATTTTCTTCCTCAGGGAAGAGCACACTAATTTGGTTATCCAATACTAAATGGCCAGCCTTAAGAATGTAATCATATAAATCACAACAGACCACGTGGGTTGTATTTGTAAATTTAGGAACAAGTTATATGTATGTTTGTTGTGTTTGTGTGCACCAAAAATTAAAGAACAAGAGGCTATGAATTTGAAAGAGAGCAATCAGATGGGGAACATGGGAGTAATAGGAAGGAGGAAATTAAAAAAAAAAAAAAACTGAGAGATCAGAGTAACAGGCTGAATCTACAAGGTTTATACTATAGCTGTTATTTTTACCCTGGACGGAATGGACCCAGGAATGTTTGGTGAAATGAGGTAGGGAAGTGAACAATGGATAGTTACTCATGCATAACTGGCAAATCTTTGGATGGATCTCAGAGGACAATCCACAATTCAGGCTTTTCTTTGTTGGGATGGGGTTCAACTCACACCAGAAGTGGTCAGAAAAGTGCAAACAATTCCTAACACATTATTGGCTATTGTTTTTTACATTGGTTGTTTCTTAAAATTTGAAGATAAATCCCAGAATAGATACTGTTTCAGGCACAAGATTTGGATAAATAGAGTTAGATCTGACAAAAAAAAAAAAAACAAAAAAAAAAAAAAAAACAAACAAACAAAAAAAAAACCTACGAATGTGCTCAGTGAACTGACAAGGATGAGAAGCAATCTGTTAATGGTGAAACCAGCTGTGATGCCTATGAACCTTAGCAATGATCAGCATATCAAGGCATTCCTAAAGTGTCATTTATAGTGGCATTTATATTTATAATTAGGGAGTAACCGATAGCCTTCTAATTGGCCTTCATGTCTGCACAAAGGAAGGGAATCTTGTTGATAGTGTAACCTAGCTAACAATTAAGGGCTAATAAGGGCATGGAACCTAGAGAAGAATTCACTACCAGAATTTTTCTAATTCCTAACTGCATTATAAGGACTTACCTTCATACTCACAGATAACTGTACCTCTTAAACCTCATCAAAGCTTCTTTTGGAAGCTAGACCATCATAGAAATCCATAACTGGTCAAATTCCTAGAACAACTGAACAGGGGTACCTCATCTCCAGTTTATACATCTATCATGAGATGTCTATTGTTAAGGCTTTAAGAACATCATGAAAGAAGGGGCATAAAGTTCTAATAGCCAGAGAACCAGGATATCTACTGAGAGTCTGTGAATTTTTACATATGACAAGGAAGCTATATTTATGCATATTCAACAATTCCTTGAACAAGACCTGAAAAATGACACCACCAGTTGACATGTCAGTGTGGTTTGGGGAAAACCTCACAAGACTCCATTTCTAAAAGGAAAACTATAGGCATCTCATAGCTCCTGACAGAGGAAGAATCAGTCATTTCTAGGGTTAGCCACCCAATAAGTCATCCGATACCCAGTTATCAGCCCTAGAAATGTACAAACTTCAACAACACTAAATGTACTTGTAAGTTAACTGACATATATATATATATATATATATATACATATATAATAAATTATAATTATAAAAAATTATAAAAAAGAGAATGAAAAGAGGTAAGATTTCAGGGATAGCTATTCTGATCAAACTAAAATAGTATTTGCTGAATACTAGGTTATGGACCACTGAACCTATGTTTGTACCACATCGTTAGTCAAATATTTTCAGTAACTAAAAATGGACAGATCAAATAGAAATAAAGCTATATAAAATAAATGTTTACAGATTAAGCATTTGGAATAAAACAACAAGATTTTTGAAAAGTAAGCTTTAAGCAAAACATAAACAACCAAAATTGTAAAATACTATAAATTGTTAATTTGCATATTTCAGTGCCAGAAAATGTTAAGGATGCTTATTGATATAGATATGTGATGGTATAATGCAGATTAGCTGATGAAGGGTACACAAAACCAGTGTATTTGTTATTTTATTCCACTTCATACAGATGCATAAACACTAAGTGACACATCGTAAATCCTGTCTTAATTTTTATTTAAAAAAAATATTGTACTATTAAGTGATTTATTTCTTACCGTTTTGAAGGTTGGGATATATAGGATAAAATTACCTGTCAGGTCAGTCTCTATAGAAGTCATTATATCTTTTTCTGAGAGTTCCTCAATCTTTGCCCTTACATAGAGGAGGAGGCAGAGGAGGAGGCAAAGGAATTGTCTGCCTTCCCACTTTTTTTTTTTAATAAGATTATTAATCTACTTCAGATGGCTCTATTCATACCAGTAATATCATATTGGTGACCAATCTCAAAATATGGGATGCAATAGTTCAAAGTCAGACTGTAGCATTCCTAAAATTCATCCTGGAAGGGAGATGTAAATGCAGACTATTTTGGAAACCCAGTATCTTTTTAGCTATAAGGACTGAGCAGTGAAGGATGCATAAGACTACTTTGTATTTTAACAGAATACAAGATGCTGAGTAACTTCTTAAGGAAAAGTAGCTTACTTCATTGATATAGAGTTCCAAAGACCTTTATCTCCTAGCAACTCTTATTCTTAAGGAGTCCAACTGGTACAGGTGTACTCCTGGGAACATCAAGTACCTATGTGTTTACATATTCTACTGTGTCTTTTTCATTTTCTGATCCTCCTTTTTCCCACTCATAGATAGATGCCCCATGCAGACAACCCCATTTAATACCTGTCACCTGATAAATCTGAATTGTTTAGTCCCTGCTGATGTGATACAAGACAGTTGTATTTTTCTAGCCTTTGGGACACACTCAAAACATATACAAACAGTAGAAAATTATTACCATTATGGTTTAGCATTTTTTAAAAACTTTTTTTCTTTGAGACATTAAATCCTGACTACAGTTGCTCTTCCATCCACCCTTCCCAGCCCCTCCCCCACCTCACCTCTTCCTAGAATCAACTGCTTCTCTGTTACAAAAAAAAAAAAAAAAAAAAAAAAAAAACCAAAAACATAAAACCAAAAACCAAAAGCAAAACAAAACAAAACAAAATTGGCCTAACAAGTTACAGTAAGATTGGACATAAAACCTCATATAATGGCTAGATATGGTAACCAAATAGGAGCAAAGGGGTATTAAGAGCAGGGAAAAGAGTCAGAAACAACTCCCATGCCCACTGTTGGAGTCCCACTAGAACACCAATCTACAAAGCTATAAGGAATATGCATAGGACCTAGGTCAGACCCAAACAGGGTATGTCACGTTAGTTTCTGTGAGCCCCTATAGGCCCCATTTAGTTGATTCTATGGACTCTGTCTCATGGTGTTCTTGATGCCCTCTGTCACCTACAATAATCTGTCTCCATCTTCTGAGGGGTTCCTCTGGCTCTCCCTAATATTTACATGTAGATCTCTGTATTTACTCACAAAGGTTGATGGATGACTCCCATCTGGTGATAATTGGGTAGGCACTGACATATAAGTATAGAGAATTATTAGGAATTATTTAATTGGCATTTTATTCAGTTGTGAGTTTGGTTCTATTCTGGGTGTCTGGACAGTCCTGGTTTTGATTCCTGGTCATCTAGGCTGTGTCTGGCATGAGATTATTCTCATGATGTGGGCCACAAGTAGGACCAGCTATGGGTTGCCAATTCCTACAAGTTCTGATCCACCATTGTCACAGCATCGTCATTGCAGACAAGAAAGATTGTAGGTCAAAGTTTTTGTGGCTCAGTTGATGTTCCAGTTCTTCTGCTAGGAGACTTGCCTGGTTATAGAAGATGGCAAGTTCAAGCATCTTTGGGTCTGTGGACTGTAGCTTGTTTGTTCTTTACTTAAAAGCTAATGTCCGCTTATAAATGAGTGCATGCTAGGTTTGGTTTTGTGGGTCTCAGTTATTTCACTCAGGATTATTACTTTTTTTTAGTTCAATACAATTGCCTGTAAGTTTCTTGATTTCATTTATTTTAACAGTTGAGTAAGGGTCTACTGTAAGTGTACCATATTTTCTTTATCCATACTCTGGTTGAGAGGAATCTAGTTTGGTTTCCCCATTTCTGACTATTATGAATAAAGCAGTAATGAACATGGCTGAGCATGTACATGTCCTTGTGATAGCATGGAATATGCTTTGGATATATCTTTGCCAGAGAGTGATATAGCTGGGTTTGAAATAGATTGATTTGAACACTGTCAGTAGCAGTAAAATGCAGACTACAGAATGGGTAAAGATTTTTACCCATCCTACACCTGACAGAGAGATAATACATAAGTAATTCAATAAACTAGATAGAAAACAAGCCAAATAATCCAACTGAAAATGGGGTACAGATCTAAACAGATAAATCTCAGTAGATGAATATTAAATGTTGGAGAAACACTTAGGAAGTGTTCAATATCCTTAGCCATCAGAGAAATGCCAATCAAAACTACTTTGAGATCAACTTACAACTGATCAAATGACTAAGATCAACACAGTGACAGCTCATACTGGCAAGGGCATGGAGCAAGGGGACACCCTGTCTTTGGTGGTGGGACTGCAGACTAATACAGGCACAATGGTTTAGTTTTAAGCCAAATTACACATGAAATAGTTTTCCCACCTTAGAAGTAGGGGAATGATTTGTTATGTATCTGGGCCCAGATTATACTGTGGGCAGCCGCCAGCAGAATGCCATTACAAGATGGCGAACTTCCTCCTTCCTGCACCCTCAGTGCCTTACCTTATTTGGGCATATGCCTGCCTGATGGTAGTACTCCGGTGCGCTTGCTCATTCCCTTGCCAATCCCGTGGCTCCAATGCTGTGGCAAGGTCCTCTGAGCCTATGAGATTGCGACCCGTTGCCTAGTAGCATATATAAGCAGCTGCTTTTTCCTCCCCGGGGCCCCTCACCTTAAGCTCTCCCTTCAACCAAGAAGTGCTCCAATAAAGTGTGATCTGAGAAGAATCCTCGTGTGGTTGCCGTCTGTCCTGCGGGTCGGGCTGGGCGCCCCACATCTGGTGCCGAAACCCCGAAACCCGAGTGAGGGGCCGAAGAGGATTCAGAACTCAACACACGGAGCAGTGGTACCGGTAAGTTCCCTTCCTTTTGTGATGTTCACTTCTGGTATTGTCTTGCATCCAGGTTTGTATGCCCTGTTATTTGTTTTACTGGTGATAGTAGTATTAGCTTGCTGCTTGTGCCTTCGTTGCGATCGATCGCCCGGGACAGGAGTGCTTGTGTTGGTGTTAAAGTGAAAGTAAGTCCGGTGTAGATAAATCGGCATTTCCCCATCGATAACTCTCACATAGATAAGTGAGTACGATGGGAAACACCTTAGGTGCGGGACCAGGTGGAACAGATTGGGTCACCCCGGTCAAAGCGCTGGTTAAGGACAGAAGGCTCCCGCTCTCTCGATGGTTTATAGCGAATGTACTAGCAGACATAGATAAGCATGCTCCATGGTTCGCGAACTCCGGGGATCTTAACATAACATGCTGGAGAAAATTAGGGCAAGATCTGGCACAGGCAAAGCGGGACAATAAATTAGGAAGAGGAACCATGGAGATGTGGAGACTGATACTTCACTGCCTACAGGATGAAAATGCGGAAGAGTTAATAGATCAGGGCCGTAAGGTATTGTGGGATCATCAGGACAGTGTATCCGAGGCGGACACATATGAAGGGGAAGAGAGGGAACATAAGATAGAAAAGGAAAAGGAAAAAACGTCTAAGAAAACCACAACTGTAACTCGGCCAAAAGAAAAATCCAAGGACTCTTCTGAGTCATATACTAAGAAGTTAGCGCCTTTGAGGAACAAAAAACCTCAAAAGAAAGGAGGTGCCGCATCTAAAAAGGAGGAACCTCCGCGGCTGTACCTGAACCTACAGAAGGAATTTAATGACCTTGATTTAGATGATGATGAGGAGGACTGATGTTTCTCCATTGATTTTCATTAATGGAGGAGGAATAGGAATTGGTAATTTTTCAGGACAATATTTGCATAATTCCACCATGAAGGATCCACCTAGTAATGATTGGGGAGCCTCCTGGAATCTAGGGATAGCACGTGGAGGTCCCTGCAACCACTCCCAAAATATAAAAAATGAAACTATACCCAATAGTCCAGTGTGTTTACATCCACCTTTTCTTTTTATATTGAGCAATGATACCTTTAATAATTGTACTGAGAGCAGTTGTGTTTTAAGCCAATGTTGGGATGCCAAAAATTATCAACGGGCTTTGGTTGCTAGAGTACCATGTTCGATTCCAGTACCTGTTTCAGCACCAAGCACTCTGACCCTGTTCCGTCATAAAAGGGATTTTGGCATCACAGCTGCTGTCATTGTAGCAATTACTGCTGCAGCAGCAGGAGCCGCCACTGCTGGCATTGCCATGGCCCAATCTGTTCAAACAGCAGCCACCTCAAATAATTTGTCATCATCTGTGGCTCAAGCATTGGATACCCAAAATAATATCAATGGTAAATTAAGAGGAGGCATCATGATTCTTAATCAAAGGATAGATTTGGTCCAAGAACAAGTGGATACACTTTGGCAATTAGCTCAATTAGGTTGTGAATGGAAATATCCTGGAATGTGTATAACTAGTGTGCCTTTCCATAATGTTTCCCATGCTGCTGAATTATCTCGAAATCTGTCCCAATATCTAGCAGGAAAGTGGTCAGAAGAGTTTGATGAATTGGTTCAACAGCTAAGACAAGAGATCGTGAAGATTAATGCCACCCAAGTGGACCTTTCCTTCACAGGAGGATTTTCGTCCTGGATTGCTTCAGCTTTTTCCCACTTTAAGGAATGGGTGGGGGTGGGGATGTTTGGCATTTTTCTTATAGCCGGGTGCGGTTTTTGTCTCTGGCTCATTTGTAGACTCAGGGCCCAGCATGCAAGGGATCAAAAATTAGTTGCACGGGCCCTTATGGCCTTGGATTCTGGAGTGTCTCCACAGGCTTGGCTTACAGCCCTTAAGGAATAATACCTCTAACCCACAGCCATTGCACCCCTAGAGCCTTGTAAGGCTCATTGCACTAGGGTTGGTATGGGTCAAGATTGCTTGCTCCTCCCCTAAAGAGCAGATAGGACCTCTCTACGTGGCCTTTGCACCCCCTCGGGAATAATATCACCCCATTGCACTGGGGAAGGCATGTGGGAGATTCGGATGACACAGACTTTGCACCTCCCAGGAACAAAGTAAAGGTTCCATTGCAAAGGAGAATGTGTGCCATCTATGATTACAGCGTCCCTTGATCGGTCTTCACATCATGAGGTGAGGACCTGAACGGGAATAAGACCATCTTTCATTGCTCTGCTCATATTAAAATAAAAAGGGGGAACTGTGGGCAGCCGCCAGCAGAATGCCATTAAAAGATGGCAAACTTCCTCCTTCCTGCACCCTCGGTGCCTTACCTTATTTGGGCATATGCCTGCCTGATGGTAGTACTCCGGTGCGCTTGCTCATTCCCTAGCCAATTCCGTGGCTCCAATACTGTGGCGAGGTCCTCTGAGCCTATGAGATTGTGACCTGTTGCCTAGTAGCATATATAAGCAGCTGCTTTTTCCTCCCTGGGGCCCCTCACCTTAAGCTCTGAAGAATCCTCGTGTGGTTGCCGTCTGTCCTGCGGGTCGGGCTGGGCGCGCCACATTATACTAAACAAAAAAAAAAAAAAAAAAAAAAAAAAAAAAAAAAATTAGACATATCCAAAGTGTCTAAAAGTTACATTTTGTGATCTTCATTTCTGGGTGGTATTATTACATATAAATACTATTTTAACATAATATCTTATTTTAGCATCTTAACAGTGTTTGAAAACAACACAATAGTGAGATTTCCAGTTAATTAACAACAATAAGTGTAGATAACATGAAAAGTAGTTACCTCATTACTTCAAAATTCCTTTTGATTCTTAACTTGTCCACTATAATTATTTATTTAAAATATTTCTTACATGTTTCTTTAGTACTTTGTCTTGAGCTTAGCCCTACAAACATGTAATCAGAGTTTTTAGCCTTTGTGAATTATTCATTTATTACCACAGAAGTTGAGTTCTTGTATGTAAAACTCGATATAACTGTAATGAATGTCAGTAGATAATAAAACAATATTGTACAAATAATTGTAGAAATTGAGCAAATTTACTATGGCTTGATCTGGAAATTGATGGTGATACATAGTTTCATACATTAGAAGTTGTATTGAGGCAGAAATGAAGAATATGCTAATAGAGCATAACAGAATGGGCATATGCAGTGGACCTGGTCAAAGTCTTAAGTTTGGAATAGATTAGCAAGAACAAAATTATTCACCAATATTCTGAACTGATTTGATATTGACAGATATATTAGTGAATGCTTTGTCCTTCTGCAGATAACATGGCCAAGAACTAGAGATCTGGATGATGCTCTCACTACAACACATCTGACTGGTACTCTTATCTTTGATTTGAAGACTATGAGAAAGAGACACTTTGCAACTTGTTCTAGCTGTCCAAATAGATTAAGACAAGATTCATACTTGAACTCTAATATTTCTGTTCTATGTCAAACACTTAACAAAACTGATAGACTAAGGCAATGTCAAAGAGTGCACATGGAGTGTCAGGTTGAAGAGTTCAGACCCATTGAAATAAGAGCTATAGCTGCACAATGTGATCTACTTAACAGTAGTTTCTGCTAGCTTATATTTAGAAAGCATGATGAGAAAGTGGAGGAGAAGTGCTGTAACATCAATGTTCTTGGAATCCTCTGAGGCTAAAGCTTACTGCCTGTAAGCTTTATTATGGTGAGTTGGTTTTCTAATATTTGAAGCATTAATGATACTTATAAAGTCATGAGAACCCCACACTTCAATGCCAGATAGATGTGAAAATGTCATATGTACCTGAAGAAAATTATCAGAATAGTGTTCTCAAGTGAAAAATAATCTGGTATTTTTAAAGCCATAAATAGATAAATAAATGTAACAGGACTATAACAGAGGAGGACTAAGAGTAACCAAAAGGAAAGAATGTGTTAATGATAGTAGAATTGTAGTATGCAGGTTTCACAAATGTGGGAGTTAAAAATTAAGGAAGATCTTTGAAGGAGGAATTATATTAAGGATATTGCTGTGTTTCAATGTAGTTAAGATGTACTTAATATGATATATGGAACCACCCACTTGACTGGATGAGGAATAGCCCTGAAAATATAGTAGATGTACTCGTTGAACTCAGAATTATCCCAGTCATCCATATGGTGATATTTTAGAACTATGAGACCTAACCTCCTGTAATAGTTAGAGCCTAAATCAAAGACACAGGAAGTATACTACTGAATACAAAGTATTACTTCTTGGAGGCTAGCTATGATTATTATTTTAAAATATTCACTGGGGAGTTAAATAAGTTGGGGAAAAAGATAGAGTATACACAGGAAGAAACCAACAACAGTGATCTACAGAAATATAAAAATAGATATGTTTTTTGCTACATTGAAGCAATCACACACACAACACACACACACACACACAAATACATATATATGTGCACACACATATATATAGGCCAGTTGCATATTTTGAAGATACTGAAAAATGATCTTATGTGATCTTATTTTCTTTACTATCTTTAAATTCTGTGCTTGTCAAAGACTGTATCAAAGAAATTTTAATAAGTAACAGAATCCTCAGGAAACAAATAAAATTGTGTATTTTCCAATACCTTTCTACTTGACATAGTTATTTCAAGAATATTCTAAAATAGGATAATTTGCAACAAAGCACAACATTTGTTCTTTATAGTACAAAGCATATATTGACACACAGTCTGACCCTAGTAAGCAGCATGTATGGATCATCTAATAAAGAAATAAAATGACACATATGTAAGGTTCTCCAGCTTAGACTTTAATAAAATTGACTGTGTTATATTCCTTGGAAACATTATATGTCAACTGATAACAAGTAACATTGCCAACTGACCTTATTAATATTTCCTCACAAAGATATTTTTTAACAACCAGGCAAGTACTACTAAATTTTTTGGAGTTTTGAATTAACTTTCATTGTGGTCAAACACATTCAAAATTTATTTATTATTTTCCACGTATTTGTCAATACATGGACATGGAACTTTACTGGGAGATATAGTGAGAAATACAATGTATTAAATTATATTGTCTTCATATTTGCTTAGGGTTATAGTTTTAAATATGACTTTTTGTTTTATATTTAAGTTTGGTTATGTTTGAAGTGCTGTGATGCATTTTTAAAGCTTTTTGTCAATGTACAACTGGAATATGACTCTAAGCAAATTTAGACTAAGGAGACAGTAAAGGAAGTGGTACATAAAACAGGAAATACTATTTTTTGAAAAATGCCAGTTATGTATAAATGCACTAAATGATTATAATCACAAAATGATCTTAATATCAGTTTAATAACCCAGTAGAAATTTCACTAGGTCTATAACTCTTTGTCACCATTCCATATACAGATATATTTTAGCACAATATAATTAAATACAAATAACTAGAAAGTAGGAATTTACTCTTTGCATATTCAAGTTGAATCTGAAGATCTCGCTATAATTTACTTAGAGTTTGAAATATGAAATGCCTTTGATGTTATGTATATACATCCAGATCATTTATGTATAGGCATCACTTCTTACATCTTAATTTCTTTATCTTGCTTTTATATGGAATGTTGAGTAAGGATAAAAGTAGGCATTGTTTTCTTGGTAAACAATCTTGGCTTAGTTGAAAAAGTAAATCATCACACTGACTTCAGCACACTGTACCACTTTGCACACCCACTAGTAATGAAGGAATGTTCCACTTGCTTCATATCCTCTACTACATACACCATGATTTATGCTTATCTTAGCCATTCTGACACTGGGCCATTTGAGATTCTTCTGTTGAGAATATCTGTTTAGATTTGTACCCCATTTTTTTTATATTGGATTATTTGGTTTTGTGATATCTAATTACTTTGATAGTCAAACATCTATCAGATGTGGAATTGCTAATGCTATTAATAAGTATTTAATATAGTTAATATAGATTTCTGGGATGGGACTCAGGTCATCAGACACAGTGGTAAGAACTTTTAACTGTTAAAACATCTTGATGAATCCTTTTTAAGTATGTTTTAGGTTTTGTTCGAGATAGGGTCTGTCCATGAAGACTTGACTTGTTTTTAACTCATAGAGATTTTGTTTCCCTTGTGCTGGTATTAGAGATATTGTCACACAGGTGTTATTTACATCATATATTACTAAAATTTCATGGGAACAACATTCCTGTCATGTATACAAGACATTCTCCCAGCATATGTCATTGTCTGCCAACTGTAAAATTTTTCTCACTCCCTATTCCATGATACTCTTTGTGGCTTCAGTGGTAGGGATTGTGATATAGAAGTATAGAATAGAGTTGGCACACTGCAGTCTTTTGTTTTCTACATTTTCCCAGTTGTGAATTTCTGTAATTGTCTTCAGCTGTTGGAAAAAGTAGTGACTTTGGTGATGATTGAGAGCTTCCCTTCTCTATGGGTATAAAGGTAAGTATTTATAATGCAGTTAGTAATTACACTAGTTTACTAAGGTGGTGGTAGTAGGTGTCCCTACTCTCCAGGATTCCCTGAGCTCTAGGAAGAATTGAAGGTCTCTGCATCTGCACTCATCAGTTGCTCAATGAAGTCTCTCTTATGACAATTGGACTGGACATTGATCTATGAGTATATTAGAATAGCTTTAGGAATCATTTCAATTATTATTTTGTTTTTTTGCAGGTCATGTTTTGTTTTGGCTTAGGGTCCTGGCCAAAGATTAAAAGATTGAGTTCCTAGAAGGTAAGTGAATTTGTTGCTTAATAAAAGGAATCACTCTCATCCCTCTTCTTTATAAATCAGGAAATAATCTTTATAAAATCTTATACACACTGTTTACAAGGGGCTGAGGGTTTATATTAAGGTCACCATAGATAAATAATTGACTACATTCAATTTTAAAGTTTTATCAAAGCAAACAGATATGTAAGAAAATCCTTTTATGTATTAAGAATTCTGTTACAGCTGACATACTTGAATCCTGAAAGTTTAGTTTTGTGATGGGCTTTATTTCTTTGTAGGTATTGCTGGGTAATCCTGAGTAGAAGAGGGATAAAATCTATACAAATTACAGTTTTTCCTGATATATGCACACTTTAGGTGAAAAAAAAAAAAAAAGATTGATTGAACCCCTTAGCTAAAGAAGTATGGTAAATACAGAACATACTAAAGATTTTAACATTAAACTGCTGTTGCAGAACTAACTACAAATTAAAGGAAACAACTAATATTGGTTCTTTGGAACATGTGTCATCCAAATCATGTCATTGCTTTCTATTTACTATGACAGCTGTCAATGTTAAGAAACAAACAAACAAGCAAACAAACCAAACAAACAAGCCTAAGAAAACATCTGTACTTGTTCTATTCTGCTGATTTAATAGGCTTTTCCTACAGTCTTTCCAATGACAAGAATTGGAAATTAGGAAATGAATCTTAGACACTAAACTATATTATATTACACACACACACACACACACACACACACACACACACACACACATATATATATAATTTTAGCTGTAAAACAATATAATGGAATATGTACAGATAATAAAAAGGGTTTTAAAAATTTAAAAATTAATATAACTGTCATACATTCTCACATGGGTAACTGTCATCTTTGTTTTGATGAAACACAGTTAAAAAAATATTCATTACCATGAATCCCTTAAAGACATGGAGAAATATGTCTCTATCATATTAATACTTTATTTTCTGCTGCTTTGTACCTAATGGCTTAACATCTGCCTATCCTATTCTTAGCTCAAAGATTCCCACCAAATATCTGATGTCAATCCTTACCAACTACAGAGTTGCATTCCAACCCCAAATATTTAGCCTTTAGTTCATGGTTTTGGCCATTTACTGTGCTGTGAGATGTGCAGCAGCAATATAATTTCATTGTGTTTTACAGTCTGAATTTCTGAACTTGAATTCAAAGAAATTTTGCTAAGACCAATATCCTGTAGTTTTCCCTCATTTTTATTTATTTATTTATTTTCTGAGAATTGCAGCTTCTGGCTTTAGACTGAGAATTTAGACTTTTATCTAATGAGATGGATTTTGGTCATTATGTCAGATAAGGGTAAAATTTCATTCTTTAGCAAGTGGAAAATCAGTATCATCATGTCCTCTTGGTGTCATTTGTGAAACATGGATGTGCTCTGGATATTTGCATTTATTTTCAATTTTACTATTATTGTCTAGTGTCTGTATCTTTTTGTCTGCTAATGCCACAATATTTTGTCTACTAAAGCTTTACAATATACTTTTAGGTTACTAAGTATGGCTCCTTTAACTTCAGTTTCCTTTCTTGTACTTTGTGTATTAGAATTTTATTAGATTTTTTTTACTATGTTTAAGAATGCAATTAAGGTTTGATAAATATTTCCCTGGATTTAGAGGACACTTTTTGTAATATGAACATTTTACTTATTTTAAAGTATTTATTTTAAAATTAATTTTACCCTTAGGTATATTTGTTCCACATATGGGTGGAACTTAGAGGCCAGAGTCATTGGATTTCATGGAGATGGAAGAATAAACTCAGGTAACCTAGCAGACGAATATCTTACAATTAGGGTCATCTCTTCAACTCATAATATGGCCACTTTAACAATATAAAATGTCTACATATAAGCATAAGATACATTATTTGTGTATTCAGTTCTGTTCATAGTTGAGGATATTAAATGTACAGACATTTGTTACTTTGTTAAATTTAGTCATGAATATTTTATATTTTGCTGTTGTTCTGAATGTAATTTCTTCCTTTGTGTAAAAATGCTATTGATAACTACATGGTGATGAGCATAGCATTCATGTCTTAAATTGCTTATTTCTTTTAAAAAGTTTTATTTGTATTTGTCTCTAGAACCACTGAATGATTTTAAATATAGAATCAAGTAATATGGAAGTATATTGACAAACATACATTTGTTGCATTTTCCTTTCTAATATGGTTTCCCTTTATCTCATTTAGTTTTCTTTCTAACTGTTACTTTGACTATAAATACTTACAAAGTAGGAAAATTGATGGACTTAGAAATTTTTGTAGGGAATGAAGTAACTAGATTTATACAAATTACACGTGCTTTTTTTCTCATATCTTGATGTAAGAATTTGATTTTTATAGGTGTTCAGGGGAGGAACAATATCAATATATATATATATATATATATATATATATTTATTTATCATGAAACTAGAACAGGACCAATAATGATGAATAGGGAGAAATCTTATATGAAAAGCAGGGAGTAATTGAATCATGAACAAAGTACTGCTAAGAAATAGAAGTCCAAAGTGAGTGAGGAAGTTGATGAGTGAGGTTAGTGAGAAAAGATGACAAACAAAATGTAATGAAATTTATTTCATTGGATGATCAATTTTTAAAACTAAATGGATGAGTAAACATTAACAAAAGTGGATGTATGTTTTCTATTGAATATTAGTGGATGTTATATCATGTTTCACCAACTAATTATGATTATAACTAGTGTTTTATACATGAATGAAATTTATTATATTTTAGAACTTCTCTGATACCTACATATTTTTTCTTTTTTGGTTTAATTTTGAGATTGTAATTTAAGTACATCTTCCTTCCATTTCCTTACTCCCAATCCTCCTGTTTACACCTTTTAGTACTTCAAATTCATGGCCATTTTTTATCAATAGTTAGTGAATGCATATCCATATTTGTATATACAGATATGTTCCCAATAATAACGTGTTGAGTTCATGAGTTCAAGCAGTGATTCTCTGATGTACATTTTCAAGACTGATATCTTGGCAGTGGACCAACTCAAAAACATGGTTCATTGACTTCAGAATATTAAATTTTCTTTTATATCTATTTCTACTACATCATGTTTTTGTGAATGAGACATCAAATTGAGATAATTTTCATGGCTGCATAAATACTATTATAGGTCTATAGATAATTGGACTCAAATGTATGCTACATATTGAAATGAAACTTCAACTGCAATGATGAGGCTTATGTTATGCTTTTACACAGTTTTGATGATTTCTTGAAATGGTATGGAAGGCTTTCTTTTACATTCAGTGGAGAATTTTAACAATATAAAATTACTTTGCTACTGCTTGGCATGAGCATTGGACCAGAGCATGGGTCGAACACCCCTCCACCTCCTTGGAACTTCCTGGGTCTGCTCTCCCTTCCTGGTCTCCCTTATTCATGCAGGAACACGTTGAGCCTCCACTCAGCTGAATTTTGGGCATCTGGAGACTGCCTTCCCCACATTATTGTCTTTGCTGTGTACTCTGCTTTTTAGACCTCCAAGAAAGCTCAGATCATCCAGAGTTACAGTCATGGAACTCCTGACCCACCTATATCCACCGGATGAGCAGGAGAGAGACAGAGAGAGACAGAGAGAGACAGAGAGAGACAGAGAGAGACAGAGAGAGACAGAGAGAGACAGAGAGAGACAGAGAGAGAGATACTCTACCTGCACCCACTAGAAGAAGCAATAGGTAGACAGCAATATGAGAAAACACCTAACAACAGAAATATTAGTATGACACCACCAGAATCTAGAGACTCTACCACAACCAGACCTAAAGACATCAAAGCAGAAGAAACAAAAGAGAACAACTTAAAAAATAAATCATAAAAATCATAGAGGCTTTCTGCGTTTTGTGTAGTTGTTGAATCCCAAATTTAAAGTATGGTGGTCTAATAAGATACAGGAGTATATTCCAATTCTCTTGTATCTGTTGAGGTTTGTTAGGAAACTGAAAATGTGCAGTTGCACCAAACCTGGGTCAAATAAGAAATAAAGAAATAAATTAAGGTCTTTCTAAAATTCAATGAGAATGAGGACACAATATACCTGAAATCATGGGACACATTGAAAGCATTGTTACTAGGGAAGTTCATTGTATTAAGTGCCTATATCAAGACTACTATGATAAATGCCTTGGCGAGATCATGGATAACAGGAACATACCTAAACATAATAAGAGCAATACACCACAAACCCACAGGGAACATCAAACTCAATGGAGAGAAGCTTAATATGATTCCTCTAAAATCAGGAACAAAACAAGGCTGCCTTCTCTACCCATATCTCTTTAATATTGTTCCTGAAGTTCTAGCTAAAGCTATAAGACAGCAAAAGGAGATAAATGGGATTCAAATTGGAAAGGAAGAAGTCAAACAGTCTCTATGTGTAGATGATATGATACTTTACATAAGCGACACAAAAAACTCTACCAGGTAACTCCCACAGCTGATAAACACCTTCAGCAAAATAGAAGGATACAAGAAAAACTCAAAAATATTAGTAGCCCTAATTTATTCAGATTACAAAGATGCTGAGAAAAAAAAATCAGATAAATACCACCCTTTACAATAGCCACAAACAACATAAAGTATCTTGGGGTAATGCTTACCCAACAAGTGAAAGACCTATATAATAAGAACTTTGAATCTTTAAAGAAAGATATTAACGACAAAACCAGACAATTGAAAGATCTCCCATGTTCTTGGATAGGTAGGGTAAATATAGTAAAAATGGCAATCTTGCCAAAAGAAATCCACAGATTCAATGCAATCCCCATTATAATCCCAGCACAATTCTTCACTGATCTTGAAAGGATAATAATCAAATCTATATGGAAAAACAAAACTCAGGATAGCCAAAACAACCCTGTACAATAAAAGAACTTCAGGAGACATCATCATCCCTGACTTTTAGCTCTACTACAGAGCTATAGTTTTGAAAACAGTATGGTATTGGAACAAAAATAGACAAGTACACCAATGGAATTGAATCAAAAATCCCACACACCTGATTTTTGACAAACAGCTAAAAGAATACAATGGGGGGAGGAAAGCATCTTCAATAAATGGTGCTAGCCCAATTGGATGATGGTGTGTAGAAGACTGCAGATAAACCCATGTCTATTGCCATGCACAAAACTCAAGTCAAATGTGTCAAAGACCTCAAAATAAATCCAGCCACACTGAACCTCTTAACGAGAAAGTCGAGATGCCCTTGAACAAGTTGATATAGGAAACTGCTTCCTGAACATAACTCCCATAGCACAGACTCTGAGATCAACAATTAAATGGGACCTGGTCTAACTTAGAAGCTTCTGTGGACAAGACCAAATTGCAGCCCACAGACTGGGAAAAGATTTTCACCAATCCTACATCAGACAAAGGACTGATCTCCAAAATATACAAAGAGCTCTAGAAACTAGTCAACAAAACACCAAATAACCCTATTGAAAATGGGGTAAAGAACTGAAGAAAGAATTCTCAGTAGAGGAAATCACAAAGGCTGAAAGTCACTTAAGAAAGTGCTCAACATCCTTAGCTATCAGGGAAATGCAAATCAAAACAACTTTGAGATATCATCTTATTCCTGCTAGAATGGCTAAAATTAGAAACACCTATTGTGGTTAAATAAGGTTCAGATAAAAAGAAAATAGGCCAAATAAATGTTTATTCAGTGAGAAATAACTTACAACCTAGACAGATGAACAGTAGCAAGTTCCACCAGATGCTCTCCTGTCTCAGTCCTGCCAGCAAGAGTGCATTCCCTAGCTCTTCCTCAGACCTCCTTCCACAGGTCACTTCCACCCCTCAATGGGCATGGTCAGTGCCACAGAAGGAGACAAAGTAAATATCTCACTACAATTCCACTTTTAGTCTAAAGAAAAGATTTAGGCTTGATACAAAACTATATACAAAACAAGGAATCACAAGTGTGCTCTAAGAAAAGGAAAATTGAGTCCTAGGATAAAGGCATAAAAGAGTTTACAATAGAGTTGTCCTAAGCTGGAGAACGGAAGTCTAGTACCTAATATCTCACTAGGAAGAGAGAATAATAGTTGTGATCGCTTAATCTTCAACCTCATCAAGACATGAGAAGGAAAATAACGATATTAGGGTAGGCAGGAAGCTTTAATGGGCAACTTACAAAAGGTGCAGCAAGGACAGAAACAGCAAGCTACCTGGACAGTCACCCTACGTCTCACAGCAATGTTTTTACACCCAGTTTTGGCTAATGCCAAGAGAATTTGACAGACCACAAGAACAGCAGGAAGGTATGTCTTACCTGACTTGGCAAGGTCCAGCAGTCTTCTATATTTGTCTCCTGCAAGCATATAGGACTGCATGTCCAAATCAGTGGTCAAGGTGTGGGCAGTTCTTTGCCCAACAGGCCATAGGTGAGGCGAGAATGAACTCCATCAGTGTCCAACATATTTTCGGGAAAGTGCATGGCTCTGTCAGGAGCAACAGTGCCTCATGTCAATGGAGTACTAATATTAAAACATTTAAATGCCATGTTCTGCATGTCTATAAAATGATTGAAGATTAAGCATCTATATCCGACTAATATCATAGGTACAGGAAACATGGGTGAAGATAATTTGTAATACTCAGGAATTTAGCTAAAAAAAACTGATTGAAACTTCCCTGAGTAAAGCAGGAACATATATCTAAACAATATAACTATGTACATATACATACATATAAATCCCTAAAATAGAGGTAAAATAGAAATGTCAAGACAAGAGGTAGAACTATAAAGGGCAGCATGATAAATATCCCAAATTGTATCAATATACAAAATGTCTCAAATACAAGAAAAGTATACATACATAGAATATGGCAAGAATAAATGTGCATAAATTGTATCAATATACGAAATTCCTTGAACATAAAAAGTATACATACATAGAATATGGTAAAAAATAATGTGCATAAAACATCATAAGTGGATTTGACACAATATAACAAAATATAAACTTAATTTTACATAGCTTACCACATAAAAGAATACAAAGCATTGTAAGCTGTAAAATATTCTTATCTCACTCTTACTCAAATACACAAAAAATAGGCTTATTTACTATATGCCATTTAAACCATACCTTTCCCAACCATACCCTATTCCTGTCTAAAAGATAAACCAAAGTGTCAGCATCACCTTCCATACCCAACCCTAAATAACTAAAACCAACCAAAGAAGATGACTATTATCCCAAAATTCCAAGGGTAGGGAAAGCGGGCATCATTATCTTAAGGTTACTTCCTGCTGAAATGGGATGATGATTGCTCCATGGGATCCTGTAGGAAGAAAATTTTTAGCAACCAAATTTCTCAGCAGAACTGGCTTTGACACATGTAGCTAGTCACTGTGTGGCAGAAAGTGCTTGACTGTAGTTCTATTTGAAACTCTGGCCAGGGTGTAATAAGAAGGTGCACCATTACAGGTAACTAGTCATGAGTTGTCTCAAGCAAAACAGTCTCAAACCAGTTTTAGGGTGATGTTTGGTGTCCAGATGCACCAGGTTGAGACAAGTGGAAAGGATGAGGTGGGGCCCCAACTTCTTTCCGGAGATTTCAAAGACTGATGTTGGGAATCATAATTATTCCTTGTGGAAAACTTAACCATCAATATTAAAGTAAAAATTTCAAATTTGAAGGTATGCATAAGGGAAAGGCAAAAATAAGCATTAAAATGAATGTGAGAAATTAGGATTTCAGAGAGAAAATTGCATATAAGAAATGAGTCCCAGGATTTTGTTTTCTTCTGCCTTACAATAATTGGCTTCTTGATTTAAGGCAGAAACAACATACTTGAGTTTAGAGAAGGAAAGCCAAATCCAACTCCTAAGCCAGCATTGGTTTACATGAATTGGGACTACAGGAATACTGGATGGTAAAGAGAAATAGATTTCTGTATAGAAATAGTTTACTAGCATTAAATATTTTTACCATATATCAGACTCTGATTCATTAATTGATTTTTTTCTGGAGAGCTGTCTTCTCTTCTGTAGATAACTACATGTTCATTGTCTTTTGGCTGTTTGAAGATAGCTTTGCTCTGTTTTCCTGTAAGAACAAGAACAGAACACTTCCCCTACCTTTGAGAGATCTCTGCACATCTCATGGGACCTAATTTGTTGGATGACTTGTCACTTCTCTTCATTAAGATAATTCTCTTGTTCAACTTGGATCTTGATTAACTGATTGTGCTGTAGGATTGTTTGGTATAACAGTTATGTGCTTTATGTTATAATACTCAAAAAAACTCTTTCAATTTGCAGGAGTCATATGCTGGATCATTGTCAGTTTTTATTTGTGCAGGTATGCCCATAATGGCTATTACCTCTAATAGGTGTGTGTTAACAGAATCAGCCTTTTCAGAGCTCAGAGCAGTGGCCCATTGAAACCCTGAAAATGTATCTATAGTGTGATGCAAATATTTTAATTTTCCAAGTTATGCAAAACGAAACACATCCATTTGCCATATTTCATTCCTATTTATACCTTTAGGGTTACTGCCTGATGATAAAGGAGTTTGGTTATAGAATGAGCAAGTAGGACATTTCCTTACTATTTCCTTGGCTTGTTCCCAAGTGATAGAAAAATCCTTTATAAAACTTTGTTGTTCACGTGGTGTTTCTTATAAAACTCTGAGGCTTCTAGCACACTTCCTATCAATAAATTATCAATTTCATCATTGCTTTGTGCTAGAGAACCTGGCAGATCCTTATGGGATCTGATTGATATATATATATATATATATATATATATATATATATATATATATATATGATGACTCCTCTTTCTGATAGTGTCTTGTAACTGTATAAACAATGAAATTAATTCTGTATTGTCAAGAATAAATTCTGCAGTCTCAATGTGTAAGACGACTCTCTGCATATTGAGAGTCCGTAACTATATGGAGGGGTTCTGTAAAATCCATAAGTACCATGAGAATGGCATACAATTCTTCCTTTTGTACAGAATTGTAAGGGCTTTGAACCACTTTTCTAATTTTTCCTGATTTATATCCTGCCTTACCTGATTTGTTTGCATCAGTGTAGAATGTATGAACTCCAGAAATAGGAGTTTTTCTTTCAATGCATGGAAGGATCCAAATCGTTTTCTTTATAAATTTGATTCTCTCAGTTTTAGGATACTTGTTACTAATCATTCCCCAAAAATTACTGCAAGCTCCCTGCCAATATTCATTATCTTTCCATAAAGAGGAAATTTCCTCATTAGTTAAGGGTACTATAATATCTGCTGGACCCCTTCCTGTTAGCTGACGAAGTCTTAATTTACCTTTTATAATAAAGTCAGAGATCTTTTCTATATATGTTTTTAGTTTTTTATTCTGTTTATGTAGTAGGAATATCCATTCTAATATGATATCTTCTCTCTGCATCAAAATCCCTGAAGGATATTCTCTAGATGGTAATATAACCAGAATACAGTCTAGATTTGGATCCACACGGTCCACATGTGCTTCTAGTATCCTCTTTTCTACCCATTCTACTTCCTTTTCAGCTTCCGCTGATATTATTCGTGGACTATTCAAGTCCTTGTATCATTTTAAGGCCATTTTCAAATTTTTCAAATCATGCCCTTCTACTCTAATAATGGTTTGCAGTTGAGAAATCTCTCCTAGTAAGTTTTGAAGATCATTAAGAGTCTGGTAGCGATCTCTGATCTGTACTTTTGTGGTCTAATTTTCTGTAGACCTACTTTATATCCTAAGTAGTTGATAGACTCTCCTTTTTGTATTTTTTCATGTGCAGTTTGTAATCTCCAGTGAGGAAAACTTCCTTTACTTTCTCAAACATTTTTTCGAATATTTCTCCTTTAGAGTCAGCTAACTATATCATCCATGTAATGATAGATTATGGATTGTGGAAACTGTTTACGAATTATTTCTAGTGGTTTTTGTACAAAATACTGGCACTCGGCGGGGCTATTTATCACTCCCTGTGGCAAAACCTTCACTGGTTGAGAATTATTGTAATTAGGTACCGTGAAGGAAAATTTCTCTTTATTTTCTTCTTGTAAAGGTATAGTGAAGAAGCAACACTTTAAATCAATAATAGGCCATTCTTTGGGGTCAAAGAAGGCAAGGGCATTCCAGGCTGTAGAGAGCCCATTGGCTGGATAACTTTATTGATGGCTCTCAGGTCTGTAAGCATTCTCCATTTTCCAGATTTCTTTTTGATCACAAATACAGGAGAATTCCAAGGGCTGGTTGATTCCTCGATATGTCCAGCATTTAGCTGTCCCTGAACCAGGCTTTCTAAAGGTTCTAATTTCTCAGAGGTCATAGGCCATTGTCCTACCAGACAGGTTCCTCTGTTAGCCATTTTAAAGGTAGTGCGTTTGATTCCTCTATTTGTTTAGCACTTGTATTCTCTTTTTGTACAGACTGGATATTTGGTATCTGTCTTGTATAGTACAGTATAGTATAATATTTTTTTCTACAATCATGAGGTTATTTAAGGTTCCTATCTAATACTGGAGGAATGTTAATCTGTGTATTCTATTGCTGTAATAGATCATGACCACATGAAATTATCACTACATCAGCCACATATGGTCTCAAACTTCCTCTCTGTCCTTATGGTCCTATACATTCAATCCATCTCATGCTCTGTTTTACCTTAGACAGGGTTCCAATCCCTAAGAATTGGAAATTTATTGTTCATTTACCTCATGCAGGGGCCATCTTCGAGGTCAAGATTTATTAGTTATGATAGTTATATCTGCCCCTGTGTCCAGTAACCCATCAGTCTGTTATTCATTTAACTATCAATCTAGGCCTTTGACTATTTATAGAGGTTTGCCAAAATATAAGTTTTTTATTTCCTTCTGTCATGTTTGATTCATCTTCCTTCACTAGTTTGTCATCCAGAGCAGTATGAGTTTTTATAATAGGTACAGAATTTTCTAATTGTCCTGTGGGAGATTGTCTTCCACTGTGATTTGCAATGTTCAGACCACAGATTGTAAAGGGTTTCCTTGCTTGTCTATGGTCGATCTACACTCATTTGTCCAGTGTCTGCCTTTACCACACCTTCTACATAAACCAGGAGGCTGAGGCCTTCTGTTAGATTCATTCCTGGGAGTGTCCTTTCTAGGGAAGCTTTATCTACAATTTCTTTTTAGATGTCTTATCTTACCACAGTTATAACATATGACATATTGATATCCCTTCAAACCTTTGGAGATGGCTTCTCCTACCCAAGCTTCTAAGTCACCATAGTAAGGAACTCTGTTATCTTGATGTCTTCTCTGACCTTTAGATATGGCTTCTCCTACCCATGCTTCAGTCTTATTGTCATTATAATCAATGTTGCCTGTATATAGGACCCATTCATCCAAGAGTGAAAAAATCTATCTCAGATATTATATCAGCTTAAATTACGAAGGATGTTACAATTACCTTAGGTGTAATTCTAATGTCCTGGAAGTTTGATGCTTTTAGTTGTTGATATCAGCTTGTGGTAGTTCCACCTGGAGGTGTACCACCAAAAAGTGTCCAGCTGCAAAGGACCCGTCTGATCCCGGTTCTTCCTGGAAGTGTACTGCCAAATATTGTCAGGCAGCAGAAGATCCTCTGATCCCATTCCCTGTAGAATAGCTCTTAACAAATTATGGCAAGTGAAATTTTGTTAGACAAATGTGTAAAAGGAGCCTTGTGGAATTGCTGGGAGTGCAGGGCTAACTGCGGGAAATGCACAAGCAGGACGGGCACCATGTGGCTCTGTGCAAAAGCAAAGTGCCGAAATGGGCAAAAAATGAGAAGCAGTGAGTGCCTTCTCAGGCCTGCTGTGGAGGCAAAGGAGTTGTAGGGAAGAGGCAAATGTGCCAAAACTGTGGTAAGACCACCTGGTTAGGCAAGGGACCCTGCCCCTTGGGGATGGTGGGGAAGGGGAGCAGAGTCTGTGGCCTGGGTGAAACCCAGTTCCCATGAAAATCCTAATCCCACTTCTGACACCAGATATTGTGGTTAAATAAGGATCATGATACACAAATAGGCCAAATAGATGTTTATTCAGGGATAAATAACTTACAACCTAGATAGATGAACACCAGCAAGTTCCACTGGATGCTCTCCTGTCCAAGTCCCACCAACAAGAGAGCTATTTCCAATTGATAATTACTTGAAAATGAAAACTTAGTTTTCTCCAAAGAGTCTCCATTGAGTCTCACTCAGGAAATAAACCATCCTTAATGGTAGGCCCATGCCCAGCAGTAGATGGCTATACCAAAATTAACTCAAAGCTTCCTTGGCCTTCTTTGTCTCATAATGTTGTGACAGGTTTCTTAATGCACACACACACACACACACACACACACACACACACACATACACACGCACATGCACACACACACACAAACACACACACAAAACCTTACAGGTCTTTCACATACACATTATAGTGTCTGGTTTTGTGTTTGAATTTGTGTGTCTCAGTGTCCATATGTGGTTCTCATATGTTTTCTTTGGCTACTTTTCTCGTATTTAATTTTTCCTATTCTGACTTGTGTATTTTAAAGTTCCAACTTATTTTTTTTATTTAACTTTTATTTCTTATGTCTGCTGTTTTCTTATTAAAGATAGAAAAGGTATAGCTCAAGATGGGAGTGGAAGCAGAGGCAACCCTGGAGGAGTTTGGGGAGGGGAAACCATAATCAGAATATATGGTATGAAAAAAAAATCTATTTTGTATTTTCAGTAAAAGAAAAATATTTTTCACTGAAAAAGAAATGCTGAACACACACACACACACACACACACACACACACACACACACGAGAAAAAATTAAATAATGGACTCAAAAAATGTATGTATATACTTTATACATGCACACATGAAAAGAGACCAGGATTCTAAAAGGGAGCAGAAGTATGGGACATAGCAGGCAGGGGGAATGGGAGAGGGGTGAAATGATATATATACAGTTCACACATATGAAATGAAGTAAAGAAGATGAATTTCTAAATTCATAACACCTACCTGAATTAGAGTAAGATGAAGAAGATAATTAACACAACCCTGTAGCAGAAATTGTATTGTAGCTTGTGCCTCAGGGGAAGAGAATTCAGATTTGGGATAGTGGCTACAGTGAGTACCTGCCTGTTAGAATCTTAGAAGGCAAACTTCAGAGATGAAAGATTTGTGGCTTACCTTAGAACCTAAATATTTTCAGAAGATTAGGGGAATTTATCAAGAAATTGGCTAACACACTATTGTCTATTATACTGTTTGTTTCCGGAATGATCCAAAAATAACAGCTTGGCAATTTTCCTTTGTCTCTAGTGATGCTACAATAGCTTACTTTTGAAGGGAATTTTAAGAAATTCAAAGCAAAAGACAACAATCTTTTAGTTAGTTTTAAAAGAGTACACTTTATTTAGAAGAAATAAAACATCTCAAATTGGGAACTTTAAACATAGGCATAAAAATTGTCCAAAATATAAAAAGATGTAAAACAAATATTAATAATCAGAAAATAATCTGAATTAAAACTATATCTTTTGTATAATAAAGACAAAATAATAAGACTTCAAAAGTAGAATTGACCAATTAAAATTTAATGAAAGATAATGAGAAGTGGCTTAAAACATATACAAGAATAAATAATATAAATGTATAAATATCAGAAACAAATATTTATACATTTTTCAGGGCAAAGAAAATCTATAGTACATTTAATTGATCAGAATAATCAAAGCAAAAGAAAATAGTGTCAAATAAGTAATATAATAAAAGCCATCTAATTTTTTTTTATTTTTATTTATTTATTTATTTATTATAACCAAGTCCATTTAATGAAAACAAACATTTATAGACAATATTTGGGAATTTGGGCATCGTTCTTTCCAAACTACTGCTGGTAAGGGTCACAGTCATGGGGGATTCTAAGAAGATCCAGAAATACTGGCTTTAAGCTGCAAGGCTCCTTTGTCCAGCTGTTTTGAATGTAGGATCCCCTGGTACTCTGTTTCAGGCCGTCTGGCTTGATCAATCCACATTAATATGGAAGGAATCCACAGATTTTCATTTTCTATGGAAACAAAATTAGAAATCCTTTTCCCAAGAAACTTGTCCTTGAACTTAAATTTTGGAGTCAAAGCAATTTTATTTAATTTATTATTTTACATGTCGATCCCAGTTCCCCCTCCCTCCCTTTTCCCCTCTCTGCCCTCTCACATGCACCATAACCACCCTCCCCTCCCATCCCCCCACTCCAATTCCATACGTAGGGGAATGCCATCTAGTTGGGGTCATGTAGATCTTACAGGTCATGTGAAGTAAGGACTAGGGCTTCTCTCCTGTCTCTAAGTTAAGGCAGTTATCCCTCCATGGGGGATGTGTCCGGAAGGTCTTTTGTGCACCAGGGATACATCCTGGCTCCACTGTCTGAGGTCTCTTAGACTGCTCAGTCCTTCTGGCTGAGACCCATATTCAGGGGGGCCTGAGTCAGTCCCATGCTGGCTGCTCAGCTATCATTATGGGGGCCTGTTAGCACCTCCTTGTTCAGGTAAGCTGTCTCTATGTGTTTCTGCCGCCTGGTCTTGTCCTGTCCATCTGCATCTGGGTTCTACTTTGACTCAGTGTTTATTTATGGGTGTTTGCTCCTGTTTCAAACAGGTATTAGATGAGGGCTCCATGGATAAGTTAGTTGTTGATCTCACTATCTGGGAAGGACATTTATGGTAGCCTTTCCAGGGAAGCTCAAATTGTTAGTTGGTGGCAGTCTTGTAATTCTGTAGACCTTTCTTTGTGTTCAATTTTATCTTCAATTCAATATTGGCTCCCTCTTTTATGTTCTCTCTCTCTCTCTGTGTCTCTCTGTCTCTCTCTCTCTCTCTCCTGTCCTCTATTCCTAACCAGGCTCAATCTTCCTAGTCACACATGTTTTCCTTTCCTCCCTCTCGTTTTCTCCTACTTCTCTCTCCATTTGCTGTCCCCCCCACACTTCCCCTATGCTCTGGGGGACTTGTCCCTTTCTGGTTCTTTGAGTGACTTTATATGAATATCTTAGAGTACACCTTGTATCCTAGTTCCTCTGGTGGTGTGAATTACAGGCTGGTGATCCTTTGCTCTAAAACCAGAATCCATATATGAGTGAGTACATACTTATATTGAGAAGTGGCTTAAAACATATACAAGAATAAATAATATAATATAAATGTATAAATATCAGCAATAAGCTTTTATTCATTGTGCATTGTGAAGAAAATCTATAGTGCATTTAATTGAACAGAATAATCAAATCAAAAGAAAATAGTGTCAGAAAAGTAATATAATAAAATCCATTTAAACATCAATGTATCAATAGAGTAATTCAGTAAAAATGACATTAACCAGGCCTCAAAACTATGGAAGTAGATATGTTGCATAATATCATATAGGGCAGGTAAAAATACAATAGAAATCATAACAAATATATTAGTAGACTAAATAAATATAAATTCATTGAATTCATTTAGAAGTTACAGACTGATCATTACCAGCTCTTCTATATCTGCAAAGATTTCAAATAATAAAAAAATTACCCTTTGAGTATAAAAATTAAAAGACAACTGTATAATGAGAAATAAAAATTTAAACATTCCATTTCAATATCAGAAAACAAATTCAACTATGAATCCCCACTGTATAAGTCAAAAAATATGAGTCTTAAAGTGTCAACTCCCTTTGAAGCACATTGACTATAAAAACGAAAGATATCATATCTACAAATAATATGTAGAGAGGTACATAATATTTATAAAAAGAAGTATAGGAGATGCAAAAATCCAACAAGCACAAGTGTCCTTCTGGGGGAGTTTTGTACAGTACTCAGTCAAATATACACTGAATGCTCCTGAAAATAAATTTTAAAATTAAAAAGCAGTATAATAGATTTTGAAACAATATGTAGAACATTATACCTCAGCTCTATACAGGACTCAGAATAATTGTACAAAAATTTGTTCAAGACATGCGATATTGATGGCGAGAGCACAGGGAATGCAGGAACAAACATAACCGCGTGCTACTATATTCTGATAGTAAAGCTAAATCTTGGCTTCAGCTGTAGTCACTGTTCTCAGATAGTTTAGTGTCTGAGTGTGTCTCTGTGAGCGTGTGTTTGTGCAGGTATGTGTGTGTGTGTGTGTGTGTGTGTTTGTGTGTGCATGTGCGCGGGGGGGCTTTACTGTGAACTGAACACACAATAGTGTGCCCATTTGGCAAACACTCTACTACAGAGGTATATCCTCAGCACTTTTTCTCCCTTCACTTTTCATTAGGGTCTACTACATTGCCATGGGTAGCTCTGAATCTAATCCATGATTTAAAAAGAAAATAAAATTTAAATTTAAAATAAATTTATTTTACATACCAATCCCAGTTCCCTCTCCCTCATGCCCTACCACTCCCCCCACTATATTTGCATACCACCCTCCCTCATCCAAATCTCAGAGAGGGTAAGGACTGTCATGGAGAATCATCAAAGTCTGTCACATTAATTGGCACAGGATCCAAACACTTGTCCGCTGTATCTAGGCTGAACAAGGTATCCCTCCCTAGTCAATGGGCTCCAAAAAGCCAGGTCATGCACTATGGATAAACACTAGTTCCACTGCTAGTTGCCCCATAGATTGCCCAAGCACCCAAACTGATTCCCATGTTCAGGACGCCTAATTCTTTCTTATGCAGGTTCTCCAGATATCGGTCTGAAGTCTGTGAGTTCCCATTTGCTCAGGTCAGCTGTTTCTGTGGGTTTCTCCAATCTGGTCTTGACCCCTTTGCTCCTCCCTGTCTACATACTGTATTCCAGGAGTTTAGCTCAGTGTTTAGTTGTGGGTGCCTGCTTCTGCTTCCATCAGCTACCAGATGAAGGCTCTAAGATCACATATAAGGTAGCCTCTCCACTATTGCTTAGATATTCAGCTAGGGTCATCCTTGTAGGTCTCTGGATATTTTTTAGTTCCAGTTCTCTCTTCAAACCTACAATGGCTTCCGCTATTATGGTATCTCTTCTCTTGCTCTCTTTTCTTTCTCTGACTCAGTTTTCTTGCTCCATCATGTCCTCTTCTCCAATTCTCTTCTCCTCTTCTCCTTCTCTTAACTCCCTTTCTCCTCCCCAATGCTCCTAATTTTCTCAGCAGATCTTGTCCCTTTTCCTTCTCTGGGGGACCATGTATAATTCTCTTAGGGTTAAAGAACCCATTTTCTAAACATCCAGTTGGCCCTGTGGACACAGAGCTTTCCTGCCAATGTCATATTTGTTAATGCCTTAAGAACATACTCAATGCAACGAAGTTAATCTCTAAAGCACATTGTGAGTTTAGAACATAAATACAGATATTACAATAATCACTTTTATTCTACATTCCAGAGTTCAATACATTTTGTTTCATGTCCTGTCACACTTATTGTGTACTAGCAAGATGCTGTTTTTATATTTGTTTTTTTTTTATTTAATAAATGACACTGATATAAACAATGAGTGTTATTTATGCACAATCATAGTTATAGCCACTGGATTATATGCATTTACTCTTTATGCTTAGATTGATTTATTCTGAGTGTATTATTTCTTCATCATTATGGGAAAGAATAACAGAATATTGGAGCAGAGACAAGTTTTTAGCTACCTTGTATTTTTTTCTCTTTAGAATTAGAAATCATATGTCATGAGACATATTCAGTAAAGTATGGTTTTTGTTACTTAAGGCCAAGAAAATGTAAAACATTCATAGGGTGGGTATTACTGAAATCCCTGATGCACATTAAGGGGTGTCTTATTTTGTGACAACATTTGCTATCATCTTTTATTCCCTGATTGTTTCCCAGCAACAAAATGCTATAGATATACAAAAAGTAAATACATACAACTGAAAAAAACAGGAAAGTACCTGAGAATGTAAAATATATTGTTATGATTTTATGCTATTATTCTATTATATTTATATTATTTAAAAATATGAGATTATTAAATGAAGGAACACTAATTTGTTTAACAGACATTATATGTGTGAAATTATTTACTGTAGTATATATTCTTTATTTCCACTAATATTTTTTAAATAAACATTATTATATTCAGCATTTCCATTATTTCTGTTTTTTAACTATGTGTGATATATGTTTATGTAGACAATGCATATACATGTGTACAAGTTCCCCTGCTTGTGAGAGTCAAACAATACTAGGTGTCCTGCCTCAAGCCTGCCTACCTTATTCCTTTTAGTCAGTGCCTCTCACTCAGTATAGTGTTAGATTACTGGCAATCATAGTACTTTCCCACAAATTCCAGTTAATACTAAATAATCCTAGACTAGGACAAACTACAATTTTTGTGATTAAGTCTCATGTCACAAGGGATTAAAGTATATTCAATATATTGTGTTGAGATATGCTAGAAAAAAAGATACCAGGTACTAGTCACTTATGGAAATGGATTTTGTATGAGGTATCATACAGAGAGTCAAAGTTGTTCCAAGTGTTTGAATACTGTTTATTTTGTTCTACAGCCCAGGTTGTTATCACTAATCAGTAAAAGTAAAGGAATGAAATTTGATTCATATAAATGTTTTGAAATAGTCACACTAAAAATTAAATTAATTTCCCAGTTTTAAAGCTGTTTTGGCATCGTGTAGATCCAGCTGATATTTATGACTGAGCAGAGAACAATAATGACATTTTAAATGAATCTCCAGGGAGAGGACATTGAGACTGCAATAATGGGGAATTCAATCACTTTTTGAATCTCACTATGAAAAGAGATATGGCTTGACATTTATTATTCTTCTACCAAGAGCAAAATTTACTCATAAGTACCTCTGCTTAACCAAATTTAAATGAATTTAATTTTTATCATTAACTTCTTATCAATATATGGTATATATTCAAAGGGACTTGTTTTATTGGAGATTACAGAATTTCTGTATAAAAATTTTGCATCCTTATGTTTTCTTTGTTATTGGAGGTGCTATTTTTCCAGTATGTATAATTTTCAGCATTGGAGTTTCTATTGAGTAAACAGTGAAGTCAAATCATTCTTCCTAATTGCTGTATCAAGAAATTCATGGCGCCTAGTATTTATGCTTTAAGAATGTTTCAAGTTGAAGTTATTTAAACTCACAGGTATTTATTTTTAAAATATAAATGAGAATATAAGAAAATATGTTTCAAGATTCATGAGTTATCCCTGGGCCTAATGCCCCGCTACAATCATGCTCATTTAGAAAAGATTATAGAAATATATGAACATTTACTCTTACACAATTGTGTTGCTTCCTAAGGTGAGATTCATAACACCATAGTTGCAGTTTCAGTATGGTCTTTGGCATTCAGAGTAAAGAGTCTGTTAGCAGAGCATAGCCCCTGCTCTGAGTGTGCATTCATAATAGATTCTGTAACTTCAGGGAAACTCATACACATTCCCAGCTTATTTTTAAAAATGCAAAAGAGAACACTTACATATATAATGCTCAAAGTTACCATGTAACCTGAGGCCAATGAGTTTTACAGGTGGATGGTGGCAAATATTGTTCTATTTTTAAGATATTTTTCTGCTGGTAAGGGGCGCTGTCATCGGGGATTCTAAGATGAGAAATCCTGGCTGTAGTCTGCAAGGCTGCTTTGTTCAGCTGTTATGAATGTAGGGTCAGCTGATACTCTGTTTCAGGCAGTCTGGCTTGATCAGTAGTTTGGAAAGAACGATGCCCAAATTCCAAAATATTGTCTATAAATGTTTGTTTTCATTTAAATGGACTTGGTTATAAAAATAAATAAATAAATAAATAAGATATTTTTCTTATAGGCAGTGCATGAGGTTCATCAGTTCTCTCTGTGTGTTAAAATACATGCCAGCAGGGAGGGTATAAATTTTGTCCATAGATCCAACAAAAGCTGGATTGAATCAGTTTACTGCTTACTCCCAGTGCCAAATTTAACAAGGCAATTCACCTTCAGACACAAGGTTTTATTATCTGGTAAATGGAAATTGCTATTCACCAAGATTCCAACAGTAGGTGAGATAACTTTTGTGAGTGCATTATAAACTGGTTGCCACATTATATGGTCAATAATTATTGGGCTAATTGCAATTTTACTTTAGGAACATAGATAGAAATGCTGATCTGAAACACAGCAGTTTATAAAGGGTTATTGGTAAGAACCTAAAATAAATTTCTCAAAATCTAGGTCACAAGGATTATTTCTGATCTTATGACACCATCATTTTCAACTGTATTTGTCCTTTATACTGTTTATTTTTATTTTAAAAAGCATATTATTTACAAAGTAACTACTGCAAAAGATAATGATATAGTTCTATATGTTGTAATGAGAGTGGGGGGTGGATCTTACTAAAGGTCTGGATAACTGAGCAGAAAATTAGGGACACTGGCTGGGAGCCAATCATGAGGATCCACCTGTATGGGAAAATACAAGAACTTCATCAGCGTGAGCTGGAAAGCATATCTCAGTGGAAAAGGAGGTCAATCTACCTAATCACATTGTACTGAAATTGAAAGTGTCCTGAGTAACTTCTGGCTAGCTGAATCAAATATATTTGCAGTATTCATGAGTAAATGGGTTGTTAGCATTCCCTACTGATTAATTCCCATATACATTTTCAAGAATTTTAGCCACTGGATTAATTATTGTTGTTTGTTTAGCTTGTTTCAAATAATATCCTACAACAATTGGGTGCAATTAAATATCACTTTAAATACAGCCCATTTTTCGTTTGTATATGAAATCAACTCACTTTTTAATCTTTTACCATATTGCACAGGATTAAATATTTATGAATAATTGATGAAGAAAGTGTTTAGCTTTATATTAATTCTATGGACATTGTTATCAGAACTACTTCTTGGATGGGAGACTACATTTTGATATAATTTCCATGTTAATTATTATAATTACTTGTGATTTGCAAATCAAATATAGACCTCCTTGAATAGGTTTTTCTTCTTGCCTGACTCACAAATATCAATGAGAAAAGAATTAATACTATCCACACTGTCCTTTATAGTTTTGTAATCAAGAAATTTTATGCAGAAATGGCTTTGTGAGCAGATAAAAGTTGATTAACAACTAGTAACAGTAAACTAATGCATTTCACATTAAAGTCTGGATGTGTCATATACAGCTTAACCCTTATTAGTATATGTCCAGTTTAGAGCTGTTTTCTTACAAGGGTCTCTTCATTGTTTGATAATTTCCTACATGCATATTGATCAAATCCACTCTTCAATGCTCACCCCTCCAATTCCTCCATAATCACCTGACCACTTTTCACTTCCAAAGTCATGTTCTCATTTTGAAACCTTGCACAGAGATAAGTTGGTGCTTCCGGTATGTGCAAGTTATCATGGCATCAGTTTAGAAAAAGGATAAATTAGAATAATACTGTTTGACTTCACTACTAACTATTCCATTGCTACCAAATTTTCTTCATTTATATGGCAGCTTTCAAAAAACTCTAGATTAAGTTTTCATATAACTAGCCTCCACTCAATTGGAGAAATTAATTATTCTGAAATAATGTTATTATTTTACATCTAAATTACCTTATAACTTGTTTTTTTTAAATATAACACATTGTCATAGAAAAAGGGGGGAAGGAAACAGTATCTTGTAAACTGAAATGTAACAGAGTTAAAGTGTCCATATTAAGAATTATGAAGAAAAATATTTTCATTAAGGATTAGTAAAGAGGTTTGAGTTACAAAGTTGAAGGTGGATTTTAAAAGTATATTTTTAGATTTTTAATAGCCTTGATAGAAAAATTAAAGAAGGCAACATTTTTGTATTAACTTTTCTTTAAATTCTAATTGCTGTCTCAATCTTACTATACTATAGATAAATTTTCTTTAAGAATATAATTGAAAGACAATAGTGCACAGATTTTAATGTATGCTAAATGAAGCAAGAACTATGAACTTCTGATAGATTAAAAGTCTACTCTAAAAGGATTTTCTTACAGGAAGTAAGTACCTGTTGAATACTATTCATAGTGAGCGAATTAAAATTTTGTGTCATTTTTCTTTGACTTTTCTTACCACGCTATGATTGAAAATTTGAGATGCTAATTAGGAAATTTGGTCTTCACCAATTTAATTTATGTGGAAATTTTTAGTGCATGAACCAAGTGTCTGGTCACATGACATACTAATTTAATTTATTTTGGAAATTTTTAATGTAGGAACAAATTAGCTGGTTACATGTCACACTATCAGCATAACAAATAAACAATGGTATATGTACATGACCCAACCTGGTAGATGAATATATATATATATATATGCATATATATATATATATATATACACATACATACACACACACACACACACACACACACACACACACATATATATATATATATATATACATACACAGCTGTTACTTGAAAGTCTTGGTCTGGTTTTATTTGAAAGGAAAGAAATGGACATTGTAGAAAACCTTTCTACTTAGTTAAAATTAACATTGTCATGGAAAAGAAGAATTGCTTTTATTTTGTTAAGCATTACCTGAATTTTCATGCACTGATAGCATATACATAAACATTTTAAAAATATTCTTGGAAACTTCAACCCAATATAACTTAATCAAGCATTCTGTTAATGTCTTGTGGTTAAGCGTAAAATTGCTAAAGTCCCTTTAATAATAAATTTATTTTGTTATGACTAAATTTTAAGATTAGCAAAATAAATTTCTTAACATTTGTATATAACAATACTTAGATGTTTGTAGACATCCAATTAGTAAAAGATAAATGCGAGAATGGGAAAATGAGATGAATGAAAATCTAGTTAACTATAAATGTTTGTTTCTTAATTAGTATATCTTGTTTGTGTAGAATGACATTTTTTGATTTTCTTCCAGGTAGAATTTGCTGAAAGTAAAAGGTAGTCTCTGGGTGACCAGCCACATATTATACACATAGAAATAAACAAGGACTTTGGCAGTGAGTCTGTCTCATTGTATGCCAATTCTTTTCTCTCCAGGTAGACTTCATTTAGAAAAGTGCTGCCTGACTTGTCCTGGACATTGATGTGTGCCTGATGAGGTTGGGTGCCAACATAATTATCTGGAAAGGAAGGAGATATCTGTTGTCACATTGACCAAGAATAAAACCTGATGTTTACACAAAGACCGGTGGCATGAGGACACCAATCCTTCATTTTAGCAAACTCTCTTGTAAAATGCTTTAAAAGGGAGGGAAAGAATAGATGCTCTGTATTCTATTATTTAAATTCATCAACCTTATATTTCAACAATAGTTGATTTCTCTAGAACCTCAATTGAATATTTTTTTGATATCAATTCTCCTATGATTTTTTTATTGAAATTATTTAAAAATTTTCTCACAGAAGAAACTAATACTTTTCTAAATTCTCATTTCTTGGTATGTTCTATCGAAGAGAAAATCTAAACATGGTTAAGGGCTTTTATAGTTACCCAAAGCCCTGCTTATGAAACAAAATTGATGAGTGCTAACAAGAGTTTCCTAAATTCTTTTGTTTATCCATTTAAAAGATTTAATTTAGGTTATTCTTGCGTTATTCTCAGGGTTATATCAGTTGTTTTATGAATGTTTTTATCTGCTTAAACATGTGACTATGAGTGTTATCATGGAATATTTAATATCCTCAGAATTCTATATCTCAATGGCTGGTTCCCCAGCATAGAAAATTAACTGGAGAAGAATATTTAGAAGGTAAATCTAGTGGGATATCCTTCTACAATTTAGGGCACATTTCTGTCAGATTTGTGTAATTCTAATCCATCCTCTTTCTTCTGGTCCCACTTGGGTGATAAAGTGACAGGTTGTACTTAGCTGTGCACTCCTCCATATTGTGGTTTCTTCGAAAAATCACAAAGCAGTGGGCTCAAGTTGAACCTTGGGAACTTGTTAAAATACCCCCTTTTCTTTTTATAAGTATATGAACTAGTCTGCTGTAATACAGAATGAGGACCAATAAGCAGATGTTAGCAAATACAATGAAGTGAAAATGGCTACACAAAATATTAGCAAAAGCCACAAATGCAATGCTAATGTTTTCCTCAAGAGAAGGAGAGAATCAGGCATAGGGAAACATGGACAGAAAAGATTGCGAAAACAAAACCCTAAGAATTTATGAATGGAGGAGCATGGCTGTACTTTACTTACAAATAAAAAAAAATGACATTTTCCAAGTGTATTGGTAAATGTCTTTAATCTCATCACTCAGGGGAAGACACAGGCAGGGGGATGTGTGTGAATTCAAGGCAAGCCTCTGTCCATCCTTGATATGAAGGCATATGTCTACTCTATTACATATTATTTTTCCAGGTTCTGTTAATATCCCTGGAAGGTCTGCTATTTTCTGAAGGAATAGAGAGGAGCAGTAGAACTTGGGTAGAGGTGAAGTGGGGATGGTTATTTGAAGGAGGTGGGGAGGCTTCTGTTGGGATGAATTGTATGAGAGAGGAGTAAATAAATCAATAAGGACAAATAAGATAAATGAATTGTCCACACTCTTGTAGAAAATCTATTATGTACTATATATATATATATATATATATATATATATATATATGTTTTTTTGAAAATGGTTTCCTGCAACTATATTATAATCAAATAGCCCCAAGATTGACTCAAAATAAATTAAAATAATATATACTTCAAATAAAATTCATTTATTAAAGTTATTATAGAGAATAAAGATGGAAAATAACCCATGATAACGATCTTCTAAAAAGGTTTAAAATGTCCAAATTCTAGATTCACACCCTCTAGACCCATAACATGACTTATTATATTACATAACACTGGAATATTCTTATCATGTGGACTCCCTTCCTTGTGTTTCTTAATTCCTTCCACACTGATATGTCCACCTTCTTGGTGAACAAAATGCCATTTTCATTCTGAGAAAGCTTTGTTTATCTGCCAAGTCTGTTCCTCATCTGTTAGACTCCCATTGGCATTTTTATATTTGAATCTGTCTTACAGAATTTTACTATTGTAATTTTGTATTCTTTGTATAATGTATTAACTCTTATGATAATAATAGCTTTTAGGACAAGGATAATTTTATACTCACTTGTATTTATTTGAAATTATTTTACTAGGAACCAAATACACAGTTTTTTTTTTTTAACTCAATGTACTATATAAAACTACAAATTTGCTTTATTTGGAAGAATGGCAATTTTTGTTACTTCTTAGATATTTTAAGCCACCATATTTTATACACAATTACTTGGTCTTCATGAGACATATTACACACACACACATACATACACACACACACACACACACACACACACACACACACATACACACACACACCTGTGCGTGCTGCTTTGTATTTTGAAAGTTTATTAAACAGGGGAACAATAAAGCAGAAATGATCTGTCTATAATGAGATGAAGGTATATGAAATAACAAGGAACCAGAATCAACAACAGTGACTTTACCCATTTCTCCCCTCTTTATATGTTAGCTAGCATTCTAGTTTTATTCTGTTACTGCGATAAAGCACTCTGACCCACAGCAAGCTGGAGAGTAAAGATCTTATTGGCTTCCATATCCAAGCCACAGTCTATCAATTATGGAAGATAGTGCATGGACCCAAGCAGAAATCATGTAGACTTATGGTCTCACTTCTCTATCAGCTCAACAAATTTTTTTTTCAGACTAGGGTCACTTGACAAGTGATAGTACCACATCAATTAGCAATCAAGAAAATGCCCAACACACATGCTCACAAGCCAATCTCATCAATTAAGTTCAACTGTGGTTTGCTTTTCCTAGGTTACTCGAGGTTGTGTCAAATTAACGATATAAACTAACCTGAACACTCCAGCCTTTTGTCAACCTGACATGGAAACATATCACTGATTATACCATTATCTTTATTGTTATATTATGACAATATAAAATATGGTTCAACTTTTAAAGGTCTGTAAAAGCCTACACTTTAAAAATCCAAAGTTTCTTAACTGATGGTTCTTATAAAACAGAAAACAAGTTATGTGCTTATGGCAAAAAGAGTCAAGAATGATTGGTTTAAAACAAAATTCAGTAGTATAAATCAAATCCTGCATTTACTTTGTTTTCAAAACCAGTTTGCTTGATTTTTTTTTTTTTTGAGGCAGGCTTTTCTCTGTGTAGATTTTAAACCTGTCCTGGAACTTACTCTATAAACCAGGCTAGCCTCAAATTGCACAGAGATCCATCTGCCTCTGCCACACAAGTGTTGAGATTACAGACATGCACCACTTCGGCACAGCATTCAGTATCTGGCTTTTAGGACTCACTTATAGTTCCTATGGACTCCAAAAAGGCTCAAGCAGCTCCACTTCTCTGGCTCTGCTATTCTCATACACAACTTGTATCATAGGCTCAAGAAGCTCTACTGTTAGGTGTAGTGACACCTGGAAGATTTTCCATGATCCTAGCATCTCTAAAATCCTCTTCAGTGATTCCAACCCTGAGTCTCAATTCCAGATTCTCTTTGTTCTCCACGAACCCCTCAATGTTGCATCACTCTTATCTTCAAAATTATTTCCCTGTAGACAGCTCATAAACATGGTGCTTAAAACAGTGTTAACTGTTTTTTTTTTTTTTTTTTTTTTTAAATAATGATAGATGATTATGCAGTTCCAGCTGTCAACCACCTGGTTTTAATCCAAAATAGTATACAACCAGCTCTCATTGAGTCTAGATTTCCCTCTGAAATCCCATGAACTATGCATCTATTATTAACATGTCCCTCAATATTATTTTCATCTGATCTCTCATTAATCTCTGGGCACTCACTGTCTTTTTTAGATCAATGATCCAAATTCTTCCAGAAGCACAAAGTGGCTAGGTTTATTACAATGACATCCCATTTCTTCTCAACCCATTTTTATGCTCTAGTTTGCTTTCCATTGTGATAAACACCATGACTAAAAGCAACATAGTTGGTGGAGAAAGGTTTTCATTGCAGTTTACAGTTCCAGGTCATTGTCTATAATTGAGGAAAGTTGGGTACATAATTGAAGCAAAAATTATGGAAGAAAGTTGCTTTCAGGATTAGATTTACCAAGTAATTTTATTTACCCCAAGGATATCCTCCTTGTGATTGTATCACTCTCGATGTGCTGGGCCATCCCACACCAATTTTCATTGGACATTATTTCTCACAGACATGATAGGTTAAACTGAGCTGGGAAATTCTTTAATTGAGAGTCTCTTGATGACTCTTGGTAGTGTCACATTGACAATATAAACTTACTAGGACACTAGCTATGGGGAAATTTTCTAAATATTTACTTAAGTTTACTCTTTTAAAATATGTAAGGAATGAATAACAAAATTACTAACAGAGTTCCTGCTGGGATGAAGTACTTAGCATAAAAGATATTCATTGATTCCTCATATTTTCTTATTTTGTTTTAATAACATTGATCAATAGTAAATAACAGCCACAAGCTTATAAAGACTGTTTATGTGAACCTAGAAGTGAATACTCATCATTAATAGTAACATTCACTTTCTAAACACCTCAAAGTAGACACTTATTAACATTGTGAATTTTCTGTGTGGATATTGCTGTGAGTAAACTTCCAGTAAACTTACATCAGATATCATATGCCTTTAATTTGTGTTCTTATTGAGTGGCTTCTAAATATTTTAATGTATACAAGCACTAAGGGTAAATAAAAAAATTAAGATTAGCATAGGTTTTTGAATATCAACATTACTCATACAATCTGTATTAAATAACTTATTCCAATATGAATGGCAATCAAATTAAAAATGATGGGACTTATTGTGAATGGTGAAACTTCAAAAAATTTCACAGTGATATTTTTTTCTAAAGGTAGAAATATCGATTCCTTGCCTTTTAATAAGTTTGAGGCAAATGTTTGTATTCCTGTTACACATACTACAGTTATCTTACTTTCCTTCATAAACATAAATCACTGGTATGTGTGTTAGTTTTGCTGAGCTGTGCAGAATATATGAGAAAAATGATTTTGGCTCATGGTTTCAAAAGTTTTAATCCAAGTGCAGCTGTTTCTATGCCTTTAGCCTGTGGCTAGTTTAGACACTGTGGTAAAGTAACTGGTAGAGTAGGTAAGTTCTCCTGACGATGGCTTCTAAAACAGAAGATGGTCTGAGTACCATCAACCCTTCTAAGGCTTTCATACCTACAAAATTAATGCCTTCCCACTAGACATTTTCCACTAAATATCCTGCTACATCTACTTCATACAATCAGCTCTAAACAAAGTCTACACTTGGGGATTTGAAGGTTAACCTAAATCCCAAACATATTTTGTCACTTGAATTTAAATATTGTTTTATATTAGAAAACTACACATAGTTTATCGGTAAAAGTTTCTGTAGTCTCAATACTTCCAGCATCCCTTAAAAATCCAAATCCAAATTCAACTCCAATAAATGAGACAAATTTTTCTGTGTGAGGCTCCATAAAATGAAAAAGGAAGTTGTATGCTTTCAAGATGTAATGGAACATGATAAACCTTCTTAAGCTGAGAGGAAGCAATAAGAAAATAGCAAAAGGGCTATCAGACAAAATAAAGGTCAAAGCCCAGAACAGAAAACATTAATTTTCTGAAAGCATATTACCTGGCTTCTAGAAAACAGAGTATTGTGGATAATCTAGTGTGAGCTTGAAAACCACCATTTGTGTGCTGTTGTGGCTATGTATGCATATGACTACAATCTTAAACTAGCTACGTTCATTTTGGTTTTCCTTCACAGGAAATTGCATTACTTCTTTGCATTAGAAGCCTCAGAAAGTCTTTAAAATGTTTGAGACATCCATGAGGCCTTAGTTAAAAAACAACAACAAACAAACAAAAAAAAAAAACAAAACAACAACAACAACAACAAAAACAAAACAGCATTGTATTGTAGCATTGTATCAATATGAGCAACAACTATATCCATTTTGTGCATAGTTTAGCTTAAACAACACCTAAAGTATATTATACTGAACACGGTACAAAGTGCATAAATGAGAAACATGGAGTAATTAATCTTTTTCACATAATACTAATGGTCCTATGTAGGAAAGGAGCTGTGGGCCTTGTTTTCAGACTCTTTGAGATAAATTTCCACTTTTCTACCCATCAATCTGGTATGGATGAAGTCCAACTATTCTTGAAACATATGTTTAAGGTGTCTTTCTTATTCCCATAGTGACATAGCTGAATCAATACAGGAACAATTGTCAGTGTAGCATGCTTCCTAGGTAAACATTACTTATCTTTTACAAATATTAAGAAGTATTATTTAAAGAACCTGCCTTTTGTAAATGGGAAATCTTACAAGGCACCATCCTTGATGACAAGCTATAGTCAATTATTGGCTGAGAGAGGAATATTCAGCCTTCTTTAAGGAGCCCTCTGATTCCAAGGCTCAGCCTTAAAACATTTATGCATCCAAGCAACTATAAATGGACTCAGTAGGTTTATTCTATGTATGTGTGTGTCTATAGGGTATAAAGGAATATGTATATGTATATTATGTGTGTGTGTGCAACAATAATAATTAAGGAAGAAGAATTAATGGATTTGAGAAGTTTTAGGAATCACAGGAGAAGTAGAATTTGGGAGATAAAAGAGTGTACATGATGTAAATATATATGGGTGTATATGTAAATATCCATATAGTCATGAATAAAATTTTCAAAAGTAAATAAAAATTATTAATCTTTTAAAATTCTTTTAGATTATAAGTTCATCAGACAATTTACCTGTATCATTACTTTTGTCATTTTATACAGCTAAACCCTCTCAAACCCTATTTATGATGCAAACATTGTCATGCTACAGCTTCTTTTCATAGCCTGCTAATAATTTTGTGATCTACTCTAACATATTCTAGAAAGTAGGTCCATATATAGAAATCTTTTCCCGATCTACTTGAACACCTTTTTTTTTCTCCCATTTTTGTACTGACCAAATATGAACCTACTTAGCTCTAAGACCAGGTGAAATTGGAAACATACAGGGTGGTATGGCTATTAAAAGCTTCTTTAACTTCTGCCCAAGACAAACATTTATCCTCTCTTTAATGATAAACATACTGCTACATTGCTTGGGGGGGACAGAAATAAATTTTGTAATTCCCTGTTTGCAAAATTTGCTTATAGGATCTATTTCCTTTTATTCCTTTATTGTTCTCTTTTCAGTGTAACTAGGGACATCTTATTCTCATCCTTTTTAAATTTCAACATTCTCACACTAAGGGTTTGGGTTACTTACTCTTGACCTAAGGCATACTTCATATTTCCTTTGACAGGGGAGTCAATCCATATAACCAAAGCTGTCTGTCATCTAATTTTAACTCTGACCTAGACTTCAAAGTTTGTTCCTTGATGGCCACTGCAATTGCTGATTAAACTCTGTGTCAAAGGAGATACTGTTTGGCTTGTTTAACTTCTTTCCTTTGAATGGGTGACTACTGAGAAGATTTGTAATATTTAAACATTGATATTTAGTTTTCTTAGTCAAAGTGACAATGTGTCACAAATAGTATAAGAACTCTAAAAGGTAACATAAAGTACCCTTGTCTTATGTATTCCTATGAAACCAACTCTGAAATGGAAGCTTAGATGTTCATAATTTATTTGGTAGCAATCTTATGTTCAACAAGTACTATTCAGTGAGAGAGGAAGCCTGTGTGATGTAGGAAAGTGTAAATGCTGTGCATGAGGGAGCTCATCTTGTTCTAGCCAGGGGGATTCACATTTCACAGTTTCTTGACAAGATACCAGGTAGTCTGTGCTGGAGAAGGAATGTTTCTGGGTGTGGCATTTTTCTCCCCTGAAAGCAATTTTCAAAGGATAAAGCTGAAATTCTAAAGTGTATATGAAGAGGACAGTATCACAACCTACCAACCTAACTTACACTTCACTTCTTAGGCTTTTGAGTCCTATTGATTTTATATAACACATGGTCTTCAGTTTTAGCAAGATCTGCTCAGATTGAAATGTGTTCCTATTTGTGGGAACACTATCAACCAATGTTTGCTGTTGTAAAACTTCAACTAGTAACAATCACCCCTCTCTGTTACTAACAAGTGCATATCACCCTCCACTTTTTCAGAAGTCTCAATGACTAGGGAAGTGTATAACCTGGAGTAAAGACCAAGATACTCATTCCTTCTGGGTTTGCATCTCCAGTTATCATTTGCATCCCATGTTGTGTAGGCTAGATTTAACAAACGATGTTAGAATTTGGGCAAGAGTATACTGCTTGTTGTCCCTACAGTATATTTATGTGCATGGCATATATTATTTATGATTCCATGATACACAACCAACTTAATTTTGAAGACTTGGGTTAGTTAGAAAGAATTTCAACAAAATGAATTCTGAAACCAATTTTAGAAATGTAGGGGTACTCTCTTCTACTAATTTTAGGGTACAATTATATGTGTAAGGTGTTTATTTACTTATGTAATAGCTCTGGTCTTATAGGTTCCTTATTTACTGAGGGAACTTGTCATTGAATTCAAAGTGAAGAATTGTCTTAAAGTCATTGACATTTTGAGAGGATAACTACTCTAAATTCTTGGTATTCAACTTTGACATATCTTTGTTAAAAAGTTCAGCACCAATGTTGCCTATGTTGTTCTGTTTATTATCTCCATAAATATGTATGTCTCAAATTACCATGGCTGCTATCTACCTAGCCCCTCATTCATTAAATACATCTCACTTTTATAACTGCATCTATTATTTGTGGATTCACATTTTAAACATACCATGCCCTTGGTTTTAGGCTGCAAATGATAGTCCTATTGACTTTTCAAAACAGTGTTGAGTCATTCCCATCATATTTCTTATTCATTAAGTTAAAGGAATGTCTTCAGTCCTTTTGTAAACTTCACTCATTTTGCAGGTGTTCTCCCCTTATTTTATATCTATTTTAGCATGTCTTCTTTCTTTGAGCTTGTTATCTCTGCCAAAGAAAGTCTGTTATTTCTATTTCTTGATGTGTGGGCATCAATCTTTCTAAGATCATTTTTTAGCTATTTGTTAGCACTTTCTTTGCATCTGGATAGATGATTAAATCCTTCAATATGAGAGAATAATCTCGTATCTATAGCACAAGTTTGTATAACATTCCAATGTATCTAGCAATTTTAGGTGACATTGCCAAGTATAGTCTTTATTTCTTCTTTAACACATACTGCAATTCACTGAAAGAATGGTGTCTTTTCTTCTTTAGTAGACACAGCTGGTTTTCCATGTATTTCTTTCTTTTGGCATGTGAATATGAATGCTTGTTAGTGAGAATGTCAACTTCTGTACCATGACTGCTTGCCAAGGTCAATACACATTCCACCTTCTAGTGACATGGTCTACACTACAAATCCAGTTGATACATCTCCTTTCAAAATCTAATAATTCTTCAAATGTTTCCTGGTACCAACTGATGTTTATTAGATTATCAAAATCAAGTGAAGTGTGATCTAGAGAGCACAACAGTGGTGTGTACAGAAAGCAGTGGGGAATGGTAAGGGATTTCAACTTTTTTATTTAAAGTCAGCAGGGTCTGGAGCTGATTCCTCATGAATAACTGCACTTAAGTACTTCAGAAACACTCTGCATCTACCAATGGATTTAACCTGTCCTTCAGTGATAGGAAATGTTTCAGGATGCTGCTTCTTTTGGCCAAGAGAGATGCATCACTTATTTGTATGCATAGAATTTCAGAGCTGACCACTTGGTACTTGATAACCAATAGTCCAGTTCTTCCATGGGGTTCATATGAATATGTTTTGTTGCCTATAGATATGAAATTCTCAAGTATAAAAAAGCAAATATTTAAAAACTAATTGATGTTATATAAATATAAAAAGTAGCCACAACAAAATGAAGAGTTGCTTTCATGTATGTTGATGTAATATGCTGATTGTTTTTTAAACTTTCCCTCAACGTCTTGTAATTGCTCCATGTCATAGCTCCCTTTTACTCCTTGAGAAATTATTCTGTTAGTTGGTTTCTTTTACTAATAGCTCTCCATTCTTTTGCCATCTTTCTACTTTCATTCTTTGTCTCTGGGTCTTGTTTTTGGAAATGAAGAAACACTCATTGGCTGGACTTAGATTTCTTATCACTGGTCACCATGCCTTAGTTCTATGGTATGCTGGCTGGAATAAGAATGGGTCATACATTTGAATTCCTAGCCATCAGGAAATATCACTACTTAGAGGGATTAGGAGTTGTGGCCTTGTTTGAATATGAGTTGCCTTTTCAGTGAAGGTGGGCTTTGAGGTTTAAAAACTCAAGTCCAGGCCAGTGTTTCTCTTTTCCTGTGACCTGCAGATCAGGATATACCTCTCCCATACTTTTCCAGCACCATGTCTGCCTATGTACTACCATGTTCTCTGCCATGCTGTAAGCAATCCCCAACTAAATGCTTCCTTTCATAAGAGTTGCTTTGGTCATAGTATCTTTTCACAAAAAAAAAAAACAAAAACAAAACAAAAAAAAACAAAAAAAACTAAGATATAAGGTCTTAAGCTAATATATTCATATATTTTATACTTTTAACTAATAATCTAAGTTTCAAAGTTTTGAGTAGCTTAATATTGAATAATATTTTACTCTGACAAATCTGAGAAACAACTACATATTTTATTTCATTCTATATGATTTCAAGTAAGATATGCTAAATTTGAGACTACTTTGTTAATAAACATGTCTTCTCACAGTTTATGAAATTACTATACATGTGGCTATAGGATAAATAATGAACTTAACAATAAAAATTCATAAAATTTAAAATATATCAGCCTTTAATGTATTAAAGAAGTTGCTCAATACTTACTCATTGTGTGAATAGTTGAAATAGAATGAGAGCCAAATTGATGTGCACTCTTCTGTTGTATAGCATCTTCAATTTATCTACATTCTAACCAATAGTCTTAAATCAACTTTTTGGACTAATCAATGCCTTCCATTAATGCAGGTGTATTTGGAAGTGTTTTGTCAGCATACTTGCAAAGTATTATGATTGCTTTCATGAAAACAAATGAAATTGAGTTTTTATTTGCTTAAGACAAATGACATTCATTGAAGAACTGTAAGCATGAATAACTGGTTTGGACATTTCTCTGGAATGATAAAGGATAAAGGGTGAACCAGAAAACAAAGGAAGCTTACAACAAGGAAACTAGGAGGGACACTTGTCTGACAGTGATCAAAGAGTCTGAATTTTAGGGGCCTGCCTAAAAAATCCTAAAATCTTTCCTATGCTGTGTAATTTCAAAGGAAGGTAAAAGAATAGACAGACCTCTACTGTACATTAGTCACACTATAGATAGCTAAAGCAGCCCAGACAGAGCTGGTTGAGAACAGCTTTCCTAAATGGAGCTATGACTCAACTGCCTTCTAAACATTCATGTTTATACGTGAATGTTAATGTTCCTGTCAGCCATGGCAGAAGAGCTTCTTTCTGCAGTGAGCAATGGATAAAGCAGGGACTCATAACTGCTCAAATTGTGAGAGTGGCTGTTGAATGCTCATTCCGAAAGAGCTTCTCTATATTAACTCTGCCAGAAAGATTGCAAGAGCCTGAGGATGGAGAGTAATGCTGCTTTGTGAATGTGAATAAACAAACAGACAGAAGAGGGGGAACATCAAGTGTGTGAATTCTTCAGGGAGAAGAAAGGCTTTTATTGTGATTCACTACTATGTTATTACATATCTTTGCCAGCATTTGGGGGGGAAAATCCCCACAAAACTACAGAGAAGAGGAGCCCTTCCATGTAGTGAGCTTAAACTTTATGTTTAAAATTTGTACTTGTACTTTGCACATATTATAACGCATATGTGTTGTGGCTTACTCTACTCAGACACCCCTTGGGGTGAGAAGATGAAGCACCAGTGACTCAGGCACTGGGAGTCAGTGAGTAGTAGAGCAGTTATTAAGGAAGTTAGACCTGCCTTAATACCTCCTCCTAAGGTTTTATTGGCTCAATAGCTGATTTTGCTGCTTTATCCTTTCTTTGTTGTTGTCTCTGGAACAGCAGTCTCTGGGAGTAGAGGCAGGCTTGGCTCATGGAGGTATTGCCTGTGCCATATGCTCATAGGGGCTTGCCTGGGCATCGGGACAGGGGGACTGCAGCTTGGGTAGAATGGTTGCAGTTTCTCCTACCATATGTGTTAGCGTAATGTATAAGTGTGCTTACAGTGTGTGATTAAGAAATTTTAAAATAAATAGAATAAATTACATAGTAAAGGTTTATTTTTATTTATCATTCAATTCAGAATTAATTCAAAGGTATGTCTCACAATGTCAGAGTATTATAAATGAAGGAACTTCTCAAGAATAACTTGCCTGTACCAGTCTTAAAACATAAAATATGTTTAATAAAACTTCCTATATAACCTCAAAAGTTAATAATCTATGACAAATCCAAATTATTTTAATTATAAAATTAAAACATTATAAATGTTACTAACATAAATATATAATTGATGATTTAATTAGTGAATAAACCAACTATTTTTACTTCTGTTTTCTTTTTTAGTAAAATAATAAATTAAAAAAGTGAATTTTTAATATTGTTTTAGAGAGCTACCTGCAGATAATGTTACAATTTGAGTTTTAAGACACATAATTATTGTATTGACAAGAGAATATAATTTATTAATAGATTGTTCTTCAATATGTATTCCCAATGCTCGTATATTTAATTGAAAAGAACAATGTGATACTTTAACTTATTTAGATATTTAACTCAGAAAATGAGGACTTGGTCTATAAAAAGTGAACAAAAGGAAAGACCACATGGAACTAATTCTAAAATACTGTATGTTTTTGTACTCTAAACAATGAGTCATAGTATGTATCAATTTTAGAATTCCATTGAAACCAAAGGATTATCTTATCCAAAATGTCCATTTAACAAAACTTAGTGTAGAATTAAACATGTATTTTTGTAAAGATTTTAATTTTTAAAAGGTATATGAGTACTGTTAACCAGTTAATTTTAATTTAGTTGGCTGATTTAATTACAAATAATGGAATTATATTTTCAAGTGATTAGCTATGAACTGACTTAGTTGTGTAAAACTAGAAATAGTATGGGCTGAAAACAAAACCAAATCCAGACATTAGAGTCAGACATGCTCCCTCTTCAACTGTGTTTTGCCACATGCCCTGATGTCCCATTTCACTGTGATTTTATTCACCAAACATTCTGCTGGATGCTTATGTTGCAGATGGAATGCAAACAAATAAAATACAGATTGCCTCTGCATATCGTGAAATAATAGACTGTTTAACTGGTACTTTGAGTACAGCTGTCATGCCTGAAATAAATGTCATTTTTAATTGAACTGGCTAAATGCATAAGTGTACAGATACTTTGGTGTCTTCAATAGCTGCTTATTTATAGAGTTTTTGATGAAACAGTATAAAGACCTCTTTAAAATCCTACATTGTTTAATTTTCCTTGCATCTTAATTTATAACTGAGTTTACCATAGGCTATTTGAATTTATATTATCTTGGTATAATAAAACAATTTAGGTGATGTTACTTTTATTAGAAATGGAATTATGCCAATTAATGTTTGAAAACATATATAATACTATATAATCAATCCACCATTTAGAACTAATTATTGCATAGGTGCATAGGTGGATCAGAATCCTTGTTACTCTTTCAGATGACTTAGATTTAGTTCCTAGATTTCACATGATGGTTTACTACTACTGTCCATAACTCCAGTTCCTGGAGATTAATGCTCTCTTCTTATTTCTATGAACTATAGGCATGCACATATACACATATATAGATGCAGACAAAATAACCACATACACAAAGTAATATGATTTTTAAAACACTGCTTAAATGGTGGGTAACTTCAGCAATTTATGTAGATTTAGAAATATCCAATCAGAAAACAATGCAAAAATGAACATAAGAAAGGAATTTTTTACGCTATGAAAAACTGAGTAGAAGGCTTGTATTTATCAGAGTAAATTTATATGGTTTTATAAGAATGTATACTAACTCAGATGTTTGTTTTGTGTTAGAGATATTATAAACTAGAGGGTTGAGTATAATGAAATAATAGCTATTCCTGTTGCCATAAGCTTGATTATAAATTAGATTTCACAATATCATTTCTATTAAAAACCTAGTGGAGGGTCTACAGAGATGGCTTTGCAGTTAACAACGCTGGGTGCTCTTCCAGAGGACCTAATTACAATTCCTTGTCCCCACATGACAGCTCACAAATGTATGTAACTCTAGAAACAGGGGATCCTACACCCTCACACAAACATACATGCAATCAAAACAAATGCAAATAAAAAATAATGTAAAAGAACAAACAAAAACTGTTGGCTCAAAATAAGCATATCTTAAGTTGACTTCTGGAGATGGTACATTAGTATATTTATGCAGACATTGATATTATATCTGTTCTCATTTAATGTATTAACATCAATAATAGGATAGTGGTAATTACATATTTATGGAAATTACTTAACAATGGTCAGTTTCTTTGAATAGTTTGTTCCCCTTTCCATACTATGGATTTTAATGTATTTTTTGTTTAGTTCAGAATAGAGTTAGGACTAAATTATACCCCCATGAAATTCAGGTAAAAGCCTTAATCTTCAAGGTTTCTAGGCCTGACATATAAGTTGGTGATTTCAGTTAAATGAGATCTTAAAGATGGGGAACCAATCCCATTCAATTAATATCTTTTTTTAATTACGTTTTTTTTTAATTCAAAGACATAAAACATTAGGAAGGTTGTGGCTTTTAATACAGACACACTGGACTATCTATAGCACTTGTAAGTTGCTTCCTTCCTAATTACCTCTTTCTTCCTTTTTCTTTCTTTCTTTCTTCCTTTCTTTCTTTCTTTCTTTCTTTCTTTCTTTCTTTCTTTCTTTCTACAAATCCATGAGCCTGGAATATCTTTCCATCTTCTGATATATTCTTCAATATCTACCCTGTATGAGTCAGAACTAGGTCCTCTGCATGTACCTTGTGTTTGCATAGCTTGGTATATGAGTATATGTGTAAGGGAGCTTCTATGACTGCCTGAAACTATGACTCTTTTCTTCATACTGGTTGCCACATTCAGCCGTGATATATTTTGTGTGCAATCTCACTTTATCTCGTCAAGCCAAGTATGGTGAATATTCCTGGGGTGGCTGTTCCCTCCCTCCTTAGTGATTTGTTGTTTATGATTTATAAAAGCTTGACTGAGGGTTCAGAAAAGCAAAGTCAGACTTGAGCTATAGAGATTGGACAGTGGTGATACACACCTTTAATCGAGCAGCCAGAAGTTAGGAACTGGTGGTATATGCCTTTAATTCTAGGACTCAGGGTTAAAAGGTAGATGGGTCTCTATGAATCATCCAGATCCACATAAGATTGAATGAGTCTAAAGAGAATTATTGTTGACATCTTTAATCCAAGCACTAGAGCGGTATAAAAGACGAGAACAAATTTTAGTAGGGGAGATTAGTTCTCAAACCACACTGAGGAGAGGCATCAGTTTGAGACTTAGTGAAGAGCTCCTGCATTTGATCAGCCCTTTTAGCCTAAGCTAGTGATAGGAGTTTGTGGCTGGCTACATTGCTTTCTTGATCTTCAGATTGAAGACAAATATTTGTCTCTGGATATATTATTTATGCATTTTGCACTCCCGTTATATGAAAGAAGACAGAGGGGATGTAGGCTGACAGACTGGGAATTGTAGAACATTGGGAAAACTGTGGTCTGGATGTAATGTGTAAAAGAAGAATAAAAGCAAATAAATAAATAAGAAAATACAGGCAAGAAGAGATAAACAGGAGAGCAGACTGTGAAATCATGAAAGTTTCCTTTAAATTGGTAGAATGCTAAATGTAGAGTCAAAATGAGTCTACCCTCCAATGTAGAAACAGACTTCTCATAAATTCTTTCAGCTTTGTATTCATAAAGAAATAAATTGATTTTTGTCTTTATTTTTTATCTCCTTGCAAAAGTTTATAAAATATATTGTCTAACAGTTTAACCATAGAAAAGCTATGGTATTTTTTTGTTTCCCTAACAATGAAGAAACTGTGGGCCAACAGTTTACACTTCATTTTCATTGTAATTTTTGTGAACACTTCTAACCTGTGGGCCTGCAATTTTGCAGTGTACCCCAGGCTCCCAGCTTTGTGATCTGTTACACGTGAAGGTGTTTTTTTTTTTTGGATACAGTTATTTATGTGTCATGGTTGCTCCTATAGTATAACCCTAAACCCACACTCTTATTTATTTATTTATTTATTTATTTATTTATTTATTTTATTACCAAGTCCATTTAAATGAAAACAAACATTTATAGACAATATTTGGGAATTTGGGCATCGTTCTTTCCAAACTACTTCCTGCTGGTAAGGGGCGCTGTCATGGGGGATTCTAAGAAGATGCAAAAATCATGGCTGTAGTCTGCAAGGCTGCTTTGTCCATCTGTTTTGAATGTAGGATCACCTGGTGCTCTGTTTCAGGCGGTCTGGCTTGATCAAAACACATTAGTCTGGAAGGAATCCACAGCTTTTCATTTTCTGAACCCACACTCTTGTAAATAACTCCATTAAAACTCTTTGCTTTAATAACTTGAATTTTTGGTAGTATTCTTCATTTTATCTGCCACTGATTTTCCATCTGAAGTGAGGAGATATTTGAGTACATCTTCCCTTAAAAGGTGGCCTACAGCAGGGGCCCTTATATACACTAAGACAATTTTGAAATTTATTATTGAAAGTCGATAAACAATTCATAATACAGATTTCTTACACATATTGTAAGTAGAATAAGCAATTCATAATTCAGAATTATTTCACATGATAATGCAAGTAAACAAAACCATATATCCTCAAATATATGCTTGGTTTTTATGCAAAAGAGAATATTGAAGGAAAGATGACAAAATTATCTTCAAAATTTCTAAATGTGTTGTAAAAAAATAGACTGTATTTTCTTTTTTTCTGAAAACGGTGTTGTATTAACCAGATACATTACAGTCTAACATGAACACACACTTTTTACCATCAGTGAGGTTTTTTTTTTGTTGTTGTTGTATAGTCCCTGCCATCCTCCAAAAGTTTCCAGGAAAGTCAGACTCTCTTTTATTGGAATTTATTTAGGAGGTGAGTTGCTCCTGATGCTCTCAAAGGTTATTTCCTTTAGGATCTTAAATTCTAATACTTTCTGATATAATGTTTGAAATCCCATGCATAGGTTATATACTAACTTAGGAAGAATTCCATGTAAGAAAAAAAGCATTAATAATTTGAAGGGGTATGGGAGAAATAATGAAGAGAAAATTGATACCATTTCTTGGATTAAAGAATGTTCTCAGTTCAGAAAGATCATAATAATTGCTAATGTTCGGGTGTAAGTATTACAGTGATTCAGATTTGCAGTGTGTATTGGCTAAGGGAAACACTAGACATCACTGGGTTCCAGAAGAGTGAGATCTTCAGTACAGTGGGAGACTGGGATGTTTTTGAACTCAATCTAAATTGAGTCAAGCTTAGCAATTGTCTGTAATTTGTTTGAGAGACTCTTTATCACATTTTCTTTGAAATTGGATTTAGTATTAAGATTAACTATACATAATGGATTTTTGATAGGTTCTGCAGGATAATTGGTTGGGAGAATAATTCTGAGATATCAGTGATCAACTGGGATCAGGGCTTCCCTTTTTCTTTTTAGGAACAAATTGAAACCAGAGCTACATCTACACGTATTTAATGTCTCAATATTAGGTGAAATCTTCAATAATGCTGGAAACTCTGATTTGTACAAGGGAAATTAGTTTTAAAGACTCTTTCTATATTTCACTCAAATATTTTTCCCTGGAAATAAATATATTATGCATGATTCTCTGTTTTTATTTCACCTACTTTTGGTGTTACATTATTACTTTTTAAATTTTAAATATGCTGAATTTTAAATAGTTTTAATTTCCTGGAAACAAAATGTTGCCTTTTCTTTTTTAACTAGTATTATTTTGTTGAAATTACTGATATTACATGTGTATATTCATTTTCACATTTTTAAGGCACCATTAGGACTATATGCATTAGAATACAATGAAGCCAGGGTTAGGATGGAACCACACAGATTTACTGCTCACAGTGGATTCAATGCAGCCTCCTTCAATGCTTTTCTTTGGGGAAGACCTTGCTGTCATCCAAGAAACTAAGTACTTGCTGCAAATTGTCTTGACTGAAGTTTATGCAGTTGATGTTAGGCCTAAACTTCCACATACTGTTAGTGTCCAATAAATATGCCATTTCCCTGTAAACACCACTACCGACAATTTCAGTCAGAGAGAGAGAGAGAGAGAGAGTGTGTGTGTGTGTGTGTGTGTGTGTGTGTGTGTGTGTGTGTTCAGGAAGATGAATACATGTTAGAATAAAAAGTAATAGCAAACGAACAACAAACATTACACATGATATGATCATTTGTGTCTTCTATGATTGTTGTGGATAGGTTCATGGATGTGGATAAATTGAGGTGAGATGGTTGTGTGGTAGAAAGGTATGAGAGCTCATGGGGGGGATACATTACAGAAGAAACTAAAGGCATGGAAGCATGACTCAGCAACAACTTCAACCCAGTAAAGCAGAGGTTAGAGAAGCAGAAAACAGCCTCAGCCTAGGAACCAGGAAGGGGAGTGTTATTAAATCAAAGTTGCAGACAGCATAGATCTAAAGCATTTGGAGAGGAAAGGGGTTAGGAGCAGAGGCAAGAAGCTTCAGGGAACCAGTAGTGGACAATAACTAATTTTGAAAGATATCTTTGACATTCCTAGAGTGAGACTATACAATTTAAACGTACAATAGAATATACCAATAATATTCCTGCAAGCTAAAATTTCTCTTCCAAGAATATGTGGTAGAGACAGGAGATTTTGTTGTTGTTGTTTGTTTAGGAAGTCTTTGCACCATTTTTGAAAACAAAATTCCTGTGAAATGATACAGACTCTGTATTTCTGAACGTGAAGGGAATGGTACAGCTTTCTACCACAGTGTAATAAATAAACTTTCTCAGTTCAAGCCACTGAAATATTCAAGGTATTGATAGTCACAAACCAGCATATTCCCTTCTGATTGAGACTAAAACTGATTAGGGGCAAAGGTACCTGATGTATCAGAAAATACCACCCTGGAACAAGAAGGGAAGTATTCCATTTTTGATCCTTGGAAAAAATAATGTAAAAAAGGAAAATTTTCAGTAACATATTTTTGAAACATAGAGAAACTAATTTATATTTTGTACTGTTAAGGCAAAGAGGAAAAACACACAAAAGGAACAAACTCTCACAAAAGACCTGCAAGCTCAAAGACCCCAAACTAATTCCCTAGTGACATTGTTCTTAGAGACACAGTGGCTCTGTAGATAAAGCCAACATTTCTGCAACACTGTGCAAGTAGATGTGAAAGAAAAGTGATCATCTATCTTACTAATTTCTACTATCCTAAATCCTAAAACAAACAGTGGAATGTAGTGTTGTTGTAAATGTACTCTAGTGTGTGGCATATTTTCTCCCTAAAGGTGGAAAGAAAGTCAAAGAAAAGGCCTTTCAAATGATTACAGTGTTTACTATTCATTTTTCTAGTTTTTCTGACCAACAATTTTGTTTTTCCTTATTTTACATATCGATCCCAGTTCCCTTTCTCTCTCTCTCCTTCCCTCCTCCTCTCCCTCCCATGCCTCTGACCACCCTCCCATCCTATTAACCCCCACCACCACTCCACAGCAAGTGTGATGCCTTCTAGGAGGGATGAACTTTGGGAGCACATTTCCCATGGAGGGATACTCCCCTAACCTAGTGGCAGGAGGGAAGGCCTAGTCCCTACTCCAAATGCTATTCATTTTTCTTCTCAGATTCTTTTTCTGATTACAGCTGAGCTTATTCACACTTATGTTACACGTTTTCTACTTCCTAAAACATTCCCTTAGATAATTTCATTACTGAAGTTTTCATATTTTCTCCTGTCCAAGTTCCCTAGAAATTGACCCAGCATTTCTAAGGCAGTAGTTCTCAATCTGTGGATCAAGATCTCTCTGGTGTCCAAAAACCCTGTAACAATGGTCACATATCGGATATCTGGCACATCAGATATTTACATTACAATTCATAGGAGTAAGAAATTTATAATTATGAAGTGGCAATGGAAAGAATTTTATGGTTGGGTTTCATCACAACATGCAGAACTCTATTAAAAGGTCATAGCATTAAGGAGATTGAGTTCTACTGTCTTAAGGTTTAGACTTTTAATTGAGTTCTTAATTTACATTGTTTCGCCTTTGAGCCTCTATCTCCCCTTACCTGAGAAGTGAAGGTAGTGCTATTGTCTGCTTAAAATGTTGTTCTAACCAAAATATGTGTAGAAACTGCTTCCTTCACTGACTGTGGTCCTCTCAGGTAGCCACATGTTGCCAATTACATAATTTTGTTTGTTTGTTTGACCCTAATAAACTAAACATTTCTTTCCAAACATCCAAAAAGCTCTCTCTCTCTCTCTCTCTCTCTCTCTCTCTCTCTCTGTGTGTGTGTGTGTGTGTGTATTAAGAAAACAAAAAGATTTAGAGCAATTGCCCATAATATGTCTTTTTTCTTCTCCATTTTGCATTCTAGGTAGATGCATTTTGGGAGGCACATCTCATACATTGGCATGCAATTTTGTCTATATGTTTCCAGCCCAGAGAAAGAGGTGAAATGATTTACATGCAAGTTGATACAATTCTCTATTCACAACCTTTGCTAGTGTGTTTAAATTTTTAGCACTTATATTCAAGCATTTATCCAACTTTATTCTAAACTAAAATCTCTATTATTTGATGATGGGAGATGTCATTCTGTAAATATGTTTCTCATACTGGTTAATGAATAAAGCACTGTTGACCAATAGGAAAGCAAGATAGGTGGGACTAGGAGACAAGGAGGATTCAAGGAATTAGTAGGGAGGCGTCAGCATGTAGAGACTGGAGAGATCAGAGGCCGGCCCCACTCTCCAGTAAGATGAGACCACATGGAAACACTTAGGTTAACAAAAATGGGTTAATATGTAAGACAGAGCTAACCAATAAGAAATTATAGTAACTGGCCAACAGCATTTATATCAAACACAGAGTCTCAGTGTGTTAATTGGGGCTGGCACTGCGGTGGGTCCAGACCAGAGGGAAAAGCCTACTTGTTACAATTTGGTGTAAAAGACTTTTATTTTTCTTTCACATTTTGTTCTAGATTCAGATGAAATCCTTTTAGTGTTCAATTCTCTTTTAAGGTAAAAATGAGGTATCCACAAATAGCAGGTGCCCCATCAAGTCATTTGTATTTAGTTATTAAGGAAAATATTCAGAAGCAGGCTGTTAATAATGTGCCATTTTAAGTATGACCCATTGTTTATTCAAGATGCACAAGTCTCATCCATTTGAGCTTTTTGATTACATAAGAACTCAATAGTTCCATGATAGGGAATCCAAGGCTTCAAAAACATCATTCTAGGAATTTCAGATCCTTCACAATTCAGCTATTCAAAAGTTTATCATATGTTCACTTTTTAAATGAAAATTTAACCTTTTTAAATGGCAATATATCTTAATTTTTAAAGTTTTCTTTATATGTGTGTGTATGATCAGATGTGCACATAAGTGTGTGTAGGTGCACACAGCTGAGTTTGCAAAGGTCATAGGAGGGCATTAGATTGCAAAATACCTGGATGACTGTTTGGGTGCTTACATCTGGAATGTGGTCCTTATGATTGTACATTTAGTACCCTTCAATGCTCAGTCATCTCTCTGGCCCCTTAAATTATTTTCACATCTGTTGTTGATGGAAAAAATAGCATGCTAATATTTTTAGTCCTGGCTTAAGTAAGTAATTTTACAAATTTCAAATACATATTCTGTATATTCAAAACATGATAAAACTGGTAGGAAAACCACTCTGGACTAACATTCTACTTGTGCATTTGTTATCAGGCTACATAGCAGAAAGACAATTCAAGAAGAGGATATTGATTTGCTAAAGAAACCAACACAACTTTCAATTTTCTTACTTGGTGAAATTATGATTAAATTTTGTGAAATATATTCCCTCTTTATTTCAATAAGGCAGGGCCTTGTCTGCTTATGTCCCACTGCATTCCATGCTCCTTGCATACTGTCTGTCATATTCTAGTTATTTTGGATTCATGGGCAAACACATGAGTTACTCTAGAATTGAAACAAAAGCCTCTGACAGAGTGTACAGCCTGAGCATCAGATATCCATGATATACATTTGCCGACTCTCTACAATGATAGCTTTGAGCTAAACATCCTCAAGGCAACAATCTCTTTTCAGTTATGCATTCAATATACTATTCTGTTCCTAGACAATTAAAACAATATTTTCCTATCAATAGGATCCATATGAGAACGTTATTTTGGCTTATAGCTATATCCCTGTTCCCCTCTACCTTTCCCTTTTACCTACCTGAGGAAATCCTATTGTTAATATCTTAGACATTCCTGTTCTAATGTTTCATATCTTTTTTTCATTCTATACAGCAAGTCCATAAGGACAACCATAGCTCTCTAAAATGTAGCCTGTCTTTCCAATTTTATTATTCCAAACCTAATTCACAACATAATGACTCGTCCATTTTCTCATGTAATTGTCTTTATCTGGGTTCCTGACTTCCCTTTGCCCTCTACTGTCCTGTCATACACAACTGAATTCATAAGTTTTTTCTATCCCCCTCTGCCACTCTCCTTTCAGTCTACCAGCCATGACTGCCTTAGCAGTGTTGTTGTCTCGTTCTTTTTTTTTATTAGCCAATAGTGCTTTATTCATTAACCAATACAAGAAACATATTTACAGAATAACATCTCCCATAATCTCCTCTTTTCTGTCTAAAATAAAAAGAAGAGTTTTAACTTTAACATAGTAAAATACATAACAATACAGTTATCAAATAAGACCCACAGTAAACAATATTTAGTCCATTAACATTTAGCAAGATTTAAAGAAAATATTCCATTATCTATCCTTTCTTTGTGACTCTGAAGTTCTATATGTAACTTATCTTTAATCCTTACTTAGGAGAACTATCACGATAACTATCTGTCTTCAACTCCATCAAAGACACAGAAGGATAATATATAAACTCTGGAAATGCCAGAAACATCTTGCTACCTGATTAGTCACTTGAAGTTCTGTAATGTTCCATCTTCAGCCTATAGGCCATAGTGTGTCTGGTAGCCTCCTCAGCAGAGCAGAAAACTTTAAACTGTCCATCTGTATTGGCAGTTTGTCAGTCACTTTTCTCTGTATCCTGTAGAATGTCTGGTAGATTCTTCCATGAAGCAAGAATCCTATAGGAATGTCCATCTCGTATCAGCAGCCACTTTCCTGTGGGTCCTGTATGCACTCTCTTTTCTTGTCTTGAACATTTATGCTGTGGAATTCACAAAGCACACACCTGAAAATGGCATTCTCTGCCTTGATTCATTCAAAGACTTCTATTCAGTTCATTGAATGACTAAACACACTCCTTCCCTCCTTCAAATTTTCAAATCCTAAAAATGTTTCATCAGGGCTTTCTAAAGAGGCCTTTCCATGATTGCTCTTACTATCTGCAACATATCCTGTAATGTTTTATCCAAACACTTTTGCTTAGTCCTCCCCCCCCCCCCACGTTGGTGCTTGTTCACTGGGGAGGATTTGCTTGCTTGTTCACTGGGAAGGATTTACTTCAAGAGCACTTACAAAGTGAGTCCTACTCTCTGAAAAACTTCTCCAACTTTATGAGCCTAGCACAAATACTCCTGACATAAGCTTTCTCTGGAATTTAAATTTTTGCTTTCTTACAAATTTTATCAGTATTACTTATTACTTACTGATTTTTTTGAATGAAGCTTGGCTTGCATGTTCATACTTTACACTGTCAACATTTATTGTACAATTTGGAATCCTGGGTCTTTTTGAGAATTTAACATTGCATGTTTAATGGGAAACATCCTTTTAGGAGTGAAACATCATACATTTTTGTGAAATTATTTACTTAGAAAAATATGAATATTGAATGTAAAATAGCAAACCAGTCAGATGTAAACATTAGGCTTTGAGAAGTCAAGTGCTAAATGTCAAGAAGTTCATGCTAATCATTCCATTTTTGCCACAGAGAGGACACTATGAATTCCCAGGTGTGGCTATAACTATGGGGAGTGCTCAGAAACTTACTGTGAATTTGAAACAAAGACCTGAATGAACATTTTTAAAATTAGTGTATAATTAAAAGCCATGTCAAAGTCTTCTTAAGTCCCACACATATTTAAGAAATATTTTAAATAAGCTACTTGTGTGTTTTTGTTTGCCTAGAAATATGTATAGTAAACTGCACAAAACTATATGTAGTGGGAACTATGACTGCCAATATGGCTTTCTTTAGCCACAAAAATTAGCAATTAAATATCAAACATATTAATTCTACTGGAAAATGTCCTGACTTCCACTGATTTAGAGGATACAAACTGCTTTCATTTCAAATATATATGATCAACTTAAAAATTAACAACTTAAAAATTTAATATCATAAGTTAATATGCACTTCAATAATATTATTTATATTCATCAAAAGAATTGGATCTGCCTATAAATCACAGGATAGTTTTCTTTTTCTTTTTCATTGTAAGCATAATATTGGCTTCAAAGAAAACTAAGGGCAGCAGCCACAGACACAAATAGGCAAAAGGCTGCCTGCCATTGCTTCCAGTGTTTCAGTGAATGGTGACTTAGTTGTACTGGTTTTTTGTCTGTGTGTGTATGCCTGTGTGTGTGCATGCATGTGCATGTGCGTGTGCAAGTGTGTGTGTGTGTGTGTGTGTGTGTGTGTGTGTGTGTGTTTTCTTTGATTGTTGCAGTCCAAAATCTTTGAGGGAAATTACTGGACCTAATTAAAGCAAGAGTGTGTCACCTTTCCCTTCATTTAGAGATGTGTTCTCCCTATGTAGACCAATCTGGCCATAACATCTTGAGCTTCCATCTTCAATGTCTAAAATGCTGGAATCACAGGTATGAGTTACCTCATCAGGCTACTCTGAATATTCTTTATAAATAAGATAGACTATGCAGTATGAATTTTATTTATTTGCTTTATTTTCCTAGAGGTGTTTGAATCTGCCATTCTTCTTTTGAAGCTTTGGTGTATGATGTCAAATTGAGAATGCTCAGAAATGAACCCTAGGTCTACATCTGTAATGCATCTTATTTATACCAAGGAGGAAGTAGTTCCTCAGAAAAGGGAACTTTATTACTTTTGTTGTGGTGGTTTGTTTTGTTTTTCAATGAGAACTTTCACGTGAGAATTTACTCCATCATTCTTGTAAACTGCTACATGGTATAAACTGTTCAGCACAATTTTATGTGCTCCGTGTGCTTATCATTCACCATCAGCAAAAGCTACTGTATTTGACTAAAATAATATTGTGCCTCTGAAAACACCCAATTCAAGTGAGGCCTTCAAATCTTCACAATAAAAAATGAAGTTAGGTATTTGGCTGATCCTGAAATAAATTCAGAATCTATACCTGTGTGTGTATGTGTGTGTGTGTGTGTGTGTGTGTGTGTGTGTGTGTGTGATAAGACTTAGTCCTAATTTATTTTTGACTTGAAGTTAGTTAACTTTTTTCTTTTTTTTATTTTATATAACCTACTCCATTCAAATGAAAACAAACATTTATAGACACTATTTAGGAATTTGGACGTTGTTCTTTCCAAACTACTTCCTGCTGGTAAGGGGCTCTGTCATGGGAGATTCAAAGAAGACTCAGAAATCCTGGCTGTAGTCTGCCAGGCTGCTTTGTCCAGCTGTTTTGAATGTAGGATCACCTGGTACTCTGTTTCAGGCAGTCTGGCTTGATCAAACCACATTAATATGGAAGGAATCCACATGTTTTCATTTTTTGTGGAAATAAAAATAGAAATCCTTTTCCCCAGTAACTTGTCCTTGAACTTAAATTGTGGAGTCAAAGCATTTTTTTAATTTAATTTATTATTTTACATATCAATCCCAGATCCAGCTCCATCCCTCCTTCCCAACCTCCCTCACTCCTCCCTCCCTCCCCCCCTTCCCTCCCTTTTCCCCTCTCTGCCCTCTCACATGCACTCTAACCACCCTCCCATCCACACACCCAAATTCCATATGTAGGGGAATGCCATCCAGTAGGGGTCATGTAGGTCTGACAGGTCATGTGAAGTAGGGACTAGGGCTTCTCTCCTGTCTCTAGATTGAGGCAGTTATCCCTCCATGGAGGATGTGTTCATAAAGTCTTTTTGTGCTCCAGGGATACATCCTGGCTCCACTGTCTGAGGTCCCTTAGACTTCTCAGTCCTTCTGGCTGATACCCATATTCAGGGGGGCCTGAGTCAGTCCCATGCTGGCTTCCCAGCTATCAGTCTGTTGGCCCATTAGCTCCTGCTTGTTCAGGTAAGTTGTCTCTATGTGTTTGTGCTGCCTGGTCTTGTCCTCTACATCTGCATCTGAGTTCTACTTCGACTCAATGTTTATATATGGGTGTTTGCTCCTGTTTCCAACAGACATTAGTTGAGGGCTCCATGGATAAGCTAGTTGTTGATCTCACTCTCCGGGAAGAGCATTTATGGTAGCCTTTACACGGAAACTCAAATTATTATTAAGTAGCAGTCTTGTAGTTGGCTAGACTTTTCTTTGTGTTCAATTTTATCTTCAAACCAATATAGGCTCCCTATTTTAAGTTCTCTCTCTCTCTCTCTCTCTCTCTCTCTCTCTCCCTTTCCTGTCTTCTATTCCTAACCAGGCTCAATCTTCCTGTTCGCACATGTTTTATGTTTTCCTTTCCTCCCCCTCATTTTCTCCTACTTCTATCTCCATTTGCTGCCACCCCACTTCCCCTGAGCTCTGGGGGACTTGTCCATTACCAGTTCCGTGAGGGACTTTATATGAATATCTTAGAATACACCTTGTATCCTAGGTCCTGTGGTAGTGTGAATTATTGGCTGGTGATCCTTTGATCTAGGTCTAAAATCCATATATGAGTGAGTATATACTGTGTTCCCCTTTTTGAGACTGGGTTACCTCATTCAGGATGGTTTCTTCAAGAACCTTCCACTTGCCTGCAAATTTAAAGATACCATATTTTTTTTTTCTGCAGAGTAGTATTACATTGTGTTGATGTGCCACATCTTCATTAAACATACTCCAATTGAGGGCATCTAGTTTGCTTCCAGGTTCTTGCTATTACAAACAGTGCTGCTATGAACATAGTTGAACAGATGTCTTTGTTGCATGGATGTGAATCCTTTGGGTATTTGCCTAAGAGGGGTATTGCTGGGACATTTAGTAACTAATTCCAATTTTTCTGAGGAACCACCATATTGATCTCCAAAATGGCTGTATGAGTTTACACTCTGACCAGCAGTGGAGGAGTGTTCCCCTTTCTCCACATTCTCTCCAACAGGAGTCATCATTGGTGTTTCTAATTTTAGCCATTCTAGCAGGAGTAAGATGGTATCTCAAAGTTGTTTTGATTTGCATTTCCCTGATAGCTAGGGATGTGGAATATTTTCTTAAGTGTCTTTCAGCCTTTTTGATTTCCTCTATTGAGAATTATTTCTTCAGTTCTGTACCCCATTTTTTAGTAGGGTTATTTGGTGTTCTGTTGACTAGTTTCTTGAGTTCTTTGTATATTTTGGAGATCAGCCCTTTGTCAGATATAGGATAGGAGAAAATCTTTTCCCAGTCTGTGGGCTGCCATTTGGTCTTGTCTACTGTGTCCTTTGCATTACAGAAGCTTCTAAGATTGAAGAGGTCCCATTTATTAATTGTTTCTCCAGTGTCTGTGCCCCTGGAGTTATGTTCAGGAAGCAGTCCCCTATACCAATTTGTTCAAGGGTACCTCCTACTTTCTATTCTAAGAGGTTCGTTGTAGCTGGATTGATGTTGAGGTCTTTGATCCATTTGGACTTGAGTTTTGTGCATGGCGACAGACATGGGTCTACCTGCAGTCTTCTACACATCCTCATCCAATTGTGCCAGCAGCATTTGTTGAAGAAGCTGTCCTCACCCCATTGTATAATTTTAGCTGTTTTGTCGAAAATCAGGTGTTTATGGGTGCATGGAATAATATAAGGATTTTCAATTCAATTCCATTGGTCTACCTGTCTATTTTCATGCCAATACCAGGCTGTTTTCAGAACTATAGCTCTGTAGTAGAGTTTAAAGTCAGGAATGGTGATGCCTCCTGAAGTTCTTTTATTGTATAGGGTTTTCTTTTTTTTTACTATCCTGGGACTTTTGTTTTTCCATATAAAGTTGATTATTATCCTTTCAAGCTCAGTGAAGAATTGTGGTGGGATTTTAATGAGGAATGCATTGAATAAGTAGATTGCTTTAGGCAAGAATGCCATTTTTACTATTTTAATCCTACCTATCCAAGAGCATGGGAGATCTTTCCATTTTCTGGTATCTTCTTTAATTTCTTTCTTTAGAGCCACTATATATATATATATATATATATATATATATATATATATAGTCTTTTACTTATTTGGTAATCATTACACCAAGATACTTTATGTTGCTTGTGGCTATTGTAAATGGTGATGTTTCTCTGATTTCTTTCTCTGTCTCTTTGTTGTCTGAAAAAAGTTGTGCTATTGATTTTTGTGAGTTTATCTTGTATCCTGCTAGTTTGCTGAAGGTGTTTATCAGCTGTAGGAGTTCCCTGGTAGAGTTTATTGGGTCACTTATGTAAACTATATTATCATCTGCAAATAGAGGCAGTTTGACTTCTTCCTTTCCAAATTGGATGCCCTTGTTCTCCTTTTGTTGTCTTATAGCATTAGCTAGAACTTCTAATATGATATTGAAGACATATTGAGAGAGAGGGCATCCTTGTATTTTTCCTGATATTAGAGATATTGGCTTAATTTTCTCTCCATTCAGTTTGATGTTGGCAGTTAGTTTGCTGTATATTGCTCTTATTATGTTTAGTTATGTTCCCGTTATCCCTAACCTCTCCAAGGCCTTTATCATGAAAGGGTGTTGAATTTTGTCAAAGGCTTTTTCTGTATCAAGGGAGATAATCATATGTTTTTTTCTTTTTCTGTTTGTTTATATGTTGGATCACGTTGATAGATTTTTGTATGTTAAACCATCCTTGCAATCTAGGGATGAAGCCTACTTGGTCATGTTGGATGATTTCTCTGATGTATTCTTGAATACGGTTTGCCAGTATTTTATTGAGTATTTTTGCATCGATGTTCATCAGGGATATTGCTCTGTAGTTTTCTTTCTTAGTTGTGTCTTTGTGAGGCTTGGGTACCAAGGTTATTGTGGCCTCATAAAAAGAGTTTGGCAATGAACCTTCTGTTTCTATTTTGTGGAACAGTTTGAGGAGTAGTGGTATTAGTTCTTCCTTGAATGTCTGGTAGAATTCTGCATTGAATCCATCTGGCCCTAGAATTTTTTTGGTTGAAAGTCATTGGATGACTGCTTCTAGTTCATTGCGGGTTATAGGTCTATTTAAGTTGTTTGTCTGTTCTTGATTTAATTTTGGTAAGTGATAGTTATCCAGAAATTTGTCCATTTCCTTTGAATTTTCAATTTTTGTGGAATACAGATTTTCAAAGTATGACCTGAACATTGTCTGGATTTCTTCTCTGTCTGTTTTTATATTCCCCTTTTCGTTTCTGATTTTGTTAATTTGCATGTTCTCTCTCTGCTCTTTTGTTAATTTGGATAAAGATTTGTCTATCTCGTTGATTTTCTCAAAAAAGAAAAAAAAAAAAAACAATTCTTTGATGCTTTGAATTTTCGTATTGTTTCCTGGTTTCTATTTTTTATTTCATCCCTTAAGTTGATTATTTTGGTGTCTACACCTACAAGGTGAATTCGTTTCTGTCTGTTCTAAGGCTTTCAGTTGTGCTGTTAATTCTCTTATATGACTATCCTTTGTTTTCTTCATATGGGCACTTAGTGCAATGAACTTCCCTAGTAGTACTGCTTTCAAGGTGTCCCATAAATGTGGGTATGTTGTGTCCTCATTCTCGTTGAATATTAAAATATCCTTAATTTCTTTATTTCTGTTTTGACCCAGGAGTGGTTCAATTGCACATTATTCAGTTTCCACGAGATTGCAGGTTTTCTGCTATTTATGTTGTTGAATTCCAATTTTAAAGCATGGTGGTCCGATAAGATATTGAGCACAATTCCTATTCTCTTGTATCTGTTGAGGTTTGTTATACTACCTAGTATGTGTTCCATTTTAGAGAAGGTTCCATGTGGAGCAGAAAAGAAGGTATATTCTTTTGTGTTTGGATGGAATGTTCTATAGATATCTGTTAACCCCACTTGACACATAACTTTTGTTAATTCTTTTGTTTCTTTTTTGAGTTTCTGATTTGTGGTCCTGTCTATTGTTGAGAGTTGTGTATTGAAGTCTCCCACTATAAGTGTGTGAGGTTTTATTTGAACTTTGATTTTTAGTCGTGTTTTTTTTACGAATGTGGGTGACTTTGTATTAGGGGCATAGATGTTCAGAACTGAGACTTTATGTTGATGGATTTCTCCTGCGATGAATAAGAAATGACTGTCTTCATTTCTTTTGAATAATTTTGGTTTGAAGTCTAACTTGTTAGATATTAGGATAGCTGCGCCTGCTTGCTTCTTATTTCCATTTGATTGGAAAATCTTTTGCCAACCCTTTACCCTGAGGTAATGTCTATCTTTGGAGCTAAGATGTGTTTCTTGTATGCAGCAGCAGGATGGATTCTGTCTTCGTATCTATTCTGTTAGCCTGTGTCTTTTTATAGGATAGTTAAGACTATTAATGTTGAGGGAAAGTAAGGACCATTGATTGTTGATGCTTGTTTGATTTAGGTTTGTTTTTGGCAGTGGTATGGTGAATATATTAGTTCTGGTTTACCCTTGTTTTCTGGTGTAGTTGGATTATCTGTTGCCTACATTTTTGTGGGCATAGTTACCTTCTTTGTGTTGGAGTTTTCCTTCTAATATTTCTGAAAGGCTGTATTTGTAGATAAGTATTGGGACAATCTTGTTTTGTCATTAAATATCTTGTTTTCTCCATCCATAGTGATTGAGTGTTTTGCTGCATATAGTAGCCTAGGCTGGCATCCGTGTTCTCTTCATATTTTAGAACATCTATACAGGACCTTCTGACCTTGAGGGTTTCCATGGAGAAGTCAGGTGTAATTTTCATAGGTCTGCCTTTATATGTTACCTGTCCTTTTTCCTTCGCTGCTCTTAATATACTTTCTTTATTCTGTATGCTAGGTGTTTTGATTATTATATGTTGAGGGGTCTTTTTTCTTTAGTCCAGCCTATTTGGGGTTTGGTATGCTTCTTGTACTTTCATGGGCATGTCCTTCTTCAGATTTGGAAATTTTCCTCGATGATTTTGTTGAATATGTTTTTGGCACCTTTGATCTGGGCTTCCTCACTTTCCTCTATGCCTATTATTCTCATGTTTGGCCTTTTCACGGTGTCCTACCTTTCCTGGATGTTTTGTGTTAAGGATTTGTGGTATTTGTGATTTGCTTTGACCGATGAATCGATTTCTTCTAGTTTATCTTTTGTGCCTGAGATTCTCTCTTCCATCTCTTGAATTATGTTGGTTATGCTTTTGTCTGTAGTTGCCGATTTTTTGCCCAGTTTTTCTATTTCCAGCATTCCTTCAGTTTGTATTGCCTTTATTTTCTCTATTTCAGTTTTCAAGCCTTGAACCCTTTCTATCACCTGCTTAATTGTTTTTTCTTGGCCTTCTGTACTTTCTTTAAGGAAATTGTTCATTTCTTCCACTTTTTTGTTTGTTTTTTACTCCATTTCTTTAAGGGATTTTTTTCACATCTTGTTTGAGGGCCTCTATCATTTTTATGATGGTAATTTTTAAGTCGTTCCCTTCTGTTTCCTCTGCTTTGTTGTTGTGCTCCATTCTAGTTGGTGTAGATTCCCTAGATTCTGGTGGTGTCATTCTTGTCTTTCTGTTGTTAGGTGTTTTCTTGTATTGCCTTCTTCCAATAGCTTCTCCCAGTGGGCTTATGTGGGTTTGAGATTTAGTATCTGTAGCTCTGTGTGGTCCAAGCTCTCTAGGAGGTTTCTCTGCAGACAAGGACCCAGGGATGGGGTCAAGGATGAGGATCCAGTAGAAGATGCCAGCAGGTACTCACAGTGGTCCTGCAGAGATAGGCAGATCTCTGGGAGGGGCCCAGTACTCTAGCAGAGGACTGGAGGTGGGGTCAGAGACCAAGAAGGTGGAAATCATGGGTGTTCCCGCATGGATAGTAGGGTCTCCTTTGTTCAGAGTTGCTCCAAGAAGTCTCCCAAGTAGGGTGGACTGTTGGCTCCACCCTCTGTCCCAGTGCTCAACCAGAGCAGCAGGACCGTGGGTAGGGTAGGGCACAGGGTATGGGGGATAGGCTCGCAGTGGGGATGGGTGTGGGTGTATCAGAGCTCCAAGGGTACTCTTGATGGGGACAGGAGACAGGAACTGAAGTTAGTTAATTTTTTATCCACATCCCTTAACACATTGCAGTGATTAATATTTATAATTTTTAAAATTTTATTTCTTTATGTTTGGGATTATAATATAATTATCCTCTTCTCTTTCCTCTATCCTAACTTTGTCATATAACTTTCTTGCTTGTCTTTCAAATTCATAGCCTCTTTTTCACTAATTATTATTTAATACATATATATGTATGTACATATATATGTATTTACATATGTATTCCTAAATGCATAAATACAACTAGCTGAGGTTGTCCAAAGTTATTTAAGTTTTATTAGTTTTTTTTTTCTCTCCCTGCATTTTTTCTTTTCGTCTTTGGTTTTTCTCTTGTGTTTTTTGCTTTTACTCTCTTTCACCCCCCCACTGCCTTCTACAATGCTCCTCTTAGATATTTTAACTCAGTTCTCTTTACCCACCATCTTTGAAGAAAATTCATTTCTTTGGTGGGCATAGCACTTGCTTCCTTTCTTGCTCATCTATTTACTTCTTACACTTATTTTATATTTTTTTTTCTTCACAACTTGTGTATTCTGTTTTTCAAAGTCTTTATTTCTGTGTCTTTGCTCTTTGCTGTTTCCCTGAAATCACAGTTCACACTTTTATCTCTGGCTCAGATAGGTAGATTTTCAGGTAGATTGATGAGTCTAAACAGAGTTTGCATTTTTCTTCCCTCTGTAGCCATAAACAAGTATCTTGACTTCTTCTCAAATTTTGGTATTATTGCCAGAATTTGATGCAATGATGTGAAGTATCTACTATAGTAGCCATCATAGCCCATCTTATTGCTTTCACTTTTGTTTCTGCCTGAGTGGGACTGCAATATTCACAAGTGTTTTGTCAATTCATTCTTTTTTTAAAATACCTAATATTCTAATTAAAAATAGGGTACAGATCTAAACAGAATCCTTAACACAAGAATTTTAAACGGTCAAGATACACTTAAACAATTGTTCAACATCCTTAGCCATTAGGTAAATGCAAATCAAAATGACTCTGAGATTCCATCTTATACCTGACAGATTGGAAAAAAATCAAAAACACAAATGACAGCTTATTTGGTGAGGTTGTGGAGTAAGGGGAGCACTCTTTCACTGCTGGTTGGAGTGCAACTTGTATAGCCACTTTGGAAATTGATATGGTGCTTTCTTATTAAACTGGAAATAAACTTATCTCAAGACCCAGCTATACAAATCTTGGGCATATATTCAGAGAATGCTCAATCATACCCCAGAACTCTAACTCATTATTGTTCATAGCAGCTTTATTCCTAATAGCTAGAACCTGGAAACAACCTAGATGCTCCTCAACAAAAGAATGTATCAATAAAATGTAGTACATTTACACAATGGCATATTACTCAGCTATAAAAAAGCAATGGCATTGTGTAATTAGCAGGTAAATGAATGGAATTAGGAAAAGGTGTCCCAAGTGAGGTAACACAGTTCAAAAAAGAAATACTCACTCATGCATGGATATTAGCTGTAAAGTAAAAGATATGTACTATAATCCATAGCCTAAAATGGACTCATGGATTTCCCTGGGAAGGTGAACAGAAGAGATCTTCTGGGTAAGCTAGGGGTACAGTATGGGGTGGGAGTGACATAAGGCATTGTGTTTCATTGGTTGTGGTAGGAGGGAAGGGGAGAGTAATGTAAGAGATGTTTTGATGTGGTTGTTAGGGAGTAACCTGGTGCCGGTGAAAACCTTAGGAGTCTAAATGGATGACCCCCGCTAAGACTTCTAGTAATGACTGAGAGGATTTCTTTACTGACTATCTCTTATCATCAGATTGGTGACTATTCCAATTGTTATCAAAGAATTTTCATTCAGTAACTGATGGACTGATGGAAGCAAATGCATAGACCTACAGCCAAGTCCTGGGCTAAACATAGGGAATCCTACTGAAGACTGGGATGAAGATTTTAAGAGAAGTGTAGTGGGGGTAATCATGTTCAAAATTAGGAAACTCACAGACCCAGGGATCTAAGGAACTCACATAATCTGAACCAACAGCTAGGGATCCCACATAGGACCAAACTAGCCCCTCTACATATGTGACAATTATGCAGATTGATCTTTTTGTGGGACTCCTAGGGGTGGGATAAGGGTATGTCTGTAATGCTTGAGCTGGCTTTTGGGAACATATTCCCCATACTGGAGTACCTGGACCAGTATATATAAAGGGAAGAGCTTAATTTTACCTAAACATGACCTGCCATGCTTTATGGACACCCATGGGAGACCTGCCCCTTTCTAAACAGAAATAGAAAAGGAGTGGATTGGGCAGAAAGGGAGGCAATTGGACTGGGGGAGGAAATGGGAGAAGGGGAGGGAGGGGAAACTGCTGTTCAGGATATATAATAAATAAATCAATTGACTAGTAATGATAATAGACATTCTTTTGTCTCCATTTAGTTGCCATAGCCTAAGACATAATGTAGTTCATTAATAGCATATAAAAACTTAAGTTTGAAATTGAGAATTAAAAAAAAATATCCCTTCAATTTCCACTGTTGTATTTACCTGTGAGATTTTCTTTTTTAAAAAATGAAGTTAGTATTATCCTTGGATAATACTTTAGTGAGTTTCAATTCCTTGGATAAGAAGATTGATTTTAATTTTTGTTTGCAAATAAAAGAAACATTGGTGTAGATTAACTTTCTAGCCATTCTCAGGGCAAATAGTTTCCGTGTTGATTACGTGCCCATTGTAAAGTCTGAGGTGACTAAGATATACTCGTAATTCTAGACTTCATTTAAAAGATTGACATGCAATATTGATTATTAAATCAAATACAATTATTATTGGCTTGGGGCTTTAGCAAATTTGTGAAGCATTTACTTATTTTGTGCTGTTTAGCGAAGGTACTATGATAGAATATTGTTTATACAAAATTTCGCAAAATATTCAACTATAATTTTATATATGCAAATAATGTCCACATATATAAAAGTATACGTTTTTATTACTCCCCTTCTCTGTCTATTCTAATACAGCAGACACTGTGCCCAAGCTAATGTTTCCCTTGCAGCACTGAACAGGGTTCAGGAAGCATGCCCCTTCACCTTGCTCCCAGGCGTTTGGCCTTAAAGGCTAATATACAAATCTCACTTGGTATGTAGAAGATCATGAGGTCAACGGGAGAATGATAGGAGTTTGAAACTTGAGTGTTCTTCAAGGCTGGAAGCCAATTAATGTGGCATGGAAAGAAACAATAAGATGAAGATCAAACTTTTTTCATAAGTGTGCTTTTATTACCCTTCTCATTCAGCTCTGCAAACATCTAGCTATTTTCTGTTAAAATATTCTAATCTTACTATTAGAAAGGTCATTGGTAGGTGCCAGTTTGATATGTTTAAAATAATTTTTATGGTGATAATTCAAACTGAGTCTTCTTAAACTCAGCCCTGGAATAGCCTATATTTCAGAGCAATTGCAGAACAAGAACAAAACAAAGGTCCTTGGCACTGAAAGATTGTATCGTAATCTGTTGTGTTTGTCATGTTCTTTATCCAGAGTATTTTTAACACAATATTAACAACCACCTTTGCACTGGTGACAGCTATTAAGATCACTCTGGGGAATTCTCTGGGTATTTCTACTATAATTCAAAAATAACAGATTTGAAACTTTATAACTACATACATTTCTGCTATAGAAGTGTCTGTATTAGGAATAAAATACCAGATTTTATATTTCATTACCACAAAGATGCCTCTTGCTGGTAATGTCATTGCTACAGAATCTAACAACTTGAGTTTAATGTCTAAACCCTGCATAGTAGAAGCATGACCTACCTTCATATATGATGGCATACACACAAACACACACACACACATAAATAAATATCAAAAATTAGTTATATTTTAAAAATGTTTTCTTGGATAATAAAAACCTGTAAGATCAATTTTATCTTTAAATAAGAGAGCAATATTATATCCCCAAAGATGTAGATGACACTTAAGCTAATAATGGAATTGGAGTAAGGAAATGAAGAAAAATATTTGAATTTTTCAGAAAATATTGTTAGAGATTATAGTGAGAAATTGCTGTCTCTAGGTGTGTTTTATGGATATGAGTGAATGTATGATATAGTAATATTTTATGTTGAATATGAATTATTTTAAAAGCAATATATTCTACATAAACTCAGGCTAAATGGATGCATTTGCTGTAAAATAAGACTTACAAGCAAATAATTGCTAAATTTATTAAATAACATGTAATAAAAACATGTTCCTGAATTTATTCCTGAATTTATAGTGCAAACTCAGTGTGAAAGCTAGGTACTACTTTTATCCTTTGTGTATTATGGAGAAAATGGTAGGCACTATCCAATTTTTTTCAGCTATCATTTTGATACTAACATCCAATTTCACAAAGTATATGTTTTTGTCTGACTTTATTCACTCTGTTAGTCTAAAAGGTCTGAGAGTACTATCTGTTAGATGAAAGACAAACATATTTGTTAAAGGAATAAATACAGTATCACTTCCTAGCAACCAGAAAGGTTTGTAATATCAATTTTATAATTTATTATGATCATTACTCTTTACTAACTATAATGCCCTTTCAAAAAGTATGGTCACTTCCTTGTAGAAGTGACAGAAATGTCACTACTTTAATACATCTAAAAAATATTCCTCGATGAAGTTTAACAGCTCTTCATATGGCTAAGATGGCTCAGATAGCTTATAGTGGTGATTCTCAACATTCCTCATATTGTGACCCTTTAATGCAGTTCCTTGTGTTGTAATGCCCCAATCATAAAGTTATTTTCATTGCTTCTCCATAACTGTAATTTTGCTATTGTTATGAATCATAATGTAAATACTTTGGAGATAAAGTTTGCCGAAGGGTAGGTTACTCAGAGGTTGAGAACTGCTGGCTTAGAATGTCAGTAATTGGAATATAAGAGACAATTATCCTGTTCTACAGCTTAATTGATGTTTAGATGAAGGTGACTTCCTCTGGTGTTGCTGACCATCTTTAAAAATCTGCCTGGACACAGAATGAAGGGTCTCATCTCCTGACAGTGAAATTGAAAATTCAGCACAATCTTTTGTTATCTCTTTCTGCTCGTAATCTGACCAGCTGTCACAAATCATTACCTCTTTAGCCTGACAAGCAGTAAAATACCCCTGAGGAGGCCTGTTTGTAGCTTTCTGGCAAAACAATGATTAGAATAATGATTGTTTGTAGGAGGCACTGCATATGTAAACCACTTTCAACTCCATAATGTTCTATACATGTGAGTTGTTTTCATTACCCATAATTGAAGTTGTCATGAATTATAGTTTTCTGTGCTGGGGGAGAACTCCTTTATTTAACTCAGGCTTCCCTTTGTATTGTGGAGAACGTATGTCTCCCGGACATTGAACGTGACAGGTTTTTGGAGAGCTGCTGCTTGTCTGTAATATCTTTGTGGAAGATTTCTTAAGGTTACATAACTAGTTTCAGAGTGTGACATTTCAGTTGGTAAATGAATTATTTGTGAAGGAAGGCCATTGTGCAATGTATTATTGAAAACACTGACAATGATACAGTTTGCTGACTTTTTCATAAAACAGAGAATCCTGCATATTTTAATATTAATTGAAATTAGAGTGTGCAGTGGAAAGAGTTCAGAAATGGAAAGATGTGTTGGAGTCTAATGAGGAAATGCTAGAAGGCATGTTCATTAGTGCCCATTGGAACTTTAACCCACAGTGTCCAAGTGGTTGCTCTCTGTGTCAGTACTAATTCATAAAAGCATGTTGGGAGAACCCTGTCCTGTCCCTAAGCATCCTCATTTCATAGGGGACTGTGTGAGTGTGCATGAATGTATGTGTCTTAAATATTCCCAGAAGCAGTCACTTAGTCTTTACTGACATTTTAGATGCAAAAATCAGCGTGGGGTCTAATGTAATATAGCTGAAAATTCCCCACTTATTTCTTTAGTTCCACCTCCCCATTTACCTCCTTTGTTTCTCCATTCAAGTCTCTGCTACTTACTTAGCTACTAATGAGAGGCAAATCTCCAACAGCATATAATGCAGGCAACCGTGCCTTGTAATTCTCCCATGGTTGACAAAGACTTGAATAACTTACCTTAGAGGAATTCTACTACCCAGTCAACAGTGGAATAGATAAGACCTTAGTGCTGAGGGTAGGAGATAAACTAAATTTATTAAGATAAACTTATATTTACCATTTACAATGCCCATGCTGCTGGTCTACTTTTGTCTAAATTTTGTGTAGATGTTGTGAAGTTACATACACATTTGTTCTTTCTGAAAGTTTTATAAAACCACTTAATCTTACTTGAAGATTATCCTGAATCATGGTTAGGTCTAGATATTTTGTGAGAGGGCAGAATAAATAATAATAAAAAAATAATCACCAAGGTGGTTTTCTAGTAGGTGAATTATTTCCTTCAAATATAATTTATGTACAGTTTTGTAAAGTGGCCATGTAGGTCTATAAGATTTCATCTTTTTCTAAGACTCTACCAGGTGTTTTTAGGGTAGAATATTGAAATATTTAATCTTACAAACAGATTATCAAATTATTTCTATATTAGGTCACACATATTTATAAGCTATGTTCTGCAGCTAGCAAAGTACACATTTCCTACAGAAGTTTAATACACCACAAAATTTTTCTCCCATCATGTTGTCCTCTCTTCAGCATGGCTGCTATATAGTTCTAGACATGGCAACTTCAAATATAGATTAAAGTTCAGAGACAACATAAGCATGATTCATTGACCAGGAAGCAAAAAATACATGGCCATAAGAGAAATAGTATACTTCTGTTCAAGCTTTTCCTTGGTCAAATAGTGTCAATAAGCAAATAGAAGTCTTTTAGGTTTCTAAATGCCCTTATAATATTTGTTATTTTAGAAACACCTGTTTGTTAAGAAAGGAGTTATTTGTCATTTAGCAGAAATACCTAGAAAAGATACAAAAAAAAGTTTCTCAAATAATGATCTTGCTTATGAAAATGAAACTTTTTCTTGTGAGGAAGCAGAAAAAGTGATTCTGATATATGACAGATCTTTACTATAGTGAGACTTACAAAGAATATAGTGTTACATGTAACTCATGACCTACAGAGGGGAGGCCACTGTGCAAACATTCTCAGTCCAGACTTACCATCATTAGGAAAACCAAGCTACATTCAATGCAATGAGAACTTTATTGTGGTAAGAACCACATCACATATCTCATAAATGTGCTTACAAATCCTAAGAGTTAGCAAATTGTCATTTGTTCTGTTACTGAGAAATCCATCAGCTGCTTCTGTTCAAGGGCTTAGTTGCCAAAATCTTATCTATTTCTGAATGTTATCTCCTCAGTAGAGATGAAAACAGTCCTCTAAAATATTTACCCTGTCTATTATTACTCTCACAGGCTTTCAACATTTCTTTCTTCTGTTTCTTTTGAGTACACTGTACTTTTTGGGATGCTACTTCTGTGAAGACCCACATAATTTAAAACCAAAGACTTCAGTTTCAAGAAAAACTTCAAAATTAATTTTTTCATGTCTTCCTATCTTTAGTCAGCCAAGGTAAAACATATTAAGAAATATTAAAACCCAGAGAACTTTTATACTTGTTTCATATGAGTAAAAATCAAAGGTTTGAGAGGAAGTGATATTACTTAGTCTAGAAAGGAAACCAGTAATGATATAGCAGCTGTTTTTCCAGAAGGCCAATGCACAGTAAGATAGCTTCTGAGTTTTCTACAAGGCTTAGAGAGGAAAGACTTTAGAATTCATTTTTCTAAAGGAATGTAGTTAAGTGGGGTAACTGATAAGCAATTCCTGAGTCACAAATGAAACAGTGCTCAACAATACAATGAATAAAAGAATGGGCATTGCAAAACAAGAGAAATCAGCAGATGATCCTCATTTAAAGTGCTAAGAATCTGCGCTTATAAAGAGTTGATGTAATCATGATGCACACAAACAGGACTAAAATATAGATGTAGTTATTCAAACTATTCACTTATAAATACAAAGATTTCATAAACTGGCACAGAGACATCCTCCAGTTTTGAGCCAAGGAACTAGTTCACCAAAATGTACATCCATGTTGATCTCTGATTCTTATGCCAGTCCAATTATTAATTAAAGAAAAATGTGTTATTAGGTCTGGTGGTACAAGCCTATGATTACAGCTAGTTAGGAGGCTTGAGGCTATGAGAATCATAGGATCATGGCTCATTTGTGTTACTGAAAAAGTTCCATATCCATACTGTATAAACTACTTAGTGAAATTGTGTTTCCAAAAAATCCATCAAAATGATTCAGAACATGAATGTGCTCCCCCTGACAACCTGATTTGATGCCTGGAACCTGTATTAAGGTGAACGAGGAGATTGGCGTAACAAAGCTGTCCTTAGATCTCCAATGTAGCAGACAAACATATCACTCCAAACCCTACCACAACACACACACACACACACACACACACACCAACACACCACACATTGAAATTCATAAGTATATAAGATATTATAAAAACAATGATTAACAGATAAATGGAAAACTAACTCCATAGCTGGGATATGCTAGGGTTTGAACCTGGTAATAAATAAATGAATAAATAAATAATTTGCATTTCTCCTGAAAAGAGAATTCAGGGATAACACTAGGAAATGAATCAATAGAAGACCATTAAAACACAGTATTGACTGATATTAAGTGATTCTGCAAAAGAGATCTTGCAGTTAAAGGTAACTGATCTTTCAGGAGCTTGGAATAACCATTAGAAAAATAATCATAAAACAGAATTTGCTCTGATCAAGCTTAGGCTTTGATATGAATCATATGATCATTGAATTATTTCTTTTTCTTTACTTTTATAGTAGAATTTCCAATTAGTTCCATTAAGAATATTCATAGATTTGTAATATTCTTATAAATAGCACTAGTTTATTGCCATCTATCTCTAATGCATGCTTTCATAGAGCAGCTGCGATATCCAATACTCATTGTAACTATCTCCAGTAGTTGAGAAGAAGGTTCAGATCTCTCTCTGAATTAATTTGTGATGGACTATACCAACTTAGAGGAGATGCCTGGTATACCATTATTCTTTTTCCATTTCCCAGCTCTCTCAAGAGTTAATATACCACAATTTGATATAGTGCATGCATTTTAATTTCAAAGCATGATGAAACATTTTAATACAAAAATAACTATTTTCTTATGAAGCTGATTTTTTCTATAAAGAGAACTTCTTATTTTGCATATTGATCTCAGTTCCCTGACCCTACCATCTTTCCATGCCCCCCCATCAGTCCCATTCCCACTCCAGAGGGAATTTGAAGCCTTCCAGGAGGGTTCATCAAAATCTGTCATGTCATTTGCAGTAGGGTCTAGGACCTCCCACCTCTCTCTAGATTTGGGAATGGGTTCCCAAAGTCCTTTCATGCACCAGGAATGCATCCTGGTTCCACTGTCAGAGGTCCAGTAGACTGCAAAGGCCTTCTAATTGAGACCCATGTTCAGGGGGTCTGGGTCAGCCTAATTCGGGTTTCCCAGGTATCAGTTTGGGGTACATGAGTTCCCTTTGTTTGGTCAGCTTTCTCTGGGTTTCTATAGCCTAGTCTTGACCCCCTTTCTTATCACTCCTCCCTCTCTGAATCTGGATTCCATGAGTTTGGATCAGTGTTTAGATGTGGGTGTCTACTTCTGTTTACATCAGCCACTAGACGAAGGCTCATGATTTTTAATATTCTATAATTGTACATCATTTTAATTTTGAACTCAAAAATCAGGGGTTAATCTTATTTCTTTCCCCCTTTCCAATCTCTTCCCTATATGACTCCTCTTCTTCTTTTTCCTCTTTCATCTCCTCCCCCTTAATTTCTTCCTCTAATTCTTGTACTAGTTATATAGCTAGATTTTCATAAATGCCCAGAGAATTTTTAATTACTAAGGTTTGCCTTGTCCTAGTCACTTCCTGAGAGTTTCTTATTAGAGCTTAGTTAGGATTCCTTTCTGTAACAGACTTGAGAGTTTCCATCTATCCCTTACCATCATGCTTTTTCCTCCATTTTCCTGTGGGGCATAGTGTCTCCTATAAGGAACCCTGCCATTTCATTATTTAAATTGTGTATTATAGATCAGATTCAATAATTAATGAGAAGACTTAGACATAAGTACTGCATATTGAATAAACTTTATTTACTTCATTGTCAAAAAAGCTACACATAGAATTCTGATGGTTCAAAATAAAATATCATTTTTTGTATTTTTTAATTTTTTATTTTTTTATTTTTTTATATAACAAACTCTATTTAAATGAAAACATTTATAAACAATATTTTGGAATTTGGGCATTGTTCCTTCCAAACTGCTTCCTGCTGGTAAGGGGCACTGTCATGGGAGATTCAAAGAAGATTCAGAAATCCTGCCTGTAGTCTGTTAGGCTGCTTTGTCCAGCTGTTTTGAATGTAGGATCACCTGGTACTCTGTTTCAGGCAGTCTGGCTTGATAAAACCACATTAGTCTGGAAGAAATCCACAGCTTTTCATTTTCAGTGGAAACAAAAATAGGAACATTTTTCCCCAGTAACTTGTCCTTGAACTTAAATTTTGGAGTCAAAGCATTTTTTTTAATTTAATTTATTATTTTACATGTCCATCTCAGTTCCTTCTCCCTTCCTCCCTCCCTTCCTCTGTCCATACTTCCCTCCCTTGTACAGTCTCTGCTCACTCACATGCACTCTAACCACCCTCCCCTCCCATTCCAACACCCCAATTCCATATGTAGGGGAATGCCATCCAGTTGGGGTCATGTAGATCTGACAGGTCATGTGAAGTAGGGACTAGGGCTTCTCTCCTGTCTCTAGATTAAGGCAGTTATCCCTCCATGGGGGATGTGTTTGCAAGGTCCTTTTGTGCACCAGGGATACATCCTGGCTCCACTGTCTGAGGACCCTTAGACTGCTCAGTCCTTCTGGCTGAGACCCATATTCAAGGGGGGGGGGCTGAGTCAGTCCCATGCTGGCTTCCCAGCTATCAGTCTGGTGGCCTGTTAGCTCCTCCTTGTTCAGGTAAGCTGTCTCTATGTGTTTCTGCCACCTGGTCTTGTCCTCTCCATCTGCATCTGAGTTCTACTTCGACTCAGTGTTTATGGATGGGTGTTTGCTCCTGTTTCCAACATGCATTTGTTGAGGGCTACATAGTTGTTAATCTCACTCTCCCGGAAGGGCATTTATGGTAGCCTTTCCATGGAAGCTCAAATTGTTAGTTGGTAGAAGTCTTGTAGTTCTCTAGACCTTGTGTTCAATGTTATCTTCAAAGCAATATTGGCTCCATCTTGTATTTTCGCTCTCTCTCTCTCTCTCTCTCTCTCTCTCTGTCTCTCTCTGTCTCTCTGTCTCTCTCTCTCTCTCTCTCTCTCTCTCTCTCTCTCTCTCTCTCTCTCTCTCCTGTCTTCTATTCCTAACCAGGTTCAATCTTCCAGGTCGCACATGTTTTCATTTCCTCCCCCTGGCTTTCTCCTACTTCTCTCTCCATTAGCTGCCCCCCCCACTTCCCCTGAGCTCTGGGGGACTTGTCGTTTACCAGTTCTGTGAGGGACTTTATATGAATCTCTTAGAATAAAACTTGTATCCTAGTTCCTCTAATGGTATGAATTATGGGCTGGTGATCCTTTGATCTAGGTCTAAAATACATATATATATATGAGTACATACTGTGTTCCTCTTTTTGACACTGGGTTACCTCATTCAGGATGGTTTCTTCAAGTGCCATCCACTTGCCTGCGAATTTCAAGATACCATTATTTTTTTTTCTGCAGAGTAGTATTCCATTGTGTAGATGTGCCACGTCTTCATTAACCATTCTTCAATTGAGGGGCATCTAGTTTGCTTCCAGGTTCTTGCTATTACAAATAGTGCTGCTATGATATAGTTGAATAGATGTCTTTGTTGCATGGATGTGGACCTTTGGGTATGTGCCTAAGAGGGGGATTGCTGGGTCCTTTAGTAAACTAATTCCCATTTTCCTGAGGAACCGCCATACTGATCTCCAAAGTGACTGTATGAGTTTGTACTCCCATCAACAGTGGAGGAGTGTTCCCCTTTCTCCACATTCTCTCCAACATGAGTCATCATTGGTGTTTATAATTTTAGCCATTCTGGAAGGAAAAAGATGGTATCTCAAAGTTGTTTGGATAGTTAAGGAAGTGGAACATTTTCTTAAATATTTTCAGCCTTTTTGATTTCCTCTATTGAGAAGTCTTTCTTCAGTTCTGTACCCCATTTTTTAATTGGGTTATTTGGTGTTTTGTTGACTAGTTTCTTGAGTTCTTTGTATATTTTGGAGATAAGCCCTATGTCAGATATAGGATTGGTGAAAATCTTTTCCCAGTATGTGGGCTGCCGTTTGGTCTTGCCCACTGTGTCCTTTGCCTTACAGAAGCTTCTAAGTTTGAAGAGGTCCGATTAATTAATTAATTAATTAATTAATTAATTAATTAATTGTTGCTCTCAGTGTCTGTGTCCTAGGAGTTATGTTCCTGTACCAATTTGTTCAAGGGTACCTCCTACTTTCTCTTCTAAGAGGTTCAATGTGGCTGGATTGATGTGGAGGTCTTTGATCCATTTGGACTTGAGTTTTGTGTATGGCGACAGACATGGGTCTATCTGCAGTCTTTTACACACCCTCATCCAATTGTGCCAGCACCATTTGTTGAAGATGCTGTCCTCACCCCATTGCATAATTTTAGCTGTTTTATCGAAAATCAGGTGTTCATAGGTGTGTGGGTTAATATCAGGATTTTCAATTCAATTCCATTGGTCTACCTGTCTATTTTTATGCCAATACCAGGCTGTTTTCAGGACTAAATGTGTAGTGGTGCTTAAAGTCAGGAATGGTGATGCCTCCTGAAGTTCTTTTATTTTGTAGGGTTGTTTTTGCTATCCTGGGTCTTTTGTTTTTCCATATAAAGTTGATTATTATCCTTTCAAGGTCGGTGAAGAATTGTGGTGGGATTATAATGGGGATTGCATTGAATAAGTAGATTGCTTTTTGCAAGATTGCCATTTTTACTATGCTTATCCTACCTATCCAAGAGCGTGGGAGAGCTTTCTATTTTCTGGTATCTTCTTTAATTTCTTTCTTTATAGCCACAAAATTTTTATTATATAGGTCTTTTACTTGTTGGGTAATCATTACAACAAGATACTTTATGTTGCTTGTGGCTATTGTAAAGGGTGATGTTTCTCTGATTTCTTTCTCTGTCTCTTTGTCGTCTGAAAAAATTTGTGCTACTGATTTTTTTGAGTTTACCTTGTATCCTGCTAGTTTGCTGAAGGTGTTTATCAGCTGTAGGAGTTCCCTGGTAGAGTTTATAGGGTTGCTTATGTAAACTGTCATATCATCTGCAAAATGAGACAGTTTGATTTCTTCCTTTCCAATTTGGATGCCCTTGATCTCCTTTTGTTTTCTTATAGCATTAGCTAGAACTTCTCTTCTGTCTCTAGATTAAGGCAGTTATCCCTCCATGGGGTATATGTTCGCAAAGTCCTTTTGTGCATCTCTTAGACTGCTCAGTCCTTCTGGCTGAGGCCCATAATCAGGGGGGCCTGAGTCAGTCCCATGCTGGCTTCCCAGCTAACCTTCTAGTGGGTTTGCCAGTATTTTATTCAGTATTTTTTCATCGATGTTCATCAGGGATATGGGTCTGTAGTTTTCTTTCTTAGTTGTGTCTTTGTGAGGCTTGGGTACCAAGGTTATTGTGGCTTCATAAAAAGAGTTTGGCAATGAAACTTCTGTTTCTATTTTGTGGAACAGTTTGAGGAGTAGTGGTATTAGTTATTCCTTGAATGTCTGTTAGAATTTTGCACTGAATCCATCTGGCCCTGGACTTTTTTTGGTTGGAAGGCTTTCAATGACTGCTTCTGTTTCATTGTGGGTTATAGGTCTATTTAAGTTGTTTGTCTGTTTTTGATTTAATTTTGGTAAGAGATAGTTATCCAGAAATTTTTCCATTTCCTTTGAATTTTCAACTTTTGTGGAATACAGATTTTCAAATTATACCTGAAAATTGTCTGGATTTCCTCTGTGTCTGTTGTTATGTTCCCCTTTTTGTTTTTCTGATTTTGTTAAATAGAATGTTCTCTCTCTGCTTTTTCATTAATTTGGATAAAGGTTTGTCTATCTTGTTGATTTTCTCAAAAGACCAACTCTTCATTGCATTGATTTTTTTGTATTGTTTTCCTGGTTACTTTTTGTTGATTTCAGCCCTCAATTTGATTATTTCCTGGTGTCTACTCCTTTGGTGTGAATTCGCTTCTCTCTGTTCTAAGGCTTTCAGTTGTGCTGTAATTCTCTTATGTGACTATCCTCTGTTTTCCTCATATGGACACTTAGTGCAATGAACTTCCCTCGTAGCCCTGCTTTCAAGGTGTCCCATAAGTTCGGGTATGTTGTGTCCTCATTCTCGTTGAATATTAGAAATTCCTTAATTTCTTTCTTTATTTCTTCATTGACCCAGGAGTGGTCCAATTGCACATTGTTCAGTTTCCTTGAGTTTTCAGGTTTTCTGCTACTTGTGTTGTTGTTGAATTCCAATTTTAAAGCATGGTGGATCTGATAAGATACAGGGTACTATTACTATTCTTTTGTATCTGTTGTGGTTTGTTACACCACCTAGTATGTGGTTGATTTTAGAGAAGGTTCCATGTGGAGCAGAGAAGAAGGTATACTCTTTTGTCTTTGGATGGAATGTTCTATAGATGTCTGTTAACCCCAGTTGAGACATAACTTCTGTAAGTTCTTTTGTTTCTTTGTTGAGTTTCTGATTTGTAGTCCTGTCTAGTGTTGAAAGTGTTATATTAAAGTCTCCCACTATGAGTGTGTGGTTTTATATTAGCTTTGTGTTTTATTAGTGTTTCTTTTACGAATGTGGGTGACTTTGTATTAGGGTCATAGATGTTCAGAACTGAGACTTTGTGTGGATGGATTTCTTCTGCGATGGATATTAAATGACGGTCTTCATCTCTTTTGATTAATTTTTGTTTGAAGTCTAACTTGTTAGATATTAGGATAGCCACGCCTGCTTGCTGCTTGCTTCCATTAGATTGGAAAATCTTTTCCCAATACTTTATCCTGAGGTAATGTCTATCTTTGAAACTTAGATGTGTTTCTTGTATGCAGCAGAAGGATGGATTCTGTCTTCGTATCCATTCTGGTAGCCTGTGTCTTTTTATAGGTGAGTTAAGACCATTAATGTTGAGGGTGAGTAAGGACCATTGATTGTTTATGCTTGTTTGATTTAGGTTTGTTGTTGGCAGTGGTATTGTGAATATATTAGTACTTCTTTACCCTTGTCTTCTGGTGTAGTTGGATTATCTGTTGCCTACATTTTTGTGGGCATAGTTACCTTCCTTGGGTTGGAGTTTTCCTTCCAATACTTTCTGTAGGGCTGTATTTGTAGATACGTATTGTGAAAATCTGGTTTTGTCATTAAGTATCTTGTTTTCTCCATTTATAAAATTATCAATTTTTAAATGAATTAATGAAGTGATGGTTTTAAGAACTTCTTTTTCTGATAGTTACTGCAATTCCTGACTTGACCTTTGTGTTTATAATTATGACTATGCAGATTCTTTTTGTGAAATTTGGGTATCTTTGTTTCCACATACTACTATGCTACAATACTATAAATGATGTGATTGAAATAATATAAATGGCAGACAGTTGGTGGCACACACTTTTAATCCCATTTTCAGGTGGAAAATGCAGGCAAATTGCTATGAGTTCAAGTCCAGCCATTGAGTAGTATTCCATTGTGTAAAATTGCTACATCTTCTTTATCCATTCTTCAGTTGAGGTACATCTAGGTTGCTTCCAGTCTCCTGCTACTACAAATAGTGCTGCTATGAACATAATTGAATAGATGTCTTTGTTGCATGGATGTGAATCATTTAGATATATTTCCTAAGAGTGGAATTGCCGGGTCCTGTGGTAGACTGATTCCCATATTCAAGAGGAACCGCCATACTGATCTCCACAATGGCTGTACAAGTTTGAACTCTCACCAGCAGTTGAGGAGTGTTCCTCCTTCTCCACATCCTCTCCAGCATAAGCTGTCATTGGTGTTTGTAATTTTAGCCATTCTGACAGAAATAAAATGGTATCTCAATGTTGTCTGATTTGTAAGGATGTTGAACACTTTCTTAAGTGTCTTTCAGCCGTTTTAGATTCCTCTATTGAGAATTCTCTATTCAGTTATGTACCCCCTTTTAATGAGGTTATTTGGTGCTTTGGTTACTAGTTTCTTGAGTTTTTTGTGTATTTTGGAGATCAGCCCTCTGTTAGATTGTGGTTTGGTGAACATGTTTTCCCAGCAGCCATTTGGGCTAGTATATCCTTTGCCTTACAGAAGCTTCTCAGTTTGAGTAGGTACCATTTACTAATTGGTGATCACAGTGTCTGTGCTAATGGTGAAGGCCTGGGACCTCTGGCAGTGGAACCAGGATGTATTTCTGGGGCTTGAAAGGACTTTGGGAGCACATTCCACATGAGGGATATTCCCTTAGCGTAGAGGCAGGAAGGAGGGCCTAATCCCTAACTTCAAATGACTTGACAGATTTTTATGATCCCTCCTGGAAGAACTTATCCTCCCTGTGGAATTTGTGTGGGGTAATGGGATGTGAGGGATGTCTTGGGACATGAGAGGGAAGGAGGGAGAGGGAACTGGGATTTTTATGTAAAATAAGAAATAATAATAAATATAAAAAATATACTAAACAAATATTCCGAGGACCATCCTGACTTTCTCTTTTAAACCTAATCCCATCTTTGAAGCATCTATCTCCTAATGCAGTTATATTATGACATGGTACCATATAAATCTGGGCTCACAATTCAGGTTTTTGTATTCAAAGTGAATCTATTTAGTTATGAGACATTACTTTTGGTCATTTTTTTTTGACAGTTTGTTCATCATCTATTTCCTTTCTTCCTTTTTCCTTTCTCCATTCCTCAATCTCTCTCTCTCTTTCTCTCTCTCTCTCTTAATCTCCTTGCTTCATAAATTTTTATTTTCTATTTATTTCTTAGTAATATAATTTGTTTAGCTGGTATGTTTCTATTTCTTACATTCATTTTATTTTCATATTGCACTTTACTTTTTGATTGTTTGAATTTTCCATTTATTTCAGTTAAACAATATAAATAATCAAATAATTTTTTGTCCCTCGGAATTGTCTCATCTGCTGGTTTGTTAAACAATCATTTTTTTTTTCTGTTCTTTTCATTCCTCCATTTTTCTTCTTTTGTCTTGTGTCAAGATAAATGGTGAACTTCGTTCAATTTTCTAAGTTTTAATAATGGAGCACCATTTAGGTTATTGGAAGTTTTTCTTCAAAGCCAGGCCCTATAACTACATAGTTCTAGTGTAGAATGTTCTCTGGGAACAGAAGAAACTGATATGCTATTTAAAGTGTTTCCTTTTATCCTTTTATTATAGGATGCCTCCTGTTGATTGGCCTTGTGACTAATCCCAGGAATTATGGAATAGTCTACTTGATTCTTTACAGACTAAACATACATGTCTCTTCTTCTTTTGCTACTTGGACCCTGGACTTCAGATTTCTTTGCCCTCCATAGTTAAGAATACACGTAGTTCAGTCATAGACACTTTTCCTAGAGTTCTCTATGCTTGCTCTTGGGAAATAATTGAATCATGCAAAGGTGTTCATCTGCCTGACTTGTCTTGTTATTTTGTACCTAATTACTCTCTTGTAATATTTTCTTTTTACTTTTATGAATATGTGGTTAATATTCAATTTATTATGGATATCCAGAGTTCTCTACTCAGGCTGTGGATAAGAAAAAGAGTAATTCAAGTGTGAAATCCCATCTAGAGATACTTGATGATATTTGGAAAATGCTTGTGGTTGTCTCTATAGAAATTACTGTTTATTACTACAGAGTGAAAAACTGAGTTTCTGTTTAATGTCTTACAATGCACTGGATACATTCTCTTATAATGGCCCCCCCCACCAATTTAGCACAAATGTTTATAGCTTATTTATAATATAAGTTTAAAAATTTGTGTATAGGCAGAGTTTAAAATGAAGGATTTCAGGTATTTTTTTTAATAAAGGCATATACTAACATCTATCACAAGTGATAGAGACAGCATATTCTTTCAAATGGTGGAAACAGAGGCATTCTGATTGTTGTTTAAAATTTCATGGTCTATATGTACTGTAACAATTATGCTGAAATTGTCTTTTTCAGGAAATGTATTAATAAAGATATGCAATTATATCCTTCATAGATAGAGAAATGAGCCTACCACAGTGTCAATAATATCTTGCTGTATTTTACTGAAAATTTACAATGCATAAATACTAATGTAAATTAATTTGATTATTTAATACAACTTTTCTACACAACTGATCACATTTCAAAAAAATAAAAAGGAAACAAAAAATAATTTTCTTTTTAACCTCTAAGCCATCTCTCCAGACCCAGACCTGAAACAGAGTACCAGGTGATCCTACATTCAAAACAGCTGGACAAAGAAGCCTTACAGAATACAGCCAGGATTTCTGAATCTTCTTCGAATCCCCCTTGACAGCACCCCTTACCAGCAGGAAGTAGTTTGGAAAGAACGATGCCCAAATTCCCAAATATTGTCTATAAATGTTCGTTTTCATTTAAATGGACTTGGTTATATGAAATTGAAAAAAAATTGTTTTGCCATGCAAGAAATTCCTCAGAAGCCTGGTTTAAAGACTGATGTTCTTGACTCCTCTAATGAAATTTTCTATGTAAAAGCCCAAGTTTACAGGATAGAACTGCTGAAAAACATAGTGCTAGCAGTCAGTATTGTCTATTTATATTTTCAGTCACTGAATATTTCACTACTTGCATATGAATTTAAAGAAAATAGTTATAGATATGTAAGTAGTTTTAATATTTCTTCCTACACTTGTTTTGTGGAAGCCATATCAAGTATATGTGGGACTTTAATTATTAGTGTTTCCTCATGAACCACTAACATAGCCATATAGCCATAACACTTTCACAGCAACAAATCTCTACATGTTTTTTCTTTTTTCTATATTTTTTTTCGAGACAGGGTTTTTCTGTATTGTTTGGAGCATGTTCTGGAACTAGCTCTGTAGACTAGGCTGACCTCGAACTCACAGAAGTCTGCCTGCCTCTACCTCACCAGTTCTAGGATTAAAGGGTATGAGCAACCAAAGCCCTGCTTTTAAAATTGTCACTTTCCTAGATAAAGTACAAATGGACTGGGAAAAAAATCAGGAAAGCAATTCTTTTCATATATATATATGAATATATATATATTCATTCTTGAGGTGACTTTAACCAAGCAAGTAAAATTGTGAGACAGAAACTTTAGACACAGAAGAAAGGCATTGATGAAACATTCAAAAGATAAAAAGATCACACTTCACAACTACTGACAAATCTAGAAGTCTAATAATCACACAATGATACAGAGATTTGAAAATAAAAAAAAAAAAAAAAAAAAAAAAAAAAAACAATAGCTCTTGCAAGAGGATCAGGGAGTTTGTTATGATATTATGAATTATGTCTCTTATATTATCAGAAGTTTTGCCCATCTAGTCTCACCAGCACTATCACCCAACATTAGCTGAAAATGGATAATACCAATGAAGATGACAAACTGGATAGAGAAACATGAGGCTGCAAATATTCAAGCAACTATAGACAATTGAGTAAAGCTCTGAACACAAGAGGTTGCCTTCCCCAGGGAAAACAATTGGCTATTTAGTGACACATGGACAGCCAAAAAATATACATACAGAATTGTATTATATGGACTGAATATATTATATTTATAAATACATATTTATATAAAATATACATATATATGCATGCAAGATTAAACTAAATTAAGTTACATTTAGTAAGAAAAAAGGAGACAATTTGAAAAAAAGTGAGAGGGGTATATGGAAAGATTTGGAAAGAGGAAGGCAAAGGGTGAAATATTATTAAATTAAAATCTCAAATACAAACTGGGCATTGGTGACCGAAGCCTTTAATCCCAGCACTCGGGAGGCAGAGACAGGGGGATCTCTGTGAGTTTGAGGCCATCCTGGCTGGTCTACAGATCTACTCCCAGGACTAGCTCCAAAGCAATACAGAGAAACCTTGTTTCAAAAATCAAAATAAAACGAACAAAAAAAAAAAAAAAAAAAAAAAAAAAAAAAAAAAAAAAGAAAGAAAGAAAGAAAATCTCAAAGCAAAGAAACAACAATAAAATCCACTAGCTACCATTCAGCTGGAAAAATGGCTCAGTGGTAAAGAGTACTTGCCACTCTTGTCTAGCACTTGGTTTTGGTTCCTACGACATACATGACAGCATATAAACACATGGTACTCCAATTTCAAGGAAAGTGCTCTTTCCTTTTGGCATCTTGATTTCTAAGCACACACACTGCACCAACCTGCACATAAAAGAAACTAACAGCTCTTTAAAGAAATCAGCTTGCAAATATAACTAACAATGGACAGCATAGGCCTAGGCATACATGTTTTATTTAATTTTTCAAGCTTTTTAGTAATTTAAATAACCTGACATTATTCTTTTTGAGTAGACCAGTATGATATGTGATGATAAACTTTATATGAAGCTAGTGATGTGGATTTGTCTTGTCAGTTTATTTCTATTTCTTCTACCAGATTGAAAACAAAGAATGTTCACTGGAATGCCCTACCAACAAGAGCTACATGATCCACTTAGCATTTTCATTTTCACTTCCTTATAAATTAGCAGTGTTTAGCTTTACTGTTTGTAGAGTGTTTTTCATTACCACAAAAAAGCACACCCCAGAATTGGTGATGACTCACAAAACCTGCATTCTTGGTGCTTCATGACAATCAATCCCCTTTCCACAGAAGTTGTTTTCTCCTTTAGTAAATTAAAGAAAGAGGTTTTCTGTATCATAACTGTGTGAGGTTCTAAGCTTTGAATCTCTAGCTTCTTGAGTTTATCAAGCATACTTCTCCCTATAAAATGGAATTTTTGATTCAGAGGAAATAGTCGTGAAACCATATTCTTTCAAATAGGAAGACATTTTTAGAAACTGCTTGTTCTAGTTCATTTGTACTCATCGAGATCACATAGTTTATAAAAACCATGAATTCATGTTTCACATTTTTAGAGGTTGAGCAATTAAAGATCAAGGCTTACCACAGTATCTAGATATGTGCCCCTTTCCTCTTCTCCCTCTCTCCCTCCCTCTCTTGTTTTTGTTTGTCCATTAGGATCTTACTGGGTGTCTGTATAGAGAGTAGGCTGGCCTAAGAACTCAGAGCTCTGCCTGCCACTTCTTTCTGACTTTTGGAATTAAAGATTTGAAGGCCTATTGCCACTATGCCCTGTTTGGGTGTATGATCTCTGTAGACAATGCTATTTTAGGGTGAATGACAAACAAAAGGTCATGCTGTTGTTTTGAGGTCTTTTGTAAACACAGCAATCCTAAAGAGCTATTGCAACAGTTTACTTAGATAACACCATTTCATAGGTTACTGGATCTGCACATATTTACTAACTATACAAAGTGAAGTTCTATATTTTTAATGAATCTTATAATAATGTTGCAATATGGTTTTTATTATTAAGCTTTAGAAAATTCTGACATTAATGTGTTTGTAAGTTAAAAACCACATTTCTATTTGCATAGAATACACTTGAACTATTGCTTTGGAAACCAGGAAGCATTGCTTCTAGCTGGGAAGCCAGCATGGGACTGACTCAGGCCCCCCTGAATATGGGTCTCAGCCAGAAGGACTGAGCAGTCTAAGGGACCTCAGACAGTGGAGCCAGGATGTATCCCTGGTGCACAAAAGGACTTAGGAACATATCCCCCATGGAGGGATAACTGCCTTAATCTAGAGACAGGAGAGAAGCCCTAGTCCCTACTTCACAGGACCTGTCAGATCTACATGACCCCAACTGGATGGCATTCCCCTACATATGGAATTGGGGTGGGAGGATGGGAGGGGAGGGTGTTTAGAGTGCATGTGAGAGGGCAGAGAGGGTAAAAGGGAGGGAAGGAAGGAGAGATGGGTAGGAGGCAGGGAGGGAGGGAGGGAGAGGGAACTGGGATCGACATGTAAAATAATATATTAAATTAAAAAAAATGGTTTGACTCCAAAATTTAAGTTGAAGGACAAGTTACTGGGGAAAAGGATTTCTATTTTTGTTTCCACAGAAAATGAAAAGATGTGGATTCCTTCCAGACTAATGTGGTTTGATCACGCCAGACTGCCTGAAACAGAGTACCAGGTGATCCTACATTCAAAACAGCTGGACAAAACAGACCTACAGACTATAGCCAGGAATCTTCTTTGAATCCCCCTAAGACAGCGCCCCTTACCAGCAGGAAGTAGTTTGGAAAGAACGACGCCCAAATTCCCAAATATTGTGTATAAATGTTTGTTTTCATTTAATTGGACTTTGTTATATAAAATTAAATAAAATAAAAAAAAGAAAAAGAAAATAAAATTATCAAATAACAAATAAATAATATTTTTAAAGGAAAAAATAAATAAAAACATATTTGAAGTATAGATACTATTGTACTAAATTAAATCATATAATTATACTTCCATTAATGTTTTAATCTATACTTGTAATACCTTTTAGAAACTGGTAATTACAATATATAAATGCAAGTTATATTGTGAGACAAAACTAATATGTTGTATTTATTACATTGTATATTATAATTATAAATTGATGAGTCCAAATGAATTATAATTTTGTTGAAAATCTGTATTTATACATCTGTATGAAGTACATTAGCATAATTATTAGTATGTAATAATCCAATTAGACTAATTAGCACATCCATATGTTCAAACATTAACTGGATTTGTGTGTTGAAAATACATATTAGTTTCACTTAATAAATAACAGTGGTATTACCTAACTTGCAAAGTATTTTTTAACTAACACAACCACAAGATTATCAAGTATTTTTTTATCTATGATTTTAGTGAATCCTGTTTTATAATCATCTTTTTAGCCTATATTTTACCCACTATTTATGTTAGAGCATCGTATTTGGTGTTGATATTTAGTTCACTATTTTATGCTTAGAGACAATTTTTGTCACAACATTTTCGGTAAGTTCTCAGAGCTCAAATTTTCCAATTTATCAATGGACCAAATGACTCCATTTCTAAAATTTTGTATTCTTTCAAATAGACCCTTGATTTCTATGTTTGGTATTCTCTTGTATACTTATTTGTTCATGTTTCTCTCTCCTCATTGCCAACAAACTTCTCTGGTAGTTAAGGCCTGTTCAGCAATACCACTTTCTTTCCAGGCTCTGCTAAATGCTTACATAGTGCAATTTTGAGAGAATTATTATAAATATTTCAGAGCATACTTTAAAAAAAATTTTGTATTTAATGTGAATGAGTGTGACTGCTTGTTTGTGTGTTCAACACATGCATGCAGGTGCCCTGGAACTCTGAAGCCTTGGAACTGTACTAGCAGGTGAGGCACCGGGTTTGTATGCAGAGAGAAAAACTTGGCTTCCTGCAGTATTCAAACAAGTTCTTAATGGTTGTGCATCTCTTCAGCCCCAGGATATAAATTTTTATTCCACAAAATTGTAATTACTTATATGCCAATATGTTTTTAACTCAGTTTCACATGCTACTGAATTTTAGGACAGGATAACTTTTTATTTTTCTTTCTGTGAGCAAAGTAGCTTTGAGTCACACAAGCCATCACTGCAAGGTTACTGGAAGTTCTCAACTGTAGATTGGCATTCAAATATTTCAAACATAATATCATACATTTGTTAAATACCATTTTTGCTTTTTTCACAGATAATTTAGTTACTTAATAAGATATATTTATCTTATAAATAATAATAAAGAATTGCATTGCTATTGCTGTTGCCCTTTAGAAGTTGAAGGTGAAGTTGCTGAAGTCACTGCACATTTAGAATGCAGGATTCAGATGACTCACATCTGAAAGTCTCCTTCCTCTGGTTCAGCTTCTACAGTACTAGAAAGTACTGTGCAAAATGCAGGGGAAGAAACCAATCAATCATCCTATCTCTCTTGTACTTTCCCATTGTTTGCCAAGATACCATAACCAGGAATACTCATTAATTATTGTTATTGAATGTGGAGATTACAGCTCTAGAGGGTTCAAGTCAATGGCCATCATGGTAGGGATAATGATAGGAGGTAAGGAAACATGGGTCTGTAGCTGCAGCTGAGAGATCACAACTTTGTACAGAAGCATGAGTCACAAAGAGCTAACCTGGAATAGTATAGGCTTTTGAATCATCAAAGACCAACTCCAGTGACCTTCAATGGCATACATATCTCCTCATCCTTTCCAAACAGTTCTACCAACTTGGAACCAAGCATTCAAATGAATAACACTTTGAAGGGCATTCTAGTTCAAACCACCATACTAGCCCTCTGTGATGCCTATGAACTACTCTGGCAAGATTTATCTAAATGTCCAATAGGGACAGATATATTGACTGTTAATTAGCAACAGTTTAATTGGACTTAAGGCTTAATCAGTATGATGGAAATCATTCCTGGCACTAGAAATTTCGACACATAATGAGGCTAGTAAGTTTGTGAACCTTAGAAAACACCTTCTATCACCGCTTCCCTAGAATGGCAAAAGACTTATCTACATTCTATAACTTATCCTTATGTTCACATATAAGTGTAGCTCTCAGTCCCTGTCAAAGAACCTTATCTTTTCAGCAAAAGGAGACAGTTAGAGAAAACTACCTCTGCATACAATGTAGAGTTTAAAGGATTGTGGGAAACTCATTGAGGATGGATACATCAACAACACAACTTTTTCATCTAAGTCTAAGGCAACATGAAGGAGAGAGACTGGAAATGTTATAAGAACTGGAGAAACAGAGTAACTGCTGTGAGACTGTCTCATGGAAGCAGCTGCCTAAACAAGACCTGAACAATGACACTACCAACAGACTCATAATGGGGAAGGAGGAAAATCTGAAGGGTTCCTATCCCTAGACAAAGAACTGCAGACAACTAACATCTGGTGAGAGAAAAAAATTAGCATATTCTGGTGATGAGCCCCAAAATTAGCTAATCAATATAAAGTAATTGTCCCTGAAACCATATACAAACAACAAAAATGAACTTGACAGTTTATATTAATACATTTATGCATATATGTGATATATATATTTTTCCAAAGAAAAGGAGGCCATCAGTTTTAGGGTGCATGTTTGTTCATGTGAGTGCAGTGCTATCAGAGGCCAAGAAAATGTATCACATTGCTTAAATTGAAGTTTACCGAAGCTTGTAAGCTGTCCAATATAGGTCCTATGAATTTAACTTTGGTCCTCTGACAGTGTGTGCTCTTAACCAATGAGTCATCTATTAACCCTGGCCACTTGTTTTGAAATTTGAAGATAAAGGAGAAAAAACTGTGTTATTGCAAAATAGTTTAGTTAAGTAGAAATCCTCTTTTTTTTTTTTCTTCCATTACTGATCTTTGTTATTCAAAACATTAACTACAAATACATTCTTCACTGAGGGTTAGAAATGATTAATTAGTAATATGGTATGATAAATGAAGAAAGAGATAATGCAATAAAGCATGATCGAGTCAATGAGAATGCTTCCAAAGTCTAAGTTCCTGACTTTCATTGATACAAATATTAGATTTTAAGTGCTTGGGTTTTGAGTATGCCTTATATCTTGACTAAAAGAATATTGTTTACATTGCAGCTCTTAAAAATCAATGATAATGACATGTAGCGAGTATTTAGTGTACCACTATTTTAGATTGAATTTTGCTGAGGATGGAGATGGATGATGATTGGTTGCTGGCTTGGCTTTTCTTGGGCATGCAGTTCTCATTTCTAAAATTTAACTCAGTTGCTGCTTATTTTCTCTGTCCACATGTCCTTATATTTTTATAGCAGTATATCTTGGTATATTTGTATTGTGTTATTTTTTTTTAATGGTGGAAGAAAAATTTCTCATTCAGATATACAGTTAAATTCTCACACACAGTCCAGAGTTTTGAGTGTGAGGGGCTATACATGATCATTGATTGCCCAAGAACCTAATACAGTTTTTAAAGTAAACAGGCTTGAACATGAATATGATATTTTATATAGATTTTTTTCTATAATGCCATTCATGTCCCCTGAATTGTCCTATGTTCATGGCTTTTATTAACTGTAGTCATGCTTTCAAATTTCCTCATTCACTTCACATTTTAAAGACATTGCCACATTATAAGAGTCATGTGTAGATTTTCAGTGTCAACCCTTTCCCCAGGCTCTCCTCCCTCCATAATTGTAAAGAAGGCTGGGGGCTAGCAGAACAGACAAATGTTGAGTTGTGGACAGAGCTAATTAGCTTTAGAGCCCTAGTAAACCTCCTTATGTGAGAGCCATAATTGTAAATACAGCCTTCTTCAAACCACTCTATTTGAGAGCAGTCATAATGAGTACCATCTGCCAAAGGGGAGCAAGAAGGCTGTTTGGAGCAGTTGGTCTGTAGGATGAGTCACTCATTGTGTCACTGTGTTCTGGTTCTTTGTTCCAAGAAAGTACATTTGATTTGACAATGAGCTCTTATGTTTCCTTTTAAATATTGTTTACATGGGAGTTAAACATCAAATAAACAACAGGAATTGATGTTAAGGCATCTCCAGCTGATTTCCTTTGTGTTTTTCTTTCATCTTGGAAAGGATTATATTCTATTGTTCCTATTTACATTCAAATCACTTGCATATGGTGTAATTAAAATCTTTGAAGTTCACTGATTTCCAATATGGACAGAGCACGATATTATTTTTAATCTATATATGATATCCCAATAAATAATATATATATAATGTGTTTTTATGCTTTCATGCCATATACTAATATTATTAGAAAGGGCAAGAGATAGAAATAATACAGCTGCTAGAAAAATATCGATATGCTATAGAATTCAGGTTGCTGCCCATTTGAATGCACTGCTTTGCAAAACAATAAGATTTAATTTCAATTCAGTATATGAGATGTACTTCAATACACTGCTTGATCCCTAAGCAAATATAGCTGTCTTTTACTGAATATGTTATATAACACTGATCAAAGAGATAAACAAGGACATTTGGGATCATAGTACCTGACGTTGTTAATAACAAATAGGTAGTGATGAGTTAAAGATGGATAAAAATAGGAAAGCTAGATGGTGATCCCTTTTTAAGAGATCCTAAAAGTTGCTTTAGCACAGGGCCTGTTTTAGAAAATGGAAGTTAATGAAGGTAGAAAGAAATATGCAAGTGAGCAAGTGGGAATAAAACTAATGTGGTAATTTACATACCCGAGTAATGAGTCCTTATGAACTCTACTAGCAAGTAGAGTTCATTTGTAATGGAGAGTTATTTGTAATTTAGAGTCAATACCATGTATGCAGTAGTGACAAAATGAAATTCATTCACAGTGAAATTCATTAATTAAGGTAGAAAATTAATAAAAAGTGTTGAAAAATAACAAGTATATTGATATCAGATGGAATGAAATAAGAGGTTAGGCAGGATGATCATTTAATAAACTAAATCACTCATAAAATAATGATTATTGCTAAATGTATGAAAACATGACATTTTTGTCCATTTGTCCAGTTCAGGGTAAAATCTCACAGTAGTAAGAATGCTCAGTGTTGACAGCCAGTAGCTATATGCCTATTGTGAGTGCTTTCAATGTGGCCAGTCCAATCTTGAAAATGAATGATTGTCATATTTTCACATTTAATCATTAAGCACATTAATTTTGGGAAAAAAGTGGTTTAACAGAGGAAAAAATGTGACTTGTATAACCAAGAAGCTGGTTCTAAATATTATATGATATATATAGCTATATGATTCTCAGATTCTCTGAGAAGGCACACATATAATATTGCTCATACGAATGGAAACAGAGGATATCAGTTCATCAGTCAGATTTCCATCATCATAACAAATAAAAATTGTAAAGAGAAATGTTGGTTTGTACTCACAACTTTCGAGTTTTCCCTCCTTCATGATCAGGATATATTGGACCTGTGATAGCACAACATATAGTGACAATGTGTGACAGAGAAGAGCTGCTACCCTCATGGCCAGGCAGCAAAAGTAAGAAGAGAATGGAGTCCCCTAATCCTTGTGAATGACACACCTACAATGATCTCCATCTTCTAGTTCTTCAGCCTTTCCAGACTATATGTTGGACTTTCAATTGTGTGGGTTGTGGACCAAAGCAGTAACACTTGTGTTTTTGGGGGACATTAAGACAAATTACAGCATGCATCTTCTTTCAAACTTGATTATTATTAGCACACAATAAAATGTGCCAGTCTGCATATGCAGTTTGATAAGATTTGAGAATTGAATATGCTGCATCCATAAGATATGATTTCCAGTAGGAATATTTCATACAGGACACTAACGACAGGGTGTGGAGAAGAGAAGAGGACAGAGGATGAAATGCAGTATGAGGTGACTAAACTCAAGTACTCGAGTATTTTCCCCAAAACTGTGCTTCATCCTATTATCTTGGGAGCTCATTTTACTCTAAAGATGAGATCACTCAATGGGAGATAAATTGACTTTCCCACTGAAAAAAATGCAACTCTCTTCTGTCTCAAGGAAAAGAACAAGAAAAGATTTACATAGATTTGGACTTGACAGAGTAATTATGTGTTGTTGTTGTTGTTGTGGGTGAATAAAGGGAGTTTATTGGTTTTTGATTCTGACATTGGATAGTAGAAGAACTAAAAAAGAATCAGGATTAGATAGGATCAGATCTTCAATTCTGTAAATATCAAAAAAAAAAAAATCCCGCTGAAGATATTTAATGATAATGGAATTTATCAAATTTTAGTAACATTTTCTGTCAGGGACTGTGTTAGGTCTTTTGTATTTATTATTTTGTTTAGTATTCACAGATTGCTAGTGCTGTGAGCTCTATTCTGTGCATTTAGGAAGTGTCCTAATATACAGGTTTTTGTAAATATGAACTTCATTGATATTTGGATGATTGACAACCCCTTAGGGGTTGAAGTTACAGGTACTTTTGTCACTCAATATTTTTATTCCTATTGCATCTTACAGACAAACAGGGCAAATATTCTTGTTAACACTTTTTTATGGTTTGTTGGCAATTATAACGTCAAGAAGAATTGAAAGTGAAATAGACTGAAGAGAAATATGAAAAAAATAGCTGTCATACTAACAACACATGAATTCAATTTCTCATAATCCTTTGAATCTCATATAAGATATGTGGCTTTTATGTTTCTGGGAATTTCTTTAAAATTGAGAAATAGAGAGCAGTAAAGAAGTTTTGTATTGATTTGAGCGACATTGAGCCTCCTAATGACTTTGGTTTACCTCATTTTCTTTTTCAGGTACCTTGATGAAGGGAAGATAAACAAAAAAACCTCCCATGAAATTAAAAAGAGTGGTTTATGTATTAAAAAATAAAAAGCATTTAACATGGAGTACTTGAAAGTTGGAAGAAATAGAAGAGCAGGACAAGTGGGCAGTAGGTAAATAGCAGAAGAAAAGGAAAAACAGGCAGACTAATTATTTAGGATTTTGAGATCTATGGAAATGATTAGAAGCTTGACTTTTGTGCATAGAAATGAAAGTTCTTTATAAATTAATTTGATAATCAACAATTTTGTGATAAGTATGTATATATAGTAAACAATCATAACTGTTGAAAATACAGCAAAATGTTTCTGTTTTGTTATGGCACTTTTTAGATTTGTTTTCATTTAAATTAAAAAAAAATATTTTACATACCAATTCCAGTTCCCTCTCTCTCCTGTCCTTCCATTCCCCTACCATCTTCCAGTCCCATTCCCACTAATCATGGAGAATGAGGCCTCCCTTGGGGGATCATTAAAGTCTTTTACATCATTTGGGACTGGACCTAGGCCCTCCCCCATGTGTCTAGGCTGAGAGAGTATCTCATAAGTAATTGGCTCCAGAATCCCATTCATGTACTAGGGATAAATAGTAATTCTATCACCAGGTGCCCATAGACTGACCAAGTCCCTAAACTGACACCTATGTTCAGAGGGGCTGGTTCCATATTATGCAGGTTCCCTAGGTGTCAGTCTGGAGTCCATTAGCTCCCACTTGTTCAGGTCAACTGTTTGTATGGTTTTTTGACATGATGGTCTTGACTCCTTTGCTCATCACTACTCCTTCTCTACAACTAGATCCAAGGCGTTTGGTTCAGTGCTTGCTGTGAATCTCTGCTTCTGCTTCCTTCAGCTACTGGATTATGAAAAAAAAAGTGAAATAAGAAATGGTAACAGATGACTTGAAAAAAAATGAAAGCAGGTGTGAAGAAAACTAAAGACATGGAAGAACATAGAAAATTTGAACTGCAGGAGCAAACAAGAACTTAGGGGAGATGAGCTATTTAAAGAGTAACATGTACAACATGGACACAAAGGAAAATCAAACAAGACCAAATGTGCTTGGCAAATGGATTGATGTTCAGAGTTTACACACCAGGTTAACAAGCTATTGGAACTGTATAGATAGTAGGGAATAGGAATTTATTTTATATTTTAACAACTGCCTACCGGTATCTGATTAATTTATGTTTAAAATTTACAGATTGTCAAATCTGATTATTATTTGCTCAAACTGTTGTATAAGGACTTTCTAAATTGCCATTTGATTTTCAGGTATGAATTTGAAATTTCTAGTAAAGGACTTTTGAAATTGAATGTTTGTGTATATTGCCATGACATTTCTCTTAATATAGTTTCATGATTTCTTGATTCAGTTGAAAATATTGTTATTATAATTTTCTAGTTATGTTATTATTGCTGTATTATGGACAACAGCTAGACTGATTTCACTCTGGAATAAAGCCATTTGTTTTTAATCATGACTGTGAGGTCATTTGGTAATGCTTGCAGGAGGCTCAGGTTACAGCAGTTTGGAACAACAATGGAATATATTACTCTCAGTTTCCTATCTATGCATAACAGTTTATAGTTCATTAAAATATTTCATAAATATCTTAGGTACCAGGTTAGGTACTAGGAAGAAAGTAATTATTACCACTTCCACTATTACAATTTGCATGGAATGTATGAACTTACTTTTCAGAATATTTTTGACATTGTAGTTGAATTGTGGTTTTATTTTCTTAATATCTACTATTTTCTGTCCTGCTTTTTGAGGCTAAATTGCAAAATAGCAACATATACTTCCAATTTCTTTTCTTCTAGCTGGATTTGAATGATCTGTGTGTAGTTCTTTATATGGTGTTAAAATCAATGAATAGGTATCAATAAAATGCATTTTTGTAAACCTCTTTTTAATCAACTTTGCTTCAGATTTTATACAAATGCAACAAATATCAGAATTCCAAACAATTGCACATAAAAATCATACTCCCGTCATCAAATGTTGATTCATTTTCTTTCCCTTGTTATTTTCTAGGTTATTTGTAAGTTTGATTCACTGTTTTCTCATTTTAGTACAGAAAAAAAGACAACTATAATTTTTTCAACAACCAAGAAAAACTTGAACCTCAAATAGAAACTTTAATAACTCGTAGTGTATATTCATATCTACATTCTCATCCAATATTCTATTGTTCAGAACCTCAGGTTATATTGTTGAGAGAACTCATTTCCCTAAAATCATCATAATATAAAATTTGACATCATGGTCCACTTCAATTAAAGATGCATGCTATGGGGGAAAAGACTGCTAGCCCTCTTAGAAATTAATTTTGGGACTGGAAAAAAGTTTGAGTAGGTTATCTTCTTTTACAGAGGATGGGTTCAATTCCAGAACTTGTATAACGGTTCACAACTGTATGTGGTTCTAGTGCCAATGCATCTGATGCCCACTTCTGGATTCTCTTGGCACTGCATGCCTGTTATACACAGGCAAATATGCAGGCAAAAATCCTAGATGCATAAAATAAATAGGATGAAGTTTTACTAAATATTATAAAATTAAAAATAAAATAACAAAAATATAATGAAATTTATGATTAAATAAGAGCTTTCTATGTTTTTATTTGTGTGTGTGTGTGTGTGTGTGTGTGTGTGTGTGTGTGTGTGTGTGAGCTGGTATGTACACCTGGTCAGTGATAAAATGCTGCACAAGGAAATAATGTATCCTCATCTAACATGTTCTTTGTTTTCCTCTTAGGCATGGTGTTTCCCTGAATCTGGGATTCTTGTTGTTATCTTTAGTCTTAAAACAAGCAAGTTCTAAAAGAGTTTCATGTCTTTACCCTTCAGAACTGCAGTTGCAGGTGTTTGTGGAGATGCTTGGATGCTTATCTGTACATTGCATTCTGAATCTATATACTCTTGTTTGAGTTCAGAGGCAAAATAATTAGAAAAAAAATAAGATCTGAATATTTTTAATATTATTTGACAGTATTTATAATACTTTTGTAATGTTTAATAAGAGAAAATGCACTATAAATAAATATATACTCCATTGATATGGCTAAAGTATGAAAAGCTGTTCTTTTATTAGTTGACATATTAAAACACATTTTTAATAACCTTAAGAAAATTATCATATTTTCATTGGTTTAAAACAGCAAATAGATGTCAGGGCCAAAAAGACATCTATGTATTTTCAAAACAAAAAGCTATGATTGAAATGTAACTGCATGCTTTTAACAAAGTAGCTCATCATCAGTTATCCTCCAGTTTTGGTTAATCATTGTCCTTTACATTTTCTGACATTGGTGTCTATGTTTTTTCATAACTTTCTAGTATTAGCCTCTTCTGGAACTTTATGCCCTGCCATTTTTCCTTCTCACCTTTGATTGTCTGGACATTTCCATAGTAGATATTACATTTCCACTAATTATAAATCATAGTGATAAGCACTTCATTACAAAATATTGACAATTTAAACAAAATTACTTCTCTAGGTTTATTTACCAGAGCATATTAGCACATCTTTGTACTTTTATATGGATAATCTTAGTGTTGAATATTTTTATAATAATGGCAGTTTTCCCATTTTGCAGAGTACATCTAAATTTGCAGTTTCATTTGTAAAATAATGAAAATGAATGCTCATCAGTTATTAATGCCTCAGTAAGAGAAGACTACAAGAAATACTCCGACTAGAAACATTTTCATGAAATATATAAACTATGTGCAAAATTTTTATGAGCACTAAGTCCTGGATAAATTGATTTATGTGAAGAGATTATAATTTCATAAAATAGATATTATGATGCACCAACATAATGGGGATATGCATAAAGTGCATGAATCAATGTAGGATCATCAACTTCTTTGCAGAACTAGAGATAGGCAAAGAAGCAAACACATCAGGGCTTAGAGCATTTTGTTGGTAGACAACTAAGAGGATTTATTAAATGGACATTAACATTTTTCAGAATATAAACATCTTAAAAAATTTTCTATTTCTAGGAAGAGTAATTGAATCTGTTTTGGAAGTAAAAATTATGTAATTATTAAAATTATTTTCCTTAATTGTCACTTGAAAAATATGTTCATTCCATGTATGTAAAAGGAGAGTTCCAAATATGACCACCATGATTTAAAGATAGAATTCAACAACAACACAAATTGCAGAAACCCTACAAACCCATGGATATTGAACAATTAACAATTGCACCATTCCTGGGTCAAGGAAGAAAAAGAAAGAAATTAAAGACTTCCTAGAATTCAATGAGAATGGAGACACAACATACCCAAACTTATGGGACACTTTGAAAACAGTTCTACGAGGAAAGTTCATAGCCCTAAGTGCCCAAATGAAGAAACTGGAGAATAGTCACATTAGAAAACTAACAGGACAACTGAAGACTCTAGAACTAAAAGAAGCAAACTCACCCTGGATGAGTAGACACTAGGAAATAATAAAATTGAAGGCTGAAATTAATAAATTAGAAACTAGGAAAGCAATACAATTAATCAATGTAACAAAGAGTTGATTCTTCAAGAAAATCAACAAGATAGAAAAACCTTTATCCAAACTAACCAAAAGGCAGAGAGAAAACTTGCAAATGAAACAATATCAGAAATGAAAAGGGGGAAATAACAGCGGACACTGAAGAAATTCAGAGACTCTTCAGGTCATATTTTGAAAACTTGTACTCCACAAAATTTAAAAATTCAACAGAAATGGACAATTTTCTGGATAAATATCACTTACCCAAATTAAATCAAGAACAGGTAAGCAATTTAAACAGACCTATAACCCATTATGAAATAGAAGCAGTCATCAAAAGTCTCCCAACCAAATAAAACCCAGGGCCAGATGGTTTCATTGCAGATTTCTATCAGAAATTCAAAGAACAGCTATACCAATACTCCTCAAAGTGTTCATGCAATAGAAGCAGACGGGTCATTTCCAAACTCTTTTTGGAGGCTACGATTACCACACAAAGACAACTAAGAATGAGAATATAGACCTATATCCCTCATGAGCAACAACACAAAAATACTCAATAAAATACTGGCAAATCGAATCCAAGAACACATCAGAGAGAAATTATCTATTATGACCAAGTATGCTTCATTCCAGGGATGCAGGTATAGTTCAACATGTGAAAATTCATCAATGTAATCCACCACATAAACTGAAAAAGAAAAACCACATGATCATTTCACTAGCTGCTGAAAGCCTCTGACAAAATCCAATACCCCTTCATGATTAAGGTATTGGAGAGATCAGGGATTCCTAAACATAATAAAATCAATATACAGCAAACCAACAGCCAACATCAAATGAAATGGAGAGAAACTTAATGTGATTCCTCTAAAATCAAGGAAAAGACAAGGCTATCCACTATCTCCATATCTCTTCAAGATTGTACTTGAATTTCTAGCTAGAGCAATAAGAAAACAAAAGAAGAATGGAAGATTGAATCTCTGCTGAAATAGCATGCCATGGATTGTTCTCTCTGAATATAAAAAGTGACAAAAATATAATCAAGAAAAATATGATCTAATCCATTCTACATTGTTTAAGCACCAGTCATGATAAGCACCAGTGGGACTTGGTGTATTGTTCATTATATTAAGTACTAATTTAGTTTTTCCCCAATGAAAGGGGGGATAGAGAACTGCGATGTTGGGATGGTTATTAATTATTTTTATATTGCTGTGATAAAATACCATGACCAAGAAGACACATCACTGTTAAATATATCAGCTCTCCCTATCCTCTGAAATGGCACCACCTGAGGGCCAAATGGTCAAATGTTCAAGACCATGGGGTACATCTCATTCAAATGACTGCAATATGTAAAAACTTACTGGGAATGAATTGATTCAGAAATTTGTCTAGAAGAGGTTATAGAGGTCAACATTTTAAAATGTGGGGCTGATTTTAGTGTAAGTCGGAGTACAAGTCTTAAACCACTGAACGTCATAGCTTACCCTTGGCAGAGTTCATTCTGTTGGGAGGAAGATAAGAATTTAAGAAAGGATAAAACAGATTAAACAAAAGTAAGACTGCTGAATGCTTATAGAGGGACAAATTTACAAACAATTGGAACTGTAGTAAATTCATAAAAATCATATTTGAAGACTGGAAAATTAAGGAATTGGGCATGGTATTTGCTTTTTATTATGACTTTGCTTGCTTTTCATGTACATACTTTCTGTCTATAAATTGTAGCATTCAAAGAAAAGTGAGAATTCTTTTCTAAATATTTTCTAGGTTTTTCTCTGGTGTTACAAAAATACTTTGCTGTCTAAGAAAGATAGGAAGAGAAAGGAAATAGTAAATATATATATATATATATATATATATATATACATATATATATATATATATATATATATATATATATTAGAAACATAAAAATATTCTAAAGTAGTTTCAATGATATTTTAAATCATTCCATTTTTATTTTATATTTAAAATGTTGAAAGAAATTGTGAAACTTCTTTTCTTTAAGTAAGGATGAAATAAAATTATGATACATTGATTAACTTCATAGCTTTTATAAAGTATGATTATTCATATTGGTCTATTGAGTCACACTAAACTGAAGCTTTCATAACATTAGTTTTCCTTAAGAGATTTTATTGTGTGTGTTTTTGTAATGTTCACATACTACAGGTTATAATTTTTCCTATATATACAATACATTGAAAATTAAGAGGCCATGCTGCAACAATAGAGTAAAATACTATTCTCAAGTAGTGTTTAATAGAATTCTGTTTTATTTTAATTTATTATTACTTTTTTATTAAGAGAACTATGCCTCTTCTTCCTGTCACAAGACTATTGTGTTTGTCTAATATATTTTCAAATGTCAAAGGCATAAGTGCAAAGCCTCCTCTAAGTTCAGAAAGATATATTTGAAAGATATACCTAAAAAATTACCTATATTTGCAAAAATATTTTCTCAAAGTAAAGGTATACTTAAGAAGTAAATTTTGCTGAGAAGTCACTTTGGATTCTCAACTCCCTAAATTGCACTGTGTTCCAATGCAGTTAACTAAGTACATTGAAATTGGAAAATTACAGACCATGGTAAATGTTTCCGTAATTCTCAAAGTGAATGTGGTTCCTAGGAAGGATATAAGGAAGATTTTTGTATTCCCCAAGGTTCTCTTAAGGAAAATTGAGGAATGAGTACCCATTGTAAATGTGACCAACATACTATCTGATATGAACAATATCAAAATTCTTATGAAAATTTATTACAATTGACTAATTACTCATATATGAAAGAATACTACAAGTCATTAAAACTGAGGCAAGCAGAATTCAACATGTAATGAATTCTGCAGTCTTTTGTAGAGACCAGAAAGAAAAGTTATTATTTAAACTTTCATACCAGGTACCAGTAGACATGTCTTTTTATGACCCCAAGATTAAAACTAAATTTCCCTTTGTAGTTAATAGTTTTGCTAATATCATCAAAAAAGTGTGTGGAATGCTAGAGGATTAGAAAAATTGCAACACCTATTACATTAATTTGTTCACATTGTCAGTTGTTTTTTGCACTGTTAATCCTATTCACTTTAATATCTAGGGCTGATATATGTAATGCAATATAGATAATAATTGGATGTTTTTCAGTGCAGAAAGGACTGATTAAATTGGAATATAGAAAAACATTGTGGAATATTCAAAGCACATAACAGAATTTAGTAAGGTGTTTGTTGTAATGCAGTCTTTTGGCTTAGTATTGGTTCATTAATATTGCCTTGGGCAATACTGATCACCTAGGAAAACTGTTGTATTCAGGTACTGGGACAGTTTTGTTAATGTGAACATTTTTCAATTTCTTTGGTGCTAAAAATAGAATGAACAACTTGGTGTGGTTTGGGTATAAGGAATAGTGTAGCCTCATAAAAGGAGTTTGGCTATGTCCCTTCTGTTTCTATTTTGTGGGACAATTTGATGGGTATTGGAGTTAGCTCTTCTTTGAAATTCTGGTAGAATTATTTTCTAAAGCCATCTTGTCCTGGGTCTTTTCTGGTTTGGAGACTTTTAATGAATGCTTCTATTTCCTTAGAGGTTATAGGTCTAATAAATTGATTACCTGGACTTAAGAAAAGTGGGAATCAATCTACCTCAAGATCCACTGATACCACTCTTGAGCATATACCCAAAAGATACTCAATCATCCCACAAGGACATTTGCTCAAGCATGTTCATAGCAGGAATATTCATAGTAGCTAAAACCTAGATGCCCCTCACGTGAAGAATAGATAAGGAAAATGTGGTACATTTACATAATGAAGTACTACTCAGCTGTAAAACTCTGACCTTATGAAATTTTCAGGCAAAGGGATGGAAACAAACAAACAAAAACAAAAAACAAAAAACACTGAGTGAGGTAACCCAGTCTCAGAATGATAAACGTAGTTTGTAGTCACTTATAAATAGATATTATATGTAAAGCAAAGGATAACCACAGCTCCAGAGAAGCTTAGGAGGACTCTAAGATGGGCACATAGACAACTCTTGAGAAGGGAAATTTGATGGGATCTATGAGGAAAACTGGGGGCAGGGAGTGATAAGGGGCAGGGGTAGGGAATGAGAAAATGAGGGAACAGCATGCTTGAGGTAAGGAGGGATGCAGTGGAAGAGCAACAAAAGAGATACCTTGATAGAGAGAGTCACTATGAGGTTTTGTAGAAACCTTGTGCTAGGGTAATTCCAAAGATTACACAAAGGTGACCCTAGCTAAAGCCCCTAGCAATAGTAGAGAAATATCTTAAGTTGCCTACCCCTGTGATCAGATTGATGATTATCACAGCTATCATAATATAATGGAACCAGACACAGAAATTCACAACAAAGAACCAGGCCTACTTTTCGGAATCCAGGTGAAGAGAAGGAAGATGGAATATATAAGAAAAGGAGGTCAAGAATATGATGGAGGAATCTACAGAGACAGCTGCACTTAGCTTGTGGAAACTCATGAACTCTAGACCTACAACTGTGGAGACTCTGAACTAGCCCCACCACATGTGGGAGACAGTTGGGAATCTTGAACTATTTAAGGTGTTCCTGGCAGTAGGACCACCATATAAACCTGGTATATGAGCTAGTTTATTGGAGCCCATTCCCTATGGTGAGATTCCATGATCATCTTTAATGCACAAGAGAGGATCCTGGCACTGTCCAACATATTGTGCCAGACTTTGTTGACCTCTTACAGAAGCCTGTACTCATGAGGAGGAGTGGACTGACGGTGGGTATGGGGGCAGGGTAAGGAAGCAGGAGGAGCGGTGTGAGAGAGGGCTGTGTTTGGAATATAAAATGAAATTTAAAAGAATAAATTATAAAAAAATTGAATGAACACGTAAAAAACCAGTACAACATAAACATATAAAGAAAAGAATGCATTTTATGAAATAAAAGGCAGTCTCATGTGCAGTGTGAGCATGAACACACAATACTATAAAGATCAATATAACATCCGCAGCAGGAGGCATTATCTTCAAAAGAGGAATACAGATAACTGGAAGGGAGGCTAGTCATGACAGAGGAGATGTTTGGATATGATCCTGGAGAAAGAGGGGAGCATGCCAAAACAAAAGGAATACGAAACTCAGATTAGCAGATTTTGGGGCTATAATGAGGATAGGTTTTTTTTTTTTCTAGGAAGATTTGTGCACAGCATTAATAGGTAATGAGGAAAAGAAGATTGTGGCCAAACTGAAGGAACATGTATTCTTTTATTTATTTATTTTTAAAATTTTTCATACTAACCCCAATTCCTTCTCCCTTTCCTTCCCCTCCCACCTCTCCTATTCCCACCCCTAGTCCACTCCTAAGAGGGGATAAGACCTTCTTTGGGGAGTCAACCAAGTCTGGCATACTAAGTTGAGGCAAGACCACGTACCTTCCCACAATATCAAAATTGAGCATGGTATTCTCCAATTGATAATGGGCTTCAAAAGGCCAGTTTATCCACCCAGGATAGGTTCTGGTCCCACTGCCAGGGCCTCTCCCCTGCCACATATCATGACATATTACTGTCACCAACATCTATAGGGCTGAGTTTGGTCCTATGTAAGTTCCCCAGATATTAGTTCAAGTCCATGAGCTCCTTCTAGTCAGTTGTCTAATTGGTTTTCCCCATCATACTCTAGACTGAATTCCAGGAGTTCAGCCCTGGCTGTGGGGCATTGCATCTGCTTCTATCAGTTACTGCAGGTAGGTTCCATGACAACAATAGGGGTAGTCACTAATCTGTTTAAAGGGAAAGACCCATTCATGTGCCCTCTCTGCTATTGGTAGGAGTCTTAGCAGGAATCATCCTTGCAGTTTCCTGGGGATTTCTCTAGCACCAGGTTTCCCTCTAATCCCATAATGGCACCTTCTATGAAGATATTCTTTCTTTGCTCTCCTCCTCCTTCCTTCCCCCCAACTCAGTCTTCTACATCATTCATATTCCTATCCCTGAACCCCTGCCTTCTTATCTTCCCAGTTTATCCAGTTAATCTTAACAAATTTCTTTTTCTGGGGCCCTCCATTTGTATCTCTCCTAGGATCTTCCTTTTTAACCTAGCTTCTCTGGGCTTAAGGATTGTAACCTGGTTGTTCTTTTCTTTACTTCTAATATTCACTTATCAGTGAGTACATACCTTACTTGTATTTCTGGTTCTGGGTTACTTCACTTGGAATGGATTTTCTACTCCCATCAATTTGCCTGAAAATTCCAAAGTGTCCTTGTTTTTTACTACTAAGTAATACTCAATATACTCCATTGTGTGAATATACTTGTTTTTTTTTTTTTTTTTTTTTTTTTTGGTTGGGGGATATCGAGTTTGTTTCCAGGATCTGACTATTATAAATTATACTGTTATACAATTAGTTGAGCAAGTGTATTTATGGTATGTATGATTGTGCATTCTTTGGGTATATGCCCAAGTGTGGTATTTGTAGTCTTGGGGGGGGGGAGACTGATTCCCATTTTTAATAAGAAACAACCATATTGATTTGCAAAGTGGTTGTATAAGTTTGTATTCCCACCAGCAATGGAGTAGTGTTCCCCTCACTTGACATCCTCTCCAAAATGAGCTGTCATCAGTGTTTCTTATCTAAGCTGTTCTGACAAGTGTAAGTTGGGATCTCAGATTTGGTTTGATTTGCATTTTCCTGGTGGCTAAGGACTTTGAGAAATTCCTTAAATGTCATTCAGCCATTTGAGTTTCTTCTGTTGAGAATTCAATTTAGACATGTACACCATTTTAAAACTGGATTCTTGAGTTCTTTATATATTTTGGAGATATGCCATCTGTCAGATATGGGGTTGGTGAGGACCTTTGCCCATTCTGTAGACTGCCGTTTTGTCTTATTGACAGTGTCCTTTGCCTTACAGAAGCTTCTTGTCAGGAGGTCTTATGTATTCATTGTTGCTCTCAGTGTCTGTGGTACCAGTGTTATTTTAAGAAGTGGTCTACTATGCCCATGTGTTCAAGGCTACTTTCCACTTTGTCTCCTATGAGGTTCAGTGTAGTTGATTTATGTGGATATATGTAATCTACTTGGAATTGAATTTTGTGTACAGGGGGAAATCAGTAGCCCTCTTAACATAAAAATGATAAATGGTCTGAGAAATAAATCAAAGAAACCTCATCCTTTACAATAGCCACAAGTAACATAAATATCTTGGGGCAACTCTATCCACACAAGTAAAAGTCCTGCATGACAAGAACTTTAAGACTTTGAAGAACGAAATTGAAGAATACATAAGTAAATGGAAATGTATAGGTAGCATTACCAAAGTAAAAATGGCAGTCTTACCAAAAACTATCTACAAATTCAATGCAATCCTATAAAAATCTCAGCACAGTTCTTTATTGACCTTGAAGGAACAATGCTCAGCTTCACATGGAAAAACAAAATACCCAGGATAGACAAAACAACCCTTTATAATAAAGAAACTTCTGGATGCATCACAATCCCTGACTTCATTCCCTACTGTAGAGGTGTAGCAATAAAAACAGCTTGTTATTGGCAGAAAAACAATTATGTAGATCAAAGGAATCAAATTTAAGACAATAGTATTATTCCACACACCTATGACAACCTGATTGTTGACAAAGAAGCCAAAATTTTATGATGGAAAAAAGAAAGCATCTTCAACAATGGTGCTGGCATAAGTAATCATTGACATGTAGAAGAATGCAAATACACAAATATCTATCCCCATTCATAAAAATCAAGTCCAAGAGGTACACACATTCCAAGAAACAAACATGAGACAGTTGTCAGAATTGCAAATGGTGACAAGAAAAAATTAAAAATTATTTGAATGAACACTTCAAGTTAATAAATGTATTAATATATCACTTTACAATAGAATAAGATGATTTATTTTAGTTCTGGTAACAATACATGAAGCTGGAACTCTAAGAACAATGATTTGTCTTAGTGAATTAACTTGTAAAACTACTGGATAACATACCTAATGTTATATCTGTTTCCAAGCTTAAGACACTCCTCTTTCTCAAGAAGGAAAATGTAATAATAGGGATTTAGTCCAGATGCTGAAGTCGTAAATATCATTAAACACAAAAGATGGGGAGAACACTTTGCTTTAATTTATGTAGGGACATAGAGTCCTAGTTTCTTGAGAATAAAATCTAGAAGGCTATTAATAAATTTACATTGAGTAATGAATATATCAAATAAAGCATGATTCCAGAAACCTGGTAATAAAAAGAAAGGAATCTTAGCTATGGTGATTGGTTTCATAGGAGGTGTATGGGAGAAACACCCTTCTCCTAATCAGTAAATTAGGTGGAGTTTGCCAGTATTGCTTTAATCAGTACCCTATAATCAAATCAAGAAAGAAATCAGGATTTGATTATATATTATTCCCCCTATTACTAACAAATTAGCAAATCATTGGGAACACCCTTAAATATGAGGGATGATGGCAAAGGATTGGTGAAGCAACAGTTTATTTAGTAAAAAGAGAAACAATTAGATTTACCAAATTATAACAACACTTAAGTTTTCTTTTAAGATTCACATAAAAATTAGATTCCTTGGGTCCTAAAAAAGACTTAACCTGCTGTAAAGAGCTATAGCAATTATACAGAATATAACTACTTTTGTTTCATAATACCTCTTGCCAAAATTGCATAATAATCTAAAGCTTTATTTTCAAACACATTTTAGTGATTCTATTTTAGGTCACTACTCTTATTTTATCCTTCAAATAAGATGTCTTTGCAGATTAAAATTTTAATTAATGTAAGTTAGCTTTCTCCTTGATAAAGATGTACTTAGGACCAACTACCATAATGCTCTATTAACTTCCATTTTCACAATAATTCTGCCAACCATAATAATAATAACATATATTCTATTATACATGTAAGCAAAAAATTAATGTATTTTTGTCTTCTAATAATTGAGTAATAAATTTTAAGTTGAAAAATCATGAATTACATAGGTTTTTTGTTAATATTACCATTGTAAAATTCTTATTTTCATTAGAAAATGTATATTATTTATTAACTCAAAATTTGATCAAGCGAGATTCTAAGGACAGGAAATGGAGCTGTTGTAGTCACTGGAGAACAAATCCATAAATTTCTTTTGAAATAGAGCTTTTAGGCAGAAATTTATTACTGTATCAAAACATACAATTGGAAAATATTTTCATAGTCTTATCCATTTTTACATGAATTTGCCAATATAAAAATAGAAATAATTAGCAAATGAGGTGCAGTTTGTCACAAGGACCCAAACTACTATCACAGAAGCCAAAGTTTGTGTCTGGTGATGTGTGAAATAATATCTTTGGGACACTGTGATATATGAGTCATATCAGAGATATATAATATTCCATAAATCTTATAAGTATCATGTCTTATACTGTTCTAATATGTCTTATACGTTCTAATAAAACGTTTCCTATTTTGTCAGTCTAGGTAGGAAGTAAACAATTAGCAATAACATTATGAAAGCATTATGTACTTTTATATTGAAAAATAAAATTAATATTGATCATTTATTGCCCATCACTTGATAAGGACTTTCTTTGAGTGACAACTAAAGTAAGATCATAATTGGAATAGTAATTTATCTTTGTGGAGAGCCTGCTATTTTGGAGAGGATGTAGAACAAGAACACTCCACTATTGTAGTGGAATTGCAAATTTGTACAGCCAGTTTGGAAATCAATATGAAGGTTTCTCATAAAATTGGGAATTTTACCTCAAGATCCAGCTATACCACTTCTGGGCTTAGCTCTTTTGTGGGTAGATCTTATAATAGGTATTTTTTTCCTTTGAATCTCTAGATAAAGTCCTATTAATGGTTCATTGTTTCTGTAACATTTTTGTGATGATATTTTTTTTATCCATTTTAAAAAGTCAGTTACTGAGCTAAATAAGTGTTTATGAAGTCCTGTCTCTAGGTTAAGGCAGTATCCCTCCATGGGTGATGTGTCCGCAGGGTCCTTTTGTGCACCAAAGATACATCCTGGTTTCACTGTCTGTGAGGGTGCAGAGAGGGTAAGAGGAAGGGAGGGAGGGAAGAACGGAGGAAGGGAAAGGGAACTTGGATCGACATGTAAAATAGTAAATTAAAAAAAAAAAAAAACTACATATAGGCAATCTGGTGTGTATATACCAAATAAAGGCATAAAGGCATGAGATAATACAAAAAAAAAAAAAAAAAAAAAAAAAAAAAAAAAAGGGAGAGAAGCTGGGATAAAGAACAGTTATGAAAAGTTACTAGGAGGTATTTGAGTTACACTTCAAATAGATACTACGAAATGAATAACAAAATATTATGGGGAAGTTTTTAGATAATAGGATGTAATTGTAAGTTTGCAATTTTACTATGACAAGTAATATGTAGTAACAATGTGAAAGCCATATAATATTGTATGGTTCAACATTGGCCTATGCTTAAATCACAAAATCAATAAGCCTTGTCCTGTTTATGGAAAGACATTCAGTAGATAAATTTTAGAATACACATGTTGGGGAATTAAGGTTATTTTATGTCTATGGCACATAGAAAATAAAACAATTTTGAAACTCTGGAAAAGATATTTTAACCTTCAAACCCTATTTGGAATATCATTGTTAGTGACAATTGTTAACTTGTGTGCCAATAACACAGTGCTACGTTATTTCGATCTTACTTCTCCTTGTTTGCTTCACTTTCCAGAATTCATACTTTGTAAATACAAACCCTAAAAGTATAAGGGATTCATATTCATTTCAACTATATCTTGAGGCTCATCCTTAAAGAGTCCATGTAATGTTTAAATATATTCTTATGCAACTTATTATACTCTTATCTAAACTTAATTTTTCCTAATGCTTAAATGCTGTGCCTCTCACACTGTTGGGTATTCTTTGAAATGCAATATGTATTTGGCAGATAAAAAGAGAAGGAAATATGCAATTTGAAAACACTCTAAAACATTTCAGAGGGCATTTTAAGAGCACAGAGCCATTAAGGCAATAAGAAGCAAATCAAGATACAGGTCAAGAAGACTGAAGGGAGACCTTATTTAAAACATGCATTTAATATTATCACCCTAAAATGCTATTGTAATATCTTACTGTGCAAGCACTAAATTTTACTCTTTCCATTACTTGGAGATTAAAATTTATGCTACATATATATGGGATGACAAATGTTTAAAGATACATGAAAAATTATCAGTTATTCACTACTAAGATCCCAAAGAAACATAAAGACAAAAAAAAAAAAAAAAAAAAAAGCTATTTGACAACTCAACATCCACATCTCTCTTCTCGGATATGTACAGTCATTTGTTTGTGCACATTTTTACACAAACAATAGACTCATAAAATCTTAAAAAGTTAAATAATGAGATGGAAAATATGAAAGAATAGGCAGGTGAAACAAAACTTTATTTTAATAATATTTTATTTTAGTGAAATACAAGCTTAGGATCATTCAGGGGCAATGGTATATAGTGATAAAATTAGGAAACATCAGCCATTACTAGCTGTAATAAAATCTTGTTTTCCAAATTTTGCCTTTTTGGTTGTAAAGGAGTAGTTCCTCACATATCCTCTTCATGACATGAGGTTTTATGCTTACAGATCTCCCTATATTTGTGTTGAGAATATATTAATTTGATATACACAAATTATGCCATATATATAAACACCAGTGTATCATTTTAATTTAACATATCATGTAAATAGACATTTATTTTTCACTCAATTTAGTTTGTCCTTTTTTTACTATTATGCAATGTATATGATAATTATTTAGTGTGAGTTATCTTGAAAGGAATTCTTTCTTTAGGATCAGATGAAACTCTACATCATACATTACTCCAACATTATTAGGCAATTGGAAGTGATGACTGTTTAAAATTAGGCATGAATAGCTGTTAAAGAAGGTCCTAATTATAATATTAGTATTAGATGTTGTTCCTAGTTCAGGAATCTTATGACATTATCAAGTGCTATTTGTTTTTTACACAAATAGTCTCACTGTAAACAGTAGCCCCATGAAGACTGAAAGTAGGGGACTGGGGTTTTGAACAGCTTTCTTCAGGTATTGTCAACTCTATGTGTTCCTTCATTTGACTTGTAGACACTTTAGTGATGCAATCTCTAAGTGTGCTGACATGTACTGTCATCTCAGAATATGTCTTACCATGATTATATGTGTATGTTTAAATATAATTTACTTTTCAACAAAAAGAGCAGAAGTCTAAATTGATTTGAAAAAAAACATGTCATTGTTCTAAGACACTTCTTTTTAAGAAATGCACTGAGATACCAACTAACTACAGAGGGAATTATCTTGGCAACTTGGCACACATTACAGGTGACTGCCCTGAAGAAGCTGAAGTGGTTTCACCATGTAAGCATCTTTAAAACATTTTATCCTTGGATCCCCAATAGGATGCAACTTTTGGTGTGCTCACCATCACAGTTAAAAGTCAGATCAAATGAACACACCTATTATATTTCCTATTGAATACATAGCTTTTGTATACGCATGTAAAATTCTGTTAAAGTTTAGAAATATACAACTCACAAAGTGAGCAAATGCAGAGAGATTCATAGCCAAACATTAGGCACAGCTCAAGGAACCCTTCAGAAGAAGGGGAGAAAGGATTGTAAGATCCAGAAGGGTTGAGCACACCACAATAACAAGGTCCACAAACTCAACTATGCTAGGCTCATAGGAGCTCACAGACATAGAATGGATCCCCACAAAGCCTGTATCAGTGTGTGCTGCGTCCTCTGTAAATATCTTGTGATTGTGTAGCTTGCTCTTGGTGTGGGACTTCTATCAGTGGCAGTGATGGTGTCTGTCTTTGACTCTTTTGCCTGCTCTTGAGGCCATTTTCCTCCCACAGAGTTGCTGTGTCTAGTCATGATAAGAGGGATTGTTCATAGTCTTAGTGTAACTTGCTATGCCACATGGTTAGTATCCCTGGGAGGCCTGCTCTTTATTGAAGGGAAATGGAGGAGGGGGTTGTCTGGCTGACTGGGGAGGAGGCAGAGGACAGTCAGTAGTTGGAGGAAGGGAAATTGCACTTGGGATATAATATATAATGAATAAATAAAAGTTTAAAAGTAACCTGATGAAAATACAAGCTATCATGCAGCAAACCTATGAAGTATTTGATGGTCTGTTTCATGATTTGTGAATTTTGTAGTAAAATCACATAGACTAAGACCAATTGAAATTTATACAAGGGTTAGAAACACAAAGCATATGCATCACAAACTATAGGACATAAAAATTGCCAAATACCTGTAAAATAAACTGTGTATGTATTCTCTAAATAAGACATTAATCGAAAGTCAGACCATTGCATCTTTCAGTGGCTTAAAATTGGCATTTAAAATATTGGAGACAATGTGGAGGTAAATACAGAAAAGCTGATTTCAGGTTTAAGTAAAATTCATGCAAAAGTCATGAACAAAACTTTAATGAGTCAACATGATACATTTAAAAATGAGACATGAGAGAGCTTGGCATAGAACTTGTGTATTGAAAATAGTGAAAAACAGGAATAAGGAAAAGGGGGAGAGACATTTGAGAGGTAATACTCAAGACAGACAAAAAAGATCTTAAGTTTGAAAATCATATAAGGACACGTCTTTTTGTATAGGAAAAATAAATTTATAAAAGTGCACAGATTTTACAAACAGTATTCATCTTGGGAGAACAAAAGAACTCAGTGAACATGAATGCTGCTATGCATCTGCTCTCCCCCTTGTGAATTGGCAGTGGGGGCTTTCCATTAGCATCAAGGCCTCAATTTGATAAAGATCATTAAATGCAGGCATGGAAAATTTCCTCAAAGAATGATGAATGACATATGAGTCCTTTGGTAAGATGTTTTATTAATACGATTTAATTGATTGGAGTAATGATTTCCAGTAATACAAAATTGACTATTTGTAGAAGTCTAAGAAATTTTATAAAATCTATACCATTGTTAGGCTCACACTGAAATTAATATTTAAATTTAGATAAAGTTATGCATCAATGTGAACTAAGCCTAATATAAAGATGTTATTTCAAAAGTTGCTATCTATTATTACTAGTATATGTTTGTATTAACTTCTGTGTTTTAATTTTTCTGCCCATCCACTAAATATTGCTTTTAAAAATCTCTACTGACACTTGAATAGCCAACAACCCCATTTGATCTACTAATGAGAAAAGTCACTCATGTTTTTTTTTATTACAAATGATTCACAGAGATCATACAGTTACCTTGCTTCTCTATGTGCAGATTAATCTCCTATTCTAAGACATGCCCTCTCTCTTGACTCTAGTGTCCTAAGCTCCTTGAACAAAATAAGACCACATAGAACATTTTCTCTTTCAAGTTCCCAAGTGCTTCCTATGTAGCCATACTGACTTTGAACTCAAAATTGTTTTCCTTTAGCCTTCAAAGTGTGATGAATATAAAGATGTGCCAACATGGTTGGATATGAATTATCTTCAATTAAAATTTTACCTTGAGGTAGTTTGAGCTCATTTTTAGAATCGTTCAAGGAAACAATATTCCTTCATTTTCTGTGAATTAATCTCAGTTACCCTACTTATTTTTCTTTATCAGAAAAGCTGACACAGTGACACATGCAGGGTAATGTGCATTTTGTTAAAAGCATTTGTTTCAAACTGTCAAAATCATGATGATTAAGGTAGCCAAAACTGGTTTATCTACAATTTTTAAATGAAGAAATGACAAGGAAGACGAATAATCTTGCCCATCAGTTTTTGAAGAAATATAGTGGGTCCTCTACTTGCTGATGTTTATTACTGATTTTACTTAATTTGGAGAAAGGGCAAAACCTCCTTAGTTTGATGGAAGTCTGAGTACAGAGAAAATAAAGAAAAAAAAGCAAACAAATACAAGGATAAACATTTTCCCAAATATAATGCTTTAAATTAGATATGGAAATTATTTGAAACTGGAAAGGAATTTCTGAAGAGGTTATCAAAGTTGAGAGTTATAGATGTCCCTCTATTAGTGCTCAAACTCCAATTTCAATCTCAGTCTAAATATACCCATCCAAAGTGATCGCTTTGCCCATCCAGTCCCACCTAGTGTCAGTCTTAAACACTGCTATTGTCTGCTAATTAGGCTGCTATTTCTCTCATTTTCACTATGATCTGAATATTCAAAGGCATCAAGTGTTACAACAAACAGCATAACAACAAAAAGATTTATCCTCTCAGAAAATAATTTCCAAAGGTCACCAGTGTTTAACTGAATGGATGTTATAGTTAATAATTAAGTAACACTTTTTTTTCTAATCACAAGTAAAAGAAAGCCCTATATTTGTCAATGCTGGCTACAGAAATGTAATAGCAAAACAAAACAACAAATGAACAAAAGTAGGAACTGTAACTAAATGACTTATCAGGGTTCCTCTTCTTGGACTTATCACCAGCTGCTCTTCTGATTGTACTAAATTTCAGAAATAAAATACCTAGAACTTTTTATGTGGTGACATTTTGTTAATGATTTAACAAATAAAGTTACCTAAAGATCAGAATAAAAAGCTAGACACACTAGTCATCCACAGAGGCTAGGCAATGGTGGCACACACGTTTAATCCCAGTGGTGATACAAGTTAGCCATTGAAGCTTAGAGGCTGTGGTGTACCCCTTTAATCTCAGCACTAAAAACTATAAAGTGAGTGGAGATAGGAGTTCAGTGATTGAAGTCTTCAGTCACAGTGAGAACAAGATTGCCCCTTTTGGTCTGAGCCTTGCTAGAAGTAAGAACTCTCTGGTTCTCTGGTCTTTCAGCTTGAACCCCAATATCATTTCCATGTTTTTGTTATTCATGCTACATTTTTATTTGAAATATTTACTTTTAATGAAGAAATTATGACGAATAAAAATAGAAACTTAAAATGTTCAGTCCTTCTTATAAATGGTGTAAATATTCATTTCTCAAGAAAGGCATTTGCTTTTGAGTGGATATTTCTAATAGTATACACAGATCTAGGACATAAAATCAGATAAGTTAAATAAAATATATAATATGCACTTATAGGAAATATACATGAATGTATGTCACAGAAACATCACGCAAAACACATGAGTAATTTAGCTTCATTTTTATTTGCTTCATATAGCTCTTCTCTTAATATTTTCATAAAATATATCAACTGAGTAAATGACATGACTCCTTTAACTCATTTTAACCTTTGAAATTTATAGTGTCCATAGTAGTTTTCTACCTAATCTAAATGTGTATGAGTGATCTCAGTGTCTCTTAGTTACTGAAAATTGGAAACTTACATAAGGCGATGTATCTTGGTGAGAAAAAATTTATAGTTATCATTGAGATCTAAAACTGACAAATGTCCAATTCACATGTATAGTTGCTGGGATAACTAGGTCACTCTAATACAAATAATATCTACTACTTCTTCAAATCTATATATTTCACAGAAAAGGTATAATTGTTACTTGCTGTGCTTGGGTAGTTCTTAGTAGAACTGTATGGGTTCATGATTAAAGCATTAAGTTGCAAATTGCAATGCTGTTGATAAACTCTATGCAGTCTCCAAGTTAGTACATCACATCTACAGTTTTTCCTTCTAGAAAAACAGACTAAATTATCTATTCCTATATTTGTTAAAGTACAGCAAATTCAATTAAAAATACATGCCTTGGTTGTTAGCATGCCCCATGTGCTCACTTAGCAAATGTGTTAACAATCTGCCTTTTGTTAAGAGGAGGAAATGGGTGCTTGGGGAGAAACAAAAGTCCTCTGTCCAAATTTATTCGGAAGTGGTGAATGTAAAGTTGGAACTTGAACCCCAGCTTTTATGTTCATTGTCAGTTTAAAATATGACCCTTCTAACATTAAGTGTTTTCTACTGACAGGATGAGAAAAACCAGGCCTAATACAGGATCTTGGCTAAAAATTGGAGGATAAGAGATTGTCTGGATACTTTCTTGGTGGTGATGTTACATTAAAAATATGTAAGGCTGTGACTAGCATACTTAGTGTCAATATTCTTATAAAATATAAAAGGCATTAATGTAGATGAAGTACAAAAGTAAAACTAGAATATCGGCTATGGTGTTGATCTCCCCCTTTGAGTACAGTTACTTCATCAAAACAATTTCAAAGCACTTAAATCATGAAAACGTAAATTCTGTAAAATGCTAGATTGTAGTGTTTGGCTATGCAATATCATAGGTTCAGGAATATCTCTCTGGAGCTGTAGAGATGGTTCAGTAGTTAAAAGCAATTGCTGTTCTAACAGATGACCAGATGGAATCAAACACTCTCTTTTGGCTTCAACCAGAACTAGGTATTGCTTTGTGATCCTGGAGGATGTGATGATAAAATGTGTGCAAAACTTCAGACTGCACTACTTTTCTCGGTGGGTTTTGTATGTCCTTAACATTTTAAAAGAACTTCCTTCAATAACCCCAAATCAAGGACTTCACAATCCTCTGTTATTGGACTGAAAATATTTTACAGTACTAATAATTTCATTAGAATGAACAACTGAATATAAAAGCAACAAATAATCATCTTTGGTTATAGTTTTTAAAATCTATTAAAAAGTCAAAACAAATCTTTAAGATTTTTTTCAATACTATTATTTGTTTTCTTTTTGGACTGTGTGTGTGGGGGGAGAGTTTAAAATCCAGTTTTTTCATTTTAATAGGAAACAATGGGATCTTAAAATGATTTGACCCATCCTTACAATCCTTTGTTAATTCTTAAGTACTACATAAAAGAGCAGGAAAAAGTTTAGATCAGTGGTTCTCATCCTTCCTAATGCTTTAACCCTTTAATACAGTTCCTCGTACTGATGCTCAATCATAAAAGCATTTTTTTTGTGTGTTAATTCTTTATTTTAAATTTATTATTTTACATGTCGATCCAAGATCCCTCTCCTTCCATCCCTCCCTCCTTCCATCCCTCCCTCCATTTTACCCTCTCTTCCCCCTCACATGCAACCCCTCCCTTCCCCGTAACCCAATTCCACATGTAGGGCAATGCCATCCAGTTAGGGTCATGTAGATCTGACCGGTCATTTGATGTAGGGACTAGGACTTCTCTCCTGACTCTAGGTTAAGGCAGTTATCCCTATATGGGGGATGTGTCCACAAGGTCCTTTTGTGTACCAGGGATACCTCCTGGTTCCACTGTCTGAGGTCCCTTAGACTGCTCAGAACTTCTGGTTGAGACCCATATTCAGGGAGGCCTGAGTCAGTCCAATGCTTGATTCCCAGCTATCAGTCTGGGGTCCCGTTAGCTCCTCCTTCAGCTGTCTATATGTGTTTCTGCAACCTGTTCTTCTCCTCTCCATCTGCATCTGGATTCTAGTTGGACTCAATGTTTAGGTATGAGTGCTTGCTTCTGTTTCCAACAGGTATTAGATGAGGGCTCCATGGATGATTTAGTTGTTGATGTCACTATCAGGGAAGGGCATTTATGGTAGCCTTTCCACAGATGCTCAAATTGTTAGTTGGTGGCAGTCTTGTAGTTCTCTAGACATTTTGGGGTTCAATTTTCTCTTCAAACCAATATTGGCTCCATCTTTTATGTTATTTCTCTCCCTCCTTCTCTCTCTCTCTCTCTCTCTCTCTCTCTATCCCTCCCTCTCTCTCTTTTTCTTGTCTTCTATTCCTAACTGGACTCAATCTTCCTGGTTGCACGTGTTTTCCTCTCCTCCCCCTCTTTCTCCTATTTGTCTCTCCATTCACTGTCTCCCCCAAATTCCCCTGTGCTCTGGGGGACTTTTCCCTTCCCCTTCTGTGAGGGAATTTATATGAATCTCTTATAATACACCTTCTTGAACATAACTCCAGGTACACAGACACTGAGAGCAACAATTAAAATTGGGACCTCTTCAAACTTAGAAGCTTCTATAAGGCAAAGGACACAGCAGACAACCAAATGGCAGCTCACAGACTGGGAAAAGATTTTCACTAATTCTACATCTGACAAAGCGCTGATCTCCAAAATATACAAACAACTCAAGAAACTAGTCAACAAATACCAAGCAGCCCTATTAGAAAATGGGGCACAGAACTGAAGAAAGAATTCTCAATAGAGGAAATCAAAAAGGCTGAAAGACACTTAAGAAAGTGCTCAACATCCTTAGCTCTCAGGGAAATGCAAATCAAAACAACTTTGAGATACCATCTTACTCCTGTCAGAATGGCTAAAATTAATAACACCAATGACAACTCATGCTGGAGAGGATGTGGAGAAAGGGGAACACTCCTCCACTGTTGATGGGAGTGCAAACTCATACAGCCATTTTGGAGATCAGTATGATGGGAAAATAGTAATTAGTCTACCACAGGCCTCTGCAATCCCCCTCTTAGGCATATACCCAAATGATCCACGTCCATGCAACAAAGACATCTGCTCAACTATGTTCATAGCAGCATTATTTGTAATAGCAAGAACGTGGAAGCAACCTAGATGCCCTTCAATTGAAGAATGGATAAAGAAGATGTGGCACATCTACATAATGGAATACTACTCAGCAGAAAATAATAATGGAATCTTGAAATTCACAGGCAAGTGGATGGCACTTGAAGAAACCATTCTGAATGAGGTAAGCCAGTCACAAAAAGATGAACATGGTATGTAGTATCTCATATATGGATTTTAGACCTAGAGCAAAGGATCATCAGCCTATATTTCACAACACCAGAGACTAGGATACAAGTTGTATTCCAAGAGATTCATATAAAAAGTATTTTGTTGCAATTTTGTAACTGTATATTTGTTATCATTGTGAACCAATATCTGTTTTCTGATGGTCTTTGCAACTCTTGTGAAAAGGTCCTTTGTCCCAAATGGGTCATTACTTACATGTTGAGAACCATTGGTTTGGGGAGAGCAACAGAGGGTTCTATTTGACCAGATGAGGGTAACACTGATAACACTATGGATTCATTCCAGTCATATTTTTTCCTCTATGTTAAAGGGCTGATATTAACTCAGTGGTTAATGCCACAGGTTTTATAATCTGTAGAGAATGTTTCTTGTTAATAACAAAAAATACATTATGAATTAGGCTCAAATCATTCATCTAGTATGGGACACTCAACTTTTCCTACAATATATATTACTTTTTCTTCTGTAATCAATCTTGGTATCAAGACAGCAATGAAACACATTATTAAGAATATATATGGTAAGCTTGAATCTAGCACTAAAGTAGAGTAATAAAGATGTCTTCTGAGTGTAGCAAAGGGGGATGACTTGTGAGGTGAATGGATACCTCATTTTTATTGTACTTATAACATTTGATGAATTTCAACATTTGTAACATATAATTTAACAAGAAATAGGCAAGAAAAGCAAGTTTTAACAAAATAATCTACAATGATTCAAATAGCTTGAGAACTCTAGAATTTGCAGTTTCCTGGTCATATTGTGGGAAAATACCCCTCCGATACTAGAGCTTCCAGAACAGTAAGACCTAGCTATCTCAGATTGCCAGATGTATCTTCAATAATTATATCAGTAGCCAGATGAACATATTCCACTCGTCTCAGTACAGGAAAAGTTTGAATAGTATAGTTTTACTAGGATGTATTTGAACAATATTTATTTATAATCCCCAAGCATTAATCACACAATTTCTCTCGGTACTGAACTGTCTTCTTTTTAAAATTGTTTTTGTATTTCGAGATAGAATTTCTCTGTGTAGCTTTGGAGCATGTCCTGGAACTCACCATGTCGACCAGGCTAGCCTTGACTTGAATTCATAGAGATCTGTCTGCCTCTGCTTCCTGAGTGTTGTAATTAAAGGTGTGCACCACCACTGGCTGGCTAATTCTCATCTTAAAACAACCTGCATTTTGTATTTTGGATATAAGTGATATGGAATATGTTCAAAGAATTGGAGATACATTGTAATGTAGACAATTAAGTATATGTAGAAAACAAATACATATTTGTTTCAAATTTAAACACCTGTATAATACACTTATCCTTATAATAATGTCTATGTAAATAATTTAACAGCTATTTCCCAAGACAGTGTTTTTACCTTCTAATAAAGACCCCCTCCCCAATCACATATGTATGTATATATGTATGCCAACATTCAAACATATTGATTCTGTGATCATTATCACATACTGTTTTACATAATAGTACAATATTTGCTCACTGTGTATTTTAATTCTAATGTTAAATTTTTCTTGCAGTCAATAGCTTCCTATCTTATATCACCTGACAATCACTTTTGAATGGCCTATATTGCTTACAACCAACTCTAAAAACATACTCTGATAGAATTAAAAATCAGCATAGTTGTATGATAATAATACTAATGACAGATGAAAAAAATCACTAGAAAATAGTACAGACTCTATATGTAACCTTAATCATGTACCCAAATCCTGGTCACTGACAAGCAAGCATTCCTGTCCCATCACTTTAAGCAGCATTTCATTTTACAGCATAAGCACAAATACAAGAGAACATTACCCTGTATACCCTGGGTATGTCAAGCACCCTGCCAAGCAGCCTTTGGCAACAGTTTAAATGACTCCAAAGTAAATCCAGCAGACATTTTTTTTCTCTTTAATTAGGTATAAACACTGTTAATCTCCGAAAAGATATTATATGTATACAGTTCAGCTTTGTGCCTTGTAAAGAAGTGGATTTATGAGTATCTTTGAGGAGCAAGATGGGAGCAGATGTGTGTTTCTGAGACCCAGAGGGTAATTTATCACTTCTCATGGGAAATAAACTTCTGAGGTCAAGCACAAGCAGATATTTTAAAACGGCTGCTTCCAGTAGACTTTTCGATGTATGTTATGGGGGTTGTTTGGGGGCTGCAGTAAAACCCAGTATTTCAAATACCCTGCCAATCTCAGTATTTTCTGGGTTTCTGACATTCTTGATGAAGCAGTGTGGGTCTTTTTCTTTTCCAGACTTCAGTATCATTGTTTCTAGCAGCATTGTTTGCCAGAATCAGGCATATTTCAATGCAATAACGTATCAGTTTCACATAACTTAAATGAGGGCCATGTTCTATTGTATTTGTGCTTATGCTATAAAATCAAGAATCATGAGGGCTCAAAGGAGACTCAGACAATGAATATGTTCTAGTGAAATTTTTGAAGGCTATAAAACTAAGGAAGTTGTATCATGATGAACTTGGATTCCCATTACAAATATAAATTAGAAAAATATATATTATGTTGGATGAGATGATAATAAATACATATGAAATTTAAACCCATTTAATTAGATTTTTCTACTATTTGAAAGAGAAACATTATTGCAAAAACCTTCTGCCTGGAAATATTGCCAAATATCAGAATGCTTGTGATGACTTATAGCTGAAATATATTTGTTTTTTTACAATGAAATTTGTATGAAAATTATTTGACATTCCCATGTAATTTACCTATGCTAAAATAGGCATTTTAAGAAATGTGATCTGTGCCTCAAGGTACAGCTTTCTGAACTGGCACAGATACAAGATAATAACCACTGTCTCGAAAACCTCCTCCAATGAGGATGGGAAAGTCATTCAGTTTTGCTATTTTTTTTTATTAAATTTATCCACTTCTCGTTAATGGAGTCAGGCATTGCTAACTGAATATATTTTTGTTTTAGTGTTTATTTGTATTAAAGGAATATTTTTGTTAGAAGTACAATACTTTGTATTGTTTTCAATAACTCATGATGTTTTGTTAATCTGTTTGTGTTTAATGTATAAGCTTAAATATTCAAAACCATGTATTTTACATGTCTTGTTTCCCTTATAGTTGATTACTTAATGACATAAATAAGAATAGTGCTAAAGATATGTTTTACATATTTATATTTGTCTGTTTAATAATTTGTAATACACAAATTAGGTATTTATCTAATTTTCTGTCTATATGACTAAATAAGCAAGTAAGTGAGGATAGGAAAGCAAATAGAAGGCTTTTGATTGTATCTCCCTTTGATATATTTTAAGCAAATATGCATTGCCAAACATAGAACAATTGATTTATGCTAAAATGCTGCTTAACGACACTTAATTGACATAGCTCCCAGGTAGTACTCAGCATGACTATTGTATATGACAGAACAGTGTGTTAGTAGTATTACCTTGTCAGTATGGTGTAAAATTACCACATGTATGGCTTTTCATTCTGAACTTCTTGACCACTTTTCCCACAGCTATCTTATGAATGTTTTCTGGATCTGTCTCTCTCCCTACTAGAACCATAACTACTTTCCTCCCATGGACCAATTTTTTACATTATCACCTGTTTTCCATATCCATTGTTAGGTGATTTGATGATAAGTGTTTAGTTTTGTTTTGATTTCAGTTTTCATTCCAAAAACAATTCTCACTCCTACCCCTCTTCACACCCTCCTTCACTCCCCAGCACACTGCACCCCCCCCTCCACTCCTCTCACATGGTAAGTGCTCACATGAGGGGTCAAGTTAAAGCAGGACGAAGGTCCTTCCCGCTGCTGCATTAAGGCTGAGCATGGCATCCCAACATAGGGAATGGGCTCCAACAAGCTGGCTCATGCATCAGGGATAGATACAGGTCCTTTGGTTTGGGGTTCCCCTGCTACACAATTGTCTTCCACATTCAGAAGCCTAGTTCTGTCTCATGGAGGCTCCAAGGCTTTTGGTCTAGAGTTTGTGAGTTACTACTAGTTTGGTTCAGCTGTCTCTGCTGATTTCTTCATCATGATCTTAACTTCCCTTGTTCATATATTCCCTCTTCCCTCTCTTCAACTGGATTCCAGGAACTCTGCCTGATGATGAGTGTTTTAATAGTTTATTCATAGCATTACATAAATACCATTTACTACAGATTTGCTAGGAGTATTCAGTCAGAATTGTTTTCCCTGATGGTGTTCCTAAAATTAATTTTTTTGCTTTAGCTTTATATAATTTTCACGATTTATAGTTAGATTTTAATTCAAGCATTGGTTTGCTATGTGTTTCATTTACCATAAAAACAAAGTTAGTCACACAAAGAAGTGTTCTGTGTCGACAGACAGTCCCATGGGTTTAAATTTCACATTTCAATCACTAATCCATTTTAAAAATTAATTTAGAAACGGTCTTCTTTTACATATCAATCCCAGTTCCCTCTCCCACCCATCCTCCCATTTCTTCCCATCCCTCTGACCAAGTCCCAGTCCCTATCCACTTCCCAGGGAGTGAGGCCTTCCATGGGGGATCAACAAAGTCTGTCACATCATTTGGGGCAGGGCTTAGGCCCTCCCCTATGTGTATAGGTTGAGAGAGTATCCCTACATAAAGAATTGGCTCCCAAAATCCAATCCTGCATGAGGGATAAATACTGACTCCACTTCCAGAGGCCCCATAGACTGCCCAGACATCCTAACTGTCACCCACATTCATGGGGCCTGGTTTGGTCCTATGCTGCTTCCCCAGCTCAGGGGGTCCCTGAGATCCCACTTGCTTAGGTTAGCTGTTTCTGTGGATTTCCCCAGCCTGGTCTTGACCCCATAGCTAATCACTCCCCCCTCTCTGTATCTGGATTCCAGGAGTTCAGCTCAATGCTTAGCTGTGAATCCTGCTTCAGCTTCCATATCTTTGATGAGCAAAACTTGTCATATGTGTTATAATTTGAAAAACAGCAGGAAAGATTCATGCTGTACAGCATGGCTCATGGGAAAGAGAAACACACACACACACACACACACACACACACACACACACACACACAGAGAGAGAGAGAGAGAGAGAGAGAGAGAGAGAGAGAGAGAGAAGCATACAGATAGACACAGAGGCAGGCAGTGAGGTCATGCCTTTTAAAGAAGGCATAGCTGTAGGGAAGTAGCTGATGACGTTGTCAGGACATTGAGCAGGTCATTGTACTGCTTGGTTACTGGCATGAGCATTCTGCCAGGTGATCAGAGCAGGCCAGCATAGTGCCTGAATGTTAATACTATGTGCATCACCTGAATGTGAATAATAATGTTTTGAAAAGTATCTAGAAAAAGTATTTTATGATTATATCCAAATATTATCCATAGTTAAAGAACCTGAATTGCCCTTCTTGATTTTAGATTGTTATTTGGTGTCAGTATTGCAATTAATAGATAAATCATGTGACCAAGATATTGCACAGTTTGAAATGTTCCCTTCATCTGTGTTCTAGTGAACAAAAATATTGTATGCATTACAGTAGAATTCAATAGAGTTAAATCACCTCTTATCCAAAATATAAACTTGATAATTCTAATTGACTCAAACTCTATATGCTGTTTTTCTGTGTAGAATTAAGCACTTTGGCTTTGTCCTTTGGTTACTACCACTTCAATTAAAGTCATTTAGTGATAACATCTTACTTGTCAATTTATTACAGAATCAAGATTCCATGTTATTAAGTTAATCTATATTAAACTTACAAGATACAGTGTTATAGGACAACTATTTTAGTTGTGACACAGTTGTTAAAAAATTAGTCTTTAAATAAAAGCTCTTTATCTTTTATTGCTATCATTTTCCTGTGTGTGTGTGTGTGTGTGTGTGTGTGTGTGTGTGTGTGTGTGTATGAGTGTGCCCTTGAAGAGAGACGTGTTGGTGTTTATGTACCTTTTTGACAGAAATATGATTATGCTTAACAAAGATAGATATTTTACTCTACCATTATTGGTTTGTCTTTGTAATTTGTCATTGATGATGTTTTCTACATTCCTTAGACAAAACACGTTTCATTCTAATGGGCTTCCACTCATTCTCCTGAGGACAGTCATGAGTGATGCTTTATTTACTAAACTGCCAACGATTCTTCTGGGAGTTTCTTAAATCTTTTAGTTGAGTGGTAGAAGAAAAAAATGAATCTCAGATGGTCTAAATATGTTTTAGTAATGAAATTTAGGATACACTTATGGTTTTAATATTACATACAGCCTACTTAAATGATAAGTAAAACACATAACACATGTTTTCATCAGCATTTTGATTGTTTTAAGGTATGTCTTTTACTTTGGGGAATTATTATATACAGTTTCAATTATTTCACACCTAATCAAGCATTCATTTTCTTTGCAATGTAAATTTGTTCACAGGTATGTTAGAAGGAGCTCCAGTGACCTTTGCAAATTATTAAAGTAATTTATGCTGAGATACTATAACATCCTCTATTTAAAGAAGTATATGTTAAAGGTTTAGTGAATGAAGTTTAAAAAGTCTGATGAAAATATTTCAGTGGAAATTACCTGTTTACTATTATTACTATTGCTGTTTTTTATTCCATTAGTTTCTCAAGATAAAATGAATCATAAATGCTGCAGTCTGTTTGAAAGCTTATTAAGCCAAATATTTTATTTAATAAAAATTTAAATTTAACCCAAAACTTAGATTTTAGAAGTATAAATTGTTGTGAGTCATTTCATAAAATTAAAAAAAATTAAAGTAAGGATTTATACTTAATATTATGCAAGATGGAGTCCTCTGTAGTTGTGCCATTAGAAGGTGCACAGGATGTCACTTGATTTATTTTTACCTCCCTGAAAATAGTTGACAAATTGAATGTTTTTGGTGACTAGAAACCATCAGCACCACACTGAGATTTCCTTCTTTTGAGCTCTTATCAGACAATGACAATGATTAAACATGATGAATAGCAGATGCATTTGAATCTATAATTGAATGTCTTCAGCAGAATGACATTTTTTCTCACTTTGAATTGGATTGCAGCATCCTGATGTTCAGCAAGAGCAAACATTCATACTACAGTGACTTATCCGTGGTCCCAGGTTGACTCCTCTAAATAGTCTTGTTGCAGCTGGCAACCTTTAATTTAGAGACTAGAGACAAATGCTAAGGGAGCTGAAACTTGTGTCCTATTGAAATGCAAGATATTCACTGGCCTAAGACCGCATATTATGAATTTGTTTTTCAGAGGATTATGTTTTTTCCCATTTGGTAGGACCAGATGTTGCTACTAATACATCAGGAAAATACATTGTTCTTTGTTTGGGTACCTTCGATGAGATGATTCTGTAGATTCTGGCACACTGCCAATTGATGTTTCTCAAGTTGAAGAGGGCACTGGGAAGGCAGGTAGTGGTTAATCACAAAATGGAATAGCAGTGTTTTCTGTTTTCAGAACTTTTGATTGACCAAGCTTTCATGTTATTGTATGCTGTATTATTCAGGGAATCTACAGTCCTCAGCAATTTTCAATAAGTACTGGCTAATATGCCTTTCATCTGACATTGCTAGTGTATTGCCTGGAGTAGGTAGTGAATGTCAGTATTTCAAATTGATGAAGGAATGGGATGTAACTCTCAGCCTTTTGTTTTCCTTGTACACTGTATTTTGACTAAAATTGTTATTTGTTTGTTTCTGTGAAATAGTATGGTATATTGGTAAAATAATATTGGCACTCAGTACATAAGAGTAATATTTGTAATTTTTGGCTTGTGGTCTTTTTTTCTCCATGTCTTATTTCTTTGAATTTCTAAGAATGCTGACATAATAATCAAGGAGAACCATTGATTTCTAAGTCTATGATTTTCTTTGCCTTTAACATGAGAGCAAAAGTTAACTCAGATGTGTATCTTGAGAAAAGCACATTTTTAAATATATTCTTTCTTACTTAATTTCATCTTAAAAGTCTCTCTCTTCATTTTTGTTTTCTTTAACCCGAATGGGGATTGAACCAAGGGCCTTCTACATGTTAGTCAGATGCACTGTTATGAGCTTCAGCCTCAACCTCATACTGCTATTTTAATTTTTTTTTGTAAATATATGTTTCTATTCCACAAATCTTATAAATTCTATAACATTCTTGTAGCAAAGTTTTAAAGAATTCATCTTATTATGCTAATATTGTTATTCTAGTCATTCGTTCATTGAAATAAGACTATACTTATCTGAATTTTTCTCATTACAACAGTATGAAAAAAATCCAACATTAAACCTAAGTTACATGCTTTAGATATTCAAAGTGTGTGTCCATTCCATCTGTAAACTTGCATCTGTACAAAATTATTTTACTTTGTATAGCATGTCTCTGGAATTTGAAATATAAGTCTCACAGTGCCACTGATGATTGAGATACAGCCTATAGGTAAAATCAAACAGATTGTGTCTGCAGAGTGGACATGAATATAGTTAGCACCAATGGCATGCTGAAATAGCAGGAAATTGAGTGATTTCCCCATTACACTTCATGTCACAGGAACTACTTGACTTGCATAGACTTAACAGAAACTTCAAGAAAGAATGCAAATGAATGAAAACATTTATGACAAGTTAAAATATTAGTTAAAGAAGAAAATTAGAACAACTAGACATGCTGTTATAATTTGAAAAGTTATTCAATAGAGAAAGACACTATGCAACAGAGCTTACACGGTGGGGATTTTTGTTAGAGAAAAGGAAATGAGAAAAAGGGCAGGGGAGAGGAGAGGGCAGTCTCTGGGAACAGGATCATCAGGAAAGAAAATAAAAGGCAGAGATGGGGTAAAAAGAGACAGACAGAATAGCAGAGAGAGAGAGAGCAGGAGAAAAGAGAAAGATGGGTGGTGGACATATGCCTTTAAAAAGGAGATGAAGTGAATACGTACAGGAGTTGCTCATAGAGGTGTAGCTGAGGGTGTATCATGTTGGAACCCAATGGCAGGCCAGTACAGATGCTTAAATACTAACACATGTGATCTTTGGCTTGCTATTTTGTAGTTAAGGATGTATTTCAGCATACTTTAAAACCATTCTGGGTCAGGGGTTTTCATTTGTAACATTTTGTACAACCCCCGTTGTACAAAAGAAACAATCTGTGAAATTTGATTTTTTAAATATATTTATGTATCTATGCACTATCTATCATCTATCTGTCATAGTATCTATCTCATTCATTCCTTTGCCTGAACCTTTCAAAATTTATTGCATTACTTTTATTTTTTGTTATTGCAACAAATTACCTAAAAGCAGCCACTGAAAGGAGTAAGGAAGAATTTTGACATGTTCCAAAAGTTTGGTCTTTCATGGTGGTGAAGATGTGTTGGTACAACTCCAAGGTAGTGGGCATGTATCCCAGAGCTTCTTGGATGTTGGGAGCTAAAACTGTACCCAGAAGCAGATAGCCGCTCCAAATTCAGGTTTTAATGACCAACTTCTACTACTCAAGGCCCCACAGCATCCCCAAACAGCACCACCTATCAATACATGTTCAAATACACAGCATGGTGAGGGACATTTCATATTCAAATTGCAACACACACATACACACACACACACACACACACACACACTTTCTTCACTATCATTTCCACATAAATTGGCACACGTACAAATATACATATACAAATATATACATACCACAGACATAAAAATAAAGGGAAAGAAAAATATTCTTGAAAAAGGTAGCGGAAGAAAGTGAGGAAAGAAAAGGGAAAAAGAAAGAATGAAAGAGAAGGAGAGAGAGAAAGAAAAAGGAGAAAGAAAGAAAGGAAGGCAGAAAGAAAGGAAGAAAAGAAAAGAAAGATAAACTTATATAAATTCTCTGGTAATATCAGCTACAAATATGCAAGTTTACCACTTCTTTGGTTTAGAGATCTAGGATATAGTCCATTACTGTGGGGAAATCACAGTAGCAAGTACTTAGGGCAATTGGCCACATGTCATCCACTCTAATTCCAGAGAGCAACAAACTATGCTCAGCTTGCTGTGTTCCTTTTGGTAAAGTCCAGGAGTTTTTCCACTCTCAGTAAGCAGGATTTCCCCCAATTAGTTTTACAAAGATAATCCCTGCAGGCATGCCCAGAGGCCTGTCTTCAGGTCTGGCCAAGTTGACTGCTGCAAATAGTCCTAACAAGCTCTAACATTTTTGTTTGTGAGAACTTTTCTTCTTCCTCCAAAAACCTAAATAATTACATATAAGATTTGTCTTTTGTAATGAAATCTCAAAGTCTGGGGTAAAATTATATGGACCTATATCAATAAGCCTAAGAAACAGTAGAAAAGTTTAATTGAATCTCTTTTCCACAATTACTATTTCTGTCAGTATCAGAATACCACGAAAGCACCCACAGGAAGGGAGACACAAAACCTTCCAGACACATGTTTCAGAGGAAGATGTGGAATTTCTTGTAGAGAATATGAATCCAAATAAAAGAGGAATAATCAGCAAAGAATAGCTGACTAGACTGATGTTAGGACCAAATTGCTGTTATGATACATTGTTACAGTTTTCAGAGTATTAAATTCCAAGAAAACAGTTTCAGAATATTTTAAAATATTATCAATTATCATATGAAATATGTAAAAATACATATTACATTCTGGAATTGTATTGAAATTTGAACAATATTATAGTTTATAACTTAAATCAAATAAAATGTGGATTATACAATGATGTAACAGGTATATATTCAGAAACTAAATTGTGCCACTAAAATTTGTAAGTTACTATGCACCTAATGAGCATTTCTAGTATGATTAAGGTTGAAGTATAGATGTTCCCTACCATAAAAGCAACCACAAACCTTCAGACAGCACCATGTTATGTGGCAATTATATGTATTATAAATATGTGCTTATATATTTATAATTGTGTATATTATAAATATATAATTTAATGTATATATTATAAATAACAATTTTTGTTAAAATATGTTTAATACATTTTTCAGGTCTGTTATTCAGATATTGTCAATGAGGAAAGAAAGTCACATAAGCAAACAACATGTGCTGGTTAGAATTAGCTGGGTAGAATTAATAAAAACGACAACCTCTCCAGAGCTCAATATTCTGTCATCCCTGAATTGGTTCCTTTATATTTTCTTGACTTGTTTGTTTATGTTAGGTTACATATTCAGAACAAAAATCTGAGCTAGTATCTGAAGGTAACAATGATCATGCTGTGTTCATCTTTCTGTGCAAGGGACTAACCATGTGAAGATCATTAAAGTGATCAGGCTTAGTACTCATACATGAAGTTCTCAAAATGATATCAAATATATGTAACAACAACTAATGAAAAAGCAGATCAAGAATTTTCAAAAGAGCAAAGAAGGAGATATATATGAGAGTTTTGAGGGAGAAAAGGAGGGAGAAAGTGGGAAAGTGATGTAATTATATTGTAATTTCCAGAGAGAGAGAGAGAGAGAGAGAGAGAGAATGACAATTTGCCCATTCAGGAAGATGTTATTCAAAAGCATATACACATCTATTACTTTTGTAACTGTTAGATATGAGATGCATACCATTTAGATAGGCTTGCAATTTAGAGTGACTGGAAGGTATTAGATTCTAGAAGAGTATCTCCAAAACACATTATCATTGAATTCTAGCACAGTGATAGGCATTAATTTCTACCCATATTTGTCACTTGTTTTATTTCATTACTTATACTGAGTTTGTGACAGAGCCACTAAGATACTGGAGTATATTGGAATAGGAGTGCAATTCTAAATTATATGATAATCTCAAAACACATTAACAGAAAATAGAGTATTCAAATCATTAGGTAGCCTTCTTCATCTTGACATTTGGTGGCAGCAATACAGTCCTAATATATAAATATGCTTATCTTCAAAGATCCCATATATTCTATACTGTTTCAAATAATACTTACTCCCTTTCCAAATTATCCTTCACCTTATTTATTTGTTGAGCTGCAATTATAATAGTAACACTTCTCTTAGTTCCATAATAACACATTTCATTTATTTTATGGATTACCTATTCAGATTACTTTGTATGTCAGAATTTGATCAAGTTTCAAATATTAATTCAATATATCCCTTGCTTTTTATGCATTTATTTTAGAGAAATAGAATTAACAATGACAAAATAATCATGTTATTAATGTTATAATTAAACTCATATCTTCCCAAAATTATATGCTCAAGTCGTAAGCTCAGCGACCTACAAGAGTGACTTTATCGACTTAAATAATATTGCATGCCAGTTGTTCTTGGCCATGCATTTAATCCCAGCACTTGGAGGCAGAGGCAAGTGGATCTCTTTGAGTTCAAGTCCAGTCTGGTCTGCAGAGCTGGTTCTAGGAGAGGCTCCAAAGCAATACAGAGAAACTCTGTCTTGAAAAACCAAAGGGGGGAGAAAGAATATTGCAAATTCAGATAGTTTGGGGACTTTGAAAAACATCATTTCTGATTTTCAGGAGGCAGTGTGTTCCTGAAATTTAGTGGCAGTTGTCCTAACAACAAATGGAAAAATACAGAACAAATAAGTGGATTCAGGAGACAGAAACAGTAATTGAAATTATTCATGTAGAGTTGTTGCCAACAGCCACCAGATTCTAATATATAGACAGGCACAAACCAGATTCTCCCTCAGAGCCTTCATAAAGAATCATCTTTTAATGCCTTGATTTTGGACTTGAAGTATCTAGAACAATAAAGTAATATGTTTCTGTGGTTTTAAGATAAACAAATTTTGATTATTTGGTATGAAACCCCCTGGATACTGATATGGAGAAGAAGCTGAGAAGTGCTATAGACTGAAGAAACAGGGAGGGAATGTGGATTTGTAGAGGTGAAATAAAAAGTAGCGGTTTAAACATGGTAGTTAGTACATAACATTTGTTCAAAGATCTTAGTGAGACAAAGAATTAAAACATATAGAAAATTCGGATTCAAAGACATTTTCAAACACAAAGAATATGCAGTCAGATAATGGCTGGTCACTGAGAACATTGAGGAAGACAGGGTGAAGCAGCAGTCTGACCAAGACTAAGGGCAGGGAGCAGAAGTGAGTATGATGGAGGTAATGTTGCTATACATGACCAGATGGAGGGGATTGAAGAATAATTCTTACACAAGTGCTATATTATGATGTATATTCTGTACTGAGGATAATTTTCTGTGGAATGACCTAAATTATTACACAAAATCTATGGAAGTTTATTTAAAAACGTAGGAAAGAATAATGGCACCTGGATGCAGGGAGATAAAGCCTTGAGGCTATGAAGGACACAGAAAAAGATAAATTTCTGGGTACATTTTTAAAGTAGAGCCAGCAGAGGCCTCTAAAATATTGACCATGTAATGTGAGGGAAAACCAAAAAGTCAAGAATATTCTTCAATGGGAGTTCTCATAATTATATGAAAATAGTTAATGAAGAAGTAAGATCATGAGATGTTTGGCAAGAGAGTTGAAAATTCTCTTAGTTAAATAAATATTCTACTAAACAGAGATTCAGTTCTTTAGTGAAATGTTCTTCAATACTACTTCTCCACAATCTTCTGACACTCTAAGAGAAAACCATATTCTCTAAGAAAGATGATCATTTTCTTTCCTTCCATTCCTATGAACTATTCTTCCTTGTCATGCCCTTGACTAATATCATTACTGCCAACCCAGTTTTTCAGATTACAAACCATCACAATTCATTATGCTTAACTTTCTCCAATGAAATTTACCTTAGTTTATGTCTATGTTTCTGGGTGTATTTCTGAAGGAATATTTAGATTTTTTAATTTAATTTATTATTATGCATATCGATCCCAGTTTCCTCTTCCTCCTTCCCTTCCTCAATCCTTCCCTCCCCCTTCTCTCCCTGCCTTTTACCCTCACTGCCCTCTCACATGCAACCTAACCACCTTCCTCTCACATCCCTCCAACACAATTCTATATGTAGAGGAATGCCATCCAGTTGGGGTCATGAAGATCTGACAGGTCATTTGAAATAGGGAGTAGGATTTCTCTCCTGTATCTAGGTTAAGGCAGTTATCCCTCCATGGAGGATGTGTTCACAAGGTCCTTTTGTGCACCAGGGATACCTCCTGGTTCCACTGTCTGAGATCCCTTAAACTGCTCAGTCCTTCTGGCTGAGACCCATATTCAGAGGGGCTTGAGTCAGTCCCATGCTGGATTCCCAGCTATCAGTCTGTTGGCCCGTTAGCTCCTCCTTGTTCAGGTAAGCTGTCTCTATGTGTTTCTGCAACCTGGTCTTGTCCTGTCCATCTGCATCTGGGTTGTAGTTCAACTCAGTGTTTATGTATGAGTGTTTGCTCCTGTTTCCAACGGGCATTAGTTGAGGGCTCCATGGATAATTAGTTGTTGATTTCACTCTCCGGGAAGGGCATTTATGGTAGCCTTTCCTCAGATGCTCAAATTGTTATTTGGCAGCAATCTTGTAGTCCTCTAGACCATTCTTTGTGTTCAATTTTATCTTCAAACCAATATTGGCTCCATCTTTTATGTACGCAGTCTCTCTCTCTCTCTCTCTCTCTCTCTCTCTCTCTCTCTCTCTCTCTCTCTCTGTCTTGTCTTCTATTCCTAACTGGACTCAATCTTCCTAGTCTCACATGATTTCTTCTCCCCCCCTCTATTTCTCTTACGTCTCTCTCCATTCACTGCCTCCCAAAAATTCTCCTGTGCTCTGGGGCACTTGTCCCTTCCCGGTTCTGTAAAGGATTTTATATTAATCTCTTAGAATACACCTTATATCCTAGTGCCTCTGGTGGTGTGAATTATAGGCTGGTGATCCTTTGATCTAGTTCTAAAATCCATATATGAGTGAGTATATACTATGTTCCTCTTTTTGTGAACTGGGTTACCTCATTCAGGATGGTTTCTTCAAGTGCCATGCACTAGCCTACGAATTTCAAGATACCATTATGTTTTTCTGCAGTGTAGTATTCCATTGTGTAGATTTGCCACATATGCATTATCTATTCTTCAATTGAGGGGCATCTAGCTTGCTTCCAGGTTCTTGCTGTTACAAATAATGCTGCTATGAACATAGTTGAATAGATGTCTTTGTTGCATGGATGTGAATCCTTTGGGTATATGCCTAAAAGGGGAATTGCCAGGTCCTGTGGTAGACTAATTCCCATTTTCCTGAGGAACCGCCATACAACAAAATAGCTGTACAAGTTGTCACTCCCATCAGCAGTGGAGGAGTGTTCACCTTTCTTGACATCCTCTCCAGAATGAGAGGTCATTGGTGTTTCTATATTTAGCCATTCTGGCAGGAATAAGATGGTATCTCAATGTTGTTTTGATTTGCATTTCCCTCATACCTAAGGATGTTGAGCACTATCTTAAGTGTCTTTCAGCCTTTTTGATTTCCTCTATTGAGAATTCTTTCTTCAGTTCTGTACCCATTTTTTAATAGGGTTATTTGGTGTTTTGTTGACGAGTTTCTTGAGCTCTTTGTATATTTTGGAGATCAGCCCCTTGTCAGATATAGGTTGGTAAAAATCTTTTCCCAGTCTGTGGGCTGCCATTTTGTCTTGTCCACTGTGTGCTTTGCCTTACAGATGCTTCTAAGTTTGAGGAGGTACCATTTATTAATTGTTGATCTCAGTGTCTGTGCTACAGGAGTTATGTTCAGGAAGCCGTCTCCTATAACAATTTGTACAAGGAACCTCCTACTTTCTCTTCTATGAGGTTCAGTGTGGCTGGATTGATGTTGAGGTCTTTGATCCATTTGGACTTGAGTGTTATGTATGGCAAAAGACATGGGGCTATCTGCAGTCTTCTACAAACCATCAACCAATTGTACCAGCACTATTTGTTGAAGATGCTATCATTGACCCATTGTATAATATTAGCTGTTTTGTCAAAAATCAGGTGTATATAGGTGTGTGGGTTAATATCAAGATTTTCAATTCGATTCCATTGGACTACCTTTCTAGTTTTGTGCAAATACAAGTCTGTTTTCAGAACTATTTCTCTGTAGTAGAGCTTAAAGTCAGGAATGGTGATGCCTCCTGAAGTTCTTTTATTGTATAGGGTTGTTTTGGCTATCCTGGGTCTTTTGTTCTTCCATATAAAGTTGAACATTAACCTTTCAAGGTCAGTGAAGAATTGTGGTGGGATTTTAATGGGGATTGCATTGAACCTGTAGATTGCTTTTGGCATGATTGCCATTTTTACTATGTTTATCCTACCTATCCAAGAGCATGGGAGATCTTTCCATTTTCTGGTATATTCTTTCATTTCTTTCTTTAGAACCACAAATTTTGCATCATATAGGTATTTTACTTGTTTGGTAAGAATTACTCCAAGATACTTTATGTTGCTTGTGGCTATTGTAAAGGGTGATCCTTCTTTGATTTCTCTCCCTGTCACTTTGTCATCCGAAAAAAGTAGGGTACTGCTTTTTTTGAGTTTATCTTGTATCCCACTATTTTTCTGAATGTGTTTATCAGCTGTAGGAGTTCCCTGGTAGAGTTTACTGGGTCACTTATGTAAACTATCATATCATTTACAAATAGATATAGTTTGACTTCTTCCTTTCCAATTTGGATACCCTGATCTCCTTTTGTTGTCTTATAGCTTTAGGTAGAACTTCCAGTACGATATTGAACAGATATGGAGAGAGAGGGAAGCTTTGTCTTGTTCCTGATTTTAGAGGAATTGGCTTAAGTTTCTCTCCATTCAGTTTGATGTTGGCAGTTGGTTTGCTGTATATTGCTCTTATTATGTGTAGGTATGTTCCTGTTATCCCTGATCTCTCCAAGACCTTTATCATGAAAGAGTGTTGAATTTTGTCGAAAGCTTTTTCAGCATCTAGAGAGATAATAATATGATTTTTCTTTTTCAGTTTGTTTATACGGTGGATCATGTTGATAGATTTTCATATGTTAAAGCATTCCTGTAATCCAGGGATGAAGCCTGCTTGGTCATGGTGGATGCTTTCTCTGATGTATTCTTGAATTCGATTTGCCAATATTTTATTGAGTATTTTTGCATCGAAGTTCATCAGGGATATTGCTCTGTAGTTTTCTTTCTTAGTTGTGTCTTTGTGAGGCTTGGGTACCATGGTTATTGTGGCCTCATAAAAAGAGTTAGGCAATGAACCTTCTGTTTCTATTTTGTGGAACAGTTTTAGGAGTAGTGGTATTAGTTCTTTCTTGAATGTCTGGTAGAATTCTGCACTGAATCCATCTGGCCCTGGACTTTTTTTGGTTGGAAGGCTTTCAATGACTGCTTCTATTTCATTGTGATTTATAGGTCTATATAAGTTGTTTTTCTGTTGTTGATTTAATTTTGGTAAGTGGTATTTATCCAGAAATTTGTTAATTTCCTTTGAATTTTCAATTTTTGTAGAATACAGGTTTTCAAAATATTATGTGAAAATTGTCTGGATTTCCTCTGTGTCTGTTGTTATGTTCCCTGTTTCGTTTCTGATTTTGTTAATTTGCATGTTCTCTCTCTGCTTTTTCGTTAGTTTGGATAAAAGTTTGTCTTGTTGATTTTCTCAAAAAAACAACTCTTTGTTGCATTGATTTTTTTTTGTATTGTTTTCCTGGTTTCTATTTTGTTGATTTCAGACCTCAAGTTTATCATTTCCTGGTGTTTACTCCTATGGGATATGTTCGCTTCTCTCTGTTCCAAGGTTTTCACTTGAGCTGTTTATTCTCTTATATGACCATCCTCTGTTTTCTTCATTTGGGCACTTAGTGCAATGAACTTCCCTGGTAGCACTGCTTTCAAGTTGTCCCATAAGATCAGGTATGTTGTGTCCTCATTCTCATTGATTTTTGGAAAGTCCTTAATTTCTTTCTTTATTTCTTCTTTGACCCAGGTGTAGTGCTATTGCACATTGTTCAGTTTCCATGAGTTTGCAGGTTTTCTGCTATTTGTGTTGTTATTGAATTCCAATTTTAAAGCATGGTAATCTGATAAGATACAGGGGAGTATTCCTATTCTTTTGTATCTGTTGAGGTTTGTTAGGCAACTTACTATGTGGTCAATTTTAGAGAAGGTTCCATGTGGAGCAGAGAAGAAGCTATATTCTTTTCTGCTTGGGTGGAATGTTTTCTAGATGTCTGTTAACCCCAGTTGAGTCATAACTTCTGTTAGTTCTTTTGTTTCTTTGTTGAGTTTCTGATTGGTGGTCCTGTCTAGTGTTGAGAGTGGTGTACTGAAGTCTCCCACTATAAGTGTGTGAGGTTTTATATGAACTTTGAGTTTTAGTAGCGTTTCTTTTACGAATGTGGATATCTTTGTATTATTGGCAGAGAAGGTCATAACTGAGACTTTATGTTGATGGATTTCTCCAGCGACGAATACGAAATGACTGTCTTCATCTCTTTTGATTAATTTTGGTTTGAAGTCTAACTTATTAGATATTAGGATAGCCACACCTGCTTGCTTCTTGGTTCCATTAGATTGGAAAATCTTTTTCCAACACTTTATCCTGAGGTAATGTCTGTCTTTGAATCTTAGATGTGTTTCTTGTATGGAGTAGAAGGATGGATTCTGTCTACATATCCATTCTGTTAGCCTGTGTCTTTTTGTAGGTGAGTTAAGACCATTAGTGTTGAGGGTGATTAAAGACCATGGATTGTTTATGCTTGTTTGATTTAGATCTGTTGTTCGCAGTAGTATTGTGAATATATTTGTTCTGCTTTACCCTTGGTTTCTGGTGTAGTTAGATTATCTGTTGCCTACATTTTTGTGGGCATAGTTACCTTCCTTGGGTTGGAATTTTTCTTCCAATTCTTTCTATAGGGCTAGATTTGTAGATATGTATTGAGAAAATCTGGTTTTGTCAGTTATCTCATGTTTTCTCCATCTGTAGAGATAGAGAGTTTTGCTGGGTATAGTAGCCTAGGCTGGCATCCGTGTTCTCTTTATACTTTTAGAACATCTATCCAGGTCCTTCTGGCCTTGAGGGTGTTCATGGAGAAGTCAGGTGTAATTTTGATAGGTCTGCCTTTATATGTTAGCCTTCCTTTTTCCTTCACTGCTCTTAATTTTCTTTTTTATCCTGTATGCTAAATGTTTTGATAATTATATGTTGAGGGTTTTTTTCCTTTGGTCCATCCTATTTGATGTTCGGTATGTGTCTTGTACTTTCATGGGCATGTCCCATGCCCATGGGACATTGGGAATGTTTTCCTGGATGATTTTATTGAATATGTTTTCGGCACCTTTGAGCTGGGCTTCCTCACCTTCCCCTATGCCTATTTTTCTTAGGTTTGGCCTTTTCATGGTGTGCCACAATTCCTGGATGTTTTGTGTTAAGGATTTGTTGGATTTTTCATTTTCTTTTGTCAAATAATCTATTTCTTATAGATTATCTTCTGCGCCTGAGATTCTCTCTTTGATCTCTTGAATTCTGTTGCCTATGCTTGTGTCTGTAGTTCCTGATTTTTTTGTCCAGTTTTTCTATTTCCTGCATTCCTACGGTTTGTGTTGCCTTTATTTTCTCTATTTCAGTTTTCAAGTGTTGAACTGTTTCCTTCACCTGCTTAATTGTTTTTTCTTGGCTTTCTATTCTTTCTTTACTTTCCTTAAGGAATTTGTTCATTTCTTCCACTTTTTTTTTGTTTTTTCTTCCATTTCTATAAGGGATTTTCTCACATCTTCTTTAAGGGCCTCTATCATTTTTATGATGGTAATTTTTAAGTCGTTCCCTTCTGCTTCCTCTGCTTTGTTGTTGTGTTCCGTTCTAGTTGGTGTAGATTTCCTAGATTCTGGTAGTGTCATGCTTGTCTTTCTGTTGTTAGGTGTTTTCTTGTATTGCTGTCTTCCCATAGGTTCTTCCAGTAGGTGTTGGTGGTGTTTCCCCCGGTCTCTCTATGGTACTTCTCCAGTGGGCTTATGTGTGTCAGAGGTTCAATATCTGTAGCTCTGGGTTGTCCAAGCTCTATAGGAAGTCTCTCTGCAGGGACCCAGGGATGGGGTCAGGGATAAGAATCCAGTAGAATATGCCTGTAGAAACTCAGAGTGGTCCCACAGAGGCGTGTCTCTGGGAGGGGCCTGGCACTCCACCACAGGACTGGAGGTGGGGTCAGAGACCAAGCAGGTGGGAATTATGGGTGGTCTCACGTGTATAGGCAGGTCTCTTTGTTCAGATTCACTTCGAAAAGTCCCCCAAAGTAGTGTGGACTCTAGCCAATGGCTCTAGGCAAGGGCTGGCAGAGAAAGACATAGTCCGGGCTAATATTCTGGATGTTTCCTCACAGAAAGTTGGATCTCTCTGGGAACTGGCACTCTCCACCTGAGGCCTCTTTCTTTAGCAGAGGCCCTTCTTTGGGGGTAAAGAATCTTACCTGAGGGAACTCAGAGTGGACCTGCAGAGATAAGAGGATCTCTGGAAGGGGCCAAGGACTCCAGCAGAGGACTGGAGTTGGGGGTGTCAGAGACCAAGCAGGTGGAAATTACAGGTGGTCCCACGTGGATAGGCAGGTCTCCTGTGTTCAGCATTACTCTTAGAAGTCCCTGAAGTAGAGTGGACTGTTGGCTCCACCCTCTGTCCCAGTGCTCAACCAGAGTGGGGGGCAGTGTTCAGGAATGGCACAGGGTGGGGGGCCAGGCTCGTGGTTGGAATGGGTGGGGGTGTAACAGAGCTCCAAGGGTGCTCTCGATGGGGCAGGACACAGGATCATTGGGATCAGGGGCCATATTTAGACTTTTTTTTTTGTATTAGGTTTTTAGGTAAAACAAAACAAAACAAAACAAAAAAACCTTCTAAAGTATAAGGAATGTGGTCTCTTGAAAGTCTGACTAGGACACGAAGAAGGAGGAGGAGAAGGAGGAGGAGAAGAAAAAGGGGTGGGGTGGGGAAAGGAAGGGAGAAAGGAAGGAAAGAAGGAAGGAAGGAAGAAAAATTTGCTCATTCGGGGTCTTTTTCTGATTATTTAACCTGAAATAAAAATATTTTCCTACCTTTCATCTGGGACTTACAGCTGCCAGTAAGCCTGAACCTTACTCCTAAATACTTTTTGTGGTGTCTATTTTTGATTGGCCAAGTAAGTGTATAGTTTCAAATCTTCAGCTGAAACAATTAGTTGAAGACATGCATTAGGCACAAAACAAGATCAAGGGCAGCATGGCCACCTGGTGAGATCCAGGTTTAACACAAACAAATAACAAAGAGAATTTACCCTTTGTACTCTTCTCTCTTGGGCCCTTGCATTTGGATGACTACTTCTATCACTGGCTTTCTGGGCTTGTAGGCTTATTCAGATTGGAGCTACCACAAGAGCTTTTCCATGTGCACAGTCTGTGTAAATGGTATAATGTAGACCCTCTAAGGACATATGTCATTTATCATGTTTCCTCTTGAGAAATTTCAAAATACACTGTGCTTCAAAGCTTGATGAGAAAGTCAGGGTATTTTATACAATCCTGGTGGCAAAACTTGAGCTTTACTTTGAGGTGTTAGTGAAAATGGTACCCCAAGAAACACACAATTTCTATTGCTGTATAAAAAAATTGGAAAGAGATATCAAAAACCTCCAGAATCATCTCCATGAGAGTTCTGTAACTAATCAAAAGCTGCAAATGGCTTAAAAGTATCCATTATTTAAAAAAAAATTCTAAATCTCTGAAATAACACTAAGGATACATGTAATGTTTTAATTATTTGGTCAACCTCAGTCACAGACCTTGAATTGGAAACCTTTACATTACCAGTGGAGGAGAGAATCCAACAGATCATATTCTGAACTGATCATCTTATGTGATGTAATGGGTGATAGAAAAGATTAGCTTATCTGGTCTGATTAAAATCTCTGAGCTAAAACACAGTTGGAGAACCTGGTTAAAAGTTTTGCAGACAATTCAGTAACAGATGGGAAAACAACAATCAAAAGTTTGGATTAAAAGGATGAGAGAGTACATGTTGTAGGGAAATCCTAAGTTTGGAAAGATCTGATATAGTCTTGGGAATCTTGAAGATGGTTTCAAGCTCAGGGAAAACATGACAAGATACTAATGTTAGCTTTAATTAGTTTTCAGCTTTCCATGAAGGGAAATGTACAAGTTAGAGTTACATACTGCCTGACTCTGTGTTGAAGACTTGAATATCTGTCCCAAGATAAACCTTTTTGGAGAATTAAATCCTTCTAATATTTTCTATGGAAAATATTTGTTCTTTCAAAGTTTTCAAAGATTTGTACTTATAGACATGTAAAAAAATCTCTTTCCAATTGTTAGCTGCTCAATACATTATTAATGAAGCATTACAAAAAAAAGGAGTAACTTTTCTAAGGCTATAAAATGGTGATTTAGCCAGGAATAATCCTAGGCTAAATATGATTTCCATAATACCAATGTTCTTCTCATAAGTATTGTATTGAATTTCTTGTATTATGGGTGTTTAAGTGTAATGTTTTTATTCCTTCATTCATTTCAACTTGTCTATCTTTGAAAATTTCACAATACATGAGAATTTCAGGACCAGCAACTTAGAGGCCATCATGAGCACTGTCTTTCTTTCTTGCTTCATTTCTCTGAGACCTCATGGGCTAATTGGATCTCCAGGTCTGTGTCTCCATCCCTTTGGTTTATATAACCCTAACAATGTAAGTCTCAGTAGCAGTTAAACATCACATATATTAGCTTAGTAATTAACTGATTATATTTACAAATATCAGCTATAACCACCTGAAATATATATCTAAATTGTGCTAATTTTGTAAATCTACATTAAAACTACTTTAAATTCTATGTTCCAAGACTCATAAGGTTCAGGTATTTGGCATAGAGTACCAAGATATTGAGAAAAGAAAAAGTATATGAAAATATATGCACATATATTTGTATGTAATACTTACACACATATGTGCATGTCTTTGTTTCATTTCTATGTCATTGTATTATATGCTAATACTATGACAAAATAATCTGACAAACATAACAGGAAAGAAAGTGTGTCCTTTAGCTCTTAATTTTAGGTTATAGTCTATCACTAGCAGCTGGTCACTGCCCATCCACATTCAAGAATAGAAAGAAAATTAATGTGTATGCACGCTTAAGCATTTCATTCATTTTTCTCTATCTCTGCCTCCTTGTTTATCTCAGACCTTTTACTGTTTCCTCACCTGTCTCTGTCTCTGTCTATCTCTCTTTTTCTTCTCCTCATATAAACCATGATCACAAACCCACCACATAATTTACCATCATGAAGACAGTCCCCTAGAGACATTTCCTCAGGTCAGTATGATCTAGACAAGTTCTCTTTGGTGTCAAGTTCACAACTAAAATTATTATCACAATGTATATATGGTATAAGGTTGTAAAGAGTATGGTTTTTCTGCCTGCCACCTGGTCTGGTCCCGCCACCACAACAGCACCAAATAATGCACAGAGACTCTATATTTGATATAATATGTTGGCCAGGTACTAGTTTCTTATCAGCTAGCTCTGTCGTAATTATTAACCCATTTCTGCTGATCTATGTATTTTCACGTGGTCTTACCAGTGAGAGGTGGCTGGTGGTTCTGCCTCTGCTGACTTTCCATCTTGGCTCCTCTTTCCTACTTCCTCTTTCCTCCTTGTTTCCTAGTCCCTCCTATCTTCCTTTCCTATTTGCCAACAGTGCTTTATACATTAACCAGTATGAGAAACATATATACATAATGACATCTCCTATCAGAAGGTTACTGATTTTAGAATCAGGTTGGAATGGTATAAGAAACAGGCATTAAAATTTTCAGTTTTCATTTACTTGTTTATAACAACAGAAACAGAAATATAGACCATCAAGTAAACTTCCTTAAATCCTATTTGTGATTCAACGTGATTACATAAAACAGGATTTTTATTATTATCATTTGGTATTTCATAAGAAAATTTGTCCTTTTTTGGCTCATTATTTTAAAATTTCAATATCTCTACTCTTCTCAAAGAATGGCATATGCTCACTTTCAAAGGATTTACTCCCTTTTGGTGGTTTTTTAAGACAGGGTTTCTTCTGTTTAGTCCTTGCTGTCCTGGAACTCACTTTGTAGACCAGGCTGTCCTGCAACTAAGAGATACACCTGTCTCCAAGTGCTGGAATTGAAAGTGTGTACCACCACAGCCAGGCTCAGATTTCTTTACCTATATTGTATATAAAGTTATTCTTTTCTAATTAACAACAACAATCTAATGTAAATTATTACTGTTATATAATTAAATCAAAGTATGATAACACTTCAATATTTAAGATAGTAAGCTAATATTTTCATTTAATTTTTGAGTAATCAAAATAATGAAATATATCCCAAAAAATATTTTTTGTATTTTTATTTTCTCCCTTTAGTGATGGCTGCATAATAATTATAAAGTACATAATGTAAAAAAGCAAAAATGTGGAGGTAAAACATATGTACATATATATTTAATTAGAATAAATTACACAGTTTATATGATGATTTAGTATAGAAGTAATACTTGTTTACTAATGCATTAAATATAAAAAAGAAATTTTAAAGGTATCATGATCCAATTCATTGGATTTTCCTCTATGTTTAATACTATTTTTCTTGTAATAAAAGTATTATTGAAGAAACTGTATGCATGTAAAGTAATACTGAGCTAATATTTCCTTAAAACATAATTAACCCTTTTTAATATATGATCAATAATCCATATTTGAAATAGTAGGTTTCAATATTATATCCTAACAATTTCATTGAAAAACCAAACATTTTAGCAAATCAATGAGGTAATCCTAGACTTACACAGCAATTTTAATTTTGAAAGGACCAACTGGTTTAAAATATTTCTTACAGGAAATGATAGGAGATTGAAAATGGAGTCTTGTAGCTTCAATAGTAAGCCACCACTTCATGCAGAAACAGTGTCCATGTGTTGGCTGAGGAGGCAACTAATACCAGTCACAATGCAAAGTTACTAAGTGGTATTATGGTGGGTTTTGGTCCCTTGTCTCTCAATTATGTAAAGAGACAGGCTGTTTTTATTATGAAGAATATTTTATTTGTGTGCGTGTGTGTGTGTGTGTGTGTGTGTGTGTGTGTATGAGAGAGAGAGAGAGAGAGAGAGAGAGAGAGAGAGAGAGAAAGATCTCACAATGTTGTCCTTTTTATCATGAATTCATGATTCATCAGGCTCATCCTTTTTAGAAAGCAGATGACAAGTCAGTGGTTCCTTATCAAGCAATTGGAATATCCCCAGGATATAGGCTGTATATGTCTTGAAAGCTCACCCATTTGCCTCTCCCTTCTTCACTTTTACTTTTTTACTTCCCTCCTCTTCATGCCTTTCTCTTCCTCCATCTCTCTCTGTTTTCTTTTTAACAAATCAACGTAATAAACTGTAGGATCATGTGCCTATTTCCTGCCTTTTTCTGTCTCATTCCCCTTCAAAATATGTTTTGTAGAACATAGAAAGATGAAGTAAACAGTTTCCATTGTTCCTTCTTTACTTTTTGTAAGGAGAAATTGGAAGACAATACATGTAAGAAGTTAGTAGCATAACTGAAACATGAATTTTCTTCAAAGCTATTGCATTTTCCCTTATTTGAATAAATGATTAAAAAAGATTCAATGCAGAAGAAGTAAAAGGATGAGAAATTCTCTGACAATGTTTATAAAAAATAAAAACTACAAAAAATTTTTAAAAATGTCAAAGATAATAGGTAAAGCGAAGCTGGCTCTCTCACTCATACCATTCTGAATTTATCCAGCACTTTATTTGAAGCCCCAGTATTTTTATCTGTAAAAAAAATTGTAAGGAGTTATTTATTCACTTCTTCAAGTGCTAAGCTAGTCAGTAACTTACAGAACATATACTTTCTAAAGATACTTATTTATTAAAAAGATTTGTTCAAAACCAGAAATTTGAAAGATTAATTACTATAATTTATATTTTTTGGTGCTTTGTCCTATAAATTAATTCCTCTTTTATTTTCTTCATGTTATGTGGTCTAACATGTATTGCTGAGTAGGGAGGAAATCTTTTATATTTACATTAACATCGTATGGCAAGTAAGGGTCATTTTGTTCACCCTGGAGTCATAATTTCTTACTCCAGATTTTTTTATTAGTTTGAAGAGTCAATGCTAACATTCCCTGTGCACTAATATGGTCAGAATAATTGCTGGGAAATTGCTATGGAGTTCTCAGTGAATAATATTCTATAAAATAATTTGATGATGTTTTAATATAGGAGAGTAGAGAAAAAAACGTGTAGGCTTTCCAGTGTGCTGAGGAGGGAAGCTCCTCTAATGCTTAGTGCCATTGAGATGACTCTGTAGAAGAAAGTTACCTCCAGGTATGTACCTTTATGCCTTGTGTTTGTGCTTGCGTGTAACATTTTGTGTCTTATTTCTAGTGGATGCATGGGTGGCACTATCTAAATAAAAGCTTACCAATAATAAGGATGACAACAGCTGAAGTAGACACAACAGTGTAGTAGATAATTTTCTGTAGCCTTCTTACCAGCATTTAAAACAGAATGTATCAAAAGTTAAATTAATTTCATTGTCATTTCATTTCTTCAAGGCTCAAGAAAGGGGTCAAAATTACAACTTTAAAACATCATATTGTATTTTTTATGTTAAGTAATCTAGACATTTTTTCTGTTTATCTTTTTATTTATATATTTATTTATTTTATAAAACCAAGTCCACTTAAATGAAACCAAGCATTTATAGATAATATTTGGGAATTTGGGCATCCTTCTTTCCAAACTACTTCCTGCTGGTAAGGGGTGCTGTCATGGGGGATTCTAAGAAGATTCAGAAATCCTGGCTGTAGTCTGTAAGGCAGCTTTTTCCAGATGTTTTGAATGTAGGATTACCTGGTACTCTATATCAGGTGTTCTGGCTTGATCAAACCACATTAGTCTGGAAGAAATCCACATCATTTCATTTTCTGTGGAAAAAAAATAGAAATCCTTTTCCCCACTAACTTATCGTTGAACTTAAATTTCGGAGTCGAAGCATTTTTTTTAATTTATTATTTTACATGTCGATCCAGGTTCCCTCTCCCTCCCTCCCTCACTTCCTACCTCCCTCTTTTCCTCCCTCTCTCCTTCCCTCCCTTTTACCCTATCTGCCCTCTCACATGCACTCTAAACACCCTCCCCTCCCACCCCCACCCCAATTCGATATGTAGGGAATGCCATCCAGTTGGGTTCATGTACATCTGACAGGTAATGTGAAGTAGGGACTAGGGCTTCTCTCCTGTCTCTACATTAAGGCACTTATCCCTCCATGGAGGATGTGTTTGCAAAGTCCTTTTGTGCACAAGGGATACATCCTGGCTCCACTGTCTGAGGACCTTAGACTGCTCAGTCCTTCTGGCTGAGACCCATATTCAGGGGGGACTGAGTCAGTTCCATGCTGGTGTCCCAGCTATCAGTCTTCTGGCCCGTTAGCTCCTCCTGGTTCAGGTAAGCTGTCTCTATGTGTTTCTGCCACCTGGTCTTGTCCTCTCCATCTGCATCTGGGTTCTAGTTCAACTTAGTGTTTATGTATGGGTGTTTGCTCCTGTTTCCAACAGGCATTAGTTGAGGGCTCCATGGATAAGTTAGTTGTTGATCTCACTCTCTGGGAAGGGCATTTATGGTAGCCTTTCCATGGAAGCTCAAATTGTTAGTTGGCAGCAGTCTTGTAGTTCTCTAGACCTTTCTTTGTGTTCAATTTTATCTTCAAACTAATATTGGCTCCCTCTTTTATGTTCTCTCTCTCTCTTTCGTGTCTTTTATTCCTAACAGGGCATAATCTTCCTGGTCACACATGTTTTCCTTTCTCCTACTTCACTCTCCATTCGCTGCCTCCCCCCACTTACCCTGAGCTCTGGGGGATTTGTCCCTTCCCGGTTCTGTGAGGGAGTTTATATGTTTCTCTTAGAATACACATTGTATCCTAGTTCCTCTGGTGGTATGAATTATAGGCTGGTGATCCTTTGCTCTAGACCAAATATCCATATACGAGTCACTAAAAACTATGTTTCTCTTTTAGTGACTCGGTTATCTTATTCAGGATGGTTTCTTCAAGTGCCATCCACTTGCCTACGAATTTTAAGATTCCATTATTTTTCTTCTGCAGAGTAGTATTCCATTGTGTAGACATGCCACATCTTCATTAACCATTCTTCAATTGAGGGGCATCTAGATTGCCTCAAGGTTCTTGCTGTTACAAATAGTGCTGATATGAACTTTGTCTTTGTTACATGGATGTGAATCCTTTGGGTATATGCTTAGAGGGAGATTGCTGGGTCCTGTGGTAAACTAACTCCCATTTTCCAGAAGAACCGCCATACTGATCTCCAAATTTGCTGTGAGAGTATGCATTCCCACCATCAGTGTAGGAGTGTTCCCATTTCTCCACATCCTCTCCAACATGAGTTGTCATTGGTGTTTCTAATTTTAGTCATTCTTGCAGGAGTAAGATGGTATCTCAAAGTTCTTTTGATTTGCATTTCCCTGATAGCTAAGGATGTGGGGCATTTTCTTAAGTGTTTTCAGCCTTTGAAATTACCTCTATTGAGAATTGTTTCTATAGTCATGTACCCCATATTTTAATAGGGTTATTTGATGTTTTGTTGACTAGGTCCTTGAGTTCTTTGTATATTTTGGAGATCAGTACTTTGTTGGATATAGGATTTCCCAGTATGTGGGCTGCCATTTGGTCTTGTCAACAGTGTCCTTTGCCTTACAGAAGCTTCTAAGTTTGAATAGGTCCCATTTATTAAATTATTGTCTCAGTGCCTGTGCCCCTGGAGTTATATTCATGAAGCATTCTCCTATACCAATTTGTTCAAGGGTACCTCCTTCTTTCTCTTCTAAGAGGTTCAATATGTCTGGATTGATGTTGAGGTCTTTGATCCATTTGGACTTGAGTTTTGTGCGTGGCGACAGACATGGGTCTATCTACAGTCTTCTACACACCCTCATCCAATTGTGCCAGCACCATTTGTTGAAGATGCTGTCTTTGCCCCATTGAATAATTATGGCTGTTTTGTCGAAAACCAGGTATTCATAGGTGTGTGGGTTAATATCAGGATTTTCAATTCGATTCCATTGGTCTACTGGTCTATTTTTATGCCAATACCAGGCTGTTTTAAGAACTTTAGCTCTGTAGTAGAGCTTAAAGTCTGGAATGTTGATGCCTCATGAAGGTCTTTTATTATATAGGGTTGTTTTGGCTACCCTGGGTCTTTTGTTTTTCCATATAAAGTTGACTATTATCCTTTCAAGGTCAGTGAAGTATTGTGGTGGGATTTTAATGGGGATTGCATTGAATCTGTAGATTGCTTTTGGTAAGATTGCCATTTTTACTATGTTAATCCTACCTATCCAAGAGCATGGGAGACCTTTCCATTTTATGGTATCTTGTTTAATTTCTTTCTTTAGAGCCACAAAGTTCTTATTATATAGGTCTTTTACTTGTTTGGTAAACGTTACACCAAGATACTTTATGTTGTTTGTGGCTATTGTAAGGGTGATGTTTCTCTCATATTCTCTGTCTCTTTGTCATCTGAAAAAAAGTAGTGCACTGACTTTTTTGAGTTAATCTTGTATCCTGCTAGTTTGCTGAAGGTGTTTGCTGTAGGAGTTCCCTGGTAGAGTTTATTGGCCCGCTTCTATAATGTATCATATCATCTGCAAATAGAGACAGTTTGACTTCTTCCTTTCCAATTTGGATCCCCTAGATCTACTTTTGTTGTCTTATAGCATTGTCTAGAACTTCTAGTACAATATTGAAGAGATATGGAGAGAGAGGGAAGCTTTGTCTTGTTCCTGATATTAGAGAAATAGTTTAAGTTTCTCTCCATTCAGTTTGATGTTGGCAGTTGGTTTGCTGTATATTGTTCTTACTATGTTTAGGTATGTTCCTGTTATCCCTGACCTGTCCAAGGCCTTTATCATGAAAGGACGGTGAATATTGTCGAAGGATTTTTCAACATCTAGGGAGATAATCAATGGATTTTCTTTTACAGGTTGGTTATATGGTGGATCACGTTGATGGATTTTCATATGTTAAAACATCCCTGTATTCCAGGGATGAAGCCTAACTTTTCATGGTGGATGAGTTCTCTGATGTATTCTTGAATTAGTTTTGCCCATATTTTATTGAGTATTTTTGCATCGATGTTCATCAGGGATATTGGTCTATAGATTTCTTTCTTAGTTGTTTTGCTTGGGTACCAAAGTTATTGTGGCCTCATAAAAAGAGTTTGGCAATGAACCTTCTGTTCCTATCTTGTGGAACAGTTTGAGGAGTAGTGGTATTAGTTCTTCGTTGAATGTCTGGTAGAATTCTGCACTGAATCCAACTGACCCTGGACTGTTTTTGGTTGGAAGGCTTTCAATGACTGCTTCTATTTCATTGCGGATTATAGGTATATTTAAGTTGTTTTTCTTTTCTTGATTTAATTTTGGTAAGTCATAGTTATTCAGATATTTGTCCATTTCCTTTTAATTTTCAATATTTGTGGAATACATATTTTCAAAGTATGACCTGAAAATTGTCTGGATTTCCTCTGTGTCTGTTGTTATTTCCCCTTTTTGTTTCTGATTTTGTTAATTTGCATGTTCTCTCACTGTTTCTTCGTTAATTTGGATAAAGGTTTTTCTATCTTGTTGATTTTCTCAAAAAACCATCTCTTCGTTGCACTGATTTTTTGTATTGTTTTCCTGGTTTCTATTTTGTTGATTTTAGCCCTCAAGTTGTTTATTTCCTGGTGTCTACTCCTCCAGGGTGAGTTCGCTTCTCTTTGTTCTAAGTCTTTCAGTTGTGTTGTTAATATTCTTAGGTGACTATCCTCTGTTTTCTTCATATGGGCACTTAGTGCAATGAACTTCCCTCTAGGTGAACTTCCTTCAAGGTGTCCCATAAGTTCGGGTATGTTGTGTCCTCATTCTTGTTGAATATTAGATTCCTTAATTTTTTCTTTATTTCTGCTTTGACCCTGGAGTGGTGCAATTGCACATTTTTCAGTTTCCATGAGTTTGCAGGTTTTCTGCCATTTGTGTTGTTGTTGAATTCAAATTTTAAAGCACGGTGGTCTGATAAGATACAGGGGACTATTCCTATTCTCTTGTATCTGTTGAGGATTGTTATGCCACCTAGTATGTGGTCGATTTTAGAGAAGGTTCCATGTGGATCAGAGAAGAAGGTATATTCTTTTGTCTTTGGATGGAATATTCTATAGATGTCTTTTAACCCCTGTTGAGACATAACTTCTGTTTGTTCTTTTGTTTCTTTGTTGAGTTTCTGATTGGTGGTCCTGTCTAGTGTTGAGAGTGGTGTATTGAAGTCTACCGCTATAAGTGTGTGAGGTTATAAGTGTTTGAGGTTTTATATGAGCATTGAGCTTTAGTAGTGTTTCTTTTATGAATGTGGTTGACTTTGTATTAGGGGCATAGATGTTCAGAATTGAGACTTTGTGTTGATGGATTTCTCCTGCGATGAATATGAAATGACTGTCTTCATCACTTTTGATTAATTTTGATTTGAAGTCTAACTTGTTAGATATTAGGATAGCCACACCTGCTTGCTTCTTATTTCTATTTGATTGGAAAATCTTTTCCCATCCCTTTACCCTGAGGTAATGTCTATCTTTGAAGCTTAGATGTGTTTCTTGTATGCAGTAGAATGATGGATTCTGTTTTTTTTTTTTTTGGTATCTATTCTGTTAGCGTGTGTATTTTTACAGGTGAGTTAAGACCATTATTTTTGAGGGTGAGTAACGACCATTGATTGTTTATGCTTGTTTGATTTAGGTTTTTTGTTGGTAGTGGTATTGTGAATATATTAGTTCTGCGTTATCCTTGGTAGTTAGATTATCTGTTGCCTACATTTTTGTGGGCGTAGTTACCTTCCTTTGGTTGGAGTTTTCCTTCCAATACTTTCCGTAGGGCTGGATTTCTAGATATGTATTGTGAAAATCTGGTTTTGTCACTAAATATCTTGTTTTCTCCATCTTTAGTGATTGAGAGTTTTCTGGTTATAGTAGCCTAGGCTGTCGTCCATTTTCTCTTAATACTTGTAGAACATTTATCCAGGATCTTCTCGCCTTGAGGGTTTCCATGGAGAAGTCAGGTGTAATTTTGATACGTCTGCCTTTATATGTTACTTGTCCTTTTTCCTTCGCTACTCTTAATTTTTTTTTTTTTTTTTTTTATTCTGTATGCTAGGTGTCTTGACTATTATATGTTGAAGGGTCTTTTTTCTTTGGTTCAGCCTATTTGGGTTTCGGTATGCTTCTTGTACTTTCATGGGCATGTCCTTCTTCAGATTTGGAAAGTTTTCCTCGATGAGTTTGTTGAATTTGTGTTCGGCACCTTTGAAATGGGCTTCCTCATCTTCCTCTATGCCTATTATTCTTAGGTTTGTCCTTTTCATGGTGTCCCACATTTCCTGGATGTTTTGTGTTAAGGATTTTTTGGATTTTTGATTTTCTTTGATCTATGAATCTATTTCTTCTAGTTTATCTTCTACGCCTGAGATTCTCTCTTCTATCTCTTGAATTCTGTTGTTTATACTTGTGTCTGTAGTTTCTGATTTTTGCCCAGTTTTTCTATTTCCAGCATTCCTTCATTTTGTGTTGCCTTATTTTCTCTATTTCAGTTTTCAAGCCTTGAACCATTTCCTTCACCTGCTTAATTGTTTTTCCTTGTCTTTCTGTACTTTTTTAAGGAATTTGTTTATTTCTGCCACTTTTTTGTTTGTTTTGTTTTTTTTTTCGTTTGTGTTTTTTGTTTGTTTTGTTTGTTGGTGGGGTTTCCCCTTCTTTCTATGGTACTTCCCCGGGTGGGCTTATGTGGGTCAGAGATTCAATATCTGTAGCTCTGTGTGGTCCAAGCTCTATAGGAGGTCTCTCTGCAGAGACCCAGGTGTGGTGTCAGTGCTGATGATCCAGTAGAAGATGCCACTAGCCAATGGCTCTAGCCAATGGCTGGCAGAACAAGACAAAGTCTGAGCTGAAACTTGGAAAAGTTTTGGAGGATAGTCGGGTCTCACTGGAAACTGGGACTCTCCAGCTGAGGCCTCTTTCTTTAGCAGAGTCCCTGATTTATGGGTCAAGGATCTTGCAGGCAGGAACCCAGAGTGTTCCTGCAGAGATAGGTGGATCTCTGGGAGAGGCCCAGGACTCCAGCAGAGGACAGGAGGTGGAGTCAGAGACCAAGCAGGTAGAAATTATGGGTGGTTTTGCATGGTTCTGCAGGTGTCCTTTCTTCAGGGTTGCTTAGAGGAGTCTCCAAAGTAGGGTGGACTGTTGGCTCAATCCTCTGTCCCAGTGCTCAACCAGAGCAGCAGGACATTGGGCAGGGTAGGGCACAGGTTGGGACAGGTTGTGGGGGGGGCTGGCTCCCAGTGGGGATGGATGGGGATTTATCAGAGCTCTAAGGGTGCTCTCGATGGGGACAGGACACAGGAGCACCAGGATCGGGGGCCAAGCCAGGGATTTCGCGGGGGGGGGGGGGTTGGAGGTTGTAGGGGAGAGGCAGCCTGGATTGGGCCCAGACTCACCTCTGGCCAATAGCTGGCAGAAGAGGACAAAGGCTGAGCTGAAACTGGGATAATTTTGCAGGGTAGTGGGATCTCACTGGAAACTGGAACTCTCCAGCTGAGGCCTCTTTCTTTAGCAGAGTCCCAGATTTGGGGGTCAATGATCTTGCTGGCTGGAACTCAGAGTGGACGCGCATAGATTGGTGGATCTCTGGGAGGGCTTCTGTTTATCTTTATAGTACATTCCTCTTGCTTTTTCTTTGGAATTAAAGAGTGATTTTATGAACCCAAGACAATAGTAAACTTATATTTTAGCATCAGCATGGTAAGTTGTCTGACACAAATTTGAAAATGAATGGAAAGTCACATTAAGTTTTAATAGAGTCATATTAATTATTTAAGCATTTTATAAGGCAAATTTGGAGTATTCAAACCAGGGAAAATTTCTTTAGGAAATTATGTAGGAGTTTTAGGATATGATGCTGTCTTTTCTCCTTACCCATTTTTAAATTTATGTATAAAAGTATAATCATATATTTTCTTATTATATGTAGTATATAAATATATCTACATAACACACACACACACACATATATATATAACTCAGGATGGGTCCTAAAGACTTTCAGATATTACACTAGCACTCAGCAATCAATCATAATTCCTACATACTAAATTTATTTTTGGTTAACTCAGACTGCAAAGAAATAGCTTACAAATTGCTTTGTTCTGTAAAAATTATATCACACCTTTCTGCATTATGTTTTATTTAAATACAATAAGAACTTGGAATTTACTAGAAATATGGGAGAAATCTCACTGTGAGTTCTTGAAATTAGTAAGCACTGGGTTTTATTCATGTCATATTTCAGCTTCTAGAATAATATTTATTTTAATGTTAATATTATATAATTATTTTACATCTCAACTCTATTTTCTCCCATTCCCTTCCCTATACATTCCCTCAAATACCCCAATCCATTCCTCCTCAATTTCTGTTCAAAAAGGAACAGGCTTCCATTGGTTTTAACATACCATTACATATAAAGTTGAGGTAGGACTAAACATCTCAACCTGGATTAAGGCTGAGCAAGAAATCCCACTATGTGGGAGACGTTCCTAAAATTTTGGGGGGCAGCCCCAAATGTTAGGAGTCCTGCAAGTAAACCAAACTACAAAACTGTTACATATATGTAGAGGGCCTAGTGATCCCATGTGGACTCCTTAGTTGTTGGTTTAGACACTGTAAGATCCTATGAGCCAGTTTAGTTGTTTCTGTAGGCTTTTTTGTGTTGCCCTTGACCCTCTGGCTTCTACAATCCTTCCCCTCTCTCTTCAGAAGGATTTTCCAAGCTCAGGGTAATATTTGGCTGTGGGTCTCTGCATCTGTTCTATCAATTACTGTATGAAGGCTCTCTGATGAAAATTGGAGTCATGAATCTGACCACAGGGGATGGAGAGTTCAGGCTATATATCCACTATTACTAGAAGTCTTAGCTGGGACCATCCTTATAGATTCCCAGTTCTACACAATATTGAATCAGTCTAAAAATTAATTATAGCTCACATCTTTAATCACATCACTAGAGGAGTATAAAAGACAAGAGCTAGTATTCAGTAGGAGGCAGGAATTTGAGACTTGGTGAAGAGTTCCCAGTGAATCAGACCTTTCAGATGGAGCTAGAATTTAGAGCCAGTGGCTGGTTGCTTTGCTTCCCTGATCTCCAGCTTGAACCCTAATAGCTGTCTCTGGGTCTTTTCTTAATTAGTGTTACAAATAGTAGCTAGTATTAGTTAAGGTTTCCTTAATTATTAAAGAAGGTAAATGAGGTACAAAACTTCAGACTCACTAAGATAGGATAAATAATGGAATATTTCCTCTGAAATTTCCAAATACAAATTGAATGGATATTATAACACATTGTTACTTGATAATTGTTCGTACATTATATAGTCTTACTATGTTAAAGTTAAATCTTTACTTTATGTAAAGATGGACTAAATTTGTTTAAATCGTGGAATATTATTTTTAAATATGTAAAGGTGTGTTGCATTTGTTTAACAATGTAAACTTGTGTTGCTTTGCTTGCCTAAGACATGTTATTGGTCTAATATAAAGATGAAAAGCCCAATAGGTAGACAGGAGAAGGATAGGTGAGTAGGTAGGCAGAAAGAAAAATTAGGAGGTGGAATCTAGGATTGAGAGAACAAGAGAAAAAGCCAAACAGCCAGACATAAAAAGAAGCAAGAAAAGTAGGACATACAGAATGAAATAAAGGCAAAAATCCCATGGACAAATGTAGAAGAAGAGAAACAGTTTAAGTTATAAGAGTTAATAGAACAAGCATAAGCTCAAGGCCAAGCTTTATTAATAAATCTCCATGACATGATTTGGTGGCTGGCAGTATAAGAAAGTTGTGACATTTTAACAAATAATGTGGCTGTGCTGTGACCTTGTCCTAAGAATCTGACTGTGGTGTATTGAAGAGTTTTGGATTAATACCTTTGGCAGATGAGATTTCAAGATAGTCTAATATTGTCTCTATTGCTTGGTCACTGATAACCACTCTTCTGTGTATCTACAGTTAAAAGGAAGAAACAGAGAGAAAAAAAAAAGAAGTGTAAAAATGCACTGTTTGATGATAGAAAGAACGCCAAATAATTTAATGTTTGAGACACTTCTTGTGCTTCAACACAAAAAAGACCAAATTTACAATGGAATGAAGAGAATGATGCCCATTGGGCAAGACCCAAACAGCTACTCTTTCAATTTGTAAAAGGAAAAAGCATGAGGGATATTTAGTCCTAAAAATAAATACCAAATCAAAGTTTATGCAAATGCAATTTAAAGTGCATTCCAGGGTCCATCCTAAGCAGGCAGTCCAATCAAGTAGTGTTGGCAATGTTCTTCTGGTTTTACAGTCATTAAGGACACACTATGAAGGGATGGTGGCATGCTCCTCCACAGTTAAAAGAAATTGATGTGTCTAGGTATGTGGCTTGGTGTCACTGTGCAGAGGCTTGTATATGACATTGCACAAAGATTTGAAAAGGAAACCTGGATTGCATCCCCAAGAATTTGAAGATTCCAGAACCATGCTATACATGCCACAGAATGCTTCCTACCAGGACTAAATGCATTTTGTTAGGATATATATATATATATATGTGTGTGTGTGTGTGTGTGTGTGTGTGTGTGTGTGTGTGTGTATGAATTAGTATAACATTAATAGCCTTACTTATGTGAATATTTTGTTTCATGTTGGTAGAATTCAAAGGTGGAAAGATGAGGTATAATAGCTTTCTTGAATTGGATATCACTGAGAGTGAGATTTAAGAATTCAAAAGTCTATAGCATTGTCAATTAAAGGAATATGAAGTTGGTTAGAAATGGAGGGGGAGAAGATCTGTGAGAAAATGGGAGAAAAGGAAGATTATGATCAAAATATATTGTATAATTTTTTAAAATAAAACTTTTAAAAAATGTAAGACAACATTTCATATTAATGCAATTGCTCTTAAACATTTTTCTTTATTATTAAAATTATGTTCGATTTTGCTCATATTACTAAACTGAATATGAAATAATCTTTTACATGCAATAAAATAAATTCCATATAATGAAGTTACAAACAGGGAATATTCTGAATTTTATGTGTGAAGTATTTTTTGTTTGTTTGATTGGTTTTTGTTTTTGTTTTTTGTGTACGTGTGTGCATCTATGTTCTTAAATTTAACTGTTTCTTTTAGTGAAAAATATATCCAGTTTCTGAAATCTGATCATATAACTATTTGAATAAGCATTCTCTTTGCCTTCTTTTGTAAACATTATTGAATATCTTAATTACAGCAATTACTATAATGTACACCAATGATTTTTCACATCAAAAGCTATAGCACTGCCCTACATGTGGTATACACTCAGCAACATGGACTAGAAGAAGAAATAAATGGAAGGAATTTATGAATGAAAGGAAGATGGAGCACAATTTTCTTGTAGGGTAAACTATATGGTAAAAAGGAAACATGTGTCTAAATACATTTAAGAAGCCTCAGAGTTGTCACATATCTACACAAGATAGAAGTGGGGAACTGGCTGAAACCACAAACTCTTAAAACCAGAAGCCCACTCACTAGAAGTAGGAGAAAATGAGGGGGAGGAAAGGAAAACACATGGGACCAGGGATATTGAGCCTGGTTAGGAATAGAAGACAGGAAAGAGAGAGAAAGAGAGAGAGAGAGAGAGAGAGAGAGAGAGAGAGAGAGAGAGAGAGAGAGAGAGAGAGAGAACATAAAAGATGGAGCCAATATTTGTTTGAAGATAAAATTGAACACAAAGAAAGGTCTAGAGAATTATGACTTCTGCCAACTAACAATTTGAGCTTCTGTGGAAAGGCTACCATAAGTGCCCTTCCCAGAGAGTGAGATCAACAACTAACTTATCCATGGAGCCCTCAACTAATGCCTGTTGGAAACAGGAGCAAACACCCATACATAAACACTGAGTTGAACTAGAACCCAGATGCAGATGGAGAGGACAAGACCAGGCGGCAGAAACACATAGAGACAGCTTACCTGAACCAGGAGGAGCTAACGGGCCAGAAGACTGATAGCTGGGAAGCCAGCATGGGACTGACTCAGGCCCCCCCTGAATATGGGTCTCAGCCAGAAGGTATGAGCACTCAAAGGGATCTTAGACAGTGGAGCCAGGATGTATCCCTAGTGCACAAAAGCGAACACATCACCCATGGAGGGATAATTGCCTTAACCTAGAGACAGGAGAGAAGCCCTAGTCCCTACTTCACATTTCCTGTCAGATCTACATGACCCCTACTGGATGGCATTCCCCTACATATGGAATTGGGGTGTGGGGATGGGAGGGGAGGGTGGTTAGAGTGCATGTGAGTGGGGCAGAGAGGGAGGGAGAGGGAATTGGGATTGACATGTAAAATAATAAATTAAATTAAAAAAAAATGCTTTTACTCCAAAATTTTAAGTTCAAGGACAAGTTACTGGGGAAAAGGATTTCTATTCTTGTTTCCACAGAAAATGAAAAGCTGTGGATTCCTTCCAGACTAATGTGGTTTTATCAAGCCAGACCACCTGAAACAGAGTACCAGGTGATCCTACATTCAAAACAGCTGGACAAAGCAGCCTTACAGACTACAGCCAGGATTTCTGCATCTTCTTAGAATCCCCCATGAGACAGCGCCCCTTACCAGCACGAAGTAGTTTGGAAAGAAGGATGCACAAATTCCCAAATATTGTCTATAAGTGTTTGTTTTCATTTAAATGGACTTGGTTATATAAAATAAATAAATAAAAAATTAAATAGAAAAAATCTTAAAAATTAAAGAAAATACAAATCACTTTCTTTTAAGATATAAAAGGAGTGTGTAAATACTTACTTATGAATATTAAGAAGGGGTGGTGAAATACCAGAAAGTATACATTTTAAATAAAGAATTTATAACAGTTGAAAAAAAAAAAAAAAAAAAAAAAAACAGGAGCCCACTAAAGACTCAAGGCAATGTACTTGTTTAACATACAGGGACAAGATTAAACCAGGTGTGTCAGCTGGTTGCTCCACAAACACTCTGAGCAAGAATATTTCACCTGGGCCTTTTATCCCCAAGTCTTAATGGTAAATAGAATGATAGTGCTTTCAGTTAAAAATTACTATTCGACATCCAACATGGAGGCCAGTATATCCAAGTGTAGGGTCTATGAGCAACTTGAGTGCTACAAAATAGAAACGCCTGTTGCAGCGTAAGCATGGCAACTCCTTCAAGGCTGCCATGAAGCTCAGTTCTCACAGAACTAAGGTGGCCACAAGCTGCAGCCGCCTGTGCCATGTGATAAATAGAGCCTCAAATCAAGCCTGCACACACACAGAAGGGCTTTGCAAAATTTTCGCAGTGTCATGACATATAGAAAGACAATTCCAGACCCAGGAAACCTCTAAATAGCTACAGCATGCTGGTTTAGCTAAAAATTGATCTCCTTAATGGAGAATAATCTGGAAAATTACCCAACTCTACCTAAGAATCTAAGGCCAAGATACTCCAGCTAACTTATCAGAGCTTTTGTTGAACTTCCTGCTTGTGCAGAACCTCCCCCCAAGTTAACAATTTATCTTAGCTTGTGGCATGTCACTTGTTTAAGAAACCCTCAATACCCTCCCACCCCAAACACACACATACATACACAGCTACCTAGGGTGATGTGGGACATTATTTCTGCTTTCAAAATCCCCATGATCTAGACCTTCATTGCTATACTTAGTACTGTAATATCTATATGTAGTCCCAAGGGGTGGAATAAACACTTTAATTAGCTGTAAGTTGTGTGTGGGTTTTCGCCACTCGAAAGGCCCCTATAGCAAAACTATTCCATGAGGCTTTGTATATTAGAGACAGAAAGAAATAAAAAAAAGGAATAATTGCAGTAATAATGTCCAAAATTCTTCCAGAGTAAACGAATGATGCAAAATAGATGCAGGAAGCTGGATCTGTATCTCTGTATGAAGCAGAATAATATGTAAAACAAATAAGAACAAAAAGAAAAAATAAAAACGTGTAAAGTATCTAGATATACTAATTTTAATTTTCCAAAAACAAGAGATTAGAACAGACTATTACAAAAGCTACATGTGTGTATTGGGAAATAACTCCTTTTCTATGAGGAACAATTCCACTGAATGAAGAATTCCCACTTGGTATGCTTTTGTTTTTCAAAATGTTGAAGTACAGTGGGCTGTTGTCTCACACTTCCATGGCCCTAGATAAGAAATCTGTTGTATTGCTAATTCCTACTGTTTTCACCATTTCCCAATGCACATAGTATCATATTCTCTTTTTGTTGGTATGACAATGTACTGAATATTAGATTTATCTTGCAACCTTGGATTCTGTGAGTAAGTTTCATTCATTAAAAATCCTTTAAAATATTAGTGAACTTAATTAAACATATTTTTCATAGCGGTCATAAATTTGAATGTGATTTTAATTAATAATTCACATCTTCTATTTTAGAAAAAGTTCTTAAATGCTTTTGAATTTCCTGTTGTAGCTATTTCAAAGTTTTCTATTCACACGTTATTATGTATATTTACAAACCAAAACACATAGACTTATAATACACAAAACAGATACTTATTTTATTCTATAATTATATCATTTTAACTGCTTCTAAAGGTATATCTTTACAAATATCTTTGTTTAAAAGAGTTTAGAAACCTATTTCTATAAAATTGATTTATCTTACATGACTCATAGTTTTCCATGACCTTACAAGTAATTAAATTTCTATTTTTTTACTTTTAAATTAGCATATAAAATAATGGAGTTGGAATATGTTAGCTTTATACATTTGCATTAATAACCTTTGCTTTTAATATTCAGCTCCCTATTCACTTCATTTTTTTATGATCATCTCATTGCCTCCTCCTTCAGATAGTCTCCTTTATGTGTTGTTTCAACATATTACAAAGATCAACAAATAGATATTCTTATTAGCTATCTTCATATTACTTAAATTTTTAAATGTGAACACAAATTCATTTTTAATTTTCATAAATTATCTTCATTTCCCCCTTGATTTTATATTTTATCAGTTCTCACCTTTCTGCATTTATTTAAAAACAGAAGAGATGTATGCTAAAATGTCTGCTTCAATTTATTTTTTCTTTGTCTTATGTTATTTCAATTGAATGACATAATCTCAACATCTTTAGCAGTTGATCTTACAGCTTACCAGTTGGATCACATACATATAATTGTAACATTAAGCCATTTATATAAACTTCTAATGTGATTATATATTACTTATGATGTAATAAAGCTTGCCTGGAGATCAAAAGGCAAAGCTAGCCACAGCCATAGAGGCCAGGCAGTGGTGGCACCCAGCTTTAATCTCAGGACTTGGGAGACAGAGGGAGATGTATGTTTGTGAGTTCAAGGCCACCCAAGGCCTTTAAACTGAGAACGAATCAGTTTAAAAGAGAAACAGAGCTCACACCTGTAGTCCCAGCACTAGATAAGTATAAGACAGGAGCAAGTCTCTAGCCTTGCTAAGAATTTGTAGAGACAAATTGCCCTTTCAGTCTGAGGTAAAGCAAAGCTAATGGCTTTGCTTCTCTGATCTTGAGCTTCAACCCCAATATCTGTGTCAGGGTTTTCATTATTCATGTTACATTATAACATTTAAATAACAACATAGTTATTTATTTACTGAATTATACATTTATTGCATGAGCATATGCATTTGCACCTCATATGGGAAGTGTCTTTGGAAGCTGGATGAGGGTGTTGAATTAGCTGAAAGTCTAATGGCAAGCAATGTGAACCATTATCTTGGTGCCAGAAATCAAATGTAAGACCTGTGGAAATGCAGCAAGTATTCTTGACTATTGTATCATTTTTTTTTTGACCTTTATTTCTGAAAAGACATGAATTATGCAAAAAGGCCCTGTTTTTCTTCTAATTAATTATGGGAATGTTTAAAATGCTTCGCCTGGCTACATCTATAAGGTGAGAATTTCAACAATTTGGTATTTTTATTACTTGAGAATTTCATACATGCATATAATGTGTCTTGGTAAAATATATCCTCAGCATCCACACACCTCCAATTCTTCTCATAACATTCAAACCACTTTTTTCTCCTAACTCCACATAATCTGCTTTTAAAACCATCATAGAGCCCTCATCTAGTAGCTGATGGAAATAGCAGCAGAAACCCACAGCTAAACACTGAGCAGAACTCCTGAAATCCAGTTGCAAAGAGGGAGGAGTGATAAGAAAAGGAGTCAAGACCAGATAAGAAAAGGAGTAAAGACCTACAGAGAAGCCTTATATTCTTCCTAGGAACCACATTCACTTTGAGAATTACAGAAACATTTACCATGTCTGTAATTTTCCAATTTCAATGTACTTAGTTAACTGCATTGGAACACAGTGCAATTTAGGGAGTTGAGAATCCAAAGTGACTTCTCAGCAGAATTTACTTCTTAAGTATACCTTTACTTTGAGAAAATTTTTTGCAAATATAGGTCCTACTATGAATGCTAGCTAAAAACAATAAAACTTCTGGTTCCCGTGTGCTTGATTTTCCATATTTTGTAATTCATTTATGTGGTATCTTCAACAAGTTCATCCACTAATAGAAGATATCAAGAACAATGGCAATCATCTGTAATATTGTGGGTGGGAAAGTATATGATCTCCACCAACTAAAAATTAAAAAATAAGTAAACTGTAACTGACACTTTACTTTTTTTATGTGATAGCACATGGTATCTAGAAGTGGCTCATTATAAGGTCGTTCCATTTAAGTTCATTTCATATATGAAATGTATATGATTTAGGAAGATTCTATAATAGTAGGTTTGCATATGGCTTTTTCAAATATTTTGTCAAATATTTCAAATAGTTTGTCAAATATTTGCTAACAAAAAGACCTAATGAGCATACTTATATGTTATAATATATATTATGCTATGTAAGCAATATTGAAATCGAAAAGACAAATTACAATTTATGCTGTTAGCAGCAAAAAAATTATTAAATTGTTTTATGGGGAAGGATATACATGTTATTAACAACATTTATTATATACAACATGCTAATGAGTATATACTCTGACAGTTTTTAGTTAACATATATCAAATAAAATAACATACATTATAACTAAACAAATGAATTAAGATCCAAACATTGTTCTTGCCATACAAACATAAACTATAAATTAGGTTGCCCTCAAATGATATAACAGACTTTGAAGACTCCCCATGGAAGGCCGCACCCTCCTGGAGGAGCAGAAAGGGGATGGGCTAGGGTTTGGTGGGGATCATACTGGAGAATGGGAGGGTAAGGGAAATGGGATTAACATGTAAAACAACCCTGTTTCAAAAGGAAAGAGTTTGCTTTATAATTTTGTTTTAGCCTTTAATATGTTCATTATAGCAACAGATACAACTGAATTTCAAAATCTATTTTAAAATTAGGAAAATCAATTTTATCAGCCTAACTTCACAATCTCACTAACCATCAAGTTTACTTATTGTTATAGTTAGTCTTTAAACTATCTTTGCATAGATAGTATTGAGTGATTATTTTTTCCATAATCTGTGGAATATATGAAATAAATGAATAAAAGTCAAAATAAAAGACAGAGATGAGAAAAAGTAAAAGTTATGGTAGTTAAAACAAAGTTTTGTCTGTGATCAAACTATATGTCCAGGTTTCAAAATGGCATATTGAAATCCCTTTCTTTTTGGAATTAATATACCCTAATAAAATATTATTTTTTGTTTTCTTTGTAATGAATTTTTACTTTTTATTTTTTCTTATTTTACATATGGATCCCAGTTCCTTATTTCTCCCTCCCTCTCTTTCTCCCTTCCTTACTCCCATTCCTCCTGACCATCCTCCAATCCCATTTCCCCCTCACTCCACAGAGACAGTGATGCCTACTAGGAGGGATCAACAAAATCTGTCAAGTCATTTGGAATAGAGAATAGGCCCTCTCTCCTGCCTCTAGGTTAGGGGACTATCGCTCCATGGGGAATGTGCTACCAAAGTCCTTTTATGCACCAGGGATACATCCACTGTCAGAGGTCCCTTAGACTGCCCAGGTCTTTTAACTGAGACCCATTTTCTGGAGGTCTGAGTTGGTCCAATGCTGGTTTCCCAGCTATCAGTATGGGCGTCCATAATTTCCCCCTTGTTCAGGTGAGCTGTCTCTGTAGGTTTGATGACTAACTTATCTACCATCATAGAAACCTCATCTAGTAGCTGATGGAAACAGAAACAGAAACAAACAGCTAAACACTGAGATGAACTGAAATCCATATTCAGAAAGGGAGGAGTGAAAAGAAAATGGGGACAAGACCAGGCTACAGAAACACATAAAATATTATTTCAAACACTCAAAACTTGTGTATTATGCTGAGATATATTTTATTATTTATATTTATTCCATACAATATTGTTAAATCAATTTCAATATTATGTCTATGTCCTTTTTAAACATAAGACTCCTAAGAAACTAAAAGCTACATTGACATTTTTCTACATATAACTACTTGTAAGGTTTTTTTTTTTATTTAAATTAGGAACAATCTTATTCTACAAACCTATCCAAGTCCCCTCTGCCTCTTATCCTTGCATGCCCCATACTGATCCCCCATTTCATTCCCCATCTGTTCCCTGTGGAGGGTTAGGTCTTTCATGGGGAATCTTCAAAGTCTACCACATCATTTGGGAAGAACCTAGGTTCTTCCCATGTGTCTAGGCTGTCAGTCTAGGGTCCGTGGACTCCCCCTAGTTCAGTTCAGCTATTTCTGTGGGTTTCTCCAGCCTGTCTTGACCCCTTTACTCATCTCTACTTCCTCTCTGCAACTGGATTCCAGGAGTACTGCTCAGTGCTTAGCTGTGAGCCCCTGCTTCTGCTTCCATCAGCTATAAGATGAAGGCTCTAGGATGGCATATAAAGTAGTCATCGGTCTCGAGGGAAAGGGCATTTAAGATAACCGCTCCATTATTATTTAGATTCTTAGTTTGGATCATCCATGTACATCTCTGTTCATTTCCCTAATGCCAGATTTCTCTTCATACCTATAATGGCTCCCTCTATTATGGTATTTCTTTTCTTGTTCTCCTCTATTATTTCCCCACTCAATCTTCTAGCTCACTCATGTCCTCCTAAGCCCTCCCCTTCTCCCAGCATTATTTCTAATAGCCAGAACCAGGAAGCAACCTAAATTCCCCTCAACTGAAGAAATAATGGAGAAAATGTACGTTTATACAATGGGGTACTACTCAGTGGAAAAAAAATGGAATATTGAAATTCATAAGCAAGTGGATGGAACTAAACGGAACCATCCTGAGTTAGGTAACCCAGTTACAAAAAGACAAACATGTTATGTACTCAGTCATATATAGATATTAGACAGAGCAAAGTTTTACCAGCCTATGATCCACACCTCGAGAGAAACTAAGAAACAAGAAGGACCCTAAGAGAGACATAAATGGTCCCCTAGAGAAGGGGAAAGGAAAAAGATCACCTGAGCAAATTGGGAGAAAATGTGACATCTTTTAATGATTGCTGATAGAGATGTTTGTTTGACATGTTGCACTAAAATTAAAAGCAAAAGTAGAAAACAAATGTATTTTTATTTAGAGCTGAGATTATGTTGAACAAAAGGTCAATAAGATTGAACACTAGCTTGGTGGTGGTATCCCATGCCTTTAATCCTAGCTCTCAAAAGTCAGTCAGAAACAGGCATATCTTTGTGAATTCCTGGCCAAGCTGATCTGCAGATGAGTCCCAGGACAGCGAAGAAACCCTGTCTCAACGCCCTCCCCCAACCCCAACCCAAGATTGACCACTGATGCCATTTGAGGGCTTCTCTCTTTATCCTATTAATGTTTAATTTAGTCTCTGCAGGACTGTGAGACATTTCTTACATACATCTTGTTAGGAAAGATATGCAACACTTCTAAGTACCTTCCTCCACGGGTTATACTTCTTAGAATTACTTCACCAGGGAATGGATCCTGGTAGAAGTTCTTTGTTTTTATTAACAACTTTTGTACTACATTAAGTTTCTTTAATAATAAATATTCCTTACAACAAGGTAAACTCATTAGATTTAAAAGAATTTTGTGCTAGATTGCTTATTCCCCAAGATAAACATGACACCCACATTCAGGGTTCAAATGCTACTCTAGCTCCCACATTTCAGTATATTTAGTGTGCATGATGCATATGTTTGGAAGTATTTAGTATTAAAATCAGTTACTTTTTCTAATACTTTAAATAGAATGTGAGGTAAATTAATCTCTATTAATTTATGCTTGGATTTTTAAATCTTTAGTGTAGACGACTTAGCTAAATCAGGTCAGACTGATCTTGGCTTTGACATTTAAAAACTTCTCTTTGTACTTATCATCTTTGAATATTAAGAAATTATTTTTAAAGGAACAACTTCATTTAGTTTTTTATTGACCTATTATTAAATTCACCAATTTCAAATGTGAAATTCTATAATTTTTAGTAACTTCAAAAATCATTTACTATTACCATATATTAGTTTTAACACATTTTCATTTTCTTGATTAAAGATGCCTGGTCAAGTTTAAACTTATGCCTTTGCTACCTCCAGGCATAATTAATATTTTTCTTATAAATTTGATTTATGGACTTTTAAAATAAGTAGAATAACACAATATGGGGTCTTCTGTCTTATTTATTGATATTTAAGCCTATATATGATACAACATGGGACATGACAGTTTCTTCTATTCTTCAGTAATATTCCACTCTATGGGTGAACATTACATTATGACAACACTCATAAGCTGAAGAACTTTTATATTTATTACATATTTTGCTCCATTGATTGGGGTTCTTATCAATAGTCCTGTGTAAGTATCTATACAGAAATATGATTCTATCTTTCAGTATATAACTACATTGAATGGAACAAACTGTGTAGTTTGATGTTGAACAAATTGTGAAGCAGTGTGTTTAGTGTTTCCTGTCCTTTTAGCAATGTATTTAATTCTCACTTCTAAACATTATGTCATTAGTTATTATTATTGTCTATTTTTTTATTTTATTGTAACCATTTTAGAAGTAAAAGAAACAATTCTTACATGTTTAGGTTGTAGTTATATAATGACTTATTTACACTGTACTTTTACATGGCTATGAGTTATATTTCTCTTCTACAATATGTATATAGGTTCTTCATTTTGTTATTCAGTTGAATGTAGCCTATATTTTGTGTTAACATGCACTTTCCAAGTAACTATTTTGCTTTGGTACAGCAGTTATTCTAAATTTTCTATTATACAGTTATGCCAATATATGGTTCCACTTTGAGAAACATATAGTTGGATGATGATACTATGATGGAACCTATCTTTTTTGAATAATATGATAGCATTTTATTAATTTTTAAAACCAAGTCCATTTAAATGAAAACAAATATTTATAGAAAATATTTGGGAATTTGGGCATCATTCTTTCAAAACTACTACCTACTGTTAAGGGGCACTGTCAGGGGATTCATAGAAGATGCAGAAATCCTGGCTGTAGTCTGCAAGGCAGCTTTGTCCAGCTGATTTGAATGTAGGATCACCTGGTACTCTGTTTCAGGCAGTCTGGCTTGATCAAACCACATTAGTCTGGAAGGAATCCATATCTTTTCATTTTCTGTGGACACAAAAATAGAAATACTTTACCCCAGTAACTTGTCCTTGAACTTAAATTTTGGAGTAAAAGCACTTTTTATTATTATTATTATTTCTTTTTTATTTATTTTTAATTTATTATTTTACAAGTTGATCCCAGTTCCTTCTCCATCCCTCCCTCTCTCCCTACCTCCCTCCCTCACTCACTTTTACCCTCTCTGCCCTCTCAGATGCACCCTAATCCCCCTACCCTCCCATCCCCCCACCACAATTCCATAGGTAGGGGAATGCTATCCAGTAGGGGTCATGCATATCTGTCAGGTCATGTGAAGTAGGGACTAGGGCTTCTCTCCTGTCTCTAGGTTAAGGCAATTATCCCTCCATGGGGGATATATTTGCTTTTGTGCACCAGGGATACATCCTGGCTCCACTGTCTAAGATCCCTTAGACTGCTCAGACCTTCTGGCTGAGACCCATATTCGGGGGGGGGGGGGCTGAGTCAGTCCCATGCTGGCTTCCCAGCTATCAGTCTTCTGGCCCCTTAGCTCCTCCTGGTTCAGGTAAGCTGTCTCTATGTGTTTCTGCTGCCTGGTCTTGTCCTCTTCATCTGCATCTGGGTTCTGCTTCAACTCAGGGATATTTATGAGTGTTTGCTCCTGTTTCCAACAGGCATTAGTTGAGGGCTCCATGGATAAGTTAGTTGTTGATCTCACTCTCCAGGAAGGGCATTTATGATAGCCTTTCCACAGATTCTCAAATTGTTAGTTTTCACCTGTCTTGTAGTTCTCTAGACCTTTCTTTGTGTTCAAATTTATCTTCAAACCAATATTGGCTCCCTCTTTTATGTTCTCTCTCTCTCCCTCCCCCCTCTCTCTCTTGTCTTCTACTCCTACCTGCCCGCAATCTTCCTAGTCGCACCTGTTTTCCTTTCCTCCTTCTCATTTTCTCCTATTTCTCTCTCCATTTGCTGCCCCTCCAATTCCGCTGAACTCTGGGGGACTTGTCCATTCATGGTTCTGTGAGGGACTTTACATGAATCTCTTAGAATACACCTTGTATCCTAGTTCCTCTGGTGGTGTGAATTATAGGTTGGTGATCCTTTGCTCTAGACCAAAAATCCATATATGAGTGACTAAAATCTATGTTTCTCTTTTATTGACTGGGTTAACTCATTAAGGATGGTTTATTCAAGTGCCATTCACTTGCCTGCGTATTTCAAGATTCCATTATAATTTTTTTGCAGAGTAGTGTTCCATTGTGTAGGTGTGCCACATCTTCATTAACCATTCTTCAATTGAGGGTCATCTAATTTGCTTCCAGGTTCTTGCTATTACAAATACTGCTGCTATGAACATAGTTGAACAGATGTCTTTGTTGCATGGATGTGAATGCTTTGGGTATATGTCTAACAGGGGGATTGCTGGGTCCTGCGGTAAACTAATTCCCATTTTCCTGAGGATCCGCCATACTGATCTCCAAAATGGCTATACAAGTTGTCACTCCCACCAGCAGTGTAAGAGTGTTCATATTTCTCCACATCCTCTCCTGTATGAGTCCTCATTGGTGTTTCTAATTTTAGCCATTCTGGCAGGAATATGATGGTATCTCAAAGTTCTTTTGATTTGCATTTCCCTGATAGTTAAGGATGTTGAACACTTTCTTAAGTGTCTTTTAGCCTTTGTGATTTCCTCCATTCAGAATTCTTTCTTGAGTTGTATACCCCATTTTTTAATATGGTTCTTTGGTGTTTTGTTGACTAGTTTCTAGAGTTCTTTGTATATTTAGGAGATCAGCACTTTTTTTGTATATAGGATTGGTGAAAATCTTTTCCCAGTCTGTGGGCTGCTGTTTAACTTGTCCACTGTGTCCTTTGCCTTACAGAAGCGTCTATGTTTGAAGAGGTCCCATTTATTAATTGTTTCTCTCAGTGCCTGTGCCCATGGAGGTATGTTCAGAAAGCCATCTCCTATACCAATTTGTTGAAGGGTACCTCCTACTTTCTCTTCTAAGAGGTTCAATGTGGCTGGATTGATGTTGAGGTCTTTGTTCCATTTGGACTTGAGTTTTGTGCATGGTGAAAGACATGGGTCTATCTGCAGTTTTCCACACGCTGTCATCCAATTGTGCCAGCACCATTTGTTGAAGATGCTGTCTTCGCACCATTGTATATTTTTAGCTATTTTGTCTGAAATCAGGCGTTCATAGGTGTGTGGGTTAATATCAGGATTTCAATTCAATTCCATTGATCTACTTGTCTATTTTTGTGCTAATACCAGGCTGTTTTCAGAACTAAAGCTCTGTAGTAGAACTTAAAGTCAGGAATGGTGATGCCTCCTGAAGTGTTTTTATTGTATAGGGTTGTTTTGGCTATCCTGGGTTTTTTTTTTGTTTTACCATATAAATTTGATTAATGTCCTTTCAAGGTCAGTGAAGAATTGTGGTGGGATTTTAGTGGAGATTGCATTGAATGTGTAGATGGCTTTTGGCAAGATTGCCATTTTTACTACCTATCTATCCTACCTATCCAAGAGCATGGGAGAGCTTTCCATTTTCTGGTATATTTTTTAGTTTCTTTCTTTAGACCCACAAATTTCTTATTATATAGGTCTTTTACTTGTTTGGTAAATGTTACTCCAAGATACTTTATGTTGCTTGTGGCTATTGTAAGGGTGATGTGTCACTGATTTCGTTCTGTGTCTCTTTGTCTTCTGACAAAAATAGTGCTACAGATTTTTTTGAGTTTATCTTGAATCCTGCTAGTGTGCAGACAGTGTTTATCAGCTGTAGGAATTCCCTGGTAGAGTTGATTGAGTCGCATCTGTAAACACTCTTATCATCTGAAAATAGAGACAGTTTGACTTCTTCCTTTCCAATTTGGATCCCCTTGATCTCCTTTTTTGTCTTATAGCTTTAGCTAAAATATCCAGTATGATATTTAACAGATATGGAGAGTGAGGGCAGCCTTGTCTTATTCCTGATTTAAGAGGAATTGGCTTAAATTTCTCTCTATTCAGTGTGATGTTGCCTGTTAGTTTGCTGTATATTGCTCTTATTGCGTTTAGGTATATTCCTGTTATCCCTGATATCTCCAAGACCTTTATCATGAAAGGGTGTTGATTTTTTTGTCGAAAGCTTTTCCAGCATCTAGTGAGATAATCATATAGTTTTTCTTTTTCAGATTCTTTACATGGTGGATCATGTTGATAGATATTTGTATGTTAATCCATCCATCCCTGTATTCCAGTGATGAAGCCTACTTGGTCATTGTGGATGATTTCTCTGATGTATTCTTGAATTCGGTTTGCCAGTATTTTATTGAGTATTTTTGCATCGATGTTCATCATGGATATTGGTCTGTAGTTTTCTTTCTTAGTTGTGTCTTTGTGAGTCTTGGGTACCAAGGTTATTGTGTACTCATAAAAAGAGTTTGGCAATGAACCTTCTATTTCTATTTTGTGGAACAGTTTTAGGAGTAGTGGTATTAGTTCTTTCTTGAATTTCTGGTAGAATTCTGCACTGAATCCATCTGGCCCGGGACTATTTTTGGTTGGAGGATTTTCGATGACTGCCTCTTTTTCATTGAGTGTTATAGGTGTATTTAAGTTGTTTGCCTTTTCTTGATTTAATTTTGGTAGGGGATAGTTATCCAGAAATTTGTCCCTTTCTTATGAATTTTCAATTTTTGTGGAATACAGGATTCCAATGTATGACCTGAACATTGTCTGGATTTCCTCTGTCTGTTGTTATGTTCCCCTTTTCGTTTCTGATTTTGTTAATTTGCATGTTTTCTCTCTGCTTTTTCGTTATTTTGGATAAAGGTTTTCTATCTTGTTGATTTTCTCAAAAATCTAAATCTTCGTTGCATTGATTTTTTTTGTATTGTTTTCCTGGTTTCTATTTTGTTGATTTCAGATCAAGTTAATTATTTCCTGGCCTCTTCTCCTCCGGGGTGAGTTTGCTTCTCTCTGTTCTAAGTCTTTCACTTGAGCAGTTTCTTCTCTTATGTGACCATCATCTGTTTTCTTCATATGGGCACTTTGTGCAATCAACTTCCCTGGTAGCACTGCTTTCAAGGTGTCCCAAAAGTGCAGGTATGTTGTGTCCTCATTCTCCTTGAATATTGGAAAGTCCTTATCTTCTTTCTTTATTTCTTCTTTGACCCAGGTATGGTTCAATTAACCATTGTTCAGTTTCCATGAGTTTGCAGGTTTTCTGCAATTTGTGTTGTAGTTGAATTCCAATTTTAAAGCATGGTGGTCTGATAAGGTACAGGAGACTATTGCTATTCTCTTGTATCTGTTGAGGTTTGTTATGCCACCTAGTATGTGATCGATTTTAGAGAAGGTTCCATGTGGAGCAGAGAAGAAGGTATATTCATTTGTCCTTGGATGGAATGGTCTATAGATGTCTGTTAACCCCAGTTGAGACATAACTTCTATTAGGTATTTAGTTTCTTTATTGAGTTTCTGATTTGTGGTCCTGTCTAGTGTTTAGAGTGGTGTATTGAAGTCTCCCACTATAAGTGTGTGAGGTTTTATATGAGCTTTGAATTTTACTAGAGTTTCTTTTAGAAATGTGGGTGCCTTTGTATTAGGGGCATAGATGTTCAGAACTGAGACTGTGTGGATGGATTTTTCCTGTGATGAATACGAAATGACCATCTTCATCTCTTGTGATTAATTTTGTTTTGAAGTCTAACGTGTTAGATATTAGGATAGCTACGCCTGCTTGCTTCTCGTTTCCATTATATTGGAAAATCTTTTACCAACCCTTTACCCTGAGGTAATGTTTATTATTTTAGCTTAGATGTGTTTCTTGTATGCAGCAGAAGAATAGATTCTGTCTTCGTATCCATTCCATTAGCCTGTGTCTTTTTATAGGTGAGTGAAGACCATTAATGTTGAGGGTAAGGACATTGATTGTTGATGCTTGTTTTAGGTTTGTTGTTGGCAGCGGTATTGTGAATATATTTGTTCTGCTTTTCCCTTGGTTTCTGGTGTAGTTAGATTATCTGTTGCCTACATTATTGTGGGTGTAGTTGGCTTCCTTGGGTTGGAGTTTCCATCCAATACTTTCTGTAGGGCTGGATTTGTAGATACTCATTGGGAAAATTTGGATTTGTCATTAAATATCTTGTTTTTTCCATCTATAGTGACTGAGAGTTTTGCTGGGTATAGTATCCTGGGCTGGCATCCGTGGTGTCTTAATACTTGTAGAACATCTATACAGGACCTTCTGGCCATGAGGGTTTCCATGGAGAAGTCAGGTGTAATTTTGATCAGCCTGCCTTTATATTTTACCTGTCCTTTTTCCTTAGCTGCTCTTAATATTCTTTCTTTGTTCTGTAGCTAGTTGTTTTGATTATTATATGTTGAGGGGTTTTTTTCTTTGGTTCAGCCTATTTGGTTGTTCGGTGTGCTTCTTGTACTTTCATGGGCATGTCCTTCAGATTTGAAAAATTTTCCTCAATGATTTTGTTGAATATGTTTTCGGTACCTTTGAGCTGGGCTTCTTCACTTTCCTGTATGCCTATTATTCTTAGGTTTGATCTTTTCACAGTGTCCCACATTTCCTGGATGTTTTATGTTAAGGATTTGTTGGATTTATGATTTTCTATGGACAATGAATCTATTTCTTCTAGTTTATCTTCTGCACCTGAGATTCTCTCTTCAATCTCTTGAATTCTTTTGGTTATGCTTGCCTCTGTACTTCCTGATTTTTTGCACAGTTTTTGTATTTCCAACATTCCTTTGGTTTGGGTTGCCTTTATTTTCCCTATTTCAGTTTTCAAATCTTGAATCCTTTTTTTCATCTGCTTAATTGTTTTTTCTTGGCTTTCTGTACTTTCTTTACTGTCCTTAAGGAATTCGTTCATTTCTTCCACTTTTTTTTTTAATTTTTTTCCTCCATTTTTTAAGGGATTTTCTCACATCTTCTTTGACGTCCTCTCTCATTTTTATGATGGTAATTTTAAAGTCGTTCCCTTCTGCTTCCTCTGCTTTGTTGTTGCATTCCATTCTAGTTGGTGTAGATTCCCTAGATTCTGGTGTTATCATGCTTGTCTTTCTGTTGTTAGGTGTTTTCTTGTATTGCCGTCTTCCCATAGCTTCTTCCAGTAGGTGTCAGTTGTGTCTCCCCCTCTCTCTATGGTACTTCCCCGGTGGGCTTATGTGGATCAGTGTTTCAATATCTGTAATTCTGTGTGGTCCAAGCTCTATAGAAGATTTCTCCACAGACAGTTACCCATGGATGGGTTCAGGCATGACTTTCCAGTAGAATATTCCTGCAGAAATTCAGAGTGGTCCTGCAGTAATATGCGGGTCTCTGGGTGGGGCCAGGGGCTCCAGTAGAGGAATGGAGTTGGGGTCAGAGACCAAGCAGTTGGAAATTATGGGTGTTCCTGCGTGGATAGGAGGTCTCCTGTGTTCATATTCGCTCAGAGAAGTCCCCCGAAGTACTGTGGACTCTATCCAATTGCTCCAGCCAATGGCTGGTGGAAGAGGACAAAGGCTGGTCTGGTACTTGGGATGTTTCTGCACTGGTATTGGGATTTCAGTGGGAACTGGCACTCTCTGCCTGAGGCCTCTTTCTTTTGCAGAGGTCCTGCTTAGTGGGTCAAGGATCTTGCTAGAACGAACTTAAAGTGGACCAGCAGAGATGGAAGGATCTCTGGGTGGGGCTCGGGACTCCAGCAGAGGACTGTAGGTGGGGGTCAGAGACCAAGCAGTTGGAAATTACAGGTGGTCCTGTGTGGCTAGGCAGGTCTCCTTGTTCAGAGTTGCTCTGGGAAGTCCCTGAGAAGTCCTTGAAGTAGTGTGGACTGTTGGCTCCACCCTCTGTCCCAGTGCTCCACCAGAGCAGTGGGAAAGTGGGCAGGGTTGGGCACAGGGTATGGCGGGCACGCTCGTGGTGAGGATGAGTTTGGGTGTATCAGAGCTCCAAGGGTGTTCTCAATGGGGACAGGACACAGAATCCAATCCAGGGAGTTCAGGGGGGGGGGATTGTAGGGGAGAGGCTGCCCCAATTGGGTCCATACTCACCTCTAGCCAATGGCTGGCGAAAGAGGACAAAGCCTGGGCTGGTACTCGGGATGTTTCTGCACTGGTAGTTGGATCTCAGTGGGGGAGGGAACCTATTTATACCAATACAGGAGGAAGTCAGTGTCTACTAGATGTTTTCATTGCACTCAATCACTTTTAAATTTGTTCCAAGGTTCATCACCAAAACTGGCTTCTTACTGGCATTAGAAACAAAAAATTTTGCACATTCAAAAACATAAAAAACCAAACAAGAGGTTATATCTAGCATAAGACAATAATCATTCAATGAGTATTGCGTATAAGTCTGCTGTTATAAAAACAGCAGGCAGATTCAATCTAGTTTTTGAAATGTATAAAAGTAGAGGTAATACATTCTACAATAATGGTTAAAATACTTAACAAACATACACTTTAGGGGAAATAATTGATTATTGCATCATTAAGTACTATTGTACATAGTTCTTTGTGTTTTACTTCTATCAATATCTCAGTATTTCTGCACTAAAATGAATGGAAACATAGCTTATGGCTTTGAAAACTGTGATGTTTCTATGTTTTCTTTCTCTGTCTGTTGTCATCTGAAAAAAGTAGGGCTACTGATATTTTTTGAGTTTATCTTGTATCCTGCTAGTATGCTGAAGGTGGTTTTCAGATGTAGTCATTCCCTGGTAGAGGTTATTGGGCCATTTATGTAAACTATCTTATCATTTGCAAATAGAGACAGTTTGACTACTTCCTTTCCAATTTTGATTCCCTTTATCTCCTTTTGTTTTCTTAAAGCATTGACTAGAACTTCTAGTACGATATTGAATAGATATGGAGAGGGCAGTCTTGTCTTGTTCCTTATTTTAGAGGTAATTGGCTTAATTTTCTCTCCATTCAGTTTGATGTTGGCAGTTTTTTTTTGCTGTATATTGTTCTCATTATGTTTAGGTATGATCCTGTTATCCCTGACCTCTCCAAGACCTTTATCATGATAGGGAGTTGAATTTTGTCAAAGGCTTCTTCAGCTTCTAAGGAGATAAGCATATGGTTTTTCTTTTTCTGTTTGTTTATATGGTGGATCACGTTGATAGATTTTCGTATGGTAAACCATCCCTGTATTCCAGGTATGACGCCTACTTGGTCATGGTGGATGATTTCTCTGATTTATTCTTGAATTCGGTTTGCCAGTATTTTATTGAGTATTTTTGCATCGATGTTCATCACGGATATTGGTCTGTAGTTTTCTTTCTTAGTTGTGTCTTTGTGAGTCTTGGGTACCAAGGTTATTGTGTACTCATAAAAGTGTTTGGCAATGAACCTTTTGTTTCTATTTTGTGGAACAGTTTGAGGAGTAGTGGTATTAGTTCTTCGTTAAATGTCTGGTAGAATTCTGCACTGAATCCATCTGGCCCTGGACTTTTTTTGTTTGAAAGGCTTCCAATAACTGTTTCTATTTCATTGTGGGTTATAAGTGTATTGAAGTTGTTTTTCTGTTCTTGATTTAATTTTGGTAAGTGATAGTCATTTAGAAATTTGTCCATTTCCTTTGAATTTTCAATTTTTTTGAAATACAGATTTTCAAAGTATGACCTGAAAATTGCCTGGATTTCCTGTGTCTGTTGTTATGGTCCCATTTTTGTTTCTGATTTTGTTAATTTGCATGTTCTCTCTCTGCTTCTTTGTTAATTTGGATAAAGGTTTGTCTATCTTGTTGATTTTCTGATAAAAACCTACTCTTAATTGCATTGATCTTTTTGTATTGTTTTCCTGGTTTCTATTTTGTTGATTTCAGAACTCAAATTGATTATTTCCTGGCCTCTACTCCTCTGGGGTGAATTCACTTCTCTTTGTTCTAAGGCTTTCAGTTGTGCTGTTAATTCTCTTATGTGACTATCCTCTGTTTTATTCATATGGGCACTTAATGTAATGAACTTCCCTCATAGCACTGAATTCAAGGTTTCCCATAAATTCGTTGAATATTAGAAAGTCCTTAATCTCTTTCTTTATTTCTTCTTTGACCCACGAGTGGTACAAGTGCACATTGTTCAGTTTCCATGAGTTTGCAGGTTTTCTGCTATTTGTGTTGTTCCAATTTTAAAGCATGGTGGTCCATTAAGATACAGGGGACTCTTCCAATCTCTTGTATCTGGTTTGTTATGCTATCTAGTATGTGGTCGATTTTACAGACGGTTACATGTTGAGCAGAAAAGAAGGTATCTTCTTTTCTGCTTGGATGGAATGTTCTACAGATAATTGTTAACCCCAGTTGAGGCATAACTTCTCTTAGTTCTTTTGTTTCTTTTCTGAGTTTCTGATTTGTGGTCCTGTCTAGTGTTGAGAGTGGTGCATTGAAGTCTCCCAATATAAGTGTGTGAGGTTTTATTTGAGCTTTGAATTTTAGTAGTGTTTCTTTTATGAATGTGGGTGACTTTGTATTAGGGGCATAGATGTTCAGAACTGAGACTTTGTGTTGATGTATTTTTCCTGAGATGAAAATGAAATGACTGTCTTCATTGCTTGTGATTAATTTTGGTTTGAAGTCTAACTTGTTAGATATTAGGATAGCTATACCTGCTTGCTTCTTATTTCCATTTGATTGGAAATATTTTCCCAACCCTTTACCCTGAGGTAATGTATTAAATGTGGTTAAATAAGGATCAGGATAAACAAATAGGCCAAATAGATGTTTATTCAGAGAGAAATATCATACACCCTAGACAGATGAACACCAGCAATTTCCACCAGATGCTCTCCTGTCCAAGTCCTGCCAGCAAGAGAGCTTTTCCCGGCTCTTCCACCGACCTCCTTCCACAGATCTCTTCTTCCCATGACTCTAACCCCCAATGGGTGTGGTCAGTGTACAGAAAGACTATCTCACTACAATTCCCCTTTTAGTCTATAGAAAAGATTTAGGCTTAATACAAAACTATATACAAAACAGTGAATAACAAGTCTGCTCTAAGAAAAGGAAAATTGAGAACAAAATGATCTACTTATCTAGTCCTAGGTTAAAGGCATAACAGAGTTTACAATAGAGTTGTCCTAAGCTGGAAAATTAAAGTATAGCACCTAATATATCTAACTAGGAAGAGAGAATATTTGTTGTGATAATTTAATCTTCAACCTCATCAAGACCTGTGAAGGAAAATAACGATACTAGAGTAGACAGTAAGTGCGGATGGTCAACTTCCAAAAGGTAGAGCAAGGACAGAAACAGTAAGCCTCCTGGACAGTCACCCTAGATCTTACAGTAATGTTGGTACACCCAGTTTTGGCTAAGGCCAAGAGAACTTGACAGATCACAACAACAGCAGGGAGGTAGAATGGCTGTCTTACCCTGACTTGGCAAGGTCCAGTAGTCTTCTATATTTGTCTCCTGCAAGCACATAGTACTGCATGTCCAAATCAGTGGTCAAGGTGGGGGCAATTCTTTGCCCAACAAGCCATTAGCTAAGGTGAGAATGAACTCCAGCAGGAGCAACAACAGTGTCCAACATATTTTCAGGAAAGTGCATGGTTCTGTCAGGAGCAACAGTGTCTCATGTCAATCAAGTAATAATATTAAAACATTTAAATGCCATGTTCTGCATGTCTATGTAGTGATTGAAGATTAAGTATCTATATCTGACTAATCTCATAGGTACAGGAAACATGAGTGAAGATAATCTGTAATACTCAGGAACTTATTTAAAAAACTAATTAAAACTTCCCTGAGTAAAGCAGGAACAAATACTTAAACAATATAACTATATACATATACATACATATAAATCCCTAAAATAGAGGTAGAGTAGAAATGTCAAGACAAGAGATAGAACTACAAAGGGCAGCATGATAAATATCCCAAATTGTACCAATATACAAAATGTCTTGAATACAAGAAAAGTATCCATACATAGAATATAGAAAAAGTAATGTACATAAAACATCGTAAGTGGAAAGATTTCATGCAATATAACAAAATATAAACTTAATTTTACATAGCTTACCACATATAAGATATATAACAATGTAAGCTGTAAAATACTATCTCAATCTTACTCAAATTCACAAGAAAATAGGCTAATCTACCTATATCTCATCTAAACCATAGCTTTCCCAACCATTTCCTATTACTGTCTAAAAGATAAACCATTTCTTTAAGAATATCATGTTAATGATGAAACCCATTGCTATTACAAAATAAAAGTGCATATTGGTCCAGTCATAAGTTTCTTCTGCTTAAATCCCTTCTATATATGAAGTAAAATAATTCCTAAATCCTGCATTCTAAAATTATCTGCCATAGTTATGGAACAATTGATCTCAGATATTATATCAGCTTAAATTGCAAAGGATGTTACAATTACCTTAGGTGGAATTCTGCTGTCCTGGAACTTTGATGCTTTTAGTTGTAGATCTCAGCTTGTGGTAGTTACGCCTGGAGGTGTACCACCAAATAGTGTGCTGCAGCAGAAGATCCTTCTGATCCCGGTCTTTGCAGTGTAGCTCTTAACAAACTATGGCAAGCGAAATTTTGTTAAAAGGAGACTTGTGGAATTGCTGGGACCGCAGGACTAACCGTAGGAAAATGCAGAAGCAGGGCAGGTGCCGAGTGGCTCTGCCCCAATGCAAAGTGCAGTGCAGAAATGGGCAAAAATGAAAAGCAGTGAGTGCCTTCTCAGGCCCACTTAGGTGGGAAAGATCTCCTTTGTACATTCATATTGGGAAAATCTGGTTTTGTCATTAAATATCTTTTTCTCTCCATCTATATTGATGAGAGCTTTGCTGGGTATAGTATCCTAGGCTGGCATCTGTGTTCTCTTAATACTTTTAGAACATCTATCCAGGACCTTCTGGCCTTGAGGGTTTCCATGGAGAAGTCAGGTGTAATTTTGACAGGTCAGCCTTTATATGTTACCTGTCCTTTTTCCTTAGCTGCTCTTAATTTTCTTTATTCTGTATGCTAGGTGTTTGATTGTTATATGTCGAGGGGTCTTTTTCTTTGGTCCAGCCTATTTGGGGTCCAGTATGCTTCTTGTACTTTCATGGGCATGTCCTCCTTCAGATTGGGAAAGTTTTCCTCAATGATTGTATTGAATATGTTTTTGGCACCTTTGAGGTGTTGGTGGGGTTTCCCCTTCTCTCCATGGTACTTCCCCGGTGGGCTTATGTGGGTCAGAGATTCAATATCTGTAGCTATGGGTGGTCCAAGCTCTATAGGAGGTCTCTCCATAGACAGGGACCCAGGGGTGGGGTCAGGGCTGAGGATCCATTAGAAGATGCCACTAGCCAATGGCTCTAGCCAATGGTTGGCAGAAGAAGACAAAGGCTGAGCTGAAACTTGGAAAGGTTTTGCAGGATAGTCGGATCTCACTGGAAACTGGAACTCTCCGGCTGAGGCCTCTTTCTTTAGCAGAGGCCCTGATTTGCTGGTCAAGGATCTTGCCTGCAGGAAATCAGAGTGTACCAGCAGAGATAGGTGGATCTCTGGGAGGGGCCTGGGACTCCAGCAGAGGACTGGAGGTGGGGTCAGAGACCAAGCAGGTAGAAATTACGGGTGGTCCCGAGTAGATAGGCAGGTCTCATTTGTTCAGAGTTGCTCCGAGGAGTCTCTGAAGTAGGGTGGACTGTTGGCTCCACCCTCTGTCCCAGTGCTAAACCATGTCGGCAGGACAGTGGGCAGGGTAGGACATAGGGTAGCGGGGGCAGGCTGGCGTTGGGGATGGGTGGAGGTGTATCAGAGCTCCAAGGGTGCTCTCGATGGGGACAGGACACAGGAGCAGCAGAATCAGGGGCCAACCCAAGGAGTTAGGTTTACAAGATTTAAACTTAGGAGATCAGGTTTGTAAAGCTAGTGCCTTTAATTATTGAGCCTCTCATTAGCCTGAAGTTTGTGTCTTTCAATATTCCTTGTCATTCTTACATTTTATCTACCACACATGTAAGTGAAACTCTATGTTGTGTCTATCTATGAGAGTTGCCAAAAATGTCAGCCTGCAAAGTGAAAAAGCATATCAACTATTCAGGCATTTACATGTTACTCTTCATTTGTCATAGAGATCATTAATAAGCAAGTAATTATAGGTATTGCATTTTTACACTTTTTGATATCACGTATTTCCATAAATACCTGTAGTGACTATGTGATAAGCCCTCGATTCAAATGTGACAAAAATACAAATCTCAATGTGAGAAAAATTAGCATGAGATTTTTAATCTATTACAATCTTTCATCTATTTCAGTCATAGATATAATACATTATAATCAAACAGCTTACAGTAGTCTGTTTAAATTGAATTTTGTGACTTGTTACTTACAAGATAAATGTTATCTTTTCCTTCTGGATGGTCAGGTTCAAATACACTGTTAACAAAGGAAATCATAAAGTTTCTAAGGACAGTGGCTAACAATATATACATTTGAATAATTATTTGTTAAATTGCTTATCAAATACTGAAGGATTTAGTACAATTATCTATTTAATCTAACACAATTCCTGTTAATATTAATTCATGAGTTTCCCATTCTATAAAACATATAGAAGAACACACAAAGAATGAATATCTTGTTTTAAAAGGAAATAATTCAGATAATTATCAAGAGAAGGTTTCTAGTTTCTGAAATATTGGAGCACTACTTATAAATTCTGCCATAAAAATATGAACTGTACCTTTACCAGAATATAAATATATAGACAGTTACAAATACAGTATACAATGGAAACCCCTCAGCCACAAAACACTTGCACAGATCTTTTGTAAAAAATAAATATATTTCATTTTCATTTCTTTGCTACATACAAAATATTTATCTAGTTTCTTTTTCCTATTTTTATGAAAAAAATTCATCTTAATAAAAATGATATCTCATAATATTGCAAATGGAATCTAATTTCTTAAGGTATTAAATCAACTGCATGCAACTTGTCATTAAACTCAGATGCCAGCAATTTCTTCAAACATTAATATGATTGAGCTATATTTATCAACTCTATGTAATGCTAAGGAAACACTGAGGAAAAAGGGACAGAATAAATGAAAGAGCTAAAGAATAAAGTACTATGGATTGCCATCTTTTGAACTTAGCATGGCTATTCCACAGTGTGGGAGCTAACTGTTGAAGATCTGTCTGCAGGATATCAAATTGATCAGCTTTGAAGCATGAATTTTTGAAGAATTCGTATGGCCTCAACTCCATCTGAGGGGCCATAGATGGACGCTCCTTCATAAATTACATATCCATATTAACACCTCAGTATTAATTAAGGCTCTGGGAAGATTTCAGAAGAGGAAGTAAAAAATTATAACACACAGAGGGTAGGCTGAAGGGATTTGACATGGTGTCTTCTGGACATGACCTGGATATAATTATTACGATGCCACAGCATCTGTACACTATCCACCCAAAATCAATTCAACCCAATTTGTTGCACTAGTCTGGTATATGATCAACATGCCATTTTGTAAAGTGTTGATAGAGGATAACTTATTGGGAAGGGTTCTTATGCCTCAGTACACTTCCTCAAAGTTATGTACATATGGAGGAGCACTTAGTAAATTATCAAAGTAACAATCCTAATAATAAACTAGTAAAGACATGAAATTATAATGTGTTGTTGTGATATGTGTATGTTGATCAAGATCTGGGAGGAGATGGAAATAGGAAATGGTGTTTAATATATTGTTTTGTATTCTATACATTTATGAAATTTCAAAAACAAAAATAAATCTCTATATATAATATAATATATATGTGTGTATATATATATGTACATATATATATGTATATATATATATATCACAAAAATCAAAATGATGGTGACTAGTTATCTTTAAAGAAAATGAAATCAGTGTGGATGAAACCTAAAAAAACTATTCAATTTATAAAGATGAAATTAAATTAAAATTCACCAATCAAATACTGAATATGGAAAAAATTTAAATACATTCACAATAGAAGCATGAAATTATAGGATACAATTATATAAAATTTCAGTCTTCTTCACAATTAATAGCTGGATGTAGAATGTACATTTTAAAGTAATTCTTTTAAATTACTGGTTCTGCAAATTATTTTTGTTAAATGATCCAATCTTGGCTCAGACTCCTTAGGATACATCAACTTTTTCTAACTTGACTGAGATTGAACATTGTTATTCTATTCTATGCAAAAGAAAAGACAATGGGTAGTTATTTCCTTACCTAATGTCTCTAATACCTTAATGATCAAGAACACATACAATAAGAAAATAAAAAAGTGTAGAGAGCCACCAGTGCCATTCCCGAAGATGGTGCCGGTTTCCTGTTCATAAGCCAGCAAGGCGTGGATAAACGATCCACGTCATGGGGTGACCTTTAAGAGCGTTGTGGGCTGCAACTGTCAGTAACAGACATGACTCCTCTGAGCATATATAAGCAGAGCCCTTTTTCCTCCTTGGGGTCTTCCCTCAACTTGCTGTAATGAGCCGTGCAATAAACATAGCTGCAGAAGAATCCTGTTGTTGAGCGTCGTTCTTGCAGGCAAGGCGATAGCGCTCGACAAAAGAGGACAATTTATTAAATCTACTTTATCATCCCTAAGAAATTAAGTAATGTATTCTATGCTATATTAAGGTTTTTAATATCCTATTTTAAAATTTTTATTTAAATTAAAAGCAATCTAATTTTACATATCAATCCTAATTTCCTCTCCCTTCTCTGTTCCCTTTCCCTACCCCGCCCATCCAACCCTCTCACATCTATTCCTCAGGGAGGATGTGGCCTCTCATATGAGATCATCAATGTCTATTACATAATTTGGGACAGGACCTATGGTCTCCCCTGTGTATCTAAGCTGAGAAAGTATCCCTCCATAGGGAATGAGCTCCCAAATCCTGTTCATGAAATAGGGATAAACACTGGTTCCACTGCCAGAGGCCCCATAGACTGCCAAAGACTCCTAACTGACACACATATTCAGGGGGCCTGGTTTGGTCTTATGTTGGTTCCCCTGCCATCAATCTAGGGTGTATGAGCTCCCACTTGCTCAGGTCAGCTATTTCTGTGCATTTCCCCAGCATGGTCTTGAGCCATTTGTTCATCACTCCTCCTTCTCTGAAACTCGATTTCAGGAGTTTGGCTCAGTGCATAGCTGTGGATCTCTGCTTCTGATTTCATCTTCACTAATTACTGGATGAAGGCTCTAGATCTAGCAATTCCACTCTTAGGCATATACCCATAGGATACAAACTCATACCAGAAGGACATCTGTTCAACTAATTCACAGCAACATTATTTTTAATATCCAGAACGTGAAAGCAGCCTAGATGCCCCTCAATTGAACAATGGATAAAGAATATGTGGTGCATTTACACAATGGAGTACTACCCAGTAGTGGGTGGTGGTGGTGGTGGTTAAATTTTGAAATTAACAAACAAATGGATGGAACTAGAAGAAACAATCCCGAGTGAGGAAACCCAGAAACAAGAAGAGAAACATGGTATGTACTCACTCCTAAGTGGATATTAGTCATAGAGCAAAGGATAACCAGGCAAAAATCCACAACCCCAGAAAAGCTAGCAAAAAAGGAGGAACCTAAGAGAGATATACACGGATCCTCACCCCTGAGAAAGGGAAATGTACAAGATCTCCTGAGTAAATTGGGAGCATGGGGGAGGTAGGAGAAAAAGCGATGGATAATAAGAGGCGGGAGGAGAACATGAAGGATTAGTAGGATTGATTTCAGGGAAGAACAATGAAGGAGAGCAAGGAAAGAGATACTTTAATGGAGGGATCTATTATGGGCTTAACAAGAAATCTGACATTAGGAAAATTTCCAGGAATACATAAGGACTCCAACTGAGAATCTAACCAATAGTGGAGAGGCTACCTTAAACTCCCTTTCCCTATAATGAGATTGATGAGTACCTTAAATCCTATTTGAAAAGTAGAATTCAATGTAAAATTTACTTGTTAATATCTGGCAAATACACCATTAAATTTGGCAAATATCTGTCAAGTAAGCACTGTTTCAAGTGGGCACTGTTAATGAATGTATACATTTTACAGAATTTGAAGTACACAAGAATACATAAAAACCTGCTTTCAATAATGCAAGATAATAACACTTAATTTAAAAGGCATCCCAATTATGATTCATTATAATTAATATGTAACACATACATGCATACACATGCACATCGATTGTCTTGGAAAACATGATTTGTCTAAAACTGGAGAAACTTCTGCACTAAATCTATGAGATGACAAGGACTGAACAAAATGTCATCATTATGTAAAACTTCAGAAGAAATGATATGAATGAGATAAAATAAAAGTAACAGATGAGACTTCTCTCTGGAGTTATTTATTCACCCTAGGTACTTGTTCCATGTCATTTTGGGCAGCAATTGAGAATTATAATTAGGGGAAAAAAGTAAGACAGCAGCAGTTATTCTGAGGGCATGCAGTTAGGTACACAGCAACTAACCTGAAGCTTCATGGATTCCAGATGGGACCAGTAATCAGATTACTTGTGGGTGTTTTAATAGTACCCAGAAGGTATCATAAAATCACTCACCATATGCTTAATACCCAGACAGACCTGTTTCTTTGAACTGCTTCTTTAATCTTACTTTTTATTGTCATGCACATAAGTTGATGTCTTTTATAATCTGCAGATAAACTCACAAGCAATATGTGGACACTCATGCACATCTCTTATCTGTAATTTTAATATATTTTGTAATTATTACATTAATAAAGGTTTGTCCTATAATATGGTTGCTATTTATACTTTATAACTGAAAGTTTCTATTCCCATTTTTCTTTTGCAAAGTAACTTTGGGCATCATGCTTAGGAAATTGAAAGAGAGAAAACAATCTATCAGACATTGAAATTAAAACAGTATAGTAATATGGAGATTAAGTATACACTGCACAGTGATCTATAAAGAATATGTTGTTCTCACTCACCTTCATGTGCTGAAGATTTTGTTTCAATCATTTGTTGCTATTTCTTTGTTTTCATTACTGTTTTAATGTTGTTACCAATTTTTCCTTCTGAAAAACTGGGAGTTGGTTTTCATATCTAACTGGGAGAAAAGGATAATCAAGCTCTGTAAGAAACTTAATTTAGATCAACAAGCAGAAGCCTGGAAATCATAGCAGAGGAAACATACAATATTCAGTATAAAGACAGTGGCAAAAGCTACAGGATCACACACATCTATCTTGGAAATTTTTTGAGCACACACCAAGCAATTGAAGAACATAGGAAAAGAGCTATTAATCTCCCAATATTCTTTCTTTCCTTCTGTCTCATAAATAATTCTGTGCATTTTAAATGTAGTTCTCCAGTTCTGCAATGCATTCTCAGATTCTCATGTACCTGAGTAGGTAGGTGCATAGAGTCATTTAAAAGAAGGAAATATGGTCATTAGTGAAGTGGACAAAGTAAGTTAATTTCTTGAACTGAAGTGTTTGCTTTTGACATGTCATTCTTTCATTGACTTTAGCCAGGATGGCTAAGAGAGAAGATGGTGGTCAGACAACAAGGCGGGTATAGAGGTCCCAAGACATCTCCATTGTATTTAGCACATGTCTCTATTGTTACCTGGGAAATTCATTTATTTAAGACAATTATATTCTAAATTTAATTTAAATTTCTATATTCTAAGAGCTATCATCTTAGCAATTTTGTTTTGTATTCTGACTAATGTGGTACTAATCAGAAGTTAAGCACAGACAAGTACTTCTTGTGGTTATTGACAAACAATCTGTGGTTAGACCACAACAAGTTGTGCTATCCTTCAATGTCTAACCAAGAAGTATATAGGAGGTTTAGAGGCAGAAGAGGAAGAAGGAAGTTATATAATATAATCTCAAAAATAAAATATAAAGATGTCAAAAATGGAGAAAAAGGATTCTTCCAATTGAAATGTTAGTAAAAGAAGAATTTAAGTTACTATATGTTTAATATTTATTTTTACCAAGTAATTACAATTCAAATATAAATTAATTCATCTATATACATATATGTGTTTAGACCTCTGCATTAATAGTCCCATTCATTCTTGAATTTTAGAATGGTTTTCTGGTTTTACTTTTAGATTTTGTTCTAAGACAACAGAAAAATAACATAATTATATCAAAACATGTTTATTTTCAATAGATTATTTTAGAGACAGATTTTTAAAATCTGTTTTTGCAAATGATTAAAATTTTTATTTTAAACTTAAAAATCCTGTCAAAACTGGAATAAACCCTCTCATCTATAATCACAGACTGCACTGTTGAGAAAATTGGCTTCATAGATTATGATTATATAACTCTGTCTTTGCTTTGGAGTGTAATGAATGGTCTGCTGTTAATACATTATTTCTGTCTCCTTGAATGTTTGCCCATTCTATGTGTATCGAGATAAATAAGAATTGAAACAGGTGCCAGACATGGTAGTACTTGTTCATAATCCTAAAGAGATGAAGCCTGAGCTGGGAGTCATCAAAGTTTGATGCCAGCCCAGAATCTGTGATATAGAGAGCTAATATTTAAGAAAAAATGAACAATTATTTTTCTCTTCCTCAATATATACTTTGTGAAGGACTGACACCAAGAATTGTTTATGTATGTTCTTTCTTGAGAACTTTACCAATCAAAAAGAAATTCACAGCAACCATCTCTTTCACAGAGTCAGTTTGGCAGTCCTGAGAATTACAAGATAAACTGTTAGGATTTAGAGTCAAGACAAATTATGACAATTAAATCTTTGACAGTCAAGCATATATCACAGGATAAACACAGGCAAATTTCCCTGTGTTCTGTTTTCTGCAACCTGCCTTTCATAGTTTCAAAACCACAAGATCTCCTAGTGGTTTTATAGTTTTTTAGAATTTTACATCACTTAACAGATGTGAAGCCTACTCTATGAAATGGAACTCATGCCTGACACTGGCCGGGAATCCCTAAAACTTAGACTAGAATGACTGTAGGCCTAGGGGTAAAGCAAGTACTATTGTTCTGATAAAATAAAGTAGCAATAAAATGACTTCTAACAATATTCTTTTATAACTATAGACCAGTGGTGGCTCAATCATGTTCAGAGGAGTGTCCTCTTACAAGAGATAGGAACCAGCACAAATATTCACATCTGGAAATTGTCCAGATTTTGAATCATTAAGTCCTAAATGGGATGTCTTCATCAATCCACTCCACTCAGACATCAGAGGACTATGAAAAAGAGGAGGCAGGAAGATTGTGAGAGCATGAAGGGATGAATGATTCCAGAAAAATAGTGTCATTCCAGCACAACAGGACCTATGTACCTAGGAACTCATTTGACATTCAGAGGGACCATATAGGTTCAAGCCAAGCATGGTCTTTGTAGTGAGAAGGAAATATACCTGAAGTCCCATCCTTAACTAGGGAACTAGCTACAATTAACATCAGCTAGCATATGGAAAGTTAGTTTTTCAATAGAGTCTAACTGTGTATATTAACTATACTTAAGGGTAGGGCTCATGCCTAGTAATACAAAATGCCTCCCTCCCCAAAAAATGTACTCAGTTGTATTTTTGTTAAACTCTTGTTTCATATTACTTTGTTTGGGCATTCTTTGTCCCAGTGGTCTTTTGCTTATATAATGTGCTTTTTTATTTGATTTTACAGTTTTATGTGTATATGTATACTTTATTTTTTATCTTTTTTTCTATTATTTTTGTTGGTGCTGTTTGATTTCTAAAGAGAGAAAGGGAAACAAAAGGCATGAAGTTTGGTGAGCGGGGAAGTGGGAAGAACCTGAAAAAAGTTGGAGGAAAAGAAATTATGAACAGAATATATTGTTGGAAATTATTTCTTCAGTTAAAAAAGGAAAAGGTCACCCAATAATCTTAAGATACAATGAGGAATAATAAATTATATGACACCTGACTATCTCTGTGTGTTCACTTGAACTCCAAGATACCAAATCCTCATGTCCCTGGATCTTCCTTTTCTTCACTCTGATTCCTGGTGACTCATTCTCTAATCCAGATAGGCTTTGCCTACTAAACACTGATACTCTGGCCCATGTTCAATGTGCCTGTTATATCTCAGTGAAGCATTTTATACAATGGATTCTCAACTTCTGGCATTTGTCAGTCTCAAAGATTTTGAACCAAGAAGCAGGACCTGATAGTAGAGGGTATTATTGGCTATGTTGCAGCCATAAACCTAATCACTAGATTACATGGTTTTTCATCTTTCCTCAAGGATGTAGCTTTTATTTTCTACTTACCTTCTAGTTTTTTTTAAATTCTAAGATATGTTGATACCAAATAAAGAAGGCAGAAACCCATTTTTAAAACCAAATCAAATAAACCATCCTTTCAAGACATAAAATGTCCTTTTCCCCAGTACAACCATTATACATTATTAAATATAAGAATACATACTCAAAATGAAAGGCTGTGGCTGTGCTTATACTGATTAAATCTTGTATTAAGAAAAATAAGGAAGCAAAAGACTTTGATCTAAATGATTAGGAATGGTTAAAAGGGTATTATACCCACATAAAAAATGTTTTAGTTTCTATTTATCTATAGTCTCTGGAAGCAAGTTCCTGGTCTTGGGTGATGTGTACTTAGATATACTGAGGGATGCTTTTGACACACTACTATAGCTACCAAAGAAATTTTTTAAAAATTTAAGAATTGTGCCTTCTACATCCTTTGCATGTAAAAAGCTCAGACTCTGTATATTTTAAAATACTTCTAGAAATTCTCTGTGGATAGTCCTTATATAAAATATTATTATAGAATGAATGACAAAGGGGAAGACTTGCATATAGAGTAAGTGAACAGCATTACTTGGTATTTTTCCAGTTGATTTCTTGTCATCATTTTGGATGATGCTTTTTGTCTTTCTAGTAGAGAAATTTTAGTATAAAAGAAAATATTTCTGAGACTATTTACTAGTTTTCATTTCTTTAGCAAACACATTGAAGAGAATCATCAAGTAAATCAGTGAAAAGGATTGTGCTTACTCAATATTCTTTACTGGCTAACTGGAATCATTCATTAATAATACTCTCAATATTTACTAAATACTTATTTATATAAGTTCCTAAAATAATTTAAACAAATACATTTTTAGAAGGTATATTGAATTGGGTTAGAGATTAATTGAGCAGTCATATTACATGTTAATGTGATGTAAGCCTGCAATTATGAAGAGTAAAAGTGAAATTTCAATTTGGTATTTTAGTTCACTAAATATGAAAACTAATTCATAGTTCCCATTGTTTCGTAATCACTTTCAATTCTCTGAATATATAACATATGAACTTTAAGTTACATTAATTTTGATGTATAAAAATATGAGTCTGTAATGTATTTTTCTAAAATCTAATGAGTTAAAAATATTATTTTTTATAAATAAAAACTAGATAGAGTGGAAGCATGTTTGAAGTAGATAACAAAATGTAAACATCCAAAACTGGATATTTCACATTAAGCCAGATTCAGCTAAATATTTCAATCAGTCTCTGAACAAAACCTTATCAGAGAACTGTAGTTTGTCTCTGGTCTGAATCATATGATTGTGAGACTTTGCCACAAAAAATCTGGCTTGAAATTGGAAGCTAATGACTGAAGACTTATTCGATCCATGGAAGATGTACAAAGATATTTCAAAGTGTTTACAGAGGCTACACTGGAAGAAAATGGAGAGAGCTGGGAGATAGAGTTGTTGAGCCAAGAAGAATAGAATCTGCCTACCAACAACGACTCAGATGAAGAAATTAGTGACTGCAATGGCACAATTGCTGTTCCTTGCTATGGTGTCTCTGTTGAATGCATCTTTTGCTGCTGAGATATAGTGCTTTTAGTTACCTGATCAACCTATACTTAATTAACTGGAAAGTTAATACTTTTTTGTCTCCCCTCATTCGTTTTACTCTCTCCTTTGTTTCCTTGTCTCCTTTATTCCCTCTTTGTTATTTGTAAAACTGCTTCATTTTTAATTCATTGACTAATCATAAATGTTTAATAAAGATTTATTTAAATAGAAAGATAAATGTTCATTGTAAGAGTAAAAAACACTATTCAACATTACTAATTTTCTAACACATATTTTTTGAAATATTTCCTTAATAATTGCATTCTTTTCCCACTCCGTTTCCCTTAAGTCCTATTTAACAAAATAAATAAATAAATAAACCTTCCTTGCTCTTTTTCATGGCCTCTGTTTTAAGTAATTTACATATATATGTATATGTTTGTCAGTTACAACTTTTCAATCTATATAATGTTTCTGTTTGTATGTATTCTTTTAAAGCTAACCATTTCCTATTGGAAAAACTATTGTACTCTTCCCTGGGGAAGATTCTTTCTCCCACTTTCACCAACAATTAAAAGTTGGGATTACATAAAACTAACAGAGTTTTTGCACAGCTAAAGAAAAAAAAAATCAGTTGAGTGAAATAGAAATCCCATATTTCCTAGCTTCATATCTGAGAAAGGATTCCTGAAAATGAGTACATTTCATTTTGACTATTGGTCAGAGAGTTTAAAAAAATCTCATGTCCTTAAGTCTATAGCTCAGCAGCTACTGGATATTCTGGCTTTGGAAAGGGATGTCTCTTATCTACAGGTGAATTTACTCTGGACCCTGCTGGCCAGGCAGCAGGTGTGGCTACCAAATACCTGAAGAATTAAAGGAAGTTGAGTATCTTTGCTTCATATTATTGATAGAAGTCTTCTGCCATTTTGGTCCCCATTGTTGTTTGCATACATAAGATCATGAAAGAATAAACTAAGGGCACATTCAGGTATTGAATCTGGCCTCCTGACAACTATCCTGTGTCTCTGTCTTGGATTCTTGACCCTCTTTTACATAGCCTTTCCCTTATCCACACTCCGCCCACTCAGGCACTAACCCAGGGCTGCTTTGGTTGCTCTGATTGCAGCCCCACAAAGACAGCTTCAAACACTATCCAAAATATGTAAAGAATGCAACATATAATTGGTATAAGCAAAACAAACAAAGAAAGCAAGCAAGGGCTAAAACAACCCATTCAAAAAGTCAATAGAGCCTTCTGAAAAGAAGAAAAAGAGTAGCTAAGAAAGGTCTCAAAACCTAAACATTCTTGGCAAATAGGGAAATGCAAATCAAAACAGCTTTCAGATTTCATCTTATCCCAGACCTAATAGCAAAGATAACAAAAACTACCAAAAATGAATGCCAGAGAGTGCCTGTGGAGAAGAGGAACCCTCAGTCACTATTGGTAGGATTGTGATCTGTTGCAGCCACTATGGAAATTAATGTGGAGAATTCTCCAAAACTTAAAAATAAACTTACCATATGACTTAGCTATGCTACTCCTTGGCATGTGCACAACGAATGGGCATCCTAGCACATAGATATGTGATTAGCCATGTTTACTGCTTCTCTGTTCACAATTGCTAGGAAATAGAAACAAGATCATTTTGAGTAAGTTATCCCTCACTCAGAAAGACAAATGTCACATATTCTCTCTTACTGGAGGCTTTTAGCTCCAAATTCAGATGTGAGTACATATCCTAGAGTAACTACAGAAACTAGTGAAGTAAAAAGGGAACATTGCCCATCAGGGTATCAATAAAGAGGGGAATAGTGGGGTCTAAATGATTTGATGGGGGCGGGGATAAGGTACTGAACAAGAAGGGAGAGGGACATAATTACAGAAGGAAAAGGGATATAAAATGGTAGCAAGGTTGTCTGAAAGCATTATACAAAATTATACTGTTAAGTATATACCTAAATATACCTATTGATAGGTTTTATGGATCCCCAAAATAGGTTTCTCCTCTGAAGCACTAAGCCATATCAAGCCAAATTAAAAAGTAAAGGACCAGGTATATTTGAGCAAAACAGCTCCCAGGTGAGTTCTCTATCCCCATAGATCAGATAAAAGGAAGTGGGCAGGAGAAAAACCATATGGCTGATCTAAAAGAGAGGGCTTACATACCCTGTAGACATGAGGATGATGATATGTCCTCCACAAGCTGGATTTGTGCCCAATTATAATGCCTTGGATGGGGACTTGGGAACCTGGCAGCTTCAGGAGAAGAGCTGCCTCAACTGCCACAGATACAGAAGTGGACTTTTGACAATTTTTTTTTGAGTTGGTGGTTTGGAAAGAAAGAGGGAAATGGGGGATTTGCCATGAGCCATAAGGGAGTCCTAGTCAAACACCTATAAAACATGTACATTGGTATATAAATATATGTAGTTTAAATAAAAAAAATCCATCTATATTGATAATGGTCCTTCCAAGAGCCAAAAGCTTCCTAACAAAATTACAATGACAGGCATGAAAAACAGTCTTTTAGGTGGTTTACAGGGGTTATCCAAGACAGTAGCAAACCATTGTATCCTTTTGATGTTTCCTTTGGTAGGAAGTAAGTTCCTATTATTGAAGATATAATGTACTTCACACAAAAGTACCAAAGGCCCTTGTAATAGAACTTATCTGAAAGCCTCTTTCCTGAGGACTATCTTTTCTGGTATCTGAAGTTGTCATGCAAGCTTCCAAAAAAGGAAAGCAACCAAAAACCCTACCAATCTATGACTCCCTACTAACTATGACATGTACCAGCATAGGACAACAACCTTAAAGATGAAGTAGTGCCATGCAAAGCTTGGTGGTAATCAACAGCTCTAATTCTACTTAAGACTGCCTCAACAAGAAGGAATTCATGTCGGGTACTGGAAACCTAGCCAAATACCCAGGGATAGTGAAGCCATATATCATGGGAGATACAATAAAAACACAAGTTTATTAGAAAAGCATAGTCTCTAATGCCACTTTAAATATTACTTCTTATATGCAGAGATAGTGTTGTCCTTAATAGCCATCAAGGGAACTTCTTTTTGAAACATACAGAGGATATTTCAAAAGACCATAATCAATGGAAATACAGAGGTATGAACACAGTCCCAAGGACTCGTCTACAATATAAATTCTGAATCAAAGCTTTAGGAATAATTGAGGAATGGGGAAGGAATTGCAAGACAATAAGAGGAAGAGGGGAAAGGAGTTTGTTATAAGATTAAATATCCTTGTAAAATAAGATGTAACCTTCAAAAAGTTTCACCAACATGACTGTTCAAATGTGAGCTGAATATGAACAAGAGCAACAGACATAGTAATGTAGACAAAAGAAATCTCAGAAGTCCCTAACCCCAACAAAGAACAATAGGCAACAAAGGAATGCTGAGAAATGGAGAAATAGTCTTCCCCAAGGAAGAATACACCAAGTTATTACTCAATACCAAACAGCCCTGAACACATACATACAAGCAATATTATACAGACTGAGTAGGTTATATTTATGTGTTTAGGAATATGTGTTAGGTTATATTTATTTGTATCACCACATACACCTAGGCAAGTAACTACAAGTAATGTAAAAAAAGAAAACATGAATTTGTTGGAGAGCAAGTGGGAGTATAAAGGCAGGTTTAGGGGAAGAAAATGAAAGGGGGAAATAATGTAATTATAGCATAATCTCATGAACTGAATGTAACAATGTTTAAGAATGCAAAAGTGAATATACATAGTTTAGATACTTATAATCAAAGATATAATAAAAAGAATATGCTTTATGAGGCTATATGCGTAAATGCTGAAAGTAAAAATAACTAGAAAGATGAGATGCTCAATGATCCTTTAATGATTAATCCATTATGACACATTTAGTTTCAGAATTAAGGGAGGAAAATATAGCTATGTCTGTAAAACCCAAACAAACAAACAAATGAACCTTTTGGATCATCAAATCCACTTAAACATTATATAGAATATAGAAATGAAACCACAGAGATACTAACAGTACAACCTAATAAAATTTGTTTATTAGATCATGGTAAGCTCTATTGGGAGCACAGAAACTTTTCTCATGTTTCCATTCTTCACAGTGCTTTCAAATGCAAACTCTCTCATGATGCAAGGCTGGTACAAGGGCCAGCCAAAAAAACACACCCTGACACTGAAAGTAGAGCTAAAGGAATAACCTGGCCCATGAACAACTAAGCACAAAAACCAGCCAACTCCTGAACAAGAAAACCAACTAATCCCTGAGCACAAGAGCCAGCCAGTCTGAGTTTGTCCAAATTCAGGGATTGAAATCCGACCAATTCTCACTCTGAAAATCTTCACCCTGGAAAAACTCTGCCCCTAAGAAATTCTATATGAGCCCTGTAAGTGTTCAGTTGGGAGCTGCTTTTTTCCTTGCTGGCAGAGGCAGCTACTCTCCTGGATTCCTCCCTCTAAATAAATCTCTTGAATGTCATTTGGGTAATGACCTTTTTCTCCCCAGTGGAGCAGGGCAGAGAAGTAACAACTTCAGCTGGAGCAGAGCAGAGTTGTAATGGCTCTCACTGAAGAGAAGCAGAAGTGCTACATCTCTATGGGGAAACTCCCTAAGCAGAGCAGAGCAGAACTGTAATGGCTCTTGCCCTAGAGGAGCACAGCTGTTACATTCCTGCAGGAAACAATCCCCAGCAGAACAGAGCTTAAGGAACTGCCTGGCTTCTGACTGCTAGGTTACCCTTGCCTTCAGACCTGTAACACTCATACCTAAGGCACCACTTCTCATGTGTTGATAATATGTATAGTTTGTGTTTATTTTTTTCTGCATCATCAATGTTATCATTTTATTGGTTTATTTCAGACAGGGTTTCTCTGCATAGCTCTGGCTTTCCTAGAACACATTCTGTAAACCAGGCTGCCATCAAACTCCAGAGATCCACCTAACTCTGCTTCCCGAGTTCTGGGATTAAAGTTATGAGCCAACAATGCCCAGAATGATTTAAGTTATCATTAAAGAAATTTTCATACTACTACTTTATATTTATATTTTATTATTCTTAAATGTAGTTTTATAATTCCAATATTAATACTGCAGAAAGGTTTATGCTGTTCTCCTAGCCATGGGAAAAAAGAACCATATTCATCTGTGCCAGCTCTTCATCAGGATGCTTACACTAGAATTCTGAAACCTCACTCAATAATGGAGATGATAATTGTCCCTCTCTGTTAATATTTTCACTTTAAAATTAACAGTAGAAACAAGGAATAACCGCAAACCATAATCAACAGAGATCAGGGCTTCATAAAAATAAATAGACAAAATTAAATCCAGGTCAGAGAGTAGGGAACATGAAAAAAAAATAAATAAAAGTACTGTTGTTTCTTTTGTTAGTCTCTGGCTTTTGTTCTTTGTTCTTTTGGGGGGAGTTTTATTCTCACTTATAAATGTTCAGCCTTAGCTTGGCTTGTTTCTTCCCAGCTTTTCTTAAATGATCCCATCAATCTTTTGTCTTTGGAATTCTGGCTTTTTTACTTCTGTATATCTTACTTTCACTCTTAATCTGTGTCTGGCTATGTGGCTGGGTGGCTGGCAGCTAGTGTTCTCTTCTCCTTGTTCTCTCTTGATCCTTCTTCCCTTCTCTTGTTTATTCTACTCATTCTGCCTACCATCTGCATCACTTCTCTTCCCTCACTATTGACCTTCAGCACTTTATTAAACCATCAGGTGTTTTAGACAGGTACAGACATACAACTTCACAGAGTTAAACAAATGCAGCATAAACAAAAGCCACATACCTGAAAATAATGATCTACAACTTTGTGGGTGGAGACACAGAAAGTCTAGAGAAAGCTCTATTCCCAAGAAACTGGCACAATGAATAATTGAAATGTTATCAGTGGATAACATGGTTGACTTTGGCTCCTTTTCATGGAGTTTACCACCACCCCAGCAACCCTCCAGGGTGATTATAATATTAAAGTTAGACAAGTTGCACAGGTTCATGTAGAGAGGATTTCCCGGCAGAAACACCCAAGCCAAGTGAAAGTAAAAGGAAATAAAAATCATGAGAGAAATGTCTAGTTAAAATCATAGGACACAGAATATAGCCCAACTTCTAGCTAGTTTAACATAAATCCTTGAAGATTTATTTAATTTAACTTGTATTCTCTTGTGTCTGCTTTTGACAATATGTATTCCAGTACATCACAAAACAAAAACAATAAAATCCATAGAGTCTGAAGAACTAAAATATTCAAACCAATCTCCAATATAATTTAAATGTTGAATCTATCAGATAAAAAATTGAAATAAGGATGATAAATGCAGGAAGAGATCTTATGGAAGCATTACAGAATACATACATAAGAACCAAAGGGCAGTGAGATCCGAGGGATGAGAACCCTAAGAAAAAATATGAATAAAAATTTCTTAGAATAAAAATGCTATAATAGAAACAACTCTTTCATGAGTCCATTACTATATTCCACATAGCAAAGGGAAGGATTGATGCTATTTAATAGTTCACAGGAATAAAAACTAGTTATATCAGAACACTGAAAACATAGGATAATATCAAAATACACATCTTATATAAAACATCAGAAAGATATAAAATATCTCATAAAATAAAGAAGAAAATTTTAACAATGACAGCGCAATTTATAAAACTCATGAAATCAAATCCTATATATTAGATTGGAGAATATCAAGTAAGATTTTTCTTCTAGAAATATGGAAAATATATCAGGTAGAACAAAAGTTGATACAGGTGATAAATTCCTAACTTTATCATATTTTCAGCATCCAGTGACTTCCTTCCCAAGGGGACATTATATGTAAAGAAACATGGGTAATTTTCAAATGAAAACCTGACAAACAGTAACACTACTATGTGATGAAGGATACCATTTTCATGGGTATGTTGTTTTGACAGACTGTACCCTGCTAGCAATAGACAAGAATAATACCAAATACCTGCTGTGACTAATTCCAAAACTTCACACATCTAAGTTAATAGTAACAAAAAAGCAATATAAACCACAGGAGAGCCACAGCCTAGAAAATAACTAAATGCAATTTAAATTATTCTAGTAAAAATCACTGGGAAAATTTGAGAAGCTGTTATAGTCTATGTCTACCTAGATAAGAACAAAGGTGACATGATTAGCAAATGAAATATGCACTTTGGGTACATCCAAGAACAAAATTAATTAGAACATTCAATATTAATACTAAATATTTACAGTAAACTAGATATCAGATATTTTGTGTTTATAACCATAATGTGAAACAAAATAATTTCAAATTTTTGGTTTTAGAAATTTATACAGTTTTTTGGAATTAGAGTTGCATTTTACATATGACTCTAGAGTAAATAACAAGGGGCATTGGGTCAGAAAGATCTTTCAAATACAAAGGAGCGATCCAGCTGCATGTGACCCAGAAGCCTTTTCTCTGGTCAGAAATCCTTGTAGTATCTTAAGATACTGTACAAGCTGCTGAGGAAGAAAAGCAATCAAGTGGTATAGTCAATAAACAACAACAACAACAATAACCAACATGGCAAGATATCCCAAGGTTACTCAAGTTTGGGGTAACCAACAGCTCTCTGATTGGGATTAAAACCTTTCAATACAAATGAACCCATATTGGCATTGTCTAACTAGCGAACTACCTTTGGGTGATGAGGTCAGGGAAGCTGTTGGAGACAGACCAGTATCATTGCTAACTGCATTTTAAACACATCCTTATATGCACTCAGAAAAGTGTATTTCTCACCTTTCATCAAACAAGGTTCTTTTTGTAGCAGACTGAAACCATTACAGAAATTCACAACTGGACAAAACATTGAGAGCAACTAACAATGTGTGCCCAGCCCAATCTGATACATCTACAATGCAACCTTCATACCTGATGCTTCCCCAGTGCTCAAGGAACATTTCAGAAAAAGGGATAGAATTATTTTAAGCAACAAAGCAAAAGGAAGTCTATTATATAGTATCTTTGTTTATATACAACAGGGAAGTTATACCCAAAAAAAAATCTAAAAATATGTTTGCCTAAATAAACCTGAACAATGGCAACTCCACTTTGGCATACGGATGTGTATGGGGGGAAATATTATAAAGCCCTAGCCCTAAATGAAAGACCACAGGCAAATCCGGGCTGATGAAAAAGGGGTAATCAGTCTATACTCAGGTCAAGATAACAGTGTGTGTGTGTGTGTGTGTATAGATGTCACACAGACATCTACAAAACACAAATGCACATAGGTTCACATCACATAAACACACACACACACGCACACACACACACACATTAATATATCATACAAAGATAATGTTTCATTCCTTTGCACATAAATTATCATTTCTTCTAATGGCATAGATGAAGAGTTGAAATGTCAATACCATAATTTAGTTTTCATCAAAATAATTACAGAACACGGACACGTTGTATTATTATATGCATCAGAATATAATTAATGAATAAAATAAGTGAGTTTCACCTTAGGATTTCCCAGGAAAAGTTAGTAATACTTTTTCTTCATTCTAAAAAGCAGGATCAGCTACTTTGACACTACTTTAAAGAAATGAAGCATGTTTTAGTGTATCTGCGGTAATTTTAATTTGGAGAGTCTTACAAAATGACCTAACATCAGAACCATATTTTCAAATGGGAGATAAAGAACTTCGTTTACATGCATCTGGAGAGATTTCTAATGAACAAGATGGGAGGTTAATTTGGTCTCTTGATTAGAAAACCTGTCTTAGGTTTCATCCATATGTACGCCAGCTGACTTTGCTTCAGAAGCAGAGACTATTCTTGTACTGATTAGCAGCGTATTTTTGAGGTTGGACTTCCAAAAGCAGCAGCCTGTTAATTCTCATGACTTTTGGAGTGCCTTGTTATTGACATGTGAGACAACTTTGAGAGGCTATTGACATGGCACAGGATGCATAGCCATTTGCACAAGAGGTACACTAGGCTGGTATTGAAATCTTAGTATTCCCGATACTAAGATTTATTAAACTAGTTTTATTTTTATCACTGTAACCAGCATCTTACTAAAATTGTTTGTAAATGTTTATCCTGTTTAAATTATGCAGAATTTCAACCACCCACAAAAGCATTTATTAAAATTTCCTATTGATATATTTTATGAGCATTTAGCCTTTTTGACTGCACATATTTGTATCTATATGGATTCAAAGCTATCTATAATCCCAATTTCAGAGGATCAGAAATAATGTCTTCTGACCCCCATACTTTTTCTAATTTAATATATTCCAAATAATACTGTTAAGAGTTGAGTTATAGCCAGGCAGTGCAGTGCACACCTTTAATCCCAGCACTCAGGGGGGCAGAGGCAGCAGTTTGTGAATTTGAGGCCACCCTGGTCTACAGAGCAAGTTCTAAGATAGCCAGAGATAAACAGTGAAATCCTCTCTAAAAAAATTGTTGATTTATAATACTTGGTCCAGAAAGTATGTTGATGTACTCACTGGTCTGCACTATCTGAGAATGTGTATTGTTTTGGAACTGTCATCTTTCTGGATATAACCAAGTTAAACTGGAATAATAAGAATGGATCTCATGGCTGATATCACTGCTTCTTACTCATTTTTTTCTTTCAAATATAAGTCAAATGAAATAAAACAGCTTACTTTGCAATTTATTGCAATAAACACACTAACAAATAATCTAATATGCTTATGAAAGAAGATTACTTTGTTTTATTATATATATATATATATACATATATATATATATATATATATATATATATAGTGTGTGTGTGTGAGAGAGAGTGTTCTTAGTTTAAATGGTTATATTTTATTTGAATACATTACATAATATATTCTAAAGTAATATTAACTATTTTTAAGTTTCTATGATTCTTACAATCTATTTTTAAGTTTTCATAAACATTGAGCTCTCTCTCCAGCCTTCAGAATTTTTTGTATTTTACTATTTTTTAAATTGATTCTTCTCTCATATATTACATGCAACTGCAGTTTCCCCTCCCTCCTTTTCTTCAACCTTTCTCTCTCCTAGAACCACTCCTCCACTGTTTCCTTTCAGAAAAGGGCAGGTACCTCAGGGATATCAACCAAATACGGCATATCTTTCTGCAGTAAGACTAAGAACATCCACTTATATTAAGGCTGGATGAGACAACTAACTGTGATTAAAACAATCATTATAGAAGAACCACTCTATAGCTTTTTTAGTAAATGTCATTTAAATAAATATATCATTGCAAAAATAGACTTTTATAATTTATCAAAGCCATTTCATATAATTTTCATTTTTACTCACAAAAATACTTACCTATGAGTATTTATTTTATCCATTAATAAACGTAATCTGGTACATGTGCACTGCTTTGCTCTAATTGCAACCCTGTATTTCATGCTAAAGACAGCGTCAAACTATGGCAAGAGGAGGAATATTTTCTGTCATGAAAGGGTTTAATTAAGTCATCTCATGGTTGTCTTTGTTGCTTAGTATTTGCCTCCCTTTCAAAACACAATACTCCAATTTATCAGGCAATCATTCTACCTGTTCTTTTATCTCTAATTTAACATATTCATCCAAATGCTTTCTACATAATTATTTTTGATGTGTCTACATTTGTCTTAGTTTCAAGTGAAATGGTTTATGTCTAGATGCTTTTAGTCCTAACTGCTACCATTAACAAGAAGTATGCTATTCCAAAACATACAAAAGGGGAATATAAAACACATGAATGCTTATATAAGGCAGAGATGTGGAAATCCTTAGATGAGGAGATGAAGAAAGAAATCTGTATTCTGTATTTGATAGGAATTTGAATTAGGTCATCTGTATCCAGATTTATTTACATGAATGGAACTGTATATGAAATCCATGTTTTTGTTTTTCCTGTTCAGCATAAACCCGGTTAAGAAAAAGCAATATACTCTGTTCATCCTTTAACATTATTTTGAACAAATTAAAACTCTTTTAATCAGTACCTGTTAGTAATTGGAAATGCAGCTTTTGCATATTTTTAAACATTTATGTCAGACTTCATTTCTAGGATGACAAGCCTTGAATTGTAAAAAATATGCACCGATCTCCTTCAAACGCACTGTTAACTATGCAGCTTCATGCACACCCTGGAGAGCTGTATCTAAATCCTTCTAACATTTTGGAAGATGATACTTGTCTAAATGATGTTTCAGTTTTATTTATCCACTGGAAAGGTTTTAAAATATGTAATATATACAATAAAAGATAACAGCTATTAAATTTTAATAAATATTTGATAGGCAGAGTTGCTGTTAGTTGAGTGGCTGCAGGCAAGCTGTATCAACTCATGAGAATCAGTCTTCTCATCCATCAAGAGATAATTGTAATAGTTTGTAACTTAGCAAGATAATTGTGGGAAAAAAATGAATGTTGAGGACTTTTTGTTGTAAGTTCAGTGGTGAAGAATAAACAAGGCAAGCAGCTGAGCTTCTTGGGGGAAACTATTTAAATTTAGGAGTTTGCACAAACCACTTTCCCATGGTAAAGTTTTTGAGCAGATTGTGAAATTAAGTGAATGGCTTCTAAAAGTATCTCAGGAAAGTGGAAGTACGTTTGAGTCCTGAATACAGCATGCTTGTTATTTTTCAAGTCACAATGAAGGGTGAATGAAAGAAAATTATAACGAATGTAATAGAGACTAAGCAGGGAGGCACGAAATGAGCTGAGCACTGGAAGCAGGGGCAGATGATGCTTTTTGTAGTACCAGGATGATGTTGGCATGGGTACGGTTAGCAGTCATTGTTTTTAATGAGAGTATCACTTCTTTACTTATTGTTTCAATCACTAGCAAAGAATGGGGACACCTCTTTTATTTTTCAGTTACTGTTGTCTACATTGCAAAAAATGCAATGAAAACATGGAATGTATTCATTTAATTTATCTTAAAATTTAAAATACAAGTGTTTATAGAGACAGAGAATGTTTGGTTGTGGGTTTCTGGATGCATCGATTGATACAAACAGAAGTTTCTGTGATGAGGGTAAAAAACATCATGCAGGCATCTAGATTAATATTATTCATTTAGTAGAATAATAGTGTCAGTTTCTCTTCAATGTCCATTATTTAAGCCATATGATTTTGGTATGACCATGGTGCCAAGTAAATATTTTATCTTGTGGATAGGGATTTCAATCATCAAGTGGATTATTACTATCCTGACATTTTTGACACCATTGCTCCAGCACCTATAACTTGCCAGTGCATCATTAATGTAGCTCAAAGTGTTTACATTTAGGTAATATTGGTGATTACTTTTCTCCTGGACTAGATGCCTAGCACTTTCTAGCACAATGAAAACTTCTGTGTCAGTAACAACTTTTATTTTTTCTCCAGGAATCATGTTTGTGGCATCTGTAGCAAAAGATCCTACTATCAAGTTCTGGAGAGTAACCAAGGGCAATGACAAGAGACTTTAATGTTTGGAAGGTGGGGTCAATGAGACCTCATTCTCCAATACCACCAAAAGAAATCACCCACATATGAGAGTGAGATTAGTATATGTCAAAAATATTATTCATCGATTTCTTACACTTCGTGATAAAATCCATGTTGCCAACAACATGAATAACATACTTGTAGTTTTTCTCTTTACTTTTTTCTTTTCTTTCTTTTTTTTTTTTTTTTTTTTTGGTGAAACAGTCCTAAAATATTTTATTGAAAAGAATACTTAATGACATAGACATAGCAGGTGAACTAAAGTGCAATCAGTGGTCTCAATTTCTAGCAATTTCTAAAGATAGTGTTGTTTCCAGTGTGTTCTTTTTCTTTGTATATTTTCTTTTTTCTTTTTTATTTTATATGACCAAGTCCATTTAAATGAAAACAAACATTTATAGACAATATTTGGGAATTTGGGTGTGGTTCTTTCCAAACTACTTCCTGCTGGTAAGGGGCACTGTCATGGGGAATTTGAAGAAGATTCAGAAACCCTGGCTGTAGTCTGTCAGGCTGCTTTGTCCAGCTGTTTTGAATGTAGGATCACCTGGTACTCTGTTTCAGGTGGTCTGGCTTGATCAAACCACATTAGTCTGGAAGGAATCCACAGCTTTTCATTTTCTGTGGAAACGAAAAACAGAAATCCTTTTCCCCAGTAACTTGTCCTTGAACTTAAATTTTGGAGTCAAAGCATTTTTTTAATTTAATTTATTATTTTACATGTCAATCCCAGTTCCCTCTCCCTCCCTCCCTCCTTCCCAACTTCCCTCACTCCCCCCCCTTCCTTCCTTCTTCCTTCCCTCCCTTTTACCCTCTCTGCCCTCTCACATGCAGAGGGTGGTAGTTTTTCTTTTTATATGTTTTTTTTTTTAAATTTTGTTTTGTTTTATTTTTAAACCCCTGTTTTCAAAGATTTAGATTCCCCACATCTTTTATCAAGTTATCCTTATTACTGTAGTTGAGGGGTTATCATTTTGCTATTTATTTTCTTCTCTTGAGCTCCTACTGAGCTTCATATTTTAGTGTTTGTCATCTAGTGAGGTTATTGTCCTGTTTTGTCTGTCTTCATTTATTGTAGCCCCTGTTACAAGCACTTTCCCATCAGTCTGGTCCCACTGCCATGTCAGCCCTAAATAACACAGAGACACTTGTACAAATCATGACCAGTAACTAGTGTTTCTTATTGGCTAGCTATGTTTTAATTTTTAATACATAATTACTAATATATGTATTTCTACATGGTCTTATCTTATCAAGAATACCATACTCACATGTCCTCTCCTCCCAAGATCACATCGTGACCCTGTCCTACCTTTCCCAGAATCCTCTACCTCTCTTAGTCACTCCTATCTTGCTTCTCTATTGACCAACTGTTCTTTATTCATTAACCAATAAGAAAAACATTTTTTACAGAATGATATCTCTCATCAGTCCCTATTTATTTCAAATGTTCTACATCATCTACAGACTTACTTTAACTTTACTTGATCATTCTTTTTTTTGTTTTGTTTTGTTTTTTGTTTGGTTGTTTTTTTGTTTTTTTTTCAAGGCGGGGTTTCTCTGTGGTTTTGGAGGCACTCCTGGAACTACCTCTTGTAGACCAATCTGGTCTCGTACTCCCAGAGATCGCCTTCCTCTGCCCTACAAGTGTTGGGATTAAAGGTGTGAGCTACCACCACCTAGCCTTGATCATTCTTATATTAATTTAATATTAGGTTTCTATATTTATATAAAAGCCTTTTTCTGAATAAGTTTAGTAGAAACCTATCAAGAATATACACAAGTCCTATGTGTTTTCTATCCAGTGGTCTCAAATATAAATAATATTTATTAACTTGTTATTGTATTGTTCATTAATATTCATAATTTTCCTTTTTTGTATTTTATTAGTTATTTGAGAATTTTTCAAAAGTGAATTTTGAGATTATTTACATCATCCTTTTCTCTCACATTTTATATGTCATTACATTTTGTATAATTTGTTGTATAGTTGTAGCATTATACATACACACACACACACACACACACATATATATATATGTATATGCAAATAATGAAGCTAAGAGCTTGTGTCCTCTTAGAACACTAAACAAACTCTTATCCTTTTTAAAAAATGTATCATTGTGTCCTTGTAAGAGAGTTCATGTTTGTACCTTCTCAGTGCACAAGCATTTAGTATAGCTCTGATTCTCTAAATATTCTTTGGTTTGATCCAGATAATTCTTTGTAGGTTAAACTTTGATATATCCTTATAGTTTCATGTAGAATTGCAAAAATATTTTAAAGCATCCATTTAATTACAAATTTGTGTAAGATTATTCCCAATGTATGTATTAGGGTAACATCACAACTGGTACATTTACTTTCACACAGCTCAATGATGTTATTAGTTTTTGGAAGCTTTACTAATTGTGTGTGTGTGTGTGTGTGTGTGTGTGTGTATGTTCTCTCCTCCAAAGATCACAAAATAGATAAAAGATCCTTTTGATATGGAGTTAAAAGTACTTATGAACCACACAACATGATGGGAAAAACTGAACTGAGTTGTCTGGAAAAGGAACAATGGCTTTCAACCACTAGGATATCTCTAGAGCCCAATAATTTTAAATTCCAACTTGAAATAATACAGAGAAGAAAAGAAATGATACTAGATGTAAGAATGGAAAATAGAAAACAGCAGGAAAAAGAACAGTAAAAATACAATCACTACACATTATACATAGTTTTCTTAAATAAAATGTACATTTTATGTTTGTTTCTTTAATCTTGGTCTTCTTTTATTTAGCCAGAACCTATTGTGGTATCACTGTTTTTCCCACCACATAAAAGTTTCCAAATACTTCAGTGCTAATGAAGCATTGATATGAGTACCGGCTTGATTTCTTCATGTTATGAGACTCAAGTATGTGTGTTTTTCATCAATAGAATCTTAACATTCAATTGTTGTCTTGATCATATTGAGGCCTGGCATGGTTAAAAGGGCACCATCAAGGTTTTTGACTACCACTGAGCATTGTAATAAGGGGACAACATGAGTGTGGTGGTTCGAAAGAAAATGGCCTCCAAGGGAGTGCACTATTAGGAGTGGCCTTGTTGGAAGAAGTGTGTCTCTATTGGGGCAGGCTTTAAGGTTTCTTTTCTGCAAGTTTCCCTCAGTGTAACTGTCAGATGGCTTCCTGTTGCCTGCAAGACTTATATATATGAGATTTGGCAGGAAGAAATGGAAGGGGAAAATAATGCAACCATGCTTTTATTTCAAATGTTTAAATCCCCACAGATTTTAAGGTAGCTCACCACACTGGTAGTCTCAAACTTGGCAAATGAGGCAGAAGAATTTCTATGAGTAGGAGGTAATCCTGAGCTATATGGTAAACTCAATAGCATCTTAAACTAAAATGTAAGTCTTCCTCAGTCAAACAAACCAACTACCTAACTACCTACCTACCTAACAATTAAAGAGGATAAAGTATAGGATTATGCCATTCAACTGTATTTTTATCACCAGTATTATTGTCATTATGTTAGCAGTACCTTGCTCACTTATTATACCTCAAACCCGCAAATAACTAAACATGAACCTGAAATTTTTAAATTGTTTGGGTTTCATAGAATAAAGTTTGTAGTGTATTTGGGGTGGTGGCCACACCTTAGGGCATGGCTTCAGTGCCAGACATGATCCCTTATAAAGGAAGAGAAGGGGCTGGCTTATGCTGTCTTGGGTTGTGGTTGGAACATCTGGAAGGGTGGAGGCTGCATTTTCTGAAGCAGGAAGACCATGGGGGTTATTTACCATAATTGTGTGAGTGCTTCCCAAATAAACACCTGTTAATTTTTTATGTGGGTAATTGTGGACTTCCATTAACAGGCCTTCACTTGGAACCCAAGGTCTGTGACCTTTTTCATATGGTAAGCCTGTGACATTGACCAGCCATGACAGACTTTGATAATCCCCCATGGAAGGCCTCACTCTCCCTGGGGAATGGATGGGGGGATCTCTGGGGAAAAGGGAGGATGGGAGGGAGAGGGAACTGGGATTTATATATTGATATGTAAAATATATTGTTTTAAAATTAATACATACATATACATACATACATACATATGTACATATACACACAATATATATATAATCATCCATGGCCAGCTTCCCTGCACTCACTTGGCCCAGCCTCACCAGTGTTCTATGGCTTCAGTGCTCAAGTACACTCCTACTGCATTCCCAGCCCCTCTTTTTCCTCATAAGGAGTCAGATCTGCCCACACCAAAGTGATGCCCTAAGGTGTGGCAACTACACTAAGTCCACTGTCAGAACAAAACTCCACAACAAAAGTGATGAAAAAAAGATTCTTCAATTAGTGTCAGACTTAGCCTTATGTACACCCAAGTATTATCCTAACTTAACTGTTTCTTAGTGAACATATTTTATGGAGGTTTTGAATTGAACTAAAAGACTTGTTATACAAGCATTGTAAGAAAACACAACAACCTACCACAAACTGTAGATCCTTAACCTGATATACTTTGAAGTATACAAGCTACATAATTTTGTTCTAGAAATAACCTTGATAAACTAACTGAATATATTTAAAAAGTACATCTGGTTAAAATATTAAAATATGATTCAAATTATAACCTGGCAAAAGTTTTCTTTCATTAAATATTTTACAAAATTCTAATTTTATATCTCATATGTCTTACATTAATAAACACTTTTTAGAGTACAAGGTATGTGATCAATTTGTTTTTAGTCTTAGTAAACAGCTTCAGGAGATTTTTGGTCTAACCCAATGAAATTTCTCATTTCATTTTCCTTTTTATTGCAAATCTCTCCTTAGATGAATACTAATAAGACCCCAACAAAGCACTGTGTCTATAGGGAAATTTTTGTTTATGTATTTAAGCATGTAATTTCAGTTCTCACTACTCTAGACTGCTAATGAAACATGATTTCTATGTAGAAGAAATTTCCCGCTTTTAATGATCTCATTTGAAGGTGAAATTGAAATAGACTTACAGTGTGTCCATTATCTGTTCTTCATCCTATTTTTATTTCAAAAGTAGAACTGCTGTGTAGAATATATCCTCAGTGTGAACAGAAAAATACAGGGGATATTTTAGTATACTGCTGATACCCATTAGTGGTGATTGCTACCTGTATTAGAATAAAAGTGCCTAAGAGAGTTCTTTCATAGATGAAAGGAAATACAAATGAATTTTCAAGTTTTACCTTTAAAATTACCTCTCTTTTCCCCCCAACCCCCACATATGTTCTCATAGCTCTCTCTGCTTTCTTTCAAATTATTGTGCTGTTTTCATTGTTTTTAGATACATGTATGTATATGTATACATACATGTACACAGATACAATGTTATGAAGGTGATCATTGGGTGGTGAATAATAAATTGGAGTGCTATTTCATTCCTTAGTTATCTGTAGTTGTTTGAGGACATTCCCAAGTATACTTTAGCATGTTTATACTTGTCCTTCATTATTTCATCTTTAGTGTTTATTCGTTTTTGTTCATAGACATTTAGTGTAGCAAATAGTGGAGGCTCAGGGAATCATGTTAGTGATATGAGTCTTAAAAAATAAATAAATTTTGTTTCATCATGTATTCAACTCCTTTTTGCAGTTATTTCATTGAAATCTGTGTTTAAAAGTGCTTTAAAAAAAACTCAATGTCAACATTTCATTTGCTTGTGTTACTCAGTAAATTACTTTACTTTTAATAAACCTTTGCTGAAATAAATTTAAACTAGAGCTCTAAAGTTTATATAGAATACTTATGGAAATATGTGATGATATGATTTAAATAAACATTGTTTTTTTAGAATATCTTTCCTATCATAGCCAAAGTTTAGTCCTGTTAAAACATAATTAAAATTTTTGAAATATGTTAAACATTACATTAATCTTTAAAAAAACATGGAACCATGCATTGACAGTGGTATTTATTTTCCGTGTTCTTGAGCATTAGATTTTTCAAGTTTTCTTTATTCACATAAATGCATTGAAAATCCTCCTGTAAGTCCTATAGATTTATTGGGATTCCTGAGAGTAATGGCAATGTTTTTAATTTACTATCAGGATATTACTAAAAGTGTATTCAAATCTCTGTTTTCCAGTAGTCTTAAAATAATGGGTCAAAGATAATTAAGAGTGGGGATTAAAAGAGGAAAATCAGGGCAAAGAAACCTTTTATAGAGATTTTGATTTATCTAATAAGACAACTACCAAAGGATTTCCCTTATTTTTAATTTGATGCTTACTGTGTTAGATGCATATGTATCACCAAAGTATTATAAGAAAAATATATTCAATCTATTTTCTGAAATTGTATCTTTGTACTTATACATTTATAAACTACTTTCCCATGTTGTTCTGACATCTCAGGTGCAGTTTGTCAGGGACACTGAGTTCATATATCATTTCTGTTATTTTCAGCTTCTCCATTAACACCACCAATGAGCCATACCTAATCCCACAGACAAAACAAGATCACCGAAGAGCATTTTACTCAATCAGTGTCAAAAACATTCTTATTCGATGTCTGTTCTGCTACAAGAGACAGGTGAGGCAGCCCTAAGACAATACTGAATGGCAGGTTAATATCGATAAATTAAAGACATAATGAATTGAAAAAATAGTCAAAGTGTAAAAATAAGATTAAGCAAAACAATGTTTTATTGAGTATAATTTTCCTGATTTAAACTGTTGCCTAGCAGTCTATTGGAATTCCATTCTTCCTTGAAAATAAGGCACAGACTCTAGCTATTTCAAGATTTCTGTTACTACAACGTTTCCTCTATAATGAACTTACTCAAGAAAATTTTATTGAGTATTACATGAGATATAGTTGTTGATATTAATACAGCAATGAAAAAAAAAAAAACAAAAACAAAACCTTGCTACACTCACTTCTGTTTTCTTGGCCTTCTTCCCTGGAGGTCCCTTTGTCAGTCTGGGATACCTTCTGTGCTGGCTCAGAAATCTCCATCTTAATGAATACCATCATTACTCCCTAACTTTGACCTGGCTTGCTTTGTCTTTTCCTTTGTCTGGAACTCACAGTAATTCTCACCTGTAGCTCCTGTATTTCCATTATAGTTACTATATATATATTTCCACTATATGTATTTCCATATATAATTAAATGAGTGATTATTATATAATGCATTTATTTGCATTTGTCATGGAAATATTTGCATTTTAATTTTAGGGGAGCACTCTTATCTTAGAAGCTGACTATGAAACAAGGACTTGAAGACTAGGAAAATGTTTTAAAATATTTTGTAGTGCAATACTTAGATTTTGAAACAAAGCATAGATATCAGGCTGGTGTTTAAAGAATGTATCCTCCTTGGACTACTTTTCTCATTTTCCCAAACTGCTATAGATAGCATTTCTGTACAAGGTCAGCAATACCACATTGGCTGGCCACCATATGGCAAATACTGATTAACCAACAATCTCTCTCTTGAGTACTCAAACTAGTTATAGCTGTGTGATGGCCTACAGTGAATTCCCACATGGTGAGACTTGGAGGCCATAATCTCCAATTATTTTATTTCCTAAGGTTTCTCAACTAGACAGCTTATGGAGGTTGACAATATGTAAAGGGGTTCATTAGATTGGCTTACATCAGAGTTAGGCAGATTAATAATGTGTACATGGAGGGGAGTCTAAGAACTCAGTACCTACTTAGTTCACAAGTCTAGATTTGTCAATAGCCTGAAGATTGCTGGATGTATGCTGGTATATGTTCACATTATAATGCAGAAAAAGTTGAGTTTCTTTGTCAAGGATGTCAGCAAGAGAGATACTCATCAGGAAGAAGGGAAGTCAGGTAGCAATAAGTAGAATTTCCTGACCTCCAGACATCTCCAAAGCCAGGTTGCCACCTGATGGTACAGTTCAGGTTTCTGTCCTCAATTAACCTTTGTTGGAAATACCATCACAATTCCATACCAGCATATTAGTTTTTTTGATTCTTGTTACACAAATAAGTAAAAGACTCTAGAACTGATATTGGTGTTTGAACTTCAAGCTGAAGGCCAGAAAAGCAAAGAAGACAGACATTAATCTATACGTCTAACCCAGGCTGAAAGGACTGATTCATGAGATCTCATTGTGGCTGGAGACTGAATGCTCCTATCTTCAGTGTGGCTAGAGACTGAATGCCTCATACTGAGACCTTGCTCCTGATTTATATACTTCACATGAGTCCTGGGATTAAAGGTGTGAGCTATAATTTTCATCTAGACTGATTCAATCTTGCGTAGATCTGAATGGCCTTGAATTCACAGGGACCTGTCTACCTCTTAATGCTGAGTCCTAGGATTAAAGGTGTGCATCACCTCATAGCTTTTGGTTGTTGGGATTAAAGGTGCATATCTGGCTTCAATGGCTTGTGGCTGACTTTGTTTTCTGATTCTTCAGACAAACTTAAATAATCATGAATAATAAATCACCACAGATTCTAGACACAAAACTACAATAAATTCATCTGTTCCACTGACCCTTCTACCACATAGTATTCCTTTTTCTTTAATCCTTGAGGGTAGAGGGATAAAGTGTGCTCTCACTCTGGTTTGGGGTAACTCTTACATACAGTATACGAACTATATTCGGAGTGAACTTTGAAATGTCAGATGTGTATGTCCCATGTGTTTTCTGTTACTGTTTTGTGTTCAGGGAAGTAAATTTACTCTGCCTACAAGATTTTCAGTGAATAGGTAGGGTGACACTCACTATTGATACAGTAAGTTCTCTGCTTTATGCACCACAAGAAACAGCTATAAATGCAATGACTCACTTATTTGAACCCTAAAGAATCCCATAAAAACTCTAAACCAGAATCTATAATTTATACACAAAGAATCTATAGGGTAAAAAGAAAAAAAATTACTTTAAACTGTATACATACAATTAAAAATCAGGTAAAATGTATAAATGCTCCATGATTGCATTATCAGACAAAGAATTCCAAAAATGTCATTTAAGGGACTTTGAGGGCCAAAGGTAGCCCATCTGACTCCAACAATGTCATTGAGTTTACTTTCTGTGGACTGCATACTGCTGAACATTGGCCTGTTCTTCAGCACACTTTGTTTTCCCTGTGAGACTTCCCTGGGGAAACAGGAATCATTTGGAAACAATTATTAATTGTAGATAGATTCTAAGTTAGGGATGGAGGCATGTAATGAAAGTGTTTATCAGCTGTTGGAGTTCTCCAGTGGAAATTTCAGGATCACTTTTGCATACTATCCATAATTCCTCCACATCTTTTATCTTGAAGGTGTGTTCAGCTTTGTTAAAAAGCCCTTTCACCATCTAATGAAAGGATCATGTAATTTTTGCTTTCAGTTTGTTTATATGGTAAATAATATTTATTGATTTTCATGTAGTGAACCATTCCTGCATCTCTGGTATGAAACCTACTTGATCACAGTGGATGATCTTCCTGATGTGTTCTTAGGTTCAGTTTGCAAGTACTATATTGAATATTTTTGCATTTATATTCCTAAAGGAAATTGGTTTATAATTCTGTTTGTTGGATCTTCATGCAGTTTGGGTATCAGAATAACTGGGGTCTCATAAAATGAAGTATGCAATGTTCCTACTATTTCTATCTAGTGGGAAAAAAATTGAGGAGTATTGTCATTAAGCATTAAGTCTTCTTGATATGTTCATTTCCTTCTTAATGGCCTCTGTCATATTTACAAAGACTGTTTTAAGGTCTTTTTTTTGTACTTTATATATGTTGTAATATTCAGAGTTTGCTATGGTAGGATAGCTGTGACCTGGTTGTTATTAATTTTGTGTTTATGGGTATTTATGGATCTAGAATTCAGATTTTATATCTGGTTTTATTTCTGGTTTATCTTCACTGGATGGATGTTTTGTTCCTTGGTTTCTATTTTTCTCTCTGGATTTTCAGAAAGGGTGATGCCAGTTTTTGTTTTGTTTTGTTTTGTTTTGTTTGTTTGTTTTTTGGATCTGATAGTTGTAGCCACTGGGAGTTCTCAGTAAAATCTATCTATTTCTGGGGTTGAGACCTGACACTTATGGGTAAGGATAGTCTAGGTGTCTGAAGAGGACCATAAAAAGGAGGACAACAGAAGATGTAACCAGGATCTGCTTATTTTATCTCCACAGAATGGAGGGAGACAGTGAAGAGAGGTCATCAGAGAAGACCTACTACAGCTTTGAGAATGATACTAGAGGATTGGCTCTCCAGGAACAGAAAGAGAGGTGAAATTCTTCAGACAACTTGATTTCATGGCAGAAATGATTGATTTGTGAGGTAGCTGCAAGTGCCTGGTGGATTTGGGGGCTGAGATAAAGTACCAAGTGAGGAGAGGGAGGCTAGGAAGGAAGTATCTATGGAATACACAGGAAATGTGGGCAGAGGGGAAAGGTAGGCTACAGCAGGTGTACTGTGGTAGAGATAGGAATAAGCCTTGTGTTTCATTTGGAAAGGGGACCCAGTGAGGGTCTTCACGGCTAACCTGTTTTCCTCAGCTGCTGTGTACCCAGTGAATGCCTGCTGGTGATAAAGTTTGGGATAATGGGATGAGTTTGGGGGAAAGCAGGCTGTCAGATAAAATATTTGTTTAGTTGGAGATGAAGGTCAGGGAGCAAAGTGAGACTACAGCAAGTTTTCTGCTACAAAAGTGAGGGTGAGACTTGATGCACAGGAGATGTGAGCATGGGGGAAGAGAAGGAATGGTCTATGAGTTAGCAGCAAGTGCCTGGTGGAGTTGAGGCTGTGAGAAAGCAACAAATAGACAGAGAGGTCTCCACTGAAGATGTGGAGAGAGGGAAGGATGGCTGCCACTGGTGTTCTGCTACAGAACTGGAGATGATACTGGGTGCTGTGGATAAAAGGAAGGAGAAAAGACCTACTGATTTTGCTAATTTTGTGGGGTGTTTTTGTTTTTTGTTTTTTTGTTTGTTTGTTTTTAACTCTTGTAGTAGAGGAGCATGCTATGCTCAGCTGAGAACAACATGTTAAGAGCATAAAGGCATTACTTCTGTTTTCTGGTAATAGATTGAAGTCTAGAATTTTTCCCTCTATAGTGTACTTTTACTTTATTTTTTTATTTGTGAAATTGAAATTTAATTACCTTTGTCCCCTTTCCTTTTACTCTCTTCTAACCTTCTATTGCCTTCCACAGTCTCCTTCAAATTCATGTTCTCTTTGCTCATAATTTTTATTGTTTGCATATTCTTCTTAAATTAACCTGTTAAGTTCATATAATGATACTTGTATACATATTTTCAGGGCTGATGATTTGGCACTAGACAACTATTTGGTATGATCTTTTGGGAGGGCCACCATTCCTGTTCCCAGCTTGACTCAATTCAGAGTAGTTCTCTGGATAGTATTGAGGCTTGGTGGTATTCTCTCCTCTGTCTACTTTGGAGTGTTCCTTGGTGACATTCTTGTTTGGAGTGGGTCATGTTAGTGAGACATAATGGGTATAGCATTGGATGTTAATGGGAAACACAATCTCTTGGGAAAGTTCTTTGTCCCTTGGTTCTTAACAATATTTCTGTCCCCTCTTAAAAATGTTCTCTGAGCCCTAGGTTTGGGAGTGTTTAGTAGATAAGGCCACTAGGACTTCTACTCTATTTTTCAAGTCTACTACTATCTTCATTGAGAGTCAAGATTAAAGATCAGCACTCTCTTGTCTTTGTGACCAATTGGTGGGAATCTCCATACCTTCCTTCCTTGATTTCTTTCTTCTTTTTTACTTTGAACATAGATTTCTTTCATGTGATGATATATTCTGAATACAATACAGTTCCCCTCTTCCCTTTCCTCCCAGTTTCTTCCCAGCTTACCTCCCATCCAGGTCCACCACCTCTTCTAAAACAAACAAGCACACAATGGGATGCCCCACCTTGTGTCAGATCTAGTTTAATACTTGCTTCTTAAACTTCTACTCCTGTGTGTCATGCCTTGAAGTTGGATACCTTACAAGATCTTCTACCTTTTACTTACATCCTGAGTTATGGAATTCCTGTCTATGTGTCTTGGCCTACATTGGCTTTGCAATATTTGAGTTGTTTTAGTCAAGTTATGTGTGTATTTTTTTTCTTTTGTTCTCAAGGGTAAGATTGAAAGTGGAATGTCTAATTGAGAAAAGAATAACCAATTAACTCCAAGCTACTTAGCATACATTTTATTGTGTGAAACAATTTGGTCTTTCTCCCTTTCCTTGAAGATTTCCTCCAAGAATAATACGTGTTTCTTGACAAGTTTAAAATATGTATAACTTGATTTTATTAAATTAAATGTATAGTTTAATTCCTATTATTACTCAGGAAAGTTCTTAGTACTTGTGAATCATATATTAATTAGAGCACAAAATAGCCTTAATATTAATTTAAGCAGCTACACACATAAAGTCTCACACATATGACTGCTGAAACTGATGGGAAGTTTTGGAGGACACAAATGGATGGGAGAATGATGTAGTTATATTATAATAAGATAAAAATAATATTTTAAAAAGCTGATATTACAGATGACTTTTCATCTCAGTTGTTCATCCCTCTATAATGTCCTGTTCTCACAAGCTCAGGTTTTTCATTTTTAAAAATGGAAGTTGGGCAAATAACTTGCTGATGAGCCTGTAAACTCAGTTTATAACATTTATCCCCCTTATAACTATTCTTGAAATGTTTGTCTTCTGAGCATCTGTCCTCTGAGCTTGCATGATGTTGCTCCTTACATATAAACCTCCTTTGGGATATAGTAACATCCATCTAGATGACATTCCTATTATAGAAAGCTCATACCAATGCCCTGCCTCCTATTACAGGACAGCACATGTGACTAGAACTGCTGTTATAGTTTACCTATTGCTTCTAATCTTTGCTTAATTGTAGTTACAGTCCACTGCCATAGCCATAGTAAGTTTTCATTGATCATATATAAATCCACATTTCTCCCTGGAATAGTTTATATTATAAAAGAAAAAAAAGTAAAACATTTAATTTCTGGACTTGTAGAGAACCTGGGGTGTCAGGTATATCCTTTTTTCCCCTAAAAGTCATCATGGACTCAAAGTAAATTCAGATTTAAAAACAATTCACTTAATGTACTGCTATAATCTTATAATTGACTTTTGTTTTCATTTTAAATTTTTATCTGTTTACTTATTTTGACACAGAGGTTGTCTATGTAACCCTTGCTGCTCACTCTGCAGACTAGGCTGGCTGTGAGCTTATTATTTTGAATTATGTTGTGAAGCAGATTGCAGTCTATTTAAGTCATTCTCCTGTAATTAATTTACTGGTATATAATACAATATTGAAAATAACAATAAACTTACTCTGTATTTTAAATTCAGGGTTTAAATTCAGAGCAACTTAACAGACAAATCACTAATATTCCTTACAATAATTTGTTTCAGTCAAATCAAATGCACTAATTTTAGCTAATTTTTAAAGGTAAATCCCATGGATATAATTTAGTTAAGAGCATTCTAAACTGGTCTATACTAGTAATGGTTTAGGCATTCTGAGGAATGAGAGAAATTCATTTATTCTTTAAAGCATGTTATTTATTATTTTATTGCTAGAACAAATTAATTATAAAACATTTTGCAATGACCTTAAGGGAATAGGGACATTGAGGTAATTGTTGATTTTTAAGATTTTTTTTCATTTATTACTGAAAGTGTACTCAGTCTGTGTGAAATGTACTTGCATGTAATTTTTCAGGATTTTACATTTGTAATTCTATAGTGAATTTATATGCTCTTTCCTGGGTAATACTATGTCTCCTGTTCTTTACACTCCTTGGTTGCCTGTAGCTCTTTTATGAAGCTAGGGTTTAGACCTCATGAGCTTTCACCTATCCATAATAGATGTTGTACTTAGGTATTCAGGAGTGTGTGTGTGTGTATGTGTGTGTGTTTGTGTGTGTGTGTGTGTGGGTGTGTGTGTGTGTCTGTGTGTCTGTGTGTGTGTGTTTATGGCAGTTATCTACCCCAGTCATAAAGCTGGTGAACCAACATTGGACTGAACTAAGCCCTCTGAATGTGGGTGCCAGTTAGGAGGCCTGGGCAGTCTATAGGACTTCTAAAAGTGGGACCAGTATTTATCCCTAGAGCACAAATGGACTTTACGAGCCCATTCTCTATGGAGTGATACTATTTCATCCCAAATACACAGAAGAGGGCCTAGGCCCTCCCCCAAATGTTGTGACAGACTTTTATGATCTCCCATGGAAGGCTTAACCATCCCTATGGAGTGGATAGAGAGTGGGATGGGGGGATTCAGTGGGGATCTTGGGAGATGGGATTGATATATAAGGTAAGAATGTTTCTAAATTAATAAAAATAAGAATAAAATTAAAGAAAAAAATCTATAAAAAGAAAAAAAAAAAGCTGGATTGTTCTTCTGTCTACAAATAGACCACTGGAATTAAGCCAATATGGCACAAAAGGAATATTGCATATTGCAAATTGCTACATGGAATTTGTAGTAAAAGTGTTAAGAGAGGTGAAAGAACATGAGTCTAATTTTACACTATTAAAAGTACGCACTAGAATAGAACTAATGAGCAAATTACTACATTTTCATAGAATAATTTCAAATGCTGTATCTTTAACCTTTCTAATTCTATGATTTTAATAGAAAATAATTACCTGAATAAGATATATGTCTACAAATACTTAAGAATTAAATTTTCAGCTGGGCATTGGTAGTGCATACGTTTAATCCCAGCATTTGGGAGGCAGAGGCAAGCGGATCTCCATGAGTTCTAGGCCAGCTTGGTCTACAGCTCAAAAAAAAAAAAAGAATTAAATTTTCACAAAATTTTAATTTTGTCAATTTCATGGTAATAAAGTAAATTTGGTTATAATTTTCTCTATGGATCCTTATATTTAAGACACATAAGATAGGGTAAATTTAGAGATTATTAATTTTAATAAGAAATTACTTACAAAGAATTAAGTTATATTTTGTAATTCTGCCAATTCTTATTAACGTTTTTACTACATACTGGTTTTTTATTGTTTATGAGATAGTTTAGATATCTATGAAATCTGGAACCAAACAATTCCACAGTAGCCTGAAAGGAGCTTTATTCTCAAACAAGATTAAACTAAAATATAGTTCTCCAAGGCTGTTGTGGTAAAATCTATAGACTGAATTCTTTAATATAGAATTCTGTTTCTGGACAGTTACACAACCCCAGAGACAATTAAGTAGTTACCAATCTGATTACAGGAGATGGCCAGGCCAGACCCTCTCCACTACTCCTATGAGTTATAGGATTCCTAGTGAATTCCTGGGAATTTCCCTCCTTCCAGTTTTTTCCCTAATCCCATAATGGACTCCTCTATCAAGGTGTCTCTTTCATTGATATCCCTCTCTCTCCCTCCCCCAACTCATCCATCAGATACCTCAAGTTCCCATTCCCCATCCCCTTCTCTCTACTGTCTCAGCCCCGGTTTACTCAGGAGATCTCATCTAGTTCACTTTCCCAAGGCAATTTTTGTGTGCCTATTAGGGTCCTCCTTGATACCTAGCTTCTCTGGTGCTGTGGATTATAATTTGTTTATCCTTTGCTTTATATCTAATATCCACTTATGCATGAATACATACTGTGTCTGTCTTTCTTGGGTTTTGGTTGCGTCACTCAGGATGATTTTGTTTCTAGTTCCATCCATTTGCCTGCAAAGTTAATGATGTCATTGTTTTTTTGTTGTTGTTGTTGTTATTGTTTTTGTTTTTTTCCCCACTGAGTAAAACTCCATTGGTTGAAGGGCATCTAGGTTGTTATCAGGTTCTAGCTGTTATTAATAATGTTGCTATGAACATATTTGAGCAAGTGTCTTTATGTGATGATTGAGTAGGTATTTGTTTCTTAATGGCTTTTTACCAACCATTAGTCTGTCCTGAAGACTTCTATATTGCTCACTACTCAGCTTCATCTATATCAGATCCTAGGAATAATCTTGCTATCTATGAAGAACCTAAATACTTGTTTCAGGGACATAATCATTCAAATTTGGCTCCAGAAAACACTATCTTTTATTTTTAAAAAATGAGAGAGGTATTATCTGTGAGACCTTCAGAATTAAACTATTTTAAAAAGTGATTCCCATTTGGAAAACAACACGAGTATAGTTAAACAAAATATAGAAATATGACCAAGTGCTGTGAGGTTTTGTGTAATTTGAAAATATGAAGAAAGAATGGAAACATCATCAGTTAGTCCTATGCAACAAAATAGTGAAATCCAGAAAAAAAATATATCCATAGACAATTCCAATGAGTTGACTGAACACAATAATTTGTATGCCTTTGATTTCTGTTAATCAACACAGAAAAAGAAGCTGGAAAATTTGTCTTGAAGGTGGCTATTTTCAAAATCCTGAAAATAATTTCATGTTTTAAAGTGACATGGCTTGTACAAAGTGATAATAAAGCAAATATTTAATATAACAAACAAGAGAATAAAATATATAGAAGATATTCTCTGATTAAAACCTAATCCAACATATTTTAGATGAGGATAGCCATAGCACAGATAAAACTGCAACACTAGTTAATGAGGGGAGATGATGGGCAAGTAGACTAAGTGATTACTGTTTAAATAGGAGAAATACAATGACATATTTTAATATTGCCATGTGCTATATTCCATCATACAAGAGTAACACTGAATCTGGTCTTCACAATTGTACACTACTCAATGAAGATGATAAAATCAAAAGAAAAGTAAGGTTTTGATATACAGAAGAGAAATGAAGTAGGGGAAATAAGCATAGAAATCTCTATATACATTTTATGACTAGGTTCATAACACAAATGTTACTAGAAAAGAGATTTTCAAGTTATATGAAGACAAAAATAGTTTGAGATATGTGCAAATTAATTCACTTATTATTGTTCCTCATAATCAAAAACTTTTTAGTAAAACCTTTAATTATTTTTAAGTATTTTGAATAAACTTTGAAGCATTGTATATTGTAAAGATGAATATCATAATTATATATATAATTAGAAACAAGCTTGTATTACATATAAATCCCAGGTCCCAAACCCTTCCATTCTCCCCTGTTGCCCCCACTAACCCCCTCCAAAACTCATTCTACTCCCCAGGGAGGGTGCTGCCTTCAAGGCAGAGTCTTCAAGTCTGTCATATCATTTGGATCATGGCCCAGGCCCTTCCCTATGTGTCTAGGGTGAGAGAGAATCACTCCATGTGGAATGGGATCCCAAAATCCATTTGTATACAAGGGATAAATACTGATCGGCTACCGAAGTCCCCTTAGACTGCCCAGACCTCCCAACTAACACCAATTCAGGAAATCTGAGTGGGTACTATGCTGGTTTCCCTGCTGTCAGATTGTGGTGCATAAGCTCCCCCTGGATCTTATATGTATGTAGTTTCACTTCTTATTTTAGTTATCAATCCCAGTTCCTGTTCCCTCCTCCTCCCTCCCTCCCTCTCTCCATCCCTCCCTCCCTTCTTCCATCCCTCCCTCCCTCCCAGGCCCCTAGCATCCCCTCATTTCCCATTCCCCACCCACTCCATAGGGAGAGTGATGCCTTCCAGAAGGGATTATCAAAATCTGTCCAGTCATTTAGAGTAGGGTCTAGACACTCCCTCCTGACTCTAGGCTAAGGAAGTTTTCCTCTTAGGGAATGTGCTCCCAAAGTCCTTTCGTGCACTAGGGATACACCCTGGTTCCACTGCCAGAAGTTCCTTCGACTGCCCAGGCTTTCTGAGACCCATGTTCAGGGGTCTGAGTTGGTCCAATGCTGGTTTCCCAGCTATCAGTCGGGGGGTCCATAATTTTCCCCTTGTTCAGGTCAGCTGTCTCTGTGGGTTTCTGCAGCCTAGTCTTGACCCCTCTTCTTATCACTCCTCCCTCTCTGCAACTTGATTCCAGGAGTTCGGCTCAGTGTTTAGGTGTGTGTGTGTGTTTCTGTTTCCATCAGCTATTAGATGAGGGCTTTATGATGGCATATAAGTTAGTTATCAATAACATTATCAGGGCAGGGCATTTAAGGAAGCCTTTCCACTGTTGCTCAGATTGTCAGATGGAGTTATCCTTGTAGGCCTCTGGACATTTCTCTAGAGTAAGTTTTATCTTCAAAACTCTGATGGCTCCCTCTATTATGGCATTTCTTTTTATGCTCTCATCTATTCATTCATTCCCTGATTCTTTTATCTTGGTCCCACATGGACTCCTCTCCTCACATTCACTTTCTCCTAACTCCCTCTCCACTCACTACCCCCCCAATCCCAATGTTCTCAGGAAAGCTTGTTCCTCTCCCCTTTTGTGAGAGACCATGTATGACTCTCTTAGGTTCCTCCTTGTATCCTAGTTTCTCTGGCAGTGTGAATTATAGGCTGATGATCATTTGCTCAATGTCTAAAATTCATATATGCATGAGTACATACCATGTTCCACTTTTGGTTACTGGGTTGCCTCACTCAGGTTGGTTTCTTCAGGTTCCATCCATTTGCCTGCGAATTTCAGGATTCCATTTTTTTTTTATCTGCTGAGTAGTATCCCATTTTATGAATGTACCACATCTTCATATTCCATTTTTCAGTTAAGGGGTATCTAGGTTGCTTCCAGGTTCTTGCTATTACAAATAATGCTAATATGAGCATACTTAAACAGAGGTCTTTGTGGCATGGATGTGGATCTTTTGGGTATATGCCTAAGGGTGGCCTTGCTGGGTCCTGTGGTAGACTGATACCCATTTTCCTGAGGAAATGCCATGCTGATCTCCAAAATTGCTGTACAAGTTTTCACTCCTACCAGCAGTAGAGGAGTGTTTCCCTCTCTTCACATCTTCTCCAGCATAAACTCTCATTGGTGTTTCTGATTTTAGCCATCTGACAGGAGTAAGATGGTATCTCAGAGTTGTTTTGATTTGCATTTCCCTGATGGCTAAGGATGTTGAGCACTGTAAGTGTCTTTCAGCCATTTTGGATTCCTCCTTTGAGAATCTTGTATTCAATTCTGTACCCTGTAGTGAGATAGTCCTTCTGTGGCACTGACCATGCCCATTTTGGGGTGGAGCCATGGGCAGAAGTGACCTGTGGAAGGAGGCCGGAGGAAGAGCTGGGCAAAGCTCTCTTGCTGGCAGGACTCGGACACTTTCCCGAAAATATGTTGGACACTGTTGTTGCTACTGCTGGAGTTCATTCTCACCTCAGCTAATGGCCTGTTGGGCAAAGAATTGCCCCCACCTTGACCACTGATTTGGACAAGCAGTCCTATGTGCTTGCAGGAGACAAATATAGAAGACTGCTGCACCTTGCCAAGTTAGGGTAAGACAGATATTTTACCTCCCTGCTGTTGTTGTGGTCTGTCAAGTTCTCTTGGCCTTAGCCAAAACTGGATGTACCAACTTTGCTGTGAGACCTAGGATGACTGTCCAGGTGGCTTGTTGTTTCTGTTCTTGCTGCACCTTTTGAAAGTTGCCCATCCGCACTTCCTGTCTACTCTAGTATTGTTATTTTCCTTCTCAGGTCTTCATGAGGTTGAAGATTAAACTATCACAACTAATATTCTCTCTTCCTAGTTAGATATATTAGGTACTATACTTACATTTTACAGCATAGGACAACTCTATTGTAAACTCCGTTATGCCTTCACCCTAGGACTAGATATGTAGTTCATTTTGTTCTCGATTTTCCTTTTCTTAGAGCACACTTGTTATTCACTGTTTTGTATATAGTTTTGTATTAAGCCTAAATCTTTTCTGTAGACTAAAAGGGAAATTGGAATGAGATAGTCCTTCTGTGGCACTGACCATGCCCATTGGGGGTGGAGCCAATGGGCGGAAGTGACCTGTGGAAGGAGGTCAGAGGAAGAGCCGGGAAAAGCTCTCTTGCTGGCAGGACTTGGACAGGAGAGCATCGGGTGTAATTTTCTGGTGTTCATCTGTCTGGGTTGTAAGTTATTTCTCCCTGAATAAACATCTATTCGGCCTATTTGTTTATCCTGATCCTTATTTAAAAGCAATATTTCCCCACTTTTTAATAGGATTATTTGGTATTTTGGTGACTAGTTTCTTGAATTCTTTGTATATTTTGGAAATCAGCCCTTTTTTAGAAGTGGGGTTGGTGAAGATATTTTCCATGACTTGTAGGCTGCCGTTTAATCTTGTCAACTGCCTTACAGAAGCTTATCATTTTGAGGAGTTCCCATTTATTGATTGTCAATCTCAGTGTCTGTGCTGCTGGTGTTATGTTGATTTAATGTTGGTAAGTGATAGATTTCCAGAAATTTCTTCAATTACTTTGAATTTTCAAATTTTGTGCAGAACACGTTTTCAAAGTATTTCCTCAGTATCCATTGTTATGTCCCCCTTTTCATTTTTGATTTATTTTGTTAATGTGCATGCTCTCTCTCTCTTTCCCTCTCTCTCTGCTTTTTTGGTTAGTTTGGATAAAGGTTTGTCTATCTTGTTGATTTTCTCAAAGAACCAACTCTTCGTTACATTGATTCTTTGTATTTAGTTCCTAGTTTCTACTTTATTTATTTCAGCCCTCAATCTGTCTACACCTCAGGGGTGAGTTTGCTTCTTTTTGTTCTAGGACTTTTAATTGTGCTATTAATTTTCTAATGCGACTATCCTTCATTTTCTTTATATGAGCACTTAGGGCAATGAACTTTACTCTTAGCTCTACTTTCAAAGTGTCCCATCAGTTTGTTTTTGTTGTGTCTTCATGCTCTTTGAATTCTAGGAAATCTTCAATTTCTTTCTTTATTTCTTCCTTGAATCAGGTATGGTGGAATTGTTCATTGTTCAGTTTCCATGAGTTTGTAGGTTTTCTATAATATGTGTTGATGTTGGATTCCAACTATAAAGCATGGTGGTCTGATATGATACAGGGGACTATTCCAATTTTTTCATATCTGATGATGTTTGCTATGTTGCCTAGTATGTGGTTGATTAGAGAAGGTTCCATATTGAGCTGAGAAGAAGGCACATACTTTTGTGTTTGGATGGAATGTTCTATAGACCTAATTGGGACATAACTTCTGTTAATTCTTTGCTTTCTTTGTTAAGTCGCTGCCTGGAGGTCCTATCTAGTGGTGGGAGTGGGAAGTTAAGATTTCCTGCTATGTATGTGTGAGATTTTATGTGAGCTTTGTGTTTTAGTAGCATTTCTTTTTGAATGTGGGTGTGTTCGTATTTGGAGCATAGATGTTCAGAATTGAGATTTGTACTCATGGATTTCAACTGTGGTGAATATAAAATGGCCTTCATCTTTTTTGAGTGATTTGGGTTTGAAGTCTAAATTGTTCAATATTAGGACAGCTCCACCTGCTTGCTTCTTGGGGTCTTTTGATTGGAAGATCTTTTCCCAACCCTTTACCCTGAGGAAATGTCTGTCTTTGAAGCTTAGATGTGTTTCTTGTATGCAGCAGAAGGATAGAATCTGTCTTTATATCCATTCTATTTGCCATTATCTTTTTATAGGCAAGGTAAGACCATTGATATTGAGGAAAAGGAAGGACCATTGATTGTTTATTATTTGTTTTAGATTTGTTGTTGGCTGTAGTAATGTAAGTATATTTGCCATGCTTTTTCTTTTGAGTCTGGTAAAGTGGAATTATCTATTGCCTATGTCTTTGTGAGTGTAAATAATTTCCTTGGGTTAGAGTTTTCCTTCCAGAACTTTCTTTAGGGTTGGATTTGTGGATTTGTATTGTGAAAAATCTGGCTTTGTCATACAATATTTTGTTTTCTCCATCTATAGTGTTTGAGTGTTTTGCTTGGTATATTAGCCTGGGCTGGCATCAGTGAACAATTAGTATTTGTTGTACATCTATCCAGGATATCCAGAATCTAGTGGCCTTCAGATTTTCCATAGAGAAGTCAGGTGTACTTTTGATTGGGATTAGTCTGCCTTTACATGTTACCTGGCTTTTTTCCTTCACTGCTCTTAATAGTCTTTCTTTATTCTGTATGTTAATTGTTTTAATTTGTTATTATTATGTGGTGAGGAGACTTTTTTTTTTTTTTTTTTTTTTTTTTTTTTTGGTCCAGACTATTTGGTTTTCTATGTGCTTCTTATATTTTCATAGGCATATCCTTCTTCAAATTGGGAAAGTTTTCTTCAAAGATTTTGTTGAATATGTTTTCTGCACCTTTGACCTGGGTATCTTCACCTGCTTCTAGGCTTATTATACTTAAGTTTGGTCTTTTCAAGGTGTCCCACATTTCTGGGATGTTTTGTGTTAAAGAATTTTTGGATTTAAGATTTTCTTTGGTGTATGAATCTATTTCTAGTTTATCTTCAGGTCTCTTGTATTCTGTTGGTTATGCTTGCATCTGTAGTCCCTGATCATTTACCAAGCTTTTCTATTTCCTTACCTCAGTTTGTGTTTTCTATATTGTCTCTATTTCAGTTTTCAGGTTTTTAACTGTTCGAATTGGTTCCTTTGTCTGTTTGATTTTTTTTTTCTTGGCTTTCCTTACTTTCTTTAAGAGATTTGTTCATTTCTTGCATTTTTAGCTCTGTCTTTTCCTCTGTTTGTTCAAATTTTTTTGTTTGTGTTTACTTCCATTTCTTTAAGGGATTTTCTCATATCATCTTTAAGTTCCTCTATCATTTTCATTAAGTTATTTTTTTGAGTCAATCTCTTTTGCTTCATCTACTTTGTCATGTTCAGTTCTAGTTGGTGTAGAATCCCTAGATTCTGGTGTTGTCATACTAGTGTTTCTTTTTTTTTTTTTTTTGTATTGCTATCTTCCCATCACTTCTTTCAGTGGGTGCAGGTGGAGGTTCTCTCTCTCTCTCTCTACCATCCTTTATAGGTGGGTGTAGGTGGGTCAGGTGTTTGAGGTATGTAACTCTGGATGTCCCTAGCTTTATTGGAAGTCTGTGGCAGAAAACAAGTGATGGAGCCAAAGATCAGGTAAGTGTGGCCTCAAGGTGGTCCCGCAGGGATAGGCAGGTCCAATATACTCAGAGATGACCCAGGACATTAAAAGCAGGTAGAGGTTTTAAGACCTGCACTCTAGCCCATTGCTCACCCCGAGAAGTAGGCCCAGCAGCACCAAGGGTGAGTTGAAGGCAGGCTCTGGGTGGTGTTATAGACCAGAGTAGCAGTACTGCAGGTCATCAGTTTCTATGGGTTTCTCCAGCCTGGTCTTTCTGTGACTGCATTAAGTCAATCAGGATGGCTTCTTCTAGTTTCATCCATTTGCCTTCGAATTCCAAGATTCCATTTCCCACCCCCACCCCGCTGAGTAGTACTCCATTGTGTAAATGTACCACATTTTCTCCATCTGTTCTGCAGATAAGGAGAATTTAGGTTGATTTCAGGTTCTGGCTATTATAAATAATGTTCTATGAATGTAGTTGAAAAGATGTGCTTGTTATATGAGTGTGCATCTTTTTGGTAAATGCCTAAGAGTGGAATTACTGGAGCTTGAGGTAGACCAATTCCCATTTTCCAGAACAACTGCCATACTGATTTCCAAAATGGATGTATGTGTTTGAACTCCCACCAACAGTAGAGGAGGGTACCCCTTTCTCCACATCCTCTCCAGCATGAACTGTCTTTGGTGTTTTTGATTTTAGCCATTGTGACAGGAGTAGGATGGTATCTCAGAATTGTTTTGACTTGCATTTCCCTGATGGCTAAAGATGTTGAACACTTTAAGTGTCTTTCAGTCACTTTAGATTCCTCCATTGAGAATTCTCTATACAGTTCTATATCTCACTTTTTAATTGGATTATTTGGTGTTTTGGTAACTACCTTCTTGAGTTCTTTGTATATTTTGGAATCAGCAATATATCAGATATAGGTTTGGTGTATGTCTTTTCCAATCCTGTGAGCTTGAATTTTGTCTTGTTGACATCTTACGGAAGCTTTTTAATTTTAGGAGGTCCCATTTATTAATTGTTGATCTCAAGACCTGTGTTGCTGCTGTTATTTTCAGGAAGCAGTATCCTGTACCAATTCCTTCAAGGGTAACTCCCCGTTTCTTTTCTAAGAGGTTCAGTGTGGCTGGGTTTCTATTGAAGTCTTTGATGCATTTGGATTTAAGTTTTAGTGCATGTTGATAGATTTTGATCTATCTGTAGTCTTCTACAGGTCAGTATCCAGTTATGCCAGAACCATTTGTTGAATTTTAGCTACTTTATCAAAAATCAGGTGTGTGTATGTATGTGTGTGGGTTAATATTGGGATTTTCTCTTCAATTCCATTTGTCTTCCTGTCTATTTTGTGCTAGTATCAGGCTGTTTTCAGAACTACAGCTCTATTTAAAGTCAAGGATAATTATGCCTCCAGAAGTTCCTTTATTGTAGATGGTTATTTTGGCTGTCCTGAGTCTTTTGTTTTTCTGTATAAGGTTGAAGATTGTTCTTTCAAGAATTGTGCTGGGATTTTGATGGGAGATTGCACTGAATCTGTAGATTGCTTTTGGCAAGATCAACATTTTTGCTATATTGATCCTACTTATCCAAGAGAATTGGAGACCTTTCTATTTTCTGGTATCTTCTTTAATTTCTTTCTTTAGAGACTCAAAGTTCTTATTATATAATTCTTTCACTTTTTTGGTTAACATTACCCCAAGATATTTTATATTGTTTGTGGCTATTGTAAAAGGTGATGTTTCTCTGATTTCATTCTCAGCCCTTTTAGTGTCTGTATAAATTAGGGCTACTGATTTTTTTTAGTTAATTTTGTACTATGCCACTTTTCTGAAGGTGTTTATCAGCTGTAGGAGTTCTCCAGTAAAGTTTTTTGGGTTATTTATGCAAACTATCATATTTTCAAATATTGAAAGTTTAACTTCTTCCTTTCCAATTTGTATTCCCTCAATCTTTTGTTTTCTTATTGTTATAGCTAGAACTGGAATATGATAATGAAGAGATACGGAGAGTGGACATCCTTGTCTTGTTCCTGATTTTAGAGTAATCCCATTGAGTTTATTGCGATTTAGTTTGATGTTGGCTGTTGGTTTGCTGTGTATTGCTTTTTATTATGTTTTGGTGTGTTCCTGTCATCCATGATCTTTCCAATACCTTAATCCTTAAAGGGTGTTGGATTTTGACAAAAGTTTTTTCTGCATCTAGTGAGATGTTCATGTGTTTTTTCGTTTACATTTTTATATGGTGATTACATTGATAGATTTTCATATGTTGAACCATCCCTACATAACCAGGATGAAGCCTAATGGTCATGGTTGATTTCTCTGATGAGTTCTTGGATTCATTTACCAGTATTTTATTGAGTATTTTTCCATCAATGTTCATGATGGATATTGGTCTGTAGTTTTCTTTCTTAGTTGTGTCTTTGTGTAATTTGGTTACTAAGGTAATCACATCTTCATAAAAAGAGTTTGGTTTGACAATGGCCCTTCTGCTTCTGTTGTGTGGAACAATTTGAGGAGTAATGGTATTAGATGTTCTTTAAATTTCTGGGAGTATTCTGCACTGAAACCATCTGGCCCTGTACTTTTTTTGGTTTGAATACTTTTGATGACTGTCTCTATTTCATTAGGGGTTATAGGTCTATCAAAATTGCTTACCTGTTCTTGATTTAATGTTGATAAGTGATATCTATTCAGATAATTGTCCATTTCCATTGAATTTTTGAATTTTGTGGAATACAGGTTTTCAAAGGATGACCTGAAAATTCTCTGGATTTCCTTAGTGTTCGTTGTTATATCCCCCCTTCCATTTCTGATCTAGTTAATTTGCATGTTCTCTCTCTGCTTTTTTGTTAGTTTGGATACATTTTTGTCTACATTTTTGATTTTCTCAAAGAACAAAATCTTCATTACATTGATTCTCTGTATTATTTTCCTAGTTTTTCCCTATTGATCTCAGCCCTCAATATGATAATTTTCCCCAGGGTGAGTTTGCTTCTTTTTGTTCTAGAGTTTCAGTTGTGTTGTTAATTCTCTTCTGTGACTATTCTCCAGTTTCTTCTAGTGGGCACTTATAACTATGAACTTTCCTCTTAGTACTGCTTTCAAAAGGTCCCATACATTTGGGTATGTTGTGCCTACATTCTTATTGAATTCTAGGAAGTCTTTAATTTCTTTCTTTATTTCTTCCTTTATCCAGGAATGGTGCAATTGTACATTGTTCCATTTCCATGAGTGTAGTGAGATATTCATTCTGTCTGAACCTGTTTCACTGACCACATCCATTGGGCTTGGGGACAGGAGTGGACATGACCTGTGGGAACAAGGTCTGGGAAAGGGGACCCAGAGTACTCTGTTGCTTGCTGGATAGGGACAGAGTGCCTCTGGAGGCATCCTTGGGACCAGGAAGCTGCTGGTCTTCATCTGTCTCTTTTGTAAGTTATTTCTCCCTAAATAAACATCTATTCAGCTGATCTGGTTTTTCTGATCCTTATTAATCCACAATATCTGGTGTTAGTTTTCCCGCCAGCCTGGTCCCATAGCTGTGTCAGCCCAAAATGACACACAGAGACTATGTATTATATAAAAAGCTGTTGTCTGTCCCTAGTGTTTCTTATTGGCTAGCTATGTCTTAAATATTAACCCATTTCTATCAATGTAAGAATTTTCATTTGGTCTTATCTTATCGGAGAGATGGTCTGGACTTCTTCTCTCCCCAGTCTCTACATCTTGTCTCTCCTACTACTATATCTACCAGAATCCTCCTTGTCTCCTCTTCCTGCCTATCTTGTCTTCCTATTTGCCAACAGTCCTTTATTTATTAACCAATAAAAGAAACATACTTACAGAATGACATCTCCCATCACATGAGTTTGTAGGGTTTTGCAATTTGTGATGTTGTTGAATTCTAACTTTAGAGAATCATGGTTTGATAAGATACAGGGGGCTATTCCAAAGTTTTTGTACCTATTGACACTTACTATGTTGCTGAGTATGTGGTAGATTTTAGAGAGAGTTCCATGTGGTGCTAAGAAGAAGTTATATTCTTTTGAGTTTGGATGGAATGTTCTATAAATGTCTTTTAAACCAGTTGAGTCATAACTTTTGTTAGTTCCTTTGTTTCTTTGTTAATTTTGGGTCTGATGCACCTGTCTAGTGTTGATAGTAGGGGTGGAAATCTCCCACTATTATTAGTGTGTGAGGCTTTATGTGAGCTTTGAGTTTTAGTAATGTTTCTTTTATAAATGTGGATGCCTTTGAATTTGGGGCATACATGTTTAGAATTGAGACTTCGTCTTAATGGATTTCTCCTGTGATGAATAAGAAATGCTCTTCTTCATATCTTTTGATTGATTTTAGTTTAAAGTTGTATTTGATAGATAAGATTGCTATACCCATTCTTGGGTCCATTTGATTGGAAAATCTTTTCCCAACACTTAACTCTGAGGTAATGTGTGTCTTTGAATTTGAAGTATGATTTTTGTATGCAGCAGAAGGATGGATTCTGTCATAGTATTCATTCTGTTACCCTGTGTCTTTTTATAGCCATCTTAAGACTATTAATACCATAGATTGTTAATTCTTGCTTGTTTTGGATTTAATGGTGGTGGTGGAATTACATGTGGATGTCCCCACATATCTCTTTTGACTGTTGGTAAAGTAGTATTATCTATTCTATTGCCTATGTTTTTTGTGGGTGTAGTTGACTTCCTTGGAGATTTTCTTCCAGAACTTTCTGTAGGGCTGGATTAGTTGATAATGTTTGTTTAAATCTGGTTTTGTCATAGAATATGGTTTCTCCATCTATAGTGATTGAAAACTTTGCTTGGTATATTAGTCTGGGCTGGTAATGTTGGTCTCTTAGTGTTGTTAGAATATCTATCCAGGATGTTCTAGCCTTCAGAGTTTCCATGGAGAAGTCAGGTGTAATTTTCATAGGTCTGCTTTTATATGTTACATGGTCTTTTTCCTTTGCTGCTCTTAATATTCTTTTTTATTCTCTATATTTGGTGTTTTGATTATTATGTGGTGATAGTGCTCTATTTGGTGTTCTGTAAGGTTCTGGTAATTTCATTGGCATGTCTTTGTTTGGGTTGGGAAAATTTTCTTCTATGATTTTGTTGAATATACTTTCTGTACTTTTGAGTTGGGTTTCTTTACCTACTTCTAAAACTATTCTTCTTAGGTTTGGCCTATTCACAGTGTCCTATATTTCCTGAATATTTTGTGTTAGCCATTTGTTGAACTTAAGATTTTGTTTAATCGATGAATCTGTTTCATCCAGTGTATCTTCAACGCCTGAGATACTCTCTTCCATCTCTTTTATCATGTTGGTTATGCTTGAATCTGCAGTTCCTGATTACTGACCCAGCTTTTCTATTTCCAACATTCCCTCATTTTGTGTTTTCTTTATTGTCTCTATATAGTTTTCAGGTCATGCACTATTTGAATTGTTTCATCTCTTTATTTTTTTATTGTTTTTTCTTGGTTTCCTTACTTTCTTTAGAGATTTGTTGATTTCTTGTGTTTTTAGGTTTGTTTTTAATTCTATTTCCTTACAGGATTTTTTCATCTCCTCTTTGTTTTTTCGTTGTTCTCTTCTGCTTCATCTGTGTAGGGATGTTCAAGTCTTCCTGGTGTGAAGTCTCTGGACTCTGGGGTATCATATTGATCTTTCTGTTGTTGATTGTGCTCCTATACATTCATTTACCCGTCCCTTCTTCCTGTTCATACAGGTGGGTTTTCTCCTCTCCTGGTGAGCATGGGACCAAGGTGCTCTTCTGTTAGGTGCAAACAGGTCTAAAACTCCAATAACTCTGCTTCTCCAGTGGGTGAATGTAGGACTATGGCATTGACAGACTGTGGATGGTCTGGTCTGCTTAGACGGGTTACCCTGTGCACATTCCCATGTCCTCAGGAATCTCTGAGCAGGGCACTGGAAGGTGGGGTCCTTTCTTGAGTAGAGGAAGAACCAGGATGATGGCAGACTCTGGGCAGGCTGGTCCAACTGGCTGGTCTCTGCTGTGTGCATGCAGGCCCCAGGCCTTAGGAGGCTCTGAGCAGGGACCTCCAGAAGGCAGGCAGGCCCAAGCTTATCTCCTACCATGGGTGGGGGTGAAACCAGGAAGCTGGAAGACTCTGGGAAGGCCAATCCCCAGGGATGGTCCCCCCTTCATGCATTCCCTACTCAGGAGGCTCTGAGCAGAGCATCAGAAGGCAGGCTCCCTCCTTGGGTGAAGGCAGGACCAGGACGCTGAAGACTCTGGGCAGGCCAGTCTGACTGGATGTTCTCCCTTAATATAACTATTAATTTGTACTGCATATTTCTTTATTCACTGTTTATCATGCTATAACATTATGAAAAAAAGGTACTTTCTAAAAAATTTTAACAAACTTCAACTTCCATTTTGTATGTCAATATAACACATATTTCAACAACATATTAGTAGATTCTATTTCTGCAAATTATCTCTAGAGTTTAAAATTAAATATGGAGGCATGGAAGAGCTGCCAAAGGACATTATATGACTGTTCTTGGCTCTGATTTTATTTCTTTTCTATCCAAAGGAAGAATCTTTCTGCCAAAATTATACAGGTGTGAAAGCAGATCCTCTAGTCTGTGAACTATTGGGTTTACATTTGAGGGACCTGTCTTGTTTTAGAATGTGTGCTGAATCTTTCAAGTAGAAGTGGGAAGTGCTCATGAACACATAAGAGACTAGCAGATGCCATCTTCATTATACTATACAAAATATCAGTGGGATATATCTGGAATATAAGTGTTAAACTTGTTCCAATGTTTCTGATGAATTATTGCATGCATGGATTTAGATGCATATGTTGAAAGTTGAAAACAATTAATCTTAATTACTGGCTTAAAGTGACATAATATTACACTAATTCCTTGAGATTTTAGGAAAAAAAAGCCTTTGAGTGCTTTTAAGTGACTTTTACTTTATGTTTTTCCAAATATAATAGTGTAATGCTATGTTGTTTTTGAAAAATCACCAACAACTTTTGATTTCAGTGGATAGAAATGATGATTACACTACATCTTGACAGGGGAAATTCAAAAATGTTCATGTCAAATATAAAGATAATATTTGAACAGAGTTCAAAATGTGTTATCTGTTTGTTTTTTGGTTTTGGTTTTGTTTTTTTTAGAATAACAAGTCAGTTGTTAAATAGCCAGGTCTCTGTATCATTAATCACCTGTGTATTCTATTAAATAGCCCATTTACTTAATTGCTTCATAAATAATATGCAGATTACACCTTTTATTCATTAGTTCATGTCTTCCAGTTTTTTTTTTTCTTTATCACTGGGCCTCACATCTAGCTCCTCATGCATGCTATGTAAGTGTTTTCCTTTAAAGGTATACATTTTAGCCTTCGATTTGAGCAATTTCTGTTTGTTAATCTTTATAGGAAGCAGCAAGTGACACTAAAAATATCCCATAATGTGAAATGGTAGCTTTTATTACCCTTTAATATTTTTCCAAGTTCAAAACTACAGACAGTTTGACACTTTTTTTTTATACAGGTTACTGAAGTGAGTTCATATTCCTGTCTTTGCATTCAAGCACCACTTTATTTGGTCCAATAGTTTTATTTTCGACTTTACCTTGTACTCTTCCTCAGTTGAGCACACTGAAGTGTTACTTCCATGTTATTTTCCCCACACTATAAAATAGGTTGAGTTTAGGAAAGGCTAACAATAATTTACAATGTGTAGAAACTAAAGGTTAATGAATTTCAGCATTGCATGAGAATATAAAGACACACAGGAAGACTTGCTAATCAAATGGCAAATTCCAGTACAATATTTTAGTTGATATTAGAAGGAAGATTTCATTTTGATTGTCAAAGATTAAACAAAAAAATATTTCTGTGTAAAGAATAAGTAAACTTGTAAATGTGAATACCATAGTGTAAATTAGAGCGTATTTGGAAATTTCCATTGGAAATGCTAGATTTCATTGCAGTGGAGTTTCAGCTGACAATAAACAGATTGTGCCAGCAAACAGTAGGAAGAAAAATATATTTACTTGTTTGCAAATACTGCTTCAGAAGAATCAGCATATAAAGGTAGTCATGTAGTATGTATTCCTAGCATCAATTTATCTAAATATGTTTCTATGAGACACAGTTTAGCAATTCATTGTTGTCCAACTAGTTTTGTAATATCCTTTTATTGCAATAAGATTATTATAAGTCAGTCTACTATTACTACTAATATAGCAATTTAGGAAATCATTTAGAGGATTTCCACTGAAAGAGTCACTATCTATACATTATTGTGAGCTGTTAGTCTTTAGAAAGGATATTTTGAGAATGCAGGGAAGTTCCATGGTAATGACTGTATTCCAGAGTTGACTGACTTTTGGCCACTGACTAGGAAACCAAGTGTTAAGAGAGAAAAGTAGGACAGAGAGAACCTGAAACCCTCACCCCCATTGTTAACTGGGGGTTTTGCGTCCAGTCAGCACCAGGGTATGTAAAAAAAATCCACAAATATGGTAATGGCTCTACCTAGCTGCCTAATTAGCTCCTCACAGCATCCACATCTCTAGTTCTATTCCATTCCTCCCACAGCCTTCTTTATACTTTTATATAACCTCTCTCTCACAGTGAATCCCTGGACCCATTCTCTTTTTATTATTATTATTATTATTATTATTATTATTATTATTTCACATGTCGATCCCGGTTCCCTCTCCCTCCCTCCCTTCCTTTTACCCTCTTCCCCCCCCCCCCTCACATGCACCCTGACCATCCTCCCGTCCCATTCCCCCACACCAATTCCACATGTAGGGCAATGCCATTCAGGAGGGGTCATGCAAATCTGTCAAGTCATTTGAAGTATGGACTAGGACTTCTCTCTGTCTCTAGGTTAAGGGAGTATCCCTCCATGTGGGATGTGTTTTCAAGGTCCTTTTGTGCACCAGGAATACATCCTGGTCCACTGTCTGTGGTTCCTTAGACTGCTCCATTTTCTAGCTGAGTCCCATATTCAAGGGATCCGAGTCAGTCCCATGCTGAATTCCCAGCTATCAGACTGGGAGCTGTTAGCTCCTCCTTGTTCAGGTCAGCTCTCTCTACGTGTTTCTGCAACCTGGTCTTGTCCTCTCCCTCTGTGTCTGGATTAGTGTTTAGTTATAGGTGTTTTCTTATGTTTCCAACAAGGACTAGGTGAGGGCTCCATGTGATGGTGGATAAGTTATCCGGGAAGGGCATTTATGGTAGCCTTTCCATGGTTGCTCAAATTGTTAATTGGCTGCAATCTTGTAGGTCTCTAGACCATTTTCTTAACACATGATAAGTCATACAGTTTCTCTTAGTCTAAGGATGTCACATTGACTGGCCAGTGAGAAACATTTGGCCATTCATATATCTCTAAATTGGTGAGGGTTCTCAGACAGAAAATGACATTGGTTTTCAAAACTTAGCCAAAACAATTAGTTTGATTTTGAGAGGTAGGGAATAATTACAGAAAGTCTATTACTGCATGAGGTTTATGTCTACCAAAGTTGCCTCAAGCCTGACCATTAATTCAGGAACAAACACCTGGGAGAATCACCTCATGTATTTGTCTCTAGGGGCATAATCTGAAGTCTAAAATTAGCTGTCTTTGTGACTGAAAGTACAATTACTTTCCTATGTCAGTCTGCATAATGAAAAATACCCTATTGGTATTTCTATTCATTAGAATTATAGAGTTAAGCAGAAATCATCTTCCTGAATCTCAATAGATATATGTATGCCTAATAGATGGAATATTTTCACAAATAAAACACACGTATTGGGAATAGAATCAAAGCTACTGTTAGGGAAGGAATACAGTTCTTAGAGAAGCAATGAAGTGGCACATGGAAGAAATCACAGAAAGAACCATCTGATTTCCACAGCCAGAGACCCTATGGATTTGCCTACATCTCCTCCAAAGAGAGTCATTTGTCTGGTGGGTCCACTTGTTGAACACTAGATGTAACCTAGTGTTACACCTATATCCCTATTATCCTCTGCACAACCCCTTTAACCCAGTTCTAGACATATGACCCATTCCCTAAAGGCTTTATCTTCAAACTAATACTACAAGCTGATGACTATGTTTTCAAATAATAGCCCATGGGGAGCATTTTATATTCAAGTCAAAAAATGATATGTAAGCACAAACTGAAAGGATGAAGTTGTTTTTACATTTCTGCACTTACACAGGCAATTTACATTAATTCTGTTAATTCTGCTATCTGTACAATCTTTATTAAAAATTATTTGGGCTAATATATATATTTAGATATCTAAAGATACTTTCAAATAAACATGTATACCTTCCTCTGTGGCAAAAATCATCATCTATGTATAAAGTTTATTAAATCATAGCTTTAGGCACAGGAGAGATGTTTTAGCAGTTCAGAGTATAAGCTACTTTTGCAGAGATCCTGGGTTCCTTTTTGTGTTCCTACATGGTAATGTACAATGACATGTAACTTCAGTTCCAGGGAGTCTTTTGCCCACTTTTGTCTTCTGTGAGCCTCAGGAACACATGTGGTTCACATACATACATTTGATCAAACACCCATATTCATAAAATAGTAAATAAAATAAAACTTACACAGTTCTAAACATCAATTGTGAATCATTTCCATTTTAATTTCATTAAAATAAAGCTATAATAACAAGACTTTTCACTATGTGTGTTAATTTAATGTGAAAGCAATGGATTTTAGAATTATAATTTTTTCACAATAAAATCATGTGCAGATTAACAAGTACTGGTAATTCATAAAGTTTCAATATAGTGCTGTATACTTGTTAGGGTATTTTAAAGAAGTTTTGGAGTGAAACAAATTTATTTTGATTTACCATTGTAATTGTGTGTGTTTTGGAGTGTGCACCATATTTTTCTTCCCCTTGTGAATAAAATTATCTGACAATTTGTGATCTTTTGACTGCACATTATTTTTTATTATATAGTGTTATGCAAAAAAGAGAATTTATAATGTTCCTTGGAATAGCTACCTAAGCAGGTTTCTATTTTGGGAATTGTGTCAAGTGAAAAGGATGACACACAAATTATTTTAATTTAAGAGTAATTTGTTATAGGAGTTAGTGGTTTAGATGTGTTCCCAGTGTAGAAAAGTATCAAGGGTAGTAAAAATGTCTGTAGCACTCTTTTTCACACTCCTAGTTACATAGTCTTTCCTTTCAATACCTTCAATATTCTTACAATCCATGGTTTAAACAAAAGACAAAAATTCTTTACATAACTAATCTGCATTTATTACTTGTTCAGAAAAAATGATTATATGAATTGAATTAGATTAATAAGATGGATAAATCAAGAAGTTTTGGTTAAAATACTAACCCGCTGGAGGCACTATTTGACATTTGTGAGGTATTTTATTTGTTACAAAGTTACAAAAATCAAAGCATTGTTAGAGAATGGCATAAACAAGTGTGAACATTTAGCAGTAAAACCTACCCTTACATAGAATCATTGGATATTACAGACAGACAGACAGTGTGTTAAAGATATACCATGTATAACTAGTTTGTATTGCTATATATAGACAGATAATATATATAGACAGACAGATAATCAGAATAAGAATATAAAATATACTTTTTAGAGACCAGTAAAATCTCATGTATGCACTTTTCAAATAGAGTAAAATCCTGAATGCACTTTTCAAATAGAGGTGTTTATGAAGAAAATAAGCTGAACTCTGTATAAATATTGACTACTTGTTTAAGGACAGAGAGATAAAACTTATTTGCTTATCTATCTCGATACAATATTCATTCTTGTTTGGAAATAGAATATATTTTAAGTTTGCCTTAGCTCATATCTAGCTTTCACTGTTTGTTCTGTTGTTCACATGGTATTGTAGATCTCCAGCCTTAATTATTTTCTGTTTAAAGTCACCATAACCCTAGCATCTGTTTGATGCATATTTATACATTACACTGAAAACTATTTCACTGTTCTAAAATAAACCATAACTGAAAATATCTTATATATCATTAGTGCTGAAGGTTTATTTGTACAAATTAATAATCAGCAGTTATCTATAAACTTTATTTAAAGTAGTACTGAGTAAATACTCACCTGAAATCCATTACATTAAATGTTTCATATGAAAACTGAATTATTGTTCTATTTACATGGACTGTCATACAACAGAAGATTTTTTTTTGAAGATGATCAGTTATTATCTTATCAACAGATTAAGTGAAACACTTTGTGTAGTTGAGTTTCTTTATTCTGTTTATAAACAAAGGGCTTATTGTCTTAGACAACAGGAAATCAGAATATCTCATTTTCTTACAAACCTAGACAATGTTATGATAATCTGTAATACATAGGAGGTGTACTATTCATTTTTATCATAACTGTTAGATAAGCAGCAATAAGGGAATTTAGTCACTATTTTATGTTTTTACATATTTATCTAAGTATAAAAGTTATGTTTTGAAATTAAAGGTTGAGAAGGTCAAGGCTTAAAATTATCTTTGTGTTTCTCTCTCTCTCTCTCTCTCTCTCTGTGTGTGTGTGTGTCCATGTGTTTTAATTTGTTATCTGCATACAATTTAAATAAATTCAGTTAAATATATACTGAAGTGTATTATAAGCATTTGTAAAGGATTTGACTTAAATATAGCATATTTTTATTTTTAAACTGAAAATTCTTTTATTTAATATTCAGTTGTTTGAAAGCCCATATTCAGTTTCCAACACAGTGATCTTCAATGCTCATTATAAATATAGTGTTTTGTCAGTTGTTGTAAAATAATTGACTGATGCCCTTCATAATAGAGTCCAGAAACTGTGTTACTTTTGAACCTAGGCCTGACTTTCTGAAAGGCTGCTCTTGGAATGAAATGATTATGATACATATCATGATGTTTTTAATTCTTAGTTATGAGTAGTTGAAGTGTTGCTAGAGCAGGAACATCTTTGTGACTTTGGAGTTCACTGATACTGTGGTGAAGTAGAACATTGTTTGAACCTTATGAATACACTTTGTCTTGTGTTGATTAATTTTTGCACCACTCTTTCATGTTACTATCATCAGCATTTCTTCTTGCTGTGGTTTTTCAGTCTGTGTGTTCCTCAGTTACTCATTTCTCAAGTTTTGATCGTTTGGTTCCCACTTTTACCTGACCACCCCCTGTTAACTACCTACTACTGTGGAATATATGCAGGTGTCTGCCTTTACCTTCTGTTGGCTTCCAGTACTTTAATATTTCACACTTACTGTCCTTCCTCAGTACCATTCTTCAACATCCCAGATGATCAATCATTTGTGATATAGGTAATAAATGTGTCAACACTCTTTTTGAAGTGTTACATTTTCATTGCACTCACTGTGGATAAAGTATTTCTTAAATACCTGATATTGAAATGCTTATTTCTAAGGGCTCCACTGGCCTAACCACACATCTGAAGAAAGAGAGATAATTGCTGCATGTGCTAATCTCATCTTCAGAGCTTTTCACACATGAAGAGTAAGACCGCATTTCCCTCATTAGTGTAGCTAGCGCCTGTCTTCATGTTGTGATTTCAGAAACCGTGGGAAAGCTTTGCTAGTACTCCAGCAATCTTTCTCCATGTCTATAATTTCTTTAATTGGAACACATCTTTGTATAAGATATGATGCTATTTCCTAATAAAAGACCTTAAAATTGAGAGGTAAGAAGCATGGGTATACTGAACAATATAAATCTATAGGCAAAAAGTGATAATATAGGAAGTTGTATTATATGGAGGAAATCTCAACAGGAAAGGAGAAATCAGGAGCAGTGGCAGACATATTTGCCCATTGTCATTGTTTACTTTTACATATCTCCCTCCCTCCCTTCCTTCTTCCCTCACTCTCTGTCTTCCTGTCTTAATCCAAGACAAGTGAGTATACTGGAATCAACTGAAATATAACAGAATTAGTCAAACACTGATGGCTTTTAGAAGAGGAAAAGTGCCTAATTAGAACATCATTCCTGATAATAAATGAGTAAAAAACTAGCATGTCCCAAATATGGCATCGAATATTATATATCAAAATTTATATGAAATCCAAAAATTACTGTGGATCTTATACTTCAAAACAAAAATCTATATGATTATTAAATAGTCTATAATTCTTGTACTAAATATTAAAATAGAAGTCTTTTAAAACCAGATTTTTCTTCATCATTGATATGTGCACACAAACACACACACACACACACATACACACACTTATCTCCATTTATCTCAACAACAGGATGAAGAAGAGGAGTTCCAGTAATGGCCCAGCATCCATAGTGTAGCAGAAACCAGAAGCCTCGAACAAGACCAAAGATTCTTTGCAATGAACACTTTCAAGTATAGATATATGTACAATGGGTTTACTGTGTGGCTCCCTGTGTCATACTGCAGCCTTCATGATGACAATGGTGTTTCCATCTCTTTTTGTTTCTTTTTTTTCTGTCATATTTTGTTTTATTTTGAAGGACACACTGTAAGGGCAGAGGGTGGATCTGAATGGACTGGAAAATGAATGGGATAAAGAAACATAGTGTGAAAGACACAAGACATACATTAAATAAATAAATAAAAAGAAGGGGGAAAAACCATCACGCTTGTCAGGTGGCATATTTTCTGCTTGGACTACACTATCTTGCTGGCCCAAGACTGAAATAATTACAATCATATTTCCCTTTAGTGTTGCTCATATGTATATGAATTTAGGGACAATTTTTACTGTATAACTGACCAGTAGTACAGTTCTTTGAGAAAACTGGTTCTCCTCTCTACAAGGGCAATTAATAGATCATAAAGTTTTTATAATTAAATTATATGCAAAGGATTAGTACCCAGAATAAAAATACCTCTGTATCCCACAATATAAGTAGACCCAGTTAAAACTGATCAAATTATGAGTAGACAATTTTTTGAAGGCAAGAGTAATTACCAGTAGGCTTATAAAAATGTTTTCAGTATTAAGTCACCAGAGAAATACAAAATAAATTATAATGAAATATTATCATACCTATTAAGACTATATAAAAACATAAACTCACAAGAGAAGTGAAACAGATAGGAACAATTGTTGGTGAGGAAATGGGAAAAAAATTGAAGGGGCCATAAAATGATATAGCTGCTATTGAAAATAATTTCTTAAGAAGCTAAACATAAAATTACTATATAGCCATCCTTACATTTCTTGGAATATATTCAAAACTGTTGAAGTGAGTGCCTAGAAATATATTTGAATATCATGCTTATAACAGCACTATCTACAAAGATCTACAACTTAAAAGGACTCAGAGGGTTCATTAACAGATGAAAGAATTTTAAAAAATATGGTATAATGTGGCATTTACACAGAAGAGGACGCTGGTCAGATTACAAAAGATGACCATGCTGAAACTTGCTATGGGATTAACAATATATGAGCACATCTTTGTTAAATATGTAATTGATGTGTTTGAGGAATCTGCAAGCACATGTGTCTGTGTACATGTGTGCCTGGTGCCCTCATAGGTCAGAAGAGGGTTTTTGATCCTCTAGAACTAGAGTAACTGATGAGTGTGAGCTGCCATGTGAGTGGTGACATCCAACCCAGGTCCTCTGAGGGCACACACATTCTTAGCCGCTGAACCATCTCTCCAGCACCAATAAGGGCATTTTCACATACCAAAAACTATTCATTTAAAAGTAATTAGGACATCTTCCCACATACAGTAAGTATGTAGAGTTGCCCTAATAAAAGATGGAGAAATGTCATAGTAGTAGGCAAAGCCTGACATATTTTGATGATTGATTAAAAAAATTAAATAAAAAAGTAGAATAAAAATATTATTTATATGTAATTTATTCGAGTATGGTGATATAACATATTAATCCTAAACATTAATTGCTGGGACACAACACATGAAATTATAATTTTTGAGGTATATAGATGTTTTATATAAGTGATATATGAATTAAAGATAAGGATAAGTGGTCTATTGCACTTATAAAATTAAACACTTAAATATCAACTTTCACTATTACATGTATATCATGTCCCTATAGAATAATATCCGATAGTTCAAAGTCAAAATCTTTTGGGATACAATAGTTGCAACTGCTTTAGTTAATGTTGCTTATAATTTGATACTAAAACAAATTATATTAAAAATATTAATGTGTGTACATATACATAAGAATTAGAATAACATCACAAAAGTAGTGCTCAAAAACAATGTGGTTATTTGCAATCAAAGCATAATGTCAAAAGTGACCGGTCACAAAATATAAAGACAAATTCTGGTAGATAAATGTTCAATCTCTTTAGGTACTAAATTTCCACTCTGAAAAATTAGCAGCTGTTCAAAATCCTGATTATCTTCCAAACTTTGAAGTATTCAATTATTAGAAGGTAGATCAAATCCCTTGACAATTTAGTATCATCAGCACATTTCTGATTGAAGGGTTCCCCCATAAAGTATCTGACGAGGTCAAGAGGTTTAATTCCATGCTGTTTACTTACAATTGATTTCTTTCCTTGCTTTGCATTTTTAAGCAATTAATATATTTTTCTGCACTAACTGTGTGCTATGTTTTACTGGTCCCCCTATAATTTTTTAATGAGGGAAAAGGAGAGGAGATGAATAAGTAAATAAGTAAACAGATAAATAAGTATGCATTACTTTTATGAAAAAATCTTTTATCTAAATATGGCAATGGAGTTCTCAAACATCTTGCCCGATTTTTCTTAGGCCTTATTAATTCTGGTAGACATTTTATCTTTAATTTAGCTAAGGAAACTAAATTGCATCTTCAAACGTACAAGAATCATATTACCTCTTCATTAATATTGTTAAAGCCTCTTTATGGATAATCCACCCCTGAAATCTAGGGAACATGAACAATTTAAGGTCTGCAGGTGACAGACCTGAAAGATCAGATAGCTCTGGGAAGGGATCCAAGGACATAGGACCAGATCATCATAGCAAATTAAAAGCTAAGCTTGCCTGTTTTTATTGTTCTGCTCTTATAGCTAGGACTGAGAAGGGTATGTGGAGAGAGAAACACAAAAGCACAAAACATTTAACCCAGATAGAAATTTTGACTAGAGTGGTAGATACATATAGTCTATTCACAGTATTTATTCTAAAATAACAGGTGTTGATTTAATATGAATATTTAAGTTATATAAAATATTTATAAAATAACGAAAATGTCATATTTTGTCTCTTACTTTACTGAGAAAATAATATAAATAAAGACATCTATAGGTGGTTGTCTTAGTTAGGATTTTATTGCTATAAAGAGACCATGGCAACACTTATATAGGAAAATAATTAGGGCCAGCTTACAGTTCAGAGATTTTGTTCATTGTTGTCATGGTTGGAAACATGGAAGCATGCAGGCAGACATGGTGCTGGGAAGTTGTGCTCCTGATCAGCTGGCAGCGTGAAGAGACAGAGCCATTAGACCAGGCTTGAGCTTCTGAATACTCAAAGCTCAACCACCAGTGACATACTTCTTCTAACAAGGCCACATTTACTCCAATAAGGCCAAAGCTCAAGTAATGGCACCCCGTATGAGTCAATGGAGGAGGCAATTTTCATTCAGACACCCATCATAAAATATCTATCTAATGTCATAGAGGCAGTATTAAAAATGTTTATCATAATATATAGTGCTGATAAGAAAAATATCTCAGAAATATAGTATATTACAGTGTCTGAGTGTTAGTACAGACATGCATGCATGCACAACAGACCATTTTTCTACTCTTATCTAACTAGCACCTAGGAAGATAGATGTATGTGCTTTGAGTATCCCACTATCCTGGCAAGTCAGTATGATATTTCTGTATTTATAATATCCAGGGTTAAAGGGGAGAAATAAAAGTATCTAAAGTCTCTGTGTGCTATTCTTGTGCATTTCATTTTCACTGCTTCAATGATATTTTTATATATAAATATAAAGCTTTAAAAGAGATTGTTCTTAAAAGTAGTGATTCACTTCTCTTGATGTTGTCTAGTAAAGGAGAAAAAAAATGATGCAATTCTAAAAATGAGATGGTATATTTCAGAAAAGAGGGAAGTAGCTGCCTAGAAGGTGGAAAATATTTAGGCAAGCAAATGATTGGATCAATGCCTGGGACAGTGAGGGCCCTGCTGGAGGTTAATGTGAATGAGACATTATGCTTCATTAATTACGTTTACCTAATTCTCTCATACATCAATATTGCTTTTTATGATGGTGTTGCCTTACTTTGTTGCAATTTGCTATTTAATCTATATTGCTATTATTACTTCAACAGTAATGGGGAAAGCAGTTGGAGAACACTCCGATTAAGTCTTAATTATTAGCATGTCTTTGGTATATGCACAGTGAGGAGATATGATTGCTACCATCTCATTCCTCTCAGGGTTTCAGTTCAGAGAAGAAACTGAACACAGAACATCAGTTTGCAAACAAACTTACTATGTTAATTGTTATAATTGCAAAATAAAAACAAAACAAAACAAAATTTTCACTGGTTTATTCCTTCATACCTTATAATCAACTCAAGTCCTTGGTGAACCACTTACCTATCACATATTGTCACAGACAGGAGGCTCTTCATAAATGACATTTCCTGAGTTATCCATCTTAGGATATAGTTAAATGCTTGATTTTGTATTCTCTTGGCTTTTATATTTAAAAGGTGGTTGAAATACTTTGAAATGCAGAGATAAAACAAGTCAGCAGGTATTTAAACTGAGGGATATGAGGTGGAAAAATCACCACATTCCCTTTAAGTCGGAGCACAAAGATATATCTTTGTTAATGAGGTTTCATGCTGACTGGATCCTTAATCATTTAAAATGCAAATCCCACAAAATAGAATCAGATCTATTACATATATATGAGAAGGTGGATGCTTTTTTTAATAAATGATTATGCCATCTGTTTCTCTCATTCTGGGAATGAAATTCCTCTGATGAAATTATATGGACTTGTATGCAATAAACAATACCAATCAAGAGTCAGTTTTGGAACAACCATCCTTTGTTTTCCTGCCTCATCTTCACAGCTTATACAATTAGTTCATATGACCCAGTATACAGAATAGTTTAAAAGAATTGCCTTTTGTAAAAGCTGGCATTGAGATAGTTGTAAATCTTACATTAATTTTTGTTTTATCATAGCAGTCTTTGGAAGAAGCAGAAGGACATTTATAAAGAATTATTTCAAAGTGAACTCTTTAGAAATCTGTAATATCCATAGAGATTAGTCGTGCCCATGAAAATTTTCAGGCAATTCTGTATGAAATCAAGAATGCAAGAAAATGACTTTGTTTTTCAATTTTTCTTTTAAGGTTTTTTTTTTCTTCAAGGAGAATATAAGGTGTTTTAACCATCATCCCATCTTCAATGTCTCCTCCTTTGAGATATTTGAACAATCTCTTTTGCCCTACCTTTCCTTTCCTTTCCTTCCCTGTCCTGTCCTGTCCTTTGTTTTTCATTTCTTTCCTCCCTCCCTCCTCCCTTCCCTCACTACCTTTCTTTCATCCTTCCTTTCCTGTTTAGCCATCTCCTGACATAATTCATCATGCGGTACATTACCTTTTCCCTTTGCTTTTCACAGGCACTTTTAGATCTGTGTGAAAACTGCCTGAAGTATGCAATAATGAGCATATATTAGCATTTTTGAAATAAGAAAGTATCTAGAACTCTGATAACATTTGAAAATTCCAATGAAGTAGTGGAAGAATGTGCAGATGTGAGGATGAAGGCAGGTGATCAAGCTCTTTTGGACAGGTCTCTGTGAACAGGGCAAATATATTGGAGAGGCATAGTATCTAAGGAAAACAGATAAAGTTAGAAGTGATGGGCTAGATGTATTCAGAAAGGAAAGTTTCCAATCTACCCAATAATGCAACTGTTCATCCCTGTCTACACAGTTCCTCCAACAGATAAGGAATGTTGCACCAGGTTCCAATAACTTAATTTCCACTCTCTGATTCATCCAGCTCCCTCAAAAAGTAAGGAGTCCTCAATCCCTCACAGTTGTGCTAAAACCCCAATGTGTCACATAAATATGAAATTTTATCACTTGTTCTCATTCCAAACCTTTTATCTAAATAGCACATTATGACTCTAAGTTGATTTGTTTTAATTTAATTTGAGGTCTATATCTTAATTATAACTAATACAGAAAACAGTATATATAAATAGGGGAACAGACAATATTTACATACATGAATACATTGTGCTTATTATTGATAACCTGGTGGCACACAGCTTTAATCCCAGGACTCAGGTGACAGGAGCAGATGGATCTTTGTGAATCAAAAACCACCCTGGATTACATAAGACTGAATCAGTCTGAAAGAGGAACAGAACTCACAACTTTAGTCTCAGCACTCAAGAGATATAGAAAGGTAAAAACAAAAGTCTCATGTGGCATTTAGTCTCCAGCCGAGTTGAGGACAGGAAGAGAGTAGCTTCCAGACATGAGGACAGAATCTCCAATTTCAGCCTTGGTAGAGGTACAGGCTCCTGGCTGGATGTTTTGTTTCCCTGATCTTTGAACCCCAATATCTGTCTCTGGGTTTTTATTATTCATATTACAGAATTTCTTTCTTCAAACCCCTCCCACCAGTGTTCAGGAAATGCTAAGGGAGAGGAAGCAGAAGAAGTAGTGGAGAAATATAAGATGGAGGGCAACAAAGGAGCGAGTCCCTATAAAATAAGTGAGGAAGACTCATAGGAACTCACTGAAACTAAAGCAGAAATCATAAGGCCTACACAGGTCTGCACCAGGTTCCCTCCATACACTACAGGTTTAATTTTAGTACTTTTAGGGGGCTCCTCACTGTATGAACAAGTAGGCCTCTGATTGTTCTGCCAGGTCTTGGGGCTTTTCATTTTCTGTTGTCTTGTCTTGTCCAATTTTGTTATAAATAAGAGTATATAATGGATGTAAGTCAGAGTAACCATAGAAGTAAGGACCATTAGGTAGGGACCATGAGGTAGTATTTCAGATGGAGGAAGCTCGAATGCAGGTGTGTGAAGGACAAAAAAAAGATTCATAGAACGAGAAGGGTGAATGGGAATGGGTTATGGGAAGGCATGACAGAAGAGTATGAACATGGAGACTTAAGACTAAATCCTTTTCAAAATGCTATAGGGGTTATAGTGATTAGTACAGACTACAACTGGTCCAAGTTTGGAAAGTAAAAGAGCATGAATTTCTCATCCCCAAATGAGACATATATGTCATGCCTTCTTTCCACAATGTTCAGAGATTATTTCAGAAGAAAAGTACTGCTTTGCAACACAAGAGTTAGTGGACATCCGTAGTGAAATAATATTTCCAGGCATGACAGTGCCCCAAAATACAAGAACTCACAGTGGCTGGAACTGTTTGCAGAAGACTTATCTAGATGAAAACTGGATGACCAGGTTCATGACATCTCACTACCAGTTGAGAAACCGTGGGCAATTGATGGGGTGGTAGAGTAAGTTTCCTCTTGACCTGGATCCTGCAGATTATTCTACACCCAATATCACATAGACTGCAGTGTGGGGATTCAGTAGATTAGAAAAGAAGGGAAGAGGAAAAGAAAATATAAAGGAAGAGGGACAACAAAACAACAACAATAAAATGAAACTTGGGAGAGAAAAGCAGTGGAGATATGGATAATAGAAAAATAGATGGAGAGGCTATATAGATCAGAGGGGCTGGAGAGATGGCTTAGGAGTTAAGAGCACTGGAAACACTTCTAGAAGACGCAGGATGAGTTCCAAGAACTCACCTGGCACCTCACAACTGTCTGTAACTCCAGTTCCAGAGTTTCTGACACCTTCACACAGACACATACACATGAAAAATAAAATGAACATAAAATAAGAAAAAGTTATTTTAAAACAATTAAAAAGGGTAGGGCATGGATATGCATTTGATTTAATTGAATTGTGTGTGCATAAAATTATCTAGCAATAACATTACTCAAAAAATAATAAATCCTATTGTATGTAAAATTTAAAAGAAAGGATACAAATTTTCTTTTTACAAAGTTGAAGTCTGTCCTCTAAAGTAACTTCTCAAAGCTAACATGAACTCACAGAGACTGAAGCAACAAGCACAGGGCCTGTCTGTGTATGTGTTCCCCATGGCCTCTATGCATAGATTCTAGTTTTCAGTTTAGTCTTTTTATGGGAGTCCTGAATGTGTGAACAAGTGTGGATTTGACTTTTGTGACTTCTCTTTGGACTCTTCCTAACATCAGTTTGACTTGTTGAATTTCAATATAATGATTTTTCTTTCATCATATATTTTGTTAAAACATAAAATAACTTATTACAAACATACACACACATACACACACATGGATTACCACCACTACCACCAACAATAATTTACAACTTATATGTCATTATAATTTGTTTTTATTTCCTTCATATTTGTTTCTCATCCTCTATTTCTCTTCCAATGAAGGAGTCCCTTCTTCTGCTTTCATATTCTTTTGATTAGTTTTGAAGATGAGATATAGAATTAATAAACAGAAATACCGTAAGAACTACATGTTCACTGAGGTTTTCTTTTTATTTTCCATCTAATCTCAGCATAATTTTACTACTGAATTAATGATAAGACAAATTCTGATACAGAAAAGGTCAAATTATGCACAAGAGGTCATGTAAAGTAATAGAAATCATAAAATTGCAAAAGTGCACCAGTATTTTCTGTTGGGTTTTAGAATACAAGAGAAAGACTGAGTTCAGTAATGTTCCTGTTTACAGTAAAGAAAATATACTTGATTCTTTTATATTAATTCATTGGTTAGTATATTTCATCAATAAAAAATCTCTTTCTAGTACACCGTCTAAGCACAGGCCTTATGGAAGGGAAGTGCATATTGAACCTTGGCACACAAAACAGTCATGAAGGACAAAATGCTGACATGAGCCATAATAAATCTGATAGTGTGCTTTAAAATATGGGGAATGAATAATTTTAGTCAAGGCTATGACAAAATTACACCATTAAGGAAGAGTTATATTTGTCATTATTTTTTTTTTCATGGAGAGAATTTAAGTAAAGGAAATGTTGCTTTATATATTCTTTTATAAAAAAAAATGGAAGTAAAATGCAAACCCATCAAGGATCTCTATTTCATTGTGTACTTACACACACTCTTGGCTCTGGGTTCCCACACAAACAGGAACTGGAGAAAACACCTTCATAGTAGTCACTTAATCCTGAGGAGAAAAGCTGAAAGAGTATGAGGAAGATGTACCATTCTTTTTTTTTTTTTTTTTTTTTTTTTTTTTAATGCTTTGACTCCAAAATTTAAGTTCATGGACAAGTTACCGGGGAAAAGGATTTCTATTTTTGTTTCCACAGCAAATGAAAAGATGTGGATTTCTTCCAGACTAATGTTGTTTGATCAAGCCAGACTGCCTAAAACAGAGTATCAGGTGATCCTACATTCAAAACATCTGGACAAAGCAGCCTTACAGACTACAGCCATGATTTCTGCATCTTCTTAGAATCCCCCATGACAGCGCCCCTTACCAGCAGGAAGTAGTTTGGAAAAAACAACGCCCAAATTCCCAAAGATTGTCTATAAATGTTTGTTTTCATTTAAATGGACTTGGTTATATAAAATAATTAAATAAATAAGATGTAAAATTTTTTGAATAGTTACTTTCAGGTGACTTTCAGGTGGCTGTTTTGTATGAGGTTCAAAAGCTCTATTTTTATTTAATGAAGCACAAATTTGGAAAGTTATTGGTTCCCATTGAGCTAATAATTTGTTGGTAGAATAATATTCCAGTTCACGCACAGGGATATTTCCTGGGTTTAGTGTTTCTATTAGTAAATTCATAAAACAAATTTTTGAAGTAAAAATTGCAGAATTTTATGTGTCATCCATTTCCATTACCTTATTTCTCTTTCTGACAAGTGGGTATTAGTAATGAAAAGATAGGTCTCTAATTCATAATAGGAAAATAAGTAGTTATAGTGACATGTTGAGATAATTAAAAAGACAGTTATATTTTATTGCTAGATGAAAAATTAGTATATGTAGATCTATATCTATTTCTATTCATCTATGTATATAAGGACACTTGTGTAAGAATATCATTGAGTCTCCCAGGCTCTATTCTTTTGTTTTATTTGGAGATTCATAAGATCAAAAGCCCACATTTTCCAAACTACTTTGGTCTTACATGTTAGATGTCAACTGTGTTCCACCTGGTTTAATGAGTACCAAGTGATTAATTGGCCAAGACCCTTGAACTTCCCTATCCTCAGAATTTAGCTTTATTCTTTTTTCAATTGATTAGTATCCTGCTCTTTTCTGATAAGAAAGGGGGCAATATAGCCGCCACCCAAAGCAGCAAATATTTAAAATAATTAAATTATAGATTGTTGTAGTACTCATTCTGGTGCCATAGAATAAAAGCAAGTCTTAGTCACTTGCAAAACTCATATAATGATCTAATTGTGAAAGTGATTTTATGTTTCCCAGAATAATTTCCCATTTTTGCTTTAACTTCTAATCCTGTATATGATGTATTGAAATTACATTCATGTGAGTATGAATTCGAATACATATTTTTAGGAAAAAAATTAAACACAGAGAATTTAGGGAAAGTGATGCTAAGAAATGATTTGAAAAAATAGCAAGCCCAAAGAAATACTCTTCCTTGTACACATTATATAGGGTAGGTAGGATGGTAACAACTCTTTTTTCTTTTTTTTTTCCAAGATTTCAAAATTTTTTGTACTTTTTGGATATTCTCATTGTTACATCCTTTAGGTGATTTGATCACATAACCCTTCTCTTTGCAAAATTGTATATTTATCTACTTCCATTATTTTGCACTCAATTTCTATGCCTGTAACAATTTGGTCTCACCCTGCTCAAATCAGTAAATTTTAATGAAAAAGAGACATCAGAATATTTTCAGTCAAGGCCTGAAAGAGATTTGAGAACTATAGATATTTTCCAGATGGATCTTCAAATGTTGCTGGTTCATAAAGTGCTAGAATCACTGCTCTCGTTGTGTCTTCATTTCCACTGATAGCATAAAACTTGGAGCTGCTATTTGGTTTTTCGGGGTGAGATAACACAGGCAATAACAATTTGTGTGAAGATGGTGATAATGATTGCTCTGAAAAAGGTCATTTTGTGGAAACAGCTTTCTAGAAAAAAAAAAAAATGCTCACTAGAACTCTTTAAGCAGGGTACTCTTGGCTTGTTATGCTATGGGAACTTGCGGATCAGCAGATCAGTGTCATTTTGTGGTGTGTGTTAACTTCACCTACTTTCCTTTTTTCCTACATGAGACTAACTGAAGTTGAAAGCAATAGATAATTAGGTCAATAGGGATGCCCAACAACAACTACTCATCAGATGAAAGGAGTTTTAAAGATTGTGTCCTGGATGTATACGGAATGCAGAGAATTCCAGGTTTTATTTTTAGTATTTATCATGTGAGGCTGGAAATGGAATCTGCCTGTTACAAAATTATTTTTCATGACCAAATACACCTCTACCTCACATGTCATGAGAATTGTTATCCTTTCATCTAAAACGTGGAAAACAGATGCTATTTCATGATTTTAGGTCAGTATATATTCGCATGGTTTTACTTAAAATCTGTTGAATGTTACCTAAAATCTTTTACTCTGTGTGTGTGTGTGGGGGGGGGGATGGGTGTATCTTGTGAACTTAAAAGTCATCATTTGAATATCATATGGGAACACTCTAATGCTTCTGCTGTCTAAACTTTTCAATACCTGTAGACGGTAGCTAGCTTGGTCCCTCTGTATTCAGATTTCTCTGATTTACACAGTGTCCACTGATTAATGTTAGAGTTCACTCTCCTTGGACTCTACCTATAAATTTTATAAACATGAATTTATAAGGCTTATCTCATTCGTTTCTCTTATTTTAGAGGACTATAAACTGTTTGGAACACAAATGACTTTTTTATTTAAATTAGAAACAAGCTTATTTTATATACCAATCCCATTTTCTGCTCCTTCCTACCCTCCTTCCCGCCCCGCCCACCCACACCAACCCACATCATATCCCTCTCCTGCTCCTTAGAAAATGTGAAGCTTTCCATGGGGAATAACCAAATCTGTCTTATTCATTTATTCCTGTAATTAATTTGTTAGATTATTTTATTCATTAAATGTGAGCCTGTTTTTTCTTATTTTCTATGATCATAGATAGGGTTCATAATCAATGGTTTTATATTTTTAAAAATTGAGCTTAGCATTTTGTAAAATTAGGATTTTGGGCAATTGTTTTTACAATATCAATATTCAACCACTTTCTGTTCTAACACATATATGGAAGATGCATTTCATTTCAATAAAAATGATGGCTCAGCCCTTAATTTAACAAAAACTTTTCCAGGTATATTATAATCATTATTAATTATTATTGATGTAGTTGCAATGGCATCCCAACCATCTCATTATGCCTATCAGAAAATTAGGTGTCATAATTGACACCTCCTATCTTTCATCATCCTGACTCATTTGTTACCTGGATAAGCCAATTTCTGTCATACAGTTTTCTAAGATGCAGTCACTCTTCTTAATATCCCAGACAAAAATATGCCACTACATGTATTTTGGAATCACTTCAGTAGTTAATTGTCCTCTTCTCATTTATGCTGCTTTATTTTGTTTTTGTTTTGTTTTGTTTTTGTCTACTAATTGTTATTCAGACTTTGATCAGTAGTATAGTTTTAGAACAGACTGGTCATAGAGTTAAAACCTTACTTTAAACATATTTCAATCATCATACTCTTAGGGAAAGATTAAAATTTGAAAGCAGATATTTAGTGGTTTATTTAATTATTCAACTTCTAATACACAGTTGTTTAATGATAAAAAACACTATATTACCACAATTCACATCTGCAAATTCAACATTAATTCATGACTGCTATACACACACACACACACACACACACACACACACACACGTTATGGACTTATTTTTAATTCCATAAGTAAATTTTAGTAAATATTTAGTAAATAAGCAGTAACATGATATTTAATTACTTGGCTTAGTATTGTGTTTATTTAGTTTTTTGCATATGTATGTAATATTAAAATAAAATTATTATCATAATTTCACAGGGCAAAAATGTTCTCTATTTGAAGCTGGTCTACTCAGCTATTGACTAGCTCCACCCTCTGACAAGCAAGATTTTTTCATCAGAACAATCACAATACCACACAACACTTGTATGTATATTTCCATGTTTGGCCATTTGGCGTCATGTTGTTAACTTTTTGCAATACTGTGTTAAAATACAGTATTGTATACAATTTTTGTAAACAATCACATTTTTGTTTTACTAGCCAAATTTCAGTGATTTTCAGAACATATTTTCCTGCTAAATCATGTTTTTTTTAAAAGCCTGCCAGTCACATACTATTCTTTTCAGGGTGGTTTGATTTTGTGAATACTCTTGAGGGTGAATTCATAGCTATAATTTTTGGGAAATCCTACTTTAAGGTATTTATTAATTGCTATAATTTTATTTTATGGCTTCTTTTGGAAATTATGGGCATATAACAGTCTGATACAGCCTCACATTTTTGTGGCATAGAAACTTAAATATTTTCCTATTCTTTCGAGAAGTGAATGTAGGATACAAGGAGGGGGTCAATGAAAGAATACCCTGGCCCTGAGACCAGAGCAAGGAAAAACACCCTGCCCCTAACTAGCTCAGGATTAGAAATCTAGCTAATCACTGAGAATGATAACAACCTTTCCCTGAGTATGAAGTTCAACCAATCACGGTTCTTTTCCCAAGCTCAGGAATTGAGATTCTACCAATTCCATTCCTAAAAAATCTACACCCTGTAAATCTTCACCTCAAAGAAACCCTATATAAGCCCTGTACCTGTTCAGTTTGAGGTTGCTTTTTTTTTTTTTTTTTTTTTTTTTTTTTTTTTTTTCCCCATGCTGTCAGAGGGAGCTGTTCTGGATTCCACCCTTCCATTACACTTCTTGGGTGAGGTTTGTTGTGAGAACTCGCTTTTGCCAGAGTGAAGCAAAGCATAGCTATAATGGACTGAGTTGAGCAGAACTGTTGCACTTCCATGTGAATCTTCCCCTTAGTTGAATAGAGTTTTAATGGCCTTTGCCTCAGCAGATTGGAGCAGGAGCAGTGCAGAGCTGTAATACTTTGGCAGGAGTGGGGGACCTTCCCTTGCTGGAGCAGAGTTGTTGCACTCTTGGGGAGCTGAGCAGAGCTGTAACACTTCTTCAAAGCAGAGAAGTGCAGAGCTTTAACAATCTCACTGAGTGAATCTTCCGCTGCTGGATTAGAGTTGTTACATGAACATTATGGAAACCTTTTCTGGAGCAAGAACAGTAACACTTTGTTGGGGAAACTATCCTTTTCTGGAACAGAGCTGTTACAACTTCTTTAGGAAGTTTTCCCTTGAGAGCTATAGTTATTCCTTGGCTTCCAAACTCCCAAGCTTTCCCCTTTCATGCTGTATTACTCCTTGACTTCTGACTACCAAGACACCTTTCTTTAAGAGCTATAACACTTAAAAAGCAAACTCCATTATTATTACCAGTTATATAACCCTCTTCTTATCAGCCACCTGTAATGGGTTTCACAAAGATATACATTAAAAGAAAGTATGTAAATGAGAAAATATGTTAATATACATTAAAAGTGATCCTAGAAGGTATCTCTAGAATAACGCAAGGAACATTGGAAAAGATGGTGTTTGTTTACCTGATTAGTAAACTAGAGTCTCCTGAATTGTGGCTTACTTTGCTTTGGTTTGTCTATGTTTTGTGAACAAACTCTTAGCCTGCTGGCTATATTCTAAATTAAGCTGATGTAGGTGTATCTATAGTACTTGTCTTGCTTCTGAATGAATGAATGGATGGATGGATGGATAGACGCATGACAGAATGAATAAATGAATGAATGAATGAATGAATAAATAAATAAATAAATAAGTAAATAAATAAATAAATAAATAAGTACATCCAGCAAAGTGGCCATTGTAAGCATCCTTGATCATTCAGATAAGAAAGAGACTTAAAAATGTTAAGATGAATATCTGGACATACTTTGCTTACCTTATTCCTGCTGGTAGTATTCTTGTCCATTAGTAAAATGGGCCCAGTGACTCTTCTCGTGAGTCTTATAAATTTCACTAATTGTGGAGCTATAAATTAACCAACCAACGTAATGTTCTTTAATTCTTTGATACAAAATTTCATTCCTCAATCAGAACTGTACTGTGAGGACATTGAAAGGGACAGCACATGCACACACATAAACACACAAACACACAAACACACACACACACACACACACACACACACACACACTTTCTTCCTATACATAACTTGGTTCTTGATTCTAAGAGGCTGCTTTGTCTTTTATTTAATTTTTTTCAGTAGTCATTATCAGGGATTCATTCTCCAGACACACTGAGATTAGGAAAACATTTAGTCTCAGGATTCTCAAGCTATGCTGGAGAGAGGCAGCAGGATCAGCCCTTTCAGCCTGAGGTGATGGTAAGAGAAGTGGCCAGCTATTTTGTTTTTCTGACTTTCAACTTGAAGTTGGAACTCCAATATTAGTTGCTGGGTCACTTATTTATTGTGCTATATTCTTGCAAGCAGAACTTAATCTCTAGAACTAGGACAAAATATAATAGTCTGTGATATTTGAAAACAAGTCATAGCTGCCTCTCTTGGAATACAAGAAAACCAATTCCACCAAACACCAAAGAAATTATTAATGATTACTAATATTTACATTGTCAAATGTTAAGGAAATACCCTTATATTGTAATATTGTTAAATACTAGTATATATTACAAAAATAATAAATATATTTACATGGATTACTTCCATTATGAAATTAATATAATTAATATAAAACTTCTTTATTATCTTATAAAACTTGTTTCACTAAGAAATGGAATTTCTTTCTTTATTATTGCTTTTTCATTCTTTAGGAATAAAGTACTCTAAAGGATTTGACCCCAACAGTGTATAGCTCCAAAATCACTATATCTAACACTCAGCAGAAAGGTTTGTATTCCGAGGAATTCAATGTTCAGCAAAGCTATAATCCTAAGGGTATTTTAAAAATATAGAGATATTAAGAATAGCAATTACTTCTTCTACTGAAAAAGAAGGCCTTGTAGCTTAACATTTTACTTTTACTTTTACGGTAACACATTTTTTTTTTTTAAAATTAGTGATAGATTTATCTCTGTTTTGCACATAAAAGTGTATAAAATATTCTATAGCATATTTGAGGATCGCACTAGAAAATATCTAGTGTGACTACCTTTCAAAGGGTAAATGTTTTTATTTGCTCATTGTCTTTGCAGGACAAATTCCTCTAGGGAGCTCAGTTGGTTTTGAACTACTGATGCTATCTCAGTTTCCAGACTTCTGAAGTTTCAGGCATGTTTTGCACCTCTAAGTGTTGAGTTTGATGCCTACGTTCCTGTGGAAATAGATTCTTTATTGTGTTATGGAGAGCAAAGACTGTTCCTGAATTAGAAAGCTGTTAACTCCATCTGTGTCACTCTGATAAATCACAATATTACTGTACTATGAAGTTTTATGGATGGTTATTGTACAAATAAATGTATAGAGATGAGAACAGAATTAAGAACTTTAATAATTTAATGATAGAAAAGTTTCACCAATGCAACTCACTGAGAACAGGGCCCCTTTGAAGCCTCACTGAACAAAACATGGTAGCAGCAAATCCACATAATTTCACACAGAACGTGGCTGATGAACAAATGCCATTCTTTGGTATGAAAGTTTTCATTTTATTTTGAAAATAGTGAATAGACTAAAGTTGTTATACAAATCATGCAGAGCTGAGTTAATGTTACAATTTAATATTGAAGGATGAAAACCACTCATGGCAACATTAAGTGTCAACAAACACTGGGACATACCATTTAATTGTTTTCTCACTGATACATTACAATTGAAATCCTCCTTGAACCCAAATTCTGAAGACTAAGTTCTTCAGAGAACATCCTGTCTCAATGGTATTTCAAAAGAATGTTGGAAATCAAATAGTTATGAGAATTTACATCTCTCAATCTCAGCTGGAGAAGTGTCCAGAGCTAAGACTACCATTCTAACAATGAATTACAGGTGTTATTTCAAGAAAATAAATGAGAGCATAATTTGTCATTTCTGTGAAATGATTCTAAATGATTCCATAGGGATTGAAGGATGAAAATAAAAAATATGTTATTTCCATTAAAGAATACTCATTAAACTTGCCTGTGATTGCATTCGTTGTTCAACAATTGGATTCTTTAACATCTGAAGGTACTTGACTGCATAAATTCTATGACTGTATAACTTTGTAATATGATCTTAAAGAAGCCCTTAACCCCCTAGAGCTGCTTAGAGAAGGCAAGTTTCTCCATGTAAGCATTTAGCAATGTTATCCCAAATTATTGGTGGATGCTAAATGAGGTCAGAAAGCTTTAAAAGCATTCTGTCCAAAACAGAGACCTTTCCTGCAATAACATTAAAGAATACAGAATGTCAGTAGTGCCAAGGTAAAGAAACCAAGAACTACAGTAAAAATCTATATTTCTATGAGTCCCAGAAACAATGACTCATTTAGTTTTAAATACCATGTTCAACATAAACTGAGTAAAGTTGCTACTTATGAATATACCAGAGCATACACAATGTATATTTATGAACTGTTTTCTCTGGCCCTAAACATACATATATATATATGTATATACATACACATATACAAGTTTGCTTGCGAATTAATATTGGAGTAAGGGTAAAGATCACCTTTTGTTTGTGTTTCAAGTCCTATGTTTTTCATTTAATTATAAATATGTGGTAGGATAAAAAAATAAAACAATTGAACCAGGTTTGTTTTTATATATAGTATATTCTAATGAAAATGAACATAGATAAAAAACTAGGAAATCTAACATGACACTTTAGATCATGACGTACATTGACTTGGTACATTCTGATACCTTTTACTTTTCAGAACTATGATATGATCTTTGCTCTGAAATCCAAGGATAAAGATAATAGCTGTTACACAAAATTTTATGAGAATAAATATGTATGAATATAAGTGTACATACATTTGTTTGAAAATAAAATGTATGTACTCACTTTGAAATGGAAAATAAGTGTTCATGGCATAAACAAAAACACGTGATAATCTGTGTTTTGCATATACCCAATGGATTCACATCCATGCATCAAAGACATCTGTTCAACTATGTCCATAGCAGCACTATTTGTAATTGCAAGAACCTGGAAGCAACCTAGATGCCCCTCAATTGAAGAATGGTTAATGAAGATGTGGCACATCTACACAATGGAATACTACTCTGCAGAAAAAAATAATGGTGTCTTGAAATTCGCAGGCAAGTGGATGGCACTTGAAGAAACCATCCTGAATGAGGTAACCCAGTCACAAAAAGAGAAACACAGTATGTACTCACTCATATATGGATTTTAGAACTAGATCAAATGATCACCAGCCTATAATTCACATCACCAGAGGAACTAGGATACAAGTTGTATTCTAAGAGATTCATATAAAGTCCCTCACAGAACTGGGAAGGGACAAGTCCCCCAGACCTCAGGTAAAGTGGGGGAGGACAGCTAATGGAGAGAGAAGTAGGAGAAAATGAGAGGGAGGAGAGGAAGGCATGTGCGACCAGGAGGATTGAGCCTGGTTAGGAATGGAAAATAGGAAAAAGAGAGAGAGAGAGAGAGAGAGAGAGAGAGAGAGAGAGAGAGAGAGAGAGAGAGAGAGAGAGACAGAGAGAGAGAACATAAAAGAGGGAGCCAATATTGGTTTGAAGATAAAGTTGAACACAAAGAAAGGTCGAGGGAACTACAAGACTGCTCCCAACTAACAATCTCAGCTCCCGTGGAAAGACTATCATAAATGCCCTTCCCGGAGAGTGAGATCAACAACTAACTTCTCCATGGAGTCCTCAACTAATGCCTGTTGAAAACAGGAGCAAACACCCATACATAAACACTGAGTCGAACTAGAACCCAGAAGCAGATGGAGAGGACAAGACCATGTGGTAGAAGTACATAGAGACAGCTTACCTGAACAAGGAGGAGCTAAGGGCCACTAGACTGATAGCTGGGAAGCCAACAGGGGACTGACTCGGACCCCCCTGAATATGGGTCTCAGCCAGAAGGTCTGAGCAGTCTAAGAGACCTCAGACAGTGGAGCCAGGATGTATCCCTGGTGCACAAAAGGACTTTGCAAACATATCCCCCATGGAGGGATAACTGCCTTATTCTAGAGATAGGAGAGAAGCCCTAGTCCCTACTTCATAGGACCTGTCAGATCTACATGACCCCAACTGGATGGCATTCCCCTACATATGGTATTGTGGTGGGGGGTTGGGAGGGGAGGGTGTTTAGAGTGCATGGGAGAGGGCAGAGAGGGCAAAAGGGAGGGAAGGAGGGAGGGAGGGCTGGAGGGGAGGGAGGGAGAGGGAAGTGGGATCGACATGTAAAATAATAAATTAAAAAAAAAAAAAAACGCTTTGACTCCAACATTTAAGTTGAAGAACAAGTTACTGGGGAAAAGTATTTCTATTTTTGTTTCCACAGAAAATGAAAAGATGTGGATTCCTTCCAGACTAATGTGGTTTGATCACACCAGACCGCCTGAAACAGAGTACAAGCTGATCCTACATTCCAAACAGCTGGACAAAACAGCCCTGCAGACTACAGCTAGGATATCTGAATCTTCTTCGAATCCCCCCAAGACAGCGCCCCTTACCAGCAGGAAGTAGTTTGGAAAGAATGACGCCCAAATTCCCAAATATTGTGTATAAATGTTTGTATTCATTTAATTGGACTTTGTTATATAAAATTAAATAAAAATAAATAAAGAAAGAAAGAAAGAAAAAAGAAAAGTAAGTAGTAATTACTAAAGGAAAAGATAAAATATTAAAGAAACTTTTTATAACCTGGTAGTAAAAGTTTTATATATTGGCAATGAAGGCAAATCTAGTCAGGGAAGTGTTATGTTCTCAATGGGACAAAATCTAGAAACAGCCAAGAGAGATACATTTGAACTGTTGAGTGGCCACTTTCCATGAGCTGTGGTTCAGGAATAAAGCTAAAGAAAGAAGAGTGGGCAGCAGAATTAATGATTCTGCCTTCTTAATGGTATGCCATGCAAACATGGTCCTCCTCACTCTTCTCTCCCCTCAATGTTTCCATGGTCATTATAGTCTCAAAGTGTGAATCAAAATGTAAAAAAGAAAAGTAATTAAGGAGGGAAATACAACTTTATGTTGGAGGGTGAAGAACAGAAAATCAAAAGGAATTAAAACATGAGTTATAAGTACATCTAGTTGGCAATGTAATGTCAAAGAATAAAGAAATACATCTTGGAAGACAATTTATTTTTAAAAAATAAAGTAGTTTTTCACTTGTAAAGGTAAATGAAGAATGATACTGGAATAAATGAGAAGAGAAAAATAGGATATCCTTATTATTAAACTCTTTTCAGAACACAGCCAATGAGAGTATTTTTGTGACACCTTTGGAGCTTCTAATTAAAGTTTGAAATGACCATGTAAATACACAGTAAAATGGAATGTGTATGGCTTTCTTAGTGAAAGTTCCTATTTTTTTTTCTTTTTTTTTTTTTTTTTTTTTTTTTGCAAGACAGTGGTTCTCAAACATCCCAATGCTGAGACCCTGTAATGCTATTCTTCATGTTATAGTAGTTGCCAAACATAAAATTGGTTTGTTGCTACTTTGTAACTGCAATTTTTTTTGCTGTTAGGAATCATAATGGAAATATCTGTGTTTTCAGATGCTCTGAGTGACTTCTGTGAGAGGAATCACCACCCACACAGTTTAAGAGCCATTGGTCTGAGATTTATATTTACTAATACTAGTGTTCCCATATTTGGAAGGTTAATATAACAAAGCTATTAGAACTTCATTATAAACTATAGGCTTACATTATATGTCCAATGGCCTTTTTTAAATAGAAGTAAAAATAAAAGGTCTCTGGAATTTGTGTGATCAATCAAACTCACAGAATGTATTTTGCCTACTTGAGTAATAAGAATATTTTAATCTACTCTTGGAAAAGCCAATTATTTGCCGCTTGTTTTCAACAGGACAGGAAGCTGATTGGCATATATGATATTAGCTATGTTGTTTTATAGAGAAAAATAAATTATTTGAATATCAACTCAAAAATTATTAAGTCTCTTCACACTATCAACAATAAATAAAAGAGAAAGAAGGAATTTGTGGTTAAACTTACATATTCCCAATATATACAAAAGGAAGAACAATCATACATACTAATATTCCCAATACATACAAAAGGAAGAACAATCATACATACTAATATAAATACTATACACTTTTGTGTTAAATGCCAAAGTCATTACATAGTACAAAGACATAATTATAAAACTTTAAATCTACAAAGACACTAAATTTTTAATAACCAATAAAGGAAGACAAGTATATAACCTAAAATCATTTAGGAATACAAGATTTTCATAAAAATATGAGCTTTCTGTGTGATTGAACATATTCATTCATAAAATTTTATTAAAACAAGCACTCAGAACACCAAAAACAATGATTCAAATGTTCTGAAGCATTTCATATAGTTAATTACATATTCTGTGTACAATATAAATTTTATTACAATAAATCACTTATAAAATCTCACTAAATTCTGTGGTGATACTTTGTTTATGATCTAGCAAAACTTACCTGAAGATCAGAGTGCAAACCATAGTGGCCAGGCAATGGTGGTATACAAATTTAATCCCAGCACTCAGGAGACAAGAGGCAGATGGAGCTCTGTGAGTTCTAGTACACTCCTGGCTAATGAGAGTGAATCAGTCTAAAAGACAAACAGAACTCACACCTTTAATCCCAGCATGAGTGAGATGGAGATAGGAGTGATATGGCTGGTCTGAGAGAGGACTGTAAAGCAGGTGAAGACAGGAAGGCATTCCAGACTCAGTGAGTCTGAGTAGTCGTAGAGGTGAGAACTCTCTAGTGGCTGGCTTCTTAACTTCTCTTATCTTCAGCTTTAACCCCAACATATATCTCTGGGCTTTTACTATTCATGCCAGAAAATTCATACTTCAAAAAGTGTGTTATTTAATTAAAAAATTATAAATATTATATAGTTCATTGATTCAAAATTCTAAAATAGGAACATGATTAAAGAAAGACAGTTATGTTGAGAAATGAAAAAAACTTTTAAAAATAGATTTGGGAAGATAGAGGTTCTATTAAAATAAAAAAGAACATGAGAATAATACAGAAAATAATGAGAAGTGTGAGTCAACAGAGCTATGGAAGTCAGGAGAGAATACAGAGAAAAAGTGGCTATTTTAATTATAAAATTATATTGAAACTAAATACATTTGACATTTAAGATAATTCATTGAACACTACAGCAAAGAATAAATCATAGCTGTTGGGAAATTTAGCTAGTACAAAGGTGTGGTGATATATCATTTATGCTTTATTAAATCTTGCTGAGGATTCAGAAAGCAAATTCAACCACAAGCTATAGAAGCCAGGCTGTGGTGGTACATAACTTTAACCTGAGGACTCAGGAGACAAAGTCAGATGGATCTCTGTGAGTCCTTCAGAGCTCACACCTTTAATCCCAGAAGTATAAAAAAGTAGAGGCATTCAGTCTGAGAGTTAGTCTCCAGCCACATAGAAGAAGCATAGCAGTCTGAGTCAATCTGAGGAGTATTGAAGTCTGGAGCAGTTTGAGGACCACCCTTTTGTTCTGAGCAGAGGTAGAGGTAAGAACTAGTATCTGGTTGTTTTGCTTCTCTGATCATCTTCAGGTTGAAGCTTAAACCCCAATATCTGTCTCTATGCCTTTTATTTTTCATACTTAAAAGAAATACAATAAACATGAATATAATGTAACAGCAAAATGATCAAATTTGTTTTTAAAAGAAAAAGTTTGGTAACATAATTAATGGTAAAAGATAGAAGCAACCTTTCTACTAGTTGTGATATTATTTAGGGCATTGATAAATTCCTATCTAGAGTCATTGGGCCATCTTAACTTCACAAATAAAACTTTGTATCTGTTTGCTATTTTCACAAGGTCGCTTATGTAGAACAGACACAGGCAATTCATCTTAATGAATCAAAAGTAGTTAGAAAAAATAAACAATAAACTTGTAAATATCTAGGTTTATTCCCCAACAAAATAATATTTTATGTTACTAGATAAGGGGATGAAAACTCTGAATGACTTTTGAAAATAAATCCTGTTTATAAAATAAAGCACTTTTCAGGGAATTTTTAGAAGGAATAGGAAATATAGTCCAAGTGCAAGTTTGTAGAACTTCCATTCAAGAAATGTGACTCAGATTGCTTTCTGCAGACAAGGTTCCTGTTACATTAACAATAGCACCAACACACAAGGTACAATCTGGATTCTCAGGCCCATAAGGCCCAGAGATGTATTATCCTGAGTAGTGGTTATATATAGCTTTTACATCAATATGTTAGCATCACTGTGCAACAGCTATCTACTGTCCCAGTGGAGCTCAGTCTTATAGCCCACTGCACTAAGATGAAATGAGTGCAGCTAAAAATGACTAACAGTTGATACTGAAGGGAACTGAACATCAGTGAAGTGGTTGAGCCATTCAGTTAATTAAACCTGAGTTTCTCATCTCCAGCTTATTTTACATTTACTTACTGTCTATATTATTTTAGTTGATAAATAGAAAAAGAAAAAAAACAAGTATATATAGCAAAATCAGAACTGGAAGCTGTGAGAAAGTATTATATACAATGTAATAGTAATATATTAGGAAAGTGTAAAAATATTAGTTAATACCAGACAACAGCAAATTTATAGAAGAATACTAATCAAGACATTAGATAATTAAAATTTCACCATTAAAGGGGAGACAATATTCAACAAAGGATTAGTCCTGGTTTCTATAGCTGATTTACAGAAAGACAACTTTCTTATACATATTTTAGATCATAGAAGTAAGTGGAGATTAATATCAAGTTGCTAACAATGAACATAATTTAATTTCATCATTAGTTATAAATAAAAAAGTGGCAAATAATATATTGGTACAGTTCACTAACAACTTATAAACATGACATAATGCAATTACCTTTTTTTTTTTTGACAGGAAATTTATTTCAAGAAAAAATAAACAAAAGTGTATTAATGTAATAATAGACTGTAAAGTGCCAACTGATAAAATGCACTTTAATAATTAAATAGTAAATCAAATAAGTAAAGAAAACAAATTAAATAGAATAAAGTTAATTTTCAAAGCTCAGTAGAAAACATAAGAGAACATTTTTAAACATCAAAGCTTTGTTATATGAAATACATGAAGTAATGAGGAACATTTTTCTTATTTATTATCATTTGTGATAAGTAAAAATATTACAAATTTTTGGACAAATTACAAATTGTCCTATGAGGTTATTAGAAATTAAAGAAAATTGTAGCAGAGACATATTTAACAGAATAGGAAAATCCTTTTGTGATAGATGAATATAAGATAAACATACACTTGGTTTAACAGTACGCATGCATAACTTCATCATCCAGGAGTGAACTCTTGAGATTGAACAGAAAGAGTGCTCAGGGCAATTCTGAGCTGTGCAGAGAGATCAGGCAAGCATAAGCTACACATCAAAAGCCCACTACAAAGAAACAAAAATAATACAAAAAAATTTCCAAATGATAAAAAAAATGTACAAATGGAACAAAACAGGACCATACCAATCTATAAATAGAAGTAAAGATGTCTATGATTTCTCAGAGTAACCATTAATTTATTAGAAGAGATAATTATACAAGGATTTAATTTAAGAAATAAGTACGCAAAACACAATAAACTCAAAGAACAATAGATTAAATCAATCAATTTCCCTGAGTATATTTTCTAGACTATATTAATAATTAGTAAGCACATAATTCAATCAACAAAGTATGAAAGAACAAAGAATTATGGGCAATTGTGTTTAAATAATGTTATTTTTTCTTATAATCACTGTAACTGCAATATGATATTATCATGGGAAAGTGAATTAGATTCAGATCACAACATATCATATATAAATTTAATATAGAAGTAAGATTATATTTCAATGTAATGATGACAGGGAATCTGTTTATTTTATTAATGAGTACATCATAAGTGATCATATATCTCAAAACAAAAAACATTTTCTAATTCATTTCTTATCAAAGTATGCAATCACTCAACACATTGAAGATTATAATACAAGTTATTAAAAATCATAAAATGATACAGAACATTAATAAACTAAGAGTAAAAAAGAAATATATGGTTTTCCACAATCCAGAAAGGAATCTAATAGAATTAAATTAAAAATGTATGTGACAACATGAATATCCTTTAAAAACTGAGCAATATACAGTTAAGATAAAATATATAGCCTACTTTAAAGAAGCTGCCAACATTTCTTATTTTAAAAGGGGTGAAAACATAATAGGATGATATTTGTGGGAAAATGTTGAGAAAATGAACAAGAAACTCATCTCAAAAGTTAGGAAAATCTTTAGATACTAAAAAACACAACATGATGGAACATTGTGTTTGATGCCTTATGAAACAGTTACAGTTCACAACCCCCACAAATTTATGAATCACTGTGTTAACTTTCCATTATTTGTCAATATTAGATTTATTGTTTGTCAGTATTAATATATGCAAATGCTGTATTCCTTTATCCACAATTTTGAGTTGCTAGATGATAAAAATGACATTACTTTTGTGGAAATATGTTCCAAATTAAAACAAGAAAATGAATATATAAGTGTGTTGGGCAATAATGCTTCTCTATTGGTGGAATATTTAAAATTCTTTGAATACTGAGTTCTTTCTTCTATAATAAGTTATTATTTGCAATCATAGCTCTATGGCATATTCCTATCTGTAAAACAACTTATATATCAGATTCTAGTTGCTTTGCTCCCAAAATCCTTTGCCTTCAAAACTTTCCAGCTTAATATTAGGACAAATGCCTTGGTCATTGAAGCTCTATGAGCAATAAAATGTTAACATGTAATGTTTCTTTTCATAATTCAAAAATGAAATTTGTCTTTTCATAGGAAAATTTCCATTCTTAATTATAAATCACTTAATTCTGATTCTCATAGTCTTCCTTGACTGAATTGGTCATGATTTTGATGTGAATATATGCCATTAATTATATGAGGTTATATTACAATACACTAAACACACCAATTAATATAAATGGCATAGCAGAAGCAATGTAAATATTTTGTGAGTGTAGTTTTAGATATTTTTTTACATACATTAGTATACATCTAATATATAAATTAATAAATTCTACTGGTAGTTAATTAAGATTGCATTACATCTGACTGTCAAATTTTGCACATTTTCCCTTTGATCGTGGTATAACAATCTGTGAAAGGAAATTCCATTTTGAATAAGTGACTCGTGTAATTATCTGCTTTCTCTTCTCTGGTTAGATAACCAGGATGTACACACATATAAGCCAATACATAACATACTTGTCTTTCTGGTTCACAGTTATATTACTAGGGATTCCATGGCTAGCTGTGAGGGAAGGATTTAAGTCAATCCACAAGACCCATGACAAATGCTGAGCAAGTACTCATCAAGAAAGGATTTACACAAATAATTTTTAATACCTGCTGCTATCTTCTTGCTCCAGAAAATGTAGTCTTGGCCCCTCCAATGTTCTCATCACAACCCAAGAGAGCAAATCAGCCCCTCATCTTCCTTGTAAGAGGTCATGTCTCCACACCTAGAACCAAGCCCCTAGGATTTGGCCACCATTGAAAGTTCACTGGCAAAGCAAGAGACTGCTACAATCAACGACTCTATATAATAAAGCATATAGTGTAACTTTGACCTTTTATAGAACTCACTTACAATTTCTTGTATAATGTTCAAGAATTCTGTGATAATAATGAACAGATATCTAGCTTCAAATTTTTATTGATTTAGAATACACTAATTGAAATAAATCTAGCAGAAAATGATATTCACCTTTTCAAGCCTCTCTTTTTTCTGTTGCTAATAAAACATAGTTTGGCTACCTTTACATTCAATGATAAATTTATTTTAATCTTAACTCAAATACTCTCTTCTAGGAAAAAATTTTCTTATTCCATCCATTTTTTCCATAACTGCAGAATTCATATTTCTATGAAAGTGCACTCAGAAAATTATTTACATTATCAGGATGAATTGTAAGCTATGTAAAATTTGGAAGAGCACAGTAATTCATAATTTATACAATAATTAATGTCTTTCTTTTCAGTAAAGGTATTTGTGCATTAGTCTTCCAACTTAGAAAATCTCAATAAGACCTAAGGATATATTTTGATTTTACTAAGAAGTTGGCCTCCAGTAAACAGTTAGTGAAAAGAATTAGAAACTTTACAACAAATTCTCCTGCAGCCTAAAGATAACACTTCCTATCACTTTTCTTGAGTGAATGGTAAAAAAGTTCTTATCTCTGAGGCAGGCTGATTGAACATACCTCACTTGATCATTTAACAATATTAAACTCACAATTTTTATTTATTGCTACCTTCTCAGGTTATCTTTGATTCACAGGATGCAGTTATATAAATCAATATTTTTCGATGATATTTTGAATTTTTATTTTCAACATGTACTACTTCAAAACTAATAAATAAAAATATTATTCTTGAAACTTCACATATGTCAGAATTTTATTAATGAGCATACATTTGTTATTCAGTGATGATAATGGGTCAATGAAGAGAAAATAAATTTTCCAGGACTTTCACACTGTTCGACACAGCAGCAGAACAAATTTGCAGAAGTTTGACATACAATGAAATGCAGATCTTGACTGTACTCTACAATTACAGTAACTAGAAATACAACCTTTTCTAACATTAAATTCATCTTTCTCTTATTGGATAAAACATGACTTCAAGAAGATTAGAAGCAAAGATCTTTAATCTCTGCCCTCACCTGCTTCTTTAACTGAACAACGTAATGTGAATAAAGTAATGTGATTGTAATTCTTCGTCTTTCAATCTTTTTTTTTTCCATAAAGAAACTGACCATTGAGTGATTCTAAGAGTACAAATGGTAAACTAGGAAACTAGGAGCTAGAGGATTGGCCCAGCTGATGAGTGCTTGATGCAGAGAACTGGATTATGGATTCTAGAACCCTGGTCTAGCAGTTCACAAACAGCTGTAAATTCAACTCCAGATTATCTGGAATGTTCTTGTCTCCTTGGGCACTGTCTCTTTCTCATGTTTTAATTTTTTTAAAAAGATTTATTTATTATGTACACAGTATTCTACCTGCATGTATTCCTGTAGGCCAGAAGAGGGCACAAGATCTCATTACAAATGGTTAAGAGCCATCATATGGTTGCTGGGAATTGAACTCAGGACCTCTGGAAGAGTAGCCAGTGCTATTAACCACTGAGTCATCTCTAAATTTAATTTACAAATTTTCCATAATTAACTGTTGGTCATAGAATATTTCCAGAAGTTTTTAACAGTGATAAAAGATTTCCTTTTACTATTTATATTTTTTCATAATTTGCTTCTATGAGACTGTGGTTGTAAATTTTTTTTGTTTTTCTTTTTGTGCTATTTATAAAAATCACTTACAAAGAAAAACAATAATTCAATATAGGTTTCATCATTTGTAGTACCAAACTCCTGGCCTGTTATATGTAACTTCAAGGATACCTAAGGTGGTACTTTCAACAAAATAATATATGTATATATATTATTTTGTTGAAAGTACATATATATATACATATATATACATATATGTATATATATATAAACACATAATAGTTAAAAATGAAACATATTTTATTTAAAAAATCTGTTTCTGTTTGCCCTGGAAGGAAAGTTATCAAAATATTATGACAAAATTATTTTTTCCTACAGTACTTTTTGCTGAGTTCAAATTAAAATATCTACAGATTACAGGATGATGTACAGGGTACACACAGCATTTTCATATAAATCAGTGTATCCTTGTAACAACAGCATGCTAGCTAAAGCTTCTCAACTTCTACCTTTCACTATTATGTTAGTGATTTTCCTGTGTGACACTTGATTCAATCTTGCTGAAAACATTCCCTTGGCCATTAGTTGTCACTGGCTTTGTGAGTTAATTTTGTTCTTATTCCTTGAATCCTACCTACTCCCTGCCACCAGAAGTTATGTTGAAAACATCTGAATTAGTAAATCCTGTGGCACATGTTTCTAGAAGGAAATTCAGAAACATCTTTCTCCAGCACTCATCCACTCTGAACTGTCTGACTCAAAGAGGCAGATTCTTTTGCTTACAGTATTTGAGGGCCATTCTAGAACATCAGGCTGTCCACATTCCATGAGAACATGCTACCTGATTACCCTTAATTATGAAAAATACAAAACAAAACAAAAAACTGCATTCTGGCCTCAACTGCCAGATTCCCCTTGGTCCTGGAGAGGGCACTTACCTGATTACATTTCAGACAACCATCATGTTCCTCAGACATGCAAGCATGTACCTGCCAGATCATTTCTATGCTTGTCAGTTGCTACCTTTTCCATTTTACTCTGTCACAACTTTTCATTCACTTTAAAAGAGTACTAAGGAGAATGGTACAAAGAAATATTTTCACAATACAGGTGAAGTCCAGGAGGAAAAGTTTCATACCTCAATATGTGATGCAAAGAGAGGTTTGTTTCCAGATTTCAAAAGGACTGATGTGGATCTGCAGTTGTGCAAATAAAATAAATGAATAGTGGTGATCTAAGATGAGAATTTTGACTATTAACTCAGTGTGTTTGTGGAAGAGCATAATGCCCAGATTAGGAGACAGGTTTTGTTTGCTATGAGCCCTGCTAATCACAGCAGATGTGGAATTATCATTGCTTGGAACATTATTATGGATATGGTAAGAAACGGAAGGTTATTGAAGGTCACAATAAGTTTTGATTACTCAGTTAACATAAAAACTGGGAAGGAAAAAGACAGAGGTGTTTCTTTTCTTAAAATGTTAATGCATGTGGGGATAAAATAGAGGATGTAAAGATTCTCTTCAGTTTGTTACATGTATTTTATGAAAAATTGTTTAATTTTTCTTTTAAAGTTTTATTTTATGTTTAACTATGTGTAATTGTATGTGCCAATGAGCATTTGTAAGTGCAGATGCCCAAGGAGGACAGAAGAAGGGGTCGGATCTCCTAGACCTGGAGTTACAGGCTTTTGGAAACTTTTTGCTCTGGGTATTAAAAACCAAACTAGAAAAATATTATCTCTAATATATCACAAAAGCTGTTAGGCTATTGAGTTTTTTGACAGTGCAAATGAAATTATATCTGTTGTGGAATATTTAGCTATGTAAAGATGTGTTACATTTGTATGCTGTGTAATATTATTTTGAATGTGTAAATTTGTATTGGCTGCTTTTGTAAACAATGCAAAGATACATTGTGCTGTATCTGCTTAATTATGTAAAATAAGTTTCATTTGTTCCACCTTGCCTGCCTAGGGCACCTGATTGGTTTCATAAAGAGCTGAGTGGTCAATAGCTAGGCAGAAGATGGATAAGGAAACCTGGCAGCAGACATAATTAATAGGAGGAGAAACCTAGGCTCAAGAAGAAATAAAGAAGAAAGAGAACAAAGGAAAAAGAGAGGGACATGCTGTTGACTAGAAGCCAGACATGAGAGGCAGAGAAATTAAGATATACAGAAAGAAACTAAGGTCCAGCATTCAAAACTGATAATAAATCTACATGTCATGATTTGGGAGCTGCTTGATGGTTTCAAAATAAAATTCCTGTTACATGAATCTGTAAGTGTTACTGTTTGGTGAACAAATTTAATGTTTCATTCTCTTATTGGAGTGATTGACATCTTAATCACTACAATTGTCCCACTCAAGATTTTTCTCTTTTGTTAATCAAAATTGTTTTATTTTACTTTATACTATTATGACTACTATTATCTTGCTGACTAACATCATTCTATGATGTTGGTACTAGGAATTAAATTTAGAAAGTTTGTCTGAGCAGCAAGCAGTTTTACCCATGAAACCTTCCTGCCAACTCTATTTTTATCTTTTCATCAAAAGATATTTATAAATTGATCGGAGATGTCATTCTGTAAATATGTTTCTCTTATTGGTTAATGAATAAAGCACTGTTAGCCAATAGGAAAGCAAGATAGACAGGACTAGGAGACAAGGAAGAGAGAGGAAGAAGTAGGGAGGAGTTTCAAGATGGAGAACAGAGACAGCAGAATTCTGGCTCCTCTCTCTAGTAAGATGAGACCACATGGAAATACTTAAATTAATAGAAATGGATTAATATTTAAGCCGATAAGAAACTAGTAACTGGCCAAGAGCTTTTTATCAAATGCAAAGTCTCGGTGGGTTATTTGGGACTGGCGTTGCAGTGGGACAAGGCAGGCAGAAAGAACCTTACTCATAACAATAAATCTTTTATATTTATTATAATTCTTCATGTGTTATATATTATGTCTATTCTTTTGAATTTGTTTTTGTTCTGATTTTATTTATTTTTTTTTTGTTTTTGTTTTTTGTTTTGTTTTTCCTAAACACTTTTATGGATAGATATTAGAAAGTTGTAGAATGACATTTTTAAAATATGTATTTTATGCGTTCAAATGCATATGTACATATATGTACCCCTGTGTTCCTAATGCCCGGGGAGGCCAGAAAAAACATGTCATATCCCGTGAATCTGGAGTTACAATCTACTGAGAGCCATGATCTTCTTGGAGAATAGCAAGTGTTATTTGGTAAGCCTCTAGAATAACATTTTGATTTTTGTTAAGTATTTTGAAATTGGGTTAGTTGATTGAACTGCTATAATATGAAAATGAAAGATCTTATGAAGAACAGAAATTCCTCGCAGTTACAGAGGCCAGGATTGTAGAGGCTAGGAATTACAAAATTAAAGAGTGAACAGTTTTGGTTTCTGTTAAGAATCTGCTTCTTATTTTTTCACAGAGTGGAAAGTGAAGATGTCCTTCCTGTGTTTGTGTGTGTGTGTGTGTGTGTGTGTGTGTGTGTGTGTGTGTGTGTATGTGTGTTTTAAAGAAGAGACATTAATCATAAGATAATAATTGAGTTAATTATCTACACATCCCACCTCCAAATCCATCACACTTAGCAACAAGACATCAGCATATAAATTTTGTACAGGAGCAACATTGGTCTTATTATGTCCCTACATTTAATTTTCTCAATATTTCACATTTTATGGTTTTATATAAATATATTTACCATAGTTTATCAGAATCAGTTTTATTCCCATAACAGTTCAAGAGAAATTTAGCAATCTTCTCAGTATTTATGTGTCCTTGTGATTTATCTGATAAATAGTTCTACAAATGTGCTAATTATCATGTTAGAGAGTATCTATTTAACATACTGAAGATATTTTGTGTTGTAAGACTTTTTTTTTCATTTGTTACTTACAATGGCTCTTTGAAGCAGTTTTTGTTTGGAGTACTTTAAAATCTTTGTATAATTCATCTTTAACTTATTGGTGTTAACAGTTATTGACCAATTTTTATTACCAAATTATAAACTCAAATTGTACATTATAGAAACAATTTTTAAAAAATGTTAAGTATTTCCCAGTATTGGAATCTTCTGTTTCATCATTTTGTTCCTGTGAGGTATAGGAAGAATATTTGAAGTCAATTGTTCAAAGGTTGTTCTGCTTACATGTAAAAGCTCTTCAAGGAATAGAGCTTATAGGATGCAGGCAATACAGCTTCAAGCCTTAAGGGGAATATGTTTCTATGCTTTCATTTAATGCCTTGAAATAGAAGAAAATCTTTCAAGCATCATTTGTTTCCTAGATATACTCAGGCTGTTTGGAATGTTCATATATTTTACTGTTAGCTATAGTTTTCTTTCTTTCTTTCTTTCTTTCTTTTTTAACCTTGTGACAATGATGAGTATTTAAAAAAAAAAAAAAAAAAAAAAAAACAGCAGAATGTAATCAGCAATTGCTCTGCATTGCTATCCTGAAGAGTTAGGACTTCACAAATATTAACATCCAAAGCCATTGTAGTTTAACTTATAATCCATCATTATCTTTCTGCAAGATGCAATCATTTTATACTTTAAAATGCAACCCTTGAAGAAGCAGCACCCAGCAGCACTTTTGAGTATGTGAAAAAATGCTATTTTAAAATATAATGTATATTGTTTTTAATTTATTTTTACTTTATGCATATTGGCATTTTGTCTCTGTTCATGTCCATGTGAGAATGTCAGGAAACCTGGAACTGAAGTTGCAGATAGTTTTGAGCTGCTATGTGGATGCTGGGAATTGAACCTATGAGTAGCCAGTGCTCTTATCAGCTGAGTCTTGTCTCCAGCTCTAATGTATGCTTTATTACGAGGTGGCCTTTTAATGTCAAACCAAAGTTCATTTTCAAGGGATTATATAATCAAGAGTTTATAGAATCTCAGTTAAAATTTAATGAGCAGCCTGCTACCAGAATCCCAGTTCACTACTATGAACATATTAACCATTAGAACTTCTCATAGTCCTAAATGAAGAGATGACAAATATGTAATATAAACTTGATGGGAGGTGTCATTCTGTATATGTTTCTCATACTGGTTAATGAATAAAGCACTGTTGCCCAATAGGAAAGGAAGATAGGAGGGACTAGGAGACAAGGAGGAAATAGGAAAGAGGAAGGAGAGGTCAACATGGAGAGTCTGGAGAGAGCAGTACGCTGCAGCCGGCTCCGGGTAAGAAGACCACGTGGAAATACATAGATTAACACAAATGGGTTAATACTTAAGACAGAGCTAGCTGATAAGAAAATAGTAACTGGCCAACAGTATAATATCAAATACAGAGTCTCTGTGTGTTATTTGGGGCTGGCACTGTGGCAAGACAAGACCAGGTAGTGGGCGAAAAAACCATACTCTTTACATAAACTACTGTGCAAATATGTAATGGAGCCATTTCTAAAGCATGATTGGTGAGTAACATTACAAGCCACTGAAAGAATGTATCATGTTTCTTTCAAAGGAAAATATATTTGGAAAATGTAGGAAAACACAATGGTTAGAATTCTTTTATTTCTTTAAACATTCATTTTTCTCTCACACATTACATCCCAACATTTATCATTTCCTAATCTTTTATTGAGAATGTATTCTAAGTTGGAAGATCATTACAATTAATTTTAAAACCTGTAAGTACATAGAAAAATTTATAGATGAAGTAATTAAAATCGTGCCATATATTTGCATTCAAATGTATATGCATGAATGAGTATTTATCTGTCCCTTCCTTCTGATGTCCTAAATCATATTTTTCTACCCTTGCAGAAACAGAACTGTCAGAAAATTTAAAGATTGGAGAGTTTAATAAATGAAAGAGAAAAATAAGATGTTCAATTTTGAACATCTTGAAAGGCTCATAAGAAACTTTAAGAGTTTAATAATGCATGTGTAGTTATTTTCAAAAATTCAAATATGTAAGTCAGTACTAAAGACTTTTACAAAACAATTATTCTTGGAGTTGCAAGAAATTATATTATTTTCTATGACAAATGTACATGTGATCAATATAATATGTACTTTAAGTAAAGTAATTTGTGTCACAATGTGAGTTTGTGATGATGCCTTATTAAACATAAGGTATCATGGTGCTCTGCACTTGGACAGAACAAAGTCATTAGGCTATGACAAGGCTATGTTCTCCTGCTCTCTTTCCTTGTTCCATACTTTATCTTTTTCATGGGCATCACCTAAGGGAAATGCTGCATGGTATCAATATTCCTGAAAATGATGTTTATTTCACAGTTTCAACAAAGACACTCTGTAGGAAGCAGTGATGATTCTGTTTGTCAGTGAGGGATTCAAAAAGGAAACATAGTTTTCTAAGAAACTGCTTGATATATATGGCCATCATTTGAGTTTGTATGAGACTTTAATGGCAGTAAATCATATCTTACAGGGCACTGAGTTACTACCCCATTGTGATCTTGACCATAAGGAACAGTTCAGTGTTTCAATGCCCATTCTTTTCTATTACCAGGCTTGGGTGGTAAACAGTATTGAATTCAGTGGTTATGCATTTTAATATATTTAAGTACTTCATGAATAGAGGTATTCTGATAAGAACAAGAGAGACAGGTTCCTGTTAGTACAAAACACATTTCTCTGAAAAGTCCCTACCCTGCTCATGTAGCATAATTATCCTGCATAGAAGGAAACTCAGATACAGAGTAATTGCTATCAGCTATCATTTTTCTGTAACTATCCAACTAACCTTATGTATAACATTAAAAAGTGGCTTTCATTTTAGTAGACTTCTATTTCTTTTTAATTGCTTCCATTTTTCTTGAAGTCATTAATATTCAAAAATTCAATCATTGCACTCACATCATTTCCTCTTTGAGATTCTTAGATGAAAGACTTCATGAGCTATAAAATACAAAGAATTATTTCCATATTGAGATAGTTTTAAAAGCAGGATTTGGAAACCTTACTTTAGACAGAATCAACCTGGCCTCTTTTGATATCCAACAGCTTAAAATTTACTTCAGAGAGAATGTTCTCAGAATTGGGTCCTTTGTCTCCTCTGATAATTGTTCAAATGTCCACATTTTACTACAGGTTTTGTCCCTTTGAGATTTCTTTTTTATCCTAAGCACATGCAATTTTCTGCATACTAAGAATATGTTTTAAATTTAGAGATTTATTTCAGTAACACCAGCGTTTCTCTCTTCAGAGGGCAGGGCTGAAAGCACTATTTTGCATTTGTCTTTCACACATATTTTGTTCCTTGAACCTCTGCAATTTAAAGTACTTCAGTTCTGTCTTTACAGTAATAGTGATTCACTTATTTGTAAGTTCTGGTAAAATGGATTCTAGGGTTATTTTAAAATTCAAATGCATATATAGTGATGAATACTCTCATGGTTTTCAGACACTTTGAATTAAATCAACTATAACTACTATGCCCACACTTTACCAAGTATATATTATCATGATTTTATACAATGGGCTCTATCCCATTGCTTCCATTTATGATCACTTTTACAAAATCGACAGAGGTTTCCAAAGCACAATAGGCATATTTTTGATTAAAAAATACCTGTGATAAACAACTTTTAAATGGACAGTTTTGAACAGTGGTTTCTGGTATTTCTTCCATCACTTTGAGTCTTCAGGGGAATTGTACATCACTGTAGGAAGTTCATGGTGGAGCAGATATGTTTACAATTCAGGGACTGGAACTAAAGTAAAAATGAGAGAAGCAAGGCCTATTATCCCTTCTATTAGCACAGAGTCAACGACCTATTTCTATAATACGTTAACGACTACAGGATTTTGCCTCCAATTATTATATCATAATATAATAATCCTATAGCGTATGGCCTTTTAGGACATTAGGAATATTGAAATTCAAAACTATAGGACTCTCATCGTTTTGTAAGTTTATATGCCAGGTAGTGAGTTCCTTTGTTTGTTTATTTGTTTGTGTTGTTTTGACATTCTGTATAATCCTTGGATCCTTGTGGCAGTCATAATTTCATACTATGAAAATGATCTTTTCCTTCCATTGTCCCAAAAGCAACTCTGTATTTTTCACAAATATGTTTGTCTAAAGACTATACTGTTCTCATATGCCTTGATGATGAAGTCAAAATTTGTAAATCAGTCCCAATGTGAAAGTTGGTTCATTATTACTCCAGCAATATGGCGTCCAAATGGACACATAGAAAATTCAGAGAAATGCTACTTAGCCTTCTTAATATCCCCATTATGCTTCATTTCATTCTCCTCTGATGTTAATATTGGATTCATTTCTACACTAAAAGGTTATAGAAAAGCCAAAAATAAAATAATTTCCATCGCATCCTTAGTTCTCCTCTCTGGAAAGAATGCATTAATTTTAGTGTAGTATCTATACTAATTACTATCTATTGCTGATAAAATGCATAATTGTGCTGATGGATCCAGAAATTTACAACTCATAATTCTAGAACAAAGGAATGATGTCAAACAGATGGGAACTCACATCCTTATTTATAAAAGAGGAGGTAGAGAGAATGAGAGACCTAACTGGTAATGGCATTGGGATTTGAAATCTCAAATCCCACCCTCAGTGACACACCCCTCCAACAAAACCACACATCTTAATTCTTGCCAAACATTTCCAACACCTAGGGAAAAGCTATTCAAACAGAGAAAAAAATAAAGAACATTACCATTCAAGCCATCACATTCCACTTGCTGGCTCTATAAGGTTTGTAACCATATCAAAATGGAAATATATTTTGTACAACTTTAAATGTCCCAATAATCTTTCAGTCTCAACACTAAGAGTCTAAATTCCAAAAATCTCTTCTAAGATTCAAGACAAGCTTTTTTTTTTTTTTTTAATGTAACCTTTAAAAAAAAAAAAGTTAAATACTTCCAACATATAGTGGCATAAAATATTTTTTACTACTTCAAAGGAGAGGAATCAAGGCATATTGAACAAATATTAAACCAAAGCTTGACTGAAGTCATCCAGAGAATACTCCAAATCCTATAGCATCATGTCTGATGTCAAAGGGTTTAGATGACTTTGTACTGTCTGCATTGTACATCTTCCTATTTTGCTAGGTCCACTCTCTTTGTACAGCAATCCTTGAAAGATGTACTCTGAGTCTGAATTGTTCAACATTTTGCTATCTCCAATGAAATCCAGGGCCTTCATGCATGAACTTCCCTAGTAGGCATTCGCTGGCATCAGTAGCTCCCTCAACCCCTTTATCTTTCAGAACTTTAAAACCAGAAATGTGGACAACATTGATAGCCAGCTTTGGAGACCCCCTGACCTTGTTGAAACATATCTGTAGAAAGCTTATGTTTGTTGTGTTTTTCTAGGAGCAAAAATTTCTTTTGGGTTTTCCTTTTACAGTATGACATGAAGCTGGGTGTGGTCTTTCTATTACTCTAAAGTATATCAGACAACCTTTTAGTTTCCTCATTACTTTTATCACATTTATCCTAAACTGGATTTTTAAAGTTTTTCAGTAGTTTCTGCAGCCTGAAGTATCCAGGATTAAATATAATGAATATGAAAGAATTTGAAGGTAGTATGTAATTCACCATTCCAAAAGTGTCATTTTAAGTGCATTTAGATTGTAATTTGCTGACCTCTGCTCAAGAATAATCATTATTGCTATTAGCTATTCTTATTTCTTTTATCTGATAAAAATTTTTGATTTTAATATAGGGTCTATGTTTCCAATAATGTTTATTTTTTTTCAATCATTTTCCATTTTGTTAAAATATAAACATTCATTAACAACTGGATCAAGTTAAATTTTTGCAAGCAGGTATTTCTTCTATCACCTGACCCAAAAGAGAGGAGAGAATAATCTCAATTACTCTACTTTCAGGGAAGTTTAAATCAAATTCTAATGTGTTATCAGAATGTTCGTCTTTAAACAATGTCTATAGCTTGTATATAGGAAAAGCAGACATTGCCTACACAAAACAATTGTTCTGTAACTTAACATACATTCACAGAGTATTACACCTGAATACTAAATATTAAACATTCTACTCAAAATCCCATGAAAATTCCTTAAATGGACTATATGCAGCGATACTAATCTAATGTTACCAAATTCATACAAATACCTACAATTAACCATTTGTTCACAATGTGATGAAACTTAAAATTGACAAAAAAAAAATTAATCTTTAGTAAGTGTACAAATTCATTAAGATTAAAGAGCATATTACTGAATAACAAATTGCCAAGGAAGAAATCATAACAGAAATAAAAATGTTCTCTAGAATTAAATGAAATTGAAAACAGAATGCAAATAAATTTGTGGGTCACATTGAAACCAGTCCTAAGTGAGCATTTGTACTTCTAAGCATATTCATTTTAGAAAACTACAAGAATACAAATAAATGACTTAATGTTTTGACATAATAATTTGGAAGAAACAAGAATCATCTAAAACCAAATCAAGAAAAATTGAAGAAATAATAAAATGTAGAACATAAATTAATGAGATAGAAAGACAAGAATACAAAATCATCATCAAAGAAGATAAATGTGGTTTCTTAAAAGAAGATAAATCAGGTAATTGGATCATCTATTTCTTTATATAGTGCCTATAATAAGTAGAAAAATGAAACAAGTGAAAGGAATAAAAGGGATATAATAGGAAAAAAGTTAAGGGATCCCTAGCTAAGCATCTCCATTCAATCATGACAATAAATATTAGTTTAAATAGAGATTTGTGAGTAAAAATAAAAAAAGAAAGTATCACACTGTGAGAACACACAAGTTTCTATTGAGTAGCCATATGGACTGTGCTTTAAAGATTAAGAAAAGAAAATATGGACTCCCAGTAACCCAGCTAGCTTAAAATCTTTAAAAAACCTTAATGTTTGGAGATGTGTTCACAGGTTTTGGGCTAAATCATGGCTGAAACAATGCTTTGAAAATAACTTTAAATGTTAGACTAAGATGTTTTTGTTAAGTAGCTTTGAGGTGAAAAACCTGAGAAGACAATTGAAAGTTTTAGAAAGGCACACATAGCTGAGTAAGAAACTCTTTATTGTCAGCAAACAAGAACAAAACAGGCCTATTTTTATTAGCTGACATGGCTTTCTTTTTAGGATTGGTTGTTGACCTAAGGTGATGATTAATTCTATGCACCCATTTCTGTTCTCAATCTCCTGACATTTAAAAAAAAAAAAATGATGAGTGGTTATGTACACTAAAGATTTAAAGTAAAACTTTCTGATTGTTTTTCATGTATAAAATTTAGATTTGTGATTTCTTTAAAATTCCTTATAAAATTACCTTTCAAGATAAATAATAAAGTGATAGGTCTTTTCTTTGTAACTGCAAAAAACACAGCCTTCCAGTAAAAAATACTTTGCTTGCTTACATTCTTAATTTATAGCAGGTTGCCTCGGTAATAATGTACATGTGTTCTTTGGATAATTTATTTTTCACCTGGAATACATGAAATGTTTAGTCAAGTTAAGGGATATGCACACATGCTATTTTTTTTAGATGTATTCATTATAATCATTCACTTGAAACTCAGGATGTAACCACATTGTAATTTTTATATCACCTGAAAGATTTTACTGGGGTATATAAACTTTAACGGAAATACTAAAGATAGAGTTAGGACAAAGGAAAAGTGAAACATCAAGAATTATGATAAAGTTAGAAGGAAATCATCAAGAAAGAGAGAACAAAATCACCAGGAAACTAAAGAATACAGAAGGAGAATAAAGAAACCATCAGAAGAGTGTGTGAGAGTCATTTCCTTTAAGCCTTCAGATAAAAAAGTCATAGTTCATGCCAACTCTGTGGATTTCCTTTAAGTCCTGTGCTGCTACTGGCTGGTCCCCCAGACAGTGATATCTAGAAAATAATGCTTTTAAGTGTAAGCTCCCAATTCCTTGAAAATTTTTATGAAAAACCACCACTAGCCAGAATGATCATGATCTCAAAGTCTTTCCATACTAGATAACCCATATCCACCATCCTCTCATAAGGAACAAAGAAGGGAGCAGATACCAATGAACAGAGTATCCACTCTATAAAGACAAAACCAGATAACACCACATAGAATTATAATCATCCCAGTCCCAACTGCCTAGATGTCGACATAAAAACATAGTAACACTAGAGCTCAGCAACCTTACAACAGTAGGCCCTGAAAAATGCAACATAGCTGAATCAAAAGACGAGGGTGTCAAATTAGCCTTTATGAATATGTTAGAGGTCCTTAAAGAGGAATTGAATAAATGCATTAATGAAATCTATGAACATGCAAACGAACAGCATAAAGTAACATCTCAAGATGTGAACGTGGAAGTGGCATCAAAGAATATTGCGAGAAAACAGGAAATTACAAACTTAAGTACGGGACCAGGTACTTCAAAGGCGAACCTCACCAATAAAATAGAGAGGTGTATACATAGATTACAGAGGAATTCTCCTTTTCTATGGGAGTTTGTAAGTCGATCTTTTTTCTGTGATTTTTAGTTGTAACAATTAATTGTGGTGGGTAAAAATTTTAAAATAATTAATAAAATTTGTATTGCACATCAAATATTGTAGCAAATTTTGCACCCTCCAGGCACTTCTGACAGGCACATGAATATTCCTTTGTCTAACAATTTGCTCTGTTTATGCACCACACCTGCTAGTCACCCTTAGATTTTTTTTTTTTTTTTTTTTTTTTTTGTCTTCAGATTCATAGTGCCTTGTTCATGTAAGTTTATTTTACTTAATATTTGTCATTATCTGTAGTGGCAACTCACATTGGCAGGGGAGCTTGTTTAAGTGGCAAGATGAAAATTTGGGATTTAATAAGGATATATATTGAAATTGGTAAACTATCTGATAAAATCCCCTGTTCAATTCATGAGATTAGTTCTGAAATATGTAATTATTTTGCTTAGTGTAACTTCAAATTGTAAGTGGAAAGACCACAGTGAGTGAAAAGTGCTTTTATAAAAAGCAAAAGTAATTAAAATACAGGGATTGGTATATTCAGTGGTTCCATGAATGTGAGGGGCAATCTTGAAAAGGGTGTGTTGAGGACAAGGATAAATGATGGATCAACTGGATAAGGAGGATGAACATATATATTCATGTCCATTAAAAATATTTTACCCTATTTTTTTTTCCGAAATAACCTTTTCATTTTAACATACTGAAAATAGTAGTAAATTTCACACTTAAAAATCAGACTTGCAAAAACAATGTAATTATCATATAATTCTATATGATCAATTCATATCTTGCAAAATTGGGCTAACTTGGAAGCTTCATAAATAAAAATGTGTACAGCTCCCTAAAAAATATATCTGTAGGAAAACACAATAGTTACTTGAACTTCATCTTTCCATTTTGAAATTATTTCTACAAAAATATCCTTCAACATAAAGGAATTTAAAATGAAATCAATAATTTCTAAAATGAATGCACATAATAGTATTTTATGTTAGCTACTATTTTATGGAATATATTTCAGAATTTACTGTTATCAAGAATATAACTATTGAGAGCTTTTTTATTTGGAGTGGGTTTTAGATTCAGTCTAATCTATCAATAGTTTCTATAAAATGTTGAAAATTACTGCCATTGAAATTGCTTGATTGTAGTCCATTAAATTGGAATTAACATAAAACATCCTACACAATGTTTTAAAGTAATAAGCTTCACGGAGTTATTTGATTTGTATTTGTTGGTCAATAAAGTAATTTATGATAAACTAGGAATAATTCATTTAGATAAGGATTTCTAATTTGGAGTTTAAAAATTGTTAAATAAATTTGCATGTCTTGCTTTTTAAATATGGTGGAAAATAGATATTATCATAACTTCACATATGAATCTCATTCTGAACTTTGAAAACAAGTACATTTTCACCACAATTTTCACACACACACACACACACACACACACACACACACACACACATACACGTCGTGTGTGTGTGTGTGTGTGTGTGTGTGTGCATGAGACTGTCTCTGAGTGTGTTTGTGTACAGGTATGTTTGTATTCATTTTTATGTGTTCTTGCATGTATGGGGTACATGCAAGTATGGGTACACATGCATAAAGGTCCAGAGGCCAGCATTGATTGCTGTTCCTTCTCAACCATCACCCTCTTTATTTTTGGAGAAAGGGCTCATAGATTTCTGTTTGGCTGTCTTGACTAAGGAACCAAGGCGATATAAGTGTCTCTGCCTCCTGGTGTTGATCTTAAGATTATGCTACTATATCTCATTTTTTTTTCTGTCAACACAGGACATAAAATCTCTTGAGTAGTCATGCTTGCTTAGAAAGTGCATTGAGACTGTTGTATCACCACAATGTATAAATATCTTAAGTGATACAGGAAAAAGTTTTCTCTATTTTCAAATTGGATTATGAGGTAAGAATTCAAAAATATTAACATAATATCCCATCCAGGTAGTTAGACTCTGACTCAGAAACACACTAAAAATAAAAGGAGGAGCCAATTATAGCTTTTCAACAATATTTATTTTCAAATTCTTAACTATAATTTGTCAGAAAATCAAGTTTAAAATTTGACTGCGACAACATCAAGAGAAGCCTTACTTCCTAATTGTGGTATTACTCCAACACAACGATTTAGATACTCATTTCAACTGTGAAATCTTCAGATTTGTTTTGGGGGCTTTAAGGGATCTTATTCTTCTGAAACTACTAAGCCATTGGATGGCTGTGTGAGCAGCTTTCAATACCCCGCAGAGTATAAAGAACCTTACATTAGGAGGACTGTAGCATAATATGGAACCTCCTGAAATCATCCATTTTTTTTGTTCTTACAATTACTAGATCAGCAAATCATGAAGTAGCAAGAAAGTCTAATTCAGAAATAGTCCCATTTATTGGAAGATTATATATTAATGAAGTAATATGGAGTCTTCAGCTGAGTAAGGTAACACAGACCCAGAAAGGCAAGTATAGTAAGCATTTATATGTGGGTGTTAGCTGTGATATACTCAACAAGTGAGCTGCAATTCTACAATTCATATAACAACAGAGTTTAGGGAAAGAGTAACAGACTAGGATAAGGGATGTATCTCTCTAGGAAGAGAAAAAGGAACAGATAATTGTGCATGAATGTTGAAGAGATGAATGGGGTGGGGGATCAAATGGGGAGGAAGAGGGAAGGATTGAAAAAAGGAATACAGAGAGGAACAACTGATTCTGAGGGCTATTTGAGAGTTGTGTATAAATCAAATACAATAGACACTTCCTAAATAATATACATATATGAAGGTGATCTAAAATATGTCTGCAAATAATGCTTGAGATAGAGCCCCAAATGGGTATCTCTCATGGGTATGCACCAGATGGTGTCCTAGAGCACAGAAGAGAAGCTAATACCTAACACAGATGTTACCTCCAGTTAACCAAAGGAATTGTTAAACACTTGGAATTGGAAAAAAAATTTTTTTTCTAAGGAAGTCTCATTGGGGAAACAAAACAGTCAGCCAGGTGGTAGTGGCTCACACCTTCCATCCCACCACTCAGGAGGCAGAGGCAGGCTGATCTCTATGAGTTCCAGGCCAACCTGCTATACAAGTTCCAGGATAGCCTCCAAAGCCACAGATAAACCCTATCTAGAAAGAAAGAAAAAAAATAAAAAACAAAACAACAACAACAAAACTCTCTTAACTGTAGTCCCCATGCCTATTAGGCCAGCACAAAACATGGCCATTTTTCTCATAAGTTTTCATCCAGAATTTTTTTAAAACCTTACAGAATATACACATATGTACGTGTGTGTGTGTGTGTGTGTGTGTGTGTGTGTGTGTGTGTGTGTGTGTGTACACATACATATATAGATATATATTATTGTCTGGACTTTATGTCTTTCTATGGTATTCATGTTTGTGTGGACATGTATATCTTTGCACCTATATGTTTCTTGTCCTTCCATATTGGTTCAGTTTCCTCTGTTTGCTTGTATTTTTTTCCTATTTTCATGTAGTTGTTTTTCTTATATCTATTTTATTATTTTTCAGATGCCTGTTTGTTGTCTAACAGGAGACAAAGACTGAATATTCACATGAGAGGGAAGCAGATAGAAGTTTGGAAGACTTGTGGAACCATAATAAAGTATATTCTATGAGAAAAATCTATTTTTCCCACCCAAGGTCTTTTTTAAATTTTATTTAAATTAGAAACAATCTTATTTTACATATGAACTCCACTTCACTCCCATCCTCCCCACTGCTGATTGCTCCATTCAGCCCCCATCCACTCCCCAGGGAGAGAGAGGCCTTTCATGAGGGATCAACAGTCTGTCACATCATTTGGGGCAGGGCCTAGGATGAGAGAGTTTACCTCCATGGGGAAAATGGGCTCCCAAAGTCCATCCCTGTACTTGGTATAAATACTGGTTCTACCACCAGCGGCCCCATAGACTGAACAGGACTCCTGTCACCCATGTTCAGAGGACCTCGTTTGGTCTTATGCTGGCTCCAGCTATCTGGCTGGGTTCCATGAACTCCCATTTGCTCAGGTCAGCTACTTCTGTTTGTTTGTTTTGTTTGCAGAGCATAGTCTTGATTGATCCCTTTGCTCATCACTCCTCTCTCACTACAATTGGATTCCAGGGGTTCATCTCATAGCTTAGCTGTGAGTGTCTATTTCTGCTTCATCAGCTACTGGATGAGAGCTCTAGGATGGCATTTAACATAGTCATCAATCTCATTATAGGGGAACGGCATTTAAGGTAGCCTCTCCTCTATTGGTTATATTCCTAGTCATGGTCATCCCCGTGAATCTCTGGACATTTCCCTAGTGTAAGACATTTCTTTAAACCTATAATGGCTCCTTCCATTAAGAAATCTCTTTTCCTGATCTTCTCTCTATTCTTCCCCTGACTCAATCTTCCTAATTCCTCCTTTCCCCTCCTCTTCTACCCTTCTTTTTTTCCTACCAGTTTTTCCCCCTCCCTCCTTCATGCTTCCAATTTGTTCAGGAGCTCTTTTCTCTTTCCTCTTCTCCTGGAGACCATGTATTTCTCTCTTAGGATCCTCCTTGTTTCCTAGCTTCTCTGGAGGTATGGATTGTAGGCTAATAATCCTTTGCTCTGTGCCTAATATCCACATATGAGTGAGTATATACCATGTTTGTATTTCTGTGACTCGGTAACCTCACTCAGGATGCTTTCTTCTAGTTTGATCCATTTGCCTGCAAATTTCAAGATGTCATTGTCATTTTATTTGTTGTTTTTGGTCTGTCTAATTTTGTGGTTGTTTTTTTTTTTTTTCCAATGAGTAATAATCCATTGTGTAAATGTACCACATTTTCTCCATCCATTCTTCCACTAAGGGGCATTTAGGTTGCTTCGAAGTTCTGGCTGTTACAAATAATGCTGCTATGAACATAGTGGAAGAGATGTTCTTGTTGTATGAATATCCCTGGATATATGCCTAGGAGTAGAATTGCTGTATGGTTTACTAGTTTTGTTTGTTTGTTTTGTTTTTTGTTTTGTTTTGTTTTACAAGACAGGGTTTCTCTGCATTGCTTTGGAAGTAGCTCTATAGACCAGGCTGGCCTCGAACTCACAGAGATACAACTGCTTCTGCCTCCCCAGTGCTGGGATTAAGACATATACCACCAATGTCCTCCTTAATTGTTGGATCTTGAGGCATACTTGTTCCCATTTTCCTGAGAAACTGCCATACTGATTTCCAAAGTGGCTGTTTGTACTCCCACCAGCAGTGGAGGAGTGTTCCCTTTCTCCAAATCCTCTCCAGCATAAACTGTCATTGGTATTTTTGATTTTAGCCATCTGTCAGGAGTAAGATGGTATCTCAGAGTTTTTGATATGTATTTCCCTGATGGCTAAGGATCTTGAGCAATTTCTTTTATGTCTTTCAGCCATTTTAGATTCCTCTATTGAGAATTGTCTATTTAATTCTCTACCCCACTTTTTAATTGGATTATTTCGTGTTTTGGTGACTATCTTCTTGAGTTCTTTGTATATTTTGAGAATCAGCACTCTGTCAGATATGGAGTTGGTGAAGATCTTTCCCCATTTTGTGGGCTTCCATTTTGTCTTGTTGACTATGTCCTTTGCTGTACAAAAGCTTCTCAGTTTCAGGAAGGCCCATTTATTAATTGTCTCAGTGTCTGTGATATTGGTGTCATATTCAGAAAGTGGTCTCCTGCACAAATTCAAGATCTCCCAAGCTCTTGGATAGGTAGGATCAACATACTAAAAATGGAAATCTTATCAAAAGCAATCTACAGATTCAATGCAAACCCCATCAAAATCACTGCACAATTCTTCATAGGTCTTGAAAGAACAATACTCAACTTTATATTGTAAAAGAAAAATCCAGGATAGCCAAAACAATCCTGTACAATAAAGGAACTTCTCAAGGAATCACCATTCTGGACTTCAAGCTTTACCATAGAAATATACTAATAAAAACATCATGGTATTGGCATAAATATGAACAGGCAGACCAATGGAATCAAATTGAAAGCCCTGATATTAATCCACACACCTACAAACACCTGATTTTTGATAAAGAAAATAAAATTATATGATGGAAAAAAGAAAGCATCTTCATCAAATTGTACTGGCACAATGAGATGCTGACATATAGAAGATTGCATATAGATCCATACCTATCCCCATGCACAAGAAATTCAAATTGGATCAATGACCTCAACATGAATCCAGCCACACTGACCCTCTTAGAAGAGAAAGTAGGAAGTTCCCTTAATGATAAATCTATTTTCAATAAGATAAAATTTAAGAAACAATAAAATCTTTTAGCAATGGAAAAAGAATTGAGAGTTTTCACACATAGAAGGATCTGACCAGTGAACTGGAATCTCCAAAAGTTTCTAAAAATAAACTCTTTCTGCTCTACATCAAAGAGAGTTAATATGCAATCACTGACATTAATTAGTTCATCACTAGCAACAAGAAAATTTTAATGACACAACTGTAAAAAAGAAGTGATAGCAAAATAAGAATGGTCATGACAGAGTAATAAAATTTGCATATTGGTGATAATGACCACAGATTTTATACACAAGATTGTCTAGGAGTTGCTTGAGTTAGATGAAACACCAGTGAGAGAGTACAAATTCATTTACTTAGAGCAGCATTTTCTCATAGCACCACAACATTACACTTTCCTCTCCACATTGCTAGTCCACATTGCTAGGATGGGAACAATTGATGTCCAGGAACTGAAATCAGTTCAAAGGAATCCAGGACACTCTTTCTATTTACTTTAGTTTTGAGGGCATAATAAGGACAGCTATATAACAAAATCTTCAGAATCTAAAAATAAGTAGTATATCAGAAAAACAGAAATTACAGCCACAATTGTCTTATGGAGTTCAAGATTATCATCATATGGCTAAGAATTTGGCAATATTGTTATTTTTATTATTATTATTATTACTATTATTCAAAATATTCAATTGACTATTAAATAGAGCTAATGGTTTTGTAGATATAGAATAAAGTTCAAATGCATATGTACATTGTTTACTGTTGGTTAGTACAAATACTATGCATCATTTTGAAGATGGAAAATACTGTCATTTTTAGAATTTTAATACATGAATATGTAGAATAATCAATTATAAATTTAAGGAGCTGTACTATAATGGAATATAAAAACTAGCAAAGTTTCTTCTAAAGACTCAGAAAGGTTTTATATGGAGGTCATCTAAAATTTCCCCATTTTTACATTCCAAAATTAGAGCAAATGATTAACAGAAGACTATTGTATGGGGCTGAACTTTTACAACTGAATTTTAACTTCTTGCAGTGTTCTCAAAGCAAGTAATATAATGTGCTTTGCCTACACAAAGGAAAATACATGTTTCTATTCTTAGATGAGTGTTTCACAAAGGTTATCCGTGTTTTTCTTCCATGGAACATCTTGCTGTGGCTCTGTTCCAAATTGATTGTGGTTTGATGCTAAGTGGGCTTGTCACATACCAGTTTAAACTTTATTTTGTTTTTTTATTTATTCAATATTTAAAACATGTATCATGAGAAGAAACATATCACAGAGGGGCCATTTATGAGATAATATAAGTAGGTATGAGGTCAGAGAGGTGATCGTTTGCCTCTTATGCCCATTCTTTTCTAAACTCTTGATTGCTCAAGTGATTCTTTTCCCTTTCTCAGGTCCATGGATATTGGTAGAAGCTAAGACATGTAGTCCTAGAATAAACCCACCTGTTTTTAAAGATTTATTTTCCTTTATAATTGAGTGGTATTAAATTTTGATAAACAAATTGAGTAACAAACTTCTTGGAACACATGAAAAAATGTCCTTGTTTGTAAGGTGTATGGTTGTTTTTCCGTCCGCCGCCGCGTCAGCCCCAAATAACACACAGAGACTCTGTTTTTGATATAATCTCTTGGCCCATTACTAGTTGCTTATTAGCTAGCTCTGTCTTAATTATTAACCCATTTCTGCTGTTCTATGTATTTCTCTTACCGGGGAGCCCGCCGGCATACTGCTTTCTCCAGACTCTCCATCTTGACTCCTTACTACTTCCTCATTCCTCCTTGTCTCCTAGTCCCTCCTATCTTGCTTTCCTATTGGCCAACAGTGCTTTATTCATTAACCAGTATGAGAAACATATATACATAATGGCATCTCCCATCACTTGTTCTCATGAGAAAACCATTGCAGGACCCAGAATGTTTATCAGCAATAGAGAAGTTGCTTACCTTTTCTGGAGTCCTGAACTCATTGCAGAGAGGGTGGGGGATTAGAAGAAGAAGAAGAAGAAGAAGAAGAAGAAGAAGAAGAAGAAGAAGAAGAAGAAGAAGAAGAAGAAGAAGAAGAAATCACTTCTGAATACTTAGGAACATATCATTGGCTGATATCTGGCTGCTATATTTGAATAAATTTGGATGCAGGTTATAAGTACGAACTGTTAAGTATTTTACATTGAAAACTAGTATGCAAATGCAGCTTTGAAGTATAAATAATTTAGGCCTTCAACTATATTGATGGGGTGGGCTAATCTCTTTTTGTCCTAGTCTATTATGAGCCCTATCCTGTACCATTTCATGACTGGGTACACCTAGGGTTTGTTCTTGAAGACATATCCAACTCTTTTCAAGACATGTCCTGAAATCTTGCCACATGACTATTCTGACAAGGGAGAAAGGCCATGGGTCCATTTGTTAAGCACAAATGTATGAAGTACTGAAAGCTCACATGTTATACCTTAGCAAAGGCTAGAAATGAAAAATAACAAAGGAACTCTGAATTAGGAAAAAAGGCATTTTTTTTCAGATAGCATCCTTCTCACACATTCCAGAAAAATCAAAAGTGAATTCATGAACCCAGAGACAGAAATCAATACAAGATATCAGTTTCATGCTATCTGTAATTTTTGTCAAGATACTTTTTGTTTATAGTGTAGATAAAATGTATTTTTGTTATTTTATCAGGCCAATTTTTTTCAATACACGTGCATAAGGTAAATTACTTTAGCTTAATAACTGAAATGAAGTTCTACCAAAGTCGCCATGGAATTACTTTCAAATGTAATAAACACACAGATATATAAGCATATACAAACACACACAAACACACTTGGGCATGAACACATAAACTCAAAGACATGCGCCCACATGTGGACACACACAAGCATGCACACACATGTCCATATACGTCTTCCTCTCTTAAGTCTTCTTAAAAGTAACACTGATGTCACAGCCATCAGTTTCTTGTCTTGACATTCTCTACTAGAGGACTTAATGAAGACCTACCTGTAGTGTTTAGCAGGGGCAGAGCTCTATCTCAGAAATGGAAGCCAGAGAGCCTTCGAGATACAAGCACTCACAGGACAACTGTGGTGCCCTGGAGACTCAGGGTTAGGTGATGGATATATTGTTGTTCAAAAAAAAGTAACAAAGACAGTGGTTGTTGTGACAGAACACCCTTGCATAGTATACCTGTATGCGTCTGACGCCAGGCACCAGCCGCTCCTGGGCCCAGGATGGGTTGTGCTCTCCTGAGATACAATGAAATAACTCTGACTGACATGCAGCAATGGGAATTCCTGATTGGTGTCTGAATGTGATGGATTTCTATCCCTATCCAAGGACAAGTTCTTCGTGTTTGGGTCTGCCTCTTGCTGCTGTGGTGTGGCCACTGACTTTGGGAGACAGTCCAGAGCAGAGTAGCGCATGGGGTATGCAGCTCATGAAGATTGAAGTTGTCCAAAATATTTAAAACTATTTAAATTGTGAAACCTGTTGCTAAAGAATATTTATGAACACTGGTCTATAGGCCTGTACTAATTTACACATCAGCAATATTTACTGTATCTGAATTAAGGAGCCATCGTGGGTTCATGTGAGTGACCCACAGATGTGTGTTTTAAAGTTCTATTCCAGGAACAGGTATGTGTCTATCCCCTCAAGGGTGAACCAGATGAGTTGACTGGCTACCACTGTGGCCACATGCATCAGTTTGACAAAAAGATATCATGTTTCAATTTTGTGTGTGGACAACAATGTGCACACTAAAATTGACATATTTTTATGTAAAGTTTTTCTATTCTTTGATTTTTAATTAACTTTAGAAACCAAAAAAAAAAAAAAAAAGTAACATTGAAAGGTCATTGGTGGTTTAAAGTGCAAATTGGCAAAATGCTCCTGAATTTTATCATAATTCTCTCAAAATACTTAATATTTGAAAATTCATTGCAACATTATGCTCATACAGGTAGAAAAATGCTGTATGTCAGAATGAATTTAGTGGATTATGTTGAATAAGTTAATAAAATTAATTGTTTTATTATATTACTAAGGCAATTGTAATTAAATTTTAGCTTTCATTCTTAAATTTTTGACATTGAACAGAATAAGTTTTTGATTTATTATTTTATAATATATGTATGAATGTTTTGATTGCATGTATTTATGTAGCCATGTGTATGTTGAGTGTGCCTGGAGGCCTAAAAAGGGTAATTAATATTTCCTGGAATGGGAGTTACTGGATGTTGTGTGCCACCAGGAAGGCTCTAGCAATCAAATCTGGGTCCTCTGGAAGAATGTCAGTATTCTTAACTGGTGAGCCACATCTTCAGCCATGAAGGATATTTTAAAATAAATATCATTAAGCCAAGGACTTCAGAATAATAAATATAAAGTCTGCAGTATATTTTTGTTAAAATTTTATCAAAAGTAGTACACAAATGCCTATTTATTCAATTTTGTTTCTAAAATGTTTATCCCTGAACATACTGAATATTAATTGAAAATGTAACTATTATCTTAAAAACACAAGATAGTCTATTGGACATATTAGGTAAAACAACTCATATTTTTGTAAGATTAAACCACAGCTGTTTATTGACTTTATTCATACATCTTTATTTTTAACACTATGTACATGATTCAGAATTTAACATTGCTAAAATTTGGAAATAGTCTGCCCATCATATTCCTCAAGAAGCTGATGATTTTTAACATGTCCAAAAGATAAATCAGGTACTAAATAAAAATGTCCAAATTGATGATTCAATCATGGTGAGAAGAGATCTGGAATGATTGTAGCACAAAAGCAACTGATTATAAGGGATGTTATTCATAAAATACCTCCAGACAAAAATAATTGTTGGTGATAATGTGTCTTTTCTTATAAAAAAATCATATAGTTATCCAAAACTAGAGATGAATTAAGATTTTCACACACAAAGAGAATGTATTTTTTTTTAATACTGGCTAGTAAGTCATTTTTATTGTAACTTAAATGTAAAATACTATTATTAATATAAAATACAATGTAATTAAAGTAAAGTTAAAATAGCTACAACTAGAAATTTATGTTAATGGATTTACAAAATATGAAGGGAAATGTGAAAATAAAACCTATAATTTATAATAAAAATTTAGTCATAAATGAATGTAAATATATATGCACCCAGCATCAACATAAAAACACAATACACACACACACACACACACACACACACACACACACACATAGATACACACAAATGACCAGAAATAAAGAAACAGACTAAAGCACAAAAACAAGTGACTAAATTTGAATAAACTGAAGTTGAGTAGAGAAAATAATCCCATTATATTTAGAAAGGTTTTAGTCTTAGTCTTTGCCACAAAGTTTCCTTCAGACATTGTTCCTAATTGATTTTATTGAATTTAATATCTACTGAGCTAGAATTCAGGTTTCATAAGTGCAATTCTATCTTCATAGGTGCATCTATGCAGTAATTGCAATTTTTATGGGTAATTACCATGTATATAATTAGATTAGGAAGACTGGTAACTCAAAAGATGGCTAGAATTGAGCAGTGAACTTCTCAAGTCTGACACTGCCATCAGTTTTTTGACATTTTCTTAAGCACTGTGAAGAAGTGAGGAAAATGGGTGAGAAGTTACTAAAAGAATATTGTATTCTCAAATAGAATCATCATTAAAACAAAGTGTTGTGTATTATTATCTTGTAATGTTATGATATTTAAAACATGAAATATGTGTGTTCTGTGGCTCTTGTTCAAATTAATGTGTGTTATAGGTTAATACTTTGGTTTAATTTTTTAGAGAAATTAATTACTTAGTCTCGAATAGCCTAAATAGCTGCCCTGTCCATTATTGCCTGTGTGATGACTCCAACCTGATGTAGCTCCCCTGTTGTCTCATGCACCTGTTCTAAACTGATATCCAAATGCTCTTTCCCTGGGGCTTCCTTTTATAATATTGGCTATGAATAAAGGTGGTGCCTACTCTCAGATTTGATATTCTAGTAATACCCTTGCTAAAATCTGGGGTCATTATAATGTCTTTTCATCACGGATTGAGGTCATTTTATTTAAGCTTCTGGGAGTTTTCTATTGTTATCATCATCTTGAATATGAATGTGACAAGATATCTTTGAATCAAATATTAACACACATACATGCACATGTGTGTATGTCTATTAATATATTGTGGGAGCAAATTTCCTTCATATTTGAAGGAAATAATATAGGCTATTATACTGCTAACAAATTTACAGACTTATTTTTTCTGAACCTAGATATCTCTGAATATATATAATACTCAACAAATAATTTAAGAACCACAGTATTTAAATAATTATTATGTATATTTTAATGAGTAGAGCACTCATCATTCTAGTTGAATTGCTATTATATCTATAATTTGTGATCAATTTTGCATTTTTTCCACCCAGGTGAACATAGAATCCTTTTTAAAATAGAGAGAAAGTTTGTATCAAAATTAGCAGTTCGAAGAACCAGCATTGTTTCATATTCAAGAGAAGAAGTGTGTTTATCCATACCATACCATATCACAAATATTCCTTGACGTGCACAGTGGTCAATTCCAAACTTTCTGATGCCATAGACACCAAAATCTCAGATGCTGAATTCCTTCAAATGAAATCTCGCATTAAACGAATTATAGATTTGCTACATGCTTCATTCATAAAATAATTGCTAGCCCATTTATGGTAAGGAATGTAATATAAAGGTTATTGAAAATTATAGTAATGTTATATTAGTTTTAAAAAAAACTCTGTGGATTCATCATACTGAAAGTATTTTTTCCAATATTTGAATTACCACCAGTTGAATTCAAGAACAATAAAACCATAGCATCTGTGAAACAAGTGTTAGTTACAATCTGTGGAAGAATCAGGGATGTGTAAGGAAGCTTCCATCTTCTTCCCTTGGCAAAAGTAGAAAGAAAGGGAAAGAAAAGGAGGCAGGGTGTGCTAAGGAAGTGAGGGAGGGAAGAAAGAAGGGTTGGAAGTAAAGAAAGAAAGCATTAGAAAGAAGTATAAAAAGATAGAATCTCAATTTTTTTTTAGAGAACTTATTCCCAATTCTTGAGGATCAGATTATCAAGATGATTTTTATCAGGACTTTGTGAAAACAGTGGACAACTGAATGGTATAGAGAATTGATACCAAGAAGTGGAATAACCACTGTGAATATGCTGGATGATATCTTGGGAAAATTTTCCAATAAGTTTCTGGGAATGTAAGACTAGGAATACTCTCAAGAAAGCCAAATATTCTAAGTAGAACATAGAGGAGGTTCTATCAAACATTTTTTCCTTTGTATTTTGTCCTTCCTGAAGACTTCTAAATTTTTTTAAAATTCTTTTTATATTTGAGTTTGTAGTTTAATTACATTTCTCCCTTCCCTTTCTTCCTTCAAAACCTCCATTAAGCCTTCAAATTCATGGCATCTTTTTTCATTAATTGTTCTTGCATGAATATATATATTTGTATATACATATATTTTCCAAAATATAACTTACATTTCTTTCTCTCTGTGTCTAAGTTACATCATGTGATATGATCTTTTCTAGTTTTATCTATGTAACAGCAAATTTAATGATTTCATTTTTGTTGATACTTGTATGGTATTCTATACTATTTTCAGTATTAGTTTGTTGGATAAAGAAGATTTATGTTGTCTCGTTTCATGGCTATTATTGAATAAGGGAACAATGAACATGGCTGAGAAAGTGTTTGTCAAGCATCCTGAGGGCATATGCCAAAGAGTAGAATAGCTGGATCAAAAGTTAATTTATTTTTAGCTTTTTGAAAATTCTCTACACATACTTTCATACTGTCATCATCAGCTAAATATCACACCAACAATTAATGAGTTCCCCATTTCCCACATTCTAACCAGTATTTCTTGATGGTTACATTGCATTCTTCCCCCACCCCCTTTTTTAATTTAAATTAGAAACAGTCTTATTTTATATATCAATCCCAGTTCCCTCTCCCTCCCATTTTCCCATGCCATGTTTGGGACTTCAATTTTGTTAATTTTTCTATATGTCTGCTTTATTTTAGTACCCTCTTGTTTCTATTACAATGGATATGTAATATGTAATAGTAAGATACGAAATTGTCTCTGTGGGTTTCTGTAGCCTGGTCTTGTCCTCCCTCTCTGCTGTCTGTATATTGTAGTGTTTCTTATTCACTTCTGATGCTGGTAAATTGGGTCCTCACATTTTTTCCTTTTGGTTACTTAGGTCAAGATTATATAATTCTGTTTACCCTCTGAATGAACCAACTCGAGATTTTTTTTTTTATTTTGTAATTTTTTCTATTTCATTAAATTCTGTTTGATTTGTTTTTAATTTCTTACTGTGAGGGAGACTTTTAGTCTTATAAAGAAGCCTTCACATTTTCATATAAGAATATTTCTGTGTTACTTAAAAAAATGCCATAATGAATATATTACTATTCTTTGAGCTTGAACACTACTTATGCAATCATGTGCTTGATACATTCCTTTGCTTTCATCTAATAATAGATGTACACATTTGCATATGCCTACATACACAGACATACATGCATTATATATATATATATATATATATATATATATATATATATTTCATGGCCCATCTAAAAATATCTTGAGAAGCTGAAAGAATATAACAGACAAACATTTCTTTCTAGAAATGTTTAATATCTCATTGACATGGAACTGAGATTTTTATGAACTAATGTATACTTAGTTAAAATAATGTGTAGTACCTGGAATTTAGTTCTTATTTTTTTTTCTCATTCCTATTGCTAGTAGTTTGGAATTGTCAATAAAATAATCTGCTTTGAAATACTCCTTCAATATTACTTCAAGCATTTTATTTGTTAGAGTCAACCTGTTCAATTCTATGTAATGATTTGCTGAATTCACTCTTCTCTGTAAAACAACATTTTCTTGTAATGATATCTATTTCCACAATTAAATAATATAAGATAATGGAATGACAATTACAAAGCAACAAAGCATTCTTCTCCCATAATTTAACAAGTGAACCAGCACTTAAAATAATATCTATTTTAAAGAAAATATTTGAAAAATATATAGGCAATAGATGGTATAGAGATATTATTTTGGACACAGAGAAAGCAGGAATGTTAATAAAATTGTACTTTCAACCCCTGAAGGATGTTAAATGTAGACTCTCCCTGTTATTATTTGGAGGAAATATTCATATTGGAAATAACTTCATCACTTAAATGCCTAGCGATGTACACTTTAAAGAATAGGCAATATCCAGCAGCGAGATCATTTTAAAGCAATGAAATTCATTTGAATAGAATTACTTAAGCAAGTGAGCATCTGTGCATTTTTTTCTAAATGACCAAATGCTCAAAACTAAGGAAAGAAGCCAAGATTTTTTTTCATGAAAGGAAGCAAACGTAAGCAGAAAATACAGCATGATGTTAAAAAGATAGACACCTAGCCTCTTCCTGTGGTACTAACTGCAAGATTACTTTTTTTTTTTTTCTGCTTAGTTTGTTGTCACTTTACCATTACATTATTTTGTTTTTAACGTTTATTTTAAAATTAAATGTATTTTACATTTATTTATTTGTTATATGGCCAGAGAAAAAGCAAAAAAAGTGTTTGGCTTTCATCACAATACTCAACTTTATATGGAAAACCAAAAGACCCAGGGTAGCCAGAACAATCCTGTACAATAAAGGGACATCGGAGGCATCACCATTCCCCACTTCAAGCTCTACTGTAGCTTTAGTCCTGAAAATAGCTTAGTTTTGGTACAAAAAATAGTCAGGTAGACAAATGGAATGAATCAAAAATCTTTATATTAACCCACACACGTAGGAACACCTGATTTTTGACAAAACAGATACAATGATACAATGGAAGTAGGAAAGCATCTTCAACAAATGGTGCTTGCAGAACTGTATGATGGTTTGTAGAAGACTGCAGATAGACCCATGTCTATTGTCATGTACAAAACTCAAGTCCAAATGGATCAAAGACATCAACATAAACCCAGCTACACTGGGTCTCTTAGAAGAGAAAGTGGGAGGTACACTTGAAAAAATTGGTATAGGAAAATTTCTTCCTGAACATAAAACCAGTAGCACAGATACTGAGATTGACAATTAATAAATGGACCTCCTCAAATTGAGAAGCTTCTGTAAGGCAAAGGACACAGTGGAGAAGACCAAATGGCAGCCCACAGACTGGGAAAAGATTTTCGCCAACCCCATATTTGACAGAGGGTTGATCTCCAAATATACAGAGAACCTTAGAAACTAGTCACCAAAACACCAAATAACCCTATTAAAAATGGGGTACAGAACTGAATAGAGATTTCTCAATATAGGAATCCAAAATGGCTGAAAGACACTTAAGTACTCAACATCCTTAGCCATTAGAGAAATGCAAATCAAACAATGATATCTGGGAACAAATAAGCCATAGCAGCATAAACTGAGGACTTGTGAATCTCAAAATTAATCATCTTAGGTCATGAAGCATTGAGAAAAAATTCATTCACATATATAAAGAAGCAAATAATCTTTAACAAATAAGTTAAAACATGAGCTCATGTACTAAAATAACATGACCAAATATAGTATGAATGATTAGGCTATGGAGATATGACAGAAAGAACTGAGTAATAGACAGATGTCTTGTCCTCAAGCCTCTAAGCTGTGACCTGGCTACAAATAATCTAGACTAGATGCAAGTCATTAATTGTTCCAGGTGAATAATGGACACAAAATTATTAGGACTTATTTCAGTATAACTTGGATTCTAAGGTAAATTTAGTGCTTTTGTCTTTATATTCTAGTAATGAATATAAGCTAACAAGTGGAATTGAATCTACATAGGAGTTTAGAAATCCTGTGGGTGGCCACATAACTTGTGAACAAAAAGTTGAAAATGAAATACCCCATCCCTTTTCTCAGAGTTTTAATAGCTTTTAAAAAAAGAAAAGTTAATTAATCAACAGCACATTCTTCCTGAAGGCATGTACCCATTCTGGCAGCTAAGCAGAAAATACATGTAGCCCTAGATTTGTAGTGCAGTTACATTGGTTTACCACAAATGGATTGTTTTAATGTGGAGATTGCTGAACTGCCCTCTCAGATTTGTAACTCCGTGCCTTTATTGAAATCACAGGACTTGAGATTTTGGAATCCACCACTCTTATATTTCATGGGTATCTCTTCCAATGGAATAACAACATATATTCCCGGATAATGTCAGAGACACATGTGTCACCCTTGTTCAACATTTTGTTCCCAGTTTGCATGTTCTTTTATGTTTACCTGGCTGTGATCCTAATATGGACTCGACATATGCCATGATTAATTTTAAAATTTGAATAACATAAAATAAATTTAGCTTTGTATCTATTACCTGGAGAAAATGTTCTGTTATATGTATAATTATACTCATTATGTCATCACTTATGCCCTCCAAATTTTATTTCAAAGTAGTTTATACTTGAACCAAATATTTTGAAATAAGCTATCCTATTATTTGGTAAAATTGGCTCTTTTATAAAACTTATTTTTCATATAGATGCCTTTAAGGTCAATCTAATTAGAGATCTCATATCTGATCTTTTTAGGCTCAACTAGAATAACATGCATTGTTTCATGTCAATTTCTTTGGAATCATTTTTCTTTTAATTTTCAGCTTTCATTGGTTTTTCAGAATTTAACAGTAGTTATTCATGTCTGGGAATCTAAAATGAAAATTGTGTTATATTTGGAGTCAGTGAGATATGACTCCATTGGCAAGTGTGCCACCATGTTTGTCATTATGAGTTCTACCCTCCAAATCCACATGGTGGAAGGAGAGGACCAGGTTTCACAAGTTGTTATTTGACCTCCATGTGTTTCTCTCTCTCTCTCTCTCTCTCTCTCTCTCTCTCTCTCTCTCTCTCTCTCTCTCTCTCACACACACACACACACACACACACACACACACACACGTACATATGTAAATTAATTATCCACTCTCCTGAAGAGTTCAATTTCTGGAAAATTGAGGTAGCAAGAATGGAAATGTAACTCTAGGAAGCACATAGCACATAGTTAATTGTTGGATATCATTGGGCATTCTAGGGACTGCACACCAGAATCAACATGAGATTGACTGCTGTCCACATGTGAATATCTTAAAAATTATAAAATAAATAAATAAGAATGAAAGAGTATGAGGAGATGTCTCCTCTCTCACTAGTCAAGATACACAAATTCCAACCTATTACATCCCTTGACTTAGAAGTGGAGACAACAGTCAAGACTGCCAGCAGAAAAGACCAAATTTAAAAGGAGAAAAAATTGACATGAGATGAACGTAAGATATAATGACAAGCTCCTGCTTCACGTAAAATTGTCCTGAGACTTTTTTGTTTGTTTGTATGTTTGGTTGGTTGGTTGGTTGGTTGGTTGGTTGGTTAGTTGGTCAGTTGGTTGGTTGGTTAGTTGGTCGGTTGGTTGGTTGGTTGATTGGTTGGTTGGTTGGTTTTCTTATATGGAACATGTTGAGGTGAATATATTAAAGTAGTAACAAGATCTAATAAAATTACTATAATCTTACTAATTCACAACTAAGAATATGACATAAGACATTGAAGGAAGTCACCCAAACTCTTGCCTTATCCCAAGATATATACATCTCCATGAACTTTTACACAATTATAACAAATATTCTGAAGCAATAGAAGGTGACCTAGTATTTCACACTCTCATTACCAATTATTTTTTTTTTTTTTTACTTTTTCACTTACCTGTCAATGTCGTATTAATGTATTATACTGAATATCCATATATCAATCTCAATTTATCCTATGGTCATGCTACCATTGAGTTGCTTCTGAGAATTGGACTGTGGAAGTAAAATAGGTCATGGGCCTTTCCTTTGATTTCACATGGCCCTCCAAAATTTAATGTTCAAAGACTCAGACACAATTTACCTGATTTCATACTGGTTGCTTGTAAGAAAGAGCCAAGAAAGACCGGCTTCTGAAGACTATAGAATGTTTCATTTTCTACTGATGTTTTCAATTTTATTACCATTTTGAAATACTTCTAAGAGGAATATTCAGTTTGATAATGCACATAAATAGAGTTTTACTTATATTTTGTGTATGTGTGTTTATAATGTGTTTGTGTATGAAGACACACATGGTCACAGGACAATATAGTGTTTTAGGCCTCACCAACTACCCAGTTTGAAGTAGAATCTACCAGTTTTCCTTAACTCTACACAATATAATCTAGCTGGCTCTTGAGCTTCTCAGGGGAGTCCTCTGTTTCTATGTCCCCTCTCAGTGGGAAAAATCTAGGAATACAGTTATATCACTCTTCATTCAAATTTTGAATTTTGATTGATTCTGAAGTTCAGCGAGAAAGTCTTTTACATCAAGTAGTTTTGGACAGTGAGTCATTTTTATGGCCCAATTACATACAAAAATTAAATAATGAATAGAATCTTCAAGAGTTCATAGGTGGTTTTATTCAATATTTGCACCATAAACAGACGTTTGCTTTTGTTGTGCTTGGATTTTTGTTTGTTTGTTTAGGTTTCAGTTTTGGTTTTGGAGACAGAGTTTCTCTGTATAAGAGCTCTAGTTGTCCTGAAACTCACCCCTTAGAGCAAGCTGGCCTCAAACTCACAGAGACCCTCCAGCCTCCCAAATGCTATATAATGTTGACAGGCTCTAGAACTGAATCTATACCCACGTCTTGTCACGAATGAATGCTGCTCAGGGTAATAATAGCTGTAGCTTCTTTAGCTCTGTCTTTATGAGTCTATGGCCTACCATGTATTATTTTCCCTGTACAAAAATATTTCCATAAATGCTTTGGGGTGGCACAGATAGAGTAGGACACTAGAACTTTCTCAAAATCTGCAATATCTGAACAACTTATCAACTAGGTATAGAAGTTATTGAGGTCATTACTTATAGTCATTATTGATGTCATTACACTATCCAAATTCAGAAAACAAGAATTATTAATAAAATACAGTATTTCCATTATTTGAATTTTTTTGGCTCTTGTATTCTTCACATTATGAACCAATAATATTAAGATGAATAACTGGAGACAATATGTACAGTTTGGAGCTAGTGCTCCTTGATCAGTCTAGGAATGGTGCAGTTATTTAAGATGCTTATGAATTGTGAGAGCTTTATAATCAAATTCAAAACTCAAATTAATACTTTATGTATAGGGCTCACATTATGGACAGTGTGGATAATATGATCAACAGTTATTAACTGAAAGAGAAAGTTTAAAAATAATATAAAGAGGAAACTGAATTAATCATTCTAATTTTCATTTTCTTTCTAGATACCCAGACTAACAGTGAGAGACTCAGTTTCAATAACAAGATAAGGATTGATAAATGGAGTTGATTAGAGGCCTCGTCATACAAACAAATATCACAAACCACACACACAGAGAGAGACAAATATGTATTTTATTTATCTGTGTGTACACACATACATACATACATACATATATATATATATTAAGATAATTGCAATAATTCATTAAACCACTCAGTATTTTAACATGTATCCTTTTCTTGTAGTATTTCACATTATAATACAATTCATATAGTAGACTTTTTAACAAATAAAAATGTAGGTATACCATAACAATCCATCTCAGGATGAGAATGATAAAATATATTTGATGCTACTAATGGAATTATAATTAAGGCACATGTTCAAATATACATAGTGAGACATTAACCCCCAATATAATATTTCAACTATAATGAAACATATAATCCCTGAATTAACTTATTACATTATATATTAAATATTAAAGTTGCATTTATATGGTTAGAAGCCTGGCCTAAAATAAACAGTGGTTATACAAACACTCTAAAATAAAATTTTCTAAATATAACATTATTGAGATGAAATAGAACCCTTTTGTAGATGTCTACAATTTATTCATTTTAAGAAAACTATTAAGTAGTATTAGCAAAAAGCAAATTGGGAGCATGGAGGGAGGATAGGGGAAGTTAGAAGGAAGAAGCAGTGAGAGGTGAGCATTAGGGGGCAAGAAGATTGAGTCAGGGGAAGAAGAGAAGAGAGCAACAAAAGAGATACTATAATAGAGGGAGCCATTACAGGTTTTTAAGAGAAATCTGACACTAGGGAAATGTCTACAAGGATGACCCCAAATAAATATCTAAGCAATAGTGGAGAGGCTACCTTAATTTCTGTTACCCGATTATGAGATTGATGACAACCTTATATGCCATCCTAGAGCCTTCATTTAGTAGCTGATGGAAGCAGAAGCAGGCATTGAGCTGAACTCCTGGAATCCAGTTGCAGAAAGGGAGGAATGACGAGTAAAGGGCTCAAGACCAGGCTGTAGAAACCCGTAGAAACTGCTGACCTGAACAAGGGAAAGAGCTCATGGACTCCAGTCTGATAGCTGAGAAGCCAGCACAGGGCCAACCCAGATTCCCTGAATATGCTGTTAGTTGGGAGGACTAGGCAGTGTAAGGGGCCTTTGGTATTTGTCCCTAGCATATGAATGGCCTTTGGAAGCCCATTCTACATTGAAGGATACTCCCTCACCCTAGACTCATGGGGGAGGGCCTGGGTCCTGTTGTAAATGATATGACAGACTTTGAAAACTCCCTATGGAAAGCTTGACCCTCCCTGGGGAGCAGAAAGGGGATGGGATGGGGGTTTCTGGGGGTAACAGGGGTAAACAGGAAGATGAGGGAACTGGGATTGACATGTAAAACAAGGTTGTTTCAAATTTAAATTTAAAAAAAGGAAAAAATGGCAAAAGGCTTTCCACAAATCATAAAGACAAATGAACCAATTTCAAAAAAAAAAAAAAAAAAAACAAAGGAAAAAAAAACTGATGCCACAGAATGATAAAAATCTTGTCAGAATAATCAGCAACAGAACTCTTGACTTATAAGATCATCTCAAGCACTTTATTTCGTGAATGATTAGAACTGGCAAAAGAGGAAAACGAATAGTTCATCAAGGATAAAAGATTGCATAATGAGGATAGAGGAAAATGTGGGAAAATGTTAAGCAAGGTACCTGAGACTATATACACTGGAAATGAAGGGGATACTCAGATTTATATTGAAGATCTGATGCCAAGGTTCTGGTTTAGCGCTCAAGGCTGAGTATTTTTTATAGCACCCTCCTGCTCTGCCCAGGGGTGCGGGTCTGAGCTGGGAGCTGTGCTTACTGAGCCAAGCAAGCAAGGAGAAAGTCATCAATTACTCCCCACTCAACTTACAGAGCCAGCTTCTGCCCTCTTCAATGTGTGTATAACTCCCTGAGACTTGAATGAAAGTTAGGTGTGTGTAATTGAGGGCAGAGGCTGACCTCAAGAGGTTGAGTGTGAAATGATTGATTGGTTTGAACTCCATAGTTCTTCCTGAACTAATGGACTTCAGCAGGGCCCAAACTGGACCCTGGAGATTTCCTTCCTTATTTCTTACTGTCCGACATCTCAGTGCAGCAGTCCTACATAACCCTTTCCTTTTCTTGTTTGCAGTCTTCTAATTTACTAGTTGACCGAACCATCCAATTGGTTGAGTGTTTATAAAAGTGTCATCTGATTTTAATTCTTTAGTGTTGCAAACATTCTTAGTATTAACAGTGTAGTATGTTACACAAACGTTAGTTTCCAGTAAGCACAAATGCACAGATATGATAAAATTACTCCTGTGTGATGGATACTGTCATTTTTGTTGAATATCAAATAAAACTGGAGAAATTCAGCATACCTGGGCTGTTTGAAGTATGTACTAACAGTGACACTAGAAAAGTTTGTTTTTAATCTATTAACTGAAAACATTTTTTCTTATCCTTTAATCTTTAAGGTATTATCATTTAACTAAAATTAGATACTTCTTTTCACATAGAACTTTAATTGAAACATAATTTATGCCAGATATGGTGGCATACACCTTTAATCCGAGCATTCAGAGTCAGAGGAGAAGCTGGTGGAATTCTATGAGTTTGAGGTTAGTCTGATCTACATAGGACAGTCGGCACCACATAAGGGGACATTGTCACAAAACAAATAAGATCATAATTTATGTTAGTATATATGAAAATTTTATTAAGAACTCAATTTCTCACAATCTATAACTTAGATCCTGTTACCTAATTATGTTCATATCCAAGTCTGGCTATGAGTTAATTCTATGTGGTATGCATATACCCCCAGGATATGTTCTGTTATTTTTTAATGAGGAATGAGTAATATGTAATATATTATATTTCAACCTTTCCTTTCACATGCATTTTGCTAACTGAAAATTTAATTGTGTTCATCTCACTATTTGAAGACAGGAGGAATTCTGCAATATTATTTCTAATGTCATTCATTACATAAACACAAGGAATGAGCTGATTGTTTTTTCTATAGGTAACAGTCATAATTTCAGACAGATTCATTTATATCAGCTGAAACAAGCTCCTAGCAGCTGGGTCAATTATATACCAGACTCTTTTAATGAAAGAAGCATAGAATCACAACAGACACTTCAACATCTCAAACAGAACTATATAATGTGATTGCATATCAGGTGTTTTCTATGTGGTTTACACATAATACCCAGGGAGAGGCCATTTGAGGGCTAATGTCATGAAAGAATTATTGTATCATATCATCTTTCAATTTTTAGATTGTATTTAATAAGTTTAACTGAGGTGTAATATTTGTTTCTGTCTTCACTATTTCACCAGAATTAAAATCTCCCAGTAGTATCCAAAGACACATTATAATAACATATTTATTTTAATTCTCTTTCTGAGAAGCTATGTCCTTTTTATCTTCCTGACACTGGGCACTCCTCCAGTCATCTCGTGATTTCTCCTTACAGTGCTTTGTGTAGGCTCAGTTTCTATAGACACCAGGAATGTTCACAATATCCCTAGCAACTGTTCTCAGATTTATTTTTCTTTCAGCTAGACAATGTCACCACTTACATGGAGCTGTGTCCCATTGTTTCAGGAGGTGACTAACAGGTGTTTCTTTCTTTTAACTTCATTGTTGAGAAATTCAAGAGATATATTTGACAAATTCAAATTGTGCCAAGTTGATGCACTGTACCACACCATACATCGTTTTATTCTGAGACAGCGTTTCCAATTTGTAGCAGTTAGCACACAGTGGACTGCTTTTGAGTTATGCAAATATTAGTAAGTGCACTTCTCCATTCTTTTGTAAGGAGCTCAGAGTACAACAGCTTTTAACCACAGCAAGAACTGAGAAAAATGGGACCAGTCAAGAGTAATGCACATTAAACAGAAAGAAAATCAGTAGATAGCAACCATGAGATAATTCAATTTTTCTCCATTCACTATACTCCTACAAATATTTCTTTGACATCTAGTTTTGATAAACAAAGATAGTGTATATCTAAGAAAAAAGGCAATTTTTTATATTGAAATTTTTTATTACCTATCTGGACATAGATGCATTTTGCAAATAATATGCTACTAAAACTACAAATATTATAGATGTTACTGGGAGGGGATTACTTTTATTTAGAATAATAATTTGAAAGATAAAATGAGATTAGAGTATTAAAAACTGTATGTTAATGGTAAGGCAATGTTTAAATTTGTACTGATATCCATGGTCAGTTAGGTTGTAGTAGTTAGCTGGTTTTAATTAGGCTTGTTTGGTTGTCTTCATTGTGCTAGCACTCTCTGTTTACCCTAATATGTTTCAAATTCCAACCTCAGGTAATCTCTATCACCCTCCCACCTGCTGGGATAACAGGTGTGTGCTAGCATATTCATTCAGCTAAGATTAGCCTTGCTAAATTAAAGAGAGGCTTGTGATAAAGAAGAGCAGTGTGAACAAAGGACAATAGCAGAAGGTGATGGTAAAAACAAAGGGTGGCCAGAGATGACAAATGGCACAGTTTTTGTTTAAGAGGTGAAAATCATAGTGACACTGGGAATAGATCTTCCTACAGTCTTCTGTGTTGCCTTAGTTATGGTTTTTATTGCTGTGAAGAGACAACATGCCCATTGCTACTTTTATAAAAGAATACATTTAATTGGGGTGAGCCCATTCTACTTAAAAGTTTCAGTCCATTATCATCATAGTAAAACATCTAGGCCTGCAGGCAAACATGGTGTTGAAGTAGCTGAAAGTCCTACCTCTTGCACCAGAAAATTGCAATATGGCACATTTACACAACGGAATAGTATTTTTTTGTATAAAAATGAAATTATAAAATTTGTAAACAAATAGATATAGCGAAAAGTAAATAATCCTAATTGAGGTAATCCAGACCCCAAATATTACATGCTTTCTTTTATATGTGTGTTAGCTTTTAAGCCTTCAATATGCATGGTACCATCTAAATAACCAAAGAGATTAGGAATCTATAATGGGACAAGGGGAGACAAGAGGATTTCCAAAAGAAAATGAAATGGAATAAATTCTTATGGAAAGACCAGGGGGGGATTAGAATGAGAGAATGAAACAGGAAAGGAATGGAAGAGAAGAGTAGAGGAAAGAGTATGGGAGAAACAACATTAAAGACCATTTGAAAACTTCATGGAAACCTGCCAGTGAACAGGAGATATATATATATATATGTATATATATATATATATACATATATATATATATATATATTAAAGTAGAATCATCAAATAATGTTTGAGACAAGGCCCTAATTAGATATCTTATGTCACTACATAATATCTACAGTGCTGGGAATGAATTACATCTTGTGTCACTTGTCAAAAGAACATCATGGCAACTCTCAATCCTAACTGGCTGTTGAAACTCTCCACATCCTATTATAAGCCTCTATTGCTAAACATAACCACCATTTATGTCATAGATCCCAGAGAAGTCAAGATAGGGCCTACTAGAAGCTTCACCCCTACTGACTAGTGTTGATGTTACTAGAAGGTGCTCTCCATACTTCTGTAGTAGAAAGATTGTCGGGAATATTACTTAGCTACAAACCCTGTGACTTACAACTATGATCAGTGAGCAAGATATACTACTGCATTGGTGATCACTATTATAGGGATAACAAACATTTTTTATTAGACTTAAGGCCCACTTCATGAAATTATATCCAAACATGACACTACTAAAGAGCCCAAATACCTGACACTGCTGGCCTAGTGGAAATGCACAAATTATTCAAACAAAGTAATATAGCAGTAAAATGTTGAATATTGACATAATCTGGACCCATTGATCATTGTCTTGGTCAGCATATATCAGAAAAATTTCTTGCCATAGATAGGAATTAGCATAGGCAACTGGTCAATACTTAGAAAATTAGAAAATTTGGAGCACTCAGTCTTAAATATACTGTTTTATCACATTTCTTTCTATGCAGAAGAAGAGGTGGAAAGATTGAAGGAGCAAGAGAGGATAGATAACTGTTAGGAAACTGTCTTCCTGACACAGCAAGATTAGCACCATCATATATTATCTCTGCAAAAAAGCTGTGGTGGAAAATGGAACATACTTTCTCCTTTTTGGAAAAATGTCCTTTCACTATGATTTCTTTAGGTACAGTCACTTCTTAATTTGATACAATCACAAATATCAATTCATGCTATTATTTCCTGAAATCTCTTGAGGTCCAATCAAGAAAGTCTTTGCTTTTGTCTATACCTCAACTTTTTCCTTTAGTAGTGTTTAAAAGTATCTAAGGCACATTAAATTCTTGATACATTTTGAATTGATTTTGTACATGTACTCAGTAAACAGGTATTCTCATGTCCCAGTATTATTTATTAAGGAAATATCATTTTATTAACATATTATCACTTTAAAGTGTCAGAAATGTTTATTTAAATTTACAAAATTTATCTTTACGTTCTGTAGGGGCCACAGGGCCTCTGCAATATGAGATATAGAAAATTTTAATGGTTATAATGTTCATCTTTATAGGGTAGAAAGAATTATTAAGGTATTTATTGAAAATGCTGGCTATATTTAATATTATGAAGTGTAAATCTGAGACTGCTTAAAATGTTAAATGTTTTATTCTGTGCATTAAAGCACAATAAAGTATTTAAGGAATAAAAATGAATATTTTTAGAACTTTTATATTTACTTATTTATTTTTAGAAAAATAAGGTATTCTGTCTCTTATCTTGGTGCAAAGTTAATCAATATATAGTAGTAAATTTAGGCTTAAAATTTAGTCACTCCCACCAAGGTTTGGCTTTTGTGTAATAATATTCTTTTGAAACTTATATATTTATTACTTATATTTTATTGTTATGAAATATTTGACATTAAATTCCATCAGGAAGGAATTCTGTTTGTAATTGAAAAAGCTATGGTCCATGCTTAGTTGATTCCATGAAAATGGCAGCCTCTCAAGGTAGTGGGGGTATACAGGAAAGTTGATCACTTCCTGTCAGGCTAAGAAGCACAGAATGAGCAGATGGGGGAATTGTAAAAAGATATTCTGATGAATCATGATAGTGACAAATTTTATCCCACCAGAACTTATGTCCTAAAATTTCTAAAGGCCCTCACAATAGAACCACCAGCTTTGTATCAAATATTCATCACATTGTCTGCAGGTGATATTTCACATTTAAGACATTGTTCTAGAAAGGGTATAGCAAAATTAATTAATTCATTAATTAATTAAAATATAAAAAAGTTAATTTAATTGGCCTTCCTAATTATATAAAAATATACTATCTCTGACATTCTGTGGTGGTAACAGCATGGCATAGCTGTCTGTAAGGAGACATTTTTCACTAGTAACTTTTTTTTGTTGTTGTTTTTTGTTTGTTAGGTTGGTTCGTTTTTTTGTTTTTTATTTTGTTTTTGTTTTCCTAGACAGGGTTTCTTGGAGTAGCTTTAGAGCCTATCCTGGCACTCACTTTGTAGCCTAGGCTGGCCTTGAGCTCACAAAGATCATCCTGCCTCTTTCTCCCTAGATTAAAGGTGTGTGCCATCACCATGTGGTTTCCTTAGTAATCTTAAGTACCTAATGGTAAACTGACTATTAATACACATACACAATGCTAACAGAAAGTATTAGGACCTTTAATAATTGTTTCACTATGAGAGAGAGAGAGAGAGAGACAGAGAGAGAGAGAGAACCAGATTGAGGATCTATGATAGAGAGCTGACTGATGTAATAAATACTGTTTTCCATGAAACACCTTTGGGCCCCACAGGAGTCAACTTACTCTCGTGGGTATTATATCTTTATATGCTCAAGTGATGAGTATTTCTGCATAGTGGTGCATGACACTGTCCAGTCATAGAGTGTAAATATGGAAAACTTAACTGGATTGACAAGAGAACAAATGAGAGGGTCTTGGTAAATTAATCTCTTCTCAGAATTATGAGAGACTGTTAAAAAGCAACCACTTTGTCAGGTGAAACAGTAAATTATCTGACAACTTTAGACAGTGATATTCAAATGTATAAATAACAACAGAATAATATATCTTTAAATATAAAGGCAACTTCTAAAAAAGCAAGAAAAGTAAATGTGAGCATGCATATTGATAAGATGGAAAATTTTCAGTTGCCTTAGATACCAGAATAGTCTGAGAACATGCACTTGTGACCAGGAAGCAGCCCTGGCATGGGATTGCAAAACATTTCCTAGAAACAGAGTGTGCAGGTGCCAGATAAGGAGCATGAGCCAGGCAACAACTGGTCACCTGGGACCAACCAATCAGGAGCTTGCTAGTCCCTAACTCCAGACCCCCTGCCCACTTGCAGTTTTTGTCTTTATAGCCTCATATAAAACTGGGCTCAGGGCTCTCTCTCCTCCTCCTTTGTGTTGAGCCCCAGCCGGCTAGAACCAGAATAAAAAGCCTGTTGCTGTTTTGCTTCAAGTGCAGATTTCCATGGTTTGTGGAATGATTGTTGCATCCTGGGATTCGAGTGGGAGTGTCCCCAGTGTTATGAGTAGGTTTTCCTTGCCAGTCTGGTCCAAGAGCCATACCAGCCCCAAATAAAAACAGAGACACTTTATTAGATATAAATCTGTTAGGCAGTTACTAGTTTCTTATTGGCTAGCTCTGTCTTAAATATTAACCCATTTCTATTATACTAAGTATTTCCAAGTACTCTCATCTTACTGGAGAGAAGAGCCGGAATTCTGCTATCTCCGTCCTTCATCTTGAATCTCCTCCCTACTACTTTTTCTCTCCTCGTCTCCTAGTCCCACCTATCTTGCTTTCTTATTGGCCAACAGTGCCATTCATTAACCAATAAGAGAAACATATTTACAGAATGACATATCCCATCACCCCAGTGCCAGGATAAAACATTTGGAGGCTGGTCCAGGATCTGGCAGTTGGCCCTACCCAAGAACATGATCTTGGAGGTCTGTCTTCTCTATCTGTTGACGTCATCTGATTCTGGTTTACCTTTGCTTTGCAGCCCCTGAACCTTTTGTTAGATCAGGAGATGTACCTAGAAGATGCCTCAGGAGGAACAGAGAACCAAGGACGCTTGGTGGTCTCCTCTGAAGAGGATCCTGATCCATCTGATGGATCCTCCTGATTTGGCACTCCACTTGTGGGACTGTACCGCCTTCTGTAACACTCTCGTTTTTATGGCTTTCATGTTCTTGTCTTTCTGTTTTTATCTGAGTTTCCAACTGAGGATGAAACAGACAATAGCCACCCACCTTAGTCTGACTATCGACCTCTGAACTGAAATTAAATGCAGGGCCCACAACCTATCTGTGGAGGGTCAATAAAGGCCATGGCAAACTTTCTCCACCTCAGAATGGTTTACCTTCAATGTAAGATGGCCGCCTGAGGGGACATTTAACCTGACCATATTTCTTGCCCTTAAGGACATTGTTTCTGAGGCTGGCCCAGGAGAACACCCAGACCAAGAGCCCTGCATTGAGGTTTGGCAGGATTTAGCCCAGAATCGCCCCCCCCTGGGTTAAGCCATGGGTGCATCAGACAAATGGCCAGTCAGATTCCCCAGTTCGGGCAGTTCAGACTTCTGGTCAATTGGAGGGGCATTCCCGACTGGCTCTTCCACAGAGGATTTATCCTCCTATCCAGGAGGAACTCCTCCTCCTCCTGGATATCCCCTTCCGTATCCACCAACCTTGACTCCACAACAGGCCTTGGCAGAGGCCCAAGGGGAAATGAGACCCTTTGACCCTCCAAGCCGAGAGGACCCTGAATCAGCCCATCCAGCACAGGAGACACTCAGCAGACTAGGTGCCACTCCTGAAGCCCCATGTGCCTTGCCTTTGTGGGCCTATGGGCCCCCTCCAGAGTTGGGGCCAATGACCAGACACATCTCCTACCGCACCAGTACTGGCCCTTTTCCTCTGTAGATTTATACAATTGGAAAATGAATCACCCTCCTTTTTCTGAGGCCCTTCAGAGGCTAACAGGCCTTGTGGAGTCCTTGATAACCTCTCATCAGCCACTTGGGACTGTTGCCAAGAACACCTCCAGACTGTTTTCACCTGAATAGAATGAAAGGATTCTCCTTGAGGCTCATAAAAAAAAAAAAACGTGCCTGGGGAAGACAGACCCCTCTCATCTCCTCAAAGTCACAAATGCTGGATTTCCCATCAGAAGGCTAGAGGGCCTCGGTGGCAAGGGCTTTTATCAGACAGTCAGCAACGGATATAAAGAGGAAGCTACAGAGAATTGAGGGGTTGCAGGATTATACTTTACAGGATTTACAGGATTTAGTAAGGGAGGCAGAGAAAGTATATCATAAGGGATAGCCTGAGGAGGAAAAAGAAGAAAGGAAATTTAAAAGAAAGAAAGAAAGAATGAGAGGAAAGAGAAAACAAGAGGGAAAGGAGACAAGAAAAAAATTTGACTAGGATCTTGGCCAGAAATTTGACCTCTGTAGTAAATGATAGGGAATAGGCTCAGACTAAGAATCAGGTTAGAACGACAGGGGACCTGGCCAATTTAACCACCCTTGGAAAGAATCAATGTGCATATTGCAAACAAAGAGGCCATTGGGCACGAGACTGCCCCAAGAAGAGGACTTCCAAAGAAGGTTTTGGCCATTACCTAGGATGATGAATAGGGGAGATGGGGCTCAGAGCCCCTCCCAGAGCCTAGGGTAGCCCTTAAGATGGAGGGGAAACTCCTGAGTTCATAGTGGACACAGGGGCTCAGCATTCAGACCTGCTCAAACCCACAGGAACACTATCTGACAAAAAGTCTTGGGTGATTGGGGCCACTGACCATCAGCAATACTCATGGACTACCAGAAGAACAGTAGAGCTAGGAATGGACTGGGTAACCCATTCGTTTTTAGTTATCCCTGAATGCCCTAACTCCCTACTCTGGAGAGATCTCTTGACTAAGATGGGGGCTCACATAGACTATTTGAGACCCCATGGGCATTGCCCGCCAATCTAGATGACTGGCTGAAACAATTTCCTGGAGCCTTATCAGTGACAGAAGGTATGGGGCTAGCCACACTGGGACTACCCATTTTTATAGAATTAAAAGCCTCCTCTGACCCCGTGGCAGTCTGTCAGTACCCTATGAGTAGAGAAGATCAAGAGGGCATCAGACTCCACATTCAACATTTCCTCTAACATGGAATTCTGATTAAGTGCCAGTCACCTTGGAACACACCTATGCTGCCAGTCCGCAAACGGGACACAGGGGATTTCCAACCTGTCCAAGATCTACGGAAGGTGAATAGGCAGGTGCAGGACATACACCCTACTGTGCCTAATCCTTACAATTCTGGGCTCCCTGACATCATCATATCTGATGTGCAGTCTTGGATTTAAAAGATGCATTCTTCTGCCTGTGGCTCTATCCTTCCAGTCAGAACATCTCTGCTTTTGAATGGAGGGACCCGGACACTGGATCCATTGGGTAACTAACCTGGACCAGATTACCACAGGGTTTCAAAAACTCTCCAACTTTTTTTTTGACAAGGCCTTATATCAAGCTTTAGCTCATTTTCATGCCACCAACTTACAGGTAACTCTGATTCAATATGTAGACTATTTGCTCCTTGCTGGTGCGATAGAAGAAACTTGCTGCAAGGGAACATGGTATTCACTGAAGAGCTGGCTCAGCTGGTTTATCGAGCCTGTGCTAAGAAGGCACAGATTTGCCAATAACAGGTGACATACCTAGGATACTTACTCAAAGGGGGAAAATGATGGTTAACGGAGGCAAGAAAATAAGCAGTGATTCAGATACCAGTACCTCAGATGGCTCGCCAGGTGTGAGAATTCCTGGGGACCACCGGTTACTGCAGGTTATAGATCCTGGGGTTTATGTCACTGGCAGCACTCCTCTTCCCCCTGACCAACACTAGTGTGTAGTGAGATAGTCATTCTGTGGCACTGACCACGCCCATTGGGGGTGGAGCCATGGGCGGATGCGACCTGTGGAAGGAGGTCTGAGGAAGAGCTAGAAAAGCTCTCTTGCTGGCGGGACTCAGACAGGAGAGCATCCGGTGGTACTTGTTGGTGTTCATCTGTCTAGGTTGTAAGTTATTTCTCCCTGAATAAACGTCTATTTGGCCTATTTGTTTATCCTGATCCTTATTTAACAGCAATATCTGGTGTCAGAAACGGGATTAGGATTTTCACTGGACCTGGGTTTCACCCAGGCAGCAGACGCCTCTCCCCTCCCCCACCTTCCCCAATGGGCAGGGTCTCTTGCCAGGTGGACTCACCACAGCTTTGGGACATTTGCCTCTTCCTTACATCTCCTTTGTCGCCACAGCAGACCTGAGAAGGCACTCACCGCTTCTAACTTTTTTGCCCATTTCCGCATTGCACTTTGCATTCGTGCAGAGCCGCTCGGCACCGCCCTCCTTGTGCGTTTTCCCGTGGTTAGTCCTGCGGTCCCAGCAATTCCACAAGTCTCTTTTACTCATTTGTCTAACAAAATATCGCTTGCCATAGTTTGTTAAGAGCTGTTCTACAGGGACAGGGATCAGAAGGATCGTCTGCTGCTGGACGATATTTGGCGGTACACTTCCGGGCAGAATCGGGATCAGACAGGTCCTCTGTGGCTGGGCGCTATTTGGTGGTACACCTCCAGGCGTAACTACCACAAGTTGAGATATACAACTAAAAGCATCAAAGTTCCAGGACAGCAGAATTACACCTAAGGTAATTGTAACATCCTTTGCAATTTTAATTGGGATCAAGAGCAACTACAGGCTTTTGACAACATCAATTGAGCAAGCTTTGCTGTCTTCCCCATACCTGGCTCTCCCTGATGTCACCAAGCCATTCGTCCTCTTTGTAATAAAAAGAAACACGATTACTAAGGGGGTACTTACTCAGCCCCTGGGACCATGGAAGAGACCGGTGGCATACCTATCAAAACATTAGACCCTGTAGTCAGCGAATTGCGAGTCTGGCTAAGGTCCATTACTGCCATGGTGATGCTTGTCAAGGATGCTGATGAACAGATATTGGGGATCACTTTGAATCTACATCGTGCCTATAGACCTCAAAGCTCAGGTCAGGTAGAGAGAATGAATAAAACCCTAAAAGAGACCATAACTAAATTATCCTTGGAGACTGATGGCACAGATTGAACAGTCCTCCTGCCCCTGGCCCTATGTAGGGTTAGAAATACATCTTGCCAATTCGGTCTCACACTGTATGAGCTTCTTTTTGGGACACCCCCTTAGCAGGTCTGACTAAGCAAGGATGTTATTCTAAGACTTCCTTATATGCCAGGTTAAAAGTCCTTAAGACCTTGGGAGGTGTAGACCCAAATTGCAGAGGCATATAAGCTTGGAAACGTACAAGTGCCTCACCAGTTCCAGGTCGGAGACTCTGTATACATAAGGAGGCATAAGGTTCAGACTGTCAAACCTCGCTGGAAACCTACCTGGTCCTGCTCACCACCCCATTTACAGTAAAAGTAGAGGAGATCTCAGCCTGGATGTATGCCTCTCATATAAAACCAGTCCCACTGACGTCTCCGCATTGATGAGTTTAGACCTCCTGGGACCCAGGCAAGCTCAAGATCACCAGTTAACCCAACTCAACATGAAGATTCTTCTTCTGGCCATCCAATTAGTAGGGTGGTGTATAGGACCCCAAATTCATGAGGGATTTGGGCCCCCTCCAAGTAGGCTTGAATTCTTCTAATCCCTGTATGGTCCCCCCTGTGACTGTGGGGCGCGGGGTACAATTCTTGCCACATACCAGAACAGTTTTTCTGTTGACTGTGAAGAAAAGACTGCTCACTTACTTCAATGGCCTTTCACAGGGGAAATAGACCAACACTGGAATTGTGTTTAAAAAAAAAAAAAAAAAAAAACCATAAGCCCCTTGTGGGGGCTGATGGACGTGCCCTTAGGACTGTTCATTTGTAGACCAGATGAATTCTAGATGTTACGTGACTTTTCATGAATGTACAGCAGATGGGAGGCAATACTTTGTGGCAATACCTATTATGTATGTGGGTTAGTTTGGGGGAGATTGAGAAACCATCCCATGAATGGGAGGCCCAAGTAACAAATACTGCCAAGCTTGTTGCCTAGCCTGAGTGTGTAAGCCCACCTGCTGGAAACAGAAGGTCCCGATACACGTATCTGACTGAGGTCCTATTGATGAGGTAAGGATATTGAGGCCCAAAAAATGGTACAGACACAAATTGATAGCTTACTGACCAAAGTCCACTACCAACCCCTCTTGCTACCCAAATCCAAGGGGATTGATTTAGAGCTCCTAACTTATGACATTATTCAGACCACACATGCTTCTCTAAATGTCACCACCCCAATGATGGGAGATGACTTTTGGCTGTGCCTGGCCTTGGGGGGTCAGTTGGCCCCTAGAGACCATAACCCCAACTAAAACCAACTGTACTCTTGTAAAATCTTTTAAAATACAGCTTAATAGTTTCAGAAGATGTATTTGCTACTTTAAGGGCTACCAAAATAATTCTTATGAAGTAGGCATGGGTATTGTCTCCTTTACCAACTGCAGTCAAATAATCAATGTCTCCTTTAATGGATGTCTTGGGGGAGGGAGAGTTTTTGTATGCTTGGGTATGGCCTACCCTTAACTCCCCATAAACTGGACTGGTCTAGGTGCAGCTATTTTACTGTTACCTGATATAGCAATTATTCCTGGGAACCAGCCAATCCCTCTGTCCAGTTTTGACTCCTTAATTCCCTGATGCAAAAGAGCCCTATAGTTCGTACCCCTCTTAATAGGGGGCGGTAGCCACAGGTTCTGCCAGCATTGGGGTAGCTGTAAATTCTTATGCTAAACTCTCACAACAATTAATCAATGATGTAAAAATGGTTTATCAAGCTATCCAAGACCTACAAGACCAGGTAGACTCACTTGTTGAAGTGGTCCTCCAGAACCAAAGAGGGCACGATTTATTAACAGCTCACAAGGGAGGAATATGTGTAGCTCTACAGGAGAGTTGCTGTTTCTACAACAAGAAGTCAGGGATAGTAAGAGATCGTATTTGTAAACATCAAGAAGAGCTAGAAAAAAGACTCCAAGAACTTTTTAATAACCCCCTGTGGAGTGCCTGGAATGAAGTCTTACCCTATTTACTACCATTATTAGGACCTCTAATAAGCCTACTGCTAATCCCTGGGACCTTTCATCCTTAACAAAATAACTGCCTTTATAAGAGAACCAGTTAGTACTGTTCAGGTGCTTATGCTTAGGCAACAATATCAAGCCCTTAGACAGCATGAAGAAGCAGAAGTTCAATGATTAGAACTTGACAAAAAGAAAAGAAGGGAATGTTAAGATGGAAAATTTTCAGTTGCCCTAGGTCCCAGAATAGCTTGAGGACATGAACTCCTGACCAGGAAGGATCCCCAGGGATGAGCTTGCAAAACATTACTTAATCCCAGACCCCTCCCCCACTTGTAGTTTTTGTCTTTATAAACTTGTGTAAAATTGGGGTCAGGGCTCTCCCTCCTCCTCCTCTGAGTGGTACGAGTTGAGTCCCATTTCACATTGCTCACGGAAGTCGTTATTCTTTATCTGTCTTCCTTCCAATCATAGGAATAGGAAATCTGTGTCTACCAGGATCCTTGGACCAGTGCCTGGATTGTTGTAGAGGCCAGTGGCTTTTTCCCCAGGCATCAAATGATGATTTCCGTGGTTTATGGAATGATCGTTGCATCCTGGGATTTGAACGGCGGGGGGGGGGGGGATCCTCCCCAGTGCAGTGATCCAACAGTATGATAATGTGATTGATTGCCTAAAAAAACCAAAATGGTCATTTACAATCTCTCACAAACACAATAACACTCTTTAAAAAAATAAATAGTTTAAATCAGGCAGAGGTTTGTCTTTAAATTTATAAGCAATACTCCTGGCATGATACCTTTAACACTGAATTATTTCAATATAAAATTGGATAGATTTGGCATAACTGTCTGTGTACCCATTGCTTAACTCATTAGAGTACAGAAGGTAACTCCAAACCTAAGGATAGACAAGTGGCTATGCTTTAAAATCAATGGGCTACAAAAATGAAACAAATATTAATTGGGGAGAGATTTGTGGGATAAGGAAAGGGATGTTCACTTTGGTAAAGTTCTCATCATACATCACGTACATGTCTGAAATTGTGTAAGAACTAATGTGATCTGTTTTTTATTAGCTAAGTAAAGGAAAAATTTCATAATTTTTAGTATTTTTTTCAGCATACAAAGTCAGATACTTAACAAATTATTTTTCTGAATTTCCATGCATATTTTAAAATATGTTATGTATATTAGTTATAATTCAGACTGTAAGACCCTCAGAATGAGGAGTCTTCCAGGTTCAGTCGATACCCCAAGAACTCAATGTCCAGTCCAGTTGCTGCAAAACTCAAGAGGCTTTAATGAACAGGAAACATTTGCGCAAACGGGCTCCTCCAGCATGCAGGCTAGAGAGAAGCCCCCTCCCCTGGGCCCAGGTGTTTTTAAAGGCAAACCCACAAGCTTAGGGAGGGGGTGGGACCCTCTGTCCATTGAGTAAGTGACCCTTGGAGGCTGGATGGTCTGCTATTAGGGTCAGCAGGCCTTAGGGCCTCAGGTGTGTTAATTAAACTTGTCTGGGCAAACCAGGGTTACAGCTATCTCTTGACCCTATTTACCACCTGTTGACTCACAGGAAAGGAGGGGCAGAAAGGAGGGGCAGTGTGAATTCTTCTTATCTCAGGGCCTTGTGAGAGGAAGCTAGCAAATTCCAAAGAACAGATATTGGTTTCCAGGTTAGTCCATCATTAACATTACTTTTTAGGTCTTTCAAGACCTATTCCTAAATAAAATAATAAAATATTTTAGTTATGATAAACATGTGGATGCAGGGAAGAACTAAAGTTTCATATTCAATCTGATTACATAAATGTTGCACTGCACCATTATGAGGACATAATATAACAGAACAAGAGGGTTTGAAGGATAAACGTGGATAGAATAATTAGATATTTTCAAGTCAAAGGGCAATAGGAGATAAGAAAGTGCCTTGATTTCATATCTGTCTGAGTTTGTTGCAAACCCAAGTTAAGTGTTTACAAAAAAAAAAAAAAAAAAAAAAAAAAACAGCAGAAAAAGTAGTCAATCTACTGAGGGTGGGGGGGAAGAACTCTACACAACTTTTTGGAACTAAGAATTAGACTCACACATATGAAGGTCAGTAGTTAGCTTCCTGGAAAGAAAGGGGTGTTGGCAGTGATAAAGTGAAGCTGAAAGAATTTGAAGATTCCCCAAGGAAGACCTCACCTTCCCTAGGGAGCAGAAAGGGAATGGGATGGGGGATGGGAAGGGGCAGGGGAGGAGGAGAGGATGGGGGAACTGGGACTGACCTGTAAAACAAGTTTGAAATTTAAATTAAAATTATCATAAAAAAAAAAGAGAGAGAGAGAGAGAGAGGGAGAGAGAAGCCAAAGGGAGCCCTAATGTATTCCCAAAACAGAAAACTTGCAGGTACTTCTTACAATAATGCCAGGCTGTCTCGGAAAGGGGCTTACATGTAGCAATAAGTATTCAAAAAATTACTGCAGATGCTTCAAATTGGTAGACTGGAAAATCTGTTGTAAACAATAGTTATGTGTGGAAGGAAATAAACAAGTGCTTATGCCTTGGATGTTTGATGCAGCTAAGAGGAGTTCTTTTGCAAGCATAATACAAAGCCAATGATGTAACTCACCTAGATACAATGTATTTTAGTCACATTCCCATTATGGAGTATTCTGAGAAATGATGATGGAGGGCTCTTTATTTATATTTAACTGATGAAAGATAAATTTTGAAAGGATTTCGCAAGCAGTTTTCTATGACATTTAAACAATCTGTGGCTTCTTGATGTCACATTCAACGAAATAAAACCTTAAGTATTCTTACTGAGACTGAATGTATTACTTAGCTTACTGTGTTGAAGAGAATATGTTTCTCTCCCCCATTCCCTTCTTGGAAAGCCTGGATAAGGATCTATACCTTGGAAAGGAGGTTTGTAACCTCACCAGTTTAAGTGAAGACCATTTAAAAATTTTTATTACATCAAGTAATATACTCTAAGAACATATAAATCAATGCTACTATTAAAGTCTTTTCTTTTGTTTGAACACCTTCATGTCCCTTATTAAAGGCAAACCCAAACATACTGAAGATTGATATCAGTCTACTTGTTCATTGTTGATTATGATGAGTATGTCTTTGGTATGTCTTACATTATCAAATAATGTGCATCACTAAAGTTAGTGATAATAGCTTATTCTCAGTATCTGGGTGCATTAGCCTTTGGTCTATCTATTCATACATCTATGTATCATATATCTATGTGTCTGTCTATCTTTGTAAGTATGTCTATCATCTCTCTACCTTTCTACCTAACATCTTTTTGTCTTCTATCTATAGATATATGTATAATTAAACATATATATTGATGTATATGAATATATTTTATATGCCTATACACATCTTTCACATTTAGATCAATAAATCTATCATCTGAGTATAAAAACTGCTTAAACAAGCCAAAAATTATGTATTTTAAAATAACATTTCAATTTAAGTTTTATCTTTATTTTATTCTGCAACCTAATTTTTTCAAACTCAAATGCTAAAAACTTTATTTTTACTTATGAATGGTATATAATACCATACCATATATATATATATATATATATATATATATATATATATAATACAAACAGGAATTCTGGAAGTCAGAGGGAATAAGTACTGGCTATTAACAATTCCTGAGTTCTCATATGTACAAATTCTGACAATTAAACTCATTTCCCAAACTCAAAATGCACTATTAGTCTAGAATCATGCAGTTGACATTGTTGGGTTTCATACATAGGTCTCATAAATTCTAAATTCGTACACTGATAACATGTAAATCCATCAGTGAGCAGGTGGCCTTTGAAATTTCAGAGAAGAGAGGAAATGGAACATATTAAATCTGAGTGTTTTTGAGACAGAGCTGGCAGAAGGAGAGTAGGAGCAGATAGACATCTGGAACACTTACAAGGTCTTGTTTCTTGTAGCATATAGTCTATAAAGAAAAGTAGAGTGCTAAGTAATAGTGGCACCAAAATGAGCTTTCAATATCAAAATGCATTTTGCAAAAGAATTTCTTTCAAAAGCTAAAGCTAGCAAAATCACTGAAAAAGCTTGTAAAGCCACAGCAAGGTACCAAAAAAGAAGTGAGATTATTCTTTAACTGCTCTGTCCACATCCAATGTCATTTTTCAGCTATCATCTGAAATTAGCATCTGTTTACTCACTTCTCTGCTACAGGCATGACTTATTATTTGGTTGGTTCAATAAAACTCATACAAAGAAAATATGTCTTAGCTCCAAATTCAGGACCCTTTCTTTCATTAATTGCTATTACACAACCCATATACACACATAGACACATGCACACGGACACACACACACACACACACACACACACACACACACACACTCACACCCATACAAATACAAACTTCTCAGTCGGTATAATGTTACTTGTATTATATGTTTTCAGCACTGACTGGTATAGGTAACCAACTGGTGTTCTCTATCCCAGGGAAGACTATTTAACCTGATCTTGCCATGTGTTAGATATCATCCTTGTCCAGCACATGCTTAGGCATGTGTACTGATGAATGTTCCTGAATGCAGCTTCTGACATTTATATGGCATACATTCTCAAACAATAAATTCCCCATTCCTCTAGTTCTTTGTTGTGGGGTAATCTTTTTATACATTGTGTCTCTTCCAAGCCACTTTCTGAATGGTCAATAGCTAGGCAGGTGAAGATAGGTAGGACTTCTGGGCAGATGTAGGAACTCTGGGCAAATGTAAGTAGTACAGGATTTACCAGCAAGGATTAGAGGTAAGTAGATGTACTGTAATGAGGGGAGATAGGGGGTCATGTGGCAGACTGTATATTAATATAAGTGGGTTAATATAAGTTTAAGAGTTATTTGGGAAGAAGCCTGTGCTACGTCCAAGCTTTCATAATTAAATGAAGTCTCCATGTCATTATTTGGGAGTTGAAAGTCTAAAGAAAGACCTGATGCAGCTCATACAATGTTTCTTTCTTGTTTTCAACAAAGATTCCTGAACCTTATGTGTCAGAGTTGTACTGTAGTTGTATTTGTTGGGAAGGGCTCCACAACTCTGTACTTGGATTGATTTTTGGTTTTCTTTAGTAGTATTCCTTCATCGGAAGGAGAAGTTTCCTTGGTGAAAGTGTGAATGCTGCTTATCTGTGTGCATAAGGAAATATAATTGGAAAGTAGTGAGAGAGAATGCTGGTTTAGTAAAATGGTAGTCATTATGCTCTTCTCCTCCAAGATCCATGGCATTAGGAATTTTAAAATGAAAAGCCTAGTAAGAGAAAATATATTCAACTTCAGATACATACAAATAAATGGCAGAACTAGAAACCATATGGTCTTATTGTTTATCATGTAGAAATTAGAATGCAATGAACCAATAGAAATAAATAGAGCAGTTACAAAAATTTTGATGCTTTAATCTCTGGTAATAAGTAAAATATTTTCCTCAACTTTTTTTCATTGAGTCAAATCTTGTACTTACATACATACATACATACATACATACATACATACATATATATGTATCTTGCCTATTTCCACCAAAATGATTTTTGAGACATTCAGGTTAAAAATCATATTAAACAAGATCGTTGTAATGCATGTCTGAAAATGCAGTTTCAATGAAGGAAAAATAAAATTACTTGCAATAATATGATTACTGTAATTGAGTACAAATTTAAGAATTGGGCTTTCTGAGAGTTTGTGCATAATAAAATGTTATTTTATAGATGACATCCCTTTCAGCAGATTAACTGTCTTATTTTCCTTACTCAGCAGTGCAATAATCTAACAATGAAAATACTTAAGGCTGCAAAACTTACAGGACTTACAAAATTATACCAAGTTTATTTAGCTCATGTCTCAGCATTGCAATTTATAAGACATGAACTATTCCCAACCTGCAATTTCATCATCATTTAAATGGAAGCAATAAATAATTCATTCAATCAACTATGTGATCACTTATACAATTAGCATATTATAATATATACAGTATTATTAATATGGATTGAATAGCATATATTTGTATGTTTGTGATAAAAGAAAATTGACAAAATAAATGTGTCAAGCATTTGCTTAGATATTCTAGTGGAATTATAAGCTTGCAAGTACTCATAGTCTAGACATTATATAATTATACAAGAAATTAATAGGCAAAAAATGTTTGATATTTATTTAGTTTTTGTCTTAGGTTTTTTAATTGCTGTGAAGAGACACCATAAGATGGAAACTGTTCTAAGGAAAGCATTTAATTGAGTTGGCTTACTTAGAGTTTCAAAGGTTCAGTCCATTATCATTACAGCAGGGAGAACGGTATCCTATAGGCAGATATGGTGCTGGTTACATCTTGATCAGAAGAATACAGGAAGTAGACTGTGACAATGATCAATGCTTAAGCAAAAGAGATTTCAAAGTCTACTCCCATAGTGATACACTTTCTCCAACCTGGCCACACCTACTTCAACAAGGCCACACCCTTTGGGGGGGGCCACTTTTTGTTTTTTTTTTCTTTTTTAATTTAATTGTATTTTAATATTCTTATATATCAATTCCAATTCCCTCTCCCTCCTTTCCTCCCATAACCCCTGATCTCATCCCACCCATTCCATTTCCTACCTGCTCCACAGGAAGTGTGATGCCTTTCAGGAGGGATCATCAAAATCTGTCAAGTCATTTGGAGTAGGGTCTAGGCCCTACCTCCTCTCTAGGCTAAGGAAGAATCCTTCCATGAGGAATGTGCTCCCAAAGTCCTTTTGTGCACCAGGGATACATTCTAGTTCCACTGTCAGAGATCCCTTAGACTGCCCAGGCCTTCTAACTGAGACACATGTAAAGGGGTTCTGAGTCGGTCCAATGCTGGATTTCCTGCTATGAGTCTGAGTCCACGAGCTCCGCCTTCTTCAGGCCAGCTGTCTCTGTGGGGTTTTATAGCCTAGACTTGACCCATTTTCTTATCATTCTTCCCTCTCTGCAACTGGATTCCAGGAATTTGGCTCAGTGTTTAGCTATAGGTGTCTGCTTCTGTTTCCAATAGCTACTACATGAAGGTTCTAGGATGGCATATAAGTTAGTTATCAATCTCATTATCAGGGAGGAACATTTGAGGTAGCTTCTCCACTGTTGCTCAAATTGTTAGTTGGGGTCAACCTTGTCAGTGTCTGGACATTTCTCTAGAGTCAATTTTCTCTTCAAACCTATGGCTCCTTCTATTATGGTATCTCTTTTTTTGCTTTCGCCTATTGGTCCCTCGACTCAATCTTTATGGTCCCCCATGTTCTTTTCTCCTCCCATTCTCTTTCTCCTAATTCCCTTTCCACTCATTGCCCCCCCCCACACCAATATGTTCAAGAGATCTTGTCCCTTTCCCCTTCTGTGAGGGACCTTTTATGAATCTCTTAGTTTCCTCCTTGAAACCTAGTTTCTATGCCTGTTGATCCTTTGCTTGATGTCTAAAACCCATATATGAGTGAATACCTACCATGTTCCTGGTGACTGGGTTACCTCATTCTGGATTGTTTCTTAGGGGGCCATTTTCTTTCAGACCTCTACAGTTTTGTGTTGTTTGACCAATTATCTTAAACCTAACCACTCAGCCCAGGACACATTTATTGTTTTGTAGTTTCTTGGTGGCTTGACTCCAGGCAAGGCTCAGCAGGCCTCTGACCAAGGTGTTGACCTGGATGTTCTTTCATAAGAAGGCTCCTCTATGGAGATCATTTTCTTAAAATATCTGAGATCTGGATGTTAGCTTGCTTGGTAAGTAAACGTGAAGCAAAAAATCCTGTAGCAGCCTAGGCTACATGATGATTAACAAGTCCAAGTTTTTTTACTTTTTAAATCATGAATTCAACCTAATAAATCATAGACCATGATCTTGTTGCCAGAGGACTATTCTATTTTATATTTAACATTGACAAAATCCCATGTTTCCTTCCTTTTAAAATTTTTGTTATGATATTCCTCTTTTTGTTCAAAATAACTTTCTATTGCTCTACACTTAGGGGAATGAAAATGACTTGCTTCTGATAGGCATTTAATCCTATACATCAGCACGTATTTGTCAGAGAATTAATGAATGAATGAATGAATATGGTTGAGGAAATTCTCCCAAAGAAAATTTGTTGAGAACAATTATATATCTGCATTGTGTCATGTTATGATTAGTTCAGAAGAATATGTTATAAATTTTGTTGCTGTAGTTTTATTTATATTATGAAATATCCTGACTAAAAGAGACAAGGTAAGGACATGGTTTTCTGTCTTTCAAACCTGGGATATAATCCATCATTACAAACAAGTAAAGGCAAGGACTCAAGTAGATAAGTCATATCACATATAGGCAATGTTCAGATGCTGCCCTAGTTGCTCAATGTGTGTTAGATTAGTTGGATATGATCAGTCATCTTCCTTCACTTAAGTATTCCAGGATCATCTACCCAGGGAATTGCAGAACCTACTGAGGATTTTCCAAATGTATTGGCAATCAAAGTAATTGCCCCACACATGCTTACAGGCCTACTTTATGTTGGCAGTTCCTTATTTGAAGCTCTTTCCCAAAATGAATCTAGACAATGGCAAGTTGAATTGTAGAGTAAGCATAACAATGACTTGTAAATAAACTAGATTTATATGCCACACAAACAGTAAACTATGTAGCTGACAATATCATTGATGATTATAAAATTATGTTTATTAAAATTATTTTAATGAAAGATCAAAGGTCCACTGCAAGTTGTGATCATCTGCCAAATGTTCTTGTAAGTCAATTGCTGGCATTTCATTGCCCTGTTTCTAGTGCTTATCAATATAAAGAAGTTAAACAACTTTTTGGGGAAGGGTTATTTATTTATTTATTTATTTTTAATTTTATTTTGTTATTTTACATATCGATTACAGTTCCCTCTGACTCCCACCCTCTTTCCCTTTCTCCCCCCCTCATATGCACCCCTCCCACCCTCTCCTCCCACTGCCCCCGCCACTCCACATGTAGGGTGATTCCCTCCAGGAGGGGGTCATTTAAATCTGTCAAGTCATTTGAAGTAGGGACTAGGAATTCTCTACTGTCTCAGGTTAAGAGAGTATCCTTCAGTGGGGGATGGGCCCCCAAGGACCTTTTGTGCACCGGGAATACATCCTGGTTCCACTGTCAGAGGTCCCTTAGATTGGCCAGGCCTTCTAGCTGAGACCCATCCTCAGGGTGGCTGATTCAGTCCCAGGCAGGACTCCCAGCTTCAGTCTGGGGGCTCATTAGCTCCTCTTTGTTCACAAGATCAGCTGTCTCTATGTCTTTCTGCAGCCTGGTCTTGCCCACCCTCTCTGCATCAAAATACTAGTTCGGCTCAGTTTTAGTTGTGGATGTTTGCTTGTGTTTCAAACAGGTACTAGATGAGGGCTCCATGATGGTGGATAAGCTAGTTGTTGATGTCATTATCATGGAAGGGCATTTATGGTAGCCTTTCAACTGTTGCTCAAATTGTTAGTTGGAGTCACTCCTGTAGGTGTCTGCACATTTTTTAGGTTCAGTTTTCTCTTCCATCCTATAATGTCTCCCTCTTTTATGTTCTCTCTCTATCTCTCTCTCTCTCCTGTCTGTTTTCCTCCCCTTACTCAATCTTCCTAGTCCCATCTGCTTTCCTCTCCTCTACTTTTCTCTTTCTCCTAGATCCTTCTGCACTCACTGACCCACCCACTCCCCATGTGCTTTGGAGAACTTGTCCCTTCCTCCTTCTGTGAAGGACCTTATAAGAATCTCTTAGAATCCGCCTTGTATTCTAGTTCCCTCTGGCAGTGTGAATTATAAGCTGGTGATCCTTTGCTCTAGGTCTAAAATCCATATATGAGAGAGTACATACCATGTCTGTCTTGTGCTTGAACATCTAGCTAAAGCTATAAGACAACAAAAGGAGATCAAGGGAATCCAAATTGGAAAGGAAGAAGTCAAACTTTCTCTATTTGCAGATATTATGATAGTTTACATAGAAACATCACCTTTTACAATAGTCACAAACAAAATAAAGTATCTTGGGGAAACACTTACCAAACAAGTAAAAGACTTATATAATAAGAACTTTGTGTCTTTAAAGAAAGAAATTATAGAAGATACCAGAAAATGGAAAGAAATCCCATGCTCTTGGATAGGTAGGATAAACATAATAAAAATGGCAATCTTGTCAAAAACCAATCTACAGATTCAATGCAATCCCCATTAAAATCCCAGAACAATTCTTTCCTGACCTTGAAAGGATAATAAGCAACTTTATATGGAGAAACAAAAGACCCAGGATAGCCAAAACAACCCTGTCCAATAAAAGAACTTCAGGAGGCATCGCTATCCCTGACATTAAGCTCTACTACAGAGCTATAGTCCTGAAAACAGCCTGATATTGACATAAAAATAGACAGGTAGACCAATGGAATCAAATTGAAAATCCTGATATTAACCCACACACCTATGAACACCTGATTTTTGACAAAACAGCTAAAAATATATAATGGGGGGGGGGAGGAAAGCATCTTCAACAAATGGTGCTGGCACAATTGGATGATGGTGTGTAGAAGACTGCAGATAGACCCATGTCTATCGCCACACACAAAACTCAAGTCCAAATGAATCAAATATTTCAATATAAATCCAGCCACGCTGATCCACTTAGAAGAGAAAGTAGGAGGTACCCTTGAACAAATTGGTACAAGAGTCTGCTTCATGAACATAATTCCAGGAGCACAGACATTGAGATTGATAATTAATAAATGGGACCTTCTCCAATTTAGAAGCATCTGTAAGGCAAAGGACACATTTGACAAGAACAAACAGCAACCCACAGACTGGGAAAAGATTTTCACCAATCCTACATCTGACAGAAGGCTGATCTCCAAAATATACAAAGAATTCAAGAAACTAGTCACCAAAACACCAAATAACACTATTAAAAACTGGGGTACAGAACTGAAGAGAGAATTCTCAATAGAGGAAATCAAAAAGTCTGAAAGACACTTAAGAGAGTATTCAAAACCCTAAGCTATCAGGGAAATGCAAATTAAAACAACTTTGAAATACCATCTTACTCCTGCTAGAATGGCTAATATTAGAAACACCAATTTCAACTTATGCTGGAGAGGATGTGGAGAAAGGGGAATACTCCTCCTTGCTGGTGGGAGTATAAACTTGTACAGCCATTTTCAAGATCAGTATGAGGAAAATGTGATTCAATTCACCACAGGACTTGGCAATTCCCCTTTTTTAGGCATATACCCAAATGATCCACAACCATGCAACAAAGACATTGGCTCAACTATGTTGATAGCAGCATTATTTGTAATAGCAAGAACCTGGAAGCAACCTAAATGCCCCTCAACTCTGGAGTGGATAAAGAAGATGTGGCACATCCACACAATGGGATACTACTCTGTGGAAAAAACAATGGAATCTTGAAATTCATTGGCAATTGGATGGAACTTGAAGAATCCATCCTGAGTGCGATAACACAGTTACAAAAAGAAGGTAAACTTCTTTAAGAAAGAGAAGAGAATTACTTCCAAGATGTATGAGTAGCCCAAATTATAATCTGAATGTCCTTAAGGTCAAACTCACACCTGTGTTTTATAAAAAGAAAAAAAAGTGTGAATTGTATAACCCTCCCAATAGTAGATAAGCTGTTAAAATACATCTATGAACATAATAACATGGCCATAATGAATTGTCAAAAGTAATAATGTGATAAGTTTTATTAGAAATGTTCAGATTTTGACCCAGCAGAGGTTGAAGTCCAGGATTATGTCTACCTATTTGATACTAGAAAGAAAAAGGTTAATAATAAATGGAAGATTTAAAGTTTTGGTCGACTTATACTGTCCAATCATTTCTTTGTTCTAGGAATTTCTTCTCTAAAACATGGAATAAAATCTATTCAATTCTGCAACTTATAACTGGAAAGAGTTTGAGATGATTCCAAATTCTTTTATTAGATTATAAAATCTCTCTTAAATTTTGAGTGAGTTAAAAAATACAAAAGTAAGAATGAAATAAGTAATGGAACAAGAAAAATGGTAAGTATATTGAGTTCAGTAAGCTAGGAGTTTACAGTTACCAAATATTAAGGCACTTGGGAAGGTTATGATATTTTGATATGATATATTGATTTTTCAACAGTGTAATAAGCATGGACATTACACAATGCTTAACAGAAAACTCATTTTATGTTAAATTTTTCAGCATTGCTTTCCCTGTTTAGGTTATTTATATGAACATACACACACACACACACACTCACACACACACACACACACACACACACACACATATATATATATATATATATATATATATATACATACATATTCCTAGTAAACATTATATACCAGAGGCAATCAGCTTAAAAGAAAATGTTTATTTTATTCATTTCAATAGAAATTCAAACTATTGTGAACAGGATTACCAGTAATGCTCTTTATGGAGACACACATAATTAATTATATTCTCCCAAACAATTTATAGTCCTAAATTTTCTAAAACTGTAGACATTAGTTTTTTTCTTTACAGGAATCAAAATAAAATAATAGGTAGGTAAGATGTTAAAGTTAATAATCCAAATTGATGTGATGATTATTCTTATTGTTTATATTTTCTAAAATATGTGCAAGTTTTCAATAATATCTTTGTAAATTTGGAAAATAATTAATTGAAATAAAATATGTATGATTATGTTCTTGATATTTATCCAACTATGTATAGTTTTGGAAAACATGAGATGCAAAAGACAGTGGAACAAAAATGTATTATTCAAATAATTATTGTATAATTTGCAAATGTAATAAAATATTCATTTCATTCCAACACTAAAATTAAGACAGGAAAGAGAGAGAGAGACAGAGAGAGACAGAGAGAGAACATAAAAGAGGGAGCCAATATTGGTTTGAAGATAAAATTGAACACAAAGAAACCTCTAGAGAACTACAAGACTGCTGCCAACTAACAATTTGAGCTTCCATGGAAAGGCTACCATAAATGCCCTTCCCGGAGAGTGAGATCAACAACTAACTTATCCATGGAGCTTTCAACTAATGCCTGTTGGAAACAGGAGCAAACACCCATACATAAACACTGAGTGGAAGTAGAATTCAGATGCAGATGGAGAGGACAAGACCATGCAGCAGAAACACATACAGACAGCTTACCTGAACAAGGAGGAGATAATGGGCTACCAGACTGATAGCTGGGAAGCCAGCAGGGGACTGACTCCAGCCCCCCTGAATATGGGTCTCAGCCAGAAGGACTGAACAGTCCAAGGGACCTCAGACAGTGGAGCCAGGATGTATTCCTGGTGTACAAAATGACCTTGTGGACACATCCCCCATGTAGGGATAACTGCCTTAACCTAGAGACAGGAGAGTAGTCCTAGTGTCTACTTCAAATGACTTGCCAGATTTACATGACCCCAAATTGATGGCATTTCCCTACATGTTGAATTGTTGTGGTGGGGGGCTCGAGGGTTGGGTGGTCAGGGTTCATATGAGGTGGCAGAAAGTGTAATAGAGGTAATAGAGAGGGAGGTAGGGAGGGAGAGAGAACTGAGATCGACATGTAAAATAAAAAAAAAAAATATTTACAGTTACAACTGAAAAAAAAACACCCAAAATTGTATCAATATACAAAATGTCTTGAACATATATAAATGTATACATACATATAATATGGTAAGAATAATGTGCATAAAACATCATAAATGGAAAGACTTTCCACAATATGACAAAATATAATATACAATTCTTTCGGGATGGGAGGGTGGTTAGAGTGCATGTGAGAGGGCAGAGAGGGTAAAAAGTAGGATAGAAGGGAGGGAGGGAGGGTGGGAGGGATAGAGAACTGGGATCAACATGTAAAATAATAAATTAAATTAAAAAAATGCTTTGACTCCAAAATTTAAGTTCAAGGACAAGTTACTGGGGAAAAGGATTTCTAATTTTGATCCACATAAAATGAAAAGATGTGGATTCCTTCCAGACTAATGTGGTTTTATCAAGCCAGACCACCTGAAACAGAGTACCAGGTGATCCTACATTCAAAACAGCTGGACAAAGCAGCCTTGCAGACTACAGCCAGGATTTCTGTATCTTCTTCAAATCCCCCATGACAGCGCCCCTTACCAGCAGGAAGTAGTTTGGAAAGAACGATGCCCAAATTCCCAAATATTGTGTATAAATGTTTGTTTTCATTTAATTGGACTTTGTTATATAAAATAAAATAATAAAATAAAAAAACAAGATGTCCAACTTTTCTATTTTCTAACAAATTTCACAGAAACAAATAGAATTGAATGTACATATTACAAAATTAATGTAAAATGATTGAATATATTATATGTATAGAGATATACATATAGAGATATACATTAAGATGCTGTCATTATGTATGCATTTCAGTGAAATACAAAAGACTTTGACCAACATTGTATAAAAAAGAAAACTAATACACTACAAAACACTGGAAAAGGAGGCAAAATTTTCTTACATATTGACTACTACTTTTGTAAGTGAAATAGAATGTAATAATAATTTGTAATAAGATTAACAAGTTTGTGTAAATGTTAAAATTTGTTATTAAACTGACATACACCAACAATGCTGTTTATATTAGTAATCTGAGAAAGACAATAATTTTGTTCTAATTAAAGCAAGAGCATGTAGTAATGACTTTAGTAGGAATATGCACATATTTAGTAATTTAAAATTTGAAACCATATAGTTGGACTAACAGGTCAGTAATTAGAATACTTTCAAAACTCGCAGAAGAACTGTATTTGGTTCCTTGCACAGATTCCATGGAATCTGGTACCTGATTCTTACCTCTAGGCACCAAATCCAGAAAGCAGTGAACATGTATACAGGCAAGTAAACAACTCATAGACACAAATGAAACTAAATAAACATTTCAAAGTAAAATTGAAACTAGAGCTGTGGAGATAAGTCAGTAATAAAATTGCTAGGTAAGCATTAGGACTCATATGGAAGAGGCAGACATTGAGGGCCACCTTTAAGTCTAGTAGTTGGTAGACAGACACTGAGTATGCCTAGAGCAAGCCAGCTAAAAATAGCAGCCACAGCAGAGAGTTCTGGTTTCAATTGACAGATGGTGACTCAATGGATAGGAGGGAGTATGATTGAGGAAGACACTAGATATTATCCAGGCCTCTAAGAACATGCATGCCTGCACATATGTGATAATTCTTATGTGAACATGTACATATATTCACACTGTACATATATACATAATTGAACAGAACCAAATTTCAAGTCATATGAAGGCATATAAATTATTTTTAATCATTTACCAATTTCTTCTGATTTATCTTTCCAATGGTAAAGTCTTTCAAAATAAACACAATTCACAGTAAGTGTTGGCTTAAGCTTTAGGAATATTATAAATATTTATTATTCTAGAAATTTCATATGAAATTAAAAGAATCATGAGGTCAAGACATGCCTTAACTTATGTCACACTAAGATTTCATAAATGTGTAGCCACTTTATTTTGTGAAAGAACAATCTCTAGACAACACACAAAAGGCTATATCAAGGATTCTCTGTGAATATGGATGCTTGGTGCTGCATTGTGAGAAATACCAGGTTACTTGGCAAAGCTATATTTCTTTGCAGAAATAGATAATTTGCCACTCTATGTTGAGTTATTTATAAAAGTAGATATAGAAAAACAGACTAAATGTGACATTTTTTGTAAGCTCAAAGAGAAATACATTCCCATTGAAAATATAGACCTTGCAATATAAAGAATATTGGTCTTAGTTCTATATAAGGAATTTTATGAAATAAAAGTATCTGATATGAAAACATTTAAAATCATTTACATAAATTTCCTATACATTGGTAGGACAGTTTTAAGATATTATCATTTTGTATTAAATGATAAAGGATTACTCCCAATGTCATTTTCAGTCCTCCACATTCATGGAGATGAACATGTGTACCTGTACATAGTTGTATAATTCACATATGAACATGCACACTTAAAAGTCTAGGATAGTCTCAAAGACTAAGATATGGGAGAACCTGGTTACATTGGGCCTTCTGTCAGTAGAATACTGAGCACCAACATGCAAAAACAAATAGGATGAGCTTGTTTATAAACTGTGTCTTAGTCTTTGGCTAAATTTATTTTGATTAAGCTATTTATAATTCTATAATTGTTCTATGTTGATCTATCTTGTTAAAAATATTAGCAATGCAAAGAGTTCCATACATGGACAACTTGAATCATGGATGCATTTTTTTTTTTTACTGTCATTGTAGAAAAGATGACCATACATCACCCTCCCTGTGGAGTGTGTGTGAGGAATGGGATGGGTGGGTGGTTGGGGAGCATGGAAGGGAGGGACAGAGGGAGGAAGAGAGACCAAACTGGAATAAGAGCAAAAAAATTAAAATAAAACAATAAAGAAAAGATGATCATATATGGATATTATTCCTAGAAATAAAAATAGGTGAGTGGTTTGCTTAGTTAAAAATTCCCACCATGACTGGCCTTTTTGGAGGTCCCCAAACAACAGGCCACTAAAACTTCAACTAGAATCTTCCAAAACCAAGAGGGAACAAAATATAATAAAACAAAAATGTTTCCCTCTATATCTTAGGTATTTTGTTCAAGTAATGACTGATACAATGAGCCTTTCATTTTATGTTAGTAACTTGGGAGAGGTCACAAGAATATTATCTTTAAAAGGTAAACAAATATTACTTCCTGAATTGTTATTTTTATAACATTATTTTTATTTATGCCTTTCTATCTTCTATTATCCCATATTTACTATTCCAAATAACTATCTTGAAATTTAGTGCTATAAAATGACTTTTAATATTTTTTTATTGTGTGGCTTGTGTCTGCGGTTCATTGTCTTTGGTGGGCCTCCTTGAACTGAGGCTTGAGTTTGTGTATAGTGCATAGCATGCTTCCTAATTTCCCCGCTTGAATCTTCCTATTTTATTATTTTTTTTTTCTACATGGCTTTGTCATAATGTAATAACTGATTTCAATTTTGGTTTCCTCGAAGTTCATGGCATGCTTGAACTTCTCATTTTGCAAGTAACTCATAGGTGAAAACTATATTGTGGAAGATTTTAAGGCACACTCTTAGGAGACTACCAAATATCACTGCTACATACTTCCACTAGGCAAAAAGAGTCCAAAGTTAACCTTAATCACTTGTTAAATAAGATAATCAATCCCGGAGTAATTTCCTTTCTGCATAGTGTCTCTTTGTCCTTCCCCTGTCCCTCTATTTTAAAAAACGGTGCTTCTATAATAAAGCATCCAACATCCAGAAACTTCATCTTCCTGGCTGCAATTTATTTGCACAATGGGAGTAGCCTCTACAAGGCTAGCACAGACATCACCTGTATTATTCTATGATCATATTATTTTGTTACTTATCCTATTCAATTCTCTATTAAACTTTGAGTCACTCTGTCCTTTATATTAATGTCTATAATTATATCAGAAAAGATACATTTGTGTTATTCACTTGTTTATTGCCTTCTGCATAAAATGTACGCACCACTGGAAAGTAACACATTTAAAAAAAAATAAATGTTAGGGTCCGCAGATCACTGCACAAAAACCAGCACTCACGTATGCTATTAGCAAGAACTTTAATTTCTTGAGATGAAATTCCTGCATACAAGGGTTAACCATTTGAGTAAAAGGTCCAGGACCCTGAAGGAAATGTGCAAACACTTCTTAACCACAGCTAGGGCAATCCCCTTTGGGGATTTCCCTTGCTGGAATCAGTCCTTTGGATTGATTGGTGTGGTTGAGCCTGGCAGCATGGAATCCACAGGTGATTGCTTGGGAGCTGGGAAATTTCAAGCCTCTTTGGTCACCTTGAGGTGGTAGAATGTCTTTTGACTGGCTGGCTGGCACTAGGTTTTTGTTATCCCTGGTCAGGGGGTGTGGTGGTGGGGGTAGCAACGCTGTCCAGGAAACCAAATGTTTTAGCAAAGCTGATTGAGCCCTGTCATAGATTTATCCTGGTAAAAGAGATGATTGCTTCAAATGTATCTTTCGAGTATAACTGGCATTCTGTTGCAGCAATTTCTTTTAAATAAATTCTTATTTAATGAAGAACTAAGGATAAAAGGTCACAAAAACCAATAGCATAAACCTGGGGTGTGTGTGCATGTGTGTCTGTGTGAGTGTGCGTGTGCATGTGTGTTTGTGAGAGAGAGAGAGAGAGAGAGAGAAATATAGAGAGAGAAACTAGAAAATGTCTAGGAGACCCAATAGGATCTTGTCCTGATAATTTTATCTTTGAGCAGTGTGTGGTACCACCAATATTGGGAGAAATTTCACACTTTTATTTCAAAGAAAAAATGAATATGAATATTTATTGCATGTTTTATTCCAGCACTTTAAATTACAATTAAAATGTAATATTCTTCATTGAAATACATTTCCTATAATAAAATTATAATTTTCTCTGAAGTTCCTCTTACACTGAAGCAACTTTGTGTAGCAGACCAATATTACAAATTTTCATGACTTATTTTCACTCAAACTAATTTTTTATAGCATGCACTATGGTTTCATGTAAATTGAAACTAATTAGATTTGATCAGTATATTAGTTTTCTTTGGAGATGCAGTGAAATAATGGTGTAAATGGAGGAGAAAATTAATACTCCCATTAACCTTGGTGTAACACTTTCTGTTCTGCTGTTTAGTAAAAGTGGATTCCATAGTGTAAAATGTGTGCTTTTCTGCTGATATTAATTTAATGGAAAAGAAAGCCACCATGCTACTAAGTTAAAGTTATAAGTAGATCTAAAGAAATTTCTCTATTATAAGTGAAATGTGAGCTTTGCAGAAAGTAAATTGGCTAGGAGAAATTCAATGAGGTGCCATCTAAAATGAGAAGATAAAGTAAAGAGAGTGCTTTGTACAACTTGTGAGGAAGCAATTTAGATATCCGTAGTGATAGCTCAGATGCCAAGTGCCTAGAAGTAATCTGAATCTAAAATGACTTGAAGTATATTGAAAAGGTGCTCTCTGTCTTTTGTCATTGTTGTGTTTATCTTTGCCTGTTGTTCTGACATCACTGCCAGCCATTCATTCATTATGTATTGAATCATTCCATTAAAAAGAATTGGGAAAACAAGGACTTAAAATTCCAAAGTGGCTTTCAAGATGCATTCTTTCTCCATGCACTCATGACTATTGTTTAATATTTCATTGTGCTTCAAATGCAACTGAAAACACTTTCAGGTTGTTTTCAAGCTTTTCTATTCATGTATGTTTTCCCAATGTCTTTTGAATATAGAAAAAAATTAAAACTTCTATCCTAAATAAATCTTTAGTAAATAATAAATCAAAATAAGTCACTAGAAGCTGGGGGAGGAAGTTCAGTCAGTAGAGTACCTTCCCCAAAAGTGTGAAGATATACATGTTCTTTATTAAATTAATTTTTATTTAAATTAGAAACACTCTTATTTTACACACCAATTCCAGTCCCCCCTCCCATCCTCCCATTCCACTCATCAATTGACACCCTACTTTCCATCCACTTTGGGAGAATGATGCCTTCCATGGAGGAACCATCAACATCTATCACATCATCTGGAGCAGGACCTAGGCCCTCCCTCGTGTCTCTAGGCTGAGAGAGTATCATGCTGTAGGGAATGGGCTCCCAAAGTCAATTTGTGCACTAGGGATACAGACTTGTTCCACTGTGTGAGTCCCCATAGACTAACAGCTGGGGAAACAAAATTAGACCAAAACAGGCCCCCTGGATATACCTGTTCTCATTCTCAGCTACTTCTTAAAAGCAGTTTTGATGGTGCACTGCTGTATCTCACCTCGGAGAGAGCACAAAGAGAAAGGTCCTTGAAACATACTGCCACACTTGCTCAATAGGTGAATCAAAGGCAAGATGCCTTTCAAAATATGTGGGCACAAAAAGCCCAGCATTCATTTATGCCCCTAATACATGCCCACACATGTAGGTCCACTCACATGCACAAGTGTGCACACACCCACATGAACACAAAAACAAAACATGTACACATACAGTCACACATGTCAATATCTATAAATACAAATATTACATACATATTGTGTTTATCAGTGTGGTAATTTAAATGAGAGACATCCCCCTTTGTCATAGACTCATGTGCTTGAATGTCTAGTCCGCAGATGGTAGAATTGCTTGGGAATGATTAGTAGGTATTGCTTTCTTTAAGGAAGCATGGCCCTGTTTGAGGAGTGGTGTCACCGGGTTTCGATTTTTGGTTTCCAAAGGTCATACTATTTCCAGGTAGCTCTCTCAATGCCTCATGCTTTGTCTATATGTAAGTTTTCATCTCCAGCTCCAATGCCATGCTAGTACATCTGCTGCCATGCTCCCAGTTCATGCTTGTCACGGAATCAACCTCTTAAACTGTAAGCCCCCAGTAAAATCTTCCTTTTGTAATTCATCTAGGTCATAGTAGATCTTTATAGCATCAAAAAAAGTGTAACAGATATTCAAAAGCAATTTAAACATTCATTTTCCAATGATATACTTAGAAATTGGTGAAATACTCTGACTGGAGCTCAGGTCTCCCCTCAAGGCAGTGAATTCATCCCTTTTATTGTAACAAAGCTCAAAACTCATGTCTAAGCTTGTCATGGCCATAAACTGAATTTTATTATGGTTATTTTCCTAGATGGATACATTGTTATCCTATTACTTTGTGTTCTAAATATTTATATATTCATAATATATATATACCTACATATATATACATATATGCATACTCACACATATGGTTGTGCTACTTGAAACATTGTTCAGAGAAGCTTCTTATTGCAGAGGGTAGTAGATAATGCAGAGACTCAGATATGTTCAAAGTTCTGAATATGGGCAACAGTAAGTGCTCAACCATAGGTGGAAAATATGTATTAATTTTCCCAAGCTCCTATGAGGCACAAGGAACATCATTGATGAATGAATGAATGAAAAGTACACGAGATCCAGGCATTAACAGAAGTTCTATGATAGCTGCCTTCTAGATATGGTGTAACTTATGCAAACATGAACTCCCAGTGGCTATGATCACCTTCCTAGGTGCTATACCAAATCAAGATAATTAACAGTTTGAGCATTTAAGCCAGTTGTAGCAACAGAGGCCTTTAATTCTAACACTCTGTAGGCAGAGGTAAACAGATCTTTGATTGTGAGGCCATCTGGTCTACAGAATGAGTACCAAGACAGTCATGACTGCATAGAGTAACCCTATCTCAAAAAATAAAACACAAAACAAAAGAAAGAGTCAAAAAATTCAGCATTTGTCCAGAGAGAAAACTCAGCAGTTAAATCTGCTTTCAACCAATGTGTCAGTCAACACGAGTTTGATTCCTGGGCCTCACATAATGGAATGAGAGAACTGACCCCAAACATGGATTGTGCATAACATACCCAACAAATTTTCACATGCACACACAAGTACACACCAATCAATCAATCAATCAATCAATCAATCAATCAATCAAGTTATACAGAGAGAATATTAAATACAAATTCACAGCATGAATAAAAGAGGTCTCTTCACTAACTAAGGTATTGTTGGCATTTCATGAATGCATGGGAAGGATCACTTTATTTTGGGAAGGTAACTCATGTCCTGCTGGATGACTCCACTCTCATAAGGCATTACTGATTTATTACAGATTTAATTAGAAAAAGAAAAAAAAAAAGAGTACATGAATTTGAAGTGGAAAAAACCCTGTAGAGTAATGGGGTTCCATACTAGATGTGAATATGATAAAGATACATTGTATGTATGGTATGTATGTAAATATTATTCAAAGAATGAATAAAATATTATGTAGGATATTTGCATTTCGATGACATATTATCAAAACTAATTGTTAATGTATTTGTATGCATTATCAAATTGAGTCCCTATGGATCTTCAATAGACTTGATACTATTAACCTCATTTCAAAGATGTGAAAATGACACAAAGGACATTTGCATTGTTCCCAGATTTGAAGTACCACTGCCAAAGTCTGGCATTTGAATCCAGATATTTTTAGGAGCTTAAAACAAGTTTTAATTATTAGACATAAAAACAAACATTTCAGTCCTATTAGCCTGAGTTTATTTCCCAATACCACAATTTGAAAAGAGAAAATCAGCTCCTAAAAGTTTTCCAATGGCTTCACCATACTCATGCATAAAATAAATAAGCAAGTATAGTGAATAATTTTTAAGATGAAACAACACAACAGTAGATGGAAATCAACTCATTATCCATAAATGTTTTATTTAATACCAAATAATAATGATTAAACAAATCAGCATGTTTCATTGTCTTATCATGTCTATTTCTTTCAAACGTCATTTAAAAAATGAATTATTTACTTAGGTTTATGATTTCTTATATTATATTAACAAATATAATTCTACTTCATTTCCTTGGGTTTTCTAAAACCAAAATTAGTTTTATGGGTATGAATGATTTCGTCTTCTATGTACATGTCAAATACCTGCAGAAGCCATAGCTGTCAGAAGAGATCCTGGGAACTAAATCGTCATAAGGTCCTCTGCAGGAGAAAGAAGTGCTCTTAACCACTTAGTCATTCTCCACCACAAGACTGCAAGGTTTTTATGTAATCAATAATTCCTGTTCTTTCCTTTCAGTTTGTCAATGTCACATGCTAATTAGCAAATGTACTTATTCTTTATGCTAGGCTGAATTGGTAATTTTTTCAGATTTGGGGCTGTAGGTATGGTTCATTGGCTAAAGCACATCTTTCTTAAAGGTGAGGAACTGACACCAGATTGCCAAGACCCATATTAAGTTGGGTGTGCATGTTTATAATCCCAACACTTCTCAACCAGATGGGAAATGTAGACAGGTTACTCTCTGGAAGTACTGAACACAGTACCCTGTTTTAAATAAGATTGAAGTTAAAGGCTGATACCCAAAATTTTACTCTGACCTCTACATATGCATTCTCATATGTGCTCAAAGATTCAATCTCAAGTGCAATCAATCATACATATATATTCACAAAGACTAATATTTGAAGAAAAAAAAAACTCAACCTGTAAATTGTTATGTTGTTCAACATCAGAGAGTCCATTAATTTACTGGGACTTCAGTATGCCTGGCATTCTAAACAAATGGTAAAGAATGTTCTAGAGCAGTACTCAATATTCTCTAAAGATTTTGAAAACTATTGCCTTGTTATCATTAGCTAAATTTGAATTTTTTAAAAATATGATGCTAAAAGATAATGATGTTTAACTTAGTAGCAAATAAAAGAATAAATTTTGGAAAAATATGTAAAAATCAGTGAATAAATATTTAACATTAGAGTTATATAAACAATGAAAACGTTATAAGAGTTGTATAATAAAATTGAATGATTACAGAAAATGAAACTATAAAATACAATTAATTTTTTATTATCTTTACTTTTGTTAGCAGTTCTTTCTAGGATATTGCCTACCTACCTTGATTCACCTTTATATCCCCATTTAGATATCTCTTGTTAGTGTGGACCTCCTAGAAAAAAAAAACAAAACAAAAACAAAATAAAACATGGCTGCCTTACTCCTGAACACATCCTTCCCTGCAATATATCTCCTTAAGACAGATTTGTTGCATAAACCAATAAATTCCCCCTATTTAGATTCCCCTGCTAGCTAGTATTGGTAGGATTGGGAGTAGAAATATATAATACATAGTTGTAAAATAAAATGTACAAGTGAATCATTAATGTCTAAAATATGTGGCAAAATCTTGCATTTGAATATAAACTCTTTTATAGTTGAAAAAAGTCATTTTTAACATAATAGACAGGCAATATTTTGTGACAGAGAGAAAATGTCTCTCAGAAGAATTTTGATTTTAAAAATGTGAAAGCCTTGGGAAATTAATTTTGATTCAAAGCATTTATTTTTATTCAATTCAAAACAAACAAACAAACATAGATAAATAAAGGTGGACACTATAAGAGAAAAGAGAGCAGAAACTTGAATCGCGACTTTAAAAGTTCAGCTCTCTGTGGTGAAGAAAGAATTTTCTCATTAATATGATACTCAGAATTGTCATATTACATTATAACACATTATATCATTATGTAAGACTTGTAAATATCAGGGATTCCACTGTTTTACCTGGGAACTAGCAACTGATGAAAATGCTTAGGACACTATTGTGTTTGGAACACAAGGCTGCACAGAGTGACCCATTCATTTAGTTCATCTCTCAATAGAATGATTATTTTCTGGTTGTAGACATAGCTTCTATACTTACTACCTTTTGTTTCAGAGCTGTATCTTTACTGATTCCACTAAAAAGTTAAGTAAATCTTGTGTTGTAATAGATCAGAAAATTAACAAAGTCATATGCAGCCAATGTAATAGAAAATGTACAGGTATTTATCATGCTAAAAATATTTCAAATATGATGTAGGAAATATTGAATAAATGTAGCATAATGTTTGAATATCTTATAATTTGTAAAGCAAGCTTAATGTCTGAATTACCTTTTAGCATTTCCATAAAATATGAAGCAGTTTAACAATTGAAAAAAAAAAAAAACGCAAGGCTCATCAGTGAAAGACAGTGACAGCAAAATGACTGGGCACCTCTAATGTTCCTCTTCTGTAAAACTTTCTAAAACTGGAAGATTGAGCTTTTTAAGTAGAAATGCTGTGAAACTTACCCCAGCTAAATCAAATGTCTTCTGTCAACCTCTTTTCTTTGAATACCTAGCTGCAACTCTCATACTACACTCTTCCTTGAACTTAATTCAGGGATTATAGACATCCATTTGTGGTTTTATGCAACACTGGGAATTAAACCAGGAATTTCAAGAATTTTAGGCAAGTACTACTTTACCATCTTACCCCCTATGCTAGTGCAGTTAAACTTTCTTATACTTATTATCCACCATCATTCTTATGCGCTACATCTTGACTTCTCTCTACTACATCTTCCAGAATCCTACTTGTCCCCTAGTCCTACCTATCTTGCTTTCTTATTGGCTAAAAAGGATTCATTCATTAACCAGAAAGAGAAACATATATACAGAATGACATCTCCCATCCTCTTTTCTTTCTAAAATAAAAAGAAGGGTTTTAACTTTAACATAGTAAATTATATAATAAAACAATTATCAGATAAGAACTATCGTTAATAATATTTAGTTTAATAACATTTAGCAAGATTTAAAGAAAATATTCCATCATCTAACCTATCTTTGTAAGTCTAAAATCTTATAGGTAACTTATATTTAACCCTAAGGAAAACTATAGCCATAACTACCTGTCTTCAACTCCATCAAAAACCAGAGAAAGATAGTATATAAAGTCTAGAATTGACAAAGACTTTTGCTATCTGAAGTTCTTCTGTATTGTTGGGGCATCCATCTTCAGCTCATAGGCCATAGTGTGTCTGACAGTCTTCTCAGTGAAGCAGAGAATTTTAAACTGTCCACCTGTATTGGCAATTTGTCAGTCAATTTTCTCTGTGTCCTGCAGAATGTCTCGTAGACTCCTCCACGAAGCAGAAACCCTTCAGGATTGTCCATTTTGTTTTATGAGCTCAGCAGTCACTTTCCTATGAGCCCTGCATATCTAGTTTATACAGCAACAGTCAAACAATCTAGGCAAGGTTTGCAGTCACTCTTTAGCAGATTATTGAACAATGGTTAATCTTGCTATCTCAAAAGCAAACTCCATAACAAGTTTCTTCAATGCCCATCTTCTTTCAGACATAATTGGTTTTGTGTCTTTTAGTCATGTAAAACCCTAAACCATTTCAAATGCTATTATTTGAAAGTCTTTGAAATATTTGAAAACTATCTATTTCAAATATATTTCTGTAGACCTAGAAATCCTAACTAACACAACTATAAGTTTTGAGTACTAGAGGTGATTATATATAATCTGTATTTGATTATGCATTACAATTTAAAATATCTGTGTAAACAAAGTATCTAAACAAATGGAGAAATTAACATATCATAAAATTGACCTTAAATTGGTATCAATAAATGAAAATCAATACCAATGCAATATATTCATTCTTACTGGAGGAAGAGAGAGTCGCTACCTTTTATTCATCTCATGGCCTACATCTTTATTCCTCTCTACTACATCTCCCAGAATCCACTTTTTCTCATAATCCTGCCTATCTTGCTTTCCTATTGGCCAATAAAAGAAATATATATACAGAATGATATCTCCCATTATTAATTCAAACAAATTAATTTCATTAGTAAAATCATTTTGTTTTGAGATTATAATAATATTTTTGTCTCTCCTTTTCTCTACACAAATCCTCCTTTTAACCTCTCTCTTTTTAGATTCATGGGCTCTTTTTTTTTATTAAATGTTGTATATACGTCTATGTACATACACATTTATGTATGTCTAATTTTATAAGCACTTAAACCAAGAACCTCTAAACTACCATTTTTATATATTTACATTTTATTATTCCTCAAAAAAGTAAGCAATTGGACACCCTACTTCAGAGACACCCAGGAGCAACTCTGAAAAAAAGGATACCTAGGTTGGCGCCTGATCCTGCTGCTCCTGTGTCCTGTCCCCATCGAGAGCACCCTTGGAGCTCTGATACACCCTAACCCATCCCCATTGTGAGCCTGCCCCCCCAACCTGTGCCCTACCCTGCTCACTGTCCTGCCACTCTGGTTGAGCACTGGGACAGAGGGTGGAGCCAACAGTTCACCCTACTTTGGAGACTCCTCTGAGCAACTCTGAACAAAGGATACCTGCCTATCCATGCAGGACCACCTGTAATTTCCACCTGCTTGGCTCTGACCCACGTGCACTCCTCTGCTGGAGTCCCAGGCCCCTCCCAGAGATCTGCCTATCTCTGCGGGTCCACTCTGAGTTCCTGCCAGCAAGATCCTTGACCCCCAAATCAGGGCCTCTGCTAAAGAAAGAGGCCTCGGCTGGAGAGTCCCAGTTTCCAGTGAGATCCGACTATCCTGCAAAACCGTCCCAAGTTTCAGCTCAGCCTTTGTCCTCTTCTGCCAGCCATTGAATAGAACCATTGGCTAGTGCTGTCTTATACTGGATCCTCAGCTCTGACCCCATCCCTGGGTCCCAGTCTGAGGAGAGACCTCCTATAGAGCTTGGACCACCCAGAGCTACAGATATTGAATCTCTGACCCACATAAGCCCACCGCTGAAGTACCATAGAGATAAGGGGATACCCCACCAACACCTACTGAAAGAAGCTATGAGAAGATGGCAATACAAGGAAACACCTAACAACAGAAAGACAAGAATGACACCACCAGAATCTAGGGAATCTACACCAATTAGAATGGAACACAACAGCAAAGCAGAGGAAGCAGAAGGGAACGATTTAAAAATTACTATCATAAAAATGATAGAGGCCCTCAAAGAAGATGTGAGAAAATCCCTTAAAGAAATGGAGGAAAAAACAAACAAAAAAGTGGAAGAAATGAACAAATTCCTTAAGGAAAGTACAGAAAGCCAAGAAAAAACAATTAAGCAGGTTAAGGAAACGGTTCAAGACTTGAAAACTGAAATAGAGAAAATAAAGGCAACACAAACCAAAGGAATGCTGGAAATAAAAAAAAAAAACTGGGCAAAAAATAAGGAACTACAGACACAAGCATAACCAACAGAATTCAAGAGATGGAAGAAAGACTCTCAGGCACAGAAGATAAGGTAGAAGAAATAGATTCATCGACCAAAGAAAATCATAAATCCAACAAATCCTTAACACAAAACATCCAGGAAATGTGGGACACCATGAAAAGGCCAAACCTAAGAATAATAGGCATAGACGAAGGTGAGGAAGCCCAGCTCAAATGTGCCAAAAATATATTAAACAAAATTTCCCAATCTGAAGAAGGACATGCCCATGAAAGTATAAGAAGCATACCGAACCCCAATTAGGCTGGATCAAAGAAAAAAGACCCCTTGACATATAATAATCAAAACACCTAGCATACAGAATAAAGAAAGAATATTAAGAGCAGCGAAGGAAAAATTACAGGTAACATATAAAGGCAGACCTATCAAAATTACACCTGACTTCTCCATGGAAACCCTCACTGCCAGAAGCTCCTGGATAGATGTTATAAAAGTATTAAGAGAACCCAGATGGCAGCCTAGGCTACTACATCCAGCAAAACTCTCAATCACTATAGATGGAGAAAACAAGATATTTAATGAAAAATAAAACTTTCCCAATATGTATCTACAAATCCAGCCCTACAGAAAGTATTGGAAGGAAAACTCCAACCCAACGAAGGTAACTACGCCCACAAAAATGTAGGCAACAGATAATCCAACTACACCAGAAACCAAGGGTAAAGCAGAACTAATATATTCACAATACCACTGCCAAAAACAAATCTAAAACAAAAAAGCATGGGCTTGAAGTGAAAAACTGAACCTAAAGAGAGGTCTAGAGACCTACAAGACTGCCACCAACTAACAATTTGAGCAACAGTGGAAAGGCTACCATAAACACCCATCCTGGATAGTGAGATCAATAAGTAACTTTTCCACCATAGTGGGACCCTCATCTAGTACCTGTTGGAAACCTAAGCAAACACCCATCCCTAAACTTTGAGTGGAACTAGAATCCAGATGCAGAGGGAGAGGATAATAACATGTTGCAGAAAAACATAGAGACAGCTTACCTGTACAAGGAGGAGCTAATGGGCCCCCAGACTGATTGCTGGGAAGCCGGCATGGGACTGACTCTGGCACCCCTGATTACAGGTCTCCTCCAGAAGGACTGAGCAGTCTAAGGCGCCTCAGACAGTGGAACTAGGATGTATTCCTGGTGCACGAAAGGACCTTGGGGACACATCCCCCATGTAGGGTCACTGCCTTAACTTAGAAACAGGAGAGTTGTCCTAGTGTCTACTTCAAATGACTTGCCAGATTTACATGACCCAAAATTGATGGCATTTCCCTACATGTTGAATTGTGTTGGGGGGCTCGAGGGTTGGGTGGCAGAAAGTGTAAGTGAGAAGAAGGTAGGGAGGGAGAGAGAACTGGGATCGACATGTAAAATAAAAAAAATATTTACAGTTACAACTGAAAAAAAAAAACACCCAAAATTGTATCAATATACAAAATGTCTTGAACATATATAAATGTATACATAGATATAATATGGTATGAATAATGTGCATAAAAATCATAAATGTAAAGACTTTCCACAATATAACAAAATATAATATACAATTCTTTCGGGAAGAATTCTACATAGGTTACCACATATAAGAAACTATAACAATGTAAGCTGTATAATGCTAATATCTCACGATAACTAAATAATTTACAAGAAGATAGGCTAATCTACATATATTCCATCTAAACTATACCTTATCTCTGTCTAAATGAGACACTGGAGTCTAAGTATTACCTTCCATACACAACCCTAAGTAACTAAAACCAACCCTAAAACGACGAATATTATCCCTAAATGCCAAGAGTAGAAAGGGGCGTCGCTATTTTAAGGTTACTTCCTGCTTAAATGGATGATTGCTCCATGGGATCCTTTATGAAGAAACTTTTTAGCAACAAAAGTTCGCAACAGGACTGGTTGTGACATATGTAGCTAGTCTCTGTGTGGCAGGAAATGCTTAACTGGAGTTCTATCTAAAACTCTGGCCAGGGTGTAATAAGAAGGTGTATCTTGGTTCCACAGTCTAAGGGACCTCAGCCATTGGAACAACGATGTATCCCTGGTGCACAAAAGGACCTATAGCAATATATTTTTTTTTACAGCAATATATTTAATACAGCATATCTGTGTTATTTGGGGCCGGCTGAGGGACCACGCCAGCGAAAAACTTACTCATAACAGGAAGTAGCTCACATCCAGCACTGAAACTTTTCATTGATTAAAAAAAAAAATGATATGTTATAGGAAAAGCACTATCTTATTACTAGTTCTTTGTAGTATCTGAAGTATCTATTCTTTATTTGTTTAGAAACTGTCACGTGAATCTCTGTGTAATTGCATTTCAATGTATTGAAATGTCGTTTTCTATTTGATATTAATTTAAGATAATTTCAACTTAGCAGTTTGAATTTTCTGTTTTCTCTATACTTGTTCTCTTCCTGACAGAAAACTGAACAATTATAACACAATGTGGTTAGCACAAGAAAAACTTGTGTGTGTGTGTGTGTGTGTGTGTGTGTGTAAGACAACTTGTAGAAATTGTCCCATTTTCTATTATGTGAGCCAAGGTGATAAAATTCAGGTCATTGGGGTTGGCAACTATAGCCTTTATCCAAAGCTATCTCTAGGCCTACTGAATGACTCCTACCTGATATTCCTCCTATGATCACTTTATCTGCTATTCTAATTTCCCAGTTTCACAAGACATACTTCACCATTCCACCCCCATAGAGATAAAAGATTATTGTTTAGGAAAAAAATATTACATAATAAAGTGCAACATTACTACACAAGAAAAAGTCTTTTCAAGTAAATTCAACTTTCTTTCACGATCAAAGTCATTACAACTACACATTTCTATCCATTATAAAACTCTCAGAAATCCTTTCCTTTTGGATTTGGACCACTTCCCTGCTGAGAATCACACCTCATATCTTCTAGGACAACATCTATTCTGATTTAATCTCTATAAGATTCATCTATATGTCCATCTTGTCAGAAAAGTTTCTTGAATATTAGCATTCTTTATAGCCTAAAGACTGGTCACCATAACAGTATGTACTTCATAAACTTTTGTACAAAAGTTTATTGTTGTACTTGCATAGCTTATGTGAGATTTATAAATAGATAGCTTCTGTACTGTGATAGTAAATCCTTATGGTAAGGTTTATATCACAATGATCGTTGTAATGCAAAGTCTATTATATTAATAACTGAAAATAGGAATGCATTATATCTGAGTCAAACATATAACAGTAAGCTTATTATAACATGTTTCTCAAAAGGAAATTTTGTTCCTATAGTTTTAAATATGTGAATTTAAACTTAAAACACAAACATCAAGACTCAAACCAATAATTATCCCCAGGAACATATCAACTTTCTCAACAGCATCTACCTTTCTTTACATATATGATTTCCAATTATCAAGGAATACATTTACTCTTTCCACTCTCTTACGTGACAATTTTAAGATATCCAGAAATCCAATTTTCATATTTCTGCTGTATCACATATATATACATGTTACACTTATATGGCATTGATCAATTTTCAAATATAATATTTATATCCTTTAATAAGTGATGAATGAAAGGAGTTCTTTAAGTGAAACGGAATGTTCCTCTGAATCTTTCCAGTGCTTTCCAATTGCTTATTTTTTCTATATAACCAAGTCAATTTAAATGAAAACAAACATTTATAGACAATATTTGGGAACTTTGCGTCATTCTTTCCAAACTGCTTCCTTCTGGTAATGGGCACTGTCATGGGGGATTAGAAGAAGATGCAGAAATCCTGGCTATAGTCTGTAAGGCTGCTTTGTCCAGCTGTTTTGAATGTGGGATCACCTGGTACTCTGTTTCAGGTGGTCTGGCTTGATCAAACCACATTAGTCTGGAAGGAATACACATCTTTTCATTTTCTGTGGAAACAAAAATAGAAATCCTTTTCCCCAGTAACTTGTCCTTAAACTTAAATTTTGGAGCCAAACATTTTTTTAATTAAATTTATTATTTTACATATCGATCCCAGTTCCCTCTCCCTTCCTCCCTCCCTCCCTCCCTCCTTTTCTACTTTTTACCCTCTCTGCCCTCTCACATGCACTCTAACCACCCTCCCCTCCCATCCCCCCAACACAATTCCATATGTAGGGGAATTCCATCAAGTTGGGGTCTTGTAGATCTAACAGGTCATGTGAAGTAGGGACTAGGGCTTCTCTCCTGTCTCTAGATTAAGGCAGTTATCTCTCCATGGGGGATGTGTTCCCAAAGTGTTTCTGCCTCCTGGTCTTGTCCTCTCCATCTGCATCTGGTTTCTAGGTCAACTCAGTGCTTATGTATGGGTGTTTGCTCCTGTTTCCAACAGGCATTAGTTGAGGGCTCCATGGATAACTTAGTAGTTGATCTCACTCTCCGGGAAAGGCATTTATGGTAGCCTTTCCATGGAAGCTCAAATTGTTAGTTGGCAGCAGTCTTGTAGTTCTCTAGAGGTTTCTTTGTGTTCAATTTTATCTTCAAACCAATATTGGCTCTCTCTTTTATGTTCTCTCTCTCTTTCCTGTCTTCTATTCCTATCCAGGCTTAATCTTCCTTTCCTCCCCCTCATTTTCTCTTATTTCTCTCTCCATTTGCTGCCCTGAGCTCTGGGGGACTTGTCCCTTCCGGGTTCTGTGAGGGACTTTATATGAATCTCTTAGAATACACCTTGTATCCTAGTTCCTCTGGTGGTATGAATTATAGGCTGGTGATCCTTTTATCTAGGTCTAAATTCCATATATGAGTGAGTACATACCGTGTTCATCTTTTTGTGACTGGGTTACCTCATTCAGGATGGTTTCTTCAAGTGCCATCCACTTGCCTGTGAATTTCAAGATACGGTTATTTTTTTTTCTGCAGAGTAGTATTCCATTGTGTAGATGTGCCACTTCTTCATTAACCATTCTTCAATTGAGGGGCATCTAGGTTGCTTCCAGGGTCTTGTTATTACAAATAGTGCTGCTATGAATATATTTGAACAGATGTCTTTGTTGCATGGATGTGAATCCTTTGGGTATATGTCTAAGAGGGGGATTGCCTGGTCCTGTGGTAAACTATTTCCCATTTTCCTGAGGAACTGCCATACTGATCTCCAAAATTGATGTATGAGTTTGCATTCCCACCAACCTTGGAGGAGTGTTTCCCTTTCTCCACATGCTGTCCAGCATAAGTTGTCATTGGTGTTTCTAATTTTAGCCATTTTGACAGGAGTAAAATGGTATCTCAAACCTGTTTTGATTTGCATTTCATTGATAGCTAAGGATGTGGAGCACTTTCTTAAGTGTCTTTCAGCCTTTTTAATTTCCTCTATTGAGAATTCTCTCTTCAGTTCTGTGCCCCATTTTTAAATAGGGTTATTTGGTTGACTAGTTTCTTGAAACCTTTGTATATTTTGGAAATCAGACTTTTGTTGGATGTAGGATTGATGAAAATCTTTTCCCAATCTGTGGGCTGCCATTTGGTCTTGTTCTCTGTGTCCTTTTCCTTAGAGATGCTTCTAAGTTTGAAGAGGTCCCCTTTATTAATTGTTGATCTCACTGTCTATGCTCCTGGAATTATGTACGGGAAGCTGTCTCCAATACCAATTTGTTCAAGGGTACCTCCTACCATTTCTTCTAAGAGGTTCAGTGTGGCTGGATTAATGTTGAGGTCTTTGATCCATTTGGACTTGAGTTTTGTGCATGGAGACAGACATGGGTGTATATTCAGTCTTCTACACACCATTATCCAATTGTGCCAGCACCATTTGTTGAAGATGCTGTCCTCGCCCCATTGTATTCTTTTAGCTGTTTTGTAGAAAATCAGTTATCATAGAATGTGTGGGTTTATATTAGGATTTTCAAATGAATTCCATTGGTCTATCTGTCTATTTTTGTGCCAATATCAGGCTGTTTTCAGAACTATAGCTATGTAGTAAGGCTTAAAGTAAGGAATGCTGATGCCTCCTGAAGTTCTTTTATTGGACAGGGTTGTTTTGGCTATCCTGCATCTTCTTTTGTTCCATATGAAGTTGATTATTATCCTTTCAATGTCAGTGAAGAATTGTGCTTGGATTTAAATGGGGATTGCATTGAATCTGTTGATTGCTTTTGGCAAGATTGCCATTTTTACTATGTTTATCCTACCTATCCAAGAACATGGAAGATTTTTTCCATTTTCTGGTATCTTCTTTAATTTCTTTCTTTAGAGACACAAAGTTCTTATTATATAGGTCTTTCCCTTGTTTTGTAAGTGTTACCCCAAGATATTTTGTTTGTGGCTATTGTAAAGAGTGATGTTCTCTGATTTCTTTCTCAGCCCCTTTGTCATCTGATAAAGTAGGGTTAGGAATATTTTTGAGTTTATCTTGTATCTTGCTAGTTTTCTGAAGGTGTTTTTCAGCTGTAGGACTTTCCTGGTAGAGTTTATTGGGTGGCTTATGTAAACTATCATATCATCTGCAAATAGATACACTTTGACTTCTTCCTTTCCAATTTGGATCCCCTTGATCTCCTTTTGTTTTCTTATAGCTTTAGCTAGAACTTCAAGTCCAATATTTAAGCGATATGGAGAGAGGGCAGCCTTGTCTTGTTCCTGTTTTTAAAGGAATGGCCTCAAGCTTCTCTCCATTCAGTTCAATGTTGGCTGTTGGTTGGCTTTATATTGCTCTTATTATATTTAGGTATGTTCCTGTTAGCCCTGATCTCTACAAGACCTTTCTCATGAAAGTGTGTTTAATTTTGTCAAGACATTTTAAGCATGTAGGGAAATGATCATATGGTTTTTCTTTTTCAGTTTGGTTATATGGTGGATCAAGTTGATAAATTTTTGTATGTTAATCCCTCCCTGCAATCCAGGGATAAAGCCTACTTTGTAATGGTGGATGATTTCTCTGTTGTATTCTTGGATTCGGTTTGCCAGTATTTTATTGAGTATTTTGTATCAAAGTTCATCGGGATAGTTGTGTGTAGTTTTCTTTCTTATTTGTGTCTTTGTTAGGCTTGGGTTGCTAGGTTATTGTGGTCTTGTAGAAAGACTGTTTCTATTGTGTGGAACAATTTAAGGAGTATTGGTATTAGTTATTCCTTGAATTTATGGTAGAATTGTGCACTGAATCCATCTGGCCCTGGGCTTTTTTTGGTGGAAGGCTTTAGATGACTGCTTCTATTTCATTTAATGTCTATTTAAGTTCTTTGTTTGTTCTTTTTTAATTTTTATAAGAGATAATTATCTAGAAATATGTCCATTTCCTTTGAATTTTCAATTTTTGTGGAATACAGGTTTTGAAAGTACAACTTGAAAATTGTCTGGATTTTCTTTGTGTCCATTGTTCTGTTCCACTTTTGTTTCTGACTTTGTTAATTTGCATGTTCTCTCTGTGCTTTTTCGTTAGTTTGTGTAAAGGTTGTCTCTCTTGTTGATTTTCTCAAAAGCCAACTCTTTGTTGCATTGATTTTTTTTTGTATTGTTTTCTGGTTTCTATTTTGTTCATTTCAGCTTTCAAATCGATTATTTCCTGGTGTCTACTCCTTCAGGGTGAGTTTGCTTCTTTTTGTTATAAGGCTTTCAGTTGTGCTGTTTATTCTCTAATGTGACTATCCTCTGTTTTGTTTATATGGGCACTTAGTGCAATGAACTTCCCTAGTAACACTACTTTTAAGGTGTCCCATAAGTTCAGGTCCTCATTCTCTTTTAATTTTAGAAAGTCCTTAATTTCTTTCTTTATTTATTTCTTCTTTGAATCAGGTGTGGTACAATTGCACATAGTTCAGTTTCCATGAGTTTGCAGGCTTTCTGCAATTTGTGTTGTTGTTGAATTCCAATTTTAAAGCATAATGGTCTGATAAGATACAGGGGACTATTCCAATTCTCTTGTATCTGTTGATGTTTGTTATGCTACCTAGTATGTGTTCCATTTTAGAGAAGGTTCCATGTGGAGCAGAGAAGAAGGTATATTCATTTGTGTTTGGATGGAATGTTCTATAGATGTCTGTCAACCCAATTGTGACATAACTTCTGTTATTTCTTTTATTTCTTTGCTGAGTTTCTGATTGATGGTCTTGTCTAGTGGCGAGAGTGGTTTGTTGAAGTCTCCCACTATAAGTATGTGAGGTTTTATGTGAGGTTTGAGTTTTAGTAGCATTTCTTTTACAAATGTGGGTGCCTTTGTATTTAGGACATAAATGTGCAGAATTAAGACTTTGTGATGAATGATTTCACCTGCGATGAAAACTAAATGACTGTCTTCATCTGTTTTGATTAATTTTGGTTTGAACTCTAATTTGTTACATATTAGGATAGCCTTACCTGCTTGCTTCTTGGATCCATTTGATTGTAGGATCTTTTCCCAACCCTTTACCCTGAGTTAATATCTATCTTTGAAGCTTAGATGTATTTCTTGTATGCAGCAGAAGGATGGGTTCTGTCATTGTATCCATTCTGTTTGCCTCTGTCTTTTTATAGGCAATTTAAGACCATTAATGTTGAGTGTAGGTAAGGCCATTAATTGTTGATGCTTGTTTGTTTTAGATTTGTTGTTGGCATTGGTATTGTGAATATATTTGTCCTGCTTTACCCTTGGTTTCTGGTGTAGTTGGATTATCTGTTGCCTACATTTTGTGGGCGTAGTTACCTTCCATGGTTGGAGTTTTCCTTCCAAAATTTTCTGTACTGCTGGATTTGTAGATACATATCTGGAAAATCTGGTTTTGTAAATAAATATCTTGTTTTCTCCATGTATAGTGATTGAGAGTTTTGCTGGGTTGGTTCCTGTTGGATCTTAGTACTTGCAGAACATCTATCCAGGACCTTGAGGGTTGTCATGGAGAAGTCAGGTGTAATTTTGATAGATTTGCCTTCATATGTTACCTATCCTTTTTCCTTTGCTGCTCTTAATATTCTTTCTGTATTCTGTATGTTAGGTGTTTTAATTATTATATGTTGAGGGGTCCTTTTTCTTTGGTTCAACCTATTTGGTGTTCGGTATGCTTCTTGTACTTTCATGGGCATGTCCTTCTTCAGATTTGGAAAGTTTTCCTCGATGATTTTGTTGAATATGTTTTTGGCACCTTTGAGCTGGGCTTCCTCACCTTCCTCTATGCCTATTATTCTTAGGTTTGGCCTTTTCATGGTGTTGCACATTTCCTGGATGTTTTGTGTTAAGGATTTTGTGGATTTATGATTTTCTTGGTCGATGTCTAGTTCCTCTGGTTTATCTTCTGTGCCTGAGATTCTCTCTTCCATCTCTTGAATTCTGTTGGTTATGCTTGCATCTGCAGTTCTCAACCGTTTGCCCCGTTTTTCTGTTTCTAGAATTCCTTTAGTTTCTGTTGTCTTTATTTTCTCTATTTCAATTTTCAAGTCTTGAACCATTTCCTTCACCTGTGTAATTGTTTTTTCTTGGCTTTCTGTACTGTCTTTACTTTCCTTAAGAACTTTTTTCATTTCTTCTACTTTTTTTAATTGGTTTTTTTTCTTTCATTTCTTTAAGGGATTTTCTCACATCTTCCTTGAGGGCCTCTATCTTTTTTATGATGAAAAATTTTAATTCGTTTCCTTCTGCTTCATTTGCTTTGTTGTGTTCCGGTCTAGTTGGTGTAGATTTCCTAGATTCTGGTGGGGTCATTCTTGTCTTTCTGTTATTAGGTGTTTTCTTGTATTGCCGTCTTCCCATAGCTTCTTTCAGTAGGTGTTGGTGGAATCTCTCCCTCTCTCTGTGGTACTTCTCAGGTTGGTTTAGTTTGTCAAAATTTTGGTGTCTGTAGCTCTGGGTGGTCCAAGCTCTCTAGGAGGTCTCTCCACAGACAGGGGCCTGGCGATGTGTGTCGGCAATTAGGCTCAGCAGAAGACTGGCAGTGAGAGTAAAAGTTCCTGAAGGATGAGACTCAGGATGTTTCTTGTGCCTATAGGCTGTTCAAGCCTGTGCCTGGGACTCTCCAGCTGAGGCCTCTTTAGCAGAGTCCTTGCAATGTGGGTCAAGGATTCTGCTGGCAGGAACTTAGAGTTGTTCAGCAGAGATAGGCAGATCTGTGAGGGGCCTGGAATTTCAGTAGAGGATGGGCAGTAGGGGTCAGAGACCAGGCAGTTGGAAATTACAGGTGGTCCAGTGTGGATATGCAGTTCTTGTGTGTTCAGAGCCTTTCCAGGATCTTCCCCAAAGGTGTCTGCATTGTTGGCTTCACCCTCTGTCCCAGTGCTCAATCAGAGAGATGGGATAGTGGGCAGGGTAGGGCACAGGGTAGGGGGAGGGCAGGTTCTCAGTGGGGATATGTGGGGGTGTATTAGAGCTCTGAGAGCACTCTCGATCGGGACAGGACATAGTGGCAGGGGGATCTGGGGCTCGTCCTGGGAATTGCCGGGGAAGGGTGTAAGGGAGAGTCCACTGGAATTGGTCCCAGACTCACATCTAGCCATGGCCTGGAGATAGGGGAAAAAGGCTGGGCTGATACTCATCATGTTTCTGCACCGATAAGTGGATCTAGTTGGGACTTGGCACTCTACAGCTGAGGCCTATTTAGCTGAGGCGCTGCAATGGGTCTTGGGTAGTTTTTTATCATGTTGCACTTTATAGTTCTACCTCTGGTCTAGACATTTCTACTCTACCTCTGTTTTAGGGATTTACATGTATATATACATACATAGTTATATTGCTTTGGTGTTTGTCCCACTTTACTCAGAGGAATTTCAATCAGTTTCACAGCTAGGTTCCTGAATATTACAGATTATCTTTACCCATGTTTCCTACACCTATGACATTAGTCAGACATAGATGCTTAATCTTCAAGCAATTTATAGACCTGCAGAACATGGCATTTAAATGTTTTAATAATTCTCCAGTGACATGAGACACTATTGCTCCTGACAGCACCATGCACTTTCACGACAATATGTTGAACACAGTTGTCACTCCTTCTGTAGTCCATCCTTGCTTCAGCTAATGGCATCTTTGACAAAGAACTGTCCCTACCTCCAACACTGTTTTGAACATGAGTTTTATGTGCTTGCAGGACACAAACATAGAAGACTGCTAAACCCTTCCAAATCAGACTGCCTTTCTACCTCCCTGCTTTTGTTGTGATCAGGCAGTTACCTCAGGCTTTACCCAAAACTTGTTGTACCAATTGTTACAGTGAGACCTTGCGTGACTGTCCAGGTAACCTGCTGTTTCTGTCCTCATTGCACCACCACACTTCTTGCATACCCTTATATTGTTAATTTCCTTCTCAGGTCTTTGATGAGGTTGAGATTAAACTATCACAAATATTATTCTCTCTTCCTAGTTAGATATATTAGGTACTAGACTTAAGTTTTCCAGGTTAGAATAATTCCATTGTAAACCCCATTACGCCTTCACCCTAGGACTAGATTTGTCTGTCTTAAGTTTGTATGTTCTCAATTTTCCTTTTCTTAGAGCACACTTGTTATTCACTGTTTCGTATATAGTTTTGTATCACACTTAAATATTTTCTGTAGACTAAAAAGGGAATTGTAGTTAGGTATTAACTTTGTCTGCACCTGTGGCAAGACCACGCCCATTGGGGGTGAGGACAGGGCCAAATGTTACCTGGGGGAACTAAGTCTGAGCAAGGGGCTCCAGGAGCTCTCTTGTTGGCAGCACAGGGAGAAGAGAACATCTGTAGGCATCTTTGGGACCAGGAACCTGCTGGTGTTCATCTGTCTATATTGTAAGTTATTTCTCCCTGAACAAACAACTATTAGGCCTATTTGTTTCTCTTGATCCCTATTAAGCCTCATTAACTTCCTTAAGAGGTAATTGTTTGTCATGGGTAAGCAGACACACTCCACAGAAAACTGTTGCCAACCTAGACATAGATGACAGACTCTATATTTCAGAAGACACCATATTTCTTTGTTGCAAGCAACAGAGAAAACCGGTTGAAATTTATTGGAATTGTCCTCCCTGTTGGCAAACATTCATTGTATTGTAATGTATGATGCAGAATGCATAAGGCATCACTGGTTTTAACCAATTCTCTTATGAACTATAGTCTAAACCATCAAATGAGATTTGCTCATGGTACAATTATTGCATAATAGATTTCATGTTTTCTACAAAAGAAAGGAATACTGTTTTCCTAGTGAAAATAAAAACATAAATGGGGTTGCCATTGTCCATACAGAGCAACTAAGTACTTCTGTTTATGTAAAGTGATATGGAGGTAAGAAGCAGTTTAAATATTCATAGGAAAAGGCTAATCTCATCCTTAATCTGAGATGTTTCTATTTGTAATACATTAATTCCAATTCAGTGATTCATGGTTACTCCAGACACTTAAATGATAGTTGAGTACACAGTCCCAAACAGGATATTTATACTGTTCTCTCTAAACTGTAGGGGACATTGTGAAGAAAAAATTTAAAGAATATAAGAGCTAGAACATAGTGACAGTCATGAAAGGTTATCTTGGAGTATTATATAGCCATAGCCACATGGTCTCATAGCAGTTATAAATGGGCTTGTAGAAGACTAAGCATATGAGCAACCTTGATGGATCAAGGAGAAGTTCATGGAGGCCTGATGGGGGGATATCCTTCTGTATATAAGTTTTTATTATTGTTTGATGAATAAAACACTGACTGTTCAGTAGCCAGGCAGGGCGCATAGGCAGGGCTACAAGACAAAAAGGATTCTGTGGAGAGGGCTCACAGAATCCACCAGGGAGATGCCATGTAGCTACCAGGATGATAAGATAATGAGAGTTCTCCAGTAAGCCAAGATCACATGGAAATACATAGAGTAATAGTTATGGGTTAATAGTTAAGAAAGCTAGCCAATAAGAAGCTTGAGTCATTGTTTATGATTAATATAAGCCTCTGTGTTTATTTGGGCCTAAAATGCTGGGAGACCAGGTGAAACATAAACTCCATCTACAGTGCTTAGCATTCACTGATCTATTGGTACTGATAACATTGGCTTCAACTCTGCATAAAAAAGTAAACTCATTGGCCTCTGATAATTTTTAACTAAAATATTCTCTATTGCAGCCTAGGTTACCATCAAGGCATTACAAAACAAGACTATAATGCATGCATGTAGGAATTTGACCTGTGTAGGGAGTATGTATGGATAGGGGATGACATGGAAGAATGTGAACAGATTGTTTGTGGTAACAGTGACAGAATGCATTATAGACATGAAAAAAATTGTCAAAGATAACAAAATTTAAATATTTTTTTCCTTTTACAAAACTGATATTGGTCAAGGTGTGTCATGAAAACAAGCTCTTGGAGCAAAGCCTTTTTAATGAATATATTTTACAAATACATTGGAGAATCATGCAATGCTGCCTGCATTGGATACAACCCTGGGCCACAAGTCCACACTTTTCAACTGGACCTGTGATAGCAGAAACTTTCATCTCGTCTTTATAGTTTAGTATGACTCCTGAATTAACTTCAAAATTAAGAAACACCTCATCTTTTCTTCAATATGACTTTTGTTGTCGAATTACCACTGCTGGATGGATCTTTTTCCTTAGTTCTGGTTTACCATTTTAACTGTGCCCATCACCATGTTGCCCACGCCAGCAGCAGGAAGTCTGTTCAATCTTCCTTTGATGCCCTTAACAGAAATGATATACAAATTTTTGGCACCTGTATTGTCAGCACAGTTGATCGCAGCTCCTAACGGAACACCCAGGGAAATCAGGAAATTCGCTCCAGAAGACCCACAACGTTCTTGCTTCGACATCTTGGATGCCTGGAAAGAGTACAACAAATTTAAATATTTAAACTTTTTAAACTTTATGTGAGTTATCAGCCAGGAGAAAAAAAGATAAAACCAATATTGAGACTCTTCGTTAATCAGTTAGTATATATGGAAAATTAAGAGTTAATATCAAATTGTGAACCTATATACCTATACGAAGACCAAAGATATGACAAAATCTAGTGTGTATAATTGGACAAGAGATATGAAAGTAATGATATAACTGATTTTGTGAAGTTGCAGTAAAGTTGAAAAGGAAAGCTTATACAAGATGCTAATAGTAACCTTTCAAATTAATTTTTAAGATTATATTATAATGACATCATTTCTCTACTTCCTATGTTCCCCCCAAGATATTCCATATATCCCTCCTTGTTCTACTTAAATTCATGGACAGTTCTTATTTTTATTTGTTGCACATAGATACACACAGGCACGCACACGAACACACACACACACACACACACACACACACACACTGCACATATATTACTAATAACCATACTCCTTCTATAAAATGTTACTCGTATGTAGGATTTTGGGTTTTCCAGTTGGTATTGAATAACCAATTGGTGTGCCTTTCCCTGGAGAAGCCTATTTCTCAACTCAGCATTCTTTGGTTGCCTGTAGTTTTTGGTAGAGTCAAGAACTCCTTGCTTTCCCCATCCAATTTGACATGTCTATTATTCTAATTTTTGATTCTTTGAGCCAATCTGTTTTGTTCATTGATAATAAAGGCAATTGATAGCTAAAATTATTATTGAAGTGTATGTTTGTTAAATGTACTCCCTGCCGTTTTTTTGTTATTTTTGTTGTTTTTGTTCTCATTGATAATTCTTGTTTTAGTAATCAAGGCTCTCTCTTTTTTCCCCACAATTAATTGATTATGCTCATTTTTTTCTCCTCATTCAGGAACTGCTTCTGTGGGTTTCTCCAGCCTGGTCTTGACCCCTTTGGGAAAAAACTGACCTGAACAAGAGGGAGCTCATAGACCACAGTTGGATATCTGGGAAACCAGTATAGGACCAACCCAGACCTCCTGAATGTGGGTGTTAATTAAGAAGACTGAATGAGGGTACTGGGGTTGACATGTAAAACAAGCTTTTTTTCAAATTTAAATAAAAATGTTATCATTAAAAAAAGAAAAAAAAACACTGGTTCATGAAGTATTTGGTTTGGTTAATACTCATAACATGGAGAACATTTCTATTCAACTATGATGTTGAGTATCTGTGGCCATATTGGGCTTAGTTGGCTGTCATATTTCAAGGATTTGAATGAATTGATGAATTGTTCTAATCTCTTCAGGCATACAAAATTTCTAGAGCTTTCTTTATACTTGCTGTTTTTTTTTTTTTTTTTTTTTTAATCTGCATAGGTATGTGTTTCTCTAATTTGGAGAAATTTCCTTTAATGATTTTGTTGAAACTCTGGTATGCTGTTGACATAGGATTCTTCTCCTTCATCTCCATTTATAATTCAAAAGTTTTACTTTCAGGGTGTGCCATATTTTCTGGATGTTCCTTCATCCTCTCTGCCCCTTAATATTCCATGCTTGGCTGGTCTAGATCCTTTAAATTTGAGTTCTGACATTCATTTTTTTTTGTGGTTGACCCATTCTATTTCTAAGAATTTCCTTGGAGTTTTCTATTTGGGCTATTGTTTCTTTTTTATTTCATTTTTATATCAGCTTCAATCACCCTTAAAGTTTTATCTCTTAATTGAATTACCTTTAGGTCCTGGATTGTCTTTATCATTTCCACTAGCCTCATATTTGTGTTGTTTGGGCAACACACATTTGTTCATCCTCCTGATGTATTTACTTTTCAATTTCATTGAGCTGTTTCTTCATGTCTTCTTTAACATTCTGGAATTCTTCCATGAAATTCATGATTGTCCTTTTCCTATGGTTCATTTGAATAATTTTCACTGATATACATTTCTTCCAGACTAGTAAGTTCTGGAGAGGAGTTACTGGCTTGATATTTAATGTTTATATCATTATGATGAGATCTCTGCATACAAATGTTTTGTTATTGCTACTACTATTATTACTACTTGTGAGTCTGTTATGGATAGAGTAGGTTGTTATAGAAAAGGGGATGTGCGGGCAGGTTTGGTCTAAAGTCAGGAAATGGCATAGGTATAATTAAGTCAGGTTGATAGATTGGAGTGACTACCAAGTTATGCTGAATAAATGTCCTGGCTAAGCTTTGAGTGGTGGTATATTTGGCTTGGTAGAAAAGTTGAATATGGTGGGAAGAAGCATGCAGGGTCAGTCCGTGCTTAAGTCTGAGAGTTGGTTGTTGAGTGCAGGTAAGGTTGAAAAGATTAGAATTGAGAACAAGGCCAGGGCTAGATCTAGATTGTTGGGAGGGCCACAGAGAGTGGAGATTCAAGCAGACTATTGGGTCAGACCATGGAGAAGGACTCTGCCTTTGAAACATTTATAGCACATATACATATAAGAAATGAAGATTTATAGTTAATTACTTAGGTAAAGAAAACAATATTACAGTTAAGTTAAAAAGTAACTATTAAATAATTTTATCTTATTTTTTATAGTTATATGGAAAGGGAAGAATTACAACTGGATACATGCTAAATGGGATAATTGCTTTGAAAATATGCATTGAAGGATTGATTATTGCAGCAGTAGATATCACAAATACTGTTCTATTTCTTTAACAGTCTGAGGAATAAATAGCAGCAGTATAACCTATTTTTTAAAATTACTGTTTCCATACTAAAAACAAATTAACTTCCTCTAGCAAATCTATTGAAATTACTGTTTTGTGGATTTGAATTGTTGCAAAAATAACCAAACTACATATTCTTTAACTCATCAGAACTGTGATAGAATGCACCAAGGTTTCTCACCATCGTTTTTTCCCTATTATTCCAATATTCTTTTAAAATTTTAGATGATATTTCTTAGCATAATTGTCCCATTAAATTTAATTTTACATAAATTGAGTTACTTTGTTTTCACACACATGCACACACACAGACACACAAACACACACACACATGTATGGATTCACACTGCTACTACTACTCAGCAATGCTATACTGAACACAGGAATTGCAGTTATTAAAGAGTCTGTTTCATAAATGTGGTTGAGTGAAGCTTTCTATACCATGAAATTTCAAACAAAACAACAAAATATCCTGTATTTTAATTAAGGTAGAAATAAGTTTTTCCTTTTGAGTGTAAAAATAGCTGATACAGTTTTTGGAATAAGGTTAGAGAAGCAATTTTTCTCATTGTATCATTACTTTTCAATACTTTCAGGACTACTTAACACAGTTTTGAAAGGTGTACCACTTGTATGCTATGCACTGGAACAAGAATACTGAGTACACATCTCCAATGTGCCCAGAGCTATAGCTCCTGTAGAAAGTGGCCAATAGCTCCTGTGATCTCCCTGAGGTATTTATTAACATGCTGTAGATCTCTGTGACTGCACAGAGGGATGTTGCTGGTGGTCCAGCTGGCCAATTTATTGAAACCAGGACAAAAACCCTAGTTTCTATTTAATTATCTGTGACATTGCTATAACCCTAAGAAATTGGGTTGCCTGGTAATTTTGCAGCATTGCTGAATTTGTTACAAGGTGAAAATGGTGAATTCAAGAATTTCATTGAGTTACAGTCCTGGAATGAAACTTTAATGCCTACTTCATTCATCTCCTGGCTTTAATCCCAGGCCTGAAAGAAAGTAATCCCAAAAAGTTAGACATTTTACTTCTATCTTTTAGGAATGAGAATCTATGATGCTATATGGAGCTTATTTCATGCCTCTTTGTAGTATTTGTCGGAATGCCTTTCCCAAAAATTGTACAGGGTTTGAATAAATTAATATTTATTTTAATATTGAAAATTCAATGTGTTGTACATATTATGCTTGTGTTGATGGCTGTTATCTACATAAAATAGACTTGGAAAAACTTGCCATTAAACTCCTATTTCTCATATGATGTAGCTCTATATCCTATGTGATTCTCCTCTGTAATTTTGACACAGCTGTGCCTCATTTTAACATGTCAATAATGTAGATTCTAAGTATTACCTTGGAGCTTATTTGAAAATTTGCGAACCATTTCATTATTGAAAATACTCTGCCTACATAAAATACCAGTTATGTGTTTCTAAATCCATCATGTATTACAATTTTAATTTTGTTGTTTTAAGTGGCTATTGATCTATTAAAATTCATTTAAATCTTTATCTGTCTGTCTGGCAGTCTTTCTCTTTCTTTAAAGTAACAATTATTGCTTTTTGTATGTTTGTGATTCTTTGTCTCTCTCTCTTCATATCACAGTGTCCAAGTGGAAATCAGAGGATAGCTTTCAGGTGTAGGGTCTCTCTACCATCTATGTAGGTAACAGAGAATAAATTCAGGTCATTAAACTTAGCAAAAATTGCCTTCACCTGTTGAGCCATCTCATAAGCCCCATGCCTGTCTCTACTTAAGTCCCTTAAAATTCTGTTATAGTATGAACTGAGTTGATATAAAAAAAATGGATCAATTTTTTTTGTAACAACAGGAAGATTGACACAGGGAAAGGATAGAGGAGAGCAAGAAAAGGTGTACCATAATATAGGGAGCTATTATAGGTTTAAAGAGAAATCTGGCCTAGGGATATGTTTGGAGATTTACAAGGATGACCCCCAACAATCTAAGCAATAGTGGAGAGCCTAACTTAAATGCCTTCCCCTGATAATAAGATTGATGACTACCTTATATGGCATGCTAGAGCCTTCATCTAGTAGCTGATGGAAGCAGAAGCTAGCTAAACACTAGCAGAACTCCTCAAATCCATTTGCAGAGAGGAAGATTGATGAGCAAAGGCGTCAAGTCCAGGCTGAACTAACCCACAGAATCAGCTGAACTGAACAAGATGGAACTCATGCACCCCATTCTGTTAGGTGGGAAACCAGGATAGGACTGACCCAGACCCCCTGAATGTGAATGTTAGTTAGCAGGACTGAGTAGTCTATGGGACCTCTAGTAATGAATCCAGTATTTATCCCTAGTATAGGAATGGACTTTGGGAACCCATTCTACATTGATATAATGCTGTTGGCCAGGTACTAGTTTCTTAGTGGCTAGCTCTGTCTTAATTATTAACCCATTTCTGTTGATGTATGTATTTGCATGTGCTTTCATCTCTCTCCATGTTGACTCCCCCTTACTACTTCCTCTTTCCTCCTTGTCTTCTAGTCCCTCCTCTCTTGCTTTCCTATTGGCCAACAGTGCTTTATTCATTATCCAGTATGAGAAACATATTTACAGAATGACATCTCCCATTACTTGTTTCAAATTTAAATAAAAAATAATCAAAAATGGAATTAAGGAGAGATAGATACTAGAAAAAACTACATTACTGAACATTTCTTTGTTAGAAGATTCTACATATTCTGTAACCTTAACAAATATAATGAAAATAATATTTCTTTTTAGTGGACTAAATATTACTGGCTATACTCCTAGTGGCTAAATTCCTACATAATTTTTACAAGTGCCAAGTCCTTTTATTACTTTTATATCACAATATACATTTTCAAAAATTTAGAAATACAATTACATTTTCTTCAAAAATCTAGCTAGTTATTATTTGAAAATATTTTGATTTAATAGTTACCACTCACAAAGAAGTACACATGCACATTCCCAGAGTGATTTTATAAATATAAATATATATATATATATATATGAATCTCCATAAGAATTAGAATTTTACAGGAACTGATTATGCAGTCTTGTTTAGACAATTTATAATATTCTCACAGCCAAGGACTGGGTTGAGCTCCTGGAATTTAGATGACTAGGGGTAGGAGGGATCAAGTGGAAAGGTCTTTCAAGCTCATGATGGGGAAAACATTGGGAGCTCAAGGACTGAGGACTGACAACTGGGGAACCTGTATGGGACTGAATTAGACCCTCTGAATGTGAGTGACAGTTATGAGACTCGATCTGTTGGTTAAGGGTCCTGGAAATGGCACCAGGACCTATCTCAGGAACAGGACATGGCTTTCTGGAACCCACTTCCTACAGTATGTACATGTTCTCATAATTGAGAAAGTATTGGTAAATTTTAATGACTGAATTTTTACATGCCTTTCTTTTTTCCACAGACTTCAATACACATTTTTGTGGGATTGATGTGTTCCAAAGTTAACTGAAACTGTTCTTTGCCTCAGATTATGTTGCATCAGACTTTTAAAGGTTTAATATTGTAGTAAGCTTACTGAGTTCATTTTAACCATAGGCATCATATTTTATATTGTAGACTTTATTTCCTTGTATGTTAAGAATTTTATGATTTATATTTTATAATAATTTTTTTCTTTTTGTAATTTGTCTTGTTTATTTATTATTAAAACAATCTTATTTTATACACCAATTCCAGTTCCCACTCTCTTCTATCCTAACTCACCCCGTACCACCTGCCTACCCTGCCCCCCATCCACTCCTTAGAGAGGGTGAGGCCTCCCATGGGAATCATCAAAATCTGTCACATCATTTGGGGCAGAGCCCAGGTCCTCCCCTCTACTTCTAGGCTGAGTAAGTTGGCCCTCTATAGGGAATGGTATCCAAACAGCCAGTTCAGGCACTAGGGATGAATCCAGATTGCATTACTATTGGCTCTATAAACTGCCCAAAGCCCACAATTGTCACTCACATTCAGGAAGCTTAGTTTATTCTTATAGGTGTCAATCTAGAGTCAGTAAGATACCACTTGTTCAGGCCAATAGTTTTCTGTGTGTTTCCCCAACATGTCCTTGACCCCTTTTCTCATATTATCCTCCTCCTCTAAGACTGGATTCCAGGTGTTTGGCCCAGTGATAAGCTGTGACATCTGCATCTTCTTTCATCAGTTAGTGGATGAAGGTTCTATGATGGCATTTAAGGTAGTCACCTATGTGATTATAGGGGAAGATCAGTTAATTTAGCCTCTCCAATATTGCTTATACTCATTTTGGGATCATTCTTGTGGATTCCTGGGAATTTCCCTAGTACTAAGTTTTTTATTAACCTTGTAATGGTTCCCTCTAACAAGGTTAACTTTTGTCTTAACTCTGTCATTTCTATATTTTAAGTTTTCTAGCTTTATTAAGAATTTTTAACATATAAAATACAAACTTTGAAAATATACCAAATATACCATGGTTTTCCCTTTGAAATTCAGTCTTATAAAAATAATCTACCTTTATCTTATATTTATCATTCAAAACATTCTTGAACATATATAATCTCTTCCTTGCAATTGAAATTGAGAAATGCCACTACCAGATGGCTAAGTCTGTGATACACAATCTTGATTGAAGACTGATATTGGTGTGATGGGAGATGCCATTATGTATATATGTTTCTCGTACTGGTTAATGAATAAAGCACTGTTGGCCAATAGGAAAGAAAGATAGAAGGGACTAGGAGACAAGGAGGAAAGAGGAATTACGAAGCAGGAGTCAAATGGAGAGTCTGGAGAAGGCAGAACCGCCAGCCGCCTCTCCCTGGTAAGACCACGTGGAAATACATAGAAATGGGTTAATAATTAAGACAGAGCTAGCTGATAAGAAACTAGTAACTGGCCACCAGCATTATATCAAATACAGAGTCTTGGTGTATTAATTGGGGCTGGCCCGGTGACAGGACAAGATCAGCAGTGGGAGGAAAAACCATATTCCTTACATATGGCGCCTATGTGGCTAATAAGAACTTCCACTTAAAATTTAACAAAAGCTTAAAAAAGGGTTTTAGAAACAAAAGAACAGAGATACATAAGGTTTCTTGGTAGCAGCATTTTTCTTGGTTGGACTCTGCTTTGCTAGAGAAAAGCAGATAAGTGTGTCTCTCCTTTAAGAGAAGGTTCCTCACTCAACATAAGCGGCAAAAAACTGCAGGGCTTTTAAGAAACACTGCTAATAATTTTTTGGTATGTATGAGAGCTTGCAATGGCAGGGACCACATCTCCAAGCCGGCAGCATGCAGACAAAGGCAGTGAGCACAATTCTTAGTGCTGGCAGTAAAATAGCCACCTCCATCTTTGGTAAACCACTGCAGAAACAACTATAACTTTCTTTTTAGCAATGATGTTGTTTAACAGATAAAGACTCGTGGATACAAAAAGATACATTTACAGTAAAGACAGATTCACATTAAGTAAAAGCTAAAGTTTTACAGTGTATTTTTAAAAAAAATATATGTACCCTTGGGAGAGAAAAGAAATAAAATGTTTTTAAAAAGACACCAAGGAGCTGGGTGTGGTGGCACACACTTTTAATCCCAGCACCCGGGAGATAGGCAAGCAGATCTCTTGAGATTTCAAAGTAAACCTGGTATCCAGAGTGAATTCCAGGATGGATAAAAGATACACAGAGAAACCCTGTCTCAAAAAATAAAAGTAAAAAAAAAAAAAAAAATAGCAATAAAAAAGCCAGGATGGAGAGAATCTGGATACTGTAGGTGTTATATTGTCTTTGTATCATTTGACTGCTGAAGAAACAACTATTAAAGGAAATGGATTAATTCAATTTATATATTTTAAAATGCTTTGACTTCAAAATTTAAGTCTAAGGACAAGTTACTGGGGGACAGGATTTCTACTTTTGTTTCCACAGGAAATGAAAAGCTGTGGATTCCTTCTAGACTAATGTGGTTTGATCAAGCCAGACCGCTTGGAACAGAGTACCACGTGATCCTACATTCAAAACAACTGGACAAAGCAGCCTTACAGACTACAGCCATGATTTCTGCATCTTCTTAGAATCCCCCATGTCAGCGCCCCTTACCAGAGGAATTAGTTTGGAAAGAACGACACCCAAATTCCAAAAATATTATTTATAAATGCTTATTTTCATTTAAATGGGGTTGGTTATAAATGATTAATGATCACAGCCAATTCTTTTTAAAGGTAAAAAGGGAATTATTGTATAGCTATGAATACTTTTGTTAGAATGGATTTTCATTTATTGATACAAAATTAAGTTCAATTTTGTCTTTTGTATATTTCTCCTTTTGTTTAGGTATTGTATTTATATAGCTCATTTAGAAATGTAATTTATAATGTAGTACAGATTATAAATAATTACCTATGATAATAAAAGCTTAGAGTTAAGTTAGTTAGGTTTTTTAAGATACACAGAGATGTATTTGAGATGAATAGGCATTCTTCAAACCTTTCAAAGACCTACAGAATATGGCATTTAAAATGGTTTAGGGTTTTCTTGACAGTGAGACATAAGTGCTCCTCACAAAACCACCTGCATATGAAAGGAAGGTGGACATCGAAGAAACTCGTTATGGAGTTTGCTTTCAATATAGCAAGACTAGCCATTTGGAGAAGATACTACTCTTGTCTGGATTGTTTGACTTTGTGATATATAAACTGGACATGCAGGACCCACAGAAAAGTGACTGATGATTCAAGATGGACATTGCTACAGAGTACCTGCTGCATGGAAGAGTCTGCCAGACATTCTGCAGGACACAGAGAAAAGTGACTGACAAATTGCCAATACAAGAAGACAGTTTAAAGTTTCCTGCTTTGCTGAAGAGTCTGCCAGACACACTATGGCCTATGGACTAAAGATGGAAGATTACAGAACTTTGGATGACTTACCAGGCAGTGAGTTGTCTCTGTGATTTCTAGAGTTTATATACTATCCTTCTGTGGTCTTTGATGGAGTTGAAGACAGATAGTGATGGTTATATTTTTCCTTAGTTAGGATTAAAGATAAGTTACATATAGGTCTTTAGACCCACAAAGATAGAATAGATGATGGGATATTTTCTTAAATCTTGCTAAATGTTAATGGACTAAATATTGTTAATTGTGATTCTTATTTGATAACTGTTATGTGATATATTTTGCTGTGTTAAGGTTAAAACCCTTCTTTTTATTTAGACAGAAAAGAGGAGATGATGGGAGATGCCATTATGCATATATATTTCTCATACTGGTTAATGAATAAAGCACTGTTAGCCAATAGGAAAGGAAGACAGGAGGGACTAGGAGACAAGGAGGAAAGAGGAATTAGGAAGGAATCAAATGGAGAGTCTGGAGAAGGCAAAACCACCAGCCGCCTCTCCCTGGTAAGATCACATGGAAATACATAGACATGGGTTAATAATTAAGACAGAGCTAGCCGATAAGAAACTAGTAACTGGCCACCAGCATTATATCAAATACAGAGTCTTGGTGTATTAATTGGGGCTGGCGCGGCGGCGGGGACAAGACTGGAGGTGGGCAGGAAAAAACCTACTCCTTACATAAGTGGACCTACTTCAGATGATGGTGCCTCCCTTGGGCTAGTAATCCTGGATGCATTTACAACAGGCTGGGGGAGCTGTAAAGACCAAGAGAATAAGCTGCACTTCTCCATCAATGAACTCTGCTGTATTTCCCATGTTCAAGGTTGATGGGAGGCCCTGCTGGTCAGAAGTTATAGTCTACCATAGCCTATAGCTATTTCCTTACTTGGCAACAAGGATGACCCCCTCCTTCACCATAGTTGAAGACATCCTGTTCCCTTCCTGACCATATCTGGTCCCAGATGCCTGCCTTATCTAGTATGGTCCTTGACACAGTTTTCTGCAGAAGCTTACTCCCTATTGCCCACATGGTAATTAGTCATTGATCTAGGAACATTGCATAGGATAGTGCATCCACAGATGATAACAGAGACTTGTACGAGGAACTTTATAATAAGAGAATGCTGTTTAAAGCAAATTAGGTGATTCTCCAGCTACTATTTCCAATCCTTTATATTTCCCATACTCTGGTTAAAGTTGAATAGATTTACATATTATAAAAACTCTCTGCTTCTGCTTCTTGTCCCCATGGACTGGTGGCCAATAGGCTTTGAGGAAAAAGGGGACCCCCACTCAAGTTAAACCTGGATTCCTGCCATGATTTCCATAGTTGACAAAATACAAGTTGTTAAGGAAATAAAACTTTTACTACCTAAATTGAATTTGTCCACAGTGTTTATTCATAACTGTAGAAACCACAACTACTGCAATATTTCTAGTGCATTTGTAATTAATTGTATGTAGTTTTGCATATCATTTCTAGGAAAAGTCTAGGTGTGGAATTGCTGGGTTATAATTTTAATCCTGAAAACATTTTTTTTTCCCAAATAGCTATACCATTTTGCATTCTCAACATCAGTGATGAGGACTGTGATTTTCTACAGCTTTTCCAACACTTGCCTATCTTCTTTATTAAAGTTATCTTGGTAGGTGTAAAGCAGTATGTAATTGGGGTATTGATTTGCATTTCCCTAATGATGAATAGTGTTAAATGTTTTTCTTGTGGCTTCTCAAGGGAAAGGAATTCTATATTTCTTCAGTACTGTAAATCAATTATTTTCTACAGATACTTTAGATTTAGCTATTCAAATATGGAAATAAATCTATATATCTTAATACCATCTTTCTCCCCAAAATAGAAGTGCATTTCTAAGTATGTAATAAAATGATTCCATTAGAGATTTCACAGTGGTCAATTGAAATTACTTCACTTTTATAATTACTTACAAACAGGCATATCATCTGTTTTCACCTAGGCACTCAATCTATTCTCAATCCAAATAAAACAGCCCAAATTAAAAATGCAGAACAAAAGAGAACCTTCTATTTTGTCTCTGAAATATTTCAAATTGTAAGACATTTACTAAGATATCATTGCTACTCTGTTTCTTAATATGTATATATATTGTTAATTAGATTTCCACATTAATTGCTACATTAAAAAAATAAAACCACACATTTACTCATTGGGAAAGCTAATGGAGCTAGAATTAATAAAACTGCAGAAGATATTACTGTCATTTTGTGAATCTAGTGATTGTGTTTTGTTTTCTCAAAATGTGTATGCTGAAATCCTAATTCCCAGTTCCCCAAAACATAACTTATTTGGTAATAGTAAATTTACAGTGATAATCTAGTTATTCAGGTAATGAGCAGTCACCCAATATAACTGGTTTTCAACGAGGTTTTCATATAGAAAAAAGACCAAAGGTCTGAGGACAGATGCTGAAACACACAGTGAATTGACTATCAAAGAAAAAAAGGGCAAGACAAAGTTCTGACATGAAGCTAGTTCCTTTTCTGTTGGTGTGATAAAACACAAGCATCAAGGATACCTGTAGAGGAAATACTTTACTTGGACTTAGAGTTAGGAGGAATAAGTATCTATGATGGCAGAGCTGAGACATGGAGACATGGGGCAGAAATGGCAGCAGGATCAGGAAGCCAAGAGTGCTCACATTTTGAATGAGAAGCATAAAGCACTGAGTGCAAGCTGACTATGGAATGATATTTAAAAATTCCAAGTCCCACCCCTATTGGCATGTGTCTTCCAGCAAGGAAGACACTGCCTCCTACATCTCCCCAAATTGTGTTAGCAACTGTAGACCAAATATTCAATTGCCAGAGACAATGTGGGGCATTTATTTATTTTTCTTTTATCCAAACATTATAGTAAATGTCTGGCATAAAAAGGCCATTTAGTTGACACATTTTTGGACTTTGTACTTTCAGAAATATGAGAAAATTCATTTTTTTGAAAAGTTCCTCAGTGACCCTAGTAAACTAACACATGAGGGGATGAAAAAAAAAAATCAATTACTCTCCTTAATGCTTCCTTTCCTTTTTGATGCCATTACTTAGTCCCTTACATAACTTTGGTAGATTAACTTTCTTTTTTGTTTTCAGTCTTACCTTGAACTACAGAACAAATGTTGACTTTCTACAATGCTGACATGATGTTAAGCTCACTTCTTCTCCTGACAGGTATATTTTTTTTCTTAGACAAGAACATTTTACTCAGTGACAGAACCTGCCACAAAGAAGAAACCTGCCAGAAACACTTATATATCTATGGCAACAAGATTGGGATGCCATTTACTACTAAAGTTCAAATCAACAGTTCTGTGAAAGGAGGATAGGATGCTAATGCCCTAAAATGTATTTCATCCAAAGCATAAAAGACCCACTATTATTTTAATTTTTATCATCATATCAATTATGATATTAAAGTATACATCAGAATGTCTGTATCAATACACACATTCCTTTGATGTGCTGCCAATTGTGTGTTTACTAGAAAGACACATGAATTTATTAAAGTTGGTAATAAAGAGCAAATTTTAAAGATAAATATGGGAGGCAAAGAATTCTCTTCATTATTATTTATTTCTAGCTTTGATCCATATTTTTCCTTTCAAATAACCAAATAAAAAACTGTCAAGCATCGGAATTGAAGTGAGTGTAGAGGGGTACTGTTTTCTTTGCCATCACCACAAGGTTGAGTATTCACATGACCATTGTTTCTAGGCTGGGTGTGTTCTGAAGTTAAAGTGTTCCTAATTTACATTTTTATGACAAAAAATAAGAAAGCATCATTTATATGAAGATTTATTTGACTGAATTTCAGGGATAATATATCAATTCGATTTCCATATTCTACAATGAAAAAGTCAAACAAAAATACTTGGCATTTTCAGAAATTCTACTTGACACTTCCATCAATTGAGTATTTTAATATTTTACCATTAGTATGCATGTATTATAGCAAGATAGTGCCTACACTATGACATGACTGTGAATGCTCTTTTACAGTAATTCTACTTTCTATTGCTTCAAAAACTCCATTCCCTTTCAAATTCTTATCTATATCCCTAAACATGGTCATTTATTTTTCTGATTTCCAGTCATGGAATACAATGTCTGACCCTTTGCTGAGGATATGTACATATTATTCTTTTTTTTTTTTTTTTTTGCTTTCTTTTATTGAACATTTTTTTTTCATATAATGCATAATTGAAGAAAACACATGTGTAAGTGCTTTAAAAACCAGCATAGAAAATGTGGTCAAAGTCAACACCAAATCATTGAGTCTAAAATGTAGTTGATCAATTTGAACAAATCCTCAATTTGTGGGAGAGGATTGTGAAGGAAAAGGCTGTACCTTACTCTTGATGGAGATCTAAGATTCTCAATTTGATGAAATTTCATGGATAAAAGTTGAGCAGTACACCCTCCATTTATTTCTAGTCTTGTAAAGGCATTTTCAGGACTATACATTACCATAGTTCATTATTGGGCATGAACAAATACCTAAATAATTAAGAGGTCTCTCTACCCTTGCAAATTAATTTTCAAATTCCAGCTGCTACCTAACCAACTTATAGCTACTTTTAATGTCAGCTCAGCACACAATATTCATAAACTCACAGAAACATGAATTTAAAATAAAATAAGTCTTTTGTTTTTCAATGTCAATAAACAGCTTTCAAATTTGTGATCAAAATTGCATTTTATCTATAGAAAATTTTAAGACATTAAGGTTTTCATAACATGTGTCTTCTAGTCCTCAAACATCAAAAAGTTCTGTCTGGATATTATCTCATTTTTAAAATCAGATTTGTGTAAAGGTCAATTCATATGGATCTTACTTGTTTTTAGATGTATAGTTTTCTTATATTTGCTGTGAATGAGCATAGAATTAGAATTTTTAAAAGTACATATGCTATTCACAACCATTGTTTCTTATAATTCTTAATATTTTGTGTAATTTAAAGATTTTTTTCTACTTATGTGTGTTTGCCTACAGGTGTGTAAGTGCAACATGAAGATCTCTGGTACCTACAGAGATGCAAAGGTATAGAATTCCCAGGAACTAAAGTTATGGATGACCCAGAACTCCATGGTGGTTGCGAGCCAATATGTGGGTGTTTGGAATTGAAGTCAGGACTCCTGCAAGAACAACAAATGTTCTTATGCACTGAGCCATCCCTCTAACCCAAAATGCTTTAAGACATTCTTATCTTTCTAGCTTAGTTGTGTGGATATTTGCTGCATGTTTCTGAATTCTATACTGAAATTTTTATGAAATTTCTGGATCAACAGTCTTATTTTCCTATTTTCTTATATGTCTGCCTCATTCTTTATTTGTTTTCTTATAACAACTATAAATTCCAGTATGATCTAAGTTGAGTACTGTGGAAACATGTCCTTTCCCACTTTTGAAATAAAAGTGCTCAGATCCTCAATAAATATAATGTGAATATTTATATCTTTCTGAATATTCATTAGTATACTGAGAATGTTCTAAATCTTTACTTGCTTAAAATTTTAATATAGTGATGTGACCCTGTTTCAATGTTTATTCTCAATATCTGCTGTAATCATTTCTGTTGCCTATTTATTAACACATTACTCAATTAGATTTAAATGCTAACTTAGCGTTTCTTCCCTGGAATAAATTATAATCAGTTGTCATTGACACATTATTGAGTTTTATTTTTTAATTATGAGATGGGAGTATCACATCAGTGTTCTTGAGAGATGTTGATTTTTAATCTTTCATGTAATGTCTTTAACTGGTTTAAATGTTTCTATGATGCTGTTGCTGTAAAGTGGATGACGATATGCTTCCAACTCTTTTACTTCTGGAGGAAATACTGGAGAATTTGTGCCTTTGCTTTCTTAAATGTGTGGTAAAATTCAGCTGCAGAACACCTTTTTTAGTTTTAATATTTTTTGGCCAAATATCCACACACAATTCTCTTTCTTTTATTTATAAACACACATTCAGATTATAGTCATATCCCATAATCAATGCCTTTTTTTTACAAAAACCATTAGGATGATACTTTTTCATTTCTATACCATGAAAATCTAGTGGAGTATCACTATGCCAATGTAGAGGTACTGGTGACCTACAGTCTTTGTTCTGCAATAATAGGGGGAATAGGAAAAAGTCATTTGCAGTGGGCTGCTTCCCAGATACCATTTGGGACATATACATATCTATGTCATTTTTCTTTTGTTCAAATGAAAAAATATATAGTTAAATGCATCATTTCTGAGATGGATAAACAATATCTACCAATTTGGAGACCATTTCTGGAATACAGAAATGCCAGTTTGATATCTCTGACATGAATAACACAAGTAGTGGTCCATAATACATTCTGAAGTACTTGGTAGGTGATTGGCAATATAAATTTTGCATAGAAAGAGGTACATCTATTGTCCAAAGAAAGACAGAAATCACTTGAAATAAGGACATCTTGGTGTATAAATCAATGATCCCCTAGCACCAAAAATTAAAAGGAACATGACACCTTGTACATATGAGGAGAAATTCAGAGGAATAATGATTTCCAACTAAACTCACCTCTGCGATAGAATTGTTTAATTGTTTGGCTAGCTGCCAAACCTTCCCAATTTATGAATTCTTCTTTTGCACTTTTTTGTTTCCTACTCCAGATATCAAAATTCTAATCTTGTTTTCAAGATAATGTCCACCAAGGGCCTAAGAGTACTCAAGGTATCGTTAGCTTATGATTTGCAACATTCAAAGTCTCCACAAATGTGAAAGTTCTGTAGAATTTTCAGTATAAGTATGAAGATTTTAAAGAGCTATGCTTCATGTTATTTGAGAATACATGTGACAGACTTCTACGGAAAGCACATCCCAACCATGTCACTGGATTTACCTGCCCTTCTAGACTTACATGTAGTCATTCCTGGTGTGGCATAAATTATAATTTTTCTTACGTCAAAGTCTAGTCTTCTTCTTTTATTTATTTTCTGTATTTTGCTTTCTGTAGCAAGGATGGCAACAATAATTTTTCTCTCTTTTTCTAATATATCTAAATGTGTTTTGCTCATTACCAATATATTTTTAAACTATTTCATACATGAATATGATGCATTCTGGTTATTCATCCCCACCACCTCTGCAAACATGTATTCCCACACACATACACAACACATATACACATAAGTAAATTAATGGAAAATTTATTTATATTCCTCTTCATTTTTCATTAAAATGTAGAATGAAATATTATTGTATATTATAAAACTAAAAATTGAACTAAAAATGCTGAAATGTATTTTATTAACACTGCAGACAAAATCTCCTTTTATATTTAAACAGTTAAAATTTTTCACAGAGTCTGCAGAGCTTCAGCAGTTCAGAGCCCTGGCTGCTCTTGAGAGGACCTGGGTTTAGTTCCCTTACCCACATGGCTTCTTACCGTACCCTGTCACTTCAGTTTAAATTATCTGACACAGTCTTCCTGCCTTCATAACCCTTGAAAACACACAGTGGAAATAAACTCACACATGTACACATGTATGCATCAATTAATGCATTAAAAAATTAAAATGACTAATGTTTTTAATAAATGGCTGATCGTTGTGATTTTTTTTTTTTTTAAATCCAAGTTACATTTGAAAGTTCACAAGTATTTCCATGCCCACCAGTAATTTACTGATTGGAACATTTGAAGAGTGTGTGTTTTTGAGTTTTTTATCCTTTGAGATTTTCACATCGTATATTTTTATCATATTCTTTCATGTCCCATAATTCTTACAGTATTAACTACCCAACTTCACTATTCTCTCTCTCTCAAAAAGTAAAAGAAAAAGAGAGGGAAGGAAGGAAATAAAGAATGAAAAAAAGAAAGAAAGAAAGAAGGAAGGAAAGAAAGAAAGAGGAAAAAGAAGATACAAAATAATTCGAGCTAAATTTGTGTTGACAAACAAGGAAGCATGGATCTGCTGTTGAGTATGGTTAATATATCCAGTGTCCAGCATCACTCAATGAAAATAATTTTTTTTTAAATCTCATATCAGCTGTTATTTACAAGTAGCTCCTTGCTGGTGGTGGGACTTTGTACCCACATGCTCTCACTGATGCTGAGACTTACCTGGTTCATACCTGTGCATTCTGGTCTTGTGCATGCTGTTACAGTTTCTTTAAGCCCATATGTGCAATAGCCCTGCTGTGTCTGGAAAACTTTGTTGCTTTAAGTAAGACACCACCTCTGCTTCTTAAAATGTTTCTGTTCCCTCATACATATAGATTCCTGTGCCTTGAGGGGAGGACTCTGTTAAAGATATTCTGTCAAAGCTAAGAACTCCCAAGTCTCTTATTTTTTGTACATTGTCCAGTTATGAGTCTCTAAGTTCATTACTGTCTACTGGAAATAGAAGCTTCTTTGCTGAAGGCTGGTGCATGCACTGATCTATGTGTATAGCAACTGTCATTAGAAGTTATTTCATTGTTATAATCATTTGTTAGTTTTCCTCTTGGTCCATAACCTATGTAGTCATAGGTTCTTGTCATCATTATCAATATCAGGTATGGATTCTAACACAGTGAATGGCTTGAAATCTAATAAAAATAGAGGGTTACTACCCAAATATTCATGTCACTGTTTTTCCTGTGGTCAGATCTTACATGCAGGTTCTTTTAATAGTTGGTGGGGTTCAAAGCTAAATGAGGTTGATGATTTCTTTTCTCCTCCACCAATATGCCCAATACCTTCTAACACCATAAAGCCAGTGGGGGTGAATCTCTGGAAAGAGGACAAGCTCAATTCCTCCATGCTCTGTGGCACAGTATGGAGTCAGGTTGTGCAGAGTCACCAAATTTCTTAATTAAATATATACTATAGAACAATGAAATGCATTTCTTTTAGGAAATTAGTATGAAGTACAATATTTTTATGTACATTGTTAAAATACCAGACTGAATTTCCTCATTTATTTTTAAATTAATCACTTATTTAAAACACTTAAAAACTATTATGATAAGATATTATTCAGATGTAAACAATTGAAAATTACAATCAAATATATTTTCTTTCTTCTTTAGTATAAGATGAAATACAATGGAAGGTGACCCAAATGGACCAGATAAAGTCTAAAATAGCAAACAAGGAGTATATGAGGAACTGGCTCTGGTTATTTTTTGTTTACTATAGCTAAGAATTTCCTTAGATTGTAATTCAAAGCTTTTTTTTTACGTTTATTTTATCTGAATCCCATTCAAACATTCAACTAGCAAACTTCATTTATGGATGGGACTATTTTTTTTTTTGATTCATAAATATTTACTTTATTTTTTTATTTATTTTATATAACCAAATCAATTTAAATGAAAACAAACATTTATAGACAATATTTGCAAATTTGGGCGTTGTTCTTTCCAAACTACTTCCTACTGGTAAGGGGCTCTGTCATGGGGGATTCTAAGAAGATGAAGAAATCATGGCTATAGTCTGTAAGGCTGCTCTGTCCAGCTGTTTTGAATGTAGAATCACCTGGTACTCTGTTTCAGGTGGTCTGGCTTGATCAAACCACATTAGTCTGGAAGGAATCCACAGCTTTTCATTTTATGAGGCAACAAAAATAGAAATCCTTTTCCCCAGTAACTTGTCCTTTGACTTAAATTTTGGAGTCAAAGCATTTTTTTAAAATTAATTTATTATATTACATGTCGATCCCAGTTCCCTCTCCCTCCTTTTTTCCCTCCTTCCCTCCCTCCATCCCTGCCTTTTACCCTCTCTGCCCTCTCACATGCACCCTAACCACCCTCCCCTCACAACCCCCCACCCCAATTCCATATGTAGGGGAATGCCAGTAGATAGGACTTTTTGAAAGTCTTTTTTACACTTGTTTTCTGACCACCAGTTTCTGTGTCAGGGGAATAGCTTTTTCTGCTGTGACTATGCCAGATTTCTATATTTTATTCCTCTGTTGTGCCATTTGTCTCTCATGTTAAATTCTATGACTGCCATTGATTTATCTGTTGTGGTGCTTGTCCTTGTCTAAATTTATTTATTTCTGTGTTTTTAGCTTGTTGCTTCAGGATTCTAGTAGTTATCCAGCTAAAACGTATTTGTCAAGTGTTGCAGGAGCACCTGTACACGTTAAAATTACTGAGAGTGAAACAAATTTATAAATACCGAATCTGTCCATATAGTCAGGGTCTCTTATTCACACTATCAGCTGCAATCACCAGGTAAATAAAATCACTTACACTTGACACAGAATCAGAGTTTGTAAAATTACACTTATTCACATTGTTCTCAATTCAACTTACTGAAAACCCTAAATTTTGCACATGCTATTTTGCCATCATAGTTGAGAGCATTGTTTTTAAGGTATGCTGAAAAGCAACAGTAATGCTTCCTGAAGCAATTCTGCCAAATGGAGGTTCAAGAATGTGCATTATGATGAACACCTTCTGTGGGTGTTACATTCTGTAATTTAAACATTGAGGGTACAATAGCATAGAGCTAAGTAAGCTGTTTAATCCTGATGGGAGTTTTATGACTTTTTCTCACATACAGCTGTTTTAGGTTTGCTGGGGCATAATGATAATGCTATGAATATTGCCTAGATAGGGCGTTCTTGGGGCCTGGTGTAGTTTTTTCAGCTCCCTTGTTACTGGTATTAAAAAACACAAACACCCTTCTTTAACTTCCAGTTTACACTGGGAGAACAAAAGTGAAGGCCTGAGTAGTTGGTGTCTTGTACACCTTCCCCTGCAAGAGACTTTGCACTAGAACATAAGCAACATGGGAGGCTTTCCATAGCTCATAAATGAATAATTCTGGAATGACGTGAAATATTTCTTTATTCAGGTTCCATTTCTTCATGGTATTTGAGAGTAAAGAAAATAGTAGTTTGTGTTTAACTGAATTTAACACTGGGAGTAAATAAAAAATCTGATAAGTTGGTAGAAATTATGCATCCTTCTCAATCTTTGGAATGAACAATACAGGAAGGCAGAGATACAGAGATATTGAAGCAGAGATACAGAGACCAAGAGAGATAAAGTGACAGGTGGTAACTATACAGGATTGAAAAATTAATCATGTAAGTTCAAATACGTATTATAGAAAATGATTAAAAACTTTCTTTTATCATGCTATTTTTTTATATCAAATGTGTTTAACTTAAGAAACACTGAAAAGTTTTAAATTGCTATATTGTTGTTAAGCTAATCTAACCAATACACTTTGGTAATAATATGGCACATGTTGCATATGCCTCATTAACAATCTGATATCCAAAGTGCTCCAACTTCAAAATCTTTCAAAACACTGGCAAGAATCATCACTGGAACTCTCTGGATCCATCTTACTAACATTATTCATCATTGTGTACAAAATATGCAAGGAAACAAGGTGAGGGGTAATTTGTTATGCCACAGAGTTTCAGGCAGTACAAATATACTGCTATGGAAAAGGTACAAGTACACTGAGTGTAGACTGTCACATCTTGGCAATTAATCAGCAATATCTAATAGTGGGGTGGGATTTTATAAATTATAATTTTCAAATCAGACACATAGAGGTACTTTTCCTCAGGTGGGTTTCACCTCTCCAATGTTGAGCAGTCTCCAAAATGGCACCATTACCTTTGGACCAACTGTTCAAATACATAGTTGTGTGGGTTAGAGTGTACTAATAGATTGCAAAAACATCTGATCTCATGTAACACTTCTCATCAAAGTAAAGGCGTACAAAACAGTTTGTTCAATATTTTCAAACCATGATGTGAGCATGACCTTTGCATCCCACTTCAGCTACATTAAATCTGTTTCAGACATGTACAATCTTCTCGGTGAAAGCACAGTCATAATGGTACCAAAATGGTACATCTGATATATGGATGGGGCAGATGGCTGGTTTCTCACAGTGTCCTGTGCTGAGCCAAGATTTAGAGTTATTACTCAGTGAGTGTTTTTGCATATATTTTTGTGATGTAAACACATTGTTTAAAATGCCAAAATGATCTGCAGACTGTCCTGTGTTCATGGTATGATAAAGGAAGACTTTTATGAATATTTATACCCTATAAACTTACAGGAACCGAGAAGGCAACATGTTTCAGCCTCCCGAGAAGTCAGTACTATAAATACATATATTTATGGGCTTAATATGAGCCTTACATTTAATGAAGGAGAGTAATATTATAATTTATTAGAATTGGAGATTAGAGTTGAGAGTGTGTCTTTCAATAGAATAAATGTGATTGATGGGAGATGTCATTCTGTAAATATGTTTATCATACTGGTTAATGAATAAAGCACTGTTGGCCAATAGGAAAGGAAGATAGGAGGGACTAGGAGACAAGGAGCAAAGAGGAAGTAGAAAGGAGAAGTCAACATGGAGAGACTGGGAGACCAGATGCTGGCCCCTTTCCCTGGTAAGAAGACCACCTGGAAATACATAGATTAACACAAATGGGTTAATAATTAAGGCAGAGCTAGCCAATAAGAAACTAGTACCTGGCCAATAGCATTATATCAAATACAGAGTCTCTGTGTGTTAATTGGGGCTGGCGCAGTGGCGGGACAAGACCAGCAGCACATAGAAAAACCTTACTCATTACATGTGATTGTTTCTTAATAAACACAGGAAAGGACTGTTCAACATAATTTTATATGTTAAATGTCATTCAAGTAGTTTTATGTGTTAAATGGCATTCAAGTCCTCAGTCCTGTACTTATCATTGTCATCTTAACTAAATTTTGAATCACCTAAGAAGAAAATCCTCTGGGTCTAGCTTTGAATGATTTTTTTTTTCTAGTGAGTTTAACTGAGGAGGAAGAACCTATTCCTATGTTCAAGGTTTCTGTCTTAATTAGTAAAGGAAAGACTGTGGGACTTTATGACCATGGTACACGTGTGCTTTACCAACCATGATGGACTTCATGTCATGAGCTGAAATCAACAACAGCAACAATAATTACAACACATTATACCCTCCCTTTCCTTGTTTTTCACAAGTACTTTACCACAGCATTAAGTTTAAAAGGAGCTGGTCAAATCCTTTTCTTAGTAAAGTACAATCAACTTGTTCCTTTTAGCTAATGATAATAATAGTTTGGTAACTAAGCTAAAGATATCTAATGTTTATATAGTAATCATAATACATAGCTTCAATATATGTTTAATTAGGAGAATTTAGGTAATAACGTTTTTGCTTCATTTAAAAAAGTAAAATTTGACAGATATGCAAAGATAATTACAGAATATGGTTTGTGTTGAGGATTGATATTAGATGGAGACAAAGATAAAAGTAAGTCACTGGAATAAAAATAAATTCAGTTTTAAAATTATTTCCCCAAAAGTAAAATGAAATTGTTGATATGAATCAAAAACCATGATGTAAATATTCTAGTTGAATACACAAACTGGAAACTGAAAGAAAATATACTAATAATATACCAATTAGAAAAGTACTTGAAAGCTAAGAGAACTGTAAAATTATTGTTTGGATTGAAATGTAGATAACATTGACTTAACAAAGGCAAATGAAGCAAAGAGAATGTGAGAACTGTTTATGATTTTCTAATGAATAACACTTTTTTCTCCCTGAATAATGTCAATAGGAAGAAGGGTGAATAAACAGTGGTGATAATGGCAGGTATGACATGGTCATGCTGTTATTTTTCAAGTCATCTTCAAGGCACTATTGTTTTAGATATCAGGATAGAAAATCATGCTTTTAGGTAAGCTCAACAGAGAGGTCTTCATTGTCCTTACATGAACAATAGCAATAATTTGTTTTGTCATGACTAATTTCCATCTGTTGTTTTTTAGAGATGTTCAGGTAACAAAATTAGTAACACTTAGTAACCCATGAGCATTGACAGAATGACTCAGGGAGGACTACTGATCTACTGAATTTTTCAATTAATAAATTCTTATCCTTAATTGCATTTCTTTCTGTGAATATAGAAAGGGGGAATTTTCATAAAATTAAATTTGACATCAAAATCTTTACTTCTAAGTGCATCAATGAATGTCATTATTTTTTAAAGCCAAAAAAATAATAAATGCAGTTGCAAGCTGTTCATACTGCCATGCTCCTAATGACCATACCATTATCAGTTCATTGTGCTGATAAAATTAAGGGAAAGTTGAAGTCACTCTTATGCTGCTGTTTTACAGCTGTGCATGAGTTTCACTGCAATAATTTTTGGAATAGGTTTATTTGACCCATTTAGATGCATGTATTCTGCCTGGAATCTAGGCCCCATTTGACCAATACAATGTAGCAAACCAGCAACAAGTTTCCTCTTAATACCCACCTGTCAAAACATACTTTGAAAAACTAGATTAACTAAACTAGCAAGTGATCATTAATCTAAATGTCTCAAAATTATGTTACATTCTCTTCTAAACATTGCTTTAAGTAATTGACAGTGTATCTGCACTCATATAGCAAATAACAGTTTAGTTTAGTAAAATATGACTGACCAATTGAAAAGTTTTATCAGTTATATTCCAGTTCACTACAACATTATATATCAACAAATGAAAACTATTAATGTGACCATCTAGTTCCAGATTGGCATTGGGATTTTCACCAGTATTTAGTAGATATCCATTGCTATACTTGCCCTCTGCCCTGACCTACCTCACTTAGGTACCTCCACAAGATCCTTTTCTAGTATCTGATTTATATGGATAATCCATTTTAACCATACATATCAAAAGATTCAATGCTTCCTTTCATATATGAGAGAAAGTATATTGTGATTGTTTTCCCAAGACTGTGTTCTCTCACCTTGGATTATTGTTCCTAGTTTTATTCATTTCACTGTGAAGTACACAGTTTTGCATTTCTTTACAGGAGTATAAAATTCCATTGTGCCATACTTTTATTATCCATTCCACTGCTGATGAATATCTTCCACTTCTTATATACAGTGAAGAGAGTACCATTAGCATGGAAGATCACAATATCTCGGTAGTAAGATGTTGAGTGCTTGGGATATGTGCCCAGGAGAAGCAGAAGTGTATCGTCCCTTATAATTTTTACTGTCTTTTGAAGAAATTCCATATTGGTTTTATTAGTTCTTGTACCCTCAATATTTCCTTTTTCTCACAACCATGCCAGTGTCTACTGTCATTTATTTTTGATTCTTTGTTATTGTCTGTATGAGTGGTTACAATTAAAATTTGAAGTGGGTTTAACATTTATTTTTTTCTACAGATTTAGATGGTGAATATTTTTTGATAATACAGATGAGAATATAAAAGGAAATTTTTATTAATGTTTTAATTTAAAGTAAAAACTATCTTATTTTACATATCAATCCCAGTTCCATATCTCTTCCATCTTCCCATTTTCCACAGTCTTCCCATCCCTCCCCCCTCAACTCCACAGAGAAGGTGAGGCCTCCCATGGGCAACCATCAAAATCTGTCACATCATTTTGCATTGGACTGAGGTCCTCCCCGCTGTATGTACACTGAGAGGTATCTCTCCACAGGCAATGTGTTCCAAAAAGTCTGTTCATGCACTAGGGATAAATACTGGCTCTGCTGCCAGCAGCCACATAGACTGCCCAAGCCCCACATCTGACACATACATTCAAGAGGCCTGATTAGGTCTTATGCAGGTTCCCCAGCTGTCTGTCTGGAGCCCATGAGCTGCCATTTTCTCAGTTCAGCTGTTTCTGTGGGTTTCCCCAGCTTGGTTTTGACCCATTTGCTCATTACTCCTCTCTCTCCACAACTGAATTGCAGGAGTTCTACTCATTCTTAGCAGTGAATCTCTGCTTCTACTTCCATCAGCTACTGGATGAATGCTCTATAATGACATTTAAGGTAGTCATCAATCTCATTATAAGGGAAAGGCATTTATGGTAGCCTCTCTACTATTGTTATATTTTTAATTGGTGTCTTCCTTGTGAGTTCCTGGGGATTTCCCTAGTGCCAGGTTTCTTGTTAAGCCCATATTGGCTCTCTTTTCCAAAAGAACTTGTTTCTGCTTGAGAATTTAGTAATAAAAAATAATGACAGATATTTACAAAAGCCCGCATGACCCCATTGAAACTGAGTAATATGTAGAATTTATACACATTATTATTGATTTGAAGGAACAAATTAAGGCATTCTTTCTATGGATCTTCAAATGCATAAAAAACATGTTGAACATGTTGAGCTATATTCTAGATTTATGTATTTGTTACATATGTTCATATATGCTCATATGCTTGCATGCTCATGTATGTAAACACATGTATGCATATATATAGAGACCAGGGGCTGACATTGTCTTTCTTTGCTTCTCTTTGTCTGACATTTATTTATTTATATTTTGAGAAAGGGTCTCTTACTAAATCCAGTTGTGTCCCATTAAGTAAATTTAAATAGAAGTGATTTTCCCTGGGTGTATTTGGCACACAGGGATTGATTACTGATTTATATGCCATCGCTGCTGGCTTACTACTTAGGTGCTGGGGATCTGAACTCAGGTCTGTATGCTTGCATGCCAAGCACTCTATCTACTGAGTCACCTCCCTGTTCTCTTTATACTGGTTTGTCAAAACCAATATATTTATTTCACTGTGTAATCATATCACTATATGATCAATATTTTGTCTTTGTTTTGCCTACACCCAGATCTATAATTTACAAAGAAAGTAAGAAAAGGCTTGAATGCACCAGAGTAAGTGAATCACCTTATATTCTTTTTTTGATAGTCACCCACACATTTTTTCTCAAGCCATCAAGTTTTCTCTATAACAAGGGCTCAAGAAAGCAGACAAAATGGCCATAGAAATTGAACAGTGGCAAAATGAGTCCATTAGAGTTGAAAGAGAACAGTATTTGCTTTATAGCTGCTGTGAGAATTTTCATAATAGCAGTAAACAAAAAGGAGACAAAAGACAAACAGGAGACAACTCAGGTTAAGAACAGCCAAAATACCACACATTCTCTTATGCTAAGCAATGTCTAAATGCCTCTAAGCAGTGTTTTCAGCCACAGAAGAGTGTCCATTAGCACATAATAACATAAGTGATATATTTCTTTGTCATAAAAGTCAATGAAATGTAGGAAGTTTGAAATACTTCTATAAATTTCTCATGTTCATTCTAAGTATCTACAGAGAAAATTATACCTGCATATGTGTCTCCACTTCAACATGAATAACATTCATTGTGGATTTCACCCCTGCTATATATTTACCATTCTAGAATATCAATTTAACATTAATTATATTTCTTTCATTTATTTTGTGTTTTTATGTGACACATATGTGTCAATGAGCATGTGTGGTCAGGAGATCACTTGTAGAAACCATTTTTTTTCTCCTTCTACCATGTAAGTTCTAGAACCAGTTCAGGTCGCCTATCAGGCTTCATGCTAAGCACATTTGCCCAGTGAAACTTCTCTTTAGCCACATTTACAAAAACAGAATAAATTAAGAAGCAGGCACCAGTGACATTGACATCTAGAGAATTTGTAAATATACTATTTGTTTGAGCATGCATTGCATAGTGCTTTTCTTATGCTATCCTGAAACAAATAGCTTTGAAACATCTTAATCCAAAACAATACATCAGTTAGTTTAGAAAAGATAATTAGCTTGTAAAACAAACAATAGTTGAATACAGATTTTCATAACATCATGGCTGGTGAATGCTATTGCAAATTTGGTATGATTTCCAAACTACAAGACTCCAAGAAGGACTGTGAAATGATAGCTCTTGGCAATGCACAGCCATTGCAGTAACTAACTCTCATTAGTTATGGATGTGTAACTTGAGTCTGTACAGTAATGTGCCCACCAAGAGTGAGGAATAGATGGAGGAGGGCTTCAGGGCTCCCTACCCATCAACACTGAACTACTTCTTGTTGATCCATTACAGAAAGGGGAAGTCACTGCTTCAAGTTTGTAGCCAATGGTCATCTCAGCATGTTCCTTTGATTAATTCCAACATTCCCATCCAGTGGTCATAAAGATGGGCCTAGTTAAACTAAATAGGTCATAAAAGAAAACAAAAACACAAGAACCTTGAAAAAGAGTGGTAATGAGTATGTGGAATAGATAGGTGCAGGACAGTGTGAAGAGCACAGAGGATGTAACCAGAATGTATATGTAAATATATGATATTATAAAAAACCTACTTAATTAATACAAATCCTATGTTTTCAAAGTTAGTAATATAATACTATGTTCTCCTGATATATATCTGTATGACAAATTATATTAATAAGTTTCTGATATGGATTCATTTCATCTTGGCTAAGATATATTAGGGTATTAGTCACTTAATACTCAATTGAATTAGTTAAATTTAGGATAACTGAGTGATGTTAATAAGTAAAAATAGCCTATTTTGCTTGTGTTTTTGGAAATCACAGATTTCCTCATATAATGTCATTTTTAATGTGGTATGAAATATTATGACAACACATTATAATAATTTATTTTCCTTATTATTTGTGTAAGCTGAACTGGTATATGTATGCTGGAGACTTCCTACTTCATGTATACACATTTTCCTATTACAGAAATATATAGCATTTTCATTGGGTTTTGAATCCACAATGTAAATTTCAGTTTTTGTGAAAATGAACATTTCATAAATATTTCTAAATTCATCTCCACAGTTTAGTATAAGTAGTATAAGTAGTATAAAAAGCTTATGAATTTGAATATTTTTATTTTTAAATAATATATTATGTATTGAGTTTATTTGTGTAAATCTGTCTGTTCTATAACATTCATTCAATGTTAAATTTTACTTGTTTCGTATGAGATAAACCTATTTTATAAAATATAACTGTATATATAACATATATTTGTATACGCTTCAAGTATTCACACACACACCTATATATTCATAGAATTCTACTATCACCTTTTATTCATGATCATTATTATTTACTTTATCATTATGTGTTGGTTTCAATAAAAACAGCCCATATAGGTAGGCTCATGAATTTGAATGGTAAGACAGTATAGGGTGGCAATGTTTGAGGACATGTGTCATTATTTGTGGAGGAATGTGTCATTGGGGGTTGGCTTTGAGATTTACAAAAACCCATGCTTGGCCTAGCTCTCTCCCAGACTGCAGAGCAATACTCTGTTCTTTGCTACTGAAATAGTGCTGCCATGTTCCACACCATGATGACAATGGATGAAACTTCAGAATGTGTATGAAAACCACTAGTTAACTCCTTTCTTTTATAAGAGTAGCCTTAGCCATTGTGTCTCTTTGCAACAATAGAACAGTGACTAGGACATTTCATAAAGTAACCTTATTTTACATAGCTCAAACGTTATTTTTCTCCAAGAACACTGAGAACATAAGTACACTGGAACATTGATTGCCATATTCCTTACTAAGTCAATTCTGTGATACATTACAATGTGTATTTTATTGTAAGAAATAATAAATAAAGACAAACACCTTTGGAGGATACTCATTTGTATTTCCAAAATTAACAGCAACAACCACAATAAAAATATCCTTTCAAGCATCTACTTTTATTTATTAACTATCTTTACAATAAAAAATCCATAGATAATTAACGTTTTCTTTTAGGATTATAGACTTTTTTTTCTTGCACATGTGTCTCTTTTTCTCTGTCTCTGTGTTGACGGGAGATGTCACTCTGTAGATATGTTTCTCCTATTGGTTAAAGAATAAAGTCCTGCTGGTGAATAGGAAAGCAAAATAGGTGGGACTAGGAGACAAAGAGAATTCTGGGAGATGAAATAGGAGGAGTCAAGATGTAGGTCATGAGAGGATAAGAGATTTGGACTCTCTCTCTCTCTCTGGTAAGACTGAAAGACCCCCACTATGCTTATTGCCTGTTTAAATTGCTCTTGCTAATTTGCCAAGGTCAAGTTATGAGAAAAGTACAGGAGGGAACCAGGTGCTGCTCTCATCCAACGCCAACCAGATATCTGTGGTCTGCAGCTTGGACCAAAGCAAGGTCAGCAGGACAGTGTCCAGTATGCTGAGATAGTCATAACTGAATTCTTTGTATTCTTTGTGCCCAACCCGAATAACCAACTGTCCTTGGTTAACTACAACTGCAACATTTAGATGAAACAATGAAATCCCTGTAACCATGCTTCTGCTTCTGTAAGCCTGCTTCTTGCCACCCCAACCCTATATAAACTGCCTGAGTTTTAACCTCAGCACGCTCAGTCCCCCGAAAGACTGAAGCGTCCAAAGGTACCTGTGTAAACAATAAACAACCTCTTGCACTTGCATCCAGTGGTCTGGTCTCGTCTCTTGGGGGCAAGGGCCTTCCCCCTGACAGGCTCCAAACTCTTGGGGTCTCGGGGGGGTCTTTCAAGACCACATGTAAACACTTAGATTGATAGAAATCAGTTAATATTTAGAGACAGCTAGCCAATAAGAAACACTAGTAACAGGCCAACAGCTCTATATCTAATATAGCATCTATGTGTGTTATTTTGGGACTGATGTGCCTGCGGGACCAGGCTGGCAGGAAACTGCTTGTAACACTGTGTCTCTTTATACATACCTCTGTTTCCCTTCCTTCCTCTGCCCTCTCTCACCCACTGTGTGGTGTGTGTGTGTGTGTGTGTGTGTGTGTGTGTGTGTGTGTGTGTGTTTTTGTGTGAATGTATATGTTATGCAGGTACAGGAAGTTGGACAGGCTCAAAGTTGTTAGATCCAATTAACTACATTTATAGGCAATGTTGAGTTGCAAGAAAGGAAGAATGTTTAGGACACAGACCAGTTTTCCTATCCTTGGAAAGAGAATGATGCTCTGAGATACAACTTTACTATAATATGATCCTGTAACATTTTAATCAATGATGTACATTGTGTTTTATCTTCAGAGTTTCATTTTTTATTATTGTTATTTTTTAATTTTACATGTCCATCCCAGTTCCCTCTCCCACCCTCCCTTTCTTCCTCCCTCTGTCCCTCCCTTTTATCCTCTCTCCCAACTCACATACACCCTGACCTCCCTCCCCTCCCCCATTCCACATGTAGGGCTATGCTACCCAGGGGTCATGTAAATCTGTCAAGTCATTTGAAATAGGGACTAGGAATTCTCTCCTGTCTCTAGGTTAAGGGAGTATCCCTCCATGGGGGATGTGTCCTAAAGGTCCTTTTGTGCACCAGGAATATATCCTGGTTCCACTCTCTAAGGTCCCTTAGACTGCTCAGTCCTTCTAGCTGAGACGCATACTCAGGGGGTCTGAGTCAGTCCCAGGTTGCATTCCCAGCTATCAGTCTGGGGGGACCCATTAGCTCTTACTTGTTCAGGGCAGCTGTCTGTCTTTATGTGTTTCTGCAACCTGGTCTTGTCTTGTCTCTCTCTCTGCATCTTGATTCTAGATCGACTCATAAGTTGTGATTTTACATTAACTTGTCTCTAAAAAAAACGAAATCTAAATAGAAGTCCCAGAAGAATTACTATGACTTCCTGTCACTTGGCATTAGAGACTTGTACTCAAAGTTAATACAGAAAATAAAATATTTTTATGCTATAAATTTTGTATCTTTATGAAATCTTAGCACCTAATGAGCAGTCCCACTGGGAGGTGACTGGGCTGTCAAGGCTTGGTCTTTATGAATGGGTTGAGTGTCTTTTCCAGATAGGCACAGAGAAGCTTATTGGCTCAATCTAGCACGTAAGATAGGGAGAAACAGCATAATGAACCAGGAAATGGGACCTTACCAAACACTGACTAACATGGTTTATTAACCTTGAAGTACTTATTTTTTTTTTTCTTGTATAACTGAAAGAACTACATTTCTATTGTTTATAAGCTACCCATTCAGTGAGAGCTTGCTGCAACCATACCTACAAACACAGGCAGAGCTCTCCAGGCACCTAATTAAGTGTGAAATTCATTCAGATCAACAGCTTCACAGAGAAAACTGGGTATGCAATGGGTATTTTAAGTAGTTTTCATATAATTTTAAACTGATAATTTAGCTTTTTGGATTAACTAAAGAAGTGAGTTAAAAGACACTAATACACTCAATTCAAGATGACTTTTAAGATTAGATACATGATTAAATGTACATGTGAAATTTTTCTCTTGATGGTATATGGTCTAATTGGTTTGCTTTCCTAAGTCACAAACTACTTATTTGATTTCTAGTTGTAAATTTACTATTGCTGTCATGGTCTATTTAATTTTCTTTCTTTCTTTTTTTTTCTTTCTTTTTTTTTTTTTTTTTTTTTTTTTTTGTTTTTTGTTTTGTTGGTCCTTTGGTGATCTGCGTTGGTTCTCTTTAACACATATAGCTGAAGGAGAGAACAGGTTCCTGTATGTTGTCCTCCAATATAGGCTTCATAGGAAGTGACATGACTACTTCCACACTGCCCTGCTAACATATGCAGTCAAGCAAAGGTTTCTGCTGAGTGGCAATAGATATTTTTAGAACTCAGGTAAATGAATATTCAGCTCCAGCTCATAAGAAACTATATTATTCATTAAAATATATAACATGCATGGCCAAGATTTAATTAAGGTCATTATGTGATATATTTAAATAAAAACATTCTGTAATTTTTAAGTGGAAATAAGGAACAGGATTGATGTAAATGAAGTCCTCATATATCTCATATATGAAATGCTCAAAAAATTAAATAATCATCAACTAGAAGAATCTGTATTTGCACTTTAGTTGGGGTTGAAGAACCTGCTTCAATTAACAAGAGGCCAGTAACACTGGAGTAAATTTTTTTGTTTACTAGAAATGGAAGGGATAATATAACACTACCTTACCTTAAACTTTCTTTTATGTTCATTTAAGACACCTTTAAGCCTGCTACTTCCAAGTTCGCCAAAGTAACATCTGCCTTGGCAGAAGTACATTGGGTTGTCTATGTCCTTGACTCTGGTCCAAATATATTAACAAATACAACATTTACACAAGCTAGACACAATTCAAAATAACTGAAGAAGATAAAGGTCAATAATGACTGTCATGTTATATCTGCAATAACTAGTCTTATTCCAAAACCAAATTTTGCAAGGTTATTCTGACCCATATCTGTCATTGATACAGCCATGGTTTTCTGCTTTTTGTCATAGAAAACATTGCACCTTTGAGGTTTGGCACCAAGTGATTCTGAGCCATTAGCTCCATCTTGGATAATAGTCAAAATTAAAGAACCGTCACTTTCTTAGTTGGTTTAATCTATAAGTTTCTATAGTTTTTCACATGGTTTATTTCAGGAAAAGGGTTTTAGGTTATTGGGGGCTGAAATGTCATCTGTAATTAAAATTCAACATTATTGATGTAAAAACTTTCAGGGAATATTTCCTCAGGGTCAACACAGACCAGATGTGGTCTAGGGAGGAAACCAAAGCTACCCCTCTATGCTGGACAGCAAACTAGGCTCCAGGGTAGAAGTTTTGAAACCATCCAGGATTCTTGGAGAGAGGTGGAATAACCACAGTATGGGAGTACCAGAGTCCCTGAAGGAAGGCAGAAAAGAGTATTTGTAAAGTGATAGCCAAAGTTACAGTAGAAACACCAGAGTATTGGAGATGCTAAGAATGTGGAATGTTTGCCAAGGAATGTACCAAGTGAAGAGTGGTTGTGTCAGAAGCCTATGAGAACAGTTTCATAAGCTCTCATGGTATAATTGGAAAAATGAATCTGTCTAAAGTTTGAGGACCAAAAAAATTATGACTCTCATACATCAGACTTCATTTCGAGCTAAAGAATTTGAACTACAGTGTTAGAATTTGTTTTCATTTATTTATGTTTGGTTTAGTACTATTTTTATTCCTTTTGGGATAAAAAGCTACATCCTTTACTTTGGATTTTACAGGAGTTCATATGAAATTAAGGGTTTAGAATTTTAAAGAAAACTTGGGCTTATAAATCATGTGAAATTTTATCAATGGTAAACTCGTACAAATAATGTATAGGGATAGAAATATTTAATATTTTTCTCTTCCATTTACAAATAATTTTAGAAAATAAGCAGAGACGATACCCATTTATTTTTCTGAAACTCGTATCTTTAGGAGAGCAAAGTATGTTAATAAATTAATACAATTAATATGCAATCAGAAGGAGAGAAAAAGTTCATCATATCATCAGCCAATGAGAAAGGACAAGCCCGAGGACATTTAAACAAATGGCAAAATGCATGGTTCTGTAAATTTAGAATATACTTCTCATTTTCTCTTAATAAAAAAATGCAATGTTTTATAAAATGAGATTTATTTTAACACTGAAATTAAAATTAGTATAAATAAGAAAAGGGGCAAAACATGTTGAGTATTACATTTGAATTATATAAATTTAAAAAAATTGTATGATGTGGTATTATATTAATGAACGTGTTATTACTAGTACTGTTCTGCCAGTCTGGTCCCAGAGGCATGTCAGTTCCAAAATAACACACAGAGACTCTATTAGTTATAAAGCTGTTGGCCAATGGCTAGAGTTTCTTATTGATTAGCTCTGTCTTAATTATTAACTTATTTTTATTGATCTAAGTATTTCTTCATAGTCTTAAATTACAGAGAACACCAGACTCATGTGTCCTCTCTTCCTAAGGTCACATCTTCACCATGTCCTACATTTCCCAGAACTCTCCACCTCTCCTAGTTCCACCTCTCTTGCTTCCCTTTTGGCTATCTAAATAAAAAGAAGGGATTTTAAATTTAACATAGTAAAATATATAACAAAACAATTCTTAACCAAAAACTATAATTACAATATTTAGTCCAATAACATTTAGCAGGATTTAAGAAAATATTTTATCTTTCTTTGTGAGTCTAAAGTCATATATGTAATTTCTCTTTTATAATAACTAAGGAAAATTATAACCATAAATATATTTCTTTAACTCCATCAAAGAACCCAGAAGGCTCAAATATATATATATATATATATATATATATATATATATATATATATTTATTTATATATATTCTAGAATTGACAGAGACAGCTCACTGTCTGTAAAGTCACTCAAAGTTTGTCTGAAATGTTGGGGCATCCATCTTCAGCCAATAGTCCATAGTGCATCCGGAAGACTTGTCAGTGAAGCAGTAAATTTTAAACTGTCCACATGATTTGGAAGTTTCTCAGTCATTTCTCTGTGTCCTGTAGAATGTCTGGTAGACTCTTCCATGTAGCAGGAACCCTTTTGGACTGTCCATCTTATTTTGCAAGTTTAGCTGTCACTTCCCTGTGGGTCCTGCAACATTCAAACAGTCCAGGCAAGAACAGTTTCTTGCTGAAATGGCTAGTCATGCCATATTGAAAGTAAACTCCATAAAGAGATTTTTAAATATCCACCTTCCTTTCTGACACAAGTGGTGTTGCCAGGAGCAGTTATACCCCATAGCCATGAAAAATCCTAAACCATTTTAAATGCCATATTCTGTAGGTCTTTGAAAGGTTTGAAGTATATCTATCCATCTCAAATAAATCTCTGTATATCTAGAAATCCTAACTAATGTAAGTTTTGATTATTGTAAGTTTTTATGTACAATCTGTACTTAATTATATATTACATTTTAAAAGATCTGTATAAAGAAAATACCTAAATAATAGGAGAAATTTACACATCACAAAATTGACCTTAATTAAATTTGTTTCAATAAATGAAAGTCCATATCAATGCAAAGTGTTCATTCCTTTATCATTTTCCTCTTTTTTCCTTTAAGAAGAGATTGACTATAATCATTGCCATTTATGATCAATCCAATTTAAATAAAAACAAACATTTTTAAACAATATTTGGGAATATGGGCATTGTTCTTTACAAATTGTTTCCTGCTGGTTAGGGGTCCTGAAACACCATGGGGATCATGAGAAAACAGAATCCTGACCAAATCCTAGCTGTAGATTTTTCTGCAAGGCTGCACCGTTCTGGGTGTCTTGGAAGATGAATTAGTATTTAAGCAATCTTTTTGTGTGCACAGTGAAAGCTCTATTCATGAGTAGAACCTATCTCATTAAAAACACATTTGAGTGTTTGTTTCACATAGTTAAAATTTGATACAAATACATCATTTTTTTATGGTACTATGTAAACTTTAAAAAGAAAACTTGTTATCAAAACTTTCAGACGTTTTTGATATTGAGTGTAACAAATTATTTAAAAAAATAAACTTTATGAGAAGAGGAATAAATATGTAGAAATTTCATATTTCTTTTCATTGAACTACAATATCTTTCTAAATATTCTGATATAAAAATTGTCTACAAACGCGCATTCTAAGTTAACTCAAAATGTAGAGTTTTGAAAGAGAAATGGAGTAACATTTTGAAAGTAGAGTGTGATTTAGTAGTGTTAATTAGAGTCTTATTAGTAGTTATATGCACCTGTGTGGTGATTATTCACTCAAAGCTCAAAGATTCATGCGAAATTTAATTTTCCTCTGTCTTTGGACAAATGCAATCATGTAATGGATCCAGAAATTCTTTGGAAAGTGTAGCAATATGATAAACTAAAACCATGAGCAACAAGAGTACAATCCATGTATAAGGATATGACTTTTACTCTAAACGTGTTATGAAACTCACGTATTGGATAGGAGGAAGATGATATAAACTTAAGTCTTTGGATGACTCCTTGCTAGTTTTCTATTCCTTATTTAGAGATATTCTTTTTAATATTATTTATGCTATATTTTGAGATTGTAATATAAATGCATCATTTCTCCCTTCCCGTTCCTCCCTGCAAACCCTCATATATTCCCCTTCTTGATCTGTTTATAATTTATGGCCTTGCCTTTCTGCCCATCAGTTGTCTTGCACAGGAGGCAGCCATGGGACCTAGGAGCAAGAGCATGATCGTGAAGCCCCACTTCCACAAGGATTAGCAGTGACAAGTGGACACTTGGTGCAACAAGCCAGCACACAATTTCCGTAGGCACAAGACCTGGCAGATGAAAGCATGCCTCATTGCCCCTCCCCCGGGGTCAGGTCCCATCAGGCCTATAGTGAGGTGCTGTACAGAGGGATACCATAACAAGGTAGGACCTGGCAGGGGCTTCAGCCTGGAAGAACTCAAGGAGGCTGATATCCATAAGAAAGTAGCTCGCACCATCTACATCTCTGTGGACTCAAGGAGGCAAAACAAATCCACTGAATTGCAGGCCAATGTGAAGCTCCTGAAGGAATACTGTTCCAAGCTCACACTTTTCCCCAGGAAGCCTTCTGCTCCAAAGAAGGGAGATGACCCGTGATGCCCTTGCAGAATATCTACAGAAAGTAGAAAGCCAGAGTTATCACAGAAGAAGAAAAGAACTTCAAGGCTTTTGCTGGACTTCGCATGGCCCGGGCCAATATGCTACTCTTTGGCATCTGAGCAAAAAGGGCAAAGGAGGCTGCAGAGCAAGATATTGAAAAGAAAAAGTAATGAGGTGATGTGCTATTGGAATATTGCAATTAATTTTCCATAAAGCAAAAAATAAAATAAAATAAAATTAGTGGCCTCTTTTATTCTTTGATTCATTGATTGTTGTTACATATATATATACCATTCTTTAATATATTTTCTTTAGTATATTTCTTTAATATATATTCTTTAATATATTTAATATATACATTATGCATATATAAGCATAATGAAAATATATTCAAGAGTGTTATTATATATAGATAACACATATAACACACACATACACACACACACACACACATATATATATATATATATATATATATATATCATCTTACTAGTAATATAGGTGTTAAGGGGACTGATCAATGGGTGTACAATTGTGAAGAATTTATGTACATTACTATTCTTATTTAAAAACATTTTTCCATAAAAGAAATATAATTACCAGTTGTTCTATGTGTTCCCTGTTGTTTTGCTTGGTTGGTTTTTGTTATATTTTTATTTTGTTTTCATTTTTGTCTACTAAACACAAGATAGTCTATCTGGAAAGAAGAAATTTCAATTGATAGGGTGCGTTCTTAAGACTGCCTGGTAAGCAAATCTATGGATAATTTTCTTTGTTTTCTTGTTTGATGTGGAAGACCCAGCCCACTCTTAAGTGTTGCCATCATTATGTAATCGAAAAAGCCATGAGGTGAGTCAGTAAGAAACATCATTCCATATTCTCTGTTTCAGTCTTTGTTTCAGATTTCTGCCTTGAGTACTTGATGTGACTTAAATCAGTAATAGGATTATAAGCTTCAAAGTGAAACAGACCCTTCCTCCCCAAGCTGGTTTTTGTCATGGTTTTGTCACCATAATAGAAATCTAACTAGAATGTCACTACTACAGTAATTTTTATAGAATGGCAACTACACTTGATTTCTCAATTCTCAGCTGTCTAAAGACTTCTGAGTAAAGGCTTCCTTTCCCTCCCCCCTGTGTTCTTTGTCTTGTATCTTTCTATTCTACCATACATGTTGCTGAAAATATTATTATACTCATAATTTGTTTTACTTAAATGCTCAAATTCAGTTATTAGATAAAAAGTTAATCTTTTCAGGCAATCATAATGAAATCATCTATGACATAATTTCACATTTCTTTGATTTATTGATGGACTTAGGCCCTAAGGAAGCTAATTGATCTCTAAACACATGCACACATGACCAATGTTAATTAGACTTAGTAAGCCATATATTAACTTGTAAGAGGAACTCCTGAACTTAAGAGGGATTGGGGGGATAGAGGAGGAGCTGGAGTGTGGCTTAGGGGTGTGGAAATGAAACAAATATTGTACATTTGTGTATAATGTGAGTAAACAACTTTTATATTAAATATAGTAAGCAGTGTAAACTACGAATTCTTGCATTGGACTTTTCAGGAATTTTAAAATTACATGAAAACATACGCTATCTGAGTATTTGAGATTGAAAACATTGTCTGACAAAATAGTTTATAATGAAGTATATAAACAGCATACCATGTTTCACAAGGGGTACTTTAAATCCTGAGTTTTCTACATTTCTTTTATTTTTAGAGGTAAATAAAATGTTTTATTCCCTGTCTTTTTCATTTATAATTGCTGTGCCTTTTTCATCTGAAAATGGAAATGTAAGTGACTGGAATACTCCAAAACCATAGCTCTATTGACTTAATGAGACCCCGAGTCTTGCAAGGTATGCATTTTTCACTCTTTAATTAATTTGCTTTATATTTGCATTTCATTGATTAATGTTTACAGAACACCAAAGTAAAAGAATAGAGATCAATATAAACTGGAGGAGAAGAGCAGTGATTCTTTGTAAAGTTGAGTGAGTGCAGGAGAGAGGGAGGTGTTTCAATTGAGGATAATTTCATAAACTACCAGTTTTCTAGTTATCATTTTAATTCTATGGCAAACTTTGTTTACCACAACTTCAATTGGCAATTATTCAGATAATGAATGGGTAATGAGGATACACTGTGGATTTATTCATATTTGTTATGTATTCACATTTTGTTTTTCCATTGTTCTCATAGGGACATTCCTGTTTCATTTAAAGTTGTTATTCTATTCCTCTGCCTCCAGTTAGATTATGAATTTTATGAATTTGGGTGATTTTAATAACAAGAAACCCTTAATAATAAAAATAAATAGTGATGACATGTCACTTCTGGAAAATAAAGTTGAATTATATCACTAACTTTTTATGATAGTCTCACAGACTATCATATTCAAAAGTCTACTTTTGAATTCTTATCTCCATCTTATTTAACAAAAACTAAAATAATGAGAGATCAAAAGCACATGTACAGCACTTACATTATCACAGTGGACTGAGGTTCAAAGACAGATCATTCAATACATCCCTTAATTTTGAGTATATGAGTGAAATAGCATCCATTCACAAGATCTAGGAAATGGAATTAACCTAGACATCTTTTCGTTGATGAATACATTATGAACCTGAGGTACATAAACACATGTGATTTTATTCACCTGTAAAAAAATGAAGAATGTTTTAGGTAAATGGATGGAACTGGAAAATGTTACATGAAAGAATCTAACCTAGACTCAGAAAGCCAAATGCTGCACATTCTTACTAGATTGTAGTTCCTATCTGTGAATCTTAGATTTGAGTATATAAGATACATTAATCAAATAAGCTAGAGACATAGAAAGGAATTGCAGAGGGAGAGAGAATGTTTTGTAGAAATGGGATGCTTAGGAAACAGGCACCAAGAAAATAATAATGGGAAATTTGCAGAGAAAAAAAATTGGGGAGTGAGAGAAAGGGTAATACATGCAGAGATGGAGGAAGGAGAGATAAATAACACTAAGGATTTGAAAAAGGAATGAATGATATTTATAAGCTTATACATGGATAAATGGTGCTTCCCCAAAGAGGCACAAAGTACCTAGCAGAAAATCTATTGGAAGCCTATTGCCTTTTCTATCAGGGGAATATGATGTTCTCCCAGAACATTTTTCCATTTGGTAGCTTTCCAGAAATGAAGGCAAGACCCTATTGCTGATTATTCCACAGACACTGGAAGCAGATCTTGGAAAAATCCAGCTGTAACTGATCTTAAGTGTTCTTTTTGAATATTCACTCTCATAAAATCAAATATTGCTATGCAAACTGAAAAGAGAAAGGAGAAATGTGAAATACTATCTAGCGGTAAAGCCTATAAACTACAAGAAGACTGACTTCTGAATGGTGCACGAGTGGCTATTTTTCTCTTTCTTTCTTTCTTTTTTCAATCTTGGGTTAATACACCACTGTCTAAATGGAGGTAAGGGCAGGCTAATAGTAAGGAATTTATGACTGGTATTGCAACTATAAACAACTAACCATTTCTGTAGACATTATAAATCCAAGGATCCCTGCTACCATTTCTCTAAACCAATGACTGATGTAATTTGTATTTGTATTCCAAATCCTCATACTTATGCTCACAGGTAAATGTAGCTCTCTTACTCTACATCAACAAAACTTTGTTTTGCACCAGTAGGAGACTATTGTATAGAATGAAAACTTTAAAATGCAGAGAGTTACTATTGGGTGCCCAACCTTATCTAACACAGAGGCAATGCAAACCCTAAACCTAATGGTTAGGGAAAACCAAAAATAAGATAATATATAGATTGTAAAAGCCAGAGGTTCAGGATGCCTTCTGGTCTACCTGTTTCCACAGACATGACATGGAAATGGATCCATGAAATCTTAACATTATCATTGCCTGAACAAGGTATAAAGATATGTCAATACTATCTGACATGCCAAATTGAGGGGAAGTTCCACAAGGCACAAGATCACACCTCTAAATGAAGAGCTCCAGATGTTCAATGTCTGCTCCCACATTGGTTATTCCAACATTTAAATGGTTTTCCCTGGGTATATGTACAAATGAGTAATGCTAAATGGACTCAGTATATTGTATAGAAGTGTGTGTGTGTGTGTGTGTGTGTGTGTGTGTGTGTGTGTGTGTGTGTAAAACAATAAGAATTAAAGAAAAAGGGGTCAGGAATTTAGAAGGAGTGTACATGACAGGAGTTTATGGAGGGAGGTCCAAGATGATGGTGATGTCCTGCTGCTGAGTGAAGTCTCTTATTTTTAAAATTAAAACATAAAATAATAACTGTGTAAGAGGAAATTGAACGTCATTAACTAGCTCCTGATCGAAACAGACACAACCCATGATTTTCAACATGACAGGAACATGTATAATTTTAAACATTTAAGTAGCCTCATGAAAATATAGAGTTAAGTGAACAACTGAGCAGTAAATTTATTAACAGAAAAATCCAGATACTAATTGTATTAATTCTTCTTCCTTTTGCTTATTTTAAAGGAGAATTTATTAGTGATACCATACTCTTTTATGAAGTATATACAGGTGAGCACTGTTTCTTATTTAATTGACATATATATATATTCTTTTTACACATAGATTCCAGTTCCTTATCCCTCCCTCCATCTCTCTTTGCGTCCTGACCCTCCTGCCATTCCCCCACTCTACAGGGAGGGTGATGCCTTCCAGGAGGATGACTCCAGTCATTTGGAGTAGGGGCTAGGCCTACCCTCCTGCCTATAGGCTAAGGGAGTATCCCTCTGTGGGGAATGTGCTCCCAAGTCTTTTTTTGCACCAGGAAATCCATCCTGGTTCCACTGTCAGAGGTCCTTTAGACTTCCCAGGCCATCTAACTGAGACATATGTTCAGGGGGTCTGAGTCGGTAGGGTGATGTTTTCCAGCTATTAGGCTGGGGGACCATGAGCTTACCCTTGTTCAGGTCAGCTACCTCTGTGTGTTTCTGTAGCCTGGTCTTGACCCTATTTCTTATCACTCTTCTCTCTCTAAAAATGGATTTCGGGAGTTTGGTTCAGTGTTTCTCTGTGGGTGTCTGCTTATGTTTCTATCAGCTACTAGATGAGGGCTCTATGATGGCATATAACTTTTTTTTATCAATATCATTATCAGGGAAGGGCATTTAAGGTGGCATTTTCACTGTTGCTCAGATTGTCAGATTGTTAGTTGGGGTTATCATTGTATGTCTCTGGGCATTTCTCTAGGATCAGTTTTCTCTTCAAACCTCTATTGGCTCCCACTATTATGGTATCTCTCTCTCTCTCTCTCTCTCTCTCTCTCTCTCTTTCTCTCTCTCTTTTTGGCTCTCCTCTATTCATCCTCTCCTCTCCTCCCTTTCTCTTTCTCATAACTCCCTCTCCTTTCACGCCTCCACCCCCACTCCCTTGAGCTGACTAGTGTTGCTGTGTTCACTTGTTAATTCTTGAGAGTTCTTTCACCTAAAGATTTGAATAGAATAGGGAGGGAGGGAGGGAGAGGGAACTGGGATTGACAAGTAAAATAATAAATTAAATTAAAAAAAATATGTTTGACTCCAAGATTTAAGTTGTAGGACAAGTTACTGGGGAAAAGAATTTCTATTTTTTTTCCACAGAAAATGAAAAGATGTGGATTCCTTCCAGACTAATGTGGTTTGATCAAGACAGACCACCTGAAACAGAATATGAGGTGATCCTACATTCAAAACAGCTGGACAAAGCAGCCTTACAGACTACAGCCAGGATTTCTGAATCTTCTTCGAATTCCCCATGACAGTGCCCCTTACCAGCAGGAAGTAGTTTGGAAAGAACAACGCCCACATTCCCAAATATTGTCTATAAATGTTTGTTTTCATTTAAATGGACTTTGTTATATAAAATAAATTAAATAAATAAAAAAAAGTCAGGAATGGTGATGCCTCCTGAAGTTCTTTTATTGTATAGGGTTGTTTTGGTTATCCTGGGTCTTTTGTTTTTCCATATAAAGTTGATTATTACCCTTTCAAGGTCAGTGAAGAATTGTGGTGGGATTTTAATGGGGATTGCATTGAATCTGTAGATTGTTTTTGGCAAGATTGCCATTTTTACTATGTTTATCCTACCTATCCAAGAGCATGGGAGATCATCCCATTTTCTGGTATCTTCTTTAATTTCTATCTTTAGAACCACAAATTTCTTATTATATAGGTCTTTTACTTGTTTGGTAAGCCTTACACCTAGATACTTTATGTTGCTTGTGGCTATTGTAAAGGGTGATGTTTCTTTGATTTCTTTCTCTGTCTCTTTGTCCTCTGAAAAACAGTAGGGCTACTGATTTTTTTGAGTTTATCTTGTATCCTGCTATTTTGCTGAAGGTGTTTATCAGCTGTAAGAGTTCCCTGGTAGAGTTTATTGAGTCGCTTATGTAAACTATCTTATCATCTGCAAATAGAGACAGTTTGACTTCTTACTTTCCAATTTGGATCCCCTTGGTCTCCTTTTGTTGTCTGATAGCATTGGCTAGAACTTCTAGTATGATATTGAAGAGATATGGAGAGAGAGGGCAGCCTTGTTCCTGATTTTAGAGGAATTTGCTTAAGTTTCTCTCCATTCAGTTTGATGTTGGCAGTTGGTTTGCTGTATATTGCTCTTATTATGTTTAGGTATGTTCCTGTTATCCCTGACCTCTCCAAGTCCTTTATCATGAAATGGTGTTGAATTTTATCGAAGGCTTTTTCAGCATCTAGGGAGATAATCATATGGCTTTTCTTTTTCAGTTTGTTTATATGGTGGATCACATTGATAGATTTTCATATGTTAAACCATCCCTGCATTCCAGTGATGAAGCCTAATTGTCACGGTGGATGATTTCTCTGATGTATTCATGAATTCGTTTTGCCAGTATTTTATTGAGTATTTTTGCATCCATGTTCATCAGGGATATTGGTCTGTAGTTTTCTTTCTTAGATGTGTCTTTGTGAGGCTTGTGTACCAAGGTTATTGTGGCCTCATAAAAAGAGTTTGGCAATGAACCTTCTGTTTCTATTTTGTGGAACAATTTGAGGAGTAGTATTATTAGTTCTTCCTTGAATTTCTGGTAGAATTCTGCTCTGAATCCATCTGGCCCTGAACTTATTTTGGTTGGAAGGCTTTCGATGACTGCTTCTCTTTCATTACGGGTTATATGTCTATTTAAGTTGTTTGTCTGTTCTTGATTTAATTTTGGTAAGTGATAGTTATCCAGAAATTTGTCCATTTCCTTTGAATTTTCAATTTTTGTGGAATACAGACTTTCAAAGTATGACCGGAAAATTGTCTTCATTTCCTCTGTGTCTGTTATTATGTTCCCCTTTTTTTTTTCTGATTTTTGTTAATTTGCATCGTCTCTCTCTCTGCTTTTTCATTAATTTGGATAAAGATTTGTCTATCCTGTTGATTTTCTCAAGCAACCAACTCTTCATTGCATTGATTTTTTTTTTTTTTTTTTTTTTTTTTTTTTTTTTTTTTTTTGTATTGTTTTCCTGATTTCTATTTTGTTGATTTCAGCCCTCAAGTTGATTATTTACTGGCATCTACTCCTATGGGGTGAGTTTGCTTTTCTCGGTTCTAAGGCTTTCAGTTGTGCTGTTAATTCTCTTATGTGACTATCCTCTGTTTTCTTCATATGGGCACTTAGTGCAAATAACTTCCCTAGTAGTACTGGTTTCAAGGTGTCCCATAAGCTTGGGTCTGTTGTGTCCTCATTCTCATTGAATATTAGAAAGTCCTTAATTTCTTTCTTTATTTCTTCTTTGACCCTGGAGTCGTACAATTGCACATTGTTCAGTTTCCAATAGTTTGCAGGTTTTCTGCTATCTTTGTTGTTGTTTAATTCCACTTTTAAAGCATGGTGGTCTGATAAGTTACAGGGGACTATTCTGATCCTATTCTCTTTTATCTGTTTAGGTTTGTTATGCCACCTAGTATGTGGTCGATTTTAGAGAAGGTTCCATGTGTAGCAGAGAAGAAGGTATATTCTTTTGTCTTTGGATGGAATGTTATATAGAGGTCTGTTAACCCCAGTTGAGACATAACTTCTGTTAGTTCTTTTGTTTCTTTGTTGAGTTTCTGATTTGTGCTCCTGTCTAGTGTTGAGATCGGTGTATTGAAGTCTCCCACTATAAGTGTGTGAAGTTTTATATGAGCTTTGAGTATTAGTAGTGTTTCTTTTATGAATATGGGTGACTTTGTATTAGAGGCATAGATGTTCAGAACTGAGACTTTGTGTTGATGGATTTCTTCTGTGATGAATATGAAATTACTGTCTTCATCTCTTTTGATTAATTTTGGTTTGAAGTCTAACTTGTTAGATATTATGATAGCTATGCCTGCTTGCTTCTTATTTCCATTTGATTGGAAAATCTTTTCCCAACCCTTTATCCTGAGGTAATGTCTGTCTTTGAAGCTTAGATATGTTTCTTGTATGCAGCAGTGGGATGGATTCTGTCTTCATATCCATTCTGTTAGCCTGTTACTTTTTATAGGTGAGTTAAGACCATTATTGTTGAGGGTGAGTAAGGTCCATTGATTTTTGATGCTTGTTTGATTTAGGTTTGTTGTTGGTAGTGGTATTGTGAATATATTAGTTCTTCTTTACCCTTGGTTTTTGGTTTTGTTGGATTATCTGTTTCCTATATTTTTGTGGGCATAGTTACCTTCCTTGGGTTGGAGTTTTCCTTCCAATATTTTCTGTGGGGCTAGATTTGTAGATACATATTGGCAAAATCTGGTTTTGTCATTAAATATCTTGTTTTCTCCATCTATAGTGATTGAGAGTTTTGCTGGATATAGCACCAAAGAAAAAAGACCCCTCGACATATAATAATCAAAACACCTAGCATACAGAATAAAGCAGAATATTAAGAGCAGCGAAGGAAAAAGGACAGGTATCATATAAAGGCAGACCTATCAAAATTAAACCTGACTTCTCCATGGAAACCCCCACGGCCAGAAGGTCCTGGATAGATGTTCTAAAAGTATTAACAGAACACGGATGCCCGCCTAGGCTACTATATCCAGAAACAAAATGTTTTAAAAAGGAATCTTTTGTGTACTAACCAGCCAAGCCTTTGAACATACAATTTCAAAATTCTGTGAGTTACATATTTTATTGTTGTTTTTGTTCTTGAATAAAAGTAGTCAATATTCAGTTAATAAAATAAACTTTCTGATCAAGTTTAGTACAACCTACATAAATCCTGCCTTTAGAAGAAAAGCCTTCCATCCCTTGTTTTTTGTTTATCTTATTACAAATATTTTTCTTATATTAAAAACTGAAATATTCTATCTTCAAATTATTCTTTGAATAACCATTTTCTTAGTTTTTAGACTGATTTTCTCCCTTTTGTGTTTTTCTTCTGTAATGCAAGCCCATGACATTTGTTTACTTTCCTCTACTTGATTCAAGATGTCATTTGCAAATGATTTGTCAATTCAAGTCTTGTTTAGATGCAAGGAGAAAATTAAACCAAATAATTAGAAAATATTGACGTTTTTATCTCCTACTTTACATGAATATATTAACTATTTAATACAGTTGGCTAGAAAAAAGAAATTAAGCACTTCAATTTTAAAATTTGTATATGTAATCTTTAATAAAAATAATAAGTTATAAGACTGTATCTGGGTTTTCATGCAACTATGTGTCTGTTTGACTTTGGTAACAATATATATAGTGAATTTAAATGAGAAGGTTTTGCTTTTTCTTACATTTGAATTGTCTCAAATACTAAGTATGGCAATAATAAAAATTTAATCTTAAAGGAAATTGCCTAATTTGTACTATATTGGTAAGGCACTTTACCAAATTGAAAATAAACAGTACGAAACAAATGCTATACAATTCTACCTCCTTAAAAGTGTGGAATAATATATTTTAAAGTCTTTGATTTATGTACTTATGTTTTTGCTTAAGTACTTATAAAGTTTTCAAATTATTTATCTAAAAAATAAATTAAAATGACGCTGTTTACAAAATTTAATAATATATCATATAGAACTTATTTCTTGCTTATTATTTGCAATTTAAAGATAAAATATGTCATGTCATACATTATTTTTTTTTAATTTTTGAGGTTATAATACAATTATAGCATTTGTCACCTCCCGTTCCTCTCTCATGCTTCCCTCAACTCTCTGGTACAAATAATATTGTCTGCATTTCACTTGTAGTTATTATATGCATAATGTGTATGTATGTACCAATATTCCTATTTGTACCTGTACACGTCATGTATTTTTAATGGTGTGCATGATATCAGTTAATTTATACTACTAGATGGGCAAAGGTGTGCATATCCTTTGGGAGAACCATATTTTCCTCACCACAATCACTTTACTTCACAATTTCTTATGGCTGTGCCCAAATAGATATGCACATTAATGGGACAGCAACAAGATCCTCAGCTAACAATATTCAGTTCTATAAGTTTTAATTGCAGTGTATGCTTCACCTATTAATGTAAAATTTGGCAATATTGTAGGAAAATTATGGGCTGGTAATACAACCTTTCAATAGATGTCTGCTGATCATATAATTTCTTATTATTACTACTGTAAACTTTCGCAGAATGAGACAATGAGTTTTTTTTTTTTTTAGATTTTTTTATTATGTATACAGTATACAGTGTTCGGTCTGTATATACGCCTGCGGGCCAGAAGAGGTCATCAGCTCTCATTACAGAGGGTTGTGAGCCATCATGTGGTTGCTGGGAATTGAACTCAGGGTCTTTGGAAGAGCAGACAGTGCTCTTAACTGCTGTGCCATCTCTCTAGCCCGGACAATGAGTTTTTTAAAAAGCTGAAAAAGAATAAATTGTGGCATCTACGAACACCTGATTTTTGACAAAACAGCTAAAAGTATTCAATGGGGGGAGGAAAGCATTTTCAACAAATGGTGCTGGCACAACTGGATGATTGTGTGTAGAAGACTGCAGATAGACCCATGTCTATCGCCATGCACAAACTCAAGTCCAAATGGATCAAAGACTTCAACATAAATCCAGCCACACTGAATCTCTTAGAAGAGAAAGTGGGAGGTACCCTTGAACAAATTGGTACAGGAGACAGCTTCCTGACCATAACTCCCGTAGCATAGACACTGAAATAGAAAATTAATAAATGGGACCTCCTCAAACTGAGATGCTTCTATAAAGCAAAGAACACAGTTGACAAGACCAAAGGTCAGCTCACAGAGTGGGAAAAGATTTTTACCAATCCTACATCTGGCAGAGGGATGATCTCCAAAATATACAAATAACTCATGTAACTAGTCAACAAAACACCAAATAACCCTATTAAAAACTGGGATACAGATCTGAAGAGAGATTTCTCAATAGAGGAAATCAAAAAGGATGAAAAGACACTCAAAAAAGTGCTCAACATCCTTACCTATTTAAATCAAAACAACTTTGAAATACCATCTTACTCCTGGAAGAATTGCTAAAATTAGAAACATCAATGACAATTTATGCTGGAGAGGATGAGGAGAAAGGGGAATACTCCTCCACTGCTGGTGGGTGTACAAATTTGTACAGCCATTTTGGAGATCAATAAGGTGGTTCCTCAGGAAAATGTGAATCAGTCTACTTTAGGACCTGGCAATACTCCTCTTAGGCATCTACACAAATGATCCACATCCATGCAAAAAAGACATGTGTTCAACTATGTTCTTAGCAACATTATTTGTAATAGCCAGAACCTGGAAGCCTCCTAGATGCCACTCAAAATGATGACTGGATAAAGAAGATGAGGCACATTTCCACAATGGAATACTACTCTGCAGAAATAAAAACAAAAACAATCAAACAAAAACAAACAAACAAAAAACCCAATGCAATCTTGAAATTTGTAGGCAAATGGATGGAACTTGAAGAAGTTATTCTGAATGGGGTAACCTAATGTGATATGTCAGTCTGTAAATATGTTTCTCATATTTGTTAAAGAATAAAGCATCTTTGGCCAATAGGAAAGCAGGGCCTAGGAGACAAGGAGGATTCCAGGGAGTATTAGGGAGGAATCAGCATGTAGAGACTTGAGAGAACAGAGTTCTGGGCCCTCTTTCCAGTAAGATGAGACCACGTGGAAACACTTAGATTAAGAGAAATGGGTTAATATTCAAGACAGAGCTAGCCAATAAGAAACTAGTTACTGGCCAACAGAATTATATGAAACACAGAGTCTGTTATTTGTTATTGGTGTGGTGGTGGGACCTGACCGGCAGGGGAAAAACCTACTTTTAACATAATGGTGCCTTCATCATGGCTAATAAGAACTTAGAGTTAAAACTTAAGAAAATCTTTAAAAAGGGCATTAGAAACAAAAGAACAAAGACAAGCAAGACTTCTTGGTAGCAGCATTTTTCTCAGTTGGACTCTGTTTTTCTAGCGACAAGCAGAGATTTGCATAGCTCCATTAAGGGAGATTTCCTGATTCAGCATAAGCAGCAAAAACCTGCAAGGCTTTTAAAAGGCTCTGCTCACAACTAAATGGTGTGTAGGAGAGCTGGCAATGGCAGTGACCACATCTCCAAGCTGGCAGCATGCTTCTTGATGGCAGAGGAGACCAAGGCAAGGAGCACAGCTTTCAGTTCTGGTGGTAAAATTACCCGCCACCATCTTTGTTCAACTGCAGGTAACACAGCTATGGCTTTCATTTTAGCAATGCTGTTTAGCAGATAAAAGACTCCAAGCCATAGAAAGATAAAGATTTACAGTAAAGACAGATTCAGATTAAGAAAAACCTCAAAAGGTATACAGTGTGTTTTAAAATATACATAGGCTTGGGTGAAAAAAAAAAACAGGATTCAATGGTTTTTAAAAAATAATAATAAAAAAGACAGAGGGTAGCTGGTGTGGTGGCACACACCTTTAATTCTAGCTATCAGGAGACAGAGGCAAGCAGAACTCTGTGTTTTCAAAGTAAACCTGGTATACAGAGTTAAGTTCAGGACAGATATAAGTTACACAGAGAAACCCTGTCTCAAAATATGGAAAAATAGAAGTAGAAAAAATAGAGAAATGAAAAAGCCACATAAAGATGGAAAGCACAAAGAGAATCTGGATACTATATGGTATTATATTGTCTTTATATCATTTGACTGCTGAGGAAATAACAACAACTGTTAAAAGAAATGTTAAAAGAAATGCTGGATTAATTCAATTTATATATTTTTAAAATGCTTTGACTTCAAATTTTAAGTAAAAAGACAGGTTACTAGCGAAAAGGATTTATATTTTTGTTTCCACAGGAAAAAAAAAATCTGTGGATTCCTTCCAGACTAACATGGTTTGATCAAGCAAGACCCTTGAAGCAGTGTCCCAGGTGATCCAACACTGAAAACAGCTGGGACCAGGCAGCCTTGCAGACCACTACAGCCAAAATTTCTTCACCTTCTTAGTATCACCATGACAGCTCCCACTACCAGCAGGGAGAAGTTTGGAAAGAACTATGCCGAAATTCCCAAGTATTGTCTATAAATTTTTGTCTTCATTTATATGGAGTTAGGTATAAATGGTTAATGACCACAATCTCTTTAAAGGCAAAAAGGGGATTATGATATAGATATTAATACTTTCTTTCAGAGTGCATTTTCATTTATTGATACAATTTGAGGTCAATTTTGTGATATGTATATTTCTCCTCTTGTTTAGGTATTGTGTTTATATAGCTTATTTAGAAATGTAATGTATAACATAACACAGATTATAGATACTTACCTATGATAGTCAAAACTTAGAGTTAAGTTAATTAATTTTTGTAGATATACAGAGATGGATTTGAGATGAATAGGCATTCTTCAAAACTTTCAAAGACATACAGAATATGGCATTTAAAATGGTTTAGGTTTTTTCTTGACAGTGAGGCACAACTGCTTCTGGCAATACCACCAGGACATTGAAGAAATGTGTTATGGAGTTTACTTCAAAATGGCAAGACTAGCCATTTGGGCAAGATAGTGCTCTTGTCTGGACTGTTTGACTTCATGTGGTGTAAACCGGAAATGCAGGACCCACAGGAAAGTGAGTGCTGATACAAGAAGGACATTGCTACAGGGTTCCTGCTGCATGGAAGAGTCTGTCAGACAGTCTACAAGACACAGAAAAAAGTGACTGACAAACTGCCAATACAGATGGACAGTTTAAAATGTCTTGCTTTGCTGATGAATCTGCCCTACACTCTATGGCCTACAGGCTGAAGATGGAACATTATAGAAGAGCTTCAGACGACTAACCATGTAGTGAGATGACTCCGTCATTTCTAGAGTTTATATATTATCCTTCTGTGGTCTTTGATGGAGTTGAAGACCTATAGTTATGTTTATAGTTTTTCTTAGTTAAGATTAAAGATAAGTTACATATAAGACTTTAGACACACAAAGATAGGGTAGATGATATAATATTTTATTTAAATCTTACTAAATGTTAATGGACTGTACATTGTTAACTGTGAGACTTATTTGATAATTTTGTTATGTATTTTACTATGTTATAGTTAAAACCCTTCTTTTGTCTTAGACAGAAAGGAGGAGAGGATGCGAGTTGTCATTCTGTAAACATGTTTCTTATATTGGTTAATGAATAACACACAGTTGGCCAATAGGAAAGCAAGATAGGCAAGGCTAGGAGTCAAGGAAAAGAGAGGAAGGAGTAGGGAGGAGATTGAAGATGGAGGACGGAGAGAGTACAATGCCAGCTCCTCTCTCTGTTAAAATGAGACCATGTGGAAATACTTAGATTAATAGAAATGGGTTAATATTTAATACAGACCTAGCCAATAAGAAACTAGTAACAGGCTAACAGCTTTATATCAAATAAAGTGTCTCTGTGTGTTATTTGGGGCTGGCATGGTGGTAGGACCAGACTGCTGGAAAAATCTACTCATTAGATTAACCCTGTCACAAAAAGAGGAACACAGTATGTACTCACTCATATATGGATTTTAGACATAGAGCAAAGGATGAACAGCCTGTTATTCATACCACCAGAGAAACTAGGATACAAGGAAGATTATAAGAGATGGGAGAAAGATCTCCTGAGCATATTGGGAATGGGGGGGGCAGTGATTTGAGATGGAGCTAGGAGAAAGAGAAGGGGAGGAGAGTAAAGCACGTGGGACTAGGAAGATTGAGTCAGGGGATGAATAGATGAGAGAGAGAGAGAGAAAGAGAGTGAGAGAGAGAGAGAACACAAAAGAGGGAGTCATTATAGGATTGAAGAGAAAACAGAATCTTGAGAAATGGCCAGAGACCTACAAGACTGACCACAGCTAACAATTTGAGCAAGAATGGAAAAGCTACCATAAATGCCTTTCCCTGGTAATGACATTGATGACTAACTTATCCACATTCATAGAGTCCTCATCTAGTAGCTGATGGAAACAGAGGCAGACTCTGACATCTAAAACTGAGCTGAACTGGAATCCAGATGCAGAGAGGGATGACAAGACCTGGCTACATAGACAGCATTTGATTGGCTCAGACCCTCTGAACATGGGTTGGGTCTCAGTTTGAAGGCCTGTGCAGTCTAAAGGACTTCTCATAGTGGAACCAGTATGTATCCATGGTGCACAAAAGTACTTTGGGAACACATTCCTCATGGAAGGATACTCCCTTAACCTAGAGGCAGGAGGGAGGGCCTGGTCCCTACTTCAAATGACTTTTCAGATATTGTTGACCCCTCCTGGAAAGCACCACCCTACATTTGGAGTAGAGTAGTATGAGGGGAGGTTGGTAGGAGGAGGCATGGAAGGGAGAAAGAAGGAACTGTGATTGATATGTAAAATAAGAAAAATAACAAACAAACAAACAAAAAGAATAAATTGTGGCTAAAGCTGATAAGGCATGCATTGTGGCCAAACATTACACAAAGTAATATATGATGATAAAAATAGCAATAATTATAATCACTATTCACTTTCAGCATTTTAATAAATGCTTCAATATTTTTTAATGACTTAACTTGACATTATTTTTATCATAGGATGTTTTTCTCAACCACTTTTTTGTCAAACCCCTATAAAAATCTCATCTTTCTAATTTTTTTTTCTTTCTGGTAAGTAGTGCATGTAATTCCATACATACATGCACATGTAGATATCTATGTATATCATAATTTGTATTTGTTTGATCTTACATGTAGATATTTGGGTAGACCAAATCATTCATATATATATATATATATATATATATATATATATATGAATGATTTGTAGATAGATATAAAGATATAGGATATATTTTATCATTGGTATTAAGAAATATATGAGTGGAAAGATTTAGTTTGTCTCATTGATTTATAAGGGTTGTAGTTCATCATTTCATCATAGTTGCATGTCAAGACAGCAGCTATAAGAGGAATCTGGTTCCATTGAATTCTAAGTCAGAAAGCAGAGTTGAACATTTTTAGGAGTATTCCTCATTGCATCTTTTTTATTTTGTTCAGGAACACTGCTTATGGGATCATGGAGTCCATTACCAAGATACATACTTTTTTTTTTCCGTTCAGATGTCTCTCAAAAGACAGAGAAATATTCATTGAGCATATTCTAAATTCTGTCAAAATAACTATTGAGACTAAGTCCATATCACATAAACAGATTACCATTTCTCTTTTTTATAGATTTAATGTATAAATACACATATGCAAATACACCACATCATAATTACACATGTACATATATATGAATTATACACACATATATTTAAACATACATATAAATCATTTACTTGAGTCATAATTTTCTTTCTAGAACATATACTTTAATGATAAAGAAATATAAAACAGTCCTTCAAAAGTCCATTGATTAAAACATTAAACAGAATTGCATTTAAAACTACAACTTCATAATGAGAAAAAGGATATCCTTCTGCATGCTGTGAATATGTTTCTTTATTGGTTGATGAATAAAGGTGTGTTGGCCAATGGGTAGTCAGGATGTAGCCAGGCAGAAAATATTGGTGGGGATACCTGATAAGAATTTTGGGAAGAGGCATGCCAGAAAAGAGATGAGAGAGAGATGCCATATAGCCATCAGGGAAGTAGAATGCCCAGGCTCCTTCAGTAAGATAATACCACATGAGGATACACAGATTAATAGAAATGGTTAATAGGCAAGAGAGATCTAGCCAATATAAAGTCTGAGCAACAGGTCAAACGTTTTATAATTATTTAAAGCCTCTGTGTGTTTATTTGGGACTAAACAGCTGTTGGACTGGGCTGGACAGAAACTTCTGGCTAGAATAATGAGATTTAGATTCACATTCTAAAGAAATCCTATGAAAAACTGAGAATGCAGGTGCTAGAGGGTTATTTGTGAATGCAAAGGAAAGTTTAAAAAAGGAAAGTGAATTTCTGAAAAATATGCAGCATAAAAAATTCTGAGTGGTAAATATTTACAGAATAATGGATAAGCTGTTCATTCTGGCTGCTTCTTCTTATTTATTAACTGGAAGTATTGCAAATATAGTCAATTTCTAAGATTATGGTTGCTTTCCAAGTTCAATTTTTGGCAATATTTTATTCAAAATTAGATGAGTAAGGTTAATGAAAAGAAGAAATATGTCTTCATATTGACCAGTAGCGATTAGGAATTATTATTATAACATAACAACATATCTCTAAAATATTTCCTTACTTTCATTTTTTATTTTAATTATTTATTTTATTAGGGGGTTATACTTTAATTACATCATTCTGACTTTCCCTTTCTTCCGTCTAACTCATCTCAGGTAAATCTTCTTTATTTTTCTTTCAAATTCATGAAATGTTTTCAATAAATTGTTGTCAAAAGCATATATATGTTTGGAATAAATGTGTGTATTTTTAACTACAAACTGCTCAGTCTGGAGAGTGTTAATTGCATGTATCTTTTTAAGGGCTGACCATTTGCTATCATATAACTAATGAGTTTGTTTTTATCTTGGGAAGACTTTTTCTTCATTCTCATATATATCAGCCTGAGGTTTTCTAGAACCTGTCCTGACTACATTACATTTTTTAATACTGCTGTCCTTGTTCAGCTTATGTTTAAACTGTCATATTGGTGAGACCTCATGAGGGTAATTTCTAACATTATAGGAAACTTAATCTCATGGAAAATTCAGTTATCCCGTGGCTGTTTCTTATAATCTTTCAACAGATACTCCTCTCCTGCTCCTGCTTCTCATTGAAGTCTTAACATCACTCAGTCTTAAATCAGGAACTATATTGTAGACTTGCTCCTTGAGACTGGGCTCCACCATTTTGCCTTTTGATTACATGTGCTCATCCATGATGGTATCCTTCTATTGTAAAGAATAGTTTCCTTTATGAGGAAACTATTAATGTATGCAACCAGTATAGATGGTACTGAGAGAGATAACCCAGGACAGAAAGACAATGCTGCATAAGGTATTTAGGTAAGGCACCTATCTCCAAATCTCCAGAAAGAAAGATATACCTTGGCATAGCTGCAGAACTTAGGAAAGTAAAAAGGGACCATAGTAGGAGTAAGCTTAGGGAAAAAATAGAGGGTAGAAAAGCAAGAGAAAAGTCATCTGAGGAGAAAATGGTAACATGGGCTGTTACAATTAGAGACAGAGAGGGAGATAAATGGAGGGATAAAGTTAAAAGTAAGCATGTCTGAAAATTTCATACAGAATCACATTATTAACTAACAATCTAAAATTACATGTAAATTAGTGTATAAACATACATATAGAGAATAAATAAAATTTTTCCAACTGGATTGACAATATTCCTTCCAAGAGCCAAAGACCATCTAAGAAAAAACAAAACAGCAAGCATGCAAAATGTGTTATTGGTCATGGTTAATCTAAAAGAAACCCCAAATATTACAAGTTATTTCTATTGATATTGGTTGTTCCATAGAGATGAAAATCAATTCTCTAAGACATTATGAATTTCAGATGCAGGACACAAAGGCCACTCAGCTAGAACTGACCAAATGTCTTCTGGCTAAGACTACTACCAGGAAGAAAGGTACCAACAATCCTGCCTACCTCTGATACCTACAAACTACAACAATGAACTTGTGTCAGGTAACACTAGTGGTACATGGAATAGAGACTCACCCACTTCAGCCTTATACAGCAACCATCTAATTGAAAAGGCTTTATAAATAAGAAGGAATACATGCCTCGTAGGAAAAACATTGCCAAATAATCAGATCCAGTGAAGTCATGAATCAGGAAGAAGTATTTGTTTTTTATTTCACATATATGACAGTTTTGTTCACATGTGTATATTTCTATACATGTATGCCTTATGCTTGTGGCAGCTGACAGGCTCCTGATCACCTGGAACTATTTGACTCCAGTTTTATATCCCCATGTTGGTTCCGGTAACTCTATCTTTATACTCTACAAGGACATCAAAAGCTCTTAACTGCTGTATCTAATCACCTATTCTTGTTATACCATCTTTCCAGTGTTTAAACCATTATAATGCGTCCCTGTGAAGTTTTGCAGCAGGTACCTAATTTACTGAGAAATCTCATGTGTAAAGAACCAAAGGAGAAAAGAAGTTTCTATGTGTCCAAAGGTTTTTTTTTTTTTTATTTTACATATTGATCCCAGTTCCCTGTACCTCTCTCTTTTTCTCCCACTCTCTCATCCCCGTGACCACCCTCCATTCTCATCTCCCACCTCCAACTCTACATGTAGACATGTAGAGTGATGCCTTCCAGGAGGGGTCATCTAAATCTGTATGACCAAAGTTTTAATGGCAAATATATATATATATATTCATTCATGTGCCTGTTCCTACCTCTGTGTATACCATTTTGACGTTTAAAGAGTTAGGTTCTGACACTGTATAGTTAATATATTCACTGAGATTACTAATTCTTCCTCATAAGCCTTCAGTTTATGCCCCAGCTGGTAATAACCAGTCTCTATACTAATGTGTGCATATGGATTAACAACATGTTCATCCATCCTTTTATTCCTTGAGTAAAACCCATTTGATTATATGAGGACGAACAATTTTGGCCCTGTACATCCTACAAACTTTGAGATAAGAAAGGAATTATTGCACTGCTTCCCAGGGTTAGGGTATTTGGCAGTTGACAACCACAAGTCTTTGATGATAGCATCCAAGAACCTTCAGTCTAGATGGCAAGTGAAGCTGCCAATCTGGAGGTTGGGGGATAGTTAGTACTTATTCTAAAATGTTTCTTGTATTTTAGAATAACTTTATATTTTTTATTTATAGTATAATATTATATTAATTTTCCTTTCCTTTCTGCTCCACAAACCATCCTATATAACCTTCTTATTTTCTTTTAATTTGTGGCTTCTTTTATTTACTACTTTTTGGTACATATCTATCCATATATATTCTTAAATAAATAAATGTCATTTATTCACACTTAGCATATTTTATTTATTTTTGAGATTACAATATAATCCCATCATTTCTCCATTCTTTTTACCCTATCTGAACTCTACTTTTTATTACATTTATGTGTTCTCTTCCAAATTCATAACCTTTTCTTATTAATTATTATTATTCATGCATATATACATATATACACACAAGTACATATACAGATATAGATACTTCTACAACCAATCTGTTCAGCATGTAAAATTTATTTTATGTTTTCAGAGATATCCCTTTGATATTTGATAACTTGTTGGTGACCTCCTCCCGTGGAAAGCAATTTCTATAGCTTCAAGGCTTCCTGAGCATTTGCCTGTCTTCATTATAATGTCTGTTATTGTTCTGCTTCAGCTTCTGATCAGACAGTTACATTGGTGAGACTTTATGACTGTAGATTATAATATTAATAGGAAACACAATAGGTGACACCACAAACTCCTCAATCCTCCAGCTCTTAGAAACTTTCTGGTTTCATTTACTTATGATCACTGCTATTTACTTGGAAGAGCTGTATTGTAGAGATGTCAGTTGAGACTGGGATATACAAGTTTTTATTTATCAGCAATATCTATCTATCTATCTATCCATCCATCCATCTATCTATCTATCATTCTAACATCTATTTATTTATCATCTATCTATCTAGTGGTGTGTGTGTGTGTGTGTGTGTGTGTGTTTAATTGCCTCTATCTGTTACTAAGAGAAGTTTCTTAGATGAAGGGTGAAGACTGAAGCTATCAGTGTGTATCAGGTAAAATCAGATAAAGAATTTTAATATAGTGAAAGATTATGCTTTTTAAGGAAAGTGGTAGTTGTAAGTTCTCTTCAACTTCTATGACTTCACTAACCCTGGGTAGTTGGCTAGGATTTCTAATTCTAAACATAATCTCTCTCTTATTGAGATGGTCTTAAGACCAATTGAAGAGTGTTGTCTACTGCCTTTGCATGTGATACAACTGTATACATAGGCTTGTTGGGATATGTTAGTTGTGTTGTACATAGATGTCACCACTGGTGAATAGAACTATTGCCACTTTCCTTTGTGGGAAGCTTGCTAAAAAGGATGCTGGAAAATGAAACACTCATTACTGTGGGTGGTATTTCAAAGTAGCCTATCTACACTGGATATTAATGTGGAAAATCCTTATAAGGTTAATCATAAATCTCCTATACAACCCAGATCCTTGACATATAGCCAATGAATGACTCATCAAACTACTTCACAGATACCTATTCACTGATGCTCTATTTCCAGAAAAAAAAAATCCATGTTTTCCTCAAATAATGTAAATGATGTATATTATAACAATACACCATGGAACATTGAACAAAATAAAATCATGAAAATTTCAATGTCTATAAATAGAAATGTCTATAACTAGAAAATATCAGGCCTACAAAATAAATGTCACATATTTTCTCACACATGAGGGTTGAGTTCTAAATATCCACATGTGAACTCACATCCCGAAGTCAGTTCAGAAATTAGAAAAGACAATAAAGGTACATTTTCTGAATGAGGTATTGTGAGAGCAACAGAGGGAGCATCAGTGTAAAAGTGATCTCATGGAGGAAATGGGAAAAAAGGAAGGGGCTCTAATTTGGAACAGGAAAAAAAGGTAAAGAAAATGAGAAGAAACAAAAATAAAACCTGAAAAAATATGCAGTTATGATATTAACTATATATAATTACCTATACCACATTTAAGTTGGGCCATAATTATACATAAAAAGAGTAAATGGAAATTTTCCTCCTGGTCTGAGAATATTTCCCATTCTCAGACATGGGATGTTCTTCTTTGAGTTGTTGGTCATGTTTGTCCAAGACAGTCCCAGAATATACAGGTTACTACTATTGGCATTGTTAACGTTATTATTATTGGTTGCCCTTAGTAGAAGAAGGTAAATTCCTATTGCTGATGATACCATGCACTTCAGACCCAGGAGTGATCCCTAGGCTGGAACAGACATGACAGCCTCCTTCCTGAGGAATAACTTTCATGATATGAAAAAGGAACATTAGAAAAAATTTAATAAAATTCTGAAGGAGTTGTGAACTCATTGAAATGGGAATTCCTATTCTGCATTTAGTAATATTGATCATAAAAATTCAGATTTTACAGTGATATCTACATTAATCATTATATCTACTTTTAATGGCATTTCTCTTCATTTGTGTTTTCTTGCATACATCAGTGAAAGAACTTGAATGCAGAGACACAAAGTTCTTATAGTCTGTCAACAATGGAATGATTAAAAAGTTAAAATGGATAGCAATTTGTGATAAGATATGCTTATATGTTTACAGATATGATCTAGACACAAATAAGAGCACAGGGAAAGGAGAAATGAAAGCATATATTAAGCCATTGAAATAAAAATGATGGTTTCTCAAGGTAGTCATCATTGCATGCAGCTAAAGTCTTCCTTTTCTGGAATGACAAGATAAGAGTTAATTTTTGAAGAAAACAAATCACCTTAATTGAAGATAGTTTTTAATTTATAACAAGTTGCCAAGTTTAAGCCTGAAGTTCTCTATAGAATATAGCCCTATGATTTATATCTCTGCTGCATGAACTCAAAGCAATTTATGTGGTTGCATATGAATAATGCACAGTGAGAACCACACTGGAGGAAACCATTGAAATAAAGCAAATGAAATCCCTTTAAAATGGAATATATTGGAAACTAATTTGAATTTTTCACCAGCATAAGTGATATTATATGAATAACCAGAGATTAGTGAATATTTCAGTTTTAAAGTTGGTACCACGCTGTTCTTTTCATATATATAAAAACTCACATGGCAAAGAAATCTAAAGAAAATAAGAAATGCATTAAGGCCCATAAATATGCAGAAGCACTCTGACTTTCATCTGAAAAGAATTGGACTGTCCTGTTCAACTCTGTGATATACAAAAAGCTGTTGACTCAAGCTCCATAGAAGCTGAGATCTGTCAGTTTGAGGGAATGTCAAATGATTAGTAGAAGGCACTTTGTTATGGATGCATTTGACTGTGGCACATTATTATCTTTTGAAGACATTCCAAACAACTGAGAAGTAGCTAGAATCTCACATATACGGATAAACAGTACAGTGATTTTTCTTGAAATGATAGTAATGTGCTTTCAAAACATTTAGAATGCTATTAAATCTGAGAAAATAAGAACATAACAGGATGAAATGTTCAACAATGTGGTCATAAGTGATGAAATTATAAAACAATGGATGATACTGGATACTTACTCTTAAAATAAAATAAAGAGGCAGACCAATTTAGTATAATTTTACCCTGTTTAATGTTGAATATTTATATTTTGCATAGCATTGGAGTTGAAAAGTCATCTTTTCTGTAAAGATTTATAATTGGTAGCAATTTAAAGTTAATAGCATGAAAACATATAAATGGCTTGGATAGAAGAGACAACTCAATGGCCAAGCTCCCTATTTATGTATACTGTATCAACTTGGGGTCAAATACCCATGGTGAAAATTATACCACTCAATATCTTGTGAGATCTTATTTAGTGGGAAATACATGAAAATCATCATTTTCTTCTCTGGCAGTTAATTATCATGGAGAACCTATTGCATCAGGTAAATAAAATAATTAAACTTCATAGCAGCAATATGTGAGAACAAATTGTGAAATGTAATAATAGGATAAAAGGGGTAGAAGTGGGTTGAAAGAGCTGAAGAAAAGGTGGGAGAGAATATAGGAGGGATAAGTATCACTGAAGGCCTTTCAAAATGACATCTGGAAACCTGCTCGTATTCTGAAATGGAATTTCCTGTAACAGAAATAATGTTCCTATTTTATACAAGAGTTTAACAATTCCATTGTCAGGAATGTGTGATGGCTTTTGCAGTCATTGGTCAGTGAGTTCCTATAAATAATAAAACATTACAAACTATTACCAATAGCGTTTATTACTGTCTTGAATGTGATGATAAGAAAGACCCTACTGCTGAAGACACCATACATGCGAGTCATAGAATATGGAAAAATCAAATTGTTAAGGAATTGGAAGCCCTATCTCTGTTGACTAGCTATCTTAGTCCTAGGAAGTGCTATGTATACTACTAAAGAAGAAGATTTAATATTGATCTCACCCAGGTATACATTTTGTTTAACATAAAATTATTGGTCAGGAAAGATATACTTACTAGTCTAATGGTGACATTAACATAATGGGAGTAACTATTTTCTGCTTACATTTAAGGTATGAAATCACACCTGGCATAAGAATGGGCTAAAAGAACCTGGTGGTAGATAAGTCATAGTCCCTACTATATGACATATAACCAATTACTGATGATTTATTCTCAAAGCTATACAATATTCCTCACTTCAGAAGCTTCTTTTTTCAAGAAATAATAATTAGTTCAGTGACCTTGCATTGGGCAGTACTCTGAGTATAAGAAAAGGTAGAATATATATCCCTAAAAGGAACAAATATACTACAATTCCCTGTCATCAAGGTGGGGGTAATCATTGTGTGAGCTGAAAGAGTTTAAGATTCAGAGGTAGTAGATGACAACATGGAAACATACCCTTGGAAACAGCATGAACAGGACCAGTGAAAGCTCAAAACAGAACAAATCTCATCAAGAAGATTTGTACTCATGATCCTAACCTTAGCCATGAAGCTATTGAAAATTTGCTGCAGGGAGAGGGAGACAAGGTTTTGTCAGAGTGCAAACCATCCTTAAGTGTACCATGCTCTAATAGAAGACCACACATCCCAGAGTATTTGGGCAAAGCAATAGGATGTGTATTTTGAAAGAGTTGTGGAGAAGAAGACTGTGATTAAAATACATTGTAGGAAACTCAACAAACTTAGAAAATGTATATAAAAGATATATTTGCACTTCTGGCATGTGTACTGACATAGTAAAAGATGAAGCAGGTAAAAGAAAAATAGAACAGCATAATCAACATTCAATTCATCCAACTAGATGATAGCTTGCTATTCAAGCCCAATCATGATTAAGTTTCAGGTTGTACTGAATGGTGTGCACAAGGGTATTGAGGAAAATCTGTGCTTTAGAAGTGTACATTTGGTTTGTTAGCATAACTAAGTTAACTGACTTTTTGACCACGATTTTCAATTTCAAGCCTGCTTCCAATTCTGTATGAGTAGTTCTCTTTAGTTTTACCCTTCATTGCCTCATTCTGTGTTGTGACATACCCTACAAATTCTATGCAGACTGTTTTGATTGCTTTTATTCAGATCATCCCAGAAGGTTTTCAAATGATCTGATCAGAATCTGGATCCCTTCAGGCAAACTTACAAAAATATGAAGCTGAGATTAAAATAAACAAGTGAGGAATCCCAGTCTTAGGACTTTGGTAGGCATCACTGAGAATGTTAATAAAATATAGGTGATTTTAATCTCTTTAGCCGTTTCATGATTTGCAATGGAATAGACATATCAGTACAAGAAACATTTTTTTCCTTCATCTTTATTCTATGTATATTATTTTATGTTCCATTTTAAAATTTAAAAATTACACAAAATTTGTTTCCCTATGATGTATCTATGCATGTATTATTAAACATTGATTATATTATCACAATTAATTTTCATTTAACTACTGCTTAGGAGAATTTATCCCCAAGCATACTTACATTGATACTTTTTTATAGTAATTACTTTATTCAAGACAATAAATTGAGGTATAACATTCAGCCCTCATCAAGGCCAAGAAAATGGATTGTAGGTTTTTCTCAGATTAAAGAGATATTCATTTAGAAATAGTATGCAAGTTTTGACTAAAGGAAATCTATCCATTGTAGTCCCCAAAGCAATGTAATAAATGGAGCTGTTATACCAATGGGAATAAATTCAAAACAAAATTTTATAACAATTAATTTATAAGTTTATTTATACTGACTCAGGTAATGATAATCAGAACTTTTAAAAATAGGGTGAGTGCCATTAAAGGTAATTTTTTAGGTTTGATTTGTAGGGAATTCCTGCTTGCTTGCCTGCTTGCCTGCCTGCCTGCCTGCCTGCCTGCTTGCCTGCCTGCTTGACCCCCTCCCTCCCACTCTCTCTCCTCTTCTGCCCTGCCTCCCTACCAACCTACCTCTCTTCATCTCTTCCTCCCTCCTAACCTCCCTCTTTCCCTTCCCCTCCCTACTTCTTTCTTTCTCTCTTTTTTCTCCTTCATTCTTGCTTCTGTTTCCCAGTGATTAAAAGGCAGATGAAGAAAACAAAAAGATTGATGTTATTTTAATTATTGAAGTTGTCCATGAAATTGCCAAGGACTTAAATTAGTGAGGGATAATTTTATTTCTTTGTCAGAACTTTCACTTGGAAGTAATATGTAAATAGACCAACTCTATAACTATATAAGGATATATAATATGTATCTATGCATATATGTGAATATATATGTCCTTATCTGCAAATCTATTCTTCATGAAGTTTTTACCTATATCAGGATAAAATAATCAGATGTTTTATTTTTGATATTAGAAGGCATAAATTCATCATAATTATTTAATTTTATAACTGTCTCATTCCATATTTCTAAATAATTAGCTTTTTGCAGGATTGGAACATCTATTCATAACAAAACAAAGCTATAGTTATGGGGAAATGAATAAATACCTGTGAGTATAAATGCAGATACCACTGGCAACAGGGAAATGAATTAAATTTTATTTCTTCTTCATTCAATTTTTAAAGATATATTTTAGTTATATGAATACATGTGCATGTGTATGAGTATCATACATGTGTGGATGCAAAGGTCAATTAAGGTTATCTGTCCCCATTGCAATGGAGTCATCAGTCTTTGTGAGTCTCTGTATTTGGGTACTGGGATTGATCTTGGTTCCTTTGGAAGAACAGCGATTACTCTTAACTGTTAAACCAGCTCTTTAGACCCTTCTTTAGACATTTTGTTTGTTTCTTATAAGAAAAATGTGCCACACATTTTAGAGGCAGGAAATAATATTAAGGAGATTTCATCAGTTTGAAACTATATTTAATTTTATTATTCTATATATAATGATTTTACATTATACAAACCGTCCAGATTTATAACACTGTCTCAGCCTTAGAAACTGAATAAGAAAACTCAAAAGAATATATGTTAAATCTATCTTGTATCCTGTATAACATGTTTATGAATTGGCATGTAAATATCAACTTTGTTTACATGTTTGCATTATGAAACATAAATGAAGTACTATCTAGTAGTATCCAGTTATATACTGCAGTAGCTATTCAATACAATTTTGCAAACATGCATTTCTGTTTAAGTATAGAACTTACTGACTCTTTATTAAATTTCAATGTCAACAGTCATATAAAGGACATATAATTCTCTGGTTTATTATTTTAAAAGTAAATTTATCCTCATGTCATGGAAAGTCAGTTCACGTTAAACTATGGATGTAAATTGCATGACTGTTTGAATCACTGTGGTAATTTAGCCCCATAATTCCTTGAAAATTTGGTTGAAACATTTTTAAAGTATTAATAATAAAGTCTACCCCTGGCATTAATCTCATGGAATTTAATTTTCAAAGATTATTATTGAGATTTTATAATAGTGAATACTGTTTCTCAGAATGATTGTGGCTTAATTCAACACTGCCCTCCATCATTGCTTATACCACAGTATTTGATTTCTCAGCAGATTACAACATAAGTGGGAATTTAATGACTATTAGAGAAATATTTCCATGCAAAAATATCAATAGGGCATCTGCAATAGTAATTTATTTTTCTCTTGAGATATGGTCTCCTGTTACCCATATTAGACTCAAAACACTCTTGAATTCCACATTACCTTGAAATCTGACCATCTCTACCTGCGTCTAGAGAGCTGGGATACATACAGGCATGCATGGCTATAGTTGGCAATAATAAACTCTTAAGCAGTGGATCTCTTAAAAACTGGCAATAGTCTACAAGATTTTACAAATTTGTTGGTAAATTCTGACACTTCTGTGAACCAGTTTTGTTCCTGTGGATTTTAACTCAGAGATTCTGTATGACTTTTAAAATCTTTAAATCACTATAAGCATTCTGAGATTTCAGATAACACAAACTATTTTCATTTAATTCCCAGGTATGTACCATATCTTTTTTTTAATCAGTCATACCATTGTGAGAATGTCAAAGCTTAATTGGTAATTTTACTTTTATTTCTTAAGGATGCAAGAATAAAATGAATAATGACAATTTTGATGGATGGACTTAAGGAAACAGAGTATACACACACCTGCTTTTTTTTTTTTCACATGTAACAAACTAATTTGCTATATAATTTTATACAGGAGTAAATAAGTAAAATCAAGCAATAACACTTATTTGGGAATTTATAATGCTATTTTGTCATGAGAATAAAAGTCAATGATAAAAAAATAAGATCTAGAGAAGAGATAGTTATAGTTCTATTTAAGTCATAAAGGAAATGAGTCTATTGTGGGCTGAATTTTCATTTTCATTCTCTTGTTTCTCAGTTCCCATCATGAAATCCTAACCCTGGTCTGATTTATTAGGATCATCTTCAAAGCATAGATTTATTTGTATCCTAATCTTAGGAATTCATCCACTTTAGTTGTGAGAAACTCTAATCACTTTTATAGCAACCTATACAAAGATGAAAATCAGCTTGGTTTAATGGATTTAGCGACTGAACTAATATCATTTCTTTGAGAAAATGTAAGAGAAAAGAAAAATATAGTATCCTTGTTACCTATTCTCTGAGAATGAAATACATATACATAATGAACTATTGTTCACCCATTAAAACATGAGATCATGGAATCCATAGATTAAGAAATGAAAGTATAAATAAGAATTCTGAGTGAGGCAAACTAGATCCAAAAAGATAAATTATGCAAGCTCCCCCCTCTAATGTGAATTCCTGCTTTGAATCTTCAGATATTGTTATTAAAATTGAAATACACACTAAAAATACAAAATGGATGTGGGAAAACTTAAAGGCAAGTGGCATACCTGCAAATGGTATGAAGGGAAAATATGGAGCAAATGGACAAGGAAGGTTTAATGGTGTGGGCAATAAGAGGGAAGGCTAGAGAGGCTATATAGAAAGAATTAGCTAGCACGAATGAGCATTAAATGGAGAGATTAAATTTAATCTCCTGTTCATGTGTGTGTGTGTGTGTGTGTGTGTGTGTGTATGTGTAAGAGAGAAAGAGAGAGGAGAGAGAGTTTTAAAATTACTTTCTTAAGTCACTGTTGTATGGCAGTGTGAATTATAGGCTGGTGATCCTTTCTTCTAGGTCTAAAATCCATATATGAGTGAGTAGATACCATGTTCCTCTTTTTGTGACTGGGTTACCTCATTCATGATGGTTTCTTCAAGTTCCATCCACTTGCTTGCGAACTTCAAGATTCCATTGTTTTTCTCCACAGAGTAGTATTCCATTGTGTAGATGTGCCACATTTTCTTTATCCATTATTTAGTTAGGGGCATCTAGATTGCTTCCAGGTTCTTGCTATTACAAATAAAGCTGCTATGAACATAGTTGAGCACATGTCTTTGTTGCATGGATGTGAATCATTTGGGTATATGCCTAAGAGGGCGACTACCGGGTCCTGTGGTAAACTAATTCCCATTTTCCTGAGGATCCGCTATACTGATCTCCAAAATGGTGGTACAGGTGTTCCCCTTTCTCTATATCCTCTCCAACATAAGCTGTCATTAGTGTGTCTAATTTTAGCCATTCTGGCATGAGTCAGATGGTATCTCAAAGTTATTTTGATTTGCATTTCCATGATAGCCAAAGATAGTGAGCAATTTCTTAAATGTCTTTCAGCCTTTTTGATTTCCTCTATTGAGAATTTTTTCTTCAGTTCTGTACCCCATTTTTAATAGGTTTATTTGGTGTTTTGTTGACTAGTCTCTTGAGTTATTTGTATATTTTGTAGATCAGACCTTTGTCAGATGTAGTATTGGGGACAAGTTATCCAGAGCACATGGGGAGTGGTGGGGGGGCGGTGGCAGTGAGGGGAGAGGGAACTAGGAGAAAGAGAAGTGGAGGAGAGGAAAGCAAGTGAGACTAGGAACATTGAGATGGGGAGGAATAGAAGACAGAAAAGAGAGAGGGAGAGAGAGACAGAACCAGAGAAAGATACACACACACACACACACACACACACACACACACACACACACACACAGAGAGAGAGAGAGAGAGAGAGAGAGAGAGAGAGAGAACATAAAGAGAGAGCCACTATAGGACTGAAGAAAAAACTGAACCTAAAGAAATGTCTAGAGACCTACAAGACTGATTCTAACTAACAATAGGGCAACATTGGAAAGGCTACCATAAATGTCTCTCCCTCATAATGAGATCAATGCCATCATGGAGCCCTCATCTACTACCTGTTGGAAACAGAAGCAAACATCCACAACTAAACAATGAGCAGAACTACAATCCAGATGTGGAGAGGGAGGACAAAACCATGCTGCAGAGACATATAGAGATAGTGGACTCAAACAAGGAGGAGCTAACTGGCCCCCAGACTGATACCTGGGAATCCAGCATGGGACTGACTCAGAACCCATGAACATGGGTCTGAGCTAGAAGACATGAGAAGTCTAAGGGATCTCAGACAGTGGAACCAGTATATATTCCTGGTGCATAAAAGGACCTTGCAGGCACATCCCCCATGGAGGGATACTACAATAACCTACAGACAGGAGAGAAGTCCTAGTTAGATGACTCCTCCTGGGTAACATTACCCTACACATGGAATGGGGGTGGGGTGGGAGGAGAGGGTGTTTGTGGTACATGTGAAGGGGGGAGAGAGAGCAAGAGAGAAGAAAGTATGGAGGGAGGGAGGGACGGAGGGAGGGAGAGGGAAATGGGATCAATATGTAAAGAAAAATAATAAACACAAAAACAAAAAAAGCACTGTTGTATGGAAGGTAATCTGAGAGACAGTCTCAAAAATGAAATTCTGAGTTAAAATTGTATGTGAAATTCAAATAAAACTTAGGAATAGCTCTACTTTTTATTTCTTCATGACTTCAACTATCTCTAAATTCAGGTATTTTGAAAAGGTTTGAAGACCTCTAGGAATTATCATCATTTCAAAAGTGTTATTGATTACTCTGTCCTTGGAAATAGAGTTATATTCCATAGTGGCAATATTGACTTTGGAGTTCAATATAAAGTAATAACAAAAGAACAACAAAAATATTTCATGTTTCAACTCTGCTTTGATAAGTTTAATAATGCCAAAATCTTATTTCCCTTCAATTTAATGTATCTTTAATTGTTTGAAATTGTTAAGAAAACCTTCCCCTTTAAACAGACTGTGAAGCATTAATTGCTGAAATGTATATATTTATAATAACATGGTTGAATGTAAATTATACCTTTATGTGTAATGTAATTGATATAAAAATGTAATATAGTTACTACTAAAATATTCCAGTACATTTTTAGAAAAAAATGAAAATGTGGAATATAATTGAGTTGCTTTTTCCATGTCCTATGCAATGTAAGAAAGAGCTGGTATTCCCATATAAGAGATTACTTTGACACTATCTTGGTATTCTCATAAAGTAGACTATGTATACTTTCTTGGTAAACATAGGGGTTAAATTTGGATTAATTCTTTTAATGTGGATCTTTGTTCACAGAGCCTTTTATTGGTTAACTCTTATTTTTTAAGTCCAGTTGAATAACTATTTTAAATTTCAGACCGTGCTTATTCTTTTATATCTTAGAAATAAGTTTATATGATAATCATTCATAACTAAGTACTCTGAAATCATGTATAATATTTTGGTCCTCAATAAGAATTCCATGACTTTTAGATGCATTTTATAGTTCTACTTAAAACTAATTCTCTCTTCTAACATAACATAGCTGAAAGGAAATAGAAGGAAAAGTTGTTTTCCTGGCATGAGCAGTAACACAGTTCTCTGCTACAATCCTGAGAAGTTGTAAACCTTTTACAGTTCCCTGAAATAACCACATTCTTGAGAAGAAAGATATTAGAATTAGGTAGAAGAGTCTTTGTAACACCTCATTTCCTTCATTTATCAAGGGAAGTGCCAATGACACCTTCCTATGCTTAGAGTAGACTTAAAGAAGTCACTGTAATGAATTTCACCATAGTATAACAAAAAGCTAAAAAATATTAACGGTTTTATGATGGTTGCTTACATTTTATTCTTGATGTAGCATTTACTGACCCTTGAGAAATGAGGGTTAAAAATGTAGCATGTTGGTACCACAATGCTAGAATTTTATCTTCAGGAATGTCATGAAAATATATCTGTGCTTTTCTAAGCCACACAGTGTACAGTACATTGTTAAGCCACTCTGGAATGATAATATTAAAATTATACAAAATGGTAATTAAGACATCCATGTCTTTAATTAAGAATTTTCTGCTTCAGTACAAAAAATGTCTGTTATAAGCATTAATTGCATAATTTTATTAAATATTCTAACAGAAGAACTAAACAGAACATATCAAGGACACATATAAACCATGTATAGAAACACACACACACACACAGAGAATTTACACAAGTCTTACTTAAAGCTTAGTAAATGTAGAGTTAATTGAGAAATGTAAGAATTAATATAACATTATAATTCAATATTCTGAGCTATATCTTAGTGTACATGTTCTCCAACTCTTTGTATAAATGTTTTTAAAATAGAAAACAAAAGTTTAGAATAAAGGCTGATTATGATGGTGCAAGCAATTCATCTCAGAACTCGAAAGCAGAGTCAGGGACAAATGCCATTATGAGGCCAGCTGGCCTCTACAATGAATTCCTCCAGCCACAGTCCTAAGGTAAGATATTGTCACCAAAAGATAAAAAGTATGGAGAATCTACTTGTGTTTTTAGTTGTTTCACCTTTATGTTGATACACCTTATGAAAGGTAACCTGAAAGAAAAATTGCTTGTTTTCTTTCACAGTGCAATGTAGCCAATTATTGAAAGGAAAGGAAAGTGCATCATTGTTGAAGATGAGTATACAGAGCATATCCTAAAGTTCATCTACTTTTACTCCTTTACACTCAGTCCTTGACGAGGCCTACCAAGATCATGCCATCTTCAAATAAAGTTGGATATTCCATTCTCTCTTAAACTAGCTGGATATTTCTCCTGTGATACATTGAAAATTGTGTCTCTTTTTACAATTTGATATTGAGATTCATAATACTTGATCCAAACTTAAGATATCATGAGCAAAATGACAATAATTTTGTATGTTAAAAGGAAACTTTCAATAATATAAGTGATATTATATTGGCTCAACAGGTTACATTAAAGAGAGTATATGCTATGAAAATGTGTATGTACATATAATAATTATTCATGAAATAAAGACCATGAATTTAAAGGAAAGGGTTGAGGGGTATATGGGACTCTTTGGAGTAAGGAAAGAGATTATCTAATTAAAATGTCAATCTCAAAAATAAACACAAAAGAAAAATTTAATAGTTTCAGTATTGGTAAGATATATTTTCCCAATTAATGCATGCTTAAAAAGGAAATTTATTGAATTCGGTTTGCCAGTATTTTATTGAGTATTTTTGCATCGATGTTCATCAGGTATATTGGTCTGTAAGTTTTCTTTCTTAGTTGTGTTTTTGTGAGGCGTGGGTACCAAGGTTATTGTGGTCTCATAAAAAGAGTTTGGAAATGAACCTTCTGTTTCTATCTTGAGGAACAGTTTGAGGAGTAGTGGTATTAGTTCTTCCTTGAAAGTCTGGTAGAATTCTGCACTGAATCCAACTGGCCCTGGACATTTTTTTTTATTGTAAGACTTTCGATGACTGCTTCTATTTCATTGCAGGTTATAGGTCTATTTAAGTTGTCTGTCTGTTCTTGATTTAATTTTGGTAAGTGATAGTTATCCAGAATTTTGTCCATTTCCTTTGAATTTTCTACTTTTGTGAAATACAGATTTTCAAAGTATGACCAAAAAATTGTCTGGATTTCCTCTGTGTCTGTTGTTACATTCCCCTTTTCGTTTCTGATTTTGTTAATTTGCATCTCTCTGCTTTGTCATTAATTTGGATAAAGGTTTGTCTATCTTGTTGATTTTCTCAAAAAAACCAACTCTTTGTTGCATTGATTTTTTTGTATTGTTTTCCTGGTTTCTATTTTGTTGATTTCAGCCCTCAAGTTGATTATTTCCTGGCATCTACTCCTATGGGGTGAATCCACTTCTCTCTGTTCTAAGGCTTTCAGTTGTGCTGTTAATTCTCTTATGTGACTATCCTCTGTTTTCTTCATGTGGTCACTTAGTGCAATGAACTTCCCTGGTAGAACTGCTTTCAAGGGGTCCCATAAGTTCGGGTATGTTGTGTCTTCATTCTCGTTTAATATTAGAAAGTCCTTAATTTCTTTATTTATTTATTATTTCACCCAGGTATGGTACAATCGCACATTGTTCATTTTCCATGAGTTTGCAGGTTTTCTGCTATTTGTGTTGTTGTTGAATTCCAATTTTAAAGCATGGTGGTCTTATAAGTTACAGGGGCTAAATCCGATTCTCTTGTACCTGTTGAGGTTTGTTATGCCACGTAGTATGTGGTGGATTTTAGAGAAGGTTCCATGTGTAGCAGAGAAGAAGGTATATTCTTTTGTCTTTGGATGGAATGTTATGTAGAGGTCTGTTAACCCCAGTTGAGACATAACTTCTGTTAGTTCTTTTGTTTCTTTGTTGAGATTCTGATTTGTGGTCCTGTCTAGTGTTGAGAGTGGTGTATTGAAGTCTCCCACTATAAGTGTGTGAGGTTTTATATGAGCTTTGAGTATTAGTAGTGTTTCTTTTACGAATGTGGGTGCCTTTGTATTAGGGGCATAGATGTTCAGAAATTAGACTTTGTATTGATGGATTTCACATGCAATGAATATGAAATGACCCTATTTATCTCTTTTGATCAGTTTTGGTTTGAAGCATAACTTGTTAAATATTTTAATAGCCACACCTGCTTGCTTCTTGGTTTCATTTGATTGGAAAATATTTTCCCAACCCTTTACCCTAAGGTAATGTCTACCTTTGAAGCTTAGATATGTTTCTTGTATGCAGCAGAAGGATGGATTCTGTCTTTATATTCATTCTGTTAGGTTGTGCCTTTTTATAGGTGAGTTAAGACTATTAATGTTTAGGGTGAGTAAGGAAAATTGATTGTTGATTCTTGTTTGATTCAGGTTTGTTGTTGGCAGTGGTATAGTGAATATATTAGTTCTGCTTTACCCTTGCTATCTTGTGTAGTTGGATTATCTGTTTCCTACATTTTTGTGGGCGTACTTACCTTCCTTGGGTAGGAGTTTTCCTTCCAATATTTTCTGTATGGATGGATTTGTATATACATATTTAGAAAATCTGGTTTTGTCATTAAATATCTTGTTTTCTCCATCCATAGTGATTGAGACTTTTGCTGGATATAGTAGCCTAAGCTGGCATCCGTGTTCTCTTATTACTTTTCGAACATCTATCCAGGACCTTCTGGCCTTGAGGGATTCCATGGAGAATTCAGGTGTAATTTTGATATGTCTGCCTTTATGTATTACCTGTCCTTTTTCTTTCACTGCTTTTAATATTCTTTCTTTATTCTGTATGCTAGGTGTTTTGATTATTATATGTCAAGGGGCTTTTTTCTTTGGTCCAGTCTATTTGGGGTTCGGTATGCTTCTTGTACTTTCATGGGCATGTCCTTCTTCAGATTTGGAAAGTTTTCCTCAATGATTTTGTTGAATATGTTTTTGCACCATTGAGCTGGGCTTCCTCACCTTTCTCTATGCCTATATATTGGATGAGGGTATGTAGAAGACTGCAGATAGTCCCATGTCTGTCGCCATGCACAAAACTCATGTCTAAATGAATCAAAGACCTCAACATCAATCCAGCCACATTGAACCTCTTAGAAGAGAAAGGAGGTACCCTTGAACAAATTGGTATAGGAGACTGCTTCCTGAACATAATTTCAGGGGCACAGGCACTGAGAGAAAAAAATTAATAAATGGCACCTCTTCAAATTTATAAGCTTATGTAAGGCAAAGGACACATTCCACAAGACTAAACGTCAGCCCACAGACTGGGAAAAAATTTTCACCAATCCTATATCCGACAAAGGGCTGATCTCCAAAATATACAAAGAACTCAAAAAACTAGTCAACAAAACACCAAATAAACCTATTACAAATGGGGTACAGAACGGAAGAAAGAATTCTCAATAGAGGACAGCAAAAAGGTTGAAAGACACATAAGAAAATGCTCTATATCCTTAGCTAGCAGGGGAATGCAAATCAAAACAACTTTGAGATACAAACTTACCACTGCCAGAATGGCTATAATTAGAAACACCAATGATGACTCATGTTGGAGAGGATGTGGATAAAGGGGAACACTCCTCCACTGCTGGTGGGAGTGCAAACTCATACTTCCATTTTGGAGATCAATATGGCGATTCCTCAGGAAAATGGGAATTAGTTTACCACAGGACCCAGCAATCCCCCTCTTAGGCATATACCCAAAGGATTCACAACCATGCAACAAAGACATCTGTTCAACTATGTTCATAGCAGCACTATTTGTAATAGCAAGAACCTGGAAGCAACCGAGATGCCCCTCAATTGAAGAATGGTTAATGAAGATGTGGCATATCTACACAATGGAATACTATTCTGTGGAAAAAAATAATGGTATCTTGAAATTCGCAGGCAAGTGGATGGCACTTGAAGAAACCATCCTGAATGAAGTAACTCAGTCACAAAAAGAGGAACACAGTATGTACTCACTCATATATGCATTTTAGACCTAGATCAAAGGATCACCAGCCTATAATTCACACCACCAGAGGAACTAGGATACAAGGTGTATTCTAAGAGATTCACATAAAGTCCCTCAAAGAAGCGGGAAGGGACAAGTCCCCTAGAGCTCAGGGGAAGTTGGGGGGCAGCGAATGGAGAGAGAAGTAGGAGAAAACCAGGGGGAGAAAAGGAAAACATGTGTGACCAGGAAGATTGAGCCTGGTTAGGAATAAAAGACTGGAAAGAGAGACGGAGAGAGAGATTGAACATAAAAGAGGGAGCCAATATTTGTTTGAAGATAAAATTGAACACAAAGAAAGATCTAGAGAACTACAAGACTGCTTCCAAATAACAATTTGAGCTTCCATGGAAAGGCTACCATAAATGCCCTTCCCGGAGAGTGAGATCAATAACTAACTTATCCATGGAGCCCTCAACTAATGCCTGTTGGAAACAGGAGAAAACACCAATACATAAACACTGAGTAGAAGTAAAACTCAGATGCAGATTGAGAGGACAAGACCAGGCAGCAGAAACACATAGAGACAGCTTACTTGAACATGGATGAGCGAACGGGCCCCCTGACTGATAGCTGGGAAGCCATCATGGAACTGACTCAGGCCCCCCTGAATATGGGTCTGAGCCAGAATAACTGAGCAGTCTAAGGGACCTCAGACAGTGGAGCCAGGATGTATTCCTGGTGCACAAAAGGACTTTGCGAACACATCCCCCATGGAGGGATAACTGCCTTAATCTAGAGACAGGAGAGAAGCCCTAGTCCCTACTTCACATGACCTGTCAGATCTACATGACCCTAACTGGATAGCATTCCCCTACATATGGAATTGGGGTGGGGGGATTGGAGGGGAGGGTGGTTAGAGGTCATGTGATAGGGCAGAGAGGGTAAAAGGGAGGGAAGAAGGGAGGGAGGGGTGGAGGGAGGGAGGGCGGAGAAGGCAGCCTTAAAGACTACATCCAGGATTTCTCAATCTTCTTCAAATTCCCCGTGACAGCGCCCCTTTCTAGCAGAAAGTAGTTTGGAAAGAACAACGCTCAAATTCCCAAATATTGTCTATAAATGTTTGTTTTCATTTAAACGGACTTGGTTATATAAAATAAATTAAAAAAATTATTAACCCCCCCAAAAAAAAGAAATTCTTGATTTGGGATATATATTTGAAAAAATGTAAACATAAGTTCCGCAATTTTTAACTAAAATGGTTATGTGTGTATGTTTGTAAAAGGCAGAAATATTATATTTTTGTGGGTTTGCTGTATGTTTCTTCTCATTTTTAAATTTTTTCTTATTTTACATATTGATCCCAGTTCCCTCTCTGTCCTTCTCTCTCTCCAACCCTCCCATATCCACAAACCACCTTCCCATCCCATACCCTCCCCCACTCTGCAGGGTGGGTGATGCCTTACAGGAGGGGATAACAAAATCTGACAAGTCATTTGGAGTAGTTATGAGGCCCTCCCTCCTGCCTCTATGTTAAAGAGTATCCCTCCATGGGAAATGTGCTCCCAAAGTGCTTTTGTGCACCAGCGATACATCCTGTTTCCACTGTCAGAGGTCCATTAGACTGGCCAGGCCTTCTAACTGAGACCCATGTTCAGGGGGTCTAAGTCAGTCCAATGCTGGATTCCCAGCTATCAGTCTGGGGGCCTACTAACTCTTCCTTGTTCAGATCATCTGTCTATGTGGGTTTCTGTAGCCTGTTCTTGACCCCCTTTCTGAATCTGGATTCCAGTTCAGTTCAGTGTTTAGCTGTGGATGTCTGCTTCTGTTTCTATCAGCTACTAGATGATGGCTCTTGTATGAATCTCTTAGATTATTCCTTGTATCCTAGTTTCTCTGCCAGTGTGAATTATAGGCTGGTGTTCCTTTGTTCTAGGTCTAAAATCCATATATGAGCGAGTATATACCATGTTACTCATTTTGTGACTAGGTTACCTCATTCAGGATGGTTTCTTTATTTTCCATCCATTTGCCTACAAATTTCAAGGCAGAATTATTTTAAAGGTAACAGAATATTTGTCACCCATGCGTATTTAAAATTTTGTCATTAATGTCAATTTAATTCAATATAAATGTGATCTTTGTGAACTGAATTTATAAGTAAGATAACATTTTCTATCACACACACACACACACACACACACACACACCAAAAAAAAAAAAAAAAAAAGAATTGGAATTTGGATTTCCTGAAGGGTCCAAATCCATTAGTGCTCAGTGGTCCAGAAAAACCCAAAGGCAACTTCAAGCACAGGATTAGCCCAGCGTCAAATGGTTATTAGAAAAGGCAAGTTTCCTATTTTAGGTGTTTAGTTTTATGGCTAGAAATCTTTATTTACATTCTTAATACAAATTGTTAAAACTCTGAATAAATATTCAAATAGTTGAATCTCATTTCACTTCTTTGATTATGAACTACATTTTGGACCTTGATATTCAGAGCCGCACATACTGCATAATTTCCTCCCAGCTCATGACTTTTCTTGAATACAGAACAACCCTTATATGGTAGTGTTTTCTATAAGGTTTTTGTTCTTCAGAGTACTCCCTGAGGGCAACATTTAAAACTGAAGACCTGTATGTGTAACTCTTTGCTTTTCATATTCATTGTTCAGTTGCCATCTACTCCTACAGAGATGGACTTTATCAGCATAGTCTAAAGAAACAGGTCAACTGCAAATCCACTGAAATATATTCATATCTGATTCTCCTACTGTGTTGGGAATTCAACTTATTTTCTCATACTAATACATTTCTTAACAAGTTGGTTGACTATAATATGAGAAATAAATTACTTCATGAACTAAGATAACAATGATCTGAAACCTCCTTGGTTTAGTCATGTTCTACTCAGCAAGTACCTTTCTAACAAAGCATATTTCCTAGTTAAAAGAAAGATGTGAATGGAAGAAATGAGGGAAAGATAGAAAAGTAAGCAATACATCAAACCTCAAAATGAACAAAAGCAAATCAAAGCAATTTAGTTTTTTTATTATTTTTGACGGTAATTAACCTAAAGTTATCACATTCATTCTAGCATGTTCCTTTAACTTTATTAATAGTTAAAATGCTTTGTTCGTTATGCTTTTCTGCATAAGAAATATAATAAGTACTGGTTCCAAAATACTGACTTTTTATTTTTAACAGATTCTTGGATCAGATATCTAGATATACCTTCTGTTGATTTCTGACTTTAGGGACTCTGTCTAGCTGAAGTCAGGATATTGTGTGAGCATCTGTCATTTCAGCGCCTACCTGGAAAGAGACATCAACCATATTACTTGTCTAGTGGTTTAGATGGTGGTTTTAGACAATCTACTGCCACTTCATTGCCAAATAGACATTTTAGTATGAGAATAACTCCCTTAAAAGAAACAAACAAACAAAAAACAAGCAAAAGAATCTAAAAGAAAAAGAAAGTAGACTGACAGATAAAATCTAACATTTGAGACACAAAAATGCAAGTATCGTGTGTGAAAACTATGAGATGTAAGAAAAAGCTGTTTTTAAAGATTCCTAAGATAACCCCTACTAAAGTAGTCTATTTTCATTCATTCCTCAATTCTTCTGTATACACTTAGAGACCTTAAACCAATCCCTCATCAACATTTGGTTATATAAAGAAATAAAATTTCCAATGAGTACACTGGTTGAAAATGTGGCTAACTTCAATATAAGAAATTTTCACCATATCAGCTAAGGCATGGTAAAGAACCCTTTAGAATAAAAAGCTGTCCCTGCTATGAAGTAATCTTCCAATTGTGGTGGCAATCTCAATACATATGTATGTCTGAATTCCCCCATATACATCAGAATTACTTCAAGAGATTTCAACAGGGCTTTAGTTAGATTACTCTATAGTTACATGTATTTTCTTTAAACTAGAAGTCCAGGGCAGTCTATGGGACCTCTGACAGTAGAACCAGGATGTATCCCTAGTGCCAATACGAACTTCGGGAGCCCATTCCCCATGTAGGGATACTCCCTTAGGCCAGAGACACAGGGAGGGCCTAGGCCCTATGCCAAATAACTTGACAGATTTTGTTGGTCCCTCCTGGAAGGCCTCACCCTCCCTGGGGAGTGGGTGAGGGATAGAGGGGGTAATTTGTGGGGGCATTGGAGCATGGGAGGGACAGGGATCTGGGATTGATATGTAAAATAAAAATATTAAATAAAAAAGATTAAAAATAATTACATTTCAGAAAATACTGGTGTGCTTGATTAAAATTATTTATTACTGCAATAATCCTATTTTTACATGTTTTTATTTTATATGAAGATTGTTTTATTTGTACATACCATGACTGCATGGGACAGGTAAAATGACTATAAGCAGTTTGTAAGTGAAGAATCATACAAAAATAACTTAAGCCACTCACTAAGAAGGGACAAAGGAGCATTGAATTTAGACAGTCTAAATCTAGTGTATATAAAACAACACTCTTTATTTAGTATTTGACAATGAGTTAATTTGTGCTAAACTGTATTTCTGGTTAATCATAACACCTGCATAAAACAGGGTTAACTGCAAGCAATGGTACTAAAAGAGGGCAGTGAGTGCTTGAAACAAGCTTGCTTCTGAAGCATAGTGGAGGCCAGAAAAGGTAAAAAGCAGAAGGTCAACTAATGGGGGAAATCCTTCTACACACACACACACACACACACACACACACACACATGTATGTATGTATGTATGTATGTATGTATGTATGTATGTTTCTCTTATTGGTTGATGAATAAACCACTGTGTAGCCAATGAGTCAAGAAGACAGGTAGGACTAGGTTGAGGAAATTCTAGAAAAGGTAGGCAGATAGCCCCTGCCAGAAGAGTTAGTATGTAGCCAACAAAGGAGTAACAGGTCCAGATTCTTTTCCAGTAAGATAAAACCACATGGAAATACTTAGATTAATAGAAATGGGTTAATAATTAAGACGAAGCTAGCCTGTAAGAAGCCCTATTCATTGACCAACAGATTTATAACTAATATAACATTCATGTGCTTAGTTGGGGCTGAAGCTGCCAGGACCAGGATGGTGGCAAAGGACCTTTTCAACAGCCAACCACAGACAAGTTAGAAATTAAGTGAATTACGAAGTTGTCAAATTCATTTAAATGGTTATTTTAAAATGGCAGAATAATATTTAGATTTTTCAAAGCTATAACAATTTATTTTGTTTTGATAACTAGTGCCTCAAACAACAGAAAGTCTGTTTCATTATTTGGAATGGGTCAACATCAAAACAATTAATTTATTTAGAAATTGTCACAGAAACCTTGCCAATATACATTTTAGTCTGTATTCGAACCAAGTTATATCCCATGATCTTCATACTGCTTTGTGACAATATGGCAAGTTCCATCTGAAGACAGATTCAGTACGAATCTATATTCAACAGTTAGTCCTATAGGAGAAGAAATGTCATGTGATGAAGTTGCTACACTGCTTATTATTAACTGAAACTCCCATGGGCAACAGATAACTTGGATTCATTTTGCATAGTTCACATACTTCATTACAATGATTTTGAGTATGATAAGACCTTATTTTACCTGGGTTGGTCATGGGATAATTTGTAATTGAGTAAAAATAATAGTGATAAATATCTTAAAATATCAGGAAAAACCTGATACTTTTAAATTTGTAAATATTAACTTCGTAATATTTTGATGTAAATACTATCAGCTCTGCCACTTTCCCCTTAATTCATTATATCTCCTGTCCTCTATCCCAAACTCATTTCCTTTCATATTTAGTTATTACCAGACACACACCTCTGTATGTATGTGTGTGTGTGTGAATATGTGCTTTTTTGTCAGTGTGTAACCTAGTGTATGCATTTAGATTTAAATTGTGAACATGTATTTAGTGATGACCACTTTTGACTACATACCTATCAAGGGTCTTTCCCCTAGATAAAACTGTTTCTTCACCCAACAGCTATCAATTTAATACAACTATTCTTATGGCTTGATAAAATGCCTCCAGTCCATATTGGCATGTTAACTTATGTGATTATTATGCAGGATTCATATACATAACCTATTTTTGAAATCCCATGGGTATACCATCTCTGTCATGTTTGTAAAACACTGTTTTTCAGCAGATTTTCTGATTCTCAGACTCTTACAGTCATGCTGCCCTGTTGTCTACAATGTTCTCTGGCACTTAAGCATAGGGGTTGGATTGTAGATGTGTCACCTTGGGCTGTAATTTGCACCATCAATTATTCTTTACAATTTGACCAGCAGTGGATGTTTCCATCAGAAACTTCTTTGGTGATGAGTGAGATGTATGCTTAGCTATGGTTATAAGGACAAACATCCATGAAACAGGATAAATACCTTGATTTAGGGAAAATGCAGAAGCAATTTCTTTCAGTGGATATGTGATTTTATCAAGAAAGAATATCTGGCATGTTTAGAGTATAAGGCCTTTTCTATTGTTAAAATTGTTTATTTATTTATTTACTAGCTCTAAAATCCCTTTAAACAGTGTGGTGATTTGGAAGAAAACAACCTCCAAAGGGAGTCACTATTAGAGGGTGAGGCATTTTAGGAGGAATTGTGTCATTGTGGGGGCAGGCTTTACGGTCTCTTTTCTCAAGCTTCACTGAATGTGACAGTCAGTTGACTTCCCATATTCTCTGAATCAAGATGTAAGACTCAGCTCCAGTACCACATCTGCCTGAAAGTAGACATGCTGCTGCCATGCTTACAATGGAGTGAACCATGACAACTGTAAGTGAGCCATCTCAATTAAAGTGTTTTTTGTTTGTTTGTTTGTTTATGAGTGCTATGGTTGTGGTGTCTCTTCACAGCAATGAAAACCCTACCTAAGTCTGACAGCTGTAAGTATGAATCCTGCACTTTAAGGTATAGCTTGTTGTGATGATTTCCTGGCTTTATAGCTGAGTAGGACAATTTTTAAGTAGTGGTTTTTGATACTTTGAAAGTTCCTTCTCAGTAGTGGTTTTTGATAATTTGAAAGTTCCTTCTCAGGAAGGAGGCATCGAAGCCAGTTCTAGCATGATTTCCCTAAAGTTTGAAGTCGAATTATAGTTTCTTGAGCAATATGATCTTACCATCAAACCACCGGAGAACAACCACAAGCATGTTGTTTTTGAAGTATCTTGAATCCCATACTCAAATAGTTTCCCCTTGTTTGGCAATGGGGGTTTTGTAAGATAATTATGCCTATTGTAAAAGTGCTGTTATCCCATGTGTACCACATGTGTGTGACCAACTACACACACAGAGAGAGTGAGAGAGAGGGAGAGACAAAGAGAGAAAAACATATATTATAAATAGGTTAAGTACACATACTTATATTCAGTTGTGAGTTGATCTTTTTGATCACACTGTTTAAAAATGTGTGGCTGTTTTACCTCACCAGCCTACAACACCTTAAGACTGGTTTAGTAAAGAGCTGAATGTTCAATATCTAAGCAGGAGAGAGTAGGCAGAATTTTTGAAAGTTAAAGGAACTCAGGGGAAGAATCAGAAAGGCAAGGAATACCTAGGGAGCCTCTGGATGACATCACACTTTAGATGTAAGGTACTGAGGAGAGGTAATGAGATGCATCAGAATGTGGATTACTATAAATAGATTAAATTTTAAGAGCTAGTTGGGGATAAGCTTAAGCTAAGGGCAAGCTTTAGTTATCAATAAGAAGTCTCTGTGTAATTATTTGGGAGGTCTCTAGAGGTCCTTCATCCCTCTCCCTTCATGACTCCCTTCTACTCTCCCAAGATTTGCAGTTATTCTAGAATATGTCACACTTGATATTTTGTTTCTGGGATTCAATTGCTTCACTCATTACAGCATCTACCTCCATATATGTACTTACAAATTTTATTTTTCTTTATGGCTATAAAATTCTGTTGACCATATTTACCACATTCTCATTATCCATTTGTCAGTCAGAAGACTTCTAGGCTACCACAATTTCCCAGCTACTATGAAGAGGAGAGCAATCATGGCCAATGGATAAAATGAATCCTTTGTGTGTATACTAAAGTTATGTGGCTGTGTCACATTGAAATCTATTTTTAGCATCTTGAGAATTTGCCACACTGATTTGTCTAGTGGTTGGTATAATTAATAATCTCACCAGCAGTGAATGAGTGTTCCTGGTTTTGCATATCTGAGCCAGCACTTCCTGTCAGTTGACTTCCTGATTTTTACAAATTCTGACTGAGACTAAATGAAATGTCTGAGCAGCTTTAATTAGTACTTCTCATACTGCTAAGGGTATTGATTACCTAGATTTTTTTTTTAATAGCCAATGTTATTCCTTCTTTTGAGATCCATACCCTAATCATAAATGTATTTTAAAACAAATACTGTTCATTTTGGTTAAATTTGTACAATCAATGTCTTTTGAAACTCCATGTCACAGGCTTTAAAAAGTATGAACCAAATCAAAGAAGCATGTACTTCTGCACATATAACTTTATTTACTGCTAATAAAAATTAGCATTTTTCTGAGATCACATGACATAGCTTTCTTTTAATCTTACAATGTCTTTTCTCCATGAACCTTCCAATAAAGTTAGTTTTTACTTTAACTGTGTCTGTCATTTGACTCCTCACCTAATATAACTCTGGTGGTCTAGAACCTCAGCTTTAAAAGTAGCTTCAAGATGAAGAAAGGTCATTTTTCCACAGTTCAGGTCTCTGATAAACTTCCATCTTCCACTGAAAATCACAGTCTTAAAGTGAAGCAATCACATGCTGGAAATTCAGGCCAATTGTAAGGTCATAGGAAAGTTTGTACTGGTTGATATTCTTATCATCAGAAACCTGAAAAAGCACAATCCTAAACTTTATGAAAAGTAGAGGGCAAAATGAAGGGCACTGTGATGGTTTGATCATGAAAAATCATTGCTATAAAACAACCAATAATGAACACTGAGCATTAGAATTGAAAGTATTAGATGTTTTAAAGAGATGGATTATCTGTGTTCAGTTTTATTTCTAAATGCCACATTACAGAATCCCTAGTTTTTAAATTAAAAATGGTTGATGAAAAAGAAAATAAAACATAAAATTATGTAAACAATTGAATGACCCCTAATATCTCTTTTGCATAAACCTCAGCCACACCTTCCTCCTCCATTTCCTGTTCCCTTGTTGTTGTTAATTGTGTTTGTTTGTTTTGTTGTTGTTACTTGTTTTGTTTTTCCAGACAGAGTTTCTCTATATGATCCTGGCTGTCCTTGATCTTTCTTTATAGTCCAGATTAGCCTTGAATTCAGTGATCCACCTACCTCTGCCTCCCAAGTCCTGGTATAAAAGGAGTGAAGCATCAACACCAGGTTATTCCCTGTTCTTTTAGAAAATAGTTATTAGCAATTCTCTGATCTTCAAAGAGAGACTGAGAGTGTCCATTTGATGTAAGTTCTATGAGTTTCTTGAGAAAGGGTGTCCTTTTTTCTTTGCCAATGACTAATATTTATTGAATGCTTGGTATGTGCCAGGCACTATTTACACCCACCCCATTATTCCCCACCTAAATGGGAAGAAAATGAGAAAGGTAGTAGAAAGAAAATCAGAAAGAGAAAAATGGACAGTTGATAATTGAGGAAACTAAGCATCCTAAGGTGATGCAGGGCTCTGCATTAAATGTTGTCATTCTAAATTAGAGTGTGTCTCACTCCAGTGGCTTTTAGCTTAACATAGTTCCTTACTTTTCATCTCCCAAGTCCTACATTAAGTGTTTGCCTCCTGGTCAGACATGGACACAATGGCAGGATTTAAAAACGAACTAAGGCAGATGAGCAAACAGGGACTTTTGTTCCATTAGGAACAATAAATTCCATAAAGTTGACTTTCAGTGGTTAATGACAATACTGTGAGCAGATAACAATCAGTTGTAGGATGTTTTCTTTACTTTTTCACATCTTTTTGGTTGTTGTTTTGCTCTTGTTGTTATTCTTTTTTATTGTTGTTTTTACATGCCAGCCAAAGTTCATGTTCCCTCCTCACAGCCTCTCTCCCCTTCCCACTCCTCTTCTCCTTCACTGTTTTTTGTTTTTTGTTTGTTTGTTTGTTTGTTTTCTGATGCAGGTTGTTCTCCCATGGATATCAGCCAGTCAAGGTATATCAAGTTACAGCCTAGGCTGTTCCTCTTCTGTTAAGGCTGTATGAGGCAATTCAATAGGAGGAATCAGTCCCTAAAACAGGCATAGGAATCAGAGACAGCCCCTACTCTCAATGTCAGGAGTCCCACAAAATGATCATGTTTTACAACTGTAACATATATGCAGAGGGCATATGTCAGTACCATGCAGGCTCCCTGGTTGTCAGTTCAGTTTCTGTGAGGTCAAGTTAGTTGGTCCCTATGGATTTTCTTCTGGTGTCCTGTTCTGGCTCTAGAGTACTTCTCCATCTTCTATAGGGTTCTCAGACATCCACATCATGACTGGCTGTGCATCTCTGAATCTGTTCCCAATAGTTGCTGGTTCTGGATGAAGCCACTGTGATAACAGTTAAGCTAGGCACCAATCTGTGAGAGTAGTAGAATATTGCTACCAATCATTTGTTTCATTGGCCAGTTGTATTTGGTTATATCCTAAATTTCTGGGGTATCTAGCCTCTGAGTCTTGGCCCTTGGGATTGAGCTCCCTCTCAGAGTATAGGTCTTCAGCTGGGACTATCATTTTTGGTGACTCTCACAGTTTCCATTCCATCTTCACCCTACCACATGTTATAGACAGGAAAATTTTAAGGTCAAAGATTTTGTGGCTTGGTTAGTGTTCAAATCCCTCCACTGCAAGCCTTGCCTGATAACAGGAGATGTCCAATTCAGGTTTTGTATCCCCCATTGCTTGGAGTCTTAGCCAGGGTCACCTTTTTTGATTCCTAGGAGTTTTCAATGTACAAGGTTTCTGGATCTTCCCTGAGAATTTCCCTGATTCAGTTATCATTCCTCATATGAGGTTTTATAACTTGCCTTTCAGGGAATTTTGAAGATTCATTAACTTCACTGTTGGTTGTATGTGTCTCATGTTATAATGAATATATATTTACATGACATCAACTTAGACTTTTATAAAAATAGTAAATTCTTGAATTCTGATATTGTAGTTTTATAAGAATATATCTTACAAATAAGGGTTGTGAGGATTTAGTATAAAAGTGTGTAGAAATATGAACACATATAGAGAAAATTAGTTTCTTTTTTAAGCCTCAGTTGCTCTGAATGTTCTTGTTAGTCTGGTATTATAGGCACACATTGAGGAATTTCATATAGCCACCCACTGACATTCATGTCTTTACTCTCACCAATATATACTATAATTTTTATTAAGCATGACTGGTTAATATTGAAATAAAAAAGGCTGTAATTTTAGAGACCCAACTCTTTGAATATGAAACCTTGAAGAATACAGAATTAAAAGGGATACCTTTTTAAAAGAAATAGACATGAAATAACATTTCAGTTAACATTTCAGTTTGATTTGCTATAATTGAGACTGTACTAACAATGTATAGTATATCATAAATCACACTGTGCAAAAAATGCCTATGGAATGAAAAGAGAATACATTTACTCAGTTCATGTGTTTTTTTTTTTTTTCTAATAATAATTTTTTGGTTGACCTACTTTCTCCATTTCCTCTTCTCTGCTACCTCAGTACATTGATGAAACTGTTACTACTACACATGTTCCTTCTTTCATAGAAATTCTCCAAATAAGATACGGAGTATTTCTTATTGAAATCAGGCAATATTGACTGAGTTTTACTAACATAAGAACAATTTAGAGTATTGTTTATCTACTGAAGGGATAAAAACAAATATATATAAATTCCAATAATGTTTATCTTACTTAACCAATATCAACAATTTATTTGGCTTTAAAAATATTTAGGATGCTGATAACTAGATATATATCATATGATACATATTAATAATATGAAACAAAAGTTCTACTCTTATATGTTTTCTGCAAAATATATTTCAGTAAAAATGTAAGCAATTGTATCATACTTCAGACTGAAAAGTAGTTTCTGGCCTGCTTATGAATAAAACATGTTCAAATAACATTAGGGAAAATTTCAAGAATTACACTTGTAAAGAATACATGTGTTTACACAAAAATTTATTTTAAGTAACTTTACCATATAGACATGGTATTAAATTTAAAAGTTATTACTAAATGATACTACCTAATAATCTTTGACTACTTCTTTTAACATTCATCACACAAGCCATGTCCAAATTCGGCATATAAAATATTAAGATGTGAAGCAAGTTAGTCTTTCACATGCTTTCAAAGTATATTTTCCCATCTATGAACACAGAAACATGATGCTATTTCCAATTCTTTATGTATTTTAAATGTATGCATAAAAGAATATTTCAATTTAAATCTGTTCAATTTAAATGAACTCAGTGCTTTTTGCAGCAAAGAGTCTAGAAATATTGTCAGGTAGGAAGAGAAATATTTTACTGAGATAAACTGAATTTTACCAAGTCTGTCCCCTAAATATCTAACTGGAACTCTGCAGATAGCTACAAGACTCAAGATGATTACAAAATAGCCCAAGTCCCAGTGTTAAATGTAGTGAACGCAAATTAAAATTCTTGTTAGTCATGGAGACACATATATGCCAAATATCTGTTAAATCTTCTCTTTCATTATTTACCTTCCAGACATATGAATGAAATGAGGTTTAATGTTTTTATGTCATTGGATCAAAGATTTACCAACATCACTGGATAAACTTATGTGTGGTTGTTTGAAGTTTTCAGCTCCAGATGAATTATACAGTTATCACTCAAATACTACTTTGCCTCTTTTGAGATTCAATGCCTGTGAAACACCCAGTACTAAAAATGGTATGCTTTATGAATATGTATAGATTTTTGTTCTAGTTTAAGTGGTGCTTTGTTGTTCATAGGTGTCTGTACATATGCAGTAAGCTGTTAAGGAATGCTCATAGCAATCATGTTGTATGGAAATCAGAGGTCCCTGGAGAGAGCTCCTTGATACAGAGGAAAGCCTTGGGCAGAAATGGAGGGTGTGTGAATAATAAATAATAAAGTGTGGACTATGATAAAGAAGGAAAACAATGAGTTTCAGTAAATCACTCATTTTTACCTCTCCTGTGTAATTGCAAGAAAGGGTGGAAAAAAGACCATAGAAGTAAAGAAAAATGTGTGTTGAGATCTGGGCACAAGGTTTGGGTTTTTTTTTTTTAAACATATTCTAACTGTAAAGGATTAGGAATACCCTCTCCAATTATGTCTACTTGTTTATTGACAATACAATCATTTCCATGCTTTGGTCAGGGATATGATAGTGTCCAGGAAGTACCACCATGCCCAGGGTATAGCAGTGACTTTGTGATGCTGTTTCTATGAATCCAATCTCTTGGAGTGTCAAGACTGACTGCACAGTTGTAGTAATCGCCACATATGAGTAAATCATGTAAATCCCTTTAAGTCATGAAATTTTTAAGAAAGAAGACTGATGTTTCCAGGAGCCAGTGAGGAGGTTGATCAGGAGCAGAAACTATCCCTATAAATGCTGTAATTGAATACCAGCACAGATGATGGGCAGGAATGTAAACTATGCTTTTAGTAGATGGTGTTTTGTGAGCTGGATCTGAGATATTCTCTTAACCTCTTTTGACAAAAATGTGAATTAACATGGAAACATCCATGTTAATTCCTTTGATTTTCCTAGGTTACACAACTGTATTTCTTTAATTTACACATAAAGAGCAGATCATATACAATGATCCTGTTTGATCTCTGCTGTCACCTTCTCATGCTGCCTTTCTGTCTACAACACAGGCCTTTTTTTACCCCAGGGACTAGAACCTGTAAACTCCATATGGTAGTTCTTCCATTGTAATCCAAGTTGAAATGAATTAAATTTCTCTCTATTCATTTAGATACAACTTGTTAGGATAAATAATAAACAAAATAGAATTCAAGTATTTGGTCCTATTTATAACTCACAATATTATTCACAAATTCTGGGAACAATATATATGAAACACTTAAAAGCATAAATATTGTAAAACTGCTTGACTTTATATCATGTCACTAAGCTCTTAGTTGATCTCTTTAAAATGGATATGACAAAGTTGTATGTAATTGATTATCTGCAAACAGAGAATATACTTCAGCAAGTTTTGTAAGATATGTTAAATATGTTCACTTTATACATATATAACATTTCACCTTGCAATAAGTTGAATGCAAACAGTAAGAATTTTTTCTCCATCATAAATTTTAGCGAATATCTACTATGATTACAAGAAGCTATATCTGTACAATAGATACTAATACTATCTGATATCCCAGTTTGTGGAACCTGGTCATGCTTCTTTTAGTAGGAACAGGAACTATGCAACTATGCTTCTGTGGCTAGCTCTGCAGCCTGTGGAAGAGAGAGTCTCTTAGATGGTCTTAAATCATTCAACTAAAGGTTTCTTAGAAGTGAAAGCCACAGTAAAAATAGACAGACCTGCAACTATATAAGACAGAAACCTGAAAGCACACAGTAATTTTGAATGTTTCTAAAATGCAGAAAACAAGAAAAGAAATGACCTCTCTAGTTTTTGGAAAGTTTGCACAAATCTCATGAGAGTCATGGTTTCAGAACTTCTACCCCAGGAAAGGAACCTAGACGTATAATTTTCTTTTCTTTTATAAGCCAATTAGTTTGCCTAGAAGTTGTTTGAGCTCCAAAGATGAAATGATTTAACAGATACATTTCACTCCTATGGAAGACAATAATTATTTTTTATTAATTAATACATTGTTCTATGATATATTAGATATCAAATAAGAATACTTCATCTTATGCCACATATAAGACATTCTGTGTCTAGGTTTCATAAAGAAAATAATTTAGTAAACAATAACGTGTAGCCATTTTCAGTGAATCAACATAATGCCTCAGGGATGGAATGGGAGGATCAGAGTAATCATGAAGCAAGACATTCACCAGAATCCTAAGCACATTTTCTGAGGTTATAAAATCAGTAAATAATAGCTAGAGTAAAGGATACTTGTAATTGGTGTGACTGTCTCCAATTTGCTCAAAGGAATCAAATAGTACAAATTTCATATATTGTTAATAGTCCTTGGAAGGCTCTATCATCTATCTATCTATCATCCATCTATCAACTCTCTATCTATCGATCTATCAATCATCTGTCTATCTATCATCTATTTATCTACCATCTCTCTATCCCCTCTTATCTATCATCTATCCCTTCTATCATCTACCTATTTGTCCCTTCTATTAATCATCTACCTACATCTACCTTTTATCAATCTCTGCCTATCTATCTCTCTGTCATCTATCTATCCATCTGACTGTGTATCTGTTATCTATGTATCATCTATCTGTTCTATCATATATTTATTGATTGATTGATTATAGAGCTGCTTAAACCTTAATGCTTCTCCATATAATTGTAGGAAACCCATTGGTTCACAGACCTAAACTTGGATGAACTTGTTTCATTGGTTGATGATCTCTTTTATATGGACCAAACAGATATACCCTCCTTAAAAATCATTATAACAGGGTTTAATACCTAAAGAGAGACCAATAGCAGCATAATGGACTTGAAACTCACTGTTACTGAGCCCTGTGATAAGTGATAAGACATGCATCAGAGCTAAGGCATCAGAGGATGGGGTATCTGTGTCATCATTGCTGATATGACCAGTTATCCCTGTGTATGATATGTCAAACCTCCCTGCTTCAGTGACAACTGTGGGGAATAAAATGTGCAACTGAGCTAAAAGGGAAACTTTCCATGCTAGTGACAAAGTAAAATGAGGAAAATAAAACTGACAATTTCCCTTACACTAGCCTTTTATTTTTCTGAAAAAAAAGTAATAAAGCAACAGAGGGTGGGAATTGGTATGAGACCTTGGAGTTGAATATTTTTTGTTACATCTATTGAGGCATAAGAAAAAGAGAATAAATATTCTGTCTGTTAAAGAAGTTTCTATTGACACCACATATGTACAACAAGAGAGGTATTAAATAATGAGAAGGCAGAACTATATGTTAAAGGGACATAAGTTATTCTTCAAATGCAATCTTTAATTCATAGGAAAAAATACATCATTACATGAGGATATGGATCTTATAATGGGCCAAAATGTCAAAATATTGCTATCAGCAAATGCATACCTCTAGAATTGCTTCAATTATAAATATTTTTAAGCAGAAAATGAAAAAAAAAATACTCCCAAAGAATGGCTCAAGAATCTGTGAAAAAAATAATTGGGTCAGGAATTATGAAAGTGGGGAAAATTGAATAACATAACTGCTCATCACTCCTTGAAATGACAGTTTCCATAATCTAAAAATACATGGGAAATAAAGATCCTGGTAGACTGGCTCATACAACCCATAAAATACTTTGTTATTCCTTGATATTTACCCAAAATAATCAGGATAACAGATGGTGATGAAGGAAAAATAGGACTTGGCATTAGAGAGTTGTGTGATATCCACATCACCAGACTTGATAGGACTATGCTTCTAGGAGATTTAAGAGGGCCTTAAAGTCAGTAGGAACATTATTTACATGCTTTCCTGAGTGTCATGGTAAAACATGATCTATATGATTTTTCTGAGGTTCTGATATATCTGAATTTATTAGATGGGAATGTAGATCCTGTTTACACTAATCAGAAGAGGTATGCAACAACAAGCCAAAGACCTTGCTTGGTTTTCTGACTATGCACTATATTTGGTTTCACCATATTGTTTTCATCATCTAATGTCTTATAGATTTTGAAAATATGCATGAACAAAAGAAGGAGTAATTGGAAAACCTCAATGAAGATACATTATATAGGTGGGGAAAAAGCCATTCCTGGTAGTCATTGTTTTATGCTCATAGATTAATGTGTTTCTCAAGTTTGATTTTTTTTTTATTTTTTATTTTACAAGTTGATCCCAGTACCCTCTCTCTTCTTCCATCCCTCCCTCCATCTTATCCTCTCTCCCCCATCACATGTACCCTGAGGAACCTCTCCTACCATCCACTGACCCCAATTCCACATGGAGGGCAATGCCATCCAGGTGGGGTCATGTATATCTGTCAAGTCATTTGAATTAGGGACTAGGACTTCTCTCCTGTCTCTAGGTTAAGGGAGTATCCCTCCATGGGGGATGTGTTAGAAGTTTCTTTTGTGCACCAGGAATACATCCTGGTTTCACTGTCTGAGGTCCCTTAGATTGCTCAATCCTTCTAGGTGAGACCCATATTCAGGAGGACTGAGTCAGTCCCATGCTGGATTCCCAGCTATCAGTCTGGCAGTAGTTGCCTCCTCCTTGTTTGAGTCAGCTGTCTCTATGTGAATCTGCAACCTGGTATTATCTTCTTCCTCTGTATCTGGATTCTAATTTTACTCAGTGTTTATGTATAGGTGTTTGCTTCTGTTTCCAACAGGTACTAGATGAGGGCTCCATGATGGTGGATAAGATAGTTGTTGATCTCACTATCCTGGAAGGGCATATATGGTAGCCTTTCCACAGTTGCTCAAATTGTTAGTTGGCTGCAGCCTTGTAGGTCTCTAGATCTTTCTTTAGATTTAGTTTTCTCTTCAAACCAATAATGGATCACCCTTTTATGCTCATTTTCTCTCTCTCTCTCTCTCTCTCTGTCTCTCTTTCTCTCTCCTTGTCTATCTCTCCTGTCTCCTATTCCTACCCTGGCTCAATCTTCGTACTAGAACATGCTTTCCACTCCACCCCTTCTCTTTCTCCTAATTCGCTCTCTATTCACTGCTCCCATCCTCACTTCCTGTGTGTTCTGGGGGACCTGTCCCTTCCCACTTCTGTGAGGGACTTCATATGAATCTCTTAGACTGCACCTTGTATCTAGTTCCTTTGAAAGTATGAATTATAGGCTGGTGATCCTTTGCTCTACGCCTAAATCCATATATGAGCAAGTACATATCATGTTCCTCTTTTTGGGATTGGCTGACCTCATTCAGGATAATTTCTTCTAGTGCCATCCACTTGCTTGGGAATTTCAAGATTCCATTATATTTTTCTGCAGAGTAGTATTTCATTGTGTAGATGTGCCACATCTTCTTTATTCATTTTTCAGTTGAGGGGCATAGAGGTTGCTTCCAGGTTCTTGCTATTACAAATAATGCTGCTATGAACATAATTGAACACATGTCTTTGTTGCATGGATATGGATGATTTGCGTATATGCCTAAGAGGGGGATTGCCAGGTCCTGTGGTAGACTCATTACAATTTTCCTGAGGAAAGAACATATTGATCTCCAAATTGGCTGTACAAGTTTGTACTGCCACCAGCAGTGGAGGAATGTTCTCCTTTCTCCATATCCTCTCCAGCATAAATTATCATTGGTATTTCTAATTTTATCAGTTCTGACAGGAGTAAGTTGGTATCTCAAAGTTGTTTTGATTTGCATAACTAAGTATATTGAGCACTTTCTTAAGTGTCTTTCAGCCTTTTTTATTTTCTCAATTAGTATTCTCTCTTCAGATCTGTGTCCCAGTTTTTAATAGGGCTATTTGGTGTTTTGGTGACTACTTTCTTGAGTTCTTCATATATTTTGGAGATCAGCCCTTTGTCAGATGTAGGATTGGTGAAAATCTTTTATCAGTCTGTGGGCTGCCGTTTGATCTTCTCCTCTGTGTCCTTTGCATTACAGAAGCTTCTACTTGTGAAGAGGTCCCATTTATTAATTGATATCCTGGACTTATGTTCAGGAAGCATTCTCCTATACCAATTTGTTCATGGGTACCTGCTACTTTCTCTTCTAAGAGGTTCAATGGGGCTGGATTGATGTTGAGGTCTTTGATCAATTTGGACTTGAGTTTTGTGCATGGCGACAGACAAGAGTCTATCTGCAGTCTTCTATACACCATCATCCAATTGTGCAAGCACCACTTGTTGAAGATGCTTTCCTCGCCCCATTGTATTATTTTAGCTGTTTTGCTGAAAATCTGGTGTTCATAGGTGATTGGGGTTATATTAGGATTTTCGATTCCATTCCATTGGTCTACCTATTTTTGTACCAATACCAGGCTGTTTTCAGAACTATATCTCTGTAGTAGAGCTTAAAGTCAGGGATGGTGATGCCTCCTGAAGTTCTTTTATTGTACACAGTTGTTTTGGCTATCCTGGGTCTTTTGTTTTTCCACTAAAGTTGATTATTATCCTTTCAAGGCCAGTGAGGAATTGTGCTGGGATTTTAATGGTGATTGCTTTCAATCTGTAGATTGCTTTTGATGAGATTGCCATTTTTACTATATTTTTCATAACTATCCAAGAACATGGGATACCGTTCCATTTTCTAATATCTTCTTTAATTTCTTTCTTTAAAGTCACAAAGATCTTATTATATAGGTCTTTCACTTGTTTGGTAAGCATTACCCCATGATACTTTTTGTTGTTTGTGGCTATTGTAAAGGGTGATGTTTCTCTGATTTCTTTCTCAGTCTCTTATTAGTACAAATAAAGTAGGGCTACTAATTTTTTTGAGTTTATCTTGTATCCTGCTAGTTTGCTGAAGGTGTTTATCAGCTGCAGGAGTTACCTGGTAGAGTTTATTGGGTCCCTTATGTAAACTTTCATATCATCTGCAAATAGAGATAGTTTGACTTCTTCCTTTTCAATTTGGATCCCCTTGATCTCCTTTTGTTTTCTTATAGCTTTAGCTAGAACTTCAAGTAAAATATTGAAGAGATATTGAGAGAGAAGGCAGACTTGTCTCGTCCCTGACTTTAGAGGAATTGCTTTAAGCTTCTATCTATTCATTTTGATGTTGGCTGTTGGCTTGATGCATATTGCTCTTATTATGTTTATGTATGTTCTTGTTATCCCTGATATCTCCAAGATCTTTATTATGAAAGGGTGTTCAATATTGTCGAAGGCTTTTTGAACATCTAGAGAGATGATTATTATGTTTTTCTTTTTTATTTTGTTTATATGGTGGATCACTTGATAAATTTTCATATGTTAAAACATCCCCGCAATCCAGGGATGAAGCCTATTTGGGGATGGTGGATGATTTCTCTGATGTATTCTTGGATTCGGTTTGCCAGTATTTTATTGAGTATTTTTGCATCGATGTTCGTCAGGGATATTGGTCTGTAGTTTTCTTTCTTAGTTGTGTCTTTGTGAGGTTTGGGTACTATTGTTATTGTTGCCTTGTAGAAAGAGTTTGACAATGAATCTTCTGTTTCTACTGCATGGAACAATTTGAGGAGTATTGGTATTAATACCGGTTTTCCTTGAATTTTGGTAGAATTCTGCATTGAAGCCATCTTCCCCAGGGCTTTATTTCTTTGGAAGACTTTCAATGACTGCTTCTTTTTCATTGTGGGTTATAGGTCTATTTAAGTTGTTTATCGGTTTTTTATTTAATTTTGTTAAGAGATAGTTATCCAGTAATTTGTCCATTTCTGTTGAGGTTTCAGATTTTGTGGAATGCAGGTTTTTAAAGTATGACCTGAAAATTGTCTGGATTTCCTCTGTGTCCATAGTTATGTCCCCCTTTTTGTTTCTGATTTTGTTAATTAGCATATTCTCTCTCTGCTTTTTCATTAGTTTGAGGTTTGTCTATCTTCTAGATTGTCTCAAAAAACCAACTCTTTGTTGCATTGATCCTTTGTATTGTTTTCCTGGTTTCTATTTTGTGGATTTAAGCCCTCAAATTGATTATTTCCAGGTGTTGACTCCTCCTGGGTGAGTTTACTTCATATCATTCTAAGATTTTCAGTTTAGCTCTTAATTCTCTAATGTGACTATCCTCTGTTTTCTTCATATGGGCCCTTAGTGCAATGAACTTCCCTCATAACACTGCTTTCAAGGTGTCCCACTTCACCAGAAACCAAAGGAAAAGCAGGACAAATATATTCACAATACCACTGCCAACAATGAATCTAAAACAAACAAGCATTAACAACCAATGTTCCTTACTTACCCTCAACATTAATGGTACTAACTCACCTATAACAAGACACAGGCTAACAGAATGAATAGGAAGACAGAGTCTATCCTTCTGCTGCATACAAAAACATATCTTCCAATCAAATGGAACCAAGAAGCAAGCAGGTGTGGCTGTCCTAATATCTAACAAGTTAGACTTCAATCCAAAATTAATCAAAAGAGACAAGGACGGTCATTTAGTTTTCATGGCAGGAGAAATTCATCAATACAAAGTCTCAAGTTTGAACATCTATGTACCAAATACAAATGCACCCACATTCAAAAAGAAATGCTACTAAAACTCAAGCCTCACATAAAATCTCACACAGTTATAGTGGGAGACTTCAACACACCACTCTCACCACTAGACAGGACCACTAATCAAAAACTGAACAAAAACACAAAAAAGACCTAACAGAAGTAATGCCTCAACTGGGTTTAACAGACATCTATAGAATATTTCATCCAAACACAAGAGAATATACCTTCTTCCCTGCTTAACATGGAACCTTCTCTAAAATCAACAACATACTAGGTGGCATAACAAACCTCAACAGATACAAGAGAATCAGAATAGTCCCCTGTATCTTATCAGACCATCATGCTTTTAAATTCACATTCAGCAACAACACAAATCCCAGAAAACCTACAAACTCATGGAAACTGAACAATATGCAATTGTGCTGCACCTGTGTGAGAGAAGAAATAAAGAAATTAAGGGCTTTCTAAAATCCAATGAGGTTGAGGACTCAAGTTTGATATTTGATGGAAACATTATTTTCTTACTGAGATGTTTAGAATTAAGACCCATAAGCAGTCAAACTTCTGAGAATCAGTGACTTTTGCTATAATAAAATGACCCAGTGCTCATGAAAAGGAAATCATGTGTATATGAAACTCCTCCAAGACTTACAAAATGTTCTAAAGAAGTCAGCAATAATAATGTTAGTGCCATCATAGGAAAGTATGTGCTAGAAACAACAGATACAGGATATATGAGTCACCTCAGTAGAGTTATGTAAATAATAAGAAGTGCTACAAAATTCAGTGCGTTATCTGCCTCCTGCTTGTGCTGGGGTTTCCAGTGATGAAATATCATAGGTCATCAAACAATGCTGAGGAGAAAATTTTGGAGATTCAGCAGGATGAATCACCAAAGGTTCTGCAAACAAGTTAATAAATATATATATATATAGTAATGAAAATAATTCAAATGAAAATGTTTCTTTAGAATACCACTACTTGCCTTCTTTGTTGGAGTGATTAGAAATAGACTCCCACAAAAAGAACGGAAATATCTGATTACTTCTATTAGGTTAAACTTGACCTTTAAATTTTAAGAGATTTTTGATTCCACCTAACTTTCTTTCTTTCTTTCTTACTTTCGTTCTTTGTTTCTTTCTTTTTTAATTTACATGCTGATCCCTGTTCCCTCTCCCTTCTTCCCTATATCCCTCACTGTCTCTTACCATCTCTGCTCCCTCACATGCACCCTGAGGACCCTCTCCTACCATAGACTGACCCTAATTCCACATGTAGGGCAGTGCCATCCAGGTGGGATCATGTAGGTCTCTCAAATCATTTGAAGTAGGGAATAGGACTTGGTTAAGGCAGTATCCCTCCATGGGGGCTGTGTCTGCAAGGTCCATTTTTGCACCAGGAATACATCCTGGTTACACTGTCTGAGGTCCCTTAGACTGTTCAGTCCTTGTAGCTGAGACCCATATTCAGGGGGCCTGAGCCAGTCCCATGCTGGATTCCTAGCTATCAGTCTGGGGGCATGTTAACTCCTCCTTGCTCAGGTTAGCTGTCTCTATGTGTTTCTGCAATGTGGTCTTGTCCTCTCCATCTGCATCTGGATTCTACTTCGACTCAGTGTTTAGGCATGGGTGTTTACTTCTTTTTCCAACAGGTACTAGATGAGGGCTTCATGATGGTGGATGACTTAGTTGTTGATCTCACTATACTGAAAGGGCATTTATTGTAGCCTTTCCAAGGTTGCTCAAATTGTTAGTTGGCGGCAGCCTTGTAGGTCTATAGACCTTTCTTTAGGTTCAGTTTTCTCTTCAAACCAATAATGTGTCTCTCTTTTATGTTCTCTCTCTCTCTCTCTCTCTCTCTCTCTCTCTCTCTCTCTCTCTCTCTCTCCTTCTTCTTCTATTATTACCCTGACACAATCTTCCTAGACACACGTGCTTTCCTCTCCTCCCCTACTCTTTCTCCTAACACTCTCTTCAACTGTTTGTTGCATTGATTCTTTGTATTGATTTCCTGGTTTCTATTTTATTGATTTCAGCCCTCAAATTGATTATTTCCTGCCATCAACACCTCTGAGGTGAATTTGCTTCTTCTGGTTTTAAGATTTTCAGTTGTGCAGTTAATTCTCTTATGTTACTATCCTCTGTTTTCTTCATTTGGGCACTTAGTGCAATGAACTCCTCTCATAGCACTACTTTCAAGGTGTCCCATAAGTTCGGGTATGTTTGTGTCCTCATTCTTGTTGAATTTTAGAAAGTCCTTAAATTCCTTCTTTATTTATTCTTTGACCCAGGTGTAGCATAATTGCACATTGTTCAATTTCCATGAGTTTGTAGGTTTTATGTGATTTGTGTTGTTGCTGAATTTGAATTTCAAAGCATGGTGGTCTCATATGTGAGCTTTGAGTTTTAGTAGCGATTCTTTTATGAATGTGGGTGCATTTGTATTTGGGCATAGATGTTCAGATCTGAGACTTTGTGTGGATGGATTTCTCCTGCATTGAATACGAAATGACCATCTTCATCTCTTTTGATTAATTTTGGTTTGAAATCTAACTGTTAGATATTAGGATAGCCACACCCGCTTGCTTTTTGGGTCCATTTGATTGGAAGATCTTTTCCCAACCCTTTACCCTGAGGTAATGTCTATCTTTGAAGCTTAGATGTGTTTCTTGTATGCAGCAGAAGGAAGGATTCTGTCTTCCTATCTATTCTGTTAGCTTGTGTCTTTTTATAGGTGAGTTAAGACCATTAATGTTGAGGGTAAGTAAGGATCATTGATTGTTGATGCTTGTTTGTTTTAGATTTGTTGTTGGCAGTGGTATTGTGAATATATTTGTCCTGATTTGCCCTTGGTTTCTGGTGTAGTGAGGTTATCTGTGGGTGTATTTAACTTTCTTGGGTTGGAGTTTACCATCCAAAACTTACTGTAGTGCTGGATTTGTAGATACATATTGGGAAAATCTGGTTTTGTCATTAAATATCTTGTTTTCTCCATCTATAGTGATTGAGAGTTTTGCTGGGTATAGTAGCCTGGGCTGACATCTGTGGACTCTTAGTACTTGTAGAACATCTATCCAGGACCTTCTGGACCATGAACCTTCCATGGAGAAGTCAGGTGTAATTTTGATATGTCTGCCTTTATACATTACCTGGGATTTTTCCTTCCCTGTTCTTAATATTCTTTCTTTTTTCTGTATGTTAGGTGTTTGGATTATTATATGTCGAGGGGTCTTTTTTCTTTGGCCCTGCCTATTTGTTGTTCAGTATGCTTCTCGTACTTTCATGGGCATGCCCTTCTACAGATTGGAAAACTTTTCCTCTGATGATGTGGTTGAATATGATTTGGGCACCTTTGAACTGGGCTCTCTCACCTTCCTCTATGCCTATTATTTTTAGTTTTGGCCTTTTCACAGTGTCCCACATTTCCTGGATGTTTTGTGTTAAGGACTTTTTGGATTTACAATTTTCTTTGGTCGTTGAATGTATTTCTTCTAGTTTATCTTCTGTTCCTGAGATTCTCTGTTCCACCTCTTGAATCCTGTTGGTTATGGTTGTGTCTGTAGTTCCTGATCGTTTGCCCAGTTCTTCTATTTCCAGCATTCCTTCAAGTTTGTGTTGTCTTTATTTCCTCTATTTCAGTTTTCTAGTCCTGAACCGTTTCCTTCACCTGCTTAATTGTTTTTTTTCTTTATTTTTGTACTTTCTTTACTTTCCTGAAGAAATTTGTTCATTTCTTCCACTTTTTTTTTCTTTCATTTCTCTAAGGGATTTTCTTCGGGGCCTCTATCATTTTTATGACGATAATTTTTAAGTCGGTCCCTTCTGCTTCCTCTGTTTTGTTGTTGTGTTCTGGCCCAGTTGATGTAGATTCCCTAGATTCTGGTGGCATCATGCTTATCTTTCTGTTGTTAGATGTTTTCTGTATTGCTGTCTTCCCATAGGTTCTTCCATTAGTTGTTGGTGGGGTTGCTCCCTCTTCTTTAGTCCTTTCCCAGTGGGCTTAGGTGGGTCAGAGTTTCGATGTCTGTAGTTGTGGGCGGTCCAAGCTCTCTAGTAGGTCTCTCCACAGGCAGAGGCCTGGTGATGGGAGTCAGCAATTTGTCTCCAGGAAAAGACTGGTGATGGAGATCAAAGATCACAATTGCTGTGACTCAGGATGTTCCTTGTGCCTATATGCAGATCTAGCCTAGGACTGGCACTCTCCAGCTGTGGCCTCTTTAGCAGAGTCCTTCTAGCCAAGGCCTGGAGATAGGGGACAAAGGATGGGCTGATACTTAGGATGTTTCTGCACCTATAGGAGGATCTAGCTGGGACCTGACATTCTCCAGCTGAGGCCTCTGCTACAGAGGGCCTGTGATGGGAGTCAAGGGTCCTGCCTACATGAACTCAGAGTGGTCCAGCAGAGATAGGGGGATCTCTGGGAGGGGCCCCCTACTCCAGTAGAGGACTGGCGGAGGGGGTCAGGGACCAGGCATGTGGAAATACTGGTGGTCTCGCATGGATAGGCAGGTCTCGTGTGTTTGGAGCTGCTCTGATTCCACCTAATTTCAAAAGAAAGAAATGAATATACAACAAAATTACTTACAAAAACACACATACAATGTTTTTATTTATTTATTTATTTATTTTGTTGTTGTTGTTCTTTGCTTCTAGACTCTAATAATACCTTAAAGTATTTCCTCAGTTGTATCCTAAATAAAGTTCTTGGCAGTTTATTCAACTTTTAATGCGTGTGTGTGTGTGTGTGTTTTTTTTTTTTTATGTGTGTGTGCACACACATGCCCTATGTTTGTAAAAGTTCACATGGAGGCAAAAGTTCTACCTCAGTGATCATTCTGCAAAATCTGTCATGTTTTCAGACAGGATATTTCATTGATCTGGACTTTGTCATGTAGACTGGCTGCCTAGCCAAAGAAACCCCCTAGATCCATCCCTACATCACTCATATGACAAGGACATGCTGCTATGTCCAGATTATTTTTATTGTTGTTACATTGTTGTTGTTATCATTTATTTATTTGTTTATTTATTGTGAGAATTCTCGAGGAGTAATCTCAGGGGTTCCTATTTACTAGGCAATCACTTTACCAAATGAACTATTACGCCAACCCAAATTTTATTATTTTCCAAAATCATTGTGCTTTTGCAAATGACTCACATTTACTCTCTACTACATTGTCATTTAGAAACCTTCAGTTTACATATTACTGAAATCAAAAATACATTTCCCAGGTTAATTTTGAACTGTAGTTAGCTCACACACACACACATACAAACATGATGTATGTAATTTGCATGCCAGGTGAAAATATTTGAAAATAAAGCCTTCAATATAAGCTATCTTCCTCCTTTGGTTGTAGTCTTTGGCATTATAGCAACAGCTTTAGGAATGTAACAATTCTCAATACTAGTGAAGGAGGCATCAATCTTCTATTGCTTAAATGGTAACAAAGGATGCACCTCAGTGGTTTGTTCTGCTTCCTGGGTACTTCAGCATCTAGACACATCTATTTCTGAATGTTAGTCTGTCTTGGGGACAAAAAAAAAAAAAAAGAGTCTCATTTCATACACAATTCTGCCTTTGATTTCAGATGGCATGCTTGCCTACTTAATCCCAGGAAGTTCTGAATTATTAAGGAAGCCTACTTTAGAAACTGTTAAGACTTTGATAGTTATATGTTAAGTGCAAAGTTTTTTATCATAATTTATTCATGCTTAATACTGCCCTAAGTGTGGCTCGGGATATAGATCAGTTGGGAAGGGCCTTGAATTACATGCCCAAATCCCCTAAGTCAATGAGTATCATCACATATACTGGGAATTCATGATTCACATCTTTGATCACAGTATATGTGAGGGTCATCTTCAGATGGTCATCTTCAACTCTATATGATTTTGAGATGAGCACTAGACTCATGATCTCCTGTATTAAAAATATAAACGAAACATGCTTCTATACCCTGACTGTCTTTTTCTTGTGGAGAAGAATAGTTAGGAAACCTAAAAGTATATTATCCATTACTATATTAGAATAATATCCATGCTATTTTCTAGTGTCATTTATTGTATTAACAACTAAAGAGTTCATTGAAGTCAGTTAAGTCACCTCGATTATCAGAAATCTATAGCTACAAAAGTATAAAATTAATTTTCCTCGTAACTTGAATATTTTTATTCATTATAAGGATGCAAATTTAAATATAAGTGCATCATTATGGAAAATACATTAAAAATAAAGGTAATTGCAAACAGTTGTACTAGTAATCAAAATAATCTTGTAGTGGCACATGCCTTTAATACCAGCACTCAGAAGGCAGAGGCAGGATGATCCTTATGAGTTTAAGGTCAACCTATTCTACAGAGCAAGTTACAGAACGGCCTCCAAAGCTACAAAAAAAAAAAAAAACTGTCCTAAAAAAACAAGAAAACATTAAAAAACTGTATTTTACAAATATGCATCATGTATACCTATATTGTTGTAGGCATTATAATGCTATAAGGGTGCCTATATGTTTGTATTTACCAGAGCTGTGTGTCTACACAATTATGATTATATATGTGATGGAAAAAGAAAAAGGTTATAACATTAATGAATAGAACATGACAGTTGAGTTGTGCAGTGTACATGAGTGCATCACTTCCAAGTTATAAGATGAATATTCTGGAATGTGAAGGAGAAGTATTGAAAGAGGGTGTACTTCAACATTGTTGTCTGTTCCATTGTCATCAAATGCACAGCTATCTCACTTCACTGCAGCTCTTTCAATACTTAGGCTTTCACTCTCATGGAGGATTATGAAAGCTCTTGCACACAGTCATTAAAACTGTGACCACCTTCCACTGCAGCCTGTCATTTAGTTTTCCTTCATTATTAAATGGGCAAGCACTGGGGATGATAATAACGCTTTCAGTAATGGCATCTATTCAAAGCACATTTAGCTCCCATTCGGACTCACTCAGTTTGAATTTTAACATGAAAACTCAGACAAGTAGATGTACACAGTGATTTGAGTCTCTAATGTAAAATCATTTTACCTTGGCATTTTAAAAACCTTCAAAACCTTATGCACCTAATTAACACACACACACACACATATATATTATTCAATTAAATGCATCTTTATAATTGGCTATCAATCTGAGGATGAAATACTAATATCTAAATGGTAGTTTTGTTGTCTGAGTTCATTGTGTCATAATTAAGACATGAAAATTACCAGTATTGTACATGTATAGTATTTCAGTAAGTTAACCTAGTTTATTAGAAACAATTAGAGAAATGTGACAAGATATTATCTTTATGAAATTTGGAGACATTAAAAGAAAACATTAATTTATGTTGTGTATAGCAAGGACTAATTTTCCTTTTACCTATACTATATGATACATTTATTTTTAATTTTGAATAAGTTAAAGCACATTCTAATAATTTGTTTCCGTATAGGTTTCTAAAATATAGTTGTCCATATTCTGAGATCTTATATAAGTGTTTCAGTTACAATCTTTATATTTTAATTATTTATTAAAAAACTTATATAGCCGTTTTGGAGATCAATATGGCGGATCATCAGGAAAATGGGAATCTGTCTACCACAGGACAGGCAACCCCACTCTTAGGCATATACCCAAATGATCCACATCCATGCAACAAGAACATCTGTTCAACTATGTTCTTAGCAGCATTATTTGTAATAGCAAGAACCTGGAAGCAATCTTCATACCCCTCAACTGAAGAATGGATAAAGATTTTGTGGCACATTTACACAATGAAATACTTCTCTACAGAAAGAAAAAAAAACAAAACAAAACAATGGAATCTTGAAATTTGCAGGCAAATGGATGGAACTTGAAGAAACTATACTGAATGAGGTAACTCTGTGACCAAAAGAGGAACATGATATGTACTCACTCATATATGGGTTTTAGACATAGAGCAAAGGATTAACAGCCTATAATTCATACCACCAGAGAAACTATTAGGATACAAGGAGGTTTCTAAGAGATTCATACAAGGTCCCTCACAGAAGGGGAAAGGGACAAGATCTTCTGAGCATATTGGAAGGGGAAGCAGTAAGTAGAAAGAGAGCTAGGAGAAAGAGACTAGGAGGGGAGGAAAGCATGGGGGACTAGGAAGACTGAGTCAGGGGAGGAATAGATGATGTACTGTGTTTGTGCATAGGAATAGCTTGGCGAAGTTAACTTATCATAGTGACTAACAACTAAATCTCAGTCTAGAGATAGAATATATGAAGGTATTCTGTTGTTTTCATGGACACAATTTATAACCTTATAGTGCACAAACACAGTTCATTGCATCACAGATTGATCTCCCTGACACATAATTTTGTTCATTTTTCTAAAAAGGATTTTTAATGCTTAGGGAAAAAAAATCAACTTTCAGTGTAGCTTATGACCACCATGTGAGTTGTCGACAAATGCAGCCAAAGCACCCAAACATGTAATATTTTATAAAATAAAAACTCTAAATATGTAGTTCAGTCAAAATTTACAGGTATATCTTCTATTGTTACTAGGAGACATAATATCATAGCAAACACAAATGGTTTGACACCTACAATCATTACTCCCCTCTTCTATGATTGTCTCTGCATCATTTATGCAATATCCTCTGAGCCTCTGTGGTGGGAGTAATTTGAAAATATATCAGTTGGGACTGGGATCCACAACTCAGTATTTTGATTGGTTGTTGTTTCCTGTAGTAGTCTCTGCCTGTTGCCTGAGAATATGCTTATATTTAAGCCTGGGTATTGTTTACTGAGTAAAATTTATAAAAGTAAAATAGATTAGTGTTTTTCTTAACTAAATTCAACCCCAGCCATATGTAATTATCTTAACTATTTGAAATTTATCCTTATTAATTACATTCTATATTAATGGATTTACTATTAAATATCATTACTTAGTTAATTCAAGATTATTTTTTCATCCACCAAATGATTTTCCAAGCACTCTAGGATTGATACAGGGAAAATCATTGGTCCCTCCTGAGGTTCTCAGCCTCATCAGAAAATAATCTAAGAATGAGGTCAAAAGGGAGCACCCCACAATTCTATTAGCATTTAAAAGAAAAGCTGTGAAATCTTATCTGTTGACTGGAAGAGATGGGTGGAGGAAAAGAGGATACAAAATCCCCTTCTACAAGCTGGAATGGAGGTGAGACAAAGAGCCATGGTGGGGAGACTTTAGAATAAGAGGAAGATGTTCAAATGTTGGGAAGAAGCTCCCAAGTTAAGAAAAGGCTGCTTATAAAAGATAAAAGAGAAATAGTTAGGCTTTCCTGAGCAGACTCAAGATGCAGGGCTGCAGAATGCATCTTCTTCAGTGCCCAAACACTTACACCCTGCAAGCTCCTGCCCTGCAGGCTGCCCTGAAGCTGAAAATTATCCTGTGTTGTATTTTCCCTTCTAGGTGAGTGGCCTGCTCCAACTACAGTTAGGTATTCACCCAAAGACACTATTGTCCTGAATGGAAGTACTTTTACTCTAACAATGTGTCCCATTAGTAAATTATTAGAGTAAATTAAAAATCTTAAGCTTATTTTTCTTTAGGTATTTAATAAGAAAGCTTTTGTCTTTTAGAAAATTACAAAATAGTACAACCAACCTCTTTCATTTTTATCCTTCCATTAAAATATGTTTTAAAAATCAATCACCATTGTTTTATGTATATATACACAATTGTAACAAAAATGTACATATTGTATATGATTTTGAAAGTAAGTTATAGATAGCAATTTATTTATTTAATATGTCATAATATATTTCCCAAAATGTAATCAATAAAGCAACACTTTTCAAAAGGTGAAAATAAATCTATATTTTCTAATATTACATGTAAATTTAAATATTCTTTTCTGCCTCCTAACTCCTTTATGAAAAATGTGTCTTCGTACTGATGATCAAAACTGCTAAACTAAAATTTTCAGAACAAAAAAAAAATGCTACACATAAATTTTAGGCTGTTACCAAATTCACTATTTTTTATTTTGTTAGACATATAACAACAACAACCAAAACCGAGTAATAGGCTATTTTCTTCTGTAAAAATGCCTCATTGCTCAGTTACATAAGTCCCTTTTTTATTTGCAAATTAGTTTTTCTAATTTTCTTTGTTCTCTTAGCCAAACCCCGACTCTCCGAAGAATGCGTATTCACCCGCAATTATTAGTTCATGAAACTTTCATGGACTTTTATTTATCCAAATTAACTGGCAAAATGTTTTCACTTGCAAATTCTAAACATGATTTTCTTGATAATGCTGAAGAGAATGTTAGCATAAATAGGAAAGATAATTGTAGAAATATCCAACTGCCCTCTGATTGGATTTGAGGTTTGATCCTCCCACATGGTTGGTGGAAGAGCAGAACTCACACTAGCTACTGCCAGTCTGGCCAACATCCCAGCCCCTGGAATGCAGCATGATTAATAAAAGACCCAGAGACTGATATTGCTGCTATACCTTCTCAAAACGTCAGAGATAAGGGTGAATGAGAGATAGCTTAACTCCATATACATAGATTCACAAGTAATAAATATTATTAAAGCAAGAAACATTTTTTAACAAAATTGTCAACTAGTTTAGATGCCTTAATTTATTTAATAAATGTACCATATTATGCCCTACACGTTTGAAAACGATGTCGCTACAGGCTCTCTATATGATTATTCCTTTGATGCATACAAAGTGCATCTTCTCTGCTGTTGCAGTGTTTCGTCTGTAAATAGTATTCTACCTTATTCAAAAACACTCATTAGAACAATTTCAGAGAGAATTGATGCTTTTAAGACAATGGGGTGACTGGTTGAAAACAAGGCACCAAGCATGTATGTAGGCATTATTTTGAAAAGTGTGTATGAGTTCATGTTTGAGATTTGAAGGATTTGTAGAGCAAAATAATGATCCCAGAAAGGACAGCTAAAAACAATATTGCCTCAGTGCTCTGCCTTTCTTTTAGTAACACCCATACAGAAGTCCCTGCTCTGCCTTTCTTTTAATAACACCCATACAAAAGTCCCTAGACATACCCAACTAACCAAAATCAAAATTTTCTCCCATTTTTTCCCCTTCTGATTTTATGCTGCCTTTGGGGACTTGTTCATTGTCCCTTTTCATGTCACCCTCTTTCAGTTTCTCATTTATCTTCTCCCTAAATTTTATCTTCATTCTCCCCTTAGTACTTGACTCCCACTTTAACATGGAAAACACAGCTAATATTTCCTATTCCGTTATAAATACATCTTCATTCAGAAGAATCTGTTGGGCAAATATATAAGTTTGATGTTCCAAAGACCTTTACCAGTAACTTTGATTTTCAATGTGAAGTTGTCTATAGCAGTGCTAATAATGACTGCCTTTATATTTTGCAATTTAATTTGCAGAATTTTTGCTGTTCATTTATATATTTTATTCTTGCATATGCTCTCTCTGCTGTCTGTATTATAGATTGACAGTGAGTTTCACATCATAGTCATATCTCCTCACTTTTACTGACACATGAAAAGGAAAGACTTCTTTTGCCATTCCAATCCATGATCCTCTGATCTGGCTATGGTGGTCTTGTGGTAAACCAATATTTCAGGGAAGAAGAATCATATTACAGAATCATTAACCCCATGACAAAAAAAATGACAGAGGGAAAAAAAAAGAGATGGAGATTGTAAGAGTCTAAATCTCTCCATTAAACCCCATCACTTCCAAGGTTTCCTATCTCCCTGTAGAACAGTAGTATGAGGTTCCAGACTCTAACACTCAAGACTTTGGGATACTTTATCCAAATTTATTTTTCTGTAATATATTTGTCATTTCTCCTATGTATTGTACTATAGAAGAATTCTTAATTGACTCCCTAAAGAAATGAACATTTTACACTCATCACATAATAAAAACGACTCAATGGCTAAGCTATGCTCATCACAAAAATAAACAGAAGACAACTGAAAACTCACAAAGTATATGAAATAAATTATTTTTCTATGTTTTTAACTATGCAAGTTTATTAGATAAAAACATTTTTGAAAATACAAAATAAATGATTTTGTTTAAATATAATGTAATAATTAAAAGGCTGTTCTCAGGAATCACATTAAAGTCAGACTAACAAATGAATTATGGTCATGTAAATTAGTCATAATTTAATTCATGGAAATAATTTAGAATAGTGGTAAGAACACAGTACATGTTTAATGAATGCTGTGTTTATAGTTATTAAAAACCACTTTTAAGTGCTTAAGTCCCTAATTCCATCTTGCATACCATGACTATGTTTTGTAAGTTAGTGCTCTGAAAAGCTCTGAAATCACTCTGATGTGGCCTATTTTAAAATCCATTGCACTTACCTGTTGGTGTATTTAATTCCCTACTAGGTTATGAGATCCTTGAAAATAAGCATCCTCACTGTGTATCTTTGCACTTCCATCCACATAAGTCGGAACCCATTTCACACCTATCTTTTAGGCAGACCTGAAGGAATCCTGGAATAGAGATGGCAACCATCTTAGGAAAGCAATGCTGCCCTATATAGAAAAAGGAGTAAACTATGAGGCAGATGATTATACTAATGAATAATAACCTCTGGCAAGATGCTAAACTAGGCAACATAGCGGGGGATAGGGTAGGGTTCCAGTAAGAACTGTCATTGTATAAATTTCTGAATAAGAAAGAGTTAAGTGTGTTTTAGTTTATTAGTCTGGTTTGTATATTTATAACTACTCTGATTGATTAAGATGTTATATACAGCAATATACAGCAATACAGCACCAATAATTATAATCAATATGAAGTAGATATTCACTAAATTTTGGTAATTGTTTTGTACAACAGATTTGCTATTTTTCCTCTGTTTCCTATGATGAAATGAGAAACTTTTAAACTTGTAAATCCCATCCAAGTACTAACCAGGCACCACCCTGCTTAGAGTCTGTGATCAGAGGACATAGGGAGCATTCAGGTTGGTGTGGCAATAGGCTTTATTTTTTTGAAACAATATTAATTTACATATTAGTTCCCCCCACTCCCATTCTCCCATGCCTGCCATCGAACCCCCATCTTCCCATCTATTCCCCAAGGATAGTGAGGCCTTCCATTGGGGATTATCAGTGTCTGTCTTATCATTTGGTGAGGAGTGCACTAGGCTCTCCATTGTGTATGGATGCTGATACAGTACCCCTCCTTAGGGAATGGGCTCCCAAAGTCCATTTATACACTAGGAATTAATACTGGTTCCTCCGTCAGATGTCTCATAGACTGCGTAGGCTTACTAACTGGCACCCACAATCAGAGGGCTTGATTTGGTCCTATGCTGGTTCCCCAGTCCTCAAAACTTGTGTATCTTGTCTGTTTTCAATTCTATAACCCATGTTTGAGAATATCAAATCATTGCCTTGAACATTTATGTGGAATGCCATTTTTAACACATTTTTAACACTGTTCCTTGTTCAGGAAGATGTGAATGCAAGTAAGTAAAATTTCATAAAAATATGAGTAGCATTTTCTCATGGATTTCCCTGTAGACAGAAATTTCTGTTCCAGTCCTGCAACTGTTCAGTCCCAAATAAACACACAGAGATTTATTTTGCTTATAAACTGTTTGGCCTATTGTTCAGGCTTCTTACTAGTAAACTCACACAATTTAAACTAACCCATAATTCTTATCTTTGTTTAGCCATGTGGCTTGGTACTTTGTCTCAGTAAGCACTCCCATCTTGCTTTCTCTCTGTCTGTTGGTGACTGCCTTTCTAACTTTCTTTGTCCCAGAATTCTCCTAGTTTTGTAGCCCTGCCTTTCTTTCCTGGCTGGCTAATGGTCACTCACCATTTTATTAAACCATTAAAAGTGACAAGTCTTTACAGTGAACAAGAACATTATCCCATATCAATTCTCATTCATATAAACTTTAACACGAGGCACATGAAGGAATTGAAAACAGTACAATAAATAGAAAATACTGAGTAACATGATATATACAACATAAGCAATTTTATTATATTTTCTTTTAGGAATCCACTAAGAAAATGTTTTGAATTTGCAATGACTAATTTCTGACAAGAGTAGAATATTAGAAATTTAATTTCATTACCTTTTGTATTTTTGAAAAATATAAATATGTCAAATTATTATTAGTAATTCAATACTGCACAAAATTTTCAAAATTTTATGGATTAACCAGTGACTTCACCATATGTATTTTCATTTAGAATGACATAATGTCATTTTAAGGAATATGATACTTATTTACCTTTAAATATATATTATCTAAATCTAGTTTTCATTTATTTCTAAGAATAGGAAAGAATGTAGTTTTCAATCATAATTTACAGATTTTGTTAATTTTCATGGACAAAATTAGTTACATTTTATGAATCATTATAGATTTCTAATCTTAAATATTTTACTCAATAAGAATATGGTAATAGAATTTATATTCTAAATATGTATTCATAATTCTAATATGTTCCTATAATTCACTTATATACCCACATGGTAAAACATTTCCTTATCAGATAGTAATAAGTGTATGAGAAGGATGAGATGAAGAATTTCATAAATGCATAATTCATTAGATCAGAATCTTAGCATTACAGGTGAAATGGATCTTTATGATTCTAAATAAATTTGAATTGAAAATTTAACAACACAAAAGGACATTTTAATTGATTCATTTTACAAATTCCAATCATACAGTAAGATATTAGACACTGGGTAGTGTTACATGCTACATAATTTAAAAAAAAAGTTTTAGAAACAAAAGAACAGAGACAAGCAAGGCTTTTTAGTAACTGTAATTTTTTCAATGGGACTCTGTTTTGCTAGAGACAGAGACTTTCATGGATCCTTTAAGGGGGGTTTCCTGACTCATGATAAGTGGCCAAAAAAAAAAAAAAAAAAAAAGCACAGCTTTTAAGAAGTGGTGCTAAAATTCAATGTTGTGTAAGCAGCTGGAGAGAGTAACTGGGTGTGATGGCACACACCTTTAATTCCAGCACTCAGGAGGCAGAGACAAGTGGATCTCCGTGATTTCAAAGTAAACCTGTTTGACTTTATGCCATATAAATTGAACATGCGTGACCCACAGAAAAGTGATTGATCATGTAGCAAGGTGTTTCTGTCATTACTAGGGTTTATATATTATCCTTCAATGGTCTTTGATGGAGTTGAAGACAGATAGTTATAGTTACAGCTTTCTTTAGTTAGGATTAAAGACAAATTACATATAGGAATTTAGACTCACAAAAGAATCTAAGGATTGAAGGGGCTGAATGAAAATGTACTGCTTAGAAACTGTGATGTCAAGCTTGAAACAAAACAAAAACACCTCAGTGCTTTTAAATTGAGGACACAATTGCTAATAACACATATCAAAGGGAGGCTGTATCATACGCACTGTGCATTAGACTTTGAAACCCGATTCCCAATTTATACCAATTTATACTGTGTTTTCTCACCTTCTGATATTTACTAGGCTCAAGTGTGAACTTACTTCACAGTGTTTTTTTTTTTTTTCTCTTTTCAGTTACTACTATTCATTCACCACAGAAAAGAAAATACAAAACTTTCAGGGTATTCCATGGCTATTTATATAAATGCCTCTTCTTGATTTGATAACCCAATAGGGACTTTATTATTTGTATATTCATTTAGTACACTACAAAGGGATATTGTCTCCTAACCCTGCTACCATCACCTGATGGTTTAATGTTCCTGATAGGTTTTTTTTTCCTTCCTTTACTCATCATCAAAAAAGACTTAAATGTGCCTGATTGGTAAATATACATCATTTAGTTCATCATTAAGTTCAGTCTCTCCTTCAATCTCATGAAGTCAATTTTTCTAAAGAGGACAATATTTTACTTCTCCTTCTAGGATAGCACCTCTGTCTAACTTACCTATAAAGACACAGGAATACTCCTTTACAGAATTAAAGTGTTTATGAACTGAGGGTGAATCTACACAATGTATATTCTTTATGATATTATCACTGCAAGTTCTATAATTTTCTGGTACTTAGGGTGAATTTCCATACTTTCTTACTTCCAGTGCAGACTAGACTTGCTCAAATCTTCATCAATTACAATTTTTGGGACATTCCAACATCTCAGTTATTTTGGCATACCTTAAATTATTCCAAAAGACAATTCACCATACTTATCCATTACTTTTCTATTGGTTTGATAAAATGCCATGACCAAGGCAATCTGTAGAAGGAAGTATTTATTTAGAAATATGGTTTCTTATCATTTGTCATTGTGAGGAAGTAACAGGCAGAAGAGAGTTCCCATATCTTTAACAGTCAGAAGGAAGCTGAATATTCAGACTTCAAATGACATGAATTTTGAAACTCTCAAAGAATTCCCCCAGCAAGGCTAAACCTGCAAAGCCTCTCCAAACAGTGCAACTTAATGGGAACCAAGTATTCAAATTTCAGAGAGTATGAGGGGCATTTATCATTCAAATCACCACATTCCACTCCCTGAACACTTAAGTTTCCTGGCCATTCTATAATGAAAAATACATTTAGAACAACTTCAAAAGTATGTATAAGCTTTACAGTTCCAATATTGTTTTAAAGTTCAAAATTTCTTCTGAGACTCATGATGATTTTTTAAATTGTGGATCAATGAAAAATAAAAAGAGACATGTCATACTCTGAATGATCTAAATCTATAATGAACTAGAATATGACTTACCATTCTAAAGATATGATGGAAGCATAATGAATAAATATTCACCTCTTCTTGACACAGTCACAGCTCTGGCAACTGCAATGTTTGGGTTTCACATTCAGAGCTTAACACAATGGCATCTCATGACCTCCTGCTCGTTTCTTGCCTTCACACATATAGTTTGGCCTGAGAAACGCTATGAAACCACAGAAGAAGATTCAACCACCCCCTATCTTTTATAATAGTAAGGTAAGCACAACAAGTATGACACTGCCGACCTGCACAAATTGCTTAGAATGGGTACAGGACCTCTTGAAGAACTTTAACAGTAGCTTTGGATTGTACTTGCCTCCCAGGAAGTGAAAGCATCTTATGTTGTCTTTTACAAGTTGGAAGGTTAGCTGGGTGTTGTCTTTCTCTGAGAGTATAAACTCATTTATTCCAAAGCAGATCTTGCCTTTTCTTATTGGATATTTTCTTCTTAACAAATGAAGCCTCTTCAGCAGCATAAGACTTTGAAGTAATATTAACCTTACCAGTGCCTCCTTTTTCTCCAAATGATACATTTTGTAAATTTTGCGTCTCATTTACTCTTTTTCATTTTAGTTCTCTATAAGAGAGATCACTAATACAATGATACAGAATTATTATTGGCTGTTTAGGAATTTCCTCTTCTAACTAGTTCATTATTTTTAAATTTAGCCTCAGACAAGTTCTAAGGGCATGAGCAGGAAAGCAACCACATTATTTGCCAAAATATCATCAGAAGAACCTCGTCTCAGTTGTTAATATTTCTCTCCTCTGAAACCTGTTGAACTGGGACTCTATAGTCAATATTGATTTCAGAAATGTCTTCCAAGCGTCTATTTAGATTTCTCATTAAGTTCTTATATTGTTCAGATATTTTTGTAGTACAAATCTTCAGTCTTCAGTACTACTCCAATGACATATAACATGGTTAGATTCAGTGCAATGTTCGACTTCTAGGAGCAACTTCTGGTTTAGAAACTTTTCTGTTGTTATGAGAACATCACGTTCAGTACAACGTATAGAAGAAAGGGTTTATTTGGGGTTTATGGTTCCAGAGGAGGAAGATCCTCTAATGGTTAGGGAAGTTGGAGGCATGGTCACTTGAACTAAAAGCTGAATGTTTCCATGCTGACCTATAAGTGGATAATTAGGAGTGTAGATTAGAAGGGGAATGAGCCTCTAATCTCTGAAAGTCTACTTTAATGACCAAAGATGTATTTCCTCTAAAAAGACCAGACCTCCTAAGCAGCATCTCCAAACAGAGATGCCAACTGTTGACAAAGAATCCAAGTGCCTAAAAGTATGAGATATTTATCATGGTCAAAACATGATATTATACATTTAATTAAAAACTACTACATTAAAATTTCAATTCCTTTTTTTTTTAAGGCTAATCTGGAATCCATAGTAAGATACAGTCTCAAATTTTTTTATGTTTAATTATTTATTTATTTTTCTTGTTTTACATATCAATCCCAGTTTCCTCTCCCTCCCTTCCTCCTTCCATACCTCTCTTCCATACCCCGTGACCATCCTCCAATCCCATTCTCAACCCACTCCACTGGGATTGTGTTGCCTTCCAGGAAGAGTCAACAAAATCTGTTAAGTCATTCGGAGGAGGGGCTAGGCCCTCCCTCCTTCCTCTATGTTAAGGGAGTATCCCTCCATGGGGAATGTGCTCACAAAGTCTTTTTGTGCACCAGGGGTCCATCCTGGTTCCACTGTCAGAGGTCCCTTAGATTGTGCAGGCCTTCTAACTGAGACTCATGATCAGGAGGTCTGAGTCAGTCCAATGTTGGTTTCCCAGCTATTAATCTGGGGGCTCATTAGTTCCTCTTTGTTCAGCTCAGCTGTCCCTGTGGGTTTCTGTAGCCTGGTCCTGTCCTCCCTCTCTGCATCTGGATTCCACTTCTCCTCAGTGTTTAGCTGTGGGTGCCTGCTTCTGTTTCCATCAGCTACTAGATGAGGGCTCTATTATGGTGGATAAGTTAATCATCAATTTCATTATCAGGGAAAAGCATTTATGGTAGCCTTTCCACTGTTGCTCAAAATGTTAGGGGGAGTCAGTCTTGTAGGTCTCTCAACATTTCTCTAGAGACAGTTTTCTCTTCACACCTATAATTGCTCCCCCTTTTTGGTATCTCTCTCTCTCTCTCTCTCTCTCTCTTTTTTTTTCCTCTGGTCTATTCCTCCCCTGACTCAGCCTTCCTAGTCCCACATGCTTTCCTTTCCTCCTATTTTCTTCTTCCTAACTAACTCTCCACTCACTGCCATTCCAATATGCTCAGGAGACCTTGTTCCTTTTCTCTTGGTGAGGGACCTTGTATGAATCTATTAGATTCCTTCTTGTATCCTAGTTTCTCTGGTGGTGTAAATTATAGGCTGGTGATCTTTCATTCTATGTCTAAAATCCATATGTGAGTGAGTACATAAGTACATACTATATTCCTCTTTTTGTGACTGGGTTACCTCATTCAGGATGGTTCATCAAGTTCCATCCATTTGCCTGTATATTCAAGATTCCTTTGTTTTTTGTTTTTGTTTTTTTTTTTTTAATGCAGAGTAGTATTCCATTTTGTAAATGTGCCACATCTTCTTTATTCATTCTTCAGTTGAGGGGCATCTAGGTTTGTTCCAGTTTCTAATTATTACAAATAGTGCTACTAGAAACATAGTTGAGCAGATGTTTTTGTTTCATGGATGTGGATCATTAGGGTGTATGCCTATCAGTGGAATTGCTGGGTCCTGTGTTAAACTGATTCCCATTTTCCCAAGGAATCATCATATTGATCTGCAAAATACCTATACATGTTTGCACTCCCACCAGCAGTGTAGGAGTATTCCTCTTTCTCCACATCATCTCCAGCATAAGTTGTCATTGGTGTTTCTAATTTTAGTTATTCTGGCAGGAGTAAGATGATATCTCAGAGTTTTTATTTGCATTTCTGTGATAGCTAAGGATTTTGAGCACTTTGTTAAGGGTCTTTCAGGCTTTTTTATTTCTTCTATTGAGAATTCTCTCTTAAGTTCTGTAACCTATTTTAATAGGGTTATTTAGTGTTTTGGTGACTAGATTTTTGAGTTCTTTGTATATTTTGTTGATCAGACCTCTGTCATTGTAGGGTTGGTGAAGATCTTTTCCCAGTCTGTGGGCTGCTGTTTGGACTTGTCAACTGTGTCTTTTGCTTTATAGAAGATTCGTAATTTGAGGAGATCCCATTCATTAATTGTTGATCTCAGTGTCTGTGCTTCTGGAGTTATGTTCAGGAAGTGGTCTCCTGTACCAGATGTTTCAAGGGTACCTCCCACTTTCTCTTCTAAGAGGTTCAGTGTGGCTGGACTTTTGTGGAAGTCTTAAATCTATTTGGACTTGAGATTTGTGCATGGCGATAGACATGGGTCTATCTTCATTCTATACACCGTCATCCAGCTATGCCAGTACCATTTGTTGAAGATGCTTTCCTCCTTCCATTGTATACTTTTAGCTGTTTTGTCAAAAATCATGTGTTAATAGGTGTGTGGGTTTATATCAGGATTGCTGATTCCATTCCATTGTTCTATTGGTCTATTTTTGTGCCAATACCAAGCTGTTTTCAGGACTATAGCCCTGCAGTAGAGCTTGAAGTCGGGGATGGTCATGCCTCCTGAAGTTCCTTTATTGTACAGGGTTGATATAGCTATACTGGGTCTATTGTTTTTCCGTATAAAGTTGATTATTATCCTTTAAATGTCAGTAAAGAATTGTGGTAGGATTTTAATGGGGATTGCATTGAATCTGTAGATTGCTTTTGGCAAGGTTGAAATTTTTACTACATTTATCCCATCTATCCAATAGCATGTGAGATCTTTCCAATTTTTTGGTATCTTCTTTAATTTCTTTCTTTAAAGATGATTTGTTCTTGCTATATATTGTTCTTTCATTTGTTTGGTATGCATTGCCCCAAAATACTTTATGTTGGTTTTGGCTATTGTAATGGTTGATGTTTCTGTAATTTGTCTCTGCCCATTTGTTGGCTACTGATATTTTTGTGTTTATCTTGTATCCTGCTAGTTTATTGAAGATGTTTATCAGCTGTAGGAGTTCCATGGTAGAGTTTATTGGGTTGCTTATATAAACAATCATATTATCTGCAAATAGTGAAACACCGCCTTCTTTCTTTCAAGTTTATATTCCCTTGATGTCTGTTTGTTGTCTTAATATTTTAGCTAGAATTCTAAGTACAATATTGAGGAGATATGGAGAGAGAGGGCAGCCTTGTGTTCTTCGTGATTTTAGAAGAATCACTTAAGCTTCTCTCCATTCAGTTTGATGTTGGCTGTTGGTTTACTGTACATTGCTTTTATTATGTTTATGTATGCTCCTGTCATCCCTTGTCTCTTAAGAACTTTATCATGAAAGGGTGTTCAATTTTGTCAAAGACTTTTTCAGCACCTAGTGAAATGATTTTGTTGTTTTTCTTCTTCAGTTTGTTTATATGGTAGATCATATTTGCAGATTTTCATGTGTTTATCCATCCCTGCAACACAAGGATGAAGCCTACTTGGTCATGGTGGAATATTTCTCTGATGTGTTTTTGGAATATATTTGCAGGGGGGATATTGTTCTGTAGTTCTCTTTCTTAGTTGTGTCTTTGTGCAGCATGGGGACCAAGGTAATTCTGGCCTCATAAAAAGAGTTTGGTAATGAACCTTCTGCTACTGTTGTGTGGAACAATTTGAGGAGTATTGGTATTAGCCCTTCTTTGAATTTCTGATAAATTTCTGCACTGAAGCCATCTGGCTCTGGGCTGTTTTTGGTTAGGAAGCTTTTGATGACTGCTTCTATTACATTAGTGATTATAGGTTTATTTAATTTGCTCGTCTGTTTTTGGTTTAATTTTGGTAAGTGATAGCTATCTAGAAATGTGTCCATTTCTTTTGAATTGTCAAATTTTGTGGAGTACAGATTTTCAAAGTATGACTTGAAAATTGTCTGGATTTCCTCAGTGTCCGTTGTTATGCCCCACTTTTCATTTTTGATTTTGTTAATTTGCATATTACCTCTCTGTTTGAATAAAGTTTGAATAAAGATCTTGTTGATTTTCTCAAAAAATCAACTCTTTGTTGCATTGACTCCCCCCACCAGGGTCTACTTTATTGATTTCAAGTTATTTCCTGGCATGTACATCTTTAGGGTGAGTTTGCTTCTTTTTGTTCTAAGGCTTTCAGTTATGCTGTTAATTCACTAATGTGACTATCCTTTGTTTTCTTCTTATGAGCACTTAGTGCAATGAGCTTCCCTTGTAGCAGTGCTTTCATGGTGTCCCATAAGTTTGGGTATGTTGGGTCCTCATACTCATGGAATTGTAGGAATTCTTTAATTTCTTTATTTCTTCTTTGTCCCAGGTATTGTTCAATTGCACACTATTCCATGAATTTGTAGGTTTTCTGTGATTTGAGTTGTTGTTGATTTCCAACTTTAGAGCATGGTGATCTTATAAGATACAGGGGATGATTCCAATTTTTTATCTATGGATGTTTGTTACGTTGCCTAGTAGCAGTCAATTTTAGAGAAGATTCCATGTGGAGCTAAGAAGAAACTATATTATTTTGTATTTGTATGGAATGTTCTATAGATGTCTGTTAAACTCAATTGAGACATAACTTCTGTTAGTTCTTTGGGTTTTTTGCTATGTTTTTGTCTGGTGGTCCTGTCTAGTGGTGAGAGTGGGGTATTGATATCTCCCACTATGAGTATATGAGGTGTATTACGAGCTTTAAGTTTTAGTAGCATTTCTTTTATGAATGTGGATGCCTTTGTATTTGGGTAGTAGATGTTCAGAATTGAGACTTTTTGCTGATGGATTTCTTCTGTGATAAATATGAAATGACCCTCTCCATCTCTTTTGATTGATTTTGGTTTGAAGTCTAACTTGTTAGATATTAAGGGTAGCCGGGTCAATTTGTTTGTAAGATCTCTTCCAAACCCTTTCCCTTAGGTAATGTGTGTCTTTGAAGCTTAGATGTGTTCTTGTATGTAGCAGAATGATGAATTCTCTTTTCGAATCCATTCTGTTAGGCAGTGTCTTATTATTGGTGAGTTAAGACCATTAATGTGATGGAAATTAAGGACCATTGATTGTTAATGCTTATTTGTTTTAGATTTGTTGTTGGCAGTGTGAATCTATTTGACCTGCTTTATCCTTTGGGTTCTGGTGAAGTGGGGTTATCTATTGTGTACATCTTTTTGGATAGTTAACTTCCATGGGTTGGAGTTTTCCTTCCAGAACTTCTGTATGGATTTATAGATACATATTGTCAAAATTTGGCTTTGTCATTAAATATTGTGTTTTCTCCATTTATAATGATTGAGAGTTTTGCTGGGTATAAGAGTCTGGGCTGACATCCATGGATGCTTAGTACCTGTACAACATCAATCCCAGACTTTCTGGCGTTGAGTGTTTTCATGGAGAAGTCAGGTGTGATTTTGATAGTCTTCCTGCTTATGTTCCCTTTCTTTTTTTTTTTTTTTTTTTTTTTTTTTTTTTTTGTTGATCTTCATATGCTTTCTTCATTCTGTATGTTAGGTGTTTTGATTATTATGTGTCCTGTGGTCTTTTTCATTGGTGCAGTCTATTTGGTGTTCGGTAGGCTTGTTGTATTTTGATAGGCATATCCTTCTTCAGATTGGGAAAGTTTTCTTCAAAGGTTGTGTTGAATATATTTTCTGCACCTTTGAGCTGGGCTTCTTTGCCTTCCTCTGTGCCTATTATTCTTACGTTTGGCTTTTCACAGTTTCCCACATTTCTTGGATGTTCTGTGTTAAGGATTTGTTGGATTTAAAATTTTCTTTGGTAGATTAATCTATTTCCTCTAGTTTATATTTAGCCCTTGAAATTCTCTCTTTGACCTCTTATATTCTTTTTGTCATGTTTGCATCTGTAGTTCCTGATAGTTTCCTCAGTTTTTCTACTTCCAGCATTCTCTCAGTTCATGTTTTCTTTATTGTCTCTATTTCAGTTTTCAAGTGTTGAACTGTTTGAGTTGTTTCCTTCATATGTTTGTTTTTTTTTTTTTTTTTTTTGGCTTTCCTTACTTTCATTAAGAGATTTGTGTATTTCTTCCATTTTTTTCTTTTTTTTTTTTATTCCATTTCTTTATTTAGATTTTCTCACATATCTTTGAGGGCCTCTATTATTTTTATCAATTTATTATTTAAGTCCTCTTCTGCTTCATCTGCTTTTGTGTGTTCAGTTCTAGATGGTGTAGAGTCTTAATTTCTGGTGGTGTCACGCTTGTTTTCCTATTGTTAGATGTTTTCTCATATTCCTGTCTTCTGGTCTCTTCTTCCAGTGGGTGCAGATAGAGTCTCTCTCTCTCTCTATGCTCCTCTCTCAGTGGGCATACGTGGGTCAGGAATTCCATATCTGTAGTTCTGGATTACCCAAGCTCTCTAGGAGGACTCTCCTTTGTCAGGGGACCAGCGATGGGGGTCAAAAATCAGGCAGGTGGGAACCGCAGAAAATTGTAATTCTTAATTTACGTCTTCATACATGTGGATGGGTGTTGAGGACTGTGAATTGAATGTAGTTAGATAAATTCTCTTGAGAAGTTTCCATTGTCACAGTGTTAAATAACAGTTGTAACAGAAATAGGTATCTGTATCAATGCACTGAGTGGCGAATGTTTGAGATGCTAATTATAGAAGCAGGTACAATGACTTATGCTCTTTATGTAATGCAGAGCTCCTAGGATGGTACCTTGGAAAAGCTATTGACCTTTGAGGTTGAGAGACATTGAGCATTCTCTTCCCTGGAGGATGCCTCCAGTTGTAACAATAAGATTGTGGTCTGTATTAATCTCAGACCCGGTTTGAACTTTTTGCCAAACTCTGTCAACCAAGTTTTACCATTCTAAATGTAGCTAGCATTTATACTATTTAATTATCTTGGTCTTTTAGTTTGGTTTGCTAGTGTTAGTAAAAGAAAAAAAAACAAAAAAACAAAAAAACCCGCATTTGGTAGATGTCAAAAAAATTGCAATTCTTGGAGATTGTTTATGTGTAGAGAAATGAATAGAGATATACATGTAAAAAACAAACAAACAAACAAAAACCACCCAAACAAACAAACAAATTCCGGCCCTCCCCCAAATACCACAAATTGCAAGAATTCTACTTTTAGTCTGGGTTTCATATTCTCTAATGTAATGAATACATGGTAGCATGGCAAATATGTAATAAAGTAATTGGTCAAAACTCATTAGAGGACAACAGGGACATGGTAATATAATCATCACACATTACATATGCTACATGTCATACAATACACTTAAATATTCATTAGCAAAGCATGACAAAGGAAATGCTAAATAGTGAACACATCATAAGGAAATTGACATCAGAGCTTTTACCTCCAAAAGTACAGGGTATCTGAGGAGATGCTAAAGAAACAGAGAAGTTACATAATATCTTTGTAAGTTACACAGATTGTATAATTCACATGAATTTGAGAGTCACTTTTGTAAAGAAATCAAGACTCAGGCAGTCCAGTAATTATTAATATTCCAGAGAAAATATTTAATTAAAAATTGTAATAGATATTAGTCTTTGAGGAAAAATAGAGGATGGGGAAAGGAGCAAGAATAACTAGTGCTGCTGTGCACAGATGGTGCTACACTGAGGTGAAATGGATCATGAGCTACAAAATATGTACGGTGATACAATATTTGCAAAAGGAAGAGGCAACTCATTGCCACCTGGAAACTCAATCATCTATTTGATGAAACAAAACACAAGCAAATTAAATTAGGGTGGCATGATTCAAATAAAATCTATCCTGCTTTGCTTTGCATGATTAATTTACAAGCCAATGGGAACGATCAAAAGCATTTGGGGCATTCAGAGGGGGATATTGTAGAAGGGACACAGACTTAGAGTAGAATTCAGTGGGGTCCTAACCTAAGCTTAACCTAAAACAGTCACTCATGTGTATGTCTGGTTTAGCAAAGATAGTGTTCATAAAATCTATTAATTAATATATAATACACAATATATTAATATATGTAGTAATATATAATAAGCTGATTATACAGTCAACACATCTATCTTGATATGTATTTTATTGGTTAAAGACAACTTGTTAAATGGGAATCACCTACAGTGATTTTTATTTGTTTCTTTTTAATCAAGCTCTTTGCCCTCTTGAGTCAGTTTGTTTTTTTTTTTTTTTTTTTTTTTTTTTTTTAATAACAGTTTCACATTGCACTCAGATCTTTTTAGTAAGAGATTTGTGGTGTGTAGATTGATTTTGTCAAGAAGTCACAGCCATTTCTTTTCCTTCTAAAACATAGAGACTTGACCACAGAAGCATGTTGCCATCTGAATTCTTTTGAACTGAACACTGTTTTGGAAAATATTTTTTAAGTATTCCATTTTTATGAAGGATAATTGAAAAGAATAAATTTATTCAGTTCACAGTACACAAAATTGTCCATTTAAACAGTGTTTATTTCAACAATGCTCATGTGATTAGCTCAAATTCTACTGCCACAAAAACACACCTGGATGTGGTTTTTGCCTCTTCATTCTTAATGAAACTAGTAATCACATATAGACACAATAGGGAAGATGATTTTTCACAACAAAAACTTTCATATCCTCAAGAGTGACAGATGGCATGAGAAAGTTATCTCCTCAGAGATTACTATATTTTCTAGTTTATTAATCATTTATTTAATTTTACTATTTGGTTGGAAACGATTCTGACTCAATTATTTAGAACTCTAAATTTGAACAAAGTGTTACCATCATATTTAGGAAAACATGGTAAATCTACATAATAATCTATAATAAAAAGTGTCCTTGGAATTGATAATTTACCACCAGGACACTTGTAAAGATTAAGGCTAACATTTCATTTAAGCTTAAGGGAAACATCTATATTGTGCTGACTGCTTCAGCTCCAGTTACTCCACTGGAGAAAGTTTTACAATATTTTAGATTTCAGTTTCAATATCAAGTGTGATGTCCTTCCCTCAAAATATGGAAAGTATATATGTCTTAGAAAATCACATGATATATAAACGTGTTAATGTGTGGAAAGGGGAAAACAACATACTCTGTTCTGAAGTTGAATACCTGTCCAATAGATACAGTGAATATTCCATGATTTTCTTTCTAATTAAGAAAAAAGTTGGTTTTCCTGAGTCTGGGTTACCTCACTCAGGATGATCTTTTCTAGTTCCATCCATTTGCCTGCATATTTCTTGATGTCACATTTTTTTTTTTTTCAGCTGAGTAATACTCCATGCTTCAATTGACAGGCATCTAGGTTGTTTTCAGGTTCTGGTTATTATGAATAATGGTACAATTGAACAAGTGTCCCTGTGGTATGACAGAACATACTTTTTGATATATGCCCAAGAATAGTATAGCTAGATCTTGAGGTAAATTGATTTACAGTTTTCTGAGAAACAGTCATATTGATTTCCAAAGTGGCTGGACAAGTTTCCTGGAAGGAGGAACTAGAAGAAGTCTCCTAGATAAACTGGGGACAAGAGGTGGTGAGATAAGGGAGCTGGGGATGTTGTTAGCTTTGTGGATTGAGTTGGTGGATGGGGACAGGATGAATGGAGCGAGTATTAAAAGTTATTGCCTTGATGGGGGCAGGCATTTGGGGGTCAGGGAGAAACCTGGTGCAAAGGAAACTACCAAGAATCCACAAGGATGATCTGAGGTAAGACTCTTAGTAATAGTGGACAGAGTGCCTGAACTGGCCAACACCTGGCATACCATGTAATTAGATTAGTGAATGCCTCAATTGTCATCAAAGAGCCTTCATCCAGTGACTGAAGAAAACACACACACACACACACACACACACACACACACACACACACACAGAGATCCACAGTCAAGCACTAGGCAGATCTGTGGAAGGGAAGAAGAATTGTGGTATGCCAGGGATTCAAGGTCATCAAAAGGTAACCCACCAAAGCAATTCACCCGAGTTTATAGAACCTCACAGACTCTATACCGACAATAAGTGAGTAAGACTGACCTAGGCCTTATGCATATGTGCTATATTTGTGTAGCTTGGTCTATTTGTAGAAACCCTAGCTTTGGAATCAGGACATTTTTCTTAATGCTTGAAATGTCTTTTGGGAACTTACTCCTCATCCTGCATTACCTTGCTCAGCCTTAATACACAGGGAGTAGATTAGTCCTTCCTCGACTTAATATCCCAGGCTTTGGTGACACCAAAAATTGCTATTTCTGAACAAAGGAACAGATGGGGGAATGGGGGGGCATGGCAGAGAAAAAAGGGAAGGAACATGAGAAGAGGAGGGAGGGAAAATTGTGGTCTGGATGCAAAATAAGTAAAATAATTAATTAATTAAAAAGAAAAAGCAACAGCATCATGTTTATTTTAAAGAGAAACATTGCCTCAATTTTAGCTGTTCTTTGGTGACAGTGGGGTATTGTATTACTTTATTCTTACTATGTTGGTTCCAATCTATGTCTGTATATGGAGTATTACAAGGTTTACTCAAGAAGGTAGACTTTATTTTTGTTTGTGGTATGAATTATGAATCATCAAAATGATGGATGCTATTTTCTAATTCAGTCGTCAATCTTGTGTCCTTTTCTATTATCCTTATTTTTAATTTTTGAAAAAAAAATCACTGAAAATAGATTCTTCTCTCATACAGTATTCCCCACCCACAGATATCCCTCACTCCCCTTATCTGAGTTCCTCTTAACCTCCCTTATCCCCCAGATCCTTCCCCTCTTTTTCCTCTTCAGAAAATACAGTGACTGCTAAACAGAACAAAAGAAGATGGAATAAGACAAGGCAAAGGCCCTCATATTAACTAGATAAGGCAACCACTTAGGTGGAAATGAGTCCCAAAAGCAAGCAAAAGAGGTAGAGATATATCGGCTCCCACTCTTAGGAGTCCAACTGAAACACCAAGAAACAGCTATAATACATGCTCAGAAAACCTGCGAGAGAGGGAAGAGGGGCATAGCTGGTATATTGCAGTAAATAAGGATCAGGATAAACAAATAGGCCGAATAGATGTTTATTCAGGGAGAAATAACTTACAACCTACACAGATGAACACCAGGAAATTCAACCCGATCCTCTCCTGTCCGAGTCACGCCAGAAAGAGAGAGCCTTTCCTGGCCCCCTCCGACCTCCTTCCACAGGTCACTTCTGCCCATGTCTCCACCCCCCAATGGGCGTGGTCAGTGCTACAGAAGGACTATCTCACTACAATTCCCCTTTTAGTCTAAAGAAAAGATTTAGGCTTAATACAAAACTATATACAAAACAGTGAATAACAAGTGTGCTCTAAGAAAAGGAAAATCGAGAACAAAATGACCTACATATCTAGTCCTAGGGTGAGGGCATAATGGAGTTTACAATAGAGTTGTCCTAAGCTGGAAAACATAAGTCTAGTACCTAATATATCTAACTAGGAAGAGAGAATAATAGTTGTGATAGTTTTAATCTTCAACCTCATCAAGACCTGAGAAGGAAATTAACAATACTAGGGTAGACAGGAAATGTGGATGGACAACTTCCAAAAGGTGCAGCAAGGACAGAAACAGCAAGCCACCTGAACAGTCACCCTAGGTCTCACAGCGATGTTGGTACACCCAGATTTGGCTAAGGCCAAGAGAACTTGACAGACCACAACAACAGCAGGGAGTTAGAATGGCTGTCTTACCCTGACTTGGCAAGGTCAAGCAGTCTTCTATATTTGTCTCCTGCAAGCACATAGGACTGCATGTCCAAATCAGTGGTCAAGGTGGGGGCAATTCTATGCCCAACAGGCCATTAGCTGAGGCGAGATTGAACTCCAGCAGGAGCAACAACAGTGTCCAACATATTTTCGGGAAAGTACACGGTGCTGTCAGGAGCAACAGTGTCTCATGTCAAAGGATTACTAATATTAAAACATTTAAATGCCATGTTCTGCATGTCTATGAAGTGATTGAAGATTAAGCATCTATATCTGACTAATCTCATAGGTACAGGAAATGTGAGTGAAGATAATCTGTAATACTCGGGAACTTAGCTAAAAAGACTGATTAAAACTTTCCTGAGTAAAGCAGGAACAAATACTTCAACAATATAACTATATACATATACATACATGTAAATCCCTAAAAAAGAGGTAGAGTATAAGTGTCAAGACAAGAGGTAGAACTATAAAGGGCAGCAAGATAAATATCCCAAATTTTATCAATATACAAAATATCTTGAATACAAGAAAAGTATACATACATAGAATATGGTAAAAAAAATAATGTGCATAAAACATTTTAAGTGGAAATATTTAACACAATATAACAAAATATAAACTTAATTTTACATAGCTTACCATATAAGAATACACAACAATGTAAGCTGTAAAATACTATCTCATTCTTACTCAAATTCTCAAGAAAATAGGCTAATCTACCTATATCCCATCTAAACCATACCTTTCCCAACCATTCCCTATTCCTGTCTAAAAGATAAACCCGAGTGTAAGCATCACCCAATCCCAAATAACTAAAACCAACCCAAAGACGATGACTATTATCCCAAAATTCCAAGGGTAGGGAAAGGGGGCATCGTTATCTTAAGATTACTTCCTGCTGAAATGGGACAATGATTGCTCCAATGGATCCTGTAGGAAGAAAATTTTTAGCAACCAAATTTCTCAACAGAACTGGCTGTGACATATGTAGCACTGTGTGGCAGAAAATTCTTCACTGTAGTTCTATTTGAAACGCTGGCCAGGGTGTAATAAAAAGGTGCACCATTACAGCTAGCTAGTCATGAGTTGTCTCGAGCAAAACAGTCTCAAACCGGTTTTAGGGTGATGTTTGTAGTTCCGATGCATCAGGTTCAGTCAAGTGGAAACGATGATGTGGGGCCCCATCTTCTTTTCGGAGAGTTCAAAGACTGCTGTTAGGAATCGTTATTATTCCTTGTGGAAAAGTTACACATCAATATTAAAGTAAAATTTTCAAGTTTTAAGGTATGCATTAGGGAAAGACAACAATAAGCATTAAAAGTATGTGAGAAAATTAGGATTTTAGAGAGAAAATTGCATATAAGATATGAGTCCCCAGATTTTGTTTTCTTCTGCCTTACAACAATTGGCTTCTTGATTTAAGGCAGAAACCATGAATTTAATCTTAACAACATGGTTGAATTTAGAGAAGGAAAGCCAAATCCAACTCCAAAGCCAGCATTGGTTTACAAAATTTGGGACTTCAGGAATAGTAGATAGTAAGGAGAAATAGATTTGTATATAGAAATAGTTTACTACAATTAAATATTTTTTTTTTTTTTACCATGCAGACTACTGCCATCTTCTCAGGATCCCCCATGACAGCGCCCCCTGTCAGCAGTAAGTAGTTTGAAAAGAACGACGCCCAAATTCCCAAATATTGTTTATAAATGTTTGTTTTCATTTAAATGGATTTGGTTATAAATGGTTAATGATCACAGCCAATTCTTTTTAAAGTTAAAAAGGTAATTATGGTATAGATATGAATACTTTGTTTTGTAATGGATTTTCATTTATTGATACAATTTAAGGTCAATTTTCTGATGTATATATTTCTCCTTTTGTTTAGGTATTGTGTTTATATAGTTCATTCAGAAAAATATTGTATAATGTACTGCAGATTATAGATAATTACCTATGATAGTCAAAACTTAGAGTTAAGTTAGTTAGGTTTTCAAGATACACAGAGATGTATTTGAGATAAATAGGCATTCTTCAAACCTTTCAAAGACCTACAGAATATGGCATTTAAAGTGGTTTAGGGTTTTACTTGACAATGAGACATAATTGCTCCTGGTAACACCACCTGCGTCAAAAAGGAAGATGGACATTAAAGAAACACGTTATGGAGTTTACTTCCAATATGGCAAGACTAGCCATTTGGACAAAATACTGCTCTTGTCTGGACTGTTTGACTTTGTGCTATATAAACTGGACATGCAGGGCCCACAGAAAAGTGACTGCTGATTCACGATGGACATTGCTACAGAGTTCTTGCTTCATGGAAGAGTCTGCGAGACAGTATGCAGGACACAGAGAAAAGTGACTGATAAACTGCCAATACAACAAGAAGACATTTTAAAGTTTCCTGCTTTGCTGAAGAGTCAGCTAGACACACTATGGCCTATGGGCTAAAGATGGAAGATTATAAAAAAACTTCGGGTGACCAGGCAGTGAGTTGTCTCTGTCATTTCTAGAGTTTATATACTATCCTTCTGTGGTCTTTGATGGAGTTGAAGACAAATAGTTATGGTTATAGTTTTCCTTAGTTAGGTTTAAAGATAAGTTACATATAGGACTTTAGATTCACAAATATAAGATAGATGATAGAATAGTTTCTTTTAGTCTTGCTAAATGTTAATGGACTAAATATTGTTAGCTGTGATTCTCACTTGATAACTGTTATGTGATATATTTTGCTATGTTAAGGTTAAAACCCTTGTTTTTATTTAGACAGAAAAGATGATGGGAGATGTCATTCTGTATATGTTTCTCATACTGGTTAATAATAAAGCACTGTTGGCCAATAGGAAAGTAAGATAGGAGGGACTAGGAGACAAGGAGGAAATAAGAAGTAGTAAGGAGAGTCAGGATGGAGAGTCTGAAGAAAGCAGTATGCCGCTGGCTCCCTGGTAAGAGAAATACAGAGATCAGCAGAAATGGGTTAATAATTAAGATAGAGCTAGCCGATAAGAAACTAGTAACTGGCCAACAGGATAATATCAAATATAGAGTCTCTGTGTGTTATTTGGGGCTGCCGCGGCAGCAGGACAAGACTGGCGGCAGGCAGAAAAACCATACACGTTACAATGGTATGAGTGATACATTGTATGGGACAAGACTCTATTTTCAACAAAATGAAAAAAATACATTTTAATATATTACGTGTGTGTGTGTGTATGTATGTACATACATGTATAAAAGCATATTTTAGAAACTAGAAGGAAGTGTAAGCAAAGTTTTGAATTAACATATTAACATAGCTAGGGAGAGTATATAAATTATATATGGAGAAGAAATATCCTCTTCTGTGTTTTTAGTTGATGTTTCAATGAGAGATCAGAAAGAAAAGACCCTTCACCATGGAGTTTCATACATTCATGATAAAAGATAAAGTCAAATGAGAACTGGAGGTAATGAGTAGGCTGCAGGTCTATGACAGTAAGGTGATCAAGCACATCACCATCAATATGTTCAAACTGCACAGTATTCATCTCTGCACTGTCTGCAAAGCAAGGAGTGACACTTCTACTTGAATACAAGAATATAAGAACTATTAAACATTTTGATTCGTCTGATGTAAAGTTTCATTGTGTTGAGAACATAAAATCCACTACTATGGGCTTTGGCTATGCCTGAATAAGTTTTACAAAATACATTCATTGAGGAATTCAAAAGTCTTCACTCTTTAGACATTGTACTCATGAAGATTAAAAAATATTTTTTTTTTTCAGTTACAACGTGTTAGGGTGTTAGGGTTTCTTTTCATCTGTGAGTTCATTCTATAGTCAGCATCTTAGATCTCTTCTTCATTCTTCTTCATACACAGAATCCAAAATTTACACTTAGTGTGAGGATGTACTATACTTTATCACAGTTGAGAATTATATTTATTATACCCTTCCAAAATTAATAACGTTAATTGGTAAATTTCTGCACCAGGTATTTGTTAATGCACAATAGCAATTTTTCTTACATTGTGATACTTATTACATGTCTTTATCTGTCACCCATGTGAGTTTATTCTTTCTCATCGAATAAAACATGTATCTGATTATAAGTTCAGAAACATTGAAGAGCGGAGTGGCATTTATTTCTGATTCTCTATGAATCATGTATGTTTTGAAGGGCATTTCTGCATGAGAATACTAATTTGTGGCGGGATAACTGTTTTTTCTTATATAAGTATTATCTCAGAATAATTCATGGTATCAAACTCTCAATGTCAAAGCAGCATGTTTGTTATGGTCTATACCATTTTGAGTTTTTTTATTATTATTATTCTAAAACTGTGTCTTACACTAAAGGCAGATATAGCAACATAAATATACTTTCTTTTATTTTGTGATCAGCCTTATATTTGCATAATTACAAAATAAGCTTCATTTTTAAGAAATCATGGAAGCCCATATTTTTCTTTCCAAAGCAAAGTTTGAGCTCAGATTTGAAAGTCAGCTCCTAAATTTATTTTACCTAAAATCTGAAATTTTCAGAAATTAGTAATCATCTCATTATTCTCTGTATTTTTCACAGTACAGTTTTATAGCAACAACTATATAGCTATCTAAATAATTGTGTTCTATATTTAGTTCAGGCAGCTACAAAAATATTTTAAAAAAATAACTTGCTAACACATGGCATAGACTATCCCTAACTAAATTACTGTGAGAAAGAATGATTAAATCTTTGAAAGTGATCAGACCACAAATGAAGTTTGTTTGTACAAACAGAGTTGATTAAGATAGCTAAATATTAATTTTCAACAAGGTACTTCTATAGAGTTGCTAGTGATGCAATCTCTGCATGGTTTAGGCTTTAATAAGGAATAAAATAACTACAAATAGTCTCGGGGAAAAAAGGATTTATAAATGAGGTCAAACAATCTTTATTCCTCATAACTGATTAGGAAATTCTTTATAAACTTTCTTCATCTGATGTTGGCTTTGAAATTATGGTTTGAATGTGCAAAAAAAAATCTGTCATCAAATTTACAAAGTATAAAGCCAAATTGGAATACCTGATGATTCATAGTAAGGTCTTAAAAAAAAATAAAAATAATGAAGTGAGAAAGACACATGGAGCCTAAACAAAAGGAGAATGTATAAATGTTGCACATTGAGCAATGACAGCTTATCTAAAACTTGGGTCATACATCATTCATTAGAGATGTACTCAAGAATGAGGATCATGATGCCTACCTAATACACTAATATAAGTATTAATACTTAACAGAACTCAAGACAGTTGTCTGCAGTGTAAAGATATTGGTTCTATTTTAGTCTTATTTGCTTTTAATGTAAATTATTTATCTTAGTTTTTTTGAATTTTGTGAAAATGTCTTTTCTAACACAATTTCCCCTAGATCATAAGAAGAAAGAAAATCTGTGGAAATTAGGTTTTCAAAATTACATAGTAGCCTCATCCCATATAGAATGAGAATGAGATGCGGGTTTGTGGGGGGAACAGGGGAGGATGGGAGGGTGTGGGAACTGGGATTGATATGTAAAATAAGCTTGTTCCAAATTTAAATAAAAATTTAAAAATTTTATGTAAAAGAATGAGATTCGGGCGCTTTCAGGGTGACTATAGCCTGCTCCTAAAGACTGCTAGCCCTGTACTTGCTGTGGATGTGAACCAGTCTGGTCGATGTGACTCTTCAACAGAGTCTGCAAACTAATGCCTCTGATAAATGTTCCATTTACTGAGTTCCTTTTTTATGCTTTGGCTAGCATTTTAGCCCTCTCAGGTGCCAGGCAACAACACCACAAAACTCAGCAGGAAGTAGCATAGGTTGAGTACCCTGGTTGAGATGTTAATCAAAAGGAAACTTGAATACATAGGAAACAAGATAACAATAGATACAAATTTACTAACCTGTACCTAAAACTTACTGAGAATCTTTTTCTAGTAACCCAACAATGGGTTACCTAAAAGAAAGGGGGAAATGATGGACCAAAAATTAAATTAATCAAAGTTTAAAAACTTGGGCCCTAAGCTATACAGAGAAAGGGAACTTCTGATGGTAAAGAAAAATTTAAATCCTTAAATCAGGAGTGCCATGGCTGGCACCTGAGCCCACTTTCAGAGAAGAGGAGATGACTGTCCACCACTTATGTCAAACATTCCTATGTCTGCTAATTGCTGGTCATAAATGCTCCCTGATGGTTATAACGACCCGTCATGCCAAGGGATAACTGACAGATCCTCTGAGCCTCTAACCCTGAAACCCCTTGCCCTGTCATATCAAATGTATCTTGATTGAAATGTATAGTTAGTGCTTTACTCTTTACTTTGTATGACCTTAAGTAGCCATGGAAACTCTGGAATGTGTGGCCTTCAACCTCATGGTCTTCCCCTTTAAAAGCTTCTCTTTATGGCTGGTTGACATCTCATTCCCCCATCACTGAGTGAAATCCAAACAAGCCAGCATGAACAGTAAAAAGAAACTTTTGTGTTTGCATCAAAAAAAAAATAATTAAAGGACATTATTAATTCAAAAAAAGAATGAGATTCATCTGAGCAAATTTAAATAGAGCCAAGTAATATCCAAATTCTCATCATTTGTATTTTAGTGAGAAATACCATGAAGGCCCTTATATTTACCTTCAAATTACTTCTACATTTTCAGGAACATATACAAATTAACCATGTATTCAAAGGAAATCCACTGACAGAACTACTTGAAGAAAGTGAAAGTAGCTTTGTTATCTAGAATCCATATTTGCAATAATTCCAAATAATATACTTGCTTGATCTACTTACTAAAATTTTGTTTTCTATTATTTCCTGATATTTCACTGAAATGTAAATATTTTGTTTAGTATTATTGTTGTTAACAAGACTCCAAATATTTACATAAACATTTACTGAGATATTTGAAAATGAGAAATTATACAAATTAAATCAAATAAATTTATTGTTAAGTGAGATTAATACAAATGTTTTACTTGATATAACACCACTGTGCATGATTACATTGTTGTGTTATCTGTCACAGTTGTGGACCCATTTTATAGCCCAATTCTCATTAATGCTAAGAAAAGGAATCGAAGCATTATATAATTATGAAAAAAAAGAGGAATTACATAATATGAAACTACCTGCAACAAGAAAAACCAAAAGTTCTGAGCACATTCAGAATACTAAATTAGTTTTTATATTCATGAATATTTATTTATTACTCACAAGTCTATATTTATTGGCAGAAAACAATCACTCTGTGTCATTTTCAATCCTGAATAATTGCATTTTGAATTTTCTTATCCTGCATAGCTTCTAAAAGTGTTCAAAACCAGGTCTGTGAACCAGGAAAAAGACTCATGTGCTTTGTTTCAATGAAAAAATGCATACGTCCTCCACTAACTGAATATCTTTAAAATTATTAAATCATGCCTTATTTATACTGAGTATAAAATGATATCACTAATGGTTTTCCTGAAAAATTATTGTCTTATAGTTCTGCAGCTTATTTAAAATGACTGAATTTTGTAATATAAAATATCAGCTTACATGTGATTAACAAGCACAGAATTGCTACTGTAAATAAATAGCATGTTACAGGTCTCAATGAATGGGAATTATTTTATAGATACTGTGTTTGTATTTAAGCAAGTAGTTAAAAGATCAGCAGAAGTAGTTTCCTTCTCTTTGATGGAGTTGCATGGAGTAGGAAAATGCCTTGGCTAAGACAATAAGAAAAGTCAAAACAATGCCAACAATATTTTGGTTGAAAGATACTATAAATCTGATGTTGTAATAAATACTTTGGGATCAAGATTCTTCAAAAAAGTAGCCTCAGAGATTAAAACAAAACAAACAAAAACAGCATGTCAAAGGCAAAGTGTTAGTGATGACAGGTAATATAAAAGATACAGCAAAGTTTTGGGGACCTTCTCAACTAAAGAAGACAAAAATAGAAGTCAGGAGGTCAAGGAAAAAGAGCAAAACCTGCAATACTGGCCTTTCATCTAGAACAGCTGAAGGAAATAGTGCAAAATGAGAGATTTACAGAGATGATGATTGCAGAGAGAGCTATCTTGAGTGCAGTACTGTCTGACCATTTACAGTTGACTCTTCACCAAACAACACAGGATCAGGAACATCTCTTTAGAAATAACATCATGAAAAGCCTTATAGCTTTTCCTAAAATCTACTTGATTTTACCAACTGTGAGGAAACAAACAAAATATAGGCATAGAAATGGAGACATGTTTCGCAGGTTTCGCTCAATAGAAACTGTGTTTAAAGACACAAGAAAATATATGACAAAGCATGTCTTCTCAGAGGTGATCTAATCCATGAAAATAACTAATCGATATACCAGGAATGAAAAGCAAGTAACATTTGTAAATTAATAAATTGGTTTATAAGGTAAACAAAGATATAGATGACAATGCTTACTTTTCAGCAAATCAGGGAACGTTGAGAAATATGAATTTCACTATTTTGATGAGAAAAGACTAATGTAAAAGAACCAGCATTTGTTTGCAAAAGAAAAAAAAAAAAAAAAGAAAAAGAAAAAGAAAAACCCTCAAATCTACTTCCACTCCCTGAATCAGATGAGATTTGTTGTTTCTTTCTGGTTTTCCCAGTTGAGCTCTCAGAGGATTCTACTACAGTCTGGTATCCTGAGCACCCTATCTCCCTTTTGTTCAGATGTTCCTTCTTGAATAATTTCCATGACATGTGCCAATGATAAAATCTATAAATAATTGATCACATATTTGATCTTTCACAGGAAAAAATAATTTATTTTCAGTCTAGTTTATCTGAGTTCGGTAGGAAAACTTGGAATTATTTTAAAACACATGCCCCAAGGAAGAGGAGTATTTATATACAGTGGTGATTCAATGAGGAGATAAGACTACTTCCTTGAGGTGTTAATTTGATGGTATTTTCAAGCTTGCCAAGAGTTTAGGAAGTACAGCTTTCCAGAAAAACCCCTCCCCTGAGAAATGTGAATATTAAGTAACAGAATTTCTGTTAACAACAAGTAGGTAAGTTCTGTGTGGTGAGAGCAGAAAATTTGGTAGGTACTTAACTTGGAATATTGATAAATAGTGACACTGAAAGATGTCTTTAATATCAGCATAAAAAAATTAAACTACTGGTGTTTTCATTCCACAGTAATACAGTTATGTAGATCATCGAAATAATACATAAATAAAATAATGTTCAAAATATCCTGAAAGAAAATCAAATAAAGACATTATTAATTACAGGGCCAAAACTGTTAAATTTAAAAAAATATTTTAAATCATTATAGTAACAATAATACATAATTCTGAGTCGGGCGTTGGTGGTACATACCTTTAATCCTAGCACTCAGGAGGTAGAGGCAAGTGGATCTCTATGAGTTCAAGGTGAGCCTGGTCTACAGAGCTAGCCCCAGGACAGGCTCCAAATCAGAAAAACCCTATCTTGAAAAATAAAACAAACAAACAAAACCCAATAATATTTCAATCTAATGGGCCTGAAAAACTGAAATTTTATGTTCAAATGTTGCTCATACTTGAGAAAGAAATGTCTAATTTTTATATCATTGGAATCAATATAAAAACAACATATATTAAAGTATATGTATCTTTAAAAGACATGTAAGTCATCTATAAAGATAACTTCAAAAGATTACTAGGAATTTAATGCCTAAACATATGAAATGTTTCCAACTTGATGAGTACAGGAAAGCAAATGTTGTACATGCTAATTATCTTTAAAGTTATCTGTAGTGTAGCTCCAAAAAAAACCCAAGCAGCTTGTCTGTAGGTGGATGCAGAGCATGGGTAGCTTACATAATTTTTGTGGAAATGTTATAGGGTTAGAGTACTCAAAAACATTTGATGAACATAATAGGTAATTTATCCTAAAAAAATGTTTTGTATATGTATGTAATTAAGTGAATGTGGTTTGTTCTTATAAAACAGTTCTGTGAAACAAAGAAACCAAGGAATGAAACTAAACATATATGAATCATTTTCAATGATGGTTTTGAATCTCAAGTGAATTTGGAAACAAGAGTATATTTTTAAAAATAATATCATAAATGAAATATTTGTTTGTTTTTCTAGTATTTCAGATAAAGATGCAGAAGACATGTTGAAGAGTTGGCCAAACTCAGGAATAATATCTCAAATAATCAACTATCATAAATTTTAAGTACACAGAGAAGTTAGTATTTAAGAGCCATTATTAGGACTACAAAGGTAGTAGGAAATGTTATTGAATTGCACTGTCCTTTTTTATTATTCTATTAATTATTTTCCCAGCCTGTTTAGCATTTTTCTCTCCCTTTCTCTTCTCCTCCAAGTTCCTTTCCATCTATGGAATTCCCTCATCTATGCCTCCTCCTTTCTCTTCAGAAACCCCTGCCCTCCCATGTATATCAGCCAGCCATGGCATGTCATGTCAGTACACACTAGGCACCTCCTCTACTATTAAGGCTGGAGAAGGCAACCCAGTAGGAAGATATAATTCCAAATGCAGGTAACAGAGTCAAAGACAGCCCCACTTTTGGGAGCCTGATGGGAAGACAACGCTACACAGATATAACTTATATGCAGAGGGTATTGGCCAGTCCCTAATAGGAGATGTCATTCTGTAAATATATTTCTCTTTTTGGTTAATGAATAAAGCACTGTTGGCCAATACTGAAGCAAAATAGGTGCAACTGGGAGAGGTGGAGGATTCTGGGAAACATAGGACAGAGTTGCAATGTGATCTTTGGAAGAGAGAACATGTGAATCTGGTGTTCTCGGTAAAATAAAACCATGTAGAAGTGCATATGTTAGTGATTATGGGTTAATAATTTACACAAAACTAGCCAGGAAGAAATGTTAGTACCCAGCCAACAAATTCATAAATTCATACTTTTTCACATACTTTTTCACAATTAATACACGGTCTCTGTGTGTTATATGGGGCTGACACAGTTGTGGCACCAGGCTGACAGGAAGTATTTGTAACAAGTCCCATACAAGCTTTCTCGTTGTTGGGTCATCTTTTATTTTTATAAACAAGAAGATTCCAGATTTCCAAATGTACAGTATTCAGTTCTGAAACTTTAGAAATATTCAAATTGTACCCAGTAGAGGGTGTTGTTTTGAAGCACAGTAACAAGTTCAAACAAGTAAGAAACAAGTCTACATTAACAAAGTGGAGAACAAATTTGTTGATGTAATAAACTCATGAAATATTTTGTGTGGTTCTTTTAGTCAAATGAATCCCAAATAACACTTGTCCATCAGCAAAGTTTTACTGTACCAAAATATTAAGACTTGAACCAGGTGGTGGTGGAGCTCGCCTTTAGTCATAGCACTCAGGAGACAGAGGCAAGAGGATCTCTGTGAGTTTGAAACTAGCCTGGTCTACAAGACATAGTTCTAAGACAGCCTCCAAAGCCACAGATAAACCCTGTATTGAAAAATGTTCTCAACATTCTCCAGTTGCTACTAGCCTAGGGCAGGCTTCAGAATAATGACCTAGAGAAATTGTCACACTCCTTGAGGGAAGAAAAACTCAGTTTGATCACATCCACCCTACTGAGCAATAATTTTTCTAAGTGTTAACATGAAGCTCAGGGAAGCATAGCTGTGGAAAAAGCAGAAGGCATGCCTGCCCCAGCCCTCTGAAAATAACATAAATATATTTAAAATATATTTCTAATACACAAATAATTCCAGGTTCATCTAAACCTGGGCAGAATTAATGGATTTCTTATTTACTATCAAATCTCTCAAATATTCATTCTTTTGAATTAAAATGATTTTAGTACTATCTAAAGGTAATGTGCCTTTGTGTCTTCAGCATTTCTAAGATTTTAATTAAAATGTAGAGATTTACCTTCTCTAAGACTTTGGTTAGTGATTTCATCATAATTTACATAACATGACTGCTTGGTTTGGTTAAGGTTATATAGAATATAGTCAGGTGTGTTGGAAGATTTAGGAAACTTATTAGGTTGACTTGCATGGCTAATTCTTTGTTTGCTGGAGCATTATTGTCTTACTCAGTATACTACTGCTGTGAAGAGATACCATGGCTATGGCAACTCTTACAAAAAGCAGGCTTTCAGTTGAGGCATGCTTTTATAATTTCAGAAGTGCAGTCCATTATCTTTATGTGGGAAGGTGGGTGGTAGCACCTAGGCAGACATAGAAGCTGTGAGATTTTACACAAAGACTAGGGAAGAGAGGAATCCTGAGTATGGCTTGAACATTAGGAACCCAAAGCCCACCCCCATTGACACATTTCCTCCAACAATGCCACACTTCCATGTCAAGTAGCACCACTCCCTAATGACCAAGCATTCAAATTCATGAGCCATTGCTATTTCAATCACCACACCTACAAAGGCTGTCTTCAGGCTATAGAGATGGAGAAAGCAGAAGTCACTTATACAAAGAAGCCATAAGCCTCAGAACAAGGGGGATCCATGATATGACCCATTCTGAGGATGGGAGTCTGAGACAGCTGCTAAATATGTACCTGCTCAGGAAGACTGGGTTTTGTGTGCTGTGCTAGCTTTCCCTTACCTATTTCAAGATTTTCCCACACAGTTGTCACTCATATTTCCCTTCAGTTCATAAATTCAGAAGTCAATCTATTCTGGCAGCAAACCATAGATATTTTATCCATGTGCCTTTCTAATCCAGTTTATAACCCTGATTACTCACTGCACTAGTCCCTCATATGTATGAAATATATGTGTATTCTAGAACTTTGGAATTGCTGCCATAACACAGTAAACTGTGTCAGTAATTTTACATTTCTTCCTGTGTTTAATGGCTATAGTAGACCAATTTATAGATCTGTAATCATTCATTCTTATTTATACTTTTGGTTTATGTCAGTTTTCTTTGATGAACATTGCAGTTGGATAAAACTCCCACTCCAATCAACCACAACATTGGCAATTTACTGGAAGTGTATATTTTGCAAGCCAAGAATATGTTTAAAAATGTGTTTGTGAAAAAAATGTGTTTGTGGTGAATATCATAGAAATTAATACCATCAATTCAGTTAACATATGGCATGTTTTATATTAATCCAAAAAGTGTCCTTTAATCCAGTCAATTAATATCCTTTGTCACAGCACAATCAAGACCCTACCATATACTGCACAGAATGTTCTCAAGGACATAAACAATTCTAAAATTAGCTTGTATTTAATGATTGACCTCATTATCACAAAGATTTCTTCTCTTACTTTTTAATAAAATACATATCCCAAATACATTGCTGTTGTCTAGTAATTTCTAAATCAATGGAATATCACAGTGTCATGTGATTATCTGCCTGATTACGTATGAGAAATAACATAAATTGTTGGGTTATATACCACAGGACAGTAACAAGATTAAATTACAATATTAAAATATATTTGCCATTTACTCTTGATTTTAGTAATTGGAAGTATAACGTACATAAATATATATGTGTGAGATTGTAGCTTCACAGTACACTATAATGTTAAATCTAAAATATTCTGAAAAGAAAGATAAGATGTTTAAGAAATAAAAATATACATTTCTAACTAGTTTTAAAGTTATATTCAATTATTTAATGATGTGTTAATTAAATGATTATTAAAAGGCCAACTATTTGATTTACTTCAATAATAAAAAAGCAGAGGTAAATAAATATTTGGAAAATGTCCTGGAAGGTACTTGTGATTTAAAATTTTAATTCAACATTTTTAAAAAACATTTTTACAGAAAGATTGATAGTATATGAATAAAATCAAAACTACGGCTTTAAGCTGGGAAAATCCACATGGGATCCGATTCCATTATCTATAATTCCATTACCTGGTATATTTTAAGCCCCTCCTAGTCATCAGTCTTTGTTCTCTGAAGTTCTGACAAGGACTCAGAGAGAGACTCAAAGACTCCCATCTTAATTGATATCACGGTATGTCCCTTTGTTTAATGGTATTCACATTGAAGGCATATGCTATGCTGATAACTTAGATCTTATATTGCCTCACTTTAATAGTGATATTCTTAGATTTTTAATAGTCCTACTCTATTATATTAAATTTTCTCAGTAATTATCATGTCTTAATAAATATAAACTAATACACTGTACTACAGGCTATATGTATGTTTTATAATGCTGGAGATTATTGCAATGTACCTATTTATTTTAAATTAATTTTCAAAATTCTACAGTGGTATAACTTATCATCATATATATTCTCAGATATTGCCATGAGAAAATTTATTTTAAATTTGACTGTGGAACAAAAGTACATTTTTATAAACCATAGTATACATGAAAATCTTTATATATCCCTGTTTTTATTATATAAGAATATGTAAGTTATTTGAACAAAATATTGCGTGAACCTATGTGATAATGTAGCATTCTCAAACTTAAGACCTTGTCATAAATCTTTTCTATGCCATCCCCTTAGAACTCATACAGTATGAAACATTTAAATGACTTAATTTCCATTTATGTGTCATTATTTATAACTACATTGTCAGTGGTTTTCTATTGCTGTGCTAAAACACCATGTTCAAAAGACTTGGTGGCAGAGAGGTTCACTTCAGCTGAGAACTGACAGGTCACAGTTCATAACTGAGGGAATTCAGGGCAGATTCTCAGTAGGACTCAGTAAAAACTCCAAGAGAAGCAATGAAGCAATGATGCTTATTTGCTTTATATACATGGCTTGCTCAGCCTGCTGTAATTTACACCTTATGCTCTTCTTTAAGGCGAAGAATCACCCATAATGATCTGGTCTTTCTACCTCAATCACTGATTAGGCAACTTGTCCCATCAACTTGCCTACAGTCCAATTTTATGGAGGCCTTCTCAGATATAGCCAATTAATAAAATACAGCAAGCAATATTTATTCTTTTAATTTTGAATCTTACCCATATAGCTATTACACTTAATATTACCCTATGTTGAGTGAACGTGACTAACTTATATTTGTTTTGCACTTTTCCAAGCTTCTTAGTATTGTCTTCTGCAAGCTACCACAATGAGCACGTGAACATTCCATTTTGTGTTTTCCTAATAAAGAAAATAGGCTAACAATTCAGACATCAATACTCCCAGCAATATACCTATTTTTGTTATCATGTTATGTTTTTGATATCACTTTACGGATTTCTCTGTGTAAACATGGAATTCTTATGTTTTATATTTTGTACTCAGTAAAATTTAGGTATTTTCTTAGTGTTGCTATGAACATTTAGAAAGCACCATTCTCCCTATTTACATCTAAAAAGCACCAAGGTGAAATAAAAGATATACACATGATATTTATACACTTCCTGAATAATTTTAATGTCTTTATTTACATTTAATACATACTTATGATTTCATATTAGATATAGTTAATTTAAATTGCTGTTCAATGAAGTTGGCATTCCATTTAAGTCAGATTTTATGTTGAATTATTTCACCCACTCTATTCTTGAAATCTCATCACATTTATTTAGTGTAAAGGTAAAAACAAATTGTACTGAACAACTTATTTGGATGCTAATTATCTATTAAGATTTTTGGTCACTTGTTTTAATATAAATCTCCTTGGGGAACAAAGTAAGCCAAATAAAGACTGAACATGATTATATGGAAACTGTAATGTATGTGAAACACCACCCATAAAATAGGTTCTATATATTGACTTGGAAAAGCAAGCATGTGAGTCTGTGGAGGAACCTACGTAGTCTCACATGGATTGCAACAGGGTCACCAGGATATTAAACATGTCTACTCTCAGTCCTCTGGGCAGACAACTCTGGTTATACACCCCTGTTTTTGAAAAATCAACCCTATGTGGTTAACATTCTTGTTGCTCTACTTCTTACACGTGAAAACAAACACCTCTTTCCTTTTTAAAAAGGGTTGAAGTAGAAATTTAGTTTGAAGCAATAGATAAGTGGCAATTTTATGTTTTTATTTCAAACTTGCCTGGCTGTTGATGAAAATACAATGTGTAGAGTTACTTGGTACACAAACATAGTGACTTGATTTCTTATGCAGAATCCATATCTATGTAATAAGGAAGGAAAAAAACCTAATCCCAGAAAACTTATCCTCTGATTTTCACATTTCCTTCCTGGCACCATGCATTCACACATATAAATAAATTATGCACAACAATACATACAATGATAATGATGAAGAACAAACCACAGAAGTTATGTGGTTGAATTATTTTCTTCTTACTCCTGACCTTAACTTTTGGAACAAGAATATATATTTTTTTTAATTTAAATTTGAAACAAGCTTGTTTTTCAGGTCAAACTCAGTTCCTGACACCTCCCATTCTCCTCTGTTCCCTCCAGAAACCCCCATCCCATCCCCTTTCTGCTCCACAGGGAGGACAAGGCCTTCTATGGGCAGTCGTCAAATTCTGTCATATCATTTGGATTAGCGACCAGACCCTCCCATGTGTGTAGGATGAGAGAGCATCCCTCTATGTGGAATGGGCTTCCAAAGTCCACTTGTGTACTAGGGAGAAAAACTGATCCATTACCAGAGGTCCCATATTCTGCCCAGGCCTCCCAGCTAACTCCACATTCAGGGAATCTGGGTTGGTCTTATGATGGTTTACCAACTCTCAGACTGGCATCTATGTGCTCCCCTTTATTTAAATAAGCAGTTTCTGTGGGGTTTTCCCATTGGTCTCTGGTCTTTTCCCCTTTGCTCATCACTGTTCCCTCTCTGCAACTGGATTCCAGGAGTTTGTCTCAGTGTTTCCACGTGGGTGTCTGTTTCTGCTTCTGCTTCTATTAGCTACTAGATTTAAGCACTAGCATGGCATATAAGGTAGTCATCAATATGATTATCAAGGAAGGGGTTTTAAGTTAGCCTCTTCCCTATCGTTTAGATTGTTAGTTGGGGTCATCCTTGTAGATCTCTGAACATTTCTGTATTGCCAGAGTATTCTTAAGACTTATAATGACTCCTTCTATTATGATATCTCTTTTCTTGCTCTCCTCTATGTTTTCCCAGACTCAATCTTCCTGCTCCCTCAAGTTTTCCTCCCCACTCTTCTTCTCTCCTCCTCTTTCTACTAACTCCATCCCCTCCATCCACCCTCTGTTTCCAATTAGTTCAGAAAATCTTGTCTCTTTCCCCTTCTCTATGGAAACATGGAAATCCCTCTTAGGATCCTCTTTGTTTCCTACCTTTACTGGCAGTGTGGATTGTAGGCTGATAATACTTTCCTCTATGTCTGAAAACAATATGTAAGCCAGTTCATACAATGTTTACCATTTTGTGACGGGGTTAACTCACTCAGGATGGTTTCTTCTAGTTCCATAAATTTGTCTGTGTAAATGTACATTTTCTTTATCCATTTTTCAGCTGAGGGGCATTTAGGTTGCTATCAGGGTCAGGTTATTATAAACAATGTTGCTATGAACATACTTGAAAACAAGTTATTCTTTATTTATTTTATATAACCAAGTCCATTTAAATGAAAACAAGGATTTATAGACAATATTTTGGAATTTGGCGGCGTTCTTTCTAAACTACTTCCTGCTGGTAAGGAACGCTGTCATGGGGGATACTAAGAAGATTCAGAAATCCTAGCTATAGTCTGTAAGGCTGTTTTGCCCAGCTGTTTTGAATGTAGAATCACCTGGTACTCTGTTTCAGGGGTTCTAGCTTCATCAAACCACATTAGTCTGGAAGGAATCCACAGCTTTTCATTTTCTGTGGAAACAGAAAAAGAAATCCTTTTCCCGAGTAACTTGTACTTGAATGTAAATTTTGGAGTCAAAGCATTTTTTTTAATTTAATTTATTATTTTACATGTCGATCCTAGTTTCTTCTCCCTCCATCCCTCCATTCCCTCCTTCCCTCCTTCCGTCTCTTTTACACTCTCTGTCCTTTCACATGCACTCTAACCACCCTCCCCTCCCATTCCCCCAACTCAATTCCATATGTAGGGGAAAATCATACAGTTGGGGTCATGTAGATCTATAAGGTCATGTGAAGTAGGGACTAGGGCTTCACTCCTGTCTCTAGATTAAGGCAGTTATCCCTCCATGGGGGATTTGTTCGCAAGGTCTTTTTGGGCACCAGGGATACATCCTGGCTTCACTGTCGGAGGTCCCTTAGACTGCTCAGTTCTTCTGGCTGAGACCCATATTCAGGGGGGCCTGAGTCAGTCCCATGCTGGCTTCCCAGCTATCAGTCTGGGGGCCCATTACCTCCTCCTTGTTCAGGAAAGCTGTCTCTATGTGTTTCTGCCACCTGGTCTTGTCCTCTACATCTGCATCTGGGTTCTAATTCAACTCATTGTTTATGTATAGGTGTTTGCTCCTGTTTCCAACAGGCATTAGTTGAGGGCTCCAAGGATAAGTTAGTTGTTGATCTCACTATCTGGGAAGGGCATTTATGGTAGCCTTTACACAGAAACTCAAATTGTTATTTGGCAGCAGTCTTGTAGTTCTCTAGACCTTTCTTTGTGTTCAGTTTTATCTTCAAACCAATATTGGCTCCCTATTTTATGTTCTCTCTCTCTCTCCCTCTCTCTTTCCTGTCTTCTATTCCTAACCAGGCTCAATATTCCTGTTCAAAGGTGTTTTCCTTTCCTTCCCCTAGTTTTCTCCTACTTTTCTCTCCATTCACTGCCCACCCCCACTTCCCCTATGCTCTGGGGGACTTGTCCCTTCCCGTTTCTGTGAGGGACTTTATATGATCTCTTATAACACACCTTGTATCCTAGTTCCTCTGGGGTGTGAATTATAGGCTGGTGATCCTTTGCTATATGTCTAAAATCCATATATGAGTGAGTACATACTGTGTTCCTCTTATTGTGAATGGCTTACCTCCTTCAGGATGGTTTCTCCAAGTGCCGTTCACTTGCCTGCAAATTTCAATATACAATTATTATTTTTTCTGCAGAGTAGTATTCCATTGTATAGATGTGCCACATCTTCATTAACCATTCTTCAATTGAGGGGCATCTAGGTTGCTTCCAGGTTCTTGCTTTTACAAATAGTGCTGCTATGAAAATAGTTGAACAGATGTCTTTGTGAATGGATGTGAATCCTTTGGGTATATGCCTAAGAGAGGGATTGCCGGGTCCTGTGGTAAACTAATTCTAATTTTCCTGAGGAACCGCCATACTGATCTCCAAAATAGCTGTGTGAGTTTGCACTCCCACCAGCAGTGGAGGAGTGTTCCCATTTCTCCACATCCTCTCCAACATGAGTCATCATTGGTGTTTCTAATTATAGCCATTCTGTCAGGAATAAGATGATATCTCAAAGTTGTTTTGATTTTCATTTCCCTATAACTAAGGATGTGAAGTACTAAGTGTATTTCAGCCTTTTTGAATTCCTCTATTGAGAATTCTTTCTTCAGGTCTGCACCCCATTTTTTAATACGGTTACTTGGTTTTTTGTTGACTAGTTTCTTGAGTTCTTTGTATATTTTGAAGATCAGAACTTTGTCAGTTATGGGATTGGTGAAAATCTTTTCCCAGTCTGTGGGTTCTTGTTTGGTCTCTTCCACTGTGTCCTTTGCCTTACAGAAGCTTCTAAATTTGAAGAGGTCCCATTGATCAATTGTTGCTCTCAGTGCCTGTGCCCCTGGAGTTATGTTCAGGAAGTGGTCTCCTATACCAATTTGTTCAAGGGTACCTCCTACTTTCTCTTCTATGATGTTCAATGGGACTGGATTGATGTTGAGGTCTTTGATCCGTTTGCACTTGAGTTTTGTGGATGGCAACAGAAATGGGTCTATCTGTAGTCTTCTACACACCCTCAAACAATTGTGCCAGCACGATTTTTGAAGATGCTTATCTCACTCCATTGTATAATTTTAGCTATTTTTTGAAAATCAGGTGTTCATAGGTGTGTGGGTTAATATCAGGATTTTCAATTCGATTCCATTTATCCACCTGTCTATTTTTCTGCCAATACCAGGATGTTTTCAGAATTATAGCTCTGTAGTAGAGCTTAAAGTTAGGAATGGTGATGCCTCCTGAAGTTCTTTTTTTGTATAGGGTTTTTGGCTATCCCGGGTCTTTTGTTTTTCCATATAAAGTTGGTTATTATTATCCTTTCAAGGTCGGTGAAGAATTGTGGTGGGGTTTTAATGGGGATTGCATTGAATCTGTAGATTGCTTTAGTCAAGATTGCCATTTTTACTATTTTTATCCTACCTATCCAAGACCATGGGAGATATTTCCATTTTCTGGTATCTTCTTTAATTTCTTTCTTTAGAGCCACAAAGTTCTCATTATATAGGTCTTTTACTTGTTTGGTAAGCATTACACCAAGATACTTTATGTTGCTTGTGGCTATTGTAAAGGGTAACGTTTCTCTGATTTCAATCTCTATCTCTTTGACATCTGAAAAAAGTAGGGCAACTGATTTTTTTTGAGTTTATCTTGTATCCTGCTAGTTTGCTGAAGGTGTTTATCAGCTATAGGAGTTCTCTGGTGGATTTTATTGGGTCGCTTATGTAAACTATCATGTCATTGGCAAATAGAAACAGTTTGACTTCTTCCTTTCCAATTTGGATCCCCTTTATCTCATTTTTTTTATACCATTAGCTAGAATTTCTTTTAACCGTAAAATACCGATTGAAGAGATATGGAGAGAGAGGACAGCCTTGTTTTATTCCTGAATGGGCTTAATTTTCTCTACATTCAGTTTGATATTGCCAGTTGGTTTGCTCTATATTGCTTATTATGTTTAGGTATGTTCCTGTTATCCCTGACCTCTCCACGACCTTTATCATGAAAGGGTGTTGAATTTTGTTGAAGGCTTTTTTTGCATCTAGGGAGATAATCATATGGTTTTTTTTTCCTTTTTGTTTATATGATGGATCACTTTGATAGATTTTCATGTGTTAAACAATCCCTGCATTCAAGGGATGAAGCCTACTTGGTCATGGGGGATGATTTTTCTGATGTATTCTTGAATTCGGTTTCCAGTATTTTATTGAGTATTTTTGCATCGATGTTCATGAGGGATATTGGTCTGTAGTTTTCTTTCTTAGTTGTGTCTTTGTGAGGCTTGAGTACCAAGTTTATAGTGGCCTGATAAAAAGAGTTTGGCAATGAACGTTCTGTTTCTATTTTTTCATTGGAATGCCTTCCATGACTGCTTCTATTTCATTGCCAGTTATAGGTCTATTTAAGTTTATTTCGTCTTTGACCCTGGAGACATACAATTGCACATTGTTCAGTTTCCAATAGTTTGCAGGTTTTCTGCTATTTGTGTTGTTGTTTAATTCCAATTTTAAAGCATGGTGGTCCGATAAGTTACAGGGAACTATTCCTATTCTCTTGTATCTGTTCAGGTTTATTATGCAACCTAGTATGTGTTCGAATTTAGAGAAGGTTCCATGTGGAGCAGAGAAGAAGGTATATTCTTTTGTCTTTGGATGGAATGTTCAATAGGTGTCTGTTAACCCCAGTTGAGATATAACTTCTGTTAGTTCTTTTGTTTCTTTGTTGAGTTTCTGATTTGTGGTCCTGTCTAGTGTTGAGATTAGTGTATTGAAGTCTCCCACTATAAGTGTGTGAGGTTTTTTATGAACTTTGAGTTTTAGTAGTGTTTCTTTTATGAATGTGGGTGCCTTTGTATTGGGGGCATAGATGTTCAGAACTGAAACTTTGTGCGATGAATATGAAATGACTATCTTCATCTCTTTTGAATAATTGTGGTCTGAAATCTAACATATTACATATTAGGATAGCTATGTCTGCTTGCTTCTCATTTCCATTTGATTGGAAAATATTTTCCCAACCCTTTACCCGGAGGTAATATCTGCCTATGAAGCTTAGATGTGTTTCTTGTTTGCAGCAGAAAGATGAATTCTCTCTTAGCATCCATTCTGTTACCCTGTACCCTGTGTCTTTATATATGTGAGTTGAAACCAATAATGTTGATGGTGTATAAGGAACATTGATTGTTGATGCTTGTTTGATTTAGGTTTGTTGTTGGCAGTGGTATTGAGAATGTATTAGTTCTGCTTTCTCTTTGTTTCTGGTGTAGTTGGATTATCTGTTGCCTATATTTTTGTGGGCATAGTTACCTTCCTTGGGTTGGAGTTTTCATTCCAATACTTTCTGTAGGGCTGGATTTGTAGATACATATTGGGAAAATCTGGTTTTGTCATTAAATATCTTGTTTGCCCCATCTATAGTGATTGAGAGTTTGGCTGGATATAGTAGCCTAGGCTGGCATTCGTGTTCTCTTAATACTTGTAGAACATCTATCCAGGACCTTCTGGCCTGGAGGGCTTCCATGGAGAAGTCAGGTATAATTTTGACAGGTCTGCCTTTATATGTTTCCTGTCCTTTTACCTTCACTGCTCTTAATATTCTTTCTTTATTCTGTATGTTTTGATTATTATATCCCGAGGGTCTTTTTTCTTTGGTCCAGCCTATTTGGGGTTTGGTATGCTTCTTGTATTTTCATGGGCATGTCCTTGTTCAAATTTGAAAAGTTTTCCTGGATAATTTTTTTGAATATTTTTTCAGTACCTTTTAGCTGGACTTCCTCACCTTCCTCTATGCCTATTATTCTTAGGTTTGGCCTTTTCACTGTGTGCCACATTTCATGGATGTTTTGTTTTAAGGATTTTTTGGATTTATTATTTTCTTTGGTTGATGAATCTATTTCTTCTATTATATCTTCTGCGCCTGAGATTCTCTCTTCCATCACTTGAATTCTGTTTCTGTTGGTTATGCTTGCATCTGTAGTTCCTTATTTTTGCCCAGTTTTTCTATTTCCAGCATTCCTTCGATTTATGTTGCCTTTATTTTCTCTATTTCAGTTTTTACGTCTTGAACCATTTCCTTCGCCTGCTTAATTGTTTGTACTTTCTTTGCTTTCCTTAAGGAATTTGTTTATTTCTTCCACTTTTTTGTTTGTTTTTTCCTCAATTTCTTTAAGGGATTTTCTCACATCATCTTTGAGGACCTCTTTCATTTTTATGACAGTAATTTTTATGTCATTCCCTTCTGCTTCCTCTCCTTTATTTTTGTGTTCTGTTCTAGTTGGTGTAGATTTCCTAGATTCTGGTCATTCCATGCTTGTCTTTCTGTTGTTAGATGCTGTCTTCCCATACCTTCTTCGAGTAAGTGTTGGTGGGGTCTCCCCCTCTCTCAATGGTCCTTCCCAGTTGGACATATATGGGTCAGAGATTCAATATCAGTGGCTCTGTGTGGTCCAAGTTCTATAGGAGTTCTCTCCACCGACAGGGACCCAGGAATGGGGTCAGATCTGAGGATCCAGTAGAAGATGCCACTAGCCAATGGCTCTAGCCAATGGCTGGCAGAAGTGGACAAAGGCAAAGCTGAAACTTGGGAAGTTTCTGCAGGTAGTCTGATCTCACTAGAACCTGGCACTCTCCAGCTGAGGCTTCTTTCTTTAGCAGTGGTCCTGCTTTGGGTGTCAAGGTTCTTCCAGGCAAGAACTCAGAATGGAACCTTAGAGATTGGCAGATCTCTGGGATGGGCCTGGGACTGCAGCAGAAGAATGGAGGTAGGGTCAGAGACCAAGCAGATGGAAATTACAGGTGGTTCCGTGTGGGTAGGAAGGTCTCCTTTTTCAGAGTTGCTCTGAGAAGTCTCTGAAGTAGGGTGGACTGGTGGCTCCACCCTCTGTCCCAGTGCTCAACCAGAGCAGTGGGACAGTTGGCAGGGTAGGGCACCAGGCAGGGGGGGGGAGGCTTACGGTGGGGATGGGTGGGGGTGTATCAGTGTTCCACAGGTGCTCTCGATGGGGACAGGAGACAAAAGCAGCCTGATCAGGGGCCAACCCAGGGAGTTCAAGGGGTAGGAGAAGTTTTAGGGGAGAGGTTGACCAGATTCGGCCCAGGCTCACCTCTATCCAATAGCTGGCATAAGAGTACAAGGCTGAGCTGAAACTTGGGAAGGCTTTGCAGGATAGTCTGATTTCACTGGAAACTGGGACTCTCCAGCTGAGGCCTCCTTCTTTAGCAGAGGCCCTGCTTTGTGGGTTAAGGTTCTTTCAGGCAGGAACTCAGAGTGGACCTGCAGAGATAGGTGGGGTCAGAGACCAAGCAGGTGGAAATTACTTGTGGTCCCACGTGGCTAGGCAGGTCTCCTTTGTTCACAGTTGCTCCGAGAAGTCCTTTTATTCTTGTATGAATGTTCTTCTCTTGGTATATGCCTAAGAGTGTAATTCCTGTGTTGTGATGTAAACTGATTCCCATTTCCTGAGGAACCACCATTTTGATTTTCAAAGTGTCTGTGTGAGTTTACACTCCCAATAGCAGTGGTAGAAGAGTGTATGCCTTTCTACATGTCCTTTCTAATATTAATTGTCTTTGGTGGTTTTTAATTTAGCCATTCCAACAGGAATAAGATGGTATCACAGAGTTGTTTTGATTTGCATTTCCCTGATGTCTGAGGGTGTTAAGCACTTTCTTACATGTCTTTCAGCAATTTTAGATACCTCTATTGAGAATTCTCTATTTAATTCTGTAACCCACTATTTGATTGGATTATTTTGTGTTTTGACACCTAGCTTTTGAGAAGGAAAATCATCCCTCTCTCAGATGTGGAGTTGGAGAAGATTTTTCCCATTCTGTAGGCTGCCATTTGTCTTTTCCACCATGTCCTTTGCCTTACAGAACCTTTGCAGTTTGAGGAGGTCCCATTTATGAATTGTTGACCTCAGTGTCTGTGTACAGAATTTATGATCAGGAAATGGTCTCCTGTAACAATTCTTTCAATGGTACCTTCAGTTTCTCTTCTACAATGTTCAGTGTGGCTAGATTTATGTTGAGGTCTTAAATCCATTTGCATTAAATTTTGTGTATGGCAATAAATATAGATCTATCTGCTGTCTTCTACATATCAGCATCCAGTTATGCTAGCACCATTTGTTGAAGATGCTTTCTTTTTTTCCATTGTATAATTTTAGCTTCTTTGTCAAAATTCATGTGATTGTAGTTGTATGGGTTAATATCAGGATTTTCAATTTGATTCCATTGATCTTTCTATCTATTTTTGAACCAATACCAAGCTGATTTCAGGAGTATATCTCCATAATAGAGCTTGAAGTCAGGGATGATGATGCCTCAGGTAGTTCCTTTATTGTTCAGTATTGTTTAAACTATTCCAGGTGTTTTGCTTTTCCATATAAAGTTGCATATTATTCTTACAAGTTCTGAGAGGAATTGTCCTGGGATTTTGATGATGATTGCATTGAATCTGTGGATTGATTTTAGCAAGATTGACACTTTTATTATTGATCCTACCTATCTAAGAGCATGAGAGATCTTTCCATTTTCTGGTGTATTCTTTAATTTCTTTATTTAACGACTCAAAGTTATTATTATATAGGTTTTTTACTTGTTTGATTAGAGTAACTCCAAGATAGTTCATGTTGTTTGGGGTTATGTTTCTCTGATTTCTTTCTCACCCCCTTTATCATCTGTATATACTAGGGCTACTGATTTTTTTTGAGTTAATTTTGTATCCAGCCACTTTGCTGAAGGTGTTTATCAGCTGCAGCAGTTCCCTGGTAGAGATTATGAGGTCACTATGTAAAGTATCCTATCATCTGCAAAGAGTGAAAGTTTGACTTTTTCCTTTTCAATTTGTATCCTCTTGTTCTCCTTTTGTTGTGTTAGTTAAAACTTCAAGTAAAATATGGAAGAGATATGGAAAGAGTGCACAGCCTTGTGTTGTTCCTTATTAAAGAGGAAATGCATTGAATCTCTCCATTAGTTTAATGTTGGCTGTTGGTTTGGTGTATATTGCTTTTATTATGTTTAGATATGTTCCTGTTATCCCTGATCTCTTCAATACCTTAGTCATGACGTTGTGCTGGATTTTGTCAAAGGCTTTTTCAGCATTTAGTGAAAAGGTCATGCCACTTTTCTTTTTCAGTTTGTTTATATGGTGGATTACATAGATTGATTTTCATGTGTTGAATCATCCCTGAATCACTGGGATAAAGCCTACTTGTTCATGGTAGATGATTTTTCTGCTATGTTCTTGGAATTGATTTGCCAGTACTTTATTGAGTATTGTAGCATCCGTGTTCATGACAGATATTGGTCTGTAGCTCCCTTTCTTAGCTGTGTCTTTGTGTAGCATGGTTACTAAAGTAATTGTACCCTCATGAAAAGAGTTTGGCAATGGCCCTTCTGCTTCTATTGTGTGGAACACTTTGAGGAGTATTGGTATTAACTATTCCTTGAATTACTGGTAGCAGAATCCTATACTGAGCCTACATGGCCCTAGGCTTTTTTTTTTTTTTTTATTTTTTTTTGAGCCTAGCCTTTAACAACTGAGCCATCTCTCCAGCCCAGCCATATCGACACTTTTTTTATTTTATTTAATTTCATATAACAAAGTCCAATTAAATGAAAACAAACATTTATACACAATATGTGGGAATTTGGGCGTCGTTCTTTCCAAACTACTTTCTGCTGGTAAGGGGCGCTGTCTTGGGGGATTAAAAGAATATTCAGATATCCTGGCTGTAATCTGTATGGCTGTTTTGTCCAGCTGTTTTGAATGTAGGTTCAATTTGTACTCTGTTTCAGGCAGTCTGGCATAATCAAACCACATTAGTCTGGAAGGAATCCACATCTTTTCATTTTCTGTGGAAACAAAAATAGAAATCCTTTTCCCCAGTAACTTGTCCTTCAACTTAAATTTTGGAGTCAAGGCATTTTTTTAATTTAATTTATTATTTTACATGTCGATCCCAGTTACGTCTCCCTCCATTCCTCCCTCCCCCCAGCCCCCTCTCCCTCCTTCCCTCCCTTTTACCCTCTCTGCCCTCTCACTTGCACTCTAAACACCCTCCCCTCCCATCCCCCCACCCCAATTCCATATGTAGGGGAATGCCATCCAGTTGGGGTCATGTAGGTCTGACAGGTCCTGTGAAGTAGGGACTAGGGCTTCTCTCCTGTCTCTAGATTAAGGCAGTTATCCGTCCATGGGGGATATGTTCGCAAAGTCCTTTTGTGCACCAGGGTTACATCCTGGCTCCACTGTCTGAGGTCTCTTAGACTGCTCAGACCTTCTGGCTGAGATCCATATTCAGGGGGGCCTGAGTCAGTCCCATACTGGCTTCCCAGCTGTCAGTCTAGTGGCCCTTGTCTAGTGGGTCCTCCTTGTTCAGGTAAGCTGTTTCTATGTGCTTCTGCTGCATGGTCTTGTCCTCTCCATCTGCTTCTGGGTTCTAGTTCGACTCAGTGTTTATGTATGGGTGTTTGCTCCTGTTTCCAAGGCGGGGGTGACTTTTGATGACTGCTTTTGCTGCATACAAGAAACTCACCTGAACTTCAAAAACAGATGTTACCACTGAGTTTAGGTTTGGGAAAAGATTTTCCAATAAAATTGAGCCTGCAATTAGTTGGTGTAGCAATTCTAATAATATCTAACAAATTAGACTTTATACAAATTTTGACTGCACAAGAGATGGAGAAGATCATTTCTTATTCACCACAAGAGAATTTAATCAAGATAAAGTCTCAATTCTGACCACCTATGCCCTAAATACAATGACACCCACGTTTGTAAAAGAAACATCACTCAATTCACATATCAAATCACAAACACTTGTAGTGGGAACTTTCAATACCCCACTCTCAATGGTAGACAGGTCTGCCAGATGGAAACTTAAAGAAATAAAGGAACTAACCGAAGTTATGTCCCAATTGGGGTTTACAGACATTTATAAATCTTTCCATCCAAACACAAAAGAATATACCTTATTCTCAGTGCAACATGGAACCTTCTCTAAAATTGACCACATACTCAGCAATATAGTAAACCTCAATAGGAACGAAAAAATTGGAATAACCCCATGTATCTTATTAAACCACCATGCTCTAAAGTGAGAATTCAACAACAACACAAATTGTAAAATTCCTACAAACTCATGGAAATTGAACAATGCACAATTGTATCATTCCTAGGTCAAGGAAGAAATAAAGAAATTAAAGGTTTCTTACAATTTAATGAGAATGAATAACCCAAAGTTATGCTACAATATGAAAGCAGTACTGAGTGGAAAGTTCATAGCACTGAGATCACACATCAAGAAAGTGTAGAATAGCCACATTAGAGAATTAATAGCATAACTAAAAGCTCTAGAACAAGAAAAAGCAAACTTATCCCAGAGGAGCAGATGCCAGGAAATATTGAAATTGATAGCTGAAATCAATAAAGTAGAAACTAGGGAAACAATACAAAGAATCAATGTAACAAAGAGATGGTTCTTTGAGAAAATCATCAAGATAAACCTGTATCTAAAGTAACCAAATAGAAGAGAGAGAACATGCAAATTAACTCAATCAGAAATGAAAAGGGGGGCATAACAATGGACAATGAGTAAATCCAGAGAATTCTCTGGTCATACTTTGAAAACTTGTACTCCACAACATTTGAAAATTCAAAGGAAATGGACAATTTTTTGGATAGGATATCACTTACCAGAATTGAATCAAGAACAGACAGGCAAATTTAATAGACCTATAACCCTTAATGGAAAATGAATGTTTTCAAAACATAAGCCCAGTTTCCTGTGTGATGTGTATATATGTATGTTATCTCTCATTCCCTCTATATTTATAGCATGAATCCCTCAAAGAAATCTTTTTTTTTTTTTTTTTTTTTTGCAGTTACATGAGACTTAGATATCAGATCTGGACAGTTAGCAAAGAATATTGTATCTGTCAATTCAGGTAAATGGAAGTCTTGCCTGGAAACAGGCATCACAAGACAGATTGAATTACTGTTTCTACCTTCCACTATTGTTTCCAAAGATTTTCTTGACTTACCAGATATTGGCCTATAATATTCTACATTATTTTTTAGTGACACTTATAAAATATGGTAGATATGATAGCTCATCAAATTCCAAAATATAGTGTAACAGTAACTGTGTCCTTTGCCTTACTTTTATCTCTTTTATAATTACATACTTAGTAGGATCCACCTGCCATATTATAGGTAATCCTGTGAAAAGTGCCATGGTAAGAAACAGAATATTTGTCAAACATGGAGGAGTGAACTTGGGAGAAGTTTCTTCGTGAAACTTCAGCAAAGCTTTAAGGAACTGAAGACTGGTTTAGACCTCATGGGAGAATGGTGGTCACAAATATACATATTGTCAGATCCCAGCTGTTAGAAACTATTTTAAATATTATTTTAAAAATTCATGGCTTTATGTTCAGGAAGCAGTCTCCTATACTAATTTGTTCAAGGGTACCTCCAACTTTCTCTTCTAAGGGGTTCAGTGTGAATGGATTTATGTTGAGGTCTTTGATCCATTTGGACATGAGTTTTATGCATGGCCATAGATATGGGTCTATCTTCAGTCTTCTATACGCCATCATCTAATTGTGCCAGCACCATCTGAGGAACATGCTTTCATCATCCCCCAATTGTATTCTTTTAGCTGTTTTTTCGAAAATCAGGTGTTCATAGGTGTGTGGGGTTATATCAGGATTTTCAATTTGATTCCATTGATCTACCTGTCCATATTTGTGCAAATACCAGGCTGTTTTCAGAACTATAGTTGTGTAGTCGATCTTAAAGTCAGGAATGGTGATGCCTCATGAAGTTCTTATATTGTATAGGGTTGTTTTGGCTATCCCAGGTCTTTTGTTTTTCCATATAAAGTTGATTATTAACCTTTCAAGGTCAGTGAAGAATTGTGTTGGGATTTTAATGGGGATTGCATTGAATCTGTAGATTGCTTTTGTCAAGATTGCCATTTTTAATATATTTGTTCTACCTATCCAAGACATGGGACATCTTTCTAATTTCTGGTATCTTCTTTACTTTCTCTCTTTAAAGCCACATACTTGTTATTATATAGGTCTTTCACTTGTTTGGTAGACATTACCCCAAGATACATTATGTTGTTTGTGGCTATTATAAAGGGTGATATTTCTATGATTCTTTCTCAGCCAGTTTTCCCTCTGCATAAGGTGTGTTACTAATGTTTTTGAGTTTATCTTGTATCCTGCTAGTTCGCTGAAGGTGTTTATCAGCTGTAGGAGTTCCCACTTCCTGGACATAACTCCGGGAGCACAGACTGAGATCAACAATTAATAAATGGGACCCCTCAAACTTAGAAGCTTCTGTAAGGCAAAGGACACATTCGATAAGACCAAACAGCAGCCCACAGACAGGAAAAAGATTTTCACCAATCCTACAACTGACAGAGGGCTGATCTCTAAAATATACAAATAACTCAAAAAAAAAAAAAAAACTAGTCAACAAAACACCAAATAACCTATTAAAAGCTGGGATACAGATCTGAAGAGAGAATTCTCAATAGAGAAAATCAAAAAGGCTGAAAGACACTTAAGAAAGTGCACAGCATCCTTAGCTATCATGGAAATGCAAATCAAAACAACTTTGAGATACCATGTTATTCCTGCCAGCATGGCTACAATTAGAAACACCAATGACAACTTATGCTGGAGAGGATGTGGAGAAAGGGGAACACTCCTCCACTGCTGATGGAAGTGCAAACTCCTACAGCCATTTTGGAGATCAGTATGGCAGTTCCTCAGGAATATGGGAATTAGTTTACCACAGGACCCTGAAATCCCCTTCTTAGGTATATACCCAAATGATCCACAACCATGTTACAAAGACATCTGCTCAACTATGTTCATAGCAGAATTATTTGTAATAGCAAGAATCTGGAAACAACCTAGATGCCCCTCACCTGAAAACTGAAGAATGGATAAAGAAGATGTGGCACATCTACACAATGAAATACTACTCTGCAAAAAAAAAAAAAAAAATGGAATTTGAAATTCACAGGCAAATGGATGGAACTTAATGAAACCATCCTGAATGAGGTAACCTAGGTACAAAAAGAAGAACATGGTATGTATTCAAACTATGATACAAGGTGTATTTTAAGAGATTCATGTAAGATCCCTCACAGAAGGGGGAAGGAACAAGTCTCCAAGAGCACATGGGAAGTGTGGGGGCAGTGAATGGAGAAAGAAGTAGGAGAAAGGGAGGAAAGCATGTTCGACTAGGTAGATTATGTCATGGTAGGAATAGAAGGTGTGTGTGTGAGAGAGAGAGAGAGAGAAGGGGAGAGAGAGAGAGAGAGAGAGAGAGAGAGAGAGAGAGAGAGAGAGAGAGAGAGAGAACGAGCATAAAAAGGGGATCCATTATTGTTTTGAAGAGAAAAGGGAACCTAAAGAAAAGTCCAGTCTGCTGGACACTTACAAGTCTGCTGACAACTAACAATTTGAGCAACCATGCAAAGACTACCAAAAATGCCCTTCTTGGATAGTGAGATCAACTACTAACTTACCATCATGGAGCCCTCATCGAGTACCTGTTGGAAACAGAAACAATACCCATACTAATCACTGAGTCGAACTAGAATCCCGATGCAGAGAGAGAGAGAGAGAGGATGAGACCAGGTTGCAGAAACACATAGAGACAGCTGACCTGAACAAGGAGGAGCTAAAGGCCCCTAGACTGATAGCTGGGAATCCAGCATGGGACTGACTCAGCCCCTGAATATGGGTCTCATCTAGAAGGACTGAGCAGTCTAAAGGACCTCAGACAGTGGAACCAGGATGTATGTGGCCTTGTGGACACATCCCCCATGGAAGGATACTGCCTTAACTAGAGACAGGAGAGAGGTCCTAGTCCCTACTTTAAATGCCTTGACAGATTTACACAACCCCACCTGGATTGCATTGCCCTACATGTGGAATTGGGGTGAGGGTTGGGAGGGGAGGGTGGATAGGGTGCATGTGAGGGGGAAGAGAGGGTAAGAGGGATGGAGAGATGGAGAGAGGGCAAGGGAATCAGGATCGACATGTAAAATAAAAAAATAATAATAAAAAATAAGATTCAGAATAAATCATTTTATCTGGATGAGAATCATTGGAGTAAGTAGAAATGATAATAAGGGCAATAACAATAAACTAATTGGATTGAAAAAATAATTCATGGCTTATTTTTCACAAGTTTCGATTGACTCAAATAGACAATTTCAGGGTACATGTTGGTAGGATGATTCAAATAAGTCATAGAGTCTGTCCTTAATCATGGACACTCAATGTCCCTTTTCTTTCTTAATTTCCTTCCTTTTTATTCATTTTATCACTTCCTCTTTCCCTCATTCTATTTCATTCCTTTTTCCCCTCATATTATCTTTCCTCCATCACATTACTCTTCTCTCACTTTCTCAATGATTTCTCTCTTTATTGTCATCTTCTTTTATTTGTATTTTTTTATTCTATCCTTTTCATTTCACAATGACATTTTCTCCTGACGTCATAGTGCCAATAATGAAACTCAGAAAGAAATTTCTAGAGTTGCAAATTCTTTTTGTTATTATATTCAATCTAGTGAAGGAAAGACACAATAATGTTCATATATAATACATAGTACAAACTGAATATATCATAAAATCTGAATAAAATCATTGGTGTCATTTTAAAATATGATAAGGCATATTTAAATAAGTAATTTAGAAGAATTGATTGATAGATTAATAAAGAGATTTCTCAGTGGCACTCAAATATAGAATATCTTAAATCATAATTGTTTTATGTGACCATGCTCATTAACAATTTACATGTTTTATCTTTGATAAATGTGTTTAATTGAGGTATGACTATATGAATTATGATTTAGGATTGGTCTTCTCTTGGGATGAAGTACACATTGTCTCATTTGTTATTGGAATTGCTTATAAAGACTTGAAGTATATCATTCTGAAAGCATAACCAGCATTCTGAGAAGGAGACTCCAGAAGACAGGGAAGGAACATGGGGATTCCTGATGAAATCATATCTTAGGTCGGCAAGTTCTGAACCTTGTAGTATCTGAAATATGTAATTATATTAATATTATTATGGGAACATTTGTAGCATTTTGCTTTAGGTCAATCAAGGGAATCTATGAAAAATTCATCTTTGGTTTAATTATTTTATTAAAGTTTATCACATTTTATTATATTCAATCTATTGAAGGAAAGAGACAATAATGTTCATATGTAGTACATAGTACAAACTTAACATATCATAAAATCTGAATAATATCATTGGTTTCATTGTAAAGAAAGATAAGGCATATTTGAATAAGTAATTTAGAAGAACTGATTGAATAATAAAGATAGATTAATAGAGATAGATTCAGAGATGATAGATTTAAAAAGAATGAAATATATAAATAAAATATCAAGTAATGTTTAATTTTCTTAATAGGTAAAACAAATGTAATTATGAAAACAGGTTGAGAATTGACTGACTTAACTTTCTAGGGCTGATTTTAATTATATTTTTGAGTAATATCTAAAAACCTGCAGTAAAAATTAAGTCACTATACAAGACAGATTTCAAAACATATAGAAAATACAAGTACAAATACATGTATGTATAGATAAGGGAAGTAAAGTGTTCAGGAAAAATGTAGACAAATATTCACTGACAACTGTTATATTCTTAGTACTCTGTTCTTGTTTTTCTTTCTTTTTTTTTTTTTCTTCAACTTAAATTTAGGAGTCAAAGCATTTTTTTAAATTTAATTTATTATTTTACATGTTGATCCCATTCCCTCTCCCTCCCTCCCTCCTTCCCTCCTTCCTTTTACCCTCTCTGCCCTCTCACATGCACTCTAACCACCTCCCTCCCATCCCCCCACCCCAATTCCATACATAGGGGAATGTCATCCAGTTGGGGTCATGTAGATCTGACAGGTCATGTGAAGTAGGGACTAGGGCTTCTCTCCTGTCTCTAGATTAAGGCAGTTATCCCTCCATGGGGGATATGTTCACAAAGTCCTTTTGTGGACCAGGGATACATCCTGGCTCCACTGTCTGAGGTCTCTCAGACAGTTCAGTCCTTCTGGCTGAGACCCATATTCAGAGGGGCCTGAGTCAGACCCATGCTGGCTTCCCAGCTATCAGTCTAGTGACCGTTAGCTCCTTCTTGTTCAGATAAGCTGTCTCTATGTGTTTCTGCCATCTGGTCTTGTCCTCTACATCTGGGTTCTAGTTCGACTCAGTGTTAATGTATGGGTGTTTGATCCTGTTTTCAACAGGCATTAGTTGAGGGCTCCATGGAGAAGTTAGTTGTTGATCTCACTCTCCGGGAAGGGCATTTATGATAGCCTTTCCACGGAAGCTCAAATTGTTAGTTGGGAGCAGTCTTGTAGTTCTCTAGAACTTTCTTTGTGTTCAAATTTATCTTCAAACCAATACTGGCTCCCTCTTTTATGTTCTTTCTCTGTCTCTGTCTCTGTCTCTGTCTCTGTCTCTCTCTCTCTCTTTCCTATCTTCTATTCCTAACCAGGCTCAATCTTTCTGGTCACACATGTTTTCCTTTCCATCCCCTAGTTTTCTCCTACTTATGTCTCTATTCTCTGCCCCCCCCCCAACTTCACTTGAGCTCTGGAGGACTTGTCCCTTCCCAGTTCTGTGAGGGACTTTATATGAATCTCTTAGAATACACCTTATATCCTAGTTCCTCTGGTGATGTGAATTATAGGCTGGTGATCATTTGATCTATGTCTAAAATCCATATATGAGTGAGTACCTACTGTGTTCCTCTTTTTGTGACTGGGTTACCTCATTCAGGATGGTTTCTTCAAGTGCCATCCACTTGCCTGTGAATTTCAAGATACCATTATTTTTTTTGTGCAGAGTAGTATTCCATTGTGTAGATGTGCCACATCTTCATTACCATTCTTCCATTGAGGGGCATCTAGGTTGCTTCCAGGTTCTTGCAATGACAAATAGTGCTGCTATGAACATAGTTGAACAGATGTCTTTGTTGTATGGATGTGAATCCTTTGGGTATATGCCTAAGAGGTCCTCTGACCAATAGCTCTGGCCAATAGCTGGCGGAAGAGGACAAGGGCTGAGCTAGAACTTGAGAAGGTTTTGCAGGGTAGTTGGATCTCACTGGAAACTGGAGCTCTCCAGCTGAGACCCCTTTCTTTGGCAGAGGCCCAGATTTGGGGGTTAAGAATCTTTCCCACAGGAACTCAGAGTGGACCCAAAGAGGCAGATCTCTGGGAGGGGCCCAGGACTCCAGCAGAGGATTGGAGGCGGGGTTAGAGACCAAGCAGGTGGAAATTAAGGGTGGTCCCTCATGGATAGCCAGGTCTCCTTTGTTCATAGTTGCTCTGAAAAGTCTCCAAAGTAGGGTGGACTGTTGGCTCCACCCTCTGTCCCAGTGCTCAACCAGAGCGGCAGGACTGTGGGTGGGGTAGGGCACAGGGTAGGGGGGGTAGGCTGGCAGTAGGGATGGGTGGGGGTGTATCAGAGCTCCAAGGGTGCTCTCGATGGGGACCGGAGACCCTTAGTACTCTGTTCTTGACAGACATTATATTTTGCATTAATACTATGCTCAGAAAATATTTAACAATAAACACCCAAATTAGTTTATTAAACATAACATAATTTTAATTTTCTAAGTTTTTGCTGAATTGCAGTAATAAAAAAAATCTTGCTTTTGTTTTAATACTCTTAAAAATGATTAATCCCAATATCTCTGAGTAGATTCGACATCATTATTATTTACAAATTTTGTATTTTACTTTGAAAAAGCAAATGAGATATATAAAGTTACATTGAATTATTCAATAGTGGACAAAAAAAATAAAGAAAAGGGAGAGTTTAATGTTATAAATCATAAGCATGATGACCACTCAAGGGAAATAAATCAGAATATTTCTGGGTATTATCCATGTTTCTATATATTTTCTTATTTTGTCTATATTAAAATTTGTCTTTTGAATGGTTTCATTGTCTGAGAATTCCTTCTGGGTTTTTTTATGTCCTAGTTTTCAAATAGGAGCTGGGGCTATGAATTAATAATTGAAATTCATAATTATAACAGTAAACTATATCAGATGTTTAAACTCAAAATTTTAAAGTAAAAGATTAAAAACATTTTAAAAACTTCTTTTCCTACTCATAGTAATTTAGTAGTAATTTAATTACTCCCAAAGACAGAATGTGGAACATTTTGAGTTAAGCAATTTTACTTCCTTGAAATAATGAGTCCATTATGTTTCCCTATTCATTATATTTTTCTTTTTCATTTTTTTTTCTTTTTCTGTGGCCAGGTTTCTCTGGGTATACCTGGCAGTTCTGGAACTTGCTTTGTAGAACAGGTTGGCCTCAAACTTACAGTTCTTTGTCTTCCTAATGGCTACTTAATACAGTACATACAAACATGCAAAATGTATCAAGAGAATTAATGGTAATTGTGAAGATTTTTTTTTACCTCATATTAGACAAATTTGTAGTTCAAAGTCCTTTAGAACTGAGTATTTTTATTGGGGTTTAGAATACATGATGTCTGGGAGCATTTTTATCAGCCCTCTGATTTTATACAAGCATTATCACAACACTGAGATCCTCTTACTACAGCGCTTTTCTGCTATCTCACTTTGTTTTGTCATCTAAACTGTTCACTGTTCAGAAAATAGGAGACTTATGAGAAAGTTCCAGAAATAATAGTGGGCTACCATGAAACAATGCTCTCCAGATGTGCCAGGGCCATTTAATACATGAACACAGTGACTGTGATTGAATGCCCAAGATGTGCACAAAAGAAAATAGCCTAAATCCCAGTATAGATGGGAGTAAAGATTATAAAGTCCTACCACTAGCTGAGGAGAAATTGGCAACTGGGGGTTTCTGGGGGAAGCAGTGTATCAATTGTTATTAGGTATATCAACCAAATAGACTGTCCATTTTCTAGTCAATGGTCCTATACACATGCATATGCCTATACATATACATATACTGAAAGCACTAAGTGGACTCAGTAGTTTGACAATAATACATGTGAAGTCAAAAAAGGAAATTAGGGGAGGGCATTGGATGTGTTGGAGTAAAGGGAATGGGAATTTAATAAAAATCATATATATATATATATATATATATATATATATATATATATATATATCCAAATAATAAGGTCCACAGGCAGTAATGTCAGAAAATCTTACCATCTTACACTGTACCATGGATCTGTTGTAAAAGTGTATTCTCTCTGCACTGTTCATAGTGTACAGACTTTTAACATGTGTGATAAATAGAGTAAGGGATTATTTTGAGTATCTTCTAGAAGCCAATTTAACATTTAACTACTCTGATGTGCTTTTTAATTCTGAAAAAATCACTGTTTGTAGAAATTTTTTGTCATTTAAGAGTGCCTGTTGATCTTGCTGAGAAGCTCAGTAGTTCTCACCATTCTCTTGGAAGCTCACAAAAGGCTATAAAGCCAATACCAGGAATTTTAATGCCCTCTTCTAACTTGGGTCAGCACCACACCCTGGTGTGGCTCAAACCTATACACACAGGCATTCTCACAAACACATAAAAGAAATCTATTAAGAAAAGTGAGAAATCATGTGTACTTATTCTGTTCTTAAAGGGAACATTAGAAACACCAGGATTTTCACCACTTTATATAATTTTAGATCCACATCCTCAAAATGTTTGGGTCACTCTTTCAAACACCCTATGTCTCAGAAATACTGGAAACATGAATATTGTTATCAGGTATAATAAATATATTATACTGTAGTTTTTTTCTGATATTATACAGGTTCCCTTCTATATTTTGTTGTAATGTCAAAGACTAAGACTTGAAGTTCATGCTTAATATCCATCATAAGTCATTGTGAAATTTTTCTTTCTTTCTTTCTTTTTCTTTTTATCTTCTTTCTTTTCTTTCTCTTTCCTCCTCCTCTTCTCTCTTCCTCCTCTTCCTATCCTTCCTCCTACTTCTCTTTTTCTTCCTTTCCTCTTCCTTCTTTCTCTTCTTTTTTGGGGGGTGATTTCTGCTTGCCATATCTTTTTCAATATAACATATTTTCCTATAATGTGACTTTTATTATGGCTCTGTTTTTTAAAAATTAATGTAGCTCATATAATATGTACTAATTTATTCAATTCTAGGTGACATTTATAAATAATTGTTATCAATGAGTGTGAGCACCAGACGACAGAACCTTATAGAGATAATATCTGCCACTCCCCTTAACTTTTTTTATTGTTGTAATGGACTATCTTAAGCAGTGACACAGTAGTTATCATAAAAGCCTTGTACAGGGTGATTTCCTCTATATTAATTCCTTCTCTCTAGGCCTAGGAAATAATTTAAGTTCTATTATAGATAAGGTAAACACATTATTGCTAAACATGCATGATGGAGGAAGTGAAAGGAAGATGTGTCTTGTGAACCCGTGAACTCTCTGTGACCTAGACTTTGACTCCAGACTTAAATAAATATCAGATGCCTGTAATTTTGTACATCACATATACATACTTTTAGCATGTTATCAGCAATGAAAGGATCATATTTTCTATTAACACACCTAGGTCATTTGTTTCTTCTACATGAAAATCCAATAGTATCTTTTAAAACTGGGCATAATGATGGGAGATGTTATTCTGTAAATATTTTTCTCATACTGGTTAATAAATAAAGCAATGTTGGCCAATAGGAAAGGAAGATAGGCGGGGCTAGGAGACAAACGGAGGAGGAAGTGGTAAGGAGTGGACAGCACATAGTGAGAGGAGAGAACAGAGGTCCTGGCCCAATGTCCAGTAAGGTGAGACCATGTGCAAATGCTTAGATTAATACAAATGGGTTAACAATTAAGACAGAGCTATCTGATAAACAAGTAATTGGCCAATAAAATTATATCAAATACAGTGTCTCTGTGTGTTAATTGGGGCTGACACCGCTGTGGGTCCAGGCCAGCAGAGAAAAATCTTACTCACAACAATATGCCACTGCAACATGGATAATAAAAATTTCCATTTAAAACTTAGAAAATCTCCTCTGCAGGTCCACTCTGAGATTCTGCCCACAAGATCCTTGACCCCCAAATCCAGGCCTCTGCTATAGAAAGAGGCCTCAGCTGGAGTGTTCCAGTTTCCAGTAAGATCCCACTATCATGCAAAACCTTCCCAAGTTTCAGCTCAGCCTTTGTCCTCTTCCACCAGGTATTGGCCAGAGGTGATTCTGGGCCCAGTCGGTGCTTCCTCTTCCCTACAACCTCCCGCCCCCCACCCCGGACTCCCTGAGTTGGCCCCTGATCCTGATGCTCCTGTTTCCTGTCCCCATTGAGAGCACCTTTGGAGCTCTGATACACCCCCACACATCCCCACCACGAGACTGCCCCCCCTACCCTGTGCCCTACCCTACCCATGGTCCTGCTACTCTGGTTGAGCACTGGGACAGAGGGTGGAGCCAATAGTCCACCCTATTTTGGAGACTTCTCAGAGCAACTCTGAATAAAGGAGACATGCCTATCCACACAGGACCAACAGGAATTTTAACCACTTAGTCTCTGACCCCAACTCCAGTCCTCTGCTGGAGTCCCAAGCCACTCCCAGAGATCCGCCTATCTCTGGGGGATCACTGTGAGTTCCTGCTGGCATCTTCTACTGGATCCTCATCCTTCACCCCATCCCTGGGTCCCTGTCTGTGGAGAGACATCCTAGAGAGCTTGGACAACACAGAGCTACAGATATTGAATCTCTGACCCACATAAGCCCACCAGGGAAGTACCATAGAGAGAAGGGGAGTCCCCACCAACACCGACTGGAAGAAACTATGAGAAGAACGCAATACAAGAGAACACCTAACAAGAGAAAGAAAAAGCATGACACCACCAGAATCAAGAAAATCTACACCAACTAGAATGGAACACAACAACAAAGCAGAGGAATCAGAAGGGAACGAATTAAAAATTACCACCATAAAAATGATAGAGGCCCTCAAAGAAGATGTGAGAAAACCCCTTAAAGAAATGGAAGAAAAAACAAACAAAAAAAAAGTGGAAGAAATGAACAAATTCCTTAAGGAAAGTACAGAAAGCCAAGAAAAAACAATTAAGCAGGTGAAGGAAACAGTTCAAGACTTGAAAACTGAAATAGAGAAAATAAAGGCACCACAAATTGAAGGAATGCTGGAAATAGAAAAGCTGGACAAAAAATCAGCAACTACGAACATAAGCATAACCAACAGAATTCAAGAGATGGAAGACAGAATTTCAGGTGCAGAAGATAAACTAGAAGAAACAGATTCATCGACCAAAGAAAATCATAAATCCAACAAATCATTAACACAAGACATCCAGGAAATGTGGGACACCATGAAAAGGCCAACCTAAGAATAATAGGCACAGGGGAAGGTGAGAAATCCCAGCTCAAAGGTGCTGAAAACATATTCAACAAAATCATCGAGGAAAACTTTCCAAATCTGAAGAAGGACATGCCCATGAAAGTACAAGAAGCATACCGAACCCCAAATAGGCTGGAACAAAGAAAAAAGACCCTCGACATATAATAATCAAAACACCTAGCATACAGAATAAAGAAAGAATATTAAGAGCAGCGAAGGAAAATGGACAGGTAACATAAAAAGGCAGACCAATCAAAATTACACCTGACTTCTCTATGGAAACCCTCAAGGCCAGAAGGTCCTGGATAGATATTCTAAAAGTATTAAGAGAACACGGATGCTAGCCTAGGCTACGATATCCAGCAAAACACTCAATCACTATAGGTGGAGAAAACAAGATATTTAATGACAAAACCAGATTTTCCCAATATGTATCTACAAATCCAGCCCTATAGAAAGTAATGGAATGAAAACTCAAACCCAAGGAAGGTAACTACGCCCACAAAAATGTAGGCAACAGATAATTCAACTACACCAGAAACCAAGGGTGAAGCAGAAATAATACATTCACAATACCACTGCCAACAACAAACATAAATCAAACAAGCATCAACAATCAATGGTCCTTACTCATCCTCAACATTAATGGTCTTAACTCACCTATAAAAAGACACAGGCTAACAGAATGGATACGAAGACAGAATCCATCCTTCAGCTGCATACAAGAAACAAATCTAAGCTCCAAAGATAGACATTATCTCAGGGTAAAGAATTGGGAAAAGATTTTCCAATCAAATGGAAATAAGCAAGCAGGCATAGCTATCCTAATATCTAACAAGTTAGACTTCACACCAAAATTAGTCAAAAGAGATGAAGACGGTCATTTCATATCCATCGCAGGAGAAATCCATCAACACAAAGTCTCAGTTCTGAACATCTATGCCCCCAATACAAAGTCACCCACATTTTTAAAAGAAACACTACTAAAACTCAAAGCTCATACAAAACCTCACACATGTATAGTGGGAGACTTCAATACACCACTCTCAAAACAAGATAGGACCACAAATCAGAAACTCAACAAAGAAACAGAAGAACTAACAGAAGTTATATTTCAACTTGGGTTAACAGACTTGTATAGAACATTCCATCCAAAGACAAAAGAATATACCTTCTTCTCTGCTCTACATGGATCTTCTCTAAAATTATCCACATACTAGGTGGCAAAACAAACCTCAACAGATACAAGAGAATAGGAATAGTCCCTTGTATCTTATCGGACCATCATGCTTTAAAATTGGAATTCCACAACAGCACAAATAGCAGAAAACCTGCAAACTCAAGATAACTAAACAATGTGCAATTGCACCAATCCTGGGCCAAAGAAGAAATAAAGAAAGAATTTAAGGACTTTCTAATATTCAACAAGAATGAGGATACAACATACCCGACCTTATGGGACACCTAGAAAGCAGTGCTATGAGGGACATTCATTCCACTAAGGACCCATATGAAGAAGACAGAGGATAGTCACATAAGAGAATTAACAGCACAACTGAAAGTCTTAGAACAGAGGGAAGCGAATTGACCCCATAGGTGTTGAAGCCAGGAAATAATCAACTTGAGGGCTAAAATTAACAAAATTGAAACCAGGAGAACAGTACAAAAAATCAATGCAACAAAGAGTTGGTTTTTTGAGAAAATCAACAAGATAGACCAACCTTTATCCAAATTAATGAAAAAGCAGAGAGAGAATATGAAAATTAACAAAATCAAAAGCAAAAAGGGGAACATAACAACAGACACAGAGAAAATCCAGACAATTAAGGTCATACTTTGAAAATCTGTATTCCACAAAAATTGAAAAGTAAAAGGAAATGGACAAATTTCTGGATAACTATCACTTACCAAGATTAAATCAAGAACAGACAAACAACTTAAAGATACCTGTAACCCGCAATGAAATAGAAGCAGTCATCGACAGCCTTCCAACCAAAAAAAATTCCAGGGCCAGTTGGATTTAGCAAAGAAGCCTACCAGACATTCAAGGTAGAACTAATACCACTATTCCTCAAACTATCCACAAGATAGAAACAGAAGTTTCATTGCCAAACTCTTTCTATGAGGCCACAATAACCTTGGTACATAAGCCTCAAAAAGACACAACTAAGAAAGAAAACTATAGACCAAGATCCCTAATGAACCTCGAAGCAAAAATATTCAATAAAATACTGGCAAACCGAATTCAAGAATACATCAGAGAAATCATCCACCATGACCAAGTAGGCTTCATTCCTTGAATGCAGGGATGGTTTAACATATTAAAATCTATCAACTTGATCAACCATACAAACAAAAAGGAAAAGAAAAACAATATTATTATCTTCCTAGATACAGAAAAAAGTCTTCGACAATATTCAATATCCTTTCATGATAAATGTCTTGGAGAGGTCAGGGATAATAGGAACATACCTAAACATAATAAGAGCAATATACAGATAACCAACTGGCAACATCTAACTGAATGGAGAGAAACTTAAGCCAATTCCTCTAAAATGAGGAACAAGACAAGGCTGCCCTCTCTCTCCATGTCTCTTCAGTATCATACTAGAACTTCTAGCTAATGCTATAAGACAAAAAAGGAGATCAAGGGGATCCAAATTGTAAAACTGTCTCTATTTGAGGATGATATGTTAGTTTATATAAGCAATCCAATAAACTATACCAGGGAACTCCTACAGCTGATAAACAACTTCAGCAATCTAGCAGTATAGAAGATAAACTCAAAATAATCAATAGCCCTAATTTTTTCAGACGACAAACAGACAGAGAAAGAAATCAGAGAAACATCACCCTTTACAATAGCCACAAGCAACATAAAGTATCTTGGTGTAACACTTTCAAAACAAGTAAAAGACCTATATAATGAAAGAAATTAAAGAAGATACAAAAAAATGGAAAGATCTCCCATGCTTTTGGATAGGTAGTATGAACATAGTAAAAATGGAAATCTTGTCAAAAGCAATCTACAGATTCAATGCAATTAACATTAAAACCCCACCACAATTCTTCACTGATCTTGAAAGGATAATAATCAACTTTATATGGAAAAACAAAAGACCTGGGATAGCCAAAACAACCCTATACAATAAAAGAACTTCAGGAGGCATCACCATTCCTGACTTTAAGCTCTACTACACAGCTATAGTTCTGAAAACAGGTTGGTATTGTCAGAAAAATAGACAGGTAGATCAATGGAATGGAATTGAAAATACTGATATTAAAACACACACCTATGAACACCAGATTTTCAAAAAAACAGCTAAAATTATACAATGGGGTGAGGAGAGCACCTTCAACAAATGGTGCTGGCACAATTGGATGAGAGTTTTCAGAAGAGTGCAGATAGACCCCTGTCTGTTGTCATCCACAAAACTCAAGTGCAAATGGATCAAAGTCCTCAATGTCAATCCAGCCCCATTGAACCTCTTAGAAGAGAAAGTAGGAGGTACCCTTGAACAAATTGGTATAGGAGACTGCTTCCTGAACATAACTCCAGGGGCACAGACACTGCGAGAAACAATTAATAAATGGGACCTCTTCAAACTTAGAAGCTTCTGTAAGGCAAAAGACACAGTGGACAAGACCAAACAGCAGCCCACAGACTGGGCAAAGATTTTCACCAATCCTATATACAACAAAGTTCTGATCTTCAAAATATACAAAGAACTCAAGAAACTAGTCAACAAAAAACCAAGTAACCCTATTAAAAAATGGGGTACAGAACTGAAGAATGAATTCTCAATAGAGGAAATCAAAGGGCTGAAAGACACTTAAGAAAATGCTCCACATCCTTAGGTATCAGGGAAATGCAAATCAAAACAACTTTGACATACCATCTTATTCCTGCCAGAATGGTTAAAATTAGAAACACCAATGATGACTCATGTTGGAGAGGATGTTTAGAAATGGGAATACTCCTCCACTGCTGGTGGGAGTATAAACTCATAGAGCTATTTTGGAGATCAGTTTGACAGTTCCTCAGGAAAATGAGAATTAGTTTACCAAAGGACACGGAAATCCCCCTCTTAGACATATACCCAAAGGATTCACATCCATTCACAAAGACATCTGTTAAATTAGTTTCATAGCAGCAGTATTTGTAATAGTAAGAACCTGCAAGCAATTTAGATGTCCATTAATTGAAGAATGGTTAATGAAGATGTGGCACATCTACACAATGGAATACTACTCTGCAGAAAAAAAATAATGGCAGGCAAGTGGATGGCACTTGTAGAAAACATCCTGAATGAGGTAACCCAGTCACAAAAAGAGGAACACAGTATGTATTCACTCATATATGGATTTTAGACCTAGAGGAAAGGTACACCAGTCTATAATTCACACCAGAGGAACTAGGATACAAGGTGTATTCTAAGAGATTCATATAAAGTCCCTCACAGAACCGGGAAGGGACAAGTCCCCCAGAGCACAGGGGAAGTGGGGGGGGGCAGTGAATGGAGAGAAATGTTGGAGAAAACTAGGGGATGGGAAAGAAAACATGTGCGACAAGGAATATTGAGCCTGGTTAGGAATAGAAGACAGGAAAGAGAGAGACAGAGACAGAGGGAGAGAGAGAACATAAAAGAGGGAGCCAATGATTGAACACAAAAAAAGGTCTATAGAACTACAAGACTGCTCCCAACTAACAATCTCAGCTTCCATGGAAAGGCTACCATAAATGTCCTTCCCGTAGAGTGAGATCAACAACTAACTTAATATGGAGCCCTAAACTAATGCCTGTTGGAAACAGGAGCAAACACCCACAAATAAACACTGAGTCTAGGTAGAACTCAGATGCAGATGGAGAGGTCAAGACCAGGTGGCAGAAACACATAGAGACAGCTTCCCTGAACAAGGAGGAGATAATGGCCACTAGACTGATAGCTGGGAAGCCAGCATGGGACTGACTCAGGTCCCCCTGAATATGGGTCTCAGCCAGAAGTCTGAGCAGTCTAAGGGACCTCAAAAAGTGGAGCCAGCATGTATCCCTGGTGCACAAAAGGAGTTTGTGAACACATCCCCCAAATAGGGATAACTGCCTTAACCTAGAGACAGGAGAGAAGCCCTAGTCCCTACTTCACATGACCTGTCAGACCTACATGACCCCAACTGGATTACATTCCCCTTCATATGGAATTGTGTTGGGGAGTTGTGAGGGGAGGGTGTTTAGAGTGCATGTGAGAGGGCAGAGAGTATAAAGGGAGGGAATCAGGAAGGGAGAAATGGAGGGAGTGAGGGAGGGAGGAGGAGAGGGAGTGAGGGAGGGAGGAGGGGAGGGAGTGAGGGAGATGGTACTGGGATTGCCATGTAAAATAATAAATTAAATTTATAAAATGCTTTGACTCCAATATAATGTTTAAGGACAAGTTACTGATGCAAAGATTTTCTATTTTTTTTTTTCATAGAAAATAAAAAGATGTGGATTCCTTGCAGACTAATGTGGTTTGATCAAGCCAGACCACCTGAAACAGAGTACCAGGTGATCCTACATTCAAAACAGCTGAACAAAGCAGCCTTACAGACTACAGCCAGGATTTCTGAATTTTCTCAAATCCCCCATTACAGCGCCCCTTACCAGCAGGAAGTAGTTTGGAAAGAACAATGCCCATATTCCCAAATATTGTGTATAATTTTTTTTCATTTAAATGGACTTGGTTATATAAAATAAATAAACAAAATAAAAGTTAGAAAAGCTAAAGAAAGGGACTTTAGAACCAAAAAAAAAAAAAAAAACAGAGACAAGCACAGCTTCTTGCTAACAGCATTTTTCTGGGTTGGACTCTGTTTTGCTAGATTCAAGGAGAGATTTGCAAGGATCCCTTAAGTGAGGTCTCTTGACTCAGCATAAGCAGCAAAAAAACTGCATGGCTTTTTAGAAACTCTGCTAACAATTTGTTGTTGTGTACAAGAGCTAGAAATGGCAGGGACCATATCTCCAAGGCAGCAACCTGCTGCTGGATGGCATAGACCAAGACAGTGTCCATAGCTCTCAGTGCTGCCGCCATCTTGGATAAGAAGTTGGCTAATACAACTATGTCTTTCATTTTAGCAGTATTGTTGTTTACCAGATAAGAGACTCTTGGGCAGAAAAAAAGATAAAGATTTACAATAAAAACAGATTCACATTAAGAAAAAGCACTAAATGTTTACCGTGTGTTCTAAAATATATGTAGGCTTGGGAGAGAAAAGGAATAAAATGGTTTTAAATGACAGCGAGGAGCTGCGTGTGGTGGCACATGCCTTTAATGCCAACACTTGGGAGACAGTGGCAAGCAGATCTCTGTGCTTGCAAAGTAATCCTGGTCTGCAGAGTGAATTCCAGGACAGATAAAAATTACACAGAAAAACTAGAGTGAATCCAGGACAGTAAAAGTTATACAGAGAAACCCTATATCAAAAATAAAAAAAAAAATAGAACTAACAGAAACAGAGTAATAAAAAAGCCAAGTAAAGATGGAGAAAATCTGGATACTGTATGGTATATTATCTTCGTATCATTTGATTGCTGAGAAAGTAACAACTGTTAAAACAAATACTGCTGGATCAATCCAATGTATATATTTTAAAAATGCTTTGACTTCAAAATTTAAGTCTAAGGACAAGTTACTGAGGAAAAGGATTTTTTTTCCCACAGAAAATGAAAAGCTGTGAATTCCTTCCAGACTAACATGGTTTGATCAAGCCAAACCCCCTGAAACAGTGTTCCTGGTATACCAACATTCAAAACATCTTGACACATGACATCATTGCAGATTATCGCCAGGATTTCTACATCTTCTTAAGATCATCAATGACAGTGACCTCTATCAGCAGGAAGCAGTTTGGAAAGAACAACACCCAAATTCCCAAATATTGTTTATAAATGTTTGTTTTCATTTAAATGGGGTTGGTTATAAATGGTTAATGACAACAACCAATCTGTTTTTAAAGGTAAAACGGGGATTAAGGTATAGATACGATTTCCTTTGGAATCGATTTTTATTTATTGATACAATTTAAGGTCAATTTTGTGACATGTATATTTCTCCTTTTCTTAGGTATTGTTTTTATATAGCTCATTTAGAAATATAATGTATAACTTTGTAAAAATTATAGATCATTTCCTATAAGAGTCAAAACTTATGAGTTACTTAGGATTTCTAGATATTGGATGTATTGGAAATAAATAAGCATTCTTCAAATTTTCTAAAGACCTATATAATATGTCATTTAAAATGGCTTAGGGTTTTTCTTGACAGTGAAGCCCAACTGCTCCTGGCAACATCACCTGGATCAGAAAGGAAGAAGGACATCAAAGAAAGATGTATGAAGTTTACTTTGAATATGGCAAGACTAGCCATTTGGAGAAGACTGCTCTTGTATGGACTGCTTGACTTCATGCTGTATAAACTGGACATGCAGGACCCACAGGAAAGTACTGCTGATGCAAGGTTTCTGCTTCATGGAAGATTCTGCCAGACCTTCTGCATGACACAGAGAAAAGTGACTGACAAACTGCCAATATAAGAGGACAGTTTAAAGTTTCCTGCTTTTCTGAAGAGTCTGCCAGACACACTATGGCCTATGGGCTGAAGATGGAAGATTACTGAAAAACTTTGGGTGACTGACCAGGCAGTGAGTTGTCTCTATCATTTCTAGAGTTTATATACTATCCTTTTGTGGTTCTTGAGGGAGTTGAAGGCAAATAGTTATGGTTATAGTTTTCTTTAGTTAGGATTAAAGATAAGTTACATATAGGACTTTACACTCACAAAAACAGAATAGAGGATGGAATATTTTCTTAAATCTTACTAAATGTTAATGGACTAAATATTGTTAACTATGATTCTTATTCGATAACTTTTGTTATATATTTTGCAATGCTAAGATTAAAACCCTTCTTTTTATTTAGACAGAAAATAAGACATGATGGGAGATGTCATTCTGTAACTATATTTCTCATATTGGTTAATGAATAAAGCACTGTTAGCCAATAGGAAAGCAAGACAGGCAAGACTAGGGGACAAGGAGGGAAGAAGAAGTAGTTAGGAGGGGTCAGCAGGTAGAGAGAGGAGAAAACAGATGTCCTGACCCACTCTCCGGTAAGATGAGACCACGTGTAAATACTTAGATTAATAGAAATGGGTTAATAATTAGACAGAGCTAGCCGATAAAAAAGTAGTAACTGGTCAACAAAATTATATCAAATACAGTGTCTTTGTGTGTTATTTGTAGCTGGAGCCGCATTGGGTCCAGGCTGGCAGGAAAAGCCCTTACAAGGTAGGCCTACTTCTGAAAGTCTCTACTCCCAGAGTTGTCTTTAAAAAAAAAAAAACTGTGATAATACATTAATTACAAACTTTCTATCTACTATCACCATACTATCCTGTATATTTTCTCAGGTTCCCTCAAATTTATGACCTCTTATTTCACTAATTAGTATTAATTACTTCTTTCATAGTCTGCTGTATTTAAAATTCATTCCTAAGCCTTCCTTCTTTCCATGACATAAATCAAGACTCATTAATTGAAGCCTAGCAGACCCTTGGACTTTCACATTTTCCCTTTAATAATGTTCCCTGTACCTACAATTTCTTTTTACTGTGAATTCTCATTTCAGGTGACTAGACACCTTAGCCAAGTGTCCTTCTAGACAACATTCCTCATGTCTTGCAGGAATATTTTGTACTTAGTACTTGTTTACAATTTTCTGAGTATTTTTCTTCTTGCACATATTAACAGGATGAACAGCAACCTATCTAGCTACTTATATACATTCAGATTTTTATTTTAGATTATATTTCAGAAAAATATCTGTAGTGCCAACAATCTTATATTAAGTACCTTAGCAACAAATTAAGCTTGAGGTCTGTATAAGCGAAGTGATGATTTTCATAAACACAAGTGCTTTTAAGTGAATTTGGCAGAGGAAGTGAAATAATTATAAAATCGTGAACAATTAAAAAGATGAACCTACAGTGAAACATTCCTTAGAGACTTATGAAATAGAGAAAAGACTCATTTTGCCTACTTCAGTCCAGTGTTTAATGAAAAATCTCTCAAGTGAGCAAATAACACAAACTGAAGAAGTTTTGGACTTGAGAAAAATTCTTATTAAAATATACATCAGAAATTAGAAGATGTTCTCTGAGTGCCTTGTCCTTATATAGTAGAATTGATTGAAGCAACATAATTATTCACTGCCTGAGGAATTTGATAAAGCAAAGAAAGGTTAAACTTTAGATCAAATTATAATGGAAAAAATTAACCTTATTAGAAAACATTTATACAATATAAATTGATTGAGAAAATTAATAGATGGTTTTATAGTTTTTTTTAATTAAAACGGTTCTTTTTTTTAAATCCTATAAGTCTGAACTACCAATAAAAAAGCAAATTGATGGTTTCTAATACACCCAATTGAATATGCAATTTTGTGAAAATTTTAAACATATATCATGAAAATAGTACATTTATTCTACTGACCAGGACTTCTACATCTCTAAGGAGCAATAATAAGAGCTCACCCTATCATCAGCAAGCAGTTTAGATAGAATGATGCCCAAATTACTAAATATTGACTATAAATATTTGTTTTCATTTAAATAGAATTGGTTTAAATGGTAATGACCACAACCAATCTCCTTCTAAAATTAAAAAATGGATTATGGTATAGGTATGAATACTTTGTTTTGAAATGGATTTTCATTTATTGATATAATTTAAGGTCAATTTTGTTATATGTATATTTCTCCTTTTGTTTAAGTATTGTGTTTATTTTATTTTATTATTATAATTTTATTGAATTTTATATAACAAAGTCCAATTAAATGAAAACAAACATACAAACATTTATACACAATATTTGGGAATTTGGGCGTTGTTCTTTCCAAACTACTTCCTGCTGGTAAGGGGCGCTGTCTTGGGGGATTCTAAGAAGATGCAGAAATCCTGACTCTAGTCTGTAAGGCTTGCTTTGTCCAGCTGTTTTGAATGTTGGATCACCTGGTACTCTGTTTGAGGCGGTCTGGCGTGATCAAACCACATTAGTCTGAAAGGAATCCACATCTTTTCATTTTCTCTGGAAACAAAAATAGAAATCCTTTTCCCCAGTAACTTGTCCTTCAACATAAATTTTGGAGTCAACGCATTTTTTTAATTTAATTTATTATTTTACATGTTGATCCCAGTTCCCTCTCCCTCCCACCATCCCTCCCTCCCCATCCCTCCCTCCCTCCTTCCCTGCCACTTTTTACCCTCTCTGCCTCTCACATGCACTCTAAACACCCTCACCTCCCATCCCCCCACCCTAATTCCATATGTAGGGGAATGCCATCCAGTTGGGGTCATGTAGATCTGACAGGTCCTGTGAAGTAGGGACTAGGGCTCCTCTCCTGTCTCTAGATTAAGGCAGTTATCCGTCCATGGGGGATATGTTCGCAGAGTCCTTTTGTGCACCAGGGATGCATCCTGGCTCCACTATCTGAGGTCTCTTAGACTGCTCAGTCCTTCTGGCTGAGACCCATATTCAGGGGGACCTGAGTCAGTCCCATGCTGGCTTCCCAGTTATCAGTCTAGTGGCCATTAGCTCCTCCTTGTTCAGGTAAGCTGTCTCTATGTGTTTCTGCCACCTGGTCTTGTCCTCTCCATCTGCATCTGGGTTCTAGTTCGACTCAGTGTTTATGTATGGGTGTTTGTTCCTGTTTCCAACAGGCATTAGTTGAGGTCTGCATGTATAAGTTAGTTGTTGATCTCACTCTCCGGGAAGGGCATTTATGATAGCCTTTCCATGGAAGCTGAGATTGTTAGTTGGGAGCAGTCTTGTAGTTCTCTAGACCTTTCTTTATGTTCAATTTTATCTGCAAACCAATATTGGCTCCCTCTTTTATGTTCTCTCTGTCTGTCTCTGTCTCTCTCTCTCTCTCTCTCTCTCTCTCTCTCTATTTCCTATCTTCTATTCCTAACCAGGCTCAATCTTCTTCCTGGTCGCACATGTTTTCCTTTCCTCCCCCTCATTTTCTCCTACTTCTCTTTCCATTCGCAGCCCCCCCCCCTCACTTCACCTGAGCTCTGGGGGACTTGTCCTTTTCCAGTTCTGTGAGGGACTTTATATGAAACTCTTAGAATACTCCTTGTATTCTAGGTCCTCTGGTTATGTGAATTATAGGCTTGTGATCATTTGATCTATGTCTAAAATCCTTATATGAGTGAGTACATACTGTGTTCCTCTTTTTGTGACTGGGTTACCTCATTCAGGATGGTTTCTTCAAGTGCCTTCCACTTGCCTGCGATTTTCAAGATACCATTATTTTTTTGTGCAGAGTAGAATTCCATTGTGTAGACATGCCACATATTCATTAACCATTCTTCAATTGAGGGCCATCTAGGTTGCTTCCAGGTTCTTGCAATTACAAATAGTGCTGCTATGAACATAGTTGAACAGATGTCTTTGATGTATGGATGAGAATCCATTGGGTATATGCCTAAGAGGGGAATTGCCGGGTCCTGTGGTAAACTAATTCCCATTTTCCTGAGGAACCGCCATACTGATCTCCAAAATGGCTGTATGAGTTTGCACTCCCACCAGCAGTGGAGGAGTGTTCCACTTTCTCCACATCCTCTCCAACATAAGTCATCACTGGTGTTTCTAATTTTAGCCATTCTGGCAGGTGTTAGATGGTATCTCAAAGTTGTTTTGATTTGCATTTCCCTGATAGCTAAGGATGTGGAGCATTTTCTTAAGTGTCTTTCAGCCTTTTTGATTTCCTCTATTGAGAATTCTTTCTTCATTTCTGTACCCCAATTTTTAATAGGGTTATTTGGTGTTTTGTTGACTAGATTCTTGAGTTCTTTGTGTATTTTGGAGATCAGCCCTTTGTCGGATATAGGATTGGTGAAAATCTTTTCCCAGTCTTTGGGCTGCCATTTGGTCTTGTGCACTGTGTCCTTTGCCTTACAGAAGCTTCTAAGTTTGAAGAGGTCCCATTTATTAAATGTTTCTTTCAGTGTTTATACTCCGGAGTAATGTTCAAGAAGCGGTCTCCTATACCAATTTGTTCAAGGGTACCTCCTACTTTCTCTTCTAACAGGTTCAATGTGGCTGGATTGATGTTGAGGTCTTTGATCCATTTGCACTTGAGTTTTGTGCATGGCGACAGACATGGGTCTATCTGCAGTCTTCTACACACCCTCATCCAATTGTGCCAGCACCATTTGTTGAAAATGCTGTTCTTGCCCCATTGTATAATTTTAGCTGTTTTGTCGAAAGTCAGGTATTCATAGGTGTGTGGATTAATATCAGGATTTTCAATTCGATTCCATTGGTCTACCTGTCTATTTTTATGCCAATACCAGGATGTTTTCAGAACTATACCTGTGTAGTAGAGCTTAAAGTCAGGTATGGTGATGCCTCCTGAAGTTCTTTTTATTGTATAGGGTTGTTTTGGCTATCCTGGGTCTTTTGTTTTTCCATATAAAGTTGATTATTATCCTTTCAAGGTCGGTGAAGAATTTTGGTGGGATGTTAATGGGGATTGCATTGAATCTGTAGATTGCTTTTGCTAAGATTGCTATTTTTACTATGTTTCTCCTACCTATCCAAGAGCATGTGAGATCTTTCCATTTTCTGGTATCTTCTTCAATTTCTTTCTTTAGAGTCACAAAGTTCTTATTATATAGGTCTTTTACTTATTTGGTAAGCATTACACCAAGATACTTTATGTTGCTTGTGGCTATTGTAAAGGGTGATGTTTCTCTGATTTCTTTCTCTGTCTCTTTGTCATCTGAAAAAAGTAAGGCTATTGTTTTTTTTTTTTTTTTTTTTTTTTTTTTGAGTTTATCTTGTATCCTGCGAGTATGTTGAAGGTGCTTTTCAGATGTAGTCATTCCTTGGTAGAGTCTATTGGTTCGCTTATGTAAACTATCATATCATCTGCAAATAGAGACAGTTTTGACTTCTTCCTTTCCAATTTGGATCCCCTTGATCTCCTTTTGTTGTCTTATAGCATTAGCTAGAACTTCTATTACGATATTGAAGAGATATGGAGAGAGAGGACAGCCTTGTCTTGTTCCTGATTTTAGAGGAATTGGCTTAAGTTTCTCTCCATTCAGTTTGATGTTGGCAGTTGGTTTGCTGTATATTGCTCTTATTATGTTTAGGTATGTTCCTGTTATCCCTGACCTCTCTAATACCTTTATCATGATAGTGTCTTGAATTTTGTCGAAGTCATTTTCCGCATCTAGGAAGATAATCATATGGTTTTACTTTGTTAATTTGCATGTTCTGTCTCTGCTTTTTCGTTAATTTGGATAAAGGTTGGTCTATCTTGTTGATATTCTCAAAAAAACAACTCTTTGTTGCATTGATTTTTTGTACTGTTCTCCTGGTTTCAATTTTGTTAATTTCAGCCCTCAAGTTGATTATTTCCTGGGGTCTACTCCTACTGGGTGAATTCGATTCTCTCTGTTCTAAGACTTTCAGTTGTGCTGTTAATTCTCTTATGTGACTATCCTCTTCATATGGGCACTTAGTACAATGAACTTCCCTCCTAGCACTGCTTTCAAGGTGTCCCATAAGTTCAGGTACGTTGTATCCTCATTATTATTGAATAGTAGAAAGTCTTTAAATTCTTTCTTTATTTCTTCTTTAACCCAGGAGTGGTGCAATTGCACATTGTTAAGTTTCCATGAGTTTGCAGCTTTTCTGCTATTTGTGTTGTTGTTGAATTCCAACTTTAAAGCATGGTGGTCCAATAAGATACAGGGGATTATTTCTATTCTATTGTATCTGTTGAGGTTTGTTATGTTACCTAGTAGGTGGTCGATTTTAGAGAAGGTTCCATTGGAGCATAGTAGAAGTTATATTCTTTTGTCTTTGGATGGAATGTTCTATAGATGTCTGTTAGCCCCAGTTGAGACATAACTTCTGTTAATTCTATTGTTTCTTTGTTGAGTTTCTGATTTGTGGTTCTGTCTAGCATTGACAGTGGTGTATAGAAGTCTCCCAGTATAAGAGTGTGAGGTTTTATATGACCTTTGAGTTTTAGTAGTGTTTCTTTTATGAATGTGGGTGACTTTGTATTAGGGGCATAGATGTTCAGAATTGAGACTTTGTGTTGTTGGATTTCTCCTGAGATGAAAATGAAATGACCGTCTTCATCTCTTTTGACTAGTTTTGGTTTGAAGTCTAACTTGTTAGATATTAGGATAGCTAAGCCTGCTTGCTTCTTATTTCCATTTGATTGGAAAATCTTTTCCCAACCCTTTACCCTGAGGTAATGTCTATCTTTGGAGCTAAGATGTGTTTCTTGTATGCAGCAGAAGGATGGATTCTGTCTACGTATCCATTCTGTTAGCCTGTGTCTTTTTACAGGTGAGTTAAGACCATTAATGTTGAGGGTGAGTAAGGTCCATTGATTGTTGATGCTTGTTTGATTTAGGTTTGTTGTTGGCAGTGGTATTGTGAATATATTTGTTCTGCTTCACCCTAGGTTTCTGGTGTAGTTGGATTATCTGTTGCCTACATTTTTGTGGGGGTAGTTACCTTCCTTGGGTTGGAATTTTCCTTCCAATACTTTCTGTAGGGCTGGATTTTAGATACATATTGGGAAAATCTGGTTTTGTCATTGAATATCTTGTTCTCTCCTTCTATATTGACTGAGAGTTTTGCTGGATATAGTAGCCTAGGCTAGCATCCGTGTTCTCTTAATACTTTTAGAACATCTATCCAGGACCTTCTGGCCTTGATGTTTTCTTTGGAGATGTCAGGTGTAATTTTGATAGGTCTGCCTTTATATGTTACCTGTCCTTTTTCCTTCGCTGCTCTTAATATTCTTTCTTTATTCTGTATGCTAGGTGTTTTGATTAGTATATGTCGAGGGGTCTTTTTTCTTTGGTCCAGCCTATTTGGGGTTCGGTATGCTTCTTGTACTTTCATGGGCATGTCCTTCTTCAGATTTGGAAAGTTTTCCTCGATGATTTTGTTGAATATGTTTTCAGCACCTTTGAGCTGGGCTTCCTCACCTTCCTCTATGCCTATTATTCTTAGGTTTGGCCTTTTCATGGTGTCCCACATTTCCTGGATGTTTTGTGTTAAGGATTTGTTGGATTTATGGTTTTCTTTGGTCGATGAATCTATTTCTTGTAGTTTATCTTCTGCGCCTGAGATTCTCTCTTCCATCTCTTGAATTCTATTGGTTATGCTTGTTTTCGTGGTTTCCGATTTTTTGCCTAGCTTTTCAATTTCCAGCTTTCCTTCCATTTGTGTTGCCTTTATTTTCTCAATTTTGGTTTTCACGTCTTTAACCGTTTCCTTCACATGGTTAATTGTTTTTTCTTGGCTTTCTGTACTTTCCTTAAGGAATTTGTTCATTTCTTCCACTTTTTTGTTTGTTTTTTCTCCATTTCTTTAAGGGATTTTCTCATATCTTCTTTGAGGACCTCTATCATTTTTATGATGGTAATTTTTAAGTCCTACCCTTCTGCTTCCTCTGCTTTGTTGTTGTGTTCCATTCTAGTTGGTGTAGATTCCCTAGATTCTGGTGGTGTCATGTTTGTCTTTCTGTTGTTAGGTGTTCTCTTGTATTGCCTTCTTCCCATAGTTTCTTCCAGTAGGTGTTGGTGGTGTCTCTTCCCTCTCTCTATGTTCCTTCCCCAATGGGCTTATGTGGATCAAAGATTCAATATCTGTAGCTCTGTGTGGTCCAAGCTCTCTAGGCGGTTTCTCTGCAGACAGGGATCCAGGGATGGGGTCAAGAATGAGGATCCAGAAGAAGATGCCAGCAGGTACTCACAGTTGTCCTCTGGCCAATAGCTGTGGCCAATAGCTCTGGCCAATGACTGGCAGAAGAGGACGAGGGCTGAGCTTGAACTTGAGAAGGTTTTGCAGGGTAGTGGGATCTCACTGGAAACTGGTGCTCTCCAGCTGAGACCTTGTTCTTTGGCAGTGGCCTGGATCTGGGGGTCAAGGATCTTGCCCGCAGGAACTCCGAGTGGACCCGCAGAGATGGGTGGATCTCTTGGAGGGGCCCGGGACTCCAGCAGAGGACTGGAGGCCGGGTCAGAGACCTAGCCGATGGAAATTACAGGTGGTCCCTCCTGGATAGTCAGGTCTCCTTTGTTCGGAGTTGCTCTGACAGGTCTCTGAAGTAGGGTGGACTGTTGGCTCCACCCTCTGTCCCAGTGCTCAACCAGAGCGGCAGGACCGTAGGTGGGGTTGGGCACAGGGTGGGGGGGGTAGGCTAGAGGTTGGGATGGGTGGGGGTGTATCAGAGCTCCAAGGGTGCTCTCAATCAAATTTATGATTTTCTTTGGTCGATGAATATATTTCTTCAGTTTATCTTCTGTGCCTGAGATTTTCTCTTCCATCTCTTGAATTCTATTGGTTATGCTTGTGTTCATAGTTGCCGATTTTTTGCCCAGCTTTTCAATTTCCAATTCCTTCTGTTTGTGTTGCCTTTTTTTTTTTTTTTTTTTTTTTTTTTATCAATTTCAGTTCTCTGTCTTGAACCATTTCCTTCACCTGGTTAATTGTTTTATCTTGGCTTTCTGTACTTTCCTTAAGGAATTTGTTCAATTCTTCCACTTTTTTGTTTGTTTTTTTCCTCCATTTCTTTAAGGGATTTTCTCACATCTTCTTTGAGGGCCTCTATCATTTTTATGATGGTAATTTTTAAGTCATACCCTTCTGCTTCCTCTGCTTTGTTGTTGTGTTCTATTCTAGTTGGTGTAGATTCCCTAGATTCTGGTGGTGTCATGTTTGTCTTTCTGTTGTTAGGTGTTCTCTTGTATTGCCTTCTTCCCATAGCTTCTTCCAGTAGGTGTTGGTGGTGTCTCCCTCCTCTCTCTATGGTCCTTCCCCGATGGGCTTATGTGGATCAAAGATTCAATATCTGTAGCTCTGTGTGGTCCAAGCTCTTTAGGAGGTTTCTCTGCAGACAGGGATCCAGGTTTGTGGTCAAGGATGAAGATCCAGAAGAAGATGCCAGTAGGTCCTCACAGTGGTCCTCTGGCCAATAGCTGTGGCCAATAGCTCTGGCCAATAGCTGGCGGAAGTGAGCAAGGGCTGAGCTTGAACTTGAGAAGGTTTTGCAGGATAGTGGGATCTCACTGGATACTGGCGCTCTCCAGCTGAGACCTTGTTCTTTGGCAGAGGCCAGGATTTGGGGGTCAAGTATCTTGTTTGCAGGAACTCCAAGTGGACCCGTAGATATAGGCAGATCTCTGGGAGGGGCCCAGGACTCCAGCAGAGGACTGGTGGTGGGGCCAGAGACCAAGCAGGTGGAAATTACAGGTGGTCCCGTGTGGATAGGCAGGTCTCCTTTTGTTGAATTCCAATTTAAAGCATGGTGGTCTGATAAGATACAGGGGACTATTTTAATTTTTTTTTTTTTTTTGTGGAGATTAGTTATATCCCCTTGTATGTGGTTGATTATACAGAAGGTTTCATGCATCATGCAATCCAGAGAATCTATATGGTTTTGCATTGGATTGAATGTTCTATAGATGTTTGTTATCCCCAATTGAGACCTAACTTTTGTTATTTCTTTTATTCCTTTGTTAATTTTCTGACTGGTGGTCCTGTCTACCTGGTGAGTGTGGGGTGTTGAAGTCTCCCACTATAAGTGTGTGAGGTTTCTTTTACTAATGTGGGTGCCTTTGTATTTTGGGCATAGATGTTCAGAATTCAGATTTGGTCTGATGGATTTCTTGTGTGATAAAAACAAAATGACCATCTTCATCTGTTTTGAATGATTTTGGTTTGACTTCTAACTTCTTAGATATTAGGATAGCCACACCTGCCTTCATCTTGTTTCCATTGATTGGAATATATTTTTACAACCCTTTACCTTGTGGTAATATCTATCTTTGAAGCTTAGATGTGTTTCTTGTATGCAGCAGAAAGATTGATCCTATCTTCATATCCATATCTTTTAATAGGTGAGTTAAGACCATTAATATTGAGGGAAAGTAAGGACCATTGATTGTTAATTCTTGTTTGTTTTAGAGTTGTTGTTGGCAATGGTATTGTGAATATATTTGCCCTGCTTTTTCCTTGGATTCTGGTGACCTGGTATTATCTATTGCCTATATCTTTGTGAGTGTATTTAACTTCCATGGTTTGGAGTTTTCCTTCCACACCTTTCTGTAGAGATGGATTTGTACACATGTATTTTGAAAATCTGGCTTTTCATTAAATATTTTGTTTTCTCCTTCTATAGTGATTGAGAGTTTTGCTTCAAATAGTAGCTTAATCTGGCATCCGAGTACTCTTTGTTCTTGTAGAACATCTATCCAAGACCTCCTGGCCTTGAGAGTTTCTATGGAGTAATCAGGTGTGATTTTGATAACTCTGCCTTTATATTTTACCTGGCATTTTTTCCTTTTCTGTTTTTAATATTCTTTCTTTATTCTGTATGTTAGGTGTTTTGGTTATTAATTTTCAAATGGTCTTTTTTCTTTGTTCCATTCTATTTGGTGTGGGTATGCTTCTTGTACTTTCATTGACATGTCCTTCTTCAGATTGGACAAGTTTTCTTCAAAGATTTTGTGGAATATATGTTCCACAAGCTGGGCTTCTTTGTCTTCTGCTTTGCCTATTATTTTTACGTTTGGCCTTTTCTTGGTGTCCCACATTTCCTGGATGTTCTGTGTTAAGGTTTTGTTAGATTTAAGATTTTTTTTGGTCGATTAATGTATTAATGTATAAACTAAAGTTTATCTTTAGTGCCTGAGATTTTTCTCTTCCATCCCTTATATTTTGATGGTTATGCTTTCACCTGTATTTCTGATCATTTGACCATATTTTCTATTTCCAGCATTGCTTCAGTTTGTGCTTTCTTTATTGTCTCTATTTCAGTTTTCAAGTCTTTAACTGTTTCCTTCTTCTGTTTAATTTTTTTTCTTGGCTTTTCTTACTTTCTTTAAGAGATTTGTTCAATTTGTAGGGATTTTATCACATTGTCTTTGAAGGCCTCTATTTTTTTTTTTTTTTTTTTTTTTTTTTGTAGTTGTCTTCTGCTATTCTGATTTGTGATGTTCTGGTCTAGTTGGTATAGCGTACCTATCTTGTGGTGGTGTCATGATTATCTTTCTATTGTTAGGTCTTCTTATGTATTGCTATCTTCCCATTGCTTTTTCCAGTTGGTGCATGTGGAGTCTCCCTCTCTCTATGCTACTCTCATGTGGGCTTAAGTGGGTCAGAAATTCGATGACTGTATCTCTGGGTGTTTCAAGTTCTCTAGGAGGTCTCTTCTTAGGCAGGCACCATCCAACAGAGGCCCAGTGATCAGGAGAAAAGATCCAGCAGTCAGGAACTCAGGATGGTCTGGTGGGCAAGGTCCAATCTCTGGCCTGGGCCTGGAGCTGCAGCAGAGGACCAGATGTGGGGTCAGAGATAAGGCAGCAGTGACTCAGGGTGGTCCAGCGTGGATAGACCGGTCCAGTATGCTCAGAGCAACTTCAGGAAGTTCCCTGAACATGGAGGGAATGTTGGCTCTGCTCTCTGTTGTAGTGCTCAATCCGAGCACTGTGACAGTGGGCTTGGTAGGGCACAGGTTGGGGGGAGTGCAGGCTCTTTTGGGGAGTGTGTGTATCAGAGCACGAGGAGTGCTCTCACTGTGGACAGGACACAGTGTGGAGTAAGTTTTGGGCCAATCCAGGGAGTTCCCAGGGAATTTTGTGTGTGTGTGATTCAACCCAAACTGGTCCCAGACTCACCTCCAGCAGAAGCCCGGCCATGGGGATCAAAGATCCAGCAGGCCTCTAGTTTACATCTTATAAAACAAAACAGATCCCTTATGCTTTATTAGACAATATATGTATAAATGTTTTCCCTATATTTAATGTTGACACACTTTCTTCCTTGTAATTTCAAGTGAGAAAGTGCAGCAGTTAAGAACATAGGAATTAGGAAACATTTATTGTGGAAACTACACAGAAATGGAGAATATGAAATTTTTTTTGTGGATTTTGGATTACACTATTAGGAATTACACAGTAAAAAAAAAAAGTAAGATATTGCTAATGTCTAAAGAATAGTAGTATTACCTACATTCTGTAATTTTGCTGTAGTTTTATCCGATGAGGGTATATATTTTGACTGACCATCATAATTCTCTTCTGCTCTAATAATACCAGAAAATTACTATACAAGAAGAAGGCATATATGAAATCAATAAATTAATGGATACTAAATGTTTATAATTTCCCAAACTGTTAATAGTCATATGCATCTACAAAAAGAGAGGTCATACTTATTTGGTACGATTTTTATTTGCTGTTTTGTATAATATTGGGGTTTTTGTTTTATGGGTTTGAATTAACCATGTTGTAAAAAGATAAAATTATAATAAGGTAAAAATAATAGGAATGGTAACGAGAAATACATGCTTAGAACAAGCATCAGAGTCTAATAAAATAGTGAGTTTTTGATCAAACTAGAGGCAATAAAATATAGAATCAAACGGTATGATAGGAACATAATCAATGGAAGAAAGGGATACATATCTGAATGAAAAATGCACATGAAGTCAAAAGGGAGTGCCAAGGTTTATGAAAAACAATTTAATAACAGAGACGGTATGTTGAATACTGCATTTTCTTCAGAAAGCTCCGAGTATTATTTGAGATAACATCTAAACCTTCATAAGGGTATTACAGTATTTGATTTTTATATAATATTATGTTTACTACTAAACTTATTATAAAACTGATAATAAGTCTGATAGCACAGAAAAATGTACTCATTCTCAGTGATCGGCCTACTGAAAATCACAGATATATGTAATTACAAACCAGTCTTTCAGCTGGAAATTTTGTAGGCAATTGTTTGAAACTATGTCAGTAATATGCCTACTCTGTTACATGAGGATAGTAGAAATAATTCAATTTCTACTACTATGTGACTTTATTTATCACTAAAAATCAGCATTGTCTCATTTTAATACAAAGGATGTGACTAAGTGTCTATACGTTTTGACATCAAATAATAAATATGAAAATCTGTACAAGATTCAGAGTATGAAACAATGTTTATTGGATATTGACTTAATTGACTGCTGATTTTCTAGGTGCTGGCAAGTTAGAATTTCCAATTGGATTTTTATGTTACATGGTATACATTTTTATACACTAATATTATTAATTATTTTTAACAGTTGGATACTTTTATTTTTGGTTAATAGAAATGGAGTCTACTTATTCATTACAGAAACATGTTCCTGAGTCTTCTTTGCTGCACCTGACTTTGAGTACTAGCTTTCACAGTACCTGAATGCACAATATAAGCATCAAAAGGAGGCAGGCAACCACAGCTCCTTATCAAAGTCATCCTTACATGTTCAGAGATAACTTAGTTTTAGCTATAATTACAAAGACAGATATAGCCCCTTTATTTTTTTATTTTAGAGATTTTAATAATTTACATAATTTTCCTTTTATTTCCTCCATTCAAATGCTCTCATGTTTCTGCTTGCTCTTTTTAAAGTTCATAATTGTTTTCATTATACATGTGTATTTACATATGAACATATGTATTTTCATATAAAATTCTAAGTATCTATTGTAAATACACTAAGTAATTAAAAATGCGAAACAACATAAACTGATATTTTAAAATATACTTATTTTGTGTAGCCAAAATAACATAAATTCTTCATATTTGTTCTACCACCTTGAAGCAGATAAACTGTTTGAGAGGATTTCAGCTATACAATTAGTAAATTTACTTTTTCATAATCTTACACCAGTATATGTAATACACCATATTGAAACATTTGATTGCAAATAATTTAGATTGTTGTACAAAATCTCCGTGAAATACGCATGCTATTACATATAGCCATCATATAGGGTCAAAAAGGAGCCATGATCGTTTAGAAACAAAATGTATGCTCCCTCTTACTAATAGATACTCACAGGTTGTGAAGTGTCCCAGTCTTTATGCACTTTATAACTCAACGAATCTTTGGTGGAAAGAGGAACTATGTGAGTCCCTGATCTTTACCTTTGATTTTGTAACAGTTTTTTTATTTTTTCAAAACCTCAGTTGTCATTACATAATCCTAGTGCACAAATATAGCATGGAAATGGCAATATTTCCAAAAAAAAACTATAGATTCAATGCAGTCTCCATTAAAATCCCTACATAATTCTTCACAGACCTTGAAAGAAAATGCTCAAAATCATATGGAAAATAAAGCAAACAAACAAAAGCAGGATACCTAAAACAATCCTGTACAATAAAGACACTTTTAGAGCCATCACCATTCTGACTTCAAGCTCTACTATAGAGCTATAGTAATAAAAACAGCTTTGTATGTGCATAAAAACAGACACATTGATCAATGAATTCAATAGACGACTCTGACATAAATCTACCTAACTTTGACAAAGAAGTCAAAAGTGTAAAATGGAAAAAAGAAAGCATCTTTAACAAAACGTGCTGGCAAAACTAGATGTTTACATGTAGAACAATGAAAACCGATATCTACCACCATGCACAAAATTCAAGTCCAAATGTATAAAACATCCCAGCATGAATCCAGTTAGAACCTGATAGAAGAGAAATTGGGAGCTAGCCTTGAATGCATGGGCACAGGAGACTACTTCCTGAATACAATACCAGTAGCACAGCCACTGAGATCAACAATTAATAAAGGGACCTCTTGAAACTGAAAAGCTTCTGTAAGGCAAAGAACTTTGGCAACAAGACAACATGACAGCCCACAAATGAGAAAAATTCTTTACCAACAACACCTCTGGCAGATGGCTGAACTCAAATGATGGCTAGACATCAAAATTATCCAATTAAAAAATGGGGTACAGATCTAAACAGAATTCTGAGAAAAAGAATCTCAAATGGCCTGAAAGGCACATAAGGAATTACTCAACATCACTATTGATCAGGGAAATCAAAACCATTTGGACATACCATCTTACACCTGTCAGAATAGCTAATATCAAAGATACTGAAGACAACTAAGGGTGGAGAGGATGTGCAGTAAGAGGAACACTACTCCACTGATGGTGGCAGTGCAAACTTGTTCAGCCAGTGTGGAAATCATTATGGCAGTTTTCACAAATTTGGGAATCAATTTACCTGAAAACCCTGTGACACCACTCTTAGATATATCATCAAAGGATGATTAATCACACAAGGAGATTGCTCTGCTGTGTTCATAGCTACATTATTCACAATAGCTTTAACCTGGATATGACCTAGGTGCCCCTCAAATGAAGAATGGCTAAAGAAAATGATAAATAAAATACAGTACATTATTGCTATCTGAGGGGCCTGCCTCCAGCAGCACAAGGATTTGTGAGGAGTCCACGAGTCAGTGTGAGAAGTTTTAAGGAAAAATGCACTCACATACTACATTGATCATGTCATTATTTGTTCTCAGTTCTCTCATATTCTTTCTATGTTCTTTCTACTGTATACGTTTTTCCCTACAGCTAATATACTCCAACAAAGTGTTTTAGGCAATATTGGAATTATAACGTGGTTACATTCTGGTTTTCAAGTGAATAATTACAATGAATAGAAAACAGTAAAAACATTAAAAAACAGTGTGTTTTCCATATCCCTTACACGATTAAACATTTTACATACTACAGGTGAAAAACAAATTATCCAAGAAACCACAGGCATTCATAACCAAGCAACTTATTACAGATTAACTATGTGGGCAAGGAAGGTATTTTTGTCAGGTCTTTTACTGGCAGGCTGCATTGTGCAGTTACAAAGAAAAGGCGAATTACTTTATTACTTATTTGAAGGTAATCTTATAAAGAGTCTTAAAGGAAGCATAAACCTAAACTTTTGTATATATAAAAGAATCAGTCACTCTATTTTAAATCTTTAGGATACATACATATTCATAATTTTTTATATCAGGAGATTGAGGGCAGAAGTGAGCACAAGGAATTAATCATCATCCTTGCTCACCAACAATACCTAGCAAGAAGAGCTAGCAATAATAAGGCCATTTTGTAATTTCTACCGAGGCTAATGAGTCAGACTGCTCAGCTATGAGTCCTTGTGAAGTTTAGCTTGTTTTCTGGAGTTATTTATTTTAAAATTATTACCAAGGCATTTTGTCTTATCTGACATTATTTTAAAGCTTTGTTTTAGCATGGTACATGAGTGCCCCTTTTCAGCATTAAGAGCCTCCCTCCTGGACTCAGGTGCTTTCTCTTTAACCATTTAACTGAGCAGCTCCTAAGGAGGAACTCATAGGACTTAGATGTGAAACATATCCAGGTAATAATTTTTACTCATCAAATCACTCCTTAGGCTATCACTATTATTACCAAATTATCCAGTTTGGGGAGGGGTCATTTTCTTAAAAATCAAGTAGAACAGGATGTTTCCAAGAGATAAACACATTTTACTACAGGCAGTGGAGATCTCCCCAATTCACTCACATCTGGCTGCATAATAGAGAAAGAGAGCTGCAGCACACATGAAAAGGCATAACAAAAGCAAAAGACATTCCAGGGTCTGCAGTCCTGTGACATTGCCTAAGTGAGATCAGTCCATCATAGAGTTTCCTTCTGGTGGGCTGACACCTAGGACTTCAAATCCCAGCAGCTGTTCCTTTGGTATCACAAACAGCAGAATATTTACACAGTGGAGTATCACTCAGCTGTAAAAACAAAACAAAAAACCAATGACATCATGAAATTTGCAGACAAAAGAAAAGAACTAGAAAATTCATCCTGAGTGAGATAATCAAGAGCCAGAAAGACTCTTACTCATAAGAGGATATTAGATGTAAAGCAAAGGATAACCAGAGTGAAATCCACAGCCCCAGGGAGCCTTGTTAAAGGAGTAGTACCCTAAGAGTGATGAAAAGATAACACTGAGAAGTGTAAATATATGAGATCACCTGGGTAAACTAGGGACAGCATGGGTTACAGGGGAAGGAATGGGGGTATCAAGATAGCTGAGTTGGGAAACAGAGAGGGAGAACAATGAAAGAGATAGCTTGATACATGGTGTCATTCTGGGATTATTAAAAACCTGATGCAAGGGTATTGCTGCTAAATAAGGATAAGGATAAACAAATAGGCTGAATAAATGTTTATTCAGGGAGAAATAACTTACAACCCAGACAGATGAACACCAGCAAATTCCACCGGACGCTCTCCTCTCTGTGACCCACCAGCAAGAAAGCATTCCCCAGCTCCTCCTCAGAACTCCTTCCACAGGTCACTTCCACCCCTGGCTCCACCATCAATGGGACGAGTCAGTGCCAGAGAAGGAGACAAAGTGAATATCCCACTACAATTCCCCTTTTAGTCTAAAGAAAAGATTTAGGCTTGATACAAAACTATATACAAAATAGTGAATAACAAGTGTGCTCTAAGAAAAGGAAAATCGAGAACAAAATGACCTACATATCTAGTCCTAGGGTGAAGGCATAATAGAGTTTACAATAGAGTTGTCTAGTACCTAATATATCTAACTAGGAAAAGAGAATAATAGTTATGATAGTTTAATCTTCAAACTCAACAAGATCTGAGAAGGAAAACAATGATACTAGGGTAGACAGGAAGTGTGGATGGGCAACATCCAAAAGGTGCAGCGAGGACAAAAACAGAAAGCTATCTGGACAGTAACCCTGGGTCTCACAGCAACATTGGAACACACAGTTTTGGCTAAGGCCAAGAGAACTTGACAGACCACAACAACAGCAGGGAGGTAGAATGGCTGTCTTACCCTGACTTGGCAAGGTTCAGCAGTCTTCTGTATTTGTCTCCTGCAAGCACATAGGACTGCATGTTCAAATCAGTGGTCAAGGTCAGTTCCTTGCCCAAGAGGCCATTAGCTGAAGCGAGAATGATTTCCAGCAGGAGCAACAATAGTGTCCAACATATTTTCGGGAAAGTGCATAGTGCTATCAGGAGCAACAGTGTCTCATGTCAACAAAGTACTGATAGTAAAACATTTAAATGCCATGTTATGAATGTCTATGAAGTGATTGAAGATTAAGCATCTAAGTCTGACTAATCTCATAGGTAAAGGAAACATGAGTGAAGATAATCAGTAATACTCAGGAACTTAGCTAAAAAACTGATTGAAACATCCATGAGTAAAGCAGGAACAAATACCTCGACAATATAACTATGTACATTTACATATATATAAATCCCTAAAATAGAGGTAGAGTAGAAATGTCAAGACAAGAGATAGAAATATAAAGAGCAGCATGATAAATATCCCAAATTGTATCAATATACAAAATGTTTTGAATACAAGAAAAGTATACATACATAAAATATGGCGAGAATAATGTGCATAAATTGTATCAATATATGAAATGTCTTGAACATAAGTAAAAGTATACATATATAGAACATGGTAAGAATAATGTGCATAAAACATCATAAGTGAAAAGATTTCATACAATATAACAAAATATAAACATAATTTTATATAGCTTATCACAAATAAGAATATATAACAATGTAAACTGTAAAATACTATTATCTCAATCTTACTCAATAATTCTCAAGAAAATAGGCTAATCTACCTATATCCCATCTAAACTATAACTTTACTAACCATACCCTATTCCTTTCTAAAAGATAAACCCAAGTGTAAGCATCACCTTCCATACCCAACCCTAAATAACTAAAACCAACCCAAAGAAGATGACTATTGTCCCCCAAATTCCAAGGGAAGGGAAAAGGGGCATCATTATCTTAAGGGTACTTCCTGCATGAAATGGGATGATGGTTGCTCCCTGGGATCCTGTAGGAAGAAAATTTTTATCAACAAAATTTCTCAACAGAAGTGGCTGTGACATATGTAGTAGCTAGTCACTGTGTGGCAGAAAATGCTTGACTGTAGTTCTACTTGAAACTCTTGCCAGGGTGTAATAAGAAGGTGCACCATTACAGCTAACTAGTCATGAGTTGTGTCGAGCAAAACAGTCTCAAACTGGTTTTAGGGTGATGTTTGTAGTCAAGATTCATCAGGTTGAGTCAAGTGGAAACGATGACTTCGGGCCCCATCTTCTTTCTGGAGAGTTCAAAGACTGCTGCTAGGAATTGTTATTATTCCTTGTGGAAAACTTAATCATCAATATTAAAGTGAAAATTTCAAGTTTTAAGTTATGCATAAGGGAAAGGCAACAATAAGCATTAAAATGTATATGAAAAAAAATAGGATTTCAAAGAGAAAATTATGTATAAGAAACGAGTCTCCAGATTTTGTTTTCTTCTGCCTTACACCAATTGGCTTCTTGATTTAAGGCAGAAACCATGAATTTAATGTTAACAACATGCTTGAATATAGAGAAGGAAAGCCAAAGCCAACTCCAAAGCCAGCATTGATTTACATGAATTGGCACTACAGGAATACTAGATAGTAATGAGAAATAGATTTCAGTAGAGAAATAGTTTACTAGAATTAAATATTTTTACCATAAATCAGATTCATCTTCATTAAGTGATTGTTTCTGGAGAGCTGTCTTCTCTTCTGTTGGTACCTATATGTTCAGTGTCTTTTGGCTGTTTGAAGATAGGTTTCCTCTGTTTTCCTGTAAGAACAACAACAGAACACTTCCCCTAATTTTGAGAGGTCTTCCCACATCTCATGGGACCTAATTTGTTGGATGACTTGTCATTTCTCTTCATTAAGATGTTTCTCTTGTTCAACTCAGGTCTTGATTAACTTAGATGGTATCCATAGTTTTTCTTCTCCTGTAGATACAAATGCAAAACCCCTACCCCACCGTAACACACATCCTGGTTTTTATTCTAAGATCAATACATCCTTGAAGTACACTGGTTGATTTAGTTCAGAAGTTTTTTTTTTTCTATTGTCCAGTGTCTTTCTGCAGCTGTTTTTCCTTTTTCATCAGCATTAAGATAGTTTAATGTTAATAAAGCATTCTGTAATCTATGTTTGGATGTCTTGGTTCCTCCTGCCTGTTTATGGAGCATTTCTTTTAAAGTACGATTGGAACTCTCAACTACTGCTTGTCCTGTAGGATTGTGAGGTATACCAATTATGTGTTTTACATTATAATACTCAAAAAACTGTTTCAATTTGCTGGAGACATATGCTGGAGAATTGTCAGTTTTTATATTTGCAGGTTTGCCCATAATGGCCATTACCTCTAATAGGTGTGTGATAACAGAATCAGCCTTTTCAGAGCTCAGAGCAGTGGCCCATTGAAACCATGAAAATGTATTTATAGTGTGATGTACATATTTAATTTTCCAAATTCTGCAAAATGAAACACATTCATTTGCCATCTTTCATTCCTATTTATACCTTTAGGACTACTGCCTGGTGGTAAAGGAGTTTGGTTATAGAAAGAGGAAGAAGGACATTTCCTTACTATTTCCTAGGCTTGATGCCAAGTGATAGAAAAATCCTTTTTTAAACCTTTGCTGTTCATGTGGTGTTTCTTATGAAACTCTGAGGATTCTAGCACACTTTCTATCAATAACTGATCAACTTCATTATTGCTTTGTGCTAGAGGACCTGGCAGAACTGTATGGGATCTGATGTGTGTTACATATATAGGATGAGTCCTCTTTCTGATAGTATCCTTTAACTGTATAAATGATGAATTTAATTCTGCATTGTCAGGAATAAATTCTGCAGTGTCAATGTGTAAGATGACTCTCTCTGCGTATTGAAAGTCAGTAACTATATTGAGGGGTTCTGTAAAGTCCATAAGCACCATGAGAATGGCATACAATTCTGCCTTTTGTACAGAATTGTAAGGGCTTTGAACCACTTTACTAATTTTTCCTGATTTATATCCTGCCTTACCTGATTTGTTTGCATCACTGTAGAATGTTTGAACTCCAGAAATAGGTGTTTTCTTACAATGCATGGAAGGATCCAAATCGTTTTCTTTATGAATTTGATTCTCTCAGTTTTGGGATATTTGTTGCTAATCATTCCCAAAAAAATTACTGCATGATCTCTACCAATATTCATTATCTTTCCATAAGGAGGAAATTTCCTTATTAGTTAAAGGTACTATAATTTCTGCTGGGTCCCTTCCTGTTAGCTGACGAAGTCTTAATTTATCTTTTTATAATCAAGTCAGAGATCTTTTCTATATATGTTTTTAGTTTTTTGTTCTGTTTATGTGGTAGGAATATCCATTCTAATATGATATCTTCTCTCTGCATTAAATCCCTGAAGGATATTCTCTAGATGGTAATATAACCAGAATACAGTCTATGTTTGGATCCACACGGTCCACATGTGCTTCTAATATCCTCTTTTCTACCCATTATAATTCCTTCTCAGCTTCAGCTGATAGTATTCGTGGACTATTCAAGTACTTGTCTCCTTTTAGGGCCATTTTCAAGTTGTTCAAATCATGCCCTTCTACTCCAATAAAGGTTTGCCCTTGAGAAATCTCTCCTAGTAATTTTTGAAGCTCATTAAGAGTCTGGTAGCAATCACGCCTGATCTGTACTTTTTGTGGTCTAATTTTCTGTAGACCTATTTTATATCCAAAGTAGTTGATAGACTCTGCTTTCTGTATTTTTTCAGGTGCAATTTGTAATCTCCAGTGAGGAAAAACTTTCTTTACTTTCTCAAACATTTTTTCTAATATTTCTCCTTTAGAGTCAGCTAACAATATATCATCCATGTAATGATAGATTATGAATTGTGGAAACTGTTTCTGAATTATTTCTAGCAGTTTATGTAGAAAATATTGGCACATGATGGGGCTAGTTAGCATTCCCTGTGGCAAAACCTTCCATTGATATCTCTTTACCAGTTGAGGATTATTGTAATTAGGTACTGTGAAGGCAAATTTCTCTTTATAGTGAAGGTATAGTGAAGTTATAGTGAAGAAGCAATCCTTTAAATCAATAACTATAATAGGCCATTCTTTAGGTATCAAAGACAGCAAGGGCTTTCCAGGCTGTAGAGAGCCCATTGGCTCTCAGGCCTGTAAGCATTCTCCATTTACCAGATTTCTTTTTTATACAAATACAGGAGAATTCCAAGGGCTGGTTGATTCCTCGATATGTCCAGCATTTAGCTGTTCCTGAACCAGGCTTTCTAAAGCTTCAAACTTCTCAGAAATCATAGGCCATTGTCCTACCCAGACAGGTTCCTCTGTTAGCCATTTTAAAGGTAGGGCTTTTGGTTCCTCTGTTTGTTCAGCACTTGCATTCTTTTTTTGTTCAGCCTAGATATTTGGTATCTGTTTGTATGATACTTTATAATATTTTTCCATAATCATGAGGTTGTTTATGCTTCCTATCTAATACTGCAGGAATGTTAATCTGTGTATTCCATTGCTGTACTACATCACAACCCCATAAATTTATCACTACATCAGCCACATATGGTCTAAACTTTCCCCTCTGTCCTTCTGGTCTTATACATTCAATCCATCCTGTGCTCTGTTTTATCTGAGACAGGGTTCAAATCCCTAAGAAATGAACATTTAACTCATGCAGGGGCCATCTTTGAGGCCAAGATTTATTAGTTATGATAGTTATGTCAGCCCCTGTGTCAAGTATCCCGTCAAACAGTCTGTTATTCATCTTAACTATCAATCTAGGCCTTTGACTATTTATAGAGGTTTGCCAAAATATACGTTTTTTTTTTTTTTTTTTATTTCCTTCTGTCATGTGAGATTCAACTTCCGTCACTAGTTTTTCATTCAGAGCACTATGAGTTTTTTTATAATAGGCACAGAATTTTCTAATTGTTCTGTGGGAAAATATCTTCCACTGTGACTGGGAATGTTCGGACCACCTGTGACATGGGGGCCTATGAGAGGTCCCCCAAGGAGTTTCCCTATGATAAAGAGTTTATTTGCTTGTCTCTGGTCGATCTCCACTTATTTGTTCAGTGTCTGCCTTTGCCACACCTTGTGCATAACCCAGGAGGCTGAGGCCTTCTGTTTGATTCATTCCTGGGAGTGTTATTTCTAGGGAAGCTTTGCATACAATTTCTTTTAAGATGTCCTATCTTACCACAGTTATAACATCTGACATGTTGATATCTCTTCAAACTTTTGGAGATGGCTTCTCCTACCCAAGATTCTATGTCACCATAGTTAAGACCTCTGTTGTCTTGTTGTCTTCTTAGACCTTTAGATATAGCTTCTCCTACCCATGCTTTTGTCTTATTGTCATTATACTCAATGTTGGCTGTATATAGGACCCATTCATCCAAGGGTGTTAATCACATTTTTAAAGGCCAAATCACCTGCTTGCATTGAGGATTCACATTCTCATTAGCTAAAGATTCTAGGAGTATTTGCCTAGACTCTAAGTCCTTGCCTTATCGAGGTATGAGATTCTATCCTCTCCCCTAATTCATGAACCTTATCCCAAGTACTCAGAGCTGCTGTACTGCATAGAGACATCATAGGCAGCTTGGGTTTCTGGGTCAGCATAAAGACCCTCACCAGGAATTTTATCTTGGGGCGTGTTATAACTGTTCTTTAAGCCCATGAAGTTCAAGAGCTTTTGCTTCCTCTCTCCATAAAGCCCTCCATTCTAACTGAGAGGTATTTTCAAGGACAGCTGGTATTAATTGATCTCAATCCTTACGGGTTGCCTTGTTTTTCCTTGCCCATGATTCTATTAATTGCTTCACATAAGGTGAGTGCATGCCATAAGAGACTACTGCTTCCTTTTAAACCTTTCATATGTATTGGTTTCCACTGATATGCAATGACACCTTTTGGGTGTTTTTTTTTTTTTTTTTTTTTGCTGGCTTTTCATTAATAAATACAGGGAGGGAAAGCTCCCCTTTCCCTAAATGGTGTGGAAAATTTTAAGACTTTTTCATGCCCTATTACCTGTATTTCTTCTTCTGATATATCAGACTGAAGGTCTTCTAAAGCCAGAAAACTGCTCACCATTATTTTTTTGAGTGTCTGAACTTCTTGAATCAAATAACTTTCTAGAGACTTCATTGCATCAGTAAATTTCTTACTTTCTCAAACTACAAATGACTCCATGTTTTTAATATTCTCATCCCTTAGATATTATCTGAATGACATGTAAACTTCCTTCAGGACCAACAAGGAAGTGACTGCTAATTCAAGATGGACATTACTACAGTATTCCTGCTTCATGGAAGAGTCTGTCAGACAGTCTACAGGACACAGAGAAAAGTGACCGACAAACTGCCAATACAAGAAGTCAGTTTAAAGTTTCATGCTTTGTTGAAGAGTCTGCCAGACACACTATGGCTTATTGGCTGAAAATGGAAGATTAAAAAGAACTTTAGGTGACTGACAAGGCAAGATGTCTCTGTCAATTCTAGAGTTTATGTACTATCCTTCTGTGGTCTTTGAAGGAATTGAAGACAAATAGTTATGTTTATAGTTTTCCTTAGTTAGGATTAAAGATAAGTTGCATATAGGTCTGTAGACTCACAAAGATAAAATAGATCATGGAATATTTTCTTAAATATTGCTAAATGTTAGTGAACTAAATAGTGTTAACTGTGATTCTTATTTGATAACTATTATGTGATATATTTTGCTACGTTAAGGTTAAAACCCTTCTTTTTATTTAGACAGAAAATAGGAGATGATGGGAGATGCCATTCTGTATATATGTTTCTCATACTGGTTAATGTTGGCCGATAGGAAAGCAATATAGGTGGGACAAGGAGACAAGGAGGAGAGAGGAAGTAGTAAGGAGGAATCAAGATGGAAAGAATGGGGAGATGAGACGCCTGCCCCATTCCCCAGTAAGATTAGAGCAAGTGGAAGTACTTATATTTAAAAGAAATGGGTTAATACTTAAGACAGATCTTGCCGATAAGAAACTAGTACCTGGCTAACAGCATTATATCAAATACAGAGTCTCTGTGTGCTAATTGGGGCTGGTGCTGTGGTGGGCCAAAACCAGCATCAGGCAGAGAAACCTTACTCCTTACACAAGGGGAATTCCCAGTAGTGAAGAAGGTACCTGATCTGACCTTCTCCTTATTCAATTAGTGACTAACCTAATTTTCACTATAGAAATTTCACCCAATAAGTTATAGAAGAATATGCAGAGATCCATAACCAATCACTGAATGGATTTTTAGGAGTCCAACTGAAGAGAATAAGAAGGGATTATATGACCAAAAGGTGGTCAAGGTCTTGATGGCAAAACCAAGTGCTTGGCCTGGATCTATGCATCTGCTTCCATCAACCATTTTATGGAAAACCCATAGAGACAGCTGATCTGAGCTCTGGGAGCTCATTGACATACAAGCAGGGAGCCTTCATGGGACTAATCTAGGCCCACAGATTGTGGGTGACAGGTGTGTAGCTTGGATATTTGTGAGTACCAGCATCTGTCCCAGATACATAATCTGGATTGAGAAATTTTTCTTTGGGGTGGGATGCTTGCTCAGCCTTCATGCAGTTGGGATTAGTTTGAAGCAAGGGTTTTCTGCAATGTGCCCTTTGTTTATTTTCTCAACTTGATATACATACTTTCTTGACTCCTGCAGGATACATTAACTTTTCTGAATAGTGGATTGTGTGGGGAGAAAAAGGGGTTGGGTGAAAGAATGGGAGGAGAAGATGGGTATATGGTGGTTATTATGTAAAATAAATTTAAATAAACAAAAATCCCAAATAAAAATATAGTGGAATTACATGCACACACATTATCACATGTACATATACATGCATGGAAATGTGCACAATAAGTTCTTCATGTATGCACATCACTGGTTTTAAAAATTAAATTGCACTATTATGTGGCTCCGTAACTGTAGAAAGCATACATGGACTCTAAACTTCTGGTAACTTCCCATTAATCTTTGATAACTCAAAATTTTCAATAATGTAGAGGACTATAGTAACCTTTACTATGTATTGGGCCAATCGTTACACTATAACAGAATACCATAGCTAGCTGACTAATCAATGGCAGAAATTTATTTCTTATGGTTCTTATGCTAGCACCCAAATTTGATGTGCTAGCATACTCATGGCTTGGGTTAGTTTTTAGACATATCGTCTTCTTTTGTTTCTTTACATGGTGGTTGAAGATTTCTCTAGTGTGCTGTTTGTTTATTTCTTTGTTTATTGTATCTTGTGTATTTTAGTGTTATGAACTTGTTCTATGCATATAATAAACATGCATACTTCCACTGAGATATATCTCAATTGGCTGGGTTATCTTAATAAGGTTAGCAATCCCAGCAATGAGTGATTCACTATTCTAAACATTTCCAAATGTCCTATCATATAAAACTGTAATGTTGATATTCTAATTTAAAAAACATCATTTGTTAGTTGATTGATAATTTAATATAATGTTATTTTCTTATATTAACCTCCCCATACTTTCCATATCCACTCCCCCATTCCTTCATCCATATACCTTTGTGTACTTTTAATTTTAAGCCATCAATACCATTTTGTGCTGCCCAAATATTCCTGGTGTGTGTGTGTGTGTGTGTGTGTGTGTGTGTTTAACTTGAAACTGATAAAATTACCAAGGATAACCTCAGTCAACAATTGCCAGTAGATCCTTGGATATGGGGAGGATTTTGTGCCCAATTCCATTTACCATGCTGAGAACTGAATTTACTTTAATGTGTACTTAAATAGCTTAGCTATTGCACAAACCACAAATGTTTTACTGCCAATTAATAATTAGAATTATGTGAGAAAAATAAATTATGTAGTTAATTGATGAAGTGTGTATTCAACTAAGATGCAGTATAGTGAGATGAATAAATTCTAAGTCTTGAGTAAAGTCAGTATATATAAAACACAACTAGCTGTAGAGTGTTTAAGTTACTATGATTATGTCTGAAATACAAAAACAAAAAAAAAAAGTTCTAAACAAATATTTGGCAAAACTAACTCATATACTAAAGTTTTGTAAAAACAGAAACATATTTAGACCTTTTACTCTATAAGAATGGTGTAACAGATACAGGGAGGAACTTTATAAGGATATAAATGTTTAGACATAAAATTCAACAAATGCAAACCATCATATAATTCAAAGATTGAAGAAAACAAAAAGGAATGTAAGGAAAATTACTTTATATTCATTTAATGTTGTTGTGTTCATGGCTATTCTGTTTCTTTTAATTTTGCCTAACATTGTTCTTGATAAGATGAAAATAATATATTTCTCTATAAAATAAAATCATGGACAAGACATTGCACTTTGCTGATGGAAACACATAAGACAAAAATGAACAAAGTAAGAATATCATAATAGCTTTAGAAAGCTAATTAGAATCCTTGCCTTTAGGAGACACTATTTCACATTTACAATCTATACATCTATTTCTCAGTACAGCTATAGATTTCAAGTGACCAATGACAATTTAATACGGTAAGTGCCCATTACTTCATAAGTGCATTTACAACACGTCTTGCAGTACTAATTTTTTAAATTCATTCTCAAAATTAAGAAAAGAATGAGATTAATGGTTAGCAACATTTCTTGCTTTTGACATATCCCCTTCCAGCCCAAAGAACATTGAACTTTGTGATGAGCCATTTGGTGGTATTCAGCAATCCCTTATAGTCTTTTTATAAAATATATAATCGTTTCTTTCAGGCAGGATATAAAGAGGTTGTCTTAAATGTGAATATTCAGCATTAATGTATCATTTCCAACATTTAAGAGTATTATGGAAGTGTGTTTTATGCTTTCTGAGCTCTATTGTATTTATTAGACAGCCTGTGAATGACTTAGAGAATTACCGCATTCATCAAAGAGTGTCTACCCAGTATACAGACATGTTTACTGGACTCTAATCCATACTTTCCAATCAGAGCAACCTCAAAACTCTGGTACTGTGTTCTGAACAAAACTCTTTAGTGCCTTACGGAAAGAGATAAATATGAATGTTGAAAATTTTAATAGCCAAATATTGATCCCCAGTAATAAATGTTAGTTCATAATCTCCATTTTCACTTTTTTCCCTCCTCCCGTGAGATAGAGAAATTATTATTTCTGGGGGCTCTCAAGGAGACTATCTGTGGGAGTAAGCTTCATTAAATTTCATCTTCACTTATTATTTGTTTCTTATAATTACCAACAAGTTTTATATCTTTCTGAAAAAGGAGATTCTCTCTTACCATTATTTTATTTTCAGCAAGTACTTAACCAACATAGATATAATATACTAATAAAATTAGTCCTATCAATTGATAGGATAAACAAGCATACAGTTTTATAATTATAAGAGTTAACCATCTCTGTATTCTACCACAGTTATTGCCTTGATTTATATCATAAACTTGTTTTGCACTGGGCGCTATCATAGTGTCTTTCATGAAGGAGAACTTTTATAGCTTTTTTTCTACAAAACTCAAATATAATTTAACTTCATTTTCTAAAATTGCTGAAGAATTTTAGGGAAACAAGAATTTTATATAGTGTATTTTCCATTTTTTAACCACATTCTAATCATTCACATGATTTTATTACATTTGCCTACTAAAGTTACATTTGATGTCTTTCTGTTACTGTTATTACTTTAAAACATTTGCAATCCCAAGATGCATGTGTCTTGCCATCTTTCTTTTCAGAATGGTGAGATACATAGACTGTTTCTGTCTATATAAATGTCCCAGGAGAACTTGAATATAATAATAATTTTAAAAGATGACAAAGTTGAATGCGGTGTTGCAGTTAGTTAATGTCCTTCCTCATATTCCCTTACTAGTTAATAAAAATTCAGGTTTTAGAATTAATTGTAACTAATCACAACAACATCTCAGAAACAGTAAAAGTTTTGTTTTTCTGAAAGGTTTTCCCTGGACACTTGAGTGTTCTTGAAGGAAAAATTTCAGTTAGCAGAATCAGTTTGAAGAGAGGTTTATCTAGCAAAGCAAGTCAAGTTAAAGCAAAGCATGCATCACAAAGAAAATTGCAGTGGATTGTCTCATTGGGATTGAAATAGCACAGTGTGTCTTATATAGTGCATTTAACAGCTTTTTACTTATGGCATAGGTGGTGCAATAATGGAGTATATCAGCCATTTCCCCTCTTTTAAGGATATATATTTCCTTGAACCTCTAGAAAAACCACATTAAGGGCAGTGGTTAAAATCACTATGTAAATGACATTATGGTAAATCCAAGGTATTTTGAGGATGTGGAATTTTCATTAGTGTGCATATAGGGGAAAATGTCCTGGTGTTTTAATTTTTAATAAAGTAAGAACAACAGATCTGTAGTCCCACAAACATTCATCCAGGAAGGGCATACTGACAAATAGATATCCAGGTATTCACATTCAGTTTTTATAGTTATTTCATAAGTTCCACCTTGTTCTCTCATTAAAGAATATGATCCCTTATAATACTTGATGGAAATGGGGTATAATTCCTTTTCTATATAGATTTTATAGGCAGACATATGGTATTTACCCTACCTAAATCTAAAATCTTTCTAATTTATGTGTTCCAGATAAACAAGCCTATTCAGGTTGAGAATTAAACCTGTTTATATCAATAACAAGTGATGAAGTGATGTTGTTTCTTGAAAGATGCAACAGTGTTTTTCCCCCATTGGATTCAATGGAGGTTATGATATAATTTTTATTATATCTAAGAGAATTAGGCATGTAGGTGATGTGACTATCTGAAGCATAATCAACTGAATTTCAGAAGAAACCAATTTGATTAACCATTGAATGAAGCAGGAAGTAAAACTACACAATGTGTAAGAAAACTTACTAAAGGGACAAGTGACACCATTTATATTCATAGTCACCAAGAAGATATCTGGCAGTGAAAATAAAAAAACAGAGGAGCATTCATGACACATGTAGTAAACTACTTTTTTCCCTTCTTAAGAAACAGTGGAACAGATATCTATTTTAGTATATTTATTACTATAACCCTATACAAATGATTGAAAGCAGTAGTTTCAAAATTACATAAATTTATATATGACATTACAAAAAAATCAGAGTCTTTGCAGTAAATACCCCTTGATTAGTGTGTATATTATTTTAATGGAGGAATTAAATTGTACAATTTAAGCACAAAGGGACCTTTTGACTATCAAGAGACACAGCAACCAAGATCCAACACAATCATCTTGGTTATTCCATATGTGCTTCCTTGATTATTCAAAATGAGCACTATTTTGATAAGTCTTTGCAGCAATAAATTCAATATTCTGGAAAAAGAAAATCTCAGACAAATAAAGCAATAATCTGAGTTCTTATCAGAACATTAGGAAAAGAACACCAATTAGAGCAAGTGTAAGAAGATAAATAAATTTGAACTAAAGAAAGCCAAAAAATAAACAATGCATACTTAATTTTATTATTATTGAAGTTCATAAGGCCACAGCCAGAATAAAATGCTAAAATGCTAAATGGAGTGAAGTTCTACTTTACTGATATTTAAGATCTTTACTATTCATCATATTGATATAAAACTGTGGGTAAAGCAAACTTCAAATATCTTGATTAAAAGGGAAATCAGTTGATTTTAAAATATAACATTTTAACATTATAAGAATACACCTAAGGAGTTTTTGATAATCAGAAGAAGAATTATATATGGAAAATTTTAAAGATGACATAGCAATTCACTAGTGTTTGCTACTGAATAATAAAAAATTGCTGATACCAGTTCTAAGCATCTATTAAAAAATAGAAACAAAATATAACACTATCAAATTACATTAAAAATGAATATTCTTAATGGCTGCTGCCATTCTGAATATTATTTTTATTTAATATTAATTGATTATTTAATAAAATATTTTAATAAACAAGATTTGAGGTAGCTAAGTATTATTTTATGTACTAATTTGAATTAAACAAAAAAATTTCTCAAGAATTTTCTAGTAAACACATAAAGTGCATGCATAATTTTAAAACATTTGTGGAAACCTACACTTTTATTAGTTGATCTTAGTGTCACTAGACTGTGTATGGTAAGAAAAGAGAGAGCCAAGGAATCAAAACTTTGTTACAATTACATAATACACTTAAGAATATCTCTTTGTGTGTACTCAAAGATTGTTTTCTTTGTTAGCAACACTAAAGATATTTATGAAAATAATATCTAACAGAAAATCTCATCTGTTGACTAGTTGACTTTCAACTCATGCAGAACAGAAAGCCTTGCAAATTTTGAACATTTGAACTCTGGGATTTGATTGCAAATCTATTGAAATCTCTGAGATATGATGAAAATATGTAAGAAGACTATGATGAAACTGAAGTGATTGAGCCCTTCATTTTTGCGAGTTCTGTCTCCCAAAATTGATAACTTTTATTTACAGCAAAGTGAATGCCTCTCCATATCTCAGTTGTATTAGCTTCTCCACTGAGATCTGAGAATGTTGTTTTTGTTTGTTTGTTTGTTTTTAGATGATATTTTGATGCAATATTACAAAAATAAACATTTTTTTCAAAAATTGATCAACAAAATATTAACATTTGAAATTCAGATGTGGTGTAGCAGGAACTTGATGATCTACATCAAAATCTGAGGGACCCCCAAAACTAATACCTTAATATAGGTAAACCATTTTGTTTTAGTTTTATATAGTGCTAGGTATGGATCACAAAGACTTGTGCATGTTAGTCACATGCTATACCACTAATTTATAACCCAACCCAACCTTGGCTGATTCTAGACAAGTGGGCTATCAGTGACCAGAACCCTCAGCCCCTCTTCCTTGGGCTATATCCCTAACCCTGTTTCCTTTTCATCCAAGATAAATATTTGTGCATCTTTCAAATTCACTAAATTGATCGAATTCTTTTTACAAATTATAAGTAAATCATTTCCCATTTCCTTTCCCTCCCTTCAAATTGCTTCATAATCTGCCATTGCTCCTCCTCAAATTCATGGTTTCTTTCTCTTTAAATAAATAAATATGTTAAAAAACAACATGTTGAATACATTTAATGTTGCTTGTGTGTGTTTGATTTCAGAGCTGAATTATTTCTTTTAGATAACCAGTTAGTTGACACCTCTTTTGAACAGACTAAATATTCCTCTATCAGCTGCTTTTAATTGCCCATAGTTCCTGTTCTAGGGGTAGAACATCAGGCATCTGTGACATTTCCCTTTTTCCAGTATTATATCCCTTGGCATGTTCATTGTTCAGGTATTATTTAGATAGCCATAGTGTCTCATATATATATATATATATATATGAGACACTATGGCTATCTAAATAATATATATATATATATATATATATATATATATATATATATGAAATGCTTTTAGTTTATGTCTGCTAGGACAGTGTGTGTATATGTGTATTTCATGTAGTTCTATGCAACTAGTTAATTTGCAGTTATTTTGAATACTATTACATTGCCCAAGATATCACAATGATTGCTTTATCAATGATGACTTTGTCGCGATTTGAACTAATATTCAGGAAATAAAAGATGTTCTGTACTTACGTATGACACATTTTCATGCAATACAAGGGAAAGCCTAACAAAGGAGTATAGAAATATTTTTGACTTAGGTTCACCACTTTATGGCTATCAGCGATCCTCTCTACAGCTATGCCTCAATCCACAAGAGACTCATGAGCCAAGTCATACTGAAGAAAGATTTGGAAGCAGTGTGTACTCTAGATAGAATGAACTCCCACTCACCCAATTAAATCTGACCTCAGATATTATTAGCAACAGGGACCAACATACATCCAATATAACATCATATCTCAGGATGATCAGTCAATTGTCTGAAGACAAATTTATCACTAAATATTATAAATATTTAGCCTTAATTGGAATAGATGTATATCATGGATGTAGATTTTCCTTCTTTTTTTAATTGTTTTGGTTAAACTACTATTCATAAACTTCTATGATTCATTATCTATCTTTATCAATGTGGTTGTTTAAGTGATAATATTCCCCGTAGGCACATATAATACTTGGTCCTCGGTTGGTGGAACTCTTTGTGAATACTCTCCTGCTTGTCCCTGTCTTTTCTCTTTCCCTGGCTGTGAAGCAGATGCTAATTTCTGTTCCCATTAAAGGAAATGAACACACAAACATTGTCCAGAAACTAAAATTTTCAACTGCCAAAATCATATCTATAACTCTGCCATTTGACTTCAAGAACTGAATGAATGAATTCCAGAATGAAGTCACAGAATGAGAAATTTTCCGTATCATGGAGAATAAAACCCCTTGCCTTATTCTCTTATGACTTATGTCTTTTCCCATTTCTAAGCAAAAGCTAAATCAATATTTTTTTATCTGTTTGTGGTGTGTGGATGATAATATCTTCCTAATATATTTGTGCACATGTGTGTATTTGTGTGAATGTGCCTGTGTAGGCTATCCTTATTCTCTACTAATGCACTTTTTTGAGACAGGGTCAATAGCTGAGCTCTGAACTCACTGCCCATACAGACTAGATAGACTGTAAGCTTTGTTAGACTATCTGTCTCCATGTTTGAGAAACAGTGATGAGGCAGACATGTGTCAAAACTACTCGGTTTTATATGAATGCTAGAGACTTGAGCTCAGGTTCTCATATTTGTACCTGGTTCTCATTTTTAGTAAACAGAGAGATTATTGACTAACATATCCCTCATACCTAATAACAGATTTTAAAATGTTAATCCTCAAACATAATATGTTTAAATTTCCTTTAAATTATTTAATAGAGGACAGATTATACTTTAACATGAACCAGTCTACAAATGAATATAATTTGCATTGTTTAAAGTATTGGAAGTTTTTTAAGAGAAGGTAGCTAAAGATGAAACATTTCTGTTTATCTGACAAAACATATCTGGATGTCCACCTTTGTAGTGCAAGGTAAGAAAATCAGTATAAAATAGGAATACAAATTAAAAACTAGAGATGGGTTTGAATACACACTGTAATACAGCATGTAATTTGACCTTGGGAATCTGGAAAAAAGTTCCCAATATAGCTATATGCTATTTAAAATTTCAATCTTTTTAAAAATATACACTTCTATATTGCTTAAAATATCTTTTGCAATAAGGAAACAAATCTAAAGTTTTAAACTACCTTTAGAAAATATTAAGGAGTTGTTATACAAACTATTTAGTAATTTTATTTTATTCTTCGGTTATTGAAACATAACAGTAACTAGATCCATTAGAAATTCATGAAATATTTCCTTGGGCACATGTTAATTAAAAAAAAAAACAAATGTATATTTATGATCATTAAAATAAAGCTTTTTCCCTATCTTGTGTTATTCAGTTTTTATAGGTATACAATGTAATGAACTAACCAGCTTCTCTCAGGAAACTGAGTTTGGTCAGCTAAGGAAAATAGCAAGGAGAATGTTGAGACTGTAATCTTAAAGTTTGGAAATTAGAACAGTACCACGATCATTTGCATTATGAAGAGAAATCTTTATTTAACTTACCAGTTATCAGTACCTCACACATCAGCATTTCTTTTTATTTATTTATTTTATATAACCAAGTTCATTTAAATGAAAACAAGCATTTATAGACAATATTTGGGAATTTGGGCATCGTTCTTTCCAAACTACTTCCTGCTGGTAAGGGGCGCTCTCATGGGGGATTCCAAGAAGATGCAGAAATCCTAGCTGTAGTCTGTAAGGCTGCTTTGTCCAGCTGTTTTGAATTTAGGATCACCTGGTACTCTGTTTCAGACGGTCTGGCTTGAACAAACCACATTAGTCTGGAAGCAATCCACAGCTTTTCATTTTCTGTAGAAACAAAAATAGAAATCCTTTTACACAGTAACTTGTCCTTGAACTTAAATTCTGGGGTCAAAGCATTTTTTTTATTTAATTTATTATTTTAGCATGTTGATCCCAGTTTCCTCTCCCTCCCTCCTTCCCTCCTTCCCTCCCTTTTACCGTCTCTGCCCTCTCACATGCACCCTAACCACCCTCCCCTCCCATCCCCCCCACCCCAATTCCATATGAAGGGGGAATGCCATCCAGTTGGGGTCATGTAGATCTGACAGGTCATATGAAGTCGGAACTAGGGCTTCTATCCTGTCTCTAGATTAAGGCAGTTATCCCTCCATGGGGGATGTGTTAGCAAGGTCCTTTTGTGCACCAGGGATACATCCTGGCTCCACTGTCTTAGGTCCCTTAGTTCTTCTGGCTGAAACCAATATTCAGTGGGGACTGAATGCTGGCTTCCCAGCCATCAGCAAAGATCAGCATTTCAGTCACACATTTTTTACTCTAAAATGCAATAGTCAAAGATTTCTGTGTGGCTGATCACAGCAATCACTTACAGATTTGAGATCTAAGCCCTGGATAGGTTTACAAGATGAACATTTAAGTAAGAGTGGTAATCAAACGTAACTGGATTGTAAATGATTGGCTTGGTTATTAGGTTGTCCTAGCAACCAGACTGGATGACCCAATCAGCAATCAAATCTCACTGCTTCACTACCCAAGAAATTGGGCAAAGAAAACCAGTATGTAAAATGATAAGGATTGCAATTAGAATCTAGTTGGAATTTACCCATTTACATGGGGATGTCAATAATGGTAATATCTGAATAAATACAGCAATTGCTTGCTCAATAAGTACAAGATTTGGGATTCAGTGCAGTGTGGAGCTGAGGCATCATAAACTTGTAGTTCTTTCCAATAAGAAAACAAGCTGTCAACCAAAAGTGGCAAACTATTACATCTCCACACCAGGGATTGCCAGTATCATTTATTTATCTGGGGAAGGTACTCTTCCTGGAAACACTGAACATTAAGAAGTGGAAATACCTCTTATGCTCAAACCATTTTAACTCTGCTCAATGTCATTTTTTTATACATTATTATTTTCAGAATAAAATGGGAAACTTAACAGCAAAGCGAAAACAAACACATATAGACTTACAAAGAATATATATATATATATATACACATATATAACACTCATATATATACATATTAGTTATAGAATGTCATATATGTAAAATAAATATATGTGTAAAATGTACAATATATTTTATATATGTAAATTTTATATCATTTTTATAAGAATATGTTAATTATTGTCATTCCTTATAGTGTCCTTAGTGGTGTTTGGATATTATTGCCTAAGTTGCTTAAGGTTTCATAAATTCTTGTTTTAGCTGTAACACTGTGTTTTAAAATTTGGATCACCTTTTATTATTAAGATATACAGGTCTGATAAGTGGCTGGTGATTCTTCATAATTTATCAATGGTCCAAATAACAGATGGTATTATAAAACAAATTTAAAACATGATAAAAGAGTAAGTTGTGTACGTATTATTAATGCATGTATTTAAAATTTAAAATTCATCAGATTTTTAATTCATTACATTTACAATTGTCTTTGATGATCAAAACTATTGCATGTCAACAAGAACTTATTCTATGTTGACTTTTAAAGTACTCATCAAATATTAAAGTCATAAAGATAGAGAAAAGAAAATTTGAAAATTAAATGCATATTTCAAGTTTTAATTGTATTCAAAAATTATACTAGAATGTGTATTACAAAGAATAGCATGACTCATCCTGAAGAAATAAAGGTATAGTAAATTCAATATAGCACTATATTACTCAATGAAACTATTGATTAAATATTTATTTTAAAATATAAAGTAGCTGCCACATCATGTTACCTGTGATATCTTTGCATTATTTAGGTGATGACCTGAATTTCCCAAATATTATTCCCTCCATTTTTCATTTTAAATGTATTTGTTTAATATTATGTGTGCCTCTCTTTTTTTGTATTTGCTTTTACATAGTTCTTGGATTAATTTCTAAATTTCCAACTTCAGGCAACAAAGTCTTTGATACTTACATCTTGACAAAGATAAAATCTGACTAAAAATACTAAATAAGATAATTGAAATAAAACAAATATCTCAATAATATTGTAGCACAAAAATATTATGAGAATTACCTGAATAGAATGGTAAAATATTGAATAAATAGTACATAAAGTATTCTGAATTACATTGTAGAAACAAATGTATTTCACATAGAGTACTTATGAGATACTGTTAACAAAACAAAGTAATATAAAGCTAATACAGTAGATTAAATGTTTTGCAAAGTGAATAGTGGATTGAAAGGGGTATGCTTTTTATACTAGTTCTTATGTTGGAGGCTAAAGAAAATGAGTCGATAAAAAAGTATTAATGTATAAAATAAAATAAGGTTCATGAAGTTAGTTACTCATACAAAATAGTAAAAAACCCAATTACTGATCAAAATACATGTAATCCCTAAAATTATGTGACCTTTAAAAAAAGATTTCAATTGATCTCCCTTGACAAGGACCCATCTAAGTTTAGTTCTTGCCCATCATCAAAGCAGTCGCCTTTGGTAATAGATGAGACCATTACAGAAATCACAAGCGGTCCAAATTCAGAGAAGTGTGGTCTTCTGTGATGATCTCAGTGTGCTACAAGAAGAAACTTCTTTGATGAGGCATTAGAGATATATTTATCTGTGGGAAGGATGATTTCTTAGAGTGCTGCCAGAGTACACACTGGTCTTTTAAAGTAGCTTTTACTTTCCCAGGTAGTTTGTCTAGGTTTATTACAGTCATGACTTCCCTCCTGCTGAGCAAGCCTTATGTCTGTTGGTTAAGTATCAATATATGATTTTCTACATTGCAGCCTCAGGGATACCTAGTGATTCTGATCACTTTTGTGCTTCATCAACCAGTTAGGACTATTAATCTCACATCCATATTTTACCAGCTTGCATAGCACCTCATGGTACTATGAAAGCTAGTCCTTAGTGAGGAAGCCTTCTGGTCTCATTCTTCTGGAATCTTTCAGTCCTATGTCCACAGTCTACAGTGTCTTCAGCACTAGGTACTTACACTAACTTCTGGTAAGAAGTGGCTCTGGAGCGCCCAGCCCGTTTATACTTATACAGGGTAACTCCTGCATCTAATGCTTGGGGAACACTGCAAAAGAGGGGGCAGTGACAGAACTGCAAGAGCCATAGGAGTGGGTAGTCTCTGATGTGACATCTGGTCTCCTAAGGATGACTTGCAGGCTAAATCAATAATACCACATAACAGTGATGGCCTAAAAAATACCCCCTCCAAAGAACACCAATATGCATGATAATATGGAAGCAGAAAATCATAGCAGGCACCACTTCTTGACAAAGCACTACACTTAATTAATGAGAGCTGAGGTAGTAAGGTAGTCTTCCTCAGGAATGAACACTCTATTTATTTGTTCCTTATCAAGCGGCCATCTTTGAAGGCATATACATACAAATAATACAAAATGGTGGCTTTTACATATTTACTTACAAAAATTTGGATGAGATGCAACAATACGTATGAACCACAATAAAAATCATCATGGAAGGAAAACTTGTGGGTGATGTAGTACACCTAGCTTAGTGGAAGCCAACATATTTCTAATTGAACTCAAAACCCATGCAACAAGAGGGAAATTATGCCTGATATGATAAACATACCCAAGTATCCATGGCTGGTGAAATCATTGCTCACATAGGATAACATACAACTACTACATTATTAAGCCATTAGGACCCTAACTACACCTAAACATATGTCTTCACATGGATATAAAAAGTATAGTCTTCATGCAACATCATGGAATTTCTCTTTCCAACAATAGAAAACACAAGCAATCAAAATGAAAAATTACAGAATACCCCAAAGGATACATTTACAATACATAGCCACAAATCCAACACTACAGAAAGTTCTGGAAGGAAAACTGCAACTCAAAGAAGTTAACTACACTCACAAAAACGTAGACAATAGAGAGATAATTCCACTTTATGAACAGCCAGAAAATGGTGAATAATTCACACACAATACCACAACCAAAATGAATCCAAAATGAAACAGGAATCAGCAACTAATGGTCATTAATATCCTACAATAATAATGTTCTTAACTCACCTATTAAAAGACAAAAGGCTAACAGAATGGATACAAAGATAGAATCCAGCCTTATTCTCCATACAAGAAACTCACCTAAACCTGAAAGATAGACATTACCTCAGAGTTAAGGGTTGGGAAAAGATTTTCCAGTATAATGGCCATAAGAAGCAAGATGGTGTAGCTATCCTAATATCTAACAAATTAGACTTCAAAGCAAAATTAATCAAAATAGATGATGAAGGTCATTTCATATTCATAACAGGAGAAATTGGTCATACTAAGTCTCAATTCTGAACATCTATGCAACAAATACAAAGGCACCCACATTTGTAAAAGGAACATTACTAAAACTCAATCACACATTAAACAGCACACACTTTAGGGGGAGACTTAAATTCCAGACTCTCACCACTAGACAGGACAACCTGACAGAGACTTAACAGAGAAAGAAAGAATTAACTGAAGGTATGACTCAATTGGGCTTAACAGACATATATAGAACATTCCATCCAAACATAAAAGAATATACCTTATTCTCAGCACCACATGGAACCCTCTCTAAAATCAACCACTTACTCAGTAATAAAGCAAACCTCAACAACCAAAAACAAAAGAAAACAAAAGAAAACAAAAAAAGTAAAAGTAACTTCTTAACCCCTTATCTTATTGGACCAGCATGCCTTAAAATTAAAATTCAGCAACAACAAAATTGCAGAATCACTACAAACTCATGGAAATTGAATAGTGCCCAACTGCCCCACTCACGGGAAAAAGAAAAAAAATAAAGAAATCAAAAAGTTCCTGGCATTCAAGGAAAACGAAGGTACATTATACCCAAGCCTATGGGACACTCTAAAAGCAGTGACAAGAGGAAGTTTATATCACTAAGTGCTCATATGAAAAAAACTGGATAATAACCACACTAGAGAATTAATAGAACACCTGAACGTTGAAAAGAAAAAAAAAAGAAGCAAACCCAGGAGGTGTAGATGCCAAGAAAGGAAATAATCAAATTGAGAGCTGAAATCAGAAAACAATACAAAGAATCAATGAAACAAAGAGCTGGTTCTTTGGGAAAATCAACAAGGTAGACAATCCTTTATCCAACCTTACCAAAAGGCAGAGACATAACACTGAAATTAACAAAATAAGAAATAAAAAAAGGGGACATAACAACAGACATTGAGGAAATCCAGAGAAACATTAGGTCATATTTTGAAAACCTGTATTCCATAGACTTGGAAAATTTAATGGAAATGGATAATTTTATGGATATATATCACTTACCAAAATTAAATCAAGAACACATAAGCAATTTAAATAGAACTAAAAACTGCAACAAAATAGAAGCAGTCATTGAAAGTATCCCAACCATAAAAAGCCAAGGGCCAGATGGTTTTTGTTCAGAATTCTACCAAAAATTCAAAGAACACTGAATACCCATACTCCTCAGTGTTCCACACAATAGAAGCACAAGAATTATTGCCAAACACATTTTCAAGGCTACACTTACCTTGATACCAAAAAATATACAAAGACACAATAAAGATAAACAACTACTGACCAATCTCCCTCATGAACATAGATGCAAAAATACTCAATAAGTACTGGCCAATTAAATCCAACAACACATCAGAAAAGTCATTGCAAAATGATCAAGTTGGCTCATTCAAGAGTTGCAGGGATGGTTCAACAAACAAAAATCCATCAATGTAATACACAACATAAACTGAAAAGGAAAAACCACATGATAATCTCACTAGATGCTGAAAAAGCCTTTGACAAATATCATGACCCCTTGTTATGAGTAGGTTTTTGTTTTTTTTTTTTTTTTGTTTTTGTTTTTGTTTTTTTGTTTTTTTTGTTTTTTTTGTCTTTGCTTTTTTGTTTTGTTTTTTGTTTTTCCTGGCAGCCTGGTACCACCTCTACGCCAGCCACAAATAATACAGAGACTCTGTATTTGTTATAATTCTGTTGGCCAGTTACTAGTTTCGTATCAGCTAGCTCTGTGTTAAATATTAACCCATTTCTATTAATCTAAATATTTCCATGTGGTCTTATCTTACTGGACAGAGGGCTGGCATTCTGCTCTTTCTTTCCTCCACGTTGAATTTCCTCCCTAATACTTCCTCTCTCTCCCTAGTCTCCTTGCCCCCACCTGTCTTGCTTTCCTATTGACCAACAGTGCTTAATTCATTAACCAATAAGAGAAACATATTTACAGAATGACATCTCCGATCATCTCCTCTTTTCTATCTAAAATAAAAAGAAGGGTTTTAACATTAGCATATCAAAATATATCACACAACAGTTATCAAGAATCACAGTTAACAATGGTTAGTCCATTAACGTTTAGTAAGATTTAAAGAAAATATTGTATCATCTATCCTATCTTTGTGAGTCTAAAGTCTTATATGTAACTTATCTTTAATCCTAACTAAGGAAAACTATAACCACAACTATCTGTCTTCAACTCCTTTGAAAACCACAGAAGGATAATGTATACACTCTAGAAATGACAGAGACATCTCGCTACCTGGTCAGGCACCTGATGTTCTTATGTAATGTTCCATCTTAAGCCCATAGGCCATAGTGTGTCTGGCAGACTCCTCAGCAAAGAAGGAAACTTTCAACTTTCCGCCTATATTGGCAGTTCGTCAGTCATTTTTCTTTGTGTCCTGCAGAATGTCTGGTAGATTCTTTCATGAAGCAGAAACTCTGTAGCAATGTCTATCTTGAATCAGTAGTCAATTTTCTGTGTGTCCTGAATGTCCAATTTATACATCATAATGTCAAATGGTCCAGACAAGAGCAGTGTCTGGCCAAATGAATAGTCCATAATAAATTCCTTGATGTCCATCTTCCTTTCTGATGCAGGTGGTGTTGTTTGCATTTGTGCTTCACTGATAGAAAAAATCCTAAACTGTTTTAAATGTCATATTCTGTAGGTCTTTGAAAGGTTTGAATAATGCCTATTCATTTAAAATACATCTCTGTATATCTAGAAATCCTAATTTACCTAATTAAAGTTTTTACTATTATAGGTAACCATCCATAATCTGTCGTAAATTCAACATTACATTTTAAATGAGCTATATAAACACAATACCTAAACAAGAGGAGAAATATACATATCTCAAATGACTTTAATATGTATCAATAAATGAAAATCATTCCTAAACTAAATAATCATATGTATAACATCATACCTTTTTTACCTTTAAAAGGTGATTGGTTATTATTACTAGCCATTTATAACTAATCCAATATAAATGAAAACATACATTTATAGACAATATTTGGGAATTTGGGCATTGTTCTTTCCAAACAGCTTCCTGCTGATAGGGGCTGCTGTCACGGGGATCCTAAGAAGACACAAAAATCATGGCTGTAATGTGCAAGGCTGACTTTTTCCAACTATTTTGAATGTTGGATCACCTGGGATGTTGTTCCAGGGTCTGGCTTGATCAAACCATGTTAGTCTGGAAGGGATCCATGGCTTTTCATTTTCTGCATAAACAAAAATAGAAATCCTTTTTCCCCAATAACCTATTGGGAGTCAAAACACATTTAAAATATATAAATTGAATTAATCCAGCAGCATTTGTTTTAACAGTTGTTGCTATTTCCTCAGCAGTCAATAATTTAAAGATCCACACTCTTTTTGTGCTTTCCATCTTTAAGTGTTTTTTTTAATTACTCTATTTCTTTTATTTTTATTTTTCATATTTTGAGACAGGGTTTCTCTGTGTAACTTTTATCTGTCCTGGAATTATCTCTGTATACCAGGTTTACTTTGAAATTACAGAGATCTGTTTGCCTCTGCCCCCTGAGTACTAGAATTTAAAGTGTGTGCCACCACACCCAGCAACCCTCTTTTTATTATTCTTTCTTAAACCATTTTATCCTGTTTCTTTTTCTCTCTCAAGCCTACATATATTTTTAAACACACTGTAAACATTTAGTGGGTTTTCTTAATCTGAATCTGTCTTTACTGTAAATCTTTATCTTTTCTGGCCACAAGTCTTTTATCTTGTTAATAACAACGATGCAAAAATGAAAGCCACATCTGTATTAGCCACAGTCTATCCAAGATGGTGGGTGGCAGGTAGTTTTACCACAAGAACTGAGAGCTGAGCTCACTGCCATCCAGCAGCATGCAGCCAGCTTGGAGATATGGTCACTGCCATTTCCATCTCTCTCATACACACCATTGAGTTTTTAGCAGAGCTCTTTAAAAGCCTTGCGGTTTTGTGACAATTATGCTGAATTAGGAAACTTCCCTTAAAGGAGCTGCACAAGTCTCTGCTTGTCTCTTGTAAAACAAAGTACAACCTAGAAAAATGCTGCTACCTAGAAGTCTTGCTTGTCTTTGTTCTTTTGTTTCTAAAACCCTTTTTAAAGCTTCTTTTAAGTTTTAAGTGGATGTTCTTATTAGTAACATTAAGGATGTCATTATGTTATGAGAAGGATTTTTCCCCCACTGGCAGCCTGGTCCCACCTCTGTGCCATCCCCAAATAATACACAGAGACTCTGTATTTAATATAATTCTATTGGCCAGTTACTATTTCTTATTGCCTAGCTCTGTGTTAAATATTAACCCATTTCTATTAATCTAAGTATTTTCATGTGGTCTTATCTTACAGGAGAGAGGGCTGGCATTCTGCTCTTTTTCCTCCATGTTGAATCTCCTCCCTACTACTTCCTTTCTCCCCCTAGTCTCCTTGTCTCATCCATCTTGCTTTCCTATTGGCCAACAGTGCTTTATTCATCAACTAGATACAAGAGATCATTCGGAAATGTTTGCAACCCTTTTATATCCAGCACATTAGAGCACATACTGGATTGCCTGGACCAATTAGTGAGAAAAATTAATTAGTGGATAAGTGTTCCCATATGCATTTTATATTTGCTTCTCTCACAATTGATAGAGCTCAGCAATTTCATTCTCAATGTCATGTTAATTCGAAGACCTTGCGGCATCGATTAGGGATATCTCACATAGCTGCTCGCGATATAGTTAAAGCTTGTAAAAATTATGTAGTGTATTTACATCCACCTATTTAGGGGGTTAATCCCAAAAGATTGGCCCCTCTTAGAATATGGCAAATGGATGTTATTCATATCGCTGAAACTGGCACATTAAGATATGTGCATGTCTCTGTGGATACATGTTTAGGAGTGATACTTGCTACTCCTTTAAATGGAGAAAAGGCAAAAAATGTAATTACCCACTGCTTAGAAGCTTGGGCTGTGTCGGGTATGCCGCAGCAATTAAAGACTGATAATGGACCAGCATATACTGCTGCATCTTTCTCTGCATTTTGCAAGCAAATTCAGATAGATTTCAGACATGGTCTTCCCTACAACCCACAAGGTCAAGGCATTGTTGAACGAGCTCACCGAACTTTGAAGGAAAGCTTAATAAAACAAAAAGGGGGAATAGGCCAAGGCCGCACCCCTAAAGAGAGAATATCTCTAGCACTACTGATTCTTAATTTTTTTTCAATTGGATGTGGATGGGCACTCAGCTGCTGATCACCATCACAGTGTCCTCCCCATTGATACAGGATTTGTAAAATGGAAAGATGTCATTTCTGGACTATGGAAGGGTCCTCCTGACCTTGTGTTATCATGGGCGAGGGGTCTGTTTGTGTTTAACCACAGACCTTTGTGGATTCCTGAAAGACTGACCAGGAGAGTTCCTGCCTCTGAAGATGGCAAGGTCCACAAGCAGATTGATGCTCCTGATGCTAACGATCATGATGGTGGTACTGGTCAACAAGATGGAAGAGGATCCACGATGGGGGATCCTGTTGGTGTTTCCTAAACCCATGCAAATTAGGCATTCTGCCTAAGTTTTTCCCAGATTTTTTTGTAGCAATTTACGTTTAAATTTACCATTTTTGCCGTTAGATAAGGATATTAGACCTGTAGAGGGAAATGTTAGTTTTGCCCTGGGAGGGATGCTTATGCTAGTCAGTCTCATTGCTTTATGGTGTATCTTCAGGATGAGGGTTACACAGCAGAGAAGTAATGCATTGATTGCACAAGCCTTCCTTTCCCTGGAGGCAGGGCAATCTCCTCAGCCTTGGTTAACTGTGTTTAAAAGCTAAGCTGTCATCACACTCAGGATGCGAGACAAAGTACTGCACTTGAGGCCAGCTATTAGTGGCTTCATGGAGGGCAAGTCTGATTGCATATGGGTTCGTATTGTAATCCCATCGCTGAGAAAAGATACCAGACAGGTGTGGCACCAGTTTGGCTGATAACTGGGCATGGGGCCATTACAATGTCCCTTGTTCATCAGAGATCAGATCTCTACCCTTGCCTGTTGCATTTTAAACAAAAAAGGGTGAACTGTGGAAAGCCACAGCCCCAAGGTGGTGCCTGGCTGGATACCAGATAGTCCGAGCTTAGTTGTAAACAAGCCTTATTTGGAAGTGCTTGATGGATCTGGTGTGCTTCCTCTTTCTGCGACCTATCCGGGATCGCCAGGTGGCATGAGCTGATTGGGCAGTGAGCGCATATTTAAGGGCTTGCTGGGACTGTGAGGGTCAGAAGATGATGTACAAGGTTCCTGAATAAACTGCTTGAAGAAGAGTTGTGGTCATGTTTCCTTGCTGGTTGAGGTAGGTGCGACATATATCCATATCAATCATCATGCATCAAATTTAAGTTCAAATGAATCAAACAACTGGGCATAAATCCAGCTACACTCAACCTCTTAAAAGAGAAAGTGGAAGATAACCTTGAAGGAATTGTCACAGGAAACCATTTCCCTGAACATAACACCAGTAGCACAGACACTGAGAACTACAATTAATAAATGTGACCTCCTGAAAATGAGAAGCATTTGTAAGGCAATAGTCACAATCAACAAGCCAAAATGGCAGCCCATAGAATGGGAAAAAAAATCTTTACCAACCCTCTGACAAAGGGTTGATTTCCAAAATATACAAATAATTCAAGATGCTAGTCACCAAATACCAAAGTGAAAACTTTGGAAATGAGAAATAGTTTAGTTCAAGACCCACAAATTCCATACTTAGGCATGTTCCTAAAGGATGCACACTCATACAACAAGGAAATCTATTCAACTGTATTCATAGAAGCATTATTTGTAATGGCCAGAACCTGGAAGCAACCTAGATGCCCCTGACTGAAGAATAGATATGGAATATGTCATACATTCACACAATGGAATGCTACTGAACAGAAAAAACAATGGAATCTTGAAATTCTCAGGCAAATGAATGAAACCTAATTAAGGTAACCCAGTAACAGAAAGACATGGTATGTGGACACTCATATGTGGATATTAGACATAGAGCAAAGGTATCCCACACTATAATCCATACCTCCAGAGAAGCTAAGAAACAGAGAAGACCATAAGAGAGAAATACATGATGCCTCAGTGAGGAGGAAAGTGACAAGAGGCCCTGTACAAATTAGCAGGATGGTAGGGGAAAAGAGGAGGGGCAGAACATGAGGGATTAGGAAGATTGAATGGGGAGATAAGTAGATGAGAGCAGGAAAAGAGACATCAATAGAGGGACTCATTATAGGTTTAAAGAGAAATCTGGCACAAGGGAATTGTACAGAGTTCCACAACGATGACAACAACTAGCAATTAAGCTATGTGGAGAGGCTACCTTAAATGCCCTTCTCTTATAATGAGAATGATGATCGCCTTATATGCCATCCTAGAGCCTTTATCCAGTGACCGATGGAAGCAGAAACAGAGATCCACAAATAAGCACTGAGCCAAACTCCTGAAATCCAATCTCAGTGATCCCATTGTGTCTGTTTTACACAAATTTCCATTCATACCATCTTCTTATTTTCTGTTCTAAATGTCAACAAGTCATGGAATTAAATATTACATAAGAGCCCGCAAGATAAGAAATATATATGGTCCCCTGGAGAAGGTGAAAGGGTCAAGAACTGAGCAAATTGAAAGCACAGCAGAATTGGAGAGAGAGGTAGGTGAAAAAGTAGGGGAGAATAGGAGGGAGCAGAATATGAGGGATGAGTAAGACTGATTTTGGAGAAGAATAAAGAGAGCAAGTAAAGAAATACTATAATAGAGGGAGCCATTATGGTTTTAAATGAAATCTGGCAAAAGGGAAATATCCAAAGATCCACAAGGATGATCCCATCCAAGAATCTAAGCAATAGTGGAGAGGGTACCTTAAGTGCCCTTAAGTTCCCTTACCCAATAATGAGGTTGCTGAATACCTTATAAGCCATCCTAGAGCCTTCATCCAATAGCTGATGGAAGCAGAAGCAGACAGTCACAAATAAGTGCTGAGGTGAAATCCTGGAACCACAGGGAGGAGTATGAGCAAAGGTGTCATGACCAGGGTGGGAAATCCACAGAGACAGTTGACCTGAACACGTGAGAGCACAGGGACCCCAGTTCTAAGAGAGTTGTCACCATGTAAGACCTATAACATATTTCACCACAATTTGCATTGATTTATGTTTCTAAAACAGACTCAAATAATTTTGAAAGCTTTGTCTTATGGATTTCTTTTTTCACTATAAAAATTTCATGAAAGAGCCATCACATTGGAATATGGTATTTGAGGAGACTTCACCATATGTTTCTGGCCTTGATCACTCTTACATGTCTCCAAGAAAAAAACAAAACAAAACAAAACAAAATACATCTTTTATCTTTTTGAAGAGAAAGCTATTTTTTATTTGTTTAGCTTTCTCAGAAAATATACACAACTTTTAACACCACCTCCTGCTTCCTTTCCCCCTACCCCATGCAGTTCTCTTTCAGCATCCAGCTCTATTCTTATTAATATTACTATTATTAGTAGTAGAGTCCTTGTGGTATTTTTGTCTTAACCACTAAATCCAATTAGCAGTCCCAATATGTCCATTATTATGTGCCACCCACTCTCCCAAGATCACACCCCTTAAGAAAAGTGATTCCTATTAGCGATCAAGTGCCCATGGCTTCTCCCACAGCAGTTATGCCTTGGTAGCCTAGAAAATATTACAGCTTGAATTTACCTGACTTAATTTTCTACAGGTCATTTGTTTTCACACTGCTGTATGAGTTCATGTGTGTAACAATACCATGTCCTGAAGACAGCCGTAACTGCCAGATGTTCCATCTCCAATACAATTAGCAAGGGGTACCTCTGACATGACTATATGGAGTAAGTCCTGAGTGAGTATCCATTCTTCATAACTCTTACTCTTCCCATCCATGCTTTATTTGACAAGTAGCTATATTGTTCTCACTCCTGAAGTATTTACATGTTTGTTTAATTTGTGTATTGTTAACTGCACTACTAGAACCTTTACCTTCAAGATGGCTGATCATGTTTCTTTTACTCTAGAGCTGCTTCACTATTTAATTTTGGGAAAGTGAATTTTATGTTGTTTTCCAAATTGACATCAGCTATACATCTTTTTATTGCAGAAGGCTTCCTCACTGAGTACTTTGACATGCATTTTATGAATATTTTCATTAATCATTCTCTATCATTTATCTATAATTCTTGCATTATCTTATCATCCTTATCTAAATACTTAAATTGTATCTTCTTAATATTATCTGTCTGGGTTTTGGTTTTCTGGGTAACTTTTCTTGCATACTTTCATCAATATTTTTAATGGATGAATTTTCATTAGTTGAGGATGAAATGATATCATTCTTATTCTATTGAAAATAGAACACTGAGAAAAAATTTACATGGTGGTATTTAAAACATCACTTTATACTTTGGTTAAGAAAATAAAATAGCAAATAAAATTGTATAAAATTTTGATTTGTAATTTCTTCTCTCATAAGAAATTATCATGGGTCACATAAGTATATTAACTCGTGTTTTTTTTTTATAATTTTTTAACATAAATTTGCAACAAGATTGTTTTACATGAAAATTCCTGTTTCCCACACTCTGCTCCTCTCCTGAAACTTCCCAATGCCCATCCCCATTCTGCTCCCCAGGGAGGTTGAGGCCTTTCATTGGGGGGGGGGATCTTCACAGTCTGTCCTAACATTTAAAGCAAGGCCCTCCCCCATGTATCTAGGTTAAGAAAATATCACTCTATGTGGAATGGGCTCCTAAAGTCCTTTTTTATACCAGGGATAAATACTGATCCACTATCAGAGGCATAATCCTCCTAAATAACACCCATATTCAGGGGGTCTGGGTTTGTTCTATGCTGGCTTGCAGCTATAGACTGGGGTCCATGAGCTTCCCCTTGTTCAGATAAGCTGTTTTCTGTAGGTTTCTTCAGCCTGGTCTTGACCTATTTGCTCATCACTCCTCCCTCTTTGCAACTGGATTTCAGGAGTTTAGCTCTGTGTTGAATTGTGTCTGCTTCTGCTTTCATCATATTTAAATAATGTAATTTTCTATTTGAAAATTATGAAATGGAGACATAAATGATCACATATAGATAGTGATAATATAAAGCAATATTGCTATCCTTCTATTCCCTTGAAATAAGAGGAAAATCTACCATCATTTTCCATTTGTCCCAGCATCTCTAGTGCAACTGATCACATGTGTGATTCTAATACATACTCTGCTCTTACACCAGAAGTGCTTTTTTTCCTTAAAAGTTAATTGCATTTAGTTTGGATGTGTATCATCCATCAAAATCATATATATATATATATATATATATATATATATATATATATAATTTCAATAATTGAAACCTAGGGACAAGTGCATAGTTTTAAAAATATTTTTTACTTTAAATTTGACACAAGCTTGTTTTACACATCAATCCCAGTTCTCCCACCCTCATGTCCTCCCCTGTTCCCCCTTCCAACCCCCATCCCATCCCTTTCTGTTGCCCAGGGTGGGTCAGAACTTCCATAGGGAGTCTTCACAGTCTGTCATATTATTAGCAGGGTCTATACCCTCCCCCATGTGTCTAGGCTAAGGAGGAATCCCTCTATGTGGAATGTGCTCCCAAAGTCCATTTGTATACTACAGATACATACTTATCCACTACTAGAGGCCCCATAGACTTCGCAGTCCTCCAAATGCATATTGTAGTAGAATTATCTATGTCATAAACACATTCTTTTTTATTTTTATTTGTGTGACTATCTCATTTGTGAAAAGTTCAAATGGATGTCTCATACAACTCTGTGTGTTAAATCAAAAAGACCTCCTTTATGGGTTTGTATGTTGATGGTTTGGTCTCCAACTTGTGCTGTTATTGAAAGTTGAATTATGATATAGCCAGTTCTCTGAACAATGAGATATAAACTGTAGTCTATTATGGTATGTAATGATCATTAGAGTATGTCTTTTTTAGGACAACATATGTTGCAAGCTACAGTCTTTCCCACTGTCTTTTGAACAAGGTTAGTTCGACAGTCTCCTCTAACATAAATTCCTGAAGCTATGACACTTTGCTCCACACAGACCCACAGCAAAGGGGACAAGTGACTCTGAACTGAAATCTCTGAAATTATGAAACTGAAACAAATTTCTTCTTTAGGTTGATTTTATACCTATCCAGTTACAGAGGTAGGAAGCTCACAAAAACTAAACAAAACAAAACAAAACAAAAACCTAATAGGAAAAAAAAAGTAGAAAGAAAAGAAAAACAAAAACGAAAAGAAAAATAGCCTTACATCAATATGAAACTAGTCTCTTCTATCTGTTAATTCCTCAACCAATTTCTCAGAAACAAATACTTTGTGTCCACCATCCAATTATTCTTGTGGATAATTGGTATCTAATTCATATAATCTTAGTCTCCCTTCTTTTTATGACATGAATAGTTTTATTCATTTTCTTGTACTATGAAAATCTTAACATTCCTAAAACTGGAGTAATTTCTTTATTTATTTATTTATTTTATATAACCAAGTCCATTTAAATGAAAACAAACATTTATAGACAATATTTGGGAATTTGGGCATCATTCTTTCCAAACTACTTCCTGCTGGTAAGGGGCACTGCCATGGGGGATTCTAAGAAGGTTCAAAAATCCTAGTTGTAGTCTGTAAGGCTGCTTTGTCCAGCTGTTTTGAATGTAGGATCACCTGGTACTCTGTTTCAGGCAGTCTGGCTTGATCAAACCACATTAGTCTGGAAGAAATCCACAGGCTTTCATTTTCTGTGGAAACAAAAGTAGAAATGCTTTTCCCTAGTAACTTGTATTTGAACTTAAATTTTGGAGTCAAAGCATGTTTTTTTTTTTTTTTTAATTTATTATTTTAACATGTTGATCCCAGTTTCCTCTCCCTCCCTCCCTCCTTCTGTAGAATACAATTCCAACTTCTTTTTCTGACACTAAAGAATGCACACACTCTCTCAAATGATTTCTTTATACAGTATGATTCCCACTGGGATATCCTGATATTCTGTGCAAAAAAACAAACAAACAAAAAATTTTAAATTTTTTCCCTTGGTCTTTTGCTTTTCTTAAAGATTTTTTTTTTTGGGTGGGGGGCATTGGCTTCTATTTCAAACTTATCTATTTGTTGTTAGCTATTCCTAATGCATTTATTTATTTATTTATAAAATTCTACTTAGACTAAAATCATAAAAAGAAACTAGCAGTAATAAAAAGGTGATTTATAAAATAAAGGAATCTCAAAAGAAAAAGAAGGAGTAATTTCAAATCTTAAAACAAAGCAAAGCTTTTATGAATAGGCCATTTCTCAGCCCCTTTGTCTTCCTTCTTTTTTTTCTGAATGACCCTCAGGAGAGCCCAATCAATAAGGATCTCATCCGGGAATCTGTAAGCTAATTTTCTCAATATAGATAGGTACCTGATTTTCCCAGATGTAAATTGATGTCATGTTGTAGCTAAAGTTCTGCGTCCATTGTACAAAAATGAATTTATCAATGAGATAATTCAAATAGTAAGTGATAAGTGTCTACCTAATTTGTTTGTAGAATATATGTGGCTTTATTTTTATAATTTTTATTTAAATTAGGAACAACCTTATTTAACATATCAATCCCAATTAAATTTTATCCAAAGCTTTTGCTATTTAGCTGATCTTAATATTTAATTACTATCTGAATACAATTAAACTGCCTAAAGAGCAACAGGGACTCTTTTGCCTTTATGTTATGTGTGTTCTAAAAAACCCAAGTGATCCTGTGTTATCTTTTCTATTTCCAAAATCATGTAGTAGTCCCTTAATTTTTAAGCAATAATTATGGTTATATACTTTGGGACCACACCAGGATGAGCTACTAACTTCAACATTAGTGTATGTGTTTTAGTATCATGGGTTGGTAGCACAGTACTGATCAGAAACAATTCTATCTAGAGAAAAGTATGCTAAGACTAGATGTGAGCCAAGTGATAAATAGCAGTAATTTATTCATTTAATTAGACAGTTAATTTACAGGGAAGGGACAGTTTCACAGGACAAGTTCAACCTGGATAAATAAGAATTGCTTCTTGTTACTCAAGGAATTTGTGATACTAAGTAACAATGAATGGTCAACTTCAGTTACACTCTTAAATCTGTAAGTCACACTAACAGCTTTGCACCAGCCCATCTCTTACTATTCAAAAGCATGACAGCATTTTCATCTTCTTGGATTGTTTGTTTTATAAAATAATATAAGCCCATATAATCTTGGAAAAATTATGTAGTTCTTATATGAATCTTGAAAGTGTTTTTAAAAGCATATTTTATTTAGTTATTTCTGAGCAGTTTTGAGGACAACCAATTAAATAAAAGCTATTAAATACAAAAATACTTTGTCATTATATATTAAATGCTAATATGATTACAGTTTTTCTAAAGAGGTTATTTTATAATATTTATGTAATAAAATTTGTATGTGTGATTTTTTAAATTAATTTTTTCCAGACCAAGTAATAAACCTGTAGTTTTTTCTTTTACATTGTGGTTTTCAAAGTTGTATGTTAAGAGCAGTTTTTTTCCCTGCTGTCCTGGTTCCATTGCCTTGTCAGCCCCAAATAACACACCCACAGATGCTGTATTAGATATAATTCTGTTGACCAGTTACTAGTTTCTTATAGGCTAGCTCTATCTTAAATCTTAACCCATTTCTATTAATCTAAGTGTTTCCATGTGGTCTCATCTTACCGGAGACAGGCCCTGACATTCTTCTCTCTCTGTCCTCCGCCTTGAATCTCCTCCCTAGTACTTCTTTTCCCTTTCTTGTCTCCTAGTACCTCTTATCTTACTTTCCTATTGGCCAATGGTGCTTTATTCATTAAACAATATGAGAAATATATTTGCAGAATGACATTTCCCATCAGTTGTGTTCCTTTATAGAACATTTAAAAATTTATTTTACTTATTTGTGTGTGTTGTCAGTGTATATGTGTGTGTGTGTGTGCAAATATGTGTGTGTGCAAGTGAGAAGACAATATATGAGAGCCAATTGTCTTTTTCCACCATATGAAATCCAGGTATCAAGATTCTCAGTATGTGAAAAGTGTCCTTTATTAATGAGCCATTTTTCTAGCTTCTTTCACTCCTCTTATATTTATTTCAAAGCAAAGCTACTTTTCCTTCATCTTGCTGCAGTCCCTTCCTCCACCTCTCCCCCACAGCTACTCCTCTTCCATTTCCCTTCAGAAAAAATCAGGCCACCCAGGCATCTCAACCAAACATAGCATATCAAATTGTACTGACAGTAGGTGTCTCTCCTCATATTAAGGCCATATGAAAAGCCAGTAGGAGGAAAAGGCTCCACCAAGCATGAAATAGAGCCATGATCCTATTGGTGGGAGTCTAATTCAGACCCATGAATGCTCTCTGATTATAAGTTTAGTCTCTGTGAGACACAATGAGGCCATGCTGGTTGATTCTGTTGGCTCTCTCTCTCTCTCTCTCTCTCTCTCTCTCTCTCTCTCTCTCTCTCTCTGCTTTGCTTGAGTAATCTGGCCCTACAATCTTTTCTTATCTTCTTCGAACAGATGCTAAATGAAGCCTCTCTGATGATGATGATTATGCTAGGCTCCTGTTTATAAGTATGCAAGAAGATCATTAGGAATTATTTTAAAAGACAGCCATTTTGGGGGTGGGGGGGTAGTCACACTTGATTCTATCCTAAGTTTCTGGCTATCCAGTCTCTGATTCTTAGCATTCCAGGCACTGACAAGTATGATTTTCATTTCCTGGCATGAGTCTCAAGACTGACCAATCACTGGTTGGCTATACCCACTATTTCTACTCCACTTTTACCCCAGCACATCTTGCATATGGGCATATAGGACAAATTGTAGGTTGAAGGTTTTGTGGCTGTGTTGTCCCAAACACTCCGCTGGAAGTCTTGCCTAACCTCAGTAGATAGTGGGTTCAGACTACATATCTCACATTTCTAGACTCTTAGCTAGGTTACCATAGGGATTCCTTGGAGTTTCCATACCAGTAGGACTCTAAGCAGTCTGAAAGAATTGCTCAGTTAAAGAACATGGATTGCAACTGTGCTGACAATGTCATGTGAACATCCAATCACATAGTTTTTTTTTCCTTTTTTCTTGTTTGTATTTATGTTCTGGTGCTGGGGATTGATCTTAGTACTACACTAATGTTAGAAAAGTGTCTTGCCATTGAGTCCATATGAGGCCTATGGTAATAGTGAGGTCAAGGTTACTTGCTCTTTTGTTAATATGTTCTTAGTAAGCTTCAAACTAAATGCCACCTAGGAATATCACTAACTGTGAGGAACATATTTTATAGAAGGCAAAGTATTTTTCCAATGTTAATACTCTATAAATAGTAATTGTTTAATAAATTACTGAAGAAACAGTGTAAAAATTAGTTTAAATATGTATAGGAAAAAAATATCTGCTTGCTTTGAAAAAAGATGTATTCCTTGAATAGTATAGTACATTTGAAGCTGTGCCCACATTTTATTTCAACGAGAATTTAATTTTCCTGGGAAAAACATGGAGCATTAGATTTGAAATAAAAGAAGAAAATACAATTTGTACAATCTGTATAAAGTTTAGTATATATAAATTCTCAATTTAATCATTTGGCATTAAATAATTGTTGTTTCTTGGAAAGACTATTTAGCCAACTCTCAGCATTCTGTGGTTGCCTACAATTCCAAGTGTAGAACTGAAGAATCCTGGACTTCCCGAATCAACACTAGCAAATCTCTTATTGTTGTTCATATTTGGGACATGTTTAGAGCCATGACAGATGTTATGTGTGCAGATTCTGAAATTATTAGGATACCCAATCTCATAGCAAAAATCCATATCTTATGGCTTTTACATCCTCTTCATACACCCTTTTCCTCAGTTGTCCCTAAGCTTTAGGTGCAGAAGTAATGTTGGAAATGTGGCTATTGTGGGACTAGTATCCATAATTCTCCATTTTGATTGGTTGTCATTTTCTGTAACAATCGCTGTCTGTAGCAAGCACAAGTTTCCTTGATGCTAAATGAGGCTGACATATATCTAAGGGCATTTAAATACTTAAAAATATGTTAGCCAGGCAGCAGTGGTGTAAGATTTTAATCCCAGTACTCATGAGTCAAAGGCAGGCAGGTCTTTGTGAGTTTGAAGTCTGGTTGGTCTACAAAGCTACACAGAGCAATCCTGTCTCAAACCTGCCCGTCCAAAAATATATTATATCTGGATGTTATGTTGGTGGCACACACCTTCAATCCTAGCACTCAGGATGTAGATGCTGGAGGATCTCTATGAGTTCGAGACCAGCCTGGTCTACAGAGGGAGTTCCAGGACACAAGCTCCAAAAAAAAAAAAAAAAAAAAAAAAAAAGAAAGAAAGAAAAAAACAAATACAAAACATAGATGTTATAAAATATGTAATGAAAATTCAAAAATAAATGAAAAAGAAGGAAGGACATGAATTTGAAAGAGAATGATGAAGATGGATGGGAGAAAAGGGAGGATATGATTATGATCTCAAATAACAAATATAAAATGAAATAAAAAACAAAATGTAACTAGCATTTGAACAAATAAATAAAAGTAAAATAAAACTAATATTCTAAAAATAATCTTTACACTGTGAACAGTTGAATTTGAAATAAATAAAATATTAAGCCTTTTCCAGTCATGAATGAGACAGAAATATTAATAATGTTAGTTTAAACCATGTCTATATATCTGAGTCTGAAAATTAAATCTTATACTCATTTTTATAGAAATATGCTTTCTTAGGTACCATTCTGAGGCAGAAAGAAGAAATTGCTAAAATGGTCATGCATAATAGAACTGAATCTCTTTTAATCTCATTCCGATTAGTCCAAATCCAATGGATGCATGTTGCCTTCTTATTGGATTCATAAAGGAGTGAACTACCCTTGAGAAGGGTCAAACATGGTCCTGAATTAAAGAGAGAAAATGGCTCTTACTGATGGGTTACTAGAAGCTCTATATAGAGGGGCTCTACATTTTTCCTAGCTAGGTTTCAGAATATCTTGATGCATTACTGAAAATAAGTATGTATTAAAAGATCAAAGTACCAATGAAAAAAAGCAAATGTAATATCTGTGATGAAAATTTTTAGAGATTATAGAATACCTGTCTGATTTCTTTGTAATATTGCTTGAGTCGTATACTTTGCTTTTGCTCTGAACATTGCTGTTCATGAAAAAAAAAAAAAAAAAAAAAAAACATATTAATTCTTTACACTTTTGTTTTATAATGTTAGTTATCAATAGTTTTAGAATGACAAGTTTAAGGATTCTCAAGCTTTCCCACACCCCTACAGCCTATACATTATGCCATTATTGTTCAGCTCTTGCTTAGGCATTCATGCTGATGAAAGCTGGTACTATTACAAGGACAGACTAAGTTGTAGTTATATATCTGGGAATAGGCATACACACACACACACACACACACACACACACACACACACATACATATATGAATTGGAGAGAGCAATTCATTTCTATCAGAGGTTACAGGGAGGAAAAGAGGGTGATAAATTGTGTAATCATAAAAATATTTTATACATTTTAATAATTCTTCATCTTTTAAAATTCTACATTTTCTAGAAAGCCATTGGATGTAGACTACAGTAGTCTGTAGACTACAAAGTATAATTTGAAAGATAATGGTATAGCAACCTAGTGATGGAGATGTCACTCTGTATGTATGTTTCTCTTATTGGTTAAAGAATAAAGCCCTATCAGCCAATAGGAAAACAAGATAGGTGGGACTAGGAGACAAGGAGGATTCTGGGATATCTAGTAGAAAGGAGTCCAAATGTAGGACCAAGAGAGTTAAGAGATTTGGGCCCTCTATCCAGGAAGATAAGGCCACATGGAAACACCTAGATTTATAGAAATTGGTTAATATTTAAGACAGAGCTAGCTAATAAGAAATGATTGTTACAGGCCAACGGCTTTATATCTATGAGTGTTATCTTGGGACAGACATGGCTTTGGTACCAGGCTGGCAGGAAAGTACTTGAAACAAAATGCCACCTACAATATGGGTACTAAGAACTTCCACTTAAAACTTAAAGGAAGCTTAAAAATGTATTTTAAAAACAAAAGAGCAGAGACAAGCAAGGCTTTTTGGTAGCAGTGTTTTTCTCTGGTGGGCTTTGTTTTGCTAGAGACAAGCAAGGACTTGCATGGCTCCTTCAAGGGATATTGCCTAACTCCGCATAAGCAGGAAAAAAACCACAGGGCTCTTTTAAGAGATCCTGATAGCAGTTGAATGGTGTACAGCAACAGCCAGCTCTCATTTTAGCAATGGTTGTTCAGGAGATAAAAGATTTGTGGCCCAAAAAATATAAAGATTTACAGTAAACACAGATTAAGATAAATAAAGACTGCTAAAGGTTTACAGTGTGCTTTAATATATCACATAGGCTTGGAAGAGGAAAGAAACAGGATAAAGATGTTTTAGAAGGAAAAAAAGAAAGGAAGGAAGGAAGAAAGAAAGGAAGGAAGGAAGGAAGGAAGGAAGAAGGAAAGAGTAGCTGAGTGTGATGGCACACACTTTTAATTCCAGCACTTGGGAGGCAAAGGCAAGCAGATTTCTGTGATTTCAAGGCCAGCTTGGCATACAGAGTGAATTTCAGGGCAGTCAAAGTTACGCAGGAAAACCCGGTGTCAAAAAGTGAAAAAAAATGGAAGTAAAAGAAATAGAGTAATAAAAATGCCAACTAAAGATGGGCAATACACAGAGAGTCTAGATATTGTATGCTGTTGTGCTGTTTTTAAATTGCTCAATTGCTAAGGGAGGAACAACAACTACTAAAATACACTTGATTATCAATGCTGCTGAATTAATCCAATTTATATATTTTATAATGACTTCACTTGAATATTTAAGTCTAAGTCAGGTTACTTGGAAAAATAATTTCTACTTTTGTTTCCACAGAAAATAAAAAGCTGTGGATTCCTTCTAGACTAACATCATTTGATCAAGCAAGACCCCCTAAAACAGTGTCCCAGGTGATCTAGCATTCAAAAAAGCTGGAACAAGGCAACGTTGCAGACTACAGACAGGATTTCTGCTCCTTCTTAGGATTCCCACAGCATTATATCATCTCCAAACAGCAGGAAGCAACTTGGAAAGAACAAAACCCAAATTCCCAAATATTGTCTATAATTCATTTAAATGTTTTTGGTTATAAATGGGTAATGATGACAACCCATCTCTCTCCTTAACGATAAGACCACATGGAGACACTTAGATTAATAGAAATGGGTTAATATTTAAGACAGAGCATGACAGTAAGAAATACTAGTAAGAAGCCAACACCTTTATATCTAATAGAGGATCTCTGTGTGTTACTTTCAGTCTGACAAAGCTCTGGTACCAGGATCTTGGGAAAGTGCTTGTAACAACCTAGTTCTTAAAATTTAAGTTATTCTTTCTATTTAACTACCATGTTATGTTTTCAAAAATGTGAAAACTTCCAGAATATGATGTTTTAATTGCAGATTTAATCTATATGTGCTAACTGCCAATGACTAATGCTACAATCTGTCTCTAAATTACTTCTGCTTTACTACTCTCATTTACTTTTGGGTAGAATGAAGCATACATCCTTAACAGACACTTTCCAAAGAAGTTATAAAATTTTTCAACCACCATATAAAAAGGTAGTGTATATTCTTTACCACCAAGAAAATAAACGCCAAAACCAGTTGAGATAACACATTATAGATTTAACATGACTGTTATAAAAGTTATAAGTCACTTCTGCAGCCCAAATTATTTTCATTTTTCTAATTTTTCTTATTTAATTTTTACTTTTCCTTTGAGGAGCACTACAGGGGGAGAGGGCAAACACAGAGAGACTGGGAAATGAGTGGGTTTGGAGTATATGATGTAAAATTCCCAATCAATCATTTAAAAATATTAGTTAAATAAAGAAAATCAAAGAATCCAACCAAACAACAGCAAGAGGAGAAGGAAATTGAATTAAGTTTCGTTGGAATAATTAGCAGAGGATGACACTGAAATAAATTTTAAGAGATATAAAGGAACTCAAAAATGTGAAGGCATTTAGGTTGTGATTAGAAATGTATTTTAATATATATATATATATATATATATATTTCTAAATACATATATGATAATCTAAATATTTCAAAATATTTAGAAAATAAAGTTTTCAAAGATTTAAAAAATACCAATAGAAAAGGTATTATTATTCTTGGAGTACCACAACGCGCACACACGTACACTTTCTCTGTCTCTCTCTTTCTCTTCACATACATAAACGTACAACAGAACATTCATTCTGATGGTAATATAGGTTTCCCCACCTTTCTTTTAGGTGTTGTTTGAAATGGAAGTAAGTTGACTAATTTCTAACCTATAAGAAATGTATAATCATTCTCTCTCTCTCTCTCTCTCCTCATCTTTCTCCCTCCTCTCCTCCCCTTTCCCTCCTTCTCTCTCTCTCCTTATCTTTCTCCCTCCTCTCCTCCCCTTTCCCTCCTTCTCTCTCTCTCTCTCTCTCTCTCTCTCTCTCTCTCTCTCTCTCTCACACACACACACACACACACAAAATGCATACATAAATTTTGCTATTGAGATATACATATATGTCTATATGTGTGTCTGTGTAAGTGTGTTTATATACATATACACATTCACAAACATGTATATCTCTATCTATGCACATATATACCATATGTTAGGTGGTTTATAGGCTATGGTCCTGCAGTTTTGACAATGATTTCTATCTATATTAGGTCCCCGAATCCAGTATTTGTTCAGTCTATGAGGTTGGATGTGTCAGCTGATCTTTAGCAGAATATAGAATCTCAAAGAAATAGGCTCTAATACCAGTGAAGCAATGGAATTGTCAGCAAGAGTAACAGGTAACAGTAAGAAAGCCAGTAGTAAAAGTTTCCTTCTTTCACATCCTTTTTCCATGGTGCCACTAGAAGGTGTGGCCAAGATTAAAGGTGGATCCTCAAAAGATCAGGATTATAATTATTCTTCATATTTCAAATTATATAATTTTGAAAAGAATTTCCTTATCAGTCTACTAAGCTGTTTGGTCTATTTAATTTAAGATGTATTCAAGTTGACAGTCTAGAGTAGGGGGTTTGTTCATATCTTATATCACATAAGTTTCCTTTTTAATAGTAATAGATGTTTCATCATAAAAGTATAAGCATTTTACATGGGATATAAGGATTGGGAAAACCAGAGAGGCTCAGGAAGTTTGTTGTGTGATAATGTCCTCAAGTAATATTAGAAGTAACACTCATAAATTTCAGTCACTAGACTTGCCAAAAGGGAAATAAACAAGAACACCATCAATGAATTTGCAAAACTGGACATAGAAAGACCCCATGAGGCCCCAATAGAAAGTGTTATAGATAACTGAGTAAAGCTGGGAGTGGGAGAGTTGTTCTTCCTCAAGGAATTAATCAAAATATAATTTTGTTATTAAAGATAGATGGGATATTGTAAAAACCCTTTTTATTTTCAATGATTCCTTGCCCTACTTGAATTATTTTAATAACATCTGGGTGAGTTATCTTTGCTGAGAGCCACTGTTTCTCACATGCAGGGAGCTGGCAGGGTAGAAGCTTTCTTTTCACACTTCTTAGATGCCACTTATGCTTCATTTCCTGCACTATCAGTTTCAAAGATTTCATGTTAAAGCATATGGCTTAGATCACTCTGTTTCCCCGCACACTTCCTTTACATCTTCCCACATCTTGGCTGGGTAGATTAGCTGCTGTTTTGGCCAATGAATCCTGTTTCCCTGACTGAGTAGAAATGACTAAAATCATAATTGATATATTTCATCCATTGCTAGGAAAGCTGCTATGATTGATGAAAAAGTTCCCTTTCTGGTGGCTCTAAAACACATTTTTGAAACTCCAGTAAATGGGGCATTTATGTGAGTTCTCAATTGGCTGTTCATATTTCAGGCAAGAAGCAGATCTATCTTTAGAGGAATTTGGTCTTTTATTTGATAAAGAGAATGAAGCCACAGTATTCTTTCTTTTGTACCATCTTAATAATAAATAAAGGGAATAGCTACTATTGATTTGCATATGTGAAACCATAAGTATAACAATGTTTGAATGGAAAAAGTTGGCCTGGAGTATTCTGTTGTTAATAAATAGAGAACAGTCAGCTTATTAGTCATCTGAGGAACATGTTCTTTATCCTACAATGGGTTCCATTTCCCTTAGAAAGTAGACATGTTAGGATTCATCATATTTAACACAAATGATGGGATGTCTGTATACATTTGGTGAGGAGAATGAAGAATTGATTTCCTTAAAGTACTTAAATACTAAGACACAATTACCTCCTAGTACAAAGAAAAACAGGTATATTTATAAAGTAGTAAAATAATTATATAGCACAAATACACATGCATGTGTGTGCCTGTGCATGCATACACACACACACACACACACACACACACACACACACACACACACACACTTCTGAACTTGTAATGAATGGAACATGCTAAATAACAGTCTCATTACATTGGTTAGAACTCACTTATGATGATAGAGTTTTCTGTCTTGCCTTGTCCAACAGCCATGCAGTTCCAAATAAACACACTGAGGCTTATATAAATTATAAACTATTTGCCTGATGGCTAAGGCTTCTAATTGGCAAGCTTTCTCTTAATAATTAACCCATGTATTACCACATGGTCATGGCTTATATAAATGCTCCACCATGTCAATCCTTTGGTGGATACATGGTATCTCTGTGGCAGCTCCTCTTTTGTGCTCCTCTTTCAAGCATTCCTAGTCTTGTAGTCCCACCTATACTTCCTGCTTAGTTACTGGCAAATCAGTATTTATTCACCAACCAATAAGAGAAACATATGTTCACAGCATGCAGAAGGACATCCCCCATCATCTCCTCTTTTCTGTCTAAATAAAAAGGAAGGTTTTTAACTTTAACATAGTAAAATTATATGTAATAAAGAGATATCTAATAAGAATTATAGTCACAATATTTTGCCCATTAGCATTTGGTAAAATTTAAAGAAAATATTCTATCATCTATCCTATCTTTGTGAGTCAAAAATTTATGTGTAAATTATCTTTTATTATAACTAAGGAGAACCATAACCTATCTTTCTTCAACTCCATTAAAGATCTCAGAAGGATAATGTATAAATTCTAGAATTGACAGAGACATCTTGTTGCCTGGAAAGTCACCCAAATTCATTAGTAATGTTGGAGTTTCCCTCTTCAGCCTATAGTTTCAGAATGTCTGGCAGACATTTTGAAGGACCATCCTGTCCCTTGGAAATTTTAGGAGTCACTTTTCTTTGTAACCTGCTTGTCCAGATTTGAGAGTGTGAGTGCTTTCAAACAATCCAGGCCAGGGCAAGCTTCTTGTTCAACTGTCATGTTGAATGAAAACACCATAATGAGTTTCTTCAATGCCTGTCTTTCTCTCTGACATAATCTCTGCTGCCAGTAGCAGTTGTGTCTCATCTCTGTTTATGACTATCTATAATCTGAAATTATACATTACATTTTAAATGAGTTACATGAATACAATACCTAAACAAGAACAGAAATATACATACAACAAAATTGACCATAAATCTAAATCCATATCAATGTAAAGTATTCATTTCTATCTTAAATTCCTTTTTTTTTTTTTTTTTTTTTTTTTTACTTTAGAAAGAGATTGATGGTAAGAATTAACCATTTGTAACAAATCTCATTTAAATGAGAACAAACATTTATAAACAATATTTGGGAGTTTTGGCATAGTTCTCTCCAAACTGCTTTCTGAAGTTTAGGGGCATAGTCATTCTCAGGGGGATCCTGAGAAAACCCGGATCCCTGGCCAAATCCTGACAGTAGTAGTCTGAGGCTTCATGGTCACAGCTGTTTGGATGTTGGATCACATGAGCCACTGCTTCAAGGGGCCTTCTTTAATCAAACCATATTAGTCTGGATGGAACCCACAACTCTTCATCTTTTGTGGGAACAAAAGAAGAATCTCTTTTTTAAAGTAACAAAATCTTAGACTTAAATTTTAAAATCAAGGAGTTTTCAAAATATATATGTTGGATTAATCCAGCAGCATTTATAATAAAATATCTTTTAGCAGCTGTGGCTGCTTCCTCAGAAATCATACTATTCAAAGACAACAGAAGACAAACAGAATCCAGACTGTGTGTATTTACATGGCTTTATGATTATGTTTTATTCTATTTCTTTTACTTTTTTTGTGTGTGTTTTGTTTTTTTTTGAGACAGAGTTTCTCTGTGTATCTTTGGCTGTCTGGAACTCATTATTTAGATCAGGCTGGCCTTGAAATCACCTGCTTTTGCTTTCTGAATGCTGGAATTAAAGGCCTGTGCCATCACACCTAGCTACTGTTTTTCTTTCTTCTCTTTTCTTTTTTAGGACTTTCTATTTTCTTTTTCTTTTCTCTCCCAAGCCTACATATATTTTTTAACACAGTGTAAATAATTGAGAGGGCTTTCCTATTCTGAATCAGTCTTTACTGTATATTTCTATCTTTTTCTGACCACATGAGTCTTTAATCCACTAAACAGCTTGGCTATAATTAAAGGAGCCTCTGGCCCTGCCCTATTTCTTAACTTTCTGTAAGTCTCAATTCGTGTTGGAAGTATTGGTCAGAAACATGCTTATTGGCACAACTCTGTGTAGGTTCTAGGTCCCGTACACCGCCAAGAAGCATGCCAATAAGATGTCTCAAGAGCCATGTACTTATCATACAAGCCAGGTTACCTGAATTCAACATTCAGAAACCAATATTCCTTTAACATGTGAAGGAAGAACAGTTGCACACCCATCCTCATATCTCTCTCTCTCTCTCTTTCTCTCTCTGGCACATCATATACACAGAAACAATAACAAAAGAAAATGTAAAATATCACTTTTCCTGAAACTGAAAAAACAATAATAAAATTTAATTCTTTCAGTCCTTTCATATGATTAATATAAACTGGCAAATACTTTCTCTGCGATAGTATTTTTTTAACCCTTTGATTTTTAACCTTCCCACGCCCTCTTATGTACATGTACATACATACAAAAGTTTATTTCATTTGGTGAGCAATCCTTGGAAACATGAACATATGAGGTAGAACAGTTTGGTAAATTCACAAAAAATTAAGGTTGTCAATTTTGTTGGCTTTTTATGTACAGGACAGGCAATAGGAAAATATAAAAGTAGAGAAAGTTCATTTGTTCTGATTTGTAAGATGACAATGGTGTTTAGTGAGAATATGTATGGCTTTTAACAAACGTTTATGATCTAAGGTGTTATTTAAGAAAAATCTTATAACACAAATCTGGTTGTAAAACAAGTAAAAATATCTAAATGTGTTGTAAAAACCAGCAAAACTTGGGGAAAAATTATGGAAATATATCAACATGATACATGCAGCCACAGCTGATGAGCCTTGAATCCAGAAGAGTGCTTAATTTTGCTAGTTACAATTACCAGTAAAAAGAAGTCCTAAGTTCAGTGTGTTCCTTATGATTTAGTTGAAGGATTAATAGTCTTTCTCTCAAGTTCTGAAGCATATACAGCAATGACTAGCACATTATGTATGTACTTGACATATCAATAGTTAACAAACATCTCATATTCTCATTATTTGAAATTTGATAATAATATTCTTTATGAATATTCCCTATTACAGACCAATGAAAATGAACATGGCTGTAAACCATAATGAGAATTTAATGTGAAATCAAGTGTGTTATTTTCAAGTAAGCACAAAACAATAACAGAGACACACGCACACAGGCAGGCAGGCAGAGAAAGAAACAGAAAGAATGATACAGAGCAACAGAGATATAGAAGAAGAGAAACACAGAAACTTGCTCAAATATTATGTAGAAGGAAAGAATAGCATAATACTAGCAATAACTATCCTTTCCCCTGCATAACAATTCTAATTTTAATATCTGTGGATCTTAATCATAGGCTTGTTTAAGATTATATGATTACTCAAAAAATAAACAAATAAAAAAAAACAACAACTGTAGAGAGATAAGAATAAACTGGGATTATAAAAACGATGCCAAAGAAGAAAGAAATATATGCACATACATGAAAGATGATTCAGTTTTGGAGCTTAGTACAATCAGTATACACACGTCTCTACATTTTCCTGCACAGCATATTAGGAATCTTGCAAGCTTTAAAAGCAGATGCTACTGTCACGTCTGAATTTCCTGCTGTTCTTTTTCCTTTGCATCTATGAAAGTTCACACTATTTTCTTCACAAATCTTGGAAATGTACCATATGGTCCTGGTGATTTATTGGACTGGAATTTCTCTACTTACTCTATACCTCTCCATTGTAGATGTCAATCTTTGTCAAGGGCACCATCTGATGGTCTATGAAAACTGCCTTAGGGATAGAAAATATGCAGAAGTTTTCTCAAGTAGTCCCCTGTGAAAACTAGTTTTTCTTTTGTCTTACTTTTAGTAACTTCCTAAAAAATAAGATCCTTCATTAAGCATGTATGTATGTATGTATGAATGTATGTATGTATTTGGGAATTTCTTTTAGAATTTTGGTGTTTTAATGTCAAATTATCTGACTACATAAATTGAAGGTCTTTAAAACATTGAATTTAATTCAATTCTGTGCAATGTTTCATCTAGCCTTAAGCAAAATTTAAATAATATAAATAATAGTGCAAATAGTGCAAATGTTAACTTTGTTAACATTTTTATATGAGCCTGTTTTCATTCTGAAGAATATTTTCTCAGTTATATTTAAGTCATGCATTTGGCATTTTAGCAAATCAACAGCCTCAGTTTAAGTGTCTAATTAATGAACAGAACTCATGGAAAGCAATCCTATTTATTCATACATTTTCCATAAATTTTAACATTTTCGTTTATATCAGCAAAATTACTGAACATCAGCCTAGTTCATACACCCATTACAATATTCCAGACTTGTAAAACAAACCTACACTGTGCTCAGCCTCCAAGATTGGCCCAGTTTGTTCAACCTGTATTCTAAGATATATAAAATCTTCCAAATTCTTGCCCTATCATTTAATACCCAAACTCCAAGCTTAACTTATGCCATGTGTACTGCATGCTATTAAAGGCTGATGATTCCTTGGATCTAGCCAGCCAATATACTAATATTATATTTTATTATTATTATTATATTAAATTTGGTTTAGCCTTGATATTAATTCACTCTTGTTCTACCCGATCCTCATCCCTCACCTGAAAAAAGAAAGCTTGAGCAACAAGAAAACCAAATCAAATTTCCTCTCAAATAGATACCCTAGAATCTCACATTAGACACACAACTGATGAAAACCATCCTCAGGTGAAACTCTCATAGCGAAAACACTAACAACTTGAAGGACCAAGGCAAGGGTATCCTCTTCCAAACTTACCAGTCATATATAAAAATGTGTTCCAATGATAATGGAACAATTTTGGTTGATTTTTCTTTATTATGTGTTCAGTTTTATGCTTCTTCTTATTATTATTTCTTAGTTAAAGACCCAAGAACAAGTTACAGAAATGATTCAGGGTCCCATCCCATTATATCCAATGAAAATAAACATAAAATGAAACAACAAAATTGAAAGTATAAATTAATTCTCTTATTTTAGTTAGTACTCTAGATTTTATAATTAGCTAGTCTATTTTAATAGTTTTAGAATTCTCTAAATTCACTTGTTTTGAGTTTTGCATAGATCAGCTCTCAAATACTTGGACAGTGGGTAAACTAACAGTTCATCTACAGACACATATGATAATTTGTTATTTTACTTCATGTGGTAGAAGAATTATTAAAACTCCTAGTAGTACCTGAAATACTTGTAGAGCTACACTCTTAATCACGATTAAGTCTCAGTGGATATACCAAGCTGACCAAAGTCAAATTATGGTTATGAAATTCTCCATCTTGCAAGCATTTATAACTCATACTCACTTGATCATTACTGCTGATATCTTGATTTTTATTTTTTTTTTAGTTTTTCAAAGGATTATGAATATGTAGGCTACTTTAGTAAGATTGTTTAGGCTACTTTTGTACTTTTAATTTGCCAAGTAGTAATGATGATTCATGGGATAGAAGTAGTACAAGATGGAAAGGGCTTGCTCACCAGATGATGGGAGAGCAAGCTAATATTTCCTCTAATTTTGACAGTTTAGTGTACAGAGGCTGTACCTAACATGGCAGATAGCTGTGTGCATAGGAGGCTCTGCAGAGTGGTTTATTCATCAAACTGAAGTTTGTGATGAGGGTAATAAATAAATCTCTTCTTCTCTCATCTTTAGAGGAAAATTATGATGCTTTGGGAAATGTCTTCAATAATTGCTTCCATACTTTCCTGCTTCAACCAGCACCTTGAATATTAGTCCCTATGGAACTTAGGCAATTACCAACCATCATATGAAATTTTCATCACTTCTTTTTACAGAAACAACAGAAATAAACAAAAATGTATAGCTTATTTTCTCAAACTGACAACTGACAGGGGGAAATGAAATAAACAAGAGTTATGTTCAATTTGTGGAACTCCTTAAGAAGCATCAGAGTCATCGGGAGGCAGAGACTTCATAAACAATGTCTTCTCACATTTATTTTCCTTAAAACAATATTCATCAGTTATAAATAATAAGTACAAAATTTCTGGTAACTTGCATTTTCTGTTGACACATAAGTACAATCTGATGTGAAGATTCCCTGGTAACCTCACCTTGTCTAATATGCTCAAAACCCTTGATTGCCAAGTCCATAGAATAATATTGATGTCTAATTTGTATAAAGAAATTCTCCATTACTTGTTTTTCTAAAAACACACAAAATAAACTTATACTAAAGGACTTGGAAGACGTTAAATAATATGTGTGTATATGTATTATTTGTTTTTCATATTTTCTGGTTCCATGTATGTATATGCATGGGTCAATGTTCATTTGCTGAATCATATATATATATATATATATATATATATATATATATATATATGAAAATATCAGTATGTATTCACATTTGCATTTCATTAAATGATTAATACTGACTGATTAACACATCTGATTCCATTTCCTAGCTATTTTGACTACATGCAATGACATAGTTCAGCTAGTAACTCTGTTACAGGAAATTGAGTCCTTTAAACATATACCTAGGGTAGTATAGTAGTTTGAATGTAATTGGCCTCCATAATAACATTTCAGGTGGTACTTTTTGGAGATGTGGCTTTTTTGGAGTGGGTGTGGCCTTGTTGGAGGAAGTGTGTCACTTTGAGGACAAGCATTCTTTTTATAAGTTGTTATGGTCATGGTGTCTCTTCGCTTCAATAAAAACAAACCTAAGACAAGTAGTATAATTGCATCAAATGGTAGATCTATGTCTTATTTTGCTGTTTTTTTGTTTGGTTGATTGGTTTCATAGATCCCATGATTTCCATAGTGGCCCCAAAAATAAATGAAGATTTTTGGTTTCTCCAATAATTTAATGTTTGTTGTCATTTTATTTCTTGATTATACTCATTATGATGGGTATAAGATGAATTCTCAAAGTGTTTTTAATTTGAATTATCATGATTTCTAAATATGTCTAACACTTTTTATAAGCTTTTGAAAATGTTTTCTTCCCAGAAATAGTTAGAACCAGAGTCCAGTTTTTAGTGAGGTCATTGACTTTCATGACTCTTTTTTATTCTGAGTTATATCTATATTCTGGATATTAATCCTCTTCTAGGTGACTAGCTATCAACAAATTGCTCTCATTTGGGGGTCTTCTTAGTTGAAGAAACTGATTGTTTCCTTTGCTGTATGATGGTTTTTAATTTTATAAGATTCTATTTGTCTGATATTGGTCTTTATTGCTGAGGAAATGAAATCCTACAAGAGTGTACTTTCTAGGACCCATGTCTCTTCCAGAATAGATTTAATCAAGAAATGTCAGTCTTTCAGCTCAAGGTCTTTGATCCATTCAGATGATATTGTGATAAAGTTCTTTAGAGATATTTTTATTCACATGTAAGAGTGTTTTACTTGCATTTATGTACTTACATCATATTTGTGCAGTGCCAAAAGAAGCATACACATACAAGTATACATACAAATAAATTCTTACATTAAAAATACATGAAAAAATAATTTTATCAAACTACCTTTCTCCTGAGTGTGTTATGTTAAACCAGGATATGCAAACACAAAGCAGTGCCACCAGAAATTTAAATGTTAAATCAGTTACCGATTTGATCAAATATTTGAGTTTAAATTATATCAATTCTGATGACTTTTCATAATTGAAATTATAATTAAGGAAAACCATTCAAATCACATCATTATCTAATAAGTTTTCAGTATATATTTGTCTCTTTTATAATGGTCTTAAACAAAACTAGAGAAAAGAAAATTGTCTGTTAAATTAGTATTTTAATTTTATAAAAGATGTGTGTCTAACTATGCATCTGTGTTCTTCTTTCATGCCAATTCACAGGTTTATATTTTCATATTTGAGTTCAAATTAAAATCCCTTTCTTGATAGTTATGAAGCAAAGCAATAAGATGCTTTTACAGTTTTTATGTAGGTAAATTCCATCAGAGAATGCCAAATGCACTGTTTAGAAGGTTTTTTGATTGAGTTGCCATAACAATGTAAAATAATAATATTGATGATGATTATGATGATGATGATGATGGAACCATTTGCTTGTTTGTCAAATTTGACGCCATGTTCATCTGTCACTGAAATCCCATTAACAGAATGTGCAGATGAACAGGTTTCTCTAACTGTTCAAAGGGGAAAAAATAATGGCATTGTCTAGCAATACAGTAATCATATAGTAAATTGTGAATCAGAAAGAACCTTATGTGCTTGTAGGCTCATCTTGTGTTTAACTGACATTCATCGGCTTAGTTGTACTCTGACTTGTCTTTATTCATTCAACTCTGCTGGCAGTTGAGTTGTACCAATTTATGCTATGGCATACAGTAGAGAAGGCAATCTGTCTCTACTGTAATCTGGTCTCATTTCAATTTTTTCCATGTTTTAATTCTTATTATAGTGAATAAGTCATAGATTTAATTGTATTATAAGCTTCTTCTACCAAAAAATGCAATGTAAATTTTAAAGTAGTAGTTTTACAGTAACACTGAAGTATTATATTAATGGACATATTAATATATTATTTGTGTAACAAAGAGTTTATATGTTTAGAGTTATTTTACACAAGTTTAGCAATGTTATTTTAACTCACTTGTGTAAAAGATACAAAATAGTCAATGCTAATTAGAACCAACTATTCTTTTATACCATTCTTGGGCATATGCTTAAATGACTATACTTATTACTAAAAAGATACTTGCTCATCCATGTTCACTGATGCTAGTTGGAAATAGAATCATATGTTAATCAACTAGTAATGGAAAATGAAAACTGGATATCTGACACAATACAATAAAATATATACATATAAGAAAGGAATTAAAATAGTGTTACCATATGACTGGGGAGAAAAATGCTTCAACTAACATCTCAAGCTACAAGTAAAAACCCAATACTATGAATGAGTTGCAGCTTTTTGAATCCAAAGTCCAAAGAAGTCCCATAGAACCCTTAACTTCACATGCTATTGTCATGATTATTAGTGACTCTCCATAATACTAAGGCCTTATAGTTGAAGACAAAACTTAATTTTGTCATCAAACATGGACTAACCAAGCAGTTCCCAAACAGAATCTTCACTCCTAATGGCTACCATTCTTGGTACCTGCAGTTTTTCATACCCACATTAGCATTTCTTTCTTCCTTCCTTCCTTCCTTCTTTCCTTTCTTTCTTTCTTTCTTTCCTTCTTTACTTCTTTTTTTATTTTGAGACTGGGAGGGTTTCTCTATATTGATTTGGAGCCTGTCCTGGAACTAGCTCTGTAAACCAGGCTGGACTCAAACTCACAGAGATCTACCTGCCTTTGCCTCCTTAGTGCTGGGATTAAAGGCCTGTGGCACCAATTCAATTGTGATCCTTGTTCAGGCAATGTTTTAGGCAATGTTTAATCATGTTCATGATAATTTATAGGAATCACTTCTGACATTTCTATAATCTCACAGCAAATAATTTGTTTTTACAGCTCTTATAATATTTCTGTTCTGTCTTTTTCAATTCCCCTGAGTTCTTTGTTGCAGATGTTGTGTTGTTGATGTATTCTTTTGGAGCAGTATCTCTACATCTGAATGTTGATGTTAATCAGTAGTGTTATTGTTGTTGTTTGGTTTTGGATTTTTTTTTTTGTAATGATCTTCATTTTGCTAATGTTTCTTATGGGTAACAACTTTACTTCTCTGAGAATATAATTATGTAGGATGTAGTCAGGGCCTATAGTTGGTTAGCAAACTAGTGGCAATAGATTCACCTCTAGAACACATGACCTCATTAACCATGAATAGTTGAATAAGTTCCCAATAGAAAATATAATACCCCTATTGTAGAATGGTTCTTAAGTTCAATTAGAAAGTTGTTGTTTACAGCCAATGTATATGTGTCACTCCTGTATCCTTGTGGCTATTGTGTCATGCTGGCTTTTATTGTCCTGAATTGGCATCACAGTCTGACTGTTGGTTGTTTCCCTACTTTGGAACCCAGGACAGTGCCTTCTGATACCAGGAAATATAGTCCCCACAGAGGAAGCCTTCCACTCAGCTTAGTGATCTATGGCCATTATGTATTAGTGTATGGTATCTGCCTTCAACAATAAAGAATAACCTTCCACCTCTGGGTGACCAACAAAGAACATTATCCTATAATATTTTGGGTTTCCCTTGGACAATTTTGACCAACAAATCTCTTTTACAGGTTCCTGAACTTTGTTGGTTCAGGAATGGTAAGGACATCCTACTTAAACAGAGTGCTTCAAAGTCACTTACTCTCAGCACATTATTCAATTGTAGGTCTCTGTGTTAATTTCTTTCTACAACAAGAAGCTTTCAGATAGGGATGAGTGTAGTACTGATCTGTAATTATAGCATATGTTATTTGGAGTCATTTATTGCTGTTCCTTTAGCAAGACAATATTAGTATATTACCTCCAGGGCCATTGACCTTGCTAGTCTCAGGTTCTTGGTGATAGTTGCCCAACATAGTAAATGTAATTAAATGTTACATAATAAATTACTATAGGCAAGTAAAGAATTCTGAGAGTGGTAGAAATAGTCTTCTCTAGGGAAGATCACACTAACTACTCATCCAATATCAAATGATCAGTCCTGATAACATATGTAAAAGTAAGATTATACGGACTGAAAAATTGTATATATATATATATATATACATATATATATATATATATATGTTTGTATATGTTACATATATAGTATGTGTGTGATATATATGAAAGATAGATATATAACAGATAAAAGAGAAAAATATATACAGGTATTATCTGGAATTTGAAAAAGATCATGTAAGGATATAAGGGAGGGATTTGAGAAAGAATGGCAAGCAATAAATGATATATTATAATCTCAAAAATAAAAAAAAAATTTAAAAATTGAAGATCAATGAAACAATGTATAATTGATTTATTTGTAGATAACTTATACTATCTAACATAATAGATGACTTATAGTATCTAACATGTAAATATCATATAATATCTAACATAAGAAGTTTTAATGCATTTATGTCTATATTACCTCATTTACTTCTTCTAATCTCTCATCATCATATATAATCTCTAGTTTAGCATCATGTGCTTTTGTGGACCCTCCTCAGCTATCCAGTCTCTTAAAAGCTTGTTTTTTTTCTCTAGTAGACTATTTTCTAGTTTACTGGTTCTCTAACAGCAGAAACCATTTACTTTTTCTTTGATTCTATCACCTGCTGTATTAAGAAATATATTATGGTAATCTAAGGAAAGTGTTGAAAAATACGCCATCTCATAAAAATGACTGTTTAAACATATGTACAACAAGGTTATGCATGAGGGATGATCCCATGAGGGATCATCAAAATCTTTCAAGTCATTTGGGGTAAGGCCCAGGCCTTCCTCCTCTGTGTCTCTAGGCTAAAGTAACATTCTTTGACTGGCAATGGGCCACAGAAGTCCTTTGGGCACTAAGGACACATCCTGGTTCTATGCCAGAGGTCCCATAGATTCCCAGGCCTCCTAACTGAGATCCATATCCAGGGGGTCTAGGTCGGTCCTATGCTGGTTTTCCAGCTATCAGTATAAGGTACATGAGCTCCTACTTATCTCCAGTCTGTTCTTTACTCCTTTTCTCATTACTTCTCTCTCTTTGCAACTAGATCCCAAGAGTTCCACTAAGTGTTCAACTGTGGGTGTCTGCCTCTGTGTGTGAAGGCTCTAGGATGACATATAAGGTAGTCATCAATCTTATTATTGGGAAAAGGCATTTAAGGTAGCCTCTCCAAAATTGTTTACATTGTTAGTTGGGGCCATCTTTGTAGGACTGGACATTTCCTTAGTGCCAGGTTTCTCTTTAAAACTATAATGGCTCCCTTTATTATGGTATCTCTTTTATTGTTATCTTCTATTCTTTCCCCGACTCAATCTTCCTAGTCCCACATGGTTTCCTCTCCTCCCCTTATCTTTCCCCTAGCTCCCTCTCCACTCACTGACCCCCCCCATTCCCAATATGCTCAGGATATCTTGTCCCTTTCCCTTTCTCCAGAGGACCATGTATGTCTCTCTTAGGGTCCTCTTTGTATCCTAGTTTCTTTGAAAGTGTAGATTGTAGGCCGGTGATCCTTTGTTTTATGTCTAAAATCCATATATGAGTGAGTACATACCATGTTTATCTTTTTGTGACTGGGTTACCTCACTCAGGATGTTTTTCTTTTCCAGTTCCATCCATTTGCAAGCAAATTTCAAGATTCGATTTTCACCCCTGCTAAGTAGTACTCCGTTTTGTAAATGTACAGCATTTTCTTTATCCATTCTTTGGTTGAGGAGCATTTAGGTTGCTTAATTGTCTTTCAGCCATTTTAGATTCCTCTATTTAGAATTCTCTATTTAGCTCTGTACCCCATTTTTAAAATTGGATTATTTGCTGTTTTGATGACTAGCTTCTTGAGTTCTTTGCATATTTTTGGAAACCAACCCTCTTTTACCTATGGGATTGGTGAAGAATTTTTCCTTTTCTGTCAGCTGCTGTTTTGTGTGGTTGATTGTGTCCTTTGCTTTACAGAAGCTTCTCATTTGATTACATTTACTATGTTGGGCAAATGTCATTATTTTTTCAAAATTTTATCTGCACCAGTAAATTAAATCTCTGTAGCCATGAATTCTTATTGTTTCTTTAATGTAGCTCTAATAATCCATAATCTAATTCCAGCCCTGTTCAATTATTATCTTTAAATAGTTTATAAAAGTAGAATCCTGCACTTTTCCTCCTTTATCTGACCAATTTTTTTCAGTCTTCAATTTAGATGCATATTCAACATGGATTAAATCTCAAACTTCTTATGGTTAAAATGTCTCTTTGCCTCTCTCTCTACTGTGCCTGTGTGTGTTTGTGTGTGTGTGTGTGTGTGTGTTTTCTGTTGATATTCTGAGATTGTTTTTAATCTTTGCTTTGTTAAATATGCTGCAATGGACATTGATATATATTTTTCTTAATCTTTTCTGTTGTGAGACTTTTTGTGTCCCTCTAAAACTTAGATATTAGCACCCTAAGTCACTTCAAAGTGTGACTAAATGCAAACAGAAACTTTAAATTAAATTGAAAGATTAAGTGAGGTTTCTAGGTGGACTCTTGCCCATCATGAGCAGCATTCCTCTGAAAAGGGGAGGTTAAGGTATTAACATGGAGAAAGATTATGAAGATGAGAAGATCATGGGATAAATTCATAGAGCTAGACTTCAGACTGTGATTTCAACTTGGTTTTAAGTCCTAATATATGTAGTGTTTTACTATGGGAGACTGCAGAAAGAGCATAGATACAGTCAGATTTTAAAATATGGTGTAAGAAAGTGACTTTCTGGATCATAAGTTAATTTTGGTTTTACATTTTAATTGATGTCCAACTGTAAATACTTAAGTTCTTAGCTAACAGAAAGTTCTCAAGCTGTGAATTGTATAGGAAGTTGTATGTAATGCATACTCTTCTTGTTTGGAGAATTAGTATAATTGGAAACAGATGCAGAGACCCACAGGAAGACATTAGGAAGAGCTGAAGAAACCTGTGGAAGAGGGGTAAAAGGATTGTAGGAGCAAGAGGAATCAAGTACACCACAAGGAAAAACACAGAATTAATTAGCCTGGGATCTTAGAGGCTCATAGAGACTGAGCTGACAATAAGGGAGCCTCCGTGGGACTGACCTAGACCTCTGCATATATGTGCAGTTGTGTAGCCTGGGTTCTTGTAGAACTCCTAGCATTAGGCATGGGGGCTGTCTCTGCCTGTTTTGCCTGTTTTTTGTACCATGTTCCTCTGACTGTTTTGCATTGTGTAGTCTTACTGAAACTATATCTGTTATGTTTGGTTAACATTGCTGTAAAGCCTGTTCTTTTTTGAAAGGAAAAAGAAGACTAGATGGTGGGATGGGCATTGATTGGGAAGATATAGGAAAGGGAAAAATGTAGTTAGGATATAATATATGAGAGAAAAATGTATGTATGTATGTATTTATGTATGTATGGAATGTGCTTTTACAATGCAAGCACTAAATTCTGTTAAGCAATTCTGTTTTTTTTTTTTTTCCAATTTCACTGTGTTCATATAAGTGTCTTCTAGTCCTCTCAAACCTGACTCCCAAACTTTCAATGCCAAAGCATTCCTTTCTCAGAATCTGGACTGTTGATTTTATTTTGTGATGCATGTAGTTTTTTCCAGAAATATCTGTGAACAATTCTGTGGTGGTTTGAATAAGAATTCCTTTATGGGTTCATGCCTGATGTATCTATATGAAAAGGATCAGAATGTGTGGCCTTGTTTGAGGCTATCTGTCATTGTGGTGTGCTTTGATGTTTCAAAAGCCTATATCATATTTTCCTAGATAGTGCTTTCTCTGCCATATGCCTGAGATCACAATGTGATGTATCAGTACTCCAGCATCAGGCCTGTCTCCCTAATTCCATGTTAAGTTCCCTGCTTATGATCATAAACTCTAACCCCCTGAAAGAACACATGCTGAAATGGTTTAATTAAACCAATAAGTTAAATTAAATAATATAAATAATTTTGTTGTGGAGCAATTTTTTGTACACTGTAAAGCTGTGTTGTTCTCATTGGTTTAATAAAGGGCTAATAGCTAATGGTTTAGCAGAAAGAGGTTAAGCATGATTTTCAAACAGGGAGAAAGCTCTCTGGTATGAAAAAGCATGAGGTAGCCAGCCAGATGCAGAAGAAGCAGGATGTACACAAGTTGAGGTAACAAGGCATAAGTTACGTGACAGAAAGTAATTTAATAGAAATAGATTATATTAAAATATAAAAACTAGTTAGAAACAAGCCTAAACTATCAGCTGAGCATTTATAATATAATCATTAATAACTCTTTGTGTGATTATTTGGGAGTTGGCTGGCATGACAGAAAAGTCCACTTACGTTAATTAATTAAATTGCTTAATTAAACTATTTCTATTATAAGTTGCCTTGCTCATAGTGTCTTTTCACAGCAATAGAAAACTAAGTAGGACATTCAGATTGGAACTATCCATTGGAACCAGGTGTGTTCTTCAGTGAGGATACATATAAAGTGATTGTATCTTCTTTCCTGGATCTGTTAATAACAAGCAGTTAAGCATTTAGGTATAGGCCCTCTAGAACCTCTAACCTCCATGCCTAGACACTGATTGGCTTATTTTTATATATACACAGATTGAAATGTCTATGTCTGGAATAGAAGGCGACACTTTTTATAGTCCTTTCTTTCTGTCCTCTCTTTTGCAGTGTCCCCTGAACATAATTGGAGATAGTATAAGTGCCTCATTTATGGCACAATACCCAACTATCAATTATTGTTAGCACTTTTTGTAGCAATGAGTCTTTCTGATTAAACTAAATGTAGCATATGTCTAAAATTGTTAATGTAAATATAGAATATGTCTAAAATTGTTAATGTAAATATTTAGAAAGCAACAGGATACTTTCATTTTGTAATAAACAGTATTAGGATGCTGGCCTTTATCATATTATATCCTCTGCCATAAATTCTTGACCAGGTTTAAAGTAGTAGGTATGTATTCATTCCTACAGAGTTGTTCTCATATCCAATAAGCATTTGGTTATCCCTATAAGTGTATTGATACTATTGCAAAAATGAAAGTATTTGGCTTGTTACCTTTGAGGACTATGAAATGTAGCTAACAATGAAGATTTCATTCAAATGCATGTCACTATATTATGCATCCAAGTTATGTGATGTCTTCAGCAATAGTGTCGGGTTCTTTTTCACAACCAAAAAGATTAAAAGAGAGGAATAAAGGCAGTCAACTTCTGTCCTTTTATGAGTCTGAACATATCTACACATACATACAAATGTAGGATAAGTTAATATTGAGCTTTTAGCTTCAGCATCTGCTTTCTCCCTCAAGGAGTTCTTGCCCTACACACTCTTCACTTTCTGAAAAAGTTAGTATAGATACCTGAATTTTGTTTTTGGGTTTTTTTTTTTTTTTTTGCATCTTGAGTAAATCCAGTCCTTATTACTCCATATATCTCAAAGAAGGTATACCAAAGCTTTACAGGTGTATAAAATTTTATGGATCATAAAAAGGTAACATCAGAGAAAGAACTGCTTTTAGGAATAGAGAGGAATAATACATTATACTGAAAGAGTCAACCAAACTAAAATAAAATAACATAAAATTTATAGTCCTCACAGTAAAAAATTTAAATATATAAAGAAAATAAGATGCTACACCAAACAAACTAAAGCATTACAACTATTTACTGAAGTTGGATGAACAAAGATCATTATTGACAAATACATGGGAGGATTGTAAGAAACAGAAATGAATATGTATATTAGCAACCACTTATCTCCTAAGTATTTGTAAACAGGAAACATGTAAACATTTGTCAATAAACAATACATATCTGTTTTTGTAGTTTGACCATTGGGATATCTTAGTTATTTTGAAATCCAAAACTATTTTCTAATCAAATGTGTATTAAATTTTTATGAGTGCAATAACTCTAAAAAAAGTCATTTGACATTTCTTAGAATACACTTCTGTTCATGTTATAATAATGAAAATTTAGACAATTCATGGTATTCTTAGTACTCTGATCAGTTTTACACTTTATCAAGTATATTCATATTTTCAAATACTCATGGTTTTCAATCTTGTTAATGTAGTGTGTGTGTGTGTGTGTGTGTGTGTGTGTGTGTGTGTGTGTATTTTTACACACCTTCCCCAGGTCAAGGGAAAAACTTTGGAAGTTGTTTATCTACTTGACAATGTGTATTTCACAGAGATGACTTGGAATATCAAACTTAACACTGACTTGAGCTGACAACTCTTTACTCATCTTGTCATATATTTTCTGTTGTTATATTTTAACTTTAAACTTGTAGTTTCTGTTGCATGAATTTTTTTATTTAATATATCTTTTGAAGCTTTTTATGAATAATGCTCATCATTCATTTAATTTTTTATTTGTTCTTTAATTTTTTCCAATTCTTAATTTTTCTTTGTTACAGAGAATTTCTTCCAGGTATGCAATTTAATATGATTATGTCTATCCCATTTCTCATATCCAACTTCTCACTCATGCCCATTAACAGCTTTTCACAAAATCATATTTTCAAAATATTTCTTGCCAATATGACAAATAAATTTAGTGCTGTTCACATTTATAGGCTACAGGGCTATCCTCTGGAATATGGGAAACCTATTGGTGGCCATCTCTCCATATAGAATGGCCTCCCAATGACCAGTAGAAACTATGAACCACCAAGACCTCTTATTAATTAGAGAGTACTAGAAATTCTATAAGAAGTTTTTCGTCCATGTACTTTACAGAAGTATGAGAAAATCCCCCAATTTTAATTGAATACAAACAGAAGTACAGAAAATACTCACTCAGTTGAAAAAAAATAACAGACACACAATAATCTTTAAAATGGAGATGGCAGTGTTTTATAATAACTGATACTAGTGCTAACTCATATAAATGATAATGGAATCACTCTAATGGTATAAATTGATATCTAAATAGAAATATTATTCAATTACTAATTGATAGAGTATGTATTCTATTATACATTATAATAAAGAATTGTGAGATAAATTCTACACTTACGGTATGTGTTAAAATTTTATTCAATTAGAAATGAGAAATAATTCTTTCTAAAATAGGATAGAAATATGCACATCATATTTACAATAAAATTTAATATCTTTTATATAGGCAAAGTATGTTAAGATTCCAGAAGTAATGATTACTACTTGAATAAAATTTCAGAATATTTATTAAATAAAATCCTTAATATTTTCATTTAATTTTATTATTTGTAATATTTTTAGATTCAACCATCTCTTGAGTCATTTTTGATGAACATAGAATTTACATTAAAATTTGGAAAACTATCTCATTTTTGATTTACATATGATATTGAGTCATTATATCTCTGCTTTTCCACACTAATACTATAGGTTGTTTATGGCATTGTATTTTTAAGCATTCCCTGAGCTTCTCTTAATGTTTGGCTGTGGGTCTCTGTATCTGTGCATGGAAAAGTGAGAATGGGGCAGGACATTTCTTTGGATAAACAGTAAAATGTATAATGAATTCTTGACAAGAATTTTTTTTGAAGAATAATCTGTTATTTTTCAACAAATCATCAATACATATTTTATTTTATGCAATTTCTAAAAATTCCCACCCATGAGGTGATCCAAAATTTTAGACATAATGATTGCATGCGTATTATCTTTCTTCATCAATATACCATAAATGCTTTCAGCATCTTTACAAGTATTTTTTTCAGAGAACTGCATAGCAAATTGTGTTCATTTATTCTTTCCATCTTGACATTAAAATAATCTACAGTTACTTCCTATTCCAAAGTTTCAGCAAATATGCAAATTAAGGTTAATTAATCATTGGTGAATAGTATACATTTTGTACAGTTGGAATTTTATTAATTTGCATAATGAAAAGAACTTAAGCCTGTTTGATCCATGAGAAATCAATCAGCTCTAACACTGTCTGCTTGCCTGTTTTGGACCTACTTTGCCTGGAAATGATAAAGTAGTTCCCAGAATCACTGTTAATTATAGTGTAGTACACTGGAACCCTTGTTTGGGCAGTAAAACTTATTTGATCTGTATTATATTACATTGTCTGTCATTTTGTACCCAACATATTAGAGTGTTAGATCATGACTTTTTTTTTTCAACTTTGATTCCAATTTTTATGTAACTTGTCAAATATAAGTATTTGAAACTTCATTTCTTATTTTAGTTGGATTACTATTCTCCATAAATACCTTAACAATGGATTTAGATAATATAGTTATCTCTCTTTGTCTTTCTTTTTCTTTCTCTTCCTCTCTCTCTCTCTCTCGTGTGTGTGTGAGTGTGTGTGTGTGTGTGTGTGTGTGTGTGTGTGTGTGTGTGTGTATGTGCCTTGCTTTCTCTCTTGGGCATCCCAAACATTATTTCCCTGCCTATGGGATACAAGTGATAGGATCATGAATAGACATACCACTCACACTCATCCAGGTGTCATCCTCAAATGCAAACAACTCTGGAAGTAAGCTTTTCCCCTTTGCTTTAATGTAAGTTTTATTCAACATCAAGATATAATTCTCATACCCTAGTGTGATACACACTGAAAGCATATCCCAACTCTGGAGACTGTCCTAGAATCATCTTATTCACTCATGATTATCATGCTTCTTTTCACCTCCTCTCTCTGCCAGAGCCTGCATTTCTCAACTCTTCATTCTTGCATTTCATGTGCAAGTTACTGTCCGCATTTCACCCTCAAAATCTGCTCTGGAAAACCAATGTGACAAAATCAGCTGAATAATACAATCTTAGAGCTGGATCTCTTGATGCTTTGAATATTCATAAGAGCATATGATTTATCTGTCTAACATAAAAAGGCCCTGCAAAAAACCCTTAAAGTTGCCTTGTAAAATGCTTTACTACTATATTTATGAATATTCCAAATCATTTATTCTGCCCCTTGAATATGAAAATGCAAATAATTTTTTGGGACTACTATGATATACTCTCATTTGTTATTATTTTAACAATTTATATTTTTTTTATTCTATTTAATGTACGAAATAACAACATAAACATTAATGCTTATACAAATTGGTCCTTTTTCCTATTTTAACATTATATCAATGTAGAAAATATTGTTTAAAACTATATATGATTTATTTAATTTACAACTCTATTGATGCAAAGGTTATATAAACGCCACAAGACAATAAATGGCATTTGATGTTATAAAACTGAGTTAAAGTGTTCATACTCCAAGTGATCCTTTATATCCATGAACATATTTATTAAAAATCACATCAGAAAAATCATATAGAAAATCATGATTAGACATTACAGAAAGATAGAAGAGAAGGAGAATAAAAAACACAAGGAAAATAGAGGAAATTATGGTTCAGTACATTCCCTCTACTCTGTAGGGATAGTAAGTGCACCAGTGTCTTTCCTATCCTAAGGAGAACTCATGAGCATTGGACAGACCATTCTCAAGTAATGAGGAACATCCTTGGGAATAAACATAGCATGGAGTACTAAAGCATAAAGAGTATTGGTGCTTGTTATCAGAAGGAAATGGTAACTGCTCTCTCTCTTTCTATCACTGCATAACCTTCCTTTGTCCTCTTACTCTCACCCTCTTGATCTTTCTTCTTCCAATAGATTTTCCATTACAGAGTTAAAAAAGCATGGCGTTTACTATGAATATATAAATACTTATTTTTTAAAATATCCATCTTCTTAATTATTATATTAACATCTAGAGGCACAACATACAAATAATTTATCTTGTTCATAATTTTTCACTTTAAGAATTTCTTACTAGGAAGTCTTGTCTCCATGTAAGAGAGAAAACCTTAGGACATGGAAACAGATCTAGAGGTTTCATTTCCAAAATGGCTCACTTTTGGGTCTAATGAAGGATACGATCTGTTAGTTCTGTTATTATGAATATAGACATGTCTAAAGAATCAAATGCATTCTTCACCTATGAATGAGTATTGGTTCATGAGAGTAAATGTTGTAAGAGACAACAAATAGAAGACTTCAGTCTCTTACAACCTCAAAGAAGAAACTATCATGTAATAACTTCCAGTACATTCTAAGTGTTATAGCAAATACTAGGTAGTCTATGTGATGAATAATTAATATTTGTATTATCTGTTTGAAAAATGTAAAATGAATACATTAAATATTAAATCACAGTATTCTTGGAGAAAGAGAAAATTCCTTAGCAGGAAACCAGTTTGTAGTCAAATATTGTAAGTACCAAGCAAGGAAGTAAATATCAATATCTCCCTTCATCTCTTCCCCAAATCTCCAAATTATTTGGTGATTTGCCTGCCTGGTTTAGTGCTAGAATGGCACAAACACAAACTTTCTGGTGTTAACTAACCAATATCTTATTGAATTTAATGCCTAAACCAAGAGATGGAACCCATCAATTATTGATACTGAATGGGTTGGGTAACCAAGAACCTGAGACTAGGCAGGCCATAGATATAGGAGGGAACAAAATATAAACTCAACATTTAAAATAAATAGATAATAGAAAATAGAAATAAATAGAAAATAAATGGAAGGCAACCTCGATTTTATGGAAATTATCTTTATTTATTTTCATCCCATATTGGTTATTTATTCAATAATCAAGTAATTTGGAATTCAAGAACTCCTTAACTCATCCCAGATCAACTCCAAAATTTCTTTTCAATACACTCAACTTTGCATCTTAGTTTTGTCCTAAACCATCAAATATAGTTGGATTTATATGGTACTGCATTCATGGATTTCCCTTTGAGCAAAGTATACACAATAGGGGCTTAACACTAAAGAAAACGGAATCTACCACTCCTCTCAGCTATTAGTAGCTTATAGCTCTTTATCCATGACTTGGACTTTGTGCTCACTTACTCTCTCTTTACTGGAATTTTATTTGATGAAGCTGACACTTGTCTTGAACATGGTGACTCAAGCAGTGGGGATTCATATGTGCAATTTCCCTGATGTGTCAAAAAATAAAATAAGAAAACAAAACAATAACAAATCCAAGGTTTCCTTGAAGTCATACTTGATCTCTCCTTTTACAGTTGTTTTTTCTTTATTTGTTTATTCCATAATGATATTTGTGAGTTAAGAGGGGTGTTAGATGTGAAAGTCTCATTTAGGGAGGAAAACTCTATCATATTTTATTCTCTGAAACTTGACCTCTTGTGGTTTTCTGTGTTAATTGTCATCTATTTAAAATAGAAGATGTAATCTATGTGTATAACACTAAGTCATTAGGAATCAGTTTAATTTAGCAGAATAATATCATTAGGCTCTCCTACAGGCCTTTAAATTGTCTAGCTACAGGTTCATGGCTCTAATTACAGTGACAGGTATGGATTTGAACTTGTTGAGTGGGCCTTGTATGTATCCAGAAAATTGTAAATTATTCCCAAGACACCCATGGTACTGTTGCACTAGTAAGCAAATCTTATCAGGGTGGTCATTATGTTATCTTACAGGGTTCAAAGCTACATAATATGTTCATTATTTTTCTCTTTTAGTTTGCTTACCATCCTCCAACATTGTAAAAGCTAGCTGTTTGGAATGGTATTTTAAGATGAATAACAGCTTAATTTCTTTGTATTCTAGGACTCAATTTCTATTAATATATTCTTATTAACAAGTTCTATATATAATACATAATAATGGCAATAACCTTAAAATGTTATAGTTATATCTAACAAATTAAACAACTATATTAATGACTACATATACTTTGATATATTATTCAGCTCTGAATAAAAATAAAATTATTAAATTCAAAGCTAAATGTATTTCTTTAGAAACTAATTACAAGTGAGGTGACTTAGACAAAAAAAAAGTTTTCTCTCATTGGCGTGGTAACACATGCCTTCCAGGCCAGTATGGGCTATATAACGAAAGCATACCTTAAACAAACAAAGAAATATGTAACAAGGAAAATGGTAGCAAAGACTTTTTCTTTCTGATTTTTAATCAATAGAGTTCATGCATAAATTTGCTATTTACTTTTAACTATTTTGTGTTTTTATGATTATTGTTTCAAAGATTAGCAGCCCTTTAGAAAGGAATATATGACTCAATTTCAATCTTTAATACAAAGGATGTGAAGAAAGTACACATTATTCTACTGACATATTTTATTTTCTCAAAACATAAGTTCTTATTTTTGCTAGTCTAGATAAAGTCAACAAATAACTACACTGAAGATGTCCTTCTTGACTTATATTGCTTTCCACAGAATCTTGAACATATCCAAGATCTTTACCACCCATATTGTAATCATTGTTTGTTTTACTTTATGTGTTTGCAATGTTGTAAAAATAGTAAGCTATTTCACTCAGACCTGTAAATAACTGTGAACTACTGAAAACATTATTGATATTCAACAAGTGAAAAATGGACAGAATCACCTAACAGTTATAACATTGGACAACTGAAACAAAGTTTCTGGGTTTAAATGCTAGATCTGGCATATGTTATTTATGTATTTCATTCTACCAAATATCTTAAGCATTCTAAATTGAGCTAATAATAATCATACTGGTAAAGATGTGGACTATTTACCACTTCAAGATTATATTCCCTAGTGATCCAAAACAATAGTTGTAATTTCCTTTTGCATTTTCTCAGAGTAATTTTAACATACTTTTAATGTAATATTGACAATATCAGTGACATATAGCCCCCAACTTAGTTATGATATCTGTTTCTTTTAGAATCTTCAGTGGAAGGTATGTCCATGGATTCTCTCCTTGAGAGAAATACAATCGTAACAAGACAAGATAGCTTTTTCTGTATGAATTACTTACCATGAATACATATGCACACACAGGAGACATGTATTTTTCAATTATGTGGTGATTTCAATCAAATTGACAGTTATACAGAGCAAGTGAATGGAAAAACCTTCCTGCTAAAAATAACAATGCCTCAAACAATATACAATTATTCTGTATAAGCTAATACAAAATGCACACATATAATTTAACAAAATAAAACCCTTTACCTACAAGTCACATTTCACATATTTATGATAAAACTATATATGAGAGGTTACCACACCTGCAATTTGAAATTCCACACCATCACCCTGCACTATGGCTCTCACAGGCTAACCATATCTTGTTTATGTACTCCTTCTGTGCACTATCTGATACTGCAAGTCCCACTGCCTTTAAAATACTACTATAAGTCATTGATGTTAGGGAATGAAAGTGAAATGACTTTCTATGTGCACAACCAAATTTCTAACAATAAAACCATTAGTGTCATTCATCAATACCATAAATATGAATTCACAATTACTGTAGAAAGTCTATTTTATATACTTCTCCTGTTTCCCTAAATGCGAGACATACTAGACTGTTAGTATAATTTTCTTTTATTTGATTGAACAACTATTGTTCACTCATGGTGAGGATTAGGCTTATTTCCATCTACCCTCATGTGTGTAGGCTGAGCAAAATTCTTCTGTGTGGAATGGGCTCCAAAAGTCCATTCCTATACTAGTAATAAATACTGATCCATTACTAGAAGCCCCATAGACTACCCAGTCCTCCTAACTACCACCCACATTCAGGGATTTTGGTCAGACCTATGCTGTTTTGCCAGCTATCAGACTGGGGTGCATGAGTTCCCCCTTGTTCATATCATCTGATTCTGTAGATTTCTCCAGCCTGGTCTCCACAATTTTGCTCATTATTCCTTTTGTTCTGTAACTGGATTCCAGGAGTTCAGCTCATGTTTAGCTGAAGGTGTCTGCTTCTGCTTCCATCAGCTACTAGATTTAGGCTCTAGTATGTCATATAAGGTACTCATTAATCTTATTATCATAGAAGGCCTTAAAGATAGCCTCTTTAATCCTTGTAGATCTCTGAGGGTGGGCCTAGTCTCTGCACCAAATTATATGACTTCCCAAATGATATGACAGAATTTGAAGACTCCCCATTGAAGGCCTCACTGTTCTTGGATGCAGAAAAAGGATGGGATTGGGATTGGTGTGGGTTATAGGGGAGGATGGTAGGATAAGGGAACTGGTATTGACATTTTTTTCTCTTTTTTATTAATTTATTTTATTTTATAAAACAAAGTACAATTAAATGAAAACAAACATTTATACACAATATTTGGGAATTTGGACTTCGTTCTTTCCAAACTACTTCCTGCTGGTAAGGGGCGCTCTCATGGGTGATTCGAAGAAGATTCAGAAATCCTGGCTGTAGTCTGTAAGGCTGCTTTGTCCAGCTGTTTTGAATGTAGGATCACCTTGTACTCTGTTTCAGGCAGTCTGGCATGATCAAACCACATTAGTCTGGAAGGAATCCACATCTTTTCATTTTCTTGTGGTAACAAAAATAGAAATCCTTTTACCCAGTAACTTGTCCTTCAACTTAAATTTTGGAGTCAAAACATTTTTTTAATTTAATTTATTATATTACATGTCTATCCCAGTTCCCTCTCCCTCCCTCCCTCCCTCCCTCCCTCCCTCCATACCTCCCTCCTTCCCTCCCTTTTACCCTCTATGCCCTCTCACATGCACTCTAACCACCCTCCCCTCCCATCCACCCACCCCAATTCCATATGTAGGGGAATGCCATCCAGTTGGGGTCATGTAGATCTGACAGGTCATGTGAAGTAGGGACTAGGGTTTCTCTCCTGTCTCTAGATTAAGTCAGTTATCCCTCCATGGGGGATATGTTCGCAAAGTCCTTTTGTGCACCAGGGATACATCCTGGCTCCACTGTCTGAGGTCTCTTAGACTGCTCAGTCCTTCTGGCTGAGACCTATATTCAGGGGGGCGTGAGTTAGTCCCATGCTGGCTTCCCAGCTATCAGTCTAGTAGATTTTAGCTCCTCCTTGTTCCGGTAAGCTGTCTGTATGTGTTTCTGCCTCATGGTCTTGTCCTCTCCATCTGCATCTGGGTTCTAGTTCGACTCAGTGTTTATGTATGGGTGTTTGCTCCTGTTTCCAACAGGCATTAGTTGAGGGCTCCATGGAGAAGTTAGTTGTTGATCTCACTCTCCGGGAAGGGCATTTATGATAGCCTTTCCACGGAAGATCAGATTGTTAGTTGGGAGCAGTCTTGTAGTTTTCTAGACCTTTCTTTGTGTTTAATTTTATCTTCAAACCAATATTGGCTCCCTCTTTTATGTTTTCCATCTCTGTCTCTGTCTCTCTCTCTCTCTCTTTCCTATCTTCTATTCCTAATCAGGGTCAATCTTCCTGATCGCACATGCTTTCCTTTCCTCCCCCATATTTTCTCCTACTTCTCTCTCCATTCGCTGCATCCCCCACTTCACCTGTGCTCTGGGGGACTTGTCCCTTCCCAGTTCTGTGAGGGACTTTATATGAATCTCTTAGAATACACCTTGTATCCTAGTTCCTCTGGTGATGTGAATTATTGGCTTTGCTCTAGTTCTATATATGAGTGAGTACATATGGTATTCCTCTTTTTTGTGACTGGGTTACCTCATTCAGGATGGTTTCTTAAAGTGCCATCCACTTCCTGCGAATTTCAAGATTCCATTATTTTTTTCTGCAGGGTAGTATTCCATTGTGTAGATGTGCCACATCTTCATTAACCATTCTTCAATTGAGGGGCATCTAGGTTGTTTCCAGGTTCTTGCTATTACAAATAGTGCTGCTATGAACATAGTTGAACAGATGTCTTTGTTGCATGGATGTGAATCTTTTGGGTGTATGCCTAAGATGGGGATTGCCGGGTCCTGTGGTAAATTAATTCCCATTTTCCTGAGGAACCTCCATACTGATCTCCAAAATGGCTTTATGAGTTTGCACTCCCACCAGCAGTGGAGGAGAGTTCCCTTTCTCCACATCCTCTCCATCAGAAGTTATCACTGGTGTTACTAATTTTAGCCATTCTGGCAGAGGGAAGATGGTATCTCAAAGTTGTTTTGATTTGCATTTCCCTGATAGCTAAGGATGTGGAGCATTTTCTTAAGTGTCTTTCAGCCTTTTTGATTTCCTCTATTGAGCATTCTTTCTTCAGTTCTGTACCCCATTTTTTAATAGGGTTATTTGGTGTTTTGTTGACTAGTTTCTTGAGTTCTTTGTGTATTTTGGAGATCAGCCCTTTGTCAGATATAGGATTGGTGAATATCTTTTCACAGTGTGTGGGCTGCCGTTTTGTCTTGCCCACTGTGTCCTTTGCCTTACAGAAGCTTCTAAGTTTGAAAAGGTGCCATTTATTAATTATTTCTTTCAGTGGCTGTGTCCCTGGAGTTATGTTCAAGAAGTGGTCTCCTATACCAATTTGTTCAAGGGTAACTCCTACTTTCTCCTCTAAGAGGTTCAATGTGGCTGGATTGATGTTGAGGTCTTTGATTCATTTGGACTTGAGTTTTGTGCATGGCAACAGACAGGGGTCTATCTGCAGTCTTCTACACACCATCATCCAATTGTGCCATCACCATTTGTTGAAGATGCTGTCCTGACCCCATTGTATATATAATTTTAGCTGTTTTGTTGAAAATAAGGTGTTCATAGGTGCGTGGATTAATATCAGGATTTTCAATTCGATTCCATTGGTCTACCTGTCTATTTTTATGCCAATACCAGGCTGTTTTCAGAACTATAGCTCTGTAGTAGAGCATAAAGACAGGAATGGTGATGCCTCATGAAATTCTTTTATTGTATGGGGTTGTTTTGGCTATACTGGGTCTTTTTTTTTCCATATAGTGTTGAATATTATCCTTTCAAGTTCAGTGAAGAATTGTGGTGGGATTTTAATGGGATTGCATTGAATCTGTAGATTACTTTTGGTAGATTGCCATTTTTACTATGTTTATCCTACCTATCCAAGAGCATGGGAGATCTTTCCATTTTCTGGTATCTTCTTTAATTTCTTTCTTTAGAGGTACAAAGTTCTTATTATATAGGTCTTTTACTTATTTGGTAAGCATTTCACCAAGATACTTTATGTTGCTTGTGGCTATTGTAAAGGGTGATATTTCACTCTTTTCTTTCTTTTTCTCTTTGTCGTCTGAAAAAAGTAGGGCTACTGAATTATTTGAGTTTATCTTGTATCTTGCTAGTTTGCTGAAGGTGTTTATCAGCTGTAGGAGTTCCCTGGTAGAGTTTATTGGGTCGCTTATGTAAAATGTCATATCATTTGCAAATAGAGACAGTTTGACTTCTTCCTTTCCAATTTGGATCCCCTTGATCTCCTTTTGTTGTCTAATAGCATTAGCTAGAACTTCTAGCATGATATTGAAGAGATATGGAGAGAGAGGACAGCCTTGTCTTGTTCCTGATTTTAGAGGAATTGGCTTAAGTTTCTCTCCATTCAGTTTGATGTTGGCAGTTGGTTTGCTGTATATTGCTCTTATTATGTTTAGGTATGTTCCTGTTATCCCTGATCTCTCCAAGACCTTTATCATGAAAGAGTGTTGAATTTTGTGTAGGGCTTTTTCAGCGTCTAGGAAGATAATCATATGACTTTTCTTTTTCAGTTTTTTTTAATATGGTGGATCATGTTGATATATTTTCATATGTCAAACCATCCCTGCAATCCAGGGATGAAGCCTACTTGGTCATGGTGGATGATTTCTCTGATATATTCTTGAATTCGGTTTGCCAATATTTATTGAGTATTTTTGCATCGATGTTCATCAGGGATATTGGTCTGTAGTTTTCTTTCTTAGTTGTGTCTTTGTGAGGCTTGGGTACAAAGCTGATTTTGGCCTCATAAAAAGAGTTTGGCAATGAACATTCTGTTTGTATTTTGTGGAAAAGTTTGAGGAGTATTGGTATTAGTTCTTCCTTGAATGTTTGGTAGAATTCTGCACTGAATCCATCTGGCCCTGTACTCTTTTTGGTTGGAAGGCTTTTGATGACTGCTTCTATTTCATTGCGGGTTATAGGTCTATTTAAGTTGTGTGTCTGTTCTTGATTTAATTTTGGTAAGTGATAGTTATCCAGAAATTTGTCCATTTCCTTTGAAATTTGAATTTTTGTGGAATACAGGTTTCAAAGTATGACCTGAAAATTGTCTGGATTTCCACCGTCTGTTGTTATGTTCCCCTTTTCATTTCTGAATTTATTTTGCATGTTCTTTCCCTGCTTTTTCATTATTTTGGATAAAGGTTTGTTTATCTTGTTGCATTGATTTTTGTATTGTTTTCCTGGTTTCTATTTTGTTGATTTCAGACCTGAAGTTGATTATTTCTTGGTGTCTACTCCTACGGGGTGAATTCGCTTCTCTCTGTTCTAAGGCTTTCAGTTGTGCTGTTAATTCTCTTATGTGACTATCCTCTGTTTTCTTCATATGGGCACTTAGTGCAATGAACTTCCCTTGTAACACTGCTTTCAAGGTGTCCCATAAGTTCGGGTATGTTGTGTCCTCATTCTTATTGAATATTGGAAAGTCCTTAATTTCTTTCTTTATTTCTTATTTGACCTAGGTGTGGTGCAATTGCACATTGTTCAGTTTCCATGAGTTTGCAGGTTTTCTGCTATTTGTGTTATTGTTGAATTCCAATTTTAAAGAATGGTGGTCTGATAAGGTACAGGGGACTATTCCTATATTCTTGTATCTGTTGAGGTTTATTATGACACCTGGTATGTGGTTGATTTTAGAGAAGGTTCCATGTGGAACAGAGAAGAAGGTATATTCTTTTGTGTTTGCATGGAATGATCCACACATGTCTGTTAAACCCAGTTGAGACATAACTTCTGTTAGTTCTTTTGTTTCTTTTTTGAGTTTCTGATTGGTGGTCCTGCCTAATATTGAGAGTGGTGTATTGAAGTCTCCCACTATAAGTGTGTGAGGTTTTATATGAGCTTTGAGTTTTAGTAGCGTTTCTTTTACAAATGTGGGTGCCTTTGAATTAGGGTCATAGATGTTCAGAACTGAGAGTTTGTGCTTATGGATTGCTTCTGCCATGAATACAAAATGATCATCTTCATCTCTTTTTGAATAATTTTGGTATGAAGTCTAGCTTTTCAAATATTAGAATAGCTATGCCTGCTTGTTTCCATTTTATTGGAAGATCTTTTCCCAACCCTTTACCCTGAGGTAATGTCTATCTTTGAAGCTTAGATGTGTTTCTTGTATGCAGCAGAAGGATGGATTCTGTCTTTGTATCCATTCTGTTAGCCTGTGTCTTCTTATAGGTGAGTTAAGACCACTAATGTTGAGGGTGAGTAAGGACCATTGATTGTTGATACTTGTTTGATTTAGGTGTGTTGTTGGCACTCGTATTGTGAATATATTTGTTCTGCTTCACCATTGGTTTCTGGTGTAGTTGGATTATCTGTTGCCTACATTTTTGTGGGTGTAGTTACCTTCCTTGGGTTGGAGTTTTCCTTCCAATACTTTCTCCGAGAAGTCTCTGAAGTAGGGTGAACTGTTGGCTCCACCCTCTGTCCCAGTGCTCAACCAGAGCAGCAGGACAGTGGGTGGTGTAGGGCACAGGGTAGGGGGGTAGGCTGGTGGTGGGGATGGGTGGGGGTGTACCAGAGCTCCAGGGGTGCTCTGGAAGGGGACTGGAGTCAAGAGCAGCAGGATAAGGGGCCAACCCAGGGAGTTTGGGTGGGGGAAGGGGAAAAGAAGTTGTAGGGGACAGGCAGCCCAGATTGGGCCCAGACTCACCTCTGGCCAATAGCTGGAGGAAGAGGACAAGGTCTGAGCTGGAACTTGAGAAGGTTTTGCAGGCTAGTTGGATCTCACTAAAAACTGAAGCTCTCCAGCTGAGATCTCTTTCTTTGGCAGAGGCCAGGATTTGGGGGTCAAGGATCTTGCCTGCAGGAACTCAGAGTGGACCTGAAGAGATAGGCATATCTCTGGGATGGGTCCGGGACTCCAGCAGAGGACTGGAGGCAGGGTCAGAGACTAAGTCTGTGGAAATTAAGGGTGGTCCAGCATGGGTAGTCAGGTTTCCTTTGTTCAGAGTTGCTCCAAGAAGTCTCCAAAGTATGGTGGACTGTTGGCTCCCCTGGTATTGACATTTAAAACAATATTGTTTCAAATTTAAATGAGACAAAGCAAAAAAAAAAAAAAAAAAAAAAAAAAAAGATAAAGAAAAAGAAAAAGAAAAAAGAAAGAAAATTAGGCTTATTTATTTTTTAAAAAATGCAATTTAATGAAATTTGGGCTGTGCAAATTTGAAAGCAATGCACCAGATGGTTCGTTTATAAATATTTAAAAACAATTATTTTATCAAAATTATATGAATAATAAAATAACTTAATTTTCATATTAATAATTATATTGACAAATATTTAAACTCCTCAGACCTTGACTGAGATTATTCACCCTTCCAAATGACTTATTCACATATTCTTGATGAAAAGCCAACAACAGAGTAGCTTAGATCTTTATTAAATTCACAATGGTCATATAGCAAAATAAAACATTCATAAGTTTTGCCTAACTTATATTTAAATCTTTTAAATTTCTGGTATATTTTTCATGTTTATATGCATTCATTAACATCTCCCTTGACTATTAGGATAATAAATGTAAAAGAGTATAAAAAAAGATCATGTGGAATGTTAACAATATATTTCATTCATCACCTGCAAAAGAGATTTGTGAGGAAACATCTAATTGACAGCCAACAGAGCTTTTCTTGCCTTCAATCTCAAGGCACAATTCTAACAGTTGCAGATTTCCCAGATGTATATGATGCTGACTGTGCTAGCTGACATGCTGTTCTTAGCAAAATGCAATGTGTTCAATCAAGCTGGTAAAGCTAGAGTCCATAAATTTTTCATGCAAATGTTAGTAGTGAAAAAGCCTTCTCAAATGAGTCTCAAGCACAAGGTTGCTACATTTGGCATGCCATTTGCCCTACAATAAATTTAGTAGCACAGCTGACCCTTCAGACCAGTTCAACTTTTTCAAAACTATGTAAACACTGATAAACTTTTATTTAAAAAAAATGTAATTGTAACAAACGATTCTCCTTTTATGGAACTAGAATTCATCCCTACAAAGGTCTTTTTGCTTTCTTATGTGCTGTTCCATAATGCTACTACAATGACTGTTATTGCTTTCACTCCCGAGGTAAAATTACAGGAAACATGTACAATAGAATTCTATTGGACCAGAGCATTAACAAAGGAGATAAAGTTCTCAAATACAATGGCAATTTTTATTTGTGAGCAAAAAAATGACAGATATATTGCAAACTTAACAATGTAAAGCAGAGTTCTTGTAAATTGGACATAAAAGATCAGCTGTAGTGAAATACAGAAGCAATCAGTTATGTCTTTGTCTTCTTAGAAAACAATGTTATTGCCCATAATTACGAATTTTTCAGGAATTACTTAAATTAATAGTATAGTGTGCTCTGAATGTTTCAGGACAGTATATTTCAAGTTCCTTTAAAAACATATATTTATTTGGTGAGAATTGAGGATAAGTAATATTAATATATCTTGTTGATATTAAGGATATATATCTTGACATCTTTAAACCACTTGCATTTAAGTTTTGTGCATGGCAATACATATGGATATATCTGAAGTCTTCTACATGCCAGAATCCAGCTATGCCAGCACTATTTGTTGAAGATGTTTTCTTTTTTGCATTGTATAATTTTAGCTTCTTTGTCAAAAATCAGGTTTTCATAGGTGAGTGGGTTAATGTCAGGGTTTTCATTTCCATTCCATTGGTCTACATATATATATATATGTATATATGTATGTATGTATGTATATATATATATATATACACGTATATATATGTATGTATGTATGTATGTATATATATACACGTATATATGTATACATATACATATATACGTGTATATATATACATACATACATACATACATATATACATATATACATATATACATATATATATATATATATATATTGCCAACAACAAGCTGTTTTCAGGACTATACTTCTATAGTAGAGCTTGAAGTCATGGATGGTGATGCCTCCAGAAGTTCCTTTATTGTACAGGTTATTTTTGTTGTTGTTGTTGTTGCTATGTTTTGTTTTGTTTTAGCTATCCTGTGTCTTTTGTTTTTTCATATAAAGTTCAGTATTGTTCTTTCAATGTCAGTGAAGAACTGGGCTTGGATTTTGATGGGGATTGCATTGAATCTTTGCTATGTTGATTTTACCTATCTAGGAGCTTGGGAGATCTTTCCATTTTCTAGGATCTTTTTTGATTTCTTTAGTGAAAGACTAAAAATTCTTGGTATATAGGTGTTTCACTTGTTTGGTGAGTGAAACCCCAAAATTTTGTATATTGTTTGTGGCTATTGTAAAAAGTGATGTTTTTTTTCTGGTTTTTTTTTAGTTAATCTTGTATCCTGCCACTGTGATGAAGGTGTTTATCAGCTTCAGGAATTCCCTGATAGAATTTTTTCAGGTCAATTATCTAAAATATAATATCATCTTCAAATAGTGAAAGTTTGAGTTTTTCCTTTCCAATTTTTATCATCTTGTTCTATTTCTGTTTTTTTTATTGCTCTAGTTAGAACTTCAAGTACAATATTGAAGACATATGGAGAAACTGGACAGCCTGTCCTGTTCCTGATTCTAGTGAAGTTTCTCTCCATTTAGTTGATGTTGGCTGTTGGTTTACTGTATTATGGTTTTACTTTATTATGTTTGGGTGTGTTCCTGTTATCCCTAATCTCTTCAAGACCTTTTTTATGAAGGGGTGTTTAATTTTGTCAAAGGCTATTTCAGCATCTAGTGAAATGATCATGATGTTGTTCTTTTTTAGTTTGTTTATATGGTAGATTAAATTGATAGATTTCTGTATGTTGAACCATTCCATTCCTGCATCCCTTGGATGGAGCCTAATTGACTATGGTGGATGTGTTCTCTGATGTTTTCTTGGATTCTATTTGCCAGTATTTTATTGAGTATTTTTGCTTCAGTGTTCTTCTGTGATATTGGTTTATTTATCTCTTTCTTAGTTGGGGTTTTGTGTGGCTTGACTACCAAGGTAATTGTAGCCTCTTAAAAAGAGTTTGGCAATGGACCTTCTGCTTCTATTGTGTGGAACAATTTGAGGAGTATTGGTATTAGCTCTTATTTGAATTTCTGGTAGATCTTCACTGAAGCTATCTAGCCCTGGGAATTATTTTGGGTGGAAGACTTTTGATGACTACTTCTATTTCAATAGCGTTTATAGTTATTTTTAAATTGCTTATCAGTTCTTGTTTTAATTTTGGTAAGTGATATCTATCCAGAAAATTATCCATTTCCTTTAAGGTTTTGAACTTTATGGCGTACAGGCCTTCAAAGTTGGACTTGAAGATTCTCTGTATTTTGTCAGTGTCCATTGTTATGTCCCACTTTTCCTTTGATTTTGCTAATTTCCATGTTCTTTCTCTTTTTTTGGTTAGTTTGGATAAAGGTTTGTCTATTATTTTTTTTATTTTCTCAAAGAACTAACTATTTGCTGCACTGATTATTTATATTGTTTTCTTCTTTGCTACTTTATTGATTTCAGCTCTCAAATTGATTATTTCCTGGCATCTACTCCTCCAGTATGAGTTTGTTTCATTTTTTTCTAGAGCTTTCATTTGTGTTGTTAATTCTTTAAGGTGACTATTTCTCCAGTTTCTTCATGTAAGCACTTAGTTTTATGAAATTTTTCCAAATTATTGCTTTTAAAGTATACCATAAATTTGGGTATTTGTGTTTTCATTATCATTGAAATCTATAAAGTCTTTAATTTCTAGCCACATGAACTTCTTACAGTAGAAAGTGTGATATACCCTTGCAAAAATTTGTACAGGATACTGCATCCTAAGCATAAGCACCTACATTGAGAACAATTAATAAATGGGAGATCCTGAAACTGAGATGTCTTTTGAAGGCAAAGGACACAGTCAACAATACAAAATGGATGTCCACAAATGGGAAAAGATATTCAACAACCCAATATCTGATGGAGGGCCCATTCCCCAAAATATAAAAACAATTCAAGGAGCTAGTCATTCAAATACCCAAAAAGTAGGATAGAGAACTAAATAGAGAATTCCCAGTGTAGGAATCTAAGATTGCTGGAAGACACTTAAGAAAGTGCTGGACACACCATTAACCTAGAGAAAGGAGAGAAGTCCTAGTCCCTACTTCAAATGACTTGACAGATTTACATGACCCCATATGGATGACATAGCCTTACATGTGGAATGCGGTTGGGGGGGATGGGAAGGGAGTGTGGTCAGGGTGTATGTGAGGGTTGGGGGAGAAGGCGAGATGGAGGAAGGGAGGAAGGGGGGAAGAGGGAACTGGGATCGACATGTAAAATAAAAAAAGAATATTTAATAACAAAAGAAGAAAAAAATAAGTGCTTAAAATCCAAGCCATCATAGAAATATAAATCAGAAAAAAACTGAGATACCATCTTACACCTGTCAGAATGGCTAAAATAAAAAATGTCAATGACAGTTTATGCTAGAGAATATGTGGAGAAAGGGAACAGTCTTCCACTTTAGTGGGTGTGCACTCCTTTAGAGCCACTTTGGAAATCAGGAAAATGGGTATCATTCTACCTCAAGATCCAGCACTTCCACTCTTAGGCATATACCCTAAAGATGCTCATTCATGTAACAAAAACATCTGTTCAACTATGTTTATAGCAGCACCATTTGTAATAGCTAGAACCTGGAATCAATGTACATGTCCCTCAACTGAAGAATGAATAAAGAAAATGTGCTACATTTACACAATGGAGTACTACTATATTGGTAAAAACAAAACACCAATGTAATCATGAAATTCAGAGCCAAATGGATGGAACTAGAATAAACCACCCTGATTGAGGTAACCGAGTCACATAAAAGACAAACATGGTATGTACTCACTCAATGTGCATTTTAGACATAGAGCAAAAGTTCGCCACCTACAATCCACACTGTAAGAGAAGATAGGAAACAAGTAGGACCCTAAAAGTAACATATACGTTCCCCCACAGAAGAGGAAAGGGGATAAATCTCCTCAGCAAATCAGGAGCATAGGGGATGGAGGTGAGAGTGAGCTAGAAGAAAGAGAATTAGAGAAGAGGAAGGGAGAGGAAAGTGTGAATAGAGGAGGGCAAGAAGAGATACCATAATAGAGGGAGCTATTATAGCTTTAAAGTAAAATCTGAATCTGGCACTACATAAATGTCCAGAGACCTAAAAGGATGACCCCAACTATCAATCTAAGCAATAGTGGAGAGGCCACATTAAATGTCCTTCCCTGATAAGATAATGAGATTGATGACTACCTTATATGCCACCCCTGAGCTTCCATCCTGTAGTTAACAGAAGCAGAGTCAGACACCCACTGAATACTGAGGCAAACACCTGTATTCCAGTTGAAGAGAGAAAGAAATGATGATTAAAGAGGTAAAACACAGACCGGAGAAACCCACAGAAACATCTATCTTATCAAGGGAAGTCACAGACCCCAAAATGATAGTTGGTAGGGCAGTCGATGGGACCCCTCGCAGGAAAACCAGGATGTGCATCCCAGTGCAGGAATGGATTTCTGGAGCCAATTCCCCATGTAAGTTATACTCTTATAGCCTAGAGATGTTTGGGTGGGGATCTAGGCCCTACCCCAAATGATTTTGATGAGATATATCATTCTGTAAGTATGTTTCTCTTACTTGTTAATGAATAAAGCATTGTTGGCGAATAGGAAAGGAAGATAGGCAGGGCTAGAAGTCAAGGAGAATTCTGGGAGATGTAGTAGAGGAGAATCAAGACATAGGAACTTGAGATAAAGGGGCTGGACCCTCTCTCCAGTAAAATAAGACCATGGGGGAAAATTTAAATTAATAGGAATGGGTTAATATTAAAACAGAGCTAAACAATCAGAAACAATAGTAACAGGCAATAGCTTTATATGTAATACAGAGTCTATGTGTGTTATTTGGGGCTGACATGGCCCTGGGACCAGGCTGGAAGAAAAAATGCAAGTAACAAAATGGAACCTACAATGTGGGTATTAAGAACTTCCACTTAAAACTTGACAAAAGCTTAATATATGATTTTAGAAACAAAAGAACAGAGATAAGCAAGTCTTGGTAGCAGCATTTTTCTAGGGTTGGCTCAGTTTTACTAGAAACAAGCAGAGATTTGTTTGGAACTTTTAAGGGAAATTTCCTGTCTCATCAATGCAGCAAAGACTGCTAACAACTGAATGGTATGTACCAGAGCTGGTAGTGGCAGTGCCCACATCTCCTAGCAAGCAGCATGGTGCTTGATGGTAGAATAGACCAAAGCAGTGAGCATAGCTTTCAGGGCTGGTGGTAAATGTACCACTGCCATCTTTGATAGAATGCGGCTAAAAGAGCTGTGGCTTACATTTTAGCAATGTTTAGCAGATAAAAGATTCCTGGCCAGAAAAAGATAAAGATTTACAGTAAAGACAGATTCAAATAAAGAAAAAAACAGTAAAGGTTTGTTTAAAATATATGTAGGCTTGGGAGAGAAAAAGAAACAAGATACAGTGGTTAAAAATATAGAAAAATAGAGTAGCTGGATGTGGTGGCACAAGCTTTTAATTCCAGTACTCGGGAGGCAGAGGCAAGCAAATCTCTGTGATTCAAACCGAACCTGTTATACAGAGTGAATTCCAAGACAGGCAAAAGTTACACAGAAAATCCTGTATCAAAAAAAAAAAAAAAAAAAAAAAAAAAAAAAAAAAAAAAGAAAAAAAAAAAAGAAAAAGAAAAAAAAAATAGAAGTAGAAGAAATAGAGTAATAAAAAAGCCACACAAATATGGAAAATACACAGAGAGTCTAGATACTGTATGCTATTGTGTTGTTTTGAATTGCTCATTTGCTAAGGAAGGAACAATTGCTAATTACTCCTAATTATCAATGCTGCTGACTTAATATAATTTATATATTTTAAAAATTATTTGACTTCCAAATTTAAGTCTAAGGACAGGTTACTGGGGAAAAGCATGTCCAGTTTTGTTTCCACAGAAGATGCAAAGCTATGGATTCTTTCCAGACTAACATGGTTTGGTCTAGCAAGAACCACTGAATCAGTGTCCCAGGTGATTCAACATTCAAAACAGCTGGGACAAGGCAGACTTGCAGACAATTACAGGCAGGATTTCTGCATCTTCTTAGGATTCCCCAAGAGAACACCCCCTACCTTCAGGAAGCATTTTGGAAAGATCAAAAACCAAATTCCCAATTATTATGTATAAATGTTTCTTTTCAATTAAGTTGGGTTGTTTATAAATGGTTAATGATCACAACAAATCTCCTTTAAAAGTGACAAATTGAAGGTCAATTTTGTGATATGTATATTTCCCCTCTTGTTTAGGCATTTTGTTTATTGAGCTCATTTAAAAATGTAATGTATAATTTAGTACAGATTATAAATAGTAACCTACAATAGTGGAAACTTATTATTAAGTTAGTTAGGTTTTGTGGATATACAGATACATATTTCAAATGGATAGGCATTCTTCAAACCTTTCAAACACCTAGAGAATATGGCATTTAAAATATTTTAGGGTTTTTCTTAACAGTGAGACACAACTTCTCCTGGCAACATCAACTGCATCAGAAGTGAAGATGGACATTGAAGAAACTCATTATGGAGTTTAATTGCAATATGCCAAGACTAGCCATTTGGTGAACTTACTGCTCTTGTCTGGACTGTTTCACTCTATGCTATATTAACTGGACACGAGGACCCACAGAAAAGTGACAGATGAAACTAACTGGACAGTGCTACAGAGTTCCTGTTTCATGGAAATGTCTGCCAGAGCTGGGAGGGAAATGAGATCGATATATAATACAAGAAAAATAATTAAATAATAATAATAATAATAAAAGTATGTATCTAATATGTGTTACTAAAAATCTCTTTTTGTGAACTTATGCATTGGGGATACTTGACATGTCAAATAACCTATATTTCATTAGTTAATTTTTTAAATTTGTTGAGATTATAAGTATATTTATCCCTCCCTTGTACCCTCTTAACTCTCTCCTTACTCCTCTTCAAATGCATTCTCTTTTTCATTTTTTTTTTATTTTTATTTTACATACTGATCCCAATTCCCTCTACCTACCTTACTCTGTCCCTCTGTTCCTTCCTCTCTCCCTCTTGTAATCATTCTCACCCTCTCATGTCCCAAAACCACCATCCTATCCCATCCTCCCCCACTCTATATGTAGGGTGATGACTTCCAGGTGTAAGTCTGTCAAGTCATTTGGAGTAAGGACTAGGCCTTCTTTCCTGTCTCTAGGTTAAGAGAGTATCCCTGCATGGAGGATGTGATCCCAAAATCTTACTGTGCACCAGGGATATGTCCTGGGTCCACTGTCCAAGATCCCTTACACTGTCCAGGCCTTCTAGCTAAGACCCTTGTTCAGGAGCTCTGAGTCAGTCCCATGCTGGATTCCCAGCTATCAGTCAAGGGATAGCTCCTTCTTGTTCAGGTCAGCTGTCTCTATGTATTTCTGTAACCTGTTCTTGTCCTCCCTCTTTGCATCTGGATTCAATTTTGGCTCAGTGTTTAGTTGTGGGTATTTGCTTATGTTTCCATCAGCTGCTAGATGAGGCTCTATGATGGAGGATAAGTTAGTCATTGATCTCATTGTCTAGGAAGGTCATTTATGGTAGCCTTTACGCTGTTGTTGAAATTGTTAGTAGGGGTCAGTCTTGTAAGTCTCTGGACATTTCTCGAGGTTCAGTTTTCTCCTCAAACCCATAATGGCTCCCTCTTTTCTTCTCTCTCTCTCTCTTGCTCTCTCTCGCTCTCTCTTTCTTTCTTCTCTTCTCTTGTCTATTCCTCCCCTGTTCAATCTTCCTATTCTCATATGCTTTTCTTCTCCCCCCTTCTCTTTCTACTTTTTCCCGCTCCAGTCACTGCTACTCACCATATGCTCAGGAGATCATGTCCCTTTCCCTTTCAGTGAGGGACCTTATATAAATATCTTAGAATCCCCCTTGTAGCCTAGTTTCTCAGGCAGTGTGAATTATAGGCTGGTGGTCCTCTGCTCTATGTTTAAAATCCATATATTAGTGAGTACATACCATGTTCCTCTGTTTGTGACTTGGTTACCTCATTCAGGATGGTTTCATCAAGTTCCATCCACTTGACTGTGAATTTCAATACTCCATTTTTTTTTCCCCACAGAGTGGTATTCCATTGTGTCAATGTGACACATCTTCTTTATCCATTCTCTACTTAAGGGGCATCTTGGTTGCTTCCACATTCTTGATATTACAAATAATGCTGCTATGAACACAGTTGCGCACATGTCTTTGTTGCATGGATGTGGATCATTTGGATATATGCCTAAGAGGGGGATTGCCGGGTCCTGTGGTAAACTAATTCCCATTTTCTTGAGGAACCGCTATAATGATCTCCAAAATGGCTGTACGAGTTTACACTCCCACCAGCAGTAGAAGAGTGTTCACCTTTCTCCACATCCTCTCTAGCATGAGTTCTCATTGGTGCTTCTAATTATAGCCATTCTGGCAGGAGTAAGAAGGTATCTCAAAGTTGTTTTGATTTGCATTTCCCTGATAACTAAGGATGTTGAGCACTTTCTTAAGTGTCTTTCAGCATTTTTGATTTACTCTATTGAGAATTCTTTCTTCAGTTCTGTACCTCATTTTTTAATAGGGTTGTTTGGTGTTTTGTTGACTAGTTTCTTGAGTTCTTTGATATTTTGGAGATCAACCCTTTGTCGGATATAGGATTGGTGAAAATCTTTTCCTGGTCTGTGGGCTGCCATTTGGCCGTGTCCACGTTCTTAACAATAAGAAATAGCTCAATTTCTACTATTTGCCTTACTGAAACAAATAATATGTGGCTAAATATTGAGTATATTAGTGACTCTATATATTATCCTAATAAAAGAATATGCAGCGTGCAGTAGGTACTATTTTAATATATTGTTTTGTGGATCTCTCAAATTGATAAATTTATCAGAATTAGGTTAAATGAATATGTTTACAGAAAGGAGATCAAATTCAGTTCTAAGTAGAAACCATTAAGAATTATTTTGAAGCTGTATGGTGTTGGCACATGCCTTTAATTTTAGCACCAGGGAAGCAGAGGCAGGTGCATCTCTACGAATTCTAGGCCAACCTGGCATACAGAGCTAATTCAGGACAGCTTGTGCTATTACACAGGGAAACCCATTTCTCAAACATTTATGCGACCACAAGAGAAGATAAATTCTTTTGAGTAGCAAAACTGTTTCATAAATTTAAAGTTTAAGTTGTTGATAAAATTCCATTCAAGTAAACAGCTCATAAAAATATCTACCAATCAATAAAATTTTCAAAAATGAAAACTCTGACATAGATGTACTATTTTAAATAAAATCTTAAAGAAGTTCATGAAAATGAAAGTAAAACTCAAATGTGTAAATATCATTCATTTCACAAATTATTACAATAAAGACCCTTGGAACTATCTGACAAATCTTTCTTATTTTTGTAACATCACTTACCTTCTCTCAATGCTGTGGACATTTATAATTAGTTTTTATAAATATCATGTTCTATGATCTAATTTTGTTGCATAGTATCAGGTATTCAGGCTAATCAGGTCAATCCAGAATCACTAATTCCAGAGTGGTGTCAAGATCTATCTATTGCTGGCCATTTAAAGCTAACACAAGAGTTGGAGGTAGTGACCAGGTCACTGCTAAGGTATTCCAGCTTGGAAATGGGAGATACTTAATGCTTGAGCACATACTTCAACATTAGCATTTTATCTTGGCATGAGCTTCAGTCTCAGGGAGAAAGAGCTGTTTTGAAAAACATTGGGGGGATGAGGGGGTTATCATTAAACACTTTAAAATAAGCAAAATTTGCTGTTCTACCCTGTCACTTCAATTTGTGAAATGTTGATTTCAGCCAAAACCTAGTTTCCTTTCATTTGATAATATAATGACAATTATGTGTGAATCACACACACACACACACACACACACACACACACACACACACACACACTTAAGCACTGCATTAAAACAATGTATGTTATAAACACAATATATTCCAATTTTCTTTTTCATTTCTTCCCAACTCATCTGGTTTGTTATTACAGGGGGCACATATATCCTGTTTGTAATATAGTCCTCTGTAACATCAGTCCCATCACATGTAATCATTTACTAGCACTTTCCATTATAGAGGATTGACTCAAAGAAAATTATATCAGTAACATTTCCCTGTGAAGTAAGTAAAAATGGAAAATTTAGAAAATATTATTTAATTATTTAAATTTCAAAAGATAAACTTACTGAGATTAACTTATTTCTTTCTCACTTTCCTCTGTTTTTCATTCCACTCTTCTACCACCTGTCCCCTGTTCTCACTTCACTTTGAGGTAGCTACAGATTTTTTGACTAATAAAATCATACACCAACCTCAGTCCTATAATATAAATTTATAAGCCATTAGCAAAGAATTATACTCATGTGTTATGGGAAAGAAAGTACACTGGTGGGTGCAAGCAATTTCTGGCATCTCTGAAACTTGATATCTAGTTGTTCAAATTTTAAAAATAGACATCACTTTTCTCTTACAATGTTTATGATATATGCATATGGACACATACAAAACATATTTTTTCATATATTTGTACATATATGTATACACTAAACATTTTAAATCTTATTTTTAAAAACTAAACCTGGTACAGACTGATAAATCTGAATTTTCAAACATGAGGTATTTCATTTTCCAATTTAGCTCTGAGCATTTTAAACAGGATGTGGAGGAAGGGGAACACTCCTCCACTGCTGGTGGGAGTGCAAAACTGTACAGTCTTTTTGGACATCAATGTAGTAGTCCTCAGGAAAATGGGAATCAGTCTACCATAGGACCCAGCCATCCCCCTCTTAAGCATATATCCAAATGATCCACATCCATGCAACAAAGACATGTGCTCACCTATGTTCATAGCAGCATTATTTGTAATAGCAAGAACCTGGGAGCAACCTAGAAAGCCCTCAACTGAAGAGTGGATAAAGAAGATGTGGCACATTTACACTTGGGGGGGGGGCAAAAAAAAACCAATGAAATCTTGAAATTCACAGGCAAGTGGATGGAACTTGCAGAAACCATCCTGAATGAGGTCACAAAAAGAGGAAAATGGTATGTACTCACTAAAATTACCAGCCTATAATTCACAGAGAAACCAGGATACAAGGAGGAACCTAAGAGATTCATATAAGCTCCCTCATAGAAGGGGAAAGGGACAAGATCTCCTGAGCATATGCGCATATGGGATGTGGCAGGGGGTCAATGAGTATGTAGGGAACTAGGAAAAAGAGAATGGGAGGACAGTAAAGCAAATGGGACTAGGAAGATTGAATCAGGTTAGGAATAGATGAGAGAGAGAGAGAGAGAGAGAGAGAGAGAGAGAGAGAGAGAGAGAGAGAGAGAGAGAGAGAGAGAGAGAGCAGAAAAGAGGGTTTGCAGGTTTAAATAGAAAATTGAACCTACAGAAATGTCCAGAGACCTACAAGACTGACTCCAACAATTTGAGCAACTGTGGAAAGGCTACCTTCCCTGATAAAGAGATCGACAACTAACATATCTACCATCATAGAGCCCTCATCTAGTAGCTAATCGAAACAGAAGCAAATACCCACAACTAAACACTGAGCAGAACTCGAATCCAGATGCAGAGGGGGAGGACAAGTCCAGGTTCCATAAACACACAGAGACAGCTGTCCTGAACAAGGAGGATCTAATGGACCCCCAGACTGATAGCTGGGAATCCAGCATGGGACTGATTCAGACTCCCTAAATATGGGTCTCAGCTAGAAGGCCTGAGCAGTCTAAGGGACCTTGACAGTGGAATCAGGGTATATCCCTGGTGCACAAAAGGACTTTGGGGGCACATCCCCCATGCAGGGATACTCCCTTATCTTAGAGACAGGAGAGAAGGCCTAGCCCCTAATCCAAATGACTTAACTGATTTAGATGACCCCTCCTGGAAGGCATCACCATACATGTGGGTTAGGGGAGGGATGGGAGGAGAGGGTGGTCAGGGGGCATGAGAAGGTGGAAGCATGAGGGAGGGATAGGGAACTGGGATCAATATGTAAAATAAAGAAACAGACAAAAAATCAACAATTTCATCATTTTTAGCTTTTCTTTTTGAGTAATATAAAATTTCAGTGCATGTCATGGAAGCAGAACTTCACTAAAGTGGCCTTGGAGAATATCACCATTTTTAACTGTACTTACTTTTCTGTGTGTTTTTTTGCAGTTATACTATAGGAAAGACAAAATATACAAATTTGCCAAAAGAGTATAGTGTCACAATATCTTTTGAAAAGATGCTATTCCTTTTATTGTTCTGTATAAAAGCCCACCTTGAATAATTTGAATAGTCTTGTGTGAACAGAATTTATCTAATAGCTGAAAGGTTTCTACCTGATATTATCGAGCATCTAATCTGTAACATTTTATTAGTTGAAAAATCAACTTACATTTTAACAAAAGTTTATACATAGATTTTCAAGTTTAAGTTTCACCTGAGTTGTCAACTGTTCCAAATAAGAGGACACATTCATATTCAGATTTTACCTAAGATTATAAATAATTTTGTTAGGTAGTTTTAAAAAATGTACATCACTGCTGATATCTCTGTTGTATACAAAGATTACACATTTTTAAAACAATTCATAATTAAAATGTAGATTTCAATTAATTTTACAAGGTAATATTATTAGATCAAATAACAAAGAGCAATAGTCACTCCTTTGTCAGTCTGAAGAAAATCTTAGTCTACTCTAATGACCATGGAACAAAAAAGAAGCAGTGATTTCTCAGGATATCTGAAGAGAGTCACCAGCTCCTGGAATTGTGTTTGCCTTGAACTATTAAGAAAATGATCATAATGTACTCTAATACTATTTCTAATAATGCACATATATGTGGACCTATTAATATGTGCATGACTATATAATTATGCATGTTTTATATATTTATGTATATGTTTTTACTACCTCAATACATTTGCTTAAAATGCCTCAGATCACTATATGAGACGGGTTTTTTTAATTATTATTAATTTACAGATTATAGAATTAGTGTTAATTTGTAATATAAAAACGTAATATTTTAAATGATAAAACAATTGGGATAGTTTTGTAACAATATAGAAATATAACAAATAAAATGATTTGCCACAAAAAATGATATAAATGTTTTGGAAAATTAACTTTATGATGACACATGTTATTAGGCACAGATACATTCATTTAGAAAGAGGAAAATATTGAATTCTTATGTCTCTTTTTTATTATTTACTATGGTATGCTTCTGTAAAATAGTCAAGGTTAATTAAATTTGTTATATACATTTTCTATGATTCTGATAGCCTTTTAACTGAGCTAAACCTAACAATCAAGTGTCATGTTTTTCTTGTCCAAATATTTCTACAAAATAAACTGAAGAAAATTGATCACTTTTCCTGAAAATAAGATTTTATGACATATAAAACGATCATTTTAGTAGTAATATATATATTTTTCGTGTATGGTTTCTCCAATAAATTCAGTTATCACAAATCATTTGAAATATTTAATCATTGCTGTAAATTGACCTGAGTGAATCATATCAGAAGTATATAATGAATTCAGATTTAATACTGGAGCCCACATGTAAAACAAATGACTTTTATTGTGTAAAACAATTAATTTGTCTTCACAGATATTTATGTGTGAAATTAAATATTTCATACATTCATTAACTTTATAGTTTGAGAAATCAAGTACTTTGATGTGTATTGTGCAACTCTTACATTTGTTTGAAAAATAATTCTTTAATGGACAGTAATGATTTTCTCAGTGTAATGAGTCATCATGCATGGCTTGCATATTAAGAACTTGAAATAGGCCTTTTATTTTCATCATGGTGAACAATATTATACTGTGCCTTTGCATAAAATTTATTTCTGTTGAATTAACTATAAGTCCTTCACTTTAAGTATGTTTTTAATATTACATTATTTTGGCCCTTTGAAAGGCCAGCTGTCTATTCTTGAATTGATGTTCATCTGAAAGTGCCCTTGTTTGTTATTTATTAATCCTCAGCAAAAGCCTACCAAAATAATAGAAATTAAATATATTTCTTGTGATGTAGCATAACATATTTAATGATATAATTCTGAATTCCCAGAATATTAAAACATTATACACATGTGTGTTATCCTGTAGGAGTTTTTATATTTGAAAATGCCAGAAATTTATAAGAAACTTTAGTAACTTATGATATATTCCTATATTAAGTCAATTTTTAAAAATGTGATTAAATTAAATTTCATTAAAACAATGCTGCTGTTTATAACAAAGACAATACTAATATATAAGGAACAATATAAAATATAAAATATAAGGAACAAAATGAAACACATAGTAAAATTAAATTCATATTAATATATAGTATAAATATAATATATTGAGTGATATCAAATGATTATGAAATCCATTTAATTTAAAAGTAATTATTTAATATATAACTAATATTAATGAGATTAGACTATTGTCTATTATTCTGCTCAGAAGTTTCCTCTAAGTGTATCAAAGACCTCAATTTGAAATCAGACATAATAAATAAAATGTCAGAAGAAAACACTGGCAGTACCTATAAAATGGAAATGTAGGACAAGTCTTTGTGACTAGGACTCCAAACTCCAGGAATTAAGTGCAACAATTTACAAGTAGAATTTCATGAAACTAAAAAGCTTGTAAGAAAATGAACAACAAAGAAAAAATAAATCAAGCAAAGATAATATATATATATATGTAGAAAATATATATTCTATGTATATAATATATACAATAATATATCCATATAATATATATGTAGAAATTTTTCAGTAGAAGATAATGACCAATAAATACTCCAAAAACATTCATTACACTTAGCAATTGGAGAAATGCAAATCAATACAACACTGATATTTCAACTTACCTACATCAGAATGAATAGAATCAGCAAAACAGCACACAGAACATAGCAGATTTTGGGCAAAGAAACCCCTCAATTACTGTTGGTAGAATTGAATATTAATACTGCTGTAAAAATCATTATGATAGTTCTCAAAATTGTAAATGTAAGTGTACCATATGACCAATATATACCATTACTAGACCTTTGCCTGAAGGAATCAAGTTACTATTCTACTCATACTTGCTTAGCAATGTTCATTGCCACTGGATCCAAAGCAGTTAGGAAATAACATTCTACATGTTTTTCAGCACATTACTCGATAATGAAAATATGGTAAATAACACAGTGAAATACTATTCAAATATACAAGAAAATGGAATGATGGAATTTGCAGATAAATGGAAGGACAAAGAAAAAATTATATTGTGTGAGGTAACCGGATCCATAAAGACAAATACCACATATTTTCTTCTTCTGCATTTCCTATTTTCAAATGCAAGTATACAACACAGAAGTAATCAGAAACTACAAATATTTAAAGTGTAGTTGGGGAAATGAAGCTTGTTTAGGGAATGGCAGGACACAGGTAATATCAAGTAGAAAATTAATAGTAAGTTGGCAGCTCTACCCAGGGTGTTACAAGAGAGAAAAAAATGACAAAGAAGGAAAGAGGAGGGACAAGTAACACCAAAATTTTATGACAAAGCCTTAGGAATCATTTTATTCTATATCAAACTAAAACTAAATTTATGCCATTTGGGCTGACAGTGACCTCTCAAGAACCATGGACTAATAAAACACTCAGGATCAGGCACCAGAAAATTCCTTTAGAATGGTTGGTCATTTTGGGAACGCATTCCCCATGCTTCTTAGCCTAGAAGCAGTAGGGAGGGCTTAATCCCTACTCCAAATGACTGGACAGATTTTGATGATCCCTCCTGGAAGTCATCACACTACTTGTGGAGTGGGAGGAGGATGGGATGGGAGGGGGGTCAGGAAGTAGTGGGAACTTGGATCGATATGTAAAATAAGAAAAAATAATACACACACACACACACACACACACACACACACACACACACACACATATATATATATATATATATATATATATATTTCTTGTTTCAAGCTCAAAATGAAAAAAAAAAAGATTAATGTTTTCCTTGGTTACTTCTAAAAAGTCAAAAATTTATTCATGCCAAATATAACCCAAAACACCCATTCCAGAAGTCAAGCTGCAATAGTACTAAAAATATTAAGCAAACTTTATGAGGGGGAATATCTGCCCAGCTTGACCACCTATGAACCACAGCAATGATAAGCTTGACAAGATAGCAAAACGCAGTAAGTGGCAATCACGTGTTGTTGATAAGAACTAGCATACTATCTGGATTTAAGGTTCACTGAACAGGTGGTAAGTCAAACCTGAACCAGAAATGTAGCCATTTTCCAAGATTAAAGTGGTCACAGAATTTAGGAGAGAACCTACTACTATCACTTTGCTAGACATTTATAAATCCTAATGACATTTTATGTCTTTATTTAATATATACTGATAAATGTAGCTATAAATCCTTATCAAAGAAACTTTTCTTTACAATACATGGAGATCATCTCAGAAAACTGGTAGTGGATAAATGCAGTGATCAAATGATTATGAATACTGTAGCCACAGGGAGTAAGTTCACATCACAGCTTTTGTGTCTTTGGCTCTGGGAGCATCATGGAAGTGTATGTGGAAAGAGGTAGGAGCCAAAACCAGAGCAAAAACAAAACAAGACACATGCTGTGAAAAAGTCTGTCCTAGAAATGGCTGCACAAATAACAGCAGAACAATGGCAACTATAGCATATCTAACATAGAAGAGGGATAACTTCACAAGATCCACCTCCCTGACACAGAAACAGAATACTAATAACTGCTGAGGGGGAGTGGAGAATTAGCCTCTCCCAGGAATAAGCTCCCTGATAAAAGTGGCCATTACTGAATCTATGTATACAGAAACATCAAAAGTGGACCTAGTATGTTTTATTTATATAACAATGCACACACTCACTCACAAACACACACACACACACACACACACACACAAACACACACACACCAAACAACAATAGTAACTATTAAAGAAAAAATAATGCATTGCTTTGAAAGTAGAAGAGTGATGGGGGTTGTCCTTCTGTGTATGTTTTTCTTGTTAGTTAATGGATAAAACACTGTAGGCAGGAAGATAGGTGGGATTAGGGAAGAGGAGAGTTTTTGGAAGTCTAGGCACAGAGGGTGGCCATGTGAGCCAATAAAGGAGTTAGAGGTCTGGACCCTTGTCTGGTAAGATATGACCACATGTAAATACTTAGATTAATAGAAATGTGTTAATAATTAAGACATAACTAGATATTAAGAAGCCCTAGTGACCATAATGACTAGCCAACAGTTTAATAACTAATATAGCATCTGTGTGTTCATTTGGGGCTGAAATGGCTATGGGAAGTCCACAACAGAGGTGAATGGAAGGAATTGTAGAAACGGGAATTAAGAAAAACTGGAGAGTAAAGAATGAGAGTGGTGTAATTACATCTTAATAAATGTATAAAAGAGAAATAAGTATTTTCAAGGAAGCATATAAGAAATGTAAAAGCAAAATTGTGTTACTTGCAAACACTATAAGATTATTTATACCATATAGCTATGAATAGTATCAAGAGCTGTACCGAGGCTTGAGATGATTTGTGCTATGATAAATGTACTCTACCTTGGGAATAACAGAATTTAAAAAAGCATAGTGTCTGTTTAGTCTCTCAATTATCATAGCTCAGTCACAAAGTACCCCAGAAAGTCATGAGTTTTAAAATCATGATTAGATAGTTAACTGTGACTTACAAAACAGTGCCCCTAATGAACAGTAGGGCAAATATCCAATCACATCTCATTTACTTTGGTAATGATCATAGCTCAGGATTATAAATATGATTTTGTTAATGTTGATTCAATTTTTCATGAACAAGTAAAGTAAAACGTTATTAAATCAAACCATTGTTTGTTCAGTGGCATCTGTATAAAATATGAGATAATTTGAGCTAATTAATGTGTTATTACATATCATATGCATTTCATACTTTAGTATTGATATAATTTTATTATTATTTTAGTGGACTGTTACTTTACCTCTAACACTTTTTTGGAAAAAAGTCTTATTGAGTAAAATAATAAAAGAAATTACACTTAGCCTTGGCTAATTAACTTACGGAGGTTCAATATTAACCTGCCAGGTACTTTCTCAAAGTAATGAAAATAAATGCTTTTCTTTGTCATTAACTGTCCTGAGCCTACTGAATTTTGTGAAATCACTGCAGCTAGGATCAAATGGTGTATGAAATGAAAATTTCCTGTCTAGACAATGCACACAGGAAACAACCTGATGAAGTGTTGCAATCAATGTTCTGTTCAGTTATTTTTTATAATATTGTGGTCAAGGAGTAAGATATACTTACCGAGAAACAAGAAGTAGGGCAAAGTAAAAATAATTTCAAGTGACATTTTGATGTTTGCTTTTAACATTAATTGGAAAGATTAAGTAAACTTGAAACAAAATGCCCTTTTTTGGGCAGTCATGGATGTTCAATCTAATGCACTGAATATGAACCTGAGATATATGTATTAGTTCTTTTATTTAATGAGCAGCATCCATAATGCTAGAAATGACACTTCTATGATGTAGGGGAAAGACTCTATCTCTTACCTGCCTATGATGTATTCACAATAGTGTATTCATATCTGTCCCCACATCTCCATTGTGGTGTATGTTAGATGCCATATGGTACAATGTGGTTACAAACTGACTTGGTTCATTAAGAGGCATCACACCAACTATAGATGCAAACATAAACTATAATATCCTAAATAATAGTGTTTATATTTCTTCATATAGTATCCACTTTATTTTCTCCTGTGTAACTAGAATCCATTGATACACAGCAGAACAGGTATATATCACAATTTTTACATATGTCTGTCTAAAGAAACTTTTTTATTTATTTTATTTTCATTTAACATATAAATCCCAGTTCCCTCTATCTCCCTCCCCCCCTCTTTCCCTCTCTCCGACCCTCTCATGACTCTGAACACCCTCCCCTCCCATCTGCCCACACTCAAACATGTAGGGTGATGACCTCCTGGAGGGTCATCTAAATCTGTCAAGTCATTTGGAGTGGGGACTAGGATGACTCTCCTGTCTCTAGGTTAAGGGAGTATCCCTCCATGGGTGATATGCCCCCAAAGTTCTTCTGTGTACCAGGAATACATCCTGATTCCACTGTCTGAGGTCTATTAGACTACACAGTCCATCTAGCTGAGACCCATGTTTAGGGGGTCTGAGTCAGTCCATGCTGGATTCCCAGCTATCAGTTTGGGGGCCCGTTAGCACCTCTTTGTTCAGGTCATCTCTCTCTATGTGTTTCTGCAACCTGGTCTTGTCCTCCCTCTTTGCATCTGGATTCCAGTTTGGCTCAGTGTTTAGTTGTGGGTGTTTTTTTCTGTTTCTATCAGCTACTGGATGAGGGCTCCATGATGGTGGATAAATTAGTCATCAATCTCATTATCAGGGAAGGGCATTTATGGTTGGCTTTCCACAGTTGCTCAGATTGTTAGTTTGGGCCATTCTATTAGCTCTCTGGACATTCCTCTAGGTTCAGTTTTCTCTTCAAAACTATAATCTCTCTCTCTCTCTCTCTCTCTCTCTCTCTCTCTCACTCTCTCTCTCTCCTCTCATCTATTCTTCCCCTTACTCAATCTTCCTAGTCCCCCATGCTTTTTCTAGTCCCATTCTCTTTCTCCTACTTTGGATTTGTTCTATTTCCAGAGAGTTACTAAGACTTCATTTTGCCAAAAATAAATAAATAAAAAAAAGCTATAATAGGTAGAAATATAAGAGGTTTCCGATGTTTGTTGAAAACTTTATTTACACTGTTTATTAGTATTTCATTCACAACAGGAATTAAAATAGGTGGTATTTAGCCCTACTTTAGTATCATTTCAATTCTGTATTAGCAACCAAACAGTCAGAAATGATGAGCATTAATCTATTATTTATGAAATGTTTTGTCTATGGAGTTACTATATTATATTTTATTTCTAGATTCAGAGAACTCTGCATGGGAATTATATACTTGTATAATGCATTTAATTAACAATGGCCTTCCTAACACTCTGAGTTGCTGCCAGCAAGATCCCTGACCCCCAAAGCAGGGCTTCTGCTAAATATAGAGGTCTAAGCTGGAGAGTTCCAGTTCACAGTGAGATCCAACTATCCTGCAAAAACTTCCCAAGTTACAGCTCAGGCTTTGTCATCTTCTGCAAGGCACTCACTACAGCCATTGGCTAGAGGTATCTTCTACTGGATCCTCAACCCTGACCCAATCCCTGGGTCCCTGTCTATGGAGAGAACTCCTATAGAGCTTCAACCACCCAGAGCTACAGATATTGAATCTCTGACCCACATAAGCCCACCATAGAAGTACCATAGAGAGAAGGGGAAACCCCAACAACACCTAATAGAAGAAGCTATGGGAAGATGGCAATACAAGAAAATACCTATCAACAGAAAGACAAGCATGACACCACCAGAATCTAGGGAACCTATACCAACTAGAAGTTAACACAACAACAAAGCAGAGGAAGCAGAAGAGAATGACTTAAAAATTACTGTCATAAAAATGATAGAGGCCCTCAAAGAAGATGTGAGAAAATCCCCTAAAGAAATGGAAGAAAAAACGAACAAAAAAGTGGAAAAAATGAACAAACTCCTTAAAGAAAGTACAGAAAGCCAAGAAAAAAACAATTAAGCAGATGAATGAAACAGTTCAAGGCGTGAAAACTGAAATAGAGAAAATAAAGGCAACACAAACTGAAGGAATGCTGGAAATAGAAAAACTGGGAAAAAATCAGTAACTTCAGACACAAGCATAACCAACAGAATTCAAGAGATGGAATAGACAAATTCAGGGGCAAAAGATGAACTAGAAGGAATAGATTCATCGACCAAAGAAAATTATAAATCCAACAAATCCTTAACAGAAAACATCCAGGAAATGTGGGACACCATGAAAAGGCCAAACCTAAGAATAATAGGCATAGAGGAAGTTGAGGAAGCCCAGCTCAAAGGTGCCAAAAAACATATTCAACAAAATCATCAAGGAAAACTTTCCAAATCTGAAGAAGGCCGTGCCCATGAAAGTACAAGAAGCATACCAAACCCCAAATAGGCTGGAACAAGAAAAAAGACCCCCTCGACATATAATAATCAAAACACGTAGCATAGAGAATGAAGAAAGGATATTAAGAGCAGCGAAGGAAAAAGGACAGGTAACATATAAAGGCAGACCTATCAAAATTACACCTGACTTCTCCATGGAAACCCTCAAGGCCAGAAGGTCCTGGATAGATGTTCTAAATGTATTAAGAGAACACGGATGCCAGCCTAGGCTACTATATCCAGCAAAACTCTCAATCAATACAGACAGAGAGAACAAGATATTTAATGACAAAACCAGATTTTCCCAATATGTATCTACAAATCGAGCCCTACAAAAATATTAGAAGGAAAACTCCAACCCAAGGAAGGTAACTACACCCACAAAAATGTAGGCAACAGATAATCCAACTACACCAGAAACCAAGGGTAAAGCAGAACACATATATTCATAATACCACTGCCAACAACAAACCTAAAAAAACAAGCATCAACAATCAATGGTTTTTATTCACCCTCAACATTAATGGTCTTAACTCACCTATAAAATGACACAGGATAACAGAATGGATATGAAGACAGAATCCATCCTTCTGCTGCATACAAGAAACACATCTAAGCTTCAAAGATAGACATTACCTCAGGGTAAAGTGTTGGGAAAAGATTTTCCAATCAAATGGAAAAAAGAAGCAAGCAGGCGTAGCGATCCTAATATCTAACAAGTTAGATTTCAAACCAAAATTAATCTAAGAGATGAAGACGGTCATTTCATATTCATCTCAGGAGAAATCCATAAACACAAAGTCTCAGTTCTGAACATCTATGCCCCTAATACAAATGCACCCACATTCGTAAAAGAAATGCTACTAAAATTCAAAGCTGATATAAAACCTCACACACTTATACTGGGGGACTTCAATACAATACTCTCATCAGGACCACAAATCAGAAACTCAACAAAGAAACAGAAGAACTAACAGAACTTATGTCTCAACTGGGGCTAACAGACATCTATAGAACATTCCATCCAAAAACAAAAGAATATAACTTCTTCTCTGCTCCACATGGAACCTTCTCTAAAATCGACCACATACTAGGAGACATAACAAACCTCAACAGATACAAGAGAATAGGAATAGTCCCCTGTATCTTATCGGACCACCATGCTTTAAAATTGGAATTCAACAACAACATAAATAGCAGAAAACCTGCAAACTCATGGAAACTGAACAATGTGCAATTGCACCACACCTAGGTCAAATAAGAAATAAAGAAAGAAATTAAGGACTTTCCAATATTCAACGAGAATGAGGACACAACATACCTGAACTTATGTGACACCTTGAAAGCAGTGTTACGAGGGAAGTTCATTGCACTAAGTGCCCATAGGAAGAAAACAGTCATTAGTCACATAAGAGAATTAACAAAACAACTGAAAGCCTTGGAACAGAGAGAAGCGAACTCACACCATAGGAGTAGATGCAAGGAAATAATCAACTTGAGGGCAGAAATCAACAAAATAGAAACCAGGAAAACAATACAAAAAATCAATGCAACAAAGAGTTGGTTTTTTGAGAAAATCAAGAAGATAGAGGCAGAGAAAGAAATCAGAGAAACATCACCCTTTACAATAGCCACAAGCAACATAAAGTATCTTGGTGTAACGCTTACCAAACAAGTAAAAGATCTATATAATAAGAACTTTGTGACTCTAAAAAAAGAAATTAAAGAAGATACCAGAAAATGGAAAGACCTCCCGTGCTCTTGGATAGGTAGGATAAACATAGTAAAAATGGCAATCTTACCAAAAGCAATCTACAGATTCAATGCAATCCCCATTAAAATCCCACCACAATTCTTCACCGACCTTGAAAGGATAATAATCAACTTTATATGGAAAAACAAAAGACCCAGGATAGCCAAAACAACCCTATACAATAAAAGAACATCAGGAGGCATCACCATTCCTGACTTTAAGCTCTACTACAGAGCTATAGTTCTGAAAACAGCCTGGTATTGGCATAAAAATAGACAGGTAGACCAATGGAATCGAATTGAAAATCCTGATATTAATCCACGCACCTATGAACACCTGATTTTCGACAAAACAGCTAAAATTATACAATGGGGCAAAGACAGCATCTTCAACAAATGGTGCTGGCACAATTGGATGAGGGTGTGTGGAAGACTGCAGATAGACCCATGTCTGTCGCCATGCACAAAACTCAAGTGCAAATGGATCAAAGACCTCAACATCAATGCAGCCACATTGAACCTCTTAGAAGAGAAAGTAGGAGGTACCCTTGAACAAATTGGTATAGGAGACCGCTTCTTGAACATAACTCCAGGGGCACAGACACTGAAAGAAACAATTAATAAATGGGACCTCTTCAAACTTAGAAGCTTCTGTAAGGCAAAGGACACAGTTGACAAGACCAAACGGCAGCCCACTGACTGGGAAAAGATTTTCACTAATCCTATATCCGACAAAGGGCTGATCTCCAAAATATACAAAGAACTCAAGAAACTAGTCAACAAAACACCAAATAACCCTATTAAAAAATGGGGTACAGAACTGAAGAAAGAATTCTCAATGGAGGAAATCAAAAAGGCTGAAAGACACTTAAGAAAATGCTCCACATCCTTAGCTATCAGGGAAATGCAAATCAAAACAACTTTGAGATACCATCTTACCCCTGCCAGAATGGCTAAAATTAGAAACACCAGTGATGACTTATGTTGGAGAGGATGTGGAGAAAGTGGAACACTCCTCCACTGCTGGTGGGAGTGCAAACTCATACAGCCACTTTGGAGATCAGTATGGCGGTTCCTCAGGAAAATGGGAATTAGTTTACCACAGGACCCGGCAATCCCCCTCTTAGGCATATACCCAAAGGATTCACATCAATGCAACAAAGACATCTGTTCAACTATGTTCATAGCAGCACTATTTGTAATAGCAAGAACCTGGAAGCAACCTAGATGCCCTTCAATTGAAGAATGGTTAATGAAGATGTGGCACATCTACACAATGGAATACTACTCTGCAGAAAAAAATAATGGTATCTTGAAATTCGCAGGCAAGTGGATGGCACTTGAAGAAACCATCCTGAATGAGGTAACCCAGTCACAAAAAGAGGAACACAGTATGTACTCCCTCATATATGGATTTTAGACCTAGATCAAATGATCACCAGCCTATAATTCACATCACCAGAGGAACTAGGATACAAGTTGTATTCTAAGAGATTCATATAAAGTCCCTCACAGAACTGGGAAGGGACAAGTCCCCCAGACCTCAGGTATAGTGGGGGAGGACAGCTAATGGAGAGAGAAGTAGGAGAAAATGAGAGGGAGGAGAGGAAGGCATGTGCGACCAGGAGGATTGAGCCTGGTTAGGAATGGAAAATAGGAAAGAGAGAGAGACACAGAGACAGAGAGAGAGAACATAAAAGAGGGAGCCAATATTGGTTTGAAGATAAAGTTGAACACAAAGAAAGGTCGAGGGAACTACAAGACTGCTACCAACTAACAATCTCAGCTTCCGTGGAAAGGCTGTCATAAATGCCCTTCCCGGAGAGTGAGATCAACAACTAACTTCTCCATGGAGTCCTCAACTAATGCCTGTTGAAAACAGGAGCAAACACCCATACATAAACACTGAGTCAAACTAGAACCCAGAAGCAGATGGAGAGGACAAGACCATGCGGTAGAAGTACATAGAGACAGCTTACCTGAACAAGGAGGAGCTAAGGGCCACTAGACTGATAGCTGGGAAGCCAACAGGGGTCTGACTCGGACCCCCCCTGAATATGGGTCTCAGCCAGAAGGTCTGAGCAGTCTAAGAGACCTCAGACAGTGGAGCCAGGATGTATCCCTGGTGCACAAAAGGACTTTGCAAACATAACCCCCATGGAGGGATAACTGCCTTATTCTAGAGATAGGAGAGAAGCCCTAGTCCCTACTTCACAGGACCTGTCAGATCTACATGACCCCAACTGGATGGCATTCCCCTACATATTGTATTGTGGTGGGGGGTTGGGAGGGGAGGGTGTTTAGAGTGCATGGGAGAGGGTAGAGAGGGCAAAAGGGAGGGAAGGAGGGAGGGAGGGCTTGGGGGGGGGAGGGAGGGAGGGAGGGAGAGGGAACTGGGATCGACATGTAAAATAAAAAAAAAAAAAAAAAAAAAAAAAAAACGCTTTGACTCCAAAATTTAAGTTGAAGAACAAGTTACTGGGGAAAAGTAGTTCTATTTTTGTTTCCACAGAAAATGAAAAGATGTGGATTCCTTCCAGACTAATGTGGTTTGATCACACCAGACCACCTGAAACAGAGTACAAGCTGATCCTACATTCCAAACAGCTGGACAAAACAGCCCTACAGACTACAGCTAGGATATCTGAATCTTCTTCGAATCCCCCAAGACAGTGCCCCTTACCAGCAGGAAGTAGTTTGGAAAGAATGACGCCCAAATTCCCAAATATTGTGTATAAATGTTTGTTTTCATTTAATTGGACTTTGTTATATAAAATTAAATAAAAAATACTCTATATGCATAAAAAAAAAGAAGATAGACAAACCTTTATCTAAACTAACGAAAAAGCAGAGAGAAAACATGTAAATTATCAAAATCTGAAACTAAATGTGGGGGAACATAACAATGGTCACAGAGTAAATACAGACAATTTTCAGGTCATACTTTGAAAATCTGTAGTCCACAAAAATTGAAAATTCAAAGGAAATGGACAAATTTCTGGATAACTATCGATTGCCAAAATTAAATCAAGAACCGTCAAACAACTTAGATATACCTATAACACACAATGAAATAGAAGCAGTCATCGAAAGCCTTCCAACCAAAAAATGTCCAGGGCCAGTTGGATTCAGTGCAGAATTCTACCAGACATTCAAGGAAGAACTAATAATACTCCTCCCCAAACTGTTCCACAAAATAGAAACAGAAGGTTCATTGCCAAACTCTTTTATGAGGCCACAATAACCTTGATAGTCAAGCCTCACAAAGACACAACTAAAAAGAAAACTACAGACCAATATCCTTGATGAATATCAATGCAAAAATACTCAATAAAATACTCGATAACCAAATTCAAGAATATATAAAAGAAATCATCCACCATGACCAAGTAGGCTTCATCCCTGGATTGCAGGGATGGTTTAACATATGAAAATCTATCAATGTGATCCACCATATAAACAAACAGAAAAAGAAAAACCATATAATTATCTTCCTAGATGCCGAAAAAGCCTTCGAGAAAATTCAACACCTTTTCATGATAAAGGTTTTGGAGAGATCGAAGATAACAGCAACATATCTAAACATAATCAGAGTGATATATAGCGAACCAACTGGCAATATCAAACTGAATGGAGAGAAACTTAAGCCAATTCCTCTAAAATCAGGAACAACACAAGGCTGCCCTCTCTCATCATATCTCTACAATATCGTACTGGAAGTTCTAGATAATGCTGTAAGACAACAAAAGGAGATCAAGGGGATCCAAATTGGAAAGGAAGAAGTCAAACTGTCTCTATTTGCAGACGATATGATAGTTTACATAAGCTACACTATAAACTCCACCAAGGAACTCCTAAAGCTGATAAACACCTTCAGCAAACTAGCAGGATACAAGATGAACTCAAAAGTATTAGTAGCCCTACATTTTTCAGAAGACAGAGAGACAGACAAGGAAATCAGAAAACATCACCCTTTACAATAGACAAAAGCAACATAAAGTATCTTGGGGTAATGCTTACCAAACAAGTAAAAGACATATATAATACTCAGGATAGCCAAAACAACCCTATACAATAAAAGAACTCCATGAGGCATCACCATTCCTGTCTTTAAGCTCTACTATAGAGCTATATTTCTGAAAACATCATGGTATTGGCATAAAAATAGACATGTAGACCAATGAAATCGAATTGAAAATCCTGATATTAACCCACACACCTATGAACATCTGATTTTCGATAAAACAGCTAAAAATATACAATGGGGAAAGACAAGCATCTTCAACAAATGGTGCTGGCACAATTGGATGAGGGTGTGTAGAAGACTGCAGATAGACCCATGTCTGTCGCCATGCACAAAACTCAAGTCCAAATGGATCAAAGACCTCAACATCAATCCAGCCACATTGAACCTCTCAGAAGATAAAGTAGGAGGTACCCTTGAACAAATTGGTATAGGAGACTGCTTCCTGAACATAACTCCAAGGGCACAGACACTGAGAGCAACACTTAATCAATGGGACCTCTTCAAATTGAGAATCTTCTGTAAGGCAAAGGACACAGTGGACATGACCAAATGGCAGCCCAATTACTGGGAAAAGTTTTTCACCAATCCTATATCTGACAAAGGGCTGATCTCCAAAATATGCAAAGAACTCAAGAAACTAGTCAACAAAACACCAAATAACCCTATTAAAAAATGGGGTACAGCACTGAAGAAAGAATTCTCAATAGAGGAAATCAAAAAGGTGGAGAGTCACTTAAGAAAGTGCTCCACTTCCTTAGCTATCAGGGAAATGCAAATCAAAACAACTTTGAGGTATCATCTTACTACTGCCAGAAGGGCTGAAATTTGATACACTAATGATGACTCATGTTGGAGATGGTGTCGAGAAAGGGAATCACTGCTCCACTGCTGGTGGGTGTGCAAACTAGTACAACCATTTTGGAGAATAGTATGGTGGTTCCTCAGGGAAATGGGAATTAGTTTACCACAGGACCCGCTATCCCCCTCTTAGGCATATACCCAAAGGATATACATCCATGAAACAAAGTCATCATAGCAGCACTATTTGTAATAGCAAGAAACTGGATGGAACCTAGATGACCCTCCATTGAAGAATGGATAATGAAGATGTATCACATCTACAAAATGGAATACTACTCTGCAGAAAAAAAAAAATAATGGTATCTTGAAATTAGCAGGCAAGTGGATGGCACTTGAAGAAACCTACCTGAATGAGGTAACACAGTATCAAAAGGAGGAACATAGTATGTACTCACTCATATATGGATTTTAGACCTAGATCAAAGGATCACCAGCCTATAATTCACACCACCAGAAGAACTAGGATACAAGTTGTTTTCTAAAAGAGTCTTATAAAGTCCCTCACAGAACCAGGAAGGGACAAGTCCCAAGATCACAGGGGAAGTAGAGGGGCAGCGAATGGAGAGAGAAGTAGGAGAAAATGAGGGAGAGGAAAAGAATGCACGTGTGACCAGGAAGATTGAGCCCGGTTAGGAATAGAAGATAGGAGAGAGAGAGAGAGAGAGAGAGAGAGAGAGAGAGAGAGAGAGAGAACATAAAAGAGGGAGCCATATTGGTTTGAAGATAAAATTGAACACAAAGGATGTCTAGAGAACTACAAGACTGCTGCCAATTAATAATTTGATCTTCCATGAAAAGGCTACCATAAATGCCCGTCCGGGAGAGTGAGATCAACAACTAACTTATCCATGAAGCCCTAATCTAATGCCTGTTGGAATCAGGATCAAACACCCATACATAAACACTGAGTCAAACTAGAACCCAGATACAGATGGAGAGGACAAGACCAGGGGGCAGAAACAAATAGAGACAGCTTACCTGAGCAAGGGGGAGCTAATGGGCCACCAGACTGATAGCTAGGAAGACAGCATGGGACTGACTCAGGCCCCTGTGAATATGAGTCTCAGCCAGAAGGACTGAGCAGTCTAAGGGACCTCAGACAGTGGAGCCAGGATGTATCCTTGGTGCACAAAAGGACCTTGCTAACACATCCCCCATGGAGGGATAACTGCCTTAACCTAGAGACAGAAGAGAAGCCCTAGTCCCTACTTCACATGACCTGTCAGATCTACATGACCTCAACTGGATGGCATTCCCCTACATATTATATTGGGGTGGGGGGATGGGATGGGAGTGTGGTTAGGGTGCATGTGAGAGGGCAGAGAGAGTAAAAGGGAGGGAGGAAGGGAGGAGGGAAGGAGGAGGAGGGGAGGGAGAGGGAACTGGGAACAACATGTAAAATAATAAATTATAAAAAATGATCTGACTCAAAAATTTAAGTTCAAGGACGAGTTACTGGGGAAAGGGCTTTCTATTTTTGTTTCACAGAAAATGAAAAGTTATGGATTCCTTCCAGATTAATGTGGTTTGATCAAGCCAGACTGCCTGAAACAGAGTACCAAGTGATCCTACATTCAAAACAGCTGGAAAAATCAGCGTTGCAGACTATTCCAGGATTTCTGCATCTTCTTAGAATACCCCATTACAGTGTCCTTTACCAGTAGGAATCAGTTTGGAAAGAATGACCCCCAAATTCCCAAATGTTGTCTAAAAATGTTTGTTTTCATTTAAATGGACTTGGTTATAATAAATAAATAAATAAATAAATGTCATAGGAAATTAAATACCCTTTAGAAAGGGGAAAAGATCAAATAAATAGGAATAACTATAATCAGATTATTTCTACTCTGATAAATCTGCAATATTATTAAGAAAAACTAAAATATCAAAAATAAGGGAACAAACAATGCACAAAACTTCATATTGTGAGATGTAAATTTTTCCAAAGTTACTATACTTGTAAAAGAAATTATTATTAAAATCCTAGCAGTTTTATGTTTACACATTTAAAAAAAAAAACAATGGTGTTGGTATAAATACCTAATTTGGATTAAAAATTAAATTAACTATGTAAATCAAAAGAAATGTCTATGCTTTGCGATCAATCACATTTGGTCAGCCCACTGTAATCGAAATGAAGCAGCCTTGCTTGATGGGGCAGGTTTCAATTTTCTGTGTGACTTTCATTACTCAGTTTTTTCCTGTACAATTCACTATTTGCATGTCCATATGAAGAACGAGAGAATGCTATCTCTTCTGAATAGGTGCTCTGGCATTATGATAATTTCCTCGTGTTCTATTACATCACACTTTGGAAGCTAACACACTAAATTAAGCTGTCTGCAGGGAAGTTCAACCTCTGCTGGCTGAAGATCCTTTCATGCCTGCATACATTTGGTTAGTTTGCCACTAAAGTTTGACTTTACTTCCTATGTAATGGAGTGCATATGATCCATTGACATGCTGGATGTTTTGTGTCTTTTTATACTCTTGAAACAACAAATGATTTGTCTTGAGACTCGTGATTTTTTTAAATGAAATAAATTGTACTTATTGCATTAGTTTTGGTCCAATTTAAGTGAAAATAAAGTCATAACATAAAAATAAGATCACAACATAACATTTTTTAATGGAATACAATTCAAAGTACAAAATAAATAATTTACTACTAAATGGAAAAAAATATAGTATGAAAACATTTGGTGTAACTAATCATTTACTCAAATTTGCAATTTAAAGAACTGTTGATATGTTATGTACTGAAAACACTGTTTGTTATGGATATATCTGCTATTAAAAACTGCATTAAGAATAAGAAAATTCCTTTAAGTGTTTACTGTTTCCTGATTTGATTTTTTACTGTAACCTAACAGTTTTCATTGCAAAACTTTTATACACAGGGACACAAATTGAGATAGTTATTGGTTAATATTTTTAACATTATAAAAATATGCTAATATGAAAATTAAAACTCATTCAGCCCCAAAGGCAGCCACGTTTTCATTCTGTGCATTGGTTCTATTCATTGCTCTTCTTATTCTAAAATATTCCCTGTTAAGTCAGAGCACAATCTTGAGTCATCCTTAGTTACTACTCATTTTGGTTCCTTATAGGAAAAAAATAATGATCAAACTTTAGAATATAATTGTTTGATCTTCTCTCTTATTTCAAGTCTTCTGAATTTGTAAGTTTTTCTATGAAGAGTTACATAACTGCAGTTGGAAGTTTTTCTCTCTGTTGCCCATCCTCACTGGACTGGTTTCTCTCCTGCCTACCAGGTCCCCACAGCTGGTTAAGAAATAATCATTCAGAGCCCAATATATTATATATAATTATTTGAACAAAGGCCCAGGCTTCTTACTGGCTAGGTCTATCTATAAATTAACCCATTTCTAACATTATATATTTCACCATGATGCTTATTACATGTTAACTCACGTCTCCCTTCCTGGGTGGTTATATTTCATCTCTCAATTCTGCCTTCATTCTCTCAGCATCTTTGTTTGGATTTTCCACCTATGTTTTTGTTTCCTGGCCATTGGTTGAAATAGCTTTGTTCATCAACCAATAAAAGCAATGCACATTTGCAGCATAAACAAAAACATCCCACATCACATAAACATGAAGTATATGGTACTGTCCTACAGTTATTTTTTCAAATATATTGTGTGACTCATGTCACCTTAGCTATTTTACTAAAACACATCATTCTTCTTTAAAAAGTTACAATATATTCATATATTTAAATATCATATAAACATTATTGTACTCAATAGAATATCTAAATTAAATTTATAAAAATAAAATGTATTTTATAGTATATATTACATAATGCTTTACATTTCTTATTACTTTTTACCATATTATCTTAAGTTTTCCTTTAGCTAAAACTAGGCTGTTGATGTTGCAAATTTTTAAAAATTTGAAAACATATACATGATTTTATAATAATCTTATACTGATGCTTAATATGCCCCAGAGACATTATTAGAATTTTAAAAGTGAATTAAATTTTAAATGCATTTTATTCTTTCAATGTTTTCTTCAACTAGTCATTGCTACTTTTAGTTTTATAAACTCAAAAACTATAATTTGTATTAGATTGGGTAAATAACTAACAATGACACAGGAACAGTCTGAGGCAGACTCATAAGGTATGTAGTTTCTGGAACCAAACCCAACCTGCTATACTTCAGTATACTCATATTATTTAAGTGACTTTTTAAATTAATTTATTTTCCAAACCCATGGAGCTCCTTAGTCTTTGAATACGAACAAATTTCATTCATGTTCATGAACATAATCTCTCTGAGCTCTATATTATGTGAAAAATTATAATAGTTTATACTACATTTCATGGATATTTCAGGACATCAGTATAATAGATATAGAGTTAAATTATCTAATAAAATATCTAAATCCATTACAGCCACTACATGATAGAATTATGTAATAACCTATTTGTCTCTATGACTCCTCTACACTTTTGTGAATAGGATTCCTGGAATTAATTTACATTTATTACCACATGATTCTGTTAGTAAACCATAGAAAAATTTCAAAACTTAGTGACTCATTTGAAATGAATTGATAACTCTATTCTACTCGGTGTTTGTGTGCATGTGTGTGTCTGTGTGTGTAAATGTGTGAACCTGTACATACAAATGTAGAGTACAGGTAACTGCATACGACAGAAGAAGGTGTCATGTTCCTATAGATGAAGTTATGGGAAATCCATCATCATTTATCATGAGAAAATATACATGTAATTTATGTGAATGTGGTAAAGAGTATACTCATCATGATGGAATATGAGAAATATTTCCAAGTGTAGTGATACAATATTCATAAAGATGTGGTGCATTTTTAACTATTTGATCAAAATTAGCCTGAAAGTGGTGATATTTAGATCAAGGTGCCCTTATAAACACAGTATGTAAACTTCACTGTTTCTCATATTAAAAATGACAAATTATTTTTATTCACTCCCCAAATTTTTTAATAATAAACCATAATGTTTCAATTAATCTAACCCTAAACATGGTAGAAGTTATTGTGTCTGCACTCATGAAAACACAGCATGACCTTTAAGGACCCATTATGCCAGTTGAAACTAAAATTACTCAGTTGTTCTGGGATTTGAGGGTTTTCTGTCTTTGACCTTTGAAATGAAAGTAAATTGAATCCATTTTTCTGCATGTCAATGTATTCAGCTGTTAACTCCAGATAAGGACGATATATTATTTTTTTCTCAGTCATTTGAACTAAAGTGCAGCCTAGACTTGAGAATTCCAAATCACCTGAAAGATGTGACGTAATTCTTTTATCTTAGGCAGCCATGCAATATCTCAAGGAAGAATATCAAACCTTTATGTGTAAAGTATCTTGTATATTTTCCTAAGTGGTTTAATTAAGAAGTACATGTGAGCTCATTACTTGACTCCCTATTACAAGCTTCAAATGGTAACTTTCATTGTATTTCATTCACACTATTTTTGTACCTTTTTGCATATATGAAATTATATGCAAATATGCAAAAATAATATAAAATTTTTATTCTATAATTTTCTCTCTTTAATTTTTAAATTGAGGAGTTTTGAAATAATTGAAGAGAATGCAGTGTAAAGAAGGTATTCATGCTATCTGTCTCTGAAAATATACCATCTGTCATGTCATTTGGGGTAGGGACTAGGCCCTCCCTCCTGCCTCTAGGTTAAGGGAGTATCCCTCCAGGGAAAGTGCTCCCTGAGTCCTTTTTTGCACCAGATATATATCCTGATTCCAATGTCAGAGGTCCCTTAGACTGCCCAGGGCTTCTAATTGAGACTCTTGTTCAGGTGATCTGAGTCGGTGTGCTGGATTCCCAGCTATCAGTCTGGGGTCCCATTAGCTCCTCCTTGTTCATGTCAGCTATGTCTGTGGGATTCTGTAGCCTGGTCTTATCTTCCCTCTCAGCATCTAGATTCCAGTTCAGCTCAGTAATTAGCTGTAGGTATCTGCTTCTGCTTCCATCAGCTACTAGATGAGGGCTCTATGATGGTGAATAAGTTAGACATTGATCTCATTATCAAGGAAGGTCATATAATGGGAGGATGGAGAGAAGGTGGGAGAAGGAACTGAGATCAATATGTAAAATAAGAAAAGTAAATAATACAAAACAAAGATAGATACTTAAAATTTTGAAGTAAGTTTCTGATATAATTTGCCCCCCAAACTAATTATTCAGAGGCTGATTATAATGTTTCCATAATTTACTTACTAATTTGTTAGAGTTTATAAATTACCCTTCTGAGGCCATTGATGGAGTTGAAGACAGATAGTCGCTAAGATTTTCCTTATTTATGTTGAAAGATGTTACAATGTTAATTGACTAAATATTGTTAACTATAATTCTTGCTTAATATTTGTTTTGTTACATATAAATTTACTATGTTAAAGTTACAATCTTCATTTATATTTAGACAGAAAATAGTTGATGGGGGATGTCCTTCTATATGCTGTAAATATATGGGTCTCTTATTGATTAATGAATGATGCTGTTTAGCCAATAGACAGGAAGGATGTAGCTAGGCAGGGCTCACAGACTAGGAGAATTCAGGGAAGAAGAAAGAGGGAGAATCTCCATAGAGATCCCATGCAGCCACTGAACAAATAACATATCAGAGCATTGTGGGTAAGCCACAACTTCATGGCCAAACATAGTTTAATAGGAATGGGTTAATATTTAAGAGAAAGCTAATCAATAAGAAGCGTAACCATCAACCAAACAGTTTATATTTAATATAAACAACTATGTGTTCATTTGTGACTGGAGGGTGAAGGGAATATCATCAAAGACTGTGGTAGAAAACACAGGGCCGGATGAGATATGCACCAGGTGGGATACTGAAAGAAAAATCGGAGAAGGGCACAACTGACTGTTTCCCCCACTCAGAAGCAATCTGCAATTGAAAATTATTTCAAATAAAACTTTATCTCCTCCAAAGGAGTCTGCAGGGAAAACAAAATACTCAAGGGAGTAGTTGTTCAACAGAAAACAGACTCAATGGCATCCTGAGATGTTCCTTGTATTACAATGTGTCATGTTTTTTTGTTTATAATTTATCTTATTAACTTTAATTTCATTTTATTCACATTTTCTTCTCTCTTTTCATGGTACAGCTCCTATGTGAATATATTATGGTTTAAAGTTTGGTCTTCTTATAGGATTTATGAATGGCAAATCAGTAGATCAGTTTCAGTGCCTACTCTTGAGATATTTTCCTTGTTTGTTTTGTTCAGTTAAAAATTGTTAGTTTTTTTTTACCTTATAATGTAATATAATATAATATTATATTAGTTACAATCTCTTAGGAGCCTGTTTTATTTATGAAATATAGAAAGGGTGTAGTTCAGGAATATGAGGGAGGAAGGGACAGCTGGGAGGAATAGAGGATGTGAAACACTAATCAAGACATATTATGTGATAAAAAAAATGTTTTTAATAAGAGACAATTGAAAATTCCTGTTACCACAGATATCTTTAAGGCAGATCAGGCCTTCTTTCTTCTATATATGTTCTTCCATATACAGTGGCCATTATGTTCTTAGTTTTCTATATGCTAAAATAAATATTCAAGTCCACATACATTACTAAATGAACATGTGGATATAATGATGAATTATATTAGATTTTTCACAAATGAAGGTAACCTAGGTATTCATGTTCATGCTTTTCATCTTTTAGTTCTTCCTACAATATGTACAACAGCATCTTAAGATACTCTTGCATTTGAGATTTCAAGGAGTGACAGAGAAGGTAGCATCATATCTTTACCATACCATCTGAAGTAATCATGAGGATACTGAAAAGCTGAAGGTTTTTAAATTGTTCATGTGATCTAATAGGGGAAAATTACTTGTATTTATTTATTTATTTTTATGTTTATTTTACATATTGATTCCAGTTCACTCTCCCTTCCTCCCTTCCTCCTTCCCTTCTTCCCTCCCTCCATCCCTCCCTCTTTCCCTCTTTCCCATCTTCTCATGCCTCCTTGACCACCCACACCTTCTATCTCACCCCACTCCACTTGTAGGGTGATGCTCTCCTTGAGGGGTCATCCAAATCTATCAAGTCATTTGGAGTAGGTACTAGGCCTTCTTTCCTATGTCCAGGAAAAAGGAGTATCCCTCCTTGGGAAATGTGCCCCCAAAGTCCTTTTGTGTGCCAGGAATACATCCTGATTCCACTGTCTGAGGTCCCTTAGACTACCCAGCCCTTCTGAGACACATGTTCATGGGGTCTGAGTCAGTCCCATGCTGATTTCCCAGCTATCAGTCTAGGGGCCCATTAGCTCCTCCTTGTTCAGGTGGGAAACATACTTTTAACATTAATTTTATCCATTGATACAAACATTTTCATGTTGCAAGTATTGGGGATAATGGGGTATTTACATATAGACACATCAGTTTTTTTTTCTAGTTGTGTAAACAAATATCCACTTTAAGAAAATACTTCATATAAATTATTTCTTAGGCTAAACCTGCTATTCTCCTTTGAAATTATCCCATGATACTTGGGAATTCATTGTGACTGAGTGTAGTATCATAATGAACAATCTCTCTTGGTCTCTCTCCAGGGACAATGAATCTACCAAAAGGTGCCAAACCTCAGTCTTTCTCCATTAGCCATTTATTCCTGTGGTTTTTTGGTGCTTCTGATGCTTCATCTTCATCTATAGCCTCCCCTAACCAAACTGGTGGAGTTATTTTCTCAAGTGTACTTCCCTTTTCCAAAAATAATTGTAGGTATAATGGGTTGACATACAACTAGCCAACACATTGTATACTGTTATTTTCCTTCTGTTTATTATGTTGATTTTAAATGGTAAATTTATATATCAACATTTTGATAATTGTATAAAGCATTATTATATTTTAAAGAATTATTCAAACGTTTAGGTGATAGTTACCCTATAACTATGTAAATCAATGATTATTGCCAACTCTTCCACTGAAGTGGACTATGCCCTTGTAAAGTTACTACTGTATTTGTCGTTATTACTGTATTTGTCAGCAATGGAAAGCAATTGCTTATTACTTCTAGTGTGTCATTCAGTTTGAGTTGATCTAAATTAGTATTGTCAAAGCATTCTAGCATTAAACATGATAAATTAATTGTCTCTCTCTTTAGACTAATTTGTGTAACTAATTTTGTACATAAGCAAAAGTGGTTTAAAGTGATGAAATCAGAGCAATGTGTGAGACAAATAGGCTTCTTCAGCTTCAGGACAAAGATTCATAATACTTTGCTTTCTGTGACTATAATTACAAATCAAATGTGGTTGGAAAATCTCAACAGGTGAAGTTGTAAGATTCAGTTAATACTAAAGTTAAACAATAAATTGAAACTGTCTCAAAAATGTAATCCAAACATCAAATATTTAAATGATATTGAGTTGATAATTTCATCTTAAATAAATAATCTGTTCCTGTTCTAGCTGAGGAAGTTCAATTTGTAGCTTGTTTTGAAGAATGAAACTTATTTTTCCTCATTAATCATTATTACTGAATGTTCATTTGAACATAATTTGATTTTTTTATTAAAATTAATGTAAATTTATTGAACTGATCCTTCCTAAAGAAGATCCTCATGAGCTCGTTACCTTTAAAAGGTAAAACAATATTCCTTATTGTTACTTCTTTGGAAGTAAATGATTTCTAAAAAAGATATTCTCACAATATATTCTTTAATTGTAAGTTGGTAGAGCTTAAGAAAACCAATGTGACGGTTATAATTCAGCTTTAAAATGCACCATCTACATGATAAACATATATGGATATTTCTACTTATGAAAATTTTGGTAGAACCAACAAATACATATTAAAAAGTATTGATAGATTCTTTGTAAAAGAGAATTAAATTGAGTAGATGAAAGGTTGATTTCTTTTGAATAGCCAAATCACATTATTTTTATGTGTAAAAATTTTAAATTATTCTATTAAACATTTGGATTAATGATAATTATTCTCTCTCATTGTTGTTTGTGTAAGAACAATAGCATCACTATTGCTGGGAGGAATTACCAGATATTTACTGCTGAGGAAATGATTCTGTGCCCATACAACAAAAATGTTTACGAAATTTGATCAATGTTAATATAATAGAATAGTGTCTTGTCGTGCTATAAAATGTTGCAATTTTTCTTAAAATATACTATTACTTGCTAGTACAGTTACTTTTATCAAGTCTTGAAAATATTGAAATGAAATTTAAAAAGTACACATAAAACAGTTTAACTTTTGTTTTAGTTCACTGTACTATTTTATCTTATGATGCTTTTAAGTAGTTATGGGAGATTTCTTTCTTTTATCTCACACAAATGATTAGGCATTTATTTTCATTTAAGAGTCATTAGATAAATATCAATTATTTTGTAAAATTCTTCCATGCAGGTGGATCTGTGCTTAGAAATTCACCAAGATTATTATCTTCTCATATTGGCATATAAACTATTTTCTTCAAAGTTGTAGCACATTGTTTATTAAAGAATCTTCATGTCAGATACACTGTACAGGGCATTTTCTCTCTTAATTTATACAAGTACTATGTAAGATGAAATGAATTACAAAATGTAGTAAGTACATTTATTTCAGAGCATATGCAGTGGTATGCCTGAAAATATTTTATGTGTATACCAGTATAAATAAATATGTAAATGTTTCCCTAATAATGAACAAATATGTTTCTCACTGTTGGAGAAAGAAGCTATAAGTAATGAAATAGGAAGGCTGGAAAAAATCTCTGTGATATTGGAGTAGAATTCAAAGTAATATTAGGAAGTAAATAAATGTATCTCTATTATATATTGTTTATCTGTCCACCTACATATGTAACTGGCCACCAGATACCTAATTTATGTGTTGGGATATATAGAGATTATATGTCTGTACATATTATTAAGAGTGATCATTGTTATAGTTTGTTGTGTTTCTGTAAATAATTCTTAAATAATTTTAAACACACATGAATGGATACTGTATATTGTGTCATACATAGATATACTGTGTTAACGGATATCTTACTACATACACGTACCTATGTGTTATACAAATGCAATGTATGATATATATGTATATGAGTAACACTACCCCAATCACTGGTAGCAAATACTACACTTCACAAAAAGAACATGCTTTTTTAAAAAAATCAGTAGTTATTTTGGAGCTTGTATGTATTTGTAAATATACCATACAAGGCAAAATCATCTAGTACTGAAAAAAAACAAACTGTATCAAGAAGGGTAGATTGATATCTAAAGGAAAAAAGCCAGCCTGAGTGTACTGAATGCATCTCTTCTAAGGGATTTTTCCAATTACAAAAAGAATAACCACAATAATAGAGCTGAATAATCTGCAGACAGAACTCTCTAAGTCGGCTTAACAATAATATATACACCAAATTCATGTACTTCCTGGTGTGAATTATTCAGCTTATAAAAATACTATTGTATTCTTAACTAAATTCTAAAACTTGTAAATAAGAGCATGCCAATTAATCAAATCGACAACAAAGAATAAAATCTCATCAGCCAATTGTGACTGTGATATGATCATAGTGATCATATGAAATGATATAGTGAATAATGACAGCTTGGAAACACAATCAAATATAACATATGTTATTCAGTTGAGTTGAGAGAAGATAATCATTGGAAAATACTGATGACATTTGTACATACCTAGTGTCGATTTAGTCAGATTGATTCAATTTAATTTTCAGTTTTTGATGATTAAACAGCTGACATGTAGATTGTTAATATTAGTGATGAAAAGTACAGGTATAATCTGCCTCTATTCACTTACATATTTTCAAATAAATTCTCTTTAGTAGATCAAAATAAAGACTGTCATGGTGTAGATAAACATGCTTAGTGTGGCACATTTGATAACTTTAGAAGTTAGATGTTGTATGAAAAAAAAAAAAAAAAAACACCTTGATTCCTATTACTCTCCCTGTTGGTCATCTGTTGTCTAGTAACAGAAGAGAAATTATATGATCAATCAACCTTTGGTACTGGATTTTTGTAAATTGATCTTCTGAGTACTGATTACATTTGTACAGAAAGATCTGAAATTATTTAATCCAAGTACTTGGTAAAAGAGGCTTGGGCACGATGAGGTGCTGAAGTTATAAAAGAAATGTAATTATTGACAAGCAATCATGAAACCTGCATAATAGAGCATTGCTGTTCAAAACAAATGAACTATACAAAGGCAATGATTCATGAGCATGCAAACAAATGCAATATTAACATGAAATCACAAAAATGGCATAGCAATTGGCATATACCAACTTCTGTTGAAAAGGTTTCACTCTAGCTAATGATTCCAAATAAAAAATGTAGCAGAAATGAATTAAATTGAGAAGGCATGCTATCTGTTGCATTGTGATTGAGTAAAAATTAAGTACTCAATGAGATAGCAGTTTTGATAATTCTGTTACAAACTTACAAACTGCATATGGTAAAAGAGACGCATTAAATGGAGGCCAGTGGATAAAACCAGTTACCTGTTTAAATACAAGTTACTTGAACAAATTTCTTAATTATAAGGGCTAACAGTTTTTCAGCATACATAAAATATATAGTGCAATCATTGGGCACACACACACACACACACACACACACACACACCTACCTACGAGACTTAGCAAATAAATTTTATCCATTTTCGTCTATATCATTCTGCCTAATAATCATCCAGTAAATCATCTATTAGTAAATATATAACATTTTCTTTATCCATTCTATGGTTTAGGGGTATCTAAATTGTTTCCAGGTCCTTACAATTACAAAGCATGCTGCTATGAACATACTCTTTGTGGAATGTTTGGGCATCCAATGGGTATAACAAATTTGGTATTGCTGAGTCTTGAGGTAGATTATTTCCCAATTCTCTCAGAAACTGCTAAAATGATATCCAAAGTGACTGTATTATTTTGTAATCCTGCGATCAATGGAGGAGTGTTCCCTTTACTCAACATCCTCTCCAACATAAACTATCATCAATGTTTTTGATCTTAGCCATTCTGAGAGGTGTAAGATGGTATCTGAGCTTTGTTTTGATTTGCAATTTCAAGATGGCTAAGGGTGTTGAACAATTTGGGCATTTGAGTTTCTTCTGTTGAGAATTCCATTTATATCTGTACCCAGATTTTGTTTTGCGTGAGACAAGCAAAGTTTTCCATAACTCCTTTAAGGGAGGTTTCCTGACTCAGCATAAGTGGCAAACACACACACACACACACACACACATACACACACACACACACACACACACACACACACACACACTTTAAAAAAGCACTGCTAACAATTTATTGGTATGAGAGCTGGCAAAGGCAGTGACCATATCTCCAAGCCTGCAGCATGCTGCTGGATGGCAGCATACACCAAGGAATTGAGCTCAGCTCTCAGTTCTGGTGGAAAAAGTACCTGCTGCCATCTTGGGTAGACTGCGGCTAACACAGCTATGGCTCTAATTTTAGCAATGTTGTTGTTCTCCAGATAAAAGACTCATGGCTACATAAACATAAAGATTTACAGTAAAGACAGGTTCACATTAAGAAAACCTCTAAATGTTTACCATGTGTTCTAAAATATATGTGGGCTTTGGAGAGAAAAATAAATAAAATGGATTTAAAAAGACAAAGAACAGATGGGTGTGGTGGCACATGCCTTAAATCCCAGCATTCAGGAGAGAGAGGCAAGCAGACCTCTGTGATTGCAAAGTAAACCTGGTATGCAGAGTGAATTCCAGGACAGATAAAAGTTACAGAGAAACCCTGTCTCAAAAAAAAAAAAAAAAAATAACTAGAAGTAAAAGAAACAGAGTAATAAAAAAGTCACTTAAGATGGAAAGCACAGAAAAATTATGAATGCTATATGCTATTATGTTGTCTTTAAATTGTTTGACTGCTGAGGAAATAAAACAACTGATTAAAGAAATGCTACTGGATTAATTCATTTTATATATTTTTAAAATGTTTTGACTTCAAAATTTAAGTTCAAGGACAAGTTACTGGGGAAAAGGATTTCTAATTTTGTTTCCAGAAAATGAAAACTGTGAATTCCTTCCAGAATAATGTGGTTTGGTCAAGTCAGATCCCCTGAAACAGAATCACAGGTGATCCAACATTCTGAACACTGGGACAAGGTAGCCTTGCAGACTACAGCCAGGATATCTGTATCTTCATAGGATCCCCATGGCAGCGCCTCCTACAAGCAGGAAGCGGTTTGGAAAGAATGAGGTCCAAATTCCCAAATATTGTTTATAAATGTTTGTTATCATTTAAATGGGGTTGGTTATAATTGGTTAATGACCACAACCAATCACTTTTTTAAGGTAAAAAGGGATTATGGTATAGATATGAATACTTTGTTTTGGAATGGATTTTCATTTATTGATACAATTTTAAAGTCAATTATGTGATATGTACATTCCTCCTCTTGTTTAGGTATTATGTTTATAAAGCTCAGTTAGAAATGCAATGTATAAATTAGTACAGATTATAGATAGTTAGCTATGATACTCAAAACTTAGAGTTAAGTTACTTAGGTTTTCAAGATGTATATGAGATGGATAGGTGTAAGGAGTAAGGTTTTTCCGCCTGCTGCCTGGTCTGGCCCCGCTGCCACACCAGCCCCAAATAATGCACATAGACTCTGTATAAATATAATTCTGTTGGCCTGCTACTAGTTTCTTATCAGCTAGCTCTGTCTTAATTATTAACCCATTTCTACGTATTTTCACGTGGTCTTCTTACCGGGGAAAGGGGCCAGCTTCTCGTCTCCCCAGTCTCTCCATCTTGACTCTCACGTACTACTTCCTCTTTCCCCTCCTTGTCTCCTAGTCCTTCCTATCTTCCTTTCCTATTGGCCAACAGTGCTTTATTCATTAACCAGTATGAGAAACATATATACATAATGGCATCTCCCATCAGATAGGGATTCTTCAAACCCTTCAAAGACCTACAAGATATGGTTTAGGGTTTTTCTTGGCAGTGAGAAATAAATGTCAGACAAATTCCTGGTGATGGAGAACTTGTTTCTCAGTTACTTTCACGCATAGAGACATACACACACACACACACACACACACACAATCACAGTAACTAAATATGTAAAAATCTGCAATTTTATCTTGTATAAATTCTTGTTTTTTATTTAAATATAATACAGACTCTGCAGTAATACCTAAATACTTTTAAGATTTGGTAATAATTCTTCCTGTAGCATTTATTTTGAATTTTCCTATAAGCTAATATAAGACTAAAGACATTAGGCAATTACAAGAAGTAACACCTATATGGGAAATACAGTTTTGTTAAACAAATTACTGTGAAATTACTCTTAGAGTTTCTTACTGAAGTACTCTGTAGTAAAATAACTCCTACCATCATGTAAATGCACATAATTTGGAAAGAAATTTTTATTTTATCCTGATCTGATAATCAACTTCAGGAGTTTGCATCAGTTTCAAGTGCCTCACATATCATTCATTGTCCAAAATTTCTTCACCAAGACTTTGTTTTTATAACTGCTACAGAGAAAACTGTATGTTGTGAAATATTATTTTAAGATGTGTTACATATATTTATGCTGTGATATATGCATTTTAATGATGCAAAGATGTGATGCAGATGCATTCTTTTATGTTGAATTTGTTTAACTCTGTGAGGCTGTATTATTTATCCTACCTAATACACCTGATTTGTCTAATAAAATGTTGAATGGCCAATAGTGAGGAAGAAGAAAGATAAGTAAGGCTGACAAGCAAAGAGAATAAATAGAAGGAGACATCTCAGATGATAAGTTTGAAGTACTAAAGAAAGGAGGAGAGAAAGACTCCAGGGATCAGCCACCCAAGTACATGTACAGGAAGCCACAGAGCAACAAGTAAAAAAAGGTATAGAAAGATGAAAAATATAGAAGTTCAGAGGCAAAAGACAGATGGGTAATTTTAGTTAAGAAAAGCTGGCTAGAAAGAAACCAAGCTAATGTAGCAAAGTGATGGTCCCCCAAAGGGTAAACAGACAAAAGAGCCAAAGAGAAAACAACAACAACAGCAACTTGTGTTTAAGGAATATCATAAGACTAAGCAGACAAAAAAAAATATATAGGTATGGATAGGTATCCCAAATGTATTCATAGGTACACATGTGCAGAGTCGCTTACACATAAAAGTCTTATTAATAAATTTCTGATTATAAAATTAGTAAAGAATAGTATGGAATCCATTTCACTTTTACAATCATCTGATTGGTTAATTTCAATGATGTTTGAACTTCCTCTGCTTTGTGAAATGAAGAATTTTGTCTGAACAACTAATATAGAACATAAAATAACTACATTCTTTGTCAAAAGGATTTCTTCAGACATTCACCAAACTACATATTTAAATAATTATTTTATCCATTTTCATTCTTTTATATCACAAAGCCAATTAGATGAGGACAATTGCTGTTCTCTGCATCCTTCTCTTGACTTCAGGGTCTGTAGATCACAATTGCCCTCCTCTACTGGTTGTGAATTGGAACAGCAAATATAACCAATCTATTCCTTAGCTTGACAGATATTAGGGATGCCTTGACTTATGTGTGTACAGAAATTGGGAGCACACAGAAGTTAGACATGCTTAAAATTTGATGATTTCGAATTGTTCACACTGCATTTAAATATATAGAATATTAATGTGGCAATTAATATGATTAAAATTGTGTTGATTATAATATTCTCTTCCAATTTTTCTAAAACTAAAGCTGGAGTATCATATACGGAATAGTAAAAAGATACTTATATATAAATATCAAGAATTTGAAATACATTTTCTTACATTTTTCAAACAATAGTGGCTTATTTGTTCAAGAAAAAGACTTAAATTATCAATTTTCATAATTGTGCATAATCAGTTTAACAAAATAAGATGGAGCTGGCCTCTGAGAGCATGAGTTTATGTGAAGAGTTTTATCAGTTTAGGACATGAATAAAATGAAATAACCTTCCATATATATATATATATATATATATATATATATATATATATATATATGGCATCTTAATAAACTGTGGTAGAAGCTGGAAGGCAATCATAAGGGAAGAGCAATTCAGTTTCAAAAGCAGAGACATTGATGGGATCATTTACTATTTATGTTAAGGATAAGGAAATACTTTAGACTGATTTTAATGACTAGAGAGGAAGGCATGGGAGAAAATGGCAACGATTAGGGGAGAGGAAATTGCTGTTTAGGAAATGTTTATATTCTGCTATTTTAAATCTTCTATAGTCACTTAAGGTTCTCACCAAGATTTTTATGTCACTGCTACTTAACTTTCTCCATGAAAGCCAATACTGTACTAAAATAAGTAACTTGGCATTAAAATAGAAAACTGTTTTTAAAATTTAGCACCAAATTTCCCATTTAATATAACTGCTTATTATTTTTTAAAACTTTGTTGATTCTTTGTAGATTTCACATCATGCACCCAATTTTACTCACCTCCTCATCCCTTCATTTCGACCACCTGACCTTGCAACTCTCCACTCAAAATAAAATTAAATTAGAAGAATGACAAAACCAAAATAATCTTGTTGTGGATGCTACAGTGTGGCACAGTGAGTCACAGAGTATATCCATACATCTTCACATGTAATTATTTTTTACAAAGAGTCCAGTGTGAGTCCTCTGGCTTTGCTACACTATCAATACTGGATCCTCAATGGGACTTCTTTTCTTTAATTATTGTTGTCCCATGTCATGGAGATCCTACATCTTTGGATCTGTATAACCAACCTCTCAGCATGTTAAGCAGTTCATCAGTGGGGTAGATGTTGGGGTGGTTCAATTCATAGCCCTAGATCTTAGCTTAGGTCTTAGCTGAATTAGGGAGCCAGCAAGCTTTCTGACATTTTATTACATAGGAAGCTCTCCTTCACTACCCTGCTAGTTCACCCAATGTCATAGGCAGCAAGGATTGGAGCTATTTCTCCCATTCTCATATAATTTGGGATGGCTCACCTACATCCATGTCACTAGTATCAGTTCTCTTATGCCTCTTAGACATGTTGCAGGACATAAGTGTTGCAGCAGAAGAGGGACACAGCTCTTCCTAATACTGAATCCAGTGAAGAGCATTGGCTCATACAGATGTCCATACCATGGACATTAATACCTTTGACAGTAATTTGGGCCACAGACAATGACAGAGACCAGACCCGGATGGCTACATGGCCATGGACCCAGTCATGACTCTTAGTGGCAGCACAGGCCTGGACTTCAGCATATCCTCAGGTGACTTCACATGTTCCTCACATAGATTGTTTCTCTTCATTCTTTCCTCTCTAGAGATACTTCTCACTGTGCTTAAGTTGTTCTTCTCTTTTCCAAATGTCTGAATAATATTTTTATACTTAGTGGCCAGATATCTTCTTACCCACTCTGTTTTAGGCAGGCAGGGACTCTGGGTATCTTCAAGTATTTATCAAACCCAAAGCTTCCAAAGGCAATGCATCTGTAGTCAAATTTAGACACAGCATGGTAAAATGGTAATTTAACACAGAGTAGTCCAGTCTCTGTTGACCCACCACTACAACTAACTAAAGAGTTTAGCAGATAGGCCAATGATAAGAAATAAACACAGGAGCATATTCCCAATCAGTTGTGAGTCTCCATTCTGCAGACCCTGCTCTTCTTCCAAGGCTAAGACACAGTTCCAGTCCTAGTTTATCTTGCAGTGGTCATTTTAACAAAGTAAGAAGACACAGGCCATATAACATAAAAATGTGTGCTTTGAATGAACAATAAATCCCTAAGTTTATAAATAAAAAGAAATGTGAATCATCTTATAAAAGTAGTTTGAATATATGTATGTATTTTCATATGACTTTAACATACATATACATGTAAATATATATTGAATACCACCAAAACTTCCTTATTAATAATGGGGAATATATATTCAGAGTAATATGCTAAAGTGTGGACTTGGTAAACTGAATTAAATGGATCTAAGGCCTTTATTGGTTTTTAGTTTCTGACTTCCTTGATGTAACATAATGACATTTAATTGACCTATCTCTGCTTAATGGGACATGAAACAATGTATAGGAAGAACCTCCACTTCATGTTGTTCACAACTCAATGCAAGAAGAATTTGAACATTTTAAGAAAGACAATAATCTTTTACTCAGTACCTTGGCAAGCCCTATTCTTTCAAACTTTCATCTAATGGCTTTACCATGACCATGTTTTCACATTGGTGCTCCTCAATCTATTTCTGTCCATTAATACTGCATGTTATCAGATTATTAAGGTATAGAAAGGAGATGTTTCCAGGGTATTGAATGTCTATATCCAGAAGTAAATAATTCCAATAGAGTATATTGTTTGTCGTGGTCATTTTTGTGAAAGTTCTTAGATTTATCATCTTTATTACAAGAGAAATAAACAATATATTTTTCATTTTTGTCTCATGTTAATGTAACTTTTGTGGATGTTTATATAAAACATATTACCCTGTAATCAAGATAGAATCAAAACTGGGGATCTTTTCTTGTGAACTTCTCAAATAAAAGAATTACCATTTTGTGCTAGGATTTTTGGATATAAATATGACATATTGATGATATGTATGAAAATCATACTACCATCAAGCCTAGTGTGAGATTTCTTCGTTTCTATTTTTCTTTAATTATATTCTTTGGCACGAAGAGTAATATAGTACAGAATGTCTTTATATTCACTATAGTTGAGGATAACCTTTAATCTCATCATATATGTGTCATGCAATGCTGAGAAATGAACCACTCACCACTGCTTTATTGCATAGTAGGCAGGCATTTTACGAAAGGAGCCACCCCAAGTGCTGAAAGCAATATTTTTGTTCTTTTATGTTGTATATTTTGACACTGGAAAAAAAATCACTTTCTCATTTATGCAAGCAGCAACAACAGTATTTCTTAGGGATACTGTTCAGCTAGCTAAACTGTTTCCCTAATTTACAAACAATTTTTACTTGCATCCATTTATTAATTTTTATTAAACAAAGGTATGTTATGTATTGTTGTGCCTTTATAAAAACTGCCCTCATAATCAAAATTGTACATGTTACTTTTATCAAAGTGATAGAACATATGAGCAAAATATGCACATGAATGAAACCTTTTAATTGGTCTCCTTATTACAGAAGAGATAAAGATCTGTGGAGTATGTAATTAAGGGATGTCTTTAGTCAAGGTATAATGGAGACAGTTCCCTAAAGAACTAATGATTAATGTATGATTTTCTAGGGAAAGCATTATTTGCAGAAAATGAACTATGAAGAAGAGAAGAGCTGGTTCAAGGGACAAATGGTGTGGTATGTACAGCACTGTGGAAGTGAAATCAGAGCACGGTATTAAGGGAGGAGCCCAAAGGCCAGAGTACTAAGTGAGCCAGAAACACAAGGCACACAACAGCATGGAAGCCATGAGCCAAACACTGGTTTTGCTGTTTATCTTTGGAGCAATGGATTTGTCATGAAGCGTCACAACAGGAAAGGGAAACAATTTCTAATAAATAAAATAGATTCTTGTACTTGAAGGAAGTATTTTATTAAATGTAGACATCATAGGCAATTGTTCTTTTCCTGTAATTGCAGGTTACAATCAGGTATTCATGATTTCATCATTGTCTACTTAGCATTTCGACATACCTGTGATTTTACATAAGTTATTTAAAAATATAACCATATTTTCACAACATTTTACAGGCCACATAATATTAAAAAAAGCTGGTCCAATAGAGAGTGTAGAACAAAGTATCTTGCACTTCTAAATATTAAAAATAATTTTTGGCAAAGCAGTATACATTTACATACATTTGCACTCTTAAAAGGCACTTAAGATACAAATTTAGAAATATATGTTGAATCCCCTGATTTTTGACAAAACAGCTAAAATTATACAATGGAGCAAAAACAGCATCTTCAACAAATGGTGCTGGCACAATTGGATGAGGGTGTGTAGAAGACTGCAGATAGACCCCTGTCTGTCGCCATCCAGAAAACTCAAGTCCAAATGGATCAAAGACCTCAACATCAATCCAGCCACATTGAACCTCTTAGAAGAGAAAGCAGGAGGTACCCTTGAACAAATTGGTATAGGAGACCACATTCTGAACATAACTCCAGGGGCAGAGACACTGAAAGAATTAATAAATGGGACCTCTTCAAACTTAGAAGCTTCTGTAAGGCAAAGGACACGGTGGACAAGATCAAATGGCAGCCCACAAGTGGGAAAAGATTTTCACCAATCCTATATCCGACAAAGGGCTGATCTCCAAAATATGCAAAGAACTCAAGAAACTAGTCAACAAAACACCAAGTAACCCTATTAAAAAATGGGATGCAGAACTGAAGAAAGAATTCTCAATAGAGGAAATCAAAAAGGCTGAAAGACACTTAAGAAAATGCTCCACATCCTTAGCTATCAGGGAAATGCAAATCAAAACAACTTTGAGATACCATCTTTCTCCTGCCAGAATGGCTAAAAATAGAAACACCACTGATGACTCATGTTGGAGAGGATGTGGAGAAAGGGAACACTCCTCCACTGCTGGTGGGAGTGCAAACTCATACAGCCATTTTGGAGACTAGTATGGCGATTCCTCAGGAAAATGGGAATTAGTTTACCACAGAACCCGGCAATCCCCCTCTTAGGCATATACCCAAAGGATTCACATCCTTTCAACAAAGACATCTGTTCAACTATGTCCATAGCAGCACAATCTGTAATAGCAAGAACCTGGAAGCAACCTAGATGCCCCTCAATTGAAGAATGGTAAATGAAGATGTGGCATATCTACAAAATGGAATACTACTCTACAGAAAAAAATAATGGTATCTTGAAATTTGCAGTCAAGTGGATAGCACTTGAAGAAACCAACCTGAATGTGGTAACACAGTCACAAAAAGAGGAACATAGTATGTAGTCATTCATATATGGATTTTAGACCTAGATCAAAGGATCACCAGCCTATAATTCACATCACCAGAGGAACTAGGATGCAAGGTGTATTCTAAGAGATTCATATAAAGTCCCTCACAGAACCAGGAAGCGACAAGTCCCCCAGAGATCAGTGGAAGTGGGGGGCAGCGAATGGAGAGAGAAGTAGGAGAAAACGAGAGGGAGGATAGAAAAACATGTGTGACCAGGAAGATTGAGCCTGATTAGGAATAGAAGTCAGGAGAGAGAGAGAGAGAGAGAGAGAGAGAGAGAGAGAGAGAGAGAGAGAGAGAGAGAGAGAGAACATAAAAGAGGGAGCCAATATTGGTTTGAAGAAAAAATTGAACACAAAGGAAGGTTTAGAGAACTACAAGACTACTGCCAACTAACAATTTGAACTTCCGTGGAAAGGCTACCATGAATGCCCTTCCCGGAGAGTGAGATCAACAACTAAAACCTGGAGCCCTCAACTAATGCCTGTTGGAAACAGGATCAAACACCCATACATAAATACTGAGTTGAAGTAGAACAAAGATGCAGATATAGAGGACAAGACTAAGAGGCATAAACACATAGAGACAGCTTACCTGAACAAGGAGGAGCTAACAGGCCACCAGACTGATAGCTGGGGAGACAGCATGGACTGACTCAGGCCCCTCTGAATATGGGTCTTAGCCAGAAGGACTGAGCAGTCTAAAGGACCTCAGACAGTGGAGCCAGGCTGTATCCCTGGTGCACAAAAGGACTTTGAGAACATACCCCCCATGGAGGGATAACTGCCTTAATCTAGAGACAGGAGAGAAGCCCTAGTCCCTACTTCACAGGACCTGTCAGACCTACATGACCCCAACTACAAGTTTATGATGCCTCAGCTCCATACTGCACTGAATCCCAAATCTTGTACTTATTGAGCAAGCAATCGCTGTATTTATTCAGATATTACCATTATTGACATCCCCATGTAAATGGGTAAATTCCAACTAGATTCTAATTGCAATCCTTATTATTTTACATACTGGTTTTCTTTGCCCAATTTCTTGGATAGTGAAGCAGGAGAGAAGCCCTAGTCTCTACTTCACATGAACTACATTACCCCAACTGAATGGCATTCCCCTACATATTGAATTGGTGTGGGGGGATGGGAGGGGAGGGTGGTTAGAGTGCATGTGAAAGGTCAGAGAGGGTAAAAGGGAGGGAAGGAGGGAGGAAGGAAGGGAGGGAGGGAGAAGGAACAAGGATCGACATGTAAAATAATAAATTAAATGTAAAAAAAAATGCTTTGTCTCCAAAATTTAAGTTCAAGGACAGGTTACTGGTGAAAAGTATTTCTTTTTTTGTTTTCACAGAAAATGAAAAGATGTGGATTCCTTCCAGACTAATGTGGTTTGGTCAAGCCAGACAGCCTGAAACAGAGTACAAGCTAATCCTACATTCAAAACAGCTGGACAAAGCAGCCTTACAGACTACAGCCAGGATTTCTGTATCTTCTTTGAATCCCCCATCACAGTGCCCCTTACCAGCAGGAAGTAGTTTGGAAAGAACGACACCCAAATTCCCAAATATTGTCTATAAATGTTTGTTTCCATTGAAATGGACTTGGTTATATAGAATAAAAAAAAAAAGAAAAAAAAAAAGAAAGAAAGAAAGATAGAAAGAAATATGTGTTGAATACAAAGGGTAGTTTCTTTAACCTGTAGTATTACTAAAATTGGAAACAAAAGAACATTTAAATGGAAATTATGTGTGAAGATATGCATGATGCATCAGTATGAAAATTAAAAGAAACTTGAAGCATCGATATGAATATACATTGGAAAACATCTCCATGATTCAGTTATATTTTTAGTTATAAACAAAATAAAATACAGGGAGATTAAAAAGGCTAAATTTGTATCATCAAAATCCACCTACACCACATAAATTTCAATGGGGTTTGCTTCTCGGTAAAACTGCAAATATGATGCCTAATATTTAAAGTTACTTTTTTTTTAGTTTTTTTTTTTAATACTTAACTTTCTGGTATAACTTTTAAGTGAACCTTACTATTTTGTACATTAATAGTTATAAATTTTAACATAGCCATTTAACTTTCTCTACATAAAGTAGCAAATATATTTTATGTATTAATCTCAGAAGATTTTCATTGGTATGTCTATTCTAAATGATAATATTAAAATTTTAGGTTAAATTACTATAATAGAAAATGAGGAGTTAAATGCCTACAGAATTTGCCTTACAGAAGCTTATAAGTTTGAGGATGTTCCATTTATTAATTGTCGATCTCTGTGTCTGTGCTACTGGAGTTATGTTCAGAAAGGAGTCTCCTGTACCAATTTGTTCAAGGGTATCTCCAAGTTTGTCTTCTAAGATGTTCAGTGTGGTTGGAATTATGTTCAGGTCTTCGATCCATTTGGACTTTAATTTTGTATGTGGTGATAGACATGTGTGAGAAGAGACAGGGAAAGAGAGAAACAGAGATAGATAGAGAGAGAGAACATAAAGGAGGAGATCATTATAGGATTGGAGAGAAAACTGAACCTAAAGAAATGTCCAGAGACCTACAAGACTGATCCAACTAACCATTTGAGCAACAGTGGAATGGCTACCATAAATGCCCTTCCTTGAAAATGAGATCAACAATTAACTTATCTACCATCACGAAGCTCTCATGTAGTATCTGTTGGAATCAGAAGTATACACCCGCAAGTAAACACTGAGCCAAACTAGAATTCAGATTCAGAGAAGGAAGACAAGACCAGGCTGTAGAAACACATAGAGACAGCTGACCTGAACAAGGAAGAGCACCAGGTACCCAGATAGCAGAGAACCTAGCATGGGACTGCCTCAAAACCCCTGAACATGGGTCTCAGATAGAAGGACTGAGCAATCTAAGGGACTTCAGACAGGGGAACCAGCATGTGTTCCTGGTGCACAAAAGGACTTTAGGAGAAAATCTTCCATGGAGGGATTCTCCCTTAACCTCGAGACAGGAGAGTAGCCCTATTCCCTACTTCTATGACTTGACAGATATAGATTACCCCTCCTGGATGGCATCACCCTACAGGTGTAGAGGGGGCTGAGGGGAGGGTGGTCGTGGTGCATGTGTGGGGGGGGGGAGAGAAGGAAAGAGGGAGGGAGGGAGGAAGGGAGGTAGGGAGAGGGAAATATGATCGATATGTAAAATAAAAGTCTACAGAATCCTTTTCCAACATTTAGTTTTGTTTAAGTTGGGCAAAATAAATGCATCACTTATAGAACATTGACTACTTTTGGGGTAGGTATACATGATAGATAAGTAATCAAAGCTGAAATTAAGACATTTAAGTGCCATTAAAAGAAAGAAAGAAAAATTAGATTGGTATGTCATATATCATTTAACAATGTTGCACTAATACTACATATTCATGTACAATACTTATATACACATATTTGAATGATAATGCTGTTGCTAGAAAAAATGATTAAATTTAATCCACCTCAATTTTGATTATCAAAAATGGAAATTATCATTTTCTAAAAGCACATTATTAATGTTTGAGTTATATTAAATTGAAGGCATATGAAAATATATGTATTATTGTGTTACAAATAAACTCAGTATAACACCATACATTTATATATTCAGCTCTTTATGCAATGCTGCCCACATTGTCACAGTAGCCACAGAAGTTTAATGGTTCTTACTTACCTGGTAAATTTTAGTCAGAAAGGAATTTATTATAAATGGCAAAACTTCTTGTGGAATCTCAGAATGATTAAAAGCAAGCAATGTGAAAAGTAAGATTTGCTTTTAGAATAATTTCATGTACCATTGTCCATGATGCCAAGAAAACTGAAATAGGAAACTAGGAACTAAAATATTTTCACACAACTTTAACATGTTCTGTTTACAGCAGTAATGGTGACATGTTCATGGTGTCACTAGTTTTCAGTATTTCAAATCTTATCTGACTGAAAATCAATCTTTCTCTTTTTCCTTTGTTCCCTCTGTTTTCTCTCCTCTACTTTCCCCATCCCACCCTTCATCTCCTTTCCTCTCCTTTTTTTAACTACTCTTCTTTCCTGTACAGCCAACTCCTGCATTTTCTTTGCTTATCCACTCTTATTTTTCTATTACTCTCAAAGTCTCATAAAAAATTGGAAATATCATGTTATGAAGTACCTCTTTGAGAAAATTATTTGTTTATTTGATACTAGGTAAACTTATTTCCTCTACTTGCTTCTTCTTCTGATGACCTTTTAGTGAAAATTTAAGAAAATGCCACTAAGTTGAAAAAAAATGAATGGAGTATATTAATCTCTTATTGTTCTGTTTTTTCTGATAAGTCTGCATAATTCAATATTCCAGGAGCATGAGTCAAACTTATATTTATATCAGCTCCTATACTATTAATGTCTGAGCTTGCCACACTCGTGTAAGAGAAAGCATTATTTGCTTTCTATTTTGTGTTAATGTTCATGACTAATGTTCTAATAAATATTGTAAGCAAATCAATTGTACTTCCCAGCATTAAAGCGAGGTGCAAAAGCATTTTTGCAAAATCACAGGCTACTGAGCTCTAAACCAGGAAAGAGTTGGTTCTAATTCTGACATTTCAGAATATCTTGGGATTTGAGCATCTCCACTAATGTACAGTTCATGTAATTTGAGGTTATGAACTTTTGTATAATCTTACACTATGTTCTTAAAGTAGCCAATCTTTAACTGTGATTATAGTTGATACAATCACAGAATTCTGACAAGAAGCAAAATATTTGAAAATTTTTCTTCTTCTATGAAAATGCAAAAATAGCTTATATTTGTTACTGAAACATTTCATGACTAAGGCTATATATCTATATCTACACACACACACACACACACACACACACACACACACACACACACACACATATATATATATATATATATATAGATGTTGTTGAGAGTAGAATTCTACATTTCTTTCTCATGAGGCTCACTTATGGTGCTAGAGAAGATTGGGACTAAAATGTCATGAAAAGATAATGAAATATTGGTTTTGGACATAACTGCAAGATGACCTAGGTCTCAGGAATCTATAAGCAGTAGAATGCATAGCCATTGCCATCTTTCAAATGACTAATGAGTTAAAGCAGAAAATGATGGATTCCTTAAAGAGATTTTAAAATATTTTAAGGGGCAGCTTTCTATCACTTAAAATCTAATTATGAAAAACTCATCTCAGAAAAATATGCTATCTTTATTCTACCTAAATCTGAAGAAGATTAATTCATATTCATCACAGGAGAAATCCTTTAAGATGAAGCCACAATTCTGAAGATCTATGCCCCAAACAATGTTCTTTTCTGTAGTGTAGCTCATAACCCCCAAAATAAGATTATCTTTATCACTCTCACTATCTCTGTCTTGATGTAATTAATAAAATAGATTTACTAATATATCCTCAGTTATAACTCTCTCAGATTATAGAAATAGCATTAAATAAACTTTATGTATTTGGAATATATCTGTGAGGGCAAAACAGACAAAACAGAAAAAGAAATCCTTGAATATCATGATATTTACCTACTTGTGAGGTTCACTCAAAGGAAACAACATGGGAACCTTACCCTGCGTGTTCTCCTCTGCATAGGGAGTATAAAGCATTACTTTGGGTTATAATGTGATTTAATACTGAAAATAAGGAGCTGAATTACATTATGTCTATGCTTCATATAAATGAAAACAACTAAATCAGGTATCTATGCATTTTGAAGTCAAGAATTATTGCTGTGGTCATTTCTGTGGTTACATCCATTAAAAGAAGAACACAGTTTGAAATATAAAAGTATTACTTATAAATTAAAATTTACATGTAATTAATATGTGTGTGCTAAACTCAGAATTATTAGAGAATATTGTCTCTTGACTTTTATTTCATAAATGTTTCACTATTACAACAAAATAAAGGGAATAAACACTGATCAGAGATAACTCTCAATATTAAAAGTCTCAAAACCCCACTAATATGACAAAGACTAAAAGACAGAGGGAAAAGATACAAGTTAATAAAATTAGTGTTATTTAGAAGGTCATCAAAACAGACAATAAAGATAGACTATAAAGAACTTTATTCCACTGTACTGGAAAATGAGAAGAAATCAATAAATTAACTGATAGATATATGACCTACCAAAATTAAATCAAGATCAGAAAAGCAATTAAAATAGAATTTTAATCTTTAGTGAAATAGAAGCAGTTATTAAGTATTATAACTAAAAGTTCTCAGAGAAAGATGAAATCAGAGCAGCATTCTGCCAGATATTAAAAAAAAAATTACAGTACTTCACAAATCTTTTCAAACAATAGAAGCTTAAGGAGCATAGTTCTCAATTACACTGATACCAAAAATACAGAAATGCTTAGCATATAAAGACAAATACAGTCCAATATCTCCTAAAAATATACATGCAAAATTCTCTTCACACACTTCCAAAAAAATCCAGAATATATCAAAATTTATTCATCATGACCAAGGATGTTCCGATTCCATGCAGACATTGTTCAAATACATAAACTGAAAAACAATCCAATATGTAAACAGAATCATTATGAAAAATTAGATGATCACCGCTAATCCAAAAATCCGTCATAATTAAAACAACAGAAGTGAATACAGATACAGGGACATACCTCAACATAATAAAGGCAACTTAGAGCATGGTGTTAGCTAACATCAACAAAAACATACAGAAACTCAAAACATTTCCACTAAAAAAAAAAATCAAGATATTGATGTTCATGTTTTATTTACAGTACTTGAATCTTACCTAGAGCAATGACACAAAAGAAGATCAAAGGAAAACATATAGGGAAGACTGTAGATTTGTAGATTATACAATTTTATATATAAAACACCCTAATATTCTCACTAGGAAACTTCTGTAGCTGACAAGCACACTCAGCAAGTAGCAGAAGACAAAATTAACCCATAAAACTCAGTAGGGTTCCTATATACAAATGTTAAATGGAATGAGAAAGAAATCTGAGAAAAAAATAATTTCATAAAAATATAAAAAAAAAAAATTCTTGGGATAGCACTATACAAGCAAGCAAGTGAGTATACGGCAAAGACTTTACGATATTTAAAACAAAAACTGAAGACATCATCAGATACATAGGGTCACCTTGCAAAACCAAGTGAAATATTCAGTGGCAGGAATGGTTTGAAATGGTATCTTGGTAATCAGATGCGGTCAAGGAATGCAACAAAAATCACACCATACAACAGACTTCACAGAAGAGATTTGTTGGCGGTGGGGGAGCACCTAAATCTTCCTCTTATCAGGGATAAGAAAGGAAGGGTGGAAAGGTAGTGAGAAAGGGAAGGAGAGAGGGAGGAAAAAGAAGGGAGGCTAGGAAAGAAGAGAGACTTAAAAGAGGGTAGCCAGACTGTAAAAGCTAGAGGATATGTATGATATCAAATAGAGTATTCTCAGAGACTGGCATAACATGTACAGGGCCATCACAGTTTCAAGCCAGACAGGATTCCAAGTTCTGAAAGAGTGAAGTGGACATGTGCTCCTATCTTTAAGCATGAAATCATCTCAAATCGACATCTACTTGCAAAGTAAGTTCAAATTTCTCCAGTGGAGTCTCAGTGGGTATATAAACCACACATAAGCATAACCCTATGCCCATCAGTAGATTCCCTAAATATAATGAACTCAATGGTAATTTTGTAAATTTCATGTCTCATAATATATTGATGGGTATATTTTTTTACTGGTCTTTTGCTTTTATATTGCAGTTTCTGATGCTGTATTTTCACTTTAATTTAGTGTGTGTGTGTGTGTGTGTGTGTGTGTGTGTGTGTGTGTGTGTGCTATGCTTTTGTTTTCTTGCTGTTTTGTTTTTTGCTTGCTTGTTGTCTAAAGAAGGAAAAAAATGAAGATGTCTGGTTAGGGAAGAAGGGAAGTTAAGAGAAAAATTAAGTGTGGGGAAACAGGTATTAGAATGTCTTTTATGAAAAACAATTTGATTTCAAATTTTAAAAATTGATAGGTATTTATTATTGGCCATTAGGCTTTACTCAGCTTTAACTTAATTTGGGTTAATTTTAATAACATATGAAACTATAACTTGCCTAGATGACTAAGCCTTCTGGGATTTTTTTCTTGACTTTTTTTCCCTTCTTAAAATATACCAAGATTCTACAAAATAACAAGCCTGATTATATATATATATATATATATATATATATATATATATATATATGTGTGTGTGTGTGTGTGTGTGTGTGTGTGTTAATCATTTCTCTGAATGAATTATCCTTGAATTCTATGATTGAAATCTATAGAACTACATGTAACTCTACTTTTCAAAAATGACAGGTTCATCAGGTAGTAGTATGTTTCCTATTAATAGATATAACTGAGTGTAATTTTTCTTGTAGAAGTCATATAGTGGTATTTGTAGGGACACACAAATACATTTCTAATATCCCCATTACTGATTCTTCTACATAAAACATGAAAATCCAGTCATGTGAAATAATATTTTTGTAAGCTCTCTGTGTTTAGTAATTCTCTCCCATCTTCTTCCTATCACTGTGGGGATATTTACATGAAAATAGGTCTCAGTTGCTAAGAGTTCATCTGTTCCTGCTGCTTATTTCTCACCTGAAGTCACAATTCTCTGAATATACATTATAATCATCTCTGCATAAGCCAATTTCAGTGTCACACTCAGAGGATTATGCCTTCAACTGAGAAATAAACAGCAGGGGCTACAAAATTTAAAAACCAAATGCCCCATTTTATGGAAATGCCCAATTAATAAAAATGCAATTGAACACAAGCATTTTAAGGTATGTAGCAGCAGAAATATCTCTCCACAGAAATTCCTTACTATTTTCACTGTTTTTCCCTGTTCTTTGTACTCAGGCAAGTTAAACCTGTTTTATTCACTGTTAATTATGCCAGCTGTCTTTTTATCCTTCTGTTTGTGTTTGGCATTCTGTCCCAGTTCCATCATTTTTAATTATGTAAAGCTCTTGTACTAAGATTCATATAGAGGTAGTAACTCCTATCCATAATCTATTGATAGCAAGGAATAAAGTGAGACTGGAACAGATGGTCATACATTGCATTGTGGACTCACACAGAGACTCAGATATACTTTAAATAACTCAGTCTATTAAAAATCAGGGTCCACACAGATTTGCAGTTCCACTTAACTTTATATGCTAGATATCCCATGATGTCATCATTTATGATACTTCAGAATATTATCTTGTAACTTTGCATACATTTCATTCCAATTTCTTTATGGATGTGTTTTTCTCTGTGACAGATTTCATACTAAATACAATCAGCAAGCTTGGATCACTGTCTCTTTCCTTCATTACTGTCACTAGACACAAACCAATCAAAATGATTTTTGAAATGATAAAGTATTATTTTCACTACTATGTTTAGTTTACATTGATTCACTGCCCAATATTCATAGACTAGCATAATGAAGTGATGCTCTAAAGAGTTTAAATGTTCAGTGCTTCAATAATGTTTAGAGTTTTACAAAATGAGTCTACTTTGTTAGAGGCACAAAAAAACTTAAAGAATCCAGTTACCTGTACCAAACCAGAAAATGTCCAGTGGGATGTCTGAAGATCTTCTTTTTGTTTGTTTGGTTTGGTTTTTGTTTTTGTTTTTTGTTGATGTTTTTAAGATAGCAGTATCTACTTAGAAAAGGTTTTAGGAAGATAAAGGAAGAAATATGAAAGGAAAGATAGTTAATGAGAACTAAATACACATGATATAAGTATTTAGAAAAATAATTAATTATAATTATAATAGTTGTACAAATACAGAGCTTATGAGTATACTACCCCAGAAAAGCTTCTTGAAATTCAGGTACCAAAACTCACACTCCATATATCCTTGCACAAAATCAAATTCCAGTATGGCTCTCTTAGGGTCCTCCTTGTTTCCTAGCTTTTCTGGTGGTGTGGAGTGTAGGCTGGTAATCCCTGGCTCTATGTCTAACATCCAAATATGAGTAAGTACATGCCATGTTTGTCTTTTTTTAATGTTTTTAAATTATCTGCATATATATATGTATGTATATATGTATATGTGTATTTATATATATATATGTATATATTTATTTTTCTTATTTTACATAACAATCTCAGTTCCCTTTTCTTCCCTCCCTCCTTCCCTCTCTCCCTTCCTCCTATGCCCCTTCCTCTAGAGAAATGTCCAGAAACCTACAAGACTGACCCCAGCTGGCAATTTAAGAAACAGTGGCAAGGCTACCATAAATGCCCTTCACTAATAATGAGATTGATGACTAACTTATCCATCATCATAAAGCACCCATCTAGTAGCTAATGGAAACAGAAGAAGACACCCATACCTAAAAACTGACCTGAACTGGAATCCAGATGCAGAAAATGAGGACAAGATCATGCTACATAAACCCACAGAGACAGCTGACCTGAACACGGAGGAGATAATGGACCCCCCAGACTGATAGCTTCACTCCATCCCCATTTTCTTATCACTCCTCCTTCTCTGCAACTATATTCCTGGAGTTCTGCTCAGTATTTAGCTGTGTGTATCTGTATCTGTCTCCATCAGCTACCAGATGAGGGCTCTATGATAGTATTATAAGTTAGTTATCAATCTCATTATCAGGAAAAGGAATTTAAGGTAGCCTATACACTGTTGCTCAGATTATTATTTGGGGTCATCCTTGTAGGTCTCTGAACATTCTTCTAGAGTCAGTTTTCTTTTCAAACATATAATGGCTCCATCTATTATGGTATCTGGTATCTCATTTTTTTTGATTTGTTTTTGTTTTGTTTTTGTAATTTGCTCTCATTTATTAGTCCCCCAACTCAAACTTCCTAGTCTCTCCTCTCCTCCAATTCTCCTTCTCCTATCTCCCTCTCCACTCACTGCCCTCTCCCACTCCCAATATGCTCAGGAGATCTTGTTTCTTTCCCTTTTGTGAGGGACCTTGCCTTTATCTCTTAGGTTACTCCTTGTAACCTAGTTTTTCTGGTGGTGTGAATTGTACGCTGGTGATCATTTGCTCTATGTCTAAAATCCATATATGAGTGCATACATACCATTCCTTTTCTTTGTGACTGGGTTGCCTGTGAATTTCAAGATTCTATTGATTTGTTTGTTTGGTTTTTGTTTTGTTTTGTTTTGTTTTTGTTTGTTTTTTTTCCTGCTGAGTAGTATTCCATTGTGTAAATGTGTCACATCATCTTTTTCCATTCTTCAGTTGAGGTACATCTAGGTTGCTTCCATGTTCTAGCTATTACAAATAATACTACTATGAACATAGTTGAACAGATGTCATTGGTGCATGGATGTGAATCATTTGGGTAGTTGCCTAAGACTGGATTTGCCTGTTAGTGTGCTAGACTGATTAGGAAAAGATCTTCACCAACCCCACTTCTGACAGAGGGCTGATCTCTAAAAGAAATCAAGAAACTAGTCACCAAAATACCAAATAACCCTACTAAAAGGTGGGATACAGAACTGAATAGAGAATTCTCAATAGAGGAATCCAAAATATCTGATAGACACTTAAACATGTGCTCAACATCCTTAGTTATTAGGGAAATGTAGATCAAAACAATTCTGAGATGCCATCTTATTCCTGCCAGAATGGCTAACATTAGAAACACCAATGACAGCATATGTTGGAGAAGATATGGAGAAAGGGGCATATTGTTTCACTGCTGGTGTTAGTGTAAACTTGTACAGACATTTGGGAGATCAGTATGGTGGTTCCTCTGGAAAATGGGAATTATTCTACTGAGTTTGTCTATTTGTGACTGGGTTACCTCACTCAAATGCTTTTTTTTTTTTTTATAGTTCCATTAATTTCCCTGCTAATTTCAGGATTCCATTGTGTTTCTCTGCTGAGTAATACTATATTGTGTAAATGTATCACAGTTTTCTCAGTCCATATTTTCAGTTGAGGGGCATCTAGCTTGCTTGCAGGTTCAGCTGTTACAAATAATGCTGTTATGAACATAGTTGAACAGATGTCTTTGTGGCATGAATGTGCATCTTTTGGGAGAAGGGGAAAGGGACATGATCTCCAGAGAAAATTGGGTCATGGAGGGAGGGGAGGGGGAGTTAGGATAAAAAGAAGGGGAGTAGAGGATAGGTGAGGTTGACATGAGAGAACAGAAATATTGAGACGGGGAAAGAATAGTGGAGAAGAAGACAAGAGATACCATAATAGGAGAAATATGGCAGTAGGGAAATGCCCAGAGTTCTACAAGGATGACACTGTCTAACAATCTAAGCAATAGCAGAAGGACTACCTTAAATACTCTTTTCTGTAATGAGATTAATCACTACCTTATGTGGCATCCTAGAGACTTCCTCCAGTAGCTGATGGAAGGAGAAACAGACACCCACAGCTAAACACTAGATGAACTACTGGAATCCATTTGCAGATAGGGAGGAGTGATAAGCAAAGGGGTCAAGATCAGGCTGGAGAAACCCACAGAATCAGCTGACCTGACAAGAGGAGCTCATGGACTCCAATATGACAGCTGGGAAACCAGCATTGGACACACCCAGACCTCCTGAATGTGGGTGTTAGTTAGGTATACTGGGCAGTCTATGTTGCTTCTAAAAATGGTTCATCAGTACTTATCCCTAACAGAAATGTACTTTGGGCGCCTATTCTACATAGAGGGGTATTTTCTCAGCCTAGACACATGGGAGATGGCCAGGGTGGCTCCAAATTATATGACAGACATTGAAGACTCCCCATGGAAGGCCTCACCCTCCCTGGGGAGTAGAAAGAGAATGGACTGAGGCTTGGTGGGGGTTTTAAGGGAGGGTGGAAGGATGAGGGAACTGGGATAAACATGTAAAACAACCCTGTTTAAAATTTAAATTTAAAATAAAACAGAACAACAACAAAACAAACAAACAAAAATGATCTAACCCCAGTAATATAAAGAAGTCTTTGTTTCAAATTCAGGGTATTTGCTTAAGCTACTTTCATGAAAAATGTATTTAAAACACAAAGGTAAGTAGTGTGAATGTAGAGCTGTGTTCAGTTAGCATTATATCTGACTGAGCACAGAAAGCATGAATGGGGTATGCACGATTAAAAACATTGTGACTATGTAAGCATCAGATAGGAAAAGGGAGGATAAATAAAATTAAAGAATGTTTGGTAATGACAAGGTGACAGTGTTTTTGTTGTTGTTTGTTGTTTTTGTTTTACTATACTAGCCAAATATGTACTGAAAGGTTCAGACAGAAACTGGATGATCATTAAGGAGGATACTGGAATAACACATTCCTCAGTTTAAGACACTGAATAAGCAGAGATGGTATGATCATTGGTAAGAAAGTAATGATGTAGATTAAGACATGTTGAAAATCATGTAGACTGCCAACATCTAACTATGGTGATCACTACAAAAATGGAAATAATAAATAAATAAAGCTGTAAAAATATTCTTGTAGTAGCAAAGATGTATGTTAATCTGAAGTTCTAGCAATCATCAAGGCAGATGAAAATATCTTAAGAGGCAATATTTTACTATAGTGTCTCTCCTGGATTACTTTAAGAACTTACTTGGAGATGCTATATAGACTCTAAGGCATATGCTTAGTCATCTTTTTTAATGAACTGAATGACTGTAGTCTACAGTCCTAATTTATGCAATGTAAGTGTATTAAGAGGAATAGAAAAATGCAATAGAATGATATAAAATAATAACATATATCTTATCATTAAAAGCAGACATATCTTGTTATACTGTGATTTTAAAACATTACACAATTAGCAAGCACTCCAGGAAAAAATGTGGAATGTTCATAGCTATTTATAGTTCAGGTTTCTTATATTCTTGGACTTGAACTTTGCATTTATAGAAAAAATATCACACATGTATAATGCTACTCTTCATTTAAGAGCTAACACTATGCCACTCTTTTAAGAACTAAGATATTCATGAAGAAAACAAACAAAAAAATAGACCTACATGAGTTTTTAAAAATGATGAGAACATAAGAAAATACAGGTAAGAAACAGTAAGTTATAAAATGAGCTCGGCAATCAAAACCTGTACAAATCATAGCATCTATTTAGTAATAAGGATGAATTTAAACCTTGATTATTCCTTCGCCTTTCTAAAGATTTAGGTCATAATGCTGGAGTCTGTCTTAATGAAGCTGCTGGAATTTTGAGCCTTCCTTCAAGATTTCAAAAGTTTCTTGACAGAGAATAGGGGTGGAATAAAATAACCTCAGCTGGAGAGGCAGAGGCTTTCCCACTTTTATGATATTAAGAAAAGGGAGGTATATGGGAAGGTTTGGAGGGAAGAATGGAGAGGCAGAATTAGTGTATTTATCTTATAATCTTAATGATAACATAAAATAGTTTCACTAAAATGGAAAAGGTAAATTTAAGATTTGTTTTGTATTTGTGTTTGTTTGTTATGGAGTGATTATATAACATATCATCCAACTTATGGTGCAAGATGGAAAGAGGACTGTTAACATTAGTACTTGGAGAAAAGTTTAGAACTATCAAGATTGTTCCAGGAGAAAATACAATTGACAATATTTCTAATGTTCATTGTATACACGATTTGGATGATTTCTTCAAATCTTAGAGTATATAAACCTAGAAATAAAACTGCTTTCTCTATTTCAACATTTTGCAGTCCATTTGAAAGAATGAGCCTCTCAAGGGAACCATGGTTGGAGCACGTCAACATAACAAGTGTTATCAGGATCGACTGCTCTCTTTTGCCCTGTAGGGAAAATAAACAGGCCAACAATTTTAGAAGCTAACATGTAGCTTTGCACCAGATACATCTGGTAGAGGTCATAGAACTATGAGACTCCAGTTCAAAATGCTTGAGTGGAAAATTCCATTCTACAATATATGATATTAATAACACCAAGCTAGTATAATTACATGGATGACTTCTTTTAAATTTCATGGAACTTTGAGTACCATAAGGTCTCAGAGTAACAGGAGTGACATGTAATCTTGAAATCTTGATTTGTAGAGGATGCCACCAGGCATTGCAAGCATGACACCTTACCCAACATTGTCCCTTACCATCTGCTGTTCTGAGCCATTCCTACACTGTCACTGTACACAGACATATGCATTACAAGGAAACTAAGAAATTTATTTATTTTCTTTTAAATGTAAATATTTAAAATCTCTAAGGAAATCTATAAATACCAAAAAGTTGTGTTATATACCAGAGGTGATCACTAAACAGAAAATGAAAACATATATATTGGATTACACTTTATCCATGAACACCTGTGGGTTCTTAGTAATTTGGCCACTTGTGTGTAATGTGTTTTTTTTTTTGTCATTAAAAAGATTTTGTTGTTGACTAACCTAGGTCCAACATACAAAATAACAGATTAACATTACAGTATCATTTATATCTTACATCTTAGTTTATATCTTATTTATATCTTATTTTGATCAGAAATTAATTTAATCATTATGTAACTGACTTTCTAATTTGTGGGGAAGCACAATGTATAGTGAATAGAGCCAACCTGCTAAATGTTATAAAATATCTTCAGTGCAAAAATGAAGTTTTCTTGTGACATTTTACTTTGTGTATAATGTAGGTAAGGCGTAAATGTGTGAAATTTAGGCAACATTGAGTGTTGAACCTCACCTTCCACCTTGTTTGATATAAGGTTTTTATTGTTCTGCTTTTGCCTTTTCTGGCCTTCAGACTTTCAGGCATTCTGTTATCTGTTTACTTTCTCATTTTAGGAGTATTGGTATTTGAGAATAGTGCTACCCCATCAGGATTTTTATGACCTCTGATGGTCGAAATGTATGCCCTCATGCTTGTAAAAGAAGCCTTCTCACCACTGGGTATCTCCCAAGATTTCTTAAAATAAGCAAGGCCCTAGTGACTCCAAATCTGCTTATGGTTCAGAAATATATCATCATATGCAAGAATAAAAATTGTATGCATCTCATAATTTGGTTCTCTTTTGATATTTTTTTAAAAATTGGTTGATAAATATTGAAGATATTATGTGAATGAAGGTAAATAAAAATAATCACAAATACTTCTATGGACCTTTTTAATGGGCACAAGTTTTTATGATTTGCTACCTCAGTGTATACTTTAATTTAAATTATAATTTATTCAGAAAAAAACCAAATTCTCTTGTAACACTTCATTGTAAATGTCAAAAGCTACACTGCAATATTAATATAATTATATTGTATACAGGAAAGTGGCTATCAAGAAAACTTTTTTATACATTGTAATCTTCAAAGTACTTTAAAATAGTATGTTATGCAATGATTAATGCTATTTCTTGTCTGTTTGTCTTTAAGGGAAGATGGATAGAGAACATACAAATCCAGAGTTGAAAATTAAGATAATAGAAAGTTTACTAGAGTGTAGAAACTCAAAAACAGGCACACCAATTCCACTAGTATATACAAATAAATACTTTATCATATGAAGTCGTTATAATTGTAACTGTGAATACAATAGCAAAGTCAATAATACCTAAGGCATAGCAGACAGAAAATTGGTTAGACGCATATATTTCAGATAATGTATAATTTGGTTTAAAACATTTGATGTTTTCTTAGTATGACACAACCTACATGTAGATAAAATGATTAAACATTACCTTTTCCTTAACAAAATCGGTTTGCTAGTTTTGTATGTTGTACAAAGGAAACAATTTCTATAGCCACATTCTAATGATAGCACATGATATTCATACAACCTTGGATATATACATTGTTATAGCTATACAAATATGAGGATTTCATGTATATGAATCACATTCAAAGATATACCAGAGAATGCATAAGAAATATATTCAGCAACTGAGGAAATGGAGTCATGAGTCTTGTTCTTTGAATGATGTTTACATTTCTGCCACCTACAAATTCAGGGACTGTTTCGATAAAGTTATTATAGAGTTGCCCTCAATGATTAAGTCCTTAGAGAAAATGTTGACTAATTGGCATTGCCTTGGTTGGGCAACTTTACTCAGGAAACCAACATATCAAGTGTTTGAGTTAAATATCTGCCTGTGACCTGTCTCCTCAGTCAAGTATATATTTTCTGATCATATAATCAGGATATATGTTTAAGAATACTACTTTAAAAATTATTCAAAGAGAAGACCTTTTTTTTTTCTTTTTTATTTTTTTTTAAATCTGTGCTTATTTGCCATATGGAGCCTCCTAATGGTGCTTTTTGTTAAAAGTGGAACTCCTTAGAGTAAACCTTAAAATCCTTGTGCACATGAGCTGCAATATGCATGCCTTACTTCCAAAGAGATATATGAGGGAGTGGAGAAACCTCATAACAATAACTAATAGAAGGAAATTATAGTATTTGTGAAGTTTATAATTTTAAAGTTTCCCTGTTTGAATTTTCTATGCAAATATATGCCAATGATTTAATCTCATTGAGATCCAACTTTTTCTCAAATATAATTTTAATTTAAATTAGAAACAAACTTATTTTACATATAAATCTCACTTCCCTCTCCCTCCCATCCTCCCATGCTCTCCAACCACACCCACATCCCACCTGCATCCACTCCCCAGAGAGAGTGAGACCTTCCATGGAAGATCATCAAAGTTTGTTGCATCATTCCGGGTAGGGCCTACACCCCCATGTATCTAGTCCGAGGGACTATATTTCCATGGGGGAATGGGCTCCCAAAATCCATTTGTGCACTAAGTAGAAATACTGATTTCACTGCAGAGGTCCTATAGACTGCCCAGGACTCCTTACTGTCACCCACGTTTAGGGAGCCTGGTTCAGTCCTATGCTGATTCCTTAGATGTCTGGTGGGGGTCCATAAGCTCTCATTTGCTCAAGTCAACTATTTCTGTGCGTTTCCACAAGATGATTTTAACCCATTTGCTCATCATTTTTCCCTCCCTATAACTGGATTCTAGGAATTCAACACAGTACTTAGCTGTGGATCTCTTCTGCTTTCATCAGCTACTGGATGAAGGCTCTAGGATGGCATTTAAGGTAGTCATAAATCTCATTTTAGGGGAAGGGCATTTAAGGTAGCCTCTTCACTATTGCTTAGATTCTTAGTTGGTGTCATCCTTGTGGATTTCTGGACATTTCTCTAGTGCCAAATTTCTCTTTAAACCCATATTGCTTCCCTCTATTAAGATATTTTTTTTTCTTTCTCTCCTCTATTTTTCCCCAGACTCAATCTTTCTGATCCCTGATGTTCTCCTCTTCCATTTTCTTCCTCCATCCTCCCTCCTCCTCCCATGCTCCCAAATTGTTCAAGATCTCATATTTTAGGAGTAAGAGGAAACATATATCATTGAATTACACAGTGGTAAGAGTAAGGTTTTTGTCTGCCAGACTGGATGTACCACAGTGCCCACAACAATTAACACACAGACATTCTGTATTTGATATAATACTGTTGGCCAGTTACTAGTTTCTTATCGGATAGCTCTGTCTTAAATATTAACCCATTTCTATTAATCTAAGTATTTCCATGTGGTCTCATCTTACCAGGGAGTGGATCCCCACCTCTGTTCTCCAGTCTCTATTTGCTGACTCCTCCTTACTACTTCCTCGAATCCTCCTTGTCTCCTATTCCCACCTATCTTGCTTTCCTATTAGCCAACAGTACTTTATTCATTAATCAGTATGAGAAACATATTTACAGAATGACATCTTCCATCATCTCCAGTTTTCTGTCTAAAAAAGGGAAGGGATTTAACCTTAACAAAGCAAAATATATAGCACAACACTAATCAAGTAAGAATCACAGTTAACAAAAGTTGGTCCATTAACATTTAGCAAAATTTGAAGAAATATTCCAACATCTATCCTATTTTTTGTGAGTCTAAAGTCCTATATGTAACTTATCTTTAATCCTAACTATGGAAAACTATAGCCATAACTACTTGTCTCCAACTCCTTCAAAGACCACAGAAGGATAGTATATAAACTCTAGAAATGACAGAGACAGCTAACTGCTTGGTCAGTCAAAATGAGTTTTTCAGTAATCTTCCATCTTCAGCACATAAGCCATAGTGTATCTGACAGACTCTTCAGTAAAACAGGAAACTTTAAACTGTCTTCTTGTATTGGCAGTTTGTCAGTCACTTTTCTCTGTGTCCTGCAGAATGTCTGGCAGACTCTTCCATGAAGCAGGAACTCTGTAGCAATGTCCATCTTGCATTAGCAGTCACTTTCCTGTGGGCCCTGCATGTCCAGTTTATACAGCATGAAGTCAAACAGTCCAGACAAGAGCAGTATCTTGTCCAAATGGCTAGACTTGCCATATTGAAAGCAATCTTCATAACGCATTTTTTTCGATATCCATCTTCCTTTCTGACTTAGGTGGTGTTGCCAGGAGCATTTATGTATCATTGTCAAGAAAATCCCTAAACAATTTTAAATGCCATATTCTGTAGATCTTTGAAAGGTTTGAAGAAAGCCTATTTATCTGAAATACATGTCTGTATATCTAGAAATATTAACTAATTAACTATATGATCTGAGTATCAGAGGTACTGTTTATAATTTCAATTGAATTATTCATTACATTTTTACACAATACCAAAACAAGAAGAGAAATATACACATCACAAAACTGACCTTAAATTGTATCAATAAATCAAAATCCTTTCCAACTATTCTTATCTATACCACAATTCTCTTTTTCCCTTAAAAACGAATTGGCTGTGATCATTAACCATTTATAACCAAGCCCATTTAAATGAAAACAAACATTTATGAACAATATTTGAGAATTTCGGCATTTTTCTTTTCAAACTACTTCCTTCTGGTAAAGGGTGCTGTCATGGGGAATCCTAGGAAGATGAAGAAATCCTGGGTGTAGTCTGCAAGCCTTGCTTGTCCCAACTGTTTTGAATGTTGGATCACCTGGGATGCGGTTTCAGGGGGTCTGGCTTGATCAAACCACATTAATCTGGAAGGAATCCACAGCTTTTAATTTTCTATGAAAACAAAAATAGAAATCCTTTTCCCCAGTAATTTGTCCTTAGACTTAAATTTTGAAGTCAAAGCATTTTTTAAATATATAAATTGGATTGATCCAGAAGCATTTGTTTTAACAGTTGTTATTTCCTCAGCAGTCAAAAAATACAAAGACAATATAATGCTGTACAGTATCCAGATTTTCTAGGTACTTTTCATCATTATGTGGCTTTTTTTATTGCTTGGTGTCTTTTACTTTTTATTTTTCATTTTTTGAGACAGGGTTTCTCTGTGTAACTTTTATCTGTCCTGGAATTCCCTATGCATACCAGATTTACTTTGCAATTACAGAGATCTGCTTGCCTCTCTCTCCTGAGTGCTAGGATTAAAGGCATGTGCCACCACACCCTGCTCCTCACTTTCTTTTTAAAATCATTTTATTGTTTTTTTTCTCCCAAGCCTATGTATATTTTAAAACAGACGGTAAATCTATGGAGTTTTTTCCTAATGTGAATCTGTCTTTAATGTAAATCTTTATCTTTTTATTTCCACAAGTCTTTTATCTGGTAAACAACAACATTGCTAAAATGAAAGTCTAGCTATGTTAGCGGCTGTCTATCCAAGATTGTGATGGCTACTTTTACAGCCAGAACTGAGAACTGTGCCAATGGGAGATGTCATTCTGTAAATATGCTTCTCATACTGGTTAATGAATAAAGCACTGTTGGCCAATAGGAAAGGAAGATAGGAGGGACTAGGAGATTAGGATGAAAAAGAAAGTAGTGAGGAGAAGTCAAGATGGAGAGTCTGGATAAAGCAGGATGGCAGCCGGCTCTCCGGTAATAGCACATGGAAATATTATATTAACAGAAATGGGTTAATAATTTAGACAGAGCTGGCTGATAAGAAACTAGTACCTGGCCAACAGCATTATATCAAATACAGAGTCTCAGTGTGTTGTTTGGGGCTGGCGCGGTGGCAGGACAAGACCAGCTGTGGGAAGAAAAACCATACTGTACTCCTTACCTATGGTGCTCACGCGGCTAATAAGAACTTCCACTTAAAATTTAACAAAGCTTAAAAAAGGGTTTTAGAAACAAAATAACAGAGACAAGCAAGGCTTCTTGGTAAAAGCATTTTTCTGGGGTGCACACTGTTTTGTGAGAGACAAGCAAAATTTCCATGGCTCCTTTTAAGGAAGATTCCTGACATAGCATAATTGGCAAAAAACTGCACAGCTTTAAAAAAGCACTGTTAACAATATATTGGCGTGTACCATAGCTGGCATTGGCAATGGCCACATCTCCAAGCCGACAACATGCAGCTGGATGGAAGCATAGACCAAGACATTGACCACAGCTCTCACTGCTGGTGGGAAAATAGCAGCCACCATCTTTGATAAACCACAGCAGAAACAACTATGACATTCATTTTAGCATTGTTGTTGTTTACCAGATAAAAGTCTCATGGCCAGAAAAAGATAAAGTTTTAGAGTAAAGACAGGTTCACATTTTAAAAAAGTACTAAAGGTTTCCAGTATGTTCTAAAATATATGTAGGCTTTGGAGAGAAAAGAAATAAAATGGTTTAAAAAATACAGGGAAGAGCTGGGTGTGGTGGCACAGGCCTTTAATCCCAGCACTCGGGAGACAGAGGCAAGCAGATCTCTGATTTCAAAGTAAACCTAGTGTGGAGAGTTTTAAGGAGTAAGGTTATTCCCCCCTGCTGCCGGTCTGGTCCCGCTGCTGCGCAGGCCCCAATTAACACACAGAGATTCTGTATCTGATATAATGCTGTTGGCCAGTTATTTGTTTTTTATCTGCTAGCTCTGTCTTAAGTATTAATCCATTTCTATGTGTTTCCACGTGGTCTTAGGGAGAATAGAGGAACAGCGGTTCTGTACTCTCTCAACCCTCCTTACTCCTTCCTATTTCCTCCTTGTCTCCTAGTCCCATCTATCTTGCTTTATTATAGGCCAACAGTGCTTGCTTTATTCATTAATCAGTTTTCATTAAGCAGAAACATATACAAAATGACATCTCACATCAGAGAGTGAATTCCAGGACAGCTAAGAGTTACACAGACAAACCCTGTCTCAAAAAAATAGAAAAGAAACAAAATAATAAAAAAAAGCCATACAAAGATGGAGAGAATCAGCGTACTGTATGGCATTATATTGTCTTTGTATTGTTTGATTGCTGAGGAAATAACAACTGTTAAAACAAATGCTGCTGGATCAATTCAATTTATATATTTTAATAATGCTTTGACTCCAAAATTTAAGTCTAAGGTCAAGTTACTGAGGAAAAGGATTTCTATTTTTGTTTCCACAGAAAATGAAAAGCTGTGGATTCCTTTCAGACTAATGTGGTTCGAACAAGCCAGACCCCCTGAAACAGCGTTCATGGTGATCCAACATTCACAACAGCTTGAACAAAGCCAGCCTTGCAGACTACAGCCAGGATTTCTGCATCTTCTTAGGATGCCCATGAAGGCGCCCCCATCAGCAGGAAGTAGTTTGGAAAGAAAGATACCCAAATTCCCAAATATTGTCTATAAATGTTTGTTTTCATTTAAATGGGCTTGGTTATAAATGGTTAATGACAACCAATATTTTAAAGTTAAAAAGGGGAATATGGTATAGATATGAGTACTTTGTTTTGGAATGGATTTTCATTTATTGATACAAATTTAAGGTCAATTTTGTGATATGTATATTTGTCTTCTTGTTTAGGTATTGTGTTTATAAAGCTCATTTAGAAATACAATGTATAAATTAGTACAGATATTTGATAGTTACCTATGACAGTCAAAATTTAGAGCTAAGTTACTTAGGTTTTCAAGATATATATGAGATGGATAGGGATTCTTCAAACCTTTCAAAGACCTACAGAATGCGGCATTTAAAATGGTTTAGGGTTTTTCTTGACAGTGAGACATATATGCTGGCAACACCATCTGCGACAGAAAGGAGGATGGACATTGAAGAAACACGTATAGTTTTTGCTTCCTGTATGGCAAGACTAGTCATTTGGACAAGATACTGCTCTTGTCTGGACTGTTTGACTTTATGCTGTATAAACTGGACATGCAGGACCCACTGAAAAGTGACTGCTGATGCAAGATGGACATTGCTACGGAGTTTCTGCTTCATGGAAGTGTCTGCCAGACATTCTGCAGGACACAGAGAAAAGTGACTGACAAACTGCCAATACAAGAAGACAGTTTAAAGGTTCCTGCTTACCGAGGAGTCTGCCAGACACACTATGGCCTATGGGCTGAATATGGAAGATTACAAAAGAAATTCAGGTGACTGCCAAGCAATGAGTTATCTCTGCCATTTATAGAGTTTATATATTATCCTTCTGTGGGCTTTTAAGGAATTAAAGAGATTGTGGAAGATGTCATTCTGTAAATATGTTTCTCAAACTGGTTAATGAATAAAGCACTGTTGGCCAATAGGAAAGGAAGATAGGAGGGACTATGAGATGAGGAGCAAAGAGGAAGGAGTGAGGAGGAGTCAAGTTGGAGAGACTGGGGAGACGAGATGTCTGCCCTATTCCCTGGTAAGATGAGACCAGGTAGAAATACATAGATCAACAAAATGGGCTAATAATTAAGACAGAGCTAGGCGATAAGAAACTAGTACCTGACCAACAGCTTTATATCAAATACAGAGTCTCTGTGTGTTAATTGGGGCTGGTGCAGAGGCAGGACAAGAACAGCGGTGTGAGAAACCCTACTCCTTACACTGTGCTCACTGCCTTGGTCTATGCTGCCATCTACCAGTATGTGGCCAGCTTGGAGATGTGGTCACTGCTATTGCAAGGTCTCGTACTCACCAATGAAATGTTAGCAAGGCTTCTTAACAGCTGTGCAGGTTTTTACTGTTCATGCTGAGTCAGGAAACCTCCCTTAAAGGAGTGGTGCAAGTCTGATTGTCTCTAGCAAAACAGGACTACCCAGAAAAATGCTGTTAGCAGGAAACCTTGCTTGTCTTTGTCCTTTTGCTTAAGTTGTTAAATTTAATCTATTTTTAAGCTGTTGTTAAATTTAAGTGGAAGTTCTTCTTAGCCACTTTGCAGTGCCATACTGTTTTGAGTGTGCCCCACCCCCAGCCTGGGCCCACCACCATGCCTGGCCAAAATAACACACAGAGACCCTGTATTAGATATAATTCTGTTCTCCAGGTACTTGTTTCTTATTGGCTAGCTCTGTCTTAAGTATTAACCCATTTCTATTAATCTAAGTATTTCCATGTGGTCTCATCTACTGAGGAGTGGGACCAGTGTTTATTCTCCCCAGTCTCTCCATTTTGACTTCTCCTTACTATTTCCTAGTCCCACCTATCTTGCTTTCCTATTGGCCAACACTGCTTTTTTCATTAACCAGTATGAGAAACATATTTACATAATGACATCTCTCATTAATACATTGTATAAATAAATCCCAATTTACATAATATCAGTTCCCAGAGGTTCTCTGCTCTCTGAATATCTGAGTAGAGTACACTGGGATTTATTCCTGGTGTCAGATCTAGGCTCTGTTCTGCAAGCCTTGTAGGCATAATCTAGGGGATTAATAGAATAACACATTTTTTTTGTTTATCTTGAAGCCATAATTGTTTCTTAAAAACTATTGGAAACAACACAGTGCTTGAATGAGGACACCTTTTCAGAAGGTGTCAAAGGCTAAATCAGATTCTACATTTAATTGTTTGCTTTGCTTTGGTATTCTAAACACCAAAATTAATAACATTTTCAAGACAGTCATACTTTATTTGACATAACAGATGATGTTAAGAACAACCCTACCTAAAATAGCCTTCCACATTCTTGTATGTCAGTCACAGAGAGCAGGGGCAAAAGCACAAGGGAACCTACAATTGTATTGGTTTCTACCCCACTGTCACAGCCATCTTTGGAAATGAATTCTTACTCTCTTCCAACAATGTCATGGCTATTGTGATGCATTCAGTCTATTTTACTGGATCCTTGCATCCCACCACAGACTTTACTTTTCATATTTCAGAGAGCGAAACCTCAATGCTTAGTTTTACTTATCAATTTATTTTTATATTTTTAATTTGGCAGTTTGTGATTATTTACTTCAGACTACCTCAAATATGATATAATTCTGTCTCAGTCTCCTGAGTGCTAAAAGTACAAACACAGACTTACATCATAATTTGCAACAAAATGCACCTATATAAATGGGGCAAATGCCCCAGGTCTGTTGCAAGCTGAGAATAAGAGGTTTATTGTTAGTAAATTCTCACATGTGAATTCAAGTTATGCCCTTGTACATGATGCCTCTGATATTGTACACATACTAAGTTTAAGTCTGATATTTTTGTAAATTATTAAAAGGTAATGAGCTTATTTTGCCATTGTCTTTCTTGCCAGTTAAACAAAATTATTTGGGAATATATCATATAATTTTCAAAAAGATTAAGTAACATTCTTCTTCTGGGGAAATATTTCATTTTTATTACTCCTTAGGACTTCTCATGGTTAGAAATTCTACATAGAAACACACTTTCTTTGGAGCTCCTTGATACTGTAGAAGAATCATCTTGTCTATTGTTCTCCTTCTCTCTGTCTGTGTCTGTCTGTCTTTATGTTGGTCTCTCGTATATACAGACACCCACAGAACCTTAACTCATATAATATATCCCAATCACATATTCCTCTCCATCCTCTTGTGCTAGCTCCCTGCTCCCACATCCCCTCTTGTCTGTACTTACTCCATGTTTTTCAATTATCTTATATCTGGTCTCCAGAGCTCACTAAAGCAAAGATGAAATCTACAGTTCCTGTTTTGCCAACTGCTATTTCCTTGTTTAGAGTTTTTTTTAATAAAATAAAAGCAGATATAAAAACAATACTCATGATGCATACTGTTCTAGCTATTCTTAGAAGGAAAGAGCATTATTCCTGTTAAAATATAGAAAATATAAACAAAAGAAAATAAAAATGGAAGTGCTAATATTAGTTACTCATTTTACCAATAAGATTTTCTGTTCAAATAGATACTTATTATCAATCTTGGCTAAAATGAGTGTCTCTGTTTGCCAGCCATGTTTGTAATAATTGGTTTTGCTTATTTTCATGCAAATGTAGTTACAAATTGACACTTCAATGGCATTAAAACTGAAAGAATGTCAAAATTGTCAATGTTGATCTTTAAAGTACCTTGATAATTCTTTCCTGTGATAATTAAAGACACTATTCATGTTGCCAAGATAGTGTAATTACATAAAATTGAACATTAGCCAAGCAAGTAGGAAGTACATGTGCATTTGTTTCTCTTTGCTCTTGACTGTGAATGTGATTATCTTTAAATTTCCTTCTTGATTTCTTCAAAATGATGGTCTGTGACTTAGAAATCTCAACAAAATGAACCCTTTCCTACTTTATATGGCTCTTTGCCAAGGTAATTAACAACTCACAAAAGCAAACAGCAAAACTCAGTTCTCCTGGATTGTTCACCATTCAGCTTTCCCAGTACGAAATATTTCCCCTTGTTCTCATATTCAGCCTCATGAGCCCCATACAGAAGAATCTCATGACAAGTTTCCAATCAGAGCTGTTTGCATATATCTTTCATATCTGATTTAAATAGTTTCTGAATATCTAGTTATCATGATGCAATGAACTGTTGTTATGCCTGCTTGAACTTGTAACTAGGAATGAGGTAGCATCATGATGGTTACAGACAATGGCCTTATTGATAGGTGGTTACTATCAAGGACTCATTCATAATAAAGGAGATATTGTTCTTGATTACAAAAAGTCACCATCATATTTGTGGTGTTTATATTCTGTTAATATGCATACCTTGTGTTACATATTGTCATTGTTCTCTATTGATATCTTTAAATTGATAGAATCCATTGTGTCTTATATACAAACAGAATAGAAATATTCACAGTCCATTCTTTTTTTCTCACACAATACATTTTGTTTTTGCTTTTGTCTTATTTTATTCTATTTGTAATGGTCATATGATAGCCTGTTATTTTTCCCTTGCTTAAAATTATCACTTTTCAAAATAATAAACACTGTAGAAAAATGTGACAGCATCACAAGTGCTGTGGCTTCTTCTTAGTGGAGATGAAAGGTTTGCATCTCGGATCTTAGAATAGAGAAATGATCAGTTATCAAGCCATTGGCTTTCTTAAAATCTCATGAATTCTGTTTTCTTTGGGATATTTTCTGCTTTCGACTTCTCAGAATTATGTATCTAGCTATACCATTTAAGTAAGTTGTTCTGTTTTATGTTCAACAAGTCAAATTATTGTCTTTATTATAACCCCTTGAAAAAACAATACAATGACATGTAGCACAAATGAACATACTTCTTATGCATTTTTTTTTCGTTTTGTAATCACTTCTATTCACAAAAATCCATATTGTAATTGGTTACTACCATAGATTTGTGGACGAAGTATTTAAGAAATGATTTAGTCTATTAGTAGCTGTTTTTTTCAGTTGGAGCCATTAATGAAACTTCGGAAACTGAGTAAATTGTTCGGGGCTGGGTAAGTTTTCACGATACTAACTTTCATAGAGCACTTTGTTCCATCTTGTCTTCCTGTACCTCTTCTCCTTAAAATTCTGTCCTTCATGGAAGGCCTCATCCTCCTTGGGGAATAAAATCTGTTACCCTTATGTTAACTGACATTGAATGATAGCTAGCACTTATAAGAATATACAGCTTTATAACAAGGGCAAAATTTGCACTAAATTAAAATGCATCTCTTATTAACTATGCATCATTTCTGTGATATTATTTCTTTGTTTTAAATTTCTATGGTACACTCTATAGAAAAAAAGATCCATGGAGAAAATTGAATGAGAGCATTGCAGTAAACATCCTATACATGTTCAAGTTTTTGTTCATGCTAATCTCCATACATACACATTTTGACTACTTTTAGACACTCTGAAGAAAAGGGGTTTGGTAGATTCTACTACTCAGAGCTATATCTTCTTTTCTCAATTTTTACTAATCTCAAAGCAGGAAAATACAGGAGAATGCTTTAGTCAATAGGAAGATATGCATGTTGGGCCCTTTTTCCTTCTCTGCTAACATGAGATTTACATGTAGCTAGATACTCCACAGAAAACTGCTTTCCATTCATGGGAGAATGCTATTACCCCAATATTGCAAAGTAAAATTTGTCATGTGAGGCAGTGTTTATTAGCAGAGATTATTTTCCTATAGGTTGAGGAGTCAGAAAGAATTATAATATATAAAGACACAATTCTTTAAATTTAAAAACACATCTGAAGCCACTGCTGTTTACCACATTAAAATACACAATTAATTTGTATTTTGAAAATTGCTTAAAATATATTTTGATCATTTCCACTGTATCTCCTAAAATAAAAAAAAAAAGACTCAACAATATATAGTGATGAGGATTAACCAAGATTCCAAGATGTTCAAACAAACTTTGAAACTCACCAGCTTTAGCATATTTTATTTAAAAATCTTACTCAGGAAATATTTTAAAGGAGTGATTTATCATTTTAAAGATATTTTCCACTAGTCTAATCTTTTAATTTTCTTCTTTTTTGAGATGGATACTATGTCATCTATAGATATAAACTAACTCACTATGTAGACTCAGGCTAGCCTCAAACTCATGCCAATTCTCTTTTCAGGGTCTTTAATACACCTCTGTATTTCTCACATCAATCAGGTCTTCATTTATCAAAGCCTTTATATTAGACATGAATAATAGTTCTAATATATGTATTACTTCAAAAAGTAAGATGTGATTCTTTTTTTCCGTGAAATTTTTTTCTATGTCCTTCATTTAAACAAATATAAGCAAATACTATGAGTATTTAAAATTATTTGTGTTTGCTTACTTCTCTTTAAATATCATGTTGGAGATATTCTGTTAGAGGCACTCCATATTTTAATACATATCATTGCCTTTTAATACTCCTTAGTCATTCAAATATATTTGTAAACAAGTTGTAGTATATATTTTTTTACATTCCAATTTTAAAAATAATGACACAACAATAACTTTGACATCATACACACTATATATTTTATAATATTTTAGATTATACCATAAAAACTTTGTTTGGGAAGGCCAGACTAAAATTTTGAAAAAAGAATGCTACAAAACTAATGATGATATTTATATGCTCTTATACACAACACACATTTATACAAAGTATTATTGTTCTGTTTAAGCTGTGTACAAAACTCTATAAAATCCAGCAATATGGGAATAATGTTAATTCTAATGCACAAGATGGGCAGACCATTTTAGGTTGGTGGATCACTGAATTAACACGAATAGGACTTTTGAAGATCTCCATTTTCCTTATCATCAAATGATATGTACAATATGTAATGTAATAACACTAATAATTATTATATTCTCGATATATTATGTTAATATTGGCTTGATATTGCCAGAAAACAATTGACATTGGAGAAACATCAATTAACATGGGTCTGTCATGACCAGGTTACAATGCCTTTAAAAGTACTCTTTGAGGGATGGAGGAATGGCTCAGCATTCTGGCTGCTCTTCTACAAGGACTCACTTGCAACCTAACAGCCTACAACTTTCAGTAAATTTTATTCATGGGTGAGTGAAATCAGAGAGAACAGTAAATTGGGTCAGGCAATACAACTGCAAAATCTTTCCCTGGTAACACATGTCATCTCCCTAAGCCCACTTTTTGTAAATTCCATAAACTTCTCAAAGAGTACTACACCTGGAGAATACCTGATCAAATGCATACACCTATGGGGCATTTATTATTTTAACCACTACAGAATCCTTATTCATTCATTGTAATTAAGAAAATACCTACTTCCTTCAGTCATAATAATTTCTCAAAACAGAATAATTCCTAAAATATGTTTTCCATAGAGTCTGCTTGATAACAACACACATATATTAAATATATTAGCAAACACTGATTTAGCATAAATTTAATTTAACTTGAACTTCATGATCTTTGTTTGCTGATTTATAATAACATCCTGTAACTGATTAATATTATATTTTTAATGAAGTACCTAAGCCACTAAGTTCCAAATTGCCCCAACTCAAAACAGTATAAACTACCACCTTTATTTTTATAACACTCTAAAACTACTATGCAAATTATATGACATGAATTTCAAGAAGTGTGACACAACTGACAAGCAACAACCTTTATCATCCTTTGTACAAATAATAATAATGTAGTTATTAACTTAATAAAAATATTTTCTTATAAGCTTATACTGATTACAACTTTGTCATTCTTTATTTGAAACAAAATTTGGTTAGTTGACACTCTCGATCTATGTGAGTACATCTTTTTTTTTTTTTTTTACCATCTTCAAACACTAGACTATGGTTGCCACTGGGAATAGAAGTACTAGCAGGATAGGAATTTAGTTTGTAACATACATTGGAAAATTAGGATGTTCTATTGAGCAATTTGTATAGAAGAAAGGAGAAATTTGAAATCTTTCTAATGAGCTAATTGAATAGAAAAAAAGGAAATTTCTATTCACCCTTGAACATTAAGTCTAGCAATTCCATTCAATTTTGCTCTGGAATCACACCACATTTGCCCTGAGATAAAAAATAAGCTTCCTTTATGCGTGCATTCCAGTTCTCCCACCAGAAACCATGGAACAGAATTCAGAAACCTTAATTCTCCAGGGAAATTAAAATGGTCTTGTACAGATAAGGAAGCAGAATAGAGAATACACGGTTCAAGGTGAGTCCAGGAGTTTATTACATAAAGGAGATCAGCCAGCACAAAACATCGATGGGAAAGATTCCAGGTCCATCCTGCTGTGGCTGGAGGCTTCAGCCTGAGAGGATTTCAGCCCAATGCTGGGAACATCAGGACTCATGCACTGTTACTAATGACAAAACTGACATTTCCTACTCTATTTCAGAGAATTTGCTGTCAGGTGATAGTTTATAGAATGGGCACCCCAACTTGAATGCTCTGCAAATAAAGGTTTAATTAAAATATGAGTTTAGAAAAACAAAATAAGTAATGACATACTTACCTAGGCTTACATTTTTTGTTAATCACTTTTTATTATTTTGAATTATCATGAAAATGCAGTCTAAAACTGGACATTTTAGGTACTTAAATTAAATTGTACATTTATGACCAGTGTTTTAAACTGAAAATTGTGCTTTCACATTATTATCGGTGTCATATTAGGTTGGATATTTGAAATTCCTATCCCTTTTATTTCTAATATATCTAATTTCGCTTTATTGTGTTGGTAGAAGTGGAGATCGCTAAAACTCAGAAATAACGTCAATGTGGTTCATATTCTGTAATGCTTCATGTACCAGAATATTATACCTTCATAAAAAGTGTTACATTCAGCCGAAAATAAAATACATCAAAATATAAAGTTTCCGGACCCCCATCGCCGGGCCTCTGATAAAGTGGCCTCAGTGGAGTGTGCAGGCCCCAACTAGATCTAACTATTGGAGCAGAAACAGCCTGAGTCTGAGCCTAGTCTTTGATCCCCATCTTCTTTGACCCCCATCTCCAGGCCTCTGCTAGAGACCTGTCTATTCACGGAGGACCACCCAATCCCCACCTGCCTGGACTCTGACTCCCACCGCTGGTCCTCTACTGGAGTTCCTGCCCATCCGAGAGCTCAAACTATCCTTGCCTGGCCACTCTGAATCCCTGCCTGCTGGATACTTGATGCCCATATCCATGCCTCTGCTAAATAGGTCTCAGCTGGGGAGTGCCATATAGATCTGCCTATTGGTGCACAAACAGCCTGAGTCTCAGCCTAGTCTTTGACCCCCTTAGTCTTTGATGCCCATCGCCAGGCCTCTGTTAGATGTGAGTCTGGGACCAATTTGGGTGGATTCCCCCACCACCTTAACTGGGAACTCCCTGGATTGGCCCTGGATCTCACACCGCCTGTGTCCTGTCTGCATCAAGAGCACTCCTGGTGCTCTGATACACACCTACCCCCAACCACCAAGAGCCTGCCCTCCACCTCCCTGTGCCCTACCTTGTCCAGTGTCCCACCACTCTGGTTGAGCACAATGACAGAGGGTGGAGCCAACAATCCTGCTACCTTCTGGAAACTTCCTGGCACTGTTCTGAGCATACTAGACCTGCCTATCCACTCAGGAACAAACAGGATCTTCACCTGCCTTGTCTCTGACCCCCACCCTAGTCCTATACTAGAGTTATGGGCCCCTCCCAGAGCTCCACCTATCCCTGCAGGGCCACTCTGAATCCCTGTCAACTAGTTCCTTGACTCCATCACCATGCCTCTGCTAAAGAGACCTCAGCAGGAAAGTGACAGACCTCAGCAGGAAAGTGACAGGCCCCAGCTAAATGCACCTGTCCAGGTAGTGCAGAAAAAGCCTGAGTGTCAGCCTTGGGGATCTTTGACCCCATCTCCAATTTTCTGCTGGAGCCTGATCTTTGAAGCCCATCGCCTGGCCCTTGACTGAGGAGAGACCTCCTAGAGAGCTTGGACCACCCAGAGCTACAGACATTGAACCTCTGACCCACGTAAGCCCACCTAAGTAGTACCAGAAAAAGAGAGACAAAGACCTCACCTACACCTACTAGAAGAAGCAATGGGAAGACGGCAATACAAGAAAACACTAACAATAGAAATACAAACATAACACCTCCAAAATGTAAGGACTCTACACCAATTAGAAGTGATCACCCCAAAGAAGATGAAGCAGAAGAGAACGACTTAAACATTATCATCATAAAAATGATAGAGGCCCTCAAAGACAATATGAGAAAATCTCTTAAAGAAATGGAAGAAAAAACAAGAAATTTAAGAAATGAACAAATTTATTTATTTATTTATTTATTTATTTATTTTTTATTTTATTTTTCATGTAGATCCATCACCCTGGCTCTCTCCCTCCCTCTTACCCTCTCTTCCCACTCACATGCAGCCTGACCACCCTCCCCTCCCATCACTCCATCCCCATTCCACATATTGGTCAATGCCATCCAGGTGGGTTCATATAAATCTGTCAAGTCATTTGAAATTGGGCCTAGGGCTTCTCTCCAGTCTCCAGGTTAAGGCAGTATCCCTCCACAGGGGATGTGTCTGCAAGATCCTTTAGAGCACCTGGAATACATCCTGGTTCCACTGTCTGAGGTTGCTTAGACTGTGCAGTCCTTCTAGCTGAGTCCCATATTCACATTGACCTGAGTCAGTCCCAGCTATCAGTCTGGGGGGCCTGTCAGCTCCTCCTTATACAGGTCAGCTGTCTCTATGTGTTTCTGCAACCTGGTATTGTCCTCTCTCTCTGCATCTGGATTCTAGTTCTATTCAGTGTTTAGGTATGAATGTTTGCTGCTGTTTCCAACAGGTAATAGATGAGGGCACCATGATGGTGGATAAGTTAGTTGTTGATCTTACTATCCGGGAAGTGCATTTATGGTAGCCTTTCCATGGTTGCTGAAATTGTTAGCTGGCAGCAGACGTGTAGGTCTCTCGACTTCCATTTAGGTTCAGTTTTCTCTTTAAACCAATAAGAGCTTACTCTTTTATGTTCTCTCTCTCTCTTCTCTCCCTCTCTCTTTCTCTACTTTCTTCTATTCCTCAATCTTCCTAGTTGCACATGCTTTGCTCTCATCCCCTTCTCTTTCTCCAACTTCTCTCTCCCTTCACTGCTCCCCCACTTCTCATGTGATCTGGAGGACTTGTCCCTTCCCCTTTCTGTGAGGGACTTTATATGAATCTCTTAGAATCCACCTTGTATCCCAGTTCCTCTGGTGGTATGAATTATTGGCTGGTGATCCTTTGCTCTATGTCTGAAACCCATATATGAGCGAGTACATACCCTGTTCCTATTTTTGTGACTGGTTTACCTAAATCAGGATGGTTTCTTCAAGTGCCATACACTTGCCTGCAATTTTCAAGATTCCAATATGTATTTTCTGCAGAGTAGTATTTCATTATGTAGATGTGCCACATCTTTATCCATTTTTCAGTTGAGGGGCATCTAGGTTGTTTCTACATACTTGCTATTACAAATAATGCTGCTATGAACATAGTTGAGCACATGTCTTTGTTGCATGGATATGGACAAATGGTGTATATGCCTAAGAGTGGGATTGCCAGGTCCTATGGTAAACTAACTCCCATTTTCCTGAGGAAACACCATACTAATCTCCAAAATGGCTGTATGAGCTTGCACTGCCAAAAGCAATGGACGAGTGTTCCCCTTTCTCCCAATCCTCTCCAGCACAAGTTGTCATTGGTGTTTCTAATTATAGCCATTCTGGCAGGAGTAAGGTGGTGTCTCAAAGTTGTTTTGATTTGCATTCCCCCGATAGCTAAGGATTTTGAGTACTTTCTTAAGTATCTTTCAGCTTTTTTGATTTCCTCTATTGAGAATTATTTCTTCAGTTCTGTACCCCATTTTTTAATAGGGTTATTTAGTGTTTTGGTGACTAGTTTTTTAAGTTCTTTGTATATTTTAGATATCATCCCTTTGTCAGATGTAGGATTGGTGAAAATCTTTTCCCAGTCTGTGTGCTGCTGTTTGGTATTGTCCATTCTGTCCTTGCCTTACAGAAGCTTCTAAGTTTGAAGAGGTCCTAATTAGTAATTGTTGATCTCATTGTCTGTGTTGCTCGAGTTTTGTTCAGTAAGTGGTCTCCTATACCAATTTGTTGAAGGGTACCTCCTACTTTCTCTTCTAAGAGGTTCAGTGTGGCTAGATTGATGTTGACTTCTTTGATCCATTTGGACTTGAGTTTTGTGCATGGCAACAGGCATGGGTCTATCTGTAGTCTTCTACACACTATCTATCATCCAATTGTTCTAACACCATTTGTTGAAGATACTTTCCTCCCCCCTTGTATTCTTTTATTTGCAACAAATAAAAGAAATTTGCAACAGCTAAAAGAATACAAGGGGGGAGGAAAGCATAGAGGAAGGCAAAGAAGCCCAAATCAAAGGTGCAGAAAACATTCAACAAAATCATTAAGGTAAATTTTCCCATTCTGAACAAGGAGATGTCTATGAAAGTGCAAGAAGCACAACAAACACCAAATGGAGTGGACCAAAGAAAAAATACCCCTCATCAAATAATACTCAAAACACCTAACATATAGAATAAAGAAAAAATATTAAGAGCAGTGAAGGAATAAGTATAACTAACATATAAAGAGAGTCCTATCAAAATTACACATGATTTCTCCATGGAAACTCTTAAGGCCAGAAGGTCCTGGACAGATGTTCTACTAGTACTAAGAGTTCACCAATGCCAGCCCAGGTTACTATATCCAGCAAAACACAAAATCACTGTAGATGGAGAAAACAAGATATTTAATGACAAAGCCTGATTTTCCCAATACGTATCTATAAATCCATCACTACAGAAAATTTTGGAAGGATAACGCCAACCCAAGGAAGGTAACTATGCCCACAATGATGTAGGCAACAGATAATCTCACTACACCAGAAACCAAGGGAAAAGCAGGACAAATAAATTCATAATACCATTGCCAACAATAAATCTAAAACAAAGAATCATAAACAATCTCCCTCAACATTCATTGTCTTAACTGGCCTATAAAAAGACATGGGTTAACAGGATGGATACAAAGACACAATCCATCCTTCTTCTGCATACAAGAAACACATTTAAGCTTCAAAGGTAAAGGGCTGGGAAAATATCACCCAATCAAAAGGACTCAAGGAGCAAGCAGGTGGGGCTATCCTAATATCAAAATGTTAGACTTCAATCCAAAATTAATCAAAAGAGATGAAGACTGTCATTTTATATTCATTGCAGGAGAAATCCAGCAGTACAAAGTCTCAATTCTGAACATATTTGCCCCAAATAAAAAGGCACACACATTCTTAAAAGAAAAGCTACTAAAACTGAAATCTCACAAAAAACCTTACACACTTATAGTAGGAAACTTACCAAGCCACTCTCACCACTAGACAGAATCAGATGTCAGAAACTTAACAACGAAATAAAAGAACTAACAGAAGTTATATGTCAATTGGGTTTAACAGACATCTATAGAACATTCCATCCAATATATATTGTTGTCTGCTTTACATGGAACCTTCTCTAAAATGCACAACATACTAGGTGGCATAAGAAACCTCAACTGATACAAAAATTTGGTTGGTTCCTTTTAAAGACCACCATGCTTTAAAATTGGAGATCAACAACAGAAAAAAAAAAGAAGAAGAAAAGAAAAGAAAACCCAAATCACAGAATCCCTAAATACTCTTGGAAACTGAACAATGTGCAATTGCACCATACCTGGGTCTAAGAAGAAATAGAGAAAGAAATTAAGGACTTCCTAAATTTCAATGAGCATGAGGACACACCATACCCAAAATTATGGAACACCTTGAAAGCAGTGTTACAAGGGAAGTTCATTGCACTAAGTGCCCATATGAAGAAAAGAGAGCATAGTCACAATAGAGAAGTAACAGTACAACTGAAAGCCTTAGAACAAAAAAGAAGTAAACTCACTCTGGATGAGTAGACACCAGGATATAATCAATTTGAGTTCTGAAATCAATAAAATAGAAACAAGGAAAACAATAAATGCAATAAAGAGTTGATTTTTTAAGAAACTCAACAAGATAGGCAAACGTTTGTCCAAACTAAGGTGAACACAGAAAGAGAACATGCAAAAAAAAAAAAAATCAGAAACAAAAAGGGGGACATAACAAAGGACACAGAGGAAATCAAGACAATATTCAGGTCATACTTGGAAAACCTGTACTCTGCAAAATTTGAAAATTCAAAGGAAATGGATGAATTTCTAGATAACTATCACTTACCAAAATTAAATCAAGAAAAGACAAACAACTTAAATAAACCTAAAACCCCCAATGAAATAGAAGTTGTCATTTAAAGCCTCCCAACCAAAAAAGCCCAGGGCCACATGGCTTCATTGCAGAATTCTACGAGAAATTAAAGGAAGAACTAATACCAATACTCCTCAAATTCTTCCACTCAATAGAAACAGAAGGTTCATTACCAACCTCTTTTTTACTTGACTGTTATAAAATGTATAATTTTGGAAAGAATGAGTAGGAAATACATATAGATGAATATTGTGAAAGCCTGAGTATAGCTTTCCTTGTATTATCCTCTTATACTGATGTTGTATATTCCTCGTAATGAAGAACCAATACAGGTATACACATAATTTATATTATCATTGTCCATTTTGTTGTAGTTTCTTGTATATTACAAAAAGTACGTATCATGTACTTTTCATTATAACCACACAGGATATTTTGTTTTTCTAAATATCCCCTTTGCTTTGACTAACCATTCCAAAGTTATCTTCAATCCTCCCTTTTCTAATGAATGATGTGTTTTTTCTTCCATAGGTATTGCCTTTCCTGGACAGACATGTATACACAAGTGGATATAAGTAATCTTTAAAAACATTTCTCAAATGTATTTTATAATCAAAGATTTCCAAATTATGTCTTATGCTGCTATTCTTTGCTAGAGTATATCCTTATGTGGTTTTAAATTTTGATTTTAATACCTTATTTTTTCAGTAATTGTAACTTTGTTATTTGTTTTCTTTTGTTAAACCTGATTTTTTCCTACAATATGTTCTGATTACAGTTCCTGTCCCCCACTTCCTCATAGTTACTCACCACCTCCTTCTTATCCAGATCCACCCCTTTCTGTCTCAGAATAGAAAACAAACTGGCAAGTAAGGAAAAAGGATAAAATAAACTAAAATGAAACAAAACCAAACAAATTGCAATAAAACTAAATCAACAGATGAAAAGGAGCCAAAAGAAGCAATAGAAACACATCTAAAAGACAGACATTCACACATACAGTAATATAATAATACCAGAAAATAGAAGTAATACTTTGTGTACAAAAGATCTGTGAGGCTTTATGACACATGAACCTCAAAAAATGTTGTTCAATTTATTCTTCTTCTTCTTCTTATTGTTGTTGTTGTTGGCCAGCCTCTGCTGTGTATTGGGTCTATGCTTAGAATATCTTTGTCTCCCCAGTCATACTCTCTTGAAGAAAACTAATTTTTCATTTACAAGTAGTTAAGAATTGGAGATAGCTTCTGGATTATAGATGAGAGCATGAATTTAATTCTCTTCTAAGCTCCAGGGTCTCATCTACTACAGACCCTTTCAGGTCTGTGCATGCTGTGAGGTCATATGTACATCACTACTTCCTGTATTCAGATAGCCTTCCTTAGTGTTCTCCATCCCCACTTGGCTCTTCCACTCTTTCCAACTCCCCTTCCACAGTGCTCCCTGAGTTCTGAGGGAAGGGATTTGATGGCAATATCCTGTTTAGGGCTGAGATTTTAAATTTATATGATGGGAAGTAGCATTCTGTAAATATGTTTCTCATATTGGTTAATGAATAAAGCCCTATTGGCCAATATGAAAGCAAGATAGGTGGGACTAAGAGACAAGGAGGATTCTGGGAGAGGTAGGAGGAGAGTCAACATGTAGGACCAAGAGAGCAGAGTCACAGATCCTTTTTTCTGGTAAGATAAGACCATGTGGAAATATTTAGATTGATAGAAATGGGTTAATTTTTAAGTCAGCTATAGTAAGTAATGCTTGTAACAGGCCAACAGCTTTGTATCATTGTATCTAATACGGTCTCTCTTTGTTTTATTTAAGGCTGATGAAGCTGTGGGGCAGAGCTGGTGGGAAAAATACTCATAACATCCCTACATAGTCTGGTTGTAGGTAGGTGTATTTGTCATGTCTATAATAATTTATCTGTTACTTCCAGTTTGTACAGTGGAAAAAACAATGCAAATAGAGTGAAGTTGAGGGTAGTGTCTGTTAAATTGATAAAGTCTAGAGTATTTAAGAATGACATTGAGAACATATCCATAGAGCTTTAACTATGAAGGAAAAGCATTGCTTGCATTTGGGGGACACCACTCTATGGGTTCAGAACTGTGAACCAATAAAATGGGTAAAATAGCGCCTTTATACTTTCTGAGGCACCTCATTATGGTATTTATCTTTTATAATGAGAAATCTAAATAAACCATTCTTTCTTAAACAGCAACTCAGATTGTTTTAATAATTTAATTTTAATATTTAATCAATACTGAACTCCCCCCAAAGGGTCAGATAATGTTTATTTTCAGCTGAATTTAACTTTATTCTGCTCTAATAATATGAAACATTAGCCTACTCATGCTGGGATAATAAGGACCAATGGCAAATGAAGTCCCAAAGCAATTAAAATCTGCTGTATGTGGTGTGAAAAGAGAGGGTAGATCATAAGAACAATATAATACTGTCAGAATTTTACAGGAGGAGATTAAAGTTCAGTACAGATTCTATATAGACTAAAAAAAGGTAAAATGAAATGAGAACATCCAGGATAAATCAGTAGCAGCCCAAAATATACAAATACAATGCTAATGCCAACTAATCTAAAAAATAATTTTATAGACTGGGATAGGATAGCTTCAATTAAAAATAAAGAATTGCAGGGCAGTGGTGGTGCATGCTTTAGTCCCCACACTTCAGAGGCAGAGACAGATGGATCTTTGTGAGTTCGAGACCAAGCTGGTCTATAAGAGCTAGTTTCAGGACAGCCACCAAAGCTACAGAGAGAAACCTTGTCTCAAAAAATCAAAAAACAAAACAAAACCAAAGAGTGAATAATTTAAACAAATGTATTGCAGATAAGAGGCTGATCAGAACAGATAAGCATAATTAGAGTGTTATGTCTAAGTTATAATATATAAACTGTAAATGGTAGAAAATGTATGACATTATTTTTAAGACATCATTATGGCTTAATAAAAGCATAAGTACTAGCCTTTCAGTGAGCAGTAAAGTAACTATCAATCACATTTATTTATGAACAAATCATAATTGACACATAAGTCATTAAGGAATATATTTATTGATCGTTGTCATTCGATAATCTACAGAGCAATAGTAGTTAGTTGCTATTCACAATTTGTTGTGCATAACAACCTGAAAGACACTGATTTAGAAATTTCACCAATAAAAAAATTATCTTGCAACACTGAATAATATTTATTAGGTTAAACACATATCACTGATAATTATTTGATATTTTACTTATATGAAAGTGGAGACTTACTAACACTACTGCTTTCCAAAGAATGTTTATTAGTTCCACCTGTTAGTTAAAATTCTTTGTTAACAATGAACATTAACTATTCTATTTATAGTAATAAGTACATTATTGGTTAAATTATTCAATACACCTACAGTATCTATGTCTCATTCAAACATGAAATTGTACTTTTTCTGTGAAGCTTACATGAATTCCTACATATCCATGTGTATGTCGGATTTCCAGAGGGCCCATTACTTAGAGCACCTGTGTGTCCTTTTTTTCCAAAAATAAAATAATCACTGCTCTGTGAGACTACCAATGGCAGCTCCAGAAAAGTACCATCAGATAGATGTCTGCACAACTGAGTGTACAGATATACCAAATGTTGTTTTGATTTTCGATGCATTTATACATGAAATATCAATTGAGTGAATTCTGTTTTGTAAGTTGAAGGTATTTGCAAGTAAATGTTCCTTGAGATATAAGACATATCTGATATTTAAGTAGTACAAGTCCACATGATCTCAAAGTTTGAATTTCTCAACACTAGTTGGTGGTACTTTTGTGGTAGGTAACAGGAAATAATATTTAGTAGTTAGAATAAATATTATGGAAAATTATTTGATGTTTTATTAAAAAAAGAATGTGGTGAATATGGATACAACTATTTTTGAAGAATGTATGTGAATTCCCCCTGGCAGTCACAAATATGTTTAACAATCAAAGTTTACTATTTTCTCAATGAAGGACTTAATGGAGGATTAGTTTAGTAAACAGTGCCATTGAGTATGTATTCTGCTTGCAATTTCTTGCTCCTGTCTTTGTTTCCAGCCATCATTATTTGGGCACTGATGTTGAATCAAACTTTCCTTAGTGAACTGTTCTACCATGGCTCAGTAAAATAAAGCCAGATGACAATTGTTTACAATCTCTGAAGCAATAAATCTCTTCAAGAGAAATACTTCTTCCTTTTAAGTTACTTTTATTTTGTATTGGTATCAACAATGTAAAATAACAAAAGAATGAGTGAATTTGGTTATTCAACTGATAACTTGTCAAATATTTCTTGATATTTCATTGCAAATAGAATCTGATTCAAGTTTCCACAATTTTGCTGATATATTGCAGTGGTGCTATGATTCACCCAGCTCTGATTGTTATTACCCTCAAATCTGTCTTTGATGTGTATATCTTGCAATAACTTTAAAGAAGTTTGTTGTATGTTGGCTTGTTTCTTAGAGGGAACCTAAAAACATCAAAATTACAGGTAGTGGTTTGAGAACTAGCCAAGTTAGCTATATTTAGCTACCCTCATATGCTACTATTACACAACTACAAGATTAAAATTGTCAGGAAGGTATAGAAATATCTCTGTAAAGTAAATGTCCTCTATATGTATAATACACACTGGAGAAGATTAATGAGAATGTGAATCACTAGAAAGCAGTTTGATGGAATGTGAATTGTCTTGGTTACTTATAGAAAGACAATGCCATCTGAAATAGATGAGTAGACAAAGGAGTTTCAAAATGAATATCATGTAAGAGTTAAAGAAATTATAAAATATTTAACATTTAAAGCAAATGTACAGGGTTTTGATGTTAAAACCAAGGAACTACAAAAAGACCAAAGACAATGTAGATTTATACCACAGAAGATATCCTCTATATTCATCTGTATTTTAAGGCATAGTTTATCTTGAAATAATAGATTTCATATTCATATAGTAACTTCTGTAATATAATGATTTTCAAACCACTCTGAAGTGACAATTAGTAAGGGATGAAATGAAGCTAAAGAATTTTTTTGGTAGGTGGAAGATTAATAAATAAAGAACTTAAAGGAATTCAAATATTAGAATAGATAAACAACTCAAGGACAGAAACCTTACAAAACTGAATTTTCTACAGAAGAGGTCAATTAACGCTTGTTAATCATGGGTAGTAGGAAGTTCTGATTTGTGGAGTACTGGCATCAATAAGAAATTTATTAGTGACAATCAATATTAGATTAATGTTGAGGTCAAAGAGACAATTGGGAAGCCTTTATTGATAGCACTAATGGGTAAATCATGTCTAACATAGTAGAATCCCAACAGTAGATATAAAAAGTTAAATCATACCAAGCCAGGAGTTCACATTTATCTTAACTGCCTGAATGATAGACGAGCCCTTTTAGGATAGGAGTGCAGCAGGGAAATTGTGAATACAACATAGTTTCAGAATAAAATGACATAAGCTAATAAAAGAAGTATTGATGAACACATTTGATGAGAAATATATAAAAACACAGGAGATTGATGCCAATCCTTTCTATAAAAAAATGTATATCCCTGATACAATATGCAGTCCAAATTAAATACAATCAAGACGGTTTTGACCAAAGAAGAGGTATGTTTAAGGTTCAATGGAGAGACTTCAAATATAAAATATGTTTATGTCTTTAGTCCCTTCAGTGGAAATTATGGCCATTTAAACATATGAAATGTCCCTACAAATGTTAAAAATTAAAATAATTAGGCATTACAAATACCAAAGCACAGAGTGCATGTTTTTCAAGAGTACTTGGTAAAGGACAAATATACCAAATCGAGCCCCAATTACGCTTCCATTCTAACCACATTTCTGCTTTCAAGATAAGAAAATAACTAATAAATAAAAAAATTTAAGCGCCAAGTGTGTCAGCTAGTAAAGTTATTCCTATGTGTTTCATGTATTGCCAACACTATTGCATACACAATATGCTGGCATTTATATAATGTTGAAAACATGAAATTCATGTACCCTGATTTCTTGAATATTACAGTTGTTATTTTTTGCAACCATCAGAATAGTATTAGAATCTAAATGCTTGCCATTTCATAACCTTTTACATTTAGTTGTTACACCAAGGAAAACTATGACTTCCCTTTCCACACATAGTCTGCTTCAAATCAAGACCATGAAGACCATGATACCAGGAAGAGTGGTGTATAATGGAGTCATATACTTTGGTTACAAGCATAAATGGGAGTGTGGTGGTTACTTATTTAAGCATAATGAGAAATTCTTGATAAAAAAAAAACTTAAGAAATTAGGTTTACTATGGATGGTGGATTCATAGCAGCTATTGCCCATTGTATCAGTGAAGTATCTGTCACAATTTGTGTAGGGTAACAAAGAGGAGAGAAATAAATGCAGCAATGTTACAACATTCCCTTGGCACCTAAAGCCTCTTGTTCATCTAATAAACCAGTTTCTAATAACACATAATTCCTGTGTCTGAGAGTTCAGAGTCTTAATAATTCTTATATGCATCAAAATCACAAATTTCCTAGTCCTTTTCTAAAGCTCAAAGCAATCTCTTATCTATAAGTGTTAATGAAATAAAACTTCATTTATGTTCTTCCAAAATATAATGGCACAAAATAAATGTTATCATTTCAAAAGTAAGGAATGAGAGGTTAGCAAGGAAAGATAGCAAGGTGAAGAGCTGTTAGTGAAACTGTATTATCCTGCAACTGAAAGCCCAGTATACCAGTATCACAAGCTGGTGCTGGCATCATCTGGTATACAGGCACCTGCAAAATCATCCTTCACTTGTTCTAGCTCTTGTAAATGAGTATAAAAAAATCAGACATCTCATAGCTCTAGCATTAACAGTATCCTAATATCCCCATTACAACGTAGGCTTCACCTTCATAACTTCTTCTCCATTTTAGGCCCTAACAGGAATTCCAAACAGATACAGTAGCCTCAAAATTACACTGTAACCTTAGAGACAATATCCATGATTCTTTAACTTTTCATTTTGCATACCTGATTAAAACTCAGTAAGTTATGTTTGGCTGTCAATTTCTGCTCCCAGCTCAAGGTGTAGACTATTTACTTTCTACCACATTCTAGTATATTCTTGAGTTTTGCCTACTGTTGTTAGTGATACTTTTGCTTATTTCAGACCTTTTCTTCTTTGGCTCTCAAAATTAAAGTTTGATACATGGCTCTACAGGAAGCTTTTAGGGTTATAATGTCCAAAATGCACTATAGAATCGGATTTGTAGACTGTGCATGTGGACTATTGATGTATTTGCCTCCATTGAGTAGATGACTACTATTGAGCTACAGAAACTTTACTATGTACAAAAATCTAATTGATACTTTCTTACATAATACACATATACACATTCTGTTGCTTCCACTTCTCTACAGAACTTTATCTAATAAAGTGTATAATCTATCATTTCCTAGATGTCAGATTTTTTTTAAGTAAAGATGTATGAGTTTAGAGGCTTAAAAGGTTTTCTTTATTTTGACATACCATAACAAAACTCCCAGAACCTCATCACTGAGGATATGGTAGATAAGCAGTCACTTTAATTTGAATTTATATGTTACTCATTGAAATAGACTGTTGTTAATAATCTATATGATTATAATAGTAATTTCCTGTAGTATTAGAAATGCTCATTCCTCCACCACCCTCTAAAAAATGAAGCAAGAAAATAACCTCTATGTCAGTTGATGTTTTAAGAACACATTATGGTATTTCAAATAATAATGTCTAAACATGGAATATGTGCCTGGGTGTCATCTTCTGTATTTTAATTATTATCAAACTAGTTATCCACTGTTGTTGGATAAACTGGTCTGTTAATAAGATTAGATCAGCAGAAAACAAATCTGTTCTCTTCATAAAATTACGTCCACATTAATGATAATATTTTAGAGTTCTTGGAAATAATTCCACAGCTTTCCAACTACAGATGGTAAATTTTGACCTTTTGTGAAGAATAAAAGAAACTCTCCCATTCTATTCAGCATTCCCTTCAGGAATTTTGATTTGGTACAGGATAGAATTGGCTATCTCTTAGAGGTTGATTAGATTGTTGCTAAAGACTGAAGGGTACTTTCTCTTTTCCATGAAATATATTGGTTCCAGACATCAATTTATAAGTAGTTAATTTTATTTTTTCTCACTCAATAAAATGATATTCAGATGAATGGAATGAGTTTTCTTACCGAGTTCCCTATAAAGAAAAATGAGTTTCATTTGAAGAGGGACATGGTGATCTGGGACTGCCTTGTCTTTTCCTTTTGAACAAAATTTACAGAGATTTTAAATAAAGACTAAGGTTCTAGCACCTAGGTTAAAATAGGAGATTTCATTCATTTACTTGAACTTTGATTGCATTGCAATAAAAACAAATAAATAGGACATCAATACTTGGTTCATTAGTCTAGTCTTGGAGCTTCAGATTTCCCTCATATAATCAGTATTAATTCACTTTCCCTCCTTTCATATCAACACACACACACACACACACACACTCTCTCTCTCTCTCTCTCTCTCTCTCTCTCTCTCTCTCTCTCTCTCTCTCTCACACACACACACACAAACACACATCCCTTTTGAAAATATATTTCAGTTTCTTGTCAATGTCCAGGAGTGGAATGTTTATGAACTGCTGGTGTTAATTAACCTTTGATCTTGCTCTAGGTCAATTGCAATAGATAGCATTATTTGCTCCCACCATTGGTATTATTCTAGGAAGAAACAAATAATGAAGAACAGCCAGATATATGTGATTACTGTATTATTTTAACCAAAGAATGTGCAAATAACCCCTTTTCATGTATGCAAGCATTAATCATTGAACAAATGGGGATTTTATAGATTTTACTTACCCTCTGTGTCAAATATACATATTTATACTATCATTATTTGATATACACACATTTTTGTTAAAGTCGATCAAGCAAGGTAAATCAAAAATTGGAAATTATATTTTAAGAAAGTGTGTTGTCTTTGTAAGTAAACTTTAGAGAAACTGAAGTATCACTGAGATTGAATCATTGGTCAGAACAAAATGGCAGTGAATTAGGGGTTTCCTTTCCTTACAAAACACTTTCTGTGTAACCTAAGGGAACTTCAAAGCATTATCTGGTCTCTGAAAAAATTAACATGTTCCATAGTGATAAACCAATTCATGGACCCAAGATGACTTTATAAAACTATCAAGTACTATCCACCATCAAGGAAACAGTTTAGACTTTTGTAATATATGGGTTTTCTGTTTAGAAGTTGAGTCCTGTTTCTCAGATTTACTCCAGATTGTAAACAATAAAGTATTGTATTTAAGGGAATCTCCCTCTTGCTCATTCTCCTTCTTGAACCCCTCTTTCTGATTTTTGTCCTTTTTTTCGTCCTTGTGCATTTAAAATCCAAATTAGGTCTACTTCATTGATTAAAAATATTGCTTCTAGTGATTTGCTAACAAATGTGTTCTGAAATTTAAATCAAGTTAAGCATTTTGTAACAGGCTGCCATAATAATTTTCCTAAGCAATAAAACCAGTTACCAGAATTAATGATACATAAAATTCATTCTGTGATTTGTCTTACATTGTCTTGCCTCATTCTTTCATCTATTTTCACTTGAACTCCTGTAACTCTACAATGTGCATTTGTCCTGTCCTGTGACCATGAGTGTTGCTGAAGGAAGAGCAGGATTTAATATAATTTTAAAGAATCTTGTTTCTGTTCAGAAGTTGTATCACACATACATAAGGGCTATAATAGATTACATAACCTACTATATTCTGCAAATATGAAACTCCACAAAAGTGGTAGTTATCCCTAACTGGATGTCCCTGGGGCTATCAGTGATGGAGTGACTGGTATTACCTGCTGAGTGTATAAAGTTGCTTGTTCAAAAATGAAAGGATGACCCCTGTTGCTTAATGACCCTCTATCCACTGCTGTAGCTATGGCTGGCTTTCCCTTTCTCTCCTCCTACCAAACTGGCAAATGGAAGCTCTTTTATTTAAACTATTGAGTCCATCCTTGGTCTTCTGTCCCAGTCATCCGCTGACTCTTTAAATATCAGCTACAGAGAACCTGCTATGAGCATAAGTGTGCTGTGCATTAAGATGTCGCGCAGAGAAGTTGGTCTCATTTTTAAGGACCATGTTATGTGTGAAGGTAATTCCTGGATCTCAAGACCTAGTAAGTTTCTGCAGTAGTATAACTAGGGTATTAATTATTCTTGCCTCTGTTTACAGTTTACTGGATGAAGAGTATATTTCACTCACAGGATTATAATGGATGTAATGGAGAATCTAATTTATCATGAGCATAGAAAGTGATCAGCCTTTACTATGTGACAAATTGCAGACTAAACACACAGAGACCCAATGAATATCATGTATAAAATTGGATATACTTCATTAACAATTAAAATTGAAGTGTACCTTTTGGTCTAACTAAAATCAATTCTGTTTCTTACTCTAGAAACTAATTCTTAGCAGATAAGACAGTGCTATAAAAATAAAATAGGTGCTCTTTAACATTAATTGCATTAATTAAAATATGAATGTGTGTGTCAGACACACACACACACACACATACACACAGAGACACACAGACACACACACACACACATATACCTCCAAGTTCTTTCCTATCAGGGGACTGAGTTTTAGCTGAGTGCAATACTCTGCTTTAATTAGATGTATGGAAAACAGTATTTTATGATAGATTCCTGGACTGAACATAGCCCCAGATCACAGTGAAAGGTTTTATGTGATGTTAGAGATGATGTTGTCAACATTTCCACAACTAGATATATGCTTTATCTAATCATGATATTCATGAACATAATGTTTTCCTTTGAGAGCAGAGATTTGAGGAGATAATATATAATATGAGTCTTAATAAAATATTTTGTTATTTGAGAATTTTATACAGTATCTTTAAAATATCACTGTGGGAGCTGTTAGAAAGTGTTACATATTCATATAAAAGCCAAGTTGTGTGATTGAGGTTTGTAATAGAGTCCACAAAAGCCTGGATAGAGGGAAGTCAGGTATTTTTGGGGGGATTATTCATGAATTACTAAACAAGGGAGAGGACCACCGAGGTTTTCTGTGCAGAGCTGTGAACGATCCAACTGGAGACCACCAACCAAGATAGTGAGATTGCTTGCTTTCATTCCATACATAACTCCCAAAATCCTGCCCAGAATGGGCTCGCACCTCAGACTATTCACGGAATTACACAACAAACCTGAGTTCAGTTTCTTCATATCAGTCCTTTTGAAAATGTTAGAACAAGAATATCAGAAGCAGTAGCAAGAGCTTGGATGCCAGGAATGTTTATTAAAAGGATTAGTCATCATAGACTGAATGACAGAGATTTTCAAGAACAAATTCTAGTTCCCATGATATTTAGTGAGATGGGATCACCTTTGTAAGCAGCCATGAAGAACCCCTACCGGAGATGTAGGAACATTCAAGTTCAAGTGTTACTTCCATGTTTCTAGACCAATGTCAGTTTCTGACTGTTACATATCTTCAGAAGAATGTGATCTAACCTAAGATGTATGTGATATTAAACGTGGCTTTGCAAAAGACAAAACACTTAGAATTCACAGTTCTCTTAGGAATAAGTATCAGAGACACCTAGACCTGGTTGGAGCTGCAAGGAGAAGACTCTGAGAGCTCCAAGGCCCCATACTGGAAGACAGAGATTGCAGAAGCAAGGGGTGGAACAACTTTTGGCAGAGAGAAATAATGACAACTGAAGAGTGTGTGATCTAGCAGAAGACTTTTGAGAACACATCGAAATATGACAGAAATATTACAGAAACCTTGCTTTGGTAGGTTTTGCATTAGAAAATATAAAATCATATGATAATTCATTTATTCAATTATATGCTGATATGCTTTAGAATGATACAAATGGAGAAGAAAACATTAAATACTGCTGATCTTAAATTGTATACACTATTTTTTAGTCAATAACTTCTTTTTGGAAAAACAAAACAAAACCAAAAATATTATTTAATAAAATCTTACTGGGAAGAAACTATATCTGATTCACTAAATTCTAACTAAAAGCCAAGAAGGGTAAACTGCTTGTCATTTAAAATGAATGAATGAATGAATGAATGGGGTGTTTTCATAAACATGGTAGTTGTGATAGAAGACGTTTGTAAAATATTTACAAGATGGGTGTGCTTTACGTGTGTACTCTAAAAGGAAAGTGTTTATGTGTCAGTGTTCTAGCTGACAAGTTGCCAGAGATATTTATATATAAAAATATTCATTTATCTTTGGGTCTCAAAGGTCTTATTATAAACACATTCCAATTATACCTTGGAACAAATATAAATTCATAATATTTTACTAATTGTATCCAAAATATTGTACAATTTTGAATCTTTAAATAATGCATTCATAAATTTTGGAAGCTTGTAGAAATAAATGTGCTAGGACAACATAATAACTCATCAGATTTTTTTTTAGATAACTTACACTGCATTCAAATACAGAGAAAAAAAAAGTAGGCAACACATTTAACGAGCCTGCCACCTGCCCAAAAAATAATTGTAAAGGGGGAAAATTTTGCCTACTTTTAGGTTTTACATTTGTCAATTCAGGAATAAGGAATAAAATGTTGTAGTACATTAACTTACATCAATTTATTTCATTATTTAGTCTACAGAAATGATGCAATTATATGTATATATTTTAATTCTATTTTTATTTTAGTTAAATAAATGAAAAATAGTGTACCTATTCCAGTGAATGCTCTGCAGTTATTAAAAATAAACAAATTGATCTACCAATGTTGTGATGGGAGAAAGCAACTGACATATTATTTAAAATATTGCACGTTTACTAAAGCAAAATTAATGATAGTTTGTATCTACTCCTTTTGACATAATGACTACACAATTGTCTTTTGTTTTATATGGTAAAAGGAACAATTTGGTTACAACACATATTCTTGTGATAATCCTCCAAATTAGAAGTTAAGGAAACTTCTGTAGCATGCATTAGTAAGAATGAAATATAAATTCAATTAAAAAGGAAAACATTTTCTCTAGTCAAGGTATGTCATAGAAGTTCATTTTATCTAAAGAGAAATATTATTATACATGTAATATGATCTGCGTGCCCAGTTTAAACCTGTGTAGAGGGAGTCATTAACCACACACAGGGCATCACATTTTTTTCTATGCTTCCTATAGCCCATTCCTACTATTTCCTTCACAAAAGGTAACTATTTTAACTAGTAAGTTTAATAGAAAACCTCAGGTATATTTTATGTGCTACTTGCTCATTTGTCAAAGCAAACTGCTAAAAGAAAAATATAGTCTTTATGTATCTCTGCATAGTAAATCTTATAAAAAACTTGCCCATTATATGCAATCAAATCTTAACTTTCACTGGGGATCAAACTTTTAGAAATAAGGTACTTATAAATAAATATGAACAATGAGACATAAGACTTTTAACTACTTTCACCATTAAACAATATCATGTATTGAGTATATATACTGAATCTCCACATGATACCTCATCTATAATAATTTTAAATGTTAAGTAAAAGATAATATACATTAATAGTAATAAAATACTACCATAAAACCTGATATTAGACTCATACCAGAACGTTATGTCTGCTGTGACAAATTCTATTTGCAGGCATGTGTTTATTTCATTCAAACTCTACAGCAGGTGTTCAAAACTGTTCCTAACAGTTTTCAATAACTTCTTTGTGGAATATAGGTATTAAAAAGAAACTTTAATATTTAGTATTTTCATATAATTCCTGGTTTTTACTGTTGCTATTATAGATGCTCATTTTGTCTGATTATACAAAAGAAAAAGAAAATGCCCCAAGACTTGCCTAAAGGCAAGTGTATGGAGGCACCTTTTCAATTGAGGTTCCCTAATGCCAGAAAACACTATCTAAAATAAAAATTAATTAATTAATTGAAATAAAATAAACCTACAATGTAGAACTGAAGATATGGTTCAGTACTTAAAAGTGCTTGCTGCTCTTCCAGAAGATCAGAATTCATTTTCCATCACAGATTTGGGGTAGCTCACAACCACATGCAATTCTATGTATGAAAAGGCAATACCCTTTCTAACATCTATGTGCACATGTACATACATACACACTGACACACACAAGAGAGAGAGAGAGAGAGAAAGAAAAGACAGAAAATATCTTTCTTAGATGTAGATCAAAGGAATTCCATAGAACTCTATAAACAGAAAATTACAAATATAAATATATTCAATCTACCAATCCACTTGTACCATTCACTCATTGTTAATTTGCAAGGCAAACTTCAATATTTCAAGGAGATTTTGGACACTGGTCAGTGTGACAACTGTTTACTACTGTGCTATCACAGGAAAATACATTTTTTTGTTGCATTCCTGGTGTCTGACAGATTAACAATCATCACTGCTACTTTACATGTAGCATCTGCAACTTGAACATTTCAAAAACAAATTCATTTTCTTTCCCACTGTATGTAAGCATTTTCCTAAGGGAAGTGCCTAAATTCTTCCAGTTTTTTTTTTCTTATTTTATATATCAATCCTAGTTCCATCTCCCTCTGTCCCTTTCTCCCTTCTTCCTTTCACCCCTCCCTCCCTCCCTCCATCCCATGTCCTCCGGATCACCCTCCCATCCCATCCCCCCCCCAATACACAGGGAGGGCTATGCCTTCCAAATGGTTTCAACAAAATCTGTCAAGTCATTTGGAGTAGGGACTAGCCCTCGCTCCTGCCTCTAGGTTAGAGAAGTTTCCCTCCATGGGGAATGTGCTTCCGAAGCCAATTTGTGTACCAGGGATACAGCCTCTTCTCTTCCAGGATTTTTTTTTCTTTTTTTTCTTTTAGGTTCTGTAGGGCATACTTGTTTACTTTATTTTTTCTTTATTTATTTTCACTCTTGGAATATTTTTAGTTTGCTTTTGGAACTGTAATAAAATGTCTTGATAACAAATTTAGGATAGAGTCCACCATAGCAGAGCTGCCACTTTGTGAGAGCTTGAGTGAGCTATTCATAACACATATAGACTCAATAACACCCTGAAACAAATGCATGTATACAGATGCTCAGCTCTCTCTCTATGTCTCTCTCCTCTTTTAAAGTAAAAGGAATGGTCTCATGCACATTTAAGATGACCTTCCCACATCAACTAGTAATCAACATGTAATCAAGACCATCCCCTACAGAAATACCCAGGGCCTTATCTCCCACTTCATCTTAGACTTTGTCAAGTCAATAATTAAAACTAACTGTCATGGCATCCAGTGCACAGCATACATTATCAGCCTTTCTCAATAGTACATTAGACATCCTTTCAGCTCATGCAGATGTGCTACTGGTTCCCTGGTCTAAGCCACCATGATGTATTATTTAGAACAATAATATAGCCTCTCATGTCTTCTACCTTTTCTGTCAGAAATTACTTTTCCACCTCTAGCTCTACAAATATTTTAGAAATGTAAACCATGCAAATAAGTCTGTGTTGAAAATCCTACAGCATTTTTCCTTTTCAAAGTATTTAATAGTTTTACATTTTACTCTGGTCATTAGACCCTGCCAGACTCCCTGATTTCATTTTCCAGAGATGATGTACTGAGATCCAGGCTCTTCTCTCAGATCTATGAGTCGGGGGGTTCTTACTCATCTCAAAAGCCAGTGTAAATGAATCAATGCCTTCTTCCTTAAGGATTTCTTGAAATTATATTTATTTAACATTAGTTTATAACAAGTATGTTTCAGAAATTTATTTTTAATTAATTTTGTATACATGAGCACATACCTGTGTGTGTGTATGTGTGTGTGTGTGTGTGTGAGACAGACAGAGAGAGAGAGAGAGAGAGAGAGAGAGAGAGAGAGAGAGAGAGAGAGAAATATGTATGTTTACTGTATATGTACAGGTACTCACAGAAGCGGGAAGAGGGAGGGACCCAGATCCCCTGAAGCTAGAGTGACAAGCATTTGTGAGCTTACTAACATGAGTCTTAAAACTCTGCTCATGTCTTCTGTAAAAGCATCAATTGCTCTTAACCAATTAGCCCCTTTCCTAGACACAAAATTATAAATTTCTATAAAATTTATAAATTTGTAGAGCAGTTGCTTTTTCTGCAATAACTTCTAATTTATCAGAAATGACATGATCATTTTACATGGTAAGAACTCTTGAGAAATTTATTTTCCCTAAAATCTATAGTTTTCATTATACAGGACTTTTTCAAAGAAATATTTTTCATTTTTTGTAGATGAATTTTCTTTATTCTCTTTGTGCATATAGATTCACAATCCTCCAAGTGTCCATAGTACAAACATCTAGTTTATTGGTGATTTTTACATTTTAATTACATCATCTCCTCCCATTTCTGATTTCCCTGCTTCCTAAATTCAAGGCTTTTACTTCTTTAACCATCATTGTTGTTACATATACATATAAATGAAATAAGCATATAAACTCAAGCTGTTGGGTTCTTTCAGGGCCATTGGCTGCATGTATATTTTTCCAGGGCGAATGGCTCAGTACTGGGGAGTATCATATCATACAATATATCAATACAACACAATATCATCTGGGGATGCATCCCCAGGGATGACCAATTCTTCCTCTCTCAGTAGTTGTTAATTGCTTGTGGCTTTTCATCTAGGGATGGGAGGGGCTCTAAGAGATTTTCCTCATCTTATATTGGAATGTCCACCATTGTTGGAATTCTTTAAATCTTGTTTAGTTTAGGCAGTCATGTTGTTGAGATTTCACAGGGGGAAAAAAAGGAAATATTTTTCTTTTATATAAACTTGTATGGGAGTGATGGAGAGAGGGAAGGAGAAGGAAAAAAGTAATCTAATGAGAGAGAGAGAGAGAGAGAGAGAGAGAGAGAGAGAAAGAGAGAGAGAGAACAAATGTGAAATTGGTTACGTGGGGAAATGTGAAGGATCTGGAAACTATAATCATACTGGAGAGAGAAAATTCTACTTTCAATAAAAAACTATGTCACCATTCTATTATTAAAAAACATGATTTCAACTTATAATTATTAAGCTATACTTGAGTGATTTCATAGTCAATGAACTTTTAAAATATAAAATATCTTTAAATTTTTGATACTAGTGCATTCATATTCTGTATTCCCATCATTCAATATAGAAAGAATCATCAAAATATTTTTGTGTTCAGATCTAGATAGATGTTTTAGAGCTTAAGAGCATTGCAATATTGCTCTTCTAGAATGGGTTTACATTCCAGAATCCACATGGTTAATAACAAACATCTGTAGCCCCTATCGTGAAATATCCCATGCCCTTGTATGGTTTCCATAGGCACTTACAGAATATGGTACACAGCTATGAATTAGAGGCTAAATATATAAAATGGAAACAAAATATACATGCTTCTTTCCTTTTTCTAATTAATGGCTATGTTAGAGAAGAAGACTCATTTACTTAAATGAAGCAGGCCTTTCAAGATAGGCATACTAACAATTCTCTCTCAAAGGTGTCAACTAGTGCTGGAAGTTAATGCATATATCATTGTAGAGAAGAACCCTGGAAGTCATTCATAGAATTTCAACTGAGGTCTCTGACAAAGAAAATTAAATAATTTAGGAGGACAATGAAACTCCTTATAGAACTTTAACAATATGGCAAATTTAATAATGGCAATGCTAATTTAGGAATATTTATCTTTCAAATAGTTTTGATATGATACATCAGATATAAATGACTATGGAAAATACCAGGATTTCCTGAAGTTGGACAGTGATATGTTTTGCTTTGTTGCAAATATTACTTGAACTAGAAAATACTGTTGTATAAAACAAAGAAATTTCAAGAAGGAGGAGATGATTGAATTAGTAAAGTACTAAGTAGGCAACGATGTGGACCTGATTTTGATCTTCAGCACCAATTAACAAAAAAAAAAAAAAAAAAAAAAAACAAACAAGCAAACAAAAAAAAACATATGTTATAACCTGTTTGTAATCCTAACATTGGAAAAATAGAAACAGGAATATCCTTGGGAATCATCATAGCTCCAGCCAAACCTTTAATATGAATCTTCATATTCCCCAGTGAGAACTTCTTTCCCCAAATCAAGGCATATATTAATCTCCAAGGTTGATTTCTGGCACACATGTATGTGTACCCACATGTGTACACACACACACACACACACACACACACACACACACACACACTCACACACACACTCACGGGAAGGGGGAGAGCAAGCAACCAAAACAAAGCATAAAACACTTCATAATCAAACCAAACAAATTTACTTTCATCAACACACAAAAGAATTTCCCACACTAACTTTAAATGAGGAACATAATAGCTAAAGTGATAGACTTTAGAAATGGGTTTGGTTTCTTCAAATTATGTATAATGTTAAACCAGATTGCATGGCCTCATGTATTTTTGAACATTATGTTAGAGATTTTATATTGAGAAAGATGGATAACCCAATACTTCACATTAATTTCAGGTAATTGTGTTGGAAATTTGATGTATAAGTCTCACAAGAATAAAGGAAATTGAGGCCTCATCACATTGTTGGTCAGGTTAGTGACTGAAAACCAAAGCCAAAATATTTTGAATAAAAATAAAAACGGGAAGTCTGGATACTTAGACAATCAGGAAGCTTTAAAGCACAAATTAAGGCAACTTTATATTCAATTGCAGTATTTATGACACATTTTCTTGTACAGTGCTGGGTACAGAAGCTATTGATGTACATACATCAATGTCACTATGCTACCAAGTACAATCCTTTATTCTTATTCTTGATTATCAGCATCTATTTCTATATTTATAGTAGATAAGCTGACTGCTATATCATTTTGTAAATTCAATTTTATTTGAGTAAAAACATAAGGAAACTTTCAATTCCAGTCTAGTAGGTCCTCACACAGTGGAACCAGGATGTATTCCTGGTGCACAAAAGGACACAACCCCCATGGAAGGATACTATATTAACCTAGAGACAGGAGAGAAGTCAGATTTACATGACCCCACCTGGATGGCATAGTCCTACATGTGGAATGGGGGTGGGGGAATGAGAGGGGAGGGTAGTCAGGGTGCATGCAAAGGGGAAGAGAGGATAAGAGGAAGGGAACGAGAGAGGAAGAGAGGGAAAGGAAACTGGGATCGACATGTAAATTTAAAAAATAATAATAATAAATAAAAACACAGAAAAAATATATTTTAAAAGATTATAGTCTCTTTTGAAATTTTGCAGTTAAACTTATGTCTTGTTATGAAATGTATTCTTGTCAATTTCTACTATATTCAAAGAAATTTCTTGACCTAAACATGAATTAAAAATAAAAACTAGCACAAAATTGATTTTTTTTTTTGCAGAAAAGGGTAGATTTATTTTAATTACAAATAGTGGAAATTTTGTTTTAATAATGAAGTTATAATTTACTACTAAATTAAAAAGTTTTATGCCAAGAGGGGTCAGGAATGTTTAAGAATATTGTAATTCAGTAACAGATAAGTCAAGATGCTTCAAACAAATTCAAAAGAATATAGCTGCAAATATTTTCAACTTTCTTCCAATACCTAAAGATTATAATTCTCCTCTACTTTTTAGTAAGAATTGAACTGTGAATATGCTTTGGTGGAATTCACAATACCAGTTGCATTTTGTAAAAACAAGCTGGAGGCAATATTAACTATGTGTCTTTTCACTGTGCCTTATAACACAACACACCAAAAGTAAAACAGGGGTACAGCTGGGGAAATCACATCATCATTGATTTCTTTACCTACTCTGGCAGTTTTTATTCGCTTTATTGTTTGTTCATTTGTTTTTAGTGTTGTAGAGATTTCCTAGATAAATATACTCCTTCTGTATAAAGTTCCACACATTTCTTAGTTAGCTGTGAATCCAGTACTTCTGTAGAGTTTTCATTTACAGTGCTCAAAAACCTGTGATGTTTCAATCCAAATAGATAACACTTCCTCATTATTTATTAATAGATTTATTTTAGCAAGTTGCTATATACACCTTAACTGCATTAGTTGAAAAATAATTTTCAATCCATGCATGAATGTGAACACCTTTAATCTCAGCACTTGGGAGGCAGAAGCCGGCAAATCTCTGTGAGTTCAAGGCCATCCTGATATAAAGAATGAGTTCCAGGACAGACAAAAGTATACAGAGAAACCCTGTCTGAAAAGAAAATTTTCAAGACAGAATTCCATTTTTTTTTTAAAGTTGAAATAACCTGAATAACTTGAGAAATGGTATTTCTTCCCAGTTTATATATGTCTTCCCATCTAATAAATACATAGGAAAACATTGATATTCTATCAAAAACAGAATTTGATAGGTGCCTTTCTCAATTTGGATTTACAGTCTTTCATAGCCTTATAACATATGTCTCCTGCAATTATTTCAGATCTGTAGGTACACCATTTTCTGCAATGTTATAATATCTATGTGTTGGTCAGTTTTTCCAATGGAGAGAACATCCTGTGTCTGGAGTTTTGTCTTGGTGCCTGACATATTTCTGAGGCCTCCATAAGGAACAACAAAATCTGCACAGCTAGAATCACAGTAAAAGAATGACATCAGCAGGAATAGTTGGATGTAGGTATGAATAGAGTTTATAAAGAAGAAATGTATGTGTATTAATATTTGAAATTTAAATATGCAACATAATGCCATAGAAAGGTAGAAAGGGATTAAGAGAACATCCAACTTTTTCAGAGAAAATGATTTCCATTCCCAGCACATTTTCCAGAATTATTGTAAGGCTCATAAACACTTGCAAATGAAGCCGTAGAAAACTGATTTCCTCTACTAGCTTCCACAGGCACACACACACACACACACACACACACACACACACACACACACACACACACATGCTTATTTTCATACAGACACATAAAACACACAGAGAAATAAAAGTAAATTATTTCTAAAATTTTATTCATAATAAGTGAAAAATATATCATGTGATTATTTAGTAAATAAAACAGCCTTATACTTATTGAATGCTTTACTACTTAACCTTCTTTGGTGGCGAGTAAAAAGGTCTAGTTAGTTTAAAAGATAGGAAAATTAACTGAAGAAAAATTTATAGACAGTAAGTTTATGTTTAATAAATTTTCATTGATTATGACTTGAATTTTAGATAAAGTCCACATATTTGTGCTTTCAAGAACCTTGGAAATCATTGTAAACTTATTTGTTTCCTGATGCATTAGCTTTGGGGTTACTGCTACAATTTTCATTTAATTAATTAATTAATGATTATTATTTAATTGTCTCTAGTATTTTTCATGGAAGATTTCAAGGCAGAGCACAGTCTTTCTTCAAATAGACACAAAAAAATTATTTTTTTTCCTACTTAAGCTTCCCAAAATAGACATAGATAGCAAAATAAGACATTGGAAAGATTTTGCCCTTCTGTTCTCTGACTTATTTTAAGACAGAATTGGAAAGTTCCTTCACACAACAGCTTCTGGGTTTTTGTTGTTGTTGTTGTTTGTTTGTTTGTTTTTCTTTTACTCAATGGAGAGAAATTGAGTATCATAAAGTATAGTTCTTTAGACAAACTCACAGGCTGTATGAGCGCTGCTCCCTTGCAGTCTAACATATCTAAATAAGATTCTACATGTAATTAATTATAAGTAGCACAACACCATTCTGTTTGTAGACTGGAGGAGCCAATGCTGCAGATGTTCATTTTTATTCAGTAGGGGTAGAAGAGACATGAAAAATGAAATCACCTAAAAGGGTTTATGAGAAGTCTGATTTGCTCTCATGCCTTCTGTCTTCCCCTCCCCCTATGACTCTCCCCTTTGCAGCTTCCATGTTAAATTTTATTGTTTTATTAATATCCAGGAGACATATGCTCCAATTGTTTTGGAACTAATTAATATTACTATTTTTCATTTATCATGATGTTTACAAAGAAAATTTTCAGGTAGTAGTTTTCCATGAAACCAATAAAACAAAGGATTCAAACACCCTCTCTAATCCAATATTTAGTTACTTTTTTAAACAGAAAAATTTAACACAGAAAATAGGGCCATGGGTTAGAATGTTTAAAGAAAATTTATGTATGTAAACAATGGGATGACTAACACGTAAAATTATATATGCCTACATAACATAAATGTGTTATTAAAAGTTTACATCAGGTACACAGATTCCCACATACTATGCATTTAAAGCATCACATTGTACATGAAAAACAGATACCTAAAATTGATTCCCTCAACAAGCCATTTAGTCTCTAACTTCATTCTTAAGATTAACTAGTAAAGTATTAAAATTTTGTGATAAAAATTAATATTATCTTTTACTAATCCCAGTTAAAATACCTTAGCTCAGGTGGTTATAGGCAATAAAGTCAAACCTATCACTACTTTGGTAAATTGTCCTGTTGTGAAAATGTCTTATCTCTAGACCTAGACTGCTCTCTGATTAGGTCTTATAAGCTCTGTTTTTTTTTTTTTTTTAAGTGAATGCACCTGTCATTGTAGAGATGAATAATTGCACAAAGTGCTGAGAAGTTCTGTAAGTTCATCCCTTATCAAGACATTTATGTCACTCATACAGACACTTTCTATCCTCCCAAATACCAAGTTGCAAGAAAAATCAGAAAATCAGAAGTAGGACCAACATAACAGCAAAAGGATAGGAGAAGAGTGGTATGAAATGTGTTCTAGATATGGTTTGACTACACTGTTTATGGACACAAAGGATCTAAATTTTACCCTACTAGATCTGCACAAGATCAAACCAGACAAACTTCAACTGCACATAGACCACATAATCTCCAGGCTCCCTTACTTACTGGAAAGCTATTTGCAGTTGATAGCTGTTGAAAGAATTCATCTTTTTTGAGGTTGTGGCCACGGTAGAATCTCTATGTTCCACACCCATGCACATATTTGTAGTATCTATGAATTATGAAAAATTTAAAACTGTATAAACATGTGAGGATGGCCTATTGAGTAGAGAGGATGGCAAATTGCCTGAGGGTCATGGTGACTCTCATTGTGACATGAGCAGCCTAACAGTAGATGCAACAGAGTAAAAGGAATGTCCCTCCCCAGAAGCCACCAGTCAACAATATCTCAGTAAGATTGGACATCATTACACATTCTCAGCTCTGTGCTAAAAATTGTGATTGCCCTTATCTTGAGCAAATCATGTGCAGATAACCACACATGTTGTTGAGTCCATATGTACAATGACTATTTCTTGTCAAGGAGGAACCTTTCGTTGCACTCCTCTCCATCTTCTGGTTGGTCCTAACCTTCTGTCTGCTTCCTATTCTATGATGTTCCTTGAGAACTTGAATAGATGGAGTTGATATAGAATCCCCATCTAAGGCTAATTTATCATAGTGCATTGTTTGCTTTTATATAAGCTTTGACATGGTTATACTTTTATAATTGGAGACCATTTGTGAGGGTAGAAAGAAAGGAAAAAAAACTAAATTGTATCATATTTGCAAACAACTTTTCCAAACAAACAAAATACAATTTGCTTTGATTTATAATTATTTTACAATATAAATCTTCATCTCATCTTTAAATTATTTTACCAATTCTGAACATAAGGAAAAGTAGAAATACTTTTCAATAATGATTATTTTCTCTTTTTTTATTTTTTTTATTTAATTTTATAAAACAAAGTCCAATTAAATGAAAACAAACATTTATACACAATATTTGGGAATTTGGGTGTCGTTCTTTCCAAACTACTTCCTGCTGGTAAGGGGCGCTGTCTTGGGGGATTCGAAGAAGATTCAGATATCCTAGCTGTAGTCTATAGGGCTGTTTTGTCCAGCTGTTTGGAATGTAGGATCAGCTTGTACTCTGTTTCAGGAGGTCTGGTGTGATCAAACCACATTTGTCTGGAAGGAATGCACATCTTTTCATTTTCTGTGGAAACAAAAATAGAAATACTTTTCCCCAGTAACTTGTTCTTCAACTTCAATTTTGGAGTCAAAGCGTTTTTTTTTTTTTTAATTTATTATTTTACATGTCGATCCCAGTTCCCTCTCCCTCCCTCCCTCCTTCCCTCCCTTTTGCCCTCTCTGCCCTCTCCCATGCACTCTAAACACCCTCCCCTCCCAACCCCCCACCACAATACCATATGTAGGGGAATGCCATCCTGTTGGGGTCATGTAGAATTGACAGGTCCTGTGAAGTAGGGACTAGGGCTTCTCTCCTATCTCTAGAATAAGGCAGTTATCCCTCCATGGGGGTTATGTTTGCAAAGTCCTTTTGTGCACCAGGGATACCTCCTGTCTCCACTGTCTGAGGTCTCTTAGACTGCTCAGACCTTCTGGCTGAGACCCATATTCAGGGGGGTCCCAGTCAGTCCCCTGTTTGGCTTCCCAGCTATCAGTCTAGTGGCCCTTAGCTCCTCCTTGTTCAGGTAAGCTGTCTCTATGTACTTTTACCGCATGGTCTTGTCCTCTTCATCTGCTTCTGGGTTCTAGTTCGGCTCAGTGTTTATGTATGGGTGTTTGCTCCCGTTTTCAACAGGCATTAGTTGAGGACTCCATGGAGAAGTTAGTTGTTGATCTCACTTTCCTGGAAGGGCATTTATGATATCCTTTCCACAGAAGCTGAGATTGTTAGTTGGGAGCAGTCTTGTAGTTCCCTCGACCTTTCTTTGTGTTCAACTTTATCTTCAAACCAATATTGGCTCCCTCTTTTATGTTCTCTCTCTCTGTCTCTGTCTCTCTCTCTCTCTCTTTCCTATTTTCCATTCCTAACCAGGCTCAATCCTCCTGGTCACACATGCCTTCCTCTCCTCCCTCTCATTTTCTCCTACTTCTCTCTCCATTAGCTGTCTTCCCCCACTTTACCTGAGGTCTGGGGGACTTGTCCCTTCCCAGTTCTGTGAGGGACTTTATATGAATCTCTTAGAATACAACTTGTATCCTAGTTCCTCTGGTGATGTGAATTATAGGCTGATGATCATTTGATCTAGTTCTAAAATCCATATATGAGTGAGTACATACTGTGTTTCTCTTTTTGTGACTGGGTTACCTCATTCAGGATGTTTTCTTCAAGTGCCATCCAATTGCCTGCGAATTTCAAGATACCATTATTTTTTTCTGCAGAGTAGTATTCCATTGTGTAGATGTGCCACATCTTCATTAACCATTCTTCAATTGAAGGGCATCTAGGTTGCTTCCAGGTTCTTGCTATTACAAATAGTGCTGCTATGAACATAGTTGAACAGATGTCTTTGTTGCATTGATGTGAATCTTTGGGTATATGCCTAAGAGGGGGATTGCCGGGTCCTGTGGTAAACTAATTCCCATTTTCCTGAGGAACCGCCATACTGATCTCCAAAATTGCTGTATGAGTTTGCACTCCCACCAGCAGTGGAGGAGTGTTCCACTTTCTCCACATCCTCTCCAACATAAGTCATCACTGGTGTTTCTAATTTTAGCCATTCTGGCAGGGGTAAGATGGTATCTCAAAGTTGTTTTGATTTGCATTTCCCTGATAGCTAAGGATGTGGAGCATTTTCTTAAGTGTCTTTCAGCCTTTTTGGTTTCCTCCATTGAGAAATCTTTCTTCAGTTCTGTACCCCATTTTTTAATAGGGTTATTTGGTGTTTTGTTGACTAGTTTCTTGAGTTCTTTGTATATTTTGGAGATCAGCCCTTTGTCGGATATAGGATTAGTGAAAATCTTTTCCCAGTCAGTGGGCTGCCGTTTTGTCTTATCAACTGTGTCCTTTGCCTTACAGAAGCTTCTAAGTTTGAAGAGGTCCCATTTATTAATTGTTTCTTTCAGTGTCTGTGCCCCTAGAATTATGTTCAAGAAGCAGTCTCCTATACCAATTTGTTCAAGGGTACCTCCTACTTTCTCTTCTAAGAGGTTCAATGTGGCTGGATTACTGTTGAGGTCTTTGATCCATTTGGACTTGAGTTTTGTGCATGGCGACAGACATGGGTCTGACTGCAGTCTTCTACACACCCTCATCCAATTGTGCCAGCACCATTTGTTGAAGATGCTGTCTTTGCCCCATTGTATAATTTTAGCTATTTTGTCGAAAATCAGGTGTTCATAGGTGCGTGGATTAATATCAGGATTTTCAATTTGATTCCATTGGTCTACCTGTCTATATTTATGCCAATACCAGGCTGTTTTCAGAACTATAGCTCTGTAGTAGAGCATGAAGTCAGGAATGGTGATGCCTCCTGAAGTTCTTTTAATGTATAGGGTTGTTTTGGCTATCCTGGGCCTTTTGTTTTTCCATATAAAGTTGATTATTATCCTTTCAAGGTCGGTGAAGAATTGTGGTGGGATTGTAATGGGGATTGCATTGAATCTGTAGATTGCTTTTGGTAAGATTGCCATTTTTACTATGTTTATCCTACCTAACCAAGAGCATGGGAGATCTTTCCATTTTCTGGTATCTTCTTTAATTTCTTTTTTTAGAGTCACAAAGTTCTTATTATATAGATCTTTTACTTGTTTGGTAAGCGTTACACCAAGATACTTTATGTTGCTTGTGGCTATTGTAAAGGGTGATGTTTCTCTGATTTCTTTCCCTGCCTCTTTGTTGTCTGAAAAAAATAGGGCTACTGATTTTTTTGAGTTTATCTTGTATCCTGCTAGTTTGCTGAAGGTGTTTATCAGCTGTAGGAGTTCCCTGGTAGAGTTTATTGGGTCACTTATGTAAACTATCATATCATCTGCAAATAGAGACAGTTTGACTTCTTCTTTTCCAATTTGGATGCCCTTGATCTCCTTTTGTTGTCTTATAGCATTAGCTAGAACTTCTAGTACGATATTGAAGAGATATGGAGAGAGAGGACAGCCTTGCCTTGTTCCTGATTTTAGAGGAATTGGCTTAAGTTTCTCTCCATTCAGTTTGATGTTGGCAGTTGGTTTGCTGTATATTGTTCTTATTATGTTTAGGTATGTTCCTGTTATCCCTGACCTCTCTAATACCTTTATCATGAAAGGGTGTTGAATTTTATCTGAGGCTTTTTCCACATCTAGGGAGATAATCATATGGTTTTTCTTTTTCTGTTTGTTTACATAGTGGATCACGTTGATAGATTTTCGTATGTTAAACCATCCCTGCAATCCAGGTATGAAGCCTACTTGATCATGGTGGATGATTTCTCTGATGTATTAGTGAATTCGGTTTGCCATTATTTTATTGAGTATTTTTGCATCGATGTTCATCAGGGATATTGGTCTGTAGTTTTCTTTCTTAGTTGTGTCTTGTGAGGATTGGGTACCAAAGTTATTGTGGCCTCATAAAAAGAGTTTGGCAATGAACCTTCTGTTTCTATCTCGTGGAACAGTTTGAGGAATAGTGATATTAGTTCTTCCTTGAATGTCTGGTAGAATTCTGCACTGAATCCATCTGGCCCTGGATTCTTTTTCGTTGGAAGGCTTTGATGACTGCTTCTATTTCATTTCGGGTTATAGGTCTATTTAAGTTGTTTGTCTGTTCTTGATAATTTTGGTAAGTGATAGTTATCCAGAAACTTGTCCATTTCCTTTGAATTTTCAATTTTTGTGGAATACAGATTTTCGAAGTATGACCTGAAAATTGACTGGATTTCCTCTGTGTCTGTTGTTATGTTCGCCATTTTGTTTCTGATTTTGTTAATTTGCATGTTCTGTCTCTGCTTTTTCGTTAGTTTGGATAAAGGTTTATCTATCTCGTTGATTTTCTCAAAAAACCAACTCTTTGTTTCATTGATTTTTTTGTATTGTTTTCCTGGTTTCTAAGATGTGTTTCTTGTATGAAGCAGAAGGATGGATTCTGTCTTCGTATCCATTCTGTTAGCCTGTGTCTTTTTATAGGTGAGTTAAGACCATTAATGTTGGTTTAGGTTTGTTGTTGGCAGTGGTATTGTGAATATATTTGTTCTGCTTCACCCTAGGTTTCTGGTGTAGTTGGATTATCTATTACCTACATTTTTGTGGGTGTAGTTACCTTCCTTGGGTTGGAATTTTCCTTCCAATACTTTCTGTAGGGCTGGATTTGTAGTTACATATTGGGAAAATCTGGTTTTATCATTGAATATCTTGTTCTCTCCATCTATATTGACTGAGAGTTTTGCTGGATATAGTAGCCTAGGCTGGCATCGGTGTTCTCTTAGTACTTTTAGAACATCTATCCAGGACCTTCTGGCCTTGAGAGTTTCCATGGAGAAGTCAGGTGTAATTTTGATAGGTCTGCCTTTATATGTTACCTGTCCTTTTTCCTTCGCTGCTCTTAATATTCTTTCTTTATTCTGTATGCTAGGTGTTTTGATTATTATATGTCGAGGGGTTTTTTTTTTTCTTTGGTCCAGCCTATTTGGGGTTCGGTATGCTTCTTGTACTTTCATGGGCATGTCCTTCTTCAGATTTGGAAAGTTTTCCTCGATGATTTTGTTGAATATGTTTTCAGCACCTTTGAGCTGGGATTTCTCACCTTCCTCTATGCCTATTATTCTTAGGTTTGGCCTTTTCATGGTGTCCCACATTTCCTGGATGTTGTGTGTTAAGGATTTGTTGGATTTATGGTTTTCTTTGGTCGATGAATCTATTTCTTCTAGTTTATCTTCTGCGCCTGAGATTCTCTCTTCCATCTCTTGAATTCTATTGGTTATGCTTGTGTCTGTGGTTTCCGATTTTTTGCCCAGCTTTTCAATTTCCAGCTTTCCTTCCATTTGTGTTGCCTTTATTTTCTCAATTTCGGTTTTCAAATCTTGAACCGTTTCCTTCACCTGGTTAATTGTTTTTTCTTGGCTTTCTGTACTTTCCTTAAGGAATTTGTTCATTTCTTCCACTTTTTTGTTTGTTTTTCCCTCATTTCTTTAAGGGATTTTCTCATATCTTCTTTGAGGGCCTCTATCATTTTTATGATGGTGATTTTTAAGTCGTACCCTTCTGCTTCCTCTGCTTTGTTGTTGTGTTCCATTCTAGTTGGTGTAGATTCCCTAGATTCTGGTGGTGTCATGTTTGTCTTTCTGTTGTTAGGTGTTCTCTTGTATTGCCTTCTTCCCATAGTTTCTTCCAGTAGGTGTTGGTGGTGTCTCTTCCCTCTCTCTATGGTCCTTCCCCGATGGGCTTATGTGGATCAAAGATTCAATGTCTGTAGCTCTGTGTGGTCCAAGCTCTCTAGGAGGTTTCTCTGCAGACAGGGATCCAGGGATGGGGTCAAGGATGAGGATCCAGAAGAAGATGCCAGCAGGTACTCACAGTGGTCCTCTGGCCAATAGCTCTGGCCAATAGCTCTGGCCAATGACCGGCAGAAGAGGATGAGGGCTGAGCTTGAACTTGAGAAGGTTTTGCAGGGTAGTAGGATCTCACTGAAAACTGGCGCTCTCCAGATTAGACCTTGTTCTTTGGCAGGGGCCCAGATTGGGGGTCAAGGATCTTGCCTGCAGGAACTCCGAGTGGACCCGCAGAGATAGGCGGATCTCTGGGAGGGGCCTAGGACTCCAGCAGAGGACTGGAGTTGGGGTCAGAGACCAAGCTGGTGGAAATTACAGGTGGTCCCACGTGGATAGTCAGGTCTCCTTTGTTCAGAGTTGCTCTGAGAGGTCTCCGAAGTAGGGTGGACTGTTGGCTCCACCCTCTGTCCCAGTGCTCAACCAGAGCGGCAGGACCGTAGGTGGGGTAGGGCACAGGGTGGGGGGGGGTAGGCTGGAGGTTGGGATGGGTGGGGGTGTATCAGAGCTCCAAGGGTGCTCTCAATGGGGACCAGAGACAGGAGCAGCAGGATCAGGGGCCAATCCAGCGAATTCAGGAGGGGGATGGGGGAAAAGAGGTTGAAGGGACAGGCAGCCCCAATTGGGCCCAGACTCACCTCTGGCCAATAGCCAGCAGAAGAGGACGAGGGCTGGGCTGGAACTTGAGAAGGTTTTGCAGGGTAGTGGGATCTCACTGGAAACTGGTGCTCTCCAGCTGAGACCTTGTTGTTTGGCAGGGGCCCGGATTTGGGGGTCAAGGATCTTGCCGATTATTTTCTTAAATGAAAAACAAACATTTAGCCTAAAATTCATAGACAATTTCCAATTGTGTGAAGTGGAAAATCATGAAAAATTTTGAAAAATGTAATATTCAAATATTACACTCATTTCAAAATTTAAAGAGGTTTGACAGTATAACTGAGGAGAAAAGCACTTGCCTAGCCAATGCATGAGTGAGACTCCAGTTCCTTTCACAACACCATGAAAAGTAAATAAACTCATGTATAAATAAGAAACCATGAAAAATCATGGCGAGGATAAAATGTGAAATATTAATCAGAGAAATAGAAATGGATTTTTAAGGGTTATCTAGATCTTTCCATTAAAAAATAACTTCTCTTTCTATATTATTTTGTATATATCAAAGGATACAGTTGGATCCTTACTTTATGACATATATAAAAACACTAAACATGAAATAAACAAAAATATCAAAAGCTTTAAACAATGAACTCAAAGGGGGAAATATAAGAGTTCAAACTTCTAAACAGATTAGTTTAAATTTTGAACTGTACTCTATGAAAATAAATTATAAGTAATATGAAAATGTCAATTATCAAAGCATTGATAATATATATAAAACAATATGTTTTATAAGATAAATTGAAATATGGAATATGTAGGTAGATACCTTAGTATTCTATGCCATCAAAATTTCATTTATTATATTTTGATTATGGTCTTGTCCCTCTCAGATCCTCACCACCTCTGTATTTCCCCAAATCCTCACCACCTCTGTATTTCCCCAAATTCATGCTCATTCTCTCTCAAAGAAAGAAAGGGTAGTAAAAGAAACAATTAAAACTAAAGATGAATTTGAAAACAAATAAGTCATCCAATAAAAAAAATGGGTAAAAGCCTGAATTTTCTAAATAGAATTTTTCAAATGGATAGAAAGCACACAAAAGACAAACATATGGACACTGGAGAAACTGTGTCTTTGGAGAGAATACAAAACAATGTAAGCCCCTAACACATCTCTCAGGGTTATATGTGGATTAGGGACGAAAAGATCATAAGACCCAGAGGACCAGGCAGTTAGCTGCCTGCGGGACTATACCTGTTAAGACTATCAGCTATTACAAGCTACACCATAAAATCTCACTACCATGACTGCCTAAATGGGGGCTGAACAAAGAGGACAATAGAGATGTTAACATGTGCTTGAGAGAGCAAGAGGCCTTAGTTATACACAAAGACCTATAAGCAATACAACCAAGGAATGCTGAGAGCAGAAAAATTAGTACTCCTCAGTGAACAATATGTCAATTTGTTATCCAACAACACATAACCATTCCAGATAATATAAATACATGAAATAGAATACAGACTGAGGAAGTGTGCTTTTCTTTATTTATGTATTTCTTTATATGTACATGCATCTGTGTATACAACAAGAATAAACATACGAAAGAATCCAGAATATAATATATGAAAAGAAAATCTATTTTAACAAAAAGAAAAAAATGCCATGAATTTAAAGGAGAGAAAGGTGGGTATATGGGAGTGTTTGGAGAGAGGAACAGTTAAGGTGAAATAACATAATGATAGTAAAGTCTCAAAACATTTTAAAATTTAAAAAGAGAGAATGCTGAATACAGATGTGGCATTGGCCCACTTAGAGAGTGCAATTTTGATTTTCTAAATCATTTTGTCAAGATGATTTCTATGGTCTGACACTTTCTTAGGATTTTCTTCTAGTTAATATTTTACCAAATCATTCCATTATAGTGTTGTTTAACATATAAATTATACCGATATGAGTAAAATTAAATACAATTAAAATTACCAAGAACATAACAAGTTGACAAAAGCTGTTAGCATGTCTGCTTTGTTGAAAGCAACAAGCTTAAGGCTACTTAAAAAATTATCTGTGGACAGACTTCCAATTGTTAAGGTACGAAGTAAGAAAAGAGTTGTAGTATATCCCTTCCTGTCCTATAGCTGTGAGAGCTGAAAAAGACCTGTCATATGGAAATGAAAGGCTATTATGCAAGAATTATCATGAGTATATGTGATCTAAATAAGAAATCATTGAAAAGGTTTATCCATAACATTGAAGAATTTTTAAAGGCTGAGTACTTCTCAGAAATTGGCAATATAGTCTTTTGGATGGAAAAGTATAAAACTATAAATGAGTTAGAGCACCATTTACAAGTTTTGGAAAACAGTCCTGATAACATGCCTGAAATGTTTGAGGGAATGAATTAAAATATCATACATGGAGAAGACACCAAAGCAAAGGGACCTCTAATTGATGGGCCAAGGAAGTAATCACCCGAATTCATTCAGAGAAATTAGACCAAAGAATCTGTTGACCATAAGTACTTCTTGAGTTCAAAAATAGGTAAATAGCTTATCATTAAACATAGGAACTCATTTTTCTCCCACACAAATTGGCACTAAACAGATGATATCAAAGAGTTACTTGAGAAGAATATCAAGTTCTCATTAGAGTCTCAGAAGTTTCCCTCAGAGATGTTCAGGAGACAACAGCTTCATCTGTGTTGCTTTTCCTGAAGCTGTTTCAAGTGTGCAAGATCATGAAGGTAGAAGGTGATCACATAGATAACCAAGACTCTGTGGAGCTCTAGACTCATATTAAGTTATAGATTTTAAGAAACAAATATTTCTAACCATTTTTAAATTAGAGTTAATTGACATAATAAGAATATAAAAGCAGAATTTTAATACAGCTCTAAAATGTACTTATATGTTTATTTCTGTGTGATTACAAGAGTAAAACATTAAATGAGTAAAGTTACAAAGTAAATACTACAATCATGTAAGATAATTCCCAGAGAAAGAATTCCTTTAAGTATGCACATTGCTTAGTCATATAGTATATACAAAGTTGCAGTGATGTAAAGCACTGTGCTAGATGTATGCTTAATGATATAACTCCACCAGTGTCAAGCATACCCATTTGTTAATAATAATTTTCTTTACTATAATGCAAGTGTTCACCCCTTAAGCCATAGTATTTAGTACTTTTATTAAAGACATATATATCCATAAATGCTTTGCATCACACTGTGATTGATACAGATATGTGCTACACACTTGTATAGTCGAAATGCAATAAACCATACTATAAAACCCAGGTATGTAATAAGCAAAACCACTTAGTTTTATGAAAATATATATTCTAGGATATTTTCATAGAAATAGAACTTCTAATTATGCATATTTCAGAATGCATTGCTCTTCACATGAAATAAATTGATTTTTGTTCATTTTCTAATGGACTCATTTCCATCAACTAAGGAAACAGATTTACCTCATGGAATTATGCAAGTGATTCTTCCTTTCCTCCTTTTTTCCTTCCATCTTTCTTTTTCTTTTCTTTCTTTCTATCTTTCTCTATTTCTCTCTCTCTCTCTCTCTCTCTCTCTCTCTCTCTCTCTCTCTCTCTCTTTCATTCTACCTTTCTTCCTGAAAACAGATTGGAAATCTAAGGCCCAAAATTCCATCAGCAATATAATTTATAAATAAACTGTTGTGGTAACAAGCAAACCTATTCAGTGTTGGTAGATGACTTTTATGTTACAAAGAATCAAGAGACTATATCAAATAAACACAAAAATATGTAACATACTAAACTTGGCAGAAAGTATGTATAAATTCTTAGCTTAATTTTTTTTCCTCAGCTACCTGAAATACCCAGAATTCAAAAAATGTGGATTCCAAATTTGAAAGCTAAGTTCCAGTAAATGAAATAAAGCCACATTATTTTAAGGTATTTTGTAGTGAGGTAGTCCTTCTGTAGCACTGACCATGCCCATTGGGGGGTGGAGCGATGGGCGGAGGTGACCTGAGGAAGGAGGTCGGAGGGGGCCAGGAAGGCGCTCTCTCTTTCTGGTGTGACTCGGACAGGAGAGGATTGGGTTGAATTTCCTGGTGTTCATCTGTCTAGGTTGTAAGTTATTTCTCCCTGAATAAACATCTATTCGGCCTATTTGTTTATCCTGATCCTTATTTACAGCAATATCTGGTGTTATATTGTGTTAAATGTTTCCACTTATAATATTTTATGCACATTATTTTTTACCATATTCTATGTATGTATACTTTTCCTGTATTCAAGACATTTTGTATATTGATACAATTTGGGATATTTATCTTGCTGCCCTTTATAGTTCTACCTCTTGTCTTGACACTTATACTCTACCTCTATTTTAGGGATTTACATGTAGGTATATGTAAATAGTTATATTGTTTAAGTATTTGTTCCTGCTTTACTCAGAAAAGTTTTAATCAGTCTTTTTAGCTAAGTTCCGGAGTATTACAGATTATCTTCACTCACATTTCCTGTACCTATGAGATTAGTCAGATATGGATGCTTAATCTTCAATCACTTCATAGACATACAGAACATGGCATTTAAATGTTTTAATATTAGTACTCCATTGACATGAGACACTGTTGCTCCTGACAGCACCGTACACTTTCCCAAAAATATGTTGGACACTGTTGTTGCTCCTGCTGGAGTTCAATCTCGCCTCAGCTAATGGCCTGTTGGGCATAGAATTGCCCCCACCTTGACCACTGATTTGGACATACAGTCCTATGTGCTTACAAGAGACAAATATAAAAGACTGCTTGATCTTGCCAAGTCAGGGTAAGACAGCCATTCTATTTCCCTGCTGTTGTTGTGGTCTGTCAAGTTCTCTTGGCCTTAGCCAAATCTGGGTGTACCAACGTGGCTGTGAGACCTAGGGTGACTGTTCAGGTGGCTTGCTGTTTCTGTCCTTGCTGCACCTTTTGGAAGTTGTCCATCCGCATTTCCTGTCTACTCTAGTATTGTTATTTTCCTTCTCAGGTCTTGATGAGGTTAAAAATTAAACTATCACAACTATTATTCTCTCTTCCTAGTTAGATATATTAGGTACTAGACTTACGTTTTCCAGCTTAGGACAACTCTATTGTAAACTCCATTATGCCCTCACCCTAGGACTAGATATGTAGGTCATTTTGTTCTCGATTTTCCTTTTCTTAGAGCACACTTGTTATTCACTGTTTTGTATATAGTTTTGTATTAAGCCTAAATCTTTTCTTTAGACTAAAAGGAGAATTTTAGTGAGGTAGTCCTTCTGTAGCACTGACCACGCCGATTGGGGGGTGGAGCGATGGGCGGAGGTGACCTGAGGAAGGAGGTCGGAGGGGGCCAGGAAGGTGCTCTCTCTTTCTGGCGTGACTCGGACAGGAGAGGATCGGGTTGAATTTCCTGGTGTTCATCTGTCTAGGTTGTAAGTTATTTCTCCCTGAATAAACATCTATTCGGCCTATTTGTTTATCCTGATCCTTATTTACAGCAATAGTATTGTTCCCTATTTTTACCTTGTCCTGCTATGAAAACATCTTTTGGATACTGCTCAATTTCTGCCCTCATTATTTTGTATGTTACAAAAATAAGTGGTTGAACAAAATGGGCACAAGAATGCCTTACTACATTTAGGGAACACTCGTAATGTTTTCAAGGAAGTATTTTTGTCCTGGAGATGGCACTGCTCATTGTAAAAAGCTTTTCTAAATATTAAGTAAGCTAGAATTACTGCTCTCAAGCTTCAGAAATTACATTCTTGGAACAAACTAATAAATTATGCAAACTGTGTAGGTTTTAAAGTGTGACCAGATAGGCTCTTGCAAAATTAACTTTCAACTAGTTTTCTAGGCAACGTATGCCTTTTAATGGCAAACTCACCACATCACACTATATTTTACATAGAGAATAATAAATTCAATAATTTTGGCTTCAAAGGCTAATGCGGTCATGAAAATGCAGTGTTTGTAGCCACTCAAACTAATTGTTCCATTGAAAATATAATGAAGAAACCATAAAGGAATTTCATAGATTTCTCAAAGTACTGGAGCAATAAATGATCCATTGTGGTTTTTCTTTAAAACATGATTTTCTGTTCTTCACAGCTCTTACCAACTGAATGAGAAAAATTAAGGATGTATGTATTTATTAAAGGAATATGGACATCCCTGGCCAACACATAGATGGTCAAAATTCAAGTTCATTCCCAGGGACACAATTCAATATATGAAGATAGAGAAAATGATGAATGGTTTTAAAAGAATCTGACTGTGAAGTGTGAAATATTTCCAAGAAAAATGTGAAGCTATTACAGCATTAAAAGATATACTTTCACACGTCTTTTAAAAGGATGTGTTACTTATATTTTAACAAGTAATATTCTAAATTTTGTGCATGTAATATTCAGAATGCAAAGGAAAAAAACACACATGACAATATGAAACAAAGAACAAAACTTAAACTGTATTGAAATAAGGGATTAGAATACATTTTTTGTGTTAATGACATAGATGTTGAAACCAAATATTAATACTCTCCATTTAGTCAGTCTGATCAATTGGTAGACTCTTGTCTGTGATCAAAGTATCGTCATTTTTTCTGGCAACAGCTGACATGACATAATAGTGTGATAACGCAGTTAAATAAGGATCAGGATAAACAAATAGGCCGAATAGATATTTATTTAGGGAGAAAGAACTTATTACCTAGACAGATGAACACCAGGAAATTCAACCCAATCCTCTCCTGTCCCAGTCACGCCAGCAAGAGGGCTTTTTCTTGCTCTCCCTCCGACCTCCTTCCAAAGGTCACCCCGCCCATGGTTCCATACCCCAATGGGCGTGGTCAGTGCCACAGAAGGACTATCCCACTACAGTGTGATTATATTTTTCTATGCTTACCAATTAGTAATGAAGTTGATTTAGTATTTTTAAATAAAATACTATGAAAGTTACAGACCACTTACTTTTTTCTGTTTATACACATGCATTATGCATCAGCTACATACTTAGCAAATTGTTTTTGTATTTATAAAGGAAGAAGAGCTGGAATATTAGGAAGTTTATGCTCTTAATGACAAATACACTTGAATAACTGCTTGGAATTTATGTACTGGGAAACACTAGATAAGATAGCATATCCTTCCAGTGATACATTTACGAAACTGGATATAGTAATTTTTAGAAAGATATTTTTCATAGCATTGATTAAATCAAGAAAAATATAGAATATACTATGGCCAGCAAAAAGTTCAATGAATAAAGACATTTGTGGCCAGTCCTCCATACCTGAGTTTATTCTCCAGGTTTCACATGGCAAAAAGAGAGAAATAACTTTTACACATTTTACTTTGACCTCCTCATAGATGACATTTCACATAATCCCAGTATTTAAGTAAAAATAGTTATGATAAAGCCAATATACATTCAAAACAAAATACAAAGAGTACTAACTATAAAAGAATAATCAGGTTATAGATATTCATAAATACATACGTACATTCATATGTATATGTAAAATCACACACACACACATATATATATATGCATAAATACACACATTACAACAATTAATGAAGACAGTGGCAATGAATTTTAAAGAGTGAGTAGGGATTTGGGAGGTTTTGGAGGTAGGAAAGGATGGAATAAATAGTGTAATTATCTCAAAAAAATAAGAGAAATAACTGTATACTTATGAGGCTTTCCTGGTTAAGAAACATAAATTTAAAGAATTCAAATCATGAGAAAATTTCCATCTCCACTTTACATATATTGTGGGGTCATGTGGCATAACACAGCAGAGGCATTTAGTTGACACCAGCAAAAAGCACAGAATGTGGGGAAAAAAACACACAAATTATGAGGATTTGAATTCAGAATTTGTCTTGGTTCTATGATCATGAACATACACGATGCCCAAGGCAACTCTTATAAAGAAAAACATTTCATTAGGGCTTACTTTCACTTTCAGATGTCTAGTCCATTATCCCCATGAGAGAAAAAAAAATGGCAGCATCCACACAGATATGATATTATGCTTGAAGGGAATCTACAAGGTCTGCATCTGGATTCCCAGGCAGTGTAGGGAATGACTCTGGGCTTGGCATAGGCTTTTTAAAAATTCTATCAACACCTTGAGTGACATAAATAGTATCATTGACTGGAGACCAAGCTTATGGAGGCCATTTTCATTCAAACTAGCACATGTAATAAGTGGACTTTGATGGGTTCTTTCAAATATGAGATAAGAATGAATCTATGGAGGCTGAAGAGATGACTCAGTGTTTAAGAGCTTATAATATTTTTGAAGAAGACCTTAAGGTCTTTCTCATAACCATATCTGTCCAAGGAATCTGCCTATCTTTCTAGCCTCCATTCATTCTGAACACAGTGGTTTTCTTTATTCAGTCTTGATTAGAGTTGGAGCAGATTCATTCAATCTTTTCTTTTTAGGAAACATAAAGCTACCCTCCACCTATTCTTTGAGTTCAGAGCATCAGGGATAACCCACCAGGGAACCCCAAGAAATGATGGCCACCTTCAGAAAAGTGACAGGTTAAAATTCAAACTATATTTTATTTTCAGAGCTAATAAATGACTACTGATAACTAAAATGGTAAAAGGTTAACACTTTCTCAATTCTACTTGTCAAATTTGCCTTTTTCTTTATATATATATATTTCTTATTTCCATGTGGATCCCAGTACCCTTTCCATCCCTTCCATGTCCTGCAATTCTGCCTCCTATATGATCCCCCTCACCTACTCCACAGGGAGTGTGATATCTTCCAGGAGGAATCATCAAAATCTGTCAAGTCACGTGGAATAGAGTCTAGGCCGTATCCCTCCATATGGAATGGGCTCCTAAAGTCCTTTTGCGCACCAGGGATACATCCTGTTTCCACTGTCAGAGGTCCCTTGGACTGTCCAGGCCTAAAAGGCCCACATTCAGGGGGTATGAGTCAGCCCAATGCTGGTTTCCCAGCTATTAGTCTGGGGGTCCATATCTCCCCTGTCTTCAGGTCAGCAGTCTATGTGAGTTCCTGGAACCTTTTCTTGACCTTTGCTTTTTACTCCTCACACTCTGGAACTGGATTCCAGGAGTTCAGCTGAGTGTTTAGTTGTAGGTGTCTGCTTCTGTTTCCATCAGCTATGAGATTAGGGCTCTATGATGGCATATATGTTAGTAATCATTCTCATTATCAGGAAAGGGCATATAAGGTAGCCTTTCCATGGTTACACAAATTTTTAGTTGGGGTCATTCATGTAGGTCTCTGGACATTTCTTTAGGTTCAGTTTCCTCTTCAATCCTATAAGGACTACATCTTTTATGCTTGCTCTCTCTCTCTCTCTCTCTCTCTCTCTCTCTCTCTCTCTCTCTGGTTCTCACATATTCATCCCCAGACTCAATCTTTCTGGTCCCCCATGTTCTCCTCTCCTCCCCTTCTCTATCTCCTAAATCCCTCTCCATTCACTGATTCACTATCCACCCACATTCCCAATATGCACAGGAGATCTTGGTCCTTCCCCTTCTGTGGGGGACCTTGTATGAATCACTTCAATTCCTCCTGGTAACCTATGTCAGTGTGAATTAGAGGCTGGTGATCATTTGCTCTAATATATATATATATATATATATATATATATATATATGTACAATATCTATATATATACATATATATACAATATATATACATATACATATATGTATATATATAGATATTGTACATATATGTATATATATATATGTATATATATATATACATATATATATATACATATATAACTATGTACCACATTCCTCTTTTTGTGACTGCATTACCACAATAGGGATGGATTCTTCTAGATCCATCCATTTGTCTGCGAATTTAAGATTCCAATGTTTTTTGATTTTTGTTTTTGTTTTTTTTTCCACTCTGAGTAGTATTCCATTGTGTAAATGAGCCACATCCTCTTTATACATTCTTCAATTGAGAGGAATCTATGTTGCTTCCAGGTTCTTTCAATTAAAATAATTCTACTCTGAAATAGTCTTTTTTTCATGAATGTAGATCATTTGGGTATATGCCTAAGAGTGGAATTGATGGGTCCTGTGGTATATTGACTCCCATTTACCTGAGGAACCACCATATTGATCTCCAAAATGGCTACACAAGTGTGCACTCCCATCAGAAGTGGAGGAGTGCTCCCTTCTCTCCACATCCTCTCCAGAATAAGCTGTCATTGGTGTTCCTAATTTTAGCCATTCAGACAGGACTAAGATGGTATCTCAAAGTTGTTTTGATTTGCATTCCCCTAATGGCTAAGGATGTTGAACACTTACTTAAATGTCTTTCAGCAATTTTCAATCCCTCTATTGAGAATTTTCTATTTAGTTCTGTATCCCATTTTTATAAGTTATTTTTTTTTTGGTGTTTTGGTGATTTGTTTCTTGAGTTCTTTGTATATTTTGGAGATCAGCCCTCTGTCAGATGTGGGGTTGTTGAAGATCTTTTCCCATTCTGTGGGTTGCTGTTTGGTCTTAACAATGGTTTGCTTTGCCTTACAGAATTTTCTCAGTATGAGGAGGTCCCATTTATTAATTGTAAATCTCAGTGTCTGTGCTACTGGTATTATGTTCAGGAAGCAGTCCCCTATACCAATTTGTTCAAGGGTACTTCCCATTTTCACTTCTAAGATGTCCACTGTGCAGGATTCATGGTGAAGTCTTTGATCCATATGAACTTAAGTTTTGTGCATGGCAATAAACATGGATATACCTTCAGTCTTCTATACACCATCATCCATTGTGCCAACACCATTTGTTGAAGATGCTTTCCTCCTTCCCTTGTATAATTTTTGCTGTTTTGTCAAAAATCAGGTGTTCATAGGTGTATGTGTTAATAGCACAATTTTTTATTTAATTCCATTGGTCTACTTGTCTATTTTTGTGCAAATACCAGACTGTTTTCAGGAATATAGCTCTATCATAGAGCTTGATGTCAAGGATGGTTATGCCTCCTGAAGTTCTTTTAGTGTACAGGGTTGTTTTGGGTATCCTGGGTCTTTTGATTTCCATATAAAGTTGATTATTATCCTTTCAAGGTTAGTGAAGTATTGTACTGTGATTATAATGTGGTTGCTTTGAATCTGTAGATTGCTTTTGGCAAGTTTGGCATTTTTACTTTGTTTATCCTACCTAACAAGAGCACTGGAAATCTTTCAATTTTCTGGTATCTTTAATTTTTTTTCTTAAAAGACACAAAATTCTTGCTATATAAGTCTTTCACTTGTTTGGTAAGTGTTACCCCAAGATACTTTATGTTGTTTGTGGCTATTATAAAGGGTGATGTTTCTCTGATTCCATTCTCAGCTACTTTATTGTCTGTACATAGTAGAGCTACTGATTTTTTTCTTTTTTTTAGTTTATCTTGTATCATACTAATATGCTGAATGTGTTTAACAGGTGTAGGAGTTCCCAGGTTGAGTTTTTTGGGTCACTTATGTAAAATGTCACAGCATCTGCACATAGTGAATCTTTAATTTCTTCCTTTCCACTTTTTACCCCTTGATCCTCTGTAGTTGTCTTTTGCTTTATCTAGAACTTCAAGTATAATATTGAAAAGACACGGAAAGAATAGGCAGCATTGTCTTGTTCATAATTTAAGAGGAATAATCTTAAACTTCTCTCCATTCAGTTTGATGTTGGCTGTTGGTTTACTTTATATTGCTTTTATTGTGTCTAAGTATGTTCCTGTTATCCATGATCTCTCCGAGACCTTTATCATGAATGGTGTCAGATTTTGTCAAAGGCTTTCTCAGCATCTAGTAAGATGATCATGTGCTATTTCCTCTTTAGTTTGTTTATATGGTGGATCACATTGATAGATTTTTGTATTTTGAACCATCCCTACATCCCTAAGATGAAGCCTACTTGGCCATGGTGGATGATTTCTCTGATGTGTTCTTGGATTCTATTGAGGGAAGTTGGTCTGTAGTTCTCTTTCTTAGTTGTGTCTTTGTGTGGCTTGGGTACCAAGGTAATTGTAGCCTGGTAAAAAGAGTTTGGTAATAAACATTCTGCTTCTATTCTATAGAAAAATTTGAGTAGTATTGGTATTAGCTTTTATTTGAATTTCTGATAGAATTCTGCACTGAAGCCATCTGCATGTGGTCTTTATTTTTTTTAAAGTTGCTTAACTGTTCTTGATTTAATTTTGTTAAGTGATAACTATCCAGAACTTTGTCCATTTCCTCTGAAATTTCAAACTTTGTGGAGTACACATTTTCAAAGTATGACCTGAAAATTCTCTGGATTTCCTCAGTTTCCATTGTTATGTCCTCTTTTCATTTCTTTTTCTTTCTTTCTTTCTTTTTTTTAATTGTAACTTGTAGTTGAACTTAAATTTTGGAGTCAAAGAATTATTTTTATTTAATTTATTATTTTACATGTCTATCCCAATTCCCTCTTCCTCCCTGGTTCCTTCCCTGCCTCCCTCCCTCCTTTTACCATCTCTGCCATCTCACATGCACCCTAACCACCCTCCAATCCCATCCCCCCAACCAAATTCCATATGTAGGGGAATGCCATCCAGTTTGTGTCATGTAGATCTGACAGGTCATGTGAAGTAGGGACTAGGGCTTCTCTCCTGTCTCAGTTAAGACAGTAATCCCACCATGGGGGATGTGCTCCCAAGGTCCTTTTGTGCACCAGGGATACATCCTGGCTCCACTGTCTGAGGTCCCTTAGACTGCTCAGTCCTTCTGGCTGAGACCCATATTCAGAGGGGCCTGAGTCAGTCCCATGCTGGCTTCCCAGCTATCAGTCTAGTGGCCGTTTTGCTCCTCCTTGTTTAGGTAAGTATGTGTTTCTGCCACCTGTTCTTCACCTCTCAATCTGCATCTGACTTATGTATGGGTGTATGCTCCTGCTTCCAACAAGCATTAGATGACGGCTCCATGGATAAGTTAGTTGTTGATCTCACTATCCCAGAAGGGCATTTATGGTAGCCCTTCCACGGACCTCAAATTGTTAGTTGGCTGCAGTCTTGTAGTTGTCTAGACCTTTCTTTGTGTTCAATTTTTTCTTCAAACCAATATTGGCACCCTCTTTTATGCTCTCTCTCTCTTTTTCCTGTCTTCTATTCGTAAGCAGGCTCAATCTTCCTTGTAGCACTTGTTTTCCTTTCCTCCCCCTCGTTTTCCCCTACTTCTCACTCCATTCGCTCCCCCCCCCCACTTTCCCTGTGCTCTGGGGGACTTGTTCCTTCCTGGTTCTGTGAGGGACTTTATATGAATCTCTTAGAATACACCTTGTATCCCAGTTACTCTGGTGGTGTAAATTATAAGCTGGTGATCCTTTGGTCTAGGTCTAAAATCCATATATGAGTGAGTACATACTATGTTCCTCTTTTTATGACTGGGTTACCTAATTCAGGATGGTTTCTTCAAGTGCCATTCACTTGCCTGCAACTTTCAAGATACCATTATTTTTTTTTTTCAACAGAGAAGTATTCCATTGTGTAGATGTGCCACATCTTCATTATCCGTTCTTCACTTGAGGGGAATGTAGGTTGATTCCAGGTTCTTGCTATTACAAATAGTGTTGCTATGAACATAGCAACAGATGTTTTTGTTGCATGGGTGGGGATCAATTGGGTACATGCCTAAGAGGGGGATTGCTGCTTCCTGTGGTAAACTGATTCCCATTTTCCTGAAGAACTGCCATACTGATCTCCAAAATGGTTGTATGAGTTTGCACTCCCACCAGCAATGGAGGAGTGTTCCCCTTTCTCCACATCCTCTCCAACATGATTCATCATTGATGTTTCTAATTATAGCCGTTCTAGCAAGAGTAATATGATAACTCAAAGTTGTTTTGATTTGCATTTCCCTGATAGCTAAGGATGTGGAGCACTTTCTTAAGTGTTTTTCAGCCTTTTGGATATCCTCTATTGAGAATTCTTTCTTCAGTACGGTACACCTTTTTTAAATAGGGTTATTTGGTGTTCTGTTGACTAGTTTCTAGAATTCTTTGTATATTTTGGAGATCAGCCCTTTGGCGGATATAGAATTGGTGAAAACCTTTTTCCAGTCTGTGGGCTGCCGTTTGGTCTTGTCCACTGTGTCCTTTGCCTTACAGAAGCTTCTAAGTTTGAAGAGGTCCCATTTATTAATTGTTTCTTTCAGTGTCTGTGCCCCTGGAGTTATGTTCAAGAAGCGGTCTCCTATACCAATTTGTTCAAGGGTACCTCCTACTTTCTCTTCTAAGAGGTTCAATGTGGCTGGATTGATGTTGAGGTCTTTGATCCATTTGGACTTGAGTTTTGTGCATGGTGACAGACATGGGTCTATCTGCAGTCTTCTACACACCCTCATCCAATTGTGCCAGCACCATTTGTTGAAGATGCTGTTTTGACCCATTGTATAATTTTAGCTTTTTTGTCGAAAATTAGGTGTTCATAGATGTGTGGGTTACTATCTCGATTTTCAATTCGATTCCATTGGTGTACCTGTCTATTTTTTGTGACAATAACAGGCTGTTTTCAGTACTATAGCTCTGTAGTAGAGCTTATAGTCAGGAATGGTGATACCTCCTAAAGGTCTTTTATTGTATAGGGTTGTTTTGGCTATACTGGATCTTATGTTTTTCGATATAAAGTTGATTATTACCCTTTCAAGGTCAGTGAGGAATTGTGGTGGGATTTTAATTGGTGTTGCATTGAATCTGTAGATTGCTTTTGGCAAGATTTACATTTTTACTATGTTTATGCTACCTAACCAAGAGCATGGGAGATCTTTCCATTTTCTGGTATCTTCTTTAATGTCTTTCTTTGGAGCCAAAAAGTTCTTATTATATAGGTATTTTACTTGTTTGGTAAGCGTTACACCAAAATAATTTATGTTGCTTGTGGCTATTGTAAAAGGTGATGTTTCTCTGATATCTTTCTCTGTCTCTTTGCCGTCTGAAAAATGTAGGGCTACTGATTTTTTTTGAGTTCATCTTCTATTCCGCTAGTTTGCTGAAGGTGTTTATCAGTTGTAGGATTTTCATGGTATAGTTTTTTTTGGTAGCTTATGTAAACAATCATATAATCTGCAAATAGAGACAGTTTGAATTCCTCTTTTCCAATTCGTATCCCCTTCATCTTCTTTTGTTTTCTTATAGCATTAGCTAGAACTTCTAGCATGATATTGAAGAGATATGGAGAAAGAGGGCAGCCTTGTCTTATTCCCGATTTTAGAGGATTTGGCTTAATTTTCTCTCCATTCAGTTTGGTGTTACCAGTTGGATTGCTGTATATTGCTCTTACTATGTTTAGGTATGTTCCTGTTATTGCTGACCTCTCTATGCCCTTTATCATGAAAAGGTATTGGATTTTGTCGAAGCCTTTTCAGCATCTAGGGAGATAATCATATGGTTTTTCTTTTTCTGTTTGTTTACATAGTGTATCACTTTGATAGATTTTTGTATGTTAAACCATTCCTGCATTACAGGGATGAAGCCTACTTGGTCATGGTGGATGATGTCTCTGATGTATTCTTGAATTCGGTTTGCCAGTATTTTATTGAGTATTTTTGCATTGATGTTCATCAGGGATATTGGTCTGTAGTTTTCTTTCTTAATTGTGTCTTTGTGAGGATTGGGTACCAAAGTTATTGTGGCCTCATAAAAAGAGTTTGGCAATGAACCTTCTGTTTCTATCTCCTGGAACAGTTTGAGTAGTGGTATTAGTTCTTCCTTGAATGTCTGGTAGAATTCTGCACTGAATCCATCTGGCCCTGGACTTTTTTTCGTTGGAAGGCTTTCGATGACTGCTTCTATTTCATTGCAGGTTATAGGTCTATTTAAGTTGTTTGTCTGTTCTTGATTTATTTTTGGTAAGTGATAGTTATCCAGAAACTTGTCCATTTCCTTTGAATTTTCAATTTTTGTGGAATACAGGTTTTCAAAGTATGACCTGAAAATTGTCTGGATTTCCTCTGTGTCTGTTGTTATGTTCCCCATTTCGTTTCTGATTTTGTTAATTTGCATGTTTTGTCTCTGCTTTTTTGTTAATTTGGATAAAGGTTTGTCTATCTTGTTGATTTTCTCAAAAAACCAACTCTTTGTTGCATTGATTTTTTGTATTGTTTTCTTGGTTTCTATTTTGTTGATTTCAGCCCTCAAGTTGATTTTTTTCCTGGCGTCTACTCCTGTGGGGTGAATTTGCTTCTCTCTGTTCTAAGATTTTCAGTTGGGCTGTTAATTCTCTTATGTGACTATCCTCTGTTTTCTTCATATGGGCACTTAGTGCAATGAAGTTCCCTCGTATCACTGCTTTTAAGGTGTCATATAAGTTCAGGTATGTTGTGTCCTAATTCTCATTGAATATTAGAAAGTCTGTAATTTCTTTCTTTCTTCTTTGACCCAGGAGTGGTGCAATTGCACATTGTTCAGTTTCCATGAGTTTTCAGGTTTTCTGCTATTTGTGTTGTTGTTGAATTCCAATTTTAAAGCCTGGTGGTCCGATAAGATACAGTGGACTATTCCTATTCTCTTGTATCTGTTGAGGTTTGTTATGTCACCTAGTATGTGTTCGATTTTAGAGAAGGTTCCATGTGGAGCAGAGAAGAAGGTATATTCTTTTGTCTTTGGATGGAATGTTCTATAGATGTCTGTTAACCCCAGTTGAGACATAACTTCTGTTAATTCTTTTGTTTCTTTTTTGAGATTCTGATATGTGGTCCTGTCTAGTGTTGAGAGTGGTGTATTGAAGTCTCCCACTATAAGTGTGTGAGGTTTTATATGAGCTTTGAGTTTTAGTAGTGTTTCTTTTACAAATGTGGGTGACTTTGTATTAGGGGCATAGATGTTCAGAATTGAGACTTTGTGTTGATGGATTTCTCCTGAGATGAATATGAAATGACCGTCTTCATCTCTTTTGACTAATTTTTGTTTGAATTCTAACTTGTTAGATATTAGGATAGCTATGTCTGCTTGCGTCTTATATCCATTTGATTGGAAAATCTTTTCCCAACACTTTACCCTGAGGTAATGTCTATCTTTGAAGCTAAGATGTGTTTCTTGTATGCAGCAGAAGGATGGATCCTGTCTTCGTATCCATTCTGTTAGCCTGTGTCTTTTTATAGGTAAGTTAAGACCATTAATGTTGAGGGTGAGTAAGGACCATTGATTGTTGATGCTTGTTTGATTTAGGTTTGTTGTTGGCAGTGGTATTGTGAATATATTAGTTCTGCTTCACCCTTGGTTTCTGGTGTAGTTGGATTATCTGTTGCCTACATTTTTGTGTGGGCATAGTTACCTTCCTTGGGTTGGAGTTTTCCTTCTAATACTTTTTGTAGGGCTCGATTTGTAGATACATATTGGGAAAATCTGGTTTTGTCATTAAATATCTTGTTTTCTCCATTTGTAGTGATTGAGAGTTTTGCTGTTATAGTAGTCTAGGCTGTCATCTGTGTTTTCTTAATACATCTAGGACATCTATCCAGGACCTTCTGTCCTTTAGGGTTTCCATGGAGAAGTCAGGTGTAATTTTGATAGATCTGTCTTTATATGTTACCTGTCCATCTTCCTTCACTGCTCTTAATATCCTTTCTTTATTCTGTATGCTTGGTGTTTTGATTATTATATGTTGAGGGGGTCTTTTTTCTTTGGTCCAGCCTATTTGGGGTTCGGTATACTTCTTGTACTTTCATGAGCATGTCTTTCTTCAGATTTGGAAAGTTTTCCTTGAAGATATTGTTGAATATGTTTTTGGCACCTTTGAGCTGGGCTTCCTCACCTTCCTCTATGCCTATTATTCTTAGGTTTGGCCTTTTCACGGTTTTCCACTTTTCCTGGATGTTTTGTGTTAAGGATTTGTTGGATTTATGATTTTCTTTGGTCGATAAATCTATTTCTTCTAGTTTTTTTTTCTGCGCCTGAGATTCTCTCTTCCATCTCTTGAATTCTGTTGGTTATATTTGTGTCTGTAGTTCTTGATTTTTTTGCCCAGTTTTTCTATTTCCATCATTCCTTCTGTTTGTGTTGCCTTTATTTTCTCTATTTCAGTTTTCAATCCTTGAACCATTTCTTTCACCTGCTGAATTGTTTTTTTCTCGGCTTTCTGTACTTTCCTTAAGGAATTTGTTCTTTCTTCTACTTTTTTGTTTGTTTTTTCCTCCATTTCTTTAAGGGATTTTCTCACATCTTCTTTGAGGGCCTCTATCATTTTATGATGGTAATTTTTTAAGTTGTTTCCTTCCTCTTCCTCTGCTTTGTTGCAGTGTTCACTTCTAGTTTGTGTAGATTACTTAGGTTCTGTTAGGTGATTTCTTGTATTGCCATCTTCCCATAACTTCTTCCAGTAGGTGTTGGTCGGTGTCTCCCCCTGTCTCTATGGTACCTCCCTGGTGGGCTTATGTGGGTCAAAGATTCAAAGGCTATAGTTCTGGGTGGTTCAAGCTCTATAGGAAGTTTCTCTGCAGACAGGGACGCAGGGATAGGGTCAGGGCTGAGGATCCAGTAGAAGATGCCCCTAGCCAATGGCTCTAGCCAATGGCTGACTGAAGAGGACAAAGTCTGAGCTGAAACTTGGGAAGATTTTGCAGGTTAGTCTGATCTCACTGGAAACTGGCACTCTCCAGCTTAGGCCTCTTTCTTTAGCAGAGACCCTGCTTTGCAGGTCAAGGATCTTGTTGGCGGGAACTGAGAGTGGACCTGCAGACATAGGTGTATATGGGAGGGGCTAGGGATCCAGAAGAGGATGGAGGTGGATTCAGACACCAAGCAGGTGGAAATTACGGGTGGTCTTACATGGATTGGCAGGTGTCCTTTGCTCTGAGTTGCTCTTAGAAGTCTCTGAAATGGGGTGGACTGTTGGCTCCACCCTCTGTCCTAGTGCTCAACTCTTTTCATTTCTGATTTTGTTGATTTGCATATCTCTCTGCCTTTGGTTAATTTGGATAAATGTATGTCCATCTTGTTGATTTTTCCTGAAAAACCAACTATTTGTCATTTTTATTCTTTATATTTTTTTCCTAATTTCTACTCTATTGAATTCATCCCTCAAATTGATTATTTCCTGGAGTCTTCTCCTCCATAGTGATTTTGCTTCTTTGTGTTCTAGGGATTTCAGTTGTGCTATTAATTCTCTAGTGCAACTATCCTCCATTGTTTTCATATAGGCTCTTTGTGCAATGAACTTTCCTCATAGAACTTCTTTCAAAATGGCCCATATATTTGGGTTGTTGTGTCTTCGTTATCATTGAATTCTAGGAAGTTTTTAATATCTTTCTTTTTTTTTCTTTCTTGATGCGGGAATGATACAATTATGCATTGTTCTGTTTCCATGAGTTAGCTTGTGTCCTGCAATTTGTGTTGTTGTCAACTTCAAACTTTAAAGTATAGTGTTCTGATAAGATACAGGGGGCTATTCTCAATTTTTTTGTATCTGTTGTGGTTTGTAATGTTGTCAAATATGTGGTTGATTTTAGAGAAGTTTCCATGTGTAGCTGAGGAAAAAGTATATTATTTTGTGTTTGGATACAATATTCTATAGTAGTCTGTTAAATGCAATTGGGACATAAGTTTTGTTTTTTCTTTTGTTTCTTTGTTAAGTTTCTGTCTGGTGGTTCAGTCTAGTGGTGAGAGTGGGGTTTTGAAGTCTTCCATTCTGAGTGTGAGAGGTTTCATGTGAACTTTGAGTTTTAGTTAATATTGATGTGTCCTTTGAATACAAATAAAGTTCAAAGATAGAATTAGTAACAAGAATGCTGGATTGTGAGCATAATATTTCTTATTGTACTTGAGTTATTAAGATGTTTCATTGGTGAAAAGAGAACCCTTTTATTCACTAGTGGTTGGATTGTAAACTGGCCCAGACATTGCAGAACGGTACTATGAATTTTCAAAAAGCCAAAAAATCTGCCATATCTCCCACCCTTCTCATGTCTTTGCAATATTATACATCTTACTGAATTACTTGCTCAACCATTGTATTTACCAGGAATAATAGTTAGGAAATGAAAACTTTATAAATGTCCTTCAACTAAAATGATTAATGAGAATGTGGAGCATAAGAAAGTAGAACACTATTCAGCTGAAAAAATACAAATCCGTGAATTTTGAGTGAAATTTGATGGAACTAGGAAGGATCATATCGAGTGAAGTAACCCAACTCTGATTCAGAATGACAAATACTACATGTTATCATTATCACTCACCCAAGTCTCTGAACTCTATATCTTCTGATATTAGTTAACATAAAATCTGAAGCAACTTCTAAAGCCTGGAAAGTAGAAAAGGTCCATAAAAGTGATGGGTTATTGAACAATAGAGACAAATAGCAAGATACAAGTGGCTAGATAGAATAAATGGATGAAATTGAAGGGGGTAAAATTAGGGAGAGATGATATACACTGGGAGTGAGAGAAGTAAGGAGGTAAAAATAGGACTGGCACATATACAATTAAACTCTGATCAGATAAAGTTCTCTAATCACTAAAACCAGAACACCATCATGTTTATTAGGTACAGTAGAGTGGAAAGGGTTATCTAGTATGAGTAGGAGCTATCTTTAGATTAGTCTCAAGATCTAAATATCCAAGTAGAGGAAGATACAGTTGTTTGTCTCATTATATGTTGATCAATAAACCTAAATTCTCTGCTTCCCCCCAAAAGCTTGACAATGCTTCTAGAGTTGGACCCATATAATGTTAAAAAAAAATGGCAATTTACCATTGGTACCGTGGTCTTAGAGAGCTCTATAAAGTTTTTCATGAGAAAATGTATATTTACTCAGGGCTTCACTCATTCACGGCTTCCTGTGCTCTACAGAAAGTTGAGAGATATGAATACAAAAGGGAGTGAGAAGATTAAAATAACAATAAAGATATATTTAAATACAAGGTATTATACAACTAATTATCTACCTAGTTAAAAAGCCTGCAACACACAGAAATCTGTGTATAATCATTTTTTTTTTCCATCTGGACTAACCATGTTCATTCCAGGAGCCTAAGACAATATAAGTAAACTCCCTCTACTGGGTAGTTCAGTATGTCAACTCAACACAAAGTATAGAGTAATCAGACCAAAAAGCTTCAGTTATTGTTAAGGCATATTATCAATTACTAATCAATGAGGGAGGACACAGCCCATGGTTGGTGGTGCTATCCCAGAGCTGCTCCTCCTGGCTTCTATAAGAAGGGAAGCTAATCATGCCTTATGAAGCCAACTAGCAAGTAGAATACCTCTATGGCCTCAGCATGAGGTCCTGCCTCCAGGACTCTGCCCTGTTTCAGTTCCTGTCCTGAGTTTTGCCCTCAGTGAGTTCCAGTCAGTCATGAAATTAAATATTACATATTTGAATAATTGTCTGGAAAGAACGACTTAAACAGGACAGCTTTAAGAAATGCTATGAACAGATGGCATCAAGAGTTAATGCAACATTCAAGGAACAGTGAATACCCAAGGAAGTCATGGTTGATGGACATAAGGATAAGGCAAAAGCAATGCCAATTATTATAGGATGAATGGAAAAACCTGGTAAAACCCTAAAGGGGATAAATTAGTACAAAATGTATAATGGATTGATCTTGCTTTGTCTGGTAAGTTATCTTGAGAACATTGACACTACTAGATGGTACAGATGCAAATATTATCCACAAGAGACAAAGGTGTTTCTCACTACATGACATTGTAACCTCATTTGTCGTCAACTTGAAATACTATTCTATCATTAGGTGAGCCTAGTTATAAAAGTCCCTTTGTAGCTTGCAAGACAACGTATACTTCTTAGAGTAGAGATAGGCATCAAAATGTAATGGCTACTAGTGGGAGAATTGTAGACTAAAAATGGAAAGATGTGAGACACAAAGTGATAATTACTATAGCCATTGTTAGAATCTTAGGAAGTAAAAGCTGTTTATAAAATTTCCATGCAAACCATTGTGACTGTATACATAAAGATTGCTCAAAATATCAGGGGCCACTTGCTTGTACAACAACAGGTGGTAATAGTCTCTTCATGACACAGACTTTACACATTCTTCCCAGGTTACTAAACCCATCTGGTACAAGGCCTCCAGTATTTTGCTATGTGAACAAAATTTCTTAAAACTGTTTAGCTGAAAGCTTTATAACTCAAATATAGGTACAGGCTTCTTGTGGGTTTGTGTCAGAGTAATGTCTAATGCATTGAAATTCTAGGCACCTGAATTTGTTTATGATATTAAACATGCAGTAATTTCCAGTTTTAAGCAGTTTAAGTGAGGCTTTGGCAGACATAACTAAACATAGTAAATCGAATTCCACCCAGCATGCAGGTGCATCAAAGAGTCAGTGAAAGTCTTGAGCAACTTGTCAAGGAGCTCTGAAATAAAACATACTCTATGTAACATTAGTGATGATATTTTAAGATCAGAGAATATGGTAGGTACATATGCAGATATTGCCTATTCACAGAGGGAACATTATATACCAATTTTATAGAAAGGGATTTTTGCAGATATGGAAGTAGAAGGACATACTATCATGTGAAATAAAAAAGGCAAAATCTAGTTCACACCAGTGCTGTCTGCTATCATTTAGAGTCTTGCAGTGATGTCCCTGACCTTTACAGCAGCCTAATTTTAGATACACATTGCAAGTCAGAAATATGCACTAGTTGACACAAATGTGAGGAAACCATCAGAAGATGGAGTTTATCAGATGATTTTATTCTAAATATATTAATTATTATGACAAAACTAAATTCTTTTGACTTTACTAGTATTATGATAATGAGTTAATGAATGAATCAGACAAATGGCATGCATAACCTAAAACACCAAAGCATTAGTATTCCTGGATTATGAATAAAATCAGAGAGATGGTCTGTATTTTCTCAATCACTCTTACAATAATAAAAGAAGGCTTAGAATTTTTTAAATATTTACTTATTCATTTATTCTTCTTATTTTAAATATTGATCCGAGTTCCCTCTACCTTCCTCCTTCCCTCCCTATGCTCCTGACCACAATCCCATCTTCCCACCCCTTCTCCACATGGAGGGTGAAGCCTTCTAGGAAGGATCAACAAAATTTGTCAAGTCATTTGGAATAGGGACTATGCCCTCCTTCCTACCTCTATGTTAAGTGAGGATCCTTTCATGGGGAATGTGCTCCCAATGTCCTTTTGTGCACCAGTGATACATCTTGGTTCTACTGTCAGAGGTCCCTTAGAATGTCCAGGCCTTCTAACTGAGGCCCATGTTCAGGGAATCTGAGTTGGTCCAATGTTGGTTTCCCAGCTATCAGTCCAGAGGTCCATTAGCTCACTCTTGTTTAGGTCAGCTGTCTCTGTGGGTTTCTGTAGCCTGGACTTGTCCTAATTTTTCTCATTACTCCTCCCTCTCTGTATCTGGATTCCAGTTAAGCTCAGTGTTTACCTGTGGGAGTCAAGCTTCTGTTTTCATTAGCTAATATATAAGGGCTCTATGATGGTAGATAACTTAGTCATCAATCTCATTATCAGGAAAGGACATTTAAGGTAACCTTGCCACTGTTGCTCAGATTGGATCATCCTTGTAGGTCTCTGAACATTTCTCTAGAATCAGTTTTCTCTAAAAACCTATACTGGCTCCCTCTTTTATAGTACCCTCTCTCTTCTCTCTCTCTCTCTCTCTCTCTCTCTCTCTCTCTCTCTCTCTGTCTGTCTCTCTTCGTCTTGTCTATTCCTCCCCTGACTCAATCTTCCTAGTCCCCCATGATGATTTCCACTCATCCTCTTCTCCTTCGCCTAGCTCCCTCTCCACTCACTGACTCCCACTCCCAATATGCTCAAGGGATCATGTTCTTTATATTTCTGTAAGGGACCTTTGCATGAAACTCTTAGGGTCCTCCTTGCATCCTAATTTGTTAGGTGGTGTGAATTAGCTTCTAGTGATCCTTTGCTCTATGTCTAAAGTCCATATATGAGTGAGGACATAGTATTCCATTGTGTAAATGTGCCAAATCTTCTTTATCCATTCTTCAGTTGAGGGGCATCTAGGTTGCTTCCAGGATTTTGCTATTACAATTAATGCTGCTATTAACATAGTTGAAGAGATGTCCTGTTTGCATAGATGTGGATCATTTGGGAATATGCCTATGAGTAGAATTGCTGGGTCCTGTAGTAAACTGATTCCCATTATCCTGAGGAAACATCATATGCCATACTGATCTCCAAAATGGATGTACATGTTTGCACTCCCACCAGAAGTGGAAGAGAGTTCCCCATTTTCTACATCTTCTCCAGTATAAGTTGTTTTGGTGTTCCTAATTTTAGCCATTCTGGCAGGAGAAAGATGATATCTCAGAGCTGTTTTGATTTGCATTTCTCTGATAGCTATGGATGTTGAGTACTTTCTTAAGTGTCTTTCAACCTTTTTTGATTTCCTCTATTGAGAGTTCTCTATTTAGTTCTGTATCCTACTTTTTAATAGGGATATTTTGTGTTTTGGTGACTAGTTTCTTAAGTTCTTTGTATATTTTGGAGATCAGCCCTCTGTCCAATGTGGGGTTGGTGAAGATCTTTTCCCACTCTGTGGGCTCCCGTTTGGTCTCGTCCACTGTGTCCTTTGCCTTACATAAGCTTCTCAGTTTGAGGGGTCCCATTTATTAATTTTTGATCTCAGTGTCTGTGCTAGTGTTGTTATGTTAAGGAACTAGGTCCCTGTACCAATTTGTTCAAGGGTACCTCCCACTTTCTCTTCTAAGAGGTTCCTTGTGACTAGATTTATGTTGAGGTCTTTGATCCATTTGGACTTGAGTTTTGTGAATGTCAATAGACATGGGTCTATCTGCAGTCTTCTACACACCATCATCTACTTGTGCCAGCACCATTTATTGAAGATGTTTTCCTCCTTCCATTGTATAATTTTACCTGTTTTGTCAAAAATCAGGTGTTTGTTTGTGTATGGGTTATTATCAATATTTTTAATTCAATTCCATTTTTCTATCTATTTTTGTGCCAATACCAATCTGTTTTCAGGACTATAGTAGAGCTTGAATTCAAGAATGTTGGTTTTTCCTGATGTTCCTTTATTGTACTTTTGCCTATCCTGGGTCTTTTGTTTTTTCCTTGTTCTCTAGTAATCTGAAAAGTGAAGGTCTGGCATATCAATAATGAAATTGATTAATTAGTTCAGCAAATTCCATGATTGTGTTTACTATATCCATGGTCTGTGTTAGGACTTCTTAATTTTAATGTCAAAGTAAAAGAAAGAAAGAGAGGTGGGAGGAAAAGGAAAGAAGTAACTTTTCAATTTCATGAGATCCCATTTACTAATTTTTAATTGCTTTCAGTAAATTTAAACCAATTTTATTTTACATACCAATTTCAGCTCCCTCTCTCACCTGTCTTCCTACTCCCTCCATCATCTTGCCACTCCACTCCCCATTCACTTTTAAGAGAGGGAGATGCCTCCAATGAGAGATCATCAAATTCTGTCACATCATTTAACCCAGGACCAACACCTTTCCCACTGATATTAGTGCTTGAGCAATTGGTGTTTGGTTTAGGAAATTGTCCCCTGTGCTGATAAATTCAAGAGTATTCTCTACTTTTCTTTTACCAAGTTCCATGTGTCTGGTTTTGGATTGAGGTATTTGATCTCCTTAACCTTGAGTTTTGTGCAGGGTGATAAATTTGTATCTACTAGTATTCATCAGAATGAAGATAAACATTGAGAAGAGGGCCGTTTATTTAAGATGCTATTTTCTCCATTGTGTATTTGTCTTTTTTTTTTTCCATCTAAAACCAGGTGTCCATTGGTATGCAGATTTATGTCTATGCCTCCAATTCAATTCCATTTTCAATGTGTCTGTTTCTATGACAATACCATGCTGTTTATATTACTATAGGTCAGTGGTATAGCTTAACATCTGTGATGGTGATACTCTGTTAGTTCTTGTATTATTCACGATTGTTTTCACTAACTTTGGGCTTTGTTTTCTGATGTAATTGTTTTTTGTTGTTGTTATTGTTGTTGTTTGATTTTGTGATGAAATTGAGTATTATCTTTTCAAGTCCTATGAATAATTGTGTTAAAATTATGATGAGGATTGTATATAATCTATAGATTTCTTTTAGGAAGATGGTCATTTCTACTATGTTAATTCCATGTTAAATCCATGAAGATTGGAGATCATTCCATCTTCTGAAATATGATTCAATTTCTTTCTTTAAGGGTTTAAAGATTTTATCATACATGTCTACAACTTGCTTAGTTTGTGGGCTTTGTAGAGGATATAGTTTTCTTTATAATTGTTGTCTCTATTTTATTTGTATATAGATTGAATATTAATATTTGTCAGTTAATCTTATATCCATCCACATTACTGAAGATGTTTATCAGTTGTAGGAATTATTTGGTAGAATTTTGGGGGTTTCTTGTATATTCTATCATATCACTTACAATTAACAAACTATTTTCTCTGCAATTACCTCCCCTTTATCTCCTTCAGTTTTCTTATTAGTCTAGCTAGGTAGAATTCCACATAGTATATGAATAGATATGGAGAGAGGGTAAAACTTTGTCTTATTCCTAATTTGTAAGAAATTACTCTAATTTTTTACTATTGATTTTGATGTTGGCTATAAGATTACTGTAAATTGTTTTTATTTTGCTTATGTATTTCCCTAATGTCCCTAAAATTTTCAAGACTTTTAACATGAAGGCATGTTAGCTGTGGTCAAAGGTGTTTTTCAATTATCTAATGTGAAGATCATGTGTTCTTGGTTTTTTTTTAGAATACCATGATTAGGATAAAACTGCAGCCTATAAAGTGGAAAAAGATTTTTACAATGTCTACAGCAAATAAATAACTAATATACAAAACATATAAAGAACTCAAGAAGTTAGACATCAACAAGCCAAACAACACAAATAAAAAAAAATATGATACAGGCATTAAGAATTCCCATTAGAGGAATCTGAAATGACTACGGAACACTTAAAGAAATGTTCAAATAAAAAAAATAAAAAGACCACGTAAGCAAATTAAAAAGTGGGGTACAGAACTAAATCGAGAATTCTCAATAGAGGGATCAAAAACAGCTGAAGGACACTAAAGAAAGTGCCCAACACTCTTAGCCATCAGGGAAATGCAAATCAAAACAATAATGAGATACCATCTTATTCCTATCAGAATGGCTAAAATACAAAATACCAAAGACAGTTTATGCTGTAGAGGATGTGGAGAAGGGGGTACCCTCCTCCACTACTGGTGGGAATGCATATTCGTACTACCACTTTGGAAATAAATATGGCACTTTTCCAGTAAAATAGAAATCAGTCTACTTCTAGATCCAGTAATTCCACTCTTAGGCATATACCCAAAATATGCACATTTATACAACAAGAACATCTATTCAACTATGTTCATAGCAGCATTGTTTATAATAGCCAAAACATGGAAGGAACCTAAATGCCCCTCAACTTAAGAATGAATGGAGAAAATGTGGTACATTTATCTAATGGAGTACTACTCAGCAGAAAAATACAATGGAATCCTGAAATTCTTAGGCAAATGGATGGAACTAGAAGAAATCACCCTGAATGAGTCCACCCAGTCACACAAAGATAAGCATTATATGCACTCTCTCATATATGGTTTTTAGAGATAGAACAAAAAATACCAACCTACAAACCACACCTCCAGGGAAGCTAGGAAACAAGGAGGACCCTAAGAGAGACATACATGGTCCCCTGAAGAAGTAGAAAGAGAAAAGATTCCCCAATCATATTGGAAGCATGGCGGGGGCAAAGGAAGCTGGGAGGAAGAGGAGGTGAGAAGAGGAGGGGAGAGGTGGGCATGAGGGAACAAAAAAATTGAGTCAGGGAAAGAATACAAAAGAGCAAGAAAAGAAATACCATAATAGAGGGAGACATTACTGGTTTTACAAGAAATCTGGCACTATGGAAACTTCCAGAGGTCTACAAGGATAACCACAATTAAGGATCTACCTCAACATTTTACTTTTGTTAGGAGATGTTTAAATCCCATTGTATATAGGAACCTCATTTTCATTGTCTATTCTTTAGTGGTGGGGAGTAACATGAATGAAGATTTTGTGAAAACCCTTTACAATAGGGTCACTTTGAATTTAGTTCCCTGTAGCAAGCACTATTATATTTGCAAAGAAGTAGGATTGAGAAACATAAGTATTTTATTTATTTATTTGAATTTCTATAGTAGTGTAAAGTAGCTAGACATCAATCTGCTAAAATTATTTTCTTTAATTATAAACATCTTTACTTTGGATTCACCCATTAGACAATTAATATTTATTGATGACCTTTTATATGTGCAGTGAATGTACGCATTTTCATAGTATATCATTTCCTTAAAGTTGACCTAAATTGGATCAATAGAATATTTTGTTTCTGGACACAGCAGTCAGCTATTGCTCCAAAAGTGTCAGAAAATTAATGAACTAGAAATTTTTAGTCTTAAACAATTACTGCCTTTATGTTCATACTGATTGATTTGTTAAAACAGTACTTCATAAGGGTTGAGCTTAGCTAGACCAGTCTCAATGCTAAAGGTTGCTACTTGTCATTTCCTTAGGTAAATTTCCTTTTCTAGATCATGGAGTAGACTTATGATAGGAAGGTGAAATTGAGAGGCAGAGAGTAAAATGTTCAAGGACTTCCATTGGCATGAAATGACTGCACTAGAATTTAAAAGAAAAGAAAGAAGGAAGGGAAGGAGAGAGGGAGGGAGTGAGGGAGGGAGGGAAGGAGGGAGGAAAAGAGGGAGAAAAGGAAGGAATGAAGAAAGAAAGAAAGAAAGAAAGAGTAGATACAGGGTCTTTAGAAGTTACATTCATTTAAGAAAATGAAGTTTTACTTCAAATCAGTGAAGCAGTATTGCATTCCATTTCTCTCTTTTTTCTTTTTATTTAAAATCGATTTTATCCTCACATAATAAAACCTGAATACAGCTTCACATCCCTCTACTACTCACATTTCCTCCCCACAATCCATTTTATTCAGATCCACCTCTTCATGTTTCTCAATATGAAACAGGCATCTAGGGGATAATTATTATATGATATAATACAGTTATGATAGGATAAAACAAAAACTAACATATTAGAATAGGACAAAATAAATAGAAGTAAAAGAATCCAGGAGAATGTGTAAGAAACAGAGACCAGTTGTTCTTACATTCAGAAATTCCATAAACACACTAAAGTATAATGCATAATATATTTGCATAGGGACTATAGGAAAATTTAAGGAAAAATTATACATATAAAATTAAAAAAAAAGAACAAAAGCAAAGAAAGCCCTGGCATGATCTCATAAGAACAGGAATCTCTAAAGATGCTGTTGAGTGTATTTTCTATAAGCCATCTCTTCCTGCGTATGGAGCCTACCTTTCAGATTACTTTGTTTCCCTAGTGAAAATTCTCTAGCTGTAAATACATCTTTCATTTTCAAGTGGTGATTTTCAAGTGGAGATTGAGTATGAAAATTGATGGAAAATGAGACCACTCCTCCTTTCAGCTCTAGGACCCTATCTGTGATAGCCCTGTGCTTGCTACCTTGGTTTCTGTGAGTTTGTTTGTGAACCAAATATTTTGATTTAGGCAGATTTTTTTTATGCCTTCCATCACCTCTGGTTTATACACTCATTCAGCATCCTGTTTAACAAGCTTCTCTGAACCCTGGAATGCTGCTACATATCTTATTAGTTACTTTTCTTTGTATATTATTTTTGGATTAGCAATAATTGAATAGCCACATTTTTTTGGTTATCTGGTCTTATGAAATATATTAACCAGCTTAAATTCTGTCTCTCAGAATTTGAAGAAATTCTTTCAGGCCTTTTCAGTTCTTATAGCCTAGAATGAGAAGTCAAGTGTTATTCTAATCAGTCTGAATTTATTTGTTATTAAGCCTTTTCCTCTGCCATTTTTAATACTATTTCATTTGTCTATATGTTTTATGTTTTAATTATTGTGTGCTGAGGTGATTATATTTTTTCCAGTCAATTTTTTGCTCTGTAATTTTCTTTAGATTAAGAAAATTGTCTCCTATTATTTTGTTTACGATATTTTCTGGTCAACTTCCTCTATTGGTATTATTCTTAGTTTTTGGTATTTTCAGAGTGTCCCAAATTCCAGGAGGTTTTGTGCCAAGATTTTTCCTTTTTGTAATTAATATTTTTTGACTGGGGCATCTATTTCTTCTACTGTGTTCTCAATGCCTGAGATTATCTTTTCCATTGCTTGAATTCTCTTGATGAGGCTTGGGCCTGAGGATCCTGTCCAAGTTCCTAGAATTTTCTCTGTTTTTTCTTTTTTGATTTTGTTTTCAATTTCAACTATTGGACTCCTATTAATGTCTTTCCACCATATTTTGAAAGATTTTGAAAGCAACTTCAATTTTCTCTTTAAGACCTATCATATTCATAAAGACAATTTTAACTTCTTTTTCTTGAATTCTAGATAGGATGTAAATCTACTGTGAGTAAGGTGTCTGGGTTCCAGTAAAGAAATATTGTTATTGGTGTTATCAAACGTGTTTTTATAATGTTTTATAGGCATCAGGGATTGGGATGATTGTAATTGTAGTTGCTGATATCTAGTCTCAACTTTGTTGGGAGCACATTCTGCTCATTTGTTTTTGGTAGCTGTGCATTTCCTGGTAGGCAATCCTTGTGAGATGCTGATGGGGATGGGCCCAAGGGGAGTTTGGGTAAAATATATCTAGATTTTGGGAGCTGATAAATAGGGATGAGCATTCGTTGGGGGAGTGAAGGAGTCTAGAGGAGGGAGGAAAAGCAGGGGTTTCCACCATGATCTAATTAGTTCCCTGGGAATGGGGTCAGACAATGAGGAGAGGCTACAACAGGTAGTCTGCTATAGCAGTGGAAAATGGAAGGCCATGTTGGATGTGGGCAAAAAGAGGGAAAGTGAAGTGCTGAGGCTTACCTGCTTGTTTTTCTGGCCTACTTGCTTTTGTGACAGTCTTGGTGGTGGCTCTGCTGGTGTTGGGGCTTGTAATAACAATGTAATTCAGGGGCAGGATGTAGAAGAATGCTGCATGAACCATGGGATATAAGAGCAAAGAGGCCGTAGAGTTCACAGCAGATGGTCTGCTACAGAGCTGGCCATGATCCTGGAAAATTGGATTTGGAGGGAAGTAGGGAGAGGTAAAGACATGCAGTGAGCCTACATGGTTTTCTTATAAGAATTAAGTTCTATATTTAATGAGAAGAAAAACAAGGATGCAAACATATCATAAACATAGTGAAGAAATTTTAATTGAGATCATTGCTGTAAATCACAGTCATCAAGTGCCTTTTACAGTATGTGAAATACATACATACATACATATGTGTGTGTATAAAGATACACACACACACACACACACACACACACACACACACATATATATATATATGTATATGTATCGACCATATATATTTGGATCATACACACACACATATATGTATTATGTATGTATGTATATATAATTTTTTTTCAGTAATTGTCAGTACATTACCTTAGCCCTTATTTCAAATAAACTAGAAGGTTTATGCCCGAGATCAATTCATATCATAGCTTTATCCACTCTGACCTTCATACTAGCTGGTTGCAGTTGCCATTTTCCTTCACATTAGGTATGATTGTCTTAAGCATGGTCTGTGTGGAGTTGATTTGTCTTTCCACACTATCGATTATCTCCTTTCTGCTTCATTTCCATTTTATGGAATTCAATTGTGTTATTTCTCCTTAATTTATTCCCTCAGTTTGCCTGCCTCACTTGTCATTACATTTTGCTGTCTTGCCCTATCTTTTATCTCAGGGTTGCTACTTTTAGTAGCATGTTAAATCAATACTAAATCTTTTGTTCCTCAGTGTTTCTTTACTTTTATATGTTATTTATACTTTTCTTCTGGATTATGTCACTTTATATGCTGAATTGTTTTCTATGTTTTGTTCTTTTCTCCCAATTTATCTGGATGAGGTCTGTTCTATCTATATCTAATTACAATTATCAAGTGTTGGGCATAATAAAAGATTCTCTCATGATATGCTTTTCATTAGATAATTACACTAATAATATATTTAAGAATATGTTAATAATCGTATGTTCTAGGCTATGGGAATATTTAAAATTATTATTCTATTTTTTCATTAAATTCTAATAGTACATATTACATTTATTGTGTGAACACTGTTGTGAATTTTCTATAAAAGCAAAGGGTTTTTACTTCTGTTTTTTGTTTAATTTTATATTTGTTTATTATTTTATATATGGATATCACTTTCCTCACCCTCCCTTCCTGCCATGTCCCTACTGACACCACTTTTCTCATTCTCCATCTACTCACCAAGGATGGTAAGGCCTTCTAGGAAAGATAATCAAAATCTGTTGAGTCATTTGGAATAGGACCTAGGCCCTCTTTCCTGTACCATGCTAAGGGAGTATCCCTCCATGGGGAATGTGCTTATGAAGTCAAGGTCTCATAGACTGCCCAGACCTTCTACTTGAGACCCATTTTATGGGGTTCTGTGTTGGACCTATGCTGGTTTCAGAACTATCAGTCTGGGGTCCACGAGCTCCCACTTGTTCAGGTCATCTGTTACTCTGGATTTCTGGTCTTGATCCCTTTGCTCATCACGTCTCCCTCTCTGCAACTGGATTCTAGGAGTTTGGCTCAGAGTTTAGCTAAGGGTGTCTGTTTCTGTTTCCATCAACTATTAAGTCAAGGCTTATGTTCATCTTTTTGTGACTGGGTTACCTCACTCGGGATGGTTTCTTCTAGTTGTATCCAGTTGCCTGCGAATTTCAAGATTCTATTGCTTTTTTGTTTGTTTGTTTGTTTTTGTTGTTGTTGTGTTTTGTTTATCCCACCGAGTAATACTCCATTGTTTAAATGTACCACATATTCTTTATTCATTCTTCAGTTGAGGAGCATTTAGGTTGTTTCCAGGTTCTAGCTATTAAACATAATGCTGCTGTGGATGTGGTTGAACAGATGGGACCTCCTGAAACTGAGAAGCTTCTGTAAGGCAAAGGGCACAGTCAACAAGACAAAACAGCAGCTCAGAGACTGTGAAAAGGTCTTCACCAACCCCACATCTGACAGAAATGGGCACAAGGAATTAGTCATCACCCTTGATCAGTAATCCATCCTAGCAAGAAAGTTTCATCAGCCAGCAATAGCTAGGCTTTCATTGTTCTTCTTCCTTGACATCAATGTTCCTTTCACTCAACTCTTAAAAATATGTCTTTAAATTGTTGTGTGAAATATTTTCCCTTAAAGCCATTAACAAAATCATCCTAACCTAAACTTAAGTCATTATTCAAAAATTTGTTATATTTATGATGCACACTGAAACCTATGAACCCATTTCCCAACATTAAGATTAAAAAGAACTTATTTTAGCTGGGTTTCTGGGACTCTGTTTTTTTCCTAATCATTAACTTAAGCCACATCCTATATGGCTCCCCAAGATAAACTAGCTGTGTGACAATTCCCTGTTCTTATTTTATATACTGTGTAGCCCTTGTTTATCAAGTGTGGGGATATCAAAATACCTTGCATTTACTTGTATTAATTTACCAATAAGCTAACCTATATCATAATCTCTTACTACATTTACTTAAGACACCAATAAAAAAAATCTCTTTAAAATAACACTATTATTAGATAAAATCATTGTTTCAATTAACAGCTTCGTAATCATCCACAGCTAAAATGTTCAATAGAACAAGACATCTCCATAAGACAATCACATTACATTAATATACATGGGGATCTCCCCAAGAAAACTCACACCTTGCCAGACAGCAGAGATAGATAGCAACAGCAAACCTATAAAATACAGCAGGCATAGACAAAGGTGAGGAAGCCCAGCTCAAAGGTGCCAAAAACATATTCAACAAAATCATTGAGGAAAACTTTCCAAATCTGAAGAAGGACATGCCAATGAAACTACAACCCCAAATAGGCTGGACCAAAGAAAAAAGACGCCCCTCGACATATGATAATCAAAACAGCTAGCATATAGAATAAAGAAAGAATATTAAGAGCAGCGAAGGAAAAAGGACAGGTAACATATAAAGGCAGACCTATCAAAATTACACCTAACTTCTCCATGGAAACCCTCAAGGCCAGAAGGTCCTGGATAGATGTTCTAAAAGTATTAAGAGAACACGGATGCCAGCCTAGGCTACTATATCCAGCAAAACTCCCAAACACTATAGATGGAGAAAACAAGACATTTAATGACAAAACCAGATTTTCCCAATATGTATCTACAAATCGAGCCCTACAAAAAGTATTAGAAGGAAAACTCCAACCCAAGGAAGGTAACTACACCCACAAAAATGTAGGCAACAGATAATCCAACTACACCAGAAACCAAGGGTAAAGCAGAACACATATATTCATAATACCACTGCCAACAACAAACCTAAAAAAACAAGCATCAACAATCAATGGTTTTTATTCACCCTCAACATTAATAGTCTTAACTCACCTATAAAATGACACAGGATAACAGAATGGATATGAAGACAGAATCCATCCTTCTGCTGCATACAAGAAACACATCTAAGCTTCAAAGATAGACATTACCTCAGGGTAAAGGGTTGGGAAAAGATTTTCCAATCAAATGGAAATAAGAAGCAAGCAGGCATAGCTATCCTAATATCTAACACGCTAGACTTCAAACCAAAACTAATCTAAGAGATGGAGACGGTCATTTCATATTCATCTCAGGAGAAATCCATCAACACAAAGTCTCAATTCTGAACATCTATGCCCCTAATACAAAGTCACCCACATTCGTAAAGAAACACTACTAAAACTCAAAGCTCATATAAAACCTCACACACTTATAGTGGGAGACATCAATACACCACTCTCAACACTAGACAGGACCACAAATCAGAAACTCAACAAAGAAACAGAAGAACTAACAGAACTTATGTCTCAACTGGGGTTAACAGACATCTATAGATCATTCCATCCAAAGACAAAAGAATATACCTTCTTCTCTGCTCCACATGGAACCTTCTCTAAAATCGACCACATCCTAGGAGACATAACAAACCTCAACAGATACAAGAGAATAGGAATAGTCCCCTGTATCTTATCGGACCACCATGTTTTAAAATTGGAATTCAACAACAACACAAATAGCAGAAAACCTGAAAACTCATGGAAACTGAACAATGTGCAATTGCACCACTCCTGGGTCAAAGAAGAAAGAAAGAAAGAAAGAAATTACAGACTTTCTAATATTCAACGAGAATGAGGATACAACATACCCGAACTTATGGGACACCTTGAAAGCAGTGCTACAAGAGAAGTTCATTGCAGTAAGTGCCCATATGAAGAAAACAGAGGATAGTCATATAAGAGAATTAACAGCCCAACTGAAAATCTTAGAACAGAGAGAAGTGAATTCTCCCCACAGGAGTAGACGCCAGGAAATAATCAACTTGAGGGCTGAAATCAACAAAATAGAAACCAAGAAAACAATACAAAAAATCAATGCAACAAAGAGTTGGTTTTTTGAGAAAATCAACAAGATAGACAAACCTTTATCCAAATTAATGAAAAAGCAGAGACAGAACATGCAAATTAACAAAATCAGAAACGAAATGGGGAAGATAACAACAGACACAGAGGAAATCCAGACAATTTTCAGGTCATACTTTGAAAACCTGTATTCCACAAAAATTGAAAATTCAAAGGAAATGGACAAGTTTCTGGATAACTATCACTTACCAAAATTAAATCAAGAACAGACGAACAACTTAAATAGACCTATAACCTGCAATGAAATAGAAGCAGTCATTGAACATCTTAGAAGAGAAAGTAGGAGGTACCCTTCAACAAATTGGTATAGGAAACTGCTTCTTGAATATAACTCAAGGGGCACAGACACTGAAAGAAACAATTAATAAATGGGACCTCTTCAAACTTAGAAGCTTCTGTAAGGCAAAGGACACAGTGGACAAAACCATTTCTTTTTTCATTTTGTGTTTTGAGACAGTTTCTTTGTGTAGTCCTGGCTGTCCAGGAACTAACTCTATACATCAAGCTGACCTTTAACTCATGGAGATCCTCTTGCCTGTGACTCCAGAATGCTAGTATAAAGGTGTGTGCCACCATGGCCAACCGAACAGGTAGCTCCTGAAAATATAATTTGTGCTAGGCTCACTAATTATTCCTTTCCTTTATTAAAGTAAGTTATCAGAAAACATTAAATAGCTCCTGCCTCTGCCCTGAGTGCATCACCCACATTTTCTAACATGTTATAAGTGTGTGCTTATTTAAACCTTAGAAAAAAATTAACTTGCTTCAAATTTGGGTTTCAACATTCTTTTTTATTTTTGTTTTCATAAAATCGTAACTTGGTGACTCAATGACATTAAAGAAGGAAAATATATTGTACTGACTGATTTCATGATAGCTTGACACACGCTAGAGTCATTTTGGAAAATGGAGTCTCAACTGAGGAAACATTCCCAGGAAACTGCTATGTGGGCAAGACTGTGGGACATTTTATTGACCGATGTTTGATGTAGGCAAGTCCAATTCACTATGTGCATTGTTACCTCTGAGCTGGTGGTCCTTAGTTCTACATGAAATCAGGCTGAGAAAATTGATATAGAAAATTATTTTAAGGTTTATTACTTTTGGTTTTTGCTCTGGAATGTTTGTTTAACAATGCAAAGATGTGCTTGATTAGATAAAATTCACCTGAGGTCAGGAGACTGATAAAGCACCTAGCTGACATGATTGTAGAGAGGAGCCAGGTAGAGAAGGGTTTGTAACAAGGGACAAGAACAAGCAGGAGGACTTCTTGGGAGAGGCAGAGGTGAGCTAGGTGAGGAGCTTGCTATTCAACATCTCTGGGAATCAGGATTCTACCTCAACCTTTGAATCTTGAGCTGTTTACTGGAATGGAGATTTAAATAAATTTTCTTAGTAGCTTTGAAAAAGTTGGTTGTGCCTAGGGAAGTAAATTCCTTCAGGCTTCGCTCTTGTATTCTAGCCACTGCTGGTAGCCCTTATTGGCAGTTGCTAAATTGGATAGCCATAGCTTAAAAAGCAAATAATTGAAAACAAAAAGCAACAGCAAAATAAGTAGACCAAGCCATGGCATCTGTTTCAGCTACCACTTCCAGGGTCCTGCTTTTTGTTATTTTTCCTTTTTCTGAATTTCTGTCTTTGACTCTGTCAATGAAGCACTATGATGTGGCTATATATATTTTCCTACTGAAAATACTTTTGGATATGGTGTTTTATGACAACTCTAACTAAACTGAATGGTAAGAATGAAAACCAACCACAAACTTATTTCACATAGTAAAGTATCTACAAATGAACCCTATGTTGTAAATATAACTGGTTGTTCAATGACTCAGACAATAAATGCTATAGGTTGCCATATCAGGTTTCTCAGAAAAGAAAGTCAGGAAAAGCCTTAGATTGAGTGGCTTATTAGTAAATTCAGGTGAGAGATGAGAGATGGAAGAACTGGCAAGGTTGATATATTTGGAATGACAACTTCAAATGAAAAAAAAATTATCCTCAGGGAAAACCATCCTGGAGTTTTGAAAAACTTCAGAAAACCTAATGAGTCAATAGCCATGGGGAATGTAGGGCATAAATATAGTATACATGACCATGAGTTAGAAAATATCACTGTGGGCAAATCATCTTGGATCTTATAATAAGGTTTTGACTTTTATTACAACTCAAAGCTTCTGAATAGCTTTTGACTAGAGATTGACAGGTACTTGCTTATGTATAGACATATGGTAGTGGCTTCTGTGTAAAGAATAGAAAGAAAGAAGCCAGCGTAAAATGACAGAGAAATTGGAGGCTGAGGCAGTAATCCAGAAGAGATAAAGACGGATCAGCTATCATATTAGTATCCAAGATTAAACAAATAAATGACAACTGAATCATAAATAGGACTTTGATTGATATCTCTTCCAAACTCCCTTTGCATGCTGAGAAGCATCTGACAGATATGTTTGAAAGCAAATCCAATATTTATGAAATCTTCCATATACACAGGATGATTTAATCTACAAATTTATTATTGCGTCATGCAAATGATTAGAGCAAAGTTTACAATTTGGAAAAATTTGTGTTAAATAGGGGTTTTCTGGTAATCTGGAAATACCAGGTATGGGAACTATCTGGACATACCATGTATGGGAAAGATCTAGCTTAGCTAAAACAAAGGAGACTGACTTGTTGAAAATCAAATTTATTTAATGCAATTGTCTTTCCACTGTTCTATATTACAATCCTTATTGGAGATATATGACACAGGGATGAGAGAAAGATGAATTCTAATGCCATATTTACACAGTTTAATTTCTTAGAATACAGAAAAATTCCCCCTGTTCTACTTTCTGAATAAGCAGATGCTTAGCTTTCTTTGAGTTGGGAAAGCAGAATCCAAAAGCTCTGAGACCTGGTAATTTAAAGTCAGCATACTTGTAAAGGGTCCATATACTGGAAGCTTGGAAGTCCAAACTTAGAACGCCAATGTATGTTTGGAATGGGAGGCAGTGTCCCTGAAATCTTTCTTTTAAAGTAATTTGTTTTGCTTTTTCTGGTGTGTGTGTGTGTGTGTGTGTGTGTGTGTGTTGTTGTTGTTGTTGTTGTTGTTGCTGCTGCTGCTGCTGCTGTTATTTAAATAATGCCTTAGTACATAATTGACTAGCAAGAAAGCTCTATGGAAGATAGACTAGTTTCCACATCTCACCAATCCCACTGTTTCTATCTCCCAAATGGTTTGGCTAGAGGGTATCCCCCATACCCAGTTGAAAAGCATTTTTTTTCTCTTAAAGTCCACATGAAACAGAGCTCAGAGTTCACATGGACTAATTAACAGATACACGTCCTTCCTACACACATTGTAGACTGGTAACATGAACATTCTACAGGGCCAAAATTCAAATCACAGCATAGATATTTGTCTATAACTTATAGATGTTTTATGTAATTGATCTATTATTTATGTTAAAATGTTTGGTTGTGTTTTGATATTTGGAGAAAAACAAAATTATTCTATTTTCAAGAGAACATGTATTATAACATTTCTTTGGGCAAATTCTGAATGAGTAATGAGGGAAGTTACCATGGGCTTAGGGGTATTATCACGTCTAGGGATGGTAAATTCCATAACTCTGTCTAAACACATAATAAAAGGTACAAATATACTGTTTTACTCATCATTTAATGATCTTTGATTCAAAAATATGTGTTTAGAAGAAATGCCTATTAACTGGCATAATTGTTATAAATATTTATTTCTTATAACTAAAATTATCTGGTTGTAATAAATCCATGTGCTTGCATTTATATGTTTAATAATATTTATCCTTTTAATAAATTGGTGGTGATGGAAATGAAGAGATATGAGTGTCTCAAATAATAGGATGTGTTTCTTTGATTAGCTTTCATTGCAGTAGCAGAGCAGGTTATGAGAATGAGAACTAATGACTCAAATGTTGCAGGTTGGGAGAAAAGTATCTGCAAAGGCAGCCCTGGATTACATGCAGTCCAATTTCAGTGGTATCTCAATGATAATTATTACCCTTATTGGCTTATTACAATTATTACACTTATACATTGGAAATGTGATGAGTAATTTCATACAATTATATCACCTTTCATAAGGAAATCAGACAAATAGTGATGTAAGGGATACCCAGTTTACCTTTTATATACATGGATATTTAATAAATAAATATAATTTCTTCTTAGACAAGATTTTCAGTTCAGCCAGAGTTTAATAGTTATCACAGCTCTTAGTTTGTTCATACCCATTAATCAAAAAGATAGTGTGCCGTTCTCTTTCTGTGAGTTGCTATAAGACATTCTTTGGAGGGGGTGCTGGAGGGTTTTAGACACACCTTTTATTCATTCATTCTTTGAAAATCTCTTGCTATCATCTGAATCTCCGGGTATCATCTGACAACACAGGTTTCTATAGTGACAATGGTTGTTCCAAAGGAAATCAATATTCTAGAGGTTACATTACTTGGCCTTCATTTTATCATTACTTTAAAACACAGAAAAACAAAAACATAGAATTAAGGATTTCTTTATTTTCACTAACAAATGCCTAGTAAGGAAGGAAGCAAATAAGAATAAAAGTTCTCTTGAAACCATTTTAAAATGCCTAAAATATTATGTATTGTGTAAGAGAGGAGACACACATGCACCAGCTAACAGGGAGGCTAGAGGACACTTCTAGGAGGCAACACTTTATTCCTATCCTGTGCATTTTAGTACAGGATGTCAGACTTGGTGGCAAATACCTTTCTTATTTGCAGTATTCATCCAGATGAAGGCTAAAATGTCCTGGTTCAGAACAAATTTGTTTCCAGATGTCACTGGCCTAAAAAGATAAAAGTTATGAAGAATACCACTATGTAATTAAATAAAAGGAACTAATGAAATAATTATTCAACATTTGTAGTCAGACACACTGAAAGTAAAAAAAGATAATGAAAACAGACTGAGAAAAATGGAAATCATACAAACCTGAAAATATTTTAACAAAGTTCTTCATTTACTGGATTTTCAGAAATTCCTTTCAACAAAACATTAAGTATAAATAACATTTTTCTGACCTTCCTGGAAAGGTTTGGTCATCAAAGAGAACTGAAAATACTACAGCTTCAGATGGCGATTTATAGTATGGCGTAATTACAGCCATTCTTACATGACTCAGGCACAGAAGCTGCATTTCAAGTTACTTTAATAAAGAACACTGTTCTTTAAGAGGAACCAACTGTTTGTAGGAGAATCAGGAAAGCAAAGCTCCAATCAGCAGTGTGTTCCTTCTGCTGAAGTCTGATTACTGATACATTTATTAGCCAAGACTATCTGGGCTATAAATCAGGACTTCCTCTGTTAGGCATATTTCTGTGCTAGGCAAAATGATTGTTCCCAGTTATTTTATTTACTTTCACTTCTTCACTACCCATAAAACTGCTAAATTAAAAATACAATGTGTGATATCACAGGAACATCCCTTCTCCCCAAAGTAAATATCTATTGTTGTTTTAATGCATCAGCAGCAGGAAACCACAGTGTTAAATATTCCTCAAAAGAGATAAGGGACAAATTTCTGAACAAGTAGAAAATATTATGCATTAGTTACTGATTCAGCCTTGACATGAATATAATGACTCTCAAGATTTAAAAACATGCCAAACATTAAAACATATTAATTCGGTATCAGAGATTATCAGTGGATATTAATCAGCCAGAATGAGAGTTTAATGTAAGATTTAAATAGATTCATTTACCAAGAATTTTAATTCAGCACAAGAATAATAAATCATCTGTTATCTTAATGACAGGGAAATATGTTATTATAGTTAATCAAATATTTGTATTAATGCTATTGTGCATATCATTTTTAAAAATCTGAATGCACCACATAAGATTTGTTAAAAACCATGCTGAATAGAATTTAATTGATAATAAGTCAGAAAGCATCAAGGTGTTCTCATACTTATCAGTATAAATATATGCTGAAATTCTTGTCAATAATGATCTGATACCTATAACAGTAAAGTGAAGAAAATACCTTCATATTTAATGATAAATATAAGCTTTTCCGAATTTCTTTACATCAGCCAACCTTTAAGGACTCTAGAAAAATTTATTTGCTCATTCATCAAATGCCCATTGAATATCAATAATGATTAAGTCAGTTGGAAAGGCCTATAAATACCAGCATAACTCACCAGAAACATGGCTTGATTTAAGAAGATAAACAGATTACCTATCAAATGAATGTTACTCAGAGTTTTAGGGTCAAACAAAGATGGGGCTGGAAAACATCAGGTAAAGATGGCCCACAAAATCAACTAAGTAGGGCTGTTATGAACTCATATACTCTGAAACAGTTAGCACAGTACCTGCATCAGTCTGTATCAGCATATATGTTATGGTTGTCAGTTTTTATTTTTATGGGATTCCTATTATTGGGGCTGGTGTGTCTCTTATGCTTGCTCTTGGGACTCTTTTCCACCTATTGAGTTGCCTTGTACAGCATTCTTATGAAGACTCCAGCCTTTTTATCTTTCTTGTATCATTTTTGTCCAGTCTGGATGATGTCTCTTGGAGGTCTTCTCACTTATCAGAAGGGAGTCATGTATTATGATAAAACAATAGAAAGCCATTAGGCTGGACAAACCATAGAGCAAGCCTATGAGCAGTTTCCTTTGTTGTTTCTGCCACAGATCCTACCTGGTGTTCTGCGTTTCAGTTACTTAATGATCAAGTATAACCAATTAGGTATATAAATCTAAGTTGCTTTGGGTCATGGTATTTATTACAGCAACAGGAAATCAAGCTAGAACAAAAAAAAATTATGTCTGTATCTAGTGCTAAACCACAATGTGAATTCTCACACCACACCAGCAGTGTTTGTATTGATGAATATCATATATTTCATATATAAATCAATGGAGAAGACAACCTTGTCTCCCTTCCTTCCTTCCTTCTTACTTTCCTTCCTTCCTTCCTTCCTTTCTTTCTGTAGTTTTTTGAGATAGAGATTTTCTGTGTATTGTTAGAAGCTGTCATAGAACTCAATCTGTAGACCAAGCTGGCTTCAAACTCAAAAGAGATATTCCCGCCACTTCCTCCCAATTGCTGAGATTAATGATTTGCACTATCACTGCCTAGTTTTCCTCATTTCTTTTGATAGATAATTTAATTGTAATGTCTTCTTCATGAAACACAGGGTATTTGGGGATTTATATTTGAGTTTGTCAACTGTAACTACATGCTTCTTTAAAGACAAAATGTGTGATCATTTTTCTCTAAGAACTTTAAATATGTTTTCAATTATAAAGATTAGTTCCCACTGACATAATCTCCTGGATAATTGGGAAAAGATACACTGTCATTTTACTATTTTCTTTTTTTTTGTTCTTTAATTTTTTCCATTATATGTTCCTTGAACTATGTTAATATCTCATCTATATATTTAAAGTAATTGTCATGTGTTATAGTAAGATATTCACTTTGTCTGCTTCTGTTGCACTGACCACGCCCATTGGGGGTGGAGCCAGGAGCACAAGTGACCTGTGGAACTAATTTTCAGGAGGAGCCTGGGAATGCTTTCTTGCTGGCAGGACTAGGAGAGGAGAACATCTGGTGGAAATTGGCTGGTGTTCATCTGTCTAGGTTGTAAGTTATTTCTCCCTAAATAAACATCTATTCGGCCTATTTGTTTAACCCTAATCCTTATTAAGCCATGGTATCTGGTGTCAGAATTGGGATCAGAATTTTCATGGGACCTGGGTTTCACTCAGGCAGCAAATGCCATTCCCTTCCCCTACCATCCCTACAAAGGCAGTTGCCTTGCCTAACCAAGTGGACACACCACAGCTTGTGAGACATTTGTGTCTGCCCCAAAACTCCTTTATATCCACCACAGCCCTGGGACCACTGCTCATTCCCTGCCCATTCCCTCATATTAAATTCGCACAGAGCCTTCAGCACCCGATATTCCCAGGAGGTCTCCCATCTAAGTACTAACCTGACGCTACCATGCTTAGCTTCCAGACGAGATCAGGAGCATTCAGGGTGGTATGGCTGTAGTCCATGTGTGTTTTATGTTATGTGTGGTAGGAAAAGGTTAAGTCTTAAATTGTGAAAAATTCTCAAATAATACCAATATTAGATTTAATATTTAGAAAAATATTTGAGATCGGTGTGTACACACATAATAGAGTGAGAGAAAGGCTGAAGTAACAAAAGGGGAAGCTGTTACTCTAGTCCTATTGTAAGAGAATGCTCTATTGATCTGGTCTTAATAGACTAAATGATTAAGACTTATTAAGTGTGGTAAATGGGGAGATAGAAAAGGACTTATCAGGCAAAAATAAAAATCTGAAATTGGTTTTCCAGACCTCATCTGAAAAAATGCTGCTATAGCAACACCTTCATGGAATTGCAGTTGAGGGAACGGGAAAATCAGATCTCAAGAGCTCACTACAACCTGCCTAGTTTGTTTTGGTGATCTTAAGAACAGCAAGAGACTCTGAGTAAAAAGTAAGATGTATGATTCTGTCCACTTTCCCTCTCAACCTGGGAATTCATTTGTTCTCTCTCCTCTAATTGGTCCTCATTTTATCACTTTTTGTTCTCTTTCTTCTTCCTCTTCTTATTCCTCTTCCTCTCTGTCTTCGTCTTCCTTCTTCTTCCTCTGCTTCTATCAATAGAGATGCCTGCTTGTTTTTCTAATGTGAGAAAGAAGAGGTGGATATGGGTGGGCACAATTGAGGATTATCTGGGGAGACTTAAGTGTGCAGGAAGACAAATTATTAATTACACACACATACACACACACACACAGAGACACATGCATTTATAAGTAAATGTCTAAATTGAAGTATCAAGTTGGAAGCAGAACTTAAAAGAGGTGCTAAAAGATTTCTTCAAATCCATTAAGAAAATAACAGAATAGCTAAATAGTTTCTATGATTTTTACAATTAAATCTGTGTTGAAACTTAAGGAAGTTGATAAGTGATGAGTTTTGGTATATGTATGGGTAAGGAGAGGTATTTTTTTCATTCTATTTGTTTGTGAATGTGTGAACTCTTGCTTATATATCCCTAATTCCTCTCTTAACTCTTTGAATAAGTACAGCCTTGCTCTCTACCTATGCAAATTCAAAGGAAATTTTGTTATGATATCTATACCAACACAAAACAAATGCTCACAAAGTTGTGGTAAAAACAAACTCTTGCACAGTATTGAAGTGAATGTTTATTTATACAGCCTTTACAAAAGTAATATAACTATTCTAAAAAAACGAGACACAGAGAGATTGCGAGATTTAACACTAATTTTCTTGGATGCCCAAAGGAAACTGAATCCAGCCCAGCAAAAGGTATTAACACTACCATTTCACTGAGGCATTATTCAGAGTTCCCATAGCATGGTGCTGATCTGTCAATCAACGGCTGGATAGACACTGAGACTGGGGTGTGTATGTACAGTGAAAACAATAAAAAACATTTCTAAAACTTTTGTCAAGCACAGAGAGATTACTCAAGTGTAAACACAACATGGTAATTTTTGAGATCATAGCAGTGACAGTGATGTGTGCTAAAAAGTGTGGCATTACTGTTCTAAAATTAAGGCAATAAGAAGCAAGAGAGAATGTGGTCAAAGGGAGGCAATGCTCCATTGCAGATAAGATACTGCAAGGGACAGGATTAGAGCATGCAAATAGAGTGCTGTCACTAAATTTGTAAAGCATTCAGAACTGAACGTGTTTATGAAAAAATGTGTGAGTATATGCCTAAGATAATTTTTAAAAATTGAAAATGTCAATTAAGGTTTTAAGTTAAAAATTCAGTATGAAGCTTCATGTTAATTATTTGTTTGTATATCCTTAATAATATATGAACTTTCTGAGAGTTATTGAGTATAGTTTAAAGACTCAGTAACACATAAAATGTAAACATACTTAATATTAGTAATATTAGCACAGTCTCATCTCATATTATGGGTACATGTCACCTTTAATTTACTTTTACTTGTTTGTGGTAGCTATGCTTTGAAATAACAAATTTCATTAATAAGTATTTAGATATTTTTAGCTTGATTTAAAACACTATTCTGCTGTGACAAACTGATTGAGGTTAAGACTCAGAAAATACCTTTATCAATCTGCTGCTGAAATACCTTCTGTTTCTTATATAACACTGCTTCTAGACTAAAAACTGCAAACCACTTCAGAACCACAGCTGAACTTAGACCAGAACACAGAAATGTATTTTAATGATTCCTCTTATTTTCAAATTCTTCACTTGTAGTATAGAGTGCTCTCTGTGGAGAAGAATCAATAAACCTTGAAGAACACATATGGAACATTATTTAAAACAGAAGCTATAGGCAAGGTAGCGGGTGATAAGGAGCACTGTGGGGAGCTGTGGAAGTCTGCCAGAGACAACACACACATGAATGAAGCATGTATCTGAAATACTGTACCTGTACACAGTGAAAGAAAGAACAGAGGAAGGCAGAAAGAACAAGTCCATAGCAGGAAAAAGAAAGAACTGTATAACAGAATATCCACAAACCTTGTATTTCCATTCATTCAATAAACAGAATGATTAAGCATTCCACAGATGTACTTATATCTAAGATAATGGAAATAAATAAAGATCTGTACAGAATGTTGAGCTTTATTGTTGCATTTAAATACACATGGTGGTGTTTAGTGGTGCTGTGTGATTCCGTAGGGAAGATATTCGGCTAAGGAAGACATCCCTAGCAGCTCAACCAAAATGAAAAGGAAAACCTACAGCTGAAAAACAATATATACTCCTGAGATTTGGATGTGTCAGTGTTTATTTAATATAGATAAAATGTAGACAACCAAGGAGAACATGGGTGACAGAGACTGTCCAGTGAGTTTATATATTATTTGAAGTGATGAAGGGTATCTAAAATAATATAGTATTTATCACCAAGCTTGAAAATTAAGTAGAGAGGTGGATTTATTTTATTCTCTATTGATGATACTAGCAATTGGAAAATAATGAAAAAAGAAATATAGAAAAGGTTTTCAAATAATAAACTAAATAGCTAACTATGAATTGTGATTTTTAATTTGCATTCATAGCATTTAGATATTTTTCTAAGATGCATGGATATTGCATATGAATGTAAATCTGAAAGGAATGACTAAATATAAAATTAGTCATAAATTATTGGCTCTATTTGGAATGAATAGTGATATGAAGTTGAATGTGAGCTATAGTTTGTAAAAGTTGTATCTCAAATATTCCTTTCTACTAAGTGCTCCAAAATAAAATGGTACTTAACAAACGTAATACATGTGTTGCCAATATAGTTTATAAATTTAGATAATTGAAAAATTGTTATATACATACATGTCTTACAAAAATTACAAAATATGTTATTTTTACTTTTCTTAAATTGTAACGTGGCAAGAATGATAGGTAGAGAAGAGACAAGTATAGCTAAATACAGGCAGGTAACTATTGCTGCTCTTTTCCTTTCCCAGTAATAGATAAAACCTCTTGTTTTTTCTTTATCTGCTATACGAATATTAATGACCCTGTTAAAGTTAAAACTGAATTATTATTGTTTCATCCTGTTAACTCTATGTTAACTAATATTTTAGAGAATTCTCTTAAGGGAAGTCATGGGGCTAGAAATCAGGGAAATCAAGGAAAAATGAAGTACAAAGTAAAATGTAGGGATTTAGCTGTAGAAGTACCATTACACCACAGCTAAAATAAAATACTATTAACATGATGATATGGTACAAATATGTGCTCATGTATTGTTTGGAAAAACCCGTGTAAAGAAAGGTGGTAGGATGAAATTTGGAATGTATTTTTGGGGAGGACTTTATGGCTACAATATATTAAAATAAGGATAGGCATACAAAATTTCTAAAAATGTGATCAAATATGAATTAAATGAATATGAGTTAAATGAGTTATGAGTTAAAATGAAAAGCATATCCAATGTAAATATTCATCTAAAATTGCAATATAGAGACCTGATAATTAGTATGTTAATAGGAATTGACTCTATGAATGTTTTTCTTTACTCCTTTTAATAGAACTTGGAAAAATGGGTCTCAAGTTTGAAAGTTAGAAAGTTTTCGAAGTCCTAACATCATCCAGACTTGAGAGTGATAATATTTGCTAAAAGCAGTGGGATGAAGCAGGCCTTAGGGAGTCAGTTAAACGAATTTGAACAATGGAGCTAAGAGCACAAAGATGGAAACAACTACAGGTCTCTGTGTGTGTATGTGTTCTTATAATTCAACTACATGTATGACAATACATATGAAAAACTCAGGGAATGCACACATTTCTATGAAAATATACATAAAGATCCATCCATAGCCTAGGAACTATGGGTAATTCTTAGGTACTACCAGTGGAGACTCAGCATCGCCAACTGTAGTGCTGATAACATGCACCTCTCTCCTGAGTTGATTCCATTACATTTATGCAATTCTCCTTGGCTCTCAAGACTTAAGAATCTCTAGCATTTGGATGTCTCTAATGGAACCGAGGCTTTACTTCCCCAGCTTTGCACAATGACCAAATTTTAGGACAAAAGCCCTCTCTGGGTCTCCACACTGTGATTCTCCTGTTCTACTCTGTTTGGGCATAGGACCTCTCCAACATAACAGAGGAAGATTCCCTGAACGCCCCTCCCCCCGTTGTATCCATCCGGTCTCTAAAGTGAGCAGAATATAATGGTACAGCCATGTTTAACTATCATCTTAGGATGAACCCTTTGAATGACAGTTGTAGTAGCTTTTGCTCAGAAAAATATCTTACATTCGGTTTCAAAAATTGGAGGAATGGCTTGGTGGAGTCTTATTCTGAGAGCACCTGTCAATTGTTTCAGTGTAGAGCAGGATTCCCCTTAATGGTGCTAATATCCTTAAGAATTTCAGCTCCTATTTAACCTACTTGTAACTTTAGGCTTCTTGGTGTTATATTACTATCTAAAGTGTGTTGTTCACTTTTTTCTACCCCATTGTTTTCTTTTATAATGTATTGTGAGCAACAAGTTATATTTCAGACTCAATGCTATAAACTCTTGAAACTTTCTCCATCCAAGAAATTATTGTATTATTTTAAATACTGACTCACACAAGTTCTCAGGATAAGGGCAGAAGGCAGTCAGATTTTTTATCAAAAATATCACAGGAATATTCTTTAACCCAATTACTAATAGCTTTCTCTGCTTAAATCCCTTAAGCTTTGTCTCTACACTCCATATTGTTCTCACCACTACTGTTTCCCATGCTCCTTTTCCAATAACCAAATAAATTCAAGATATTCAATCAATTTTCTAGTTCAAAGTTTCAGTCTTCTATATTGTTCAAAACAATAGTCAACACTCTGACACCAACTTCTGTATTGGTGACTTTTTTATTAGTAAGCTAAACATGATGAAAAGCAATTTATGGAAGAGTTTATTTTACCCATAATGCTAAGGAGGTATGGCAAAAGATGGGTGGAATCAGCAGGAATTGAAAAGTGAGATATATATTACATCAAATACAAAACAGAAAAATAAACAGTAATATGAAAACAGGGTAAATATATGCACGGCCAGTTCCTACCCACAGTGACAAACAACTATCTCAAATGCATTTGATAACTCCTTAACCTCAAAAGCCATGCTACCAACTAAGGACCAAGTTTTCAAATGCCAAATCCTATGAAGGAATTACTCACAGAAACTTCCCAACTAGTCTTCTGGGAATACTTAACCCAAATGTGAAGTACTGTAGACCTTAGCTGTGCAGCAATATGTATGTAGTATGTAGCTCATTTATTCCACTGATATGAAAGTGGAATTCAGAATTTACAATAGATATTTTAGCAATAAGGTTATAACTCTGAAGTTAAAGATATATATATATATATATATATATATATATATATATATATTGCAGTTTTCAATTATGAATTATTAAATAACAGAACTAAAATCTAATTGATTTCATAACTCCCTAAGAAATGCTCCTGAGGGCACAATGAAGCACTTTGCTTTTATACTTTCCTATACTAGGCATTTTAAATAAAATTTCAGAATTCTCATTTTATCTGTATGGTAAACTGAAGCACAGAAACAATAACTAATGTAGGTAGTTTTTCAGATTAGAAAAAAAATGAACAATACAGATACAGACTGGTAATCATACCACTGATAAGTATGGATGCTTTTTATGATTCATTTCACAATATATACCCATACCCCTATTCCAACCACAAATTTCCAACATGTGCATTAAATATAGCTTTGGAATAAAAGTGCACAGAGGCAGTTTCTTAAATATATTTTTTATTCTTCATATGGGTCATGCAGCTGATTTGACTTTTGGCAAATGTTAATGTTTATTTAAGCTCTATGAGTAGATTTGCTGTAAGGTTGTATGAAGTTTTAATAATGAATAAAACTACTTATTTTAAAGTTAATTAAACTGCTACTAATATTTTCAAGTTAAAAGGTAATAGGCAGCATAACAAAGCATTAGTTCACAATAATTAATAATTGTTCAGACAACAAAAACTTGTTCTTATAGAAGATGCCACAGGTGACCAGATAGCCTATTATTTTAAGCTCTTCAAAGTTCACTTTATAAACCACTAGATTAGTTTTGCATGAATTAGAATTTGTATTTTTAGGTAGATCCCTTATCAACTTATGTATAACACTCAGTATAACATATTAAAAATTAAGTGTGTGTGTGTGTGTGTGTGTGTGTGTGTGTGTGTGTGTGTGTGTGTGTTTTAAGGACTTTCTTGTTCAGAGACAATAGAAAATCTAGATATAATAATAATTTCCTGTGACATCCTCAATGTTAGTGTCGTATTACTAGATGAGAGAGATCACCACATCAGGAAGTTTTACTGGAGTTTCAGTTGATCTTAAACTGGATTTCACTAATAGTGATAGTTATGTCATAGTGATGATTAATACTAGGTCTTACATAGAAATGTGGTATCTTAGAGAATTTCAAATCTATAATTGAGTGTTGGAAATCTCTCTCTGCCTCCCCCCCCCTCTCTCTCTCTTTTCCTCCTCTCTCTCTCTCTCTCTCTCTCTCTCTCTCTCTCTCTGTCTGTCTGTCTCTTTCTCTCTCTCTCACACACACACATACTATAAATAATCCAAGAAAAAATAGTTTTACATCGAATTCTAATTTATACAATACTAAAAGAAGAATAGTAACTGTGATGAATTTTTCAGAGTTCAGTTTCCCACACTAGTGGGGTTTCTTGTTTCTGAATGTTTCATGCTATAAAATCTAAAGGTAAAATCAAGCCACTTTACATGTGGGGTGCAAATAGTGAAGAAATCAAAGAAATTAGACACAATGAATTACAACTGATTGGAATTGGTCACAGTATAAGAAGACACATTAATACTGAGATCTAGTTGAACCATGATGGAACTTAGTGGCCATTTATATTATCTACTAAAATATTAAAGAGCCTGTGTTCTGTTCTTGAGTAATGAAGGAAAAAAATCAAATTTTAATTTTATTTCATAAAATATGAAATGATTATTAAGTATATATAAAAGTAAATAAATAACAGACCAAAATAAAAAGTTTTATTTGGGATATAATACTGTAGGGTATACTCATGAAAAACAGTGACCTGATAAATATCAGTGACCATCTAGGATCAAATTTGTATTTAATTTAAAAAATTATCATTCAATTTTAACCATGTTTTCTTGTTCCTTGTTCACTCCCTGATAAGGAGAATACTAGACCATGGTGTAAAAATTAAAAGCATGTAGTTTCAAAGAGGATTATGTATGTGTTTGTGTAATATCAATATGTGTATAATATCAAACACAGTACTGAAAGAAAGGAAAGTGGAAATGTGTTTAAGATATGCCAGTGCATTTAGTCCTGAATGGGTATTGGCATAAACCGGTGGTGCTTCACCATGAAAATGGAAGGATGGGTCAGTTATAGACAATCAAAATTTAAAACTTCTAAACACAATGAATAAAAATTTTATGTGTAGTTGCAACAACAATGATTGCAACCAAGAAAAGAGAGAGGCTAATCACAGGAAAATTATTTCTGAAGTCAGAACACCCATACTGTGCTAAATTATCTTTTATAGTTGCTGTGTAATGAATTTTAAGTCAATATTTCTAGTGTACACTTTTATATAAAATTTTCAGCAAATGCATTTTACTTTTTATATTGTGGATAAAGCTGCTCTACCAGAAAATTGCAAATGATTCAGAAAAAAGGCTGACAAAAATAAGGTAAATGGATTTTAGTTGAATGGTAGCAAAAGAATTTTTGTCAAAAGAAACATTACTTTTGTATTATGCCCATCATTCATGATGTTCAAGTCCTAAAAGATTTCTCTCTAAATTCTTACCTCTTCCTTTTACTGCAAAGCTAACTATATATGCACTAGCTCAAAGATAAGTGAGACTTTTCCTCTCATGATTTTACCTGTTTCCTCTGTAAAGTACTTGACTCTGTAGGAGCCTCTGTTTCAAATTATTTCTTAAAACTTGGAAAAATTTTCTCTAAGCCTTTTTCCATAGTATTAAAGGTACAGAACTAAACACTTTAGACAACATTGAGAAAAGGGGTGTGTGGAGGCCTATAAAAAAAGACTGCAGTGGGAGGATTGAGTGTTGATTGAACTGACTACAGTATGAAAGAAATTCTTAAATAAATTAACCAACCCAATAAACTAAAATGAATAAATAAGAACACAAGCTTCATAAGCAACATCTTTATAGATTTTTACATTTTTTACATTTTTTACATTTTTACAGATTTTTAATCCATCAGTCTTTTACATTGATACATTTCATATTGTTTGTTAGTGTGAATATTTTATGCTCATATGCATGTTTTATTATATGTTATCTCTGGTTATGTCTATATCAAATTATACTCTATTTCTGTTATATTGAATATGTGTGAATTTCTGAATTCTAGCAGAGTAATGTCAGTTCATTTTCTTTTCTTTCTTACCAATAGGCCTATTGAAACAATACAATTCATTCTTAATCACCACCATCCTTTTATATTTCTTTAGGATCATTTAGATTCATAAACAACATATTTGAATTATGTTTGGTGTATCATTTTAGAAACTGCAGTTTCCAATTACTCAGGAGTTCCAATTTCATTGTGATTTGTCAAGTGAGAACATGTGTATGGAATAGTATTTAACTAACTCTTTTGGGTCTAGTCATGTTGCAGTGCACAAATAATCCCGGTAACAGTTCAGTCACTAATCATACTCATTCAAGGTAACAGTATTGTATGGTTTCTAAAACTCCAACTATATTTTTGACAACAGGTGGATCATTTCCATCCAGACTTGCATGCTTGTGAATACATTGTTTCTTTATCACTAGAGTTTGATAATGTTCAGAATTCAGATCATAATATGGTTTTGACAACACTTCAAATAATTTTTCATCCAAAAATAAAAAACCCTCAACATCAGTGTTTAAAACTGAATACAATGAAACAAATGGACATGAACACTAATGTGATCCAAAGCCATTTTCACCTTTTCTATTGTTGCCTTTCAGGACTATGTCCTCATTTTAATGTAGCTAATTTCTTTATCAGTTAAAGTTTCTTTGTCTATGTATATGAAATCAAAACTTTCATATACATATTCATTTCAATCCCAGACTTACTATTTTCATATTATATTCTTTTCTTTTTTATCATAGAAAGCCAAGATTGGTGCACAATATTTTTGTCCCAACCTGGGTGTGCCTCATGGGACTTTAAAGTAGTTCGCAGAAGAATATAGAGAAGTTCATTCTTCAGGCTACTGAATCCCTGTAATGTAAACACAAACCAAACAGTGGATGTTTTTAGTAGTACTTTGAAAGATGAGGATTCCAAGAGTAGTGCAGAGTATACATCTAGCTATTAGAATTCAGTGAGAAGATGAGTTGAAGTAACAAAGCACACTCACTTACTGAGGGGAAAAAAAAAGAGTGGTATGTTGAGATTCCCTATGAAACTAAGAATGAAGGTATGTATGTTGAAGCTAAGTGTCAACTCATAATGTTGAAGACAACAGTTGCATGGGGTACGGAATGAGGAAGGTTGCTGGCAGGGGAACTGGCTAAAGATGCTATGTCTTTTGTGGAAGCAGAACAGGAAATGGAGAGCATAGGTACCAAAAGCTTCTGGAGTCTGGTATGACTATTTTGAGTCCCAGATGATTAACACATTGGTAGAGATTGTGGTGTTTGATTTATTAGATTCTCAGTTCCTTCTGTTGCCCATCATTCAATCCAATTTCGCTGAGCCTCTCTTTTGGAAAAGAAACATATTCTATACTGATAGTATCGTGTTGTATATAACTTTTTAATTTACATATCAATTCCCCTGTTCACTCTACCTCCCATCCTCCCATGTCCCCTACCAACCCATCGACCCATACCACACTTGCTCCCAAAGGACAGGAAACCTTCTGTGGGAGATCATCAAAGTCTATCACATCATTTGGAGGAGGGCCTAGGACCTCCTGCCTATATCGGGCTGAAATAGTATCCCTCCATAGGGAATGGGCTCCAGAAATCCATTTGTGTACTAGGGATAAATACTGGTTCCACTGTTAGGTATGCCATAGACTGACCAGGCTCCCTAACTGGCACCCTTATTCAGAGTATTTGTTTCAATCCAATGCTGATTCTCCAGCTTTAGCACTGGTGTCCCTGTGCTCTTACTATGTCAGGTCAGCTGGTTCTATAGGTTTCTCCAGTATGGTCTTCTCTCCTTTATAGAAGCAGGCACCCACAACTAAGCACTTAGCCATACTACTGAAATCCAATTTTAGAGAGGGAAGAGAGATGAGCAATTACATTAGGGTACTGGTAGGAAACAACCTGATTGCTTTGGGTAAATCACCTAGAATTCACAGTGATCTCTAACTGAATGTGTTTGTGTCTGTGTGGCGTGTGTATGTGTGTGTGTGGGGGGGTGAGTGTGTGTTATTGTATGTGGGTATGTGCTTTGTGTGTGTTGTGTGTGTGTGTGTGTGTGTGTGTGTGTGTGTATGTTTGTTTGTTCTTTGGAACAGCAAGATAGATTCACGGAATTTAGTGTATACCCTTGGTCCCAGCATTTGGTTACTGTATCTATGATTTTTATTTAGATAAAGGCATCCTTAGGTGCCTACTGAATTTATGGTTAGTCTGAGCTATATAACACCCTGTCCTCAAAAAATGCAACAACAAAAGCAACAAAAAAGAAGATCAGCTCAAGGAAAGGGATCTAAAAGGGATCTATATAGTTCCATCTTCACATATGAATAACCTAATTTTTACGATTCTTGTATATGAGAGAGTGCATTTTGATACATGATATCACTTTTATCTGGTTAAACCTTGATGCAAAATTCAGGCAAAATAGCTTATTGATCTTTGATTTTCAGTAAACTATTTACAATGAATTTTTAACTAAATATAAAATGGTTTCACTTAATTCCCCATCAGAATGAGCAAAGTGACTCCAGAAAATAGGCAAGACAATCATCCAGCCTGCAATGCAAACACCCATACACATAATTGACTGAGTTCAATAATTGTGTCTCTCTGTCTTTATACAGTAATTTATTCTAATGTCTATACCAAAGAAAAAGTGAAACCCTTATATAAATTTTACTGACAGATATAAATAATACATTTGATATTATGGTCAATGCAATTATGATCAATGTAATATTTTATACAGTGCTTACATGAACAGAAGGAACAGGGAGATAGAAACTTTACAAATATGGGAATAATACTGTTACTTTTCAGAACACTTCTTAAAATGAACATTTTATAAGTTGGTTCAACTGTGCTAAACCTGAAGTCTGTAGTTAAAATGCTAAAAGGGGAGAAAGGACAATAGTAACAAAGGATGCTTTCTGTGATTAAAGATTTGAAAATGCTTTTAAAGTGGGGTTTTGTGTCAAGTCAAAGTAAAATCTCAGAAGCAGGTCACTGTGAAAGCAAAGGAATGATGGAAAATACTGGGTTCATGAGTAGAGTTTTGAGTTTATAAACCACATTGTCAAAAGAGTGACCTTTGTTTCAAAGTATGGAATGCAGGAAACTGTGCCTGAGAAAATGATAATCCTTTTTACCCCCTTATCATTCTGGTTTCAGTATTTTACATTTTAATACTATTCTATCAGTGAGGATTTTAATTACAAATTTTTTGTTGATAAAATTATACAATGTATTCTGTTTACAGTGACCCTTCTTCTATACTCTTCTATTTTTCTTGCTCCTATTCACTAATCCATCTGTATGCCCTCTCTGTATTTCTCTCTTTAAAAAAGGCTTACACTTAAGTGGGTTACCTAGGCAGACTCCCTTGGAAAAATCAGTTTTTCTTTAGCATATGATGTCACGCTGAAGTTAGATTTAGGAAAAGGAACTCATTTCAACTATCCATTCTCAGTTCTGTATCCCTTTCTGCATAAAATCTCTGCATGCCCTCTACAAACCACCAGAGTCACTGTTGTATTTATGTGCATCAGTATCATTGCGATTTTAAACCTCTCACACTTAAGCTCTATTTGTTCATGTTAGCAGTTATATTATGAAAAAATGGTATGAGCAGTTTTTCCCAATGCTCTGGTCCAAGAAGGACACCAGCCCCAAATAACACACATAGAGACATTGTATTTGATATAGTGGTTAGGCTTGTTACAAGCATTTCTTATTGCCTAGCTCTGTCTTAAATATTAACCCATGTCTATTAATTTGAGTATTTCTATGTGGTCTCATCTTACAGAAGAAATGGCCCAGAATTCTGCTCTGTCAATCTTCCATCTTGAATCTCCTTCCTATTACTTCCAGAATCCTCCTTGTCACCTAGCAGGCCTATCTTGCTTTCCTATTGGACAACAGTGCTTTATTCATTAACCAATACAACAAACATATTTACAGAATGACATCTACTATCATCTCTTCTTTTCTATCTGAAATAAAAAGGGTTTTAACCTCAACATAGCAAAATACGTAACAAAACAATTATCAAATAATAATCACAGTTAACAATATTTAGTCCATTAACATTTAGTAACATTTAAAAAAATTTATCATCTATCCTATCTTTGTGAGTCTAAAGTCCTATATGTAACTTATCTTAATCCTAACTAAGGGAAACTGTAACCATAACTATCTGTATTCAACTCCATCAAAGACCACAGGAGGATAATATATAAACTCTAGACAACTTGCCCCGTCAGTCACCCAAAGTTCTTCTGTAAAGTTCCATCTTCAGCCTATAGGTCATAGTGTATCTGGCAGACTCCTCAGAAAAGCAGGAAACTTTAAAGTGTCCACCTGTATTGACAGTTTGTTAGTTGCTTTTCTCTATGTCCTGCAAAGTGTCTGGCAGTCTCTTTAATAAAGTAGGAATCCTGTAGTGATGTCCATCTTAAATCAGCAGTTGCTTTACTGTGGGTCCTGCATGTCCAGTTTATACAGGATAAATAATGTTAAACAGTATAGACAAGTTCAGTATCTTGCCCAAATGGCTAGTCTTGCCATATTGGAAAAAAACTCCATAATGAGTTTCTTTGATGTCCTTCTTCCTTTCTGACACAAGTGGTGTTGCCAGGAGAAATTATGTCTCACTGTCAAGAAAAACCCTAAACCATTTTAAATGAAATATTCTATACATAGTTGAAAGGTTTGAAGACTGCCTATTCATCTCAAATACATCTGTGTATGTCTAGAAATCTATAATCTGTACTAAAGTATAAATTACATTTCTAAATGATGTATATAAACACAATACCCAAACAAGAGGAGAAATATACATGTCACAAAATTGACCTAAATTCTATCAATAAATGAAAATCCATTTGAAAACAAAGTATTCATATCTAGACCATAATCCCCTTTTTACCTTTAAAGAGATTGGTTGTGGTCATTAACCATTTATAACTAAGTCTATTTAAATGAAAACAAACATTTATAGATAATATATCCAAACTGCTTCCTCTGGTAGCAGGCGCTGTCATGGGGATCCTAAGAAGATGCAGAAATCCTGGCTGTAGTGGTCTGTAAGGCTGCCTTGCCCCAGCTATTTAGAATGGTGGATCATCTGAGACACTGCTTCAGGGGGTCTTGCTTGATCAAACCATGTTAGTCTGGAAGGAATCCACAGCTTTTCATTTTCTGTGGAAACAGAATAATCCTTTTCCCCAGTAACCTGTCCTTGGACTTAAATTTTGAAGTCAAAACATTTTTAAAATATATAAATTGAATTAATACAGAAGCATTTCTTTTAACAGTTGTTATTTCCTCAGCAGTCAAACCATACAATCACAATATAATATCATACATTATCAAGATTCTCTATGTGCTTTCCATGTTTATGTGGCTTTTTCATTACTCTATTTCTTCTACTTCAATTTTTATATTTTTTGAGAGAGGATTTCACTGTGTAACTTTTATTTGTCCTGGAATTAACTGTGTATACCAGGTTTACTTTGAAATCACAGATATCTGCTTGCTTCTGTCTCCTGATTGCTGGAATTAAAGGTGTGTGCCACCACATCCAGATACTCTCTTTTTATTATTAAATTTTTAAACCATTGTAGCCTGTTTCTTTTTCTCTTCCAAGCCTACATAAATTTTAAAACACACTGTAAACCTTTAGTGGTTTTTCTTAATCTGAATCTGCTTTTATTGTAAATCTTTATGTTTTTCTGGCCACAAGTCTTTTATCTGGTAAACAACATTGCTAAAATGAAAGCCATACCTGCAGTAGCCTCTTATACTGAATCAGAAAACCTCCCTTAAAGGAGCAGGGCAAATCTCTGTTTGTCTCTAGCAAAACAGAGCCCAACTGAGAAAAATGATGCTACCAAGAAGCTTCATTTGTCTTTGTTCTTTTTTTTTCTAAAACCTTTTCTTAAGCTTTTGTTAAGTTTAAGTGAAAGTTCTTATTAGCAACATTGCTGGTGCCATTTTATTTTGAGCAGTTTTTCCTGCCACCCTGGTCCTAGAACCATGCCAGCACCAAATAACACAGAGGCATTGTATTTGATATGATGCTGTTAGCCTAGCTCTGTCTTAAATATTAACCCATTTCTATTAATTGAAATATTTCCATGTGGTCTCATCTTACTGAATAAAGTTCATAGTGTTCTGCTCTCTCAGTCCTCCATCTTGAATCTCCTTCTTACTACTTCCAGAATCTTCCTTGTCTCCTAGTCATGACTATCTTGCTTTCCTATTGGACAACAGTGCTTTATTCATTAACCAATACAAGAAGTATATTTACAGAATGATATTTCCCATCAAAAAAACTGAAAAGTTTATTAAACACAACTGCTTTAAATTTTAAGGTGTGATGCTATACTGATTATCCAACAGAAAAGGGTTTTGTATGGCATGTGTGTATATTTCTTTCTAACTATGGTGATACAAATAATGATGGTTAGCACCCACATGACCAGAGTCCCATTTATTATCTCACTTGTTTGCATACGATGGAAGCTTTAGAAAAATATCCATTGTCATACATATGCACATAAGGAAAATAGAAGGCAAGAATTGGTGGCAGAACTACTCCTTTAATAGACTTGCAATTTCTGGTCATCAATAACAATTACATTTCCTTACCCCATATATTGTGTAGCTGAACTTGTTTGACTGTGGAGATGTAGTTTCCATGTGCTTGTGTAAAGGAGTATGAACACAAATTATAAAATACCAGTTAGAGAAAAGTAAGGCAATATGAGAATGAAGAAGCCCAAACTTTTCTATGGATTCATAGTTCCTATATTGGGAGACAGTTCCTTGCTATGTAGTCATATCATTCTTTGCTCTTTATTTTCTAATTTCCTGAACTTATATGTCATTCAAATGCAATCTATTCATATTGTTTCAAGTATGCATTGAAATGTACTTGGTTTTGTCATTTTTTATTGATAAAAGACATTCTATTAAACACAAAGTATTCTTACAACAATCTATATTTGCATAATTTCACAGTTGTATTCAGTTAAGGAAAAATGATGACATGTTGAATGCCTGGTATGATGTCACCAATAATGATACTCTGGTGAACTGATAATAGCCCTTTGTCATAACTTCTAGTGAAGTCTGGCAATGCACTATATTAAGGCGTGAAAAGCAGAAATCACATGCTTCAGAGGGTTAGACTTTTGTCAATGTTGTACCTTTACTGAAAAAGAAAAATAAAAGAAAAAAGAAAAATAGAGCTATTGCTGCAGAAATAGAATTCATAGGAATATCAGATTCCCTAAGGACACACAAGCAGAAAATTGTAAGATATAATTTCAGCATGAGATAAAAGTAATTCCACAAGTTTTGGAGAAGTCAGGCAACCTGCAGATTCATTTATAAAACGGACTACAGATCCCATTTCAAGCCAGGTGAAACAACAATAAATATTTGTACCCAGAGATTTTATTAAACAAAAGGTCAAAAGAATAGACCACTTTAAACCTCTGCCAAATTCTCTAAGGGAAGCAATTATAATGGAGGACAGGTTGGAAATAAAAATACAAAGAGGTATTGAGATTTATTTCATTTGTATGTTTTGAATTCATAAGAAGGTCACTAAATGTAGTTTACTAAAAGTATTTTTTAAAAGCCATAGATCCATTGTGTCCATCCTGATCTCCAGTAGAAAGTGTAACAAAAAATAAAATCTTAGGAGCTGAAGATAAGGTTACTTTAGGAAAATAAAGTGGTGTTAGATGAAAATCAGTTGGAGTAGGAATTCTAGAAAAAGGTCCAGGTCATAACCTTAATTCTGTTTCTTTCCATACACAACTTGAAAATAGTAAGTATATACAATTAATTGATCTAATATGCAAAAAATTTGCTATAAAGCATAATTTTCATTTATATATCTTCATTTAATAATCATGTTTTTTCAAAGTGGCTGTACTATTTTGCACTCCTACCTGCAGTGGAGGAGTGTTCCTCTTCCTCCCCATCCTCTTCCAGCATAAACTGTCATTGTTGTTTTTAATTTTAACCATTCTGACAGGAGTAAGATGGTATCTCAGAGTTGTTTTGATTTGCATTTCCCTAATGGCTAATGTTATTGAGAATTTTCTTTAGTGTCTTTTAGCCATTTTAGATCCCTCTATTAAAAAATCTCTATTTAGTTATATACCACACTTTTCAATTGGATTATTTGGGTTTTAAGGCAACTAGCTTCTTGAGTTCTTTTTTTATTTTGGAAATCAGCCCTCTATCAGATGTGGGGTTGATGAAGAATGGTGGGAGGACAAACTTGTACAGCCACTTTAGAAATCAAGTATGGCAGTTTCTCAGGGAAATGGGAACCAGTCTACCTCAAGATCTAGCTATTTCACTCTTAGGCATATACCTAAAAGAATGAACATTTTTACAACAAGGACATCCATTCAAATGTGTTCAAAGCAGCATTATTTCAAATAGACAGAACCTGGAAGCAACCTAGATACTCCTTAACTGAAGAACTAATAAAGAAAATGACTAAACAGACCTTGTTGACACCTCTTAGAAGGCACCACCTCCCTGTGGAGTGTGTGTGGGGGAATGAGACAGGAGGATGATCAGGGGCATGGAAGGGAGGGACAGAGGGAGGGAGGAGGGGAGAGGGAAAGGGGATCAATATGTAAAATAATATATAAATAAATATAATAATAATAATCATAAATAAAAAGTGGTACATTTACACAATGGAATACTATTCAATGGAAAATAAAACAAAACAAACAAAAAAAAATAAAATCTTGAAATTCACAGGCAAATGGATAGAACTGTAAGAAAGAGAGGTGTGATTAGTAAAGGGGTCAATACCATGCTGGGAAAACACAAAGAAGCAAATGGGAGTTCAAGGAATTCAGTCTGACTGCTGGTGAATCAGCATAAGACTGAGTCAGTCACACTGAGTGTATATAACTGCTGGGATGGTTGGACAATTTATGAAGCCTCTGGCCGTGGAACCAGTATTTATAACTAGTGCACAAATGTACTTTAGGAGCCCATTCTACATGGATGTATACTTCTTCAACCTAGACACATGGCAGGGGTGGTGGTGAAGTGACAGACTTTTTTGATTCCCATGGAAGGCTTCACACTCTGTGGGGAGTGAATATAGTTGGGATGAGGATGTCCGTAGGGGTCATGAAAGGATGAGAGGTAGAGGGAACTGGGACTGATATGTAAAGTAAGGTTGTTTCTAATTTTAATAATACTATCATGTTTTTATGACATAAATTAAACTTTACTACCACTATTTGAATGCTAATTGAAATCAAATATAAAAAATTGTGTTCACTTTGAAAAAAAAATTCTCTTTGGCAAGATGGATACTTGGCATTTTTTAGTTAAATGGACCAAGTAAAAAAACCCTAAAAGTCTAAGAGTAGCAAAAATACATAGATTTTTAAGGGCAAAATGTACCAATTATAGGAGACTGTGGATCTGCTTTCTTCATGAGCTGAAATTGTTGGACTAATCTGGTCTATTTTGTATACACCTCATTTCTTATGTGCTTGAGTTAAGTCTATGCCATTAATAGTTTGAAGGAAGGAATGTTCCATTCAATCAACATAAATGAAACACTAGTGTTATGCAGGTCTTGTTTAGATATACATGGTCACTTTTTCTCTGAAATTTGAACAGTTGTAGATTACTGTAATATGAATTTTTACTCTTAATCATCTCTAATGCACAAGTGTTTCCATTATTGAGCTTTATGCACATTTGAGTTGTATTAGTAGAAGCCTGCACAATACTAAAAACACCATGTTGTATGGAATGAGAACAAATGCTTAAATCAATATCAAGTTTAAGGAAAAGATATATAGGCTACTGATGTACCTTCCATTTTCTCTCATGGGTTGAGTGTCAGGAGCTATTGTTGAAGACGATGTAGCTTCCATTTTCTCTCATGGGTTGACTGTCAGGAAGACACTTAATATTTGGGGCACAGGGCTCAGATTATTCAAGGTTCTTCTCTGCCAAAAGCCTGTTTCAATTGGTCTATCTTCCATGGTTCAAGAAAATACTATTCAGTTTGCCAAGAACAGAAGAAATAGAAATCAAGCAATCCTACAAAGTTGCAATCACTATGAATTATGATTAACATGGCAAGACATTATTAAAGATACAGTAAGTGACACTTGAATGTAAATTGCAAACAACTGCTGTCTAACAATACCTAAGGCCCAGTTAATATGAGGAAATCTGAGCCAGCTTCCCAAGGCTACCGAAGTCATACACCTTATAAAATAGTCTATTGTTAATACTTTTCTAGACCAGCATCTATTATTACTCCACTCTTAATTTTACCTTCTATGTACAATTAAGTGTAGCTATCAGCCCATCATCAAAGACAGTCTTCCATTCACAGATAATGGAGACCATCAGAAGAATGCAACTGGTAACAATAAAAAGATCTACAGATCATGGGAAGTGTGATTCCAACAGTCACATCTACATTATAGTGTCTTCCTTTATGGCACAGGGAAGAATTGCAGAAAGGGTTATTAGAGAAGAGAACTGGAAAGACAGACAAGAAATCTGTGAAATCATTTCATAAAAATAGCTTCATAAACAAACCTGAAAAGAGAGCAACAACAATTGGCATGTTACTCTGGAAGTGTGAAAGTTTCAAAGAGGGTTGTAACTTCACATTAAAGAATTGCAGGCAACTGATGATGATGGAGAATGGGTAAATTCCACAGATAAGCCCTGTACTTGTTGTCTAATTCAGAGTTCTGAGGCTTGAAACCACAAAGATATTGTCAACACAATTACCTGAGTGTGTGTGTGTGTGTGTGTGTGTGTGTGTGTGTGTGTATGTAAGGGAGCACATACATAAATATAAATAAAAATGCATGTGTGTGAGAAATAATCAAAGAAAATTGACTATCAACCCAGACATAGGGAAGATGGGAAGAAGGAGATAGGGAGCACAAAGTCCTATAGTTCTATTTAACTTTAAATTTGGTTTAAAAGAAAAATAAAAAAAGTATTTGTGTGTATAGCTCATTGTTAGTGTTCTTGTGTGTGTACAGGCTCTGTATGTCAAGGCACAGGTATGAAGGTTAGATGACAACTTGGTGTTCATCCTCATCTTTAAATTTTGTTGAAAACAGAACTCTTTGCATCAGTGTGTGCCAAGTTGGCTTTCTCCTGGGCTTTTGACATTCCCCTGTCTATCTTCCATTTTTGTAGCCTGCTGAAATTACAGATGTGTCTACTTCTAGGACTGGCATCATAATAAATACATTGGAATCTTACAAGGTAGTGATATTCCCTACTGACCCACTTTCCAAGTTACAAATGAACTTTGACTACTATTAGGTTTAAGCTGCTGTTAGAATTGTCATCCAATACCGAAAGTGGTCTCAAACTCAGGGAAAGTTTTCACAGAAGTTCTTTACATACAAGAGAGGTTGTCTTGCAAAGATTTTTTTCATGTATTTATTATGAAAACATGATGTTTGATAAACTTTTCCAGTAAAGTGTTCACACACTAAAAAATTATTGTCTCTCTCTGTCTTGCTCTCCCATTTTGTTCAAGATATTTTGCTTTCTGGAAGACTTTTAATAAGATTAGCATTCACTGTGATATCATCCATCTTGCTGGAATCATGTTGAAACCAAGCAGAACTAAAAAGTAAGTTAAATAAAAAGAAAAAACATTTAGGAGAAAGAATACCAACCACTTATGATCTTATGGCAAAGTTATTTCCAGTTTGTCTAATCTTCAGAGTAAGGTAAACTTTAATTTTAGGAGATATTTAGTAAATTCCATAATGAAAATACATAGTCATTTTATGATTAAATTAATGCCAAACATGTATATGAATAACAGCAAATCATCATATACCAGAAAGTTTCTTGTAATCAAATTGTTTGCTTAGATTTTACAATCTGCACATAAATTAAAAGAGAATGGAATGCAATAGCACCTATTTTGTTTAAGTTCATAATGTCAAGATCGGTGGTAATTTTAGAAACCATTAACATAATCAAATTTCTCTATTGTTTCAGTGATAAATATTAATACAAATTTAATTATCTGTTTGAGCTTTTAGTTCTTTGTGCAACATTCTTACTTTTTGTTGTAAAATGAACCTCATTGCAGCTACAAACAAATAGAGGTATCACCAAATTCTTCATTTACTGCTGTTATTTTTCGCCATTATTTAGCATTTCCTCAGGACAAAAGTAAGATTTCTGGAGGGAGGCCAGATGAGAAGTGTGAAAGATCTAGGAAAACTTAGTCTATGTTAACCAAATAAAATATGGTCTTAATTGCCCTCAGACATATATAATATCATCTTTGTTATCCAATTATGTTCAGTATTTAATTCAATTGAGAATTGTGAGTATTCTGAATATAAACTTCATGAAACACCTTTTTCAAATAGCCTAACACAATTCTGGAAAGTATGAAATGATTTAAATTCATTTAGTTACTGTAATATTTTTAAATATGTACAGAAAGTAAAGATAGTGTTTCTGTTGTATTATTAGGCAGTAACTGTAATATAACACTTGGAAATCTTTAAACTAATGCTTCCCAGTTCTATAAATTTAATAAGGTTTTGATGTAAGACTGTGGACATATTTCCATACATATGTATATGTATCTCTACTTTTGTTGTTATAAGTAGATATTTAAGTAATTGCGTATTGTGTAATTTTAACACTGACTTTGAGGCAAAAATAGAAGAATGATGAGTGTGACTTAAGCGAAATAGATACTACCTCAGATTAAAAAATTAAGCCATGTAAAGATAACAAATGTGAAATTTGACAGGCTGCTTGTTAATTTATAAGTCACATAGATTCAGTAGGAAATGGCTTTAAGTTCATACTCTACTGAGTTACTGAACTAGATGCTAATGAAATAAAGAACTATGTTTTTATTATATATACAATAACAAGAAGCATGTGTAGTCATAAAATGTGTAGTATAACTGCTGGAGAATATGATCAAATACATGAGAAATTTTCAGAGTGAAGAATGTAGACAAGTAGAGGTTTCAACTGTTGTCATAATCAGCATGACACTCATAAAATTAAATACAAGATGAATCATTGGAGAACACTAATAAGCTAATTTAAAAGTCAGATATTGGAAAATAGATTTTATCCACCAGGGTGACATGGTTAGCAAATTGAACACGTATACATAAGAAAATGTGTATTATATAACTCAACCATTATGAAATCTTATACAACTGTGATATTTTAAAAAGATTTAATAGTAATTTTCTTCACATCATTATGCAAAGTTGTTACATGGCTTTCCAGTGTGCTGTTAATTCTGTAATGCAACTATCCTCCATTTTCTTCATCTTCATAATGGGAATTAGTGTAATGTACTTCCTTTGTAGCATTGCTTTCAAAATATCCGATAGGTTCACGTATGTTGTGTCTTTAATATCATTGAATTTTAGGAAATCTTTAATTTATTTGTTTATATCTTCCTTGACCCAGGAATGGTGCAATTTCTCATTATTCAGTTTTCCTGAGTGTTTAGGGTTTCTGTAATTTGTGTTACAGTTGAATTCCAACTTTAAAGCATGGCAGTATATAAGATATAGGGGACTATCCTTTTTTTTTTTTTTTTTTTTTTTTTTTTTTTTGTATCTGTTTAGGATTGTTATGTTGCCAAGTAGGTGGTTGATTTTTTAGAGAAGGTTCCATGTGGAGATGAGGAGAAAACATATTCCTTTGTGTTTGGATGAAATGTTCTATAGATATCTGTTAAACCCAATTGGGATATAACTTCTGACAATTCTTTTGTTTCTTTGTTAAATTTATTTCTGGTGGTCCTGTCTAGTGTTGAGAGTGGTTGAAGTCTCCCACTATGAGTGTGTGAGATTTTACGTGAACTTTGAGTTTTAGTATCATTTCCTTTACAAAAGTGGGTAACTTTGTATTTGGGGCATAGATGTTCAGATTTGAGACTTTGTGCTGATGGACTTCTCATGTGATGAATATTAAATTACCTTCTTCATTTCTTTTGATTGATTTTAGTTTGAAGTCTAACTTGTTAGATATTATGATAGTTATACCGGCTTGCTTCTTGGGTCCAATTGATTGGAAGAATCTTTTCCCAACCCTTTACCCTGAGATAATGACTGTCATTGAAGTTTAGATGTGTTTTTTGTATGCTGCAGAAGGATGTATTCTGTCTTCATATCCATTCTGTTAGCCTGTGTCTTTTTATAGGTGAGTTAAGACCATCAATGTTGAGGGAAAGTAAGGACAACTGATTGTTAATTCTTGTTTGTTTTAGATTTGGTGGTGGTGGTGGTATTGTGAGTATATTTGCCCCACTTTTTCTTTTGGGTTTTGCTAAAGTAGGATTATCTATTACTTATGTCTTTGTCAGTGTAATTCACCCCATTGGGTTACAATTTTCCTTCCAGAACTTCCTGTAGGGCTACATTTGTAGATATTTATTGTGAAAATTTGGCTGTCATCTTGTTTTCTCCATCTATAGTGATTGAGAGTTTTGCTGGGTATAGTAGTATTGGCTGGCATCTATGGGATCTTATTATTAGGAGAGGAGAACATCCCTCCAGGGCCATTTGCCCTTGAGAGTTTCCAAGGAGAAGTCAGATAATTTTAATTTTGATAGGTCTGTCTTTATGTGTTACCTGGGCTTTTTCTTTTATTGCTCTTAATATTACTTCTTTATGGTCTATATTAGGTGGTTTTTGATAATTATATTATATGGCAAGGGGACTCTTTTTTTTTTTTTTTTTTTTTTCCAGTCTATTTGGTGTTTGGAATGCTTCTTGTACTTTCATCAGATTGGGAATATGTTTGTCAACGATTTTGTTGAATATGTTTTCTATACCTATGATCTGTGCTTCTTCACCTTCTTTTATGCCTATTATTCTTAGGTTTGTCCTTTTCAAGGTATCCCACATTTCCTGGATGTTTTGTGTTAAGGATTTGTTGGATTTAAGATTTTCTTTGTTCAATGAATCTATTTCCTCTTGTTTATCTTCAGAGACTGCAATTATTTCTTCGATCTCTTGTATTCTGTTGGTTATATTTGCATCTGTAGCACCTGATTGTTTACCCAGCTTTTCTATTTCCAGCATTTCCTCAGAATGTGTTTTCTTTATTGTCTTTATTTCAGTTTTTAGGTATTGAACTGTTTGAATTGCTTCCTTTATGTATTTGATTTTTTTTTTTTCTCGGCTTTCCTTACTTTCTTTAAAATATTTGGTCATTTCTTGCATGTTTTGCTTTGTCTTTTCCTCTATTTCTTCCAATTTTTCTTTGTTTTTTCTTCCATTTCTTTAAGGGATTTTCTAATATCACCTTTGTGGGCCTCTATCACTTTTATAATTTTTTTAAGGCGTTTTTTAAGTCTTTTCCTTCCTCTGCTTTAGTGTGTTCAGGTCTATTTAGTGTCTAGTCCCTAGGGTCTGGTGGTGTAATACTTCTCTTTCTGTTATTGTTGGGTGTGTTCTTGTATTGCTGTCTTCCCATCACTGCTTCCAGGTGGAGTCTTTCTTTACCCTCTTCTCCCAGTGGGTTTAGTTGGATCAGGAGTTCCACGTCTGCAACTCTGGATGATCCAAGCTCTCATGGAGATCTCTCCTCATGCAGAGGGCAGGGCATGTGGTCCAAAGATCAGGGAATGTGACCTCAAGGTGGTCCCGCTTAGATAGGCATGACCTTTGTGCTCAGAGCAGACCCAGGAAGTTCCATGGAGGTGGAGGGGGTTGTTAGACAAGCACTATGGCCCAATGCTCACCTTGCACATCAGGCCAGTAGGACAAAGGGTGGGGGAAGCCTGGCTCTGTATTATCCAGAGCCAGGATACAAGGGGGAACTAGATGTGGAGCTCTCCAGGGAGTTCCAAAGGAACGATATAGGGGGAATTTGGCCTGAACTGGTCCCAGACTCATCTCTGTCAGAGTGCCTGACATGATGGGAGTGTAGCCTCAAAGTTGTTCCACCTGGATAGGTGGGTCCCAAGAAGTTCCACAAAGGTGAAGGGGTTGTTGGAACTCTATTCTGGCCCAATGCTCACTCAGAGGAGTGGGCCAGCAGAACCAATTTTGGTATACTTTAAACCAAAAATTTTCAAAAACATGTGGATTAAAGTATATATGTGGTTATGCATATTTAATTTAATGTTTGCATCCACTTCTAATTTTGACTCTAATTAAAATAAATTCAGTTAAAATAAACATGATGTCTAGGATAATATACCAAAAATACTTATATTAATATCCTTTAATATAAATAAATAATATAATAAAAAATTTGCGTTTTGCATATTGGAGCATATGGCTGATATGATGTGTGACTGACTGTATATATAATGATAATGTATAAGTTCAACCTTAGTGGAAATGTAAAATAATCATATATGAAGACTTGATCTTGTCACTATAAATAAAAAACCACTGATTGGCTGTATATAAAAAATGTGACTAAAATTATTTTTGTTTAAATTACAAAAAATCTCATTTTACATATCAATTCCAGTTCCCTCTCTCCCCCATCTTTGTATTCCCTCTATCCTATTCCCCATCAACTCTCCAGGGTGGGTAAGGCCTTCCATGGGGGGTCATCAAAGTCTGGCACATCATTTGATGCATGGCCTAGGACCTCTTCCATTGGTTCTAGGGTGAGAGAGTATCCCTCTGTGGAGAATGGGCTCTCAAATTCCATTTGTATACTAGGAATAAATATTGATCCACTCCCAATGGCCCCATAGACTTCCCAGGCCTCCTAACTTACACCATATTAAGGGGCCTGCTTCGGTTCTATGTTGGTTTCTCAGCTTTCAGTCTGGGGTCCATGTGCTTCCTGTTGTCCAGGTTAGCTGTTTCTGTGGGTTTCCCTAGCCTAATCTCGCCCCCCTTTGCTCATCACTCCTTCCCCTGTACACCTGGATTCCAGGAGTTTGACTCGGTGTTTAGCTGCAGGTTTCTGCTTCTGCTTATCAGCTACTGGATGAAGGCTCTAATATGGTGTGCATATAAGTCATCAATCTCATTATAGGCGAAGGGCATTTAAGGTAGCCTCTCCACTTCTGCTTAGAATTTTAGTTGTGGTCATCCTTTTGGATGTCTAGACATTTCCCTCGTGCCAGATTTCTATATAAACCTACAATGACTCCCTGTATATTAAGGTAACTCTTTTCTTGCTGTCCTCTATTCTTCCCCAACTCAATCTTCTTGTTCCCTCATGGCCTCCTCCCCCCTGATCTTCTCCCTTTCTCTTTCTCCTAACTTCCTGCCCCACCCCCATTCTCCCAATTTGCTCAGAATATCTTGTCTCATTCCCCATTTCCTGGGGACCATCCTGTCTCTTTTAGAATCCTTCTTGTTTCCTAGCTTCTATGGAGGTATAACTTATAGGCTGATGATCCTTTGCTCTATGTTTAAAAGACATATATGAGTGAGTATCTACCATGTTTGTCTTTTTGTGACTGGGACACCTCACTCAGGATGGTTTCTTTTATTTCCATCCATTTGCCTATGAGATTCAATATTTCATTCCCCTCCCCCACTGAATAGTACTTCATTGTGTGAATCTTCCACATTTTCTTTGTCTATTCTTCAATTAAGTGGTGGATAAAGTTCTTTTATATTATAAAATGCATTTACATTTTAGGCGATTTTAATTTATTTTTATGTCAGTTCATGAGTATATATGATAACTCTGATATGGGCTAACTTAATATTTGTTAACAAAATTCTTTCATTGTCATATAACAACAGATGGTGAGGACATTGTTGTATTTTGTTAGTGGATTCCTGTTTATTTGTTTAGATATTGTTTATTATTATATTATGTGTGGTTAATAATTTGAAAAGTCAAGTGTCTGGTAAAAGTACTGTGTTATTTAAGCTGAATGCTGAATATACAATCTAAAAATGTGTAACATCATTAAATTAACATAATTCTAAATATATTCTTGTCCTCTGTGAGGACAGAGCAGCAAAAGCTACACAAGCTTAAAATTTACCTATAGCTTTAAGAAAAGCAAAGGGAGATTTTTACATTTTTTATGGGGCGATATCACAATTCTCAATCCCAGCTTTAAGGCAGGTTAGATAAATTGAATGAATCATTTTACTGGAAAAACTACTATAGTTTTTCACACAGCAATTTTATTTCTTTATATTCTTGTCTCTGTCTTCAATGCTGAATCATCTGTGCAAATTATCTTGCCACAGAGAGTTACCTCTCTGTCCCTTTAGATTGTGTGCATTACACATGTACTTATAGAAAGATACCACATTGCAAGCCAAAAACAACAGGAACAAATGATAATAGGCTCCATGAAGTCAACTGCTACTATATTTTCTCCTAATGTTCTATGTGATTTCATTTTGTTGAGATGAAACTAGTTTAAAATCCTTATCTGCATATGAAGAAATATTTTGCTTAAAATTCATCATGAATACTTTATGTTATTATAGAAAACAAGCACATTTCCAATTAATTTAATTAAGCTTTACTTCACAAAGGGATAGCCATGCAGTTTGATGTTATCTACATCTAAACAAAATTAATAGTGTTTTGTTCAAATTTATTTGTTCAGTCACACTAAACTTATTTCAAGTTCTAAATTGCTTTCTACATGTCAAAACTAAAATATCACTCTATCCATATATAAAAATTACATCTATCTGAGTGACCTTAGAAAATATTTCCTTTAATAATTACATTTTAGAAAAAAGTTTTATATTTCTCAATTTTAATTATTCTTTTCATTTTACTCCTCATATGTTTTGATTCAAATTCAATACAGGTACTTTTTACAGTAGAATATGTACATGCATGAAAGTCTGCTTATACATCATTGTGTTTCCTCTATTTTCTGTTCATGTATAGCGTATCTATAGATGTTCTTGTGGCTATGGATGTATGTGTGAGTGCATATTTTTTGTATTTGTATGTTATTGAGCATATGCACAAAAGTGTGCTTATGTATGTGTTATATGTAGATGTCATTGTGTTTTTATGCATATCTGAGTGTTGATATGTTATATGTATCTTCTATCAATGTATCCATCTATGTATATAAGTATCCATCATATATATATATATATATATATATATATATATATATATAAATCATCTATCAATATATACTATTTGGGAGTATACATATCTGCAAATATGCATGTGGAAGCTACAAGGTGAAATCAAATGTGTACTACAGTTTCCTCATCATGTTTTGAAATAGGGTCCCTCACTAAACAATGAATCTTTTGTTTTGCCTACATTGGCTGTACAATAAATTCCAGGAATTCAATTGTCTTTCTTTGACAAGTTCTCAAATTATTAAAATATGCCAAGCACTTCACGATTTACAAGGTTTTGAGGATTCCAAAATCAGGTCCTGAGAATTACTCAATAGGACTTTTCATACTGAACCATCTCTCTAAACCCCAATTACTTTCATTTTTTCATAATAATAAAAATGTTACAGATGACTTCAACAATTTAATAAATGAAGTTTTCATTTTTCTGAGAACTGGTCACAATGGTCTTATCAGAGGCAACTGTGAATGTATGGACAACAGATGAAAATTGATATTCATAAGGTTGTTATGTTCTTTCCCACCAGCCTGGACCCAAAAGTGCATCAGCCCCAAATGAACACTTAGAGACTTATATTAATTACAATTCTGTTGGCTGTTGACTAAGACTTCTTATTGACTAGCTCTGTCTTAATTATTAACACATGACTACTAATCTAAATATTTTCTCATGGGTTTATCTTACCAGAGATGGGTCCAGTGACCTGTTATTCCTCTGGCGTCCTACGGCAACAGCTCTCTATCTACAACTCCCAGAATCCTTTTTATCTATCTTGCTGCCCTATTGGCCACAGTGTTTTATTCATCAACCAATAAAATAAAAATATTTACATAATGAAATTTCCCAACATTTCCTCTTTTCTATGTAAATAAAAAGGAAAGGTTTTAACTTTAATATAGTCATATATAACAATACAATTATCAATTAAGATCTATAGTAACAATATTTAGTCCATTAATGCTTAGCAACATTTAAAGAAAATGTTTCATCAACTATTCTATCTTTATTAACCTAAAGTCTTATATGTAACTTATCTTTTACCATAACAAATGAAAACATGCACAACTATCTGTCTTCACCTCCATCAAAGAACTCAGAAGGATAATACTTGAACTCTAGAATTGATATAGACTTCTCGCTACCTGAACAGTCACCTGAAGTTATTCTGTGATTTTGAGGCATCAATTTCAAATCATAGGCTATAATATGTCTGGCAGACTCCTAGCAAAGCAGAAAATTTTAAATGTTCCATCTGCATTAGCAGTTTGTCAGTCGTTGTTCTCTGCATCCTGCAATATGTCTGGTAGACTCCTCCATGAAAGAGGAACAATGCAGCACTGTCCATCTTGTTTTGCAAGTTCAGCAGTCACTTTCCTTTAGGTCCTGCATGTTCATTTCAAGCAACATACAGGCAAATAGTCCAGACAAGAGCAGTGTCTTGCCCAAATGGGTAGTCTGCCCATATTGGAATCAAACTGTATTATGAGGTTCTTAGATGTCCATCTTCCTCTCAGATGTCATTGGTGTTGCCAGGAGCAATTGCATTTCATTGTCACAAAAAACCCTAAATAAGGCATTTCAAATGCCTCATTCTGTAGTTCTTTGAAAGGTTTGAAAGATATCTATCCATTTGAAATATGTCTCTCTATAGCTAGAAAACCTAACTAATCTAACTATAAATTTTGACTACATGGGTGACTAAAATACGTGTTTAATTATCTATTACATTTTTAAATGAGCTATATAAGCACAATACCTAAACAAGAGGATAAATATACATATAACAAAATTAAATGAAAATCCATTCCAATACAAAGTATTCATTTTTATATCATAATTTCCCTTTATCCTTAAAAAAAGAGATTGGTTTTAGTCATTAACCACTTAAAAGCAACCCCATTTAAATGAAAACAAACATGATAAACAATATTTGGAAATGTGGGCTTTGTTCTCCCCAAATTGCTTCTTGCTGTTTGGGGGTATTAAACACAGTGGAGATCCTTAAAAAACACTGAAACCTGGCCAAGTCCTTGATGTAGAACTCTGCAAGGCTTCATTGTCTCAGTTGTTTTTTTGATGATTCCTTCACCAGATCTTGTTTGATCAAACCAAGTCTGGAAGGAATCCACAGCTTTTCATTATCTGTGGAAACAAAAATAAAGCCTCTTTTCCTGAGTAACTTGTTGATAGACTTATATTTTGAAGTAAAAACTTTTACAAAATATATAATTTGGATTAATTTGGCAGCATTTATAATCAAACAGTTGTTGTTCCTTTCTTCATAATCAAAAAATTCAAAGATAATATAATAACACAGTACCCAGACTCTCCGTGTATTTTTCTTCTTTAAGTGGCTTTTATTTATTACTCTATTTCTTTTCTTTTATTTTTTCATTTTCTGAGACATGGTTCCACTATTTTGAGTGAAACTATGTGATCAGTATGGCTTTATTTCTTAATGTTTACACAAGAAATGCTGTGTTACCCTGAAAATGTGATTCATTTTTGTCCAGATACTTTGCTGTACGAAGAGGGAAATGTGAGAGAAGTGAGTGTGTATGCTGAAAGGGAAATATAGTTGAGTGTGTAGAAGAAGAATGACAGATGGAGAAACAAGTGTTATGGAGCTATATGTAAAGAGATGTAGCTGTGTGGAGACAAAGATTTTGAGACAGAGATTAGTTAAGATAAATTAAAAGAGGTAACCATCAGGAAAGCATGTTTGTTTCCTTTTTCTTAAATTACCACAAAAAAAAAGCATGTGCATTTCCTTGTTAACCCTCAGATAGAAAAGTCTAGTCCTCATATAGAGAAGAAAATTGTCATAAGCCCCAACTACTTTGATGAGATTCTTTCTGCAACCCTTGAGTGCAGATCTGTGAGTTGGCCTCCTAGGCTGGGGAATCATTCTTTTCTTCAAGCACTTTAAAATGTTGAGCATGTTTGTATTTTATTTTATCATTAGGAGTTTGACTCTCTACCAAGCCAAATAAAGACAAAGGTTTCAAAAAAATGTTGAAAAAAGCCATACCCATGATTTCATATCAGGCAAGGTTAAGATTTAAATAACCTTGAGGCAACCTTTAGGTTATAATTAGCAGAATGAGAATAGATCTACAGGTTTCACCAAAGCATCCTAAACATCTCAATAGCAATGACTTTTACCTCTCAGACTGGTTGGGAAAGGAATGATTTTATTATAAATGGAAATCAGAAATGGTACATCAGTTGTGTGCACAGTTTGAGAGGTGATTTACTCATCTCTCCCTCCAGAGCTGATGCTGACTAGAGTCTGTATCACCAACCTGACTCCCCTATTAGAGAGATGGGTTTTGTTCTCTGAAGCTGACAACCATTCTTCCTTCCCAAAAGAAAGCTACAGGAATTTCTAGAGGTAAATAAAAAGCCACTAAGGCCTTTTCTTTCTATTGAGACCCATGACAGTCATGCAGTATGGCTGAGAGAACACAATAATGTGCTTCATAGTAAGTAGTCACTGCAAAGCGGTGAGTTTTATCTCAATCTTGCCAAAGCCATGTCATCTCTGCAGTCTGAACAGTGAGAGTAATAAAACACTGACAGAACATGGCCAGTTTTCCTAAGTGTCTGTGCCACCCTCTATGTGTACCAAAAGACACACAGCATGGTCAGAAACTTATGATGCAATATGTCTGGAAATGTGAGGAGCAGAGCTTTTATTTAAGTAACTGACTTTAACTGCTTTAAATATTGTTTATGGGAATACATTATAATATAATTATGAATAACATTAAATTATTCAACATTAAATCCATAAGTTATGTATCTACAGATGAAATAATTCAACATTACATGAACATATCTATAAAATATTTTAATAACAAAAATAATAATGAAGCATAAAGTAGTTATAAAAATTTTATAAAAGAAACCTGAGGCTCGGAAGATGGCTAAGTAGGAGAAGGGCTTTCTGTGCCCACATAAAGATCTGAATGGAAATCCCCTGAATGAAAGTATAATTCCTGACTTGCCTATATCTAAGCTTTATGGCTATAAAAATCAGCACTGTAGGAAATGAAGGCAATTGAATCACTGGGGCTTAATAGCTGACAATATAGATCCACACTCAGTGAGCTTTTATCACAAGATACGATGGTTTAGAGATATAGAAGTACATCTGACATACTACTTTACACCATATATATGTGCCTCATTTGGAATGGACCTACATATGTACACACAACATCACATGCACACAAACACACACATACAAACAACAGCAAACAAATGGCCCATAAATAGTAAAAGCATTTGTAAGGTCATTGTTTCAGGTAGTATATCACTGTTATGTAATACCAGCAAAACAAACTAAGGTATCTGAATCAATAATCTACAAAATAATAATTACCAATAATTATTTTAAAAACTAAGAATTAAATAATATCCTCCTAAATTGCTTTGATATTTTGTGTATTTATTGGTAATATTTTCTTTCCACTTGCTATTGGAAGAGAAAAAAATATTTTTGAAAGATATAAAATATAAAATAAACACTAAAATGAAAATAAAAGTTGATATTTTACAGATAGACATATTAAAAGTTCATAATTTTCATGTTTCTCTGAAAAACATGAGACAGGGGAACTCGTGTTTTGATAAATGATGAATGCCCTCGGAAGCAGATATTCTTCAATTAGAAATCCCTACTATTAATTTAAACATTACATGCATTATCAGAGAAGGAGCTGTTTATTGTCCCTGGCTCAATTAGATTTGCACTCAGATATGAAGTGCTGTTACAAGAGATACTTTCAGAACCCTGTTGACAGTATAATTCATACAGTTGTCCTGCATGTAGATAATTCACATGAGTTCTTTGCTTTTCTTTGAAAATTAAAAGTATTCTTTATAACCTTCACTTCCTGTTGTCCTTAACTTGCCTGTACCACAAAGCATTTTGTACATAGTAAAATATTCACTGAATAACTATTTGAACAATATTTTTGGAAAGCATGAAAAATGTATGAAAAGTAACTTAGTAAGAAAGAAGAAACATCGGGATTCATGCGAGGTGCAGTGCAAGTAGAAACTGCTGAAACTGGCATTGGCTTTAGGTGAATACATATTTATGTAACCAGTCAGTTTACAGGGAATTCAAAATATTGAAACCTAATGAAAGCAACTTGAGTTGTAAAAAAAAAACTTTCATTCATTAGAGAGCTACGATATTACAGAGTTGATATATACATAAAAGATACTTAATTTTATCTATTTTAAATTTAACTACTATTCTACACTCAACATGAATTTAGATAATACAAAACTATAAAACAGTTGTGATAGCTTTATGATATAAAATTCTCACACTATTTAAATTCTAACCTCATGAGTTATGTAAAAAGCATCATATAAATAAAAGAAATAGTTTAACTGCTAAAGTTAAAATATAACTATATAAACAACATATCGTATGAAATAATGAAATACTTCATTAAAGACTGCAACATATTCTTACAATCTCTGAAAACATAAAAGTCAGTATCATAAGAAACTCTGTAGACCTAATACGTGGGTGATTACTCTTGTCTAAATTTGAAACTTCTAGTGGCACAATGTTACCTTCTTGATTATCCTACTCCTCTGAAAAAACAGCACATTCATGGCTACTCTGATATGAAACACCACAATAATGAAATAGTAGTGGTTATTGTTATATTTTCTTAAATTTTCAACTTGATGCAATAGTTTAAACTTTTAACATAAAGGTTCCTAGATGTATGTTTTGAATAAATTACTTATGCATAAGAGGAAATCAAATTGAAGACAAAAAAGTGATATTTAAGCCAATATTTAACTTAAATATTTTATGTATAAAAATTTGGAAGAATGGCCATGTGTCATTTTACAAGATATGTCAAACCAATGTAATTTACTGTTAAAATATATATCTTACATGCAAGAATAAATTTTAAATATGTTAATATATTTTTTTAAATCATACAAGCCATAAAAGATGAGTAATAGTGTTGGTAAAATATAAATGATAATGTACTGTTAAAATATGTAATAGTACATTATCTTTGGAAATATTAACAGAAGGTTAATAAAATATATTATTTAGCAATTTATTAAAATAACCAGCCTTGCCTACAAGAGCTAGATCCAGGACAGCCTTCAAAGCTACAGAGAAACCTTGTCTCAAAAAATAATAAATGTATTAAAATAAAATGATGTTATATTCAAGCTGATTATAATAAACACATTACTACGTTCATGTCTTAAAATATATTGGACAGTATTATCTTATATAAAATAATTTATTTTGAATATAATTGTATATTCAATAGAATCAATATATTAACTTGTATTTTAAATATACTTCATTTCATTCTTTAATTATCATTCCTACTCTGGACTTGGTAATGTATGGAATGAAAATATGCCATCTATTGTTTCCTTCTGCCAATGATTTAAACAGTAGGTGCTATTTTGTACTATCTCTTGTAGAGGATATCAGACATTATATCAAAAAGAGCATAACAAATATGGAATGGGGTTGGAATTATGCAGTAATAGATGTTTCAACTTGGTCTTGAAAGATAAGTTACACAGCTACAGAGACAAAGTTCTTGCTATCTGGATTAATGATACACTTTAGTGAATATGTATAAAACTGAGATGTCGGCAATCATGTATGAGTTTCGGGTCATGATTGGGCCAAATTCACTGAATAACCTCAATATATATTCCATTAATTATATTTTCATTTAAATGTATATATTTACTGTTGACCTTAGAATTAACCACCTTTAAACTATATTTAAAATGTTTCCCTTGTTCAGTTTCATTTCTCTTGTTTTGCTAAAATGTTCCACAAAAGGCAATTTAGGAGAAAAGAGATCAATTCATCTTGAAAAATAAGACTAAAGCTCATTGTTACATGCAAAGTGAAATCGGTAACTTCAAGCAGCTAGTCACATTGAATCCATGATCAACAGCAGATAGAAATGAGTGGGCACACTTGCTTACTTGCCTGTGTCACCTTGACAGTCTTACTCTTACATATTCATGATTCCTTGGCTAAAGAATAGTGTTGCTCACAGTTGACTTGTCTTCCCACAGCACTTAATTAATATAATCCCATACAGACACACCCACAGGCCATCTCAATGACATTATAGCTAATCCATAATTTAGATTCTACTCAATAATGTATGTTGCATTGAACTGACAGTTAAAGCTAGCCATGAAACATCAAACTGTATTTGTTAAAACCAAATTGATATGTAATCATACAGTATGGATAAAATTGTTTTCCTATTAAAGTACTTATCTCCTCCTTTGTATAAGACAAACAACAAGAATCCCAAAGTCAAAATTGGCCTATTCTGCAGAAAATTGTGGAGTCTGCTCAAAGTGTTATAGAAAGGTAGAAAGAAAAGACCTTCATCAAGGATAATATTTTCATAGCATATATTTGCATTATCAAAGCAAATATACTTTAGGGGCTCATTCTGTGAAGCAGACTTGTGACTGGGTTAGAGTAGCATTGATTAGAGAATAGGTAGGGACTAAGAACACCTCTGTGGAGAAGCTGAGTATATAGTATTTACCAAGTGTGGTAGGAGACATGGTCTAAAACGAAATGTACACATTGTTGAGTCCTGTTTGTTCAGGATGTTTTCCTCCTCTAAAGAACCTCCTCAAATGTGCCTTCTCAGTATCCATGATGATTTTCTCATGTTAAGAATATCTTCTAGTTTTAGAATATCTTCTAGTTTTAGAATTTCTAACCTTTACCAATATGAAAAGCTTGTTCTTCTAGACCCTATTTCTTCTTGGCTATATCCTGATTGTGAAGGTGGTGGTCCATTAATTTGAAAAATGAAGACATCACTTTAAGCTTTTGGACAACTAAACCAAGCTTGTAACAAATCCTATAGGGAATATAAAGAATAGGTGTGACTTTAATTTTCCTATGGTTATGCTAAACATCCCTTTCAATATTGGCACATTATATAAAGAAAAAGCCTGAAGGAATGACTCTCCTTAATGTTTGTGATTATAGATAGATCACTGTACTAAGTAAGTAATAGAATCCCAGGAATAAGATTCGTTCAGGGTCATGCAATCAATGCCTTATACCACATATAAGAGTTTTCTGATTTTATTTTCCATTGTGAACACTCTTGAGATTACAAATAGAATTCCTGTTCTTTAGAAGTTGTCTATTTATATTGTGAAATAGATATTTATGTATTGTATTAATTACTTCTACATGTGTGTGTATATGTCTTAAAGTATTAATGTGTATACAAGGCAGTAGTGGTGAATGCATTTAATCACAGCACTTGGTAGGTCAAGGCCAAGCTGGTCTACAAAGCAAATTTCAAGATAGCTAAGACTGTTACAAGGAGAAACACTGTCTCAAAAAAATTAATGTGTAAAAGAGTCATGTCTAAAATTTTATTATAAAATTACAAAATTCTTGACAATTTTCTATAAATTCCATTGTACACTCTTACCTTATTAATATATTCATATGTATTACTAACAGGAATAATAAAGGTATATTTAATTAAAATAATCCCTCAACATTATAATATAGAATATAATGGACATGAATATTAATTTATCAATTAATATCTCCTAGCTAACACATTGTACCAAAATGAATGCTGATATTGTTTAAGGTTCTTTAAAATAAATAAAATTTCATATGATTCTGTTGCTTCAAGCTCTATTTATGTGGGTATTATTGTTCATGTTCAGGTTACATGAAAATATTTAAAAATCTAAGGTAGAAGCATGCTGTATATGGATAAGCAGTAAATATGATTTCATTTTCCTAAAGCTTTTTTCTCTTGAAAGTAAAAGTCATTGTACTTTGTACTATATTTAGTTCTGCATCTAAAATTGTAATCAAATGGAAAAGTAAAAAAAGGGAAAGAATAATTAATATGTTGAGCTCACACATTGTTGCAATTGCTTTATTATTATCTGCCTTTAACATCTAAGAACATGACAGTTTATATGTGAAGGTAAGAATCGATATGTGACAGGTGACAACTTATTAAGTTGTTTATTAATAATGATTTTAAATTATTGAAAGTACCACAGTATTAACCAAGTACCTAGGGACTTATTATGTATTATCTAATTGGAGTTTACCACATATAAAGAGTCTTTGTTCAAAACTAAAATGTTTACTTTTGCATTTGTTTGATACTCTTGACTTTTATCATAGCTAATAATTGCAGATCATTTAAACACAGTAGTCGTTACTTCCCTAGTCATGTTTCCCATATGCAAACTACACATCCATGCTGGAGTATCATCATTTTCGGAGCCACTGAACACTTTATCTTGGAAAAAGTAATTTCCCTGTACTAAAAAACTGAGCTTCTCAGAATTAGTTTTCCATCACTTTTTTCATGGCAAGATTGTGCCTCTTGTTTTAACACAGACAGTAAGGTATATATAAATACCTGAAGTTCCATAAATAAAATAATTTACTGCTTTTATAGATATATTATGTCTTCAGTCTGAGATCTACTGGCATTAATAGTGCTTAGGTATATTTATCCCCTCAATTTTAAATAATAATAAAAATGTTGGAAAAAGTCAAAAACCTACAATTACCTTAATACTTGCCTAATCAAATGCATTGATTTTCAGGTTTTTTTTTTTCAAAATAATTATTCTTAAAGAAATTTAATTACCTTCTTAATGGTCATAAAAATAGAATAAGAATTTATAATAATATCTGAATAACCCACCAGGGATAGAATATTATGAGAGAAGACTACTGAATTTTACATGGGGTTTTCAGGTGACTTCCTTAAGCATCATTTAGCAAACAAACATAAGCCAATTACATTTCATAATAATGTAACAAAGTTGCCTCTATTATCTTTTATTATCTTTTCAATAACTCTGCTTAGTACTTATTATTTTCATATCTTTTTTATTAATGGGTCTGTGCTCAATCTCTCACCTACCACAGTTTTACTGAATAAAATCCTTCGATTATTTAATTTTTCTGTGTGTATTTAAGTAATAATGTAGATCATTTTTATCAGATTTCACTAATCTCTATCTTGTTTCATTGCTCATTGAGAAACTCAATATACTTCTTCAAACTCAAAAATTGTACAATGAAAATAGAAAGATTAACTTTTAGAAAATATGTAAATTTAAAAATAAATAAATAAATGAGATAATAATAAGATAGAGATAATAAAAGATAAGATAGAGAAAATAATATTTTAATTAAGAAAATAATTATTTAAGACATTAGTAAGATTTTCATTTACTTATCACTTGAAAATTGATTGTAATGTAGTAACAGAGATGCTATAGAAAGAACACAGTAATAGAAAAAGCCATTGATGAGATCTGTGAAATATACCACAATACTACAAAATTAATTTGAAACATTGAAGGGTAATGAACATAGATAGAATCTACAAAATATTGTTTAGAACTTCACAGACAAATACTGTTCCTGAACCAAGTTAAAAGGACATTAATGGATCACAGTCTATCCATTGTCGGAAAGGGGGAAAGCCTAAGTCGAAGTAAACAGATGAAGATAACATTACAATTTACAATATGCCACAATTTCTACTCATGAAAAAAATCACTTTATCATAACAGATCCAACATGTGCTTGAAGATATATAATTAACTTGATATTTAAACCATCAAACTCATAGGGTATTTTACTGTACTATTTTTAACTAGGTTGAAATGGAAGACCAACAACTCTTTCTTGCAGTAGGCATACTAATATTGTATTAATGTCTAAAATAAAATAAAAATATTAATAGCCTTTGCAGTTAGCATTAAAAATAAAAAGATAAAACAGATTTTTGAAAAAAAAGTATCATAACATTTTATATTTTTATCATTATCAGTAAAAAGTTCATTAAACATGTTGTATTGCTAACATTGCTCATCTTTATAATGAAACATCCAACACATAGCAAATTAAGTAAGAAAGACATTAAGTTGTGGTGGTAGTGGTGTGCTTCTATGTGGGGGAAGGTACAGAAAAGAGTAATATACTATAGCTGGTCATATTGCATCTACATTTGGGAAACTGGAATTCAAGTGGATTACAAATGTTCTTTTTTACTCAGTCTGTGATGGTGGCCCATGGAATGGTGGTACTCATACTCAGGATGGAGCCTCTGCCTCAATTGCACTCTCTAGAAATATCCTAAAAGACATGACAGAGGAATGTCTTCTAGGCAATTCTAAACATAGACAAATGGATTACAAAAACTGACAGTCAAATTCTTCATAAGACGACAGCATTTTCTTATGTTTTCTATAATATTTACAGGTTAAAAACAATGTAAAATCTTTAAGAAATTTGGTATTTTTCCAAGTGGACTGGACAAAACAAAAAAGTCTCCTCAACATATAATAATCAAAAAAATTATCACACAGAATAAAGAAAAAACATGAAGAGCAGCAAAGGAAAAATGACAAGTATCATAAAAAGGCAGACCTATCAAAATTACCCTTGATTTCTCCATGGGAACCCTCAAGGCCAGAAGGTCCTGGATAGATGTTCTGCAAGAAGCAAGAGACCACTGATGCCATCCTAGGCTACTATACCCAGCAAAACTGGAACCCAGCAATCAAAGGAACCCAAAAAGAAGCAGGTGTGGCTATCCTAATATCTGACAAGTTAGACTAAAAACCAAAATTAATAAAAAAGAGATGAAGATGGTCATTTCGTATCCATCACAGGAGAAATACATCAACAAAAGTCTCAATTATGAACATCTGTGCCCCAAATACAAAGGCACACATATTCGTAAAAGAAACCCTACTAAAACTTAAACCTCACATAAAACCTCACACTTATAGATGGAGACTTCAACACACCACTCTCACCACAAGACTGGACCAACAATCAGAAACTCAATGAAGAAACAAAAAACTAACAGAAGTTATGTCTGAACAGGGTTTAAGAGATATCTATAGAACATTCCATCCAAACACAAAAGAATATTCTTCCTTCTCTGCTCCACCTGGACCTTCTCTAAAATCATCCACATAATAGGTGGCATAACAAACTCAACAAATGCAAAAGAATTGGAAGAGTCACCTTTATCTTATCAGACCACCATGCTTCAAAATAAGAATTCAACAACACAAACCACAAAAAACCTACCACTCGTAGAAACTGAACAATATGCAATTGCACCACACTTGGGTCAAAGAAGAAATAAAGGAATTAAGGAAATCCAAAATTTCAATGAGAATGAGGACAAAACATACCAAAACTAATGGGACACCTTGAAAGCAATGTTACTAGGGAAGTTCATTGCAATAAGTGCCCATATGAAGAAAACACGATAATCACATTAGAGAATTTACAGTAAAACTGAAAGCATTAAAACAAAAAGAATCAAACTCACCCCGGAGTAGTAGATGCCAGGAATAATCAATTTGAGGGATTAATTCAATAAAATCGAGCCCAGGAAAACAATACAAACAATCAATGCAAAAAGAGTTAGTTTTTCTCGAAAATCAACATGATAGACAAAACTTTATCTTAACTAAATAAAAAGCAGAGAGAGAACATGCAAATTAACAAGATCAGAAACAAAAAGGGGGACATAACAACAGACACAGAGGAAATCCAGACAACTTTCAGGTCATACTTTGTAAACCTGTAATCCACAAAACTTGAAAATTCAAAGGAAATGAACAAATTTCTGGATAAGTATCACTTACCAAATTTTACTCAAAAACAAACACACAACTTAAATAAACCTAAAACCTGCAATGAAATAGAAGCAGTCATCGAAAGCCTTCCAAACAAAATAAGCCCAGGGCCAGATGGCTTCAGTGCAGAATTCTACCAGAAAGTCAAGGAAGAGTTAATACCAATACTCCTCAAATTGTTTCACACAATAAAAAAAGAAGGTTCACTAGGAAAACTTTCTATGAGACCATTATCTCCTTGGTACTCAAGCCTCACAAAGACACAACTAAGAAAGAAAACTACAGACCAATATCCCTGACAAATATTGATGGAAAAATACTGGCAAACCAAATCCAAGAATACATCAGAGAAATCATCCATCATGACCAAGTAGGCTTCATCCTTTTAGTGCAAGGATGGTTTAACATACGAAAATCTATCAACGTGATCAACCATATAAACAAACTGAAAAAAGAGAAACCGTATGATCATCTCCCTAGATGCTGAAAAATACTTTGACAAAATGCAACACACTTTCATGACAAAGGTCCTGGAGAGATCAGGGATAATAGGAACATACCTAAACATAATAAGTGCAATATACAGTAAACCAACAGACAACATCAAATTGAATGGAGTAAAACTTAAAGTGATTCTAAAATCAGGAACAAGACAAGGCTGCCCTCTCTCTCCATATCTCTTCAATATTGTACTTGAAGTTCTAGCTAAAGCTATAAGACAACAAAAGGAGAACAAGGGGATCCAAATTGGAAAGGAAGATTCAAACTCTCTATTGCACATGATATGATAGTTTACATAAGCGATCCAATAAACTCTACCAGGGAATGCCTACAGCTGACAAATGCCTTCAGCAAACCAGCAGGATACAAGATAAACTAAAAAAAAAAAATAAGTATCACTACATTATTCAGACAAAATTGAGGCTGAGAAAGAAATGAATCATCACCCTTTACAATAGACACAAACAGCATAAAGTATCTTGGGGTAACACTTACCATAAGAACCATGTGGCTTTAAAGAATGAAATTAAAGAAGATACCAGAGAATAGAAAGATCCCCCATGTTTTTGGATAGGTAGGAATAATACAGTAAAAGTGGCAAACTTGCCAAAAACAATCTACAGATTCAATGCAATCCCCATTAAAATCCCAGCACAATTCTTCACTGACATTGAAAAGATAATATCAACTTTGTATGGAAAAATAAAAGACCCAAGATACCCAAAACAACCCTGTACAATAAAGGAACTTCAGGAGGCATCACCATCCCCAATTGTAAGATCTACTACAGAGCTATACTCCTAAACACAGCCTGTTATTGACACAAAAATAGACAGGTAGACCAATGGAATCGAATTGAAAATCCTGATATTAACCCTCATACCTAAGAACACCTGATTTTCTAGTAAACAGCTAAAAGAATACAATGGGGGAGAGGATAGCACCTTCAACAAATGGTGGCACAATTGGATAATGGTGTGTAGAAGACTGCAGACAGACCTATGTCTGTCACCTTGCACAAAATTCAAGTCCAGATGGATTAAATCTCAACATAATTCCAGCAACACTGAACCTTTTAGAAGAGAAAGTAGGAGGTACCCTTGAACAAATTTGTATAGGAGACCACTTCCTGAACAATTAATAAATGTGACCTCTTCAAACATAGAAGCTTCTGTAAGGCAAAGGACACAGTGGACAAGACCAAAAGGCAGCCTGCAGACTGGGAAAAGATTTTCACCAATCTTACATCTGACAAAGGACTGATCTCCAAAATATACAAAGAACTCAAGGAACTAGCCAACAAAACACCAAATAATCCTATTAAAAAAATGGGATACAGAACTGAAGAGAGAATTACCAATAGAGGAAATCAGAAAGTCTGAAAGACACTTAAGAAAGTATTCAATAGCATAGCTATCAGGGAAATGCAATTCAAAACAACTTTGAGATACCATCTTACCCCTGCCAGAATGGCTAAAATTAGAAACACCAATGACAAGTCATGCTAGAGAGGATGTGGAAAAAGGGGAACACTCCTCCACTGCTGGTGGGAGTGCAAACTCATACAGCCAGTTGTGAGATCAGTATTGTAATTCTTCAGGAAAACGGGAATTAGTTCACCACTGTCTCCAAATAACAATTTGAGCAACCATGGAAAGCCTACTATAAATTCCCTTCCATGATAATGAGTTCAACCACTAACTTACCACAATCATGGAGCCTTCATCTAGTTCTGGAAATAGAAGCAAACATGCATAACTAAACATTGGGTCAAACTAGAATCCAAATGCAGAGAGAGAAGACAAGACCAGGTTGCAGTAAAACATAGAGACAGCTGACCAGAATAAAAAGGAGCTAATGCCCCCACCAGACTGATAGCTGGGAATCCAGCATGGGACTGACTCAGACTCTCTGAATATAGTTCTCAGCTAGAAGAGCTGTGAAGTCTAAGGAACCTCAGATTGTGGATCCAGAATGTATTTCTGGTGCACAAAAGGACCTTATGAACACATCCTCCATGGAGGGACACTCCCTTATCCTAGAGACAGGAGAGAAATCCTAGTCCCTACTTCAAATGACTTGATAGATTTAATGACCCCACCTGGATGGCATAGCACTACATGTGGACTGGGGTGGGGGGATGGGAGAGGAGGATGTCAGGGTGCTAGGGAGTTAGGATAAAGGGTAAGAGTGAAGGAGGGAGTTATGAAAAGAGAGAGGGAGGGAGGGAGGGATGGAAAGGGACCTGGGATCGACATGTAAAATAAAATAATAATAATAATAATAATAATAATAATAAGAAGAAGAAGAAGAAGAAGAAGAAGAAGAAGAAGAAGAAGAAGAAAAGGAAAATAACAGAATAAAAATAAAAGAAATTTGGTGTTTTTTAGGAAACCTCATTCAAAGAAATATTTCTATTTGAGCATATCTGAATATACCATGCAGTGTATTTATTTTGAAAATTGTATATTTTATATAATTTTTTCTTCTTTTACATTTCAGTCCCAATACCCTCTCCCTCACTCGCATGCCACACAACACACCTCCCATCCCATTCTCCCACACACACTACTGGGAAGGAAACGATTTCAGAATGGATCATTAAAATCTGTCAAGTCATTTGATGTAAAGTGTAGGCCTCCCTCCCTGCTCTAGGTTAAGGGAATATCCATCCATGGAAATGTGCTCCAAAAGTCCTTTCCTGCAACAGAGATACATCATGGTTCCACTGTCAAAAGTCTCTTATACTGTCCAGGCCTTCTAACTGAGACCCATGTTCAGGGGTCTGAGTCTACACATTACTAGTTTCCAAGCTATCAGTCTGGAGTTCCATGAGCTCCCACTTGTTCAGATCAGCTGTCTGTGGATTTATGTAGCCTGATCTTAATCTATTTTCTTATCACTCTTCCCTCTCTGCAAATGGATTCCAGAAGTTCAGCTCAGTGTTTAGCTATGGGGATCTCCTCTGTTACCAAGTGCTACTACATGAAGATTTTAGGATGGCATATAAGTTAGTTTTCTGTCTCTATATCAGGGAAGGGCATTTAAGGCATTAATTTTCACTGTTGGCTAGATTGTTAATTGTGGTCACCATTGTAGGTCACTGAACATTTCTCTAGGGTCAGTTTTCTATTCAAACCTATAATTACTCCCTCTAATGTGGTCTCTCTTTATCTGCTCTTGTCTATTTGTCCCCAGACTCAATCTTCCTGGTCCCACATATTCTCCTCTCCTCCCTTTCTCTTTCTTCTAACTTGCTCTCCACTCACTGCCCCCCCACTCCCAATATGCTCAGGAGATCTTGTTTTTTTTTTCCCTCCACTTAGGGACCTCTTGTGAATCTCTTATGTTCCTTCTTGTATAATAGTTTCTCTGGCAGTATGAACTATGGGCTGGTAAGCCCGTACTCTATGACTAAAATTCATATATGAGTGAGTACATATAATTTTCTACTATTTGTGACTGGGTTACCTCACTCAGGATGGTTTCTTCAAGTTCTGTCCATTTGCATGCAAATTTCAAGATTCCAATGTCCCCCCCACCACTGCTGAGTAGTAGTCCATTGTGTAAATATGCCACATCTTCTTTATCCATTCTTTAGTTGAGGGGCATCTAGGTTGCTTCCACATTCTTGCTATTACAAATAATTCTCCTATGAACCTAGCTGAACAGATGTCTTTTTTTGTATGGATGTGGATCATATGGGTATATATCTAAGGGTGAAATTGCCTGGTCCTGTGGAAGACTGATTCCCATTTTCCTGAAGAACTGCCATACTGATCTCCAAACTGGCTTGTCAAGTTTATACTCCACAATAGTGGAGGAGTGTTGCCCTTTCTACATATTCTTTACAGTGTAAGTAGTCATTGGTGGTTCCAATTTTAGACATTCTGACAGGAGTAAGATGGTTTCTCAAAGTTGTTTTGATTTACATTACCCTAATGGCTAATGTTGTTGAGCACTTTCCTAAATGTCTTTCAGTCATTTTGGTTTCCTCTATTGAGAATTCTCTAATCAGTTCTGTTGCCCACTTTTTAATATGGTTCTTTTGTGTTTAGGTGACTAGATTCTTGAGTTCTTTATGTTTTGTAGATCAGCCCTCTGTCAGATGTGAGCTTGGTGAAGATCTATTTCCAGTCTGTGGGATGTCATTTGGTCTTGTTGACTGTATCCTATGCCTTGCAGAAGCTTTCAGTTTGAGGAGGCCTCAAGTATTAATTGCTGATCTTAGTTTCTGTGCCACTGGTGTTATGTACAGGAAGCAGTCTCCTGTACAAATTTGTTCAAGGTTACCTCCAAATTTGTCTTCTCATACCTTCAGTGTGTCTGGACTTATGTTGAGGTCTTTGATATATTTGTAGTTAAGTATAGTTCATGGTGATAGAGATGAGTCTTTCTGCACACTATCATCCAGGTGTGCCAGCACAATTTGTTGAAGAAGCTTTCATCCTTCCACTATATAATTTTAACTATTTTGTCAAAAAACAGTTGTTCATATGTGTGTTGGTTATTATTAGGATGTTTCATTCAAATACATTAGAGTACATGTCTATTTTTGTGCCAGTACCAAGCTGTATTCAGGACTATAGCACTATAGTACAGTTTGAAGTCGGGGATGATGATGCCTCCTTCATTTCCTTTATTGTACAGGTTGTTTTGGCTACCCTGGATCTTTTATTTTTTCATATAAAGTTGAGTATTATCCTTTCAAGGTCAGTGGAGAATTGTGCTGGATTTGGTGGGGATGGCATTGAATCTGTAGATTGATTTTGGCAAGATTGACATTTTTGCTATGTTTTCCTACCTATCAGAAAGACAAGGGAAATCTTTCCATTTTCTGGTATCATATTTAATTCCTTTCTTTAAAGTCACAAAGTTCTTGCTATGCAGATGTTTCCCTTGTTTGCTTAGCTTTACACCAAGATATTTTAAGTTGTTTGTGGCTATTGTAAAGAGTGATATTTCTCTGAATTCTTTCTTAGCCCTTTCATCATCTGTATATAGTAGGGCTACTGATTTCCATGAGTAATCTTATATCCTGCTAATTTGCTGAAGTTGTTTACCTCTGTAGGAGTTCTCTGGTAGAGTTTTTCAGGTCACTCATGTAAACTACCATATCATCTGCAAATAGTGACAGTTTGATTTCTTTCTGTCCAATTTGTATACCCTTGGTCTCATGTTGTTGTCGTACTGCTTTAGCTAGAGAATCAAGTACAATATTGAAGTTATATGGAGAGTGTGGGCAGCCTAGTCTTGTACCTGTTTAGAGGAATTACCTTAAGCTTCTCTCCATTTGGTTGTTGTCAGTTGTTGGTTGACTGTATATTGCTTTTATTATGTTTGATATGTTCCTGTTATTTCTTATCTCTTTAAGACCTTTATCATGAAAAGGTGTTGGATCTTGCCAAAGGCTTTTTCAGCACCTAGTGTGATGATCATACAATTTTTCTTTTACAGGTTTTTATATGGTGGAGCACATTGATATATTTTCATATGTTGAACTATCCTTGCATTCTTGGTATGAAGCCTACTTTGTCATGGTGGATGATTTCTCTAATATGATATTAGATTCAGATTCCCAGTACTTTATTATAATTTTTCCATCAATGTTGATGAGAAATATTAGTCTGTAGTTCTCTTTCTTTGTTGTGTCTTTGTATGGGTTGTGTACCAAGGTAATTGTAGCCTTGTCAGTAGAGTTTCCTAATAAACCTTCTGCTTCTATTTTGTGGAACGATTTGAGAAGTATTTGTTTTTGTTCTTCTATGTATTTGTGGTAGAATCCTGCACTGAAGCCATCTCGCCATGGACTATTTTTGTTGGGAGGTTTTTGATGACTGATTCTATTATATTAGGGGTTATAAGTCTAATTAAAGTACTTATCTGTTCTTGGTTTACTTTGGTAAGTAATAGCTTTCCAGAAATTTGTTCATTTCCTTTGAATTTTTGAATTGTGTGGAGTAGAGATTTTCAAAGTATGACCTGAAAATTCTCTGTATTTTCTCAAGGTCCATTGTTACGTTCCTTTCTTCATTTCTGATTTTATTGTTTTGCTTTTTGTTTAGTTTGGATAAAGGTTTGTCTATATTTTGATTTTCTAGAAATAAACAACTCTTTGTTGCTTTGATTATTTTTATTAATTTCCCATATTATATTTTATTGATTTCAGCCATCAAATTGATTATTTTCTGGTGTCTATTCCTCCAGGATAAATGTGCTTCTTTTTGTTTTAGGTTAGGGCTATTAGTTGTGCTGTTAATTCTCTAATGTAACTTTCCTATGTTTTCTTCAGAAAGGCACTTAGTGCAATGAACTTTACTGGTATCACTGTGTTCTATAAGTTCCTGTGTGTTGTGTCTTCATTCTCATTGAATTCTAGGAAGTCTTTAATTCCTTTATTTCTTCCTTAACCCAGGAATGGTTCAATTTTACCTAGTTCAGTTTCCATGATTTTGTAGGGTTTCTGTAATTTGTGTGTTGTTCAATTCCAACCTTACAGCATGGAGGTGTAATAAGATGCAGAATACTATTCCAATTTTGTTGTATCTGTTGTTGTTTGTTATGTTGTTGTCTATGTGGCTGAATTTAGAGAACATTTCATGTGGTGCTGAGAAGAATGTATATTATTTTGTGTTTGGATGGAATATTTTAGATGTCTGTTATACCCAACTGGGAAATAACTTGTGTTAGTTCTTTTGTTACTTTGTTAAATTTCTTTCTGGTGGTCCTCTCTAGTGGTGAGACTAGGTTGTTGGGGTCTCCCACTATGAGTGCCTCAGGTATGTGGGCTTTGAGTTTTAGCAGCACTTATTTTAGGAATGTGGATTTGTTGTATTTTGGGAATAGATGTTTAGAATTGAGAATTTGTATTATGGATTTCTCCTGTGATGATATGAAATGACCTTCTTCATCTCTTTTGATTAATTTTGGTTTGAATTCTAACTTGCTAGATATTAGGATACCTACTTCCTACTTCTGTTTGATTTTAGTGTCCATTTGAAAAGAAGATCTTTTCCTAACCCCTAACCTGAGTTAATGTCTGTCTTTGAAGCATAGATGTATGGATGGATTCTATCATCATATCCCTTCTGTTAGCCTGTGTCTTTTTATAGCCGGGTTTAGGCCATTAATTTTGAGGGAAAGTAAGGACAATTACTTGTTAATTCTTGTTTGCTTTAGATTTGTTGTTGGTGGTGGTATTGTGAGTATATTTGTCACACTTTTTATTTTGGGTTCCGCTAAATTTGGATTATCTATTGTCTATGTCTTTGTGAGGGTAGTCAACATTTTTGGGTTGAAGTTTTCCTTCTGGAACTTTCTATATGGCTAGATTTGTGAATTTGTATTGTAAAAATTTGCTGTTGTCATTGAATATCTTGTTTTCTCCATCTATAGTGACTGAATATTTTCTGGATATAGTAGACTGGGCTGGCATCCATGGACTCTTAGTATTTGTAGAACATCTATCTAGGACTTACTTTCCTTGACAGTTTTCATGGAGAAGTCAGGTATAATTTTGATTGGTCTGCATTATTATGTTATCTGGCCTTTTTCCTTAGCTGCTCTTAATATTCTTTCTTTATTCTATATGTTAGGTGTTTTGTTTATTATGTGGCTAGGGGCCTTTTATTTGTGGTCCAATCTATTTGGTGTTTGGTATGCTTCTTGTATTTTCATAGGCATGTCCTTCTTCTCATTGGGAAAGTTTTCTTTAATGACTTTGTTGAATATGTTTTTTTTTTTTTTGACACTTTTGAGCTGGGCTTCTTAGCCTTCTTCTATGCCTATTATAATTAGGTTTGGTCTTTTCATTTTGTCCCACATTTCTTGAATTTTTTTTGAGGATTTATTAGACATAAGATTCTATTTTGGTCAATTAATCTGTTTCCTCTAGTTTATCTTCAGTGCCTGGGATTCTTTCTCCCATTGCTTGTATGCTGTTGGCTATGGATACATTTGTAGGTCCTGATCATTTGCCCAGTTTTTCTATTTGCATTTTTTTTCTCAGTTGTGTTTTCTTTATTGTCTCCTTTTCAGTTTTCAGGTCTTGAAATGTTTGAATTGTTTCCTTCATCTGTTTGATAGCTTTTTTTCCCTCTGTGTCTTCCAATTTTTTTTATATTATTTTATTTTTATTTTACATATTGATCCCGGTTCCCTCTTCATCTCTCCTTCCCTCCCTGGCTCCTTCCCTTCCTCCCTTTGCCCTCTCTCCCACCCTCATATGTACCCCGTCCCTCCCCTCCCATTCCCCCCCCCCACACACACACACATTCCACATGTAGGGTGATGCCCTTCAGGATGGCTCATCTAAATCTGTTAAGTCTTTTGAGGTAGGGACTAGGACTTCTCTTCTGACATGGGGGATGAGCCTGGAATATCCTTTTGTGCACCAGGAATACATCCTGTTTCCACTATATGAGGACCCTTAGACTGCTCAAGCCTTCTACCTGAGACAATATTTTCGTTTGTTTTTTTCTTCCATTTCTTTAAGGCATTTTCTCATATCATCTATGAGGGACTCTATCATTTTTAGGAAGTTATTTTTTAAGTCATTAAGACACTGTTTTGGTGTGTTCAGGTCTAGTTGCTGTAGAGTTCCTTGATTCTGGTGGTGTCATACTGGTCTTTCTATTGTTGAGTGTTTTCTTGTATTATTGTCTTCCCTTCCCTTCTTTCAGTGGGTGCAGGTGAACTCTCTTAGGTGGGCCTGCACTTTGAGGTCTGTAACTCCTATCATCCAAGTTCTGTAGGAGGTCTCTCTGTCAGAGGGCCCTAGATGGAGTCGAAAGTGGAGGATAGTGCAGTATCAAGGTGGTCCACTGTTGACAGGCATGTCCAGTATACTCAGAACCAACCAAGGAAATTCCAATGATGTGGAGGGGGTGTAGGACCTACACTCTGGCCCAATTCTCATTATGAGCGTCAGGGGAAAGCAGACTTGGGTGGTTTGAAATAGAGTACCAGGACTGTACCCATCAGGGCAAGGTTCTGTAATTAAATATTTTGACAAACAACAAGTTACTTTAAAGCAATTTAATAAAATCCAAAGCAAGAGAAAATATTCATTGTTATATTATTTGTCTACTTGTTTATAAACTCTAAGTGATTACAAAGACAAAACATCACAGGCCACTTGGATAATTGTCTAACTTATTATATATGAAACATTTCCAAAATAAGGAATGATATTTTACACATGTTGCTCCAAAATAATTTTGGTAAATCTTTTGTCCTCTTAAAATTAAATATTTTGTAAACCTTAGGTTTTAATTTTTATAAAGAATAATAGTATTTGGATACATTTGATTATGAATATATCATAATGAATTTCCATAGCTAATATGGAGAATTTGCATTGAATAGCAATTACGCATATTTCATACTTAGTTTACACTAGGATTAGATTATCAAAACAGGCTTGTACACTGCTCAGAAAACTCATCCCTCATTGAAATATACTATCAACATCAGCATGTATGCAATAATGATGAACAGGCACAGCAGTAGGAGGACACAATGTTAGTGGTAGACCTTCCTCATCTTTTTGTAAGCTTAAACATAACTACCCTGTCTAAAGTATCATCCAAGAAATCGTGGTGCAACCTATCTCTAATTCAGTTTGAATGGCACTCTTCAATGTGCTGTGCCATAAATACTTAGCTTCTGTGTTTATTTTATGCATGCAATATTTAAAATTTAATATCTGTGAAGAATATGCATGGGTCCTTTCTCTCTAGAACAAATAGTTTATTTAGTTAAAACATCCATTACCCTGAAAATAAATGAAAGAATAGCTGATTCTGTTTCATTTTGCCAAGGGCAATCCCTCATAGGAGGAGTATATAGAGTCCTGCTGTCTCTTTTAGCAGTTTTCTCCATTCATTTTTCAAAATGATATAATTTTTAAAGGTGTATCAAAAAGATATTCCTCTAGATTACTTATCTCGGAGTGTTTTGGGATAAATGACATGGAAACTTCACATGTTCATGTAAACATACACACATAAACACACACACACACACACAAAGAAAATGAGAGGAGAGAGAGGGAGAGCTATGTCTGCATGTATTCACATACACATCATTTTTGTTAAACTTCATTGAAGGTTATTTATTCATTTCTCAAAATATCCTGTACATTTTTTTTACAATTTCTATGATGATTCAGATAACCAGATATCATTTGCAATTTCTTTATTCCTTGGGGAAGTTTCTTAAAGAAAACTTTGAAAAGGAATGACTCTTCAAAAATTTTGCTGAACCAGGTATTGGCAAATTAGGCACCAAGAGCACAATACTTTTTATGCTTTAGTATTTTTTTTGTTGTGTATTGTTTTATTGCAGAATACTTTATTGTAATAGCATTCACTTCAGAGAGTGTACTTATGTTTATGACTTTCATGTGATTGGAATACATTACATAAGTAAATCTAAGCTTATTAGTTGAAATAGATATGTATGTGAGTATTCCTAAATGTCACATATCTAGAAGTCTCTATTTTATATAATTGACAGGAATGGATCCCTAAAGGAAAATCTCATGAACTTTCATTTGTGCAAATCTTCTTTTTCAACTGACAATATAATTGAACATCATATCTATGCAGGCTGCACAGTTTTACAATATTGGAAAAAGAACAAGTAGGTAAAGATGAAAAAAGAGAAGGTAAAAGAACACATACAAGTTACCATGTAGAATACAGAAGGAAAGATAAGCTATATATTAATTCTCAACATCCCCCAATTAACAATTATTTTTCCCTTCTCTTTTATTCATTTTGGGTATATATCACATGTAATGATATTTCTGAAAATAGAGTATGGATAGAATATAGATTACAATGATTTTCTGTTTTAAATTTACATTATAGTATGATTAAAGATTTCAGACTTTAAAAGTAAGTTATCTTTTAATGATTTTAAAATGCTTTTTTACTGGATGAGATAAATATTTTACATGTGTACATGTATGTACACTTTGAGCATTCAGAGCTTATAGCAGTTTGAATGTAATTAGCCCCTATATACTCAAAGTGAATGCCACTATTAGGAGGTATGGCTTTCTAGAAGTAGGTGTAGCCTTGTTGGAATTGTGTCACTGTGGAGGGTGGGATTTGATGTGCATTTTGCTCAAGATTCTCTCAGTGTGAAATTCAGATATTTTCTTGTTTCCTGTAGGATGTAGGACTCTCAGATACTTCTCCATCACCGTGTCTGTCTGCATGCAGTCATGATCTGCTACCATGATGTTAATGGACTGAACCTCTGAAACTGTAAACAATCCCACACTTCCATGATCACAATGTCTCTCCAAGCATTAGGAAACCTAAAACAGTGCCCATGGAGATCAGAAGATGATGTTGTATCTTCTAGATTGGAAGTTATAGAGCATTGAACACTTCATCATATATACTGGAAATAAAACCTGTGTATGTTTACAATAGTACTAAATATTCTTATATATATTCTTAATCAATCACTGAGTTACTGCTACATTTCCCCATTTTTTAAGTGTGTGTGCATGTGTGTGTGTGTGTGTTGTTTAAGGGCACATGTGTGTGAGAGCACACACACACACACACACACACACACACACACACACACACACACGTGCATGTTAACCATGTAAACTGGGAAATTGAGTGAGATTTCCTAGAGGTAGAGATTAGGTCAGTTGTAAATTACCTGACAAGGAACAGGAGACTCCCACTATCAAACTCCAGTAAGTGCTTTTAAGCACTACATCATCTTTCTATCCTATTCATAACATTTATTTCTATCCTAATATTTGCTCTTTTGGAGTAATTTTAGAAAAGCCATATAGTATAAATACTTAGCAAAATAAAATCTGAAAAACAAGTCCATAACAATGAGAAATAAATAATTTGTTTCCCATAATTTAATATTGAATATATATATATATAAATTAATCATTAAATTGAAAACAGTATCACCTTTACCTAATTAAAAAAACATGTTTTAGACTCCTGACTGAAATCTAGACCTTTTAGAATCTAGACCTTTCCTAATTTCCTGGTAATTTTTAACTTAGTTTTATCTCTATGGGATTGCAAAGTCTGTATTCTTTATGCAAATGTATTCTACTATGGCTTCATGTGAACTTGGTATCTAGTTTCCTACAAATATGGGGTTTTCAAAGCTTTGTGCACTATTTTTATTATTAAGTACATTTAACTGAATTGTATGGACTGAAATATATGTCCTTGTATGAATGTTCCATATTTTAATTAACTTTTCATCAACATATGGTCATTTTTAGCACATCTACTCCACTATTCTGAATAATATTATAGGTAATTTTGGAAGTCATTAATTTTACTCATCCTACTTGTTATGTAACTAGTATAATGGATGATTTGTTTATTAGGTATTACATATATATTCATAAAATACTAATTTTCTTGCCAGTCAATCAAATATCAAAGCTTTGAATATATGCACATTTATATATAGTTTTTCCATGTAAATTTTCTAAAATTCATATATGTAAGAAGAAATTTTGTTACATATAGTGATAAACTACATATTTAAGATATTGTTACAAAATTTTTTTTAAAATAATGTAAGTTCTTTTTTTATATTCCTATTGTCAAATTAAAAATAGTATAAAATATTTCAATGGAGTACTACAAGAAGCAAGGATAGCTCAGTGTTAACATCATATATAAGGTCCAGAAATCCACTACACAACACATTAATTTTGGAGATGATATGATTAGTCCCACTTGCTTGCCCCTTCCCCCATTCTCTTTCTCCGAGCTCCCTCTCCACTCACTGTCCCCTCCCCACTTAGATTAGTCCTTGTGTCCTGTGTTTTCTGGCAGTGTGAATTACGGGTTGGTGATTCTTTATGTCTAAAATCCATATATGAGTGAGTACATACCATGTTCCTCTTTTTGTGACTGGGTTACCTCATTTAGCACAGTTTCTTCAAATTCTTTCCATTTACCTGCAAATTTCAAGATTCTATTGTATTTTTTTTTCAACAGAGTAGTATTCCATTGTGTAAATGTGCCGCATCTTCTTAATCCATTCTTCAGTTGAGGGGCAATTAGGGTGCTTCTAGATTCTTGATATTACAAATAATTACAAATAACACATATCTTTATTGCATAGCTGTGGATCATTTAGGCATATGCCTAAGAGGGGAATTGCTGGCTCCTGTGGTAGACTGATTCCCATTTTCCTGAGGAACCATCATACTGATCTGCATAATGGGTGTACAAGTTTGCACACCTACCAACGGTGGAAAATTGTTCCCCTTTCTCCACATCCTCTCCAGCATAAGTTCCCATTGCTGTTTCTAATTTTGTCCATTCTGCTAGGAGTAAGATAGTACGTCAGTGGTTTTGATTATCATTTTCATGATAGCCAAGGATGTTGAGCACTTCTTAAGTGTCTTTCATCCTTTTTCATTTCCTCTATTGAGAATTCTCTCTTCAGTTCTGTACCCCATTTTTAATAGGGTAATTTGGTGTTGTGTTGACTCTTTTCTTGTGTTCTTTGTATATTTTGGAGATCATCCCTCTGTCAGATGTAGGATTGATGAAGAGAGACATCTTATTAATGAAAAAATCCCAGCCTATATCTTAGGCTTTTTCTTAACTAGTTATTCTAACTTAAATTAACCATTTCTGTTAATATACATCATGATCACGGCTCGTGGTTGTTACCTCTACTCCTGTACATCCTGCTTTCTCTATGTCTGGCTGTCAAGTCTGACATTTTAATTTCCACAATGCTCTTTTTGCATGGACATATCACCTATAACACCTGTCTAGCTTTTGAATATTCAGCTTTGTATTACATCAATACATCTTCTTCTTCAAACATTGTACAAATATATTTAAAAGGTCTTGCATAAAACAGCGGTTCAATGTGCATCCAGTGTATTCATTTAGGCAATCCAGTATAATTTGACAGGAACACAAAGATATCAATTCCATGATTTAGGAAATATCAAATAACACTGAAATAGAAATATCATAAGTGATAAAATATTGGAAAGGATATAATATCATGATAATACAAATTACAATTACAATCTACGTGTTAAAATTATGAACAAGATTTATTAGGGTAGATAAAGAGAAGTAAATTACATTAAAAAGAGTAATATCATACATAAATAAATGTCTCAGTATCTAGCTTGCATGTATAACATTGAAACACTACTAGATGCAATAAATAGGTTAGGTAGTATAAATGCAAGCATTGGTGAGCATGATAGTCATAGAATCTTTCCAAAAAATAAAAACACTCAAAAAGGATGAAACTATTGAACAAAGATGAATTGGAGACTTTGTAATATGTGCAAATGTTCCAAGAATTTATTACCTGGAAAGCTTTATTTTATGTTTGTTCAGGAGAATTCATCAATAAAAATCAAACAATACTACAAAAATTGATTATAAATAAGGTAATGAGGATCAAAGGTAGAGAGAATTATTTTTTAAAACACATAAGTCTCCTCCCCAGAACTCAAAAATGAATGACTTTACTGGCTGATACTGTTTCCCATGGTTTTCTATTTTCCCAGTGTGGGAAGGAAATCCCTAACCCTAACGATAACCCAGTCAGTATCACTATAGAGTTGAGTCTTACTCATCATTCTGTGACAATTACTAGCTAGGAGACCACTATTATTGGAGATCACTATTACTGATAATTACAGTGAAAAACACAATTTTTCATCTAAATGACCTTTACAGTGACCACTGTGACTGACCATTACAGGGAAAATTACAAGTGACCCATACAGAGAACATTATGGATGATAATAACAATGAACAATATAACTGACCACCTTTCTGGTCACCACTGAGACTGTAGGAGCATGACTAATGTCTAGTCTGGGCAAAAACACAAGATTATATCTTTTTTAAAAAGTGAGAAAGAACTCTCTGTTATAATCAGATTTCCAGCAACCTCCTGCCCTACTTCATTTGAACCCACTGTTTCCTATGTTCATGACTCCTATCTTTCCACATAAACCTCAATTCCACCATTGCATTTTCAGTCATTTCTCTGAGCAAATATGGAGATCCCCTCACCTGGGCACTCTAAACCCTATCATTTTATTTTCTCCAAAACTCTGAGCTTTGTGTGATGTACAATTCCTTGTTGGACTGTGTCTTATCAATCCACCCTCTTTCTCAGAACTTTGAGTCCCTCATAGATACTTATGGCAACTTTGCTCACTGATGAAGATGGAAGGCAAGTGTAAAGTAGAGGGCCCAGATGAAGTAGATGCTCAGTAAAAGCTTAAAAGAAAGTTGGAGAAAACAGATAGATACAGGAGCCTCAGTTACAGCTTTAATAATCCAACTCTTTTTCTTCAGGAATCTTCTTTGGCTCCCACTAGTTTAGAGAAAGACATGAAAATTATTTTTGGGAACATTTAGGGACTACATTCCAGAATATAAGAAAGTGATTCATACAGAAGTTTTAGGAATAGGGTGGACAAGTGGCCGGCCATCTCACTTTCTTTTGCTTACTGTGATAAACACTGGGACCAAAAATAGATAGGAGGAAAGCAGATTATATTTCATCATCATAGGAAGTCAGGATAGAAACTAAAACAGGAAGCTGGAGCCATGAGAAACTCTGATCACTGTATTGATCCTTATGTATCTTTCAATTGGTTTGTTTATATACCCTGGGATCATTTGCTTAAGAATGGTATGATCCACAATTGGACAGGCTCTCTCACATCAATAAATAATCAAGAAAATTTCCCAAATTCTTAGCCACAGGATAATCTGATGGAGACATTTTCTCTATTGAGATTATTCTTCCCAAATGACTCCACCTTGAATCAAGTAACCTTAATAACTAAGCATCACAGTGGGTCAAGGTACCAAGCCTGATGACCTGACTACCATGTTTCAAAACTTCATGATGGAAGGAGACAATCAACTCATATAAGGTGCATACCAGCATGATTCTGAATATCCAACACAGGTCATCTTCATGTAACTCAACATTTAACATTTGACCCCTGCTCAGACTCATCAGTGAAAACTGATGGGTGTGTGTGTGTGTGTGTGTGTGTGTGTGTGTGTGTGTGTGTGTGAGAGAGAGAGAGAGAGAGAGAGAGAGAGAGAGAGAGAGAGAGAGAGAGAGAATACAGAGTGGGAGGATGAGTCCGTGAGTGGATGAGAAAATTCACATGGGTGCTGAATGATAGGCAGAGCTCCAAGAAAGAGCAGGTCAGGGATGGTTTGTCCTGTGTTAGTATTTGAATTCCCCTGTATTTAATAACATTTAAAACTATAGATAGGAAAAGTAAGTAAGGTTTACAATGCTAGATTTTTTTCAAGTCACTTAGAAACTAAAGAATAATAGAGCATCTATATTAGTTTACACAAGTGTGAATCTTTCATCTCTATGAACTGAGTTTGATTTAACGTACATGTTGTTGTGACCTTGCAGGTGTTAATAGACATTGAGGCATTACTGGCTTACCTTTCAGGGTGTGCAAATATGCTGCCCTGTGATGTTGGGGGGCAGTTGTTATGGTTAGTTGGTCTCTAGAGCAATGGTTACAACAGCTGAAAGTGTAGAAACAGTTCTGTTTTCATGTTCTAATATTTTTTTAGTTGACCAATCCTCAGTTTTATTTGCTGGTAAAATAAGACCATTTTAACTTAAAATACAATGTCAACACATTGTTACTAGTTGTGTTTTCAGGGGATCTTGTGTAGGTGGCTGATTGTTTTTTACACCCAAATATGGCAATAGCTAATGCATCAGAAAAGAATTAAGAAAATTATTAGAATTTTTACAACTTAAATGTTGTTATGGTTTTAAAGAAAATGGCCCCCAAGCAGAATGACACTATTAAGAAGTGTGTCCTTATTGGAGAAAATGTGTCACTTGGGAAGGCAGGCTTTAAGGTCTAATATACATTCAAACTATGCTCAGTATGACACTCAGACCACTTCCTGTTGCCTGAGTCAAAATGTAAGGACACCTGGTTTCAGCGCCATGTCTGTCTGCATGTTGCTATTCACAACAATGACATAAATGGAGTGAACCTCTGAAATTGTAAGCCACTTCAATGAAATCTTTTCAATTATAGGAGTGGCCATGGTCAAGGAGTTTCCTCACAGAATCAAAAACCCTAACTAAGATATATGGGCATTTTAAAACATAATGTTTATGTATTTTATTCATCTGAAAAGACAACTGGAATCATGAAATTTTCAGGTAAACTTGTGGTACAGAAACATATTATATTGAGTTTGGTAACCCAGAAAGACAAATAGTACATAATCTCTCTCTCTCTCTTTTCATTTTTAAAATTTTTGATTTCATTGTACATTGCAACCATAGTTCTTCCTACCACCCCTTATTCCACACGCTGTTTCCCTTCCCATCCCCTCACTTCCTCCCCTGCTTCCTTGACTCCCGATAGTCCACCCCCAGTCCACTCCTCTTCATAAGGAATATAACCTAGAGTGTATAAGTGGTAATATACAGAACCAAGGAAAGCAAAGAGCACTATGGAGGGAAGAGGTAAGAATGACAGCTAGGGAAGGGATAATCACATTCATGCTATAAAGAGGTAAAAGAAATAAAAAAAGAGGAAATACAACTGTAGAAGAAGAAAAAGAGTGTAATACACAGGAAGAAGTAAGAGAAAAGGTAAAATCACTAAGGGTATTTTAAAAAGCCACACGCAGCAGTATTTTAAAATTTTAAAATTATATAGGAATATACTTAATTCCAGTATAAATGGATTTATATGTTAATATCCTATAATAATATTATGTTCATAATATGTGATATGTTACATGTCTTTCAATACTCTTTCCAGAATCCATGTACTGACACACACAAACCTTATTGTCCATCAAGGGAAATGTCCATTTAAGTTGTTCATTGGAGGCAAGGGTTGTACAAGAGTCTCAAAACAGTATAAGCTTTTGCCATTTCCCTTGGTTGTCCCCAAGAAAACATATATCTCAGCACAAGAATGGAAGGGATAAAGCTGGAGCTGGAACTGACCTGGAAGCCTCCTTCTTGAGGAGTAACTCTCATAGTATCAGGAGGTGCTATGCAATCTATACCAGTATAAACCCTGAATATCATGACAACAACTGCCTTGGCAAGATATCCCTAATAATGAAGTAATAGCAACTTTATTTTGATAGTAACTAAACTGTTGTTCTTAAGGCCCAAATAATTGGTAGGAATCCATGTCTGGTAGTATATATAAATTATCCATGACTTAAGGGGTTATAGATCCCAAAGAAGAATATACCATTTTCCATTTTCCTAAACAAGTGTAATTTCTAACACTATTATGAGTTGTCATCCTTATATACACAAATAAGTGTGCAATCCTCATTTTCACCAAAGAAGGTTTTGTTTTGTTTATTGCAGCAAATGCAGCTATTACAGAGATGCAAAAGTGATCAAAATTCAGAGAATATATATCTGTATGAAGCTCCTTTTCAACTGCTAGAACTACACTTAAGACTCAGGATCCTCACCAAGGGTCCTTTACCTGACACCTGATTATTCACAAAGGACCACACTGAGTCACTGCCTGCTTGATCTTTGATCACCATCACCTGGCCTCTGCTGGAGATCACTCTGGGACCAGTTCAGGTTGAATAACCTCCTCACACCCTTCCTTGGGAACTCCCTGAATTGGCCCCAAAGCTCGCTCCCCACTGTGTCCTGACCCCCACCCCCACAAGAGTGCTCCTGGTGCTCTGATACACAACTCCTGCCACCTGGAGCCTGCCCTCCCCCCACCCTGTGCCCTACCTAGCCCAAAGCCCCAATTCTCTGCTTGAGCACTGAACAGAGGGCAGGTCCAATAATCCTGCCACCTACAGGGAACTTCCTGGAGCTACTGTGAGCACACTAGACCACCTACCCATATGAGATCACCCTGAGGTCTGCCTGCATGGTCTTAGACCCACATTGACACCCATGGCTAGGGCCCTGCCTGAGGAGAGACCTCCTAGAGGGGTTGGACCACCATGATATACAGACATATGACTCCTGACACACCTAAGCCTACCAGGGGAGTACCATAGAAAGAGAGAGAGAGAAACAGAGAGAGAAAGACAGAGAGAGAGACAGAAAGAGAGAGAGAGAGAGAGAGAGCATGACCCCTCTACACCTACTGGAAGAAGTGATGGGAAGACAGACTGCATGCAATACAAGAAAACACCTAACAATAGAAAGACAAGCAGAACACCACTAGAAACGAGGAACTCTACACAAACTAGACCTGAATACCAGAAAACAGATGAAGCAGAAGAGAATGAATTAAAAAAAAATATCTTCCTAACAAACATAGAGGCCATCAAAAAGATGTGAGTAAAATTCCTTAAAGAAATGAAAGAAAAAAAACAAAACAAAAAAATTGGAAGAAATACAGGAAAAGACAACCAAAAATGCAAGAAATGAACAAATCTCTTCAAGAAAGTAAGGATAACCAAGTAAAAAAACAAAACAATCAAATGGGTGAAGAAAATACTTCAAGACATTAACTCAAAGAGAGATAATTCAGAAAACAAAAGCTGGGGGAGTGCTGAAAATAGAAAAACTGGACAGATGATCAGGAACTAAGACTTAAGCATAACCAACAGAATACAAGAGATGGAAGAGAGAATCTCAGTGGCTGAAGATAAACTACAGGAAATAGATTCATCAACCAAAGAAAATCCAACAAATCCTAAACACAAAACATGCAGGAAATTTGGGACACTGTGGAAAACCCACACCTAGGAATGATAGCCACAGAAGAAGGTAAAGAAGCCCAGGTCAAAGGTGCAGAAAACATATTTTAAAAAAAAAATCATTGAAGAAAACTTTCCCAATCTAAAGAAGGATATGCCCAAGAAAGTACAAGAAGCATACTGAACACCAAATAAACTGGACCAAAGACAAAAGACCCCTCAACACATAATAAACAAAACACATATCATACAAAATAAAGAAAGACTATTAACAGCCATAAGGAAAAAGGCAAGGTAACATATGAAGGCAGACCAATCAAAATTACACCTGATATCTCCAAGGAAACTCACAATGCCAGAATGTCCTGGGTAGATGTTCTATAAGTACTAAGAGTCCACACATACCAACCCAGGCTACTATACCCAGAAAAATTCTCAATCACTATAGACAGAGATCACAAGATATTTAATGACAATGCCAGATTTTCACAATACTAATCTACAATTCCAATTAATCAGAAAGTTCTGGAGGAAAACTGCAACCAAAGGAAGTTAACTACAGTCACAAAGACATGGGCAATAGATAATCCCACTTCACCATAAACCAAGGGTGAAGTAGGGCAAATATAGTCACAATTTCACTGCCAAAAACAAATAGAAAAAAAACAAGCATTAACAATGGTCCTCACTTTCCCACAACATTAACGATCTTACATGCATATAAAAAGACACATGCTAAGAGAATAGATACGAAGACAGAATCATCCTTTTGCTGCATACAAGAAACACATCTAAGATTCAAAGACAGACATCACCTCAGGATAAAGTGTTGGGAAAAGATCTTCCAATCAAATGGACCCAAGAAGCCAGCAAGTGTGGCTATCCTAATATCTAGCAAGATAGACTTCAAACCAAAATTAATCAAAACAGAAGAAGAGAGTCATTTTGTATTCATCACAGGAGAAATCCATCAGCACAAATTTTCAATTCTGAACATTCTATACCCCAAATACAAAGGTAACCACATTCATAAAAGAAACATTACTAAAATTCAAAGCTCACATAAAACCTCACACACTCATAATGGGAGACTACAACACTCTACTCTCACCTCCAGACAGAATCACTAGACATAAACTTAACAAAGAAACAAAAGAACTAACAGAAATTATGTCTCATTTGGCTTTAACAGATATCTATATAACATTCCATCCAAATACAAAGGAATATACATTATTCTCTGTTCCATATGGAACCATCTCTAAAATCAACCACATAACAATCCTTAACAGATACAAAAAACAAAAAAACATTGGATTAGTCCCCTGTGTCTTATCAGATCATCATTCTTTAAAGTTGGAATTCAACAACAACACAAATTGCAGAAATGCTACATACTCATGGAAAGTGGACAATGAGCAATTGCACCACACCTGGGTCAAAGAAGAAATAAAGAAAGAAATTAAGGACTTCCTAAAATTCAAACAGAATGAGGACACAACATACCCTACCTAACTTATGGGACACCTTGAAAGCAGTGCTATAAGGGAATTGTATTGTACTAAGTGCCCATATGAAGAAAAGGGAAGATCATAACGTTATAGAATTAACAGCACAACTGAAAACTTTAGAACAAAAAGAAGCAAACTCATGCCAGAGGAGTAGATGTCATGAAATACTCAATTTGAGGGCTGAAACCAATAAAGTAGAGACAGGAAAACAATACAAAAATATCAATGCAACAAAGAGATGCTTTTTTTTTTTTTTTTGAGAAAAATCTATAAGATAGACAAACCTTTATCCAACTAAACAAAAAGCAGACAGAGAGCATGCAAATTAACAAAATCAGAAATGCAAAGGGGGATATAACAATGGACACAGAGGAAATCCACACAATTTTCAGGTCATACTTTGAAAACCTGTACTCCACAAAATTTGAAAATTGAAAGGAAATGGACAAATTTCTGGATGTCACTCACCAAAATTAAATCAAGAACAGATAAGCAACTTAAATAGACCTATAACCCCTAAGTAAACAGAAGTAGTCAACAAAAGCCTCCCTCCCCCCCCCGCAAAAAAAAAAAAATAATAATCCCAGGGCTGGATGACTTCAGTGCGGAATTCTACCAAACTTTCAAAGAAGATCTAATACCGATACTCCTCAAATTGTTCCACACAATAGAAACAGAAAATTTATTACTAAACTCTTTTTTACAAGACCACAATTACCTTGGTACAAGGCACAAAAAGACACAAGGAAGAAAGAAAACTACAGACCATTATCACCAAGAATTCTGATGCAAAATTTCTCAATAAAATAATGGTAAACCGGATCCACGAACACATCAGAGAAATCCTCCACCATGACCAAGTAGGCTTCATCCCCGTGTTGCAGAGATGGTTCAACATATGAAAATCTATTAATGTGACCCACCATCTAAACAAATTGACAAAGAAAAAACACATGATCATATCACTAGATGCTGAAAAGGTCTTCGATAAAATTCAACACCCTTTCATGATAAAGGTCTGGAGAGATCAGGGATAACAGTAACATACCTAAATATAATAAAAGAAATATACAGTAAACCAACAGCCAACATCAAACTGAATTGAGAGAATCTTACGCTGATTCCTCCTATATGTGATCAACACCTTCAGCAAACTAGCAGGATTCAAGATAAATGCAAAAATAAATAAATAAATAATAAATAAATAAATATAATCAGTGTCCCTACTATATACAATGAAGGGGCTGAGAAAGAAATCAGAGAAACATCAACCTTTACAACATGTAAGGAGTAAAAGCTTACTCGTTACAACAACAGTCATGAACAACATAAACTCTATAAACACCCTTTTGGGGTAATGCTTACCAAGCAAGTGGGAGACCTATATAGCAATAAGTCAGCGTCTTCAAGGAAATAAGTTAAAGAAGATATCAGAAAAAGAAAAGTTCTCCCATGCTCTTGAATAGGTAGGATAAACATAGTGAAAATGGCAATTCAATGCAATCCACATTAAAATCCCAGCAAAAATCTTCATTGACCTTGAGAGGATGTGGAGAAAAGGGAAAACTCTTACATTGCTGGTGGGAGTCCAAATTTTACAGCCATTTTTGAGATCAGTATGGCATTTCCTGAGAAAAATGGGAATCAGTCTACCACAGGACTCGGCAATCCCCTCTTAGGCATATATTCAAATGATCCACATCCATGCCACAAAGACATGTGTTCAACTATGCTCATAGCAGCATTTTTTGTAATAGCAAGAACCTTGAAGCAACCTAGATGCCCGTTAACTGAAGAATGGATAGAAAAGGTGTGGCACATTTACACAATGGAATACTGTAAATATGTATTTACATGTTTATTACAATTACATCATGTTCAGAATACTACTCTCTGGAAAAAAAAACAATGGAATCTTGAAAGTTTTGGGAAAATGAATGGAACTTGAAGAAATCATGCAGAATGAGGTAACACAGTAACAAAATTGGAACATGATATGTACTTTCTCATATATGGATTTTAGACATAGAGCAAATGATCACCAACCTATAATCCACACTGCTGGAGAAACTATGATACAAGGACAATTCTAAGAGATTCATATAAGGTCCCTCACAGAAGGGGAAAGGGACAAGATCTCCTGAGCATATTGTGATGGGGGGGGGCAATGAGTGGAGAGGAGGATAAGAGAAAGAGAAGGGAGGGAAGAAAATCAAGTGAGACTAGGAAGATTGAGTCAGGGTAGGAATAGATAAGAGAAGAAAGAGAGAGAGAGAGAGAGAAAGAGAGAGGGGGGGCATAAAAGAGGGAGCCATTATATGTTTGAAGAGAAAACTGTCTCTAGAGAAATGTTCAGAGACCTACAAAACTGACCCGAACAAACAATTTGAGCAACAATGGAAAGGCTACCATAAATGACCTTCCCTGATAATGAGATTAATGACTAACTTACCTGCCATCATAGAGCCTTCATCTAGTAGCTGATGAAATCAGTGGCAGACACCCACAACTACCACAACTAAACACTGAGCCTATCTGGAATCCAGATGCAGTCAGGGAGGACAAGACCAGGCTACAGAAACACACAGAGACTGTTGACCTGAACAAAGAGGAACTAATGGGACCCTAGACGATAGCTGGGTATCCAGCATTGGACTGACTCAGAACCCCTGAACATGGTTCTCAGTTAGAAGGCCTGGGCAGTCTAAGGGACCTGGGACAGTGGAACCACGATTTATCCCTGATGCATAAAGGACTTTGGGAGTATACCCATAAATGTATACTCCCTAACCTTGAGGCAGGAGGGAAGGCCTAGTCCCTACTCCAAAAGACTTGACAGATTTAGATGAGCCCTCCAGGAAGGCATCACCATACATATTGAGTTGGGGTATGGTATGGGAGGGTTGTAGGTGGTCAGCGAGGGGGGGAAAGAGGGAAAGGGAGAGGGATGGAGGTAGTGAGGGAAGAAGGGAGAGAGATTTGGGATCAATATGTAAAATAAAAATAAAAAGTATAAACAGACAGGAAAACAAAACAAAACAAAAATAGACTCAGACACCAACATGAAAAAACTCAGAAATATTGTGAGAGTCGGACAATATGAGATGGTGTTTTCCATACATTACAGGGATGGTATTTACAAGAAACCTCAGCAATATGGCCACATATATAAGACCTTTGAAAGGAGTACACCAATCAGTATGTAGGCTTGTATATATATGTGCAAAATGCTTGTAATTGTATATCCATCATATATGTGTACTTTTTGTACATAATTGATTATGTCAGTGACAATGTTAGTTTCCACCTAAGCAGAACATTACAGCATTTTTCAATCCATGAAATTTCACTTATGCAACAGTGGGAATTTTTTTTCAGTGGGCCTTTGACTCTGTCATAACTAGTAAAGCATGGTGTCAGAATAAAAGGAAGCAGAATCTATGACCATAAAGGAATATTATTGTCTCCCAATAAAGAAATTAATGAAAAGAGTCTTCACAGGTACAGTGGTATGTCATGTGAAATAATAAAATGTGTTCATACAGAAGAGTCTCAGAAGTAAAATTCTATTATCTGGCCCCCTGGTAATTTGCATTTTATTAATACTTCTCACTTTATTAAAATTCTTGATTTAAAATATTGTGTATTATTTTTATCTTATATATATGGGTATTGTGGTTTCACATATATCTTTGTAGGCTGTATGTGCTGTGATCTTGAAGGTGTCTTATCCCCTGAGGCTTGAACTAGTGATGGTTGCATGCTATCAGGAGGATGCTAGGAATTAAATAGGGTCTCTTCCGGGTCATTCAGTGCTCTCAACTGCTGATCCATCTATCTAGTTCCAGTGGTTTTATTTTAGATTTTTAGTTTTTCATCTCTAATGTGGGAGGCATTGTGACACAAGATTTCCTTCTTTGAATATTGAATTAGGAAAGCTAAGCATATGGAATTAGAAGCTGCAAGTTTCAACTTGAATTTCACATTCAACTTAACTCCCTAAAACATGAATGATTTCATCTTCTGTGATCCAATGTATAATTATATTCAAAGTCAGATTTTTCCATAGATAGTTTTTAATCCTTGTCTCATTAATGTAATTTTTATACTCATATAAAATGTGTGCATGCATAACATCGACATTTCTGATAGCTGCCAACATGAAATCATTATAATGAAGTGGAGGCCTTCTCTTATCATAAAACATAAATCATAATATTTGCAGTAATTACCCAGGAAATATTTATAGTGGTCTTGTATAAAATGACAAGATTTAATTCTTATGACCTACAATGTATGCTATTTAGTCTTGAAATAAGAAAATGCTGTGTAGTGAATGTGCATGCAGGTTTGTATAAACTCAAAGGAAGCAATATATACTTACCAATAATACAGAAATCCAGTTAGAAAACGTTTTCATTAGTTCTCAGGTGACAGTATAATTACCTGAGTTACTGGTTCTCCGATTTATGCCAAGTAAAGGGTTTTATAGTAAAATTCTCAGGAATCAAAAATATTATAAATATATAAATGAAAGCTATGTGAAATAAAAGTACATGAAACATTAACTTTAAAAGCTGCCAAATATTTAATAAGATTAGGAATTGCTCAAATATGTTGAATCTTAGGAAAAGAAAACAGTGATTCATATAAAATATTTTTGATAGCACTTTTCTAAAGCCCTATATACAGAATTTGCTAAGTTTTGATAAATTATTTATTCCATATATTTTATCAATTATTTTTGTAAATATGTAGGAGAAAAACAAGAAAATATGAAAATAAAATAAAACAAAATGAAAAAAAGTACATTTTTATTGAAATTAACTATGTGCCATGGTACTCAAGAGAATGATTCACCATGTAAATCTAATATTACTTTGAATATAATTTGTTTTTTATATATAGCATTCTAATTGCCTTTATTTTAGTCTTTTATGGTCATAGGTAATTAATATTTAATTCTTTTAAATCATTCTGTGATCTGAAAACACACCGAACCCTTCCTTATCATTGGGGTTCAGATGATCCTAATAGTCCTAATAATAAAAACCAGAGTCAGATATCAGAATAAACCATGAAAGGTCAGAGAAGGAGCAAACACAGTCACATCTTATTTCTCCATTTCCTTAGAAAAGGGATAAGCTCCTTTCTATACCTTGCTTAATCATGTCCTCTCTACGCCATTCTTATCACATCTCTCTCCTGTCTGTACTGACCTGCAGATCTCTATGGTTAACTAGTGGTTAGCTGCACCCTCTCATCTTCAGGCAAGCTTTATTTGTCAGAACACAAAGAATGTGTCATGACACTTGTCCATGCAATTCATTCGAGTGGTTTTGATTACACTAATTTTCTAAAACATTTTACATTAATTGTGTTTTAAAGACTTATTGTGGTGATATATTATTTATGATTTAATAAAGCTTGCTTGAGGGTTCAGAATGCAAAGCTAGCCACAAATTGTAGAGGTCAGATACACAGCTTTAATCCTAGCAGCCACAGTTGTTAGCCATAGATGCTGCATAGTTGTGGCACACACTTTTAATACAACAACTCAGGAGACAGCTGTAGATGGATGGCATGTGAGGCTAAGGCCACCCAGCTCTACACAAGATTCAATCAGTCTTAAAGAGAGTTAGAGCTCACACATTTAATGCCAGCCCTAGAGACAGGAGCGCAGTGGCTCAGGCTGCATTCTTAGATTTAGTCTCCAGCCAAGGTGAGGAGAGGTAGCAAGCAGAGGCTTGGAGGAGAGGTTACAGAGACAGGATCAACCTTTTCAGTCTGAGGTAGAGATAAGAGATAGTGGCTAGCTGTTTTGATTATTTTGGTCTTCAGCTTGAAGCTTGATCCCCAATATCTGTCTCTGAATCTTTTATTATTGGTGTCACAACTTATTATTGTGCATGTGTTTATGCCTACCTATGTTTACTTGCAGTATATACATATGAATACTGGCCAGAAAAGGGCCTCAAATTCCCTATTTGTATGCTGAGAAACAAACCCTGGTCCTGTCCAAAAAGCAGTCAGCTCATTTAGCATCTATAACATATCTTAAGCCTAGTGAATTGCACTTTTACATAATACATGATATGGTCTAGATGTAATATATACTTGTTTTATATTTATTGAGTGAACATTACTTGCAAATTCTGGGTATTTCCATGATTTCAGAGAACACTGGGTTTTTAGTATATATTCAAATGTATGTGACTAAATGAAAAATGTAAGATATAACTGAAGCAATTATAGCTGAAATAGATAAGGAAGAAAAAAATAAATTAAGGGATAGATTAAGTAAAATATATCATTCAAAACATATTTCCTAAACCACTCAGTTCATACTGTAATTTTGCTTAAGAATATGAATAGTCAAGTTAAGCGGAGGCACTGTATTCAGGCCAGGTGGTACTTTGAATCCCTAAATTCATCCATCAGTTTATCTGTTTAGAAAATTGGTCCCTGTTGGTGGTGCTGTTAAATAGGTAATGGTTAGTTTAGCATGTGGAGCCTTATTGGGGGATGTAGTCAATATGGAATGGGTTTTGAGACTTTATCATCTTGGTCTACATCTAGTTCATACTCCTTGATTTATGTGTAGGTTTCCTGCTTCAGATACATGCTACCTTGCCTCCTCCACAATTATGGACATTATATTTGGAACTATAAGCCAAAATAAACTCACTATTTCATAAAACATACTATATTGATTTTTAATTTGAAACTATCACAACATGAGGATACCATGCATATATTATAAACAATTCATAACTGTGAGTCTGATGAAAATATCTGAATAAGAACATTTCATAATATGTATAGAAAATGCTATCTAAATATTGCTACCTCCTTGTCAGGGATTGTAGAAAAAGGAAAATAGATTTATGAAAAACCTGTCTTGAAAGAACATATTTAATGGGGTAAGAACAAGAAGGGTGGATAATTATACCCTTAATTACACAATAAATTAATTATACTCCATAAGTTATACAATAGCCATACTCCACCAAGGGAAGATCTCTGAGCTTCATGGAAATCATGTGATTGCAAAATCACAACACTCATTCAAGTAGTTTTGTGTTCAAAAAGGATACTGAGGCAAAGTGCAGAGCTGAGAAGTTCAGTTGAAATGAGGCCTTGCCTGGTCTTAAAAACATGAGTAATGATAAAGTGACTCCATGACTCTGACTCTTAAAGATATTCTGCTGTATTCATAGATCAGTGACTTAGTCACATATCATCATAGAAGCTTTCTTTTGCAGCATACTGATTGAGAAATATTCAGAGACCAACAGACAGACAATATGCAGAAAGAGAGAGGGGCAGGGAACACATAGCTCTAAATGGAAACTCTCCAGCAAATTGTTCACCTCAGCAATCAGGAAATCCTTCAGATAAAGAGGCAGAAAAAGAGTAAGAGCCAGAGGGGATGAAATACACCAAAGAAAAATGGTTCCTTTATCAATTAAGTAAGGAACAAATAAGCTCACAGGGACCGAAAGAACAAGTCAGGGCCTACAGATGTCTGTTCCATGTCTTACCCATATATATATATATATATATATATATATATATATATATATATATATATATATGTGCGATTAACTTAGCCTTTTTATTAGACTCTTGAGTGTGTGGACAAGTGGGTCTTTGATTCTTTCGCCAACTCTCGGGCTCTTTTCCTTTTGTTGGTTGCACTATCCAACTTTTATGTGTTAGACTTTGCTTTGTCTTAGTATATTTTATTTTGTTATACTTAGGTTATACTTTACTGTTAATTTAGAATCCTATTCTTTTCTAATGGAAGACAGGAAGTGAATGGATCCCAATGAGAGTGGAAGTGAGAAGGAACACAGAGGAGTAAAGGAATAGGAAACTGTAACCAGGAAAAGTGAAAGTTGGGAGAAAAGCTGGAAAATTCTGGGTACATTCAGAAAAAGGGATATCTTGAATGTCAAACTACTCATTGAAACTTTATTATCAAAAATCTTATATGTTACCAGACTAATCAAAATGTAGATTGCAATGGTCAGGGAATGTTTTAGAATTGCATATGAAATGTTAACATTTAATAGCAAGAACATATGGAATTGGTGATATACAAACTACAAATGGTTGTGTAAAGATACACAATTCAAGAAGCATTCATCCTCTAAAAGGTAGTTCTGGTACCATCTATGCCAGCCATAGTTCACATAAGAAACATTATCCACAGAGAGGAACTTTAAAAAGATATAAAGTGATTTTAAGATTTCTGTAGATTCTACTGAAGAAGAATGTGTGTAGTTATAGAGAGATTTCAAACTTTTTGACTCTGAGGAGAAACCAGAATATTAATCAGTAAAGGTCCAGTGCTAAAGTTAGTGTATTGCTTCTTATATTTAATGTTATTAAAAATGGAATTAGTTAATGGAAGACACACAAAGGAAAACTGTGCTCATATATTTTCCTACTCTGAAAAAACAAGAAGGAAGCAATTATATGTAGTATTTAATCCATCCTTAGATAAAGTACACATTCACTTACATACTTGTGCCCCATCATCAATAATATATGAATGAAATGTGATTTTATAAAAGTACAACATGTGAGCAATGTTGCAATATGGTATACTCAGCATTGAATTCTAATTGTTTATTGTGTTCTTACAGAATAATACTCTTTTTTTTATTTTTAATGTGAGTTTTTAATGCCAGCCTTTAAAAACAGGTACAGAAAGATGTTGTACATACTACTATACTATACATACTAATATAAAATCACATAAATGTTAGATGAATTTTCACTAATTTCATTTTTCCTTAGTAAATTATAATATCCTGGAACAAGTATAAATTAAGAAATAATATTTATCAAAGCACATTCTCTTTCTCCCAGATCATAGCAGGCCTACTTTTATTTGTACATTAGTGATATAAGAAACTATCCAATGACATTGAGAATGCCACAAAACTATCTTCTTTTGGATGATTTTTCTTTTCTTTTCTTTTTTTTCTTTTCCAGACAGGGTCTCTCTGTGGCTTTGGAGCCTGTACTGGATCTAGCTCAGTAGTACAGGATGACCTCGAACTCAACAGAGATCTACCTTGCTCTGCTTCCCTAGTGCTGGAAATAAAGGTGTCCACCACCAAACCCTGGCTGCCACATAACTATCTTAATTAAAATATCCAAAGCTAACACAGGCCAGGGTATTTTGGATCCTCATCATCTATTATAAAAATGGTATGCTTTGCAGGGCACTAAGAGGTATTTAAATGGCATTTGCTTCTGGTAAATGGCAAGAATTCTTGTAGAATTATAACTCTTGGATTCTTCTGAGCAGCATCATATATTCTGGTATTAAGCACATTATATCTTAGCTCAAGTAGACAAAATTGGTTTATAAAAATATAAATCCAGATATTGTGTCTTAATTACATATCAATAATGAGTTTTTCAACACAACAAACTCCAGCTACTACTGCACTAGATAAACTGTTATCACATAGAAGCTTGCAAAGCATGGTTAAGTGAATGAGCAGACATGTGTAATGCTTTTCTTCTTACATGAGAAGATGAATTATGGGATACTACTTGAAACTTTATCTTTTCAAAGCCTATCTTTAGCTACAAACCAAACTTTCTTTTATTTAAATATAAATGCTGGTGAAGATGTTAAGGAGAGTCAGATATCAACAGAGGTATTTAATAAAAACAATGTAATCTGGAAAACAAGATTAAGGGTGATGTTGCTATATTTGACATGTGTTGCAAATGACAGTTGCAAATTAGCTCTCTTCAGCAAACCATCTATTTTCATAACGTTAATGAAAAAGGGAATTTATTTTTTTAAAAAAAGGTACTAAAATGAATAATTAACCAGATAATACATCTTTGCAACTTAGTGTTAAAAATAATATCATTGTCATTAAGTTGTTTGGTTGACTTTCCTCCTTCTTAAGTTGGGCAATGAATGATGTGTAGTTAGTTGTGCAATGGGAAAGGACTACTGTGCTGAGGAGCTTCCCAGTGGATTTTGTTAGTATCTACTGTGATTGCATTGAAAGTATCACAACCTCAGAGTCAGAATTACATTTTTTTTGTGTTCCAATGGAATATTATTCTGCAGAAAAAATAATGGAATCTTGAAATTCACAGGAAAGTGGATGGAAATTGAAGAAACCATCCTGAATGAGGTAACCCAGTCACAAAAAGTGGAACATGGTATGTACTTGCTCATATATGGATTTTCGACCTAGAGCAAAGGATCACCATCCTATAATTCACACCGCCAGAGGAACAAGCATACAAAGTGTATTCTAATAGATTCATATAAGGTCTTGCACAGAAGGGGAAGGGACAAGTCTCCCAGAGCACATGGGAAGTAGGGGGGCAGTGAGTGGAGAGAGGACAGAGAGAGAAAGAGAGAGAGAGATAGAGAGAGAGAGAGAGAGAGAGAGAGAGAGAGAGAGAGAGAGAGGGAGAACATGAAAGAGGGAGTCATTATTGGTTTGAAGAGAAAATTGAACCTAAAGAAAGGTCTAGAGTCCTAAAAGACTGACTCCAACTAACATTTTGAGCAACAGTGGAAAGGCTACCATAAATGCGCTTCCCTGATAATGAGATCAGCAACTACCTTATCCACCATCATGGAGCCATCATCTAGTACCTGTTGGAAACAGAAGCAAATACCCATAACTAAACACTGAATTGAACTAGAATCCAGATGCAGAGAGAGAGGACAAGAACAAGTTGCAGATACACATAAAGATAGCTGACCTGAACAAGGAGGAGCTAATGCCCCGCCCCCAGACTGCTACCTGGGAATCCAGCATGGGACTGACTCAGACTCCCTGAATATTGGTCTCAGCCAGAAGGCCTGGGCAGTCTAAGGGACCTCAGACAGTGGAACCAGGATGTATTCCTGGTGCACAAAAGGACCTTACGGACACATTCCCCATGGAGGGATACTGCCTTAACTTATAGACAGAAGAGAAGTCCTAGTTCCTACTTCAAATGACTTGACAGATTTACATGAACCCACCCGGATGCCATTGCCCTACATGTGGAATGGGGGTTGGGGGGTGATGGGAGGGGAGGGTGTTCAGTCTGCCTGTGGGGGGGGGAGAAGAGTAAGAGGGAGGAAGGAAGGGAAGGAGGGAGAGGGAACTGAGGTTGACATGTAAAATAATAAATATATAAATAGGATGTAAAAAAAAAAATCTTGTGTTCTAATGAGAGTCTCTGGTGGTGCTACCTTAATAATACCAATTTAGTGTGTTGGATAAAAGCAGCAAATTATTTGCCTCTAAGAAATATTAATGTTTTTTCAATCATTCTGTTCTTAGGCCTCCAATGAATAGCTTGATGTAACATTTTTAGTATATATGCAATAGCTCATATGATCTAGGAAGAGTGAGTGGAGCTGCCAGGTATCAGTGATGTTAATTACAGTAACTAGCCAAAAATGAAACAGTTATATGTTCAACCTATAATCATGATGGTATAAACATAGTCCCAAACAAGTGGTAGCACAAACACCCCATGGTCCCTTTCCCAAATGAAACTGAGAAACAAACGGGTGATTGAATTTTCCCTTAGATTTGGATAACTTCCTAAACACTGTTAGGACACTTAAAAAATCACGTTTAGTGTTAATAGCAAATTTCATATTTATTAATTGCAGGAACTAATTCTGGTGTCAATATATCTTCAAACAAGACATACAGTGTGGAATTTGGCAATTGGCAATTGCTTTGACTTTCTTGAAAAGAAAAAAAAATATAAAGGGGGATTTTAAGTCAAGTAACAAATTGGACTATAGTTATGCCAGCACTAGTATTTGGAACAATCCTCAGAAACTTTCAAAGAAGTATATAACAATTGCAATGAATTGACCTAGATCCTTAAGAGACATCCATAACCAGTGCTCTTTAAAGTAATTTGTACTAGAAATTTTGTTATCATAAAACTGGGTGAATTCTAGATGTGCCAATAGCTATTTTCAGGTTGGTCAGTGGGAGAGCATTTTCCATGGAGCAGTAGACTGACTGATATTAAAATTACCAGCATTTAATTTATCAAAATATTTCAGTTCAGGCTACATATAGAGATTCCACACCCTCATTGGTGAATGTATATGGAGACACAAAGAAACCAGAAACCAAAACTAAAAACAAACAAAAAAAAACAAAACAAAAGCAAACAAAATCATAATACAAAATAAGTCACAATATATCGACTGGTACATGAAGAAATCAAGAAATCATCCAATCACTGTAACATTAAATATGACTGAAATATATTAGAGAAATAAGTGGAAGATACAAGAAGATAGAAAGACTTCTCATGCTCTGGGTTCAGCAGAAATTATATAGTGAAGAATGGCTAGATCATTAAAAGATGTCAACAGACTTTTAGCAATATTCACCACAGAAATAGAAAAGTAAAGTTTTAAATTCATACAAATGTATACATATATTAAGTAGCAAATTTAGTCGCTGGCAAGGAAAAAGTGCCAAAGGTAACATAATGCTATATCACTCTTAATGCCCCAGAGCCACAGAAACAAAATACATTATGTTTGGTGCCATGAATCCACAAAAATACAGCTATGCAAGTTTTGATTAAAAATACTAAACATAGTGGAAAAGAATCATCTCCTTAACAAACAAGGTAAAAAAGTCTGTATTCAAAGTATTTAGTATTTCAAAGAAATAATTTAGTGAATAATTAAGTTTATAGACTAAGGAAAAACTATTTCCCATCTATATATCAAAAGAAAATTTATTTATATATATAAATATATATAAATATATATATATACATATATATATATATATATATATATATATATATATATATATCCTGCTCAACTCAGACAATAAGTGGGCAAATAAAATGAACTTAGAGTTCATAAAAATGTGCAAGCAGGGGAAAATATAAAGAGGGATAGCTGTAACTGAACTGAACCATTTGTGGGGAGATAAGGAACTCTAATACAGTAGACACTATTTAAATACACACACACACACACACACTCACTCACACACACACAAAATCTAAATTAAATTGCCAAATAATAGGAACCCTAACTGGATATCTCTTGTCAACAAATGAAGCTTCCAGTACCAGCAAGGTGTTACATCTAAATGAATTTTTAGCCTAAAGGGCCCCAAAGGAACCAGTAAACAATACAGCCCTTGCTAAGGCTAACAATAGTGTATTAGATATTCAGAGAGTAACAACCACTCTTTGCTAAAATTGAAGGCCCACACCATATGATGAAACACAATACTGGTAATAAAACTGAACCACATATTTGTGACTGCCTAGCCTCAGACCCAAGGAGGGAATCTAATACTATTATTTTGCTCAGTAAATGTAGTATTAACCTGTCCCTTCAAATATTATCTTTATACCTACAAGTTAGAGAATATTTCAACCCTTGTATATAAACATTTACAGTGCATGGTGAATACAGAGTTCCACAACTGATCAATACAAGATAAAAGAATGTGAACTACTCAGATCTAAATGGGAATTATATTTCATGTCACTCACCTACACTCATTTGGAAATTTTTGTTTGTCCAAATTTTACTCAGTCTGTGGATTAATTTATTTTATAAGTAGGTAATATTCAATTAATGTCTACAAGACTGAAAATAGTATGACAGGCTTTAAAGAATAGACAAGTCGTAATTATCACAATATCCCTAGACCCCTGCAAAGTCTTGAAGCCAGGTTACAAATGTGTAGGGCAAGAAAAGTAAAACACTAAATATACCTTTGTCTGGGTATATATGTTTAAATGTTTCATTATATGATAGGCAGAGTGATTTTTTTTTCTTTTGCTTGAAGAATACCAAGCTATAGTCCTTTTACATTAACATGCTACACTAGAAATAGAATTATGGTGTCTTATCATAAGGAATCATACATTAATGTATAGCTTATGCTTAAGATCAGAACAGGGGAAGTATGAGAACATTTTTATAAAATATTGCTAAACATACATTATAAAAATTCTATTACTTGTCATCCTGAAAATGGACATAGCCCCACAGTATTTTACACAGAGAGTAATGAATCTAAAGTTTCAGAGACAAGAACCTTACTGAACACTATGATGTCAAATACAAGTATACATTAGGACTTGCTTCCTGGAACATTTCTTGAGCTGCTAATTTTTACATACCTGTTAATATAACCCTATGGGAAAGAAAAACAAACAAAAACAAGTAGTCATTTTGTGTTTTTCATCAAATTTATGAGAAATATGGAAAACATATCAAAGGGAAAGACTATAACATTTTCTTCATGATGGTTGTTGCTTGGCCTGAGAGTGAGAAAAAATTTATATTATGGTATTAAATGAGGTGATGGTCTTTGTCAGTGTTTCATAATGTAAGGACAAATTCATTAAGTTCTAAAAGCAAAGATTTGCATCAAACATAATGAATAGAAACAAAACAGAATTCCTGTTAAGTGAATGATATGAAAAGCTTTCATTAATTATGTAACTATTGATCATTTTAAATCTTAATAAGGTCATAGGATTCATTAAAATTTTGTTAATCTTAGCAGCCATAAAACATTACCTATGTATTTCATATGGAGATATTATTATGGTGAAGAAATACGCTTTAATATAATCTGAGCCAGGAATATCACAGGAACAGTGATATAAATGTAAGAGCCATGAATATCTCTAGAAAGGTAGCTTGAAATTTTAGGATATATCAGTAATTTTCTTTTCTTTATTATTTAAAAATATAAATATACATTTGGCTATGCCTACCAAAACTCATCAATATCTATGTTTATTTTTTTTAAATTTTGTTGTTTTATGTGGTGGTCTTTATTATTATTTTAGCCAACAATAATATGGCATGGCAGAAAGATTATATGAGTACTCAAATATAACACAATATTTTTAACTATAGCTTTATACCCGTGATATTCTAGGATATTCAGAGTATCGCCCATATTGCATCCCTGCTCTAAAGCACTACTGTGGTACCTTATTTACACTCAAAATAGAAAAACATTCCACTACATTAAAAGTAAAGTATAAAATTGACATTTGTAAAGATGTATTTGTTTGTGTGTATGTGTGTGTGTGTGTATGTGTGTGTGTGTATGTGTGTGTGTGTGTGTTTGTGTGTGTGTGAGTGCAATTGAGTGTATTTGTGTGTACCTATAAATGTGGGTGCTGAGGAACATTTTAACAAGGCATTAGGTCTCCAGAAGTTGTAGTTGGAGGTAGTTGTTTTCCACCAGTGTTACTGCTGGAGACCTAACTTAGTCCTCCTAGAATACCAACAGGAACACTAACTATAACTTCATTAATGATGTTTCTTTACGTGACTAAATTTAAAGTGTGTTTTTCAGGTCTAAATATTAGCAAACTGGGTGTGATTATACATTGGTCTGGACTAGAGCTAGCAGGTGAGCTAAAGCTCATCAGACCCTAACACCAAAATTAACTAAGAGGCACTCAGAAAGTAAATGGGTGGCTACGATAAAATAAAATCCAGCTAATGTCCCTTACCCATAAAAGTCAACTCAACTAAGTGTCAAAAATCAACTAAAGCAAGCATTTAAGTAAAACTTTACCATAAACATGTGTAGCAGTCTTGCTGTTGAACCTGTATCAGTGGCCACACCCTTTTGGCTGTAGCATTCAAGCTTACCTCTTTTCCCTTCTTTTGGCCTGAAGCCATGCCCAAAGTGGTATGGCTACCATTCTTGGTTCACCAGTAAGACCTCTACAAAACATGTCAGTATTTGATTAAGTAATTTCAAATTAATGCTAAAATATCTAATATCAAAATTGTATTTAATCATAATAAATACTTTCATATAACTATTCTAAACTGTTAATTTGATGTTATACAACTTTTTCAGGACATCACACATTGTATCACAATGAATCCATTCCCTGTAATCTCCATGAATCACATATTTACTTTTCCACATATTTTTGGTGTTATCTAAAATGTTTGAGTAACATCTGGCCAACTGAATGCAGCAAAATGAGTGATGTATATCACCTCCAACTCTAACTCATGCTCTTTTAAACTCTGCAGTTTCAGGGGTGGGCTGAGGCAGAGGGGTTGTTGGGGGAGGAAGTAGGAGAAGAGGATGAGGAAAAAAGGCAGATGAGATGTAAAATAAATAAATACATTTTATTAATAAAAAGTGACCTATCAATCATGCATTAAACTATTTCAAACTCATACTCATCCTCAGCCTGAATTAATGTGAAAAATTATTTAGTTTCAACTCTTGTCTAAGGGGGAGTGAGTGACTTTGAAGGACACATTAAAATGAAATGAAGACATTAATTAATGCATAAGCTATTGGTGAACTTCTGCCAGTGGAGTGATTCAAAAGAGTGTGATGATTCCACTTAACTATCAATCTACTAACATAAATCTGATTTCAGCACCTAAAATGTAAAGTAAGTATATGTGGAGAAAGATGTCTTAGGCATAAAGCTAAGCTCTAGAGTCATCTCATTCATTTTTAAAAGATCAGCTTAGAGAGAGTATAAAATTCTAATTAAAATCTTCACTTTACACGGTTGAACACCCCCCCCCCCCATATACCTTTCCCTGTGAACTCCCTGCATTGGTCCAAAATCTCCCTCCCCCATGTCCTGAATCCCCTCCTGCCTTGTCTCTGACCCATACTGTGAGATCTGTGGGAGTTCCTGGCTCCTCCCAGAGATCCAGCTATCGCCTCTGGGACCATCCTGAATCCCTGCCTACCATATTTTTGACCCCCTTCGCCACCCCCTGCCTGAGCAAAGACCTGCTAGAGAACATGGAACACCTGTAGCTACAGAATAGAATTTCTGATCCACCTAAGCCAATTGGGGCAATAACAGAGAGAGAGAGAGAGAGAGAGAGAGAGAGAGAGAGAGAGAGAGATTATACCCTTATACCCATTGGAAAAAGTGATGAGAAGATGGCAATACAAGAAAACACCTAACATTAGAAAGACAAGCATAATGCCACAGGAAACTAGGGACTCTACAAAGTAGACCTGAATACCACAAAGCACATGAAGCAGAAGAAAACATTTAAAAAATATCTTCATGAAAATGACAGAGGCTATCAAAGATGATGTGAGAAAATCCATAAAGAAATGGAAAAAAACAAACAAAAAAATGGAAGAAATGAACAAATCACTTAAAGAAATTATGGAAAGCCAAGAAAAAACAAGCAGGTGAAGGAAACAGTTCAAGACTTGAAAACTGAAATAGAGAAAATAAAGAAAACACAAACTGAATTAATGCCAGAAATAGAAAATCCTGGCCAATATTCAGGACCTACAGACATAAACATAACCAAAAGATTACAAGATATGGAAGAGAGAATCTCAGGCGCTGAAAATAAATTAGAGGAAATAGATTCATTGACCAAAGAAAATCATAAATCCAATAAGTCCTTAAATAAAACATCCAGGAAATTTGGGACACCATGATGAGGCCAAATCTAAGGATAATAGGAATAGAGGAGGGTGAAAAGCCCAGCAAAGAAGCCCAGAAAAAAAGGTACAGAATACATATTCATCAAAATCTCAATCTGAAGAACGACATGCCCAAGAAAGTACAAGAAGCGTACTGAACACTATGTAGACTGGACAACGGAGAAAAGAAAACTACAGACCAATATCCCTCATTAACCTTAACGCAAACACCACCACCAACAACAGAAAAACAAACAAAACAAACAAACAAACAGAAAATCAATAAAATACTGGCAAACTGAATCCAAGAATACATCAGAGTAATACATCAGAGTAATCATCCAACATGACAAAGTAGACTTCATCCTTAGGTTGCAGGGATGGTTCAACATAGGAAAATCAATCAATGTGATCCACCATCTAACCAAATTGAAAAAGTAAAACCACATGAACATCTCACTAGATGCTGAAAAAGCCTTTCATGAAAAAGGTCTTGGAGAGATCAGGGATAATAGGAAAATACCTAAACATAATAAAAGCAATATATAGTAAACCAACAGCCAACATCAAACTGAATGGAGAGAAGCTTAAGGCAATTCCTCTAAAATCAGGAACAAGATAAGGCTTCCTCTTTCTCCATATCTCTTCAATATTGTACTTGAAGTTCTAGCTAATGCAATAAGACAACAAAAAAGAGATCAAGGGGATTCAAATTGGAAAGAAAGAAGTCAAATATTGATAAACACCTTCCTTCAGCAAACTAGCAGGATATAAGATGAACTAAAAAAAAAAAAAAAAAAGAAAAAAGAAAAAGAAAAAGAAAAAAGGAAAAAAGGAGTTTGTAGCCCCAATTTTAATCAGCAGACAAAGAGGGTAAGAAAGAAATCAGAGAAACATCACCCTTTACAATAACTAAAAACAACATAAAGTATCTTGGGGTATCAAACAAGTGAAAGACCTATATAATAAGAACATTGTTCTTGTTCTTATTATATAAAAAAAAAAAAGATTTTAAAGGAGATACCAGAAAATGGAAAAAATCACCCAAGCTCTTTGATAGGTAGGATAAACATAGTAAAAATGACAATCTTGACAAAAGCAATCTATATATTCAATGCAATCCCCATTAAAATCCCAGCAAAAATCTTCAATGAATTGAAAGGATAATAATCAATTTTTTTATGGAGAAACAAAAGACCCAGGATAGCCAAAACAACCCTGTACAATAAAGGAAATTCAGGAGGAATCACCATCCCTGATTTTAAGCTCTGCTACAGAGCTATAGTCCTAAAAAACATCCTGGTATTGGCATAAAAGTAGACAAGTAGACCAATGAAATCAAATAAAAAAAACCTGATACTAAGCCACACACCTATGAACACCTGATTTTTGAGAAAACAGCTAAAAGTATATTTGGGAGGAGGAAAGCATCTCCAACAAATGGTGCTGGTACAACTGAATGATGGTGTGTAGAAGACTCAAGATGGACCAATGTCTATCACCATGAACAAAACTAAAGTTCAAATATATAAAAGCCCTCAACATAAATCCAGCAGTACTGACCCTCTTAGAAGAGAAAGTGGAAGGTACCCTTGAATAAATTGGTACAGGTGCCCACTTCCCGAACATAACTCCAGTAGCATAAACACTGAGATTGACAATTAATAAATAGGACCTCCTGAAACTTAGAAGCTTCTGTAAGGCAAAGGACACAGTTGACAAGACCAAAAGTTAGCCCACAGACTGGGAAAAAATTTTCACCAATTCTATGTCTGACAGAGTACTGGTCGCCAAAATATACAAATAACCCAAGAAACTAATAAACAAAACACCAAATAAACCTACTAATAAAAAAATGGGGTGCAGGACAAAATAGAGAACTCTTATTAAAGGAAATAAAAGACTGAAAGACACTTAAGAAAATACTCAACATCCTTAGCTATCAGGGAAATGCAAATCAAAACAACTCTGAGATACCATCTTACCCCTGACAGAAAGGGTAAAATTGGAAACACCAATGACAACTTATGCTGGAGAGGATGTGGAGAAAGGGGAAAACTCCTCCACTTTGGAGATCAGTATGGAAGTTCCTCAGAAAATTGGGAATCACTCTACCATGGGAAATGGCAATCCCCCTCTTAGGCATACACCCAAATGACCCACATTCTTGCAACAAAGTCTTGTGCTCAACTATGTTCATAGAAGCTTTTGTAATAGCAAAAACCTGGACGAAACCTAGATGTCCTTCAACTGCAGAATGGATAAAAAAGTTGTGCCACATTTATACAATAGAATCCTACTCTATAGAACACACACACACACACACACACACACACACACACACACACACACACACACACACACACTGGAATCTTGAAATCTGCAGGCAAATGGATGGAACTTGAACAAACCAAACTGAATGAGGTAATTCAGGAACACAAAGGGGAACAAGATATGTACTTACACATATATGGATTTTAGACATAGAGCAAAGGATCACCAGCCTATAAGTCACACCACCAGAAAAATTAATATAAAAGGAGGATTCAAAGTGAATCAAATAAGGTCCTTCACAGAAGGGGAAAGGGACAAGATATTGTGAGCATATGGGATGTGGGGGTTGTCAGTGGATGGAATGGAACTAGGTGAAAGAGAAGGGGAGGAGAGGAAAGCAAGTGGGACTAGGAAGATTGAGTCAGGGAGGAATAGATGAAATAAAAGAGAGAGACCACAAAAGAAGGAGCCATTATAGGTTTGTATAGAAAACTGACTCTAGAGAAATGTCCAGAATACTACAAGACTCACCCAACTAACAATATGAGCAACAGTGGAAGGACATAAATGTCCTTCCCTGATAATGAGATCAACAATTAACTCATCCATCATCATGGAGCCCTCATCTAGGAGGTGATGGAAACAGAAGCAAACACCACCAACAAAACCCTTAGCCGAAACACCCCCAACTAAGCACTTAGCCGAAATTGAATCCAGATGCAGAAAGGGAGGACAAGACAAGGCTGCAGAAACACATAGAGACAGGTAACCTGAACAAAGAGATGCCAATGGGCCCCCAGGCTATTAGCTGGGAATCCAACATGGGACTGACTCAGACCCCCTGAACATTGGTCTCAGCTAGAAGGCCTGAACAGTCTAAGGGACCTCAGACTGTGCAACCAGGATGTATTTCAGGTACACAAAGGACTTTGGGGACACATCCCCAAAGAAGCGACACTCCTTTAACCTAGAGACAGGAGAGAAGGCCAAGCCCTACTCCAAATGACTTGACAGATTTAGTTGTTCCCTACTGGTGGACATCACCCTACATATGGAGTGTGCCAGGGATGGGAGAGGAGGGTAGTTGGGGTGTGGGTGCAAGAAAGGGTAGGTAAGAGGGAAAGGGAGAAGGAGAGGGAACAGGGATCAATATTTAAAATTAAATTAAAAAATAAATTAAATTTTAAAAAATTTAAGGTTAAAAAAATTTGGAAATAGGTGGCTCAGCAGGTAAGAGCACTGACTGTTCTTCCAGTGACCCAGGTTCAAACCCAGCACCCACATGGCAGCTCACAACTGTCTGTAACTCCAGTTCCAAGGAATCTGATATCCATGGAAAATCACCAATGCTCATAAAATTTAAAAAATACATAACTAAAATAAAAAAATTCTTCACTTCTCTTTCTGGATTTAGCTAAATTTTCTTTTATTCTCATGGTGTTTCTACAATTGTACAGTAGTTTTCTCTGTGACCAAAACATTCCAACCTGCAAGGATGTTCCTTCAGGAATATACAAAGTAAACAACTCAAAGTAACCCAGGCAACACTTGAAACATACCAGATTCATAGTGCCCTCTCTACCAAGAGATTGCTGAGTGTCACCCTAATAAAAGGTGAGTTGTTAAGACACTGAGACCAGATAGTCAAGCAGACTGAAAAAGACAGGAACCACAAGAGTGTCTTGGAATAGTAATTAACTAAGTGAGTCCCACGGGGCAAGTTGGATGTCCTTTGCTAGCCAGGTTTCTTGATTTGATGATCTGTCTCCCATACTGAGGTGGTAATATAGCTGTCTTTGAGTTATTTCTGCTCCTGTAAGTAAACGGCCATCCATATCCACACATCTGTAAATATCTCATTGGTTCACTAAGTTGACATTTAGTATATATAAAATTTAGTCTGACATTCACTCTTTATAGACGGTGAGCAAGTGTTTGTGTGTCTATGTGAGTGTGTATTGACAGGTTCCTTTCAGATGTTTCCCACCTTGTATATTGCTGTTGAGAACCTCTCTAGCCACTAAATATATGATCCTACCTGTAAATTCTCTCCTACAAATGTACATATGTTATATTAGAATATTTGAACCTAAATTTAATTCTTCCCATGTAACAAAATTTAGCATAAATTCCAAAAACAATTTTATGAAATGTCCAGTTTTTTATATATGATTCCAACCCTCTACAGAACTGTAGTAGAAATAAGAAGGGTGGGCAATAGAAATAGTAGTGACAATTTATGTTTTATTGATGAAATTCAATCTGGAATATTATGATTTCTATGAGCTCTCCACTAGAAATACTCATTTCACATTAGAACTCCTTATGGAAAGAGACAAACCAGCAATAAAACTGAGACTTGTCTTCAGAATTTTTGATTATCAAACACCTTGCACTGAATGTCAGTTGCATCCAGAGACCTTTTTATGCTTCATTTGATTACTTTCATAGATGCAAATATCAATAAATATTGTGAAGAAATCTTCAGTCTCTTCATGAATTAGCACACTTCAATAAATATTTGTCAATATATTATTATGGTCCTAAGTGAGTATCCTGTGCAAGTGTATTTTTCATAGTATATACAAATAATCAAGCTGTATTTTCTATATTTTTCTTGGGAAAGAAGATACTGTGGTACCTTACATTTTATTTATTTTTATTTTTATTTTACATACCAATCCCAGTTCCCTATCCTTCTCCATCCTCTCTTCCCTCCCCCTATGCCTCTCTCACACCCTCCCATACATTCTTTCCACCAACCCCCTCCACATGTAGGGTGATTCATTCCAGGAGGGATAATCAAAATATGTCCAGTATTTTAGAGTAGGGACTAGGCCTTCCTTCCTGCCTCAAGGTTAGGGACTATCTCTCTATGGGGAATGTGCCCTCAAAGTCCTTTGGTGCACCAGGTATACATTCTGTTACCACTGTCGTAGGTCCCTTAGGTTGCCCAGGCCTTCTAACTGAGACCTGTGTTCAGGGGGTCTGATCAATCCAATGCTGGATTCTCAGCTATCAGTCTGGGGTCCCATTAGCTCCTCCTTGTTCAGGTCAGCTGTCTCTGTGGGTTTCTGTAGCCTGGTATTGTCTTCCCACTCTGCATCTAGATTCCAGGTCAGCTCAGTGTTTACATGTGAGTGTCCATGTAGCTGTTTCCATCAGCTATTAGATGATGGCTCTATGATGGTAGATAAGTTAGTCATCAATCTCATTATCAGGTAAGGGCATTTATGGTAGCATATCCACTGTTTCTCATATTGTTAGTTGGGGTCAGACTTGTAGGCATCTGGACATTTCTCTAGAGTCAGTTAGTTTTCTCTTCAAACCTATAATGGCTCCCTCTTTTATGATCCCCCCTTTCTCATCTCTCTCTCTCTCTTTTCTCTCATCTATTCCTCCCCTGACTCAATTGCCCCACATGCTCAAATGGATCAAAGACCTAAACATAAATCCAGCCCCAATGAACCTCTTAGAAAAGAAAAAAGAAGGTACCCTTGAACAAATTGGTATGGAACCCACTTCTGAACATAACTCCAGTAGCACCGACACTGAGATCAACAATTAATAAATGGGACCTTCTCAAACTCGAAGCTTCTATAAGGCAAAGGACACAGTTGACAAGACCAAAACACAGCTCACAGACTGGAAAAGGATCTTTCACCAATCCTATATCTGACAGAGGGTTTATCTCCAAAATATACAACAAACTCAAGAAACTACTCATCAAAACACCAAATAACCCTATTAAAAAGTGGGGTACAGCACTGAATAGAGAATCCTCAATCAAGGAAATCAATAAGGTTGAAAGACACTTAAGAAAGTGTACAATATCAGGAAAATTCAAATCGAAACAACTCTGAGATACCATTTTACCCATGCCAGAATGGATAAAATTAGAAACACCAATGACAACTTATGCTGGAAAAGATGTGGAGAAAGGGGAACAATCCTCTACTGCTGGTGGGAGTACAAACTCGTAAAGCCATTTTGGAGATCAGAATGGTGGTTCTTCATGAAATGGGAATCAGTCTACCTCTTAGGCATATACCCAAATGATCCACATCCATGCAACAAAGACATGAGCACAACTATGTTCATAGCAGCATTATTTGTAATAGCAAGAACATGGAAGCAAACTAGATGCCACTCAACTGAAGAATGGATAAAAAAGTTGTGGCACATTTACACAATAGAATACTACTCTGTGGAAAAAAAAAAAGTGGAATCTTCAAATTCATAGGCAAATGGATGGGACTTAAACAAACCATGATGAAAGAGGTAACCCAGGAAGAAAAAAGAGGAACATGATATGATTTTAGATTTTAGACATAGAGCAAAAGATTACCAGCCTATAATTCATACCACCAGAGAAATTAGGATAAAAGGAGTATTCTAAGAGATTCATATAAGGTCCCTCACAAAAGGGGAATAGGACAAGATCTCCTGAGCATATTGTGAGGGTTTTCTGGAGGGGGACAGTGAGTGGAGAGTTACCTTATTTTCAATATTTCTTTCATTTTTTCATTTCTTTGTGAATTTTCTCTCTTTCTTTCTCGCTACATATGTGTGTGTGTGTGTGTGTGTGTGTGTGTGCGCGCGTGGATACCAGTCTACTCTCCTCCCTCCCTCCCATGCTCCCCAACCTCCCCTCTCATCCCATCCTTCCCCACTCAACATGGAGAGTTGTGATGCCTTCCAGGAAGGATCATCAAAATCTTTCAAGTAATTTAGAGTAATGTCTGGGCCCTCCTCCATGCATCTATGCTAGGAAGTATCCCTCCATGAGGAATGTGCTCTCAAAGTCCTTTCATGCAACAGGGATACATCCTGGTTCCACTGTCAGAGGTCGCTTAGACTGCCCAGGCCTTCTAACTGATACCTATGTTCAGGGGGTCTGAGTTAGTCCCATGCTGAATTCCCAGGTATTAGTCTTGGGATGCATTAGCTCCTCCTTGTTCAGGTCAGCTTTCTCTTTGGGTTTCTGTAGCCTGGTCTTGTCCTCCCTCTCTGCATTTGGATTCCCCTTTAGCTAAGTGTTTACATGTGGGTGTCTGCTTCTGTTTCCATCAGCTACTAGATGAGGGCTCTGTTATGGTTGATAATGGTTGATAAGTTAGTCATCAATCTCATAAAGTTATTTTTAAGGTTATTATCTTCTGCTTTATCTGTGTTGGAATAGTCTGTTCTTGCTGGAAAAAAAAAAACCCTTGAATGTTCTTATACTATATTCTAAACAAGTCTTCCTCTAGTGGGTGCAGGTGTGGCCTATAATTCAGGAGATCTTTTTACTTTTGATTAGTATAGATAGAGCCTTGGCTTAAGTGTTTGATTCTCCCCCAGTGGGGGTGAGGCAAAAGCTCAGATTGTGGCAGATGCAGTCTTGAATTGTTTGTGGCTCTTTCCAGGTCTTTGGGAATTTGGTTGTTGGACAGTTTGATGTGTTCAGATCAAGGGCCTCCAAGTTGGGGGGGCAGGAGAGGTCCTTAATAGTCATGTTTTACAGTTTGATGATGAGAACAACCTTGGCAGTTTACATATTGAAGGAAAAGCCCATTTAAATCATCTTGTTCAGACTATACACATTAAAGATGTAAACATACACAAAAGACATAAAACTAATTTTTTAAAGCAATACTTTCATTTATTGTCAGAAAAGTTTATACATCCACACACTGAATTTTGAACATATCCATCTGTCCTACCTGTTATTAAGCTTATGTCATCACAAATTCATGTTTTTTTTAATAGTTGTTATTATCAATAGCCCCTCCAAGACAAAATAGCTTGTACCACAAGTATCTAAGTATGAGGCTACCTCTTTATGATATGTATGTGTGTGTTTGTGTGTGTGTGCACATGCTGTAATATGTTGTTGATTGGGTTTTACTCTTTATTCTTTTATTCTTGGGGAGCCTACCACCCAGCTAGCAAGTAAATCATACATGGGGGCTTATTCTTACTTAAAAATCCGAGTCCTCAGTTTGGATTGTTTCTTGCCAGCTTTTCTTAACTAAAATATTTCTATCTACCTTTTATATCTGAATCTTGGCCTTTCTGTATATCTGTATATCATTTCCTTCCTTCTTAATCCATGTCTGGCGATGTGATGGACTCCTTCTTTTCCTGCTCTTTGATATCTACCTACCAGTCATGCATATACTTTCTCCTGTCTTTATTAGATCATCAGGTGTTTTAAACAGGCACAGTAACAGCCTCACAGAGTTAAACAAATGCAACATGAAAGAATACGATGCATATTTGTATTATTAAATAGATGGTCCACAGCATAAACAAATGTAAAACATCTTTTTTATTTATTTTTTATTTTACATGTTGATTCCAGTTCTTTCTCCCTCCCTCCCTCTTACCCTCTCTTCTCCCTCACATGCACCCTGACCACCCTCCCCTCCCATCCCCCCACTCCAATTCCACATGTAGGACAATGTCATCCAGGTGGGGTCATGTAAATCTGTCAAGTCATATGAAGTATGGACTAGGACTTCTCTCCCGTCTCTAGGTTAAGGGAGTATCCCTCCATGGGGGACTAAACACTGAGTTGAACTAAAATCCAGATGCAGAGGGAGAGGCAAGAACAGGTTGCAGAAACAAATAGAGACAGCTGACCTGAACAAAGAGGAGCTAAGGGGCCCCATGAATGATAGCTGGGAATCCAGTATGGTACTGACTCAGATGCCCTGAATAAGGGTCTCAGCTAGAAGGATGGCGAAGTCTAAGGGACCTCAGACAGTGGAACCAGGATGTATTCCTGGTGCACAAAAGGAAACATCTTAAAATAAGATTTCACACAGTAATATATATTCTGATGTATAATAAAATATAAAATCTACATGAGGATAATTATATCTATGTAAATATATGATGTACATACACATACATGTCTATGTATATATGCACAGTGTGGAGGAATCTTCTGTAGGAAATATTATTTCTTTTGAGCTCTATTTAACTTGATTTTTCTTAACACAACACTCAGAGAACCTTGATATGAAAAAAACTCCTTTGTCCCTAACCCAGTTCAGTATTTGCAGTACAGAAAAAAAGCACCTGCTAGGGTGAGGAAACAAAAGAAGATGCTATCTCTTTCTAGTGCTGATTATTCATAAAATGTAGTAATAGATGTTCTAAATTCTTGAAGCTAAAATAGAAGAGTAACTGAATTTCTGCTGATTAAATAAATCACTCACCTTAAAATTTTGATATTATTTTCAATCCCCCCCACACACACACTAGCAACCCTAATAAATCATCCAACACATTATTCAACTCTGACTTAGTAGTCATCTCTTCATAAAAGAGACTTGATAATTTGGCAACATTGTTTCATTTATTCAAAGAGTATGTTACCCATTAAAATTTTGACCATGACCTAGATTAAATAATTAAACTGCAAAGCGAGGTTTTTAAATTAGGCTTATCACCACCAACACTATTTTTTCTTTTTTCTTTCTTTCTTTCTTTCTTTTTTCTTTTTTTTTTTTCTTTCTTTGTTTTTGTCTTTAGACAGTCTAGCTATGTGACTCAAGCTTTTCTACAACTTAATGACCTCCTTACTCAACTTACATAATGGCATAATTACAGACGCATGCGAACATATAATGCAGAGAATGTTTTGAATTCCATTAGTTTATTAAATAGTGCTTGTTGTGACTATGCAATTATTAAAGCAAAACTAAACCCTGAATTTAGAGTATAGGTTATTAAAATTTCTTTTATTTTTATAATTTCTAAAATCTAATCAAACCGTTTCCATTACAAAGTCAGCATTAACATTAGGATTGTTTACAGCAAGTCTAACTTAAGAGCACAGTCCTCATGATATTTTATAGCCAATTGATAAAACCCAAGATACTAGGTATCTTGGAAAGAACAAGTTAAATACAGTGAATGTGCTTAAAAATAGGCTGAAGATGTGTTCCCAGGGTCCTTTCGTGGACCTTGCGAATACATCACCCATAAAAAAATAGGCTAAAAAGATGGCTGCATATTGGTCTTGAAAAAGACCAAAGTGATGAGTTCACTTTTCTGCATCCATGTCTGATGGTGAACAATCCCTGTTACTCCAGCTGCAGAGCATCAGACTACCTCTTTTCATCAGCTAAGAAAAGAGAAAACATGTTCACATATTCCCACAAAGATATAACAACAAATCTATAAATATATACATATATATATAATAGTTAAATATGTATATATATATATATATTGTTTTCAGATGGTATATAGTATTTGTTATTGTTTTTTTTTTTTTTTTTTTTTTTTTTTTGAGTCAGAGTTTCTCTGTGGCTTTGGAGCCTGTCCTGGAATTAGCTCTTGTAGACTAACCTGGTCTTGAACTCACAGAGATCTGCTTACCTCTGCCTCCCATGTGCTGGGGTTAAAGGTGAGCTCTACCACTGCCTGGCAATATATAAGTTTTAAAGATGAACACAAACAAAAGTGAAGTAATGTCTTTTAAATATATGCAAACAGGCATGTATAAATACACTTTCTTCTGTCAACTTGTACATGGTTAAACAACTTTGAGCGACTGTTCCCTCCTGAACTATATGTTCTCTGTGTTTTTCTTTTATATTGACCTGAGCTTCTTTTTCTTTGCAATAATGAGAATTTTATTTTAAGGTTCTACTGAAAATGTAAGTCTTATCTATTCACGTGATTTAATTTATCAGGTGTCAAAATATGATTTCTTTCACAATTCTTGACCTGTCAATTTTTATGAAAAATAAATTTTTAATATTTGTAATAAAAGCAACAGTACTTTATGTGGTATACAGAATGCATGGTATCCATGTAGATGTGAACTTTTAAATTTTCCGTGTCCTCATATGGATTCACTTAATTCAGATAAAATACTACTTATGGTTCTATGAATTTTTATACAAGGATATAGATGCTTCAAAATTTGCCTTGGTCATCGATTTTATATTTTTATTAATTAAAAATATTAATCTTTTCTGAAATAAAATAATCAACTTTAAGCTGTAATTTTGCCTTAATGAGTTAGCAATTAAACTGAAAGTATTCATTGGATCATTTGAAAGTAAAATATAATTATGCGATTCTTTAAAATCACATGAATTAAAAAAAACATCATTCTAAAATAGTGTACCTATTGATTTGATGAATTTTAAATTTTGAAAAGTTTTAAAATACACATAGATTTTTATGCTAATTTTCTAAATGTTTCTGAAAAATTAAGTGAAATTCAATAAATGTCTGATGAAGTACAAAATATAAAGGCATCAATATCACTTAAGAACACAAATATATTCACATATTTCAATTATACCTTGGTGAATTCTTTAAACATCTGTTCAATTGAGTCAGCCAAGTGAATGTATAACTATCTGAAAAAAAAAAAAAAAAGACAATGGATTAAGTGCTTCTTTTGCAAATGTAAGCATGTGAATTTGTATCACTCCCAAATCAAATAAAAGCCAGCACTGGTAGGCAGGAAAGATGGATGCTCAAACTTTCTGGTGTCATAAGTAAATGGAGGAGAGGGTACTCCATTGGCACAATCGATTAGTGCACTGTACTTATACAAGAAATGGAGAGGAACATCCAAAATTAATTTAGAACCTTCCCACACATGTTTACATATATGTTCATGAATTGTTTATAGTATATGCATTCATGTATTATACTATATCTTTACAAAAATGTTTACTATTAACATAAATATGTTATTGACCTAAATAGAAAAGCTAAACAGTGTAACTGAATGGGGTGTTTCCATGAATTTCTGAGAAAATTTTAAGGGAGGGAATATAATATAGGAAAAAAGGAAAACATATAGATTCAAATGTACATGTAATTAATTTAATTTAATGTACCTAATAAATTTATCTAAAGTAATTTAGTATCAATGCTGAGGATAAAATACATGGTAGGAAACAAAGAGATAAAAGAAAATGCCAAAGCCAAAGAACAATGTAAATGTCTTGCATATGTACATATACAATTATATATGTATGTATATATATATATATACATACATATCTGCTTGTATATCTGTAGCAATTATATGTGCATAAATAAACACTATAAGTATGTTACCTTATTCCTTACATAACAGCATTCTGTCATAAAAACTGTTACGGTAATCATCTATTTCAAAAGTAAAAGAAAATTATTGGAAAATGAAATGAAAATTTCTTAAACAATACCTTTGTTGTTTTAGATTTCAAATTTTATCTACATTCAAGGTAAACCAAGCATCTTCCTTTTTAACTCTGTTATTATTATTCCCTTTCTGCTTTTTGGGGGCCACTTTGTTTCCAGACAGGGTTTCTATGTATTGCTTTGGAGCCTGTCCTGGAACTATCTCAGTAACCAGACTGGCCTTGAACTCACAGAAATCCACTTGTGTCTGCCTCCTGAGTGCTGGGATTAAAGGCTTAAACCACCAACACCTGGCTTATTATTCCCTTTTAAAATCAGTTCAGTTACGAAAATATATTTTTTGCTTGCTAGACAGTCTAAGGACTTTGCCATACTGGAATAGATAAGATGCTTTTTCACTTCTCAGGTTTTTACATATAAATTTTCAAAATACTCTATCTGTGTTATTTGAAGGAAGGTACATGAATTGTGCATCCTGATGCTTTGGTTTGAATAAACAAGATACAAACTATGAAACAATTAGGGACTGAATTAGCAGTTCAGTCATTTACAGACTGATAAAGCTTACTAAAGATATAAATTTATTTACATTGGATTATTTGCTTTAATGTGCAAGTAAGAGATGGGAAATAGAAATCGTTACTGGCATCAGTTCACATCTAATGATTGTTTTCATTTATTGTTTATATAATGCCTCTTTTATTTATCATTATGATCAATGGAATCAAATAATTTTGAAATGTACATCAATCATCTTTTATATTTATTGACAACTACTCAGATTTATGTCATTAAGGATCATTTACAAATTTGAACCAAGAACATTTGTGCAAACTAAATTTCAATGGAAGGTAGATTATTCAAACACACATTGAGATTTTTTAGCTTAAGTGATCTTTCTCTCCTCTGTGCATATTTGAATATGCATATGTGTGGAAGCCAGAAAAGAATCTCAGCTATAGTTCTTCAAGAGCCAGAGATTCAATGGGATTTGGAGCTTGTTTATTAGGACAGTTTGGCTTGCCAGAGTACCCCAAGGACCTACTTGACTCTTTCTGCTTCTACTAGGATTCAAATTGCTTTCCATTCATCATATCTGGATTTTTACAGTGGTATTGGGGATCCCAACTCAAGTCCTCATGTTTTCATGTGTGGTGTTATATTATTAGCAATTTAATAAAGCATGCCTGAGGATTCAAAATACAAAGCTAGAAATAAGCCATAGTAAACTGGCAGTGGTGGTACACACCTTAAATCCCAGGACTTGGAAGTCAGAGGCAGATGGATCTCTGTTCGTTGAAGGCCACAATGAGCTACACGAAATTGATCCAGTCTAAAAGAAAAATAGCTCACACAAAGATGATCTCAGCACTTGGGATCACAAGCCTTTAATTACAGCACAAGGGAGGTAGATACAGGAATCATTTGGCTGCACAGAAAAATAAATAGAAGACAGGTAGAGACAGGAACTCTGGGATTGTTGTCTGATCCTTGGTGGAGAGCAGTACAGTCAACATTGTACTCTGAGCATTCATGGAGACAGGATCACCCAACTCAGACTGATGTAGAGGTAAGAGCTAGAGATTGGCTGATTTGCTTGTCTGATCTTCAGCTTGAACCCCAATATCTGTATCTGGGTATTTCTATTCCTGTTCCATTCATGTCCATCTCTACCAATTGATCTGTTCTTCATAGCCCCAAGAGATGACTTTATAGAGAAACAAAGTAGTTGATGGTTGTGAAACTCTCTAATGTGGCCACTATGCAAGCTGTGATACAAAACTATCAAGGCAAAGCCATTCTGGGAATTTATTTGAAAGATTTAGTTATTTATATCCTGTATTCTGCCACTCCTATGAAGAAGAGCACAACCCATCTCCTTACAAATAGTTGTGAGCCACCATATGGTGGCTAGGAGTTGAACTTGGGACCTCTGGAAGAGCAGACCATGCTCTTAACCTCTGAGCCAGCCACCTCACTAGCCCCCTTCACCCATCCAAGTAATTTGAATAAGAATCTATCTCAAACAATGAAGCACAAAGAAGTCACCAAAGTTTCCTGGAGACAGTGTTCACCTAGCATTGAGAAGACTCTGAGGTCAGTTCTCAATGTGTCAAAAGTTAAATTTATCATAAAAGAAAGTATCCCAATGGATGAAATAATAAAAGTAATGATTATATTTACATGCTACTGTATTATGTAAAAGAAGACATGACATAGGTCCTAATACCCTTAAACCTAAAAACATTGAACATAATTTGGCACTTAAGCAAAAAATTTTACCACTTACATAAATCTGAGTGTTTACTAATTAAAAATATTGATAATTTTAGAAACTCAGTGGAGTAACTGTCCAAGATTTTAGAGACCTAGTCTATTTATATCACTTCCTCACAAATTTCAGGTTGTTTATTTCCTCTCATGTGAATTTCAGGTATTTTCCTAATTAATTAATTAATTAATTAGACTATAGTAATTGCTATCATGTCTTGGTCATTGAATATTTAGTTCTGATGCTACATATCATATATATACATATGTACATGTAAATATATATGATACATATATGTACATATACATATATGTATATACATATACATATATAATACATACATATATATGTATCAATGACAAATAATGTTGACTGAACTGAGAAAAGAACAGAAATAACTATTTTTCCACAATATAATAATATTTTAGTGAGGGAAGGAAGTAGTAAAAACAGTCATAGTTTTGCTATAATTCAATTTAGACAGCACAATCTGAGATTGTCTTTAGGCCTGGCGATATTGCTTTCTGATTTATATTGTTTGAATTTATCTTAAAAAGATGAGCTATAGGTACATCAATTAAACACAGATATGAAGTATTTTAATGCTTAATAACTCTCCATAATGTCGAATGTCTCTCTTGACCAGTTGCAACAATTTTCTTTTCACTGAGTCTTACTGTTTAACGAACAGACATGATAATTCGAAAGAAAGCAAGGCTTTCATTTTACATTTGAAGAAAGTGAAATTTGGACATAATCGAAATGCTACAGTGTTATTTCTGGCCTAAGAAATAAGAGAGACAAAACATTGCTCTAGTGAAGGCACTGGTACTTTCCTCATGAGGAACTTGCAGCACTATAAATATGTAGTGAGGATTTGTCATACTCACTAATAGAGATTTCCTCATGAGATAAGAAAACACAACTTTTCTATCATAATTAAATATTTATTTTACTGATAAGTTTAAAAGTTCTTTGTAATTCTCCAATGTCACTTACATGCCAATGCTTATATGCACAGACTCTGATTTTATCATCAGGGATGGTGAAGCCTCTAGAAATTCCTTTATTTTACAAGATCATCTTAGCTATCCTTGGTTTTTGTTTATCCATATGAAGTTGAGTGTTGCTCTTCCAAAGTCTGTAAAAATTGTATTGGGATTTTAATGGGGATTGCATTGAATCAGTGACTTGCTTTTACTGTGTTGATCTTACTGATCCATGAGTGTGGGAGACCTTCCCATCTTCTGATATCTTCTCCAATTGCTTTCTTCAAAGACTTGAAATACTTATACAAGTTTTGCAATTGTTTGGTTATAATTGCCCCAAAATATTTTATATAATTAGAAGCTATTGTGAATATTGTTGCTTTCCTGATTTTTTTGTTCATTTGTCATTTGTATATAGGACAGTTATTGATAGTTTTGAGTTAATATAATATCTAGCTCTTTCATGGAAAGTGTATATTAGCTGTAGAAGTTCCCTGGTAGAATTATGGGGGTCACATGTATATTATATGATCAGAGAATAGCAATATATTTACTTATTCTTTTCCAATTTGTATCTACTTAATCTCCTTTATTTGTCTTCATGTTCCAGTAACATCTTCAGTTACTATATTGAATACATATGGAGAGAATGGACAACATTGTCATATTCCTTTGTGGAGTTGCTTTGAGTTTGCAAACTACTTGATGAGAATCACTGGTATAGAGGATCAGAAAGCTGACAAACATATTGTATTGCAGTTATAACCTTAAAAACCTTGAAAAAATAAAAAAAATAACATGTTTTTCATACTAAGTGGGAAGGATCTGCTAAATCTGATTGTAAGGAAAATTTTTCATTGGTAGTTTGTTTTCCAATACTGTGCTTTTGAGTGTATGTTTCCTTGTTTTACTTTCACTTTTTAATTTTGTTTTGCTTTGATTTTTGCTGTTTTGTTTACTGTTTGCTTTCTTAAGAGAAAGAGAAAAAGGAGCATGGAGTTGGGGAAGTGGAAAGAATCTAGGCAGAATGGGGGAATGAAAACTACAATCAAAATATACCACATAATCTTTTTCAATAAAAACAACTACAAAAAATTCAAGTAAAAAACTTAATTTGATAAAATTATTGAACTTAGTATCACTGCATGCTTTATTATTTAGCTAGGTATATTGTAGACTATTGAAAAGTATGTATTTTAAAATAATAAATCTGAAAAGACCATGAAGTCATCACAGAAAAAAAAAGGAATGTTTTGAGATTCGTTTACAAAGGCAATATAATTTTTAAAAAATTATCACTTCAACCTACTGCTTTCATTCCATAATTTTACTATTCTTAGTTATGATTAATTATGAAGTCTTAAATTATATTTTACAATTTTATCTTTCACTATTTCTTCCCTTGACTTAGGGATTTTTTCTTTAACTTGGATCATATAAATTGTTTTTATTTGTTATTCCATGTAAAAAATAATCACTGATGAATTTTAATTGTCAAGGATAATATAACTTTTCCATCTGAAACAACCAAATGAGCCTAGCTTGATAGGATATTGATATTGTCTATGTGACCTGCAAAAATATAGCAGATATACATGCCATTTTTTTAAAATAAATGCAGGATCATCTGGTTATCTATCTATGAACAATAGATTACCTACTTCAATGTACTAAAGAAATGACAGCTGGTCTTGTTATTTTATTTTATAGCTATGACCGATGGTGTCAAGTAATGATAGTATCATATTTCTAAATGTATTTGAGGAAAATAAGTGAAAACATGTAGGATATTTTAATCAAAGACATATGCTAGTATAGTGTTCTCCTGGGGGTCATGAAAATCAATTGTTGTCAATGTTGTCAATGAATGAAGTAGTACAATATATGGTTGCCTTACCCCCATTACCTAAGCTGTCCTACTAAGAAATATTAGTGCATTGTAGGTGTTTTATCTAAATACACTAAATTAAGTAGATGATAGTATATAGAATAACATAAAAATGTTTATAGAATAAAAAACTAAAACCTGTCATTATACACAAAAATAACAGATAAGGACTGAAAATTATAAATGAGTGGCAGATTCTATGATGTTCTCCTTGGTTTTATGTTGTGATGAATGTCAAAAGCTCCTTTGGCTTATAATTCTAAATTCCATCAGTCTTTCATTGAAGGGAGTCAGGGCATGAACTCAAGCAACAGTGTGAAGGCAGGTACAAACAGAGATCAGGGAAGATCATGGATTACTGGTTTGTGGCATGATCACATTCAATTACAGTTCTTATATATCTCACTCCTTTTCACAGGAAAGAAATATCACAATAGTTTGGGCCCTACTATATCAACTACAAATCATGAAAATGCCACATGATAATATGATAAATGCATTTTTGAGCTGTGTTTCCTCTTCCCAGGTATCCTGTTGACAAATAAGATTAATCAGCACAAGTCTACTCCTTGTCTACCTGACCAAAATTACAACTTTCTAAGACATAATTTTAGTTATCTTGTCTCTGTGTTCCATATATATATATATATATATATATATATATATATATATATATTTTACAAAAAGGCCTTTTCTCATTTTACATCACAATCCCAGTTCTTACTCCCTCCTCTCCTCCAGCTACCCCACATTCTCCCTATCCACTTCCACTTCTCAGGGAGAGTAAGGATTCCATTGGGATTCAACAATGTCTGGCACATCACTTTTAGGCTATAATAAGACCCTCCTCCCATATCTGGGCTGAGCATGGTATCCTTCCAAAGAAAGTGGGGTCCAAAAAGACAGATCAAACACCAGATCCAACTGCCAGTGGCCCTCCGACTGCCCAAGCCACACAACAGTTGTTCACATTCAGAGGGCCTCCTTTGTTCCTATGCAGGATCCCCCACTATCAACTCAGTGAGCTCCCACTCACTCAAGTCAACTAATTCTATTGGTGTCCCCAAAATGGTCTTGCCGGATTCCCTCATTTTGATTGGACACTGGGAGCTCAGCCCAGTGCTTAGCTATGGATCTCTGCATCTGTATACATCAGTTGCTGGATAGAGAGTCTATGATGATAATAAGATGGTCATCAATCTGATTACCGGGGAAGGTCAGTTTAGCTATCTTTTCGACTAATGCTTAGGGACTTTTCTGGGGTCATTTTTATGCATTCCTTAGAATTTCCATAGTGCAAGGATTCTTGCTAGACCCATAATGGCCCACTAAATCAAGACATGTCTTTCCTTGCCCTTTTCCCATCTCTACCACCTTGTTTCCTCATGTTCTCCTTTCCTTCCCTTCTCTCTCCTCCTCCACACCCGATGCTTTATTTCTAATATCTACTTATAACTGAGTAAATACCACATCTGTCTTTCATGGGCTGAGTTACCTCACTCAGAATGTTATGGGTTTTATTGTTTTGCTTTTTTTCTAGTTCCATCCATTTGTATGCAAATTTCAAGATGGTTTATTTGGCTTCCAACTTCAGGTCACAGTCCATCACTGAGAATAATCAGAGCAGAAATTCAAATTGGAACCTGGATGCAGGCATCTTAGCAGAGAGCATTAAAGCAACACTGTTGGCTATTATTCAGAGTCACACTCAGCTACCCTTATTATACAGTGTAGGCTTACCTACCTGGGTATCTAACTACAAACAATTGGCCCTTCTGCATGAATTACCATTGTTTGCCCTTATGCAGAGGGGAAGAGTTGGATATTTTGACTCAGGTGGCAGGTATTACCCCTCCTGAGGAGTACATGGGGGTGGGTAGAAATGAGGTGAAGGGTGGGAACAGGAGATGATGTAGGGGTATATATGGTTGGTAGGTAAAATGAATTAAAAATTTTAATTAAAAATCCCCAGCATATAGACCCACAAGTCAATATGATGGGGAAAATTCTTCAACTAACATAATCTCTTCAACATATGTGAAGTAGACAATTACTTTTGAAGTACTCTTTTTCATTGGCTGTCATAAAATTTGCAACTTAATGGTACTGAAATATCATGGAAATCTAACTTTATATTTTAAAATCCCACACTGTTTGTAATGGGAATATTAGTGTGAAGAAATAATCTATGAAGTAAATAGAAATAAATGGAAAAAAATATTCTAATCTACTACTTCTGTAAAACTACACAACACATACACATAACATTTTGAATTGACTTTGATTTTGAAGTACAATAAAATATTACCTACCTATGCCAATTAATCTTTGTCTCAAACACAATTGCATATCTGAAAGTTATATGTGTACATAAATTCAATTCAGTGCAGACAGGACTTGCCTGTACTATTGTACATTGGCTCACATATTTGACACATAGCAGTGAAAAATCTAATATTAATATAAATTGCTATAAATCAATGATATAAAAATATGAGCCACATTTGCAAGAAATCCACTAAAATCACAGATGTAACCTTGTAATATCCAATATAGAAGATAAAGGAAACCTATTCTATGGTTATGTCTCAGTGAATTATCACTTTTCAAGTTCAAAACCAATGGAGAGGTAGAAAGGTATTGATGCAAGGATCAGTTTTAGAATGGAATTATGATGATAAAGAGTTATTCATTTAACATTTGATCACCCATACTATCTAATAATTCACTCTAATTAAAGTGAAAAAATTCATCCTGGATATTTTAGGAGATATTACAATCCAAAGAAAATTTCATATTGCTTTATATCTATTAAAAACATAACTAAAAGTGTGCACTCTAACCAGTTAATATGGAAATAATTTGTCATGGTTTCAAGAGAAACCTGACTTTATTTGTGATAAAGTAAAAAAAGTATCATTTGGGCCAGAAATTAAAGTGTGTTGGTTCATATGAAAACACATACTTGAATCTAATATTGTACTAGCTATCACTTAAGTCTTAGATAAGCAACCAACTAGATATATACATACAAAAATATTATTCACCATTCTTCTATTTTCTAAGGATAGTAAGAACTGTTAAATAGTAACACACATTAAAATTTAATCATGCAAGTGATAAAGTCATAAACCTGTGACATGTTACAGAACATAAATTATCCACAAATATGGCATTATTGATATAAATTATAAAGAGGCTGTCACTTCAAAACAATACATTTTGAATTAAAGCATTCAGTGTTGCTGGTGATTGAGCCTTTCAATGTTGAGCAGCAGTATTCGCCAAGATTCTGAAATGAACAAACATGCTTCCAGTTGTCAAGAAGAAGCAGGAGGGAATAGAATTGAATAAAGAACAGCAAGAAAATTTGAGAGCAGAAAAACCATGGAAACAAGGATGCACAGTGAGAAAGAAGACACATGCACATTTTCTGTGAATAACAAATAACTTAAAACTGTAGAAGGGGAAAAATTAGACAGGGTTTCTCTGTATTGTTTTGGAGCCTGTCCTGAAACTAGCTCTGAAAGTCTGCCTGCCTCTGCCTCTAGATTGCTGGGATTAAAGGTGTGCAACACCAATACATGGCTTAAAGGGAAATTTTCAGTTGTACTTTATCCTTCAATAAAAGTAAGTATGATTGGGGTTTGAAAAGTTGATTTATTTGGTAAAGCTTCTTGCTGCCAAACTTTGTGTTTTGAGTTTTCTCCTCAGAAGACAAATATGTCAAGGAGAGATGAGACAAACACAAACAAATATCTTCTGATGTCAATGATCATACATCTCTTGGGAGTCATAGTCCCATTCACATGCAAATATAGATACACACACACGCAGCTAGACAATAAATATCATAAAGTATATTAAATATGATTGTTCTCTTGGCAATGTCTAATAAAAATACAAGGATGGAAGTAGAAAGAAAATTAGTAGACCACTATAGTCATGTAACTCTGAGCACAGTCAAAGCAACAGAGCCAAAAGCAAACACAGTCAGACTATATGGCAACAGCACTGTGACTAAAAGGAAGAGGAAAGCATACTGAGTCTACATTGTTACCTGAAAATATAAACCTGTATTTATAAAATACAGGATATGGGTGGAATAGAATAATTAGGAGGTTATTGGGTGAATAAAGAAGTATAAAATGAAAATCCAAATTTAGAATTATGATAGGAATCGCTGTGAAAATGTGGTCATATATATATACAAATTTTGACATCCTAAATATATATTTATTTAATTTTTATATTATTTAGTTCTTATTTATGAAAATTTAATTCATATAATTATATAAATTTATTTAACATATAATTAAATGACAATGTTGTATAATTATCTAGCATGTTAAAATTAAAAATCAAGTCAAGAATGAAATTAGGGGATACTCTAGTGAAAATAGAATGCATAGGTTAAAATTACCCTGCAGGCAATTGTCATGGTTCACAGGTGTTGCAGTTGGGTTAATTGTTTTCCAACATTACCAGGTAGCATGTTTTTTTGTTTTTTGTTATTTTCCCCCAATAATGATGGTAGCCAGACGACAGGAAAACAGCTTACAAGTCAAACTGATCTCCAATCAAATAAGTACCGTACCCTAGTGTCCTCAGCAGTAGATGCTTACGCTCTATATCTGACCTGTATCCAAGAACTGAATTGATAATCTACATTGCTTTATGAGTCTCATGGACTATCCTGAACAACCAATCAAAAGGAGGTTTCTTTCTTTGCCTAATTCTTTGGTACTTGGGTTTTATTTATTTATGTCTATATTGCTTACACACACTCTCACAAACATATATAGACATGTAAATACAAATAACATCATATACTTATATATCCACGTTGTAGTGCATCATTTTAGGCAAATATAAAAAATACTATTCCTTGTAGATTTATCAAATAACCTGATATTATTTGTTGTTAGTCCACCCTCTCCATCTGTTTTGAATTTCTTCTCGCCTATCCTTTTGGAGTCTCCTTCCAGCTCTTCCTTTTCCACTTAATTTGTCATACTTCCTGTTATTCTCTTTCTAAGCCTGAGCTATCTATGAGTCCTTTATAGTTTTGTTGTTTCTATGGTTACACCTAGTTGCATATTCACATCTGATAATTCAGAGAAAGGGACTTCACATGAGAAATTGTGAAGTTTTTATTTCCAGGTGAGGTACCCTCACTGAAAATGATCTTTCCCATGTCCATCTACTTTCCTGAAAATTTTATGAATTCATTTTTCGTTACAGTTGAATTTCTTTCTATTACATGTATGTACATTTTTTTTATCCATATATCTGTTGAAGGACATTTAGATTATTTCTCTTCCTTGGCTATTTTGATTAAATTATCATGGCTGAGAAAGTATCTGTGGAGTATGATATAAAGTCTGATTCAGGAAGCCAACTAAAGTAAGGAACATTTTCCACAATCAATTTAAGCACGGTATGTTGGCTTTCAGTCTTGTGTATGCAAGATAACTTAAGTGAATATTTTCAAGCCTAATGTTGCTTGCTATCCATTTTGGATCAATTCTGTTGGAATTAAAGCTTATATATATATATATATATATATATATATATATATATATATAAAATTTGGATATATGGTAAATTTTACATAGTTGCAATAACAAGCTCGGTTATTAGTATGAGGAAAAATTAAATAATATAATTGTCATGGCATTTCTAAGTATTTTTTTTTTGTAAAAATGTGAAAATCTGCAGTTAGACAGCTTGAACAAAATGAGCAATGTGATGTTTTCCACACAACAGATTTTCTCGGATTTTCCATTTCATTTTTCATGACAATGGCAATAATAGGGGCTTTTAAACATTTATGACAAGTACAATTGGTCTTTAAACTCTTGTCATCAAACTGTCACTAATACTAGAATTTGCATAAAAATTTCAGTTCTCCATTCTACACTGTGTGAACAAAAAGAATAATTGTTTGTTTTTATGGACATGCATAAAGCAATTGAGGCAAACAGGATGTGCTGTGTTGATAGGAAACTGCAGAGGTGGGGTTGCGAGAGATGATGGTCCCCACAAAGGCCCTCTGGAAATATTTTGAAGACTTGTTTTCAAGGGTGGCTCATCCCTGTAACTGAGGCATCCCTGTAGTCCTGAGCCCGCACATCGCAGCAAGCACATTTTCTAAATTACCTGTTTACCATGCGCTTCTGTCATTAATACCATCAGCCCTTGCTGTTCACACCAATATAACGATCACTTAGGATGCATTTATATGGTAGGTCTGTCTAGCTGCTTGCCTCTTTCTCTGGAAAGATTATTGATTGCTGATGTTTATTAAGCAAGTATGAAGCAATAAGACATGAGAGCTGTTGATAATTTGAAAAGCAGAGCTAGTAATTATCTAAGGGATCAGGAGGCTTATTACATATATGGTCTTGGTAAATATGCCTGGTTGCTATTGCAGTGTTCCAACGTGTGTGAATTTCAATGCATTGTTACTGACTTTTTTTTGTTTGTTAGTTTTTAGTATATTTTAAATTGGCATTTTTTCCAGTGAAATGTCCATCCTACCTATGTCAAATACAGTTACAGTTACATGAGAATTTATAGATAGTGGAACAGTGAAGACGTTCAATTCAGCTTAAAGGGCAGAAGTTCAATTCAGGGCAAAAAACCCACACAGTACTCCTCCATACTCCATCACATCTGTGCCTCTTTCTTTCTTCCTTCCTTCCTTTCTTTCTTTCTTTCTTTAATTATTTATTTTACATGTCAATCCCAGTTCCCTCTCCTTCCCTCCCTCCTTCCCTCTTACTCTCTCTCCCCCCTCACGTGCACCCTGACCACCCTCTGATCCCACTCTCCCTACTCCACATATAGGGTGATGCCATCCACCTGGGGTCATGTAAATATGACAAGTCATTTGCAGAAGGGACTAGGACTTCTGTCTCTAGGTTAAGGCAGTATCCCTCAATGGATGATGTGTCCACAAGTTCCTTTTGTGAACCACGAATACATCATAGTTCCACTCTCTGAGGTCCCTTAGACTGCTCAGTCCTTCTAGCTGAGACCCATGTTCAGGGGTTCTGAATCAGTCCCATGTTGGATTCCCAGCGATCAGTCTGGGGACCAATTAGTTCCTCATTTTTCAGGTCAGCTGTCTCTGTGTGTTTCTGCAACCTGGTATTGTCCTCTCTCTCTGCATCTGGATTCTACCTCTACTCAGTGTTTAGTTGTGGGTGTATGCTTCTGTTTCCAAGAGGTACTAGATGAGGGCTCTATGATGGTGGATAAAGTAGTTGTTGATCTCATTATCAGGGAAAGGCATTCATGGTAGCCTTTCCACTGTTGCTGAAATTGTTAGTTGAGGTCAGTCTTGGAGAGCTCTAGACATTTCTTTAGTTAAGTTTTCTCTTCAAACCAATAATGGTTCCCTTTTATATTCTCTCTCTCTCTTTCTCTTTTCTGTCTTGTATTCCTACCCTGACTCAATCTTCCTAGTCGCATGTGCTTTCCTCTCCTCCCTTTCTCTTTCTCCTAGTTCCCTCTCCATTCAATGCCCCTCCACACTCCCCATGTACTCTGGGGAACATGTCCCTTCCCCCTTCTGTGAGGGACCTTATATAAATCTCTTAGAATACAATTGTATCCTTGTTCCACTGGCAATGTGAATTGTAGGCTGGTGATCTTTGCACTCATTCCAAAATCCATATATGAGTGAGTACATACCATGTTCCAAGTTTTGTGACTGGGTTACCTCATTCAGGATGGTTTCTTCAAGTGCCCTCCACTTGCCTGCAAATTTCGAGATTCATTTTTTTTAATTTATTTTTTTCTTTTTTTTCCACAGAGCTGTATTCCATTGTGTAGATGTGCCACATCTTCTTTATCCATTCTTCAGTTGTGGGGCATCTAGGTTGCTTCCAGGTAATTACTATTACAAATAATGATGCTATGTACATAGTTGAGCACATGTCTTTGTAGCATGGATGAGGATCATTTGGGTATATGTCTAACAGGGGGATTGCAAGGTCCTGTGGTCAACTAATTCCCATTTTCCTGATGAACTGCTGTACTGATCTTCAAAATGGCTGTACAAGTTTGATTGGTGTTTCTAATATTAGCCATTCTGGAAGGTGTAAGATGATATCTCAAAGTTGTTTTGATTTGCATTTCCCTGATAGCTAAAGATGTTGAGCATTTTCTCAAGTGTCTTTCAGCTCTATTGAAAATTCTTTCTTCAGGTCTGTACCCCATTTTTTAATAGGGTTATTTGGTGTTTTGTTGACTAGTTTCCTGAGTTCTTTGTATATTTTGGAGACCAGTCCTTTGTCAGATGTAGGATTGGTGAAAATCTTTTCTCAGTCTGTGGGAAGCTCTTTTGTGTTGTCAACTGTGTCCTTTGCCTACATAAGCCTCTAAGTTTGAGGAGGTCCCACTTATTAATTGTTGAACTCAGTGTCTAATATACTGGAGTTATGTTCAGGAAGCAGTCTCCTATACAAATTTGTTCAAGAGTACCTCCTACTTTCTCTTCTAAGAGGTTCAATGGTGCTGATTTATGTTGAGGTCTTTGATCCATTTGGACTTGAGTTTTATGCATGGCGATAGATATGTGTCTATATGCAATCTTCTACAAACCATCATCCAATTGTGCCAGCACAATTTGTTGAAGATGTTTTCCTCCCTCCATTGTATACTTTTAGCTTTTTGTCAAAAATCAGGTGTTTACAGGTATGTGGGTTAATGTTAGTGTTTTCGATACGATTCCATTGGTGTACCTGTCTATATTTGTGCCAATACCAGGCTGTTTTCAGGACTATTGTTCTGTAGTAGAGGTTAAAGTCAGGGATGGCGATACCTCCTGAACTTCTTTTATTGTACAGGGTTGTTTTTGGCTATTCTGGGTCTTTTGTTTTTTCCATATAAAGTTGATTATTATCCTTTCAAGGTCACTGAGGAATTCTGCTGGGAATTTAATGGGGATTTCCTTGAATACGTAGATTGCTTTTGGCAAGATTGCCATTTTTGCTATATGTATCCTACCTATACAAGAGCATGGGAGATCTTTCCATTTTCTGGTATCTTCTTAATTTGTTTCTTTAAAGTCACAAAGTTCTTTTTATATAGGCCTTTCACTTGTTTGGTAAGCATTACACCAAGATACTTTATGTTGCTTGTGGCTATTGTAAAGGGTGATGTTTCTCTGATTTCTTCCTCAGCCCCTTTGTCATCTGAATAAAGTAGGGTACTGACATTTTTGAGTTTATATTGTATCCAGCTAGTTTGCTGAAGGTGTTTATCAGCTGTAGGAGTTCCCTAGTAGAGTTTATTGGGTCGCGTATGTAAACTATCATATAATCTGCAAATAGAGACACTTTGACTTCTTCCTTTCCAATTTGGATCCACTTGATCTCCTTTTGTTGTCTTATAGCTTTAGCTAGAACTTCAAGTAGAATATTGAAGAGATATGGAGAGAGAGGGCATCCTTGTCATATTCCTGATTTTAGAGGGATTGCCTGCCTTAAGCATCTCTCATTCAGTTTGATGTTGGCTGTTGGTTTACTCTACATTGGGTTTATTATGTTTAGGTGTGTTCCTGTTATACCTGATCTCTCCAAGACCTTTATTATGAAAGCAAAAAGCTTTTTCAGCATCTAGGGAATGATCATATGATTTTTCTCTTTCAATTTTTTTTAAATGGTGGATCACGTTGATAGATTTTCATATGTTAAACCATCCCTGCAATCCAGGGATGAAACCTACTTGGTCATGGTAGATGATTTTTCTGATGTATTCTTGGATTCGGTTTGGCAGTATTGTATTGAGTATTTTTGCATTGATGTTCATCAGGGATATTGGTCTATAGTTTTCTTTCTTAGTTTTGTCTTTGTGTGGCTGGGGTACCAAATTGATCTTGGCCTCATAAAAAATGAAACACACACTGGCATCAGAACCTCTGAGCATGTACTCTGAGTTCTGTTAGTGCTATGAAGGTGTTTATTAAACTTCTAGTGAAATCACTTAAGTATATGGATGTTTTTAGGCATCTAGTCTGTGACCCTGAAAAGGTTGCCACACCCTTTTGGTTGTGGCTCCAGGTGGACAGACCTAGGAAGAGAGGAACTTCCTTTGTTCACCCTTTTTTAATTGGGTCAGTGGATTCAGTAGGAAGAGCAGGGAAAAACTCCAGTGATTCTTTGTATTTTTTTCAGTATACTTTTTCCCAAATAAACAACCATTTATCATTTATGTTGGATATAGTGATATATTTACATAACTTTTCCTTCAGATGTTTCTTCCAGAATGAGCTGATATATCACAGTGACTTAGTCTTCTTTCCTATTGTAAGTAAAATCTGTCAAGGAGACAACAGTTTTTTTTTTTCCAATGTGGATCCCTGTTCCCTCTCTCTCTCCCTCCCTCTTACCCTCTCTGCCCCCTCACATGCACCCTGACCACCCGCCCCTCCCACCCCGCACCCCAATTCCACATGTAGGGCAATGACATCAAGGTGGGGTCATGTCAATCTGTCAGGTCATTTGAAGTAAGGACTAGAACTTTTCTCCAGTCTCTCGGTTAAGGCAGTATCCCTCCATGAGGAATGTGTCCACAAGGTCCTTTTGTCCACCAGGAATAAATCCTGGCTCCACTGTCTGAGGTCCCTTAGACTGCCCAGTCCTTCTAGATGAGACCCATGTTCAGGGGGTCCTGAGTCAGTCCCATGCTGGATTCCCAGCTATCAGTCTGGGGGCCTATCAGCTCTTCCTTGTTAAGGTCAGTTGTCTCTATGTGTTTCTGCTACCTGGTCTTGTTCTCTTCCTCTGTATCTGCCTTCTAGTTCAACTCAGTGTTTAGTTATGGGCGTTTGCTTCTGTTTCCAACAGGTACTAGATGAAGGCTCCATGGTGGTGGATAAGTTAGTTGTTGATCTCACTATCCAGGAAGGGTATTTATGGTAGCCTTTCCATGGTTGTTCAAATTGTTATTTGGTGGCAGTCTTGTAGGTCTCAATACCTTTCTTTAGGTTCAGTTTTCTCTTCAAACCAATAATGGATCCCTCTTTTATATTCTTCCTCTTTCTCTCTCTCACTCATTCACTCACTCTCACTCTCTTTTTCTATCATCTGTCTTCTATTCCTACCCTAACTCAATCTTCCTAGTAGTATGTGCATTTCTCTCCTCCCCTTCTCTTTCTTCTAATTCTCTTTCCATTCACTCCCCCCCCCATACATCCTATGTGCTCTGGGGACATTTAACAGTCAAAACTTGATATAGTTTCAAGGAATACTGGTTACTCTCAAAAATATGAAATATGAATTTATTAAAGTGAGCATAGACACATTTATACATACATATATTACACATAATTACTTAATTTAAATGGCCAGTATTACAATTCACAATCATGTTATGTTGAGAAGCAATATTTTTGTTTGCTTTTTTAAATAATTGCCTAGCCAAATCCAGAGAGTGCAAGATGTTGGATCACTCCTTTCTATAATGTATGTTTCCATCAAACCCCCTGCCTCCAGTCTCAGAGAATGGAAGAGGAGTAGGAAAGATTATAAGAACGGATGGAAGATACCAAGGGAAAATGTCCTTCTAAGCATAGATGGACCCCCAAAACACATATGAACTCAGAGATACTATGGCAACATGCATAGAGCCAGCACCAGTCTGAGCAAGATAGGTTCTCCAACCCCAAAAAGATTAATTATACATGAATTATCATCTCTATCAAAGAAATTATCTCAAATTGATAACTTTCACAATGGTATAATCAGTTTTCTTCCAATGGAGCCTAACTAAATATACAAATCAATCTTGAGAGCAGGCCCCAAGCTCAACTTTAGTTCTGATCTCTAGCCAAGCTCAGTGGAGTCTTTGGAGAATCTGTGTCTCACAATGCTTTGCCAGGATTTTGCTTTTCTTTGTACCTTAGAGGTCTCTGTGTATATGTTATGAATTCCAGCTTCATTTGCTCATTTTATTTTAATATTATATTTCAGATGCCTATTTGTTTGCTAAGATGTGAGAGCAATAAAGGTTGTGGATTGGGATAGAAGGGTTGGGGGAAACTAGGAAGATATGGGGAAGGAAAATTGTAATCAGAAGATATTATATGAAAAACAGGATGACCTATTTTTATTAAAAGAAAAATGAGAAAAATGAGCTATTCAGGATTCTGCATAAGAGAGAGAATAGTCAATGTCTCTTATATGCCATTTGAAATACATCTTTTGATCTCAAATATTTACTAGAGATAGATACATTTTACTTAAAACTCTGTTCTGTGTAGCAGATTGTAAAAATATACAAGAAATATGGCTTTAATGAATGCTACATATACATTACAATTGTCTCATCAATGATTGCCATATTGTTCATAGAACTGTCAACATTTCCTAACTAGATGACACACAAAAGTTATATATCATTCCACAAGTAAAATAACTTTGTGCAGTATTTTTGAAACCTGTCTTATGAACAAAACTGTGGTTAATTCAGCATCTTTTCTAAAGATTGATTTCTCATAAATAACAGATCTCATTCAATGTGTCTAGTTTCTAATTAGCTGCTCTACCTCTACTTTTTGGTATGGATCTAGAAATACAGTTCTTTAGCAATTCATTTTTTCAGTTATTCATGTAATATTCCAATGTAATAACACCATGCTAGGTGTTATCCTCCAATCTTCTTTCTCTTATGTGTGTATGTGGGTTATACGATAAAACTAGATCAGCACTCCATAAAGTTAAAGCATCTAGAAAATCGGAGTAGTCATTTAGAATGAAAGCAGTGGGGCTTCATTAGAAACTTACACTTTCATTATCAGGTATTTTTGTATGCATTTATTCACCACCAAAAATGAACAGCTCCTTGACTGTCAGGACAAGAACAATTAGCTTCATATCTTCTTTCATAACTCAGGTTCATTATTGCATTGACTTCTTCCTACTGTGCTAGTTTTTTGCCTTTTGTGAAAGTGTTTACATATAAACGCATAATATTGGTTGGATTCAGCATTTAAGGGAAGCTGCTTAACTGTAAATTTTGTGATTAGCTATTGGTTAGAGGTAAAAATATTCATATACACACAGATAGACAGATGGATGGATAGATAGATGGAGATACAGATAGCTATAGACTATATATAGATATAAATATTTATCCATTTATCTGTTGATAGTTTCTTAGTTTGTTCCAATACATTACCATAGTGAAATAAATGATGAAGAAAAAGGGTGCAAGAAACTTTGTATTAGAATGTGGGGTTCTCTGGGTTTAAGCCCAAGGGTTTGATAACAAGGTTATGTGGTAGAATTATTTTTAATTTTTTGAGAAATCTCCAAACTGATTTCCACAATGAATATATTAATTTGGACCTTCACCCACAGATAATAAGATTTTTTTTCCTTTCACCATTTTTTCACATGGCATAGGTTGATGTCAGTTACATTTACTAATATTTCCTTTTGCGAATTATGCATGTAGGTACACATATCTTTATGTTTACATGGCTCATAATGTAGCCACCAACAAGTAATAAGATTTGTACCTCTCAGCCCTCTTTCACTTAACATTCTTTTTAATATGTATATGATTGGCATTAGTATTATTATTGAATATAATTAAAATTATAAATGTGTATAAATCTGACTTTAATATGTGAATGGTTTATAAATAGTATTTTATTTGAAATAGTAATGACTTCATGTAAATACTCATCAAAGACATATTTAATTTAGATTCTTCATTCATAAAACACATTCAGAACAAAGGTCCCCTCCTTCCATTACACCCAGCTTGCCCACACCTCTCCTCTCTCACAGATCCACTCCCACTCCATTTCTCTTCAGAAAAGTTCAGACTTCCATGAATCAAAAACCAAGCTTGAAAGAAGAAGAGACAATAAGACATGACAAAAGCTGTCATATTGAGACTGGATAAGGCAACACAACAGGAAGAAAAGAGTCCAAAGAGCAGGCAGAAGTTTGTTTTATTTTATGATTGCTAATGTAAAAGATAGTTTAATAAATGTTATAATATTATTTATATTTATTTATATATATACTTATATTTTAAGTTATTTATTCAACTATGAAATTAATTACTTTATAAATAAGCATGAATTTTTATACAGACATTTATGAACAAATATATATTTACCTATACTATGAAATAACATTATTATAAAAATGAAATACAATCATTACAATGCATGTATATGAACCCTGTGATATGTTTCAAGTTAATATTTAGATATTGAACTTAAAGCCAAATAACATTCTCTTATTATAGTATTGTAATTATTTTGATAAAGTCTTAGACTAAGTCATTGAGTTCACAGATCTTGCCAGTCAACAAATGTGTTCTGAAGGCGCATGACCTGTGCAGCCCTGGACTGAGCATTGCAGCAAGATACACATCACACGCAGGGAGGCTGAGATCAGCTCTCCACTCCCTGCTCCCACCTGCAGTACATAATAAGAGGAATGAAACAACAGTCTTTACAGCAGCCCTGCAAAGAAGTCCATAGCACAGGATAAAAAAGTACAATATAACGGGTCTTTTACAAAAGGCTCCTCTTTTTATCCACACAATTAGTTCTCCCCTAAAGAGACATGTTGTTCATGTAGATTGCTCTGAGTGTGGCAGTACAAGGGAGTGCCCCATGTTGGGATTCAGAACATGACACCTGAATGTACAGTGTCTCTGCACGTTGAGATCTTTAACTGAATGGGTTCAACAGGTCAGTCTGTCCTCCAGACTTCCTGTCTCCCATTCCTCTCCCTCCCAAGAATATATCAGAAACTAGAATTTATCTTCCCCAAAGCACATCACAGAAATTAGTCTCTCTCTTCCTCAAAGCCAGGTTTTTGGGGAGGTAGTGCCCTGCCCCACAGTCAGTAGGTAGGCCAGAGATTTAGCAGGCAGGCTATGCTAGGTCCCCATTAGTCAATTGTCATTAGTCTGCACCCTCCTTTCTCATCACATTCCTGCACAGATGGACATTTCATGAGCCTAGAAATGATGTCAGATGGGTTTCCCCTGGATCCTAGGTCTTCCTTTCTGAAGTCAGCTATGTCACACTAAACTTCCTTGTCTGAAGTATATATTTGTTATGCTTTCTTCTTGTTAGCCTGTCTTTGTTGTAGGGTATCAGTGTGCTCTTATGTTTGATAAGGAAATAGGCCATATTCTTCTCTCTGCAAATGCCAGAGGCTCTGTGATCCCCTTTGAGCTTGATGACTTACACAAAATAGTTCTGACAATGATGAAGTGAGATTACATGCAAAGGCAGCCATACTGGTGGATCCTCTCACCCAGGGTTCCCCACCCTATGCACATACAATAGGTGCCTTTGTGGTAACCATATCTCCTGCCCTTCTAGGAATCATCTCACATTTAACTGTCAAGCAGAATCATACATTTGCCTTGAGTCTACAGTTTGTATGAGAAGTCCACATGTGTCCTGTTTGACTCCCATGATGTTCTTTGAAATGATTCTTAGTGTAGCCATAGACTTGAACTTATACCAGGGTCATCTTTTCTTCAGGTCCTTCTTTGGCCAATCTCCAACATGCACTTTGTGTCTTGGCCTTCTGTAACTGTTCTTATATATCTTCTCCTTCTAGGGGAACCACTTAGCCCACTATCACACAAAGCACCATGAACACTGGCTCTATGTAAACAATTTGAGGTTTGAAACAATAGAATTGAGTGGGATTCTACAACCATCAATCTGAAAATGAAAACTGACCTTTGTGGTACAAATGCATCCTTTCAATTCTCATGATCTCTTTCTGGCATGATGCTTCTTTGACATCAGCTTTCTGCCCCTGTGCTCTATAGCTCCCCTCAATCTGTCTGTGTTCTCCTACTTCCCTCACCTTTCACCCATGGAACCTCATCCTGGACAGCCCTTAGAAATTAAATGTCCCCTGCCATGCTTTTGCCTTAGTATCCAGAATAACACTGCTGCCCCAGATGATGCTTTCTCCTTCAAAATGATGAAGAAAGCAAGCTTGATTTCTACTCTCTAAGAAGAAATCAAGATAGAGTTGTAATGTTCTACCTTCTTTGATGTAAAACAAAACCTTCCTTAGTCTGCAAAGTGCTACATTCATTCCTCCTGCTGTTTAAAATGGAAATTTGACTTTCATTGTAAAAATAAATAGAAGAAAAAAAACTCTTAGCCTCATTTGTCAAAATGTAAAAGACACAAAGCATTATATATAAGAATAATATAAACATTTACCTTACTTTAAATTTTCACAGTAAGTATACAGACCTCAATCTCTCCCCATGTCCTCCTATGTGTGCCTGCATTTGCATGCATGTGTGCATCCGTGCATGTGTGTGTACGTGTAAATCTCACAAACACAAGTTCATTGTGTGTGAATCTACTGATTGTCATGACTAAAAGATATTTTACTCTGTTTTGATATAATAACATCAAAAATTGAGAGTATTATAACCAAAAGATTTCTTTTTCACATGACTCCATATATTAAAATTTCAAAAATATGTTTGTTGTCCTTAGTCCATCTTCGTTGTTCAAATATACATGACAGTCAGGGTCTTGGGATCTTCTGAGGAAATATACCTGGCAGAGAGGGTCATGAGGTTTATGAGGCTCCTATTATAGGGATAAACCTATTCATTGTCTTATGATTTAATCACCTTCCTTAGGCCTTATTTTATGGGTTTGGATTTGAAATATAAGTAAAGAGGCAGGGGGTAAAAACATTCAAGTCATAGCATATATCAAAACGGAAATATGTTACATAGTAGTCACCTTTAATAATGTCTCTAGACATTGAATTTTATAATGTTAATGTTAGAAGCAAGAAAAATGTTTTAGTGGGTTAGTAAGATTGTTCCAACCAAATCACTAGCAACCAAACATTTTTTTAAACATCTGAATATTTCTGTTAGTTCCCTGCTATTGTGTGCAAAGTTATGTTTTGGTATTATAATGTATGTAGTGGACAAAAGTATAAGTAGTTGTGTATGTCATGAACACATTAAAGGAATATTCTGTACATTAGTCATCCAAATAAGATCATCAGCTCAATAAAATTGGAAAAGCATATGGATTAAATAACATGTAACATAGCTTTGTCATGAATAGCCTAAATTGCATTCCATTAAGTAAAAACAGCATCTTGAATGAGAGACATGACATGATCTCTTGTTTACAATTATAATTACTGAATCACTGTATTGTGTTTGCAAATATTCTTGTATGAATAACTGACAGAAGCTCTGAAAGGAGACATATTCTGGTATGCCCAACAAACAAACAAACTTAATCACAGAACACATATTATAATACAAATATAGATTACATGTTTAATGAATGGCAGTTTATCAAATGTGGGCATAATCAAATATTGAAGACGCACTTTGCATCATAATTAGTTGCTATTAAAGTCTTAGCCACAGAGTTCTCTGGACAGCAGAGAACATACTTTGGTATTCTGATTGAGATAGCTAGCTATAAGCTTATCATTTAGAATCAGCTATTTCAGATATACTTGCTGTTGCTTTTGTTTACTAAGTTTTCCTTTTACTAAATGTGTAAGCATGTACACATACCTTTATGTTTAGATGGCTCAGAAGGTAGTCAACTTCATATTTCTAATTGATTGATCTCTTGGATATGTGACTTTGCCATTCTTTGACCAAGATTCCGTCACTGCCAGATCAACCTAGCACAATATTTATTTATTTATTTTAACAGAGACTCTGGGCACTGTCATCATCATAATTTTCTTTCATGGCCTTGCTCTTTTACTCCTCTTCCTGGTTACGAATCTTCCATTGTTAACTAGCATCCAATGGCCACTATTATTTTCTAAGCATTTCTAAACATATGTCATATGCTCATTCGTGTCATCCTAGTATTATAAAACACTTTAGTTAGATTCTTTGAAGGTTTAAAGAAGGAAACTGTCAGGCTACCTAGAATTACACCAAGAGAAATTAGCAAATTTGAAGATTCTTACTCATGTCATTTACTCCCAACTCTTCTAGCATAATGAAATTCTAATCTAAATTTAAACAGTGTTACTTTCTTGAATAACTAAATATGTGAGAAAATTTTGATATCTATTACAGACCTAATTTCATATTTATATTTACCCTCTGGGTTGCCTTTCAGTATAATATTTGGGGGAATTGTTGGGTTTTTAACCTGCTTAGATCTCTTATATCAATGTGTCTAAAGAAATCCAATTCATTTCTTCTCAGCTCTTCATTGTAAACACTGTGTCTGTCACTCCCACGATGGAATGCCTTCCCAAACATTTGTCCTTACTTAATTTTGTTTATTTACTCATTTAAGATGTGCCTTATGAAAGTAGTATTCTTAATGTAGAACTATAATAAAAAGAATAATAAATAAATAGATGAACAGAAACAATATGTGGCAACCTATATGCTACTAGTATAAATTAATCCTAGAAGTAGCAAACTTAAAAAAATATTTCATTCAGCTTCTTGAAGTACAAAAGATTCCAAATTCTGTTGAGTACATTTGTATGTTAGTTTCCATCCTTTAATTCATTTCACGGTCCAAGTATAGTGAATGATAGTACCTACATATAGGCCAATATTTCTCACTTCAAAAAAAATTAATACAAATTATGCCTTATATGTTGTCTTTTTTTCTAATTTTTACTTATTAAGTTATTTTTCACATTCAAACGAGGTCTACTAAGTATGTCCTTAATGGGTGTCCCTGGAAAACACTTCAAGAATATTATAGATTTTCTCAGGTTGACAAGTTATCTCGAGTACTTATCATTCTCTTTCTGCTGAGTGAAACATTAATGGGGCATGCTGAATACCCTATCTAGATGACTGCTAACTTGTCTGGGATCAAAATAACAAACTTCTTTCCATCAGTGGCTTTTGTTAGAATATTTTGGCACATGGACCCATAATTTGTGATGTCATTCTGCATGATATAAATATATGTTTCTCTTATTGGTTGAAGAATAAAGCTGTTTCAGCCAAAGAAAAGGCAGGATATAACCAGGTAGGAAGTATCGGTGGGGGTACAAAACTAGAAAAATTTGGGGAGGAGGAACGCAAAGAGAGTAATGAGGATGAATCATGTAGTTACCTAGAAGGTAGGATGGATGCTTAGTGGTAAACTAAGACTAGCTGGAGATATATGAATTAACATAAATTGGATAGTAATTAAGAGAGAGCTAAACAATAATTAGCCTGAGCCATTGGCCAAACAAGTTATGATTAATATTAGCCTCTGTGTGTTTATTTGGAACTAAATTGCTTTATACCAGGTTGCAGAAACACATAGAGACAGCTTGCATGAACAAAGAGAAGCTGATGGGTCCCAATACTGATAGCTGGGAATCCAGCATGGGACTGACTCAGACCCCCTGAATATAGGTCTCAGCTAGAAAGCATGAGCAGTCTAAGGGACCTCATACAGTGGAACCAGGATGTATTCCTGTTGCACAAAAGGACTTTATGAGCACATTCCCCATGGAGGGATATGCCTTTAACCTAGAGACAGGAGAGAAATCCTAGTCCCTACTTCAAATGACTTGGCAGATTTACATGACCCCTCCTGGAGGGCATCACCCTACAAGTGCAGTGGAGGGGGGTGGGATGGCAGAGTGGTTGGGGTGCATGTGTGGGTGGGATAGAGGAAAAGAGGGAGGGAGAGAGGGATAACTGGGATCAATATGTAAAATAAAAATAAAAACATAAATTAAAATAAAAAATGAAATAGAAGTATATTAATTATCTTCCTGGTTTCTCTTATTAAAGTCAAGATATTCAGTCAAAGTTACTCTTATATGACATATAACTCTGAATCTCTTTGGACACTGTATGTGATGCTAAATCATGCATTATATGCAAATTTCCTTTCCTGCTCTCAAAATGAAAATTACCTGGTGCTAATAGGCATTCCACACATATAGAGCATCAACGATATCCCAATTATAATTTAAAACTAGAAAACCTGTCAAATTCTATTATTACTCTGAAATTTCTAATGAAAATATGAATATCGTTTGTATTTATGTAAATAATGTGTACCTACTGGTCTGTTCTACACGTTGCAATCAGTTAAAGGAATTAGGAATTAGGAAACTAACCTTTATACTATGGTCATATTATTGCTAATTTATAGAAATAAGGAGATACAGGAAACTCATCAGGTTATCTTGCTTACCAATATGTCTCAATAGAAGACATGTTTCCTTAATTTAAACACAGCTGATTATGACTGCATGTAATGTAAGTACCTGGAATTTAGTAACAATCTTCTATTCAAGTGAACAATAACTTTTGTTTGTTTGCTTTGTGAGAGACTTAACTATATTGATATGTTCAATTGGAGATGTTTTTTCTTCTTTTGAACACGATTTGCAAAAGAACATTAAATCTACATAATATAAAACAGTAATACAGAAATCATACCACTAAAGTGTTTCTTTTTTTATATTTAATGGTGCTTTTAACTGATTGTTTTATCATAACTTTATGCTTATTTAGCTTAAATTAATTTTCTTTCTTGGTTCCTCCTATTAAAATCTTTTGGAATCATTTATATACCTGGCTGTATTTCAATGTCTATGATTTATGAGTTTATACATTTCTTTTTGAACAGGTGACATGTTGACAACCACGGCCAGGTTCACCACAGAGGACCACATAGATTTCCAGGTTCTGGGTCACAATCTGTGCCATGGTATAGACTGGAGATGTGCTGTGTCTGGGCCTGTTACGATCTGGATGGTCTACACTGCCACCAGTGATCTCCGCTGGGCCTGAGCTGCTGCCAGAGTCCATGCCTGGGTCCACAGCTGTGCTGTAGCCAGAGTCTACACTGATGGCAATGGCTCCTGTTCCTCACTGATTGTTGTACAGATGCCTGGGTGTGAACCGACATTTGAGGCCAAATTGGTATCCATGTGTCATGCTACCACCAGGGCCATATGTATAGGAGTATGGGGCATGTGGCCCCATCAGGAGACAATGGTGACATCCAGCCCCAAACTGTTGCAGTGATCACATCTGGGTCTATGTTCCTGCATCAACTGGGGTCTGTGTGGATGTCCATTGCTTGTGTTACCATAGGGGCCCATGCAAACACTGTACTGAACGATAGTTGAATCATATGTTGAAGTACGAGTGCCCTACAGGGCTGGCTCCATCCCTCACTGGTCCAGGGTGATCTGACCCCTGCCCCCTACAGGAGGACTGGCCCTGAAGCTCCCTAGCCCTGGGACAGTGAGCATCGATGACACTGGCACTGTAGGGCTGACCCTGTCTTGTGGAAGAGCTTGCCCACATAAAAAACTGTTCCTTTACCTCATCACTGGCTTGGGTGACCTGGCTTTGCCCCACACCTAAGAAGAGTAGTCTAATAAGCATGGACTGATAAACTCAGCTGCCACCCAGGCAGGATTAGGAATTGGCACGCTTCAACATCTACCCCATCTAAGACCTGTTGGAGTCTGTGAAGGTGCAGATTCTGCAGAGCCATAGCTGAAGGAACTCCATGTCTATGAAAACTGCAGGATATCTGAGAAGAATGTCTTTGAGATTCCAGTATCAATGGTGTACCAAAGCAAGAGGCATTAAACCTGAACAAAAACTTTACAGTGAAACTTTGCAAGTGAAGCTATTTGAACAAGAGCATATACTGCATTATACACAGCAGCTCTCAACCCCACTAATTTAGAGGAAGATGTGATATAGAAGTGGAAAAGATGAAGGAGCTTTTCCTTTGTTTTACATTTCATTATTATTATTATTATTATTATTATTATTAATTATTTCTTATTTTCATTATGTTGTAGATGTTCTTTGGTGGAGGACAGTACAATAGTGAGGGAAAGGTATGAAGGGCCTAGAAGAAGAATGGGATTGGAGTGGTTCAAAGAACCAATAAAAATATAAACAAAATTTTAAAGTGAAAGAAAATAACATACTTCATATAGTGTTTGCTCGATACATGGTTGTAGGGTAGAGAAACAAATATGATAAACAAATCAACTCAGTGTGAAATTCAGCTTGATATTAAGACCTGGGCATGACCAGAAGTGCATTTTAAGACTTCCTATTATTTACATTGTAAGGGTGTAATTAATCCTGACTTGTAAATACAGCTGTTTCTAAGCTGCCCAAAGTGGGTGTTAGGACCTAAAGGTCTTATCCTCTGAAAGAACAGCAAGTACCTGAATCCCCAAATCATCTCTGTCGCTCTCAGAATTTTAAAATTGAGGGCAGCATGGATAACCCATATCAGTCCTCACTATAATTGTCAAATTCTAATAGTTTGTTTGTTTTAATTTCATTAGGAATTTATTTTGTCTTCAGTGATGATGTGTGTATTGGAAAATTGAAAAAAGCCATCACTGTGTTATATTTATTTAATAATCAGTATTTTTTAATGTCATATTTAGAAATTTGGCTGCTAGATATATTTACAAGTTAAAAAAGTTACTAGGAGTTTAATAACATTGTGACAAGTGATCAAATATGACAAAAGTACAAATTTGCATATATAAATTATTAAATCATATATGAAAATTATTAAATGTATTTGAGTACTTATATTTAATACATGTTAGTATTACTAATGATATTATTTTTCTTATTTCCTGATACTTTTTAAAAATATATAATTTTTTTGTCTTTATCACACAAATTTTTTTGCCAAATATAGAATAAAATCACAATAATAGTCAACAAGTTATAAACTCATACATAAAACATAGCCTTTATAAGTGTATTGCTTACTATCAAACTCCATATTGCCTTGTGCTTCATTTAAAAAGCAAACTCTAAAAGCCTATAGTAGTTATCAAGGTCTAATTTATATAACGCCTCAGCACTTTCTCAGTAAAAGTTTGGTGTTAAAGTAAATTTTCTTGCAAATTATCCAAATGTCCAAATGTAAATGAAATTACAGGACTTGCAGTATGACTGTTCCTTTGTATTTGATAATATAGAAACTGAATACCCCATAGAACAAAAAAAAAAAAAAAAAAAAAAAAAAAATCAGAAACAGTAACAAGAAGCCTTCGAGCTAGGAATCCCAGAATCCAGAGCAGACTTCCAGCAGACTTTCAGGGAAGAATTACAACCATTCATCAGTTGAAGGATATTTATAACATTTCTGTTTCCTGGTTATTGTGAATAAAGCATCAATAAATGTGCTTGAGCAAGATACATACATACATACATACATACACACACACACACACACAAACACACACACACACACACACATATATATATATATAATAGCAAAAAATGCAAAAATTACTAACTTCTTTTTTAAATAAATTTTTATTTAAATTATAAACAACCTTATTTCACATACCAAATTTAAGTTCCCTCTCCCTCCTATTCTTCCATGACACCAACAACCTCTCATCCCACCCCATCCACTCTGCAGGGAGGGGGAGGCTTCCCATGAGTGGTCATCAAATTCTGTCACATCATTAGGGGCAAGACATAGGCCCATCCCTATGTGTCTAAACTGAAAGTATAGCCCTGCATAAGGAATGGACTTCTAAAGCCCATTTGTGCACTAGGGATAAATACTAATTCCACTGTCAGAGGGCTCACAGATTGTCCAGCCTACCAACTGATACCCATGTTCTGGGGACATGATTCACTAATAATGAAGGCAATGTAAAAGAAACAAGTCAAATGCTAGAGGCAGGATCACTCTGCATCATTCAGACAGAAGCTTAAATATCTTTTTGTGAATATTGTTTTAAAATAAATGCCATTTGTATCCAGGGACAGCAGGAGTGATGTAAAATGTTAATGTTTGCCTTTATTTACCTTGACACTACTTCTTTCAAGTAGAGGAGTATGATTTTGAAAGTGAAGTTTGTTGTAAACAATACTACTTCAAAAATGGAAAAATAAGGTGAGTTGAACAAGATTCACTTGAAATAAAATACTGAAATTTCTTAGATGGATGTAAACTAATTTGAATCCTTACACAAAAACAAAAAGAGTCTTCAGTCCTTAATTCTACTTCATCCTCAAGATGATAAGGTGAAAGTGGAAAGCATGAAGAACTAAATAATTTCAAACTATTCCTACTATACCTATAAATTTGAATACAAAAACAGCCTCATGAAATTGTATATTTGTATATACATATATGTATATAAAATGTACATAACATTTTATGTATTCAAAATTATACTTTGTTCTTTATATAATGTTATTCCACCAAATATTTTCTGAATACTGTCCAACCAAATTTTGATGATTATTTCAACATGTAAGTAACAGCCTCTGGTATAAAGCACATGAAAGGGTTTGTGAAATGTTGTGCTTTAAGTAAATTGCCCTACACTTTGGTGCATGTCTACAATGTTTGTATGAGACAGGGCTTTTCATCTATCCCTATCTTGTCTATAACATTTTAACTTTTTGTGCTTCTTGTGTGTCTCAATTACAGGGAAGTACTATGAGACCATAATAAAAAGTAGAGTGAAATATTTATCTATACAGAACATCCCCTTGTAGATTTTACTTTTTCCTTTATTTACATCTTAACCTGAATGTGTATATAAGTTAATGGAAGTTCTTCATTATTGAATTTATTATATTTCTATAAATTAACATTAGAAGTATCACTATTTGACAAAAAAATTAGCATGTTATTAAGATAAGGTGAAATATCAAAATTTAAATCAAATGATGCCACTAGAATAGTGTCATTTATGTTCTTTGTACGTGTATATGCATTTGTCTTTGGGTCTGTGACAAACCCAGCAAATAGGAGCAATAACACATAATGCAATGGAATGTCTTAAGAATTTTCTCGTTAAATAGTTATTAAACTATTATTTGAGTAAATTGACTTTTTTCCTTTTTAGCACGATCCAGACTTAAACTCACTAGTTTGAGGCCTAATCAATACGCTGCTAACTGCTCCATTAATCCTTTCCCACTGCTCTTCTCTCTCATCCTTCCAGAGAGTGGTTCACTGTTGTTACCTCACAGAAAATAATTGATTTTCCAAGGTAATAACTTCAGAGGCTTATCACAGGTTTCTTCCTTTCCTTCAACTGCAGGAACCAATCAAGTTTGACACAAAACTTTTATTTCTGTCTATCTAAAATGGGTCATTTAGCAGTTCAGACTAATGGAAAAGGAACAAAACATAAATATAAAATGAAAAAGATTGGGAAAGAAAAAGAAGAAAGAGGCTGTGGTTCTACATTTTCCAAGTAGAATCATTCACTAACTCTGTGTACTTGGAATTGTAATTTGAAATAATTCAGAGATTTCTGAATAGAGATGAACATCGTGGAAATGCAAGGTTTTCCTTTGTAGTAACAAGAAATCAGAAAATGCACACAAATACAAAGCATACTCAAAATTACATTATGAAAAACCAAATATAAAGCAAAGCTTATGGGAACTGGGAAAAAAGTTTCAATATTAGCTCACCCTCACAAATGTTGAGGTCCATAACATGCCTTCATTTCTGACATGGCACTCTCATATCCTAAATTATGATAGATTTCTGTTGGTGTTGAAATATAAAACAATGACATTTCTGCTGATACTCATGTATGTAACAATAATGTGCTACATGTTGGCTTCTTTTATTGATGCCTAATTTCTAATATTATTTTTAAATTAAGTAATTTAAAAGTACATAATTAATTTCCATAAATACTACTTTCAGTTAAAAATAAAAGACTTTTATAAGTTACTGGATTTGTGAAAGTAATAGCATATAAATACTAAATTCTGGATTCAATTTTTAAAAATAAAATCTGTAATATACATAAGAGAATAAATATGCTTAAAAGATGTTTAATGTCTAGGGGTAAGATAATTTGACTGTGTAACTTTTCTACACATATAGTATGGAGAATTGATTCAAAAAAAAAACATGTCTCTTTTGAAGCAAACAGGACAAAAAGAATTAAACTGCACTATTTCCTACTGTCATTAAACACTCACAAATAATTTTATACTAAGCTCAGTTTTGCCTTTAATGAGCAGACATTCCTGGTACCAATGACGAATGGCTGGTCAATCAAAGTGACCAAGGGAGAGACTATCCATTATGATACTTATAAAGGAAACACCAAGAGAAGGAGGGGGAGTTTAATAACAAGATTAAAAGGATACCATTTATGTCTCTGTGATGTGTTTCTGCTCATTATGCTCAGTTTTAAAATACCAACAATTTACAAATGAGGTCATAATTCATAAAAGTTTTATGGTATTTCCAAGCAATTTCCAGAACCTCACTAATAATTGTTCTTATGCACTGTTGGTATCCTTCAAAGTACAAATATTAATTGGATTCAGTAACAAATTTTTAACATCCTTGTCTAATAGTCTACTTCTCTATAGAACTCCTTGAATTCTGCATACATATGTGCACATACAAACACACATAAATATATGAAATATATGCACCTTGCTTTGACTGATTTCTTCAGTTCTATGAATAAAAAAACAAGTACTGCAGCCATGATGTACACTCTCACTCTAAACTGATTAAAACAAAACACATAAAAACTATCTTTTTCAGTCATTGTGCTTTGATTCTAACATATCCTCCAAGGTTAAAGTTTTGAGTGCTTCTAATTTTCTTCATAGTGGCTGATGATATTTTAAGAGACTATAAAATCTCCAGGAGTTGAGGTCTTGATGTCTTCAGTAGGTCCATCAGTGTTTGTAGTTATGCTTTGCCCACACCTCAGCTTCTCTCTGCTTCCTGGTCTGCTGCCTGGATCAGCTATGACCTGATGCTCTTTTCTGAAGGGAGTGACTTACGTTGCTACGAGTTCTGCAACCATCTGGATCATGTACACCAAAAAAAATAAAAATAAAAATCACTTCATTTCTTTTGTTTTTACTAGACATTTTGGTCACAGCGATAGAAAATGGAACACAACAACAAAGCAGAGGAAGCAGAAGGTAACGACTTAAAAATTACCATCATAAAAATTATAGAGGCCCTCAAAGGAGATGTGAGAAAAATCCCTTAAATGAATGGAGGAAAAAACAAACAAAAAGGTGGAAGAAATGAACAAATCCCTTAAGGAAAATACAGAAAGCCAAGAAAAAACAATTAAGCAGGTGAAGGAAATGGTTCAAGACTTGAAAACTAAAATAGAGAAAAAAAAAAAAAAAAAAGGCAACACAAACCAAAGGAATGCTGGAAATAGAACAACTGCAAAAAATCGGGAACTACAGACACAAGCATATCCAACAGAATTCAAGACATGAAAAAGAGAATCTCAGACACAGAAGATAAACTAGAAGAAATAGATTCATCGACGAAAGAAAATCATAAATCCAACAAATCCTTAAAACAAAACATTCAGGAAATGTGGGACACCATGTAAAGTCCAAACCTAAGAATATTAGGCACAGAGGAAGGTGAGGAAGTCCAGCTCAAAGGTGCCGAAAACATATTCAACAAAATCATCGATGAAAACTTTCCAAATCTGAAGAAGGACATGCCCATGAAAGTACAAGAAGCATACCGAACCCCAAATAGGCTGGGCCAAAGAAAACAGACCCCTCGACATGTAATAATCAATACACCTAGCATAAAGAATAAAGAAAGAATATTAAGAGAAGCGAAGAAAAAAGGAAAGGTAACATATAAAGGCAGACCTATCAATATTACACCTGACTTCTCCATGGAAACCATCAAGGCCAGAAAGTCCTGGATAGATGCTCTAAAAGTATTTAGAGAACACGGATGCCAGCCGAGGATCCTATCCAGCAAAACTCTCAATCACTATAGATGGAGAAAACAAGATATTTAATGACAAAACCAGATTTTCCCAATATGTATCTATAAATCCAGCCTTCCAGAAAGTATTGGAAGGAAAACTCCAACTCAAGGAAGGTAACTACACCCACAAAAATGTAGGCAACAGATAATCCAACTACCCCAGAAACCAAGGGTAAAGCAGAACTAATATATTCACAATACCACTGCCAACAACAAACCTAAATCAAACGAGCATCAACAATCAATGATCCTTACTCACCCTCAACATTAATGGTCTTAACACACCTATAAAAAGACGCAGGCTAACAGAATGGATAAGAAGACAGAATCCATCCTTCTGCTGCATACAAGAAACACATCTAAGCTTCAAAGATAGGCATTACCTCAGGGTAAAGGGTTGGGAAAAGATTTTCCAATCAAATGGAAAAAAGAAGCAAGCAGGTGTAGCTATCCTAATATCTAACAAGTTAGACTTCAAACCAAAATTAATCTAAGAGATGAAGAGGGTCATTTCATATTCATCGAGGAGAAATCAATCAACACAAAGTCTCAGTTCTGGACATCTATGCCCCTAATACAAAGTCACTCACATTCGTTAAAGAAACACTACTAAAACTCCTAAAACTCAAAGCTCATATAAAACCTCACACACTTATAGTGGGAGACTTCAATATACCACTCTCAACACTAAACAGGACATCAAATCAGAAATTCAACAAAGAAACAAAGAACTAACAGAAGTTATGTCTCAATTGGTTTTAACAAACATCTATGGAACATTCCATCCAAAAACAAAAGAATATACCTTCTTCTCTGCTCCACATGGAACCTTCTCTAAAATCGACCACATACTAGGTGGCATAACAAACATCAACAGATAAAAGAAAATAGGAATAGTCCCCTGTATATTTTCAGGAACACCGTTCCTTGAAATTGGAATTCAACAACACAAATAGCAGAAAACCTTCAAATTCATGGAAACTGAACAATGTGCAATTGCACCTCTCCTGGTTCAAAGAAGAAATAAAGAAAGAAATTTTAAGGACTTTCTAATATTCAAGGAGAATGAGGAAACAACATACAACAATTAATGAATGGGACCTCTTCAAAAGTAGAAGCTTCTGTAAGGCAAAGGTCACAGTCCACAAGACCAAACGACAGCCCACAGACTGGGAAAAGATTTCCACCAATCCTATGTCCAACAAAAGGCTGATCTCCAAAATATACAAAGAACTCAAGAAACTAGTCAACACAACACCTATTAAAATATGGGGTACAGAACTGAAGAAAGAATTCTCAATAGAGGAAATCAAAAATGCTGAAAAACACTTAAGAAAAAGCTCCACATCCTTAGCTGTCAGGGAAATGAAAACCAAAACAACTTTGAGATACCAACTTATTCCTGCAAGAATGGCTAAAATTAGAAACACCAATGATGACTCATGTTGGAGAGGATGTGGAGAAAGGGGAACACTCCTCCACTGCTGGTGGGAGTGCAAACTCATACAGCCATTTTGGGGATCAGTAAGTCGGTTCCTCCAGAAAATGGGAATTAGTTTACCACAGGACCCTGCAATCCCTCTCTTAGGCACATACCCAAAGGATTCACATCCATGCACCAAAAACATCTGTTCAACTATATTCATAGCAACATTATTTGTAATAGCAAGAACCTGGAAGCAACCTAGATGTTCCTCAATTGAAGAATGGTTAATGAAGGTGTGGCACAGCTACACAATGGAATACTACTCTGCAGAAAAAAATAATAGTATCTTGAAATTCGCAGGCAATGGATGGCACTTGAAGAAACCCTCCTGAATGAGATAACCCAGTCACAAAAAGAGGAATACAGTATGTACTCACTCATATATGGATTTTAGACCTAGAGCAAAGGATCACCAGCCTATAATTCATAGCACCAGAGGAACTAGGATACAAGGCGTAGTCTAAGAGATTCATATGAAGTCCTTCACAGAACCGGGAAGGGACAAGTCCCCCAGAGCTCAGAGGAAGTGGGGGGTGCAGCGAATGGAGAGAGAAGTAGGAGAAAACGAGGGGGAGGAAAGGAAATCATGTGCAACCAGGAAGATTGAGCCTGGTTAGGAATAGAAGACAGGAGAGAGAGAGAGAGAGAGAGAGAGAGAGAGAGAGAGAGAGAGAGAGAGAGAGAGAGAGAGAGAGAGAGAGAAAGAGAGAGAGAGAGAACATAAAAGAAGGAGCCAATATTGGTTTGAAGATAAAATTGAACACAAAGGAAGGTCTAGAGAACTACAAGACTGCGGCCAACTAACAATTTGAGCTTCCATGGAAAGGCTACCATGAATGCCCTTCCTGGAGAGTGAGATCAACAACTAACTTAAACATGGAGCCCTCAACTAATGCCTGTTGGAAAAAGGAGCTAACACCTATACGTAAACACTGAGTTGAAGTAGAACACAGATGCAGGTGGAGAGGAAAAGACCAGGCAGCAGAAACACATAGATACAGCTTACCTGAACAAGGAGGAGCTAATGGGCCTCCAGACTGATAGCTGGGAAGCCAGCATGGGACTTACTCAGGCCCCACTGAATATGGGTCTCAGCCAGAAGGGCTGAGCAGTCTAAGGGACCTCAGACAGTGGAGCCAGGATGTATTCCTGGTGCACAAAAGGACTTTGCAAACACATCCCCCATGGAGGGATAACTGCCTTAATCTAAAGACAGGAGAGAAGCCCTAGTCCCTTTTTCATATGACCTGTCAGATCTACATGACCCCATCTGGATGGCATTCCCCTGTATAATGGATTGGGGTATGGAATGGGAGTGGAGGGTTGTTAGAGTGCCTGTGAGAAGGCAGAGCGGGTAAAAGGGAGGGTCGGAGGGAATGAGGAAGGGAGGGAGGGAGGGAGGGAGAGGGAACTGGGATTGACATGTAAAATAATAAATGAAATTAAAAAAATGCTTTTACTCCAAAATTGAAGTTAATGGACAAGTTACTGGGGAAAAGTTTGGAAAGAAAAACGCCGAAATTCCCAAATATTGTCTATAAATGTTTGTTTTCATTTAAATGGACTTGTTTATATATAATAAAAAAAGAAATGTAATTAGTATTCTTGTACTTTTCAAGTTACCAAAAAAATTACCACTAATCTGCACATATGAATTATTAGCATTATTTATATTTTTAATAATCTTTCCATACTGACTTTATTGCTAGTAATAATAAATGAACTAATGTTACAGGTTTTAAATACTGAGTAGATTAATGATTGTATTCATTATCAGCCTTTTATAATTATTATGATCAGAATGCAATCAGAATCATGAAAAGTATGATAAAATATCAATATGTATTTTCCATCTCTTAATTTCAATATTACAATTTTACTTCATGTGAAAAGGGCACTGTTCTTGGATGTTTCCTACCATTAGGTTAAGAACAGAGTTGGTACAGAACATTGAATTATTGCTAATTTTGTATATAAAAGGAGGAGTACATAGAAGGCATATATATATATATATATATATATATATATATATATATATGAACTTCCTAGTGCACACTTTGGTTTCTCTGGCATTATAAGTAGAGAGAAAATTGAGATATGGTTTCCCAGTTCTCTGTGAACTTTAAAATTGACACAGTTTTTTTAAAAATTTATATCACAGTTGTAGTTTGAATATGAACATGACCTGCTCAGTGTTGTTCAAATTATGTGGTGAGTTTCTACTCTATAGGAAATATTGTAATAAATTCCTTGAATAGGAAAAAAGAACCTTATGGCATATCAATATATTGTCACCTCTTCTTCTATATTTAATTATCTGAAAATATCAAAAAGATTTTTAAAATTGTTTTGGTTTTGTTACTATTACAGTCCAAGAAACCCATTTAACATACTACATAATATCCTTATGGCTATGCTATCCCAAAATTATCTGAAAATATATTTCTGGTCCTCTCTTTATCAGTGTGCTTCAACATGGGATTCTTCATTTTCTAAAACATAGATTTTTTTCAGCGTTTTGCATATAGTTGTGGCACTATAAAATAATTTTCTATAGACTCTTGACCTCATTATACCTTTTCACATTTAATTTATTTCTGAAATTGTGTATTTTAATACAATGACATTTTTCCTGACCATGTAAAACCTGAATTATACAATTCATCTTTTATTTTCCATGTATTTTCTTCATGTTGTTCAAATACTTCATGTCATTGAAATTTCCTCAAATTATTTGCCTCTATGTTCACTGTATACTTTTTAGTTTATTTATGTATGAAATATCTGACTTCTATGATCACCGATATGTATATCAATTTAGTTCAACAGAATTGAACAGTAGTTATTAAACTAATAAATGATTGTTAAGTAGAACATTTATAGTCATATTCTGACTTATTATTACTTACTAAATTATATCTGTTGTGATCAGTACTGAATGCATATAATTCCTAAACTGTGGAAGCTGAAGCAGGAGAATTCTATGTTTCAGGCCAGCTTTAGCTATATCTTGACACCCTGTCTCAAACAAGCAAACTTGGTAGTTTCCTTGTGTAGACATTTGTGGGTAGTGTACACTGGTGGACTGACTTCTCTCCCTTCACTCTGTGTGAGGGTTATGATTAGACCAAGCAGCATGTTTGCTGAACTCCAAAGTCATATAATTAAACCAAGATCTAGGTGCTTATGTTAATGAATACCTAGTCACTAAATATTTTCAAAGTTTACTTGCACAATTAGATTTGTTCCAATTCCTTCCTTTTTGTATAAGAGGGAAGCGTTCAAACACCACTGCAAAAAAGAAAACATCTTGAAAATAGTCAAACAGTTGGAACATCCAGTTAGAATTTTATCCTTGTGTTATGAGTAGGTTTTCCCTTCGGCCTGGTTCCAGAGCCACACCAGCCCCAAATAACACACAGACACTGTATTTGATATAATGCTGTTGGACAGTTACTAGTGTTTCTTATTGGCTAGATCTGTCTTAAATATTAAACCATTTCTATTAATCTAAGTATTTCCAAGTGGTCTCATCTTACTGGAGAGAAGGCCCAGACCTCCTTTCTCTCAAATCTCTACATGTTGACTCCTCCCTACTTCTTCCTCTCTCCTCTTAGTCTCTTAGCCCCACCTATCTTGCTTTCCTATTAGCCCAACAGTGCTTTATTCATTAACTAATATGAGAAACATATTTACAGAATGGCACAAAGGCCACTGAGTGATTTCTTCACTCTTTCCATAAAATAACTTTGTACAATCACAATGAAAATCCAGCTGAGAAACAGATGTTAAAATGAGAATTTCTACCCACCAAAATATTTTCTTCTCAGTGAACCTAGAGAATCTATCCTGTCTGTGATAGGATTGCTCTGTGAATTCCATTCATCACGTCTTTCCTCAACTCTTCTCTCGGTGAAGCAGCATTTTTTCTTCCATTGTGACAAAGTAGATGTTACTAGGATCTATAGGAGATTGGGTCAGTAAATCAGTAAAAATAATCTGATTAAAAGAAAGATCAAGTTTTGAGTTATTTTAATCTTTTTCACTCCTTAGACCAAAACATGTAAATCATAGTTAAGAACAAGGGACAAAAAGCTGATACCGTTCTTTATTTTCATAGATTTGGGCCTCTTATTGCCTTCTCTGTGCTGGTTAGATATTGGAAAATGGAGGGACACAGAGGCAGATGGTTCTCTGTGAGTTGAATGCCAGCAGGTTCTAAAGAGCAAGTTCCAGGACAAGCTCCAAAACAATATAGAAAAACCCTGTCTCAAAAAACAAAAACGAAACAAACAAGAAAATAAAATGGAAACATTTTTACCATATAACAACACATACTCTGGGAAAGTGTATTAGTCAAGAGGCTCTGTCTCTCCTTTTCTATCCCATATGTGATTAAGTAGGTATTATATATGAAAATCTCAGAGGCTGAGCATTTTCATTTCTTGCTTTTGGCAAACTGGAAAGTTCTGAGTGTGAAAGATGCATACTTTCTGCCCAGGACAAAGTTAAGCCTGGTGTGTAGCAACAGGAATACATCCTACTATTCAGGTTTCTGTCCAACAGAAGATTAGATTTTTCTGCTTTAAAAAAAAAACCACACACACACACACACACACACACACACACACACACACACACACACACACACACAGGGAAATGAATTCTTTCTCAATAATCCTTTATTAAATTTTTCTACACAGTGTGCATGCATCATCCTCATCCAAACATTAGTTCTCTAATTTCATGTTTATAATCCCTATTTTGAGTGTTTACATAAGAACCTAAAGTTTGACAGTTATGAATGATGTCTGTAGTGTTTTCTTTCAAAATACAACTAGATAGCACTTAAGAGTACTTGCAATTTAATTGTTTCCCCATGATCGAAAAATAGGGTATACATTTTCTAAATATTCCTATTTTATTTGTGACAACTGGAACAATTAAAGGCATGTGGCTTAAGATCAATGAAATAAGGAATGCTGATAAGAAGGAAACATTTCATGATAGGGAACTTTGTTTATTTTCATTAACTTTATTGATTCTCATTATTTTTTTGTACACACATACTATATTTTGATTAACTCCTCTCTATTTTTACTATTTAATTCCTGACTATTTGAATTCATAACCTCTTCTCCCTCCTAAATCCATGTGTGTACCTGTCTTGGTCTATTGCTCTTTCATCAACTTAATACTACCATTGCATATGTGTGTGTAGAGCTATATTCTAGAACTAGTCATTCAGAGGACATATGTGTGAACAAAAATGACACTCCTTCACTTAACACCCATCACATAACAATGGCTTTTCAGCTAAAAGAAGGATGTCTATATATTTATAAATTTGAAATCTGTTGTTTCAGATTTGTTTTCCAATTTTAAACCATTGCATTAATTTACTTCACATCATGTCAATAATATCTATGTTTTCTTTAAGGACCAAGAACATTCTTGTCTCAGGTACTTCACATCATAAAAATCAAATAAACTTCATTTCTACTTCCATTTATCCACTTAATAATCAGTACCACATGTGCTTCCACTGATAGGACCTAGTTTATGAGAAGACATTAGTTTGCTTATAATCCTAACCAGAGGGTCTACTTTTTACATTTTGATATCTTTCTCTTATATTTAAACCAAGTCCATTACTTAGAGCTGTATTACTTGCACTTTGCTTTGACATTTATCCAATCTGTTTCTCTTGACATCTGTTAACAATCCACTCTTCTCTAGAACTCTTGACTCTGTGCAGGAATCATTAAATTATGCTTTGTGGCATGCCTTAAGGTGTTATGGAAATAGTTCAGATCACTAGACACAAAGTGCTACTGTGTGGATTTTATAAACATTATGGCACTGATGTCTTTTAATGATAATGTCAATACAGGTGCCTCAATTTTTGTTTTCTTCATATTAAATTGAGTTATATCATGTTTGTTCACTAAGTAGAATAAGCAGCTAAGTTAGCATTAGAATGAAAAACACCTCATAAGCCTAAAGACATTTGAAGACATAAACACTAAAGAGTGTTTGGATAATTCCCACTGTAGACATCCCAGAGATATAAAGAAATTGATGGTGTAAATAATTTAAGTATAATACACAAATTGTCAGTAGACACCTTTCCAAGTATTATAACTTGCTTTATGCTATTTTACATGTGATATATTTTTTATATTTTCACACTGAATTTTATTGTGAAAACTTTAAATATGTCAGCTCCAGAGGATCCTTTACCCATAGCCATCAGCAGCACCTGCATTCAGTGTATAACCATCATATCCCCTATATATTCAAGTAGCTGATTATATTCTTACAACAAAGTTTTAAGTATGAATACAGGTTTGTAGGTATTGCTTCTCTGATAATATATGAGAACCTTGAAAATTCCCTGGAAAAGAACTCACATGTTTTCTACCAATGCTGATGAAAAGCATACTAACTTCCTAAGGACCCAACTGGGGAAGCAAAGCAGTTACTAGTAATGCAGTGATCTTCAGAATAGGACGCTCAGGACAAATGTTCTGGCAGTTCAATAGAAAAGTTAAGCTCCAAGAGAAAGATTTAAACGCATATGTAAATGAGTGGAGAATATGAATGTAACATGAAAAATAAAAGAGCTAGAGACAGATATAGAGGTTCAACTTAAAGATCAGGAAAGCAAAGCAGCCAAGCTGCTAGAGAGCTCTTAACTCTAACAGGGCTGGGGTGTTCCTACTCTCAATGTGGCTGAGAATGATTGCCTGATTCTGAGACCTTGTTCCTGTCCTATATACCTGTCATGAGATCTCTGATTAAAGGTGTGAGCTCTAATTCTCTTTTAGCCTGGTCCATTCTTTGTAGATCATGGACTCATAGATCCTTCTATCTCTTAATCCTGAGTCCTAGGATTAAAGGTTTATAACACCACCTTCTAGCTTCTGGCTGCTGAGATTAAAAGTGTGTGCCTGGCTTCTATGGCTTTTGTTTGACTTTGCTTTCTGAATTCTCAGGAAAACTTTAGTATATCATAAATAGCATATCACTACATATAAATCTTCCCAATTCTTAAACTTGATCACATTTAAATTCCAAATATTCAATTTTCATCTTAATAAAAATACATCTTTTCCATATATTCTGATAAGTTTTCCTCTCACCCAGGTACTCCAAGATCTTCCACACTTCCCATATTTTCTGAATACATACCCTTTTGATCTGTCCTTAGAAAACAATCTGGTATCTGAAAAGTAATAGAAAAATAAAGTAAAATACAAACAGGCAAATTAGAATAGTGTAGACAAACAAACAAAAGAAAAACAGTAAAAGAATAAGAATGCAGCAGGACAATTCCACACATGAACTCATGGTAACAGACCTCTGGGGTTTTTGCCAGATGGGATCTTAGCACTGTGAAAATAAGTAAACATAAGCCTCACCTATAACACAGATGTAGCTCCAATATAGAGCTACTCACAAATGAAAATTTCCAATTTTTATAGAAATTTTTCTTAATTTCACAAAATGAAATGTTTTCACATGTTCTAACTTTGTAGTCTTTGTGCTTACCTAATATATGCCTCTGTATGTTTATATCTTAGGTATAATTTTATGCATTCATAGTTTTCAAGTGAAGTAAGAATATCATAAATACCTACTACATTTCTCTTGCAGTTATAGTATTATTGTTTATTATCATTGTAGAATAAGAAAATATATATTTCAATTTTTGTGATTTAGGACATTTGAGTTAGGGATTTTATTCTTATGTGATATGTGAACTATCAAGTAAATTAATATTCATCTGTATGTGTGGTTGGAGGCTCCCTATTGTTATGTAAAATATTTTTAACCAAACTGAATTAGGAATATGCTTTAGAATTTAGATATCTCCACTTGTCTGATGATACATTTAAATAATAACTCTGGGTGGGGTTTTCATGTCCTGAGAAATATTATTTCTCTGTAATGAGGGAACAGTGTAACATTTATTAGTTTTTTAAATTTTAAAAAATATCTTTAATAATTATTTGAGTTTCATAATGTATATAATATATTTTGTTCATAACTACATTTCAGCCCTCTAAATCCATTATGATCCACTTCCCTATTCTCCAAATCCCTCTCAATTTTGAATCCTGTTGTTTCTATACACACAAATTCCAGTTTATGCATTCCATAGACACATAGTTGTGAAGACATTCACTGAAACATCAGCTTACAAAGTGGCACAGACTTAAATAAAATGGATTCTTATTATCCCTAAAGCCATCACTGTCACTAGTTGTTGAAGCTTTTGCTGGGATGCTTGAGCCCCTTTTCTTTTCATGCCATGATGTTGAATGACTTGGTCATGTTCAGGTCATGTTCTGGCAACCCTAGTTACTGTGAGTTCATGAGTGCAGAGTTCTTATCACATCCAGGAGACAGTTTATCTCTGACCTTCCTAGGCTTCTAGCACTTTGACCCTCCTCTTCCCTGTATTCCTAATCCTGAGGGAAGTACTCTATTAAATATCTGACATTTTTAGACCAACTGTTCACAATTACCTTGACCAGTTGTATGTTTCTCTATTAGCATATGTCTACTGCAAAGAGGAACTTCTGTAATAAGATCTGAAAACTGTCCTAAGATATGAATGCTGAGATGACAGTTCCAGGAGAATTTGATACTCTGAACATTTCACAAAAGAGTAGTCGCAGGTTCACTCCTGTAGCCCATAATTTTTCCCACCATGAGTTCTTGGCAAGATTTACAGAAGCAGAAATGCATTTTCTCCTGTGGGGAGGAAATAAAATACAAGCAAAACTTTTGGACATCTCTGTATCATTTGTGCTACACTGGTACTTTGATCACAATTTACACCCTTGCTGTACCAATTGTTATCACAATTCACAGGGTTCACAAATGGGTAGGACTGTTGATGTGTATCCCTCCATATATCTGCATGGTACCTTTCAGAATTATGAAAGCTATCCAGCAAGTATGATGCTTTCCAATTCCAAATTTAAGTTCATATATTGTAGGACCAATGTGTGGGGCATTGTCAATGCTAGAGTATCACCCCCAAATTCTACTGGGCAAGCAAAAGCAAGGCAATGACTTATATATCGTATTATATTGCTGTTCTCTGGGATATTCTTTATCAACAACTACAAGAAATTATCACACATCTGGTAGCAGACTTTCAATTGTCCATCGGTGGGTTCAGAAAGTAATATAATCATCTGTGTAAGTATTATTCCAATTAAACACTTACACATACACACACGTTATAATGCAGTAGGTTTACACAAGGAATTGCAAAGGTTCTTAGTGAGATTTGTTCCTCACCTTAATGCCACCATCCTCACATCCTTGTTCTTACACCTTCCTTCCTGAATCTTATCTTTTCTGCTCCTGTAATCTATAATTTATTGTTTTCTCTCCTTTAATATCTTTAAGATGGGAGCATTAAGTTTTTCATGGAAATGCAACACCATCCTAAAATCTCTTTTGGTACTCAAGCATGGACTAGCTGACATTTGGATGAGAAAACATAGCCTGACAGTTCTTGATTAGAACTATATTGTAAGTCATTTCTTTTCAATTATATTTTTGACACTGTCTTGAAAATTCATTAGGATATATATCAATCACTCATTTGGAATGAAAACAACAGTATTTTATGACTTCTTATAGACATTTCCACAAGTTCAATAAGGTCATAGTCTTATCACTGATAAATGAGGGGGAAAAAAACACACAACACTCACAGGAATGGAAAGGTAGAAGTCAAGGTGCATGGAACTGTAAAGAAACAATTAATTTCAATTAACCACTCCATAAATGTAAGAAACAACCTTTAATCCTAAGATTATTTGAGATTAAAACTTTAATTACTTTCTATCCTTCATAAAGATAGTATTTAAACCCTTAATCCTAGGATCTCAAAGTCAATTAAAAAAAAAATCCTCACTTTTTCTAAGAAAGTATGTACACATATATTTCCTGATTTGCAGAAAAAAAAAATCATAGTTTTGTATGGAGTTTCAACACAATCACACTGCCAAATACATCGAAATCACCAGCAGGATGTATGTTTTTCATTATGTCAGTCTTTAAATTATTATTTAAAAAATCAAAATAATTTTAAATTTAATAAGTCTTTTCAATGACCAACTGAGTTTTATTTTGAGTTCTGACAATTCAATGAAGTGGAATCATTGGAAGTTTCCTTTAGATAAAACTGAGAATTGTTTACTTAAAATGAAATATATTAATTAATTAAATCTTATGAAAATTAAATACATTAAGATTTTCTTCAAAAAAGCTACTCTATGTATTGAGTGAATTATTTCTCAGCTTAGTATTACAATCAAACTGGACCATGAAATTGTACATATATTGATGCTAAGGTACAGAAGCTGAAAATGAAGTTAAATTTTTAATACAAATGATACATTTAAAAAGATATCTGACACATATATATATATGTATATAAATATATACATATATATGTGCATTTAGATAAGTTGATGCAGATTTAAATATATATATATATGTATATATATATATATATATATATATATATACCAATTATTTGATTTTTCAATTATAAAGAATCTGCCAAGAGTTTTCCGTAATTGAAAGTGTATTTGCTATCCAAAGAAAATATCCACTAAAACAAAGGTTTCTACTGAGCTTGAAACAACTGGACTAGAAAGAAACAACAGCTAAAGAAAAGAAATACTAAGCCTTGACACTGCTCTAAGATCCACAAAATAAAGGCACAACAATTACATAGCTACCATAAGGTGTATAAATAATAAATGGCGCTAGTCTCAGGTAGACACAAAATGAATTCAGCTGCCAAGAAATTTTCTTGAGGCTAACGATATATCTCAGTGTTAGACTTTTTTGCCTAGTAAGGAGAACACTCAGTCTATACCTAGCACAACAAAAACAAACAAATAAAAATTAAAAACAAATAAATAAATAAAATTTCAAATCATTACTCTGGAGAAATAAAGAAAAGATATTTCTTGTAAAGTGGATAACTGTAAATATACACTGTTGTTTTTGCATTCATTATTGATATTTCCTGTGTAGTTATAATTGTAAAACTCAGATTCTACTTTTGTTTCACTTATTTTAATTTTTTTGTGACTATTTTTCTTCCTCTTTTATTTAAATTAGAAACAATCTTATTTTATATATCAGTACTTCTCCCTTCCATCCTCTCATTCCCCACAACGACCCCACCCCTACCCCAACCCCATCCACTCCCCAAGGAGAGTGAGGCCTTCCATGGGAGATTATCCAAGTCTGTCATACATTTGAGACAGATCCTAAGTCCTCCCCCCATTCATCTAGACTGAGAGAGTTTCCTACCATGGGGAATGGGTGCGTGAAGTTCATCCATGCACTAGGGATCCATGCCAGGGGCCGCATACACTACCCAGGACTCCTAACTGACACATTCAGCGTGACTGGTTCAGTCCTATGCTCGTCCTCCAGTTGTGTGTCTGGTGTTCCATGATCTCCCACATACTCAGGTCTGCTGTTTCTGAGTGTTTTGCCAATTGTGGATCTCAGTTTTGAGGCACAATTATGTTCAGACTACTCACAAAACCTATATAGCTCCTCCACAGACAAACACATTACAGAATGTTAATTGAAAATGAATTTTAGAATGCTATTTCAGTGAAATCCTCAAATAGGATGGGAGATCTAGTGTCAGCAAGTATAAAATAGGTTAAAATAAAACATTTGGATAACTTAACTGTATATTTTTTAAATAAATATTATAAACTTGAAGAATAAAACATAAATAAAACATGTACATGTGAAATATGTCAAAGAAATAAGCAAATTTCCTAGATATTAAAATTTATCTGTGATGAATGAAATCCTAAAGTATACGTTAAAGGGCAGAAAAACACTCAGTTACCACACAGTCTGTTCAGAGGTCACTAGCTGTCATTCATGTTTAAACATGGTGCAATAGGAATTTCCAAGGCTTTCCCCTCACAAAATCGTCAACTTAATAACTACTTTCATACAAAAGCCATGAAAGAAGACAGAAGACAGTCTAAGTTTGAAACTAGAAGACTATCCTCAAAAGGACAGTGAAGTAAGTGTATGGCTTAGCCAGCAGCCAGACCTATAGGGATTCCCATGAACAACTGAAAAGTTACATTGACCTAGAACCCAGGGCCTAATGCCTCAGGCCATCTTTAGCTCCCATTTAATCCACAATAGCTCAGAGAGAAACCCAGACTAAGTGAACCTTAGTATCCATTGATGCATAATTAAGAAAATAGTGTAACCAAATTAATACATAAGCAAATGACATGCTACATAATGACACTGAAGAGCCTATAAATTGATGGATCTTACATCACCTAACAATGCCCCTCTAAGGGAAAGAAGTGTCCCACTTTAGTGGTAAAAATAAATTCATTCCTGCTAAGAGACAGAATGATTCATTCCCTTGGAAACATAATTATTATGAAATTTACTGAAGCATACAATTTTACACAGGAAATAATCCTTAATTGGTAAACCATGATGTCTTTAAAAAATAGTCTAATTTCATTATATTTTAAAGTTACCCTTTTTAAAAATGATAGACAAAGTAGGTGAAACAAGCAGCAAAAATACAGTAAGAAAAAAAAAAAGAAAAGAAAAGAAAAGAAAAGAAAGGCCAAAGAACTTGCACCATTGGTACAGCACTTGATTCACAAGCATAAAAACAAGTATCAGACCTATGACAAGATGACAGGCATCCCTGGAGTTTGATAGCTCACTACTCTATCTTCATATTGAAGTTCTAATCCAACAAGAGATTCTATCTCAAACAAATAGTAGAAGACACCTGAGGAATAAGACCTAAGGATTTCCTGTGATTTCCAATCATACATGCACTCCTATGTAAACACAAATGAAGATATACATACTGGCATAAGTACATGGACACACACAAAGAAAACATGAATCTGGTAGTTATAAGTAACTTTTATCTAATAGTTGCATACAGAATATTTATCATAGCATGTAATATTAGAATCAGTTTCACAGTTCAGAAAAGTAATCAGTTACTTTCAAGAAAGGGATAATATTCAGAAGCATTTCTACTACAAATGACACTCTGAATTTGAGTCCAATTATGAAGGATTTCAACGAAAACATAAACACATTTAAATACCTATACTTCTTTGAAATACCAATTTTCCCATAGAAATACAAACTGATATGAAAAGGCAAAGGTATTTTAGCCTAAGATGAATTTTTAAGCAGCTTTGTATATGTACGTACTTCAAAATACATTTACACATCCATTTTTATTTGCTTTCTCATTAGTACTGTTCAATTCTCATATTTTATGTTTTATTTTGTGAATGTGTATGTACATGTCTATGACTATGCACATACACAGTCATGCTTCATATCTCCCATAGTCTTATTGTGTTACTTCATATATCAATTTAGTAAGAATAGGTAATTATATATTTACAATTTAGGCATGTGGTTATATTATCTTTATCATGTTATTACATTAAATGTTAATTTCTATTCAATGAATTCAGAAAAAATTTATTTTATTTACTAATAACTAAGCATTGAGAAAGTAAAATAAAATACAATCTGAAATTTCAATAATAATTAAAACAAAATAATCCAGGCAGAATGAAGAAATGGTAATGATATTTACATTTTCTTAAAACTCAAAAATATTATTTATTGAAAATAAGATATTGTCCACAACATAGAAAATGAATTATCTCTGAATTAAATTAATAAATTACACTATCATTCTATACATTATACCTCCTAATAAGTGAATATTAGTTACTAAGTTTAAAGATTATTTTGATGACTAACTCATAGATCAACTATTGAACTTATAGTATTACTGGACAAGTACATAATTTTTTCTTGTAGTACTAATATGTACTTCTAGTTCTTTTTTTTTTTTTTTTAATAAAGCTATTGGCCTGTTACTAGCATTTCTTATTGGCTAGCTCTGTCTTTAATATTAACCCATTTCTATCAATCTAAGTATTTCCATATGTGCTTACCTTAACAGAGAGAGGGTCACCCTACTGGAGAAAACTGATTTCCCTCTACCAGCAGGTTTAAACGACAGTTTAGTTGTTAACCTTTACAATGATGACTTCATTTTCATTCATTAGCTCATCCATTCATGCTTAAAATACAACAAAAGAAAAGTACAATGAGGAAAAACAAAAACTATCACATAGAAATCAGACATGACAGACAAACAGAAGGAAAAGGGCTCAAACGAGGGCACAACAGTTAGGAACCCTGTAATTCACATATTCAAGAAACCCATAAAATCACTGAGCTAGAAGCCATCATAGACGAACCTGGTGCAGCTCTCCACGTGCTGTGTCAGTCTCAAGAGAATTCATTTGAGCTTTTGCTCATGTTTATTTAGAGTGAGTGCCTCATTTTCTTGGGTTCTTCTATACTCTTCGGTTCTTTTTTTTTTACTTTTTATTTATTTTTTTATTTTATATATCGATCCCAGTTCCCTCTCTTTCCCTCTCTCCCTCTTCCCTCTTTCCCTCTCTGGCCCCTCACAGGCACCCTGACCACCATCCCCTCCCATCCCTCCACCCCAATTCCACCTGTAGGGAAATGCCATCCAGATGGGGTCATGTAAATCTGTCAAGTCATTTAAGTAGGGACTAGGACTTCTCTCCTGTCTCTAAGTTAAGGCAGTATCCCTCCATAGGGGATGTGCCCGCAAAGTCCTTTTGTGCACCAGGAATACATCCTGGTTCCACTGTCTGAGGTCCCTTACACTACTCTTCAGTTCTTACACTCTTTCTACCTCCTCTTGTCTGGGATTCCCGAATCAACCCATTTAGGAGTCAACCCATTTTGCGATGATTGTTCCAAGTTCTCTGTCTGTCAATATATTGGAAGCTACGCTGATGATATCTCAGAAAGAGTGACTGAGAAGTTTAGAAAGACTTGACAGAGGAAATCAATTTTCTAACATGCAGGTTAGCGCTCTCACTGCTGAGGAGACTAAGGTAATTTCCAATGATGAATGAACAGGTGGATTTAACTGAAGGAAAATTGTTTTTGAGATTGCATTCAGTGTTGAAAATCATTTCTGTTTTACATGTAGAAATACAGCTTGGTAGATTTCAGAAATAACTAATAATTCTCTTTCCTTTCCAATTAAGTGATGAAATCTATTTTCGTGTTCCTTGAATCTGGACTGGTATTAAAAATATGCTACCAAAATCAGATGTTCTCCAAATCTAGTTCTCTTGAGATTTTTTCCTATTGCCATATCCCTGCTCTTGAATCCCTAGGACCATTCTGTGGTCAATCAAAGTCACTGTAGGATGAACAAGAAGGACAAGGTCATTTTTGGACGAGTCCACAGTAAAAGACTAATTCTATATGAATGAGTCCAACATAAATTTGGTCAGTTTTCTAGATCACAATGAGTTCAACCTGTGAAGAGTGAAGTGAACAAAATGTGATGATGTATGACATCAAATTTAGGTATATTTTTACATAGGAAAACTTAACCAAGATGTAATAAAACAAATGATTTTCTCTATTTAGAAAATATTTTGTCATAATGTGTGTTCATTTATGTAATCAAGAAGTACAATCACAGCTTACTTTATTTAATTTCTATTCATGTGCTTAGTGAAAGCTTATATGCATATAAGTTTTATTCAGACAAGATCAATGTTCAATGTCAAAGACATTTTCACTGAGAAAATAGTCATACAATGAAATATAGAATTATGGGGAAAAGAACTATATTACTGATTTTTCCTTTTATAATCTAGGAAGGAATCCATAAGTAGATGTGGGAATGAGATAAACTGCATCTCAAATAGGAATGTATATGAAGGTCAAAAAGGAAATACAAATGAACATGTATCCACAAAATGTAATATCAGCCACCAAGTGAAAGCAGTAAACATTCAAACATTCAGAGTTGTCATTTATGAGCCAGTGCAAAAGTGTGAGGTGTGTTTTTCTTTTTTGGTTTTTTGAGACAGGGTTTCTCTGTGGTTATGGAGGCTGTCCTGGAATAGCTCTTGTTGACCATGCTGGTCTTGAACTCACAGAGATCCACCTGTCTCTGCTTCCAGAGTGCTGGGATTAAAGGAGTTCACCACCACTGACCTGTTAGATGTTGTAATGATTTGACATAATATGTATCATGAGGTTACATACAATCACGAAGTTTTAAATATTAGCATTTATCTCAGTTGAGAATAACTATATTCTCAAGTTCCAAAGGTAGACATTTGTACAATCAGGTGAAGAAATTAAAGGTTAAATATATATGTACTCTGTGCACAGAAAATATTTACTCTGAATGTGATTTTAAAATGTTTGGATTCTATAAAGCATAACAAAATAAAATAGGGTTCTTTGGTTAAAATGTTCTGAGATGGAATGCATTATATGTTATTAGTCTAGTAGATCATACATTTAACTGCATTTGTGTCATTACCAATGTTTTATAACCACTTATTTGCTACAGGAAGGAGAAAAATAGGAGTAATAATAGAACTCTACAAAATAATGAACCTAAGGAATACGACATTTGTTGTGTATAATTTGCTAAAAGAACCAAATAAAAGAATGCATTTAATACTGCATTTAATGTGAATAGTATAAAATCTAATTTCATGAAATCCATTTTCAGCTTTTTATATATTACTTTATTTTTTTATGGTCATGTATGGCTCCATGTATAAAGCACAAATGTATTTGTGTGTGTGTGTGTGTGTGTGTGATATGTATATGAGTATACACGTGAATAATGATAAATATATTTCAAGGCAAGATCTATGTTTTTAATTTATAATACACATATATATGTATATTCATATAGACAGATGTAAAACAAGAAATTCCTGAATTTATAAGCCTGGTAAGAAAATATGATTTCAAACCAATTTTCACATTTTCCTCAAGATAAAATTAAGTTTGATGAAAAAGTCCTACAATATCAGATTTCCTTTTATCTGAGTCATATATCTTGCTGAAACTCGCAGTTAAAATATTATCTATCATCATTAACTGCTTCCTAAATTTAAAAACACAGTCATAACGCTTGTTCTTGCTTTTGGGAATTAGTTACCAAAGTTTCTATTGTGAGTTGTTCTATGGAAACATGTATTATTGCTTGCAAATTTATTTCTTTTTTCTTAAATGTTCCAGAGACATTACAGATCTCTGGTTTAATATTTTCAAGGTGCATGAAAGACAAACATTGAAGAATGAAATAGAAGTAATCTTAGCTATCTGACCAACAATGAAGACTGTTGTTCTCCTGCTTGATTTGTAATATGATGGAAGTATATATTTATACAGAATATCTATTACCCTACACTCTGAATGGTGGCATATGTATAGCCATTGGGCACTTTCTATGGACACAGACTTAGCAAAAAATTCTTAAATTTACATCATGGAGATTTTTAAAATTTTGCATTTGTCACTATTTATTTTCAGAATATCTAGTTCCATTTGACTGACTGTGTGTCTATCAATATATAAGGCATGCCATTTTCTGATTATTTCACATTCCTGAAGTACTCATTTGCACTTGTTTATTCCTCAGTTTTTGCACACATATGAATGAGTTCTTGTGTACATTTACATGTAGAGGTTGGAAGACTTTTTCTTTCATCATAGAGAAGTGCACTTTTATTCTTTTTCTGTAGACAGGGTTTCTCATTGTCCTAGAAACCACCAATTAGAAATTAAACTAGCCTACCTGGCTAAGTAGCACAAGGACTCAATTTCCAAGCAGTTAATTTAAATACACTCCATAAATCTCAGAGATTTTTTTCTTTTTCTTTCCTATTATCCTTATTTTATATATTGATCCCAGTTCCCTCTACCCCATCCCCCCATACCTCTGTCCCTCCCTCCCTCCATACCTCCATCCCTCCCTCCATACCCCCACTGACCACCTTCCCTCCCATCATCCTCCACTCCACAGGGTGGATGGTGCCTTCCAGGAGAGGTCAATAAAATCTGTCAAGTCATTTGGAATAAAGAATAGGATCATCCTACTGCCTATAGGTTAAAGGGGTATCCCTTTATGGAGAATGTGCTTTCAGAGTCCTTTTGTACACCAGGGATACATCCTATTTCCACTGTCAGAGGTCCCTTAGACTGCCCAGGCCACTGAGACCCATGTTGAGGAGTTCTGATTGGGTCCAATGATGGTTTCCCAGCTATAAGTCTGGGGGCTCATTAGCTCCTTCTTGTTCAGAAAACCTGTCTCTGTGGGTTTCTGTAGCCTGGTCTTATCCCCCCTCTCTGCATCTGGATCCAGTTCAGCTCAGTGTTTAATGTGGGTGTCTACTTCTGTTGCCATCAGCTACTAGATGAGGGATCTATGATGGTGGACAAGTCATCAATCTCATTATCAGAGAAGAGAATTTATGGTAGCCTTTCCACTTTTGCTTATATTGTTAGTGGGATCAGTCTTGTAGGTTTCTTGCCATTTCTCTAGAGTCAGTTTTCTCTTCAAACCTATAATGCTACCAAAATTATGCTCTCTCTCTCTCTCTCTCTCTCTCTCTCTCTCTCTCTCTCTCTCTCTCTCTCTTTCTCTTTCTCTCATCTATTCCTCTCCTGACTCAATCTTTATAGGTCCACGTACTTTCCTCTCCTCCCCTTCTTTTTCTCCTAGTTCCATCTCCACTCCCCTTCCCCCATAACTCCCAATATGCTCAGAAGATCTATCTAGTTCCTTTCCCCTTCTGTGATGGACTTTGTATGAATCTCATAGATTCCTCTTTGTATCCTAGTTTCACTGGCAGTGTGGATTATAGGCTGGTAATCCTTTGCTCTATGTCTAATTCCATATATGAGTGAGTACATATCATGTTCCTCTTTTTGTGATGGGGTTACCTCATTCAGGATGGTTTCTTCAAGTTCCATCCATTTGCAAGCAAATTTCAAGATTCCATTATTTTTTTTTCTACATAGTAGTATTCCATTGTGCAAATGGGCCACATCTTCTTCGTCCATTCTTCTGTTGAGGGGCATTTATGTTACTTCCAGGTTCTTGCTATTACAAATAATGCTGCTACGAGCATAGTTGAACACATGTCTTTTTTGCATGGATGTAGATAATTTGGGTATATGCCTAAGAGTGGGATTGACAGGTCCCTGTGGTAGACTGATTCCCATTTTTCCAAGGGACCACCTTATTGATCTCTAAAATGGCTGGATTGATGTTGAGGTCTTTGATCCATTTGAACTTGAGTTTTGTGCATGTGATAGACAGGGTTCTATCTGCACTCTTTTACATACCATCATGTAGTTGTGCCAACACCATTTGCTGAAGATGCTCTCATCCTCACATTGTATACTTTTCGCTGTTTTGTCAAAAATCAAGGGTTTTAGGTGTGTGGGTTAATATCAGGATTTTCATTTTGATTCCATTGGTCTACATGACTATTTTTGTTCCAAGACCAAGCTGATTTTAGGACTATAGCTCTGTAGTAGATCTTGTAGTTGGGGATGGTTGATGCTCCCTGTAGTTCCTTTATTGTACAGGGTTGTTTTGGCTATCCTGGGTGTTTTGTTTTCTCATATAAAGTTGATTATTTCTATTTCACTTTGTTTCTGGTTACCAAGTATTTCTTTATTGACTGATCCTATATAATACCCATCCCTCTACCCTACTTCACAGCTTGAAACTTGCTGTGACTCTACATTCATTAGCTGACTCTCAGATGTTCTTCAAACTTATGTTTTGTTCATTTTCATTTGTTTCTTAATACTTTTTCAGTTTCAGTATGGACTAACATAATTTTCTTTAGAAAACTAGTGGAATTTCAGAAACGATAAATGTGCTTCTCATTGAACAATTTGCTGAAATGAAATGAATGACATATTTTTCCATGGTTACAACTCATACTCTCATTACCTTCTTTTGAAACATAGCAGAGAGAAATTGGCAGGAGAACAAGATTCATTACATGTCATAAATACAAGTAACTTTCTCTATACAGATATGGTTTCAAAACAACAAATTTGTTTAAAAGAGATAACATATTATTGTTAGTTCTAAATCTATCTGTTGGCTATATATTCATAAAGCAGTAATTTGGTTAGTGGTGGTGTAATTCATGTTTTTAAACAAAATCATACTTTAATAATGATAAGTATTTTTCAGTGTAAGTTCTATATTTTGTGGTGGTATATTATTTATGATTTAATATAGATTGCTTGAAGTATCAGAATTCAAAACAAGCGACACTATTTAGCTATAGAAGTTAGTTGGTAGTGTTACCTAGTTTTAATCCCAGACCTTAGGAGACAGGTAGACAGACCTCTGTTTGTTCAAGGCCACATTGAGCTACACAAAATTGATCCAGTTTAAAAGATAAACTTCTCACACAAAGGATATCTCAGCACTTTGGATCCCATGCCTTTAATCCTAGAATCTGGGAGATATAAAAGGAAGAAGCAAGGGTCTCATGAGGGATTTATTCTCCAGCCACACTGAGGACAGGGCAGCCCTTTCAGCTTGATGTTGAGGTAAGACAGAGTAGACAGCTGCTTTTCTCTTCTGATATTTCAGTTTCAACCCTAATATCTGTTTCTGAGTTTTTTATTATGTATGTTACATTTTTAAATTTGTAATACACAAGAATTTAATTTGTAATTATGAGGTTAAGTGAATCTATCTATTTTATACAAATCTGTTATAATTGTACATGTTTTCAAAGTAGGACACATATACTTATGTGTACTTACATATTACAATTTTGATTACCTGGGATTCCTAATTTCACAGGACTTGATTAGTTAAAATATAAAAGGTTTATTTTCTAACTCTATATATTAAGCCATATTTCTTTAATTAGAATCTCTCTATAATAATTATAATTCTCTCTGAATAGATGAAAAAATTGTATTTATCATTAAAATTATTCTTAAAGAACTCCAACTGTAAACATTCTCCTCCATCTTCAAACTATATAATAGATAATGTGACATGTATTTTTTTCTCATAAAATCAGGGCTGATGATATGTAGTTCAATTGTGTCTTTTTTCCAAATGTTATTTTGCTTGTATATTCTACTCATCTGAACCTTACACTACAATAATTTTCAACATCCAAGGCAAAAGCAGATGAAAGAATCATAATATTTTTTGATATGTCAAACACCATAGTGTTTCAAGACTAAAAGAAGTATTCCTGATATTTTTTTTTCATGTTTGGCCACCAAAAAAGTGACAATTCATATGTAGATATGGGTGATTTTGTAGATATGAAACACTGAACAATAAATTTTAATCACTAAAGACTTGGAGTAGCATGTATTTTATTATGCGTATTTAGGTCAAAAGAAAAGAGATAGGGAGTGAATAAATTGCACTTGAAATTTGTTGTAATCATTATTGCCTAGACTGTGGTATTGTTTGGAAAAAAATGGCCATTCCATAATTAGATAAAAGGCAATTTTGAGGATTATTGTTGATCTCTAATCAAAGGCAATATTCTGCACTCAGACAATACCACAGGGAGGATTCCAGGTAAAGGTGGATGCAATTTGATTGATGCTTCCACAAAAAGATACATTAAATCTTGCCAGAAATTCAGGAGAAACTTAAAAGGTCTGTGAAACAGGGCAATAAGTAAAATGTCCCCTCTCAATATTCCTAGCATACAGGTTTTTGCAGTTGTTGCTCCTTGTTTGTAGACCTTGTCCTGTATTCTTCTTTTACTCTCTTCAATGTTCCCACTGTAGCCTTCTGGCCTAAATAATCACTTTTCAGTGATTTGTCAGTCACTGTAGGGTGTGGCAATTCATAGGGACCTTTGCCATACAAGGGATATAATGGCAGTAAGGGGATTCTGTTAGATGGTGGTCATCACATTCAGAAACATAGCTACTGTTGAGTTACTCTTGCTGAAGTGGAAAGCTTTTACACTCATATCCACACCATATAATTGGCCCTGGTTACATATGTTGATCACAGGGGAAAGTAAAACCAAAGGAAACATTGAAAGTGGGGTGTGGACTTGGTAAAGGAAGAGGGAAGAGGTTAATAGTATAAAAGAAATTTAAGTAAGGATGGGGATTATGCTTGACTACAACACAAACATGCATGAAACTCAAATAATACATTTCAAAATTTAAATAGGCAGGCACTGGAGAAATGGTTCAGCAGTTAAGAAGGCTGATTAATCTTGCAGAGAATCTGAGTTCAGTTCTCAGTACTCAACATAGAAGGCTCATAATTACCTTTATTTCAACTTCAACAAATCATATATCTCCACTCAGCTGACATTACATACACACACAAACACAGAAATACACATGTACATGAATGAAGAACAAAACTGTTTGAAAGTAAATAAATAAGTAAACTGAGACCACCACATGGGAAGAAGCCTCCGAATTCCCACATCCCATTGTCCTACATGATTAGGTAGATCTCTAACTATTTTTTTAAAAGTAGGTATAAGATTTTTTAGCATCTGTTCCCAGCTAGAGATGAAGATAGTGCCACCAGCTTCCATCCTAAGAGGATACCAAGATGACTTAGATTGTTTATATTTTAATCATCAGAACAACGGGATCTGATAAAGGACTGAGGATCATTCCATTCCTCAATTATATTATCTCCATCTGCTTTTGATGGCTGCTGTAAAATACCACTAACTGAGTGACTGAAACAACAAAAAATTTATTGTCTCACAGTTCTGGAATCTAGAAGACTAATATCAAGGTACACATATAGTTGATGCCTTCTAGAGGCTATGTGACAAATCTATTACACTCATGCCTAAAAGGTAAATTATTTTACCAACACAGCTACGATGTCTGAAAGAATACCTAGAAATACATTGACCTCAATTGACAAACATTGCTGAATTTTATAGTTGGTATCTAAATAAAGGGATTGTACTAATCAATTTTTGTTGGTTTGTTGGTTTGTTTGTTAGTTTTTTTTTTTTTTCTGGCCAAATTTAACATAGCCATATACTAGTATATGGCATGAGAAAAGAGAAGATAAGCTTTGTCATGATGGAGGGAATTTTCATCTTTTACTGGAATCCTTCCATTGTCTTTCCTTTTGTGTCATTTGCAACATCAATATAAAAAAAAAATATACATAACAAATCATTTTCTTCAAAAGTTGGAATTTTCAGAAGAACTTTGATTTCAAATTCTTTATTTACTACCTTAATGTTTGTAGCATTGTTCACAAATGATAAAAAAGTAGAAAGAATAATATAAATTATCGGATGGGCAGCAAGTATAAGAGGTATAGGCATATTGTGGAGATACTGTATCCATAGTATTGCTGAGTTTAGAGGAACAAACTTATTATTTCACTTTAAAACATTTTCTGATTCCTTTACTTTTGTGTATAGCCAACAGTCTTTAATTCAAATGTTTCCACATCCAAAATTTATCTTTTTAAAATGCGTTATATGTCTAGGAACTCTATTGAAAATTGTAAGGTTACTGATATTTTGTGGGTAAAGATAGGACATTAAATTCAGGGTAATATATTAATTATTTTTCTATTATGGTGATAAAACCTTAGAAAAAGGGAATTCAGATCAGGAAGCATCTATGGTGGCTTCAAGTTCCTGAGGGAGAATCCATAACTATACAGGTAGTGCTGCAGCAGGCCCCTGGAGAAGGGAGCTAATCCTTCACATCTTCAACCACAAACACAAAGCAGAGGCAGCAAACAATAATTAGGGAGAGATTATGAAAGCTCACAGCCAACTTAGAATATGTACTTCCTTCAAGAAACCTTCAACTTTTAAAGATTCCATGATTCCCCAAACAGTAAAACCACTAGGGATCAAGTGTTCAAATACTTTACTCTATATGGAATACCTCTCACTCTACCACAGATAAATGAAAGAATATGAAGAATTTGCTGTCAAAAAGGCAGCGGCACAACAAACAGTTAAGTAGAACATTATGTATAGTTGTGTCTGTGTTTACCCACTAAATAAAAATTAAGTATTAGCCATGCTCATATTACTCAGTAACAGATCCTTATTTGTGCAGATATATTTCAGTTATTGTTGCCAAAGTATTACCTCATAAACGAAGAAGAAATATCAAACCCATCAAACATAAGTTTCAGTTAATGTGATTTAAAATTAAAAAAAATATCCTAAAAGAAAATGTCTTGAATATTTAGCAGTAATTTTCTTCCTGTAAAAAATAGTTCATATGTCAGAATGAACAAAATTCAGATTAATAAAATCAAATGGGAATGTAAATTTTGAAGTAAAACCCAGCAACTCATTTCGAGATAAATATTGTAGTAGAGTGCAGTTTCCATCCTGCCAAAAAAGTCTGGTTTTTGACTGAGTAAGAGGCAAAAAAATCTATTAATTTTGTTTCTCAAAAATCAATAATTGGAGTTTCAATTTTCTTTAAAGGAATCTGAATTCTGTTTCTGTCCATCCAAAGAAATAAACTCCCCGTGGTCTCTGACATATGATTTACAGGTTGTTGGTCTGAGATGTTGGGGCAGAAAGTCAATAATCCTTTTGGAAAATCCTGCTGAGACTGGGGATCATCTAATATAAGACACACAATCAAAATCAGTCCACTATTTATGAGCAAGTTTCCCTTTCCCTTGCAAGAGTCACCAACTGGGGTGACTTCCCCAGAGCTTCTGATGTTTGTCATCAGAACACACTGAAGGATACAGAATACAAGACTTTAAGTCCTTGAGGAATTGTTTCTGACTTATGCATCATCACTTGCATGGTGTCCGTAAAATATAAAAAAGAGAGGCACTTACCTTGTCTAATTGGATACTTAGAAGGAATAGAGTGAATAGGAAAGGAAGAACGATGTTTCACAAATGACCTTCAAAAGCCAGTTTTCATGATGCTAATGTACTATTACTTTTAATGTTACTTCACCTCCCTGTCGACTAAATATACACAAGGATTGGAGAACAAGAAAACATAAAAAGAAAAATCACATAAACAAGTGTACTACATGTATTTGTTAAAGTAGTTTTCAAGGCACTTGTAAAATCTTTTATATTTAAACAGTTACTAAGATATCCATTGTCTGATATCCCTTTATACAAGAGTGTAACAGAAATATATTTAGTGTCCTGCTCATTACAACAGCTGCTTAAAATCATTGGGTTTCATTGTTGACAAAGATATATTTGTTACCATGTATCAAGTGATCATAAATGATAAGCATTGATATTACAAGACCTTTGCAACATAATTTAGAATAACAAATTATTATTTTCACATAAAAGATCATGTAATAGGGGAAACCCACCAAAACCATGAGAAAAATTAAATATAAAAATTATAGGTTTTATATTCTATACTGAAATATATATGATTATAAAAGTTCTGTACATTAAAATATTAAACATTATTTGAAATATATTAATATAATTTTCTCCTGCAATATATATATATATATATGTACATGTATATATGTACATATATATGTAGTGTGTGTGTGTGTGTGTGTGTGTGTGTGGTGTTTGCTTGCCTAACAAAGCCAAAGAAGGACTTCAGATATCATAGGGATGAAGTTGCAGTAGACTGTGAAATATTCAATCGGTGTGTTGCAACTTAAATAGAGAACTCTAGAAGAGCAGTCAGCACTCTCAAACACTGAAGCTTATCAACAGCAACAAATATGCATGTGCTTGTTTGTTTGTTTCTGCTTTTGTTTTTCATGATAGGGTTTCTCTGTGTACTCTTACTTTTTCTGGAATTCACTCTGTAAAGCAGGATGGCCTCAAATTCACAGAGATCCACTTGTCTCTATCTCCTGAGTAATGTGAAAAAAGAAATTTGCTACCACATCCCATTGCATGTGTTATCACTGGCCAGCTCTGTATATTCTTAAAAATACGATATGGGTGAAAAAATGAGCTCTTTGGAAATATGACCTGATAGTTTGAACAAACCACAGTAAATGTCACAAACCCATGTGTGTATAGGTAGCAGGAATTGAAATATATGGCTCACTAATTAAACAATTAAAAGGGAATTTTTTTTGGGAAAAGACCCAAAAAAGTTGGACTGTAACAAAGAAAGAAGGAACTTTTATGTGGCTCAAGCCAAATACAAATAGGTGCAGGCAACTAAAAAATGCTGATAGCAGGAGAAACAAATGGAATGTCCTAAAAGACACACACACACACACATACACACCACACACATACACACACACACACACACACACACACACCGCACTTATACATATGTGTCCATGCATGTATATAGATGCATATACATACACATAACAAATATATATTTATACTTATAATGTGTTTACACATTTGACACACTTGATGAATTTTAGAAAGATGGAGAATCCACAACCATTTAGAATCTTAGACAAGCAAGAAGCCAGCAGCTGCTATTTTAAGTCTAAATTTAAGTAAATTATTAGAAACAATACTCAAAGGATTTCTGATACAGAAATCAATAACTCAAACATCCCTACTCCTGTTATTGGGTGATGGAAACATATTATAGAGATTCTTAAAGATGCTTTTTTAGCAAGGATAAAGTACTGCTGGGTTGAATTTAGATTTTCCATTAGAAATGAAATTTCAATCCAGTTGTGTTTTGGAATTCTGAAGCCTGTCATTTCTTTTATAATCAAGTGTTTGCATAGCCAACAAAAGCAGGCTTTCCTTTAATTTTGGAAATAACATCCTACATTAGAAAGTGCTTTAAGGGGAATTATGTACTGAAGGCTTAACCAATGTTTGGTTTGACCAAGAAGATAGAAAAAAAAAAAAACATGTAGGAGAAAAAAATAATTTTTAAGTGATTATTATTGATGACAATAGTCTGCTGATAGACCTTTGGAAATATAGGGCTATTACAAGTACAAAACGAGGTGATGGATCACTAATAAATGTGTGATATATATTAGTTTGTTTCTTTTCTAATGTCTCAGACTTAATTCTATAGTCCTTCATATTCATCCACATTCAATAAAATACATTTGAAAAATTAAGCCAAATATTTCCCATTTAATATCTGCAAATAACTTCTGGAGAGATGTAATGTAGCTGCACAAATATTGACACTGCTACTACTACTATTACTATGACTACTACTACTATTAAAGCTTCTTAATATTATATTATAACTTCTTAATTTTTTATATTAATGAAATTGTAAAATCAGGAGGAAGGGTAATGTTTTACCTGTAAATATGCATTTCAAGTCCAGATAATAGGTAATTGGAAGTTAATCCATAGGTTTATATATGCATTAAATATTAAATATATATTAAATTTCATGTGCATTAAATTTGCAACTTTATGAAATTATGATTCTGATAAACTTCTATATCTGATAATTTTGTTTTGCTGATGAATTTCTACTAAATCATGAAATGTGCTTATTTCAGAATAGAGTATTTCCATGTTAATGACATTTTAGCTCCTACCACATTATTTAGCATAGAATGTGTTTGCTAAGATAAAAATTAAATTCATTTACTCAAGAACATTGATATAAGATGAAATGAGTAAATTCCATTGAGGAGCTGGAGAGATGGCTCAATGGGTAAGTACTGCTCTCATAGAAAGCCTTGGTTCAAATCAAAGTACCCACATTAGTCTGCTTACAAGTGTTTTTAGCTCCTGCTCTAGAGGATGGAATCTGAAATTCAATTGTACTACACTCATGTAGCACACTGATAAAATTAGGTACACACACAATTAAAAATTAAGAAATTCCATTTGACACTACTCTGTTTTTTCCCATTACAATTGATTTACAAGTGTAAAGATCAATGGCATATGGAAGAAAATTCAGGTGCAATAATTATCTAGCCACCTGAGGATATGATTTACTTTGCTGATGTTAATCTGAGTAAACTGTGGTCATCGAGATGACATACTATAATAGCTACAGAAAAAAAAATAGTTACACTATAAGATATGCAAATTATGTGCATTCTAAAGTAAATTGAAAAACTTGAAACTCATGAAAAAGTGAGGAAAAGTATACTTTTGTTCAATGAGAAATAAATTCTCTTCTTCTTTACACTATCAATTTTTGCAATGGCTAGCAATGTGTATTCATTGAAAACAAGACAATACAAAAATCCAATGAAGAAACTCGCAGTGTTAACTATCTGATAAGTGTTTAGTTTACATAAAAAATCTGGAATGTGTACTTATTCTTAATATATTGTTCTAAAACTATGTAAAATATTAGTATATTTACAGAGTGTCCTGTGTATTAACAAATGTTGCAAACAGTGTTCCTTTGTGTGTACTCATACTGATCCAAAGCCTAATATTACTCAATATTTTTAACATATTTTTATTAAAAATTGAAAGAAGATAGTAAGGAAACCACTTAATTCTCTCTTTGTTTGAAAGCAAGTTGTAGGTTGTAATTTTCTTTTTGTGTCTGTTCCATCCTTTGCCAACCCATAATTATAGGCTTAACTCTGCAGCAGTTGTCAGGGCTGATGTAATGGCTACTGAAATAACTGATTTGTGATCACTCAGGACTGTCATGAATTAGCCAGCTTAAATGTGTTAAAGCTAAATGCTCAGCTTCTATACATACAAGTTCTTCAAACCTACTACAGTGACCTGGCACACATTTGAGTAACACTCCCCATTCACATTAATTTCATTCACTGAAGTCTGTCTATCTCTAAAACTCAGAAAAAAGTCATTGGTTCTGACAATCATTATGGGTTTTCACAGTTTGATTAATCTTTCCACTTTGATATTCTGGGATTAGCAATGGGTTTGATTGCTAGTAATCAATGATGTATGGAAGCTATAAAGATGAGTGATCAAATGTCCCATGAAGACGCCAAAGGGACTTTAACCTGTCATTCATTTATGGATTAATTAAAGTTGTAGGCTTATAGAGAATCTTTGGAGAAGGTAAGGCTTAATTTGAAGTTCTGGGGAAATCCATAATCTTATTACCTCTGATTCTGAATTTTTAAATTCTATATAAAATAAAGAACTTTTATTAATGTACATTTATCTGTAAATCAATATGTTATTAAAATTATGACAGACTTTTAAGATTTGACCTGGTGATATTATAGGTGATGTGAGAGGCAATGAAAATAATAAGCCCACAATATTCTAATCTTTTTAACCATATGTATGTATGAATTATGCATGTTTTTTTATATATATATATATATATATATATATATATATATATATCAGTGCTAGTTTGGTATAAGATTTTAAGATGTAGTGAATTGTTCTCATTCAGAAAAAACATTATATATATACATATATATATAAAATAAAAATAATGAATATCAAGTTGAGTTTAAATTGAGAAGAGAGAGAAAGTTGTCATGGTATTCAGTAATTGTATCTTTGGAACAATGAAGGGTAGAGATTCTTTGTCTTGGAATAGTCCATGTTATCTGCAAATAGAATTATTTTCAGGAAGATTATCCATTCATTGTTAGAGTTTGCAGTAGTTTAAATAGAAATGGCCTCCATAGGCTCTTATATTTCAACCCTTCATTATTATGGAGGGCTGCCACTCAAGGGGGATGGGGGGTATAGCATTGTTGAAGTAAGTGTAGTTATCTTGGAGGAAGTATTTCACTTGGGATGGGCTTGGAGTTTCAGAAGCCCAAACAAGGGCCTATGGCATTGTTTTTCGGCTTTAAAACAAAGCCATGGATGATAATATCAACTTTTCCAATTTCAATAGATTCATAATAGTAACTGCATATTAATTGGATCTAACTTTGATTGCAATTTTGTATTATTAGTTTGGGCTAACTTATAAAGTGGTGCACATACATTTACAACTAATTATTGACAAAAGATTTTTGTTAATATTCCTACAGAACTTATATAAAATATGAAATTAATATATCTGACAACTCTAAAAAATAAACATATATGATAGAAAGTGAGAACAAGAAGTAAAATATGAATATATTACATCATAGATTAAAAATATGGAAAAAAATCAAGAAAGTAGATTGATGGGAGATGTCATGCTGTAAATATGTTTCTCCTACTGGTTAATGAATAAAGCATTTTGGCCAATAGGAAAGCAAGATGCGCGGGACTAGGAGAAAAGGAGGATTCGAGGAAATAGTAAGGAGGAGTCAGCATGTAGAGTCTGGAAAACAGAGGTCTGGACCCACTCTTCCAAAGAAGAGACCACATAGAAATACTTAGATTAATAGAAATGGGTTAATAATTAAGACAGAGCTAGCCGATAAGAAACTAGTAATTGACCAACAGCATTATATTTAATACAGAGTATCTGTGTGATAATTGGGGCTGGGGCCCCAGTCGGTCCAGGCCGGCAGGGGAAAAACCTGACTCATTACATATTGCACTGCAATGTGGCTAATAGGAGCTTCCACTTAAAATTCAAAAAAAAAAAAAATTAAAGGAGGGTTTTAGAGACAAAAGAACAGAGACAAGCAAGGCTTCTTATTAACAGCATTTTTCTGGGTTGGATTCTGTTTTGCGTGAGACAAGAAAAGATTTGCATGGCTCCTTTAAGGGAGATGTCCTGACTCATCATAAGCAGCAAAAAAACCACAAGGCTTTTAAAGAGCTCCACTAACAACTAAATGCTACGTACGAGAGCTGGCAATGACAGTGAACATATCTCCAAGCCGGCAGTGTCAGCATGCTTCTGGATGGCTGCATAGACCAAGGCAGTGAGCACAGCTCTCAGTTCTGGCAGTACCCACAGCCATCTTGGATAGACCGGGGCTAACACAGCTATGACTTTCATTTTAACAATGTTGTTGTTTACCAGATAAAAACTCCTGGCTAGAAAAAGATAAAGATTTACTGTAAAGACAGATTCACATTAAGAAAAAGCACTAAAAGTTTATAGTGTGTTCTAATATATGTAGGCTTCAGAGAGAAAAGGAATAAAATGGTTTTAAAAAGACAGCGAGGAGCTTGGTGTGGTGGCACATGCCTTTAATTCCAACACTCAGGAGACAGAGGAAAGCAGATCTCTGTGATTGCAAAGTAAACCTGGTATGCAGAGTTAATTCCAGGATAGATAAAATTTACACAGAGAAACCCTGTCTCAAAAATGAAAAAATAAAAAATATAAGAAACAGAGTAATAAAAAAGCTACGTAAAGCACAGAAAACCTGTGGATGCTATATGCTATTCTGTTGTCTTTAAATTGTTTGACTGCTGAGGAAATAACAACAACTGATAAAAGAAATGCTGCTGGATTAATTCAATTTATATATTTTAAAAATGCTTTAACTTCCCAATTTAAGAGTAAGGACAAGTTACTGGGGAAAAGGATTTCTATTTTTATTTCCACAGAAAATGAAAAGCTATGGATTCCTTCTAGACTAATATGATTTGATCAGACCCCTCAAACAGAGTCACAGGTGATCCAACATTCAAAACAATTGGGACATAATAGCCATACAGACTACAGCTAAGATATCTGCATATTCAGAGGATCCCCATGAAAGTGCCCCCTACCAGCAGGAAGCAGTTTGGAAAGAACGATGCCCAAATTACCACATATTGTTTATAAATGTTTGTTTTCATTTAAATGGAGTTGGTTATAAATGGTTAATGGCCACAACCAATCTTTTTAAAGGTAAAAAGAGGATTATGGTATAGAGATGAATACTTTATTTTGAAATGGATTTAATTTATTGATACAAATTTAATGTCAATTTTGTGATACGAATATTTTTCCTTGTTTAGGTATTTTGTTTATATAGCTCATTTATAAATATAATGTATAATTAGTACAGACTTTAGATAGTTACCTATGATAGTCAAAACTTATAGTTAAGTTAGTTAGATTTCTAGATATATAGAGATGTATTTAAGATGAATAGACATTCTTCAAACTTTTCAAAGACCTACAGATTATGGGATTTAAAATGGTTTAGGGTTTTTCTTGACAGTGAAGCACAACTGCTCCTGGAAACATCACCTGCATCAGAAAGGAAGATGGACATTGAAGAAACTCGTTTTGGAGTTTGCTTCCAATATGGCAAGACAAGCCATTTGGACAAGATACTGCTCTTGTCTGGACTGTTTGACTTCATGATGTATAAACTGGACATGCAGGACCCACAGAAAAGTGACTGGTGATTCAAGATGGACATTGCTAAAGAATTCTTGCTTCATGGAAGAGTCTGCCAGACAGTCTGCAGGACACAGAGAAAAGTGACTGACAAACTGCCAATACTAGAAGACAGCTGAAAATTTCCTGCTTTCTGAAGATTCTGCCAAACTTTGGCCTATGGCATGAAGATGGAACATTACAGAAGAACTTCAGGTAACTGACAAGGCAAGCTGTCTCTTTGATTTCTAAAGTTATATATTATCCTTCTGTGGTCTTTGATGGAGTTAAAGTCAGATAGTTATGTTTATAGTTTTCCTTAGTTAGGATTAAAGGTAAGTTACATATAAGACTTTAGACCCACAAAGAATAGATGATGGAATATTTTCTTAGATATTACTAAATATTAATGGACTAAATATTGTTAACTGTGATTCTTATTTGATAACTGTTGTGTGATATAGTTTGCTATGTTAAGGTTAATCCCCTTCTTTTTATTTAGATGGGAGATGTCATTCTGTAAATATGTTTCTCATATTGGTTAATGAATAAAGCACTGTTGGCCAATAGGAAAGCAAGTTAGGCAGGACTAGGAGACAAGGAGGATTTAAGGAATTAGTAAGGAGGAGTCAGCATGTAGAAACTGGAAAACAGATGTCCAGACCCACTCTCTGGTATGGTGAGACCACATAGGAATACTTAGATTAATAGAAATGGGTTAATAATTAAGACAGAGCTAGCCAATAAGAAACTAGTAACTGGCCAACAGCATTATATTTAATACAGAGTCTCTGTGTGTTAATTGGAGCTGGCGTCTTGGTGGGACCAGACCGGCGGCGGGGAAAAACCCTACTTGAATGAAAGCGAGGTTATTTTTCTAATTCACTGTAGGCCAACATATGAGACTTGATTAAATTTTACAAGAACAAATAAACACTTTGTAAATGAATGTTTAAAGTTTGAGATTAAATATTTATTGATACATTTTTCTAAATATATAATGTAATAGTTTTTGCAGCATTTGAGAAACTGTTGAATGGTATATACATTAATTTTTTTAATCTCTTAATTGAAAACACACTATTTTTCCATGTCAGATAACATATATTCTTTGCAACAGGTATCTTAAAAACACAAATGGCTTACTTGAATAACACACAAAGATCTTATGTTGGACAGTAATGAGATTAAAGGGGATTGGGATGTATAACACCTGTAAGACGCTGTGAGTTGAAAGTGAAGGGTTACAAACAGAACCCATGCTGTTTCCTGCAGTGCAGTAGTAGTTAGTGTAGCAAAAAGGTTACTGCCATTCATTTAAACAAAATGGGCACTTTATGTACCTTCACTGTCAGACAAGATGCAATTGAGCAATGCTTTTGTTGAACATTATAAAGGGCATGACTGATGGGGGTGCAGATGAGGCAAGGAGAGGGAGAAAGCTATTTCATCTATTGATAGCCAACACAAGAGAAAAAGCTTTACCTCTCTCTGGCATAGTATCAAGTGACTTTTTAAATGACCCCAGCAGTTTCTTCTCAAAGAAAATATTTCTAGGTGGGCAATTCAAAGGTTTATTATCATCTCAGTGGGGAACGAAGAGAAAATAATATTAGAGCTTCCTTGGAGACTAGTATGTTGTTTTGCTGGGCTAAGTATAGAAGAATCCTAACTCCTGTATTAATAACCAGGGTTTCCTGATAGAGGTGTATTAAAATTGCATTTAACTGAAGAATGCATTCAAAGTAACCTCATAAGATAGAGTGAATAATACTTTAAGAAGACATTCATATTTTTCTTGAATGTTTTCATTTAACATTAAAAAGTAAAATGTAATAGAGAATAACTCAGTGGATTATTTTTGAATCAAAATTTAGATAGCTATAAAAATTATAAAAACTGGAGTTTGAATTTCCTTATACTAAAATAAAATACTGCTGAAATATTTTGACTTTATATCTCATATTATTTCAGAGATACATAGTAAATACCATTACTATTCCTAATTTATTGTAAAACTGTCTTGGAGTAGTCCACTTATAATCTTAATGCTAAATGTATAGATGATATGATTAATAATCTATTGAATAAGTAAAACACAAAATTTTTATATTATTAGGTCTATGAAATATTTAAAGTTTTGTTTTTATATAATATAAAGTATATAAAATAGTCTTTGGGTAAGGTTTAATCATATAACTCCCCTTCAATAGGCCTCAGAATAAAGCAATTCAAGTGACAGCAGATAAACACACCATTATCTGAAAATAATTAAACATTTGCTTATAAACAGCACTTGAAGTGAAATATTCATTTATGCATTTAATATCTTACTAGTACACCTGTTGGCCTCAATAGAGTATTTGATTATATAATTTTATTATTATGGAGAGCCAATTTACATTTGTTTACTGAATTACACCTAAATAATATTTGAATCATTTGAAGTACTAAGCTGAATCAAAGTTATCATGTTTTGAACAAATGATAATTTTCTGCATTTTGCTTTGCTTTATTCCATGATTTTCAGATTGAGTAAATAAAAAATATGTGGAAAAATCAACTTCCAAGCTGTCATAGTTACTATTATATTTCTGTGAAAGAGAATCATGAAAGACAACTTATAAATGGAGGCAATTTATTTGAGGTAATCTTACATTTTTGAGAGTAAGTCCCTCACCATCATAGTGGGGAGCATGATGGCAGGAGAGGCAGGAGCTAAATGCTTATATCTGATCTACAAACAGGAGACAGTGAAATAGAGTTACTTTGGCTGACAGGCTTTTTAAAACTCCATCTGTGCCCAGTTTCTGCCCCACTTCCCTAAAAAGTTCAATAAATAAGGAACAGATACTCAGATATAGGAATCTATGTATCTATGTGGCCAGTCACATTCAAACCATCACCAAAACAAAATCCTGTCTTTTGGAAATAAAAGTTGGTGAGGAAGATTTTTTTTTACCCTCTTCATATTATTCTGATGGTCAAAAATACCTTGATAAGTGACAGCATTGGCCAAATTTCCTAAAAATTTATTTCTGAATGAGATATGCTTAACAGATTTTTTTTCATGTAAGATAGAAAATGTCTAAGCAGCCTAAGAACATATCTATCAATGCACAGGGTAAACATAAAATCAGTGATACTCTGAAATATTCTCAATTTATATGACCTCGTTAAGTATATATCTAATATTCTTACTATATATGACCAATAAACACTGGTGACCATACTGGTAATCTTATTGTTAATGAAAATAAGACGTTTGAGTGAAAGTTAGGAGTATTTGATATTACTAAGAATTGTAACATGGCATAGTAACTGAGAGAATGTAAAATGTAGGAACTCAAATATGGTTTGAGTGAATTTATAAAGGTTTAAGGAACCATGGACATATTTGAAAGAGGGACTTTGTTATGAAGCTTGGTGCAAGTACATTCTGTGTGCCTAAGCAGAGTTCCAGAACAACTATCATACCACATAAAAATACAGATGTGATTAGGATGAGCACATGCCTCTTATTTCAACATTTAACATGGGCCCAGGAGAAGCATACAGAGTGTAATCTAGTTATTATAAGTACAGGTCACAAATAGTTAAAGATTCTGTAAAAGTGACATTTCTTTATGGTTTCAAATTTTCAAGGTAAGTTAAATAATGCTATTGTAATCTGTTTGACACATGATGAAAGTATGAATTTGACTATTAAGTAAAATTTTTGTAAGTAGAATCATGTTAGATTTGTCTACAGGAATCAGAACAATAGAATGAATACATGTAATATATGCATATATGTAATAGATATGTTTAACTGGATTACATACTTTGGTCTGGGTAGTCCAATAATGACTATGTCCCAACACATAGCCAAGATCTTGTTCAATCTAAGAGAATAAATAGATGCCTTTTAACAGTGGCAAATTTGGTGCTAGATTACTGGAAGATTCCTACAAAGTTTCTGGTCTCAAAGAACTAGATTCTAATACATGATAAATAAGAATTATGCAGTATACGCAGACATTTCTGACCTACCAGCAACTCCCAAGTAAACACAATGAGACTTAATATTACTTTACAGATGCTTGGCTGATAGGTCAGACTTGTTACTAAGCTAACTCTTAAATTTAAATTAATCCATATTTCTATCAACACTATGCCACATGGCTTGGTAAGGTTTGTCAATATTAGTCTGCCCTTCTTGCTTTCTCTGCATCAGTCAGCCACTCCCCTGACTCCGCGCTCTCTCTTCCCAGCATTCTCCTACTCTGGCTCTGGAGTTCAAGCTCTTCCTGCCTAGCCATCAGCCAACCAGTTTTTTACTACCAAATGTGAGTGATGCATAATCATCATGTAGAAAAGGATTGTTTCACACACCGCAGCAACAGGATAGATGAACTTACCAAAGAGAGTGAGAATGAGCAGGCAAAAAGAAAAGGTCCTTTATGGGGCTGCCACTAGAATGTGTGCTCAGATTTAGAGTATGTCTTCAGACCTCAAACAACTCAATCAAAAAGTAACCCATGGGTAGTCCCAGATGATTGGGGATTGCTTGATTTCTTTTAATGTCAAGTTGGCAACTACGATTCATCATTACATGTGATATTTCTGTCTTGCTTTATAATACAAAACATTTGAAGGTATTTCCTAAGGGAATAATACTGTTCAGTTATCACCCTCTGGCTTTTAAAAGCCCAACAGCTAATATAAACAGTTATATTGTGTTATTACTATCAAACTTAATTTGTGGCAATAAGAAAATGGTCTTGGGTGGACATAGTAGGCTTGGTTTACACAGCGATGATTCTGTGGATATATAAAGTTCCTTTTGTAGTTTACTTTTTACAGTAATGACCCTATGAATAAGGATGTACATGTTTAAGCATAAACTTACATTCATTTATTTGGATAAGTGCATGAATTATAATACTGAATCACATGATAATCTCAGTGTTAATGTCTTATAAACTCTCAGAGTATCTTTCATAGTAGCACTACAAATTTATATCTCTATAGGAAATACATTAAAAGTTTTTCTATCCTTCCCAACACTAGATAATATCTGATTTTACTATACACATCTTACATTAAGTGGTATCTCATGGTGGATTTAATTGGCATTTCCTAACTAAAAATTATTAACCCACTTCTATGTACTTCTTTTATGTACTTTTTTGGTATTTATGTGACTGCTCTGAAGAAATATCTGTTCAGATACTTTGATTAATTTTAATTGGATGGTGTGATGTTTCACTTTCAAAATTTTAAGGATGATTTCAAAAATTAATCAAAAAGAAATTTCACCTAAAATATAAAATTTGTATTTTTTCCAATCCTTCTAATTATAGGCTCACTCACTATTTTGCATGTTGGATGATGATTTAAAAAAAATACACGTCATATGCTCTATGTTTCCATTTTATGTTCCATTTTTATGACACATATTATTGGTTGTTTTAGTAAAAATTCTATGAATATGAGAGATTTAGTGAATCTTTTGCTTGATGCATTAGTTTCCCGTGTATTTTAAATTTTTAGGCTTCTCCAAAGTTATTTGAATTTTATTAATGAATACTAATGTTTCATTATTCCATTTTATATATCTTTATGGAGTTATGAATGTAATCATATGCCAATTACCCTTATTTCCCACCACACTGTATTACACTTCCTGTTCCTAATAGTTTCAGTGCTAATGGCACACTCCTCCACTGAATCTAGACTCTAGAATCCATCACAATCTAAATATGACAGAAAATGTATAACAGTTGATCCTTCTGGTACTTCTTTCATTCAACGTGTTGCATTAAGATTAAGAAGAGCAAAGACACTCAAGAAGGAAGCAGAATTTTTAAAAGAAAATTATATATTTCCTCAGATTTTTTTTAGCACTTTTACACACAGACATTATGAAAACCCATTTGGTCACATATGTTATAATTCATTGCACTGGAGTTTTGCTCTCTTAATAATTTGGAAGCAGATATCATAGTTTTCTTTATTCTGCTTCCTGCTTTGTGGGAAAGTATAGTAAGCATATCAACTTTATTTTTTCCAGATTATGCCTTCTTTCACCTCTTGATATTTATTTGTATTTACATTTTGAAATGAAGCTTCTATAGCCAATATACCTTCACATTTTTATATTGCTCTTCACTATAGCAGCTCCTAATTATTCATAGCTGTTCATTACCACAAACTGGAAAGTTTACAACAAATATTTTCCCTCCCTCAGGGTGCTAAAGAATGGATGTTCAAAATCAAGTTGTTAGCATGTTACATATATAGTTATAATTAAATATGCTTGACTTTCTTGGATTTTCTATTCTAACTATCATCTATCTATACCTATAGCTCTATCTAGTCACTATCTAACACACTCTCACTCTCTCACATTCTCTCTAATACACACACATATGCAGATGTGAAGAGAAAGAGAGAGAGAGAGAGAGAGAGAGAGAGAGAGAGAGAGAGAGAGAGAAACTGTCCAGAGTGGAGTGAACTTCTGTCATTCTTTGTCTAGAAACTGAATAGCAGAGACATAACTTCTACCCACTAAAACTGTTGCTATTACATCATTTACTGAGTTGTTTTTTTTTCCCCACAATATCTCTTTTCTAAATGCTTTTAATCAAATATCCAGGGATTTTTAGAATTTTTTTCTATCAATTTTCCTTAATTTTCAAGGAAATGTTTACAATATAGGTAAAGAGAGCTGTTTCTTCACAAGTGAAATGGGAGCTGCTTTAAAACTTTCAGTAGTTCCTACAATTCCTATTGTTAATTGTTTTTTTAGGTATTTAAACTGTCAGACAAAGACCTTCTTGAGCTTCTATAAAACTGTTTATTTACTACCTGACAACGGATACTCCAGCAATCTGAAGCTCCCATTAATTTCCCAAATACATCCTGTGGCATTTTTAATCCCAGCCATTGCTCATATATCCATCTCCACTTCTTCCTGTTTATAGCTCAGATTTTCTGGATATCACAACATAATTTTTTCATAGCTAAAAAAAATTAACTCTTCTCTATTTTCATTAACACTTCCAGATGGAATACTGAGTGTTTTTCTCTGTATTCATAAACCCCATGCAATGTACATGTCTATTAAAAGAGCACATGCTAAATTTGACAAAATTAATTGTGGATATATTGCTGCTCTTTCATCTTATAGATTTCATGGAAATTTGTAAAATTTCTTGCTCAAAAGGAAACTTAAATAAAAGATAAAAGACCCAGAGACTGATAATGGGGTTCAAACTTCAAGTGGAAGATCAGAGAAGCAAATCAACCAGCCACTAGCTCTTACCTCTACCTCAGAGTAAAAGTCAGTTCTGACTTTGCTAAACCTCCCACTATAATCACAGACTGCTCTCCTCAACATGCTCTCCTCAACATGACAGGAGATTCCTCAATCTGAATGCCAGCTGAGACCTTGCTCCTGTCTTATATACCTCCCTAGCACTGGGATTAAAGGCATGTGATCCCAGGTGCAGAATCAAGGCATGTGATCTGTTGTACTTCAGTCTTGTGTAGGTTTGATGGCCTTGAACTAACTGAGATCCATCTACATCTTAATCCTGAGTCTCGGGAATAACTTTGTGTACTAATACTGCCTGAACTTTATAGCGTGAACCTGGCTTTGCTTTCTCAGGTAAGCATAGTAAATCATAAATAACAATATCATCACAATAACAGACACTCACAACATACATATTCATGGCCCCATGTTTCTACTGTAGCATGTTACCTCTCATTCTTACATTTCATTCTGAGGATGAAAGTCAGTCATGGAAGGATGAAGGACTGCCGTCATATTTACAACCATTTTTTTTTCTTTTTTATGTTCTTTTGAGACAAAGAAGTTAATGTTGAAGTTTCTTCCTTCTGGGTACATATTTTTTTTTTTAAAAAAATGTATCTTTAACTTATAATATATTTCATGAAAGCTTCTATATCCTGATTATGTCTAAACATTACAAAGGGTTTTACCTTTAATTTTAAGAAGGAAAAACAAAACATATAAAATATTTTCTGCCTATAATCTTGTTCTTTGTTTTTGTTCTCTGAAATAATGTAGCTCAAGCAATAAAGGGATCCAAGTTTAGAATAATTTAATGATATTTAAAGCAAAGTATAATTGAAGTCAATTAAACATTAATTGTCTATTAAAAAGGATGTGTCAGTTATTTTTCTTGTTGCTGCAACACTGTACCAAAGCAGCAACAATTTAAGGGAAGAAGATTTAAGTTTTACTGAAAATTCATAAAATATAGCCCATCATTTTGAGAAATAAAAGGCAGGGGCAGTAACTTGGTGGGGAGGGGGGCACCAGAAAATAGGGAAAGAGGGATGCCATTGGCTTTTCTCCTTTTGCCCATTATATTTGTTGTATAACTTGAGCACCTGGGATGGTGCCACATAATTTTTTTTCTTGGATTCCATTTTGAGTCTAAATTTTAAGAGTTTAACAAAACAGGAATTCCAAGGCAGGGCCCAGAGTTTTCTTGTATCATAATCAGGTACCAAAGATAGGATATATGAAAGATGATTACATTCAAGAAAGAATACCATAATTATTTATGATCACAATACTTAATATCTCTGGAATTTGACTAGCAAAGCCATTTCACAAATCAACAGGGTAGATTAACGAACTGAGACACTAGACTTAAGGGTGAGTAACTATACACACACACACACACACACACACACACACACACACACACACACGCACACATATTGCTTTTTCCTATGTCTGAAATAAAAACCCTCTGAATCTCAAAAGAAGACTATCACAAGTGTATCACTGTTATAAAGTTTCACAGAGCATAAATGTTTTTTGGTTGAAAATGCATACCTTAATGGAGCCATGCTAAAACCTTCAATAAGATTCAAAAGTCATCTTTGAATTCATCACACAGGGAGTTTTTATCTTATCACATGAAGCATAAACAAAACTACATCTTTCTGAGAATGTGCTAATGTGACATTAAACATGACCTTTGAACAACTGATTGAAATGCAGGTTTTAAAAAAAGAAATCTAATTTCACATAAAATTGTGCATCAATCTGTATAGTGCTACTAGAAACATTTTAAAGGTTTTGGTTAAAAGATTAATAGTTTAGAATATATGGTTATATTATGCTGCCTAAGTTACAGCAGTATTCTTTTCACTAGCAATTTCCAGGCTTAATTAATATTAACAATTACTAACAGATACAGCATTAAGGTAACAAATTAAAATCTAATGCCTTTATAAGTAAAAATGCCAAGCCTAAATTTCTAGTATCCTTGAAATAAAAACCAATGGATCAGGACCCATGTTGACTGGAATAGAATTACCCCCTTATGTGAGATTAAGTATGACTTTTATTATTATATTTCTGAGAAAAATTTCAAAATCCCAGTACCATCAGAAAAAATCTCACATAAAATAAATTCAAAACTCTGTCACTTATTTACAATGTGTTGGAAAAAAGTGATTAGAAATGGAATTAACTGACAATTTGCCAGTGGATAAAAGAAGTATGTGCTTTGCTCAAGTAATGTCATGTGAAGCCACATAGAAATTAACAATTCTGTATATATGAAAGTAACCACTGGATTGCTTTAGAGTAAATTCTGAGTTATGTGTGTAGATCACATATCACTGAAATGGGAACTTGCATACCCTCAAAAGAGTTGTGATTTTAAATGTAAGCTTAGAGTCATATCTAAAATAATATCAAATAACTTAGATATGTTACTTTCATATGTTATGTAAAATTTAAAGTAGTGTGGTAGTTTTATTTAGACTCTAAAAATGGGATCAACAGTTATTATATGTTCATCTTTTATATTTACCTTTGGTTAGGTATCTGTAGTATAGAATATCATATGTAGAATTGATCACCCCAAGATAAATGACAAAGAATTTAAAATTATCTACTGTATCTACCAATAACTAAACACTTGACCATGTCATTACTAGAGCCATGCTATATGATCAAGATGGTTTTCAGCACACAATATCATACTGTTCAATATAAAAGCAACATTGTATCAATGCACCATCAAAAGACCAATGCACATATTTGAGAGGAATTGTAAAGATATTGTAACAAAAATTACATGAACAAGTGGTCCAAGTGTTCATTCCCTTTCCTTCTATACCCCTCCTCCTTATTTAATTTATATTGTGATTCCAAAGAGATTTCACTAGTATCTGTCAATTTGTAGAGAACAGAACACTTAGACTGAGCTTTAGAACATTCTGCACAATGTACAGATACTAACTGAATATGAACTCTTTCAGCCACAAGATAATGTGCTGAGACAGGAAAGTGCAGGCTGTACACACTCACATAATAATATTTCTCAGAATGACAGATGTGAAAGAAAGTTCTCTTAGGTTTGAGAACCCAGGCAAATGTCTCTATGCATTTTTTCTTCAAATGGATATTATATGCTAATTTTTGGCCTATGGTTAGTAATTGAAAGTATGATCAGAAATTTAGAAAAAACATTATAGAAAATTTTGTGAAAGAATTTGTTCATTAAGAAATAAGTAACATTCAAATAAATATGAAAAACATATATATAGACTGTAAAACATGTGCAAATGTGTATGTCTTATATGAATATTTGTCAAATGGTAACTAACATTATCTGAAATGGATTTAATAACAAAGTAGATAGAAAGACCCATTCTGTGCATATGAGCTTCTTCTTCCATTGGTCATGGAATTACCCAATGAAATCATGAAAAAGATGTGAAGTATGCAGTATTGGAGATTATATATAAATCTAATAGCATGAAATGAGTCTCACTGAGACCAGCATGACTTCATTCATTACTCAGTGTCCAAACTTCCAAGAACCCAAACAAATACTGAACTCTAATATGGTATTACTGCCCTAAGAAATCATCAATTTGCTAAGTGCCTAGTTGATTACATTGTCCCTATTGAAATCGTATCCTAACACTGTTTATGAATTTGCCACCTCTGCAATCTTTACATAAGAATGAAATATTAGAATTGAGCTATTGCTTTACAGCAGCCATCACTCTCCATCACAGATACTGACATTTACTTGATTGAGACATTTTCTGTGAGTCCCTAATAGAATTACCAGTTCCACACCTTACCTACAAAAAAGGTGATATGTATTGCTTCCCATTCTTCATACCATTTGCTTGGGAGATCTGGGAAAGATCTTATTATATACACCTCTGATAATGAGTTTGCCGCACAGCAAGACTTACAGGTTCCCAAGAAAATTGGAAGCATTGGGAAAGGGGAGAGGAAGATAGGAAGGGAGATGTGAGCATGAGAGTGTAGGAAGACTGAGTCAGGGAAAGAATAAAGGAGAGCAAGAAAAGAGATACCATAATAGAGGAAGCCATTATAGGTTTTAAGAGAAGTGTGACAGCAGGGAAATGTCCAGACATTTACAAGGATGTCCCCAACTAACTATCTAAGCAATAGTGGAGATGATACCATAAATAACCTTCCCTGATAATGAGATTGATGACTGTCTTGTATGCAATCCTAGAGCCTTCATCCAGTAGCTGATGGAAGCAGAAACAAAACACTAAGCTGAAATCCTGGAATCCAGTTGCAGAGATGGAGGAGTGATGAGCAAAGAGGTCAAGATCAGGATGAACAACCCACAGAAATGGCTACCTGAACAAGGGGGAGCCCATAGACTCCAGTCTGACAGCTGGGAAACCAGCATAGACCTGACCCAGATGCCTTGAATATGGGTGTTTGATAGGAGGACGAGGCAGTCTATGGGGCCTCTGATAGTGGATCAGTATTTATCCCTAGAATATAAATGGACTTTGGGAGGCCCATCCCACACAGAGGGACAATCCCTTTGCCCAGACACATGAGGGATGGCCTGGGCCCTGCTCCAAGTGATATGATAGATTTTAAAGTCTCCCTATGGAAGGCATCATCCTCTCTGGCAAGCAGAAAAGGATGGAATGTGGTTTTCTGGGGCACAGGGGAGGAAGTGAGTGTGTAGGAACTGGGATTGACATGTAAAACTAGCTTGTTTCAAATAAAAATAATATTAAATGAAAAAAAATAGATTTAAAAAAAAGAAGAAACTTCCAATCTTCCCTGTGGGCTGTGATTCTCTGAGGAAAAATACTGTGGCCTGAACTATCACATATGCCCTTCCATAGTGTTGGGCTTCTTTCTGTCTGCTCATTGTGTCAATAACTCTCTTAATTATTCTTAAATCCAGCAACCCATCTAAATATCACTGTGACATTTTCCTGATACCACAAATCTAAAATGATGCATGAAAATGAATGTTTTTTTGCACT